>NC_140995.1:146673662-149271101 GCF_052327205.1 Somniosus microcephalus | reverse complement strand
CAGACAAACAGACAGACACACAGACAGACAAACACAGACAGACAGACAGACAGAAAAACAGACAAACTCTTTTATATATATATATAGATAGATAGATTATACGTTACAACAACTATTATAAAATAGTGCACCACCCAAGACTCCACGAACTATGCCACAGGAGATCCACCAGTGTACATTAATAATTTCTAAACTGTGTTCTATTGTATTGTGGAGGCCCTACTCCTGAGCATGTATATCTTTTATGCAGTTACTCCTATTAGTATTTGGGAAATTAATTGGCAGTTGTACAAGCATTCACTTCCAGGTGATGCAAGTTCTTGCCGATCCTGTAACCAAACTACCCACAATAATTTTGCCAACTCAAACCAGCTAAGTTGCAGTAGTCCCTCAACAAAATGTTTGCATGATCATACCAGCCACCATTTTATAGCAAAATAATGGTTTCAGAAGTACTTAAGTTTACTGTACACAGTCTATCTTTCTTTATGCAAACTCATGGGAATTGACAAGTAGGCCCTGGGGCTGGAGAGAGCAGAAAGCTTGGTTTCCACCTGGGGCGGCCAGGAATTTGAGGCAGGACCCAGTTACGTCGAGAATCTACCCATTTATACCGGCCCTTTAAATTCTCCAGGGGAGCAGACGTAATAGGCCCATCCCAAGTATATTAATGTACAAAGCTCTAGTTAGACCACATCTGGAGTACAGCATTCAGTTCTGGGCACCGCACCTCAGGAAGAACATATTGGCCTTGGGGGGCGTGCAGCACAGAACCATCAGAATGATACTGGGGCTAAAAGGGTTAAATTCTGAGGAAAGATTGCATAGACTAGGCATGTATTCCCTCGAGTATAGAAGACTGCAGGGTGATGTAACTGTGGTGTTTAAGATGATCAAAGGATTTGAAAGGGTAGATAGAGAGAAACTATTTCCATTGATGGGAGAGTCCAGGATAAGGGAGCAGAATCTTAAAATTAAAGCAAGGCCTTTCAGGGGTGATGTCAGGAAGCACTTCTCCCCATAAAGGGTAGTGGAAATTTGCAGCCATCTTGGCCTCCTCCCGAGATCCCCACCACCAAAATGTTCCACTTCATACTTTTCTGCATTAAATCTCATCGTGTTCGCCCATTTTACCAGCCTGTCTATGTCTTCTTGAAGTCTATCACTACCCTCCTCACTGTTCACTATACTTCCAAATTTTGTGTCATCTGCAAATTTTGAAATTGTGCCCTGTACACCCAAGTCTAAGTTATTAATATATATCAAGAAAAGAAGTGGTCCTAATACCGACCCCTGGGGAACACCACTGTATACTTTCCTCCAGTCCGATAAACAACCATTCACCACTACTCTCTGCTTCCTGTCACTTACCAATTTTGTATCCATGCTGCCAGCCGTCCCTTTTATTCCATGGGCTTCAACTTTGCTGGCAAGCCAATTATGTGGCACTTTATCAAACGTCTTTTGGAAGTCCATGTACACCATATCAACCGTATTGCCCTCATCAACCCTCTCTGTTACCTCATCAAGAAACTCAATCAAGTTAGTTAAACACGATTTGCCTTTAACAAATCCGTGCTGGCTTTCCTTAATTAATCCACATTTGTCCAAGTGCCTGTTAATTTTGTCCGGATTATCGTTTCTAAAAGCTTCCCCACTACCAAGGTTAAACTGACTGGCCTGCAGTTGCTGGGTTTATCACATTTGCAATTCTCCAGTCCTCTGGCACCACCCTGTATCCACCTTTACTTCCCTCAGCATCATCCGATGCATCCCATCCAGTCCTGGTGACTTATCTACTTTAAGTACAGCCAGCCTTTCTAGTACCTCCTCCTTATCAATTTTTATCCCATCCAGTATCTCAACTACATCCTCTTTTACTATGACTTTGGCAGCATCTTCTTTCTTGGTAAAGACAGATGCAAAGTACTCATGCCCTCTGCCTCCATGCGTAGGTCTCCATTCTGGTCCCTAATCGGCCCCACCCCTCCTCTTACTTCCTGTTTACTATTTATATGCTTATAGAAGACTTTTGGATTCCCTTTTATGTTAGCTGGCAATCTATTCTCATACTCCCTCTTATTTTCTTTTTCACTTCCCCTCTGAACCTTCTATATACAGCCTGGTTCTCACTTGTATTTGCCATACGCCCCCTTTTACTGCTCCATCTTAGATTCTCTCTATCACACAGTATCAGACAGTGGTGAAATACAGGTTTGATTTGCTCCACCTTTAGTGCCAGAGTTAGCAGTGACTCTGGGAGAAGGAGCGGGGAGGAAAATCTGGTGAATTTTATTCAGAATCACAGAATCACAGAAACCCCAGTGCAGATAGAGGCCATTTCGGCCCATCAAGCCTGCACCGACACATATCCCACTCGATCTCCGTAACCCCTACACCAGCACATATCCCACCCTATCCCCGTAACCCCACGTATTTAATCCCCCTAACACTAAGGGTCAATTTATCATAGCCAATCATCCTAACCCGCACATCTTTGGACTGTGGGAGGAAACCGGAGCACCCGGAGGAAACCCACACAAACACGGGGAGAATGTGCAAACTCCACACAGACAGTCACCCGAGGCCAGATTCGAACCCGGGTCCCTGGTGCTGTGAGGCAACAGTGCTAACCACTATGCCACCGTGCTGCCCATTCTCAAGCAATCCTTTGCCTGCCTCAGAGTGGTTAGCTTTACAGCAGCAGATACCTGGAATCAAATCACGTGACTGTTCTCTTGGTCACAGGACAGCATGGGCAAGATTAGAAAATTGGCGGTGAAAATAATTGCAAGCTAATTATGTATTTATAAAGAAAAAATAAATTTGAATTATGTGGCAAAAAAAGTCAACTCTTTTAAAGCACCATTCCAGAGTCATATGATGGCCTTAAGCACAACAATTTTATGAGGAGTGAACTGTTCACAATATATATTAATGATCTAGACAAGGGAACTAGATGTAATATCTCCAAATTTGCAGACGACACAAAGCTGGGTGGGCGTGTGTGCTGTGAGGAGGATGCCGAGAAACTCCAGGATGATTTGGACAGGTTGGGTGATTGGGCAGAAGCATGGCAGATGCAGCAGAACGTGTGTTCTGGACATTATGTGACATTCTGGACATTTTTACATGCAGTAGCACCCTCTGGTGGTGGTTATTGTGTTAGCAGTGTGTTTGTATGAAGCAGAGGTCATTTGACCTTTGTTCCTTTCTTCCTGTGAGATGTCATTTGACCTTCGTATCTTTCTTCCTGTGTAACACAGGAAGTAGAATTTCAGGAAGAACCTGGCAGTAATGGAGGATTCCATAAGGGTTTCACAATTCAATGTAATCTGATTTCATATGTTAGGCCAAGCGCAATATCTGTGAGTATCTTTGTTTCTTAGCATAATAGCAACGTTGTCAGTGTAGTATTTTGATAACACTGTTTATAAAAGGTTAATATTTGATAGTTATAGAAGTTAGTCCAAATGTTAGTTAGTTATACAATTAGTCTATTCTACTGTTGTAAATATGTTTATATCTTATGTAATATCGAATGTATAGTACTCAATTTATGTACCAAACATACTTTATCTTTGTTTACAGTTTCACAAATTTGTTCAAGTAAAGCTTCAAAACAGCAAACGGCTTCACGAAGAATTATTTTTGAATAAGTGTTTAACTTGCTGGATAACTAGATAGGAGCACGTCTAGCGCGGCCAGTACAACGTGGATAAATGTGAGGTTATCCACTTTGGTGGCAAAAACAGGAAGGCAGATTATTATCTGAATGGCAATAGATTGGGAGAAGGGAAGTGCAACGAGACCTGGGTGTCCTTGTGCACCAGTCGCTAAAGGTAAGCATGCAGGTGCAGCAGGCGGTTAAGAAGGCAAATGGTATGTTGGCCTTCATAGCGAGAGGGTTTGAGTACAGGAACAAGGATGACTTGCTGCAGTTGTACAGGGCCTTGGTGAGACCACATCTTGAGTATTGTGTGCAGTTTTAGTCGCCTTATCTGAGGAAGGGTATTCTTGCCATGGAAGGAGTTCAGCAAAGATTCACCAGGCTGATACCTGGGGTGGCAGGAATGACGTATGAGGAGAGATTGGGACGATTGGGCTTGTACTCGCTGGAGTTTAGAAGAATGAGAGGGGATCTCATTGAAACTTGTAAAATTCTGACAGGACTGGACAGACTAGATGCAGGGAGGATGTTCCCGATGGTCGGGGAGTCCAGAACCAGGGGTCACAGTCTAAGGATAAGGGGTAGGCCATTTAGGACAGAAATGAGGAGGAATTTCTTCACCCAGAGAGTGGTGAACCTGTGGAATTCTCTACCACAGAAGGCAGTAGAGGCCAATACATTCAATATATTCAAGAAGGAGTTGGATATATTTCTTAAGGCTAAAGGGATCAAGGGGTACGGGGAGAAAGCAGGGACCGGGTACTGAACTTGGATGATCAGCCATGATCGCATTGAATGGCGGAGCAGGCTCGAGGGGCTGAATGGCCTACTCCTGCTCCTATCTTCTATGTTTCTATGAACGCAGCCATCTACAGTATAATTTGGTAGCTATTACAGGAAACTTTGTTATATCCGGCACCGACGGGACCGAGCTGTTGCCGATCTATCAAAACTGCCGGACATACAAAGTTAATGTTGAAGCATACGGAGGTTTTCATCTCCGTATCTGACAACAAACACTGTGCTTGTAAACAGTCGGCCCGTACCTTGGAAGCGTCTCTGCAGCTTAAGAGAGACTTTCCAGAGCCCGACTGTTGAAAACAAAGCCACAAGAAGAAAAAAAACCTAACAAAACGGCTCCTGATTTCTGCCAGTAGATCGAGGTTTCCGGACATACAGCCTCCGGATAAACCAAAGTTTCCTGTAGCTCTTAAAAGTGAGTCTATTGTTTTTCTTGTGAATTAGAATTTCTAAGAATCTACCAGTGGTAATCAATCATTAACCACATTTAGTTTGCCAACACTCCTTTCACCAACATTTATATGGCATCTTTAATGGAGAAAAACATGCCACGGTGTGTTTTGGAGGAGAAATAGAACTGGACAGTTAGGCGACTTGGAGGGGGGAACAAGGCAAAGGGTTTTTATTTCCTGGGTGACTGAAAAAAATCTCCACTCATCCATGTGGGTTGGTTCAATTCAACTGCAGCAACAATATCCTCTGAAGTTTTTATATATCTAAAACCAAAGCACAATGGAATCCTCATCACCGCAATGTGGTTAAGATGTATCCACCACTTCCTTGTTTTTGTTTTCTTCAGTTTTCATTTGCAAGAAAAGTATCTCTCTTCTTGAACTAAACAAGGCATAGAAATCTATTTATAGCAACCGTAAATATGAGGTTACACCACTCTGAATTCTTTTATATGCACATCCTAATTTGTTAAAAATAATCTCACATTTAAAAAGGTTTAAATACAGCATTCTAAATTTCAACTCAACCAAATCAAATTCTAGCAGATTCAAGTTATAACTAATACGAACGTTCACAAAATAGAATGTAAGTATTAAGATGAATATTAGAATTAAGTCCTTAGAAAACTTAAAATTGCCATGTATAGTTTCTGAAAGCTTGGACAATGCCATTTTGCAGACTTCAATTAGGCCATCATTTTTATATCGTTCTTAAAAATCACCTGATTACCATTAGCTCTTTGATCACAATAATTGGAGGCATGTGACACTGATTGCCTCCAAAATTTGAAATAGAAACAGAAAACGCTAGAAATACTCAGCCGGTCAGGCAGCATTTGTGGAGAAGCTAACATTGCAGGCGTGGACCTGGCCTGCTTAGTATTTCCAGCACTTTGTTTTTGTTTCGGATTTTCAGCTTGCTTTTTTTTTTGCTTTTTATTTATACTCCAAAATTTTACTTTGCTCAAAAGTTTGTGGAAAAAAAAATCTTCCAGACAAAATGTTTTGAGGATTACTCCTGGAGCTGAGTGAATTTTTGCTGTAACAAAAACAGAACAAACCATTACAGCAAATAAAACACTCTTTCATGCAAAGTAAAGCTTCCTGCTCTCTCCAAAAGAAAATGTCAAACAGGGATAACAGGGGATTAAAATCAGAGTAGATAATTCCATTTAGAGTTAGCAACCAGAATAAGTGCAATGGGATACATGGCCTCTTCTGTGCTGTAATTTCTATGATTCTATGTGGAAAAAACAAGACAAAAGAATTAAAAACATTATTGTCTCACCTGATCTAACAAATCCACTACCCGAGCACACAGCAAAGCTCCTGGCAGATCAAAATAATTGTCATAGAAATGATATTTGCCTGGCAAAGAGGAGAAAAACGTTGAAACAATAACTCTTTAAAAGATGATATATTGTATTTCTATTACAAAAGACAATTGATACATTTAGAATTTCTATCATTAGATTAAGTATATTAACAACTATGGTCGAGTGTGCTATTTCTAATTAAGTTTTACAATTCAACGAATAATTTCAACGTTTAAGATTATTCCAGAATTGTATGTTACGAAGGTAAATGTATTTTCTTCCATTCAATAACAAAAATATTATTTAAAAAAAGCATTTCAACATCTGAGGAACTTGCACAGAAGTCAACACTCTTTAAAAAATGTAATTAAGTAACACACATTAATGCTTTTACCCATCTTTTGCTCCATACCTGAACGTGCAAATGTTCCATTGATAGTTTTGAAGTGTTTCCATTTTCTCTTCTTTCCATAGGTTTCCAATATCTCTTCTACTGTCAAAATTCTAGTGCCATGACTAGCCCTAATTGAAATATCAAATGTTGGTGATCCATTAATTTACACTTAGCTAAAAAACAGTTTACTACAAGTCCGGTGATCACTTGTTTCTAGAATATTTACTAAGCTAATGACTATACAAAAAAGCAATGCATATTGCATACTATTTATTTACTAGGTTATTAAATAAAACAAACCTTTCAAAATGTTCTATTTTACAGGATTGTGGTTGTGCCAGCAATGGTCTCAGGAACTAACTTACTAATATTTATAGTAATAAACAACTATTCCATCATTCACTGTAAGCCAAATTTATAATTTAGCAGGCTTGCTTTGTCTGGCTGAAGTTAACATAGTTCAGCCCTCACTTGACCTTATCTCACAAAAAATAATCATAGAATCATAGAATGGTTGCAGCACGGATGGAGGCCATTCGGCCCATCCCAGGCTAAGCTAATGAGCTTAGAAAACTGCAAATTTAGTACCAAAAGAACTCCCAAGTGAATAAATACAATTTGTCTGCATTCATATTATGACTTGCATGGTAAACTGAAGTAATACAAGATGGTCTCCTCTTGAGGATCTAATATTGCACTTTTTCAGATCTGAACCTGACTCTGGCTAAAGACATTTTTAAATGTCTCTCGCCAAAGTGCCAAGTGGGCAATTCCACTTGTCCCCCTCCTCCCAAGGTTTCCACCATCATAGATGACAGGGTCCAGCCAATTTGGTCCACTCCAAATGGCATCAAGAAGCATTAAAAAGAGGACACAACTAAGGCTCTGGGCCCTGACAACATTCTGGCTGGGTTGAGTAGCAACAACACTCAAGAAGCTCAGCAAAATCCAGGACAAAGCAGTCCACTTGACCGGCAGCTCTGCCACTGGACTGAATATCCATTCTCTCCATTGCCAGTGCATTGTGGCTGCAGTATGTGCACCTGCAGAATGCAACTCACCAAGCTTACTTCCATAGCAATCGCCCAGCCCAACAAGCCTGTACTACAAGAAAGACAAGAACTGCAATATCATGGGAACACCATCACCTCCAAGAGACACAACATCCTGACTTGCACATATACTGTTGTTACTTTGCCATCACTGGGTCAAAATCCTGGAATTCCCTAACACCATCTTGGGCATACCATCAGCACAAAAACTGCAGCGATTCAAGGTGGAAGCCCACCACCACCTTCTCAGGGAAAATAGGAATTGGTAATAACAATACAGCTTTGCCAGCACCTTCCATATCCCAAGTGCAATTAAATTTAAAAGTAGTTATATTCTCATTTTTGTGTTGCTGGGAAGCTAAAATCACATGGCAGTGGCACAAAAGTGAAAGTATGTCACCCTACATCTCCATGATACTCCTAGCTCTTATTTAATGTGGTACAAATGATAAAACTAAAATACTTACCTAAGAACTGTCCCATCTTCACCCAGTTTCAGTAAATTTCCATCTTCCAGGTCCAAAATCAAGCCTTTGAAACTGCCATTAGAACAAAACATGTTGAAGACTGACAATCAAAGTTGAAATTCAGAAGTTCAGTCATGAGATTTGTTGGTTTATATCTGCTTAGTTTCCCATTATTATGATTGCTCAACATTTTAAAGAGTTGCGTCAGGTACCCTCTCACAATCTCTTTTTGGCTAGCAAATGAACTCTATGAACTGCATTCTTATTAATTTTGAGACACTGAAGCTACATTTGTACAATTATAACATTACTGCAAAGTATTTCATTTTGCAGCAATGCTGAAGTTTGTTTAAATAAGAGTCAGGACCTGATCTGACTCCAGAATAAAGAGAGTCCCTGGAGATGGGAGTCTCACTGCATCACTTCAGAGACAGGTCAGGGCTTCACTCCAGATTTGGTTCACAATTTCTTAGTTTATTAAACCACATGGCTCCAACGCTACAGTTGTAGCAAAACAAGTTTACATTCACAGATTGTGTTTGTTGCCTGATTACTTTTCAGCTGAAATGTGTTATTGTTCTCTCCTTTTTTTTTACTTTGGTTTTTTTTCTCCAATACTTTATTTGTTTATCAAATCAATAAAGCAATAGCCTTTACTGTTTTTCTTTTTTGCAAGTTGGTGGTTTTGTAACACTTTTTAAATTGTTGTATCTTCCACTCCTCAAGAGGTTAGATGTTCCATCTGCTTCCTTTTTGCCTTTGGTTTATGTTTAGCTACAATAAATTCCATGGTGAAGTTTTAGTTTTCTTTGCAAACATCTGGGTTTGAAACCACAAATAAAAAAAGAGCTACGCTGTATCTTACAAGCTACCAAAAATCACCAACTTTCCCAATTCTTTTCAGTTATTTTCTTCTACAACTGCACAGAATTCAATCTCCATATAGTGCTAATAAAAAACCCACAAATGCTAGAAATAGAAAATAATAGGAAATGTTGGAAATGCACAACATGGTGGTCAACATTTGAAAGAAAAAGAGATTAGCATTTTGAGTGCGTTCCTTGAATTCTGATGAAGAGTCGCATCTGAACAACTACTGCATTTTCCATTTTTATTTCACAACTGGCGTTGCTCACACTAAGTTGGATAATCTGTTCTATTATAAATAATACATGTCATATTATTCGGCTGCTAAGGAGCTGTGTTTATGGGTACAATGTTCAGCCTGAGTTTAGCTGTTGTTTTTTAAGGGAACTTTGCAGACTGGAATGTGATCATCAGTTTCAGGCTGGAGTTCAGAAGCACAGAGCATTTTAAGATGGTTTTGCATCTGTAATGAAATGTGAAATCTGTAACATCAATAGTACCATTTTTACTAAATTACTACAGAATCGCCCATGTCATTGCTCATGGTAAGTTAGATGAATCGTTGCTTTAGAAGGACCCTGTTATACTAGTAATAAAGACTGTGGTATTCCACTGCTAAGACGTACCTGTGCCCCTTTAAAGCCACTAAGTATAATTGCTGTTAAGTAAACACAGGGTGAAGTCAGAGTTTAATTGGTTTTCAGGCTGCAAGTCACAACAGTGGCTTTTTTCCATATTGAAAAATAAATGTATGATTAGTAAGGTCACTCAGGTTACAAGCATTCTAACTCATGTCAAATGGCTACCTTTTATTAAATCTTTTCTTTTGAAGTATAACAGAAATTTGAGTGCAACACTTGTGTGCGCTACACTGACTGGCCCACTAGCAGAACTCCTGAAGCATTGCTCAGTGAATCGCAGAATGTGCTATTTATAAATGCAGGGATATCACATCATGTAGCATAGATTGCGTTAACAGGGCCACTGATTTACCATGACTGAATAAGTCAAATTCTATTTTTATTAGAAGATACTCCTGTACTTTTACCTACATTTTGGGGATTGGAGTCAGCTACTCTTCTCCATTTTTCCATGAAAATCATACTTTCCATCGGCAACATGTTGGGAAGGCCGCTAGTTATGTATTAAAAATGTTGAGTGGTCACAAGATTATAAAGATATTGCACCTGTAGGTAGCACTGTAAACATGACCAAATGATTACAATGGCCAGACTGAGCTTGTGTGATATTCCCTCACTGAGTACACAGGAATTCCAAGGATCAGCCAAAAATTGTAGTGCCAAGAACCCATGAATTCTCCCAGAAAGCAGGAGGAATTTATCACGGAGCTTTTGGATCGAGCCCCCCGCCCCACTCACTGAGCAAGATAGTGAGACCCCCTACCCCTGATGGGCTAGATTTCAGCCTTCAAGCCCCATCTCCGCCACTGCTATTCAGGAAATGTACTCCTATGTACATCATATGTAATGGAAAAATACAGAAGATGAAAAGCAGCAGACCTGAGATAGCGGATAGAAAGCCCAAGGCCGAGAAAACAGCACCCATCCACCCATCAATTAAGCAGAACAGCCACTTCTCCCCCACCCCTCCCCCCGCATCTCCCATCCACCACCCCCCCCCCCACCCCCGCCGCTAAGTAAGTTTACAGCCCTACCCAATCTGCCCTCTGCACTGAGCAAAATTTCTGCCCCCTCCCCAAATGATTTCAGCATCATCTCTCTCTCTCTTTCCGCACCCCCACCCCCACCCACGGATTAACAAGGTTTAGGCACCCTCCTCCACAATCTGGCCCCACCCCCGATGAACCAGTTTTCAACTCTAACCCCAACATCTCCCAACTGGCTACAGACTCTCTACCCCGCTATCCCCCACCCCAGCTTCTTCCAGTCTGGCCCTCAGCTGCTAACTTCTCTCTCAACTGTCAATGTGAAACTCTCTGATGGCCTCTCCCCACCACTCTTCAAATATTGGTCTCCCAGCTTTCTTCATACTTTAGTCATTAAGAAAAGCAGGAGACAGATATTGAGTACCTCAGTAAACAAACACGTATGAAAGTCACACATAGCTATTGCACACATTCAAACAAGGCAATGAAGTGGAGAATTAAAACAGTTGCAGAATGATACAAACACCACAATGAGAAATATGTGAGACAAAAATAGAAAAATAGAATGGAAGACAAAAGACAGAGAGTGGCACATGAAGAATTAAAGAGTGGCGGGAAAGTATAGAGACAGTAACAACAAGATAAATATAATTTGCTTTGTCTTTGAGCAATGCTCCAGTCGAGCAGCTCCTATCATACATAATATAAAAACAGAAAATGCTGGAAATACTCAGCATGTCAGGCAGCATCTGTGGAGACCGAAACGGAGTTAATGGGGTAGATTTTCCCGAACCTATCGGGAAGAAGGCGGGACTTCAACTTTCGGGTTTTTGACCCGCCTACATCGACGTCCGGCCAATCCGCGCGATTTTCCCTTGATTGACCTTGTTGAGCCCGCCCAGCGGGCTCAGCAGGCCAATTAAGGGCCACCCGGCAACAGGTGACGTCACAGGCTGAAATTTCATCTGTCAAGAGTTCTTGACAGATGAAATATCAGTGTTTCACAGCTGTTTGAAGCTGTGAAACACTGACAGGCTCAGTTCTGACATGAGTCATTCTGCACAGACTCAGTTAGAACTCTTACCGGCACTCAAAGCTGAAGGCTGTCACTTTTCACAGATCGCAGCCGTTCAGCTTTAAGTGCCGGGTGAGTGATGGGCTCCTGACGGCTACAGGAAGAAAGGCTGTAAAGGTAAGTACAGGTAAGTAAAAGTTCTTTACACACTTTAGACACACCAAACACACTTACCTTTGCACTCATGCACCCATCACTCACCTGTGCGCCGACATCGCGACCCTTCCAACTCCTTCAACCCGACGGCCCGCCTGCTCTAACCTGGCGTGGTTTGGAGCCATCGGGAAACCCACACGAAACCCCTCAAAATAGGGATTAGGCTAAAAACTGCCTGTTAACAGGCAGTTCATTGGCACTAATCCCTTCCCGCCTGGTTTCGGCGGGTCCCAGTGCGGGGCGGGTACCCGCCGCCCCTGAAACTTACGTGGGGCGGGGTTTTGGGCGGGATGGTGTCGGGACCCCCAAATTCAGGATTTTCCCCCCCACACGCCTGAAACCCCGCCTGACGGCTCCAGGAAAATCTAGCCCAATGTTTCAGATCAATGACCTTATCATACATTATGTTAGGTGGTAAAATGCTCCTGTCATCAATTACTATTTCCCGTGAGTCACCATGAGCAATTCCATAGGCAATCCACATATATGCAAATATAAAAGCCTTGTCTGCACATATCCATCAGTTTCCAGATAACCCAATTATTAACATTAGCAGATGTTGGACACCAACTGTCTTGTTCACACACCAGACATCATATTTTGTTAGATATAGAAAATGACAACATACATTAAATGTCCTACACATTTCCTGTGTCATACTTACTTTCTGTAGCACTTTAACCATTAGTTTCCTCATCGTACTTTGCTGATAATACTTTATTTTGTAATAAACACTGTATCCTCTGACATACTGTAAGCAACTTTACAGGAAATCTACTAGGCATTTAAAAAGAGAAAGCCAGTGATTGAACTGAAAGCTGAAATTTAGAAACAATTTGCTGACTTCCAATTGACCTGAACAATTTACAAGCAATTGTAATTGCTTGGGTTCCCACAGGGAGTATTTGATTACTCGCTCAGCTACTGCTAACTTCCTTCTCTTTCCTCTTACATCTGTCCTTTATCTTTTCCTTTGGCCCCAGTTTTAGGTGGGTGTTCAGTTCCAGATATACTCTTTTTCTAATTTCTGAGATGAAAGTACATTTCCTATTTTGGAGGGGTTTGATCCTTCCCTACCTACGTATAATTTATTATTTCAGCCCATTCCTTTCACTTCTAAGTTTTACCACCATTAGCTGCTTAACTTTATATCCCCATTACTTTATTGATGTTTCATACATAGCAATGTATATTACATGTTCCTAGTTCTCCAGGGGTTGACAATTTGTTATGCTTGACTCTATACTTAGCAAAAAACTTTATAAGTATATATTTGTTAAAAGCGCAGTAGCTAATCAATCTATTACACTCTGCCGTATATCCCACAAAATTAGTTAGTCCACATGGAATATACTCAAGCATTCAAGATAATGTTGCTAAAAGAAGCCAAGAACTTCCATTAATTGCACTTGTTAATTTATTCATCAGAGAAGCTGGCTATGGTTAAAAAAAAAAACACCCTTGACCCCTCTGTCCTTGCAAACTACTGCTCTATCTCCAACCTCTCTTTTCTCTCAAGTCCTTTAACGCATTGTCACCTCCCAAATCCATGCCCAGCTTTCCTGCAAATCCATGTTTGAATCCTTCCAATCAGGTTTCCACCTCTGCCACAGCACTAAAACAGCCCTTATATCAAAGTCACAAATGACATCCTATGTGACTGTGACCGTATTAAACTATCGCACCTCGTTCTTCTTGACCTGTCTGCAGTCTTTGACACGGTGACAACAACCCTCTGTCGCCAGCTGGGTGGAACTGCACTCGCCTGGTTCCATTCTTATCTATCTAATTGTAGTCAGAGAATCGCCTGCAATGGCTTCTCTTCCCACTCCCGCACCGTTACCTCTGGAATCCAAGCATCTATCCTTGGCCCCCTCCTATTTCTCATCTACATGCTGCCCCTCTACGACATCATCCAAAAACACAATGTTAGATACCACAAGTACACAGACGACACCCAGCTCTACCTCACCCCCACCTCTCTTGACCCCTCCACTGTCTCGAATTCGTCATAATGTTTGTCCAACATCCAGTACTGGATGAAACCATCCATCTGTCTGGAAACTGTCTGAGACTGAACCAGACCATTCACAACCTTGGTGTCGTATTTGACCCAGAGATGAACTTCCAACTATATATCCGCTCCATCACCAAGAATGCCTACTTCCACCTCCATAACATCGCCCGACTCCGCCTCTGCCTCACCTGCTGCTGAAACCCTCATCTATGCATTTGTTACCTCTAGCATTGACTTACAACCAACATTGCAAACAAAAAAAAAAGTTTGTTCAGTGTCCAAATACCATACACTAAATATATCAATATATTTTGAGCAATTCGTTAATTCTAATGAAAATTAGATGCAGGCATAAAGCAGGTTGAATCTACCTTTTTGCTAAAATTAGTAAATGTTGAAAAGTTTACACTAAGTTATCATCACTAAACCCATATAAAAAGCTTTAAGCTTCTAAATATATTTGGTTCACCATCGAGCCAAAGCTGGGCCCAGAATTTGCTAGGAAAATAACGTTGAGTTTAATGCGCACACTGTTATTAATGTGTTAATCTTCCTACAATTTGTGAGGAGAAAGAGATACCCTTGTAAGTTGCAAATCGCCACAAATTGTTGGACGATTTGCGCAGCTCCATTGTTAGCCTCGCAAAAGCGGCAGCTCGCTGTCAAGCTCCCTGTGAGTTTCAAAGAATTGCGGCATTGGCGGAGTAAATACGAATTAAATTCACCGCAGAAAGTTAGGGCTGGTACTTAACAGTGTAAGGACCCTTTTAATGACATAATTTGTTCCTGCAATGCCACTCAACCTCTCCGGCCCAGAAAGGAAACAATTGAAACCGTAGAATCTCATTCTTGCAGGTAGTAAATTGATCCTGGAAGTTTTTTAAATTTTTAATTTTTTCCCTTCAGTCTCTTTTTTCTTCTTTCGTAATCCAATCTTTCTTTCCTTCTCATTATTTCTCTTTCTGTACCGAATGTGACTCTAATTCACGCGATTTCCTTCTGCTTTGCTCTTCAGTTTCTTCCTTTCCTTAAGTTGGTTAAGGAGATAGAATGCTGGTCCCGTTGTTCACCAAGGTCCCAGGTGCCCTGTTGACCTCGCCGCAGCGTTATCAGCTCGCACTTCCAGCAATTTGCGGCGCAGAAGATTTTCGAGCTGAAGGGCGAGGGGAAAAAGTCTAACTGGGCCTTGGTATTGATTTGGATTCAGCCAAAGTTCTGGTTGTTCACTAAACTATAAAAAATAATTGCCCTTTTTTGCAACAAGAAATATCAAAGAGGAAAGGACTCACCAAAAATCCCAACTGTCAGGAGACACGGTCATCAGTTCCCGATCGTAGCCTTTCTGTTCAACTAAGAACTGAGCAAAGCTATCATATATCAGCTGAAAAATTCCAAAAAAATACAATTTCGGTTTACAATAAATGAGAGCAATATTGTGTCCTCTACAATGTAACAAAGTGCACAGTGCAAATGTGTTCTTCAACAGAGGAAGCACTAACTTGAATCTCCATGAAAATATGTTGCTTTCTATTTATGACAACTCTTTACAGACAAGCTTCATGCGGTTTCAATGCCTCAGATTACTGGCAATAAATATGAAGTGCACAGCAGCATAATCAGAATTAACAAATTTGCTTTGGGTTTTTTTGTGAAGTAGTCTGTAGTTCTCATTTATTTGAATGGAATTTTGAGAGTAACATAAGAACATAAGAAATAGGAGCAGGAGTAGGCCATTCGGCCCTTCGAGCCTGCACTGCCATTCAATAAGATCATGGCTGATAAGAACATAAGAAATAGGAGCAGGAGTAGGCCATACGGTCCCACGGGCCTGCTCCGCCATTCAATAGGATCATGGCTGATCTGAATCTAGACTCACGTCCACTTCCCTGCCCTCTCCCCGTAACCCCTAATTCCCTTATCTGCTAGGAAAATGTCTATCTCCATTTTAAATTTATTTAATGTTGCAGCTTCCACAGCTCTCTGGGGTAGCAAATTCCATAGATTTACTACCCTCTGAGTGAAGAAGTTTCTCCTCATCTCAGTTTTGAAAGGGCAGCCCCTTATTCTAAGATTATGCCCCCTAGTTCTAATCTCACCCATCAGTGGAAACATCCTCACCGCATCCACCCGATCAAGCCCCCTCACAATCTTATATGTTTCGATAAGATCGCCTCTCATTCTTCTGAACTCCAATGAGTAGAGTCCCAACCTACTCAACCTTTCCTCATACGTCAACCCCCTCATCTCTGGAATCAACCGAGTGAACCTTCTCTGAACCGCCTTGAGAGCAAGTATATCTTTTCTTAAATATGGAAACCAAAACTGCGCGCAGTATTCCAGGTGTGGCCTCACCAATACCCTGTATAACTGCAGTAAGACTTCCCTGTTTTTATATTCCATCCCCCTTGCAATAAAAGCCAAGATTCCATTGGCCTTCCTGATCACCTGCTGCACCTGCATACTAACTTTTTGTGTTTCATGCACCAGGACCCCCAGATCCCTTTGTACTGTAGCACTTTGCAGTTTCTCTCCATTTAGATAATAACTTGCTCTTTGCTTTTTTCTGCCAAAGTGCATAACCTCACACTTTCCAACATTATCTTGCATCTGCCAAATCTCTGCCCACTCACTTAGCCTGTCTATGTCCTTTTGCAGGTTTTTTATGTCCTCCTCACTCGCTGCTTTCCCTCCCATCTTTGTATCGTCGGCAAACTTGGATATGTTGCACTCGGTCCCTTCCTCCAAATCTTTAATATAGATTGTAAAGAGTTGGCACCCCAGCACACTGACCCCTGCGGAACACCACCAGTTACTGATTGCCAGCCCGAGAACGAACCATTTATCCCAACTCTTGTTTTCTGTTAGATAGCCAATCTTCCACCCATGCCAGTATATTACCCCCAATCCTGTGATTTTTTATCTTGATCAGTAATCTTTTGTGTGGAACCTTGTCAAATGCCTTTTGGAAGTCCAAATACACTACATCCACTGGTTCCCCTTTATCCACCCTGTATGTTACATCCTCAAAGAATTCGAGCAAGTTTGTCAAACATGACTTCCCCTTCGTAAAACCATGCTGACTCTGTCCTATTAAATTATGGTGTGGAGATGCCGGAGTTGGACTGGGGTGGATAAATGTAAGAAGTCACACAACACCAGGTTATAGTCCAACAGCTTTATTTGAAATAAAGCTGTTGGACTATAACCTGGTGTTGTGTGACTTTTTACTATTAAATTATGTTTATCCAAATGCTCTGTTACTGTATCCGTAATAATGGACTCCAACATTTTGCCAACCACAGATGTTAGGCTAACTGGTCTATAGTTTCCAGCTTTTTGTCTACTTCCCTTCTTAAATAAGGGTGTTACATTAGCAGTTTTCCAATCTGCCGGGACCTTTCCCGAGTCCAGGGAGTTCTGGAAAATGATCACCAATGCATCCACAATCCCTACCGCCACTTCTCTCAAGACCCTAGGATGTAGGCCATCAGGTCCGGGGGATTTATCCGCCTTAAGTCCCACTCGGAGTCCGCATCACGGAAGACCTCTCCTGGTCCCTCAATACCTCCTCTTTGGTGAAGAAGGCCCAGCAGCGCCTATATTTCCTAAGGAGGCTGAAGGGGTGTAACCTGTCACCCCTGATCCTCTCTAACTTTTACCGCTGCACAATAGAGAGCATCCTGACGAACTGTATCACAGTATGGTATGGCAGCTGTAGCTACTATGACCGGAAAGCCCTGCAGCGGGTAGTCAAAACTGCCCAACGCATTACCGGCACCCGGCTACCGACCATAGAGCACATATACCAGAAACACTGTTTACGGAGGTCACGGACCATCATCAAAGACCCTACCCACCCCAGCCACAGTCTGTTCGCCCTCCTGCCATCTGGGAGACGCTACAGATGCATTCGCACCCGAACGACCAGATTTAGGAACAGCTTCTTTCCCAGGGCTGTCATCCTACTGAACTCCACTAATAAACTCTAAAGCCTGCACATCTGCCAATGCACTTTATTATGTTTATGTTAATGTATTACAAGCCAAATGAATGTTGAATGTTTAAATGATTTAATCTAAATGTACACTCTCGGGAGCCGCAAGCCTACATTTCGTTGTACTGCACTTGTGCACTAACAATGACAATAAAGTTGATGATTATTGTGATTATTATTTTACTGAGTACCATCTCCTTAGTGATTTTAATCGTGTTTAGCTCCTCCCCCCCCATTGCCCCCTGTTTGTCCAGTGTTGGGATATTTTTAGTGTCCTCTACTGTAAAGACTGATACAAAATATTTGTTCAGCGTCTTTGCCATCTCCATGTTCCCCACCACTAGTTTCCCAGTCCCATCCTCTAAGGGACCAACGTTCACTTTAGCCACCCTTTTTCTTTTTATATAGCTGTAGAAACTCTAGCTATCTGTTTTTATATTTTTTGCTAGTTTACTTTCATAATCTATCTTCCCTTTCTTAATTAATCTTTTAGTTATTGTTTGCTGGCTTTTAAATGCTTCCCAATCTTCTATCCTCCCACTAGATTTGGCTAATTTATATGCCCTTGTTTTCAGTCGAATACTATCCTTTATTACTTTACTAAGCCACGGATGGCTGTCTTTTCTTTTACTCCCCTTTTACCTCAGTGGAATATATTTATCTTGAAAGATGTGAAATATCTCCTTGAATGTAGACCACTGCTCTTGTACCGTCTTACACTTTTCTACCTCATCTCCACTTTCCTGAACTATCCCCATATCCCTTGATTCCCTTAATATTCAAAAATCTATCGAGCTCTGTCTTGAATATACCCAACGACTGAGCCTCCACAGCCCTCTGGGGTAGAGAATTCCAAAGATTCACCACCCTCTGAGTGAAGACATTTCTCCTCATCTCAGTCCTAAATGGCCAGCCCCTTATTTTGAGACTTGTGACCCCTGGTTCTAGACTCCTCAGCCAGGGGAAACATCCTCCCTGCATCTACCCTGTCAAGTCCTGTAAGAATTTTGTATGTTTCAATGAGATCATCTCTCAATCTTCTAAACTCGGGAATATAGGCTTAGTCTACTCAATCTCTCCTCATAGGACAATCCCCCCATCCCAGGAACCAGTCTGGTGAACCTTCATTGCACTCCCTCTATAGCAAGTATATCCTTCCTTAGGTAAGGAGACCAAAACTGTACACAATACTCCAGGTCTGGCCTCACCAGGACCCTATATAATTGCAGTAAGACGTCTTTACTCTTGTACTCAAATCCTCTTGTAATAAAGGCCAACATACCATTTGCTTTCCTAATTGCTTGCTGTACCTGCATGTTAACTTTCAGTGATTTGTGTACAAGGACACCCAGGTCCCTCTGAACACTAACATTTCCCAATCACTCACCATTTAAAAATTACTCTGCTTTTTTATTTTTACTACCAAACTGGATAACTTCACATTTCTCCACATTACATTCCGTTTGCCATGTTCTTGCCCACTCACTTAGCCTGTCTATATCCCCTTGAAGCCTCCTTGCATCCTCCTCACAACTTACATTCCCACCCAGCTTTGTATCGTCTGCAAATCTGGATATATTACATTTGGTCCCCTCATCCAAATCATTGATGTAGATTGTGAATAGCTAAGGACCAAGCACTGATCCTTGCGGTACCCTACTAGTTACAGCCAGCCAACCCATTTAGCCTATCTATATCCCCTTGAAGTCTCCTTGCATCCTCCTCACAACTTACATTCCCACCCAGCTTTGTATCATCAGCAAACTTGGATATATTACATTTGATCCCCTCATCTAGATTGTGAATAACTGAGGCCCAAGCACTGATCCTTGTGGTACTCCACTAGTTACAGCCTGCCAACCCGAAAATGACCCATTTATTCCTACTCTCTGTTTTCCGTCCGTTAACCAATCCTCAATCCATACAAGTATATTACCCCCAATCCCACGAGCCCTAATTTTGTTTAATAATCTCGTGTGGCACCTTATCGAATGCCTTCTGAAAATCCAAAGGCACCACATCCACTGGTTCCCCCTTATCTATTCTGCTAGTTACAACCTCAAACAACTCCAACAGATTTCCCTTTCATTAATCAGTGTTGACTCTGCCCAATCCTATTATTATTTTCTAAGTGTCGTTACCACATCCTTAATAATAGATTCTAGCATTTTCCCTACTAATGTCAGGCTATCTGGTCTGTAGTTCCCGGTTTCCTCTCTCCCTCCTTAAATAATGGGGTTACACTTGCTACCTTCCAATCCGCGGGAACCGTTCTAGAATCTATGGAATTTTGGAAAATGAAAACCAATGCATCCACTATCTCTATAGCCAACTCCTTCAAAACCCTGGGATGTAGGCCATCAGGGCCAGGGATTTATCGGCTTTCAGTCCCATTAATTTCTCCAGTACTACTTTTTTACTAATACTAATATCTTTCAGTTCCTCATTCTCGCTAGGCCCTTGGTTGTCCACTATTTCCGAGAAGTTTTTTGCTTCTTCTTCCATGAAGACAGACACAAAGGACTGGATTTTACCAGCCCTGAGGAGGCGGTTTTGGAGGCGGGACTGCCGGGAGAATGGCAGAAACTGGGAGTGGGCACCAACCCCGCTCCCACCCGCCTCCGTGCCATCTTCCCGGGAGGCGGGTCCCCGAGTCGCGCAGGGAACCGTCTCCTCAAGGCGGGAAGGGGATTAGAGCCAATTAACTGTCTGTTAACAGGTAGTTAACAGGCAGTTTTGAGGCTTTTCCCCATCTTACGCCTACAATTGCGGGCTTCCCAACGGCTGCGAACCTCGCCAGGGTCAGCGGGGATGAGAGGAGTCGAAATGTCAGCTGTAGAGGTGAGTGATGGGTGCAAGTGTGGACAGGTAAGTATGAGAGGCGAGTGTAAAGTGTTGGAAAAAGTTTCCTTATCTTTGCTTCTTTATGCAGGCTTCAACCGTTGAGGATCCGGAGGTGCCTCGTCTCAATGGCAGAGAGAACAGAATGGCTGCTGCAAGGGCTCACCTCAGAACAGAGATTGGCAGTGTCTGACAGCTTCTCAAAGCTGTCAAACGCTGACAATCCATCGGTCAAAAAATTTGACAGATGAAGCATCACACGTTGACGTCATCTGTCACCGGCTTTCCCTTAATTGGCCGGTATGAGGCCAATCAAGGGAAAATAGCGTGGGTTTGTCAGACATCGCTGAGGGCGGGACTAGAACCTGGAAGGCAGTAGTCCCGCCCCCCAACTCATCTCAGCTGGCAAAATCCAGCCCAAAGTATTTGTTTAATTTCTCAGCCATTTCCTTATTCCCCATTATAATTTCTCCTGTCTCAGCCTGTAAGGAACCCACATTTACTTTCGCTAATCTTTTCCTTTTTACATACCTATAGAAGCTTTTACAGTCTGTTTTTATGTCTCTTGCTAGTTTACTCTCATATTTATTTTCGCTTTATCAGTTTCTTGGTCCTCCTTTGCTGAATTCTAAAATCCTCCCAATCCTCCGGCTTACTACTCTTTTTGGTAGCATTATAAACCTCTTCCTTTGATCTAATACGATCTTTAACCTCTCTTGTCAGCCACAGTTGGATCACTTTTCCTGTGGGGTTTTTTGTGCCTTAAAGGAATGTATATTTGTTGTAAATTATGTATTAATTCTTTAAATGCTCGTCCACTGTCATACCTTTTAATGTCGTTTCCCAATCTACCTTAGCCAACTCGCCCCTCATACCTAAGTAGCTTGCTTTGTTCAGATTTAAGACCCTAGTTTCGGATTTAACTAAGTCAGTTTCAAACTCAACGTAAAATTCTATCATAGTGGCCCAGAAATTCAGGTCCCAACGTGTAAGTACGTGCTGGGTACTCACGCGTAGGCCCAACGAAAGTGCCGGTTTTGTGCATGCACGGCGCATGCGCTGAAAACCAGCACTTCCGCTCCCCTGAAAGAAGGGGTTGACAGGTGCAACGCGTGTGCCGGACAGGCAGCGCGTGCGCATCGAACTTACTTTGTTTTGCAGGTTTCTCCGGGAGGGTAAGTCTCCAGCAGTTACACTTTTAAAAAGCAGGCACAAGGCCTGCTTTTAACAAGGTAAGTGGTGAATTAATTAAAATTAAAACATTTTTTCCACAGGTTTATTATTTTTAAATACTTTAAAAGGTAAGTTTATTTTTAGCCCCGTTAGAAAATGTAATTAATTTTTTCAAAAATTTAAATTATTGTTTAAGATAGTTATTTCATGTAATTTATAGTTATTTTAAAAAGTTGATTTTTTTAAAAATTTATTTGAAGTTTTAGTGATGTTTTGGGGCTTATAGTATTTATAGGTTTGACAGCTCTTCCTGTCAAACTTATGAATGAAGCATTCCCTGCTACCATTGGCTCTCCATGGCCCACGTGATCCCAAGGGACGCTTCGAACTAACTGCGCCCCTGTGATACGCAAGTACTGCGCGCCGGCAGTTGGAGGAGGCCCAGGATCGGAATCCCACGTGGGCCCACAGCTCAACGGCCGGCGCGCTAGGTAAGTGCAGGTCGGAGGCTTGCACCCGTGGGAAGCCTCCAACCCGAATTTCTGGGCCAATATGGTCACTCTTCCCTAAAGGCCCCTTTACTACAAGGTTATTAATTAACCCTTTCTCATTGCACAATACTAGATCTAAAATAGCCTGTTCCCTAGTTGGTTCCTCAACATACTGATCCAGAAACTGCAATACCGTCTCATTCGGTGATTCATGTGTCCAGAAATATACTCCAGCTTAGTAACATTTGGCAAATATTCTGACAAAAATATTTGTTCTTTTATTGTATGAACCTGTAGATCTGTTGGGAATATTTATCCAAGTTACAGTAGCATATCCTTGGTAAGCAGCCTTCTTGAACCGCTGCAGTCCGTGTGGTGAAGATACTCCCACAGTGCTGTTAGGTAGGGAGTTCCAGGATTTTGATCCAGTGACTGTGAAGGATCGGCAATGTACTTCTAAGTCAGGATGGTGTGCGACTTGGAGGGGAACCTGGAGGTGGTGGTGTTTCTATGCGCTTGCTGCCCCTGTCCTTCTAGGTGGAAGAGGTCTCGAGTTTAGGAGGTGCTGCCGAAGAAGCCTTGGTGAGTTGCTGCAGTTCATCTTATAGATGGTACACACTGCAGCCACGGTACGCCGGTGGTGGAGGGAGTGAATGTTTAAGGTAGTGGATGGGGTGCCAATCAAGTGAGCTGCTTTGTCCTGGTTGGTGTGAGCTTCTTGAGTGTTGTTGGAGCTGCACTCATCCAGGCAAGTGGAGAGTATTCCATTATGGTAAATAGCGAGGAGAGTAGCCTCAGTCTGCAGGACGATATAGATGGGTTGGTCAGATGGGCGGAACAGTGGCAAATGGAATTTAACCCGGAAAAGTGCGAGGTAATGCACTTTGGGGGGACTAACAAGGCAAGGGAATACACAATGAATGGTAAGACCCTAGGCAAGACAGAGGGTCAGAGGGATCTGGGTGTGCAAGTACACAGATCCCTGAAGGCGGCGGCAGGTGGATAAGGTGGTAAAAAAGGCATATGGGATACTTGCCTTCATTAGTCGAGGCATAGAATATAAGAGCAAGGAGGTTATGATGGAGCTGTATAAAACACTGGTTAGGCCACAGCTGGAATACTGTGTGCAGTTCTGGTCGCCACACTACAGGAAGGATGTGAACGCTTTGGAGAGGGTGCAGAGGAGATTCACCAGGATGTTACCAGGGCTGGAGCGCTTCAGCTATGAAGAGAGACTGGGCAGATTGGGTTTGTTTTCCTTGGAGCAGAGGAGGCTGAGGGGGGACATGATTGAGGTGTCCAAAATTATGAGGGGCATAGATAGGATGGATGCTGAGGAGCTTTTTCCCTTAGTAGAAGGGTCAATAACTAGGGGGCATAGATTCAAGGTAAAGGGCGGGAGGTTTAGAGGGGATTTGAGAAAGAACTTTTTCACCCAGAGGGTGGTTGGAGTCTGGAACTCACTGCCTGAAAGGGTTGTGGAGGCACGAACCCTCACAACATTTAAGAAGCATTTGGATGAGCACTTGAAATGCCATAGCATACAAGGCTACGGACCAAATGCTGGGATATGGGATTAGACAGGGCTTGATGGCCGGCGCGGTCATGATGGGCCGAAGGGCCTCTATCCGTGCTGTATAACTCTATGACATTCCTTACCTGTGCCTTGTAGATGGTGGAAAGGCTTTGGGGAGTCAGGTGGTGAGACATTCACCGCAGGATACCTAGCCTCTGACCTGCTCTTGTTGCCACCGTATTTGTGTGGCTGGTCCAGTTAAGTTTCTGGTCAATGGTGACCCCCATGATGTTGATGGTGGGGGATTCGGCGATGGTAATGTCGTTGAATGTCAAGGGGCGGTGGTTAGACTCTCGCTTGTTGGAGCTTGTGTGGCGCGAATGCCTAGAAGATGAACTGCAGCAACTCACCAAGGCTTCTTTGGCAGCACCTCCCAAAACCGCGACCTCTTCCACCTAGAAGGACAAGGGCAGCAGGTGCATGGGAACACCACCACCTCCAAGTTCCCCTCCAAGTCACATATCATCCTGACTTAGAAGTATATCGCCGATCCTTCATCGTCGCTGGGTCAAAATCCTGGAACTCCCTACCTAACAGCACTGTGGGAGTACCTACACCACACGGACTGCAGCGGTTCAGGAAGGCGGCTCACCACCACCTTCTCAAGGGCAATAGGGATGGGCAATAAATGTTGGCCTTGCCAGCGACGCCCACATCCCATAAACGAATAAAGAAAAGTATCCTTAAATTTCCAAACAGATTTTCTAAAGTCACCATACTTGATTTCTTTTCCCCAAAGAAAAAAATATTTAATTCTGAAATCTACCCCTTTTCACTACAGTAATTGTAAGATCACGATCTCAACATTTATGGAATCATGGGTTAGAAATTATATCTTATGTGGCGAAGCATGATGAAGCTCAAATGCACTTTGCCACAGCACTGCCAAGATCACTCTGTTCTACAACAAGCTATAGATCTCCAATCACCCATATCAACAGGTCTTTGAAATGTAAGCAAAAATCATTATATGCAAATAGGAGTCAGAGTAAGTTGGCTCACAGTTCTTTCATTCCTGGAACCTGCATTTATTCAAATCCAGCCCAGACTACTTGAATGAAACTCTTCCCTCTGCCTGCTGCAAGGGTCTGAAATGAGCCTTTGGCAGTACAAGGGTCCTCAGTGCTAAACTAGCACTGAATGGCAATCTCACTCAAAGAACTTAAGGAAGGATAGTATGGAAAATTAAAAATTCAAACTGCTGCAGTAGTGGGTTGTCTTCTGAGGTTTAACTATCAGGGCATTCCTACAATAGAGCAGAGAGTGTCATACTCTGCACGAGGGAACAATCAACTCTCACACTCTGCTGAAACTGATAGCCAAGTTCCGCACTCATGAGGACGGCCTCAACCGGGATCTTGGATTCATATCACACTACATGTAACCCCACCTGATGTAGAGTCATCCAGACTCGAGTCGTCGTTGGCTTGTTCTCTCTACACAGATGCAGCCGGACCTGCTGTGATTTCCAGCAATATATTGTTCGTTTGTTTTTTGTTTTTCATACAGACCCCAGCATCTGCAACATTTGACCCCTGATGACCCCACCTCATTGTTCTTTGATGTAATGTTTTCCTGACTGACCTGTTTGGACACCATCCACACCTTTGATTGCTGTGATTATCTCTCTGCCGAGGTGGGATAAAGGGCAGTTAGAAAGATTACCTGTAATCATCTGGCAGTGTTCTCTGACTATATATGCTGTGCCTATATGCATCTCTTCACTTCACCTGACGAAGGAGCAGCGCTCCGAAAGCTTGTGATTTCAAAAAAAGCTGCTGGACTATAACCTGGTGTTGTGTGACTTCTCACATTTGTCCACCCCAGTCCAACACCGGCATCTCCACATCAGGAAGGTTAGGGCAGCAAACGATTATAGCACCATAGTATGAACCGCCTAAGCTGCTACCACAGTGACGTTAGTACTCAACACATGCATGAGTCAACTGCAATTTTTTTTCCAATACCACTACCTTTTAAAGAGTCTAGACAATACAAATTTTCACATTAAAACTTCTATATGAAGATCTTACCACTTAAATAACAGTCATTGAATGACTGACATGCATTTAGGTTTATGAACCACACATGGTATTGAATGTTTTTGCACAAAATTTCAGGATTGCAGTGCCCCTTTAAGCTGCTTTTGCCAACATACAAGATATTTAGGAAACCGTAAACAGAAATTTGGCCGAAAAAAATTAAGTTACAGGAAACTTTTTTTTATCCGGCACCGACGGGACTGACGTGGTGCCGGTTCATCAAAAATTCCGGATAACCGAAAGCTATAGTAAAAGATACGGAGAGCTGACAGCTCCATATAAAGCAACAAACCTTGTTGCAAGTGCAGAACAATGGCCACAAGTTCCAAGCGTCTCTGTAGTTTAGCAACAGCTGCAGCCACACCCTTGCACAGCAACAGATCGAGGAAGGCAAGTACAATATGAAGTAAAACTTACCTGAACCTACTCCTGCATTTTGCCGGTTAACCGAGATTTCCGGTTATTTAGGTGCCGGTAAATCGAAAGTTTCCTGTAAATTTTAATGCTCGTGATCTATAAATCATACAGCTACTGCGTAACCCTGAAGGAGACAATTCTAACTTGGAACAATTGCTCTACTTCCAACACAAAAGTTGCTTCTTGCAAGAAATAAGCATTCAACTTCAAAGCAACAATAAACGACTGATTACTCTTCTGGTAGATTGCGATGAGAACTTGTTGCGTTCAGTCCTACCTCAAAATCCTCTCCAAGGTAGATGCTCAGTAATGTAATAGGAGTCTAAAAATTAGTACCCTTTAATGATACATTGCACATTTCCTACAAAAGGACTTCAGATATGCAAGAGTATAACACCATAATAATGATCTTAAAATATGGTTGCACGTCACTTATATTTTGCATGTAGCTTGTGGGGCACGGCTCTAAATAATATGTTCGCATGCACCAGTCCATAAATACTGCAAGTGTTTGGAAGGGGTTCATATTCTCTCCCATAAAGTCTGCTTGCTGTGTTGCCTGGAAACAAGCTCCACTGCTGCTGCATTATGAAAACAGGAATTCAACAGCACACATTAGAGAAGGGGAGATTCTGGTTATTTTCTTTGAAAATAGATAGCACTTTAGAAAAGTCAAGTTTGTTTGCTGCCCCCTCCCCCCCCGCACCCCCCACTAAAACAATAACCCATAAGTGATATAAATGATGTAGTACCTTTCTGGCTACAAACTGTGTGCAGACATCTATGATGTCTGCTTCAGGTATGAACCCTACCGTTCCAACACTCCAGCAATCACTGACTGTATAATGTCAATCATACTGTATTCCTGATTGATTATTCCAAATGCAATAAATAGAAAAGAGGTGATCATATTTTACAATGAAGCAAAAATTCAGGTTATCTATCTTTGGTAATATGTTCACTATTTAATGCTGGCAGTTTCCCTGCAGGTGCCACTTCCTAGTCTATAACACCATTCTCCCCTATGTACTAACTAATGATCTGAGCCTAGAATTATCTGGACAACCAGGACAAGCAATTTTTTGAGGCACAACATACCACGCTAATTCCCACAAAATTCTACAAAAAACATGGGTCGAGCAATTTGCTGACGACTATTGCAATTTTGCATAAAATGTCTCAGAGGTCATTGAAAATGCAAGTTTCTGAACAGATTTCAACAATTCAATTGCTGCAACAAGCCATTTGGACTACTTATAACCTTTAATCACATTCTTGCTCAGCAAGCACCATCCCCCCATCAATTCCCAGCCTTCACATAAAAATGGAGGCAATCAAGGAACAGTCAAAAATCCCATATCCTAACAAACCAATGGACCCAATTATAACTGAATGAAATACCAGAATTTAATCCCCAAAATTCCATGAAATAAAAACAGAACCCGACATATTTAAGCACCGTAGAATAATGGCCCTGCTAATCAGATATCCATCTAGTTCTTCTTAAATTGACACCATAATAACTAATTTTGCAAGAGATCTGTTGCATATATAAAAGTAATCAAGAAAAAATGTTTCAAACAACAATTTGTATTTATATAGTGCCTTTAACGTAGTAAAACATTTTAAGGCACTTCACAGGAGCATTTTCAAACAAAATTTGAGACCGAGCCACATAAGGAGATATTGGCCCAACATTTGCGATCGGAGGCTGCCTCCGACCTGTAAAATATCTACACATTTACCTGGTGGCCCGGGAAGTACGGACACTCGTGCTCCTGGGCCTCTCCGGGTCCGCGCAGGCAGAGGTCCATGAATCCCGGGAGGGGCATGCGCTTCGCAAGCGCCCCTGGGGTCATGTGGGCCGGCCCAACCAATAAAAGAAGGGAATCCCCATTCATAGTTATGGACGTTCCGTACGTATGGACACCTCGAAAGTATGAATGGGGATCACTTAAAAAATACACAAAAAACTTAATTTTTGGGAAAAAAGTTGTATGTTTTAACGGGGCTAAAAATAAACTTATCTTATTGGAGAGGGTTTTTAATGTATAAATGAGTGATAAAATTTTATTTTTCTATTTTTTTAAAACTCTTACGCTTTTACAAGGCGCAAGAATTTCACGGGCATTCAGCGGCCGGATGTTGGGCATACAGCGCAACTCTCCACCCACAGAGTCCCATCTCCCGGGGATGAGGAAGATCTGTCAAGAGGACAAAATCTCAGCTTGAGTTCCAATCTAAGCCTTGTGCACATGGCACTATTCGAAGCAGTCTTAACCCACATTTATCCCTCATCCTCAGAACAGATCGTTGGTCTCATTTGCCGTTTGTGTGACCTTGCGGTGTGCAACTTGCTTGCTGTGATCAAGTGCACTGCAAAAATAATTCAATCGCTGCAAATGAAGCGTGGGGCTCCCAGAGAATGTGAAATGAATTGAAGAAATGCATGTCCCTCACTCCCTCCCTCATCTTTACATCCAATTCGGTCAAAAGTTTGCCTGAAATGAGCAGGTGGAGGCAAAGCAAGCAACACAGAAATGTATTTTTAGCGTTTTATCGAGAGTGTGCACAGCGAAGGGAGAGAGGTGGAATACGGCTTTGTTTGTTAACACCGATCCAGGGATCGGAAATGACAAGAACGGCGATGGCAGTGAGCAGCTGGGCCGAGTGGCCAGACTCTGTGCTGTGAATGTAGTGCTGACAAGGTTGGTTTCATTGCTGGAATCCCAACACTGTTTGAGGGGGGGAGGATGTTTATAATCTCACACTCACCTACAGTCAGTGAGGGGGGAGGATGTTTATAATCTCACACTCACCTATAGTCAGTGAGGGAGGAGGTTTATAATCTCACACTCACCTATAGTCAGTGAGGGAGGAGGTTTATAATCTCACACTCACCTAGTCAGTGAGGGAGGATGTTTATAATCTCACACTCACCTAGTCAGTGAGGGAGGAGGTTTATAATCTCACACTCACCTAGTCAGTGAGGGAGGATGTTAATAATCTCACACTCACCTACAGTCAGTGAGGGGGAGGATGTTGATAATCTCACACTCACCTACAGTCAGTGATGGGGGGGGATGTTTATAATCTCACACTCACCTACAGTCAGTGATGGGGGGGGATGTTTATAATCTCACAACTCACCTACAGTCAGTGAGGGGGAGGATGTTTATAATCTCACACTCACCTATAGTCAGTGAGGGAGGAGGTTTATAATCTCACACTCACCTACAGTCAGTGAGGGGGGAGGATGTTTATAATCTCACACTCACCTAGTCAGTGAGGGAGGAGGTTTATAATCTCACACTCACCTACAGTCAGTGAGGGGGGAGGATGTTTATAATCTCACACTCACCTAGTCAGTGAGGGAGGATGTTTATAATCTCACACTCACCTATAGTCAGTGAGGGGGAGGATGTTTATAATCTCACACTCACCTATAGTCAGTGAGGGAGGAGGTTTATAATCTCACACTCACCTACAGTCAGTGAGGGGGGAGGATGTTTATAATCTCACACTCACCTAGTCAGTGAGGGAGGAGGTTTATAATCTCACACTCACCTACAGTCAGTGAGGGGGGAGGATGTTTATAATCTCACACTCACCTACAGTCAGTGAGGATGTTTATAATCTCACACTCACCTACAGTCAGTGAGGGGGGAGGATGTTAATAATCTCACACTCACCTACAGTCAGTGAGGGGGGAGGATGTTTATAATCTCACACTCACCTACAGTCAGTGAGGGGGAGGATGTTTATAATCTCACACTCACCTACAGTCAGTGAGGATGTTTATAATCTCACACTCACCTACAGTCAGTGAGGGGGGAGGATGTTAATAATCTCACACTCACCTACAGTCAGTGAGGGGGGAGGATGTTTATAATCTCACACTCACCTACAGTCAGTGAGGGGGGAGGATGTTAATAATCTCACACTCACCTACAGTCAGTGAGGGGGGAGGATGATTATAATCTCACACTCACCTACAGTCAGTGAGGGGGGAGGATGTTAATAATCTCACACTCACCTACAGTCAGTGAGGGGGGAGGATGTTTATAATCTCACACTCACCTATAGTCAGTGAGGGAGGAGGTTTATAATCTCACACTCACCTATAGTCAGTGAGGGAGGAGGTTTATAATCTCACACTCACCTAGTCAGTGAGGGAGGATGTTTATAATCTCACACTCACCTATAGTCAGTGAGGGGGGAGGATGTTTATAATCTCACACTCACCTACAGTCAGTGAGGATGTTTATAATCTCACACTCACCTACAGTCAGTGAGGGGGGAGGATGTTAATAATCTCACACTCACCGACAGTCAGTGAGGGGGGAGGATGATTATAATCTCACACTCACCTACAGTCAGTGAGGGGGGATGTTAATAATCTCACTCACCTACAGTCAGTGAGGGGGGAGGATGTTAATAATCTCACACTCACCTACAGTCAGTGAGGGGGGAGGATGATTATAATCTCACACTCACCTACAGTCAGTGAGGGGGGAGGATGTTAATAATCTCACACTCACCTACAGTCAGTGAGGGGGGAGGATGTTTATAATCTCACACTCACCTATAGTCAGTGAGGGAGGAGGTTTATAATCTCACACTCACCTATAGTCAGTGAGGGAGGAGGTTTATAATCTCACACTCACCTATAGTCAGTGAGGGAGGAGGTTTATAATCTCACACTCACCTAGTCAGTGAGGGAGGATGTTTATAATCTCACACTCACCTATAGTCAGTGAGGGGGGAGGATGTTTATAATCTCACACTCACCTACAGTCAGTGAGGATGTTAATAATCTCACACTCGCCTACAGTCAGTGAGGGGGGGGAGGATGTTAATAATCTCACACTCACCTACAGTCAGTGAGGGAGGATGTTCATACAGGAAACTTTGTTATTTCCGGCACCGACGGGACTGAGCTGTTGCTGATCTATCAAAACTGCCGGACATACAAAGTTAATATTGAAGCATACGGAGGTTTTCATCTCCGTATCTGACAACAAACACTGTTGCTTAGCAACAGCTTGTAAACAGTCAGCCCGTACCTTGGAAGCGTCTCTGTAGCTTAGCAACAGCTTCAGAGAGGCTTTCCAGAGCCCGACTGTTGAAAACGAAGCCACGAGAAGAAAAAAAAACCGAACAAAACGGCTCCTGATTTCTGCCGGTAGATCGAGGTTTCCGAACATACAACCTCCGGCTAAACCAAAGTTTCCTGTAATCTCACACTCACCTACAGTCAGTGAGAGAGGATGTTTATAATCTAACACTCACCTACAGTCAGTGAGGGAGGAGGTTTATAATCTCACACTCACCTACAGTCAGTGAGGGAGGATGTTTATAATCTCACACTCACCTACAGTCAGTGAGGGGGGAGGATGTTTATAATCTCACACTCACCTACCGTCAGTGAGGGGGGATGTTTATAATCTCACACTCACCTACAGTCAGTGAGGGGGGATGTTTATAATCTCACACTCACCTACCGTCAGTGAGGGGGGATGTTTATAATCTCACACTCACCTACAGTCAGTGAGGGGGGAGGATGTTTATAATCTCACACTCACCTAGTCAGTGAGGGAGGATGTTTATAATCTCACACTCACCTATAGTCAGTGAGGGGGAGGATGTTTATAATCTCACACTCACCTATAGTCAGTGAGGGAGGAGGTTTATAATCTCACACTCACCTACAGTCAGTGAGGGGGGAGGATGTTTATAATCTCACACTCACCTAGTCAGTGAGGGAGGAGGTTTATAATCTCACACTCACCTACAGTCAGTGAGGGGGGAGGATGTTTATAATCTCACACTCACCTACAGTCAGTGAGGATGTTTATAATCTCACACTCACCTACAGTCAGTGAGGGGGGAGGATGTTAATAATCTCACACTCACCTACAGTCAGTGAGGGGGGAGGATGTTTATAATCTCACACTCACCTACAGTCAGTGAGGGGGAGGATGTTTATAATCTCACACTCACCTACAGTCAGTGAGGATGTTTATAATCTCACACTCACCTACAGTCAGTGAGGGGGGAGGATGTTAATAATCTCACACTCACCTACAGTCAGTAAGGGGGGAGGATGTTTATAATCTCACACTCACCTACAGTCAGTGAGGGGGGAGGATGTTAATAATCTCACACTCACCTACAGTCAGTGAGGGGGGAGGATGATTATAATCTCACACTCACCTACAGTCAGTGAGGGGGGAGGATGTTAATAATCTCACACTCACCTACAGTCAGTGAGGGGGGAGGATGTTTATAATCTCACACTCACCTATAGTCAGTGAGGGAGGAGGTTTATAATCTCACACTCACCTATAGTCAGTGAGGGAGGAGGTTTATAATCTCACACTCACCTAGTCAGTGAGGGAGGATGTTTATAATCTCACACTCACCTATAGTCAGTGAGGGGGGAGGATGTTTATAATCTCACACTCACCTACAGTCAGTGAGGATGTTTATAATCTCACACTCACCTACAGTCAGTGAGGGGGGAGGATGTTAATAATCTCACACTCACCGACAGTCAGTGAGGGGGGAGGATGATTATAATCTCACACTCACCTACAGTCAGTGAGGGGGGATGTTAATAATCTCACTCACCTACAGTCAGTGAGGGGGGAGGATGTTAATAATCTCACACTCACCGACAGTCAGTGAGGGGGGGAGGATGTTTATAATCTCACACTCACCTACAGTCAGTGAGGATGTTAATAATCTCACACTCGCCTACAGTCAGTGAGGGGGGGAGGATGTTAATAATCTCACACTCACCTACAGTCAGTGAGGGAGGATGTTCATACAGGAAACTTTGTTATTTCCGGCACCGACGGGACCGAGCTGTTGCTGATCTATCAAAACTGCCGGACATACAAAGTTAATATTGAAGCATACGGAGGTTTTCATCTCCGTATCTGACAACAAACACTGTTGCTTAGCAACAGCTTGTAAACAGTCAGCCCGTACCTTGGAAGCGTCTCTGTAGCTTAGCAACAGCTTCAGAGAGGCTTTCCAGAGCCCGACTGTTGAAAACGAAGCCACGAGAAGAAAAAAAACCGAACAAAACGGCTCCTGATTTCTGCCGGTAGATCGAGGTTTCCGAACATACAACCTCCGGCTAAACCAAAGTTTCCTGTAATCTCACACTCACCTACAGTCAGTGAGAGAGGATGTTTATAATCTAACACTCACCTACAGTCAGTGAGGGAGGAGGTTTATAATCTCACACTCACCTACAGTCAGTGAGGGAGGAGGTTTATAATCTCACACTCACCTACAGTCAGTGATGGGGGGGGATGTTTATAATCTCACACTCACCTACAGTCAGTGATGGGGGAGGATGTTTATAATCTCACACTCACCTACAGTCAGTGAGGGAGGATGTTTATAATCTCACACTCACCTACAGTCAGTGATGGGGGGATGTTTATAATCTCACACTCACCTACAGTCAGTGATGGGGGGATGTTTATAATCTCACACTCACCTACAGTCAGTGAGGGAGGATGTTTATAATCTCACACTCAACTACAGTCAGTGAGGGAGGATGTTTATAATCTCACACTCACCTACAGTCAGTGAGGGGGGAGGATGTTTATAATCTCACACTCATCTACAGTCAGTGAGGGGGGAGGATGTTTATAATCTCACACTCACCTACAATCAGTGATGGGGGGTGTTTATAATCTCACACTCACCTACAGTCAGTGATGGGGGGGATGTTTATAATCTCACACTCACCTAGTCAGTGAGGGAGGATGTTTATAATCTCACACTCACCTACAGTCAGTGAGGGGGGAGGATGTTTATAATCTCACACTCACCTACAGTCAGTGAGGGGGGAGGATGTTTATAATCTCACACTCAACTACAGTGAGTGAGGGGGGAGGATGTTTATAATCTCACTCACCTACAGTCAGTGAGGGGGGATGTTTATAATCTCACACTCACCTACAGTCAGTGAGTGACCGACACTCCTACAGTCTTTACAGTAGAGGATACTAAAAATATCCCAACACTGGACAAACAGGGGGCAATGGCGGGGGGGGGGGGGGGGGGGGGGGGGAGGAGCTAAACACGATTAAAATCACTAAGGAGATGGTACTCAGTAAAATAATGGGATTTAAGGCGGATAAATCCCCCGGACCTGTTGGCCTACATCCTAGGGTCTTGAGAGAAGTGGCGGTAGGGATTGCGGATGCATTGGTGATTATTTTCCAGAACTCCCTGGACTCAGGAAAGGTCCCGGCAGATTGGAAAACTGCTAATGTAACACCTTATTTAAGAAGGGAAGTAGACAAAAAGCTGGAAACTATAGACCAGTTAGCCTAACATCTGTGGTTGGCAAAATGTTGGAGTCCATTATTAAGGAAACAGTAACAGAGCATTTGGATAAACATAATTTAATGGGACAGAGTCAGCATGGTTTTATGAAGGGGAAGTCATGTTTGACAAATTTGCTCGAATTCTTTGAGGATGTAACATACAGGGTGGATAAAGGGGAACCAGTGGATGTGGTGTATTTGGACTTCCATAAGGCATTTGACAAGGTTCCACACAAAAGATTACTGATCAAGCTAAGAAATCACGGGATTGGGGGTAATATACTGGCATGGGTGGAAGATTGGCTATCTAACAGAAAACAAAGAGTTAGGTAAATGGTTCATTCTCGGGCTGGCAATCAGTAACTAGTGGTGTTCCACAGGGGTCAGTGCTGGGACCCCAACTCTTTACAATCTATATTAACGATTTGGAGGAAGGGACCGAGTGCAACATATCCAAGTTTGCCGATGATACAAAGATGGGAGGGAAAGCAGTGAGTGAGGAGGACATAAAAAACCTGCAAAAGGACATAGACAGGCTAAGTGAGTGGGCAGAGATTTGGCAGATGGAATATAATGTTGGAAGTGTGAGGTTATGCACTTTGGCAGAAAAAATCAAAGAGCAAGTTATTATCTAAATGGAGAGAAACTGCAAAGTGCTACAGTACAAAGGGATCTGGGGGTCCTGGTGCATGAAACACAAAAAGTTAGTATGCAGGTGATCAGGAAGGCCAATGGAATCATGGCTTTTATTGCGAGGGGGGTGGAGTATAAAAGCAGGGAAGTCTTGCTGCAGTTATACAGGGTATTGGTGAGGCCACACCTGGAAACTGCGCGCAGTTTTGGTTTCCATATTTAAGAAAAGATATACTTGCTCTCGAGGCGGTTCAGAGGTTCACTCGGTTGATTCCGGAGATGAGGGGGTTGACGTATGAGGAAAGGTTGAGTAGGTTGGGACTCTACTCATTGGAGTTCAGAAGAATGAGAGGCGATCTTATCGAAACATATAAGATTGTGAGGGGGCTTGATCGGGTGGATGCGGTGAGGATGTTTCCACTGATGGGTGAGAGTAGAACTAGGGGGCATAATCTAAGAATAAGGGGCAGCCCTTTCAAAACAGAGATGAGGAGAAACTTCTTCACTCAGAGGGTAGTAAATCTATGGAATTTGCTACCCCAGAGAGCTGCGGAAGCTGCAACATTAAGTAAATTTAAAATGGAGATAGACAGTTTCCTAGCAGATAAGGGAATTAGGGGTTACGGGGAGAGGGCAGGGAAGTGGACGCGAGTCTAGATTCGGATCAGCCATGAACCTATTGAATGGCGGAGCAGGCCCGAGGGGCCGTATGGCCTCCTCCTGCTCCTACTTCTTATGTTCTTATGTTTATAATCTCACACTCACCTAGTCAGTGAGGGGGATGTTTATAATCTCACAATCACCTACAGTCAGTGAGGGGGGATGTTTCTAATCTCACACTCACCTACAGTCCGTGAGGGGGGAGGATGTTTCTAATCTCACACTCACCTACCGTCAGTGAGGGGGGGATGTTTATAATCTCACACTCACCTACAGTCAGTGAGGGGGATGTTTATAATCTCACAATCATCTACAGTCAGTGAGGGGGGATGTTTCTAATCTCACACTCACCTACAGTCAGTGAGGGAGGATATTTATCATCTCACTCACCTACAGTCAGTGAGGGAGGATGTTTATAATCTCACACTCACCCACAGTCAGTGAGGGGGGGATGTTTATAATCTCACACTCACCTACAGTCAGTGAGGAAGGAGGATGTTTATAATCTCACACTCACCTACAGTGAGGGAGGATGTTTATAATCTCACACTCACCTACAGTCAGTGAGGGGGGAGGATGTTTATAATCTCACACTCACCTACCGTCAGTGAGGGGGGGGGATGTTTATAATCTCACACTCACCTACAGTCAGTGAGGGGGGATGTTTATAATCTCACACTCACCTACAGTCAGTGAGGGAGGATGTTTATAATCTCACACTCACCTACAGTCAGTGAGGGGGGAGGATGTTTATAATCTCACACTCACCTACCGTCAGTGAGGGGGGATGTTTATAATCTCACACTCACCTACAGTCAGTGAGGGGGGATGTTTATAATCTCACACTCACCTACCGTCAGTGAGGGGGGATGTTTATAATCTCACACTCACCTACAGTCAGTGAGGGGGGGATGTTTATAATCTCACTCACCTACAGTCAATGAGGGGGGAGGATGTTTATAATCTCACACTCACCTACAGTCAGTGAGGGAGGAGGATGTTTATAATCTCACACTCACCTACAGTCAATGAGGGGGGAGGATGTTTATAATCTCACACTCACCTACAGTCAGTGAGGGAGGAGGATGTTTATAATCTCACACTCACCTACAGTCAATGAGGGGGGAGGATGTTTATAATCTCACACTCACCTACAGTCAGTGAGGGGGGGTTTACAATGCTGTGATCCAGGCTGAGGATGCTGCTGAAGTGAAGCACTTGCTCACTGCCAGTAATCGGGGCTGAGCGCTGGGGCCGAGTGGCCACAGGTGATCCGCTGGCGGGAGCGGACGGGCCCCCCGCCGATTGATTTGTGCCGCGGGTTGGCGCGGTGCGGAGACGGTCCGAGGGGGGCTTTCGCCTTCCGCGGCCTGCTGACCGGGGCATCCCTCCGCCCGCCCCGGGTACCCCGCTCACAGGGAGCCGGCTCTACCCTGGTGTGGTGGCCGCGCTCTGGGGCTGCCCCCGGAGCGGGGTCGAGGGAGGCGCCGCGATGCCGGGCCCGCTCTGAACTCACCGAGAAGGTGTTGCCGACGTTGTAGCGGCAGAGAGTGTGGTCCAGGTCGAAGCCGATCACGTCGCAGTCGGCCAGCGAGAAGTATTCGGCCATGGCGGCGTGAAGACGGCGGCCCGCGGATCCCTCCGCCCTGCCGTCTGCGGCAACACAGGATTGCGTGCAGCACCGCGTCAACATGGGGCGGGCCAGAGCTTCACCTGGGAGAGGGGCTTCATCTGGGGGAGGGGCTTCGCTATCTGGGGGCGGGGCTTCTCTATCTGGGGGCGGGGCCTCGTCACATGGGGGCGGGGCCTGTGCACCTGGGGCTGGATTTCACCACTGGGGGGCGGGGCCTAACCACTGGGGGCGGGGCCTCACCACTGGAAGAAGGGGCTTCACCACAGGGGGGGGGCTTCACCATGGAGGCGGGGGGCTTCACCACAGAGGGGGGGGGCTTCACCACAGAGGGGGGGGCTTCACCACGGGGGGGGGCTTCACCACGGGGGGGGGGGCTTCACCACGGGGGGGGGGCTTCACCACGGGGGGGGGCTTCACCACGGGGCGGGGGGGGCTTCACCACGGGGCGGGGGGGGCTTCACCACGGGGGGGGGCTTCACCACGGGGGGGGGGCTTCACCACGGGGGGGGGGCTTCACCACGGGGGGGGGCTTCACCACGAGGGGGGGGCTTCACCACGGGGGGGGGGGCTTCACCACGGGGGGGGGGCTTCACCACGGGGGGGGGCTTCACCACGGGGGGGGGCTTCACCACGGGGGTGGTGGAGGCTTCACCACGGGGGGGGCTTCACCACGGGGGGGGGCTTCACCACGGGGGGGGGCTTTACCACGGGGGGGGGCTTCACCAGGGGGCGGGCTTCACCGTGGGGGGGGGGCTTCACCGGGGGGGGGGCTTCACCGGGGGGGGGGCGGACTTCACTGGGGGGGGAGCTTCACCACGGGGGGGTGGGGCTTCACCACGAGGGGGTCTTCACCACGGGGGGGTCTTCACCACGGGGGGGGTCTTCACCATGGGGGGGGCTTCACCACGGGGGGGGGCTTCACCACGGGGGGGGCTTCACCACGGGGGGGCTTCACCACGGCGGGGGGGCTTCACCACAGGGGCGAGGCTTCGCCACGGGGGGGGGCTTCGCCACGGGGGGGCTTCACCACGGGGGGTGGGGGGCTTCACCACGGTGGGGGGCTTCACCACGGGGTGGGGCTACACCATGGGGGGGGTCTTCTCCACGGGGGGGCTTCACAACGGGAGGGGCTTCACCACGGGGGGGGGAGCTTCACCACGGAGGGGGGCTTCACCACGGGGCGGGGGCTTCACCACGGGGCGGGGGGGCTTCACCACGGGGGGGGCGGCTTCACCCCGGGGGGGCGGGGCTTCACCCCGGGGGGAGGGGGACTTCACCACGGTGGGGGGGGGCTTCACCACGGGGGTGGGGGGGGCTTCACCACGGGGGGGGGCTTCACCACAGAGGGGGGGGGCTTCTCCACAGGAGGGTCACTTCACCAGAAGGAGGGGTTCACCACGGCGGGGGGCTTCACCCCGGGGTTGGGCTTCACCATGAGGGTGGGGTTTCACCACGAGGATGGGCTTCATCACGGCCCAGCTGGGCTACCAGGGAGCAGAGTGCCAGCATAAGATCCCAGCACTCAAGAGGAGTGCCTGGCTGACCAATCGAGGCCGCCACCCCGCAGGAAGTGGGGGCAGGTGCTGGCCGCCTGGCACCTCCCCTTTAATCATCGCAGCCGCCCCGGCCACAAGAACGCCCCCCTAACCCTGTCAGACATAGTGTCCGTTGGTAGGCCAGGGGCACGAGCCGTGTTTGCGGCCGTAGCACAAGCGGAGTGCTGCGCGTGGTGATGACGTCATCGCCGGAGGCGCAGCACCGCGGTGCGCTACCGCCATTGCTAACCTCCTGCTGAATTTCACGGGACGCGTTAGCGGCACCATACCCAGGCTCCAGTTGCTTTACACTCCATTAGCGCTCCCTTGGGGCGCTAACGGGAGGTGCAAAGTATCCGAATTTTGCCCCCTTTGTCTCTTATCCAGTCAAGTCCAATGGCAACTTCCTCACGAGGTCTCCTCCCTTCTCTACTCTGAGACTTTTCATTGATCAACTCATCATCCTCAGTGTTTTCTCCACTACCCTCATCTCTAACCTCCTGTCCTCCAGCCTCCATAAACTCTAACTTGACTAGAACTCTGCTGCCCACATCCTGTCCTGCAGTAAATCCTGCTTGAGTATCGTTCACATCCTCACTGAACTACATAGGCTCCCTGTCTCCAGTGCATCAAATTTAGAATCCTTGTCCTCTGTTACAAACATGGCTTCATCACCTTCTATTCCTTCACCCCTCTCCAGCCTTACATCTCCTCTCATGCCCTTTGCTCCTCTGAGTCTGACTTCTGTGTATCCCACCACTGCTTCATCGCCGGTAGCAAAGCCTTCATCAGTCTTGGCCCTACTCTCTGGAACTCCCTCGGTAAACCCACACTGCCTCTCTACTCCTGTCTCCACCTTTAAAAATCTGTGAAAAACCCAGCTGTTTGACCAAGCCTTTACGGACTGCTCTTAAGTCACCACAAAGGCTTAGTGTCCATTGCTCTGCCTGTCGGACAGATACCCAAGAATTACTGTAAATGGCTTGGGTGTTAATGTAGCTAGCCCTGAATGTAGATAGCCCTGTCCGTGGGATAGATTTAGGACAGGGTCAAGCTGGGCCCGACTGGCGGCCAAAATTCCCATGCCGACTAATTTCCTGCAGGTTTGAGGAATTTTTGCCCCAATTGTTGTTGTTTCCTGTTTCCCTTAAGTGCTCTCGTGACCCAATTTCCCTCCAGTGCAGCTACCAGTCCTCTTCCACATTCTGGCAGCCCCCAATGGCCTTACACTCCAAACCTCTTAGCCCCCTATACCCCCGAACCTACCCCCATCTGATTCAACTTCCATAGTTGTCCCAGTCTTTAGACTCCCACTTGAGTGCTCAACCACCTGCAAGTATTCCAACGTAGACATAATGCTCTAAAACATGCCTTAAGGATGTCCTCAAAATGGAATCAGTAACCAGATGGAACTGTGCGATATGCCAAAAGCCCAAAAGCGGTGAATGCCTGTGGGAAGAAAGCATTTTCATAGAATTGTGAGGAATATATACCATCAAGGCTATGGGCCAGAGATAGCTCAGTATGAGAGATAAACGTCTAACTGGGAACTGTGGAGGAGCAAAGGGATTTGGGTGTCCAAGTACATAAATCACTAAAAGCTAATGCACAGGTACAAAAAGTAATTATACTAATCTGGGATGTTATGATTAAGGTTATCGACCAGGTGGTGCTGTAGCCAATGCTGCTGCTAAGGTTAGAGGTTTGCTTCCTGTTAAGGTCAGAGGTTTGCTTCCTGTCAAGGCCAGCAAAGGTGCAATGCCTGGATGCAAGCCTGCCTGGTTGTTTCGCAGTCGTTTAATAAAGTACTCGTATTAATCCTAATACCTCGGCTCTTCGAGTCCTTGTCTCAGTACATGGATTTATCACATTTGGCGACGAGGCAACTAAAGGACCCTGCATAAAGAAGAAAAGTCTGCCAGGACGTTTAAACAACAAAATTACGAGCTACGGTTAGCTACCAGCTGGAAGAGAGCATGGCTGCCATGGTAGGAACGATTTCCGCTTTTGATTGTCAAGCACAAACCTGGGAGGAATACTGTGAAGTGTTGGGTTATTTTTTTGAAGCAAATGAAATAAATGATGCTGGAAAAAGGAAAGCCATTCTGCTTAGTTCAGTGGGAAGCCAAACCTACAGTTTGATGAAGAATCTGCTCAGTCCTGAAAAGCCTGGAGACAAATCATTTGTTGAATTAGTGGCCTTGCTAAAAGAACATTTCAACCCTAAGCCTAGTGAGATTGTACAGCGGTTCAAGTTTAATTCAAGGAACAGGAAAGAGGAAGAGAGTGTATTGGACTATGTAGCGGTGTTGCGTAAATTAGCACAAGATTGCAATTATGGGAACAACCTGAAGGAAATGCTGAGAGATAGGCTAGTTTGCGGAATAATGGACGACCGAATGCAGCGCAGATTATTATCCGAGACTGGGCTTACTTATGAAAAAGCATTGGAACTTGCTCAAGCCATAGAGACAGCGAACCGAGATGTAAAAGAAATACAGGGTTCAGACAGGGCTAATGCTACGCAAGTTGCAGGTCAGGTTGTTGTGCACAAGTTGAACATGCGTCAGAAACCACAACGTAAGCATGTGAAGGCATGTTATAGATGCAAGGGCGATCACCTGGCGAGTGAATGCCGGTTTCTGGAGGAAAAGTGCTACAAGTGTGGGAAACAAGGACACATAAAACGAGCTTGCAGGGCGAAATCACCTGTGGAGGAACCCAAACCAAAAGGGGAAGGACAGCAAAACCAAGGGAGAGAAGTGAAAAACCATGGAGCACACCACATCAGCGGGGAAGCTGAGGAAAAAGAGGACATGTTCATAATGTATAGCATGTTAGCGAACATTCCAAAAGTGGCTCTTATCACATTGCAACTGACAGTAAATGACTCTAAGGTGAACTTTGAAGTGGATACAGGGTGCGGCGTGACCATAATGAACAAGGCAGAGTACTCAAAATTGTGGAACTGTGCAAAAGTTCCAGAGTTAAAGCCTTGCTCCCTGCATCTTAAAACATATACAGGTGAACGAGTAGCGACATTAGGTACAGCTAATGTAACTGTGCAACACAGGGACACAGTGGAACAGCTACTTGTAGTTATAGTATCGGGTACCGGACCAAACCTGTTAGGTCGGGGCTGGATAAAAGAACTTAAATTAGACTGGGGAGCAGTACATCAAATAGATGCGGGCAAACAGTTGACTTTGCAAGAAGTGTTGAGTGAACATGAGAATGTGTTCAAGGAGGAACTTGGCACATTTAATGGCCCCCCAGCTAAGATTTATGTAGACAAGGAGGCACCGCCAAGGTTTTTTAAACAACGACCTGTGCCTTATGCCATGAAGCCAAAGGTAGAGGCTGAGCTTGACCGTCTATTGAGAGAGAACATACTGGAGCCAGTGAAATGTTCGGAATGGGCAGCTCCCATAGTACCTGTTTTAAAACCGGACAATTCAGTAAGACTCTGTGGAGACTATAAATTGACAGTCAATCGGGTGTCCAAACTAGAGCAGTATCCGATTCCCAAAACAGAGGATCTCTTTGCAAACCTGGCTGGAGGAAAGAAATTCACAAATTTGGATATGAGTCATGCCTACTTGCAGATTACACTGGATGACGAATCAAAGAAGTATGTCACCATAAATACACACAAGGGCTTGTTTACATATAACTGCTTACCGTTTGGTGTCTCATCTAGTCCAGCTATCTTCCAGAGGACAATCGAAGGTGTACTGCAAGGGATTCCACATGTTTCCATCTATCTGGATGACATTCTGGTGACGGGAAGAACCGACCAGGAGTATCTGAGCACTCTGAGAGAGGTACTAGAGATTGGAGAGGGCAAGGTTCCGGCTCAAGAGGAGTAAGTGCACTTTCCTGGGGAATGAGGCAATGTTCCTGGGACACAGAGTGGACGCCACTGGGCTCCATCCACTCAAGGAGAAGGTACAAGCACTGCAGGACGCCCCTGCTCCTACAAATGTGGCTGAGTTAAAAGCTTACCTGGGACTGCTGAACTATTATCACAGGTTTTTACCAAACTTGTCAACTGTGTTAGCACCTCTTCACAAACTACTGCGCAAGGAGACACAGTGGCAGTGGGGAGAGGAGCAGGGGGTTTCATTTGAACAGTCCAAGAAACTGATGCTGTCGTCGGATGTGCTGGTTCACTACAATGCAGAGAAAGACATCATTCTCTCTTGTGACGCTTCACCTTACGGGGTGGGGGCAGTTCTTTCACACTGCATGGAAGATGGAACTGAAAGACCAATCGGGTTTATGTCCCGAACTCTAACACCAGCGGAAAAAAACTATTCCCAGTTAGACAAAGAGGGGTTAGCAGTAATGTTTGGGTTACAGAGGTTCCACAAGTACATATATGGCAGGAAGTTCACCATATGCACCGATCATAAACCTCCTCTCTCTTTTCAATTAAATGAAAGCAGTTCCACAGATGGTGTCACCCCGGATCCAGAGGTGGGCAGTGACGTTGAGGGCATATGAGTATGTCATCGTCTACAAGGCGGGCAAGTACCATGGGAACGCAGATGCCTTGAGCCGTCTTCCACTGCCAGGCACACCTATCCGTGCAGCTCCAGAGGACAGAGTTTTGATGTTGGAGGACACTGACATGGCACTTGTGACTGCAGAGCAAGTAAGAACATGGACAGGTAAAGATCCAGTACTGTCTAGAGTTTGAGAATATGTGGTGAGGGGATGGCCACAGCATCCAGAAGGGGCTGACTTCACACCCTACAGTGTCAGGAAAACAGAGCTGAGTGTGCAGGATGGTTGCGTGTTGTGGGGAGCACGAGTGATTATTCCACAGCCAGCACGACAGTGTATCCTAGAGCAACTACATCAGTGTCATCCTGGGGTCTCGCGTATGAAAGCCTTGGCTAGGAGTTACTTGTGGTGGCCAAAGCTAGATGAGGAGATAGAAAATCTAGTCAAGACATGCAGCACTTGTCAGGAACACCGGAAGGTACCAGCAGCAGCTCCTCTCCACCCCTGGGAGTGGCCGGATAAACCATGGAGAAGATTGCACTTAGATTATGCGGGTCTATTCATGGGGAAGATGTTCCTCATAATCATTGATGCACATTCCAAATGGATGGATGTTTATCCTGTTAATTCTGCTTCCGCCACTACTACTATAGACTGCCTACGTCGGAGCTTCAGTAATCAAGGGCTACCGGAGATCGTGGTGAGTGACAATGCCACTTGTTTTGTGAGTACAGAGACAAAAGAGTTCTTGAGAAAAAATGGCATAGTGCAGGTGACCTCGGCTCCATATCATCTGTCCTCGAATGGACTTGCGGAGAGAGCTGTACAAACATTTAAGGAGATGATGAAAAAAAGTGCAGAAGGGAGTTTAGCAGCCAAAGTGTCACAGGTTCTGTTCAACTACAGAATAACACCTCAATCCACCACAGGACTCTCTCCTGCTGAGATGTTATTAGGTCGTAGACTACGCTCCACTCTTGACCTTGTCCACCCAGACCTAAAAAGAAAAATGGAAAACAGACAAAACAAACAAAAAGAGAACCATGACAAAAGAACAAAGAGCCGAGGTTTTGGAGAAGGAGATGCGGTCCTTACTAGGAATTTCAGTTATGGACCAAAGTGGATTCTTGGCTTCATCGACTCAATGACAGGTCCAGTATCATACAAGGTCATGTTGGGAGATGGTAGGGTAGTACGCAGACATGTAGATCAGATACTTCCCAGACAAGGGGAAATTGAAATGAAGGTTCCAGATGCAATGACTGAAGACAGGGTTGCCCCCAGTTATCCAAGTGCATCTGTGGTGCCACCACCAGGGACAGAGACAGTTCCACAGGAACCTATTCGTCAAGAGGAAACCATCGTTGCAGAGTCAGATACTCTGAGCACTGCTCAGGAGCAGCTGGTGGCTTCACCACAAACAAGCAGGGACTTTACTGTTAGACATTCACAAAGGACTCACAAGCCACCAGAGAGATTGATACTGAACTGTTAGATTCATCAAGTATGGAACATGATGAATGGAGACTCCTTATGTGACCCTCAGGAATGGTTGTTTGTTAAGAAAGTCATACTGAAATCTTAAGGGGGAGGGATATAGTAATCTGGGATGTTATGATTAAGGTTATCCACCAGGTGGTGCTGTAGCCAATGCTGCTGCTAAGGTCAGAGGTTTGCTTCCTGTTAAGGTCAGAGGTTTGCTTCCTGTCAAGGCCAGCAAAGGTGCAATGCCTGGATGCAAGCCTGCCTGGTTGTTTCGCAGTCGCTTAATAAAGTACTCGTATTAATCCTAATACCTCGTCTCTTCGAGTCCTTGTCTCACTACATGGATTTATCACAGTAATCAAAAAAGCTAATGGAATGTTAGCATTTATATCAAGGGGGTAGGAGCACAAATGGGAGGAAGTTATGCTTCCACTGTAGAGAGCTCTGGTGAGACCCCATTTGGAGTAGTTTGTTCAGTTTTGAGCACCTCACCTCAGGAAGAATATATTGGCCTTGAAAGGGGTTCAATGCAGATTCACCAGATTGATACTGGGGGGTTAAAGGGTTAAATTATGCAGACAGGTTGTATAAACTTGGCTTGTATTCCATTGAGTTTCGAAGGTTGAGGGGTGATCTAATCGAGGTATTTAAAATGATTTGATGAAGCAGATACAGTGAAGCTGTTTCCTCTGGTGAGGGAATCCAGAACAAGGGCACAATCATAAAATTAGAACTAGGCCTTTCAGGAGGGAAATCAGGATGCCCCTTTGCACCCAATAGGTAGTGGAAATCTGGAACTCTGTCCCCAAAAGGCTGGGTCAATTGAACTTTTCAAGACTTGAGATTGATAGGTTTTTATTAGGTAAGAGTATCAAGGAATATGGATCAAAGGAGGTAAATGGAGTTGAAGTGCAGATCAGCCATGATCTAATTGAATGGGAGAACAGGCTTGAAGGGCTGACTGGCCTACTCCTGGTCCTATGTAACTCCCTAACTGACAACAGAACAGAAATTCTTTGCACTGAGAAACTGAGAAGTTAGGGGAATGACTTATCACCTGACATGTCTGGGTTTTGTAGTCAACAGTAACCTGAGATTACCATGGCTGTTTGAGATGATTGACACCAAAAAGAGATGAACGGTTCTGACACATAAGTCACTCAGATTGATCAACTGAATTGAAAGGGTTTTTTTTTTACTTGTAAAAATTGAGAGTTATATAAAATGGTGCTTTGTCACACCTTCAGATTTACACATTTGCAGGCTTTTGAACTTTCAGGATTTCAGATTTTAATGATTCTTCACTTTTAGTAATCTGGTGCATGCAGAAGAGTTCCAAAAAAACACAAACGTGCACCTATGACAGAAGGAGAGAAATTATAGACATCAGATTGTGCAGCTGCACCAGCAGTGGCAGGCAGACATTAAGAGTGTCACTTAAATGTGCAAATTGTCCTGAGATCAGGGAAGGTGAGATTTAAGCCAGCTACTGGTACTGTTAAGCCTGTGTGTTCCAGTTGTATTAAGATTAATTACTGACACAGACTACAAGAATAAAGTTCAACAGGTCTTTACTAGTTGGAGGTCAGGACTATACTAAATACAATATCACTACACAGTACTTATATACCGGTGGTCACCACCGGTATTACGTATACAGCAACCAGAGAAAGTAGTACATCTCTTAAGGTGGAACAGGCTTAAGTTCTCTTAAGGTGGAACAGGTTACATACACCACAATCCTCCCTTTTTAGCTTAACAGTCATATCCCCATTTAACATAACATCATAACATATATACATATATAACTTCAGGTATAAACAGTTCAAAGGTTCAGTCTCTCAGGAGGCCTTCTGATTCGGTTTGGATAACACCTTTCAGTGGTCTCTGATTCTTGTTGCTGAGGTGACTCTTCTTGTTGGTTTCCTATGTATTGGACGTCATCATCAGGTACAGTCCCTGCCGAGGTAGATGCTTCAGGTTCATTAACGTCTTCCACAGTTGTCTCTGTCGCAACCATGGGTTCGACCCTTGCTCTTGATTCTACCAGTTGATCCGCATGACGCCTTATCACATTGTTACCAATATCTACTGTGTACATCAGAGGTCCTTGTCTGGCCCGAATTGTTCCGGACTGCCATTTTTCGTTTCCATAGCCCCTTGCCAACACTGGTTGTCCTACGTCGAAACTTCGAGTGGATTTGTTATTAATATGCCGGAACTGTTTGTTTTCCACTTCCCTCCGCACATTTGGTTTTAACAAGTCCAACCTGGACCGCAACCTCCTGTTATAAAACATCATGGCAGGACTTTGGTTAGTCACTGCATGAGCGGCGTTTCGATATGCCATTAGGAAATTGTCCACCTTGTGTTGTAACGGAATCTGATCATCGTTCATGGCCTTTATTGCCTTTTTGAATGTTTGGACAAATCTCTCGGCCAACCCGTTTGTCGCCGGATGATATGGGGCAGAGGTATAATGTTTCACCCCATTCTTCTTTAAGAATTTTTGGAATTCTTCCGACACGAACTGTGGTCCGTTGTCCGAACATATCTGTTCTGGCAATCCGTTCCTTGCGAATATTGTTCTTAACACCGCAATTGTCTTTTCTGAAGTAGTGGTATTCATCTTGATCACTTCTGGCGATTTGGAATGTGCGTCCACCGCAATTAGGAACATGGAGTCCATGAATGGACCAGCAAAGTCAATATGTACGTGTTGCCATGGGGCTGAAGGCCATTCCCATGGGTGTAGCGGTGCGATCGGAGGTGCATTTTGCACTTTTTGGCACCCTGCGCAGCTTTTTGTCAACTCCTCTATCTGTTGGTCAATGCCCGGCCACCATACATAAGCCCTAGCAAGACTTTTCATCTTAACTCCCCCCAGATGACCTTCATGCAGTTCCTTTAGAACTCTTTCCCGTAACTTGGGAGGAATAATCACTCTTGTCCCGTACATCAAAGTACCATGGCAGACGGACAGCTGGTCTCGCCTTGCCGAGAATGCCGGTAACAGAGGATCACCATGTGTTGGCCATCCCTTCACTGTCACCTCGTAAACTCGGGACAGTGTCGGGTCGTTCCTGGTTTCTCTTTCAATACTTGCATTGGTGACTGGTAAACACTCGATGATGGTCGAATGAAATAACTCAACAGGGTCAACTTTCGTCGTCTCTTCTGCTTCAGGTAGTGGCAGGCGCGACAGCCCATCAGCATTGCCATGCTGCTTTGTACCTTTGAATTCTATTTGATATTGATGTGCCCCTAGGAAAAGGGACCATCTCTGGAGTCGCTGTGCTGTCATCACCGAAACACCCTTCTTAGGGTTAAAAATGGATACCAACGGCTGATGATCTGTCAGAAGTGTGAATTTTTGGCCCTGCAGGTAATGATTAAACTTCTTCACTCCCCATACAAGGCTGAGAGCCTCCCTATCGATCTGCGCATAGTTGCGCTCAGTGGAGGTCAATGATCTGGATGCAAACGCGACTGGCCTTTCCGTGCCATTTGGCAACTTGTGTGAGAGTACTGCCCCAATACCATATGGAAAAGCATCACAAGCCAACCGAATAGGCAGTGTCGGGTTGAAGTGAGCCAACACTTCCTCTGAGGTGATCAATTCTTTGCTTTTGCGAAATGCCTTCTTACAGTTTTCGCTCCATTCCCATGGTACCCCCTTCTGTAAAAGAGCGTTCAGCGGGTGCAGTACCGTGGATAGATTCGGTAGAAACTTATGGTAATAGTTAATCGATCCCAGAAACGACCTCAACTGAGAGACATTATCCGGAGCGGGAGCCTTTACAACTGCCTCTATCTTGTCAGGAGACTTATGAAGCCCCTCCCGGTCAATGACATGACCACAGTACGAGATCCGCTTCTGAAAGAACTCACATTTCTGCCGATTAACTCTAAGTCCATACTCTTTCAGTCTGTTGAGCACCAGTTCCAAGTTTGCGAGGTGTTCTTCATCACCATCACCTGTAATCAGAATATCGTCCAGGTAACATTGTGTGCCTGGAATTCCCTGTAATACCTGCTCCATGGCCCTCTGCCAAATTGCCGGAGCCGATGCCACTCCAAAAACCAGCCTATTATACCGGTACAAACCTCTATGCGTGTTGATCATGAGGTACTGGCGTGACTCTTCTTCAACCTCCATCTGCAAGTACGCCTGCGCCAGGTCTATCTTGGTGAAGTGTTTCCCGCCAGACAACGAAGCAAAAATATCCTCAATCCGCGGAAGCGGATACTGCACCGTGTGAAGCACCGGATTAACGGTGATCTTGAAATCTCCACAGATGCGAACCTTCCCTGGTTCTCCTGGCTTGTTGCTCGAAGGACGTTTCATAACGGGAACAATGGGCGTAGCCCACTCACTCCAATCTACCTTAGACAGTACACCTGAACGTTCTAGCGCTTCCAGTTCCGCTTCTACAGTAGGTCGTATTGCATAGGGTACCGGTCTGGCTTTGAAAAATTTTGGTTGTGCATGTTCATCAATCTTGATGTTTGCCGTAATTCCTTTCAGTATTCCCAGTCCTTGCTGGAACACCTCTTTAGCATCATCCAATATTTTGGACAATCGTTTAGGTTTGACATCTGTTTCCCCGGAATCTACCGTTGGTGCTTTTAAGGAGTGCCAGTCCATATTCATTTTCCTAATCCACTCCCGTCCCAGTAGTGGTGGACCTCCTTCAGGTTGCACATATAAGTCCATTACTTGGCTTTCTTCGCCCTTGTGGACCAGTTTTACCTCTATCTTTCCGATGGGGTACACTCTTTGCCCCGTGTATGTTTTCAATATAATCTCCGTATCCCGTAGGGGAATATGTTGGAATAACCTTTTGTAATCTTTCTTATTCATGACCGTCAATGCCGATCCAGTGTCCAATTCCATATTTACTTGGACTCCTGCTATCTGAAGAGTGACCCAAATTGTCTGGAGATCTGCATTCTTACCAACGTTGTGTACTCTTAAGCTATCCAGTTCATTACTGCTAGCGTCTGAATCTGACTTCTGTTCATTCGAACTGGTCTTTGTCACCTTGTGCACCTTTATGTATTTTCCTTGCGGTGACTTTTTGTTGCTGGTCTTCTTTCCTGACCGGCATACTTTAGCTATGTGGCCAAGCCTGCCACACGTTCTGCATTCTTGGTTTTTAAACCAACACTGGTTCTGATCGTGTGTTGTCTTTCCACAATGATAACATTTTACAGTACTCAAACCCAATTTATTTGTGCTGAGTTCCGGTGACCGTAGCTGCATTACTGCCGTGCCTCTCGCTGCGGCTTCGTGTGCTGCTGCCATAGTGACCGCTTTCTCAAGCGTCAGCTCATTCTCCTCGAGCAGTCGCTTTTGTGTATCTTCTTTTAATAATCCACACACAAATTTATCTCTTAGCGCGTCTGTTAGTCCCGTTCCAAACTGACAGTACTTTGCTAGCTTACGCAATTCCATTAAATATTCAGCATTGCTTTCATCCTTCAGCTGCCTTCTGCTGTAAAATTTAAATCGTTCCGCTAGCATCAGCGGCGTGGGGTTTAGATGATTTTTCAGGACAGTAACAATCTCCTCGAACGTCTTATCCGCCGGTTCATCTGGTGATAAAAGGTGTTTCAATTGCCCGTATGTCTTCGCACCCATTAAGTTTAATAAAGTTAGTGCTTTCTCTGCATCTGGGATTTTATTTGCTTTACAATAATTTTGTATGCGTTCTACATACATGGCCCAATCTTCGATGTCGCTATCAAAGGTATTAATGTTCCCATGTTTAGGCATCGTTGCAATTTATTTTATCCCAAGATGGCGGCTTCCTGCTCTTGTCTTCGTCCTCCGCCTACAAAATGGCGGTTTTCCCGCGCTTGGCGGTCTTCACCCACTGGCTGCAATGGCGTTTGGCGTGCCGCTGCTGCTCCCCTTTCCCAGCGGTTAGTAACTCCCCCGACGCTGTCTCCGCTTCACCGCGGCTCCCTCGGGCATTCGCGCTTCCCCGATGTCGCGCCTCGCAGCCCTTCTTGCAGCCCGGTTATTAGCACCAGCTGCGTTCGCCTTCACCGCAGCTCTCGCGCCTTCAGTCGCCCCAGACGCTGCGCCTTTTGGCCCGAAAGCGGCCCGGCCCTTATCACCAGCCACGATTGATGTCCCCGTGCTGCGCCTTTTGGCCCGAATGCGGCCCGGCCCTTATCTCCGGTCGCGATCGATCTCACCGCCCTTATTCCTCCGTCTTCCTCCCCCCGTCTGTACAGCCAATGCGGCCGACTTTCTGCTCGCGTCGCTGACCGGCTTACCCACCACCGAGGTAGAAAGAAGATAGCTGACTGCCGCTGATGGAGGCTTCGAGTTCAGGATGTCTTCTGCACTCCGGGTTCTCGATGCCTGCCGCGCGACGTGTCTTCCAGCAGGGTGATGAGGGTGGATGCCTCTCTTCGACGCCCATTCTGTGTGCGAAGCCGCCGTGGATATAAACTGCCGCAGGGTAAGAATCGGACTCGTCGCCACTGTTAAGTCTGTGTGTTCCAGTTGTATTAAGATTAATTACTGACACAGACTACAAGAATAAAGTTCAACAGGTCTTTACTAGTTGGAGGTCAGGACTATACTAAATACAATATCACTACACAGTACTTATATACCGGTGGTCACCGCCGGTATTACGTATACAGCAGCCAGAGAAAGTAGTACATCTCTTAAGGTGGAACAGGCTTAAGTTCTCTTAAGGTGGAACAGGTTACATACAGCACAGATAGGGCATTGTTTGCTCATATCCTCAGGTTTCTTCTGAATCTTTGTGTGCTCAGTTGAGGACACTTGCATCTTGTGGACAGATATTGGTGTCTTTCCATGTCTGTCGAACTTGTCTCTTCTGGCAAGTGCTGGGTGGGCGGAGAAGAAGTTGAAGCTGGGGTCGTTCCTGGCTTTGGCTTCTTTGCGGATGAATTTAACGAACGCAGAGAATGGTGGAAACGCCACGTTGTGCTTTAGCTTGAACTTTGATCCAAACGTTATCCACTTCTCCTGCAGGCTAAATGGAAGCTTCTCAATGATGGGACTTACCCCTCTGGAAGTGTCTAAGTACGATAGACCGGGTAGGTAGCCGTCCTGCTTTGCGGCTTCGAGTTCCGACAGCAGACCTCCAAGGTCGCGGAGCTTCTGGGGTTCCTTACTCGTCAACCTCGGAAAGTTCTCCAACCTGTCAAAGAGAGCCCATTCAATGGCTTTGGGCGAGCCGTAGCTTTCTTCCAGCCTCACCCAAGCCTTCTTCAACCCCTCTGGCAGCTGTCCCACATTGGCCGCTTTTATCCTGCAGGCCTGTCCGGCGGACTCTGGGCCGAGCCATTTGATAAGGAGGCCGAGCTCTTCTCCTGCCGACAGGTCTAAGCCCGATATGGCATCGTGGAAGCAGGACTTCCAAGCCCGATAATTCTCCGGCCTGTCATCAAACTTAATTAACCCCGAAGTCACCAGCTGGGTGCGTGCAAGGTATTTGGCGAGGTCGTAGGTGCTGGGACCTGTGCCAGGGTTGCCTTGGCTAGGGGCTCTGTTGGGGGTCTCAAGGAACCGAGAGGGGATTTGCCTCTGACTTTCTCTATTCAGCATCCTATTCCTCTGCACCGTGTCTTCCTTTCTGCTGGGGGAGACTCTGCGGCTTGAGGCACGCCGTCTGCTTTGACCTTGATTGGCAACTTGTGGCATGCTATACGAAGTGCTTGCATCTGCAGAGATGTTCGGGCCTCCATCCCTTTCTCCTGTAAACTGTATCTCGGCATGGTCGCTCACGTACTCTATGGTGCGCTCTCGTGGACTCTGCCACAAAACGGGTATAAAAGGTTTGTAAGCTGTCTCGGGAACAGCTCCCTCCAAAATTGCCTCGAATACTTGTGTCTCGGCTAATGTAGCATCTATCTCTTTTTGTTGCTGCAGAGCGTCTAATGTGGCTTGGAGACGGGCCTGTTCAGCTTGTCGTTCAACCTGGTGACGGGCCAGGTCAGCTTGGTGTTGGGCCTGTTCGGCTTTTGATTCAGCTTGGATACGGGCCTGTCTTACTTTTATTTCTATTTCACTGTCCACATGCGCAGCTCTGGCTTGAGCTGCTACTAGCTTAGCCCGTGCTTTGGCGATGGCTATGCTTACTCTAGAACCACCCGATGACCGTGAACCAACTTGCGATCTGTAGTAACCGGAGCTTATAGACCGATTGTCACGTTCTACAGTTTCGTCTGCCTGTTTAAGGTCTTCTACTTGCTGCAAAGCATTTTCGTTATTATCTTCTGACATGTTGATGTGAGGTAGATGTGCTCTACGAGGTTAAGGCTTACTCTGGGTTCCTCCTGCTCCACTCTTCACAGCTAGCCGTATTGCTATCTTTTCACTGATATCTTTTCACTGATATCTTTTCACTGATATCTTTTCACTGATATCTTTTCACTGCTAGCTGTATTACTATCTTTTCACTGTACTGGCCGCGCTAGACATGCTCCTATCTAGTTATCCAGCAAGTTAAACACTTATTCAAAAATAATTCTTCGTGAAGCCATTTGCTGTTTTGAAGCTTTTACTTGAACAATTTTTGTGAAACTGTAAACAAAGATAAAGTATGTTTTGTACATAAACTGAGTACTATACATTCGATATTACATAAGATATAAACATATTTACAACAGTAGAATAGACTAATTGTATAACTAACTAACATTTGGACTAACTTCTATAACTATCAAATATTAACCTTTTATAAACATAGTGTTATCAAAATACTACTCTGACAACGTTGCTATTATGCTAAGAAACAAAGATACTCACAGATATTGCGCTTGGCCTAACATATGAAATCAGATTACATTGGATTGTGAAACCCTTATGGAATCCTCCATTACTGCCAGGTTCTTCCTGGAATTCTACTTCCTGTGTTACACAGGCAGAAAGGTACGAAGGTCAAATGACCTCTCACAGGAAGAAAGGAACGAAGGTCAAATGACCTCACACAGGAAGAAAGGAACAAAGGTCAAATGTCCTCACACAGGAAGAAAGGAACAAAGGTCAAATGACCTCTGTTTCATACAAACACACTGCTAACACAATAACCACCACCAGAGGGTGCTACTGCATGTAAAAATGTCCAGAATGTCACATAATGTCCAGAACACTCTGTCCCTGATACAATATTAGTTTCCTTGGGATTTTCGGCATGCTATCCTCTTCCTCTACTGTAAATACTGACGCAAAATAATTATTCAACATGACCGTCATTTCCTTATTATCATAGAATCATAGAATGGTTACAGCATGGAAGAAGATCATTCGGCCTGTCGAGTGACAATATCACCGATATCAGTTTTCAAGGGCCAGCATTGGTCCTGACCATTCTCTTTTTCCTTATAATTGTAAAAATTCTGTGTGTTGATTTTCATATCCCTTGCAAGTTTCTTTTCATACTCCCTTTTTGTAGCTCTTACTGACTGTTTTGTCATCCTTTGCTGTTCTTTGTATCTTCCCCATTCACCAGGATCTGTGCTCTTTTAATCAAGGATGGATTTGTTAAGGGAGGGCGTTTCTGACTAACTTGATTAATTTTTTGAAGAGGGTTGATGAGGGTAGCGCGGTTGATGTAGTCTACATGGATTTTAGCAAGGCTTTTGACAAGGTTCAACATGGCAGACTGGTCAGAAAAGTAAAAGCCCATGGGATCCAGGGGAAAGTGGCAAGTTGGATCCAAAATTGGCTCAGTGGCAGGAAGCAAAGGGTAATGGTCAATGGGTGTTTTTGTGATTGGAAGGCTATTTCCAGTGGGGTTCTGCAGTGTTTGGTAGCAAGTCCCTTGATTTTTGTGGTATATATCAATGATTTAGTGAGGGAAATTGGCTTGCGTCCCCTTTGGGGCGCTAACTTCACGGGTCCCAAAAAAGTTAGTGCCCCCGCACCCAAAATTCAATGGTAGTGCCCCAAGCAGGAGGCAGGGCACTACTGGAAATGCTCCCCCTCCCTTTTGGGGCACTCCTGTGGAATATCGCGGCACTACGTGCAGCAGCGCCGTGGTACTGCAGGCCTTCCTCCCCTGATTAAAGGGGTGGAGCCTAGCACAACACGCACCGGGGCCCTGCTGGACCACCAGGGAGCGGGGTGCCGGCAAAAGAGCCTGACACTCAAGAGGAGTGCCGGGCTGACTGATCACGGCTGGCACCCCACAGGAGGAGGCCAGAGGCAACAGGTGCTGGCAGGTGGCCTCCAAAAAAATGTCCGCCCAGCACCTGCCCTTTAATTTACGCCGCTCCAGCCGCAAGAACGCCACCCTGACTCTATCAGACATGGCATCCGGCGGGAGGCCAGGGGGCGCGAGCCAAGTTTGTGGCCATAGTGCAAGCGGGGCGCTGCGCATGGTGGTGACGTCATCACCGGAGGCGCAGCACCGCGGGGCACTACCGGCTGCCGTCGCTGCTAACCTCCAACTGAATTTCACGGGAGGTGTTAGCAGCACTGCGCCCGGGTGCTAGCGGGAGGAGCAAAGCAACCAAATTTTTCCCCCTTAGACTTTAATGTAGTGGGTATGATTAAGAAGTTTGCAGGTGATACAAAAATTGGCTGCGTGGTTGATAGTGAGGAAGAAAGCTTTAGACTGCAGGAAGATATCAATGGACTGATCAGGTGGGCAGAAAAGTGGTAAATGGAATTCAATCCGGAGAAGTATGAGGAAATGCATAGGGGAGGGCTAACAATGCAAGGGAATACACAATAAATGGTAGGATACTGAGAAGTGTAGAGGAACAGAGGGACCTTGGAGGGCATGTCCACAGATCCCTGAAGGTAGCAGGACAGGTGGATAAGGTGGTTAAGAAGGCACATGGGATACTTTCCTTTATTAGCTGAGCAATAGAATATAAGAGCAGGGAGGTTATGCTTGAACTGTATAAAACACTAGTTAGGCCACAGCTAGAGTATTGCGTACAGTTCTGGTCTCCACATTACAGGAAAGATGTGATTGCACTAGAGAGGGTACAGAGGAGATTAGTTGCCAGGACTGGAGAATTTTAGTTGTGAGGAAAGATTGGATAGGCTGGGTTTTTTTGTTTTAGAACAGAGGCTGAGTGGAGTCTTGATTGTGGTGTATAAAATTATGAGGGGCATAGATAGAGTGGATAGGAAGGACCTATTTCCCTTAGCAGAGAGGCAAATAACTACAGGGCATAGATTTAATGTAATTGGTAGAAGTATTAGAGGGGAGTTGAGGAGAACTTTTTTCACCCAGAGGGTGGTGGGGGTCTGGAACTCACTGCCTGAAAGGGTGGTAGAGGCAGAAAGCCTCATCACTTTTAAAAAGTACTTGGCTTTGCACTTGAAGTGCCGTAACCTACAAGGCTACGGGCCAAAAGCTGGAAAGTGGGATTAGGCTGGATAGACCTTTTACATCTGGCAAGGACACGATGGGCTGAATGGCCTCCTTCTGTGCTGTAAATTTCTATGATTCTATGATTAACACAGGATTGTTCAAGGTGTTGTCTTCATAGACTATATAGTGGGTACTATGGAGTCCTGGGACCACATATAGGTGACTTTCACAGTGGGTAGATTTTGGGCGGGCGGTGAGAGGGGCGCTTGCACTGCCCACCCGAAGTCCTTGCAGAGGCATGAGCCATTTTCAGGAACGGGCCTCATTTGGTATTGCTGGTGAGGTTCTCACTGGCAGCTCACAGGTTTGGGGGTGGTAGGAATCCTGGCGGCTCCTCCAGGAGCCGAGCTGGAAGTTGCATGATAAAAGGGAGGAGGTAACTGTGTGTGGGGGGGTGGCGGGGGTGGTTGCAGACAGGCCGGCAGTGGGCTGGAATTTTTAAGTAGAGTCAGGAGGAGCATTCATGTGCATACTCTGCCAGTTGGTAGCTCAAAATATGTAAATCAATGTAAAGCATTGCATTTTAAAAGTGGGCTCCCATCTGAAACAAGCGGGTGATCTGGCTACTCATTTCCATCAAGGGTCGGAAATTACAATAGCTGAATCGGAAGCGGAAATGGGTTGGTGCACCGACATTTTCGGCCCACAGCTGCCTCATTCCCACCAGGAAGTTTCAATCCATGTTCTCATTAATTTATATATAGCTGTAGCCACCGATACTATAGATCTAGGAAGGAAGAAAACAAAAGACTTGCATTTATATAGCACCTTTCACAACCTCAGGACGTCCCAAAGTGCTGCACAGCCAATGAAGTACTTTTGAAGTGTAGTCACGGTTGTACTTTTGAGTGAGTGCAAAAGACAAGGCTGAAGTGTTCGCAACCATCTTCAGCCAGAAGTGCCGAATGGATGATCCATCTCGGCCTCCTCCTGAGGACTCCACCATCACAGAAGCCAGTCTTCAGCCAATGCAATTCACTCCACGTGATATCAAGAAATGGCTGAGCGCACCGAATACAGCAAAGGCTATGGGCCCCGACAACATCTCGGCTGTAGTGCTGAAAAGTCGTGCTCCAGAACTAGCCGCACCTCTAGCCAAGCTGTTCCAGTACAGCTACAATGCTGGCATTTACCCAACAAAGTGGAAAATTGCCCAGGTATGTCCTGTCCACAAAAAGCAGGACAACTCCAATCCGGCCAATTACCGCCCCATCAGTCTACTCTCAATCATCAGCAAACTGATGGTAGGTTTCGTCAACAGTGCTATTAAGCGACACTTACTCACCAATAACTTGCTCACCGATGCCCAGTTTGGGTTCCACCAGGACCACTCGGCTCCCGACTTCATTACAGCCTTGGTCCAAACATGGACAAAAGAACTGAATCCTAGAGGTGAGGTGAGAGTGACTGCCCTTGACATCAAGGCAGAATTTGACCGAGTATGGCACCAAGGAGCCCTCGTAAAACTGAAGTCAATGGGAATCAGGGGGGCAACTCTCCACTGGCTGGAGTCATACTTAGCACAAAGGAAGATGGTTGTGGTAGTTGAAGGCCAATCATCTCAGCCCCAGAACATCGCTGCAGGAGTTCCTCAGGGCAGTGTCCTAGGCCCAATCATCTTCAGCTGCCTCATCAATGACCTTCCCTCCATCATAAGGTCAGAAGTGGGGAAGTTCGCTGATGATTGCATAGTATTCAGTTCCATTCGCAACTCCTCAGATAATGAAGCAGTTTGTACCCTCATGCAGCAAGATCTGGACAACATTCAGGCTTGGGCTGATAAGTGGCAAGTATCATTCATACCACACGAGTGCCAGGCAATGACCATCTCCAATAAGAGAGAGTCTAGCCACCTCCCCTTGACAGTCAACAGGATTACCATCGCTGAATCCCCCACCATCAACATCATGGGGGTCACCATTGACCAGAAACTTAACTGGACCAGCCACATAAATACTGTGGCTACAAGAGCAGGTCAGAGGCTGGGTATTCTGCGGCAAGTGACTCACCTCCTGACTTCCCAAAGCCTTTCCACCATCTACAAGGCACAAGTCAGGAATGTGATGGAATACTCTCCACTTGCCTGGATAAATGCAGCTCCAACAACACTCAAGAAGCTCGACACCATCCAGGATAAGCAGCCCGCTTGATTGGCACCCCATCCACCACCTTAAACATTCACTCCCTCCACCACCGGTGCACCATGGCTGCAGTGTGTACCATCCACAAGATGCACTGCAGCAACTCGCCAAGGCTTCTCCGACAGCACCTCTCAAACCCATGACCTCTACCACCTAGAAGGACAAGGGCAGCAGACATATGGGAACACCACCACCTGCAAGTTCCCCTCCAAGTCACACACCATTTTGACTTGGAAATATATCGCAGTTCCTTCACTGTTGCTGGGTCAAAATCCTGGAACTCCCTCCCTAACAGCACTACGGGAGTGCCTTCACTACACAGACTGAAGCGGTTCAAGAAAGCAGGTCACCACCGCCTTTTCAAGGGCAATTAGCAATGGACAATAAATGCTGGCCTTGCCAGTGATGTGCACATCCCATGAATGAATAAATAAAATCATCAAACAAGAAATAGAAGTGCAGATAGGACTGAGTACCCAGGTTTTGAAAACCAAATTGCCAGGTTGGACACTGAAGTGGATTTTTAGAAATCACACTTAGTAGAAGCATAGCTTCATGGGTAAGAATAAGTAGTCAAGGCATTTCTGCCTGGCAACAACAGCCAGAAATAAAAAGGCCTTGCAAATGGCTCAGAAGTAAAGCATTGGCACCCTTCAGGAATTAAGGGGTTAACAATGCAGCTTGCACACGACACAACAGCGGTTTCAGTTCAGACATGTTGACTGCAAGGTCTTGATGCTTTTGCAAGATTAGATAAAACAGGTACAGAAGCACCAACCACAAGCAATGGAACCTAGAGTTAAGAAAAACCACACGGGGCACAGTCAAACAGAAATGCAGACATGTGCGAGTCGATTTTCCTGAAGCTGTCGGGAAGAAGGCGGGACTACAACTTTCGGGTTTTAGACCCGCCTACTTCGACGTCCGGCCAATCCACGTGATTTTCCCTTGATTGACCTTGTTGAGCCCGCCCAGCGGGCTCAGCAGGCCATTTAAGGGCCACCCGGCAACAGGTGACGTCACAGACTGCAATTTCATCTGTCAAGAGTTCTTGACAGATGTAATATCAGTGTTTCACAGCTGTTTGAAGCTGTGAAACACTGACAGTCTGAGTCCTAACCTAAGTCCTTCTGCACAGACTCAGTTAGAACTCTCAGCAGCACTCAAAGCTGAAGGCTGTCGCTTTTCACAGATCGCAGCCGTTCAGCTTTAAGTGCCGGGTGAGTGATGGGCTCCCGACGGCTACAGGAAGAAAGGCTGTTAAGGTAAGTACAGGTAAGTAAAACTTCTTTACACACTTTAGACACACCAAACACACTTACCTTTGCACTCATGCACTCATCACTCACCTGAACACCGACATCGCGACTATTATGTCCGTGTATAATTGAGGCACGGACTGCAGGAGTTGGTTATAACAGGTCTTTACTGAATGGAGGCAACCTGGAACTACTATGCAAATGTTACTACACAGGCTTATATACAGGGGTGGTCACTACTGGTACTGCAGTATACAGGGGCTGCAGAATATAGTTCCTTCTGCAAAGTACATACACTACAATTCCTCCCCTTTTAGCTAAACAGTACATAACATTCGATTAACAATGAAATAACATATTTACAATTACAGTTGCTAGATACATGAGTTGAAGTTAAGCAATTATAAATTCAGTCTTTGAGGAGGCTTCCTGATTCTGTCTGGATAACGCCTCTTTGGGGTATCAGGTTCTTCTGGCAAAGTTGAGTCGGGATCAATGTCGTTGTTTGGTTCGTCTGCTTCCAATATCACCGATTCTGAGGTAGATGCAATTGGTACTTCGGTTTCATCACCAGGTGTATAGGATCGTGGTGTAGATTTGGCGTTTTCCAGTGACTCTAGAATTTGGTCAGCATGGCGTCTTACAATGCTCTCTCCAACGTCCACGGTATACATTAGAGGTCCTTGCCGTGTGCAGATCGTTCCTGGCTGCCATTTCTCTGTGCGGTAGTCCCGGGCCAAAACTGGTTGACCTATCTTAAAACTCCTGGTTGGCCTTTCATTCATATTCTGAAACTGCCTGTTGTCCACATCTCTTCTGATGTTTGGCTTAACCAAATCCAAGCGGCATCTTAGTCTTCGATTGAAGAACATCATGGCTGGAGTTTGGTTGGTAACCGCATGTGTCGCATTCCGGTAGGCAAACAAGAAGATATCCACCTTGTGTTGTAGGGGTATGTCTTCATTACACATTGCCTTGATAGCTTTCTTGAATGTTTGAACGAACCTCGCGGCCAATCCATTAGTGGCTGGATGATATGGGGCGGATGTGTAATGCTTAACACCATTGTTCTTTAAGAACCTCCGGAACTCTTCAGACACAAACTGTGGTCCATTGTCGGAACAAATCTGTTCAGGCAGCCCATTCCTGGCGAATATGGTTCGTAAGACTGTGATAGTTTTTTCTGTGGCGGTTGAGGACATTTTTATTACCTCTGGCCACTTTGAATGTGCATCCACCGCAATTAAAAACATCGAGTCCATAAATGGACCAGCAAAATCAATGTGCACCCTTTGCCATGGAGATGAGGGCCACTCCCATGGAAGTAGAGGGGCTTGTGGTGGGGCGTTTTGGACCTTCTGGAATCCTGTACAGCTCTTGGTCATCTCTTCGATTTCTCTATCGAATCCCGGCCACCACACAAACGCTCTGGCTAAGTTATTCATTTTTACCCCTCCCAGATGACCCTCATGAAGCTCATTGAGCACTCTATCCTTCAATTTGGGTGGAATTACTACTCTGGATCCACACATCAAGGTTCCTCTGCACACTGACAGCTGTTCTCTTCTCGGCAAGAATGCTGGCAGCAGTGGTTTGCCATGTGCTGGCCACCCCTTCACCGTTAAATCATAGGCCCAGGAGAGTGCCGGGTCATTTCGTGTTTCCTTTTCTATGTTTGCATTCGTCACAGGGAGACATTCAACAATAGTTGAGTGGAATATCTCCACTGGATCCACTGCAAGTTCTTCTTCCACCGTCCGCAACGGTAGGCGCGACAATCTATCAGCATTCCCATGCTGTTTAGTTCCTTTGTACTCGATGTCATATTGGTGTGCCCCTAGGAAAAGGGACCACCTCTGTAGCCGTTGTGCCGTCATTATCGGTACACACTTCTGAGGGTTGAAAATGGAGACGAGAGGTTGATGATCAGTTAGTAGAGTAAATTTCTGACCGTGCTGGTAGTGATTGAACTTCTTCACCCCCCACACCAGGCTGAGGGCCTCTCTGTCAATCTGGGCGTAGTTACGCTCGGCTGAAGTTAACGAGCGTGACGCAAAAGCTATCGGCCTCTCTGAACCATCAAGGAATTTATGTGACAGTACCGCCCCAATGCCGTAGGGAGACGCATCACACGCCAGTCTTATCGGTAGTGATGGGTTGTAGTGAGCCAATACTTCTCTTGAAGTGATTAGGTCCTTACTCTTCTGAAAGGCCCGCTTACATTCATCGCTCCATTTCCATGCTACTCCCGTTTGTAGTAGTGCGTTCAGTGGGTGCAGAATTGTGGACAAATTCGGCAAAAGCTTATGGTAGTAATTCACCAATCCGAGGAATGACCTCAGTTGCGACACATTTTCAGGCGCTGGAGCCTTAACTACCGCTTCAATTTTGTCAGGGGACTTATGCAACCTCTCTTCATCAATCACGTGGCCACAATACGATATCTGTTTCTTAAAAAACTCGCACTTGGGGCGATTGGCCCGTAGCCCATGTTCACGTAGTCTAGTGAGCACCTGCTCTAGGTTGGCAAAGTGTTCACTGTCATCTTCACCTGTCACTAGGATGCCATCCAAGTAACACTGAGTCCCCGGAATTCCTTGCAGGACTTGTTCCATCGCTCTTTGCCATATCGCCCGAGCTGTTGCTACTCCAAATACCAGTCGATTATACTGGTAAAGACCTTTGTGAGTGTTTATCGTGAGATACTTCCTAGAGGATTCTTCAACCTCCATCTGCAAATATACTTGTGCTAGGTCAATTTTTGTAAAACGCTTCCCTCCAGATAGTGAGGCGAAGATATCTTCTATCCTTGGAAGAGGATATTGTACTGTGTGAAGGACTGGGTTCACCGTCACCTTGAAGTCCCCACAGATGCGAACCTTCCTTGGCTCCTCAGACATATTGTTTAACGTTTTCTTCATGACAGGAACGATGGGTGTCGCCCACTCGCTCCAGTCTACCTTAGATAACACGCCTGCATTCTCCAGATTCTCCAGCTCTGCCTCGACGGCTGGGCGAATTGCATATGGTACCGGTCTTGCTTTGAAAAACTTGGGAATTGCATTCTGTTCTATTTTTATCGAGGCGGTTATGCCTTTAAGAGTTCGCAGTTCTTGTTGAAATACCTCTTTGGCGTTAGCTAAGATTGTTGACAATTGTCCATGAGTGACGTCGTCGTCCTTTTTACCAGCCACCGTCAGTGCCTGAATGGAGTGCCAGTCTAAACTTATCTTTCTGATCCATTCACATCCCAATAACGGTGGTCTACCATCTTGCAGTATGTACAGATACAATTTCTGTATTTCCTTGCCGTTGTATTCGACAGGCACCCTTATTTTTCCTCTGGGATATACTTTTTGCCCCTTATACGCCTTCAAGACAATGGATGTCTCTTTCAAGGGTATGTGTGAGAATAGCCGCTCGTAGTCTCGTCGATTCATGACGGTTAGAGCTGATCCTGTATCCAATTCCATTTTGACTTGGGACCCTGCTATCGTGAGGGTGACCCAAATGGTTCGGTGATCCTCTTTTGCGATTACGTTGTGAAGTTTGAGACAGCTTAGTCTCTTGTTCCCGGATTCACTATCGCTCATCTGGTCTTCGGAACTACTGTCCGTCATCTTTTGTACTTCCCTGTATGGTTCCTTAGTAGCCTTTTTGTTGTCGTTGGTCTTCTTCCCAGACCTGAAAACTCGTGCAATGTGTCCCATCTTTCCGCATTGCCTGCATATTTTGTCCTTGGACCAGCAGTCCTTCTGGTCATGGGTTGTTCTGCCGCAGCGATAACATTTTGCAAATCCCCGTGTCATTTCGTGGGTGCCGTATTCCTGTGGCTTTTGCTGTATTTCCGCAGCTCCCCTTACTGCTGCTTCATATGATACTGCCACGCTGAAAGCCTTGTCTAGCGTCAACTCTTTCTCTGAGAGTAACCTCTTCTGGGTTCCTTCACTCAGGAGTCCACAGACAAATTTGTCCCGTAAGGTATCTGCCAGTCCTGCTCCGAACTGGCAGTGCTTTGATAGCTTGCGTAGTTCCGTAAGGTAATCAGCATTGCTCTCATCTTTATGCTGATTTCTCCTGTGGAATTTAAATCTTTCTGCTGTCAGCAGCGGTGTAGGATTTAGGTGTTCCTGTAGGATAGCAACAATTTCGTTAAAACTCTTCGCCTTCGGTTTGGCTGGAGTAATCAGGTCCCGCAATAGGCCGTACGTTCTTGCGCCCATTCAGTTTAGCAGTACCGATGCCTTTTTCTCATCGGCTACCTCGCTTGCCTCGCAATAGACCTCGACTCTTTCCACATACGTGGTCCAATCTTCTGTTGCATTATCGAAGGCAGTGATATTGCCAGTCTTCGGCATCTTGGAAATCAAAGATGGCGCCTCCCACGCTTTGCCTTCTTCCCCGATTTACCAAAATGGTGCCTCCCGCGCTTTGCCTTCTTCCCCGTTGGATTAAGATGGCGCCTCCCGCGCTTTCTGTCTGCTCCGCTGTTGCTAGCGCTGTTGCTGGCGTTTTATGCCTTGATGGCGACGCCCTATGGTCTTCGCGCACTTCCCCCCGCGCTGCTGCTAACGCCGCTCTCCGCGGTTCCCGTGGCAAACTGCAGCTCCTCGCGGCTTTCTGCGCGTTTAATTTTTATTCTTTCCCCGTTGTCGGAACAACCCCGCGGGACTCTTGCCTCCCTCTTCTCGGGTCTGTACGCTGCCCGGCTTCGTAGCACCGGCCGCGCCCTGTGTGCTCCACCCTCTCTCTCTCTTCTCTTCCCGACAACGCTGCTTGGCCCTGTTGCAAAGCCACCCGCTCGAGCTCTAGACCGCCGCAGCCCAGGAAGGATCAGTGTATTACCTGCCACCAGCCCGATTAGCTGAAGCACCATCGACAGGATAACCAAGCCCCGCTCTCGACAGCCTCTCCTGCAAATCTTCAACTCCGCTGACTCAGAGGCGGATACCCACGGTCAACGCCCGTTTCTTCTGTTTCTTTCTTCCTTCTGGCCTCGACCTCTGTTGATTTCGCTTCAGGGATGCATCCCCATGATGTGGTGCAGACTGTAGGTAAGTTCGTATCTGCTCGTCGTCAGTATTATGTCCATGTATAATTGAGACACGGACTGCAGGAGTTGGTTATAACAGGTCTTTACTGAATGGGGCAACCTGGAACTACTATGCAAATGTTACTACACAGGCTTATATACAGGGGTGGTCACTACTGGTACTGCAGTATACAGGGGCTGCAGAATATAGTTCCTTCTGCAAAGTACATACACTACAGCGACTCCAACTCTTTCAACCCGACGGCCCGCCTGCTCTAACCTGGCGTGGTTTGGAGCTGTCGGGAATCCCACACGAAAACCCTCAAAATAGGGATTAGGCTAAAAACTGCCTGTTAACAGGCAGTTAATTAGCACTAATCCCTTCCCGCCTGGTTTCGGCGGGTCCCATTGCGGGGCGGGTACCCGCCGCCTCTGAAAGTTGCGTGGAGCGGGGTTTTGGGCGGGATGGTGTTGGGACCCCCAAATTCGGGATTTCCCCCCCCCCACATGCCTGAAACCCCGCCTGACGGCTCCATGAAAATCGACCCCGTGGTTTTACTAAGGGTCATGAAATAAAACAACAGGTGACCATGTGACAATAAATATAGTCGAAAGGTTATGTGATGCGAGATAGGGAATCAGCCAATTAGCAAATGTGCATGCGGGCTTTAGAGCCTGCCACGGTTTTTGTATGTTTAAATACCGGAGACCAAAGACAATCGGAGAGACAGCCAGGTACGAGCTACGGGAGCTCTAAGCTGTTCTCCCTGATCAGCGTCTAGGTACCTCCGTGGACTGTTTGTATTGTACTGTTGAATAATTTTGTGTTTTCAATAAACTGCTTGGCTATTTTACCATTTACAGACTAGTGTGCGGATTTAATTAATTTTATTTCCCCACAACAGGCACCCATGGTGTAATGCTCATCATTATAAAGTAGCCTGGCCTCAATCTTACCTTGAGTAATGCCACATTATCTTAAATTGCTCATGACAGGGCGCAGCCAGACATGAATGTAGTGAAGACAGATTCTTTAGGTTGGAGTTTGCACAACCTGGAGATTGTTGCCAAGAAGGTAAGTCAACTTTGTCAAATGTGTGCTCACCTGACCTGACTTGTCCATAAAAAAAACATATTCAGCGCATTCATAATTACATGACAAAGAAGATTCTTTGTAATTTGCATTTTAAATTACTTGTTGAATAAGCTGCGTATAAATACATCAGTCTGCCACTCCATCAGGCACAACATTCCTGCCGTGTGTGATCTGTATGGTCCTCTCCCCAGAAGTGGGAAGTAGTTTATTTATTCTTGCACAGGTATTAATATTGTGGGCTTTATTTTACTGTCTTACAGCCTTACACAACTTTCAGTGTATTTGACCAGTACCTCTTTTTGTCTAAAATATATATATTTTTTTTTGTGTTGTGACAATGTCTATTAATCCTTTAAGGAGCTGATCCTGTAAACATGGCACGGACAGAACTCAGTTCACTTCTACTGCTGCTTTCTGTGAACATCATCTCAGGAACACATTATTATGGTATGTTTAGTTATTGTTCCAAAATAATCATGTAGCTCGTGAGCTTTTGATGATCTTGAAAGTGCTGCAAAGTTAAATGAAAATAATACTGGAAAACAGAATATGAATATTTTGTTTCTTTGGTTCTGGAAACAAGGAAAAAGTCTGCAGAATTGTTTCCCCCCCAAAGTGAAAAAGATAGATGGGACAGCAGTGAAAATAAATTATTTAGTGACATTTGCTGTTTAATTAAATATAAACTGATAGCCAAGTAATCATTTTCTACAATGTCAATCTCAATTTCAACTACCTCCTTATAGGAGAAAATGCTTAAAGGAGCACCGTCTTTCTGAAAAAGCATTTGGCTGGGCTTCCCTGATGGCAGGCATCAGTTGGCTGTACCATAATAATAATGCAATTCTAAAATCTATAATGTGGGCACATTACAGTTGCACAAGGGACTGAGACTGTAAAATTCTAATGAAGTACAAAATCCAGAGCTGGGAGAGATTGTGAGACAAACAATAAGAGATAAAAGACAAACTGTAACAAAGTCAGGAGAGATGTTCAAAACAAAATCCAAAAGATGAAGGAAAGGATTGATATCATGGAACTGAGATGAATTTAGAACTTCATCTTAGAGGTAAAATAAACATCGTCTGCTCTCATATTATGCTTCTCAATTCTTAAGAAACAGTTCCCTTTTTCTGCTACCCGTGATATTAAATACTTGCTTTATAAAATTAATAGGGGAGATTTTACTGGATCTGTACCCACACACTGGATTCCTCTGGAGGAATATCGGGTGGGTTCCTTTCAAAACATGTGCTCTGAATTGCCCGGTTTTCTGATACTTGCTGCTTCTAGATGGTCTAGCATTGCCTTGTGCAGTACAGACCTAGGAAAACTGAACCTTATTTGTCTCCGTAATCTGTGTATTTCCCCTTTGCTTCCTTTTGTTATTTATTTTGTATGAAGTTTATCTTCTCTCTCTGTCCCAGCCTTTGCTCTGGAGAGAAGATAAGACAGCTTTGCTCTGCTTTATCTTTACTTTCCTGATGTCTGTCACTTTGCCTTTCCATTCGATTCCACCTATCTGCCTATTCTGTCCATGAGGTGAACAATATTTCTATGCTGCAGCAAAGTAAAATTGACAGTGTGACTCCAGAGTCAGGCCCCAACCTGATTCTAGGGGGCAGCAGTGTGAAATTCCCCTGGGGGGAAGGTGGCTTCCTTTGCTTGGCTTGGACACCGCATAGAATATGACTCTTTTTGCGGGTGTCAAGCCTGTTTTAAAAACTACTCAGGGGCTCCCTTGAACACTTAATGCTGTTGTTTTAAATCTCTTAATGATTTTGAAAGTATGGCTGCTCCCTTTCCCGTCTCAACATACAATTTGGCATTCAGCCAGGCAGTGTTGACTAGATTCTGCCAGGGTGGAATTGATTCTGTAATTGACTGGTGTTGAACTGGTAGCTGCCATGTAAATGCAGCCTAAAAATATCATTACAATTCCAGTGATAGACTGTGTACTAGGGAAATTTAGGATTTTGGTCTACTATAATTAAGTGACTGTTTGTAAATTTAAAGTTACTAATAATCATTTCTATATTTAACAAATACCTAGGAAAAATAATAGGATTTTTTTTAATTATTCGTTCCTGGGATGTGGGCGTCACTGGCAAGACCAGCATTTATTGCCCATCCCTAATTGCCCTTGAGAAGGTGGTGATGAGCCTCCTTCTTGAACAGCTGCAGTCCATGTGGTGAAAGTACGCCTACAGTGCTGTTAGGGAGTGAGTTCCAGGATTTTGATCTAACAACAATGAAGGAACGGTGATATATTTCCAAATCAGGATGGTGTGTGACTTAGAGGGGAACTTGGAGGTGGTGGAGTTCCCATGTGCCTGCTGCCCTTGTCCTTCTAGGTGGTAGAGGTCGTGGGTTTGGGAGGAATTGTAAGTACCATTTTTGCAGAATATTAGTGAAAATAAAAGTGCACGGAATTGGACGTAACCTTGTGATATGGGTTGGTAACAATGTTCCCTCTAATTTTTTTTCATGCACAGTCCCTTTAAATTTGCTGCATGGCCGCACATGCACGGTATCTTTTCCAGCAGCAACAGCTGGTGAGCGGCCTGCACGGGATCTCCCGATTGATGCGTGGCTGCGCGCTCGCGCACCTTAGGGGGAACGTTGGTTGGTAATTGTTTGTTGGGAGATTAGGAGACAGAGTAGGGATAATGTGACCATTCTCTGATTGTCGAGATATGACAAATGGTGTTCCCCAGGGATCGAAACTGGGGTCTTAGCTTTTCACCATATATATTAGTGACTGGAGTACTGTGTTCAGTTTTGGGCACTGATCCTCAAGAAATATATATAGACCTTGGAAGTGGTGCAGTGCAGATTCACCAGAATTATGCCATGGCTTAAAGGGTTAAATTAAGAGGACAGGTTGCATAAACTTGGTTTATATTCCTTTGAGTTTAGAAGGTTGAAGAGTGATCTAAAGAATTCGATAGGGTAGACAGAGATCAACTATATTCTCCAGTGGGGCAATCCAGAACAAGAGGGCATAATCTTAAAATTAGAACTGGGCCATTTAGGACTGAAATCAAAGTATTACAAAGTATTTACAGCCCAGAAACAGGCCATTCAGCCCAGTAGGTCTATGCCAGTGTTTATGCTCCACATGAGCCTCCTACCACCCCTCTTCGTTTAACCCCATCAATATATCCTTCTATTCCTTTCTCCCTCATGTGCTTATCTAGCTTCCCCTTGAACGCATCTATGCTATTCGTCTCAACTACTTGTTGCGGTAGCGAGTTCCACATTCTAACCACGCTCTGGGTAAAGAAGTTTGTCCTGAATTCCCTATTGGATTTATTAGTGACTATTTTTGTCACACTCGTGGGGCCGAAGCCCCATTAAGTGAGTGTCCATTTCGAGTCTTAACGTGGCTCGTCCACGTAGCCAAAGTCCATCAGCTAACCACAACCAAAGTGGCCGGCAAAACCAGGATCTTATAAGGACTGGGCTGATCTTGCGACGGCCATGCAAGTCTACCAACCGTGAAAGCCTCCACCAAGGTAAGTGAACTGAGCCAGTACCGCTCGGTATGATGGTCATCCCTCATCATCTGATGTGTAAATTTTTTGCGTTAAGTCGTGACTTTTACTGTTTAATCATCCGATCACAGATGCGGCTAGCTTATTACAATTGACACGCGTAATTATAATATATACAATACATCAGTGATTAACAGACAGAAAAACTAATAACGACAATAACAACAAATTATAAGCACACCCCCGTGTGGAATCCGACCTGGTTCCATACTCACGTTCTGGGGCTCTGGTAATTATATCTAGGACAGTCATTGGATGTTACAGTCTCTTCGACCGTTACACGAGCTGCTTCTCCTGTGTCCTTAAAGTCATCATCAACTTTGGAGAATCTTCTCTAGGCCCTGATCTCTCAGAATAGCGGCGTCTTCCGTCCAGGTAACCCGAGTCGAAAAACCTCAGTTGGTAGCGTTCAAAATCATCAGCACTCTCGCCTAGTCTTGGGTCTTGATTGGCAGAGCCTTTATTCATGTCAGGCCGGTAGGAGCGGTGCTGACATAGGGCAGTTATCTGAGGCCCCGTCTCAGTTAGATCCCCGCCAGAAATCAAAGTCTCGTTTTCTTTGTTATTGCTTATTGCTAAGCCCCCTCCTATGGGAATGATCGCCGTCAATCATTGTCTTTGAGTTACTCCCATGTCGGTTTGGCTGCACCGATGTGTCGCCGGCAGGACAACTTAATGGTACGACCTGCCATGACTTACAACTCAAAAGAAGCCATAGCTACTTGTAACACCGGCTCCCCAGCATCGAGAAGGAAGGCTTATAGACCTGAGGCTCCCCGAGCTGCTCAAGGCCCTGCTAAATCACAAGAGGCTGAGAAGGTTTGGTTACTCTGCCTATTTGGTTGGAGGTTCTCGGCCAGTTGTTTAGCGGGAATGCGTGGAGGTACGGCTCACTGTGTTATAGAACTCCAAGATTAAACAGTTACATTGTAACTCTAGACTCATCTCTAGGGGGAGCCTGAGAGAGTCCTCAACTCAGTAGAACCCAAGCGGGCTCTCACCCCAATAGACCATTGAGGGATTCACTCGCCTGGTAGAACCCCGAGAGATTTCCCAGCTCAAGTCAATCACGGCAGCAGCTCGTCCACTGCGCCCTTTTAAGAGAGTCATAGTTACTCCCACCAATATTTATGGTCCCTAGTTCTGGTCTTGCCCGCAAGTGGAAACATCTTCTCTACATCTACCCTATCAAACCCTTTCATAATCTTAAAGACCTCTATCAGGTCACCCCTCAGTCTTCTCCTTTCTAGAAAAAAAGAGCCCCAGCCTTTTCAATCTTTCCTGATAGGTATAGCCTCTCAGTTCTGGTATGATTCTAGTAAATATTTTTTGCACCTTCTACAGGGCCTCTATATGCTTTTTATAATCAGGAAGCATTTTTTCATGCAAAGGGCAGTGAGAATCTGGAAAACTCTCCCCAAAAAGCTGGAGACGCTGCTTCAATTGAATCATTTAAGTCTGAGATTGATAGAGTTTTCTTAGCTAAGGGTATCAAGGGATAAGGAATAGCAGTGGGTAAATGGAGTTGAGGTACAAATCAGCCATGATCTAATTGAATGGCGGAACAGGCTTGAGGGGCTGAATGGCCTAGTCCTGTTCCTGTGCTCCTATGCAACACAAATATTGTAGAAACATATGAATACAATTACATAATGTAAGGTATGACAAGATTAATCAGAAAAGAGTTTGCAAGCTCACTTTTATTCCCAAATAACAGATTAGGGAAAAATAAACACAGCGCTTTGTGATAAAATTTAAAAAGAGAAATAGAAGCTGTTGCTAATCTTTTACAGAAACTCTGCTCATTTCTTTGACCACAGAAGACATGCTTTTAGTTCATTTAAAGTTTTAAAATAGATTTTATTTTCCTCAATTTTACACTGATTCTGTGACAGATTTATTGACATGGAATATTGATCTGATTTTTAAGAAAAAGTGTGTTCAAGATGATGACACACATATAAAGCAAGTAGTGAACATGCTCCTAGTATTTTAACCTTGCCATATTATAGTGGGTGTAAGTGTTTGCTGAAAATTGGAAGTCCATGCAGATAAGGAAGGTCTCATGTTTTCATATATTTCATAAACATATATTCCACTACGGCATAAAAACCCAAAAGGAAAAGTGATCCAACCATGGCTAACAAAAGAAATTAAAGCTAGTATTAAGTCAAAGGAGGAAGCTTATAAAGTTGCCAGAAAAAGCAGTCAGCCTGAGGATTGGGATCTTTTTGGAAATCAGCAAAGGGGGACCAAGAAATTGATAAAGAAAGGGAAAATGGAATATGAGCACAAACCAGCGAAAAATATAAAAATGGATTGTAAAAGCTTCTATAGGTATGAGAAAAGGAAAAGACTGGCGAAGGTAAAGGTAGCTCCTTTACAGTCAGAGACGGGAGAATTTATAATGGGGAATGAGGAAATGGCAGAGAAATTAAATAAATACTTTGTTTCTGTCTTCACGGAGGAAGACACAAAAAACCTCCCAGAAATACGAGAAAACCAAGGGTGTGATGAGAATGAGGAACTTAAAGAAATTATTATTAGTAAAAAAAAGTACCAACAAAATGAATGGGACTAAAAGTCAATAAATCTCAAGGACTGGATGACATACATCATAGGGTTTTGAAAGGTGGCCATTGGGATAGTGGATGCATTGGTTGTCATCTTCCAAAATTCTACAGATTCTGGAATGGTTCCTGCAGATTGGAGGATAGCAAATGTAACCCCACGATTCAAGAAAGGAGGGAGAGAGAAAACGGGGAACTACAGACCTGTTAGCCTCACATCAGTAGTTGGGAAAATGTTGGAATCTATTATAAAGGATGCAATAACTGGGCACTTAGAAACTAATAGTAAGATTGGGCAGAGTCAGCATGGATTTATGAAAAGAAAATCCTGTTTGACAAACCTGTTGGAGTTCTTTGAGGATGTAACTAGTGGAGTAGACAAAGGGGAACCGGTAGATGTGGTGTATTTGAATTTTCAGAAGACCTTCGATAAGGTCCCACACAAGGGGTTGGTGAACAAAATTAGGGCACATGGAATTGGGGGTAATATATTAGCATGGATTGAGAATTGGTTAACAGACAGAAAACAAAAAGTAGGGATAAACGAGTCTTTTTCAGGATGGCAGGCTGTGACGAGTGGGGTACGGCAAGGATCGGTGCTTGGGCCCCAGCTATTCACAATCTATATCAATGATTTGGATGAGAGGACTAAATATAACATTTCCAAATTTGCTGATGACACAAAGCTAGGTGGCAGTGTCAGTTGCGAAGAGGATGTGAAGAGGCTTCAAGGGGATCTCGACAGGCTCAGTGAGTGGGCGAGAATATGGCAGATGGTAGAAAAAACAGAAAGGTAGAGTATTTCCCAAATGGTGAAAGATTGGGGAATGCAGATGTTCAAAGGGACCTGGGTGTCCTTGTACATGAGTCACTGAAAGTGAATGTGCAGGTGCAGCAAGACATTAGGAAGGCAAATTGTATGCTGGCCTTCATTACAAGAGGATTTGAGTACAGGAGTAAAGAAGACTTACTCCAATTATATAGGGCCTTGGTGAGACCACACCTGGAGTACGGTGTACAATTTTGGTCTCCTTACCTAAGGAAGGATATACTTGCCATAGAGGGAGTGCAACGAAGGTTCATGAGATTGATTCCTGTGATGGCAGGACTGTCGTATGAGAAGAGATTGAGTAAACTAGGCCTGTATTCTCTTGAATTCAGAAGAATGAGAGGGGATCTCATTGAAGCATACAAAACTATTACAGGGCTTGATAGGGTGGATGCTGGGAGAATTTTTCCCTTGGCTGGGGAGTCTAGAACCAGGGGCCACAGCCTCAGGATAAAGGGTAGACCATTCAGGACTGAGGTGAGAAGAAATTTCTTCACACAGAGGGTGGTGAATATTTGGAATTCTCTACCCCAGAGGGCTGTGCAGGCTCAGTCATTGGGTATATTCAAAACAGAAGTCGATAGATTTCTGAATAGTAAGGGCATCAAGGGATATGACGATAAGGCTGGTGAATTGAGGCAGAAGATCAGCCATGATCTCATTGAATGGCGGAGCAGGCTCGAAGGGCCGAATGGCCTACTCCTGCTCCTATTTCTTATGTTCTTATGTTTAATTCCCGTTCTGTGCTAAGTTTGCTTATCTTAGCTAGGATAGGAATAGCAGCCCTACGATTGGCCTTTGTGTCCCTGGGTTAGAGAGATAAAGAAATTGATCAGGGATTCTGATTCTGATCAGCAACTGGAGGCCACAGCTGGAATTGCATGTGTATGAATGGAGGGGAGGATAGGATCAAGCTCATCTGTGATGCTTCCTGTGGTCGAATAACCAACTGACACTCGATGTCAAAACTCACACATGACGAATGCTCACCTGGGTGAGTTATAAGAAGGCATCTTGAAATCATATCCAATCAAAGAGTCAGTGCCTTCAGGAGAAGGAGAATAATTGGCTCAGACAAACTGACTAGAAAAAGAAATGAAAAGTGGGAAGTATAGTATTTTACTTTTTGAATTTCTTTCTTTTAAGTTATTTTTTGCCTTCTTTTAGGTATTACTCTCCCCTCATGGTTAATATGTAGGAGACCTCTGCTAATACTGCTCTATAACTGTCAACAGGAGAGTGACAAGAGCAGCCAGACATTGCTTCAGAAACTGGCCAAAACCTTCCCTAGGCAATCTACTCAAGATTGGGTCATTATTGAGTGGGTATTGCCACTCCATTGTACCAAGTCCTGATACACACACTGGACAAAATACCTTGTTCATCTCTCGTATACAATCTGCCTCTGCTGTGCCAACCATAGTTTACAACATAAATATGGTATACATTTTGTAGTTGATACTGAAACTCGCATTGACCATTGTGCACAAAAACAGATGAAGAATGCATCTAACATTCTTTTATATATAAGAAAATAAAACTTTTGTTATATTGGAACAGTAAAAGGGCAATTTTAAACCTACTTGCCGGGCAGAAACCAAGCGTGTGGGCAGTTAAAATCCCCCGTGGGACTTACCTGCCGAGGTCCCGCTCTCTTCCTGCAGATTCCGATTTTAACCTGCTTTTCTGAGCAGGCGAGAGGGAGGCAGCCTCCAGAAACTGGCGACCTTCTTCTTTAAATAAGCCAATCTAGCTCTGATTATATCACCGGGGACTGACTGCTATTTTAATCAGAAGCCTGTGCGGAGAAGCTTTTGTGGTATTCCCACCAGGCCAACCTCGCGGGAAGAGGAGTTGGGGCAGGAAGAGGCCCAAAAAGGTAAGTGAGTTCACTTTTTTTGATTTTCCTTGTGGGGCCAGGAGGAGAAGTATGTTCCCCTGAGCCCCACACAGAAAGTTTAAGCCTAGGACTCTGTAGTATAACATTTTATTAAATAAGAAATTATTTTTGCAACTTTAGGACCCAGAGTCATGCTTCAGAAAACTAAGGACAGCCATAATTTTATTAATGTATATTAGGAGCATTTTCTTGTTCCTGCACGTAGGTATACTGGATTGCCTGAGCAGAGTGAATAACAGAAAACTGGGTGGTGTCCCTTAGGGGTTGTGAGCTCCAACCCGTCCGATTTTCCTGTATTTGCTGTGCCCTGTTGATCTAGTATGCCAGGTGCAGGACTAGGAAAGTTTTCCATATACCACAGATAAGTTCTGGGAAAAAAGTCAGCACACTCTGGGGTCGGACTGCAATTAGAAACAAACCCAAACTCCCGATTCAAAGCAGAGTGGACAGTGATTTGTGGGAATCAGCAAAAAAATAAAAGCAATTTTCAATCTCTTTAAAGGTTGAAGAATCTAGCTGCACGTGTGAAACAAATCTGTCAATTGATTTTTAATAAAGCACAACAGCATCATCTGCTGGTAAAAAGCTGGTACGACTTACTGTTCCGATGTTTACTTGAACAAAATCTTCCTTACTCTCTCCAGTTTTAGCCATTTTCTTTCGTTCTTTTCTCTGCCTAGTTACCTTTTTATGTTCTTGTTTTTCATGGTGGTGTATGAATAACTACCTACCATATGATTTTAAAATATCTCACTTGATCGTGCAGGCCCACATCATTCAAAAGGCCCCAAAAAATCCAAAGAAAGAAAGAATATCTGTTTTTATTTCAGATTTGCAGCATCTGCAGTATTTTGCCTTTGTAAGAATAAAAGAGCCTTATGTGATCCTCCCATGTCCCCACCATATAAAGCTATTCCTAGTATATTGAGATTGTTGTCCTGCATTTATACTTAAACGGAGCAAAAATGAAAATCCCAGTTTAGTGCCGCTCAATCCATCAGGGAATCTGGTTCCTTCTTTTTTGGGGGGAATTTTCCACTGTACATGAGAAAAAATTTCAAAGTTCACAAGGCAAATTCAGAAGAGGACCACTGGAACCATCTTAGTTCACCCAGCACGGCCCGAGTGTTTCTTCAATGATTCCATTATTTTGCCTCTACTATTCTACCCAGAAGTCCATTCGTTATGTTAGTTACGATTTGTATCAAAAAGAATTTCCCAACATCAGTCCTAAATTTGTCCTTTACTATTTTGAACTTATATCCTCTTGCCCTACTATCCGAGTTCAATTTGAAGTAGCGTTCTGGGTCTACCATAAACATACCATTTCTGTCAACATACCACAATCAGATCACCTTTCAGTTGTTTCCGATCAAAGCTGAAAAGCCCAAGTCTCTCCAGTTCTTCCTCATAACCCAGTCCTTTGGCATTGCAGATCAACCTTGTGGCTCCTTTGTGACAGGTGCGAGGGCTTGAATGTGCACTTTGTGTCTTAGGGACCAGAACTAGATGCAATACTCAAGGGGGCTGATAAAGTGGCTAAAGGCAGTGACAATGGAAGACCTCATCAGATAATGCATCATTTAATGCTGTTTCCACCATTTTCTGTTTTTGTTTTAGATTTCCAGCATCTGCCGTATTTTGCTTTGGTTTTAATGCATAATTTAATGGTGATGATGGTTCACCTCTCATGATGTGCCTGGAATGCCAGGCTGCATTGTGAGGCACCAGCAGCCATTGAAGGGTTGGTGCCTGGCGAGTCTGTGCATTAGCACTTTCCAGGGATGGTGGTGGGGTATGAGTGCAAGGGAGTGTGGGGACGGGCCATGGAGTTGGATGGGTCACACGGGACACAGGACTAGACAATGTGTCACTGGTGCCAGGAGGCCAGGGCTGCCCGCATTGACGTATGCTAAACACCATTGAATGTTATGGGCCTCTGGTCTCCATGTTCAATTTTCTGGGGAGTGGCTATAAAAAGTGCACCAAGCGACTGCCCTCGTATTATCGGTCACAAGGTGTGCTCTGACCTGAATTTTTCTTTATTCTGTCTTTGCATTTGGGGTTTGTCATGAATCTTACCATTCATGTAGAAATGACTCATGAGATAACACTGGGCGGCCAGCTGGTGGCGCCATCCAAGGAAAGTATAAATACTCGGGCATGGGCCCAGCTTGCTCAGGACGTTTTTGTAACCAGGAACTAGTGATGTAACGAGAAACTCATGGTTGTGAAACAGTTGATTAAAGCCTTGTTTTATACTCAAACCAAGTGCTTAGTAGCTTTCTTACGTCAATTTAATCAACTGTGTATCGGCTCCACGCTCTGAGTGATTTCAGGAACAGCCAGCTACGACTTCAACTGTAGAAGGGAACTCCGACGTAGTAATCAATCCATCATGGACAAACTACTCAGACCCGCCCGTCTTGACCTGGACCCGAATTCACCTACAACTGCTAAGGTATGGAAACACTGGTATTGTACCTTCAGTAACTTCCTCAGGGTGTGTGGTGAGAATGTTCCTGATAATTAGAGATACTTGCCAATTATGTATCTCCTCATGTGTTTGACTATATCGAAGACTGTGTAGACTATGACTCTGCTATCCTATTATTACAGCAACTATATGTTAAGGTCCCAAACAAAATTTTTGATTGGCATCTACTGGCCACAACTCGACAACAACCCGAGAAATCACTTGACGAATTCCTTCAAAAGCTTCGCAGGCTCAGCAAGGATTGTAATCTTAAAGCTGTCACAGCTGAGCAATACCAGGAGGAGTTAATTCGTGATTCTTTTATTAATGGGATTGCGTCTCCCTTCATACGCCAGCGTCTGTTGGAGAATAAAACCCTCGAGTTACAGGCTGCCTATGACCAGGCATGTTCTCTGGACTTAGCAAAGAGGAATGCAGATACCTATCTTTTACCTGCTGCTATCACTTTTAGTGACTCCTTCGATAGGCCTCGGGTGGAAGCCCTCACTGATGATGACTCTAACCTAGCTGATGACAACCCTACCCTAGAAGCCTTCACTGATGATGATGGCAATCTGGAAGGAAGTGTTTCTTCTGTGGAAGTGCATTCCACTATAGAAAATTTTGTCCTGCTCGTAACGCAACCTGCAATCATTGCAGTAAGAAAGGTCACTTTTCTAAGGTATGCCAGTCAAGAGCCTCTGTTAGTAAGAAAGGCCACTTTTCCAAGGTATACCGGTCAAGAGCCCCTGTTAGTTTTGCAGCTACTATCTAGAAAACTGCTCCTCCCCTAAGAGCCACTACTAAGGTTACAGCTGCTATCTATAAAACTGCTCCTCCCCCAAGAACCACTACTAAGGTTACAGCTGTCAAGGGTAAAACTGCCCCTCCTCCCATCACAGCTGTTTTCCCCCAAAGTCTGTCCCATGTAGCCACAAAGGTTTCGGTAAATGGACACATTTTAAGTGCTCTAATCGACTCATGCAGCTCTGACAGCTTCATTAGTGAGCGGGCTGTCAGTAAGTTAAAACTGCGTATTTACCCCTCGGACAGGGAAATTGCAATGGCTCTGACGACACTGACCACCAACTCTTCCGGCTTTTGTCTTGTCGACCTTATTCTCAATGGCCGCACTTATTTCTCCACCCGGCTCGGGGTGCTCAAAAACCTATGCAGTGATGTGCTCCTGGGACAGGATTTCCAGAAACAACACAAAAGACTCACTTTCGAGTTTGGAGGGTCAAAGCCGGAGCTTACTATTTCCAAAGTACCGTTTTGTGCGCTTTCGGCGGCTTCGCTCAACGAGCCCTCCTTATTTGCCAATCTTTCCCCCTGATGAAGGCCCATAGTCACTAAATCACGACGTTTCAGCCAAAATGATCTATCCTTTATGAAGGCAGAGATCTCTCACATTCTAGCTGACGGTATCATTGAGCCATGTTCATCTTCCTGGCGGGCTCAAGTCATCGTTGTTAAAAATCCTCTGAAGCAACACAAGAAATGTCTTTGCATCGATTACTCGCCAACTATTAACCAGTATACCGACCTGGATGCCTACCCACTACCACGCATCGATGACATGGTCAATAACCTTGCCAACTACAAGGTATTTTCAACTTTTGACTTAAAGAGCGCGTACCATCAAGTACCGTTAAAAGACTCTGACAAAACGTATAGGGCCTTTGAGGCCAATAGTCGGCTTTACCAGTTTTGTCGCCTTCCATTTGGGGTCACCAATGTGGTGGCCGTCTTTCAACGGGCAATGGATAGCCTAGTCAAACAGGAGAACTTAACGGACACTTTTCCATATCTGGATAATATCACCATTGCTGGTCATGACCAGAAAGAGCATGATGCCAACCTCCAGAAATGTTTTGACGTTCTCCGTCGTCGCAACCTAACCTTAAATGAGTCCAAATCTGTGAAATCAGTACCATCAGTCAACATCCTTGGCTACTGGGTGGGCAATGGTGTCATCAAACCGGATCCGGAGTGACTTTGTCCGCTTCAGGAGCTCCCTCCCCCTACGAATCTCGGCTCTCTTCGTCGGGCACTCAGCATGTTCGTCTATTATGCGAAGTGGATACCCCACTTCTCCGACAAGGTCCAGCCCCTGCTTCATGTGAAGTCATTTCTGTTGGAGGCAATGGCTATTTCAGCTTTCAACCTCCTCAAGCGACAACTGGAAAAAGCCACACTTCGTTCCATCGATGAAAATCTCCCTTTCGTGATCGAGTTCGATGCATCGGAGGTGGCGATCTCGGCCACCTTGAATCAAGATGGTCGACCCGTTGCATTTCTATCCAGAACTTTGCAGGGTAGCGAGCTCCATTATCCTCCTGTTGAGAAGGAGGCTACGGCCATCATCGAAGCAGTACGTAAATGGAGTCATTTTCCCGCTCATCGCCATTTCACGCTTATAACCGATCAGCGCTCCGTGGCCTTTATGCTGGATAACCGGAAACACACTAAGATCAAGAATAACAAAATACAGCTCTGGAGGATGGAATTGACCACCTTTGGCTACACCATACATTATCAACCCGGCAAAGAGAATGTGGCCCCGGATACCCTCACGCGTGCATTCTGCTCTTCTATGTCAACTTCGACTCTGGCGGATCTTCACACTGACTTATGCCATCCTGGCGTTACTCGTATGTTGCACTTTGTGCGATCTAAAAATCTCCCATTTTCTACTGAAGACGTGAAAAGAACATGTTCCACTTGTAGAATTTGCGCGGAATTAAAACCGCAATTCTTCCGTCCATTGGATAGCTTGCTCATACACGCTATACAGCCTATGCAGCGACTCAGCATTGATTTTACAGGGCCATTGCCTTCATCAACGCGAAACACCTGCTTGCTTACTATGGTGGACGAATATTCACGCTTTCCCTTTGCTTTCCCCTGTCCCAATATACTTACTTCCACAGTGATCAAATGCCTTGATCGGGTCTTTTCCCTTTGTGGTACGGCCAATTTCATCCACTCTGATTGGGGTCCCTCCTTCATGTCAAGCGAACTCAAAAGTTATCTTTCCCAACGGGGAATCGCCACAAGTAAAACAACACCGTATCATCCCATTGGTAATGGACAGGTTGAGAGATACAATGCTATCATTTGGAACGCTGTTCGTCTTGCACTGAGGTCACGCAACCTACCAGACCAGCAGTGGGAAACTGTGCTCCCTGACGTGTTGCATTCCATCAGGTCTCTTCTTTCTACGTCCACCAACGTTACTCCTCACGAACGATTCTTCAGGTTCCAGCGTCGCTCCACTCATGGGACGTCCCTACCATCATGGTTGGCAGCTCCCAGCCCCGTGCTGCTCCGAAGATTCGTTCGATTTTCCAAGAATGATCCCCTCGTCGACGAGGTAGAACAGACGTTAATTCCATATACGTGCACGTGCGTTACCCTGATGGCCGGGAGTCCACCGTTTCACTGCGAGATCTGGCTCCCTGTCCAACCAGTCCCACGGACCCCACCGATAGAGGGATCCATATTAATGATGCCGATACTCTGCGCTCCTTTCAGGATGACGCCCTACCCGGGACATCAAGGGATCAGCCGGCTACTCCGCCGAATCAACTCGGGGAGCAGAGCGCTCCCCACGGGATGGCCACCTGAAGCCAGGACACTGGACAATCACCAGCTACCAAGCAAGATGAAGCCAGCTCTGCGCCTGTGGGGACCTGCACCCGGAGTCACAATCTCCCCAGTCCCCCTCAGATCAATCAAGGCGACACGGGCCCGGTCAACCTACCTGTACGAACCAAGCGGCCCAGGGACCAAGACACGGTCCGAGGAGACGTGCCTTCCAGCCACAAACAGAAATTGAAATGACTGCGGCTCTTCGTGGTCCGTTATATCCACTAGAAGGAAGTTGTCGGACTTCCAAATCTTTCAGGCGGGAAGATTGTCATGAATCTAACCATTCATGCAGAAATGACTCATGAGATAACACTGGGAGGCCAGCTGGTGGCGCCATCCAAGGAAAGTATAAATAATCGGGCGTGGGCCCAGCTTGCTCAGGACGTTTTTGTAACCAGGAACTAGTGATGTAACTAGAAACTCATGGTTGTGAAACAATTGATCAAAGCCTTGTTTTATACTCAAACCAAGTGCTTAGTAGTTTTCTTACATCAGGGTTCACTTAAAGAACCATTTTAGTGGGATGGCTGTGATTTCTGTGAACATATTCAAATTAGACATCCTCAACTTCCTTTGCTCCACCATTGGCAGCCGTGCTTTCAGCTGCTGAGGCCCTAAGCTCTGGAATTCCCTCCTTAAACATCTCTGCCTCTCCACCTCTCTTTCCTCCTTTAAGGCACTCCTCAAAACCTACCTCTTGAACTAAGTTTTTGGTCACCTGTCCTTCTAGCCCGGATTTTGCTCTCAGTGGCGAAGGAACATGTCTGCTATTCACCTCGTGTACAACTTCCCACAGACTTTCTGCAGCTTGTCAGTGGGGATTTCCACTAATCCGGTCTGTTTCAGCGCGACGCCCTCTACAGGTGAACTGTAGTATCTGTGAACAGGTCAAGCAACAGCGAGGCTCTTCAACCAATCAGATTGAAGTATCCTCACTGAGACAAGTAGGGCTAAAAATTCATTTGTCCCCGAAAATGGGCGCAAGGATTGCGATGCATGATCACCCCAGGCCCGTTCAAAGGAATGGAGGCAGCACACTGATTAGCATGATTGTGGTGTTCAGCCAATGCTGAATGCACCACTGAGTGGCTAAATGCTTTGCGGGGGCCCAAGTTCGTGCTAACACCAATTAACATTAACCTGCACTTCTTAAAAACAGTCTGCACCTATTAAAGGGGAGGTGCATTCTGCCTGCAGCAGATCATTGAACTGGCTGGGGAAGAGAGTGAGAGGAGAAAAAAAACCAATGATATCACAACAGGGGAGAGAGCATGCTCCAAGGTTCTCAAATGCAACACTGGAGGCCTTGGTGCAGGAGGTCAACACAAGGAGAGAGGTCCTATTTCCACAGGGGGTCAGGAGGCCCTCCAGGCAAATGCGTAAAATCTAATGGGAGCAGATAGCCGCTGTGGTGAACGCCAGCAGTATAGCCCCAAGGACCTGGATGCAGTACAGGAAAAAGTTTAATGACCTCACATAAGTGGTCAAGGTCAGTGAATTCGTCTTCAAATGCCATATCCCACCATCTGCACCACAAGCCTCAAAATGCAGCACATCCCCAATCATTCATCTACCAACAATATCTACCAAACACAAATCATACCTCACATTCATAGAAACATAGAAACATAGAAGATAGGAGCAGGAGTAGGCCGTTCTGCCCCTTGAGCCTGCTCCGCCATTCAATGTGATCATGGCTGATCATCCAAATTCAGTACCCGGTCCCTGCTTTCTCCCCATACCCCTTGATCCCTTTAGCCTTGAGAAATATATCCAACTCCTTCTTGAATATATTTAATGAATTGGCCTCAACTGCCTTCTGTGGTAGAGAATTCCACAGGTTCACTACTCTCTGGGTGAAGAAATTCCTCCTCATTTCCATCCTAAATGGCCTACCCCTTATCCTTAGACTGTGACCCCTGGTTCTGGACTCCCCGACCATTGGGAACATCCTTCCTGCATCTAGTCTGTCTAGTCCTGTTAGAATTTTATAAGTTTCGATGAGATCCCCTCTCATTCTTCTAAACTCCAGCAAGTACAAGCCCAATCGATCCAATCTCTCCTCATACGTCATTCCTGCCATCCCAGGTATCAGCCTGGTGAATTTTCGCTGAACTCCTTCCATGGCAAGAACATCCTTCCTCAGATAAGGCAACCAAAACTGCACACAATACTCAAGATGTGGTCTCACCAAGGCCTTGTACAACTGCAGCAAGACATCCTTGTTCCTGTACTCAAACCCTCTCGCTACGAAGGCCAACATACCATTTGCCTTCTTAACCACCTGCTGCACCTGCATGCTTACCTTCAGCGATTGGTGCACAAGGACACCCAGGTCTCATTGCACTTCCCCTTCTCCCAATCTATTGCCATTCAGATAATAATCTGCCTTCCTGTTTTTGCTACCAAAGTGGATAACCTCACATTTACCCATGTTATATTGCATCGGCCATGCTTCTGCCCAATCACCCAACCTGTCCAAATCATCCTGGAGTTTCTCGGCATCCTCCTCACAGCACACACGCCCACCCAGCCTTGTGTCGTCTGCAAATTTGGAGACATTACATCTAGTTCCCTCGTCTAGATCATTAATATATATTGTGAACAGCTGGGGTCCAAGGACCGATCCCTGCGGTACCCCACTAGTCACTGCCTGCCACTCGGAAAAAGACCCGTTTATTCCAACTCTTTGCTTTTTGTCTGCCAACCAGTTCTTTATCCAAGTCAGTACCTTGTCCCCAATCCCATGTGCCTTAACTTTACACGCTAATCTCTTATGCGGGACCTTATCGAAAGCCTTCTGAAAGTCCAAATACACCACATCCACTGGTTCTCCCTTATCTATTTTACCAGTTACATCCTCAAAAAATTCCAGTAGATTAGTCAAGCACGATTTACCCTTTGTAAATCCATGTTGACTTTGTCCGATCCTGTCACTGTTTTCCAAGTGCTCTGCTATTACATCTTTTATAATGGACTCTAGCATTTTCCCCACTACCGATGTCAGGCTTACCGGTCTGTAATTCCCCATTTTCTCTCTACCACCTTTTTTGAATAGTGGGATAACATTCGCTACCCTCCAATCCATGGGTACTGTTCCAGATTCCATCGAATGTTGGAAGATGATCAGCAATGCATCTACTATTTCTGGGGCCACTTCCTTAAGTACCGTAGGATGTAAATTATCAGGCCCTGGGGATTTATCGGCCTTCAATCCCATCAATTTCCTTAACACCATTTCCCTACAAATACTGATTTCTTTCAGTTCCTCCCTTTCATCAGACCCTATGTTCCCCGACATCTCTGGGAGGTTATTTGTGTCCTTCTTTGTGAAGACAGAACCAAAATATATATTTAATTGGTCTACCATTTCTTTGTTCCCCATTATAAGTTCCCCTGATTCTGACTGCAAGGGACCTACGCTTGACTTCACCAATCTTTTTCTCTTCACATATCTATAAAAGCTTTTACAGTCAGTTTTTATGTTCCCTGAAAGCTTACTCTCATATTCTATTTTCGCCTTCTTAATTAATCCCTTTGTCCTCCTTTGTTGAATCCTAAACTGCTCCCAATCCTCAGGTTTACTACTTTTTCTGGCCAATTTGTATGTCCTCTCCTTGGATCTTATGCTATCCCTAATTTCCCTTGTTAGCCACAGTTGAGTCACCATTTTTGTTTTATTTTTATGCCAAACTGGGATGAACAAATTCTGTAGTTCATCTCTGCGATCTTTGAATGTTTGCCATTGCCTATCCACCGTCAACCCTTTGAGTGACATTCCCCAATCAATCCTACCCAACGCGTGCCTCAGACCATCGTAGTTTCCTTTATTTAAATTCAGGACCCTAGTCTCTGAGTCAACAACTTCATTCTCCATCTTAATGAAGAATTCGATCATATTATGATCGCTCTGACCCAAGAGGCCTCGTACAACAAGATTGTTAATTAATCCTTTCTCGTTACATAATGCCCAGTTTAAGGTGGCCTGATCTCTGGTTGGTTCCTCGACATATTGGTCCAGGAAACCATCCCGTAAACACTCCAGGAATTCCTCCTCCACAATATTGTTATTAATTTGGTTAGCCCAATTTATATGTAGATTAAAGTCACCCATGATGACTGCTGTGCCCTTATTGCACACTTCTCTAATTTCCCTTTTAATGCCATCCCCAACCTCCGCATTACTGTTTGGAGGTCTATATACCACACCCACTAACGTTTTCTGCCCATAGAGATTCCACATCGTCAGAGCTTAAATCCTTCCTTACAATTGTGTTAATCCCTTCTTTAACCAGCAATGCTACCCCACCTCCCTTTCCTTTTTGCCTATCTTTCCTGAATATTGAATACCCCTGAATGTTGAGTTCCCAGCCTTGGCCACCCTGGAGCCATGTTTCCGTAATCCCAATCAAATCATAATCGTTTACCTCTATTTGCATAGCTAATTCATCCACCTTATTACGAATGCTCCTCGCATTAAGACACAAAGCCTTCAGGCTTGTTTTTTTAACGCTCTTAGACCCATTAGAATTATTATTTACTGTGGCCATGTTTAATTTAAACTGTTGATTTCTCTGACTGCCACTTTTGTTTTTCTCCTTATCTTTTTCTTTTATCCTTGTTTCCCTTTCCTCTGTCCCTCTGCTCAGGTTCCCAACCCCTGCCATTTTAGTTTAAACCCTCCCCCCCGAGCACGAGCAAACACTCCCCCTAGGACATCGGTCCCGGCCCGGCCCAGGTGCAAACCGTCCGGTTTGAACTGGTCTCACCTCCCCCAGAACCGGTTCCAATGTCCCAGGAATTTGAATCCCTCCCCCTCACACCATTCCTCTAGCCACGTGTTCATCTGAAATATCCTTCTATTTCTACTCTGACTAGCATGTGGCACTGGTAGCAATCCTGAGGTTACTACCTTTGAGGTCCTATTTTTTAATTTACCTCCAAACTCCCTATATTCAGCTTTTAGGACCTCATCCTGTTTTTTACCTATATCGTTGGTGCCTATGTGCACCACGACAACTGGTTGTTCACCCTCCCCTTCCAAAATGTTCTGCAGCTGCTCTGAGACATCCTTGACCCTTGCACCAGGGAGGCAACACATCATCCTGGAGTCTTGTTTGCAGCCGCAGAAACGCCTATCTATTCCTCTTACAATAGAATCCCCTATTACTATAGCTCTACCCCTCTTTTTCCCCCTGTCCTGTGCAGCCGAACCACCCCTGGTGCCAGGAAGTTGGCTGCTGCTGCCTTCCTCTGATAAGTCATCCCCCCAACAGTACTCAAAGTGGTGTATCTGTTTGAGAGGGGGATGTCCACAGGGGACCCCTGCACTACCTGCCTGTGCCTAGTACTCTGTCTGTTGGTCACCCATTCCCTTTCTGCCTGTCCAACCTTTGCCTGCGGTGTGACCAACTGATCAAACGTGCTATTCACGACATCCTCAGCATTGCGAATGGTCTAGTATGAATCCAATCGCAGCTCCAGTGCCGCAATGCGGTCTGCCAGTAGCTGCAGCTGGACACACTTCCTGCACACATGGTTGTCAGGGACACAGGAAGAGTCCCTGAGTTCCCACATATCTCAGGAGGAGCATACCATGTGTGGTAAACCACTTTTATCGTTCACTATCGTTACACTATAGTTATCACTGTTATATCATTACTCTATGGTTATCACTGTTCACACTGTTGTATCACTATACGAGGTCGCCTCTTGTCACGCTGCTATACCTGGGCTGACCACTGCTGACTCCGCCCATGACTCCACCTACCTGCCCAGGTATAAAGGTAGTCGACTGGCTGGCATTCCTCCTTGTTGTATCCGATCACCCACGAGGGTGGGCTCTGTTATTTAGCCAATAAAAACCTATAGTTACTTTCTTAACTCGTCGCTTTTCATTGGATGAATTGATAGGTATATCAATTTTATTGGCTAAATTTTAAAATGTCGACAACTGAGCAGTCAAACGACCAGCCAAGCGACCAGCCAGACGCCCAGCTACAACAGCCACAGCAGCCGGCCTGGCTGCGAGCCCTCAGACCACCGTACCTGGATCTAAACCCACAGGCAGCAAACTCAGCCCTCGACTTCGAACACTGGCTGAGCTGCTTCGAAGCCTACCTGGGAGAATCCGGCGTGCCTCAGAAATCCATGCTAAGAGTTCTGAACGCCCAAGTGAGCCCTAAAGTATTCGCACTCATCCGGGACCTTAAAACATACGAGGACGCCATCAACCGGCTGAAAAGACAGTACCAAACCCCGGTAAATTCCATGTATGCCAGACACCTCCTAAGATCCCGCCCGCAACAGCCAGGAGAGCCCGTGGAGGAATTTTTACGGGTGCTACAAGCACTCGGCAGAGACTGTAACTTTAAAGCGGTAACGGCGGCAGAAAATACTGAAGACAATGTCCGCGATGCCTTCGTGAAAGGCCTGCGGTCCGACTACTCACGGCAAAGACTACTGGAAGCAAGGGACCTCGACCTGGACAAAGCTGCAGCCCTCGCTCTCTCTCTAGAGGTGGCCCATCGGGACCTCGAGGCATACTCAAGGTACTGTAACTCACGACCCTGGGACTTGGGACCGACCCCGACCGCGATACCCCCCGCAGCAACCCCCCTGGGACCTACCTCAGCGTCGGCGTCCCGGACCCGATCGAGACCGCCACCCCCGGTACCGGCTCCGACATCGGACCCCCGCGATCGGGCCGCCGGCTGCTTCTTCTGCGGTCAGGCGAAACACCCGAGGTCGCGCTGCCCAGCCAGGAACTCTACCTGCTCAAACTGCAGGAAGAAAGGCCACTTCGCTAAGGCCTGCAGAGGTGGATCATCAGAGGCCAGCAGTGCCTCATGCGAGCTGTGGGGGCGGCCATCTTCCTTCAAGGCAACAGAGGCCAGCATCCCCAGATGTGAGTCATGGGGGCGGCCATCTTTGATACAGGCAACCGACACCAGCAGTGCCTCATGTGAGTTATGGGGGCAGCCATCTTCTCCACCATTTTGTCCAACCTCGTGGGAGACGCCATTTTACCCACCACGCCCGACCGCCACCATGCCTCTAGACCCGACTACCGCCTCAACCGCAGACTACAACTCGCTCAGCTATACACTAGCCTCCGTCACACTGGACCAGGCCCGCCCGCATCACCTGTCCAAGTCGATGATGGACATCAAAGTAAACGGCCACGCCACGACCTGCCTGTTCGACAGCGGAAGCACGGAGAGCTTCATCCACCCAGACACGGTGAGCCACTACTCCCTCCCTGTCCTGCCAACGCGCAACCGGATCTCGATGGCATCGAGGTCACACGCCACAGACATCAGCGGCTACTGTGATGTGACCCTGTCGGTTAAGGGTACGGAGTATAAAAATTTTAAACTCCTCGTCCTGCCCCAGCTATGCGCTGCCGTCCTACTAGGCCTAGACTTCCAATCCCACCTCCAAAGCGTCACGCTAGCATACGGCGGACCCCTCCCCCCACTCACAGTCGACAACCAGCAGATTTTAAACCGCCCACCGCGTAACACCTGCGGCCTATCCACCCTCAAGGTCCCGCCACTTTCCCTGTTCGCTAACCTCACCCCCGACTGCAAACCCGTCGCTACCAAGAGCAGACGGTACAGCGCCGGGGACAGAGCTTTCATTAGCTCTGAGGTGCAGCGTCTCCTGAAGGAGGGCATCATCGAGGGGAGCACCAGCCCCTGGCGTGCCCAGGTCGTGGTCGTTAAGACCGGCAATAAAAACCGCCTGGTCATCGACTACAGCCAGACCATAAACAGGTACACCCAGCTGGACGCATACCCCCTTCCCCGCATATCTGATATGGTCAATCAGATTGCGCAGTACCGGGTATTCTCCACCATTGACCTTAAGTCGGCCTGTCACCAACTCCCTATCCGCCCTGAGGACCGCCAGTATACAGCCTTCGAGGCGAACGGCCGCCTCTACCACTTCCTTAGGGTTCCCTTCGGCGTCACCAACGGGGTTTCGGTCTTCCAAAGGGAGATGGACCGGATGGTTGACCAGAACGGGCTGCACGCCACGTTCCCCTATCTAGATAACGTCACCATCTGCGGCCGCGACCGGCAGGACCACGATGTTAATCTGGAGAGATTCCTCCGTACGGCCCAACGGCTGAACCTCACCTACAATAAGGATAAATGTGTGTTTAACACCTCGCGCCTTGCCATCCTCGGCTGTGTAGTAGAGAATGGAGTCATCGGCCCCGACCCCGAAAGAATGCGCCCCCTCATGGAGCTACCCCTCCCCCACTGTCCAAAGGCACTGAAGAGAACCCTGGGGCTCTTCGCCTACTATGCCCAATGGGTGCCCAATTATGCGGACAAAGCCAGACCCCTCATGAAGTCCACATCCTTCCCCCTTACGGAGGAAGCGTGTGCAGCCTTCTCCCTCATTAAGGGAGACATTGCCAAGGCCACTATGCACGCAGTGGATGAGTCCATCCCCTTCCAAGTCGAGAGCGATGCATCCGACTTCGCCCTAGCCGCCACCCTTAACCAGGAGGGGAGACCGGTGGCCTTCTTCTCAAGGACCCTACAGGGCCCTGAGATCCGACACTCGTCGGTCGAGAAGGAGGCCCAGGCGATTGTGGAGGCGGTACGACGCTGGAGGCACTACCTGGCAGGCAAACGATTTACCCTCCTTACCGACCAACGTTCGGTCGCTTTTATGTTTAATAACAAGCTGAGGGGCAAAATCAAGAATGACAAGATCTTGAGGTGGAGAATCGAGCTCTCCACCTACGATTATGATATCTTGTACCGGCCAGGTAAGCTGAACGAACCCCCCGATGCTCTGTCACGAATTACATGCGCCAGCGCGCAAATTGATAGACTTCAGACCCTCCACAACGACCTCTGCCACCCCGGGGTCACCAGACTTTACCACTTCATTAAGGCCCGCAACCTGCCCTACTCCATCGAGGAGGTCAGGACCATGACCAGGAACTGCCAGACCTGTGCCGAGTGCAAACCGCACTTCTTTAGGGCGGACAGAGCAAGCCTGATCAAGGCCACCCGCCCCTTCGGGCGCCTGAGCATCGACTTTAAGGGGCCCCTCCCGTCCTCTGACCGTAATGTGTACTTCCTCAACATTGTTGATGAGTACTCCCGTTTCCCCTTTGCCTTCCCCTGCCCAGACATGACCAGTACCACGGTCATTAAATGCCTGAACGACCTCTTCGCCTTGTTCGGGTTCCCAAACTATATACATAGTGACCGGGGCTCCTCCTTCATGAGCGAGGAACTCCGTCAGTTCCTACTAGCGAGAGGTATTGCTGCAAGCAGGACCACCAGCTACAACCCCCGAGGGAACGGCCAGGTAGAAAGAGAAAACGCGACGGTATGGAAGGCCGTCCTCTTAGCCTTAAAGTCTAAGGGCCTCCCAACCTCCCGCTGGCAGGAAGTCCTCCCGGCAGCGCTGCATTCCACCCGGTCACTACTTTGCACTGCCATCAACGCCACCCCCCATGAACGAATGTTTGCTTTCCCCAGGAAGTCGACTACGGGAACCACGCTACCAACCTGGCTGACCTCTCCGGGGCCCGTCTTGCTGCGAAAGCACGTGAGGGCCCATAAAACGGACCCCCTGGTCGAGAGGGTGGACCTCCTGCACGCCAACCCCCAGTACGCCTATGTGGCATACCCAGACGGGCGGGAGGACACAGTTTCCTTACGAGACCTCGCACCCTCGGGCACTCCGGAGACACCACCTTCACCCCCCCCCACCACCCCCCCAATTCCAGACCAGGTAGACGGCATGCCGGAACCCCACGAGCCTTCGCCGACCACGCAGACACCAGCATTAACACCGGATACTGCACCACCGCCGCTGCGACGATCGGAGAGGCTTACGAGGCCTCCGGACAGACTGACATACCAGAACTGGTAGTACACTTCACCCCGCCGGACTCAAATCTAAACAAGGGGTGAATGTGGTAAACCACTTTTATCGTTCACTATCGTTACACTATAGTTATCACTGTTATATCGTTACTCTATGGTTATCACTGTTCACACTGTTGTATCACTATACGAGGTCGCCTCTTGTCACGCTGCTATACCTGGGCTGACCACTGCTGACTCCGCCCATGACTCCACCTACCTGCCCAGGTATAAAGGTAGTCGACTGGCTGGCATTCCTCCTTGTTGTATCCGATCACCCACGAGGGTGGGCTCTGTTATTTAGCCAATAAAAACCTATAGTTACTTTCTTAACTCGTCGCTTTTCATTGGATGAATTGATAGGTATATCACCACGGCACCGGGCTGTCCTGCCATGACTTACCCTTTAGTTAATTGCAATTAAATTAAATCAAATCAATCCCACCAATTTCACTACAGTTAAATGATATATTTAAGGATCCTGGTTTACAAACAGTCCCCGCTACACTACAGAGAGCTTAGAAACTATAAACCACAGAGTTAAAGTTTAAAAAGAGAGAAATACTCACCAACCAATCACCTACCTGCTTTCTGGTGACATCACACTTCGATTAATTTTTACTTCTCTCCCTCTCTGTGAGATTGGAGATTAGTAAACCTACCTGGTCTCTGGGGCCTTTTATAGCCCCGCTGCCGCTGTTGAATTTCCCGCCGACGCTCTGAGGCCTACCTGGTCTCTTGGAGCCTTTTATAGCCCCACTGCTGCCGCTGAAATTCCCGCAGACGCTGTGAGGCCTACCTGGTCTCTTGGAGCCTTTTATAGCCCCGCTGCCGACACTGAAATTCCCGCCGACGCTTCACTTCACCATCACACACTTACCATTGCTTCAAGCTTCACACCCATAGCTCACAGTTTGCACACAGTGTCAGCTATTCAACCATGACAGGCATATCACCCAAACACATTGCAGCACACTCACTGACACACTTCCCTTTCTCTTGCAGGAAACGATAGCTCACAACCGGCGCAAGCAGGACCTAACCGCGGGCGACAGGCACGCCTGCATAACCTGACCCCAATGGAGGAGACAGTGCTGGTCAGAATTAGGAGGGGCATCGCTGAGCCCATGGCTAATGGCGGGGCTGAAAGAATACAAGATGCCGGTATCATCATATGTAATCCTCCTTCTCACATCCCACTTCGCCCTCATCCCACAATATTTTCTGATTTACAAGCTGCACATGATGTAAGCATGCACAATTTGCTTTCCCCGTCCTCTCACCACAACCTTACCCTTGTGTCTTTCTCCTTTCAAACAGCCAAGAACTGACACCTGGCCAGGCACTGGTGGAGGAGCACAAAATAGAAGAGCACCAACGCACTGATGAAGAAGACACAGCACCATCACTTGATTTTACACTCGCAGCCACCAGCTCAGATACTGACATTCTGTATAGTTTAGAGGTTAAGTTAGAGGCGGGGTCTGCATGTGGTGAGACACCAGGCACAATTGGCTTGCAGCCAGTGCAGGGGGAAAGGGTAGCATCGGTGCCAGCTCCCCAGAGATTATGCACAATGAAATACTTGGTGCATTGGCAGGCCTGCTAGAAAGCCTGAGTGCAATGTCAAGGAGCATGGAGGAGTCCAGCACCAACCTTGCACAGGGCTTTGTGCAGAGCTTGGAGCCCATGATTTCCAGCATGGAAGTGATGGGCAACTCCATTAGCGCACTTGTGGACCCAACCTTGATGCAGTGTTTGATGGCTGATATCTCAGCTTCCTTTACAGCACAAGGCAGGATGAGCAAACTGACCATGGCACCGTTGTACAGGAGGCCATTTAAATTGGGGGGGTGGGGGAATGAGGGGGAGTGAAAACAAATGTTGTACTGGTAGAGGACAAGATAGTAAGGGGATAGATACTGTTCTCTGCAGCTGTGACCAGGAGTTCCAAAGGCTGTGTTGTCTGCCAGAGTTAAGGATATCTCCTCATGGCTGTAGAAGAATTTGGAGTGGGAGGGGGAGGATCCAGTTGTCGTGGTCCACGTAGGAACCAATGACATAGGTAGAACTAGGAATGAGGTTCTGCTGAGAGAGTTTGAGGAGCGAGGGTCCAAATTAAAATGCAGAACCTCTAAGGTAATAATCTCTGGATTGTTACCTGAGCCACGCACAAATTGGCATAGGGACAAGCAGATCAGAGAGTTAAATGCATGGCTCAAAGAGTGGTGTGGGAGGAAGGGGTTTTGATTCATGGGACACTGGCACCAATACTGGGGAAAGAGGGAGTTGTTCCGTTGGGACGACCTCCACGTAAATCAGGCTGGGACCAGTGTCCTGGTGAATCGAATAACTAGGGCTGTGGATAGGGCTTTAAAGTAAAAAGTTTAGTGGGGGTGGGGGGGGGGGGGTTCAGGTGAGGGGAAATTTAGAAAGCTAAAGAGAAAAGTGAAAGCAATGGAGCAGTGTAGTGATTTGGGTAAAGATAAGCAGAGTGTGACAGGAAGGGTCAGAGAGTGTAACAATAATAGTGCATCAGCGAATAAGGTAAATGCAGGGAATAATGGTAAAAAGTTCAAATTAAAGGCTCTTTATCTGAATGTACGAAGCATTCATATCAAGATAGATGAATTAGTGGCACAAATAGAGATAAATGGGTTTGATCTAATAGCCATTACAGAGACATGGTTGCAGGGTGACCAAGGTTGGGAACTAAATATTCCAAGGTACTTGATGTTTTGAAAAGGGTGGGTAGCCCTGAGAATAAAGGATGACATAAGGACAATAGTGAGAAAGGAACTTGGTTCGGAAGATCAGGAAGTAGAATCAGTATGGGTGGAGATAAGAAATAACAAGGGGGAGAAGACACTGGTAAGAGTCATTTATAGGGCCCCTAACAGTAGCTATACCATTGGACAGAGTATTAATCAACAAATAATTGGAGCTTGTAACAAAGGTAATGCAATAATTGCGAGGGAGTTTAATCTTCATATAGACTGGGCAAATCAAATTGGCAAAGGTAGTCTGGAGGACGAATTCATGGAATGCATTCGAGACAGTTTCCTAGAACAATATATCATGGAACCAACCAGAGAACAGGCTATTTTAGGTCTTGTATTGCGTAATGAGACAAGGTTAATTAGTAATCTCATAGTGAAGGATCCTCTGGGGAAGAGTGATCATAATATGTTAAGTATTTCACGCTCAAACTCAATGTGAAATTCTAAGTCCGAAACTAGAGTCTATGGGGGAAAAATTCAGGTGCTTTGCATTGTAAGGGCGTTAATGGGGCGCAAAGCAACTAGCGCCTGGGCGCAGCGAAGTTTGCGCCACTCGCAAAATTGATATTTTGCAGCAGCGCTAAACACTACCGCCATAATCTCCTGTACCCACATATCGTGACATCAGTCGAGCATTGTAGGGGGTTTTGTGTGTGGCGTGTGCCCAGTCAGCTCTGCCCCTGACTGTCTCTGAGCAGTTTGAATCACACAACACCCCCTGGGTTCCAGGCACCAGACTTAGGTACAGGCAGCGATACAGAAAAACTAGTAGACGAGTGGTTCGGTGCAAGAAAACCATAATTTTTATTAAAGACAGAATAAAACACAATACTGAGAATTACTAAGCTGATTACAGGCATATAAAAAATGTAATACACTTATTTGGGAATGGGGAACACACGGCACATCGAGGGAAACAAATACATTAAAAATCCCCTTATCCTTATCCCACCCCCTATACCTGACTAGATTAAGCTATGAGTGGCCAGGGATTTATGCTCACCAATTCGAAACCTGTTGACCTTTAACGGTTGTGATTTTGGGGTCCGTTCTTGCTGTCCTTTGGGGTATGCTGTCGCCACGTGGTCACAGGGCGCGGTGGTGGAGTTGTTTATGCGAATCACCCTCCTTTTCCTCAGCTAATGTCGTCGTCGAGTCACGTCTTCGTCTTCTTCTTCTTCCTCGGGCGGTTTAGTCGCTGATGAGTTTTTAAAATGGTTGGGGCTCGGTTGGCGGTTTATATTGTTAAACTGATTTTACTACCTATGCTTCGAACACCAGTTTATTCATCATGGACGCTGCTGCCTATGCTTCAAACGCCAGTTTATTCGTCAAACGCCAGCTTATAACTAGGCGTTTGGCCCCCAACACGTCTTTTTGCTGCCCTTCTCTGCCTTTATCGGTTTACCATATTCTTCGTCTCGTCTCATCTGTGGCCTGTGTGTCCTGTGTGTTTTTGAACTCGGGACTCGTTCTCCTCCCGCGTTGGGCCCTCAGTGTAGTAATGGGCGTCCTTGGTGTTGAGTGGCATGGGGAGCGAGAAGAGAGCCCGCCACGAGGCCAGGGCATGAGAACGAGCGGCAGGAGGCCAAAGTCCCAGCGATAAGAGGCAAGAACAAGAGAGCGATCACTACCGATGGGCCTACAATTATACCCGATTCTTCATTCCTTATCTGCGCACCAAATCAGGTCAGTCCTTTGTCTAACTTTTGGCGAGCTCGTTTAAAATGATTACAGCCATTTACTTTAACGACTTCTGGAGTGGTTGTCTCCGTGCTTAATGGCTTCGATGTCCTGGCTGTTTGTCATTTATGAAAGTTAATTGTCCTCATCCTGGCTTGATGGCTACTGTGAGCTGTTACCGATTAAATATGCAGAAACCTAATGGCCTTGATTTAGGCCCATTCTAACCTGATCTGTTCCAAGGTGAATGAATGCATATTCTGTGTTTGCTTAGCTGTCTGGCTCCACAAATTCTCTTCACAGATTCATGCATTTTAGGTTTCGTTTCAGCTTTTGAAAAGTGCCTGCCCGTTTGCAGTGCCTTGCTTTTTAAAATCCTGTACTTTTGGTCACGAGGTTGCAAAGCCATTTTGGGTACCCTTTTTACCAACTTGTCCATACAGGGTCCCTTTATCCATAACTTTTGGGGAATGTGGGAATTTTGAGAACCCTACACTCCCCCCTGTTGATACTAAACTCACTTTAAGTATCATCCTGACAAGGTGAGCAAAATTCCCGACCCTCCATAGTCAACCTTCCCCTGTAATTACCTATCTATGATCCCACGACACATGCATTTCCCACTCTGCAAAAATGTAGTGTATATAGGCATACATAGACAGATTACAGGCGTTTACACACATCCAAGCATGGAGGGGGTCCAACACCCCTGCACCACTTGGTAGACATCATCTTTATTAAAAACAACAAATCGAAAAGTCTTTATTAAAAATAACAAAAGAACATAAAAACGACAATCTTTATTCAATAACATGAACCTTAACATAATGTTCTTTCCACGTCCTTTGGTTTCGGAATTCTAGTATTTGGCCTTTTCCCTTGCACTGAGTGCACACTAGGTACAATGCTATTCCCAGCTGGCAAACCACAAGGATGTGGGAAGCCAGTCTAATCCACGAAGGGACCTCTATATTCTCAAAAATGCCCCACCAGGGTGGAACTACAATGTCCAATATCTTGGCCCCTATCACTACTGTTTTCTGCTCCAGAGTGTAGAAATGTTTCTGTGAGACTATTACGGCTTTGAGTATTTTGGTAAGATGTTCTGGGAGAGGGGGGATTTCATAGCCGAAATGCGCTACATACTTTTGTAGATTGGTGAAATTCTCCTTTACAGTGAGGTGAACAGTGGAGGGTTCAGGAATGGGGACAATTCATTCCTGGGCCACTTGAACTTCTGCCTTGGGTTTAAAGCAGAAACTGCTGTCACTTACCAGACACCAGCTATGCTGTCCATGCTGGTAGTGGGACACTCCTGTGGTGACACAATATGTCCCACCTCCTATATATGCTACCTGCGGGGGAACATGGCCTTGTGCCATTGCCTCCATGGTACAATTTATAGGTTTCGCGCCAGCAGCTCTGAACCCGCACTGTGGTTTTGAATAGGCGTTCAAGTGCTGGGGTTACAGTATTGTGTGTGCTCCCCGGCTCCGGCACCCCGAGAGGTCAATACCTGTCATAGCATGCTCCCACTTTATGACATAAGGTGGGACTGCCGTGAAACGGATGTGTGCATCCCCTTGAATGACTCCAATGTTCTCTACCCTGTTACCGGCGCAGGTCAGGCTGTCCTACCCATGACCGGCATCCTAACTACTATAACCATGATCGTATGGTTTGACCGTCCACAATCTACTGGGACTGGGTAGGCCTTAGAAGCTAGCTGGAGTTGGCACGGGCTTAATGCATTCTCAAACGGATGGAGGGCTGCGAGGTGCTTGTTGCTGATCCAGGAGGGGACTAAACCCAGTTTTAAATCCTCCAGATTACTGCGGCCCTCGCCCAGCAAACACGCCCCGTACAGCACGCACACCTCATTCTGCACAGCCTGATCCGAAGCATTTCTGTCCTCCCTTATGAGGGCATTTACGGTCTTTGCGTGCTTCTCCAGCTCGGCTATAATTTCTTTTAAATGGACCGTCATGGCCTGGTCCTCATGTAACTCTGAGCCCACTACTTTGTTCTCATCCATTAAGATTTTCTTTAACTGTGTTTTTAAACCGTTTATCTGGATCTGTAATTCTATGTCATCTAAACTGTTGATGACAGAGGACCCTGTGTTAAACGCAGTAAAAACATAATTCCATGCTCCCCTTCTTTGCCTCCCCGCATTACCCAAAAACTCATGGTGTGTGGTGTACAGTTCGGTTTTGTCGACATTGGCGAAATCGAACTCGTAAAATTTTCTGAACATCTCCTTTAACAGGGCCTGGTATAACTGTTCTGTCTCTTTGGGGCACCACTCCGGTAAGTGTACCTAAGTGAGGTTTAAAATCACGGAGGATACAGCGTAGTGTACTCCCTGGTATAGCACCTGATCCATAGGCACTAGTACCAGCCCATTCCCTGGTCCCTTGGTGGTGGCGGGGCACCCCTTCCCTATGTGTATTTGCTGCCTGGGTCATGGGCAGGGACTTTTGGGGGCATGTCACAAGCTCAGTGGCATTCACTGGGATCGGGGAGTATGGGACCGCGCACGCCTTCAGGCTGGTATCCCACTTCATCCCCTCCCCGGCGTCTTGCCACTGCCGGTGGAAAATGATGGATATGCCTGTGGGGCAGACCTTCTCTGACCCCCACATACAGACATAAATCCCTTGATCCGGTTCCCACCACTTGTCCCAGCACACACTCAATCCCCCGTGAGTCTCTGTAATCGTCCCTTGGGTATTGTTCCCCAACCGTTCCCACTCGACTGTGGGATTTCTCATATCCTTGCTCAACTTTCTGAGCCACCACCACCTATCCAAAGGAATCTGTCCCTTGCATGTTAAACATACACGGTGACGCTAACCCTTGTGGTAACGACCTATACCCTGGGGCACAGGAGGGTGGCCTCCCCATACGTGAACCCGGTCTGGCTGGAGTACGGAGATGAATTGGACCCCAGCCACCCTGGCCACCTTCCCTCGTGGACGTAGACGGCGATCTACTCCACGCCCCGTTCGCCACTTCCATCGGTTACTATAGGTGCTCTTTCTCCTGAGCACCCATAGATGTGGGATTCCTCCATGTCACCTCGCTTTCCAATGCTCAGTCCTATCAGGGCGAGTAGGATTACGCCCCACTTCATCCTGAAAATCTTTCTGCAAAAAGATACAAGAACATATAGCCAGGTCCCGAGGCGATTCTCTGGCTTGGGTGAAGCATAGTCGGGTCTCGCAACCTCGGCTCAAATACACACACTCTTAACAGATTACTACTTATTTAAAACTACCCATCACCTTGCACCCAAACTTAAAAATACCTAAGCTTAAATTACCTAAACTATATATATCCGCTGCCCGTCTCCGGGCGGCCAGCCTAGTCCCTGTTAGGGCTGCGGCACACCGCTCCCTTTGGTGTGACTGCACCGTCCTGTACTTTTGGTCCCTCACAGCCTGTGGCTGCTGGCTGGGGACCTCGGTCTTCGGACCGATCCCTCACTTGAGGGGCGGCCCTTTTTAACGGGGGAGCTGGTGACCACGGTTTCCTTGGCTGGGGCGTCCATGGGGACCTTCTAGGGACTTGAGGGTGGGGGTTTTCTGGCCGGTGGGCCTTTAACCCGAACCACTGACCCCTCCGGTGTGGTCTGTGGGCTTACCACTACCGCTGGCTGGGGATCTTCTTCCTCAGGCTTTACCTCTCCTGAACCTGGGCTAGGGGCAGGTAACTCTTCGCAGTCTGGTGCTGCAGGCTGACAGTCTCCGTCCCAGGTCCCAAATCTGGGTCCGGAGTGGGGTCTTCGCCCTCGGGTCCCTCCTCCTCTAAACCTGGGTCAGGGGCGGGGTCTTCGCCCTCGGGTCCCTCCTCATCTGGATCCCAGAAGAGTGGGGGAGTGTCCCAATCGGTGGGCGGGATGGCCCCTCCCCTTAAACAAGCCACAGCGCCTGCCTGTGCAGTCTGTGAACTTGTTCCCGCTGCAGGCTGAGGATCTCTATCCTCAGACCTTACCCCAACTGACTGCTTTTTCTTCTCGGGTTTAAACAGTATACACTGATTAATGTGGAACCATTTGGTGTGTCGAGGCATCTTAATGGCGTATACCATGGGGCTGGCCTTGTCTACAATGCTGTAGGGCCCCATGTATAGCGGTTCTAAACTTCCAACCCGTGCATAGTTCCTCACCATGACCTGATCTCCTACCTCCCACTCGTGGTGTTTTCGGGGTTCTAACAGCAATTGGTTGCTCCGATGCTGCTTTCCCATGTTCCCAGCCGCCTGCCGGTGGACTTGCTTAAGGTGCTCGAAGAGGTTTCGGGCGAACCTGTCCCGGTTTACCACCCTGAGCTGACCTTTGGTGAGGGCCGGGGCTAGTACATGGGTGGGGGTCCGCATAACCCTGCTAGTCATCAGCTCGGGTGGGTAGTACCCCGTGCTTTTCGACTGGCTGGCCCGGATCCCCATTAGGACCAACGGTAGGACCTCGGCCCATTTTCATGGCGAGTCCACCGTCTCCTTCCTTAACCTCTCCTTTAAGGTCCTATTCATCCTCTCCACAATCCCTGATGACTGTGGGTTGTGGGCAACGTGCCACTTCCCCTCGATGCCTAGCAGCATAAGGGTATTCTGCATTACCTGCCCGGTAAAGTGACTCCCTTGGTCGGACTCCACGTACTGCGGTAGCCCCCATCGCGAGAACACTTCCCGGACCAGGATCCTGGCTGTACCCAGAGCTGTGGCTGTTCTGCAGGGGAAGGCTTCTACCCATTTGGTGAACACATCCACCAGGACTAGGCAGTACTCATAGCCTCCCTGGGCGGTGGGTAGGGGCCCGATGTAGTCGACCTGTATCGACTGCCATGGTCCCTCTACCCTCCTGATGTGTCCCACGGGTACCTTCCTTTTATGGGGTCAGGGTTATTAGCAGCGCACACCAGACAGCCGGCGCAGAACTCGCGAACATCTTCCCCGAGTCCTGGCCACCATCCCGCCTGTTCCACCCACTGCCAGGTGGTCTCAGGCCCGGGATGCCCTGCTCCTGGACCCTCATGGGCCAGTTGAAGGAATTCCCTCCGGTGCTGTTGTGGCACAACCCACTGTTCCCCCCTGAACAGCATGCCTTCTTTTACGGAGAGGGCTGCTGTGCCGTAAGGGCCCTCTGCCCTTTTTCCCTCAGCTACTGCGTTGAGGACGGCCTTAAGGACGGGGTCTTGGGTTTGGACCGTCTTGAGGTCCGGGGCTAAAGCTACCCCTGCACTCCCTTGTGTCCCATCCCTACCCCTGACTGCTGCTATGGGTCTGGATCCATATGGGTCCCAGAAAGTGCCTGTGTGGGCACCCTCCTTAGCCAGCATGTCAGCCTGCTGGTTACCCTGACTACGGGGTTCTGTGGAGGAATGGGCCTTCACCTTGTGAATGAAAACCTCCCCTTCCTTCCCCACTCCCGTTAGGATTTTCTCCAGCAGGGGTTTTACTGTGAGGGGTCTCCCGTCAGCGGAGGTGTATCCATGGCGGGACCAGATGGCCAGGTACTCCGTACATGAATTGCACGCAAACATACTGTCCGAGCAAATCATGTATGGGGTGGAGAAGATTTCGGGGTGTGTAACGACGTACACTACCGCGGACAGTTCAGCCTGCTGGGCGCTCATGGTGCTGGGGAACTTAATCGCCAGGGCAATGTTTGCCGCTGGGTCATAAACTCCGCATCCCGTGAGTCGCTAGCCAGCAGATACCGTGCTGGAGCCGTCTACATAGATCTCGCGGCCCGTGGGATGTATCCCGGCCCGTAAACCTATGTTCACTTCCCAAACCCCTTCTATGGAACACCGGTGGGCTGTTCCAGGAAATACCAGGTTGGCTGCGAGCTTTGGCTCACAGAGACCCTTCACCTTAAGGTCCATCTGTGAGAGGAGCAGGGTCCAGCGAGCAATGCGGGCACTGCTCACCGTTCCATCCTTGATCCTCCCATCCAGGAGCATCTGAGTGGGTGTGTGATGGGTGAGGAGGGTGATGGGAGAGGTGCCTGTGAAGATCAGCGATCTTTTCACAGCCCAATGTGTGGCCAAGAGGTGCCGCTCACAGTTGGAGTAGTTCCTCTCCACATCCGTGAGTATCCTGGAGGAGTAGACCACCGGCCTTAGCCTGCCATGCCGCTCTTGGAGCAGCACAGCACTCAGGCTATCCCCGCTGGCTGCTACCTCCAGAAGAACTCTTTCCCCCCATCTATGGCCCCCTAGAGCTGGTGCGGTCTGCAGATCCTCCTTGAGCCTGACAAATGCTGCCTGGCAACCCTCATCCCAAACCCACTCCACTCCCTTGTGTAGGAGTCGGAGCAGAGGGGCTGCTGTGGCTGCATAGTCTTCAATGAAATCTCTGCAGTACCCGGTTAGCCCTAAAAATGACCTCACACCCGTGACTGTGTTGGGGACGGGTAACTCCTGTACCGCCTCCCTCCTAGCCTTATCTATGGCCCTTTCCCCAGCGCGTACGGTCAGGCCCAGGAATTTCACCTCCTGCTGGCCGATCTGTGCTTTCTTCGGGTTTACTTTAAAACCCTCCTGCCTGAGCAGCTCCAGCAGTTCGGCCAGTAGTGGGCCATGGTCCTCTCTCGAATCGGTGAAGAGGAGCAGGTCATCCACGTACTGCACCAACTGTCTGGGCTGGCTGAAACCCTGTAAATTTTTGGCATACACTGGTGGAAAATGCTGGGGCTGTTGTGGAAGCCCTGAGGCAAACAGTTGCACATGTACTGTTTCCCTTTAAACGTAAAGGCAAACTTGTACTGGTCCTCCCTCCTTAAAGGGATGGAGCAAAACCCGTTGGAAATATCCAGCACCGTGAACGTGGTCGCGGATGCTGGGATACTTCCTATCAGGTCGGCAACTGCTGCTACCGTGGGTGCACAGGCTTGGATGTTACTGTTGAGCACCCGATCGTCCACCGTGGCTCTCCAGGAATTGTCCGGCTTTCTAACCGGCCACAGTGGAGAGTTTACGTGGGTGGCTATCGGTCTCAGAACTCACTGCTATACTAACGAGGACATGGCTGCTTCCATGTCTGGCTCCGCTTCCCTGGGGAAGTTATACTGTTTCTGTGATCGGGCCATGGGGTCCCCGTCTACGCTGACCTCAAACCCGTTGACCCTCCCGCAGTCGTGTTTGTTTGTGGAAAATGTGGCTAGGTGGGCCTGCACAAATGCCTGGAACTCTGGTGGGGTATTGCTGACCATGAGCTAGAGGTTATAACCCTCTTTGGGCTTCATGGTGCACAGTGTCCCCTTCCCTTCTTTCCCTGGGATGACTACTGTAGTGTATGTGCCTTTAAGTCAGAACTACTTTTACAGCTCCTGTATACTGTAGTACCGGCAGTGACCACACCGGTATATAAGCTTTGCGCATGCCTCTGTACCCCCAGTATAGAGACTACCCTCCTCCAGTAAAGACCTGTTATTTGTTAATGTACAGCATCCGTGTGATTATTTAATAATAGCATATCCACTGAACCACGGATCCAACAGTGGCGACGAGTGTTGATTCGAATCTACCTGCAACATAAAAAAAAAAATAGTCGAGGCCAGGAACACGGGCATCGACCACGAGCAACCACCCAGCAGTCAGGCAGAGATCCAACTTCGCAGGGGAGGCTGTGGAAAGCTGGGCTTGGTTACCCAGCCACAACGAGCAGTAAGAGACCGACGACAGGTCCAGCGCAGACCCTTCCCGAGCAGCGGCGGCTGGAGCCGACCGACGGCGGAGAGAGAGCCGAGCAGCGTTGACAGGGTAAGACAGAGGGTGAAGAGCGCAGGGCGCAGCCGGGGGTTGAACACCGAGCGGCGTCGAGGAAATTAAAACAAACCGGAGAGAGAGAGGGTAAGAAACAGCCGGGTTCCAGACTGAGCGGCATCGAAAAATATAAAAAGAAGAACGCGCAGAGCACAGCCAGTGCTCACGGGCTGAACAGGGTCTGCAGGGCGAAGAAAGGGGAGACGCCATTGAGCCGCGGAGAAGGAAGAGCGCGGGAGGCGCCATTGAGCCGCGGAGAAGAAGGGAGAGCGCGGGAGACGCCATTGAGCCGCGGAGAAGAAGGAAGAGCGCGGGAGACGCCATTTTGTGCCAGCGGAGAAGAAGGGGAAGCGCGGGAGGCGCCATTTGTGATAGTTAACGCACACCCAAGGATGCCGAAGAGTGGCAGTATCTCTACGTTCGACAATGAAGTCGAAGATTGGGCGACATATGTGGAACGTATTGATGTGTACTGCAGGGCGAATTGTTAAGTCTGTGTGTTATAGTGATAATTACTGCACAGACTACAAGAGTAAATTCAACAGGTCTTTACTGGTTGGAGGTCGGGACTATACTGAATACAATATTACTATACAGTGCTTATATACCGGTGTGGTCACCACCGGTATTACGTATACAGCAGCCAGAGAAAGTAGTACATCTCTTAAGGTGGAACAGGCTTAAGTTCTCTTAAGGTGGAACAGGTTACATACACCACACGAATTAAGTGCCAGATGCTAATAAAGCACTGGTTCTGTTAAATTCCATGGGTGCAAAAACTTATGGGTTACTGCGAAATCTAATAACCCCAGAGAAGCCGGTAAACAAGAATTTTGAAAGCATAGTAGAAATCCTACAGGACCACATTAACCCCACACCGCTGCTGATAGCAGAAAGATTTAAGTTCCACAAAAGGAACCAGCATAAAGACGAAAGTAATGCTGAGTACTTAACGGAACTACGCAAGCTATCGAAACACTGCCAGTTTGGAATGGGACTAGCAGATACGTTAAGGGACAAGTTTGTGTGGGCTTCAAAGTGAAGGAACCCAGAAACGGCTTCTATCAGAAAAGTATCTTACGCTGGACAAGGCTTTCAGCATGGCAGTATCACATGAAGCAGCCGCAAGCGGTGCTGCAGAGATACAACGGAGACCGCAAGAATATGGCACCAATGAAATGTCATATGGAGCAGGGAAGTGTTATCGCTGCGGCAGAACAACACACGACCAGAAGGATTGTTGGTTCAAGGACCAAGTGTGCAGACAGTGTGGAAAAGCAGGACACATAGCAAGAGTCTGTAGGTCAGGGAAGAAAACCAGCAGCAAGAAATCTCCACAGGAAAAGTACAAAAAGGTACATAAGGTGATGGACAGTAGTTCAGACGAACAGAAAAGTGATACAGACTCCGGAAGCAAGGAGCTGGGTTGTCTGAAACTACATAAGGTAATCAAAATGGAGGATCACCAGACTACCTGGGTCACACTCAAGATAGACGGAGTCCAAGTGAAAATGGAATTGGACACAGGATCAGCCCTAACGGTCATAAATCAAAGGGACTACAAGCGGCTATTTTCACACATACCCTTGAAAGCTACAGAGATTGTCTTGAAGACGTATACGGGGCGAAAAGTCTACCCCAAAGGAAAAATAAGGGTGAAAGTGACATATAAAGGCCAGGAAATACCTAAAATGGATATATGTATTGCCAAATGGAGGACCACCACTGCTAGGACGTGAATGGATCCGGAAGATACAATTAGATTGGCATTCCATACAGGCACTGAAGATTGAGGCCAAAAAGGATGACGACGTCACACCTGGCCAACAGTCAAAAATGCTAACTGACGCAAAAGAAGTGTTCCAGGAGGGATTAGGAACACTAAAAGGAATAACAGCAACGATTAAAATAGAGGAAAATGCAAGCCCAAAGTTTCTGAAGGCCAGACCAGTGCCTTATGCGATCAAACCAGTTGTTGAAGCAGAGCTGGAAGGGTTGGAACGTTCAGGAGTACTGTCCAAAGTGGACTGGAGCGAGTGGGCTACACCCATCGTTCCTGTAATGAAGAGAACGTTGAGTAATACGCCTGGGGAACCAAAGAAGGTCCGCATCTGTGGGGATTTTAAGGTGACAGTGAACCCAGTCCTTCACACGGTGCAATATCCGCTTCCACGAATTGAGGATATTTTCACCTCGCTATCTGGAGGTAAACGCTTCACCAAAATTGATCTAGCCCAGGCGTACTTGCAAATGGAGGTAGAAGCAGCTTCGAAACATTACCTTACGATCAACACTCATAAAGGTCTCTATCAATACAACCGGCTGGTGTTTGGAGTAGCCTCGGCTCCGGCTATCTGGCAAAGGGCGATGGATCAGGTCCTGCAAGGGATTCCAGGGACCCAGTGTTATTTGGACGACATCTTGGTCACGGGCGAAAATGACGGTGATCACCTCACCAACTTGGAGAAGGTGCTCACCAGATTAAAGGAGTATGGGCTACGAGCTAATCGCCACAAGTGCGAGTTTTTCCAGAAACAGATCTCGTATTGTGGCCATGTCATCGATGAAGAGGGGTTACATAAGTCCCCTGACAAGATTGAGTCAGGAGTCAAGGCTCCAGCACCGGAAAATGTGTCACAACAGAGGTCGTTCCTCGGGCTGGTAAACTACTACCACAAGTTCTTACCAAATTTGTCTACGGTATTATACCCGCTGAACACCCTACTGCAAACAGGGGTACCATGGAAGTGGGATGACGAACGTAGATGAGCTTTCCAGAAGTGTAAAGAATTGATCATAACAAAAGAGGTGTTGGCCCATTTCAACCCAGCACTACCAATTCGTTTGGCATGTGATGCATCACCCTACGGTATTGGAGCAGTGCTGTCGCACAAATACCCAGACGGGTTGGAGAGGCCAGTAGCCTTTGCATCTCGGTCACTAACCTCAGCCGAGCACAACTATGCCCAGATTAACAGGGAGGCCCTCAGCCTAGTATGGGGAGTAAAAAAATTCAACCACTATCTGCATGGGCAGAAGTTCACCTTGCTGACTGACCACCAACCACTTGTCTCCATCTTTAATCCTAAGAAGGGCGTTCCAGTGATGACTGCACAACGGTTACAAAGATGGTCCCTGTTTCTAGGGGCGAATCAATATGAAATAGAATATAAAGGCACGAAACAGCATGGGAGCGCTGATGGGCTATCGCGCCTGCCACTGCCTACTGTGGAGAAAGCACCAGCCGTGGACCCTATCGAGATATTTTATTTGTCAATAATTGAACGATTGCCAGTAACAAACGCGGATATAGAGGAGACCCGCAATGATCCGACGCTGTCACGGGTATATGAATTGACAGTGAGGGGATGGCCAACACATGGCGACTCACTGTTGCCAGCATTCTCATCCAGAAGAGAACAGCTGTCAGTATGCCAGGGGACAGTGATGTGTGGATCCAGAGTGGTGATTCCACCCAAGTTAAGGGAGAGAGTGCTAAATGAGCTACATGAAGGTCATTTGGGGGGAGTCAAAATGAAAAGCCTTGCTAGGGCTTATGTGTGGTGGCCGGGAATCGATCAACAAATCGAAGACCTAAGAGCTGCTTAGGATGCCAGAAGGTCCAAAATGCACCACCGCATGCCCCTATACACCCATGGGAGTGGCCCTCCTCTCCATGGCAACGGGTGCATATTGATTTCGCTGGTCCATTCATGGACTCAATGTTCTTAATAGCAGTGGATGCTCACTCGAAATGGCCTGAGGTGATAAAAATGTCCTCAACCACTACAGAGAAAATGATTGCAGTCCTACGGACCATATTTGCCAGAAACAGTTTGCCAGAGCAGATTTGCTCTGATAATGGACCACAGTTTGTGTCCGCGAGTTCCAAAAATTCATGAAAAGGAATGGGGTAAGGCATTACACATCCGCCCCGTATCATCCAGCCACAAATGGATTGGCTGAGAGGTTCGTACAAACCTTTAAGAAGGTGATAAAGGCCATGTGCGACGATGAAATTCCACTACAGCATAAGATGGACAATTTCTTATTAGCCTACCAAAACGCGACACATGCAGTTACCAACCAGACCCCGGCCATGATGTTCCTTAACTGAAGGTTGAGATCTCGTCTGGACTTGCTCAGACCAAATGTGCGAAGAAATGTTGAGGTCAAACAATTCCAGCACATCAATGAGAAGCCGACAAGGAGCTTCAATGTAGGGCAACCAGTCTTGGCCGTGACTATCGAACAGAGAAGTGGCAACCCGGAACGATATGTACAAGGCAGGGGCCATTAATGTACACAGTGGATGTCGGGGAGAACATTGTGAGACGCCACGTCGATCAGATCTTAGCGTCACAGGAACGCGTCAACCCCATGTCTCGAGTACCTGGGGATGAACCCGACATACCGGTAGCATCTACTTCAAACCCAGTAGCAGTGGAACCCGATGAACTACCCGATGAATAGGGGTCAGAATCGCCTCTGCACCAAGAACAAGAACCTCTGGAAAGGCGCTATCCCGAAAGGGTCAGGAAGCCGCCCCAAAGACTGAATCTATAAATGGACTTTTGTTGTTTAATGTACATGTTGAAATGTTAATTGTTATTTGAATATTAGGGGTATTACTAATCTAAAAGGGGAGGAATTGTAGTGTATGTGCCTTTAAGTCAGAACTACTTTTACAGCTCCTGTATACTGTAGTACCGGCAGTGACCACACCGGTATATAAGCTTTGCGCATGCCTCTGTACCCCCAGTCTAGAGACTACCCTCCTCCAGTAAAGACCTGTTATTTGTTAATGTACAGCATCCGTGTGATTATTTAATAATAGCATATCCACTGAACCACGGATCCAACAACTACTACCTCGCCGTCCTTCCCTGTACTTGCCCCCCCATAGGCAATGATTTCTTAAATCCACTAGGATCCCGTGGCCCACAATAAAGTCGGCTCCCAGGATCCCATTTCCACCCTCCTGTTCCTACTTCATCAGGATACAGGTCCACTTAGAGCGGAGTGTACCCAAACGAATGGAGAACGGGATGGAAAACGAGCTGGCCTGTTCTCTGCCTGTGATTCCCGACAGGCTTTATGGGACCCCGCTAGAGAGAGGCGAGGTGGTGGGGTTAGCTGAATGGACCACGGTGCATGATGCCGCCGTATCCAACAGATAGGTCCCCTTCACCTTTTCTACCTCCATCTCCACGAGGGGTCTTTTCCATACATTGTACCACAGGGAACACAGGTAAACAGGCTGCGCTGGCTTTAGTCATGGCTGTGGGTTGAATGGGGCTGACGGGGTCAGAGCACCGGTAGCGGCAGCTACTCTCCCCTGGCCAGTCAAGAAGGACCTCATGGTGTCCAAAAATGACTCGACCGTGGCGGGAGGGATCCCTGCCTCTACCTTTTGGGCTGGGGCTGTGGAGTTCTTTCCCTTGCTGTCTTTCCAAGGGTTTTTACACTCCTTCCTCCAATGGCCATCCTTCCCGCACCCATAACAAGTGAGCTTTGTGTTGGGGGGGTTATTCCCTTCCTGATGCCACTCCTTCCTACCCTGTCCGGGTTTTACCTCATGCACTTTCCCCTTAGGTGGGTGTGCATCGGATCCCCTACCGTTCTTATAGGCAAGGGTCAACTGTCTGATCACCGTAAGTTCGGTGGTCAGGGGATTCTTGGGGTCGAACCAGGCTTCCGCCTTGGCCCGGACCTGTGGCAAGCTGTTTGCCACCAGGCAACGCAGCCAGTGGGCCAGTGGATCCCCGTTCAGGAATGCCCGGTTAGGTGCCCCCGGACAGGCACTCCGGTACACCGGCCATAACCTGTCCGCGAAAGCTTGTGGGGTTTCCCCTGTGAGCTGCACCGTCTTCTCCACACGGGAGAAAGGACTTCCCTCATTCATCCCCATGGCCTCCAGAACTTCATCCCTGAGCGCCTCATACCCACCCTACCCCCTCTTACACTCGTCAGAGAGGGACTGGAGGAGCTTACTCTCTAAAGAGAACAGCAGCATTTTGGCCCGCTCAGCATCATCGCAATCGTTGATGCTGGCTGCCTGTTCCACTTCCCTGAAATGGACCGAGGGGTCTCTTTTCTCGGTGAGCCTTGGGATATGGCTCACCATAGCCCTAAGCTGTTGGGTGCTATAGGGTAATACGAACATTAGCGGGTGGGCCGAACCTCCGATGCCGGGCTGGGCACATCGGTCCTCATTCTAGCCTCTCCCGCGGGGGTTGTTGCACCCCCGCTTCGACCCCTGATTGCACCCACCTTTGCGGCCAGACCTCGCTAAAACCTGGCGCTACGGGTGGTGGTCGTGGGACCTGCTGTTCCTCAATTGGGTCGCCCCTTTGCACTACCAGTGGTGTTTGAACCGTTCTCCCCTCGTTCCCTGTGAAATCCGCCTGGCCTGCCTTCGGGCTTATGAGGCACACCATGCCCTTTGCCTTCCTTAGGGCCAGGCTCAGGTTTTCTATCTATTCCTTGCAGGTGCCATGATCTGTGTCTTCAAACCCCTGTTCGCTCACTAACTTATAAGCTGCTTTTACTTCCTTTACTTTCTCCTCCTGCTCCCTTACTTGTCTCGCTAGGTGGGCGTTCTTTTCCCGTAAACTCAACTCATTACCCTTGGCTTCGGTGACTTGGCACTGTAGGTATTCCAACCTGGCCTTATGTTCTCCCATTAACTGAACCCTTTCCTGATTCTCCCCTGCTAGAGCCTTGTCCTGGATTTCCAGGGCTGACTCTTTTATCTCGGCTGCCTGTGCTGCAACAAGCCTGTCCAAAAGCTGGACCTGCTTTTTGAAGCACATCAGCCAGACTGCCTTCTCTAGGGACTTCTTGTGCTCCTTCCCTTCTGTCCACTTAGCTGTGGCATCTACCGGACGCCCAGCCTTTAACAGAGTGGTGATCCACTTCTTTGTGATATTCACCTTACTAAACACAATCAGAAATCCTTTCCTCCACCATGGTTTGCTCTTCTGAACCACTGTCTACTGTATCGCACCCCTGTTGCCGGTGTCTTGCCGTGGTCGCCATTTCTGTAGGGGGTTTTGTGTGTGGCGTGTGCCCAGTCAGCTCTGCCCCTGACTGTTCCTGAGCGGTTCGAATCGCTCCACACCCCCTGGGTTCTAGACATCGGACTTAGGTACAGGCGGCGATGCAGAAAAACGAGATGAGTGGTTCGGTGCAAGAAAACCGTAATTTTTATTAAAGACAGAATAAAACACAATACTGAGAATTACTAAGCTGATTACAGGCATATAAAAAATGTAATACACTTATTTGGGAATGGGGAACACACGGCACATCGAGGGAAACAAATACATTAAAAATCCCTTTATCCTTATCCCATCCCCTATACCTGACTAGATTAAGCTATGAGTGGCCAGGGATTTATGCTCACCAATTCGAAACCTGTTGACCTTTAACGGTTGTGATTTTGGGGTCCGTTCTTGCTGTCCTTTGGGGTATGCTGTCGCCACGTGGTCACAGGGTGCGGCAGTGGAGTTGTTTATGCGAATCACCCTCCTTTTCCTCAGCTAATGTCGTCGTCGAGTCGCGTCTTCGTCTTCTTCTTCCTTGGGCAGTTTAGTCGCTGACGAGTTTTTAAAAACGGTTGGGACTCGGTTGGCGGTTTATATTGTTAAACTGATTTTACTACCCATGCTTCAAACACCAGTTTATTCGTCATGGCCGCTGCTGTCCATGCGTCAAACGCCAACTTATAACTGGGCATTTGGCCCCCAACGCGTCTCTTCACTGCCTTTATCGGTTTACCGTATTCTTCATCTCGTCTCGTCTTGTCTGCCCGTTTGTGGCCTGTGTGTCCTGTATGTTTTTGAACTCGGGTCTCGTTCTCCTCCCGCGTTGGGCCCTCGGTGTAGTAATGAGCGTCTTTGGTGTTGAGCGGCGCGGAGAGCGAGAAGAGAGCCCGCCACGAGGCCAGGGCATGAGAACGAGCGGCAGGAGGCCAAAGTCCCAGCGATAAGAGGCAAGAGTAAGAGAGCGATCACTACCGATGGGCCTACAATTATACCTGGTTCATCTGCACGCCAAATCAGGTCAGTCCTTTGTCTAACTTTTGGTGGGCTCGTTTAAAATGATTACAGCCATTTACTTTAATGACTTCTGGAGTGGTTGTCTCCGTGCTTAATGGCTTCGATGTCCTGGCTGTTTGTCATTTATGAAACTTAATTGTCCTCATCCTGGCTTGATGGCTACTGTGAGCTGTTACCGATTAAATAGGCATAAACCTAATGGCCTCGATTTAGGCCCATTCTAACCTGATCTGTTCCAAGGTGAATGAATGCATATTCTCTGTTTGCTTAGCTCTCTGGCTCCACAAAGTCTCTTCACAGATTCATGCATTTTAGGTTTCGTTTCAGGTTTTGAAAAGTGCCTGCCTGTTTGCAGGGCCTTGCTTTTTAAAATCCTGTACTTTTGGTCACGAGGTTGCAGAAGCCATTTTGGCTACCCTTTTTACCAATTTGTCCATACAGGGTCCCTTTATCCATAACTTTTGGGGAATGTGGGAATTTTGAGAACCCTACAGCGTGCAATGCCCTGGTAGTGCCCCGGACTGGATATTGAGAGGCACCCCCAGCCTTACCGCCTGCCGCTAGCAATGACATGTTGAGGGGAGAGTTTTGCAGTCAGGAAGGGATTGGGGAGTGCTATTTAAAGGCAACCGCATCCTGCCTTTTTTTGTCACCGACATTTTTGCACCACACATTCTGAGAGAGAGAGAGAGAGAGAGAGAGAGAGACACTTCTGGAGAGATTCAACGCTGTGTGAAGGAGTTTTGGGTACGGAGCAGCACTTTGCAGGTTCATTTTCATTTAACCTTCCTTGCATTGGTGAGCTCTTTCCCTGGGCCTCTCCATTGTTCTTTCCAGCAGATTTGATGTACATGTCTCTCCAGGCCGAGAGTCAAGGCTGCAATGAGCAGTGTGTGGATGGAAACCAGCGCCATTGTGTTTGTGTTCCATTGCTAACTGATATCACCTGAGCTTTGCCCGCGCTCTGAGGTAGTGCCTCGCACCTTGGCGTTAGCACCTTAAGAGAGGTGTGTAGCGCCTGATTTAGAGCTCCAATCACCTCCGGGGCGATAGAAGCCAAGTTTGCAGTTGGAGGCGATAATTAGCACCAGGCGCTAAACTTTGCGCCCGGCTGATAATTGCGCCCCAATCGGGGCGATACCAAATTTCTCCCCCTTAAACTTAAATAAAGCCAATTACATGGGTATGAGGGGTGAGTTGGCGAAGGTAGATCTGGAAATTAGATTAAAAGGTTTGATGATAGATAAGCAGTGGCAAACATTTAAAGAAATATTCCAAAATTCTCAACGAATATACATTCCATCTGGAAATAAAAACGCCATGGGAAAAGTAATCTATCCATGGCTAACTAAAGATATTAAGTATAGTATTAGATTAAAAGAAGAGACTTATAATGTTGCGAAGAATAGTAGTAAGCCTGAGGATTGGGAGAGCTTTAGAAACCAGCAAAAGATGACTAAGAAATTGGTAAAAAGGGAGAAAATAGAATGAGAGTAAACTAGCAAGAAATATAGAAACAGATTATAAGAGCTTCGACAAGTATGTAAAAGGGAAGAGAGTAGCAAAAGTAAGCATTGGTCTCTTAGAGGCCTAGGCAAGATAAAGTATAATGGAGAATAAGGAAATGGGAGAAACTTTAAATAAATATTTTGTATCTGTCTTACCAGTAGAAGACACAAAAAACATACCAAAAACAGTGGGGGACCAAGTGCCTAATGAGAGTGAGGAACTTAAAGTAATTAAGATCAGTGGAAAAAAAGTACATTGACATCGTGGCATTTACCAGTGTGGAAAGGGGCTTGCACGGTGTCACAGCATTTCAGCAATCTATCCTCCAACAGATTACTAGGAATGCAGAGGCCCTGCGCCAGGGGAGTGGCAGTGGCTCCATGGAGCACGAACTGACTTTCAGTGGGGACACTGCAAATGGCCTTGCTGGTTGACCTTGAGTAGCTGGGAGTGTGAAATCGAGTGACAATGTTTCTTCTTCTTCACTCTCTGCTCACTCTTCATGGTCAACCACTGGCTGGGCAGGCTGTATTTCTTGGGTGTGTGAAATGAGGAAGGCACAAAGGTGAGGGGAGTGCGGGAAAGCAAGAGGTACATGCGAGAAGAAGAGGTCCTCTACCCTGTGGGTAGAGGACCTCTCTTGCAGTGTTGACCCCCTGCAAAAAGCTAGAAACCTGGGTGCCCCTTCCCTGGCTAGCTGAACCATTTGCGTTAGTACTGAAGAACTTTTGACTTTTTTTTTAGGTGCAGAAGGCAATTCAGCTTTAAGAGGGGAAGACTCACATTTGGGAATTATTTCTAATGTTAATTTGTTTTCAAAAGTCAGTTCAGCTGTAAGGGCTAAAAATGACCTATTTTTAAATGATTTTTTTATTTTATTTTAGAAGGCAGTTCCCCTTTAAGGGACTGCACAGCTTTCTGAAATGACAGCCTTGCTTTAAGAGAAGGCTGCTCTTGCTGCAATGACGCTACGGTCACGTTACATTGGGCCTCCTGCTAAGACTACCGCCATGAAAATGGCCTTGCACTGTGTGTTTAGCGCTGGACAATGTTAATTAGCAACCAGCATGAATATCCCGGTCTTGCCAGTGGCATCAATTTTGGTGGCTGTTAACTCCGGCCCGTGGTGGCACCAGCAGATTTTTAGCGATCTCTAATTTCTAGCCCAAGCACTTTAGTTAAACTTTAAGTGTGCGATCTGAGGAAACCATGTTTATAAGCAACTCAGTGTCAACAGCACAGACTATTTGATCATCTCTACATATATTGTAACCTTGATTCCTGACCATTACCAAATACTAATCCAGTCCACTTTTCTCTTCCTTCCTTTATTGGAAGTATTGACTCCATTACTGGTTCCATGGGCAACAGTCACTCTGCTGTTACTTATGGGTGACAGTAGCCAGTGAGGGATCAGTTTTCCTAATAGTTATACCTGGGCAAGCAGGAATGGAAATATTGATTGGAACCATCTGACACCACTTCCGGGATTTGCTGTTGGAAGTGATACCGGATGAATAATACAACCACCCAGATTTGGGCAGCTGTACTATAATAGAATGCAAATGATGAGATGATATCATATGACAAATTTGCACTCATTTGCGCCCTCGCAACACTGGCCGTCGAGTTTTCTGGTGTGTTTCTGGCATCCAGTGTTGGCATGGGCCGTGGAGGTGGAGTTTAAAAGTGTAAATGATTACTTTGCCTCAGTCAAAAGTGGAATTTTTAAAATTTGAAACCCTTTTTTAATCTTCAGCTGGCACCCTAGCCATGCCATGCTGTCCCCCCCCCCACCTGAGGTGGATACTCCAGTGGTGCTGTAAATGGATCCAGTGCCAACCCTCAATATGCAAATGTTCCTGACCCCAGGAAATGGGCTTGGGTCAGGTTTGCAGGGAGCAAGGCGGAGATGGAAGTCCCTTCCCTACAGGTCAACTGCTTTTGTGGCAAACAGGAGCATTGTCTCTTGAATATCTGTAGGCTTTTTGTTCAGAGTTAATCAATTTAGGAATAGTTGATTTGCTGGGAATTTGTAGCACATTTAGAACAAAAGAAAGCACTTACATGATGAGGAAATCCCAAAGCACTTGAAGTATAGTCACTAATGTAATGTAGGTAATTGCAGCAGCCAATTTGCACACAGCAAAGTCCCACAAACAGCAATGAAATAGATAACCAGATAATCTGTGATGTAAGAAAAAGGAGACTTACCATCAAGTAACTTTAAAGTAAGCTTTAAGTAACTTATAAACACACTATATACAAGAGAGGTCTTTACCATGCCTCTGGTAGAAGCCTCTTACAATACTGAACAGACCAGTATTTATACCAGTCCAACAGGAAGTGACATTTACAGGAAGTGAGGTAATTACACAGTTCATAGTTCATAGTTCACAGGAAGTGATGACATAACTTCCCGGAAGTTAGCATTTTTATCACATTCTTCCCTCCTGCAGGATTAGGAGGCTGTGGTCTACCTTTTGGTCCGTAGCCGCCGAACAAGGAAGAGTCGCACCCGTTTGGATTCCCGTCGTAGAGGGTCGCTGGTCCGCTTACATGCGGTTGGCCATTGGTCAGAGTCTGTGTGGCCTGGATTGCCCTGTGAAGGGTCGGGGAGATCATGGCTTCGAGTACGAGCCCCAATAGGTTCAAAGTCGGACTGCCTCTGTTCAGAGGGAGGTGCAGAGCTGGTCTGTGGCGGATCAGTACTTTCATGCGCGGTACTGGGAGGGTCGTAACCTTGAGCACGGGGTTCTACCGGCACCAAGCTAGTTGGTGTCCGATCAGGATCCTGGAGAGGGGTACCCGATAGGTCCCAAGAGTTTCCTGGTGAAATGCCATCACCCGATGTCCCACTAGGTCCTGGTGGGCAGGGAGCCAGATCCCGTAATGATACGGTAGATTCTCGGCCGTCGGAATATCGTATGTTTGCATAGGTGGGGTTGGCATCGGTTAGTTCGACCTCGTCTACAAGAGGGTCATTTTTAGACGTCCGAACGTATCTTCGGAGTAATACAGGTCCAGGAGTAGTTAGCCATGACGGGAGTGATGTTCCATGAGATGAGCGACGCTGGAATCCAAAGAACCGCTCATGAGGTGTAGTATTTGTGGCTGTAGAAAGCAGGGACCGTATAGAGTGCAATGCATCCGGAAGCACTGTTTCCCATTGCTGGTCTGGTAGGCCCCGAGATCTTAAAGCGAGACGTACGGAATTCCAGATGATACCGTTATACCTCTCTACCTGCCCATTTCCGATGGGATGGTATGGTGTTGTTTTGCTTGTAGCAATTCCCCGTTCTGAGAGGTAGTCCTTGAGTTCCCTTGACATAAAGGATGGACCCCGATCTGAGTGAATATAAGCCGGCATGCCACAGAGAGAAAATACCTGCTCAAGGCAGCAGATTACTGTGGACGCCAGCATATTGGAGCAGGGGAAGGCAAACGGAAAACGTGAATATTCGTCGATCATGGTGAGCAAATATGTGTTCCGAGTTGAAGAGGGCACTGGGCCCTTAAAATCGATGCTAAGTCGTTGCATCGGTTGGGTTGCATGTATGAGTATACCATCTGAGGGGCGGAAGAACTGAGGTTTTAATTCCGCACAAAGCCGGCATTCTGAGCATATTTTTTTTACATCTCCAGTGGAAAAAGGGAGATTCCGTGATCGTACGAAATGTAGCATGCGCGTAACGCCAGGATGACACAAACCATTGTGGACATCCATGAGAGTGGAGGATGACATAGTGGAGCAGAATGCCCGTGTGAGGGTGTCCGGGGCCACATTCTCCTTGCCAGGCCGATAGAGAATGGTATAACCAAAAGAGGCCAGTTCCATCCTCCAAAGTTGTATTTTATTATTCTTAATTTTGGTTCGTTTTCGATTATCGAGCATGAAGGCGACTGATCGTTGGTCCGTGATCAATGTAAAATGCTGGCGAGCTAGAAAATGGTTCCACTTCCGTACTGCCTCTATGATGGCTGTGGCTTCTTTCTCAACCGGAGGATAATGTAGCTCGGCACCTTGTAAGGTCCTGGACATAAATGCTACAGGACGACCTTCCTGATTCAGAGTAGCCGAGATCGCCACCTCCGAGGCATCACATTCAACCACGAAAGGGAGATTCTCATCGATGGAGTGAAGAGCCGCTTTCTCCAACTGTTTTTTTGAGAAGGTTAAAGGCTGCAACAGCCGCTGTTCCCAGTGGAAATGATCTAGCATGCAGCAAGGGTTGGATTTTGTCCGAAAAATGAGGAATCCATTTAGCGTAGTATGCAAACAGACCGAGAGCCCGACGTAAAGAAGCCGGATTCTTAGGTGACGGGAGCTCTTGGAGCGGGCGAAGTCTTTCTGGGTCTGGCTTAATGATACCATTGCCTACGCAGTAGCCAAGGATGTTGATGGTCGGTTGCGACTCAACAGATTTGGATTCATTCAGGGTCAAATTACGGCGATGGAGGGCATCCCGAAATTTTTGGAGGTTGGAGTCGTGTTCCTGTTGATCGTGACCTGCAATGGTAATGTTATCAAGATAGGGAAAAGTGTCCCTTAGGTTTTCCTGCTTAACCAGGCCATCCATTGCCCGTTGAAAGACAGCCACTCCATTAGTAACCCCGAATGGGAGGCGACGAAATTGGTACAGCCGTCCATTAGCCTCAAAGGCTGTGTACTGCTTATCTGAGACCTTCAAGGGTAACTGATGATAGGCACTTTTTAAATCGTAAGTTGAGAACACTTTGTATTCGGCCAGTTTATTAACCATATCATCAATGCGTGGCAATGGGTAGGCGTCCAAGTCGGTATATTGATTGATGGTTTGCGAATAATCGATGCATAGTCGCTGTTTGTGAGGTTTTAGAGGGTTCTTGACAATGACGACTTGAGCCCGCCAGGGCGACGAACATGGTTCAATGATATCCTCTGCTAGAAGTCGAGAGATTTCAGCCGCAATAAAAGATTGGTCTCCCTGATTAAAGCGCCGCGATTTCGTTATTATCGGTTGGCATTGAGGCGGAATACTGGCAAATAATGAGGGTTCATCAAGTGAAGCTGCTGATAATGCACAAAATGGTAATTTAGATGGTATATTAGAAATAGTAAGTCCGGGTTTGGATCCACCAAACTCAATGGTGAGTTTCTTATGCTGTTTTTGGAAGTCCAGCCCTAAGAGGAGATCACTACATAAGTCTTTGAGCACTGAAAGTCGGGTGGAGGGATACATACGACCATGAAGTGTCATATCAACAACACAAAAGCCGGAGATTCTGGTATTAAGTGATGACTGGGCCATCGCAATTGCCTGGTCCGATGGGAAGACATGTAGTTTCAATTTCGCAACAATCTGTTCCTTAATGAAACTATCAGTACTTCCTGAGTCAATTAAGGCATCTAAGGTATGCCCTTTAATTGAAATTTTTGTGGCTGCCTGAGACAGGTTCTGTGGGCAAGCAGCTGTAATTGGTGTCGTTGCACAGAGAGTGGCTAAAACTCTCGGTGTGCTTCTTCGGGAGAGAGCTCGAGAAGAAGCTTGATAGGTCCTAGCTGGAGCATCTTGATAGGCCCTAATTGGGGCAGTTCGGTAGGCCTTAGCTGGATTGGCCCTCGTAGAGGCCCTTGATAGGCAAACTTTAGCAAAGTGTCCTTTTTTCCCGCAATAACTGCAGATTGCATTGCGAGCAGGGCAGGTTTTCCTAGGGTGAAAAGCATCTCCACAAAAGAAGCATTCCTTCCTAGATTGCCAAGAGGCTGCTAAAGTGGGGTCGTCCTCCTCTTCTTCATCAGAATTATCAGAATTAGATTCCCCCATGATAGGGTTCACCTGAGACCGCTTGAATTGTCTGGTTGCAGCTACAGCAGCAGATCGAGATCTGGGCAGCTGATAGAGGTCTGCATTTCTCTTTGCCAAATCCAGTGAACAAGCTAGTTCAAAAGCTTTTTGTAGCTCAAGTGTTTTACTTTCTAGTAGACGCTGGCGTATAAATGGAGAGGCAATCCCGCAGATGAAAGCATCACGAATCATTTCTTGGCGGTACAGCTCAGCTGAGGCTGCCTGAAAGTTACAATCTACGCTGAGCCTGCGAAGTTCTTGCAGGAATTCGTCAATTGATTCCCCTGGCCCTTGTCGGGCTGTGGCCAGTAGATGTCTAGCATAGACCTCATTTGGGGTCTTCGCATACAGTTTCTTAAGTGCCCGAATCACCTCTTCGTAATTATCCCAGTCATCAACATATTCGAACACTTTTGGGGTCACATAATTGACAAGTATCTTCAATTTAGCAGGAGCATCCACTTTACATTCATCCAGAAAATTCTCAAAAGTACGATACCAATGCTTCCATACCCTGCCAGCTGCTGGTGTATTCGGGTCCAAGTCCAGACGAATAGGTCTAAGGATTTTCTCCATGATGGGTGGTTCCCTGGATCCTTAACTTCCGAGTTTGTCTGAAGGTCTAGTATTTGTCAGTGTAAATACTAAGTTACTTAAATTGATGTAAGAAAAAGGAGACTTACCATCAAGTAACTTTAAAGTAAGCTTTAAGTAACTTATAAACACACTATATACAAGAGAGGTCTTTACCATGCCTCTGGTAGAAGCCTCTTACAATACTGAACAGACCAGTATTTATACCAGTCCAACAGGAAGTGACATTTACAGGAAGTGAGGTAATTACACAGTTCATAGTTCATAGTTCACAGGAAGTGATGACATAACTTCCCGGAAGTTAGCATTTTTATCACAATCTGTGTTTTAGTAATGTTGATTGAGGGATAAATGTTGGCCAGGATACTGGGAATACTCACCTGCTCTTTTTCAAGTAGTGCCATAAGATTTTTTACGTCCACCTGAGTAAGCCTGGGTTTAGCATCTTCTCCGAAAGATGGCACCTCTGTCAATGCAACATCCCCTCAGTAATAGATCATGTGTTCAAGTCAACAACAAAAATAACTTACTTTTATATAGCACCTTTAATGTAGAAAAATGTCCCAAGGTGCTTTACTAATACCTCCATGGACTCGCCCTTACCCCATTAAGTTCTCCAGCCCTACAACTCCCCAAGATACCTGTGCTCCTCCAATTCCCTCTTGTGCATCCCCAATTTTAATTGCTCTATCATTGGCAGCCATGCCTTCAACTGCCTGGGCCACAGGCTCTGGAATTTCCTTGTTAAGCCTCTTTACCAATGTTCCTGTTAAGCTGCGCAGCTGTGTGGCGGTCTGGAGGGCAAGTGGAGGCCACTCACTGGCTTTTAAATGGGGAAAAACTCTGCATGCGCGGAAATTTGAGTGGATTGTGCACCCAAAAAAAATTAGAGGGAACATTGCTCTCTACCTCTCTCTCCTTTAAGATGCTACTTGAAACCTCTCTCTTTGACCAAGCTTTTGATCACCTGTCCTCATATCTCCTTACGTGGCTCGGTGTCAAATTTTGTTTGATAACACTCCTGTGAAGCACCTTGGTTAAAGGTGCTATATAGATGCAAGTTGTTGTAATCAAACAAAAATAGATACTGGGCCAAAGAAGGAGACATTAGGAAAAGTGACCTAAAACCTGGCCAAAAAGGTGAGTTTTAAGGAGGGTCTTAAAGGAGGAGAGGGAGATGAAGAAGTGGAGATGCATAGGGAAGGCCCCAACGGCAATAGTGGGGCATAGGGAGGGGAGAATGTTTAAAATTACAGTGTTCATGGGAGGGGGTTGTAGGTTTGGAGGAGATTACAGAGATAGGGAAGGCAAAGCTTTGAAGAAATTTAAACACAAGGATAAGAATTTTAAATTGGAGGTGGTGGGGGATTGGAAGTCAAAAGAAGTCAACAAGGACTGGGTGAGTGAGATTTGGTTGCAGGATAGGATACGAGCAGCAGATGTAGGGGGTTTTAGTGTGTGCCCAGTCAGCTCTGCCCCTGACTGTCTCCGAGTGGTTCGAATCGCTCCACACCCCCTGGGTTCTAGATACCGGACTTAGGTACAGGCGGCGATACAGAAAATCGAGTAGACAAGTGATTTGGTACAAGAAAACCAAATTTTATTAAAAGGCTAAATAAAACATAATACTACTGAGAATTACTTGTATGGTTACAGACATAAACAGTTAATACACCTATATGGGAATGGGGAACACACGGCACATCGAGGGAAACAAATACATTAAAAATCCCCTTATCCTTATCCCACCCCCTATACCTAATTAGATTAAGCTATGAGGGGCCAGGAATTCATGCTCACCAATTCAAAACCTGTTGCTTTAGTTGGTGGGGTTTGAGGTCCGCTCTTTCTGTCCTTTGGGGTATCCCGTTGCCACGTGGTCACAGGGCGTGGCGCTGAAGTTGTTTGTGCGAGGCACCCTCCCTTTTTCTCCGTTAACGTCTTTGTCGAGTACTTCGTTGCGATGGGCCTTCTCCTTCGGGCGGTCGCCGACGGTATTGCTGTGGTTGGGGGTCGGTTGGCGGTCTTTACCGTTTAATGATTTTCCTACCCAAGCTTCGAACACCAGCTTATTCTTCAACTGGGCTATTACTGTCCATGTGACAAACGCCAGCTTATAACTAGGCTGTTTGTCTTGATTTTGCTACCCATTCTTCGAACACCAGCATATTCTTAAATTGGGGTTTTACTGTCCATGCATGTAACACCAACTTATTCACCAAACGCCAGCTTGTAACTAGGCATTTGTTCCCCAACACGTCTTTCCGCTGCCCTTCTCTGCCTTCATCGGTTTACCGTATTCTTCGTCTCGTCTCGTCTGCCCGTTTGTGGCCTGTGTGGTTTCGAACTCGGGTCTCGTTCTCCTCCCGCGTTGGGCCCTCGGTGTAATGGGCATCCTTGGTGTTGAGCGGCACGGGGAGCGAGAAGAGAGCCCGCCACGAGGCCAGGGCATGAGAACAAGAGGCAGCAGGCCAAAAGCCAAACGATAAGAGGCCAGAGCAATAGAGCGATCACTACCCATGGGCCTACAATTATACCCGATTCTTCATTCCTTTTCTGTGCGCCAAATCAGGTCAGTCCTTTGTCTAACTTTTGGCGGGCTCCTTTAAAATGATTACAGCCATTTACTTTAACGACTCCTGGAATGGTTGTCTCTGTGTTTTAATGGTTTCGATGTCCTGGCTGTTGGTTATGTATGAAACTTAATCGGGTTTCCTGACTTGATGGCTTCTGTGAGCGGTTACCGATTAAATATGCAGAAACCTAATGGCCTTGATTGAGGCCCATTCTAACCTGATCTGTTTCAAGGCGAATGGAATGCATATTCTGGGTTTGCTTTTAACTGTCTGGCTCCACAAAGTCTCTTCACAGATTTATGCATTTTAAGTTTCGTTTCAGGTTTGAAAAAGGTGCCTGCCTGTTTGCAGAGCCTTGCTTTTAAAATCCTGTACTTTTGGTCACGAGGTTGCAGAAGCCATTTTGGGTACACTGCCTTTTCATAACTTGTCCATACAGGGTCACTTTATCCATAACTTTGGGGAATGTGGGAATTTTGAGAACCCTACACAGAGTTTTGGATGAGCTGAAGTTTACAAAAGTTTGGAGGATGGGAGGCTGGCCAAGAGAGCACTGAAATAGTTGAGTCTGGAGATGACAGGCATGGATGAGTATATCAGCAGCAGATGGACTGATGCAGGGGCGGAAGTTCTCTAATTAAAAAGAAAAATTCATTCATGGGATGTGGGCATCGCTGGCATTTATTGCCCATCCCTAATTGCCCTCGAGAAGGTGGTGGTGAGCCGCCTTCTTGAACCACTGCAGTCTGTGTGGTGAAGGTACTCTCACAGTGCTGTTAGGGAGGGAGTTCCAGGATTTTGACCAAGCGACGATGAAGGAACAGTGATATACATCTAAGTCAGGATGGTGTGTGGTGGCGATCCCATGTGCCTGCTGCCCTTGTACTTCTAGGTGGAAGAGGCCGTGGGTTTGGGAGGTGCTGTCGAAGGAGCCTTGGTCAGTTGCTGCGGTGCATCTTGTAGACGGTACACACTGCAACCACAGTACGCCGGTGGTGGAGGGAGTGAATGTTTAAGGTGGTGGATGGGGTGCCGATCAAGCAGGCTACTTTGTCCTGGATGGTGTCGAGCTTCTTGAGTGTTGTTGGAGCTGCACTCATCCAGGCAAGTGGAGAGTATTCCATCACACTCCTTACTTGTGCCTTGTAGATGGTGGAAAGGCTTTGGGGGGTCAGGAGGTGAGACATTTGCCGCAGAATACCTATTATGGAGGTGGAAGTAGGTGTTCTTTATGATGGAGAGGATGTGGGGTCAGAAGCTCAGATCAGGGTCAGATAGATTATTCACTACCACAGCATCCTAATTCAACCAGAGACAGTGGCTGGGAAGGATGATGGAATCAGTGATAAATTTACAGGTATTTGTGGTGGGGGCTGAAGACGACAGCTTCGATCTTCCCATTGTTTAACTGGAGCAAATTGTAGCTCATCATGACTGGATGTCAGGCAAGGAGTTTGACCACATAGATGCAGTGGAGGGATTGAGAGAGGCGGGGGAGAGGTAGACCTGGGTGTTGTCATCATACATGTAGATACTGACTGCATGTATTTAGATAATGTCATCAAGGAGTGGGATGTAGATGAGGAACAGGAGGGGGTCAAGGATAGATCCTTGGGAGTGGGAAGAGAAGCCATTGTTGGAGATGCTCTGGTTATTATTGGATAAGTGAGAATGGAGGTAAATGAGGGTGGTCCCACTAAGCTGGACAATGGAGGAAAGGTGTTGGAGGAAGGTCGTGTGGTCGACTGCGTCAAAGACTGCAGAAAAGGTCAAGGTGGACAAGAAGGGAAAATACACCATGGTTGCAGTCACAGAATGTCTCTTGAGTGGGACTTGAACTAGCAATCTTTTAAGTCAGTGATGAGAATGCTACCACTAAATCAAGAATAACACTTAAATGTTTAAAGGTGAGGATAGAATTTCTGAGTCCTCACACTCGGTGAGTTACCTCACATGACATGAGTACATAGCAGAAAATTGCTGGCCTGACCCTTTAAACTAATAGCTATATCTAGACAGATGGGTGTATTGTCTCACTTTCTCCCACAAAAAGAACTTGCAGAAAGCAGCCAACAGAGATTCACAATGTATTGGCTGATCTAAAATCTTCATATAAAATTATACAATACAAATACTTTATGGTTTGAAGCAATAAAGAGCTTTTCTACTTTTATAATGCACTACAATCCTTATGTTTGATTCTATAATGTAAAACTATTACAAACATAGTGGAGTAATTTTAACCTAATCCACTCAGTGGGAAACTGACATGATCGGATCAGCCATATGTTTTACACCCTGCCTGATTGTACTTTCCATTGACGTCATTAACTACGTTGCAAGCGTGGTACTGGTCAAATCCAGGGTCCATGGACATCTCTGATTTACTCTATGAGCAAGCCCAGTCTAAGGTGTCAGCTGCTAAAGCTTTCGCAATTTCAATTCTTTAAAAAAAATTACTTGGAATTACATAGAATTAACAGCACAGAAACAGGTCATTCAGCCCAACTAGTCCATGCTGTATTTGTGCTCCACAGGAGCCTCATCCCACCCTACTTCATCGAACGCTATCTGCCTAACCTTCTCCCTCATATGCTTATGTAGCTTCCCCTCAAATGTATCTATGCTATTCGCCTCAACTACTCCTTGTGGTTGCGAGTTCCACATTCTAACCACACTCTGGGTAAAGACATTTCTCCTGAATTCCCTATTGGATTTAACACGATGAGATATTAATTAGTAAAGCTTAGGAGAATAATGTTACATAGTACGGAATACATATTCTTGTTGCCATAATGTAAACTGTGCTTATTTCTTTTCATAGGTATCAGAGGTCCACAGGGATTACCTGGGCCAAGAGGCCCACCAGGAGCAAATGGTGTTACAAATACAGGTCCCCCAGGTATGTGTGGATCACCTGGACTGCGAGGAATACCAGGAATATCCTATTTGGGAGAACCAGGAATACCAGGAATACCAGGAGAAAGTGGTGAAAGAGGACTTTATGGACCATTTGGTGACATAGGACCTCAAGGGCTACAAGGACTAAAAGGCTCTTTAGGACCTCAAGGTGCTCCTGGAGCCACTGTAATATCTGCAGGTGGCGAGTCAGGTTCTCAAGGACCACCAGGTTCTCCAGGGCCAAAAGGTGAATTTGGAAAAAATGGAGAACCAGGAAGTCCGGGTCTGCGTGGGGAAAAAGGTGAAGTTGAAATTGGCCTTCCTGGATTTGCAGGAGGAAAGGGTTATCCAGGGCCACATGGTGATCCAGGACCTGGTGGAGAAGCAATTGCAGGTACACCAGGAGTTCCTGGTATTTTTGGCACATCAGGAGAGAAAGGTGAAATAGGAAAATCTGGTATACCTGGAACTTCAGGTCTACCTGGTGAAAGAGGATCACAAGGTCCACCTGGTATATCAATTTCAATGCCAGGAGTAGATGGTAAACAAGGTCTTGCAGGGTTTCCTGGGATCAAGGGTACTCCGGGTCCAAAAGGTGTGCCGGGTAAACCTGGCCCACCAGCTGTTGGAAAATCAGGTTTGCCAGGCCTTAAAGGGGAGACTGGTCCCAGAGGCTTTTACGGTTCTACTGGTGAGAAAGGAAATCCAGGAATAGATGGCAAATTTGGTGTTGCAGGACCCAAAGGATCACCAGGACCAATAGGACTAGCAGGTATGCCAGGTTATTTAGGTGAAAGTGGCAATCCAGGATCTACAGGAGAACCTGGTGCAATAGGGCTGCCTGGAATTCCTGGATTACAAGGTGAAGAAGGACGAACAGGTCCTCCAGGAAAATCAGGAATTGTAGGAGAAGAAGGTATCCCAGGTTCACAAGGAAAACAAGGACCACCTGGTCCACAAGGTGATAAAGGACCCATAGGTACACATGGTGAAGCTGGTATACAAGGTGCTTTTGGTCTTCGAGGGCCCTTGGGGCTTCGAGGCACTAATGGAGTGATAGGACCTGCTGGGAAAGTTGGCCAGCAAGGTCCAGTTGGGCCTCAAGGTCCTCCAGGACAAAAAGGAGTCAGAGGAGATCCAGGACAACAAGGTCTACCAGGCCGATCCAACTCTTTCCTATTTGGAACCCTGTTGAGGGGAGCTGTGAAAATATCTGGTGATGCAGAACTACAGGGATCATCAGGACTTCCTGGCATCCCTGGCCCACCAGGTCCACCAGGTGCACCAGGTCCACCAGGGGAAACTGTAATGCAGTCAAGCAGATACAGTACTTACACTAAATTACGACAAATATCAGGAATGTCAAATACTGATCAAGGTTTTAAAGCCATTCTCTCTACACCATATTCTACAGCCGGATTACCAATAGTTTTTGACAGAATACTGTACAATCAAGCCAATATTTATGATCCAGAAACTGGAATTTTTACATGTCAAGTACCAGGCATCTACTATTTCTCATATCATGTCCATGTCAAAGGCAGAAGTGTTCAAGTTGCATTGTATAAAAATAGCAAACCGGTTCTATACACGTATGATGACTACAAGGAAAAAAAGATTGATCAAGCCTCAGGGAGTGCTGTATTACAGCTACAGGAAATAGATCAAATATATTTACAGTTGCCTTCAGAACAGTTTAATGGTTTATATTCCTCCAATAAAATGCAATCATCCTTCTCAGGATTTCTGATTCACCGAACAAATCCATTGCTATAGGCAGAGTTGTGAGTTGATAATCAAAGTGATTTCACTGCAAGACATTTTGAATGATAATAAAGGATTTTTGATCAGGAAATAAAATTTACTGAAAAAAATTATACAGGCATGCAGGAAATGACAGATTAATAAATCATCAAAGTATCATTTAATGAGCAGCTTGTATATCTGATGACCTTATGCTGTCTTGCTGAGGGCTCATGCGTAAGTTAAATTCCATATTTGGAAACATGCCACCAAGTATACTACAAATGCTATAAAATATAAGTATATACATTTTATTGGATTCTTAACATATGAATTGTATTCTCTGTTAATAGAAATACCGAAGAGGCTTTTAATATCTTCAGCACCATTATGTGAAGTTGCTTTCGTTCAAATTCTATGAAGTGTAGTTCTTTGAAACTTAACATTACAACAACGCAAATACATTTTCTCAGTGCCCAAAAGCAGCTTTGCTGCTAACTTCTGGCAATAATAATTCAATTCCCTCTTCAGTCCTTTCCTAAACTAAGAGTTTTAAAATATGTTTAAAATTACAGTGTTAATAATCAGTAATATAAATTGAGATTATTAGAGAGAGACAAATTAACAATTTTGCAACACTGACTGAGTCAGTCTTGGAGAGTTGTTGCAGCTGAAAGTTCATCCACACATTTGCATCCAAACCAGTTTTGTAAATGAGACACTATTGAATAACAAAATGTATTTAATGGTCTGTATCTTTATAACAAGGGCACAGAATAAACAATGATAAATTATGGATTCACTTCTGAGTTTCTAAGTATATAGCTGCACTGTAATAATTTATCTCACATAATCTCATTTTCTCTTGTGAATATTAATATCAGAAATATAAACACATTTTAAAATTCTCAGTTCAAGAAAAAACAATACTCATCAATGCGACAAGAAGATTTGATTTTCCAGATCTGTATATTTTATTAATAAATGCTGATTATGTCATTAGGTTCCCTGAAATGTCAGTTTCAAAATACATTTTTTTACTTTATTGTTATGTGTTCTCAAAATTTCAGCTTTCTCTGCTAACTTGTGAACCAAGTTAAAATGACCAATGTTTCTGTATGGCAGATGCATCTTAAGATACAATAGCACCATTCATCACAACTCTTTATAGTCCAGTCTTACTTCAGTAACATTGATATTATTAGTATGAATTTAACAGGTATATTTTGCACAATCCTCCAATTGCATCTTTCATTTTCTGCAAGTAAACTAAAAACATTCAAGGATGAATATATTGGTTGGTTTGCAAACCTGCAAAACTGATATGCTGCATAAATCTTGTTTTAAATAAGGGCCCAGAAATTCGGGTCGGGGGCTTCCCGCGGGTGCATGCCCCCAACCTGCACTTACCTACCGCGCCGGCCGTTGAGCTGTGGGCCCGTGTGGGATTCCGATCCTGGGCCTCCTCCAACTGCCGGCGCGCAGTGCTTGCGTATCACAGGGGCGCAGTTAGTTCGATGCGTCCCCTGGGATCATGTGGGCCATGGAGAGCCAATGGTAGCAGGGAATGCTTCATTCATAAGTTTGACAGGAAGACCTGTCAAACCTATAAATACTATAAGCCCCAAAACATCACTAAATCTTCAAATAAATAAAAAAATCACATTTTTAAAATAAACTATAAATTACATGAAATAACTATTTTAAACAATAATTTAAATTTTTGAAAAAATTAATTACATTTTCTAACGGGGCTAAAAATAAACTTACCTTTCTGTAAAGTATTTAAAAATAATAAGCCTGTGGAAAAATTGTTTTAATTTTAATTAATTCACCACTTACCTTGTAAAAAGCAGGCCTTGCGCCTGCTTTTTAAAAGTGTAACTCCTGGAGACTTACATTCCCGGGAAAACCTGCAAAAAAAACGTAAGTTCGATGCGCATGCGCTGCTCTCCTGCGCACGCGTTCCACCTCTAAACCCCTTCTTTCAGGGGAATGGAAGTGCCGGTTTCCCGCGCATGCATGAAACCGGCACTTCCATTGGGCTTACGGGTGAGTACCCCATGTGTACTCACCCGTGGAGACCCGAATTTCTGGGCCAATGTACTTTGTAGTGGTGAACTTAAAATCTTGTAAAATCTCTAATTAATTTGTGTTTGCACTTATAATAAAGATATATGTTATGATGTAACTTTTAAATTGAAATTATGATATTGATACATATTTATTACTATACATTAACTTTGAAATGATACTGTGGAATACTGTGGCACAAATGTTTAATGCATTTGTCTCAAATTGCTCTCTTCGCTATTTTAAAGGGGGCATTAACACCTACTGTGGCAGAGCCACCAAGGGACTCTTATATCGATGTACATAATTATCTGTAACAGGATGAATCTGTACCTGTATTTGTTTTACTGCATGTAAATAGCGCGGTCTCTGTAGGATTAAGACCAAACGCGATGTCACCACGTGGGTCACGTGACGTTCCCAACGGCGGGAAACATGCTGACGTCATGACATCAGACTGAGGAGCCTTCTCTCTCAGTCCTTGTGGAGCCAGCATTGAGCATAGACCTGTTAGTTAGTTCTCCTGCATTTTGATTGTTACTTCTGCAAAACAGTATTAAACTTCATTTGGTTGACAGACTGACTCGATCTCAGTCCTTTGGTTAGGAATCTCGCAATTCCTACACTACTGTAAAATGGTGAGAGTGGAATTTCAGGAAAATAGTCAAATACATCCATACCTATTGCCCCAGATCATAATTTCAAATCATGATCTTTGCTTGGAGTATATGGAGGATAAAAATCCAGATAAACTCCCATATTTTTCTTTACTCATCTGTTAGAAAAGTTACTGTTATGTAGCTTATGCCCCCTTTGAAAGTACAATACGTTAGATAAGCAATATTCAGTGAAGTACAACCAATGATCTCCTTGCAAATGTGTTTAATTTGAGTCAGAGCAGCAGCAGTTTCAGACAATGTAATCCAAGGTCTGCTGCAGGCTGACAGGGGCTGCTTTAATCCCAGAGGATTTCTGACTGCATTGGAATTATTAGTGCACATCCCCACTCCTGGCCTTACGATGGAGGGAGTGTCCGCCGTGAAGCAGCTGTAGATGGTTTGGCTGAGAAAGCTGCCTTGAAGAACTCCTGCAATGATGTTCTTCTTGGTTGAATACTGCCTGTCCTCTGGCATTCAGCACTTGGGTCCATGGTTGCATTCTATGCATTCATGCTTAAGAACTGTAGTTAAAATAAAACCTTGGAGTTGGCCTCTGACATGGGTGACTGCATTTATTGCCAAAAGGAAGCGGTTTCTGTATGCAGATCATGAGCTTTTGTTGTGGAAACATTCATGGATTCCGAGTCAATTTGTCATCTGTCACTGGTATTGCAGCCCCTGATAATACTGGTATGGTAGTTATCTGAATCAACCTTAATAAATTAGGTAGCTAACAAGGTCGTATCTAAACCCACCATTCTTTTTGGTGGGACCATGGAACAGATGGCTGCGGGCGTATCTTATATATTCTTCTCCTTGTTGGGGGCACAATGTTGGGATGCCTCCCTCCAGTGGCCTGCCTCTGTCTACAATTGTGCAGCAGTTTCTCCTGCAACAACGTAAGTAAACAAGTGTAAGGTTGCCAGTGGGCGAGTGTGCAGCAAGTGTGATGAGAGGTGAAGTAAGGATGTGTAAACATCTTCGAGTGAAGGAAGATGTTTTGGGAATGTGCAAGGCAGTTTTTATGTATAAGGAGTGGTGTGTAGCCATAGTGCAGGCTGGGCATTACCACACTTTTCATCCTCTTAAAGCAACACTCATATGCTAACCCTTCACACTACACTCTGGTTAAGGGCGCTTACTAACTTCCTAGCCAGCATTACTGGGAGATCTTGCCAAGGTCAGGTGAGTAACTTAGCTTCTACAATGTTGCCTACCAGCCCTAACTGCATACCCACACACATAACCTACTACACCATACCTCCTTCCACTCAACTGGGTCAAAATTGTACTTCCAGTCTATCTCTCATCTAATTTTATCTGGTTAACATTTTCTTGCCAAAAATACTAAAGGAATTAGGCTTTACAGAGTGACTTATGGCATTCTCTGGCACCATTTCATGTGGCAGTACCACGCCTTTAATTCCTTCAGGGAAGAGGAATTGCTTGTACGAGGTATTGACATTATCAGGAAGCACTTTAGTACACACTGACAAGCAAAACCCCAGGGAACTTCAGAACTAATTAATATTAACTAAACACGAAACAGTGCCTACATGGAAGAAATAAAACCTGGGAGAGCAGTAACTGGCATCAAAATTTGCTGTCAGGCATGAGAGAAAATGTACGAGGCTGCACAATGTTCTAGGAGGGTGATTTGGGGATCCAGCACTCTCAGTGAAACTCCACATGCACTGTAATTGTACATTTTCCAAGCGTTAAAATCCAGGGATAAAGATAAATTGAAAAAAAAAATTCCTCTTCCTGTGAATTACTCATTAAAACGTGTAATGTTATTGCCACATTGCTAGATGCCCCAGAATTTACAGGGATTTGGGAAAATGCAAATACCCCATTTGTTAAAAGCTTTGATATTAATGTTGGTAGATGTTTTAAGCTGCGGTCAGTGTTTTTTTTTTAAGAAACACAGAAATGTAAGAGTTGATCCATCGATCCCTCTACTACACCTCTCATTTTCTGGATGCACTCCCTGTGATTGCTGGGAGCACTGGGAGCTGGATGGAAAATCTTTGGCTGTACGCCTGTTCTCGGAGAGGCTGGATCGCAAAATCACCCTCAAAGTACAATGTAAAGAAAAGTTTAAGTAGTTCAAATTCAGCTCGTTGGTAACATTACGATATTAAGCGGGGAACTGGGTGACACAGCTGGCTAGCCATTGTCAGAACTAGGTTGAGACTCCCTCACATCCATTTCATGCAAGACCCTTGCAGGCACCAGAGAGGAGAATCTCACCTCATGTCTGCGATGAATTTGAACCAAAGGGCAGAGATCAAGGGTGATATGCTCACTCCCTGCACCACTCAGCCTCTTCGCACTCACTAAATGCTTTTTGAGCCTTGGCACCACACCCATCTTAAGTAATTTCACAAGTTTAAGGTTTGGGTAATTTTCTTTCTACGGTATAATGTCCACTGTACCAGCTGAGAGGTTGCACCACTGAGCGGCTGTACCTACCGGGAGGCCGTAACTACTGAGCGACCATTGCTCACCACAGGCATAACACCCCCCATTTGAAAAAGTTAATATCGAGCCTTTTCGGCAGTGCACCGTAGGTTAATCCCAGGATGGGGCTGGAGCAGCAACGGGGTGGGAATCAGTATATTGTGGCGTCGGGGTCCTCCTGGCTCCACAGCAACATTTTTTAAAATAGCCTCTGGTGAGGCTCTTGCAGCACCTCTCTCTCGGTCCTGGACTGGAAATGATTTAATACAGACAGTTGTGATGTTGTGGAATGCATTACCGGAGTGGGTGGTTGAAGCAGAGACCATATCAACATTTCAAAATAGGCTGAAGGAAAGGGGGACAAAGGGATATGGGAATAGAGTGTGCAGATGGGATGAGAACTATTGCTCATGCTGAGGATAAACACCAACACAAACTGGACGGGTCAAATGTTGTACTCTCGATGCAATTTATTCTTGGGATATGAATGACACTGACAAGGCAGTATTTATTGCCCATCTGTAGTTGCCTGAGGGCATTAAGAGTCAACCACATAGCATGGGACTGTACTCACATAGGCCAGACCAGGTAGGGGTTGCAGGTTCCCTTTTTGAAGGACCTCAGTAATTCAGTATGGTTTTTACAACAATTCAGCAGCAGTCATGATAATTTTGCCTATTGCGAGGTCGCAAATTACCGGATTTATTGATATTAATTTCATAACTTGCCTTGGCGAGATTTGAAATGATAACCTTTTGGTCTAGTACCAGAACCACTACAGTACTATATACCATCTCCTTGTCTAACTCATTCTCTCCCAGGATCTCAAAACTGTCAAACTCATTACCTTCCTCGGCCTTCCTTTCCTCCAAAAATCTGTAGGATTAAAACTTAGCATCACCTAATGACAACTTCCTGATTTACCTCCTCTCCTATAGCAGTGATTCAATTCGCATTTTTTTAATGTATCCAAATGCTCCGAGTCACGATACAAGGGACTCAGCGGATAATGAGGCAGGAAGTGGGAATGAGGTTGAGGAAGAGGACCAAAGGTGCATTTGAAGAGCTGAGATTTACACTTACGAAGGGAGCGGGCTCTGCCTCAGACCTTGTCCTATCTGCTCTTCACAGATGCTGACTGTCCTGCTGTGTGCTTTCAGCATTTCATGTTTTATTAACCCTTTGTATGAAAAATCTTCCTACAACCCTCTTCATTGTACTAGTGATAACCGTCAGTCTGTGCCCCTTGTTACTAACTCAAAACCTTTCATTATTATAAAACCTTTATTCGATCACCTCCCGCTTTATCCTTCTCTGTTCCAGTGGGAAAAAAACAATTTTTCAAGCCTTTCTTCATAACTAGAGTCTCTCATTCCTGGGTACAACACTGCAACAAAAGACCCTGCATACCTTAAAAAGGAAACCATCTCCTCCCACTCTTCAACTAAACATTCCAATTTGAAGAGAACACTCAAAAATAGTTTTACAATCTACACAGAAGTTGGACAGTTGTCACAAAGTTATGTTGGTGTTTCTCAGATATTATGGAGGTGAAACAGGGGGCATCTCCTGGCTGTCAGATTACGACACTTGCACTAGCCAATCAGACACACGTATTACACAAAACCCTACTGGAGATTTGCCCAATAAGCAACCAAATATGCAAATTAATAAAACCTCCTCTCTCTCTGGATTAATCTCCGTTTTGAAAGTTTTAATTGACTTTGCATTGAATGACTGAATTGGCCATACACTGGTATCCATGATGGTGGGGAACTCGGGGGAGGCCTAAAAGGTTCATCCATTTGGGGGAAAGAGAATTCCAGATTTCTGTTCAGTTCTGGTCGCCATATTATAAAAAGGATATAGAGGCACTGGAGAGGGTGCAGAGAAGATTTACAAGGATGATACCAGAAATGCGAGGGTATACAGATCAGGAAAGGATGAACAGGCTGGGTCTCTTTTCTCTTGAAAAGAGGCTGAGGGGTGACCTAATAGAGGTCTTTAAAATTATGAAAAATTTAGATAGAGTGGATAGAGAGAGTGTGTTTCCACTTGTGGGGAAGAGCATAACTGGAGGTCATCAATATAAGATAGTCACCAAGAAATCCAATAAGGAATTCAGAAGAAACTTTTTTACCCAAAGAGTGGTAAGAATGTGGAACTCGCTACCATAGGGAGTGGTTGAAGCGAATAGTATAGATGCATTTAAGGGGAGGCTAGACAAGCATATGAGGGAAAAGGGAATAGAGGGTTATGCTGATAGAGTTAGATGAGGAAAGATGGGAGGAGGCTCGTGTGGAGCATAAACGCCAGCATGGACTGGTTGGGCCGAATTGTAGTGTATGTACCTTTAAGAGAGAACTACTTTTACAGCTCCTGTATACTGTAGTACCGGCAGTGACCACACCTGTATATAAGCCTTGAGCATGCCTCTGTACTGTCAGTCTTCAGACTACCCTCCTCCAGTAAACACCTGTTGATTGTTAAGTTACAGCCTCCGTGTAGTTATTGGAAAACATCATACTTTACGAATCACGGATTCAACAGTGGCGACGAGGTTGATTCGAATCTACCTGCAACTCTGCATTTCCTTTCAACGATTCGCTCCGGGAGGGCGGTGGAAGAAATTCGAGGCCAGAAGCACGGGCGTCGACCACGAGCAACCGCCCAGTCATCCGGCAGAGAGTGAACATCGCAGGGGAGGCTGTTGAGAGCCGGGCTTGGTTCCCCAGCCACGATGATCCAGCAACAGACTGGCAACAGGTACAGCGCAGACCCTTCCCGGACAGCGGCGGCTGGAGCCGACCGACGGCATAGAAAAAGCCGAGCAGCGTCGACGGGGTAAGAGAGAGGGTGAAGCGCACAGGGCGCAGCCGGGGGTTGAAAACCGAGCGGCGTCGAGGAAAAACAAAACAGAGAGAGAGAGGGTAAAGCAGCAGCCGGGTTCAGGACCGAGCGACGGCAACGGGAAAGGCGCACAGGAGAACGCGCAGAGCACAGCCAGGGCTCAAGGGCTGAACAGCGTCCGCGGGGAGAAGAAGGGAGAGCGCGGGAGACGCCATTGAGTCACGAAGAAGGGAGAGCACGGGAGACGCCATTTTAGAAGCCGCAGCGGAGAAGAAGGGCAAGCGCGGGAAGAAAGGAAAGTGCAGGAGATGCCATTTTGTGCCAGCGGAGAAGAAGGGAGAGCGCGGCAGACGCCATTTTAGACAGTTAAATCACACCCAGGGATGCCGAAGAGTGGCAGTATCACTGCGTTCGACAATGAAGTCGAAGTTTGGGCGACATATGTGGAACGCATTGAGGTGTACTGCAGGGTGAATGAAGTGCCAGATGCTAGGAAAGCACTGGTTTTGTTAAATTCCATGGGTGCAAAAACTTATGGGTTACTGCAAAACCCAATAACCCCAGAGAAGCCGGTGAACAAGAATTTCGAAAGCATAGTAGAAATCCTACAGGACCACTTAAACCCTACACCGCTGCTGATAGCAGAAAGATTTAAGTTCCACAATAGGAACCGGCATAAAGACGAAAGTAATGCTGAGTACTTAACGGAACTACGCAAGCTATCGAAACACTGGCAGTTTGGAATGGGACTAGCAGATACGTTAAGGGACAAGCTTGTGTGTGGGCTTCAAAGTGAAGGAACCCAGAAACGGCTTCTATCAGAAAAGGATCTTACGCTGGACAAGACTTTCAGCATGGCAGTATCACACGAAGCAGCTGCAGAGATACAACGGAGACCGCAAGAATATGGCACCAATGAAATGTCATATGGAGCAGGGAAGTGTTATTGCTGCGGCAGAACAACACACGACCAGAAGGATTGTTGGTTCAAGGACCAAGTGTGCAGACAGTGTGGAAAAGCAGGACACATAGCAAGAGTCTACAGGTCAGGGAAGAAAACCAACAGCAAGAAATCTCCACAGGAGAAGTACAAAAAGGTACATGAGGTGCTGGACAGTAGTTCAGATGAACAGAAAAGTGATACAGACTCCGGGAGCAAGGAGCAGGGTTGTCTGAAACTACATAAGGTAATCAAAATGGAGGATCACCAGACTATCTGGGTCACACTCAAGATAGACGGAGTCCAAGTGAAAATGGAATTGGACACAGGATCAGCCCTAACAGTCATAAACCAAAGGGACTACAAGCGGCTATTTTCACATATACCCTTGAAAGCTAGAGAGATTGTCTTGAAGATGTACACGGGGCAAAAAGTCTACCCTAAAAGGAAATATAAGGGTGAAAGTGATATACAAAGGCCAGGAAATACCTAAAATGGACCTATATGTATTGCCAGATGGAGGACCACCACTACTAGGACGTGAATGGATCCAGAAGATACAATTAGATTGGCATTCCATACAGGTACTGAAGGTTGAGGCCAAAAAGGATGACGACGTCACACCTGGACGGCTGTCAAAAATGCTAACTGACGCACAAGAAGTGTTCCAGGAGGGACTTGGAACACTAAAAGGCATAACAGCAACGATTAAAAGAGAGGAAAATGCAAGCCCAAAGCTCTTTAAGGCCAGACCGGTGCCTTATGCGATCCGACCAGCCGTCGAAGCAGAGCTGGAAGGGTTGGAACGTTCAGGAGTACTGTCCAAAGTAGACTGGAGTGAGTGGGCTACACCCATCGTTCCTGTAATGAAGAGGTCATTGAGTAATACGCCTGGGGAACCAAAGAAGGTCCGCATCTGTGGGGATTTTAAGGTAACAGTGAAACCAGTCCTTCACACGGTACAATATCCGCTTCCACGGATTGAGGATATTTTCGCCTTGCTATCTGGAGGTAAACGCTTCACCAAAATTGATCTGGCCCAGGCGTACTTGCAAATAGAGGTAGAAGAAGCCTCGAAACAATACCTCACGATCAACACTCATAAAGGTCTCTACCAATACAACCGGCTGGTGTTCGGGGTAGCATCGGCTCCGGCTATTTGGCAAAGGGCAATGGATCAAGTCCTGCAAGGGATTCCAGGGACCCAGTGTTATTTGGACGACATCCTGGTCACGGGCGAAAATGACAGTGATCACCTCGCCAACCTGGAGAAGGTGCTCACTAGATTAAAGGAATATGGGCTACGAGCTAATCGCCACAAGTGCGCGTTTTTCCAGAAGCAGATCTCGTATTGTGGCCACGTTATTGATGAAGAGGGGTTACATAAGTCCCCTGAAAAGATTGAGGCAGTAGTCAAGGCTCCAGCACCGGAAAATGTGTCACAACTGAGGTTGTTCCTCGGGCTGGTGAACTGCTACCATAAGTTCTTACCAAATTTGTCTACGGTATTACACCCACTGAACACCCTACTGCAAACGGGGGTACCCTGGAAGTGGAATGACGAATGTAAACGAGCTTTCCAGAAGTGCAAAAAATTGATCACATCAAAAGAGGTGTTTGCCCATTTCAACCCAGCACTACCAATTCGGCTGGCATGTGATGCATCACCCTATGGTATTGGAGCGGTGCTGTCGCACAAATTCCCAGACGGGTTGGAGAGGCCAGTAGCCTTTGCGTCTCGGTCACTAACCTCAGCCGAGCGCAACTACGCCCAGATTGACAGGGAGGCCCTCAGCCTAGTATGGGGAGTAAAAAAATTCAACCACTATCTGCATGGGCAGAAGTTCACCTTGCTGACTGACCACCAACCACTTGTCTCCATCTTTAATCCTAAGAAGGGCGTTCTGGTGATGACTGCACAACGGATACAAAGATGGTCCCTTTTTCTAGGGGCGAACCAATATGGAATAGAATATAAAGGCACGAAACAGCATGGAAACGCTGATGGGCTATCACGCCTGCCACTGCCTACTGTGGAGGAAGCACCAGCAGTGGACCCTATCGAGATATTTTATTCGTCAATAGTTGAACGATTGCCAGTAACTAATGCGGATATAGAGAAGGAGACCCGCAATGATCCGACACTGTCTCGGGTATATGATTTGACGGTGAGGGGGTGGCCAACACATGGCGACTCACTGTTGCCAGCATTCTCATCCAGAAGAGAACAACTGTCAGTATGCCAGGGGACAGTGATGTGTGGATCCCGAGTGGTAATTCCACCCAAGTTAAGGGAGAGAGTGCTCAATGAGCTTCACGAAGGTCATCTGGGAGGGGTGAAAATGAAAAGCCTTGCTAGGGCTTATGTGTGGTGGCCGGGGATCGATCAACAAATCGAGGAGCTAACAAAGAGCTGCTCAGGATGCCAGAAGGTCCAAAGTGCACCACCACATTCCCCTCTACACCCATGGGAGTGGCCCTCCTCTCCATGGCAACGGGTGCATATTGATTTTGCTGGTCCATTCATGGACTCAATGTTCTTAATAGCAGTGGATGCTCACTCGAAATGGCCTGAGGTGATAAAAATGTCCTCAACCACTACAGAGAAAACGATTGCAGTCCTACGGACCATATTTGCCAGGAACGGCTTGCCAGAGCAGATTTGCTCTGATAATGGACCACAGTTTGTGTCCGAAGAGTTTCGGAAATTTATGAGAAGGAATGGGGTAAGGCATTACACATCCGCCCCGTATCATCCAGCCACAAATAGATTGGCTGAGAGGTTCGTACAAACCTTTAAAAAGGCGATAAAGGCCATGTGCGATGATGAAATTCCACTACAGCATGAGGTGGACAATTTCCTGTTAGCCTACAGAAATGCGACACATGCAGTTACCAACCAGACCCCGGCCATGATGTTGTTTAACCGAAGGTTGCGATCTCGTCTGGATTTGCTCAGACCAAATGTGCGAAGAAATGTTGAGGATAAACAATTTCAGCACATCAATGAGAAGCCGACAAGGAGCTTCAATGTAGGACAACGAGTCTTGGCCCGTGACTACCGAACAGAGAAATGGCGACCCGGAACGATATGCACACGGCAGGGGCCATTAATGTACACAGTGGATGTCGGGGAGAACATTGTGAGACGCCACGTCGACTAGATCTTAGCGTCACGGGAACAAGTCAACCCCATGTCTCGCGTACCTGGGGATGAACCCGACATACCGGTAGCATCTACCTCAGAAGCAGTAGCAGCGGAAACTGATGAACTAACCGACGAAAGGGGGCCAGAATCGCCTCCGCACCAAGAACAAGAACCTCAGGAAAGGCGCTATCCAGAAAGGATCAGGAAGCCGCCCCAAAGACTGAATCTATAAATGGACTATTTCTGTTTAATGTGCTTGTTAAAGTGTTAATTGTTATTTGAATATTATGGGTACTGCTAATCTAAAAGGGGAGGAATTGTAGTGTATGTACCTTTAAGAGAGAACTACTTTTACAGCTCCTGTATACTGTAGCACCGGCAGTGACCACACCTGTATATAAGGCTTGAGCATGCCTCTGTACTGTCAGTCTTTAGACTACCCTCCTCCAGTAAACACCTGTTGATGGTTAAGTTACAGCCTCCGTGTAGTTATTGGAAAACATCATACTTTAAGAATCACGGATTCAACACGAATGACCTGTTTCTGTGCCGTATATCCTATGTAATCCTATGTAGATTTCAACTACCCTTTGTGTGAAACAATCCTTCCTGAATTCACTCCTGAATGATCTAGCTCTAATTTTAAGATTATGCCTTCTTGTTATGAATGCACCCACCAGAGGAAAGAGTTTATTTGTATTTACCCTATTGAATCGCTTCACCATTTTAAATACCTTGATTAGATCTCCCCTCAACCTTCTAAACTCAAGGGAATACAAACCAAGTTTATGCAACCTGTCTTCACAATTTAACCCTTTAAGCCCTGGTATAATTCTGGTGCATCTGCACTGTACCTGTTCCAAGGCCAATATATCTTTCCTCAGGTTCAGTGTCCAAAAATGACCACAGTACTCCAGATGGGATCTGACGAAGGCTCTGTCCAACTGAATCATCACTTCCTCACTTTGGAATTCCAATCTCCTTGAGATAAAGGCTAACATTCCATTAACCTTTTTGATAATTTCTTTATTTCTCCACAGCTTCTAGTCTCTCACCATTATGAAAATACACAATGGGCTCTCCAGAGTTACCAGTTCTGTGATAGTACATCTTTAAAATAAAAATGGTGACAGTTTTTGTTCAAGCATCAAATATAACAGCCTTTCATTTAAAGTGAGCTGATCCCATTCCTTTAATCTGTGCTTTGTTCAATAGATTGAAAATTCAATCACTTTTGGGAGAAGGAGCCAGCAATGATTCGATAAAACTTTTCAGGTATGAGTTCCAAAATGGAGACACATTAATTGTGGGAAATTCTGTTTTGTGGGTCATGCTCATCAGGATCTCCGATGAGTTGGTTCAAACTCGTTTCATGACCCCTAGAGTTGGTCGAGGGAAGAGATTTGTATCTTAACAATTCAGGCTGGTTGTAACCCAGGTCCCTCTTAAAACAACGTTTTAATTCATTATGGCAACTAGTTCCATCACCAAGTATTGATTTTGTTTCAATGTCCTATGTGCAGCATGATGACTTAAGTTACACGCTAGGTATATATATCATCATCTTTACTCTTTAAAATGTAATACACTACTATTCTGTTTCACATTAAAATTTGTATGGCTGACAAATTTACAGCATCTAATTTTTAAACACTAAGCAGTATGTTCTGTAGCTGCTACTTTTTAGTTTTTAAAATAAAACACAGTAGCTTCAGGCACTCTGTTCTGACTGTTCGTTAGGACTGTAATGTTACATTCACAGGACAATAAATGTTGCTATAAATATTGCACACTCTTGACCATTACATAAAACTCTCTCAATGTCTGCTGTCACTTTTGTGGTTTCTGAAGAACTAGATGAAGTTGTAAAACAGAGCTTTCCATAACAATCAAGATCGGCTATTTCCAATCGTGATTTTTAATAAAAGTATTTACTGTAAACCATGCCAACAGTTTCACTTATGTCAGGCCTGGACTTTCGCACTGCCTGTAGTCCATGGTCTAGGTTTTCAGATTGTAATTCCAATGGTAACCCATTCATTTTAGGTGGATTACTGTCGGTATGACAATCAGAACATCTGGACTGTACAACTCTAACTCTGGTCTAATGCGGCCAGCGGCAGGGCCACAACAAATTGGTGCCCGGAGTTAAGAATCCTTTCTTAACAGCATATCAAAGAAAATATTTTTCCAATCACTTCAATCAAAGATTGTGGACATTCATAGCAAAATGAACTCAACTACTTCCTGGTTTGACAAATCATGCAGATAATTTACCCCTCTTTTCTTCAACCTTAACGCAAGTCAGGTTCAATTCTGCTGTGAATGGTGGAATTTCTGGGACAGCAAATTTGGGATTGGGTGCATCTTTTGACGGTGGCCATTTTCAGCATGTATTTTAGAATTGGTGTAACTCAGGCATATTTTATTTTTGCCCCATATTCTGGTCCATTACGCATAACTGCACCACTTTTGCACCAAAAAAAGCCTCTGAATTTCAGGCACATTACATATGAAGTGCTTTTGGATGCAATAAGACACTATAGGAGTGCAAGTTTTCTCTCTCAATACAGCTATTTTTCGACCAGTGTTTATTAAGATCAGATTTCAGCAGATCGCTATCTATAAGCTGTACTATTAAACCTAGCATATTTATCTTGGCGGCAGAATCATAGGCACTTCCCTTCTGACCAATCAATTTTAGATGTTCCCGTATATGCTAGTTAAACCTGCGGAGCCAGTTCTGTAGCGATTCCCAGGCCTGTCCTGGGTCATGCTGTACCTACCATTAGTAGAATTTTCTTCCTAGGTAGCATTGTTTGACACCTGCATCAATGTGAAAGCTCAGTAAACACTACATTTGTATGTCATGACATTGGTGTCATCATACATGCATAGCTTCCAGCTTAGGAACTGGTCTCCAACAAGCTGACAGCAGAAACAGCGGAACATCACGGAATGTGGAGAGCAGTGCATGGAGGATACTCGTCTTCGTTTGAGTGCATCATGATTACTGGACTACAAGTGCCTTGGAGTCCACATCACGGAAGACCTCTCCTGGTCCCTCAATACCTCCTCTCTGGTAAAGAAGGCCCAGCAGCGCCTATATTTCCTAAGGAGGCTGAAGGGATGTAACCTGTCACCCCTGATCCTCTCTAACTTTTACCGCTGCACAATAGAGAGCATCCTGACGAACTGTATCACAGTATGGTATGGCAGCTGTAGCTACTATGACCAGAAAGCCCTGCAGCGGGTAGTCAAAACTGCCCAACGCATTACCGGTACCCGGCTACCGACCATAGAGCACATATACCAGAAACGCTGTCTATGGAGGTCACGGTCCATCATCAAAGACCCTACCCACCCCAGCCACAGTCTGTTCGCCCTCCTGCCATCTGGGAGACGCTACAGATGCATTCGCACCCGAACGACCAGATTTAGGAACAGCTTCTTTCCCAGGGCTGTCATCCTACTGAACTCCACAAATAAACTCTAAAGCCTGCACATCTGCCAATGCACTTTATTATGTTTATGTTAATGTATTACAAGTCAAATGAATGTTGAATGTTTAAATGTCTTAATCTAAATGTACACTCTCGGGAGCCGCAAGCCTACATTTCGTTGTACTGCACTTGTGCACTAACAATGACAATAAAGTTGATTATTATTATTATTATTATTTTACTCTTCATTGAGAAAGAAAGAATTTGCATTTATATAGCGCCTTCCGTGACTTCAGGGCATCCTAAAGCGCTTCATAGCCAATGAAGTAAATGGGTAGTAAGAGGAGGAGTGGGGCCGATTAGGCACCAAAATGGAGACCTACGCATGGAGGCAGAGGGCATGGCTGAGGTACTAAATGAGTACTTTGCATCTGTCTTTACCAAGGAAGAAGATGCTGCCGCCAAAGTCATAGTGAAAGAGGAGGTAGTTGAGATGCTGGATAGGATAAAAATTGATAAGGAGGGGGTACTAGAAAGGCTGGCTGTACTTAAAGGATGCATCCTAGGATGTTGAGGGAAGTAAAAGTGGAAATTGCAGAGGTACTGGCCATAATCTTCTAATCCTCCTTGGATATGTGGCTGATGCCAGAGGACTGGAGATTTGCAAATGTCGGGCAGATTTCCCCTGCTCCTCTTCAAATAGTGTCATGGGATCTTTGATGTCCACATGAGGGGACAAACGGGGTCTCAAAAGACAGTACCTCCAACAGTGCAGTGCTCCCTCAGCACTACACTGAAGTGTCAGTCTAGATTATGTGCTCAAGTCTCTGGTGTGGGAACTTGAACCCAAAACCATCTGACTCAGGCGCGAGAGTGCTACCAACTCAACCAACTTTGAGAACATAAACTCTCTTCCTTCCCCCCCCCCCAGTTTGTTCTTCCTTCCCCCCCCAGTTTGTTCTCCCTTTGTATGTTCCCTGGGCTACATATGGTTCTTGGACCATCACCAATATTATTGCTTGCTGCATTTACCTAAACAATTCCAGAGGCCATGCTACCTCAACAACAAATATAAATGTTCTAATGATGGTGCCATATCTCTGGCTCCAAACACTGTTCTCTAGCTAGAAAAATTAAAGTGAATGACAGTTACACTGATTCAAGTAAGTGGGAGACAAAAGCACATGGGAGAGTGGGACATGAGAAGAGAGAAAAAATAGGCATAGAGATATGGGGAAGGAGAGGGATCGGAGGTACAGGGGAGTGATGGGAATCAGAGGATTGAGAAGACACAAGGAAGAAGAACCTCATATGCATAGAGAGGGGAATCAAAGGTAAATGCATATGGGAGACAGGGGAAAACCAGAACATTGAGAAAAGTAAATCTGTGGCAGGAATTGGAAGGTAAGGCATCACATGTGGTGGGAGGGATGATTAGGGCAAGTGGTATGCAGTATCACAGAATCAAAGAAATTACAGCACAGAAGGAGGCTATTCTGTTAATTATGCCAGCCGTAGCCCTTAAAGTGGACTAATCTAGTCTAATCCCATTTCCCTGCCCTTCCCTGTATTTTTTAAAAACATTTTTTCCTTTTCAAATACTTATACAGTTCCATGTTAAATGATGTTATGGTTTCTGCCTCTTGTGGCAAGGCATTCCACAATCTAATAACCCTCTGTGTAAATGTTCTTTTCTCTAACTTCCTCCTTCAATCTTCTGGTAATTTTCCATGCCCTCTTGCTACTAATTTGCCAAACAATCCTGCATGGTTTAGCAAAACATTACATAAATTTTGAAAATTTCTATTAATTTCCTCTTAATTTTCTCTGTCTCAGAGGAAAAAAGCTACAATTTTTTAATACCTTTCTTCAAAACTGTGATCTTTCTTTCAACTATAACCAATGGGTGGGATAGAAAAAGGTTTGAATGGTGTACCTGTAATTACTAGAAACAAACTTGAAAATTACAGGCAAGTTTCAAACCCAGGTAGCTGCCGTGCACACACCACCAGATGGGGCTGTAACACAATGCTGTATTTGTGGTTGAATTTGTTGAGAAAAAATTTAAATGGAGACTATAATACCTACATTATTAATTAGAGCAGATAAAATACTGAGCACTGGCCCCAAATAAATATTTTTCTTTTTATTTCCACATCAAAATGTTATTGTTCAGTCCTGGCATATACATCTAGTTACAGATATGCTTCACCTTATTGAAAGCATTAAGAATTATAGTCAGTACTAGTGGATCTCTGCTAAGTCAGAAGACATGCCGTTTTATAACGACAGGAGAATTATACCACGTAATACAAAATGTTTTATTCTACTGCTAACAGGGAATTGTGTGTACCCAGACCTATCCCTTTAAGGCCACAAGGTCTTATTGCTGTAAATACATGCATCCTGTGGTCAATTGTAGGCTAATTGTTGTTCAGCAGATGCCAAGGTCAATTAGAAGATATTTTCTGTTGCTGAAGAAGCCTCTTTGAAACCAGCACAAAATGATTGGCTCTCTTGCAAGTTGTGTGTGGCAGGTATTTTATGTTAGAATGCTTAACATTAGCATGTTTTTAGTTATAATAATGTTTTTGAAGCTGAAGCGCTACACTTTTAAAGGGTTCTGTTTATTTGGCACTCTACCAGGTTAATTAGGTCGCTGTGTCATTTGAAGTGTGCGGGTAGGCTGGTAGATTGATTCGTTGATCACTGTTGAATGGATTCTTCATTTCAGTTGATTTATTTACATTTACAGTATTATATATAAAATTTGATACGTGGGTTACAGGTTTCATTCAAAACTTTAATGGTAATTTTGTACATGGTCAAACCTATTACACCTATTTGAAATGTCAAGGGTGTCAAATCTTGTCTGTCACATTCTCACCAGGCCTGGCAGCCCACACAGCAAGTATAATTGAACTGACAGGTAGTATTTATTTCTCTATAATAAAAAGCCAAGTCAAAATAGAGAAATAATTTTAGTTAATTATTCTTGTACTTGCAAACACAGGCCTCTGAAACAATCTCCACTTTGTCATCTTTCAGTATCCAACACGCCACTGCCTCTGCACCCACCTCACAAACCAGATACTCACCTGGCCCCAGTACTTCTCTTAACAATCAATGGCTAAGGTAAAATCAGACCAATTAATTATTGTTAGTAAATTGTTCATCATCTGCATAGGATCAGATTCCACATGGACACTGGTGTCACCCAGCTCTAGCTGTCTCGACCCAGCCACAGTCTCTGTGTTGTCAGACTACTTGACCAACATCTAGTCCTGGATGAGCCGTAATTTCCCCCAGTTAAAATACTGAGAAGACCAAAGCCATTGTATTCGGCCCCTGCCACAAACTCTGTACCCTTGCTACCCATTATACCCCCCTCCCCAGCCATGGTCTCAGCTTGAAGCCCACTGTTTGCAACCTTGGCATCCTATTTGATTCTGTTCTGAGCTTTTCCAACTGTACGAAAGATTGGTATTAGAGATTCTTAGTAGATGGGAATCATATATGAGAACGTCAACTTCACAAATACACTTGGTTCAGATGCAACAAAGCACTGATAGAACACAGAAAGAGATTATGGCCCTAGGGAGTAGCAGTTGGTGGGAAACCACATATAATGTGGGACAACACCCACTGGACAGAATGATTTCTATGGCAATCCTACCTATCCAAATGATATTAACGTTTATCGTATTGATTATGATATGCTATCTCCGAAGTGTAATCCGTAGAGTTTCTAGGCGTGCTATGACTATTCAAAATTTAAATTTTACAGCAATGCTTGTCAGAAAGTAAAAGGAGGTAGTCGAGGAATCAATATTTAAAACATTCAAGGTAATCAGACAGAGTCAACATGGTTTTGTGAAAGGGAAATCATGTTTAATCAATTTATTGGAGTTCTTTGAGAAAGTAACATGTGTTGTGGATAAAGGGGAACCGGTGGATGTACTGTACTTAGATTTCCAGAAGGCATTTGATAAGGTGCCACATCAAAGGTTATTGCGGAAAATAAATGCTCATGGTGTAGGGGGTAACATATTGGCATGGATAGAAGATTTGCTAGCTAAGTGAGTGGGCAAAGATCTGGCAAATGGAGTATAATGTGGGAAAATGTGAAATTGTCCATTTTGGCAGGAAGAATAAAAAAGCATATTATCTAAATGGTGAGAGATTGCAAAGCTCTGAGATGCAGAGGGATCTGGGTGTCCTAGTGCATGAATTGCAAAAGGTTACTATGCAGGTACAGCAAGTAATTAGGAAAGCTAATAGAATGTTATTGTTTATTGCGAAGGGAATTGAATACAAGGGTAGGGAGGTTATGCTTCAGTTGTACATGGCATTGGCGAGACCACATCTGGAGTACTATGTACAGTATTGGTCTCCTTATTTAAGGAAGGATGTAAATGCGTTGGAAGCAGTTCAGAGAATGTTTACTAGACTAATACCTGGAATGGGCGGGTTGTCTTATGAGGAAAGATTGGACAGGCCAGGCTTGTATCTGCTGGAGTTTAGAAGAGTAAGAGGTGACTTGATTGAAACATAAAAGATCCTGAGGGGTCTTGACAAGGTGGATGTGGAGAGGATGTTTCTTCTTGTGGGAGAATCTAGAACTAGGGATCACTGTTTAAAAATAAGGGGTCGCCCATTTAAGACAGAGGTGAGGAGAATTTTTTTCTCACAGAGGGTTGAATGTTTTTGGAACTCTCTTCCTTAGAGGGTGGTGGAAGCAGAGTCTTTGAATATATTTAAGGCAGAGGTAGATAGATGCTTGGTGAGCAAGGGGGTGAAAGATTATTGGGGGTAGGCGGGAATGTGGAGTAATCAGATCAGCCATGAATTTATTGAATGGCAGAGCAGGCTTGAGGGGCCGAATGGCCTACTCCTGCTCCTAATTTGTACGTTCATCCTCGAGGTGGGGACTGTACGGAAGACTGGTATTAGAGATTTTTAGTAGATGGGAATCGTATGTATAAATTCAAGTGTAGCCATTGACCAACTAATCTTACCCATGATTCCCTGTGGGTATGGAAAGGTTAAAGACTGTTTGAATGTAACAACGAAGACAGTTAAAAAGCAGTTTTGACTAAGCTCGGCTAACAAACAGCCACAGGCTGCGAGTGAAGATCAAATTGTTAAATAGCATATTATAATGCCAAGTAGGAATTAGTGTTCGCTTAGCAAAACTAATTGCAAAGATATTTGAAAGATAATTAGTATAAAAGACAAAATGAGAGAGATCTTGGGAGTTAAGGTGTCCATCTGGTAGATTAAAGTGAGATAGGCTGGACACTGTCAAGACAAGGGACAGAGCGCTGACATGGGCCCTTTGGTGTCAGGCCGTGTACTGCTTGTACCAGGGAAAGCTAGGAATAAGGTAAATTCTAACAAGGTGAAGAAACATATAAACAAGATAACCATGATCAGGGTAGAGTTGTTGGAAAATTACTGGAGCCAGGCAGGGCCAAGATGCTAGCCTTAGTCTGAGTGACGATGGTATTTTGACCATTAGAACCTATGAAAAAAGGTGATTTTGTCAAAAACCATATATGGACACTGGCCAAACAAACTGTTGGCAAGAAAATTGTGGTGTATGTGCCTTTAAGAGCCCCTGTGTACTGTAATGCCGGTAGTGGCCACTCAGGCTATATAAGCCTGTATAGTGTCTTGTATCTTTTAGTTCACCTCCAGACTTTGTTCAGTAAACACTTGTTAAACCAACTCCTGCATTCCGTGTCTCCATTAACACACGGATACAACAGTGGCGACGAATTGGAAACGGACTTACCTGCAATTCGGCAGCACCTCAAGGAGATCGATTCCTCAGACGAAAGTCGAATAAAAAAAAAGGAAAAAAAAACTGTGGTTTCACCAGCTAGCCGGGCTGGTGGCAGGTACTGCAATAATCCTTCCTGGGCGGCGGGCTGGGGCTCGATCGGCTGGCTCTGCAGCGGGGCCGAGCAGCGAAGGCGGAGGCAAACAGAGACGGAGGGTGGAGCACTTGGGAGACGGCCAGCGCTGCAAAGCAGGTCGGCGTTCGGACCAAGCAGAGGGAGGGAAAAGTCCCAGAGAGTCCGACGGGAACGAGTCTCCAACTATTAAAAATATCTGTATAAATAAAAACCACGGAGAACAGCGTTGTCAGCAGCGGCAGCGGCGGGAAAGCGCGGGAGGCGCCATTTTTTTCTCGGCAGGGAAGAAAGGAAAGCGCGGGAGGCGCCATTTTTTTTCAGATGCCTAAGACTGGCAATATTACTGCTTTCGATAGTGATGTAGAGGATTGGACCACATATGTGGAAAGAGTGGAGGTATATTGCACAGCGAATGAAATAGAGGATGATAAAAAGGCATCGGTACTTCTAAATCTAATGGGCGCAAGGACATACGGGCTGTTACAAAACTTAATCACTCCAGCCAAACCGATGGACAAGAATTTTAAGGAGATTGTTGATACCCTACAGGAGCACTTAAACCCAACACCGCTGCTGATAGCGGAACGATTCAAATTCTTCAGGAGGAATCAGCACAAGAATGAAAGTAACGCTGATTACCTCACCGAATTAAGGAAGCTATCAAAGCACTGCCAATTCGGGGCAGGACTGGCAGATTCTCTTCGAGACAAATTCGTCTGCGGTCTCCTAAGTGAAGGAACACAGAAAAGGCTACTTTCTGAGAAAGATTTAACACTGGACGAGGCTTTCAGTGTAGCTGTATCATACGAAGCAGCAGCAAGAGGAGCTGCAGAGATACAGCAAAAGCCACAGGACTTCAGCACCCATGAAATGACACAGGGTTTCGAGAGATGTTATCGCTGCGGCAGATCCACCCATGACCAGAGGGACTGCAGGTTCAAGGACAAAGCATGCAGGCAATGCGGAAAGATGGGACACATTGCACGTGTATGCCGATCTGGAAACAAAAAATCCACCTACAGAAAAAAAAATCAATAAGGAAAAGTACAGAAAGGTACAAATGATGACGGACAGTAGCTCCGAAGACCAGAAGAGCGACAGCGACTCCGGAAACAAGAGACTAAGCTGTCTCAAATTACATAATGTAATTGCCAAAGAAGATTACCAGACCATTTGGGTTACCCTCACGATAGCGGGGTCCCCAGTTAAAATGGAGCTAGATACAGGATCAGCTCTGACCGTCATAAGTCGACGGGATTACGAGCGGCTATTTCCGCATATACCTTTGAAAGACACATCCATTATCTTGAAAACATATATGGGGCAGAAAGTATACCCCAGAGGGAAAATAAGGGTGCCTGTTGTATACAACGGCAAGGAAATACAGAAGTTGTATTTATACGTTCTGCAAGATGGTGGTCCACCGCTGTTGGGACGTGAATGGATCAGGAAGAGACGTTTAGACTGGCACTCCATTCAGGCACTGACGGTGACCAGTAAGGAAAAAAAATGATGACGACGTCATACCTGAACGATTAAAAGACATCTTGGCCAACGCCAAAGAAGTGTTTCAACAGGAACTAGGAACCTTGAAAGGCGTCACCGCCTCAATAAAAGTGGAAGATGCGGCAATTCCCAAGTTTTTTAAGGCAAGGCCGGTGCCATACGTAATTCGTCCAGCAGTCGAGGCAGAGCTGGAGAATTTAGAAAAGGCAGGCGTGTTATCCAAGATAGATTGGAGCGAGTGGGCAACACCCATCGTCCCGGTCATGAAGAAAACGTTGAATAATGATAAATTTGAAGAACAGAGAAAAATTCGCATCTGTGGGGACTTCAAGGTGACTGTAAACCCGGTCCTTCACACGGTACAGTATCCTCTTCCGAGGATAGAAGATATTTTCGCCTCACTATCCGGAGGGAAACGTTTCACCAAAATTGACTTGGCACAGGCATATCTACAGATGGAGGTTGAGGAGGCCTCTAAAAAGTATCTCACGATAAACACACACAAAGGCCTGTACCAGTACAATCGACTGGTTTTCAGAGTAGCATCAGCTCCAGCTATCTGGCAAGGAGCTATGGAGCAAGTCCTGCAAGGGATTCCGGGGACTCAATGCTACCTAGACGACATCCTTGTAACAGGAGAAAGCGACAACGAGCACCTTGCCAATTTGGAGCAGGTGCTCACTAGGCTGAGAGAACGGGGCCTACGAGCAAATCGCCCCAAGTGCGAATTTTTCCAGAAAGAAATATCATATTGTGGCCACATAATTAATGAAGAAGGGTTGCATAAGTCACCTGAAAAAATTGAAGCGGTCATAAAAGCCCCAGCACCTGAAAATGTCTCACAATTAAGGTCGTTCCTGGGATTGATAAATTACTATCATAAATTTTTACCGAACTTGTCAACTGTTCTGCACCCGCTTAACGAACTTCTACAAACGGGAGTAATTTGGAAATGGAGCGAAGACTGTAAACGTGCCTTCCATAAATGCAAAGGCTTGATCCTGTCCAGGGAAGTTTTGGCTCATTACAACCCAGCACTGCCAATCAGACTGGCGTGCGATGCATCCCCTTACGGCGTAGGAGCGGTATTATCGCATAGATTCCCTGATGGCTTGGAGCGGCCGATAGCTTTTGCGTCACGCTCATTGAACTCAGCTGAGCGTAACTATGCCCAGATCGACAGGGAAGCACTCAGCCTGATATGGGGAGTGAAGAAATTCAACCATTACCTACATGGACAAAAATTTACCTTGTTGACTGACCATCAACCCCTCGTCTCCATATTCAACCCTAAAAAGGGCATTCCCATTATGACAGCGCAAAGGCTACAGCGGTGGTCCCTTTTCCTAGGGGCACACCAATATGACATAGAATACAAAGGATCAAAACAGCATGGGAATGCTGATGGTTTATCGCGTCTACCGTTGCCAACGGTAGAAGAGGCACCTACAGTGGACCCAGTGGAGATGTTCCACTCAACCATAGTGGAATGTCTACCAGTAACAAATTCTACCATTGAAAAGGAAACGAGAAATGACCCGACTCTCACGAGTCTACGATTTAACGGTGAAGGGATGGCCAGCACATAGCGAACCACTGTTGCCAGCATTCTCGCAAAGAAGAGAACAGCTGTCAGTGTGCCGAGGAACCTTGATGTGTGGATCCAGAGTGGTGATTCCACCCAAACTCCAGGATAAAGTGCTAAAGGAGCTTCACGAGGGGCATCTGGGTGGAGTGAAAATGAAGAACCTAGCCAGAGCGTTTGTGTGGTAGCCAGGTATCGATGGAGACATCGAAGAAATGACCAAGGGCTGTCTAGGATGCCAGAAGGTCCAAAACGCCCCACCACAAGCCCCTCTACATCCATGGGAGTGGCCCTCATCTCCATGGCAAAGGGTACACATCGACTTTGCTGGTCCATTTATGGACTCAATGTTCTTAATCGCGGTTGATGCACACTCCAAGTGGCCGGAGGTAATAAAGATGTCCTCCACCACCACGGAAAAAACCATCACAGTATTAAGGACCATATTTGCCAGGATGGGCTGCCTGAACAGGTCTGTTCTGATAATGGACCGCAATTTGTGTCCGAAGAATTCAGGAAGTTCTTAAAAAACAATGGGGTTAAGCACTACACGTCCGCCCCATACCATCCCGCCACCAATGGATTGGCTGAAAGGTTTGTCCAGACCTTCAAGGCGCCCATAAAGGCCATGGGTAATGAAGACATAAAAATACAGCATAAGGTAGATAGCTTCTTGTTTGCATACAGGAATGCAACACATGGTTACAAACCAAACTCACGCCATGATGTTTTTCAATAGAAGACTAAGATGCCGGCTGGATTTGATCAAGCCAAACATCAGAAGGGACGTAGAGAACCGGCAATTTCAAGGCATGAATGAAAAGCCAACTAGAACCTTCCAGATAGGTCAACAAGTTTTGGCCCGGGACTACCGTACTGAGAAATGGCAGCCTGGAACTATTTGCACATGACTAGGACCGCTGATATATACCGTGGACATTGGAGAAAGCATAATAAGGTGCCATGCTGACCAGATCATAGAGTCATCCAAAAAGGGACAACCTACACCACAACTCTATACGCCTAATGATGAAGCAGAGATACTCATAGTATCTACCTCCGATCCGGTGATACTGGAACCAGATGAACCCGACACTGGCATTCAAGCCGAATCGACCTTGCCAAAAGAACCGACTACACCACCGAAAACTACTACACCACCGAGGCGTTATCCGGACCGAGTCAGGAAGCCTCCAGAGAGACTAACTTATAATTGATTAACTGCAGCAAATGTGTAGATTATTGTTCTTGTAAACATGTTAATTAATGATTACTTAAAAATGTTATGTACTGGTTGTCTAGAAGGGGAGGAATTGTGGTGTATGTGCCTTTAAGAGCCCCTGTGTACTGTAATGCCGGTAGTGGCCACTCAGGCTATATAAGCTTGTATAGTGTCTTGTATCTTTTAGTTCACCTCCAGACTTTGTTCAGTAAACACCTGTTAAACCAACTCCTGCATTCTGTGTCTCCATTAACACACGGATACAACAAAAAGGTTTAAAACCTCTATACTAAAAGAACAACTTCACACAGAACTACTGCAAAGGCAAAGGAACAGACTGAAGGCGATGTCATCGGTGTCCGAGAGGCTCCAGAGACCAAGGGCTGCGAGCTACTCATTAAACTATCGCCTGTTGTTAAGTATATTATACTGTAAGCTTAATAAATCTTGATCTATTGCTCAAACATACTGGCTGCTGCTTATTTGTATCTTGTCCGAACTCTGAGGAATCATTTAAGATCTTACACTTTCCATCACAATGCAGCCTCGGGTCATCTGCTGCCGAATCCCTCATCTCTGCCTTTGTCACCTCCAAACTCAACTATTCCCATGTTCTCCTAATCAGCCTTCCATCCTCCACCTTCTATAAACTTCAGCTCATCTAAAGCTCTCCTACCCGATTCCAGTCCTGCACCAAGTCCCGCTCACCCATCACTTGTGTGCTTGCTGACCTACGTCAGCTCCTAGTCCTCCAAGTTTAAAATTCTCATCCTCGTGTTTAAATCCCTTCATGGCCTTGCCCCCTCCCCATCTCTGTAACCTTCTCCAGCCCTACGACCCTCTGAGAACTCTGCGTTCCTCTAACTCTGCCCTTTTGTGCAACCCCCCTACTCCCTTGGCCCCAACAATGGTGGCTGTGCCTTCAGCCATCGAGGCCTAAGCTCTGGAATTCCCTCTTCACCTCTCCGCAAAGCTTTGAGTCACCTTTTCTATTTTTTTGTTCTTTGACTCAGCAATAATTTTTGTCTGATTATGCTTTTCTACGTTAAAAGTGCTATATAAATGCAAGTTGTTGTTGCTGACTTCTTTAAATTGTCAGCTTTCAATGTTGCTGCTGTTCCACATGCTGAAATACTCACCCATCCACAATACAAGGCTTTCTGACCACTCGCCATAAACAATTTCACGTCCCAAATGCTAAAGACGTGCTCTACATGAGTCCCGATGAGCCGAATGTGGTGTCTTATCTTGAGGGAAGGCCTTCACCATAGCTCAACCTCCCTCCCATCCTGCTGAGCAGAGTTTAGTCTCCTGGTGGAATGGTATAATTCTCACACTGCTTTCCCCCCACCCCAGCCCTTAGTGTCCTAGCAGGAGGGAAAGCTGGCACCTCCAGCAACCCCTTTTACTGCGCAAAATATCGGGTTATGACAAAAATTAAGGCATGCACCAACCTCCCGCTCCTATGGAGCAGAACTTTGGGTCGGGGGAGCAGAAGAGAAGGTTCGTACCACCAGGACCTTCCCCCCCCACACACACCAACCAAGGTGAGCAGAATTTCCAGAAAAAATATTTTTGGAGACTGAGGGGTCGTTTTAATGAGCTTATGGTGTGCTAAATCGGTTTTGATTTTCGCACTACTCGTGAGCGGTTTTGAAGCGCTCCCCCCTCACGGTTCTAGACACTGGGCTTATTGCCAGACAACCTTTGTGTGTTGGCCCAACTCGTGACTCGGAAGACAAATGGTCAGATGAAACAGATTGAGTTTTAAATCAAAACGATCTTTATTTTTGAAAGAGAATGTACACAGAGAAAAATGGCAAGAATAAATGCAGACGAAAAATAACGTTTCTCACAGAGGACTAAATTATACACTGAGAAAAATAACTTTAAAGCATATAAACAGTTCTAAAATAGCGATAAGCTAAAAGCGGGGGTGAGGGAAGCGCACGGACACATCGAGGGATAAATCACACTCCTGACTTACAAATACCCTTAACGTTACAAACCCTCCCGTTACTGAATATACCTCAATTATGTCAGTTAGGCAGAGTTGGGCCTTTATGCTCACCAGAATTTCAAAACCCTTCTGGACCTTGGTACTTCTTGTTACGTCTGGAATTTCCGATCTTCCTTATGGGACCGGCTCCTGGACTCGCTCTCCTGTACAAACTTTGGAAGTCCTCTGAAATCCTCGAGCCGTTTTCTGTTCTGCACGGTCCTCGAACTCCTGATGGTAACTGGACTTGGACTTCACGGTGTGAACCATCTCCGGAGGAGTCTTCCTTACTTTGGTCGAATCTTAGACTGCCTTGCTGACGATTTACCTGAACGGTTATACTCTTTTCTGGCCCTAATCTTGGCGCCAAATCAACCGTTTTCCTTTGTTAAGGTTGCTTTAACAAAAGCAAGCACATTAATTTTAACTGCTCGCAAATCGAACTGATGGGAATCCGATTAGTGTCCCTTTGTTTGTGTATGCTCAGCAGTTTCTGAGATCGGTTCCCGCTCTGCCATAATGGGAATCCGTTTAGTGTCCCTCCGTTTGTGTGTGCTCAGCGGTTTCTGAGATCGGTTACCGCTCTGCCAGCGATTAGCGCACCTCCAGGTGCTAATAGTTTTGTTTACTGCTGTAACCACATTACAATATCAAAAACAGTAAGGTTCTGGATCCTTCTAATCGATGACTCAGACTGCTTTTAGGTACTGTGTGTGCGTCCTTTTGAACTGGGCCATGAGAACTGCTAACTCCATTCTGTGTTCTCACAATGTGGCCACTTCAGGGGCCCTACCCGTATACTGTATTTTATGGATTTTTGCGAATCCTACAAGACTGTTGGTGAAGAGAGCTGAATTTCACCCCCTCTCAATCAGGAACAGGAGTAGGCCATTCAGCCACTCGAGCCTGTTCCACTATTTCATGACTCCTGGCACCACTCAGGATTATAGTGTTTGGAAAGGTTTAGCTGAACCACTACTGCTCCCCCGCTATTGCACTGCTCTGCTATGTTCTTATGAAAATCTCCCTGCTAGTCGTGGTCCTCCAGTTTCCCCATCTCCCATTCACCATCCTCTTCCTCTTCCCTTCTCCCTCAATAAGAACCAAGTGTACATTATACATATCGTAACGCAATGTCTTGAGTGTTCCAAGGTAAACTCATATACCACTAGAGTGTAATTTGAGTGGTTTATCACTGTCACCTCAACCTCGTCTTTTACTGCTTACAACACATTGGACTGTGTTGAGCTGTATGATATATAGATACAAGAAAATATCATAACTTTTATATGTTATATAATATAAATGCACTGCATCTGTCATTTTACTGTTTATCATTCACTTTCAATAGCTGGTGTTTTATATGACATCTGTAGATTGTTCTAACCATAATTTATAGACGGATGGTTCAATGTTTTAGATGTATCCCTGCTACACCAATAAGGGCTTGATTGCACAACTAAAATCCAGTCACACTACATTCTCATTGTGGTTAAATTGGAGTGGAACTGGAACACATGAAAACACAACTTCATCTGTTTGGAACACTTAATAAATTACTTTAGTCTCTTACAGCACACTTAGATCTTAGGACAGGTGAACAAAAGCTTGGTCAAAGAGGTTGGTTTTAAGGAGTGTCTCAAAGGAGGAGAGAGGTGGAGAAGTTTAAGGGAGGAAATTCCAGAGCTTAGCGCCTTGGCACCGTCAGAATTTAATCTTTGGGTCTACTATGTATGGTTTACTACAATATGTTGGTCTATTACCTTTGTTACTCACGCATGAAGGAAAACTCATTAGGAACTTTCATAAAAATCTGTTTAGACTTACCCGCATCACTGAATCCCTTCACATTTTCAAAACAAACAGACCTTGCAGACTGCAATAACACTTTGTAATCGTAACAGTTTTAATCTACCCAGAGGAAAAATCTCCTTCTTTCGTATGGTAGTAGCAAAGCAAATCAAATTTCAGACACATTGGGCTGATCCTAATATAAAGACTTGCGGCAGTGGCCGGCAGAAGGAGGTGTCTCGCTCGGTCCTCCCCTGCAGTATACGCAGGTTCTTTAAACTGGCGTTTGTTTGTCAGCGAGCGGTCTTGAATCGGCAACAAGTGGCATCTTTTTTATTGACATATACTATTCTCATTTGTGTTTTATTTTGAGACGGTATACAAGCAATCTATAAGATGTTAGGTTGCAGATCATACAGCGTCCATAAACTTAAGTTTTGTCCTTGTAGCTTATGTTGTCAGCTGAATCTTTCCTAATAAACAACAACTTCACTCCCAACTCAAAATGTACAATATATAATGACAAAAAACCCAGAATGTTACTGGTTTTAAAAGTTCCACTGCTTTAAATATCCCATTCGGATAATCTATGCGTTGAGGAGGAAACCAGAACAGGAAATAAATCGAAATTCATGGTTGGAGGGAAGACGTTACTTTATCGAAACTGGTACGGGTTAGGTGTGTCCACTTTATGCCAAAGTTTCAGTGCGGATTCTTGGCACCTGTTTCTGACGGAAACACTTCCTGGTTCAAGCTCCAAGAGGGGAGAAGGACTGCGCCGAGAAGCAGCGAAAGCAACTTCTCGGGTTTATTTCTTTTATATTTAAAGACTTTTTTTTTGTAAAAACACATTTTGTTTATTAATTTTACGAATGTCTTCCCCCTTGGAGACACAATAGACATAATCCACAGCAGAGCGAGGGAGAGCCATGGGGAATTTCATACGGACTCACTGTGTTTGCCTCAGGTGTATCTGTCCCTGTATCTTCGACAAGCCAAAGCCCAAGGATTTGAACTTAGTGTCAGTCCCCGCCGGCAGCAACATCACGCTATCGCGGCCGCTGCCGCCAGAGCCCACGCCGCAGTACAGCGGCCAGCGGAGGATCTATGTGGCTTTGTACGACTACTCGGCTCGCACCCTCGAGGACCTGAGCTTCGAAGCGGGGGAAAGGCTGGAGGTGATCGACCAGTCGCTGGACAACTGGTGGTTTGCTCGGCCACTGACCCGAGGGGAGGGCAGGCAAGGCTACATCCCCAGCAACTACGTTGCGCTTGACTGCAGCATCGAGGCAGAACCGTAAGTATATCGCAGCGCATTCAGTAATTGTTAATGGAAAGATATGTCAGCATTTGCTTCACAGGGTACTGAGCTCCACCGACCAGGAAGTCCTCACACCCCCAGATTGAATGCTGGGTCGGTGTCGAGTTAACTGACCTCTGTTAAGCAGATGATAAGGATGTTAGAACTGACTTGGGCACTGGTTGGACAGGGAGGAGGACATCACCGCAATCAGTAGCTATTGCACTTGGATTAGGTTGTTATGCCACCAGTGGTGGAATTCACGCCCTCGGCTTCACCACCATGAAAGGCCACATGAGATGGGTATGGGATTGCACTTGGTTAACTTTATCCAGTACAGTTTACTTTGTATCATTCCTTTTAGATTTACATACCAGGATGTGGTGGTTTTGAAAAATAATTCTGTTGATTGACTTAGTTGTGAATGAGTTAGGTCACCTTAATACAAATGGTATACATCTATTAACTACTGTTATTTGGATACATATCTTCTTTATGCCCTACTTGATCGCTCTAACAAATGTAGTTGCATGATTTATTGTTAAATTGTATTGTGCTGCATATAAACAAAATAGTTGGTGGATTATATACTGTTGCTGTCTGTTGGAGCTCAACAATCAATACCAGGAAATTAGATTTGTCATATCAACAAACAATGCAATGCAATAAAGTTTGTAAGGGATTCCTTTGCTATTTTAAGGCAGGCATTAACCTGTTCACATAGGTTAGCAGCTGCTTAAAAAGGTGGACAAATTAATTTCATAAAAGCATTTCAGGTGTTAGTTGATTAATAGTCAAATACCCTCATTTCAAGACACATGTTGTTGAGGTTCAGGCACCACAGTTCATTTTTAAAGCTCCATAAATTGAAACCAGAAAGGAAACCATGAAAGGTAATTAAGGATGACTGAATGTATCATACATTTGCAAATAATTATGAAGGTGCACAAAAGAAAACGACAAGCTTGGGCAAAGGCTGAAAACAAGTGGGAGGATGCATTTTAAACTATTAAGCTGGCATGTGGCTGAATGTTGCAGTATATGCAGTCGTGTTGTAAAATACTTCAAGCAGCGACTTGAGAGCTAAATCACGGGGTATAACATAGAAACACAGAAGATAGGAGCAGGTGTAGGCCATTCGGCCCCTCGAGCCTGCTCCGTCATTCAATGCGATCATGGCTGATCATCCAAATTCAGTACCCGGTCCCTGCTTTCTCCCCATACCCCTTGATCCCTTTAGCCTTAAGAAATATATCCAACTCCTTCTTGAATATATTTAATGTATTGGCCTCTACTGCCTTCTGTGGTAGAGAATTCCACAGGTTCACCACTCTCTGGGTGAAGAAATTCCTCCTCATTTCTGTCCTAAATGGCCTACCCCTTATCCTTAGACTGTGACCCCTGGTTCTGGACTCCCCGACCATCGGGAACATCCTTCCTGCATTTAGTCTGTCGAGTCCTGTCAGAATTTTATAAGTTTCAATGCGATCCCCTCTCATTCTTCTAAACTCCAGCAAGTACAAGCCCAATCGACTCACTCTCTCCTCATACGTCATTCCTGCCATCCCAGGTATCAGCCTGGTGAATCTTCGCTGAACTCCTTCCATGGCAAGAACATCCTTCCTCAGATAAGGCGACCAAAACTGCACACAATACTCAAGATGTGGTCTCACCAAGGCCCTGTACAACTGCAGCAAGACATCCTTGTTCCTGTACTCAAATCCTCTCGCTACGAAGGCCAACATACCATTTGCCTTCTTAACCGCTTGCTGCACTTGCATGCTTACTTTCAGCGACTGGTGCACAAGGACACCCAGGTCTCGTTGCACTTCCCCTTCTCCCAATCTATTGCCATTCAGATAATAATCTGCCTTCCTGTTTTTGCCACCAAAGTGGATAACCTCACATTTATCCACGTTATATTGCATCTGCCATGCTTCTGCCCAATCACCCAACCTGTCAATAAATATTGTAAAATTCACATCTAAAACAATAGATATCTAGTATTTAGTTAAGACTATATAATCCTGATGGATTAAGTTGTTCTAAGTACCACATGAGCTCCTTGAGTAGATTGCAGCTTTGAACTTACCCGTTGATGCTTGCTACATTGTATAAAGAGATGGCGCAAAGGTAATAATGGAGTTCTAGTTAACCCGTGATTTAAAATTACCTAAAAACACCTGAAAAGGACTTCATAAATCTTTCCCTATTCTCCGTCCAATTCAATTTATACAAATGTATAAGTCTATTTTTGGAAGGGCAAGAGAGAGAGGGAAGGATTTGGATTAGTACAAATGTAGCTGCTCTATTGTACCCTGTTTTGTCATGTCAATTGCCTCTTCACATATCACAGAATCACAGAAACCCCACAGTGCAGATAGAGGCCATTTCGGCCCATCGAGCCTGCACCGACACATATCCCACCCGATCCCCGTAACCCCTACACCAACACATATCCCACTCTATCCCCGTAACCCCACGTATTTAATCCCCCCTAACACTAAGGGTCAATTTATCATAGCCAATCAACCTAACCCGCACATCTTTGGACTGTGGGAGGAAACCGGAGCACCCGGAGGAAACCCACGCAAACACGGGGAGAATGTGCAAACTCCACACAGACAGTCGCCCGAGGCCGGATTCGAACCCGGGTCCCTGGCGCTGTGAGGCAACAGTGCTAACCACTATGCCACCGTGCTGCCCTATGATATACCTTTAATGAGTATAAAGTCTTAAGTTTACAGGAATTCATTTGTCTTCAAGCACTACTTGCAGAAATGAGTCATGAAGCTATTGGCCCAGAAATTCGGGTCGGGGACTTCCCGCGGGTGCAAGTCTCCGACCTGCACTTACCTAGCGCGCCGGCCGTTGAGCTGTGGGCCCCCATGGAATTGTGATCCTGGGCCTCCTCCAACTGCCGGCGCGCAGTGCTTGCGTATCCCAGGGGCGCAGTTAGTTCAATGCGTCCCCTGGGATCACGTGGGCCATGGAGAGCCAATGGTAGCAGGGAATGCTTCATTCATCAAACCTATAAATACTATAAGCCCCAAAACATCACTAAATCTTCAAATAAATTTTAAAAAATCACATTTTTAAAATAAACTAAAATAGTTATTTCATGTGATTTATAAACAATAATTTAAATTTTTGAAATTTTTTTAAAATTTTCTAACGGAGCTAAAAATAAACTTACCTTTCTTTAAAGTATTTAAAAATAATAAACCTGTGGAAAAAATGTTTTAATTTTAATTAATTCGCCACTTATCTTGTAAAAAGCTGGCCTTGCGACTGCTTTTTACATGTCTAACTTCTGGAGACTTACCTTCCTGGGAAAACCTGCAAAAAAAAAAATGTAAGTTCGATGCGCACGCGCTGCCTCTCCTGCGCACACGTTCCACCTCTTAACCCCTTCTTTCAGGGGAATGGAAGTGCCGGTTTCCCACACATGCACGAAACCGGCACTTCCATTGGGCTTACAGGTGCATACCCCATGTGTACTTACCCATGGAGACCCGAATTTCTGGGCCATTATGAATATTTCCATGACTGCGTGAGGCAAATTAGATTGCGTTGCCAAAATTGCCAGTCACTGCTGATGGGAATGGTGCCACTACTTCTCTAATTTTTTACTGAATGTGATAGATGTGTCATCCTATAATAAAAGCCATGAATATGATACACTTGCAACAGTTTGAGAAAATAGTAGTTCCAGTCATGATATCATGCACATGATAAATTTTGTACACTGATAACATGTGAGCATCCCTTCACCTCATGGGCTTGGCCCATAAACCTGGTGTATAAATTCGGTTTCTGTGGTTTTTTAAAAGTTAGAAATATTGGCCTGGAGTTTCCGCAATCTTTTGCACTAATTTTAAAAACATCGCCAGAAGCAGGCCCCGCCCACAAAACTTGCCATGCCCTCAGGGTGAATTAATCACCATTGGGAGTTTCTGCTAACTACACTCATTTGCAGGCCTTCGAGGAGGCTCCAAAAATTAAAATGGAACTTTTGGGTGCAAGGACACTAATAGGTATGTTTTGAATGAATTTTTAAAAAAAACCAAAGGAATTGACTATTGTACCCCAATCTAACTAGAAAATAGTTTTGTATATGTTTAAAAGTCATTTTCTGTACTTTAAAATCAGGTTACTCACAGGTGGTGGATTGACACTGTGATTTAAAATGCTTATTTTTTGTGATTAAACCCATTTTCAGCTGTATTAATCAAACCTTACCAAGTAACCACTCTTAAATAAATCAAGGAATATTTTTTTAAAGCAAATATTTAAAATTAAAGATGTTGTAAAACGTTGCCCGATTGTGCTGGTTCATGGCAGATTTTGCGTTCGATATGCAAATGAATTTGAGTGGAAAGGGTGGGTGGGGGGAACATTCTTCAAAATGGGTGCAATTTACTCCAGAATCGCCGATTGTGCCCAAAGTGGAAACTCTACCCTGTTAATTCTTACTTTTAGAAGACTTCCAACATTTTCATCCTGGGATGCCACAAGAAGATACATTAAATATGAACATATGAAGTGAAGGGGTGAATAGATCCATCAGTGCTCATCTTGTCTGGTACACAGTACAACTTTATGTAGCACTGCCCAATTGTTAGTAATGCTAACTGTTGGGGGTGGCCAAAAAAAACCAAATATCATATCTATGGAAAATATTAGTGAGAAAATCTGTGAAATTCCACCTTGACTCCCTGAGCAAGTTTCAGGAGACCATGGTTACCCATAACACATCACTAGATATGCTTAACTAATTCATTCCCCAATTATCCCAATTTCTTTGAAAACACAGAATCATAGATTGTAACAGCACAGAAACAAGGCATTCAGCGTCAGTGTCTTTCTTCATATGCGCCACATAGACTAATTCCACTCTTCTGCTGGCTTTCCCTATCCTTTAATATTTTTCAAGCAGCTATCCTTTTAAAAGAATCCATGGATATTGCTTCAACAATATTTTGTGGCAGAACATTCCACATTCCAACTGCAATCTGTAAATATTTTAAAAACATTTTCCTTTCGTTTTTTTGTGATTATTGTAAATTATGCCTTCTCATTACCATCAGGCCATCCTTCAGGTCACTGCTTAACCTTCTCGACTTCAGTGGAAAAAAGCCTTAACCTCTCCAGTCTCTCTTCATAACTGCAACTCCTCATTCTTGGCAACGTCTCAGTGAATCTATACAGCATTTTTGCTGTTGCATTTATGTACTTCCTATATTGGAGTTCCCAACAGTGGCCAAACTAAGGTCTTGTATAAAATCAAATTACTGTAACTCATTTCTTTTGTATTCTATGCCTCTGTATATAAAATCAGGGATTTTTTTAAATGTCCTTTTATTACTTACTTGTGCTGCTATCTTTAATGGCTTGTGTCTCTCCATAGCGAGCTTCCTTTGTTCCTCTATGCCATTTAGAATCATCATTTTTAAGATGCATTTCCTTCCCCTATTCTTTCAAAATGTATAATGCATTTTACTACATTGAATTACACCTGTCAACTACCTGCCCATCATGTCAACTACCTGCCCATCATGCTAGCCTATCTTTTACACACCTGCAGTCTTTCACAATTCATCATGTAAATGATAAATAAGAGCACCCAAAACTGACCCTGGTGGTACACCACTCACCATATCTTTCCAGTCCAAGAAACTTTCCTTTGTTTTTTGCCCTCTAGCCATCTCTCTACCCATGTGGTCTCACTCTCCCTAATTCCATTTGCCCTTTGACCTTATGAAATGTTGATGATAAATGCATATATACCAAATCCACTGCATTGTCTTATCTATTCTCTACTATTTCTTCAAAGAATTATAAGGTTGGTTAAGCATTGTGCTTTTGAGAAATCTGCACTGAGTGTCCCTGATTAACTTGTGTTTTTCCAAATGCTTAGTAATTTCACCCCATATTATTATAAGTGTTAGTAGTTTACTGACAATTGAAGTAAGACTAACTCCTGTCAAACCTGTTTTTTTTCAAAAACATTTTTTTAAAAACATTTTGCTCTCCAGTCCTCGAGCTCAGTTTTCCTTTCCATAAAACTCTGGAAAAATAGAACTCCACCATTTCTTCCCTAACTTTCCTCACGATCTTTAGAATGATTAGGTCCCAGTGTACCTTTTATAATTTTGAGTAATTTCTTCAGTACCATTTATCAAAATAATAACACCCAGTGACTGACTTTTTAAAATTTGTTTATGGGACCTGGACGTCGTTGGCAAGGCCAACATTTATTGCCCATCTCTAATTGCCCTTGAGAAGGTGGTGGTGAGCTGCCTTCTTGAACTGCTGCAGTTCGTGTGGTGAAGGTACTCCCACAGTGCTGTTAGGTAGGGAGTTCCAGGATTTTGATCCAGCGACGATGAAGGATCGGCGATATACTTCTAAGTTAGGATGCTGTGTAACTTGGAGGGGTACTTGCAGGTGATGGCGTTCCCATGCGCCTGCTGCCCTTGTCCTTCTAGGTGGAAGAGGTCATGGGTTTGGGAGGTGCTGCTAAAGAAGCCTTGACGAGTTGCTACAGTGCATTCTTGTAGATGGTACACACTGCAGCCATGGTACGCCGGTGGTGGAGCGAGTGAATGTTTAAGGTGGTGGATGGGGTGTCAATCAAGCGGGCTGCTTTGTCCTGGATGGTGCCGAGCTTCTTGAGTGTTGTTGGAGCTGCACTCATCCAGGCAAGTGGAGAATATTCTATCACACTCCTTACTTGTGCCTTGTAGATGGTGGAAAGGCTTTGGGGAGTTGGGAGGTGAGACACTCGCTGCAGAATACCTAGCCTCTGACCTGCTCTTGTTGCCACAGTATTTATGTGGCTGGTCCAGTTAAGTTTCTGGTCAATGGTGACCCCCAGGATGTTAATGGTGGGGGATTCAGCAATGGTAATGTCATTGAATGTCAAGCGGTGGTGGTTAGATTCTCGCTTGTTGGAGATGGTCATTGCCTGGCACTTGTGTGGCGCGAATGTTACCTGCCACTTATCAGCCCAAGCCTGAACGTCATCCAGGTCTTATTGCATGTGGGCATGGACTGCTTCATTATCTGAGGAGTTGTGAACTGTTTTACACCCACCTCTGGTAGCTCCATAATCTCAATATCCACTTCCTTTGCAAAAATATGGGACTGTTGAATTCGGAAATAGAGCTGTGTGTTTTTGTGACATACTTACTGTGGAAACTAGAGGCAGTTTAATGTAAAAGAGTATGTGACTGTTAAAATAATTTAACATGCCACATAGGTAGTAGTAAGTCAGTAGTGCTGCTACTTTTAGAACACATTTTCAGGCTTGTTAACACTAGAGTACAGAAGAAAATAGTGGAGCTTGACTAGGAGCTTAAAATAGTAAAAATGATCCAATGCTCAGTTCTGGGTTTTCTGTTCTGCTTTGGAGTCCCACAGTCCTATTTCTGAATTTCTCAACAGTCTTAATACATTTGAAATGTGTTAGGCAGGATAACTTCATTTAAAAAGTGTAAGAAGCTTCTGTTTTGACTTTAGCACAAGCCTGTTAAAAATAATGTTGCCAATTTTAGATCCTATGCACCAGCTGGTAACAAATTACTAATGGTCTCTCTCTGGAATTGCTGTTATATGAAGCAACACCTCTGAGAAATAGCACTTTCCTTTTTGTTTTGATTTAATTATGGTAAAGTAAACTAGACACGAATGCCACGTCAAAGAGTGCCTGAGTATTTGAAACTGTCATTGGCCTGGATTTTGCGGTTGGCAGCATACCTATGGAGTACGCCACCGGCATCTGAACAGAATGCGCACTTACCTGATGGGGACCCTCCTTCACGAACTTGCTCTTTGACGCTGCGTACTCGAGGGCAGCGTAATGGCCCACGGATCCCAAGCGCTTCAGGTAGGAGGAGAAAGCAGGCCAAGCAAGAGTAGAATGAGGAGAATTGGCTTAATGTCTTCTTGATAAGATTTTGAAGAGCGTTTTGAGGGCAAGGAGAGAAAAAAACAAGGTAAATAGGCAGGGTGTGTTCCAGAGGTGTGACTTACATAGCTGAAAGCTCCGTCACCAAGTGAGGACAACTGGGAGGGAGGGGACGCACAAGAGGCTAGAGTCAGAAGACTGTAGGGAATGGACTGAGACATAGGACTGAACCTCCAAAAATAATTCAAATAACAAATGGTCAGAAGGATAAAAAGAGAATTCAAATTGAACAAAGCTGTACATTCTAAAGGCAACAGTAGGAAGTCCTTCCAATATTATAATAGCAAGAAGGTTATAAAAGAAAATAAATATTCCTTAAGGATGCAAACTGAATTTGAACTAAAAATAGTTTACTTACTAAGTGATTACTTTCTGGAGGTTTTCACCAGGCAAAGCACCCATCATAGGAAGTTCTATAACTGAGCTTAATTACTTTGATATGACCTGCATGGAGATACTAGACAGGCAGGTTCAAAGCCAATAGATCTCCAGGATTTTTGAAGTATAGGTCATGCCTGTCTAATCCAGCTGAATTTTTTGAAGAGGTCACTAGCATGGTGAATAGGGGAGTGTCTATGGATGTTTTCTATATGGACTTCTAGAAGGCATTTGATAAGGTTCCACACAAGATATTATTAGCAAAAATGAACGTGCACAGAATTGAAGGTACCCTTGGCAGTTAGCTGGAAGGTAGGGGATAAATAGAGTAGGGATAAAGGGAACATTCTCTGATTGGTGGAAATGACATGGTGTCCTCCAGGGATCTGTGGGCTTCAGATCTTCACCAGTATGACTTTAATGAAAGATTAGAGAGTTGCATATCCAAGTTTGCAGATGACACTAAATTAGAAGGCACAATAAGTCTTGTGGATGGCAGCAGGAAGTTACAAAGGGATGTAGACAGCCTAAATGATTTGGCAAAACTGTGGCAGATGGAGTTCAATGCGGGGAAGTGCAAAGCCATCCACTTTGGATCTGAGAAAGATAAATTGGAATGTTTTCTTAGTGATAAGAGACTAGGAGCTATGGAGGAGCAAAAGGATTTGGGTGTCCATGTACACAAATCACAAAGTTAGTACTGTACTGTGGTAAACCACTGTTATACCTGCCTGTGTGGGTGTTTGTATTCCACTGTGTACATGTCTGTACATGCCTCGGCTGACTCCTCCCACGAGTCCAGGTACAAAGGTGACTGCTCCACAGTCCCTCTGTATTCTGGACTGGTCGACCACTCGAGGCACACCTTCATTCTCTTGTTAATAAAAGCCTGTTAGTTACTCGCTTAACCTTAGTCTTTTGAGTAATTGATCGCATCAATTTTATTAACAAGATTTTTTTGTAATGGAGAAGATCCTCACACCAGCATGCCTGGACTTAGACCATCGGGAGGCGGACGCATCCACCAAGTTTGCTCACTGGCTTAGGTGCTTTGACAGATTCCTGATCACCTCCGCTGCAACGGTCAAATCGTATGAGGACAAACTGGATGTCCTGACCTCCAAAGTGAACCACCGAGCGTACTCGGTCATCCAGGACGCGACCTCGTACACGGCTGCTCTCAAGCTCCTCGAGGACCAGTACACGCGCCCAGTGAACGAGGTGTACGCCAGGCACCTCCTGGGGAGTCGTAAACAACAACCTGGGGAATCGACCGAGGAATACCTTCAGGCACTGTCTGTGCTTGGCCGGGCCTGTGGTTGTAAGGATGTAAAGGCCGCCGTGTACACAGAGGAACTTATCCGGGACGCTTTTGTAGCGGGCCACAGGTCCAATTACACCCGACACCGACTGTTGGAGCAGAGTGACCTCGACCTCAACAAGGCCTCTGAACTCTCACTATCATTGGACGCAGCCTACCGGGGCATGGATGCCTACTCCTCTGCACCGTGGACGCCGCGGGGAACGACAGCCTGGGACACGGTAGGACCGTCTCATAGCGCCGTGCCACCCCAGCCACATCCCAGCAACGGCCCAACTACCGCAGCAGTGTCCCAAGGCCAGAAATGCTACTTCTGTGGCCAGGCCAAACACCCCAGAGCGCGCTGCCCGGCGAAAAATGCGATCTGCTCGGACACTACGCCAGCGTCTGCAGGGCCAAAGCCACCCCGAACCCCAGCAGCGCCGCGTGTGGGCCGCCATCTTGGGCCTCCCCAGCCATGTGCGAACCACCGGAACAGCAGCCATTTTGGACGCCTCCAGCCACATGGGGATCATGGACGACGCCAGCCGGGACGCAGCAGGCCCCCAACACCGCCTCATCTGATACCCGCAGCGACACACCGACCCCTACGCTGGCCTCCGTTACGCTGGACCAAGCGAGACCGCACCAACTGGCCCGGTCCACAATGGACATTAAGGTAAATGGTCACGAAACAACCTGCCTTTTTGACTCTGGGAGCACGGAGATCTTCATCCACCCCGACACGGTGCGGCGTTGCTCTCTCCCAGTCCTGCCTGCGCACCAGCGGATTTCTATGGCCTCCGAGTCCCAGTCGGCGGACATTGGCGGCTACTGCGTGGTGACACTCTTAGTAGACGGGACTGTGTACGATAATTTTAAACTTCTGGTCCTGCCCCACCTCTGCGCTGCCGTTCTACTGGGGTTAGATTTTCAGTGCCACCTTAAAAGTGTTACGATGGCGTACGGTGGACCCCTCCCCCCACTCAGTCCGCAGCCAGCAGCTTCCAAATTGCCCGCCGCGCACCAGGTGCAACCTCTCCACACTCAGAGTCACCCCCCCCCCCACTGTTTGCTAACTTCACCCCCGACTGTAAGCCCATTGCCACAAAGAGCAGGCGATACAGTGCCGGGGACAGGGTTTTCATTAAAACCGAAGTGGAGCGGCTCCTGAAGGAGGGGATTATTGAGGGCAGCAGCAGCCCCTGGCGAGCCCAGGTTGTGGTCGTTAAGACCGGCGAGGAGCAGCGCCTGGTCATCGACTACAGCCAGACAATAAATCGCTACACCCTGCTGAACGCTTACCCACTCCCCCGCATAGCTGATGTGGTCAACCAGATCGCGCAGTACTGCGTCTTCTCGACCATTGACCTGAAATCAGCGTACCACCAGCTCCCTATCCGCCCTGAGGACCGCCAGTATACTGCCTTTGAGGCAAACGGCCGCCTCTATCACTTCCTTAGGGTTCCCTTTGGCGTCACCAACGGGGTCTCCGTCTTCCAAAGGGAGATGGACCGGATGGTCGATCAAAATGTGTTGCAGGCCACTTTCCCATATCTGGACAATGTGACCATCTGCGGCCATGACTTGCAGGACCATGACGCAAACCTCGAAAAATTCCTCTGCACCGCCCAACTCCTGAACCTGACGTATAACAAGGAGAAGTGCATATTCCGCACAACCCGCCTCGCCATCCTTGGCTGTGTTGTGGAACACGGAGTCATTGGTCCCGACCCCGACCGGATGCGTCCCCTTATGGAACTCCCACTGCCTCAAGGCCCTGAAGAGGTGACTAGGGTTTTTCTCCTATTACGCCCAGTGGGTCCCCTACTATGCGGACAAGGCCCGTCCGCTGATCAAGTCCACCTCTTTTCCCTTGACGGCAGAGGCCCGCTTAGCCTTCCACCGTATCAAGGAAGACATTGCCAAAGCCACCATGCACGCAGTGGACGAATCCATCCCCTTCCAGGTGGAAAGCGACGCGTCCGACTTTGCCCTGGCCACTACCCTTAATCAGGCGGGGAGACCCGTAGCCTTCTTTTCACGAACCCTCCAGGGCCCGGAGACCAGACACTCCGCTGTTGAGAAGGAGGCCCAGGCTATTGTGGAGGCTGTGCGTCATTGGAGGCACTACCTGGCCGAAAAACGATTTACCCTGCTCACTGACCAGCGTTCAGTTGCTTTTATGTTTAACAACAAGCAGAGGGGAAAAATCAAAAACGACAAGATCTTGAGGTGGAGAATCGAACTTTCCACCTACAATTACGAGATCTTGTACCGGCCCGGGAAGCTCAATGAACCCCCGGGTGCTCTATCGCGTGGCACCTGCGCCAGCGCGCAGATCGATAGACTGCGGGCCCTCCACAATGACCTCTGCCACCCGGGGGTCACCAGGTTCTTCCACTTCATCAAGGCCCGCAACCTGCCTTACTCCATTAAGGAGGTCAGGACCATGACCAGGAACTGCCAAGTCTGCGCTGAGTGCAAACCGCACTTTTATAGACCAGACAGGGCTCACCTGATAAAAGCCACTCGCCCCTTCGAGTGCCTGAGCGTTGATTTTAAAGGGCCTCTCCCCTCCTCCGACCGCAATGTATACTTCCTCAACATTATTGATGAGTACTCCCGTTTCCCGTTCGCCATCCCCTGCCCGGACATGACCAGTGCCACGGTCATTAAATGTCTGAACGACCTCTTCACCCTGTTCGGTTTCCCCAGCTATATCCATAGCGACCGGGGCTCATCATTTATGAGCGACGAACTCCGCCAGTACCTGCTCGCTAGGGGTATTGCCACAAGCAGGACCACCAGTTACAACCCCCGGGGGAACGGACAGGTGGAAAGAGAGAATGCGACAGTTTGGAAGGCCGCCCTGCTAGCCTTAAAGTCTAGGGGCCTTCCGACCTCCCGCTGGCAGGATGTGCTCCCCGATGCGCTCCACTCTATTCGGTCACTGCTCTGCACTGCCACTAACGCCACCCCTCATGAAAAAATGTTTGTCTTCCCAAGGAAGTCCACATCGGGGACATCGCTACCGCCATGGCTGACGTCCCCAGGGCCGGTCCTACTGAGAAGACACGTGAGGACCCATAAAACGGACCCCCTGGTCGAGAGGGTCGACCTCCTCCACGCCAACCCCCAGTATGCTTACATTGCGTACACCACTGTTATACCTGCCTGTGTGGGTGTTTGTATTCCACTGTGTACATGTCTGTACATGCCTCGGCTGACTCCTCCCACGAGTCCAGGTATAAAGGTGACTGCTGCACAGTCCCTCTGTATTCTGGACTGGTCGACCACTCGAGGCACACCTTCATTCTCTTGTTAATAAAAGCCTGTTAGTTACTTGCTTAACCTCAGTCTTTTGAGTAATTGATAGCGCATCATGTACACAGATACAAAAATAATCAAAAGGGCTAAAGGGATATAGAATCATAGAATGGTTACAGCACAGAAGGAAGCCATTCAGCCCATTGAGCCCGTGGCCTTTATCGCAAGGGGGTTGGAATATAGAAGTAAGGAAGCGATGCTTCAGTTGTACAGAGCCTTGGTCAGACCCCTTCTGGAGTACTGAATTCGGTTGTTGGCACCAAACCTCAGGAAGGATATATTGGTGCAGTGGAGATTCACTAGAATGACAACGGGAGTTAAAGGGTTAAATTGAGAGGACAGGTTACATAAACTTGGTTTGTATTCCTTTTTTGAGTTGAGAAGGTTAAGGGGTTATCTAATCAAGGTCTTTAAATTTATAAAAGGATTTGACAGGGTAAATGTAGAAAAGCAATTTCCTCAAGTGTGGGAGTCCAGAACAAGGGGGCATCATATTAAAACTAGAACTGGGCCATTTAGGAGTGAAATCAGGAAGCACTGTTTCACACAAAAGGTAGTGGAAATCTGGAACTTGTTCCCCTAAAAGGCTGTGGGTGCTGGGTCAGTTGAGATTTCAAGACTGAGATTGATTGATTTTGTTAGATAAGGGTATCAAGGAATATGGAGCATAGGCAGATAAATGGAGTTGAGGTGCAGATCAACCATGATCTAATAGAATGGTGGAACAGGCTCAAGGTATTGAATGGCTTACTCCTATTCCTAGATGATATATACTTGAGGGTGCCAGGTCAGACTAGAGATAAAATCTGCAAAGAAGGAGCCAGTGACAACAGGGGAGATCCCACTGTATATTATGCTTTTAAAACAATGAGTGATCCCCTGATGTCCCAATACCCAAATGATCCCTGGAAGCAAAATTTGGAAGTACAAATATCATGCAGGAGTTGAACCTCATTGAACTGTAAACAGATTTTATGAAATTGTAATTAAACATTTGGAATCCCCTCCTAAAACTCAGCTAAAATCTCTCAACAACCTCTAACAACTGTTGTAATTTGGCATCTGAGGTTGAAAGGTGTTGACTAGCACAGGAAAACATAGAAACATAGAAGATAGGAGCAGGAGTAGGCCATTTGGCCCTTCGAGCCTGCTCCGTCATTCAGTGAGATCATGGCTGATCATCCAAATTCAGTACCCTGTCCCTGCCTTCTCCCCATATCCCTTGATCCCTTTAGCCTCAAGAAATATATCCAACTCTTTCTTGAATATATTTAATGAACTGGCCTCCACCGCCCTCTGTGGCAGAGAATTCCACAGGTTCACCACTCTCTGGGTGAAGAAATTCCTCCTCATTTCAGTCCTAAATGGCTTACCCCTTATCCTTAGACTATGACCCCTGGTTCTGGACTCCCCGGCCATCAGAAACATCCTTCCTGCATCTAGTCTGTCCAGGCCTGACAGAATTTTATAGGTTTTGATGAGATCCCCTCTCAATCTTCTAAACTCCAGTGAGTATAAGCCCAATTGACACAATCTCTCCTCGTACGTCATTCCTGCCAAAACAAATTTAAGAGGCCGAAGAGACGACTATTTCAGCCATGTTAAGCTATTTCTGGCCTATTACTCTTTTTTTTTCTCCTGGCAGTTGGGATCTCATGCGATTTGTTTCGATTTGTCGTCTTTTTTCCTCCACAAAACCACTACAGCCATCAATGGGTTTCCCAACTGGAATATCCTGATGTGAGGGCTGATAGGTGCGTTGGGATGTAGGATATGTGCTCTGTGTGCATCCATTGCTGTCTGGATACTTGCAACTGCAGATAGAGGTCACCAGACCTCACTTTGGTAGATAATTAATATATGCAGAGGCTCCAATTCTCAAGGTAGGTTGTGGCAACAGGCAGATGGCTCAGAAAAGTATGAAGGTCAGGTTTGCTGGATGGTTCTTCAGAAACACTTGAATCACAGCACATCATGTTTTACATGATACTGCAGGAAAGAAGGCATGCTAGGATGATCATCCAGCAAAGCCTGATTGATGTCACACACCACATGATGCCACCAACTATATTTGTAGGCATTGGCGCACCTATCTGACAATGGCAACTGTCATCACAGTACTGTAACTAGATCAGTAGAGAGACAGATGTCCTTTTAGCATTGGCAAAAGGCTGCTAATGGGTTGCAATGCCTTTTGTGTCTTTCAGAATTTATATCCCCTCCTTGCAACACACTCTTTTAATTGTCCCCATTCCTTTAAACTTGCATGCATTTTTGCTCTCGCCATTATTGTGCTCCTTATACTTGACCTGCTCTACACCTGGATTTGTGAATAGTAATGCAAAAGCTGACCCAGGAAATTTGCATGCTATTCGTACATTACCATCGAGGTGGGATTAGCACCATAAATCATGGCTGATCTTCTACCTCTCCTCCACCTTCCCATATCCCTTGATTCCATTAGTATCCAAATATTTATCGACCTCGGTCTTGAATATACTCAACGACTGACCCTCCACAGCCCTCTGGGGTAGAGAATTCCAAAGATTCACAGCCTTTTAGTGAAGAAATTTCTCCTCATCTCAGTCCTAAATGGCTGCCCCCTTATTATGAGACTGTGACCCCTAGTTCCAGACTCCTCAACCAGGGGAACCATCCTCCCTGCATCTACCCTCTCAAGTTTCTTAAGAAATTTATAGTTTTCAATGAGATCACCTCTCATTCTTCTAAACTTTAGGGAATATAGGCCTAGTCTACTCAATCTCGCCTCACAGGACAATCCCCTCATCCCAGGGATCAGCCTAGTGAACCTTTGTTGCACTCCCTCTAAGGCAAGTATATCCTTCCTTGGGTAAGGAGTCCAAAACTACAGTTTGCCTATTCAGCACTAGTTCTGAAGCTTTAAGACATGACTTGCACCAGGAGCAGAAAACCGGTCCCACTAAATGAAATAGCAAAGGATAATCCTGAGCATTATTTCAAGTTAAAACATGAATGTGAATGCACAGTTGTTTTCATAGAATCATAGAATAGCACAGCACAGAAGGAGGACATTCGGCCCATCGAGTCTGTGTCGGTTTTTAATATCAGTGAGCGCTAGCATCAAGCACTCTCAGATCGCATCGGGTACAGCACAGCTAGTGCTGAGTGACGCTTCCTTACTCTGCCTCAAAATGTATACCCGAACCATTCCTTTCTCCTCTCTTTCCACCGCCACCCCCCCCCCCCCCACTGCATTATTGCAATTTTTTTTCACTTCCTAGTGAATTTGCCAAATTTTGAAATCACAAACGGAGAATTGTTTTGCAGCAAAGGTTTGTACTTCAATAATGAGAAAATTGTTAGCATATACAGGATGGTTGTGGGGGCTTCAACCAATTGGGCTGCCTGTCCCTAGTGTTTATGCTGCTATCAACACCTCTGGCTAAAAGCATGGTGAGTGCAACGTAGATTCCACTTTGCTTTTCTGTCTAAATTTGCTGTGTAATTCAGAACTGCCATTTTAACAAGCTAGCAGTATAAGTATTGCTGCTTACACTTCAAAAAAAATAACTGATTGGGGTATATTATGAAACTGTTGCAACCAATACTCTTATATAATTAAAGTTCAAAGGTACTCTTAAATACCCTGCAGTGTTCCAAGTATAGTTGTACCCGTTTTTTGCGATGGCCAATTTCCTATGGCCCCTGCTGCAATCGCCAATTATTATAAGTGGTTTCGCCCCGCCTGTAGCGAGCATGCAAACCCCCTTACTACACGTTCTGGGTGATAGGGATTACTGAGGACAGATTTGAACATGGACAGCGTTTTCGGGCTCACCCGTACAATGTTTATTAAGGTTAACAAAAACCACTCCACTCGCATACAGTACAAGCGGTGTGAACACAACAGTACAGTTTAAAACAGTACAACCCTGACTTGTCCAACAAGCCCCTGCCGTGCTGACTTACCACGGCCAAAAATCACCCTCCCGTAAACTAAACTATCACAGGACCCTTCCAACGCTAAACCCCCTCTGGTTTGGTAGGAACATACAGACACCCCCTTACACAGCTAAGTGATCTTGTGGGTGTGTAGACTTGGCAATGCTCACCTTGATTTCCCCTTTTATCTTGCTTGCAGCTTCCTACCGTACGTCTCGGCTACCTGGTTCCGTACCGGCCTTGCGGCACGCGAGTCCCAGCCTTAGTCGACATTCGTCTCGGTTAGAAGAGCAAGGCTCAGCTCTTCTTGATGTTACGTTGTGTGGAGGGCAGGAGAGCGAGAGAGCGAGCTATCCAAACTGCTCTTTTTATACCCCTCCAATACACAAACCGTTGTCTGTGGTTTTAATGGACACATGGCCTGGGGGAATGGGTTTTCGATCTCTTGAATGGTTTGAAATGGTTTTTGATCTCTTTTCAATCTTCCTGCCGATTAACTTAACGAGTTCATCTTGACCAGAACAATGAGTCATCAGCCTTGTTAATCAAGACTTGGGAGTGGGCCTCTCGGGCCATTGTTCCCAGGACAGTTTGTTTTCATACGAATGAGTCCTCTCCAGTTTGAGTGGGTTTTACACTGCTCCCCCCCCCCCCCCCAAAAAAAACAGCCTGTCCAGTTTTTAATAGGGGTTAAAAATCCATAAAGTGTGCGTCGACTGCTACACACTGAACTGCTTTGAAGTGCAAACACTTATGTAGGCCATAACAACCACCATTTTGCGTACAATGAATCTTCCACAAATAGTTATGATCTGAATGACCAGTTAATCTGTTTTGCCAGTGTCACTTGGCCAGTACAGTGGGAAGATATTTTCACCAGAACAGGCAGCTAGGGCCTTGGTCTAATCTCTCAACTGAACGATGGCAACACATTGGTCAGGACACTGGGAAAACTCCTTTGCTCCTGTTCGAACACTGCCATGGGATGTTTTACATCTACCTGTATTTTTTTTACATCCATCTGAATAGGCAGATGGATTCTCGGTTTAATATCTCATGGGAAAGATGCACCTCCAACAATGCAGTACTCCAGATTATGTGCTCAAGTTATGTGGGTCCATAACTGAACTTCTGACTCTGAGGCAAGAGTGCTATCACAGAGCCAAGCAGATGTAGGGCTGGGGACAGTTGCAAAAGTAGAATATTTAGATATAATGGGGTAACTGTATCCTTTGACCTCAAATAGAGCTTCTCAAATAGAACTCGTGGTAGGAAAGATATTGGAATCTTTATCAAAGATGTAATAGAAAAACATCTAGAAACCAAAAATATACAGATTTTTAAAAGGGAAGGTCACGCTTGACCAACCTTATTGAATTATTTGAAGACATAACAGAAAGAATAGACAAGGTTAATGAAGTGGATGTAATATACAGGGACCTTCAATTAAGGTACAGCAGAATAGACTCATTACTAAGGTCAGAGCATGCAGAGTCAGGGACAAGTAGCAGAATGGATAGCAAGCTAGCTACAAAACAGAGAGCAGGAGTTAAAGGTTTTTACTCAGGCTGATGGAAAGTGGGAAATGGTATTCCACGGGGATCAGTTCTGGGACCACTGTTATTTACCATTTACATAAAATGATTTGGACTCCGGAATCAGAAGTACAATATAAAAATTTGCGGATGTCAGCAAATTGGGAGGGGGGTGGGGAGTATAGTCAACTCGAGGTAGACTGCAACAAGATGTTAACAAAGTTGCAGAAAGGGTGAGTAAATGGAAAATGAATTTCAATATAGGTAAGTGTGAGATGGCGCCTCTTTAAGGAAGCCACCTACTCCTTAGAAAATAATAGTCTAACTGGGGTACAGGCGCATAGGAATCTCGGGGTAGAGTTTCACAAATCACAGTTGTAACTTCAAGACACAAAGATCTAGTTTATTTTAGTCAGATTCACTGCCTAACAATGAGTGTTTTAGTCCATGTGTGGTGTTAAATGTAGATTTACGACAATTACCTTGTTTTACTTTTTTTTATTCGGTCTGGGTTGTGGCATCGCTGGCAAGGTCAGCATTTATTGCCCATCCCTAATTGCCCTCGAGAAGGTGGTGGTGAGCTGCCTTCTTGAACCACTGCAGTCCGTGTGGTGAAGGTACTCCCACAGTGCTGTTAGGGAGGAAGTTGCAGGATTTTGACCCAGCAACGATGAAGGAACGGCGATATATTTCCAAGTCAGGATGATGTGTAACTTGGAGGGGAATTTGCAGGTGATGGTGTTCCCATGCGCCTGTTGCCCTTGTCTTTCTAGGTGGTAGAGGTCGCGGGTTTGGGAGGTGCTGTCGAAGAAGCCTTGGCAAGTTGCTGCAGTGCATCTTGTAGATGGTACACACTGCAGCCACGGTACGCCGGTGGTGGAGGGAGTGAATGTTTAAGGTGGTGGAAGGGGTGCTAATCAAGCGGGCTGCTTTGTCCTGGATGGTGTCGAGCTTCTTGATTGTTGTTGGAGCTGCACTCACCCAGGCAAGTGGAGCGTATTCCATCACACTCCTGACTTGTAGATGCTGGAAAGGCTTTGGGGAGTCAGAAGGTGAGACACTCACCACAGAATACCTAGCCTCTGACCCGCTCTTGTTGCCACAGTATTTTTGTGGCTGGTCCAGTTAAGTTTCTGGTCAATGGTGACCCTCAGGATGTTGATGGTGGGGAATTCAGTGATGGCAATGCTGTTGAATGTCAAGGGGAGGTGGTCATTGCCTGGCACTTGTGTGGCCCGAATGTTACTTGCCACTTATCAGCCCAGGCCTGAATGCCATCCAGGTGTTGCTGCATGCGGGCATGGACTGCTACATTTTCTGAGGAGTTGCGAATTGAACTGTGCAATCATCAGCGAACATCCCCACTTCTGACGGAGGGAAGGTCATTGATGAAGCAGCCGAAGATGTTTGGGCCTAGGACACTGCCCTAAGGAACTCCTGCAGCGATGTCCTGGGGCTGTGCTGATTGACCTCCAACTACCACAACCATCTTCCTTTGTGCTAGGTTTGACTCCAGCCAGTGGAGAGTTTTCCCCCTGATTCCCATTGACTTCAGTTTTATTAGGGCTCCTTGATGCCATACTCGGTCAAATGCTTCCTTGATGTCAAGGGCAGTCACTCTTACCTCACCTCTGGAATTCAGCTCTTTTGTCCATGTTTGGACCAAGGCTGTAATGAGGTCTGGAGCTGAGTGGTCCTGGTGGAACCCAAACTGAGCATCGGTGAGTAAGTGCCGCTGATAGCACTGTCGACAACACCTTTCATCACTTTGCTGATGATTTAGAGTAGACTGATGGGGCAGTAATTGGCCAGATTGGATTTGTCCTGCTTTTTATGGACAGGACATACCTGGGCAGTTTTCCACATTGTCGGGTAGATGCCATTGTTGTGGCTAGTTCTGGAGCACAAGTCTTCAGCACGACAGCCGGGATGTTGTCATTTTCACTTAAGATGTTCTGCAGAATCAATCAGAGAAGGAGCTGGAGGAAGACTCAAGTGCACTCAGCCGTTTCTTGATATCACGTGGAGTGAATCGAATTGGCTGAAGACTGGCTTCTGTCACGGTGGGGACCTCAGGACGAGGCCGAGATGGGTTATCCATTCAGCACCTCTGGCAGAAGATGGTTGCAAATGCTTCAGCCATTTCAGAGGGCAGTTAAGAGTCAATCACATTGCTGTGGGTCTGGAGTCACATATAGGCCAGAACCAGGTAAGGATGGCAAATTTTCCTTCCTTAAAGGACATTAGTAGGTTTTTACAACAATCTAATAGTTTCATGGTCACCATTACTGATGCTAGCTTTTTATTCCAGATTTATTTAATTAACTGAATTTAAATTCCCCAGCTGCCGTGGTGGGATTTGAACTCTGGACTACTAGTTCAGTAACATAACCACTATGCTACCATTCCCATTTACTTATAGTGGTAACATATGACATGGCATGTAGTGAATGTGCAGAAATGCTATTGTAGATAGGATGATTCTGGTACTTTTAGCATTAGGAATGGAGTCTTTTGCAGTTTTATAATAACTAAACTTGGTCGCATTGAAAAATATAACTGATAAATACTACACTTCTTGACACAATTGCGACACCTTTAAGTTATCACTTCACTTTCATTTATTTGCCATTTAGTTTCAACACAGGTTTCAGCAATATTTCAGCAAACCAGTTTTTAGCCAAAATGTCAACCTGTGTGAAATTATCCATCAAGCTTAAAATGTCATGACTAACCTTTGCTTCAGACAATTTCATTTTGTTTATTATAATAGATGAAAACAGGAATGAAGGGCGTGTTTTCAACACGATAGTAATGAGGCTTTCCAAAACACAAATATGCTTTGGCTGGAACTTAATTCTTATCGCCCTTGAGCAATTCAATTGGATACGACCAATATTGTACCAGAAAATAAATCATGTACATCTGTTATAATTCTCAATGTGCTTGGTAATTGTAGAATTCTAAGTGACTCCACTTCAATCATAAGGTTGAATTTACCAGACTGATCCTTTGTCTTACCATGTTCCTGCACATTTACCATATACCGTGTGATATGTATGTTACCACAGTTGGGAATGCAGTAATTAAAAAGAAGTAATTTCAATCTTGACATGCAGTACCATATAGTACCCTCCAACAAGTAGCCTACTTTTAATTCAAAATCATTTAGTTTGAATTATTTGCTGATTAAAATGTTTAAAATATTATATTCTCTCTTTTCTGTGATATTTGCATTGGTACAGAGGTCTTTGGAATTGTGGCCTTGACTAAATGTTAGTGAGTACCTCTTCCATAAAGGAACATTGCTGTGTCGAGTGGAAAAAAAATCATATTGGTGCAGTTCTGAGGAAATAGTATTCTGCAGCTGGGTGTCCTGGGAGGTGTAGACATGGTCAGTGGGTGCCCAAAGTGAAAACTTGTTTCATTCCACAGCCCTCGCTTTAACAAACACACACACAATTTTACAATTATTGAGGAATAAACCATTATTAAAATATGCTGCAGGAAAATGTCTTTTAATTCCAGTTTTCCTCATTTGCCGATTCACAGCCAAGAATGCTGTATCTTCTGCATGTCAGATGGCAATGATAAATCAAAGGCAAACTAATTATCTTGTGTCCTTCCTGAACTTAACTTTTTTTCTAAACATATAAAACAGCTCTTTCACTAAATTTCTCCGACCAAACTACCCACCCATATGCTATAATAATGTCAACTTAATAGAAGACCGCAGCTTGTCTTTCATAGAGAACACAGTACACACTGTTTGATTAACAGGCTGTGAAAGCAAACAATGGTACGGGCACTGTTTGCTGAAAGAAATATTTAAGTAAAGAGAACATGTTGCTTAATACTGGATGTTCCCATTAAGGAGCTTCTTCTGTACAATTGGCAATAGCTTAAAGAGTTATTGTACAGCATTTCTGCATTGAAATTAGATTGCAAAAAAAGCTCTATTTAACTCAAATTAAAACAGCAAAGATCTAATTTGTGATTCTATGTATTTTAATACTAAAATTATTCTCAAACCATACATACAGGGGAATTCCTAACACCAGTTGCTGCTTTTAAGCAATTGGCCTTGGTACTCTATATTCTAAAATCTAGACCCTCCATTAGAACTACGACAGCAGTACTTTTGGTCAATGTAATGAACCGTATTTCAATTTTTTCAGTTTCCCTTTACTCTTTAAATGTAGACCACACCGTTCATCTGTAGTGATGGCATTAAACGGGAAATTAGAGACGCGTGCAATAAGGTGACTTTAATCTACATATAGATTGGGCTAACCAAATCAGTAACAATACTGTGGAGGAGGAATTCCTAGAGTGTATACGGGATGGTTTCCTGGACCAATATGTCGAGGAACCAACTAGAGATCAGGCCATCTTAGACTGGGTATTATGTAATGAGAAAGGATTAATTAGCAATCTTGTTGTGCGAGGCCCCTTGGGGAGGAGTGATCATAATATGATAGAATTCTTCATTAAGATGGAGAGTGAAGTAGTTGACTCAGAGACTAGGGTCCTGAATTTAAATAAAGGAAACTACGATGGTATGAGGCATGAGTTGGCTAGGATGGATTGGGGAACGTTACTTAAAGGGTTGACAGTGGATGGGCAATGGCAAACATTTAAAGATTGCATGGATGAACTACAGAATTTGTTCATCCCTGTTTAGCATAAAATTAAAACAAAAAAGGTGACTCAACTGTGGCTAACCAGAGAAATTAGGGATAACATAAGATCCAAGGAGAGGACATATAAATTGGCCAGAAAAAGCAGCAAACCTGAGGATTGGGAGCAGTTTAGGATTCAGCAAAGGAGGACAAAAGGATTAATTAAGAGGGGGAAAATAGATTGAGAGTAAGCTTGCAGGGAACATAACTGACTGTAAAAGCTTCTATAGATATGTGAAGAGAAAAAGATTGGTGAAGTCAAGCGTAGGTTCCTTGCAGTCAGAATCAGGGGAATTTATAATGGGGAACAAAGAAATGGCAGACCAATTAAATACATACTTTGGTCCTGTCTTCACAAAGGTGGACACAAATAACCCCCCAGAGATGTTGGGGAACATAGGGTCTAATGAGAGGGAGGAATTGAATGAAATCAGTATTTGTAGGGAAATGGTGTTAGGGAAATTGACGGATTGAAGGCTGATAAATCCCCAGGGCCTGATAATCTATATCCTAGGGTACTTAAGGAAGTGGCCCTAGAAATAGTAGATGCATTGCTGGTCATCTTCCAAAATTCTATAGACTCTGGAACAGTTCCTATGGATTGGAGGATAGCTAATGTAACCCCACTATTTTTAAAAGGTGGTAGAGAGAAAACGGGGAATTATAGACCGGTAAGTCTGACACCGGTAGTGCGGAAAATGCTAGAGTGCATTATAAAATATGTAATAGCAGAGCACTTGGAAAACAGTGACGGGATCGGACAAAGTCAACATGGATTTACAAAAGGTAAATCATGCTGGACTAATCTACTGGAATTTTTTGAGGATGTAACTGGTAGAATAGATAAGGGAGAACCAGTGGATGTGGTGTATTTGGACTTTCAGAAGGCTTTCGATAAGGTCCCGCATAAGAGATTAGCATGCAAAGTTAAAGCACACAGGATTGGGGGTAAGGTACTGTCTTGGATAGGGAACTGGTTGGCAGACAGGAAGCAAAGAGTTGGAATAAACGGGTCTTTTTCCAAGTGGCAGGCAGTGGCTAGTGCGGTACCGCAGGGATCGGTGCTAGGACCCCAGCTATTCACAATATATATGAATGATCTAGACGAGGGAACTAGATGTAATATCTCCAAGTTTGCAGACGACACAAAGCTGGGTGGGCACGTGTGCTGTGAGGAGGATGCAGAGAAACTCCAATATGATTTGGGCAGGTTGGGTGAGTGGGCAGATGCATGGCGGATGCAGTATAATGTGGATAAATGCGAGGTTATCCACTTTGGTGGCAAAAACAGGAAGACAGATTATTATCTGAATGGCAATAGATTGGGAAAATGGGAAGTGCAACGAGACCTGGGTGTCCTTGTGCACCAGTCGCTGAAGGTAAGCATGCAGGTACAGCAGGCGGTTAAGAAGGCAAATGATATGTTGGCCTTCATAGCGAGAGGATTCGAGTACAGGAGCAAGGATGTCTTGCTGCAGTTGTACAGGGCCTTGGTGAGACTACACCTTGAGTATTGTGAGCAGTTGTGGTCGTCTTATCTGAGGAAGGATGTTCTTGCCATGGAGGGAGTGCAGCGAAGGTTCACCAGATTGATACCTGGGATGGCAGGAATGACGTATGAGGAGAGATTGGGTCGATTAGGCTTATATCCGCTAGAGTTTAGAAGAATGAGAGGGGATCTCATTGAAACTTTTAAAATTCTAACAGGACTAGACAGACTAGATGCAGGAAGGATTGTCCCGATGGCGGGGGAGTCCAGAACCAGGGGTCACAGCCTAAGGATAAGGGGTAAGCCATTTAGGACTGAGATGAGGAGGAATTTCTTCACCCGGAGAGTGAACCTGTGGAATTCTCTACCACAGAAGGCAGTTGAGGCCAATTCGTTAAATACTGTATATTCAAGAAGGAGCTAGATATATTTCTTAAGGCTAAAAGGATCAAGGGATATGGGGAGAAAGCAGGGACAGGGTACTGAATTTGGATGATCAGCCATGATCTCATTAAATGGCGGAATAGGCTCAAGAGGCCAAATGACCTACTCCTGCTCCTACCTTCCATGTTATGCACCAAAGCCTTGCCTCCTACAGAAGAGATTAGGAAATGATTTATGGAAGAAGAATGTGAAACTACAATTCTGCCGTTGGGAAAAGGGAACGGATTTCAGTAATGTAAAAGAAGAGAGCCAGTCTCTCTCATTCTACTTAGTAGGGCTTTGTATTAAAAGTAGAGTCCAATTCTCCAAACCGATTTCCTGATCCGATTGTAAATGCAGAAAAGGAATGTGCAAACATCACTCTTCTGAACCTGGAGGAAGTGTTGTGCGCAAATATAAAAGCACCTACAGCACATTAGGACAGTAACTTGCAACAATGTTTGATCTTAAACTATGATACAAGATTTAAACTTTACTAAAATTTTATTATATCCCCCAGTGTGTGTATTTATCTTTTATAGATGGAACTTTTTTCACAAGTCAGCATATTGAAGGTGGGATGGATAATCAATCTGTTAACTGATCTCAGCAGGGGGTGGAATCAGGGAGCAAAAACAAAAACAATCAGCCAAAGGTTACTGAGCAATAATCAGGGACTCCGCCAGAAAGTGAGCATGTGTGCATATCAATTGGATTTTGAGGGTGTCTGCCCGGTGGATATATAAGGGTAGTGCCCCAAAAATCACAGCTACATTTCAGTTTCCGCTCGCTAGTATTTTCATTGGGGCCTTTTCCGGGGTGGGTCGAACGTCGTGAGAGACACGATTTCGGAGTGCAAGGAAGCCTCACTTGTGATCTCACGATGGAACGGCCAAATCTCGGGATTTTTTGTAGGGAGGTGGGGGTTGGGTGGGAGAAACACGGTGATTTGCGCAAGCGTGAAAATAATTACCAGGTTCAGAGGGCTTTCCATAACACCCATTGCGTTCCTCCTCGCACTGCCACATCCGAGTCCTTGGGTTCCGCTCGGCCCGGCCACACTCATAATATATATATATATATATATATATAAACATGCACAGGCGAGGGCCAGGATTAATCAGTGTGAACAATCGACCTAGTGAGCCACCTCCGAGCGGAGGGAGCCGTGCTCAACTCCCTCCCTTCCGGCCCCGACTGACAACAGAGCCTGTTGCGTGATTGGCATCGTGACCTTCCACCCCTTCCTCCTCCTCCTTGTGAATGCCAAGAGATCTTGCACCTCCTGCGGGGTTGCCGTGGTAACGGAGAGGCAGTGCGAAGCGGCTGGAGCATGAGGTGGGGGAGCAAAGGAGTGAGGATGAGTGAAGGGCTGGCTGGCAGGCCCTGACTCCCAGCAGCAATGACCACTGAGCCTTGTGAGATAGGAGCCCAGGTCATGGGTACTGTAATGTGCTGCCATATTATAAAGAAATAACTTACATCAGGTCCTCCCAAAGCGCTCCACACCCAATTGTGCATAGAAGGTGCAAAAAATATTTAGAAGGAGGATACCAGAACTGAGAGGTTATACCTATCAGGAAAGACTGAACAGGATGGGGCTCCTTTCTCTTAAAAAAAAGAGAAGGCTGAGGGGTGACCTGACAGCGGTCTTAAAAAATTTGAAGGGTTTGATAGAGAAGATGGTGTATATTCCGGAAAGAGTAACAGTCAAAAGCAGGGATAGGTCAGCCTGCAAGTGATGCGACAACGGGGCCACCGATCCACCTACTCCTGCTCCTATTTCTTATGTTCTTCTGTTCACATATCAGCAATTGGTTAGTGATGGACGAATGCGCTTCCTGTCTGGGAGCAAAGGTCGCGAAATGAGCTTCCTGTCAGGGAGCAAAGGTCAGCAAGGGGTCGGGTTGGGAAAAAGCAGCAACTCATGATTTCTGTACCAAATCTCATGATTTTTAAGAGTTTGTCTCCTGATTTATGAGGTGGTGGGGTTGGCAATGTTGCAAGAGCCTACTTGTAATATGCTGATTGGGGCCATTTGAAGTAAATAGGACCTTGATGCAATTTTGAGGCACCGATTGGCAGAGCATGAGCCCATTGGTACCAGACATTGAGTGGCCTAACCAGCGGTCCTTAAAGTGACTGCTGCAGGCTACACAGAAAGAGGTAACTTTCTGGGTTTTTAAAAAAAGGTTTTGTGGGGCTAGGAGGAGCATGAATGTTCTTTCTGACTTTACAAAAGTCTTCCAGGAATTTAAAATCTTTTGGCTTTAATTTGACTAAATACTGCCAATATTGAGCTTTACAGAATGATTATTCAATTATATCAAATATTAAAATTTAATCCAAATTTGTCGTTAGATAACTTCTATACTTCCTGGCAGCTTGAAAACTTTCAGCAGCAGTGACTAAAATATAATTAGATTGAGAAGGTCGAAGAGATATGGAGAGCTGAGGCCAACCCTTACTAAATACCGCAGATCTTGCACTGCTGTGGACTGTGATGCCATCTGGCAATATAAGTTCTCTGTGCATCTGATATTTTGGGTGGGAGAGGTATTTAAATTGGCATAGGTGCCAGCAATGTTCCCCCCAATTTTTTTTTGGGTGCATGGTCCCTTCATTGGGTTGTGCGGCCCATTCAAAATTTTGTATATGTGCAAAATCTCCCATTTGAACAGCCTGTTCCGGGCTGCGTGGGGCCTCCAGACAGCACAGCTTAGCGGAAACGGGTGGGTAGGTGGCTAAGGTTACCCTGTCCTCATCCCACTGTCTCCTACCTGAGCTGTGGCAGAAGACCAACAGAACAGCCATGGAATTTTGGCTTCAAGATAGTTTGTGTGTCTTCACATATACCACAACTTCACCTTGGGGATCAGCCAATTTACATCCTAGTGGAAGTTAATAAAATGCACTTCAACCTTACTGTTGCAGTTCAATTCACACTAAATTTCTACATGGCAAGTCATATTAAAATCTATAAACCATTTTCAATATTATTTTCATTAAATTATTGCGGGACTGTGCAAGCTGGATTTTGATAATTCAATATTGCTAAATTAAAAAATAATTGAACCTTCAAATACTTTATAGCTAACCTATCAAGAAAATTGTCTTCCTTGCTTAAATCTGTTTTGGCAGCATCATTCACTGTAGTTGCTTGGCACTGTACTTAATGAAACCTCATCTTGTGTAAATTGCACATTTCAGCTAATGTTATTACATCAACTGTGAAGATGATAAACTGAAGAGCAGAAACACATCTTCTGTGTTTATTTTAATGAAGTGAATCTCAGCACCTAGCCTGGATTGATTTTGTATCGTGCTCAATGACATGGCATTTCTGTCAACTGCAAGGTTGAATCAATCCCTAAATTATGCAGAGACTTATTTTCCCAATATTGCAGTTTTTTGTAGGAAAATGCTTTATTAAGGATGATTGAAGATTTTCTTCAGTGAGTTTGTGCTCAAGAACTTGAGAGATAACCATGCTGCAGAATCTTGGGATTATCCTCTGTACGCATGATGTAATTTAACTCCACATACGATAAAGCCTGCAGCTTTAAGGATTTTGAATCCTTGCACACAAATCTCATTGCAAAATGTATCCTCATTTCTTGAATGCCAGAGTAGCAGACAGACTTGAATCACAATAAAAGTGAGAATGGAAATCATTAAAACAGTGCATTGATTGGCAGTATGCCTGTCAATTGGGACAAAGCAGGAACCAGCTGGGTGGCAATCCTAATTGTAAAACTTCAGCAAAACTTTTTCTGCATATAGACACAACACACAACTGTTGACAAGAGGAACTGACGATCGACTTAGAATGAGGCCTTATATATGAAGTTGGGGAAAGAACGCTTGATACAAATGTGGTGGACTGGTCGCAAAAAATATTAATGTCCTTGGTGTTCCCCTCATCCTGCAAGATGATGCAAGTGCTGTGCAAAAAGATTAGATGAATGAAAGGAACCATATGATGTTTATTTTATGGCATGTCGATAACATGCTAAATTCCTCTCCAAGTTAAGTAGGAGGAGGAAAAACGTGGACCTCATAGATACTCACTTGCGTGAATGAGACAAAAGACACATTCCCACACAGATGGTTATGAGGATAGATGTTCATTAGGTTAACCAAAGATTCTTTACTTATCTGCTGGCACTGCAGGGATGTTGGTATGCAGATGTAGTATGATGCACAACAAAAACATTTAACTTGATCCGCAACATTTCCACCTCCTGTACAGGTTATTCCTTTTTTCAAAAATGTAAATCTGCAGTAGTGCAAATAAAACAAGATTAATTAAATAGCACGCCAAAACACTGGAGGGGGTACAGCGCAGATACACCCAGAATGATCACAAGGCTTAAATCATGAGCACAGTTGCCATACACTTGGTCTATATTCCCTTGGTTTTGAGGTGATCTAATCAAGGTATTTAAAATGATCGAGATTCAATAGATACAGAGAAACTATTTCCTCTTGTGGTGCAATTCAGAACAAGAGGACATAATCTTAAAATTAGAGCCCATTTAGGAGTGAAATCGTGAAACTCTTTTTCGCACAAAGGGTAGTGGAAATCTGGAACTCCAAAAGGCTGTGGATGCTGGATCAATTGTGATCGACAGATTTTTATTAGGTAAGGGTATCCAGGGATACGGAAAAAAGATGGGCAAATGGGGTTGAGGTACAGATCAACCATGACCTAACTGAAGGGTGGAACAGGCTCGAGTGGCTGGCTGGCCTACTCCTGTTCCTATGTTCAGGAACACTGAAAAGAAATGCCACAAAACATCAAAGCAACTATAAAAAAATACATGTGATTATAACTTGATCACTGTACAAGCTACGTAATACAAAGCTCAGTCATTTCACAAAATGTTGTGATGGTGATTTATTCCTTGACAACAGCACTTTTGTCCACAAAACTGTCAGTTCTGTTTAGTGTGGAGAAAAGTTCTATCAGAACATTTGGCTTAGTTGCCAGTCACATTTTCAGCAATTGGATGTTCTGGCTGTGGTGGAGGCTGGTTCATCTACCTCTGCCTGCCCCCTGGAATCGCTCATTTGGGCCTCTTCCTCACTGCCACTACTGCAGCATCAACAATTTTCATGTCAGTCAGCAATTTGGACATCAGGACTTCCATTTCAACACCAACAATGGATTAAAAACTCATGTCTGCTGGTGCTTGTATGGGGATCCTCAACTGTGTCCGATGTAATTGCTTCTTCTGCTGGTGGGCTGAATTTATCGTGCCAAAAGTGCAATGCATTCTGCTTTCAGCTGTTCCCATGATGAATGGATCACGGGGAATGGCTGAAGAATGTCAACAAAAATCCTGCATGATGATCATTATTCTCACACAACATTTCTTGTACTTCTATTTCATTGCATTAATCGCACTAGCATCCATTGGCTGGATCACAAACATCGTGTTTGGTGGTAAAAATAACCGCTCCATTGCATTAGATGCTGCCTTTTGCCAGCTCCACAGCTGCCACCCTTCAAGGTGACTGGGTGACTTTTCTGCCTTGCGATGCCATGCTTTGGTCACTGGGGCAGGCGGTCCTCAAAAGAGTACCAGCCAACTATAACTTTTTTGCTTGCATAGGTTATGACACCATAACAACATTGCGAATTCAAAAAATACAAAATCACCAGCAGTTTCTTCATCCTCTCCCCTCCCCCCCCCCCCCCCCCCCGTCTCCCGCTATGCTGGCACAAACCATAACAATGACTGCTGCTTAGCTTTTTTTCCCCCCTGCTGAGCATTTTTTGTTAATAAAAGCTAATGTTCTGCTTGGGTGCAGCTTATTAAAAAAGCCAATTTAATCAGCATTAAAGATATCTTCAAGTTCATAATGAGAACATTTCAGGTATTTTATTAGAAATGCAGCTTTGTGTGGGAATGTTTCCTGGCTCCCGATTGTGGATGTGGACCTGGACTTAAATACGTCGCAGTTTTTGAAGCAGCTGATTCATGTTGCAGAAACAGGCTCTATTCCAAATTGTTTAACAGACTGATTCACCTTTACAGGTATATAGCCCAGGAAGGTTAGTTACTCTGGCCTGCTGAACTAGCTCAGCAAACTGATTTGACATCTTCTATTGGCTGCAAAAATAACTGCTGATAATCAGTGATGTTTTTCAGATCAAATCCAGAGATGAAGGGATGTAAAATTTCTGTGCCACAACTTTCCTCATTCCTCCAAAGTTTTCCTCTACATATTAGATAATTTTGTGTTTTTCCTCAACAGTGAGTCCTTGCTAGCCATGTTCTCAAACTGCTTTCCATCTCCACACAACAACGCACACTGCACCACATTCGGGTGTGGGGCCGGCCGGGGGGGGCATAGGAGAGGAAAGGCTGCCAATCATGTGGTCAGTTCAAATTAAGTGGCGCATTTCATTGGTAAATACGTAATTATTCAAATTACATGCAATTAATTTCTAATACATTTTCAATGGAAGGTGATTTTTGTGTTTTTTTTAGTTTGAATTAACATGATTTGACTAAAGTGGATTAAAATTAAAGGGAGTAGACAATGCCTGATTCAGATTTATCTAAATCCTTGATCATAAGTGTCTTCTTTAATGTAAGGAGCCATGTGGCCTCCGAGTTTATTCATTCTATCCCTGTGGAGCAATCTATATCCCAATAAATTTACCCCCATTCTGTATCCTTATTTAGCTGTGTCTGTGATGCCCATAACCTTCCTTGATAGCATAGATTTCAAGTTCTCCAATTTTATTCCTACGGAAAAAATGAAAGTCATGCTTGCAGTTAGGACTCTTAGGGGGAAAAATTGGGTCGCACCTACTTTGGGGCGCTAACTTCATCGGGACACTACTTTTAGCGCCCCGAAAAAATTAGCACCCCCGTGACTGAAATTCACTGGTAGCGCCCCCAAGAGGGAGGCGGGGTGCTACTGGAAGCGCCCCGCTCCCTCTTACGGCACTGCGAGTGAATATCGCAGCGCTATGTGCCCCTTATTAAAGGGGAGGGGCCTAGCACAGCATGACCCGGGGCCCAGCTGGGCCACCAGGGATTGGAATGCTGGCAAAAGAGCCGGGCTCACGATGCGCAGCCGGCACTCCGCGGGGGGACAACAGAGGGGGCAGGTGCTGGCAAGCGGTCAGCAACAAAAATGGCCACCCGGCACCTTCCCTTTAGTTTGCGCCGCCCCGGCCGCAGTTAGGCCCCCCTGACCCCGTTGGACATAGCGTCCGGTGGTAAGTCAGGGGGCGCTACCGAAGATCGCAGCTGGGGCGTGAGCAGGGTGCTGCCCCGGGGCGCTAAAGGTTACCACCACCACTAACGTCCCGCTGAATTTCGCGGGAGGCATTGGCGTGCCGTTCCCAGGCCCTAGTTGCTTAGCGCCCTCTTAGGGAGGCGCAAAGCAACTGAATTTTTAGCCGTTAATCCTTTAACTGTATCAATAATATTGCAATGCACAATGCCTGCTATTCTCTATAGATCCAGTAGATATTATAGCTCTTTAGTTCCTACATCTGCAGTATTCACATCACAAACAATTTATGCTCTTCTCAGAAGACCAGTCCTATTCTTGTTGCTTTACGCACAGAAATCTAAAGGAAAATAATTATACAATTACTTCAGCTTCTGGGAATCCTCTTATCAGTATCACTTGAGTAGACAAACATTCCCATCCATCAACATGGAAACTTTAATATAATTAAGTAAAAACCAAAATCTAACAAAGAATACTGCACACAGTTCTGGTCACCACATTATAGGAAAGATGTGATTGCACTAGAGAGGGTACAGAGTGTAGTGTATGTAACCTGTACTACCTTAAGAGGATACCTTAAGGTGATGGACTACTTTTTAACGGCTCCTGTACATTGTAGTACTGGTGGTGACCACACCGGTATATAAACCCTGTGGAGCAAAGTGTACCTCAGTTCCGCCCTGACCCTCAATCACTAAAGACCTGTTTACTTACTTCTGTTGTCTGTGTCCTGTTATTCATTATAACTGCACTTGTAAACACAGACTCAACAGTGGCGACGAGTCTGATCGTACCTAGCGGCAGTTTTGCATCACCTCCCCCAGTACTGATTCTGGGGCCCATTCCAAGGAAGCTTCGTCCTCAGAAACGGGCGTCGGAACAGGGCATCCGCCCTCAACATCCTGCTGAGCACTGCATCGCACGGGAGGCCATCGGGAACCCGGGTTGGTTTTCTGGCCACGAAGTCCAACATCAGCAACAGGCAGTGATCATCCCTTCTACGACAACGGCGGGTAAGCCCGATCGAGCGGCACGGGGGGGAAGTCGGCCGAGTTGTCAGTGGGAGAAGGGGAGGGAAAACGAAGAAAAAGGGCGGAGAACACGACCGCAGCTGGTGTCAGAGGCCGGACTGCAATCGGGGCAGAGACGCGCAGCAGCCAGAAAAGCGCTTTATTGCCACAAGGACTGCGGGAGCAGCGGGGCAACAAGAAGACCAGCAGCAAAAAGTCACCACAGGAGAAGTACAAAAAAAGTACACAAGGTGACAGAGAACAGTTCGGATGAACAGAAGACGGATTCGGACTCCAGCAGTAAGGAACTGGGTTGTCTGAAAATACATAATGTGGGTAACACAGCAGACCACCAAACTATCTGGGTCATGCTCCGGATAGCAGGAGTCCAAGTGAAGATGGAATTGGACACAGGGTCGGCATTAACGGTCATGAATAAGCAAGATTACAAAAGGTTATTCTCGCACATTCCCCTGAGGGACACGGAGATTGTATTGAAAACATACACGGGGCAAATAGTATACCCCAAAGGAAAGATAAAAGTAAATGTGGTCTACAATGGTAAAGAAAGTCAGAAAATGGACTTGTACGTGTTACCTGATGGAGGTCCGCCACTACTGGGACGGGAATGGATCCGGAGAATAAATTTGGACTGGCATTCCATACAAGCACTGACTGTGGTGCCTGTAAGGAGGACGACGTCAAACCTAAACGACTGTCCAAAATCTTAGACGATGCTAAGGAGGTGTTCCAACAGGGACTTGGAACACTGAAAGGAATTACGGCAACCATCAAGGTTGAAGAACATGCAAACCCAAAATTTTTCAAAGCCAAACCGGTGCCTTATGCGATACGACCTGCTGTGGAAGCAGAGCTGGAAGGGCTAGAACGTTCAGGGGTACTGTCCAAGGTGGACTGGAGCGAATGGGCTACACCCATTGTTCCTGTCATGAAGCGTTCGTTGAGCAACAAGCCGGGGGAACCTGGGAAGGTTCGCATCTGTGGCGATTTCAAGATCACTGTTAATCCAGTTCTTCACACGGTGTAATATCCGCTTCCGCGGATTGAAGATATCTTCGCTTTGCTGTCTGGCGGAAAGCACTTCACCAAGATAGACCTGGCGCAGACGTACCTACAGATGGAAGTTGATGAAGCGTCACGACAGTATCTCACGATCAACACGCATAAGGGCTTATATCGGTATAATAGGCTGGTTTTTGGAGTGGCATCGGCTCCAGCGATTTGGCAAAGGGCCATGGAGCAGGTATTGCAGGGAATCCCAGGCACACAATGCTACCTGGATGACATCCTGATTACAGAAGATAACGATAATGATCACCTCGCAAATTTGGAGCAGGTGCTCATCAGATTGAAAGAATATGGGCTAAGAGCTAATCGCCAGAAATGCGAGTTCTTTCAAAAGCGAATCTCGTACTGTGGCCACGTCATTGACCAGGAGGGGCTCCATAAGTCACCTGACAAGATCGAAGCTGTTGTCAAAGCTCCAGCACCGGAAAATGTATCCCAGTTGAGGTCGTTCCTCGGGTTGGTTAACTATTACCACAAGTTTCTTCCAAATTTATCCACGGTGTTACACCCGCTAAACACTCTTTTGCAAACGGGAATACCATGGAAGTGGAGCGATGATTGTAAGCGGGCTTTCCAAAAGAGCAAGGCACTGATCACCTCTAAGGAAGTGTTGGCTCACTTTAACCCAACGCTGCCTATTCGCTTAGCTTGTGATGCTTCTCCATATGGTATCGGGGCAGTGCTCTCACATAAGTTTCCAGATGGCTCGGAAAGGCCAGTCGCTTTCGGATCCAGATCATTGACCTCCGCTGAGCGCAACTATGCTCAGATAGATAGGGAGGCTCTCAGCCTCGTGTGGGGAGTTAAGAAATTTAACCATTACCTGCAAGGCCAAAAGTTTACGCTGCTGACAGATCACCAGCCGTTGGTTTCCATTTTCAACCCTAAGAAGGGTGTTCCAGTAATGACGGCGCAGAGGCTTCAGAGATGGTCCCTTTTCCTAGGGGCACATCAATATGATATTGAATTCAAAGGTACAAAGCAACATGGTAATGCTGATGGGCTGTCGCGCCTGCCACTACCTACAGCAGAAGAGGCACCGGCAGTTGACCCTGTCAAGATATTTCACTCGACCATCATCGAATGCTTACCAGTCACCAATGCGGGTATTGAGAGAGAGACCCGAAATGACCCGACACTGTCTCAGGTCTACGACTTGACAGTGAAGGGATGGCCAGCACATGGCGAACCACTGTTGCCAGCATTCTCAGCCAGACGAGAACAGCTGTCCGTATGTCAAGGAACATTGATGTATGGAACAAGGGTGATTATTCCTCCTAAATTAAGGGAGAGAGTTCTAAAAGAATTGCACGAAGGTCATCTGGGGGGAGTCCAGATGAAAAGCCTTGCTAGGGCTTATGTGTGGTGGCCAGGTATCGACAAACAAATAGAGGATCTGACTAAAAGCTGCTCAGGGTGCCAAAAAGTTCAAAATGCACCTCCAATTGCACCGCTGCATCCGTGGGAATGGCCTTCAGCCTCATGGCAACATGTGCATATCGACTTTGCAGGTCCATTCATGGATTCCATGTTTTTGATAGCAGTAGACGCACATTCTAAATGGCCAGAAGTGATTAAGATGTCGACCACTACCTCTGAGAAGACGATTGCAGTTCTAAGAACCATATTTGCAAGGAATGGATTGCCGGAGCAAATATGTTCAGACAACGGACCACAGTTCGTGTCAGAAGAATTCCAGAAATTCATGAAAAAGAATGGGGTGAAACACTATACATCTGCCCCATATCATCCGGCTACAAATGGGTTGGCCGAGAGATTTGTACAAACGTTCAAAAAGGCGATAAAGGCCATGAGTGAAGATCATATTCCATTACAACACAAGGTGGACAATTTCCTAATGACGTATCAAAACGCCACGCATGCAGTGACAAATCAAAGCCCTGCCATAATGTTCTATAACAGAAGGTTGCGGTCCCGGTTGGATTTGTTAAAACCCAATATGCGACGGGAAGTTGAACACAAGCAATTCCAGCATGTAAATAAAAAGGCCACTCGTAGTTTTGAAATAGGACAACCAGTGTTGGCCAGGGACTATAGGGATGATAAATGGTAACCTGGGACAATTTGTGCACGACAGGGACCCTTGATGTACACGGTAGACGTTGGAGAGAACGTAATACGACGTCATGCTGACGAACTTGTGGAATCGAGAACAAGGGTCGACCCCATGTCTACGGCAGAGACACCAGTTGAAGAAGTTATTGAGCCTGTAGCATCTACCTCAGACTCGAACGTATTGGATGATGTTGAATCCATAGGAGATCAAGTGGATGAGTCACCCCAGCAACGGGAATCAGAGATCCCTGAAAGGCGTTATCCGGGCCGGATCAGGAGGCCTCCTCAGAGACTGAATCTTTGAACAGTTCTTGTGTGTAAATTGCATATATGTTATCCATGTAGTGTATTAATTGGGGGTGTCCACTGTTAAGCTAAAAGGGGAGGAATTGTAGTGTATGTAACCTGTACTACCTTAAGAGGATACCTTAAGGTGATGGACTACTTTTTAACGGCTCCTGTACATTGTAGTACCGGTGGTGACCACACCGGTATATAAACCCTGCGGAGCAAAGTGTATCCCAGTTCCGCCCTGACCCTCAATCACTAAAGACCTGTTTACTTACTTCTGTTGTCTGTGTCCTGTTATTCATTATAACTGCACTTGTAAACACAGACTCAACACAGAGGAGATTTACGAGGATGTTGCCAGGACCGGAGAATTTTAGCTATGAGGAAAGCTGGAGTTGTTTTCTTTGGAACAGAGGAGGCTGAGGGGAGACTTGATTTGAGGTTTATAAAATTATGAGGGGCCTAGAAAGAGTGGATAGGAGGCTCTATTTCCCTTAGCAGAGAGGTCAATAACCAGGAGCATAGATTTAAAGTAATTGGTAGAAGGATTAGAGGGGAGTTGAGGAGAACCTTTTAATTCTAATTTGATTGCTTTCAAAATTCAATTTCTTTAAAAAAAACAGCTTCTCCTAAGAGAAATAGAAAATGAAGGGGTTAACAAAACTGGTTGAGGGTAAGTGGGCTTCTGGCCACTTACCCTTAAGGGTGGGAATGGATGGGAAGCAGATTGAGGGTTAAGTGAGGTGAATGACAGTGGAAAAAGGGGGAGGATAGGATACATGACTTGAGCAGTCAGATCAAAGGAAAAGCAGTAGTGGTAATGGGAGTGAGGGAGTAGTAGGAAGGGGAAAATATAATGGGAAGTTGAAGGGATAAAGGGTGTGATGGGAGTGAGAGGGAAAACAGAAGTGTTGAGGTGACGGGCAGGAAGGGAGCCATTGAGGGCCACATTTTCCCCAAAACTCTGCACTAAATGTCAATTCTGCTCTAATTTCCTTCTTTATCATTTATTTGTTGAAGGAAAAGCAGGAGTAACAGCAAGCAACCGGGGAGCAAGTTTTATAAGGCAGTAATGCAGGAGATCCAGACCCTTCTGCAGATACCCAGTCATCAGGGTATATACCCCTAGAAAGTCATTCCTCAATATACTCATGGAGTTATGTGTCAGGCAGCCTTGTGTTTTGATGGACGTGTGCAAATGTTCTCCAGGATGCTGTACATTGTAGAGAAGCCTCTCTGATAGTGCCACAAAGGATGGCATTGGACACTTAATCATCCCTGTCATCTGTTGCACATTTTCAGAGAGTCTTTGCTGTGTCTTCTTATGGTTTTGATGCTCTGTAAATGTTTGTCTTTTCACGTGAGAACCTGAGATCAGTGTGTGGATGAGCAATAGTCTTCTAAGGTTTCAATGGACATGCATGCATTACAGGATGCTGTATCCATTTAACTGAAGTGTTCCATGTGCAGGTGTTGCCACAGATTGTTTAGTGCACAAGATGGCATCCTTAGATTTGTGAAGCCACTTTTAGTGTAAATATAAATCTACTGTCTGAATTGTACAAAATATCCATTAACAGCAGGCTCAGCCATCACACTTGCCTTTTCTGACCTTGAGGTCTTTAAACTTAGTTCTGCAGTGGAGATGTGTCCTGGAGGTTAGGGAGTTGTCGCTCACTATCTGTGCTACTTCCTTGAACGTGGTCCTGGCTGCTGTATTGGCAGGTCTCTTGCCACTCACTATTCCAACCTCCTGTCCCTAAGTTCAATCAGAACTTTATCTACGTCTCTCTGAGAGATTTCAGGCTCTTCTCTTCCTGGTTGCTTTTTGATCTATGGTTTGAAATTGCTGCATGTTGGTACTGCTTTAAAAGCAGTCCGATTTAAAGTGCAGAATCTCCACCTTCACTATTCTTCTTCAGCAACCCCCACCACCACCATGAGTTGTTCTATCCCCATAGTGGAACTCTCTAATTGCTGGTGGGACATGTGTTTTTATCCCACCCAGTAATATTAAAATTTGTTAACCCTAGAATTTAGGACTGAGTCAGCATTGGGCTGGTAGAGCAGGAGTCCCACACCACATAAATGCTGGCCTTGCCAGCGACGCCTGTTAGATCCGTGATTCTGAGAGTATGCTGTTATTCAATAACCACACGGATGCTGTAACTTAATAAACAAGTATTTACTGGAGGAGGGTAGTCTCAAGACTGGGGGTACAGAGGCATGCGCAAGGCTTATATACAGGTGTGGTCACTGCCGGTACGACAGTATACAGGAGCTGTAAAAGTAGTTCTGTCTTAAAGGCACATACACGACAATTCCTCCCCTTTAAATTAGTAGTACCCCTAATATTCAAATAACAATTAACACTTTAACATGTACATTAAACAACAATAGTCCATTTATAGATTCAGTCTTTGGGGCGGCTTCCTGACCCTTTCGGGATAGCACCTTTCCTGAGGTTCTTGTTCTTGGTGCAGAGGCGATTCTGACCCCTTTTCATCGGGTTCCACTGCTACTGGTTCTGAGGTAGATGCTACCGGTATGTCGGGTTCATCCCCCGGTACTCGAGCCATGGGGTTGACGTGTTCCTGTGATGCTAAGATCTGATCGACGTGGCGTCTCACAATGTTCTCCCCGACATCCACTGTGTACATTAATGGCCCCTGCCTTGTGCATATTGTTCCGGGTTGCCATTTCTCTGTTCGATAGTCACGGGCCAAGACTGGCTGTCCTACATTGAAGCTCCTTGTCGGCTTCTCATTGATGTGCTGGAATTGTTTGTCTTCAACATTTCTTTGCACATTTGGTCTGAGCAAGTCCAGACGAGATCTGAACCTTCGGTTAAAGAACATCATGGCCGGGGTCTGGTTGGTAACTGCATGTGTCGCGTTTCGGTAGGCTAATAAGAAATTGTCCATCTTATGCTGCAGTGGAATTTCATCGTCACACATGGCCTTTATCGCCTTCTTAAAGGTTTGTACGAACCTCTCAGCCAATCCATTTGTGGCTGGATGATACGGGGCGGATGTGTAATGCCTTACCCCATTCCTTCTCATAAATTTTTGAAACTCTTTGGACACAAACTGTGGTCCATTATCAGAGCAAATCTGCTCTGGCAACCCGTTTCTGGCAAATATGGTCCGTAGGACTGCATCGTTTTCTCTGTAGTGGTTGAGGACATTTTTATCACCTCAGGCCACTTCGAATGAGCATCCACTGCTATTAAGAACATTGAGTCCATGAATGGACCAGCGAAATCAATGTGCACCCGTTGCCATGGAGAGGAGGGCCACTCCCATGGGTGTAGAGGGGCATGTGGTGGTGCATTTTGGACCTTCTGGCATCCTAAGCAGCCCTTAGTGAGGTCTTCGATTTGTTGATCAATTCCCGGCCACCACACATAAGCCCTAGCAAGGCTTTTCATTTTCACTCCCCCCAGATGACCTTCATGTAGCTCATTTAGCACTCTCTCCCTTAACTTGGGTGGAATCACCACTCTGGATCCACACATCACTGTCCCCTGGCATACTGACAGCTGTTCTCTTCTGGATGAGAATGCTGGCAACAGTGAGTCGTCATGTGTTGGCCATCCCCTCACCGTCAAATCATATACCCGAGACAGCATCGGATCATTGCAGGTCTCCTTCTCTATATCCGCGTTCGTTACTGGCAATCGTTCAATTATTGACGAATAAAATATCTCGATAGGGTCCACTGCTGGTGCTTCCTCCACAGTAGGCAGTGGCAGGCGCGATAGCCCATCAGCGTTCCCATGCTGTTTCGTGCCTTTATATTCTATTTCATATTGATTCGCCCCTAGAAACAGGGACCATCTTTGTAACCGTTGTGCAGTCATCACTGGAACGCCCGTCTTAGGATTAAAGATGGAGACAAGTGGTTGGTGGTCAGTCAGCAAGGTGAACTTCCACCCATGCAGATAGTGGTTGAATTTTTTACTCCCCATACTAGGCTGAGGGCCTCCCTGTCAATCTGGGCGTAGTTGCGCTCGGCTGAGGTTAGTGACCGAGACGCAAAGGCTACTGGCCTCTCCAACCCGTCTGGGAATTTGTGCGACAGCACCGCTCCAATACCATAGGGTGATGCATCACATGCCAAACGAATTGGTAGTGCTGGGTTGAAATGGGCCAACACCTCTTTTGATGTGATCAATTCTTTACACTTCTGGAAAGCTCGTCTACGTTCGTCATCCCACTTCCATGGTACCCCTGTTTGCAGTAGGGTGTTCAGTGGGTGTAATACCGTGGACAAATTTGGTAAGAACTTGTGGTAGTAGTTTACCAGCCCGAGGAACGACCTCAGTTGTGACACATTTTCCGGTGCTGGAGCCTTGACTACTGCCTCAATCTTTTCAGGGGACTTATGTAACCCCTTTTCACCGATGACGTGGCCACAATACGAGATCTGTTTCTGGAAAAACTCGCACTTGGGGCGATTAGCTCGTAGCCCATACTCCTTTAATCTGGTGAGCACCTTCTCCAAGTTGGCGAGGTGATCACTGTCATTTTCGCCCGTGACCAAGATGTCGTCCAAATAATACTGGATCCCTGGAATCCCTTGCAGGACTTGATCCATTGCCCTTTGCCAGATAGCCGGAGCCGAGGCTACCCCGAACACCAGCCGGTTGTATTGATAGAGACCTTTATGAGTGTTAATCGTAAGGTATTGTTTCGAAGCTTCTTCTACCTCCATTTGCAAGTACGCCTGGGCTAGATCAATTTTGGTGAAGCATTTACCTCCAGATAGCAAGGCGAAAATATCCTCAATTCGTGGAAGCAGATATTGTACCGTGTGAAGGACTGGGTTCACTGTCACCTTAAAACCCCCACAGATGCGGACCTCCTTTGGTTCCCCAGGTGTATTACTCAATGACCTTTTCATTACAGGAACGATGGGTGTAGCCCACTCGCTCCAGTCCACTTTGGACAGTACTCCTGAACGTTCCAACCCTTCCAGCTCTGCTTCGACAGCTGGTCTGATCGCATAAGGCACTGGTCTGGCCTTAAGAAACTTTGGGCTTGCATTTTCCTCTATTTTAATCATTGCTGTTATGCCTTTTAGTGTTCCTAGTCCCCCCTGGAACACTTCTTTTGCGTCAGTTAGCATTTTTGACAGTCGTCCAGGTGTGACGTCGTCATCCTTTTTGGCCTCAACCTTCAGTGCCTGTATGGAATGCCAATCTAATTGTATCTTCCGGATCCATTCACGTCCTAGCAGTGGTGGTCCTCCATCTGGCAATACATATATATCCATTTTAGGTATTTCCTGGCCTTTATATATCACTTTCACCCTTATTTTTCCTTTGGGGTAGACGTTTTGCCCCGTATACATCTTCAAGACAATCTCTGTAGCTTTCAAGGGTATATGTAAAAATAGCCGCTTGTAGTCCCTTTGGTTTATGACTGTTAGGGCTGATCCTGTGTCCAATTCCATTTTCACTTGGACTCCGTCTATCTTGAGTGTAACCCAGATAGTCTGGTGATCCTCCATTTTGGTTACCTTATGTAGTTTCAGACAACCCAGCTCCTTGCTTCCGGAGTCTGTGTCACTTTTCTGTTCGTCTGAACCACTGTCCATCACCTGGTGTACCTTTTTGTACTTCTCCTGTGGAGATTTCTTACTGTTGGTTTTCTTCCCAGACCTGCAGACTCTTGCTATGTGTCCTGCTTTTCCACACTGTCTGCACACTTGGTCCTTGAACCAACAATCCTTCTGGTCATGTGTTGTTCTGCCGCAGCGACAGCACTTCCCTGTTCCATAGGACATTTCATTGGTGCCATATTCTTGCGGTCTCCGTTGTATCTCTGCAGCGCCCCTTGCGGCTGCTTTGTGTGATACTGCCATACTGAAAGCCTTGTCCAGCGTAAGATCCTTTTCTGATGGAAGCCGTTTCTGGGTTCCTTCACTTTGTAGCCTACACACAAACTTGTCCCTTAACGTATCTGCTAGTCCCGCTCCAAACTGGCAGTGTTTCGATAGCTTGCGCAGTTCCGTTAGGTACTCAGCATTGCTTTCATCTTTGTGTTGGTCCCTTTTATGGAACTTATATCGTCCTGCTATCAGCAGCGGTGTGGGGTTTAAGTGGCCCTGTAGGATTTCTACTATGCTTTCGAAATTCTTGTTCACCGGCTTCTCTGGGGTTATTAGATTTCGCAGTAACCCATAAGTTTTTGCACCCATGGAATTTAACAAAATCAGTGCTTTACTAGCATCTGGCACTTCATTCGCCCTGCAGTACACCTCAATGCGTTCCACATATGTCGCCCAATCTTCGACTTCATTGTCGAACGTAGAGATACTGCCACTCTTTGGCATCCCTAGGTATGATTTAACTGTCAAAAATGGCGTCTCCCGCGCTTCCCCTTCTCCGCTGGCACAAAATGGCGTCTCCCGCGCTTTCCTTCCTTCCCGCGCTCGCCCTTCTTCTCCACGGCGGCTTCTAAAAATGGCATCTCCCGCGCTCTTCCTTCTTCTCCGCGGCTCAATGGCATCTCCCGCGCTCTCCTTTCTTCTCCCTGCGGACACTGTTCAGCCCTGGCTGTGCGTTCTGTTTTTTTTTCTCGACGCCGCTCGGTCCTGAACCCGACTGTTGCTTTACCCTCTCTCTCTCCGGTTTGTTTGTTTTTTTCTCGACGCCGCTCGGTTTTCAACCCCCGGCTGCGCCCTGTGCGCTTCACCCTCTGTCTTACCCCGTCGACGCTGCTCGGCTTTCTCTCCGCCGTCGGTTGGCTCCAGCTGCCGCTGTCCGGGAAGGGTCTGCGCTGGACCTTTCGTCAGTCTCTTGCTGATCGTCATGGCTGGGGAACCAAGCCCGGCTCTCCACAGCCTCCCCTGCGATATTCACTCTCTGCCGGACGACTGGGCGGTTGCTCGTGGTCGATGCCCGTGTTCCTGGCCTCGACTTTTTTTTTTTGTTACACCGCCCTCCCGGAGCGAATCCTCGAAGGGAAATGCAGAGTTGCAGGTAGATTCGAATCAACACTCGTCGCCACTGTTAGATCCGTGATTCTGAGAGTATGCTGTTATTCAATAACCACACGGATGCTGTAACTTAACAATAAACAGGTATTTACTGGAGGAGGGTCGTCTCAAGACTGGGGGTGCAGAGGCACGCGCAAGGCTTATATACAGGTGTGGTCACTGCTGGTACTACAGTATACAGGAGCTGTAAAAGTAGTTCTGTCTTAAAGGCACATACACTACAACGCCCACATCACATAAACGAATAATATAAAAAAATTACAGTAGCAGATTTACTGGGTTTTGGGACTTCAAGCTAATACATTGTAACTAAAGAGCAAATGCAATTACAATATTTTAAATGACTTACAGAAACTAAACATGCTTACAATTGATTTTTTTGTCAATCATTTGTGGGAATGACCATCTCTGCAGAAAATGAATAAATTGGTCATGTAAGTTCCATTTAAATATTTTAAAAGATACCAACCATTTTTATCTGTGCCCCATTAAAATTCTCCACTGTAACCAGCCTTTCACAACCAATTACTGTATAACATTTCAGCACTTATCTCATTGTTCAGTTTGTATTGGGATTAGCATGAATGGTGCAATGCCCCATTACTGTACTTGCAATATCCCTTTTGTTAGCCTGAACTTTAAAAAAAATTGATGCAGTTAATTAACTGGGAGTTGAAGCTTTCAAAGAACCCTATTCAGTTTTAATTTTGATAATGGCTCCTTTTTAAAGCAATTTTGATCTCCGATGAATGTGCAGAAGAAATTAAAGAATTCAAATTCCTGCCATTATTTGTCTGCACCCCACAGTTCCACTCTAGACAGCACCAGGTTATAGTGTGTCCACGTAAGTTGTTTCACATGCGCTGTAGATGCCAGTCCTCAGGAATTTGTTTACATTGAAAGGCAAATTCCAGAGCAGTAGGGCAACAGAGAAATAACGGTACCAAACTGCAACTGTGCCTTTAATTTTTGTTTGCAGACCATCCCCAATGTCAGGAGAAGGACCACATAGCACAGTTGCAGTTGAGCAAGGTCGAAAACTTATTACTAGCCTGTAAGGGCTTGCTGAGTGCTTAGCTCAGCAGCCTGAAAAATTGGTCATCCATTACATTCAGCACCGCCAGTGGTCATTTACACGCGCGACAGTGTTGTAGAGATAAATCTTGTCAAGTGGGCTTAGGGCTGCCTCCACCAGCAGCGCTGTAGTACTGCTGCAGAAATACATGTGTGCACATACTGTGGGATAAAAGGTTAGGGCGCTGGCTCTCCTAGATGCTTTAGAATCCTTGGTCTGCAAGAACAGTTTACAACTAGATCACAATCTCACAGAAGGGGTTACGTCCATCTAAGTTGGGAATGAACGTTTAAAATCAGGATTTGCCCACGTCACAATTGCACATACCAGTTGACCACCAGTGTTGTAGCAAAGCACAATAACACCATTTCAGATAAATATTTGCTTTTGGGGTTTAGCTCCAATGACTGCTTCTCTGATCGCCTCGTAGGTAGACACCATCCAGTGTAGTACTGAGCCTTACACCTTTCCTGCCTGTTCCCAGTTAGCTGATTTCAGCTGTGCTTCTGCAATTGGGCTAAGGTCAGGGACGGGCATAAGAAAATTGAAATCAAATCAGGGTTCCAACACCTGATTCCTATCCAGTCACTGCCTTTGTAGGTTATCAGGTGAGGGCAGACCCAGGCTCAGTGATGATGCTTTAAATGATCAAATCTCTTGCAAAAAAACAATGGTCTAGACTCACACCGGAATGGCATTTAGGTGAGGTACAGTAGGGTTTCTATAGTCCAGTGAGGTGGGAAGATGGAAAATTATTTTTAAAAATCTCTTCAGAAATTGACTCCTTCTATTAAGAAACTCAGCTGCAGAAGGTAACTTTAATAAAATGATAAAGCCTCATCATCATTGATCAGGTTTCACCTTTTTAGGTCGTCAACTAATTTAAATCCAACTTTTGTTTATTTAGTTTGCCTCGCAATTCACACGCCTAGTATTTTACATTCAGTAGATTGTCCCATCCTCTTATCTAAATGCTACCACTCTGCAACATGATCCACGACCACAGGGTCAGCTTCCACAAGTATGCTGATAATACCCAGCTCTACTTCTCCATTTCCCTGTTTTGCTAGCTTGCTTGCCCAACATCCAGTCCTGATGAGGCAGAATGTTATGCTGCTCAACATCAGGGAGACTGATGCCATCATCTTTGGCTCCTGCCACATAGTTTGCTCCCTTACCACTGATTCCATCCACTCTCTTGGGCTGAATCAGACTGTTTGTAATAGGGCATCCTGCGTCGCTTTCAGACCCCCCACCCCTCACCCATCCCATTCATCATCAAGACTGCTTAATTTCACCTCCATGTTATCGAATGCCTCCCCTCCACCTCTCTTCCTCTGCTGCTGAAACCCTCCGACTTGCTTTTGTCACTTCCAGACTCGACGACTCCAGCACTTTCTTTGCTGGCCTCCTATCCTCCCATCATCCATAAGCTCCAGCTTTCCCAAAGCCATGCCTCTCATATCCTATCCTGCTCAAAATCCCGCTTGCCCATCACCCTCATCCATGCCGATCTATCGTGGCTTCCTATTCCCCAACCAATGTTTTACATTCTTTGTCTCTGTCTATAAACCTTTCTATGACCCTACCCGTTCCTATCTCTGTGATGTCTTTCAGCCTTATATCCCCACCCGAACGCTCCATTCCTCTGACTCCAGCATCTTGTGCATCCCCTCTCCCTTTACCCCACCATTGGTGGCAGAAGTCTCAGCTAGCTTGGTCGTACTGTCCTTCCCTCAACCATTCTTCCTTTCTTCCTTTCCCTCACTCCACCTTTTTAAAAACCTTTGGAATAGCCACCTTTTCAACCAAGCTTTCAGTTAGCTCTCCTTTCCTGGCTTGGTGCCCATTTCCTTTCTGCCCATTGATGAAGTGGCCTGCAATGCTATAACAGCTGTTGTTGTTGGATTCAAATACCACAAGTTAAAAGCAAGCAAGTTTGGAGTAAGAAGGGAAGTCACTTGAAACCTTTTCATGAAGGCATAATAGATGTGTAAGATGCGGTTGGATTTCTGGAGTGAGGGGTGGGGATGGGGCGGCGGGGCTGGTGACATTCAGATCTTTCAAAATGGGAGGAATTTATTGGGCCCACTGGCCTTTTCTTCTTAAAACTTTTTGTGTCCCTTGTTATAATTTCAGCAACTACGTTTTGTTGTCAGCTTGTTAAGTAACTCCTAACCAGCACAAAATGAGAGTATATAATGCAAGACGAGTTTGATAAACAATCTTGAAACTTCAGTTTGTGAACTGCTAATGAGACCAGAATGCAGTGGGTTGTGATATTTTCGAATGTACTTGATACAAATTTTACAATGTAAAGAAAACGGCACCCAACAATATAGTTATGTTTGAAAACAGGTGTGTGCACAATAAATTCTATTTGTTACATTCAGTGCATCTTGCTTGTAAGGTCTCTGTTCTCGATTTGTGCGCAGTTGGTGGTGTAACCAGTGGTGACGGCAGTGTTGCTACGCATTCCATTGGTTTTGGTACATTCCATTCCATGTTTTGTAACTAATATATAATCAGTTAGGTGAATGAGACGGGTAGGTGCACAGATAGAAGGTGATTCAAGAGCACAAAACTGAGGAAGATAGTGTAATGAACAATGTTGAAAATATATTCTTTGAGCAAATGCATTGATAATGCTTATCTCAAGTTTGTCTTTTACCAAAATCAAGGACAGTTCCTTCTGTGTTGCTGACACTCCATAGAAATGAGTTCTGCTGCACTTGCGTTTCATTTCTTTTTAGGTTCTCTGTCTTCCTCTGGTGGTCTTCTCCTTCACAGTCAACTTAACATCATTGAAACATTTGCTACAGTTTGGCAGAATCTTCTTATTTATACATGTGTTCAACAACATAGCTAACTTTTCCTCTGCCTTGCAATTGAGCCTCGGCGTTGAAAAAAATATTGATCATCCTAAGTATACTAGACTGCCTCTTTAGCACCGTATTTACAACTAAATCCTTGTTTTCTGTGAATTGAGAGTTCTTCAACTTCTGTAAGAATGCCATTTTCCAGAAATGTGTAGTGTTAGTATATTGCTATTGTAGTAACTCATAAGGTCCAGGGCCCTAATTTGATCTTAAGTTAGTTCAAGGAGTAATTTAACATGTGTCTTAATTTGGTGATCTAAGTTACCAACACTGGTTAAATTTACATGAGAATGTGGAAAATGCTATTCTTGAGGTTCAGCTGTTATTGCCAGAAGAACAGTAACAAATGCACACAGGACAATTCCCCTTGTACTGTCTAAAATTGAGCCATACATCCCCAGCTCCTCTCTTTTGCAATCAGTCTTCCAATGGGCAAATAGTAAAATAACAGAATGGGAAAGTGTGAAGGAATCTAAATGCCCTGAGGATATAATTTTTTATATTGGGGCACCTTCCCAGTATCTCAAACTTTGGCTGTTCTATCTACACTTCTCCAATATTTCTCTTGCTCTTCCCCCCCCCCCCCCCCACCCCCCTGCCACACACACCACCATTCTGCTGCAGGAATGAATATTCAGAAGCATAATTGCAAGACTACTGACATTTTAATTTCACTGAAGATTTTATAACCGAGGGGGCGATTTTCTGACGTCTTTGGAGGCGGGAAAGGTGGGAAAATCAGATTCAAAGAGGTCAGGTTTGGAACCCGTCTCTGTGGGATTTTGCCGGAGCCGGTTTTGGAGTTCGGGAAATGCTCCCGCCTCCAGCTGGCCATTGCACTATTTAACATCCTTAAATGATTGTTAAGGGCCTTTCTAAGCCTATTTTGAGAGGCCCTCGTGATTTTTCCAGCATTTCAGCGTGCTCCACGCACCTCCTGAACCACGCCAGGTAAACCTGGTGGGTTGACTCGAGGGTGGCCTCCTCACTACTGCAGGTCTAACAAGACATCGTTTATTGCAGCAAGGATTACTTGCCGGTGCCAGACCTTGGCTTTAAAAGGTCTCTGAGCACTTTTAGAAGGCCTTCTGAAGTCGGAGGTGCTACAGCTTGACTCCATCAACTATGGGACCCCTTTGGAAGACCCTCTCCCCGCTTGCAATGAGCGCTTCCCCAAAGGAGGCATCTATAAGCAGCATGGGAACCATTCGTTTTCTTTCTGCATGGACCTCGGATGAGGAGGATCTGGAGGAGGAGGAGGTCAGAGCCCGGGATGCAAGGGATAAACTTATCATGGCCAGATTTGCATAGGTTGCCCAAGTTGGCACATGTCCTTGGCTCCATCCTAGGACATCATTGACAATGGACATGACTCTCTGGCCTCCTTTCACTCTGGTCACCAACCAGACTTTGCAAGTGTGGCGGTGCCCGCAATGTGGAGCTGCCTAAGGTGAAAGAACAGATGGCATAGCGCCAACATTTTGGCTTCAAATCATTTTAATGCTTTCCAACAGGGATGGCATTTCATCAATACACAGAAACAGTCTCCCAATCTGCACACCGATCTGGAGGTTATATCCCTTGCCTGCTGTACCCACACAGCCTTGGTTTCTTTGGCAGGTCTCTTCCTCCGAGATGAGTGGAAGAGCACCTCCATGCTAGCTGTCACCCCTTCAAACAACATTTGCAGCACCTCATCTGAGAGCCTCGGGTAGGCCCTTGCCTTGGAATTGGACGTAGGTTTCTCAAAAGATGTTGGAGGTGGTGCAGGAGATGCAGAAATGCTGTGGAGTGAGCCAAGGGAGCAAGAAGCTATAAAATCGGACTGGAAAAATGCTGTCAACAGAGGCGAGTTTCAGTCCCAAAACACTAATTAAGCAAGGGCAACCCACACCTCTGAAATCAAGTGGCCAATCATGGGAAAATCGCAAAATTTTGAAACCTATCAATGGAGGCGAGGTTCAAACCCACCCAAACTGAAACCCGCCTCCATCTCGCCTCCTGTGGGAAAATCACCCCCTAGTGTTTAATACACAGCAACAGTATTAACTGCAGTGCCAATTACATTTTTAGGTAACTTTGTAATTGTGGAAGCATAGAAACTTACAACACAGAAGGAGGCCCTTCGGCCTGTCATGCCTGTGCTGGCTCTCTGAAAGAGCAGTCATGCTTAGTCCCACATGCTTTTTGTCCGTAACCCTGTAAGTTCCTCATCATCAAGTACCTGTCCAACTCTCTTTTAAAATTAGTTATGGAATCCGCTTCCACCACCTTTTCAGGTGGAGCGTTTTGGATCCCGACAACTCTGAATTTCTCCTCATCTCCCCATTAAAATTGTAATTTTATTTTCCTGTGAAAATTTAAAAGGATTGGGCTAGATTTTTAAATTTAATGTTGTGGATTGGCGACCCATTATAGAAATCACCTGATTGATTTGCCAGTTTTATACTTGGGTGGCAAGTTGAAGTATTGCACCTCACTGTGTCTAAATATCTATGGTGATTGCTGGTAAAATACAGTTTTAATTCAGTTTATTCTTAAAATCATGTTTTCTATGTAAGATTTTAATTCGATTGACTTTTCCCGCAACTTGCAAAAAATAAAATCATCAGATTTGGGGAGTCAACTTCCATTTAAAGTTGTCCTTAATATATATTACTTGTGGGATTTTCCTTGTTTTGCTGGCATGTTGCACTCTTCAGCAATGGCATCTATCACAAGTTCAGCACTCCTGTAGATTTCTTCACGAGTTCAGTGGCATCAGTTTGTTTTCTGAAGTGGTCTGTGTTAAGTCCGTGAATGATTGAGACACGGACCAGCAGGAGTGAAAACAAACAAGTCTTTACTGGTGGAAGTCAATAGTGAAACTAACAAACAGAGGCTCTCTAGCGCCTTTTATACAGGGGTGGTCACTGCCGGTACTGCAGTCTGAGACCAGTTATTCTCTTAAAGGTACATACACAACAATTCCTCCGCTTTTAGATAAATAGTACATAACATTCATTTAACAACTAAATGATAACGAATTGCAATCACAATTACTGTTGCTAGATACATTGGTTAAGTTTAAGCAATTATAAGTTCAGTCTTTGAGGAGGCTTCCTGATTCTGTCTGGATAACGCCTCTTTGGGGTATCAGGTTCTTCTGGCAATGTTGCGTCGGGATCAATGTCTTTGTTTGGTTCATCTTCCAATATTACCGGTTCTGCGGTAGCTGCAATTGGAACGTCAATTTCATTACCAGGTGTATCAGATCGTGGTGTGGAGTTGACGTTTTCCAGTGACTCTAGAATCTGGTCAGCATGGCATCTTACAATGCTCTTCCCCAATGTCCACGGTATACATGAGAGGTCCTTGTCGTGTACAAATCGTTCCTGGCTGCCATTTCTCAGTGCGGTAGTCCCGGGCCAAAACTGGTTGACCTATCCTAAAACTCCTGGTCGGCTTTTCATTCACATTCTGAAACTGCCTGTTCTCCACATCTCTTCGGACGTTTGGCTTAACCAAATCCAAGCGGCATCGTAGTCTTCGATTGAAGAACATCATGGCTGGAGTTTGGTTGGTAACCGCATGTGTCACATTCCGGTAGGCAAACAAGAAGTTGTCCACCTTGTGTTGTAGGGGTATATCTTCATTACACATTGCCTTGATAGCCTTCTTGAATGTTTGGACAAACCTCTCGGCCAATCTATTAGTGGCTGGATGATATGGGGCAGATGTGTAATGCTTAACACCATTGTTCTTTAAGAACCTCCGGAACTCTTCAGACACAAACTGTGGTCCATTGTCAGAGCAAATCTGTTCAGGCAGCCTATTCCTGGCGAATATGGTTCGCAAAACTGTGATAGTTTTTTCCGTGGTGGTTGAGGACATTTTTATTACCTCGGGCCACTTTGTGCATCCACCGCAATTAAAAACATCGAGTCCATGAAGGGACCAGCAAAATCAATGTGCACCCGTTGCCATGGAGATGGGGGCCACTCCCATGGATGCAGAGGAGCTTGTGGTGGGGCGTTTTGGACCTTCTGGCATCCTGCACAGCTCTTGGTCATCTCTTCGATTTCTCTATCGATTCCCGGCCACCACACAAACGCTCTGGCTAAGTTCTTCATTTTTACCCCACCCAGATGACCCTCATGAAGCTCATTGAGAACTCTATCCGTCAACTTAGGTGGAATTACAACTCTGGATCCACACATCAAGGTTCCTCTGCACACTGACAGCTGTTCTCTTCTTGGCGAGAATGCTGGCAGCAATGGTTCGCCATGTGCTGGCCATCCCTTCACCATTAAATCATAGACCCGTGATAGTGTTGGGTCATTCCGTATTTCCTTTTCTATGTTTGCATTCGTCACAGGGAGACATTCGACTATGGTCGAGTGGAATAACTCCATTGGATCTACTGCAAGGTGGTCGTCTTCCACCGTCGGCAACGGTAGGCGTGACAATCCATCAGCATTTCCATGCTGTTTAGTTCCTTTGTACTCGATGTCATATTGGTGTGCCCCTAGGAAAAGGGACCATCTCTGTAGCCGTTGTGCCGTCATTATCGGTATGTCCTTCTGAGGGTTGAAAATGGAGACAAGAGGTTGATGATCGGTTAGTAGAGTAAATTTTTGACCGTGTAGATAGTGATTGAACTTCTTCACCCCCCACACTAGGCTGAGGGCCTCTCTGTCAATCTGGGCATAGTTACGCTCGGCAGAAGTTAACGAGCGTGACGCAAAAGCTATCGGCTTCTCTAAACCATCAAGGAATTTATGTGACAGTACTGCCCCAATGCCGTAGGGAGACGCATCACATGCCAGCCTGATTGGCAGTGCTGGGTTGTAGTGAGCCAATACTTCTCTTGAAGTGATTAAGTCCTTACTCTTCTGAAAAGCACGCTTACAATCATCGTTCCATTTCCATGCTACCCCCGTTCGTAGCAGGGCGTTCAGTGGGTGCAGAATTGTCGACAAATTCGGCAAAAACTTATGATAGTAATTCACCAACCCGAGGAATGACCTCAGTTGCGACACATTTTCAGGCGCTGGGGCCTTAACAACCGCTTCAATTTTGTCAGGGGACTTATGTAACCCCTCTTCATCAATCACGTGGCCACAATACGATATCTGTTTCTTAAAAAATTCGCACTTGGGATGGTTAGCTCGCAGCCCATGTTCCCGTAGTCTAGTGAGCACCTGTTCTAGGTTGTTAAGGTGTTCACTGTCATCTTCACCTGTTACAAGGATGTCGTCCAAGTAACACTGAGTCCCTGGAATCCCTTGCAGGACTTGTTCCATCGCTCTTTGCCATATCGCCGGAGCCGATGCTACTCCGAATACCAATCGATGATACTGGTAAAGACCTTTGTGAGTGTTTATCGTGAGATACTTCCTAGAGGACTCTTCAACCTCCATCTGCAAATATGCTTGTGCTAGGTCAATTTTTGTAAAACGCTTCCCTCCAGACAGTGAGGCGAAGATGTCTTCTATCCTTGGAAGAGGATATTGTACTGTGTGAAGGACTGGGTTCACCGTCACCTTGAAATCCCCACAGATGCGAATCTTCCTTAGCTCTCCGGACTTATTGCTTAATGTTTTCTTCATGACAGGAACAATGGGTGTCGCCCACTCGCTCCAGTCGACCTTAGACAACACGCCCGCCTTCTCCAGATTCTCCAGCTCTGCCTCGACGGCTGGGCGAATTGCATATGGTACTGGTCTTGCTTTGAAAAACTTGGGAACTGCATTCTCTTCTATTTTTATCGAGGCGGTTACGCCTTTAAGCGTGCCCAGTTCTTGTTGAAATACCTCTTTGGCGTTAGCTAAGATTGTTGACAATCGTCCAGGAGTGACGTCTTCATCTTTTTTACCGTCCACCGTCATTGCATGAATGGAATGCCAATCTAAGTTTATCTTCCTGATCCATTCCCGTCCCAATAACGGTGGTCCACCATTTGGCAGTATGTAGAGATACAATTTCCATATTTTCTTGCCATTGTATTCGACAGGCACCCTTATGTTTCCTCTGGGGTATACTTTTTGCCCCGTATACGTCGTCAAGACGATGGATGTCTCTCTCAAGGGTATGTGTGAAAATAGCCGCTCGTAGTCTCGTCGATTCATGATGGTTAGCGCTGATCCTGTATCCAATTCCATTTTAACTTGGGACCCTGCTATCGTGAGGGTGACCCAAATGGTTCGGTGATCCTCTTTTGCGATTACATTGTGAAGTTTGAGACAGCTTAGTCTCCTGTTTCCGGATTCACTATCGCTCATCTGGTCTTCGGAACTACTGTCCGTCATCTTTTGTACTTTCTTGTACGGTTCCTTAGCCTTTTTGTTGTCGCTGGTCTTCTTCCCAGACCTGCAAACTCGTGCAATGTGCCCAATCTTCTCGCATTGTCTGCATATTTTGTCTTTGGACCAGAAGTCCTTCTGGTCATGGTTAGTTCTGCCGCAGCGATAACATTTTGCAAATCCCCGTGTCATTTCGTGGGTGCCGTATTCCTGTGGTTTTTGATGAATTTCTGCAGCTCCCCTGGCTGCTGCTTCATACGATACTGCCACGCTGAAAGCCTTATCTAGTGTCAGCTCTTTTTCTGAGAGTAACTTCTTCTGTGTTCCTTCACTCAGGAGTCCACAGACAAATTTGTCCCGTAGGGTATCTGCCAGTCCTGCTCCGAACTGGCAGTGCTTTGATAGCTTGCGTAGTTCCGTAAGATACTCAGCATTGCTCTCATCTTTGTGCTGAGTTCTCCTGTGGAATTTAAATCTTTCTGCTATCAACAGCGGTGCAGGGTTTAACTGTTCCTGTAGGACAGCAACAATTTCGTTAAAACTCTTCGCCTTCGGTTTGGCTGGAGTAATCAGGTCCCGCAATAGGCTGTACGTTCTAGCGCCCATTAAGTTTAGCAATATCGATGCCTTTTTCCACTCCGCTATTTCGTTTGCCTCGAAATATACCTCGACTCTTTCCACATACGTGGTCCAGTCCTCTTGTATTATCAAAAGCAGTGATACAGCCAGTCTTCGGCATCTTGCAAATCTAAGATGGCGCCTCCCGCGCTTTGCCTTCTTCCCCGATTTAACAAAATGGCGCCTCCCGCGCTTTGCCTTCTTCCCCGCTGTTGTTAGCGCTGCTTTCCACGGTTTCTTGCGCGTTTAAATATTGATTCTTTTCCTTTTTTATTATTTCCCCGTCGTGGAGCGGACCCTCTGGGACACTTCCCTCCCTCTTCTTAGGTCCGAACACTGCCCGGCTTCGAAGCACCGGCCGCGCCCTGTGTGCTCCACCCTCTCTCTCTCTCTCTTTGCTTCCCGACTCGCTGCCCGGCCCCGTTGAAAAGCCACCCGATCGAGCTTCAGCCCGCCGCAGCCCAGGAAGGATCAGAGCACTACCTGCCACCAGCCCGATTAGCTGGGAAACCACAGACCGAGGAAACCAGCCTGGCTCTGGACAGTCTCTCCTGCAAGTTTTCAAACCGATGATTGACGGTCGACGCCCGTTTCCCGAGTTTCTTTGGACTCTTTTTTTTCTTTCTTCTGGCTCCGACCTTCAACAACGTCGTCCGAGGTGCTGCTGAGTTGCAGGTAAGTTAGTTTCTTACTCGTCGCCAGTGTTAAGTCCGTGAATGATTGAGACACGGACCAGCAGGAGTGAAAACAAACAAGTCTTTACTGGTGGAAGTCAATAGTGAAACTAACAAACAGAGGCTCTCTAGCGCCTTTTATACAGGGGTGGTCACTGCCGGTACTGCAGTCTGAGACCAGTTATTCTCTTAAAGGTACATACACAGCAGTCTGAGCACTTGCACACATGGGAGCTGACTCACTGGGGGGAATTTTAACCTAAAAAAATGGTGGGTTGGGGTCATGTGGGAAGTTAACGTGTTGAAAATCTGAATCCCGACCAGAACCTGCCTCCAACCCGCCCACTTTCGGTGTATTTAAATATTATAATGAGGCTGGAAGCCTCTGCTTTAACCTCCATTTTGAATTTAACTTCGGGTCAGGTTTTGCAGGTCTCCTCTTCCCCTCCCCCCACCCACCCCATGAGGCTTCCCTGCCCCCACAATGGCATTTTACCGCCGCCACATGAATTTCTCCCCCCTTGTTAAGGCGATAGACTGCTGGTCTTGCCGTTTACTAAGGTCCCTGTTGCCATTATCGACTCGCATTTGCAGCAAGTTAAGGCGCAAATATTTTTCAAGCTGATGGGTGCAGAAAAAAGTCTGTCTAACGGCGTGTGCTGCTAGATGCCCCGCTCCAGCAAGATCCGGACCATTATTTAAAAAGCCCCAGCATTAATAGTAAATATTTTCCCAAATCCTTCCTGTGGAAAAATGTCAAATAAAAACCTGAAACCTGATTGCATCATTGGTGTAACTTGTGAGAAGATCGTTCGGGGATTTATTTCTTCTCTCTCTATGCCTGACCGCTAAAGATTTGTGCATGAAGATCTTGTTCTGTCTTTCACTCATGCATGTTCATATCTTATTGTTACAACCTAAAGTGTGTGAGGGCGTTTAAAGGCTACATTCTGTAGGTAGGTGAACCTGCACCTGAAGGGATAATTACTAGTCCTAGCCCTTTTCAGGCTACCCCAGATCAGGCGTATTCCCCAGATGTTCGCTTTCAACTAATGTTAGAGATAGCCGAATCCTATAAGATGCTTGATTGGGTCTAAAGGTCCAGACTATCTCTCCCTAAAGGAAAGGAATGACTTGAAGATGTTACCGTCCTTCAGATAGCACTTTTAATAAGTTTAACTGAACTGTAACCTTCCGGATATTATGAGGGTCCGGAATACTCCCCCAGAATTCTGTAACTCCTCACCAAAGAGTGTACAGAGATTGAGTTTACGAGTTTGATAGAGGTACTCTGAGACAATTGTAAAAATATATAGATTTATTAAAGAACCGAAATATAGTTAACAGCTGGTGAATCAATCACAACTTTAACAGTTCAAAATACAAATAGCTTACAATTCTTATTCTCAGAGATCCTTATTCTCAAATCTTAACTTCGTTACATTTTTACATTTCTTACTTATTTCTTAATCCAGGATATCCACCAAAATCAAATAAAAGTACTTTTTTGATCCCCGAAACTCAAAGTTAAAAATTTACAGAGCCTGCCTCTGAAGAGTGAGAGAATCGCTTTGCCTCTTTCAGCGACTTCTGACTTCCTATTTGAAAGTTCTATTTTTTATTCCCTTTTTGCAGTGGTATACCTTTTGAAGTTTTCCGCTGATGTAAGCTAATTATCTCTAGTCATTTCTCTGTTGACTTCTTTCTATTCTTACTGTCAATTCAGCTGTTAGCTTGCAGAATTCTGTCTGCTGTGTAGGTATTCAAAAGTTATCATAAAAAGTGGTTATAACATATGTATCTATTTGATGCCATTTTTACGAAGGTCTTCTATTCAATTCTTAAATCACCTAAGCTGGTTGGAAGCAGACGTCGTGTCTCCTAGTTATTCCAAGTTCAACACAAACACAATGTAATTGCTTGGTGCATCTATTGATATCATATCTACAAAGTCTTCTGTTTGTATATTTTATAACATGTAAATTGAAAACACTTCAACGAGTGCACCATTAGCTCTCTAGCTACCTCAATGGTTATATTACAGACGTTGTGTCTCCTTGTTTCATTTGATGTGATATTTATAAAGGCATATGGTTCTTTAATGTTCTGAGTTTCTGTTTCCCGAAGTGTTGGTTTTATGACACCTTAACATTATACCATTATGCTCTTTCATGTGCCTGTTTACAAAGTGTTTGTTTAAAACAATTTAACTGGGTATTATATTGTGTTCTTCCCAAAGCACAGACTTTCTGGAAGCTCCAACCTGCTGGTTCAATAGGGCCATTGTTTCATTGTCAACAACCCATTCCCATTTCAAAAGCTTGTATGGTGTTTACAGCTTTGTGTTAACAACTCATCTCAAAAGCCTGTATTCTGTTTACAGCCTGTGTCATTGAGGCTTTTAGATTTCTAAACCCAGTTTTCATGTTTTAATAAAGTCAAAATTCCGTTCATAGGATGGTGTATCTTTCTGAATAGGTATGGCTCATTCCTTTACATACCTTCCCTCTTATACTCATTCTAAAATCCAACCTGAACCCGTCCGGGTGGTGTAAAATGGTCAAGGCTCACAACTCAGTACAACTCCGTATTCTTTTAACTGTTTATTGTACTACGGATAACATACAAATGTCAATGCACTGTTTCCTTTAACTTTGAACAGTACTTACATGCACTATTCCATTTAATTCTTTTAATTTCAAATACCACTCACCCCAGCAATCACTCAGAGGAGTATGTTTCCATCTGTGTGAGTGATCAAATCTGTTCGCAGTTCCCTTCCAAGTTGCCGAAGTTTATCCCTAAAAGCACCCTTTTTGTAATACAAAGATCATACCCATGACAATTGATTGACGCAACCCCCCCGCTTTGATTGTACCATCTTAACCTTATCTGTTTCTGCAAATCTATAGAGTACTTGATTTGATCACTTCTCCATCCTGGGTCAGTGAATAGTCCATTATCACACACAGGCGTTTTGATGGGGAAAAATTCTGGACTTATCGGTATTCTGAAAGGTTGGCGAATGGGTTTAACTCCAGCAACAATTTTGATATTAACATCTCCAAAGGATGAGTGAACCGATCCAGACTCGGTGGAACCATGGTAGTTACCTGTCATGTTGAGTTGTACGTCTTATTAACAGCCTGACCACAGGAGTTCAATGGACAGGACAGTCAAGTTAAATTTATACAGCCACATGTCATATTGTGGCCTTGTATATTTTACCATGTAAATTTTTTCGGGGTCTCAATAAGTGTCTGGTTTTGCAGGTGTCTGTTTTTTGGGCATATCTGTTTATACAGGTTTTTCTATATTTAAGCTTGTCGGTATTGTAACAAGTTTGAAAGTGTGTTCTCAGCGTGAGTCTGGAAGAAGTGCATATGTTTTGCTGTCACATTTTAAGATTTTCACCACTTTTTCCTTCACGGAATGGATTTTGAAAATTAGTGTTCTGTTTCTAAACAAATATTTGCACAGTTTTTTAAAAGCTACATGCTGCATGCATTGAAGTTGTTTATTAAAACTAGACAAGCCAGTTTGTGGAATGTTGTGGTTCACTGTTTACTTCAAAAGGAGATAATGAGAGCCAATTTTCTCATTCTTGGCCCATTGAACTAGAATGGCTCCTATTCAGTTTTGCTAATAGAGGAGATAGTTTCTATAAATCTGCACCCCAAGGCGGGGGGAAAAAGAGGTATCTGGTTTTATTAACCGGCCTACTGGCGAATCATTGAATGGGGAAGATGATGACAAAGGAGCCCAGGTGCCGTCAGCCAGCTAGGTCTAGGGAGGAAGCCTGCCCTAGTGAGGGGAAATTCACTCATCCTGAGCCGAGAGCTGGTCAGGAATAGAATGCTGATTAGGAAAAGTTAAGTGCGCCAACTAATATTGATTGTATGGCATATTTATTATTCATTTTCTCCTTCTCCAGAAGGGTTCTTTAGCTAGTTCAATCAAGGTGAGATTTGATTATATCTATTACTCTGCACATTTACTTACTGTCTATAAAATAAAGCAGCTTACATAGGATTACATAGACTTTCCAGCACAGAAACAGGCCATTTGGCTCAACTGGTCTATGCCAGTGTTTATGCTCCAAACAAGCCTCCTTCCACCTTTCTTCTTCTAACCCTATCAGCATAACCTTCTATTCCTTTCTCCCTCATGTGTTTATCTAGTTTCCTCTTAAATGCATCCAAGTTTAACGATTCATATCTGGCTTTGTTTCACTAAAGTATTTCAGTGTGTCTTTGGAAAGATTGGAGAGGGCATATGCAAAAGACACAATATTCACTGATCACAGTTATGTCCCTGTGTTACGCTATTGTAGAATTAGATATTGGGTAGTACGGGCACACACCTGAATGTAAACCGTTTGGGCCATTTACAGAAGTGAACAGCAACACTATACCTGAGAGAATATCAAAGGCAGACTTAAATTTTGTAACACTGTATGGGGAAAGCTGTGACATACACATTTGAAAGACAAAATGTTGGTAATCTGGCTCTGCTGGTGGAAGTGTAGCACAGCAGAACTCCCACCTGTCCATAAAGCCAAATGTAGACTCCATTCCATGGTCACGATCATATTCGGGGGAGTAAGGCAGTAACCTCCTTGTTACGATTCAGGCCTTGGGTTCAGTGCCCTATATTTATGCAAGTCAATTGGAAAGGAAAATTCGGGGGGTGTGTAACAGGCGGCTGATTTTCTGCAATCAGTTTCTGCCCCTGCTGCAGTTGAAAATTACCATTGTTTTCAGGACTCTCAATCTGTATAAATCATTTATAATTTTAATCACAAATGGAAAATGTCCTGACTGGAACTTTTAGTGTCGAGTGAGCACTTCAGTCTAGGTCTGTTCTCTGAATTTTGTTGTCTGTGTCTCTGAGAAAAGCTTGCAATTTGTTTTGGGCTGGGTGGAATGATTCAAATGCGACTGTTATTTTAGTTTAAGTTATTACCTAGTTGGTGAAAAGGTTCTACCAGACGTTTTACTTCTAATTTTTTATTTTAAGTTGTATATTCTGGTATTTGAACTCATCGTAGGGGACAGTTTGCCAACTTTCAGAATGTAGGAGCACCACTTACTTATCCGCTAATTAGAATTTCCACGGTTAAGTGACGATTTGGTTCACCTATGAATCACTCTGTTCCTTAGCAGAGTTTTACTACGCAAGCACAACTCTTACCATCACTTTTGGCAATTATTTTCCTCTCCTCATTCCCTCTGTATCTCTATATGCTCTTGTTTCTCTGTCTAGTATGTGTGCAACATTGCAGGGATTTTTTTTGAAGATGTCATTGCATGGCTACAGCATGTTTCCAACCTATGAGATTAGTTGGATGATGAATTATATGGAATGCACCATGACCTACTTCAGTTCCCAGAATATAGCCTCTGATGTCATCATTGACATTTAAGGATCTTAAGGGAATGGCATGTGCCTTGTAGAAAATAGAAACCATGCTGTTTGTTTGGCTTTGAGAGACAAAGGTGGGTGGAAACCGGATAGGTAGAAAATTAAAATGATCAGGTGGCTTACCGATGTCCTGCCTGTCTTCCATTTTAACTTGCTTGGTCTTTGGAACAGGTGGCAAAGGCACCTGCTTGAAGAGGGTGGTGTGCTTCTTTAAATATGCAAATAGGAGCCCAATGAGGTCATCGGCTGACCGTTCTACACCCCATCCGACTTTTCTTTCCATTGAAGCCTGGGCCTTGTTCCCCCCCCGCCCCCAGCCAATATTTGCATGCGGTGGTTGAGGAAGGGGCAGTCAGCAGCGGTTCCAACGGTGGGAGGAAAATCTAGGTTGGGGGGGGTATCAGCAGTAGACCACACCTCCCAATTTTTCCTACCAGTAGGAGGGTAAAATCGAGGTCTGGTTCTTCACCCAAAACTACAATATATCTGTTCTCTTTTTTGGATCCTGCTATTGGCCAAAATCAAATTTAACAGTACATGTTGTAAAACACTGGAGTGAATATAGAGTAGAAAACTCCATGGGCTTGCTGCCTTGTAATCACTTTTGGGTATCCATTATTTGCACTATGTTCCTGAGCAACCCACCTGGGGATTTTGAATTTAAAAATGACTTCCTGTATGTGATGTTGTGCAGACTGAGGGTAATTACTGTTCCTGCAAAAGAAACCTTTCAAATGCAGGAAGTTATTTGCAAATAAATGTTTGTGCGCATTTAATCAGCGATGCAGTGATATGCAGTAAGGCGTTGGAATTTGTCAACATTCCTCTGCAAATTCAAATTAGTTCCTCATGTAAATGGAGTACAGTAATTGCAAAATGTAATGGTTATAAATATAATTTAGTCATAAGTTTTTAATATATTAAGTTCTGTTGCCTATTTCAGGTTCATGAAACTGCATGAACATGTATGTACATGCATGCTTATTCAGTCTTTGTTCAACACAAATAACACTGGCTCAGTGGTAGATACAGCACCTAGTGTTATACTGAGCCATACAGACCAGGAAGGCCCTCAGTTTGATACTTGTTCTCTGCTAAGCTTGCTGTTCTTAGTCAGGATAATGGTAAGGAAGTTCAAATTAGCCAACAGTGTCTCTTGAAACTTGTGGAATTGAAGGCAAATTATTGACCTAGTTGAAAGATTGAATGGCAGATAAAAGACAGAGAGTAGAGATAATGGTTATTTACTCAAATTGGAATGGAATGACAAGTGATGTCCCACAATAATCTGTGCCGGGGCCTCAATTATTTGCTATATTTATTAATGACTTAGATAACGCAATAGAGAGCCATATATCCAAGTTTGCCAATGAGGCAAAGATTGGTGGTATGGTAAGTAGTGTAGAAGGGAGCATAACATTACAGAGACATTGATAGATTAAGTGAGTGGGCAAAACTGTGGCAGATGGATTTCAGTGCAGGTAAATGTGAGGTTATCCATTTTGGATCATAAAATGATAGATCTGAGTATTTTTAAATGGTGAAAAGCTAGCAACAGTGGAGGTCCACAGAGATTTAGGAGTCCATATACATAGATCACTAAAATGTAGTACTGTAGTCAGGTACAAAAAAATCAAAAATGTTAATGGTGTGTTAGCCTTTATAACTGGAGGACTAGAATATAAAGGGGAAGAAGATTTGCTACAGCTGCACAAAGCCCTGGTTAGACCACATCTGCAGTACTGTGTACTGTTCTGGGCACCGCACCTTAGGAAGGATATATTGGCCTTGGAAGGAGTGCAGCGCAGATTCACCAGAATGTTACTAGGGCTCCAAGGGTTAGACTATGAGGAGAGATTACATAAACCAGGCTTATGTTCCCTGAAATATAAAAGGTGAAGGGGTGATTTGACTGAGGTTTTTAGGATTTTGAAAGGAACTGATAGGGTACATAGAGAGAAACTTTGTCCAACATAACCTTAAAATCATAGCCAGGCATTTGATAAGGTGCCACATCAAAGGTTATTGCGGAAAATAAAAGCTCATGGTGTAGGGGGTAACATATTGGCATGGATAGAAGATTGGCCAGCTAACAGGAAACCGAGAGTAGGCATAAATGGGTCATTTTCTGATTGGCAAGATGTAACAAGTGGTGTGCCACAAGGATCAGTGCTGGGGCCTCAACTTTTTACAATATATATAAATGACTTGGATGAAGGGACCGAAGGTATGGTTGCTAAATTTGCTGATGACACAAAGATAGGTGGGAAAGTAAATTGTGAAGAGGATATAAGGAGGCTACAAAGGGATATAGATAGGTTAAGTGAGTGGGCAAAGATCTGGCAAATGGAGTATAATGTGGGAAAATGTGAAGTTGTCCATTTTGGCGGGAAGAATAAAAAAGAAGCATATTTTTAATTGGTGAGAGGATGCAGAGGGATCTGGGTGTCCTAGTGCATGAATCGCAAAAGGTTAGTATGCAGGTACAGCAAGTAATTAGGAAAGCTAATAGAATGTTATCGTTTATTGCGAGGGGAATTGAATACAAAAGTAGGGAGGTTATGCTTCAGTTATACAGGGCATTGGTGAGACCACATCTGGAGTACTGTGTACAGTGTTGGTATTTAAGGAAGGACATAAATGCGTTGGAAGCAGTTCAGAGGTGGTTTACTAGACTAATACCTGGAATGGGCGGGTTGTCTTATGAGGAAAGGTTGGACAGGCTAGGCTTGTATCTGCTGGAGTTTAGAAGAGTAAGAGGTGACTTGATTGAAACATATAAGATCCTGAGGGATCTTGACAGGGTGGATGTGGAGAGGATGTTTCCTCTTGTGGAAGAGTCTAGAACTAGGGGTCACTGTTTAAAATAAGGGGTCTCATTTAAGACAGAGATGAGGAGAATTTGTTTCTCGGGGTCGTGAGCCTTTGGAACTCTCTTCCTCAGAGGGTGGTGGAAGCAGAGTCTTTGAATATTTTTAAGGTAGAAGTAGATAGATTATTGGTTAGCAAGGGGGTGAAAAGTTATCAGGGGATAGGCGGGAATGTGGAGTAATCGGATCAGCCATGATCTTATTGAATGGCGGAGCAGGCTCGAAGGGTCGAGTGGCCTAGGCCTGCTCCTAATTCATATGTTCGTATTAATACTTCAGAAAATTCACTACAAAAAGCATCCTCCTATGTTGGTATATTTATGCTACATACTGCTGAAGGGAGACTAATGAGTTGTACTTCGAGCTGTAGGTAGGCCTGGCAGACTGTTAGAAACTAGGGGTGCCTAAAAATGTTTATGGATTCACGAATAATACTGTGTTTAAATGATAAGTTTTATTTTCCGGGAAAGCTTGCATTAGAATTTGAGACAGTCTTTTTAATCAGTTAGATTAGGCGAAACATAAACATTCCACGTGGGGGCCCATAGGACGGCCCTGCCAGGCTAGTTATCTGTTGTTTGTAAGTTAGGGTTTTGACTTTTGTTAATGTATCTTTAATTTGGCCAGTGAAGGCCCAACCTATGTTTCTTCCATTATTACTAATAACCATATTATAATCTCTACAGATAGAATTTGGAGTTTGTTTAGCAGAATTGCTTGCGAAGATACTTAAAAGTTAATCAGAAAAAGACATAGAATGAAAGGAAATAACAGAAAATGCTGGAAAAACTCAGCAGGCCAGGCAACATCCGTGGAGAGAAAATAGTCAACGTTTCTGGTGAAAAACCTTTTATCAAGACTAAAGAAGCACAGGAAATGAAATAGATGAAGAGGCCACGCTGGGTGAGAACAAAAGAGAAGAGACATTAAGAGGTATTCAAAACGAAACGAGATGGTGATAGGACTAGTGGAGACAAAAGACGGCTCTAGATTAGGTGTGAAGTGTTCTGGCAGAGTGGGAGACAGTTGCCATGTGGGGGAGAGAGAGAGAAAAGAAAGGGGGGGGGGGAAGGCCCAAACAAAGGTGTGGATAAAAAGTATAAGTAAAAATGTAATAGGGGCCGAGGTTCTGATCTGAAATTGTTGAACTCAATATTGAGTCCGGAAGGCTGTAAAGTGCCTAATCGGAAGATGAGGTGCTGTTCCTCGAGTTTACGTTGAGCTTCCGTGGAACAATGCAAGAGGCCGAGGACGGTGAGGTCCGAGTGGGAATGGGGCGGTGAATTAAAATGACAGGCGACCGGAAGCTCGGGGTCACCCTTACGGACTGAACGGAGGTGTTCCGCAGAGCGGTCACCCAATCTGCGTTTGGTCTCCCCAATGTAGAGGAGACCACATCATGAGCAGCGAATACAGTATACTAGATTGCAAGAAGTACAAGTAAATCGCTGTTTCACCTGGAAAGGGTGTTTGGGGCCCTGGACAGTGGGAAGGGGGGAGGTATAAGGGCAGGTGTTACATCTCCTGCGCTTGCACGGGAAGGTGCCAGGCGAAGGGGAAGGGGTGCTGGGGGTGATAGAGGAGTGGGCTAGGGTGTCTCTGAGGGAGCGGTCCCTACGGAATGCTGAAAGGGGAGGGGAGGGGAAGATGCATTTGGTGGTGGGATCACTTTGGAGGTGGCGGAAATGGCGGAGGATAATCCGTTGAATGTGGAGGCTGGTGGGGTGAAAGGTGAGGACAAGGGGAACCCTATCGTGGTTCCAGGAGGGAGGGGCAGGGGTGAGGGCAGAAGTGCGGGAGATAGAACGGACATGGTCGAGGGCCGTGTCAACCACGGTAGAGGGGAATCCTCGGTTGAGGAAAAAGGAAGACATGTTGGAAGCACTGGTGTGGAAGGTGGCATCGTCGGAGCAGATGCGGTGGAGACGGAGAAACTGGGAGAATGGAATAGAGTCCTTACAGGAGGCAGGGTGGGAGGAAGTGTAGTCCAGGTAGCTGTGGGAGTCAGTGGGCTTGTAGTGAATGTTGGTCAATAACCTATCCCCAGAGATGGAGACGGAGAAGTCAAGGAAGGAAAGAGTCAGAGATGGACCATGTGAAGGTGAGGGAAGGGTGGAAATTGGAGGCAAAGAAACTGGGGGAGAGAGAGAGAGCGGGAGGTCACACAAAAGATGAGCTGCTGAGTTTTTGTTGTTTTTTAGTGTCTAAAGTGGGGAAAAAAGGTTACATTTCAAGTTCTAAGAAGTATTAATTTTTGCTAGGTTAGTTTAGTTTAATTTAGTTTAAGTTTAAGGTTAGTTTAAACACAGAAAGAAAAGAAGAAAAAACCCGGAGAAAAAAAAAGAGCGCCAAAGACGGGACCTGAAAAAAGAAAGGGAAAAAAAACCAAAAAAAAAAAACCAGAGAAAAGTAGAAAACAAAGAAAAGCCAAAGCAAAAAGAAAGAAAGAGAGGAATATACAAACCAAAGAAGAATCCGAACAGCGGCCGCACGGGACCGCATCGGGAACCGAGGCGAGGTGACTCGGGGAGGCCGCACGAGACTGCATCGGCAGCCGGAGCGAGGTGACTCGGGGAGGCCACACGAGACTGCATCGGCAGCCGGAGCGAGGTGACTCGGGGAGGCCGCACGAGACTGCATCGGCAGCTGGAGCGAGGTGACTCGGGGAGGCCGCACGAGACTGCATCGGCAGCCGGAGCGAGGTGACTCGGGGAGGCCGCAGCAGCAGGAGAGCGGTGACTCAACAGCGGCCGCACGGGGTCACAGCGGCAGGGGGTCGGAGCGCGACTCCAGAGCGGCGGCCGGAACACAGGACCATGGGCCGGAGGAGCCGGACCGAGACAGAGGCCTGGAGACCTCTGAGGAAGAGGGGTGCAGCCCGAGGGCACCGTGAGGCAGCGGCTCCCAGGCGCAGACAGTGAGTACGGGTCCTGGGGAGGGAGCCTGAAGCCAGAGAAAGACCCGAGGAGCCAGGCAAAAACAGAGGCCCAGAGACCTCTGAGAGGGAGGGGAGCAGCCGGGAGACACCGGGAATCAGCAAACCCCAGACACAGACCAGGACAGAGTACGGGGCCTGGGGAGGGCCTGGAGAGCGAGCGAGTCCGGGACTAAGAAAGGTCGCGAGCAGGGAGAGGGAAACACCAAAACCGGGGCCCCAGAAAAGCTTATTCGAAGATCAACAATACTTCCCACCTCTACACTACCAATAATGAGCGAATCAGAGGAGCCACAGCAGCTTCCGAGGCACACTGAGAGCAACCTCTTCCAGATTCCCCCCCAACACCAGAAAAAATGCCATAAAATCGATCAAGCATGAGCAGCTGAGAGAAAAACCAGAAACTCTTTTTGCTGACCGGTACAGCACTGGGAAAAAATGTAATCTCATTTTTTACACAGATCAGCCAGCGGCTTGGACCACAGCAATAAAATCACACTATACCAAGGTTAAGCAGGAAAGAACCGCTAATGGGTCCAAAATGAAAATGAAGAAACCAGGGGACAGGGCAACCACGACTGTCAACATGTACGATAACGGAACAGTATTAGTGCAAGGCAACCTCGACAACTTTGAAATGGCCTTCAAGACACTGAAAGAAATAACTGAGAGGGGAAGGAACAGCCCCAGAGTGGCTAACAGGGGAAAAGCGACCCGCACTCCCCCCACCATTGACAACTCACCAGGAGTAAATCAGCCTGGTCAGGAGGTGAACGAGCCACACAGTTCTAACCAGACACTAACCCCGAGGCCCTACAGCCACATGATACAACGGACTAACCCCAGCGTAATTACCAGGGAGGAAGCCACACATAGTCCCCCTACCAATTCCAGCTCACCAAGAGAAGAGCAGCCTAGCCAGGAAGTGAGTGAGCCTTCCAGGGCCGACCAGACACATACCCCGGGATCACACAGCCAGATACAACTAAAGGATAAATTTAATCAGTTAGAGACAGAGATGGTTAAACTTTGAGAGGAGGTCCTTAAACTGAAACACGAACAAAAGCAAGAGAGGGAGAGATACAGGAGAGAGCTGAATCTACTTGAGAATCAGGTGAATCTACTTGGGAATCAGGTGAAAGAGCTGCAGGAAAACAAAGAGAGCCATAGAGGAGAGATAGCACCATTAGACCAGCAGCCAGAGGCTAGAGATAAGACAATACAGAGCCTGACTGAACAGCTGCACTCCCACACTGAACAACAGCAGCAGACACACAATACAAGGGGTGCCACACAAACCGACCAGCGCACTGAAGCTCAGTCTTCCCCCACCACCGTGGAACCACAAGCGAGCCGCTCACAAGAGGAGCGCACACACCAGACACGACCACCCCAGCCCAACACACACGCTATGAGTCCAGGCGAAAGCCACCAGACAGTAAACACAAACAAGGCTGACATCGTAATACTCACAGACTCAAATGGGAAATTTCTATGGGAGAAAAAGCTCTTCCCTAGAAGTAAAGTAGAAAAGATCTGGTGCCCAACAACAGACAGAGCCATGGAATGGCTGACCAAAACCCGATTAGGCTCCCCCCAACACATAATAATACACACGGGCACAAATGACCTAAAGGCCCAGCAGAAAGAGGTAGCAACATCGCTCAGAGCAGTGATTAGGAAGGCAAGCAATACATTTCCAAACACTAGAATCACGGTTTCCACAATATTGCCGAGAACAGACTTTAATAGCAACACAATTCATGAGATAAATGCCAGCATAGCAAGAGACTGTGAATCAAAACACAACGTGCACCTGGCCCAACACCCCACCCTCGATGAGGAATGTCTTTACGACCGCGTCCACATCCACAGGAAACGAATATCGATCTTTGCTAAAGCCCTGAAGGACGTCGCTTTTAACCGGGTCCATACCCAGACTCCAAGAGGACCCCCCCCCGACCACCAGAGATCAGTAGGGTACATACCAGGACCACTACAGAGACCACCACCACACCAACCGGGACCAGAGAGGATCCCCATGCACAACAACAATATCAGACCTGCACCATTCCTGTCCCACAGGGGAACAGGACCGCTCCCAGCCAGACAGAGGGAGAGATGCACAGGGCGTACGCAATACCTCAGACAGAGACAATCCATTAAGAGACAATAAACAGACGTGCAGCAGCATCTACTTCCACCTTATGGATCAGAAAATGAAAAAAACCAAGGACTAATTAATAGAAAGAATTGTAACCAAGTAGAATTAGCATTTATAGACAACTGAGATGGTCTTTTTTCCCACATTTAGACACGACAAACACATATCATTCTTTAACATATCACAGTAAAAGATCAAACTTAACATGAAATCCTTATATATTTCGACCTGGAATATCCAAGGTCTATGCTCTTCGGTGCTCGACGTGAAGAGTAGGACCCCAGAGTTCATAGATGAAACTAAAGATCTAGATATTATCATTCTACAGGAAACTTGGTATAAAGGAAAAGGACACACTGGCCGTCCCCAAGGGTACACAGAGCTGGTGGTCCCCTCCAATAAATTACCAGGAGTAACCCAAGGCAGAGACTCCGGAGGCATACTGATTTGGTTTAAAACAGAGCTTAAGAATTGCATCAAATTTATAAAAAAGGGCGAAAACCACATGTGGCTCAAAATTGAGAGGGAGATTATCTCAAACACCCAAGATGTTTTCATTTGTGCACTCGATATCCCCCCAATGGAATCCCCGTACTTTAAAGAGGACACCTTCTCCAACATTGAGGGGGAAATTATCCAATACCAGGCCCAGGGGAACGTGTTGATCTGTGGTGACCTCAATTCAAGAACTGGCGAAGAACCAGACTTCACCAATAATCAGGGAAACAACTACATATTCGGGAATAACCACTTCGATATCCCTTCCCTTCCATACAGGCATAACTGCAACAAGCAGACAAATACCAACGGAAAACAGCTCCTGCAGCTCTGTCGAAGCCTGGGTCTGTACATTGTCAATGGTAGGTTCATAGGAGACCTCCTAGGAAGATCGACCTATTGCTCACCTCTTGGCTGCAGCACCGTAGACTATATGATTACGGATTTGGACCCATCCTCTTTCAGAGCATTCACAGTCAAACCACAAACAACACTGTCAGATCACAGTCAAATTACTATGTATCTTAAAAAGACAGAAACAAACAACACAGAAACACAACCCAGTAAACTGTACAACACCAAAAAATCGTACAGATGGGCCAAAAATGACACGGAAAAATACCAGAAAGCAATTAGCAATGAATCAACTCAAGCTCTCTTGGACACCTTTCTGGATAACATATACACTCACAATAAAGAAGGCGTAAACCGGGCAGTGAATAACCTAAACAATATTTTTGATAATTTGGCAACAAGGTCAAACTTGAAAGCTCACAAGAACAAACCCAAAACAAAAAACTATGAAAAATGGTTTGACCCAGATTGCCATAACATGAGGAAAAAACTTAGAAAAATATCAAACCAAAAACACAGACATCCAGAAAACGAGGAATTATGCCTTACTTATTGTCAGACACTAACACAATACAGAAACACACTCAGAACCAAAAAAGAGCAATATATTAAGAATGCACTCAGCTCCATTGAGGAATCCATTGATTCCAATTGTTTCTGGGACAACTGGAATACACTACACAAAAAACAACATGACGAATTGGCCATTCAAAATGGAGACACATGGGAAAACCACTGAAAAATTATACCAGAAAAACACACTAAGGCCAGAGCAACACCAAATATGCAAAAAACTGGAAAAGCTCGAAATGGCCATAAAAAATAACCAAAACCCGCTAGGCTCCATAATAACAGGAAAAGAACTTTTTGAAAAACTCAAGGACCTGCGACAAGGAAAAGCTTGCGGGGCAGACGGCACACTAAGCGAGATGATTAAACACACAGACGATAAAATGAAACTGGCTATCCTAAAACTCTTCAACTTGGTTCTGAGTGTCGGTTACTTCCCTGATATCTGGAACAAAGGACTCATAACGCCCATATACAAAAGTGGGGACAAAGCCGACCCAAATAACTATCGAGGCATCTGTGTAAACAGTAACCTGGGGAAGGTATTCTGTAGTATCATAAACAAAAGACTTATAAACTTCCTTGAGGAGCACAATGTCTTGAGTAAAAGCCAAATTGGATTCCTGCCAAACTATAGAACATCAGATCATATCTTCACCCTACAGACCCTAATTGACAAACACGTTCATCTAAACAAAAGCGAAATCTACGCATGCTTTATAGATTTCCAGAAGGCTTTCGATTCCATCTGGCATGACGGTTTATTCCTGAAACTTATCGAAAGCGGGGTAGGGGGAAAAACATATGATGTAATTAAATCAATGTATACAAACAACAAATGTGCAGTTAAAATTGGAGACAAACAAACAAAATACTTCCCACAGGGGCGGGGGCTGACGCAGGGCTCGCCAATCTCACCGACACTCTTTAATATTTACATAAATGAATTGGCAAAACTACTTGAACAATCTACAGCACCCGGCCTCACCCTATATGAATCCAAGGTTAAATTCCTCCTCTATGCAGATGACCTGGTTCTGCTGTCACCAACCAAGGAGGGTCTACAGCAGAACCTGGATCTGCTGGAGTCGTACTGCCAGACTTGGGCCCTGACAATAAATCCCCAAAAAACCAAAGTCCTTGTGTTCCAGCAAAGATCCAGACATCAGGGACCCAAAATAAATTTCACACTAGGAACAACCAAAATTGAACAAACCACTAACTACACATACTTGGGCTTAAAAATCAGTTCTACGGGAAATTTCAAACTGGCTGTGAATGAACTGAAAGTGAAAGCAAGAAGGGCTTTCTATGCCATTAAAAAATCAATCCAAATAGAAATCCCAATTAGCATTTGGCTCAAAATTTTCAAATCAGTAATTGAACCAATTGCACTCTATGGCAGTGAGGTGTGGGGACCGCTAACACAACAAGAATTTGCAAAATGGGACAAACACCCAATTGATATCCTACATGCAGAATTCTGTAAAAGTATCCTCCGGACTCAAAGGAAAACAGTAAACAATGCATGCTGGGCAGAACTAGGCCAATATCCATTAATAATCACTATCCAAAAAAGAGCCACCAAATTTTGGAAACACCTAGAAATGAGCAACCCCCAATGCTATCATTACGAAGCCCTGAAATGCCAAGAGAGGACCATAAAGAAGAATACCCTCAGTCAACTAGTCCTGGGACTCAGTGAAGTAACTACTAACACTACTAACAATAACCAGCCCCAGGACAGTGACAGCGTAACACAAAGAATTCGACCCAACACAATCGTCGCTAAGCAAAAGGAAAAATATCTGTCATATTGGGCAGAAACAACAAAAACCCAAAGCAAACTCAATTGCTACTTGGCCCTAAACAGACAATACAACATGGCTGATTACCTGACCATGGTAAAGGATAGCAAACTGAGAAAAACTTCGACAATGTACAGACTTAGTGAACATAACCTGGCGATCGAAAAAGGTAGACACAGGCAGACCCGGCTACCAAGAGAGGACAGGATATGCTCTCACTGCAGTCAGGGAGTGGTGGAGACAGAGATGCACTTCCTCACAGCTTGTAGAAAATATCAGGGCATAAGGGAAAATTTCTACCCAAAATTCACAAAAATATGCCCGGATTTCAGAAATTTGAATGACGACCAAAAACTCCCATACCTACTAGGGGAAGAGAGAAATTGTGTAACACTAGCGGCACACTATGTTACAGCTTGCCAGGGACAACCACTAAATATAAGAAAAGAGTATATATAAATTACATGAAAGTATATTCATACACTCGGGGATATATCTGTTTATACACTGTATGGATAGATCTGTATTTTTGTGAACAAACATGAATGTTTTTCGATGCTTTGGCAACATAAGATGTAACTTGTCATGCCAATAAAGCGATTTGAATTGAATGAAATTGTCTAGTTCAGGGCGAGAGCAGGAAACGGCATCGATACAGTCATCAATGTATCGGAAAAAGAGGTGAGGGAGGGGACCCGAGTAGGATTGGAACAAAGAGTGTTCCACATATCCCACGAAAAGGCAGGCATAGCTAGGACCCATGCGGGTGCCCATAGCAACACCTTTGATTTGGAGGAAATGAGTGGAGTCAAAGGAGAAGTTGTTCAATGTGAGAACAAGTTCAGCCAGGCTAGAATGAAAGGAATTTGAGGAGGCTAAGATCTTAGAATGGGCCATTTACTAGATGAAGGTGAGACAGCGACTGGCTAACGTGCGACAGCTCTGGCTGGGGCCGTGATTAAGAGGGACAGGGCCGGGCCTTGTACTTGCTGGGCTAAGGAGGATAGAGTCAAGAGAGTAAAGATGAATTCCAATGGAGGAACTTTCAAAAGTAAAAACAAGAAAGATAAATTGGATGAAGTTGGGAGGGCTTTCATCCAAGAACCAAGATAAAGAACTTGAGCTGTATAGGTTAAATGGCCTTGTCAATAGCTTGACCTCAGGCCCACCCCTAAAATGAGAATTAAAGTGACACCCCAAGGGCTTGCCCACACAGACGGTGGAGGGGAGAGCCGAACAGAAGTTGAAAAGAGAAGTTGAGCTGGTCGAACGCTCTTTTGAGAGTGATCCCACGCTCACCATCGGAGGTTCTAGAGAGGGAGAGGCTGGAAGCCAGAGAACTGTTCACGCATGCCAGCCGTCTGTCTAATCGGGTCCAGTACCAGCTGCTTGTCACGGTCGTGTGTTTTTGCTGTATTGCTAGTGTTATATTCCGTCCTAAACTCTGATTAAACACAATATACCTGTAGTGTATGTACTTTGAAGAAGGAACTATATTCTGCAGCCCCTGTATACTGCAGTACCAGTAGTGACCACCCCTGTATATAAGCCTGTGTAGTAACTTTGTATAGTAGTTCCAGTTTTGTCTCCATTCAGTAAACACCTGTTATAACCAACTTCTGCAGTCCGTGTCTCAATTACACACGGACATTACATTGGCGACGAACAGATCCGAACTTACCTACAGTTCTGCACCACCTCACGGGGATCCATCCCTGAAGCGAAGTTATTAGAGGTCGAAGCCAGAAGGAAGAAATCCAAAAAGAAAAAAAACCAAACAAACAGAAGAAACGGGCGTCGACCGTGGGCAACTGCCCTCTGATTCATCGAATTTGAAGATTTGCAGGAGAGGCTGCCGAGAGCTGGGCTTGGTTCTCCAGTCTATGGTGTTCCAGCTAATCGGGCTGGTGGCAGGTAGTACACTGATCCTTCCTGGACTGCGGCGGGCTAAAGCTCGATCGGGTGGCTTTTCGACGGGGCCGAGCAGCGTTGTCGGGAAGAGGAGAGAGAGAGAGAGGGTGGAGCACGTAGGGCGCGGCCGGTGCTACGAAGCCGGGCAGCGTACAGACCTGAGAAGAGGGAGGAAAGTGTCCCATAGGGTCTGCTCTGACGACGGGAACAGTAATTAAAATAAAAGAAAAAGAAATTAGAAGCGCAGAAAGCCGCGAGAAGCTGCAGTTTGCCACGGGGACCGCGGAGAGCGGCGTTGGCAGCAGCGCGGGGGGAAGCGCGCGAAGACCATAGGGCATCGCCATCGAGGCATAAAAACGCCAGCAACAGCGTTCGCAGCAGCGGAAAAGACAGAAAGCGCGGGAGGCGCCATCTTAATCCAGCGGGGAAGAAGGAAAAGCGCGGGAGGTGCCATTTTGTTCAATCGGGGAAGAAGGCAAAGCGCGGGAGGCGCCATTTTGTTCAATCGGGGAAGAAGGCAAAGTGCGGGGGGTGCCATCTTAGATCCCAAGATGCCGAAGACTGGCAATATCACTGCCTTCGATAATGAAATAGAAGACTGGACCACGTATGTGGAAAGAGTCGAAGTATATTGCAAGGCAAATGAAGTAGCCGATGAGAAAAAGGCATCGGTACTACTAAACTTAATGGGCGCAAGAACGTACGGCCTATTGCGGAACCGGATCACTCCAGTCAAACCGATGGAGAAGAGTTTTAACGAAATTGTTGATATCCTACAGGTACACCTAAACCCGACACCGCTGCTGATAGCAGAAAGATTTAAATTCCACAAGAGAAATCAGCATAAAGATGAGAGCAATGCTGATTACCTTACGGAACTACGCAAGCTATCAAAGCACTGCCAGTTCGGAGCAGGGCTGGCAGATACCCTACGGGACAAATTTGTCTGTTGACTCCTGAGTGAAGGAACCCAGAAGAGGTTACTCTCAGAGAAAGAGCTGACGCTAGATAAGGCTTTCAGCGTGGCAGTATCGTACGAAGCAGCAGCAAGGGGAGCTGTGGAAATACAGCAAAAGCCACAGGAATACGGCACCCATGAAATGACACGGGGATTTGAAAAATGTTATCGCTGCAGCAGAACAACCCATGACCAGAAGGACTGCTGGTTCAAGGACAAAACATGCAGGCAATGCAGAAAGATGGGACACATTGCACAAGTTTGCAGGTCCGGGAAGAAGACTAACGACAACAAAAAGACTACTGAGGAAAAGTACAGGAAGTACAAAAGATGATGGACAGTAGTTCCGAAGACCAGAAGAGCGATAGTGAATCCGGGAACAAGAGACTAAGCTGTCTCAAACTACACAATGTAATCGCAAAAGAGGATCACCGAACCATTTGGGTCACCCTCACGATAGCAGGATCCCAAGTCAAAATGGAATTGGATGCAGGATCAGCCCTGACCGTCATGAATCGACGAGACTACGAGCGGCTATTCTCACACATACCCTTGAAAGACACATCCATTGTCTTGAAGACATATACGGGGCAGAAAGTATACCCCAGAGGGAAAATAAGGGTGCCTGTCGAATACAACGGCAAGGAAATACAGAAATTGTATCTGTACATACTGCAAGATGGTGGACGATCGTTATTGGGACGTGAATGGATCAGAAAGATAAGTTTAGACTGGCACTCCATTCAGGCACTGACTGTGGCTGGTAAAAAGGATGACGACGTCACACCTGGATGATTGTCAAAAATCTTAGCTAACGCTAAAGAGGTATTTCAACAAGGACTGGGAACTCTTAAAGGTGTAACCGCCTCGATAAAAATAGAAGAGAATGCAATTCCCAAGTTTTTCAAAGCAAGACCGGTACCGTATGCAATTCGCCCAGCCGTCGAGGCAGAGCTGGAGAATCTGGAGAATACAGGCGTGTTATCTAAGGTAGACTGGAGCGAGTGGGCGACACCCATCATTCCTGTCATGAAGAAAACGTTAAACAATAAGCCTGAGGAGCCAAGGAAGGTTCGCATCTGTGGGGACTTCAAGGTGACTGTGAACCCAGTCCTTCACACAGTACAGTATCCTCTTCCGAGGATAGAAGATATTTTCGCCTCACTATCTGGAGGGAAACGTTTTACAAAAATTGACCTAGCGCAAGCATATTTGCAGATGGAGGTTGAAGAATCCTCTAGGAAATATCTCACGATAAACACTCTCAAAGGTCTTTACCAGCATAATCGACTGGTATTCGGAGTAGCATCAGCTCCGGCTATATGGCAAAGAGCGATGGAACAAGTCCTGCAAGGGATTCCGGGGACTCAGTGTTACTTGGACGACATCCTAGTGACAGGTGAAAATGACAGTGAACACCTTGCCAACCTAGAGCAGGTGCTCACTAGACTAAGAGAACATGGGCTACGAGCCAATCGCCCCAAGTGCGAGTTTTTAAAGAAATAAATATCGTATTGTGGCCACGTGATTGATGAAGAGGGGTTACATATGTCCCCTGACAAAATTGAAGCGGTAGTTAAGGCTCCAGCGCCTGAAAATGTGTCGCAACTGAGGTCATTCCTCGGATTGGTGAATTACTACCATAAGTTTTTGCCGAATTTGTCCACAATTCTGCACCCACTGAACACCCTGCTACAAACTGGAGTAGCATGGAAATGGAGCGATGAATGTAAGCGGGCCTTTCAGAAGTGTAAAGGCCTGATCACTTCAAGAGAAGTATTGGCTCACTACAACCCATCACTACCGATAAGACTGGCGTGTGATGCGTCTCCCTACGGCGTTGGAGCGGTACTGTCACATAAATTCCTTGATGGTTCAGAGAGGCCGATAGCTTTTGCGTCACGCTCGTTAACTTCAGCCGAGCATAACTACGCCCAGATTGACAGAGGCCCTCAGCCTGGTCTGGGGGGTGAAGAATTTCAATCACTACCTGCACGGACAGAAATTTACTCCACTAACTGATCATCAACCTCTTGTCTCCATTTTCAACCCTAAGAAGGGCGTCCCGATAATGACAGCACAACGGCTACAGAGGTGGTCCCTTTTCCTAGGGGCACACCAATATGACATCAAGTACAAAGGAACTAAACAGCATGGGAATGCTGATGGATTGTCGCGCGTACCGTTGCCGACGGTGGAAGAAGCACCTGCAGTGGATCCTGTGGAGATATTCCACTCAACCATAGTCTAATGTCTACCTGTGACGAATGCAAACATAGAAAAGGAAACACGAAATGACCCGACACACTCCAGGGTCTATGATTTAACGGTGAAGGGATGGCCAGCACATGGTGAACCACTGTTGCCAGCATTCTCGCCGAGAAGAGAACAGCTGTCAGTGTGCAGAGGAACCTTGATGTGTGGATCCAGAGTAGTAATTCCACCCAAATTGAAGGATAGAGTGCTCAATGAGCTTCATGAGGGTCATCTGGGAGGGGTAAAAATGAAGAACTTAGCCAGAGCGTTTGTGTGGTGGCCGGGAATCGATAGAGAAATCGAAGAGATGACCAAGAGCTGTACAGGATGCCAGAAGGTCCAAAACGCCCCACCACAAGCCCCTCTACATCCATGGGAGTGGCCCTCATCTCCATGGCAAAGGGTACACATTGATTTTGCTGGTCCATTTATGGACTCGATGTTTTTAATTGCAGTGGATGCACATTCAAAGTGGCCAGAGGTAATAAAAATGTCCTCAACCAGCACAGAAAAAACTATCACAGTCTTACGAACCATATTCGCCAGAAATGGGCTGCCTGAACAGATTTGCTCCGACAATGGACCACAGTTTGTGTCTGAAGAGTTCCGGAGGTTCTTAAAGAACAATGGTGTTAAGCATTACACATCCGCCCCATATCATCCAGCCACCAATGGATTGGCTGAGAGGTTCGTTCAAACATTCAAGAAGGTTATCAAGGCAATGTGTAATGAAGACATACCCCTACAACACAAGGTGGATAACTTCTTGTTTGCCTACCGGAATGCGACACATGCGGTTTCCAACCAAACTCCAGCCATGATGTTCTTCAATCGAAGACTAAGATGCCGCTTGGATTTGGTTAAGCCAAACATCAGAAGAGATGTGGACAACAGGCAGTTTCAGAATATGAATGAATGGCCAACCAGGAGTTTCAAGATAGGTCAACCAGTTTTGGCCCGGGACTACCGCACAGAGAAATGGCAGCCAGGAACGATCTGCACACGGCAAGGACCTGTAATGTATACCGTGGACGTTGGAGAGAGCATTGTAAGACGCCATGCTGACCAGATTCTAGAGTCACTGGAAAACGTCAAATCTACACCACGATCCTATACACCTGGTGATGAAACCGAAGTACCAATTGCATCTACCTCAGAATCGGTGATATTGGAAGCAGACGAACCAAACAACGACGTTGATCGCGAATCAACTTTGCCAGAAGAACCTGATACCCCAAAGAGGCGTTATCCGGACAGAATCAGGAAGCCTCCTCAAAGACTGAATTTATAATTGATTAACTTCAGCTAATGTATATAGCAACTGTAATTGTAAATATGTTATTTAATTATTAATCGAATGTTATGTACTGTTTAGCTAAAAGGGGAGGAATTGTAGTGTATGTACCTTGAAGAAGGAACTATATTCTGCAGCCCCTGTATACTGCAGTACCAGTAGTGACCACCCCTGTATATAAGCCTGTGTAGTAACTTTGTATAGTAGTTCCAGTTTTGTCTCCATTCAGTAAACACCTGTTATAACCAACTTCTGCAGTCCGTGTCTCAATTACACGCGGACATTACAATACCCACCATATTGGTTTGCACTTGATTCTGTTTACCAGAGATACACGAATCTGTACAGACAACTAGATTTGCCTTTCGCAACAGACTAATCAGTAGAGACTGCTTGCTTGTGGGGTTCAGGGTCAGCAAAAAAAAATGACTAGGCTGTAGGAACGGAGGTTCGTAACTAAATAATTCAGCTCAACTCGATGGATTAAAAGAATGGAATTTAATAACAACGAAGTTTGCTGGATGTGACAAGGAGGAAATCAAAACACATTCGTTCAAGATGCCAGGTAGTCGAAGACTGCTGGAAAGTTCTCTAAGCTGACGTCCCCACGTTCTTCGCGCCACTGGCAGTCACGTGATCGGCGTCATGACGTCACCACGCAGGATAAAGGCAAACACACACTGTAAAGGTAACAATCAGTTTAAAGGTGCAGTCCCCGGCTGCACTATAATACAATTAAGGGGATTATATTAAAGTACACTGAGTCTCTTGTGGCTCCTCCACAAGGCACTGGAAGAGATTTCTTTTTATCTTTACATTTACTTGCATTTAAAGAAAATGGATGCTAAACTGGGAAGTGGGAGGTTAGGAGACATAACAAAAGGTTTTGTCAAAGAGATTGGTTTTGCGGAGGCTTTTAAGGGTGGAGAGAGAAGTGGAGAAGCGTCTCCAGTAGAATGTATTTCAGTAACTTTTGTACTGTTTTGACTGGCTATCTTTTTGTGGATATATACCTGGGCACCATGGGCCAGAAATTCGGGTTGGAGGCTTCCCGTGGGCGCAAGCCCCCGACCTGCACTTACATAGCGTGCTTGCCAGTATGCTGTGGGGCCGCATGGGATTCCGATCCTGGGCCTCCTCGAGCTGCCGCTGTGCAGTGCTTGCGTATCCCAGCGGCGAAGTTAGTTCGCAGCGTCCCCTGGGATCATGTGGGCCATGGGGAGCTAATCGGAGCAGGGAATCTCTATTCATAGATTTGACAGGAAGACTTGTAAAATCTATGAATAGAGATCGGCCCCAAAACCTGAGTAAAACTTCAATTTTTTTTTTTTAATCCAATTTTTAAAATAATGATAAATTACATAAATTAACTATTTTAAACAAAAATTTAAATTTTTGAAAAAATTAATTAAAGTTCTTAACGGGGCTAAAAATAAACTTACGTTTCTTTAAAGTGTTTTAAAATGATAAACCTGTGGAAAAAATGTTTTAATTTTACTTAATTAACCTCTTACCTTGTTAAAAGCAGGCCTTGCGGCTGCTTTTTTCATGCACAGCTGCTAGGGACTTACCCGCACGGAGAAACCTGTTAAAAAATGTTTTTGTTTTTTTCATTTTTTTATTAAATCAGAAGCTCCAGGCGTACGCGCTGCCTCTCCGGCGCATGCGTTTGACCTGTGAACCCCTTCCTTCACGGGAACGGAAGTTCCGGTTTCCAGCGCATGTGCAGTGCATGCACGAAACCGGCACTTTTGTTGGCCCTATGCGTGAGTACCCAGCGAGTACTCACCCATGGGGACCCGAATTTCTGGCCCCATGTTTATTGGATTTTGTTTTTAAAGGTCTATGTTTGAATGGCTGACAGCAGGGAAGAAGTGGTTGCATTTCCTGCATCTTTGACATTCTTTTCTCGTTGCTCGACAATCACTAGTATGGGGGTTATTATATCCGTGTATAATTGAGACACGGACTGCAGGAGTTGATTATAACAAGTCTTTACTGAATGGAGACAACCTGGAAACTGAAACTACAGAAGCCTGCTAGGGCCTTTTATACAGGGGTGGTCACTGCCGGTACTGCAGTTTGAGACCAGTTATTCCCTTAAAGGTACATACACAACAATTCCTCCCCTTTTAGATAAACAGTACATAACATTCATTTAACAACTAAATAATAACTAATTACAATTACAATTACGGTTGCTAGATACATTGGTTGAAGTTAAGCAATTATAAGTTCAGTCTTTGAGGAGGCTTCCTGATTCTGTCTGGATAACGCCTCTTTGGGATATCAGGTTCTTCTGGCAAGGTTGAGTCGGGATCAATGTCGTTGTTTGGTTCGTCTGCTTCCAATATCACCGATTCTGCGGTAGATGCAATTGGTACTTCGGTTTCATCGCCAGGTGTATCAGATCGTGGTGTGGAGTTGACGTTTTCCAGTGACTCTAGAATCTGGTCAGCATGGCGTCTTACAATGCTCTCTCCAACGTCCACGGTATACATTTGAGGTCCTTGCCGTGTACAGATCATTCCTGGCTGCCATTTCTCTGTGCGGTGGTCCTGGGCCAAAACTGGTTGACCTATCTTAAAACTCCTGGTCGGCCTTTCATTCATATTCTGAAACTGCCTGTTCTCCACATCTCTTCGGACGTTTGGCTTAACCAAATCCAAGCGGCATCGTAGTCTTCGATTGAAGAACATCATGGCTGGAGTTTGGTTGGTAACCGCATGTGTCGCATTCTGGTAGGCAAACAAGAAGTTATCCACCTTGTGTTGTAGGGGTATATCTTCATTACACATTGCCTTGATAGCCGCCTTGAATGTTTGAACAAACCTCTCGGCCAATCCATTAGTGGCTGGATGATATGGGGCGGATGTGTAATGCTTAACACCATTGTTCTTTAAGAACCTCCGGAACTCTTCAGACACAAACTGTGGTCCATTGTCCGAGCAAATCTGTTCAGGCAGTGCATTCCTGGCAAATATGGTTCATAAGACTGTGATAGTTTTTTCTGTGGTGGTTGAGGACATTTTTATTACCTCTGGCCACTTTGAATGTGCATCCACTGCAATTAAAAACATCGAGTCCATAAATGGACCAGCAAAATCAATGGGCACCCTTTGCCATGGGGATGAGGGCCACTCCCATGGATGTAGAGGGGCTTGTGGTGGGGCGTTTTGGACCTTCTGGCATCCTGTACAGCTCTTGGTCATCTCTTCGATTTCTCTATCGATTCCCGGCCACCACACAAACGCTCTGGCTAAGTTCTTCATTTTTACCCCTCCCAGATGACCCTCATGAAGCTCATTGAGCACTCTATCCTTCAATTTGGGTGGAATTACTACTCTGGATCCACACATCAAGGTTCCTCTGCACACTGACAGCTGTTCTCTTCTCGATAAGAATGCTAGCAGCAGTAGTTCGCCATGTGCTGGCCATCCCTTCACCGTTAAATTATAGACCCAGGAGAGTGTCGGGTCATTTCATGTTTCCTTTTCTATGTTTGCATTCGTCACAGGGAGGCAATCGACTATAGTCGAGTGGAATAACTCCACTGGATCCACGGCAAGTTCTTCTTCCACCGTCGGCAACGGTACGCGCGACAATCCATCAGCATTCCCATGCTGTTTAGTTCCTTTGTACTCGATGTCATATTGGTGTGCCCCTAGAAAAAGGGACCACCTCTGTAGCCATTGTGCCGTCATTATCGGTACGCCCTTCTGAGGGTTGAAAATGGAGACGAGAGGTTGATGATCAGTTAGTAGAGTAAATTTCTGACCGTGCAGGTAGTGATTGAACTTCTTCACCCCCCACACCAGGCCGAGGGCCTCTGTCAATCTGGGCGTAGTTATGCTCGGCTGAAGTTAACGAGCGTGACACAAAAGCTATCGGCCTCTCTGAACCATCAAGGAATTTATGTGACAGTACCGCCCCAATGCCGTAGGGAGACGCATCACACGCCAGTCTTATCGGTAGTGATGGGTTGTAGTGAGCCAATACTTCTCTTGAAGTGATTAGGTCCTTACTCTTCTGAAAGGCCCGCTTACATTCATCGCTCCATTTCCATGCTACTCCAATTCGTAGTAGGGCGTTCAGTGGATGCAGAATTTTTGGCAAATTCGGCAAAAACTTATGGTAGTAATTCACCAATCCGAGGAATGACCTCAGTTGCGACACATTTTCAGGCGCTGGAGCCTTAACTACCGCTTCAGTTTTGTCAGGGGACTTATGCAACCCCTCTTCATCAATCACGTGGCCACAATACGATATCCATTTCTTAAAAAACCCGCACTTGGGGTGATTGGCTCGTAGCCCATGTTCACGTAGTCTAGTGAGCACCTGCTCTAGGTTGGCAAGGTGTTCACTGTCATCTTCACCTGTCACTAGGATGTCGTCCAAGTAACACTGAGTCCCCGGAATCCCTTGCAGGACTTGTTCCATCGCTCTTTGCTATATCGCCGGAGCTGATGCTACTCCGAATACCAGTCGATTATACTGGTAAAGACCTTTGTGAGTGTTTATTGTGAGATACTTCCTAGAGGATTCTTCAACCTCCATCTGCAAATATGCTTGTGCTAGGTCAATTTTTGTAAAACGCTTCCCTCCAGATAGCGAGGCGAAGATATCTTCTATCCTTGGAAGAGGATATTGTACTGTGTGAAGGACTGGGTTCACCGTCACCTTGAAGTCCCCACAGATGCGAACCTTCCTTGGCTCCTCAGACTTATTGTTTAACGTTTGCTTCATGACAGGAATGATGGGTGTCGCCCACTCGCTCCAGTCTACCTTAGATAACACGCCTGCATTCTCCAGCTCTGCATCGATGGCTGGGCGAATTGCATATGGTACCGGTCTTGCTTTGAAAAACTTGGGAATTGCATTCTCCTCTATTTTTATCGAGGCAGTTACGCCTTTAAGAGTGCCCAGTTCTTGTTGAAATACCTCTTTGGCGTCAGCTAAGATTGTTGACAATCGTCCATGAGTGACGTCGTCATCCTTTTTACCAGCCACCGTCAGTGCCTGAATGGAGTGCCAGTCTAAACTTATCTTTCTGATCCATTCACGTCCCAGTAACGGTGGTCCACCATCTTGCAGTATGTAGAGATACAATTTCCGTATTTTCTTGACGTTGTATTCGACAGGCACCCTTATTTTTCCTCTGGGGTATACTTTTTGCCCCGTATACGTCCTCAAGACAATGGATGTCTCTCTCAAGGGTATGTGTGAGAATAGCCGCTCGTAGTCTCGTCGATTCATGACGGTTAGAGCTGATCCTGTATCCAATTCCATTTTGACTTGGGACCCTGCTATCGTGAGGGTGACCCAAATGGTTCGGTGATCCTCTTTTGCGATTACGTTGTGAAGTTTGAGACGGCTTAGTCTCTTGTTCCCGGATTCACTATCGCTCATCTGGTCTTCGGAACTACTGTCCGTCATCTTTTTTACTTTCCTGTACGGTTCCATAGTAGCCTTTTTGTTGTCGTTGGTCTTCTTCCCAGACCTGCAAACTCGTACAATGTGTCCCATCTTTCCGCATCGCCTGCATATTTTGTCCTTGGACCAGCAGTCCTTCTGGTCATGGTTTGTTCTGCCGCAGCGATAACATTTTGCAAATCCCCGTGTCATTTCGTGGGTGCCGTATTCCTGTGGCTTTTGTTGTATTTCCGCAGCTCCCCTTGCTGCTGCTTTGTACGATACTGCCACGCTGAAAGCCTTATCTAGCGTCGGCTCTTTCTCTGAGAGTAACCTCTTCTGGGTTCCTTCACTCACGAGTGTAGTGTATGTGCCTTTAAGAGCCGCAGGTGTGCTGTAATGCCGGTAATGGCCACTCGGGCTATATAAGCCTGTATATTGTGTATATCCGTTAGAACCCCCCCCCCCAGACTTTGCTTAGTAAACACCTATGAACCAACTCCTGTCTTCAGTGTCTTTATCAACACACGGACACTACAGTGGCGACGAAGTGGAAACGGACTTAGCTGCAATTCGGCAGCACCTCAAGGACATCGATTCCTCGGGCATGCAGAAGACTCAAGAAAGTGAGAGAAGCTGTGGTTTCACCAACTGGCCAAGCTGGTGGCAGGTACTGCGCCAATCCTTCCTGGGCGTCAGGCTGGGGCTCCAGTGGCTGGCTCTACAGCTGAGACAGGCAGCGAAATTGGAGGCAAGCAATAACGGACTGGGAGGGAGCACTCGGGAGACGGCCGGCGCGGCAAGCAGGTCAGCGTTCAGACCTGCAGAGAAAGTCCAGCGGGAACGAGTCTCCAACTGTAAACAAATAAAATTTAAAAAAAAACAAAGAACGGAAACCGCAGGAAACAGCGTGGTCATTGGCGGGAAAGCGCGGGAAGCGCCATATCTTTGCTGCTGAAAAGAAAGAAAAGCGCGGGAAGCGCCATATCTTTTCTGAAATGCCTAAGTCTGGCAATATTGATGCTTTTGATAGCGAAATAGAGGATTGGACCACATACGTGGAAAGAGTAGAGGTATATTGCACTGCAAATGGAATAGAAGATGAAAAAAAAGCTTCAGTACTGCTGAACCTAATGGGCGCAAAGACATACGGGCTGTTACGAAATTTAATCACTCCAGCCAAACCAAAGGACAAGAATCTTAAAGAAATTGGTGATACCCTGCAGGAGCACTTAAACCCAACACCACTGCTGATAGCGGAATGATTCAAATTCTTCAGGAGGAATCAGCACAAGGATGAAAGTAACGCTGATTACCTCACCGAATTAAGAAAGCTATCAAAGTACTGCCAATTCAGGGCAGGACTAGCAGATTATCTTCGAGACAAATTCGTTTGCGGTCTCTTAAGTGAAGGAACACAAAAAAGGCTGCTTCCTGAAAAAGATTTAACATTGGACAAAGCTTTCAGTATGGCTGTATCAAACGAAGCAGCAGCAAGAGGAGCTGCAGAGATACAACAAAAGACACAGGACTTCGGCACCCATGAAATGACACAGGGTTTCGAAAGATGTTATCGCTGCGGCAGATCCACCCATAACCAGAAGGACTGCTGGTTCAAGGACAAAGCATGCAGGCAATGCGGAAAGATTGGACACATTGTACGGGTATGCCGATCTGGACAAAATAAATCCACAGACAGGAAAAAAAAAAGTCAATAAAGGAAAGTACAGGAAGGTATAAATGATGACGGACAGTAGCTCCGAAGACCAGAAGAGCGATAGCGACTCCGAAAACAAAAGACTAAGCTGTCTCAAATTACATAATGTACTTGCCAAAGATGATTACCAAACCATTTGGGTTACCCTCACGATAGCAGGGTCCCCTGTTAAAATGGAGCTAGATACAGGATCAGCTCTAACCGTAATAAATCGACGGGATTACGAGAGGCTATTTTCACATATACCTCAAAGACACATCCATTATCTTAAAAACATATACGGGGCAGAAAGTATACCCCAAAGGAAAAATAAGGGTGCCTGTTGTATACAACGGCAAAGAAATACAAAAGTTGTATTTATACATTCTACAAGATGGTGGTCCACCGTTGTTGGGACGTGAATGGATCAGAAAGATATGTTTAGACTGGCACTCCATTCAGGCACTTACGGTGACCAGTAAGAAAAAAAACAATGATGACATCATACCTGAACGATTAAAAGACATCTTGGCCAACGCCAAAGAAGTGTTTCAAGAGAAACTAGGAACCTTGAAAGGCATCACCGCCTCAATAAAAGTGGAAGATGCAGCAATTCCCCAATTTTTTAAGGCAAGACCGGTGCCATACGCAATTCGTCCAGCAGTCGAGGCAGAGCTGGAGAATTTGGAAAAGGCAGGCGTATTATCCAAAATAGATTGGAGCGAGTGGGCAACACCCGTCGTTCCAGTCATGAAAAAAGCATTGAATAATGATAAATGTGAAGAACAGAGAAAAATTCGCATCTGTGGAGACTTCAAGGTGACTGTAAACCCGGTCCTTCACACAGTACAGTATCCTCTGAGGATAGAAGATATTTTCGCCTCACTATCCGGAGGGAAACGTTTCACCAAAATTGACTTGGCACAGGCATATCTACAGATGGATGTTGAAGAGGCCTCTAGAAAGTATCTCACGATAAACACACACAAAGGCCTGTACCAGTACAATCGACTGGTTTTTGGAGTAGCATCAGCTCCAGCTATCTGGCAAAGAGCTATGGAGCAAGTCCTGCAAGGGATTCCGGGAACTCAATGCTACCTAGACGACATCCTTGTAACAGGAGAAAACGACAACGAGCACCTTGCCAATTTGGAGCAGGTGCTCACTAGGCTGAAAGAACGGGGCCTACGAGCAAATCGCCCCAAGTGCGAATTTTTCCAAAATCAGATATATTGTGGCCACATAATTAATAAGGAAGGGTTGCATAAGTCACCTGAAAAAATTGAAGCGGTCATAAAAGCCCCAGCACCTGAAAATGTTTCACAATTAAGGTCGTTCCTGGGATTAATAAATTACTATCATAAATTTTTACCGAACTTATCAACTCTTCTACACCCTCTTAATGAACTGCTACAAACAGGAGTAATTTGGAAATGGAACGAAGACTGTAAACGTGCCTTCCATAAATGCAAAGACTTAATCACATCCGAAGAAGTTTTGGCTCATTACAACCCATCACTGCCAATCAGACTGCCGTGCGATGCATCCCCTTACGGCATAGGAGCAGTATTATCCCATAAATTCCCTGATGGCTCAGAACGGCCGATAGCTTTTGCATCACGCTCATTAAACTCAGCTGAGCGTAACTATGCCCAAATCGACAGGGAAGCACTCAGCCTGGTATGGGGAGTGAAGAAATTCAACCATTACCTACACGGACAAAAATTTACCTTGTTGACTGACCATCAACCCCTCACCTCCATATTCAACCCTAAAAAGGGTGTTCCGATTATGACAGCGCAAAGGCTACAGAGGTGGTCCCTTTTTCTAGGGGCACACCAATACAACATAGAATACAAAGGATCAAAACAGCATGGGAATGCTGACGGTTTATCGCGCCTACCGTTGCCAACGGTAGAAGAGGCACCTACAGTAGACCCAGTAGAGATGTTCCACTCTATCATAGTGGAATGTCTACCAGTAACAAATTCTGCCATTGAAAGGGAGACGAGAAATGACCCGACTCTCTCACGGGTCTACGATTTAACAGTGAAGGGATGGCCAGCACATGGCGAACCACTGTTGCCAGCATTCTCGCAAAGAAGAGAACAGCTGTCAGTGTGCCGAGGAACCTTGATGTGTGGATCCAGAGTAGTGATTCCACCCAAACTCCAGGATAAAGTGCTAAAGGAGCTTCACGAGGGGCATCTGGGTGGAGTGAAAATGAAGAACCTAGCTAGGGCGTTTGTATGGTGGCCAGGTATCGATGGAGACATCGAAGAAATGACCAAGAGCTGCCTAGGATGCCAGAAGGTCCAAAACGCTCCACCACAAGCCCCTCTACATCCATGGGAGTGGCCCTCATCTCCCTGGCAAAGGGTGCACATCGACTTTGCTGGTCCATTTATGGACTCAATGTTCTTAATCGCGGTTGATGCACACTCCAAGTGGCCGGAGGTAATAAAGATGTCCTCCACCACCACGGAAAAAACCATCACAGTATTAAGGACCATATTTGCCAGGAATGGGCTGCCGGAACAGATATGTTCTGATAATGGACCGCAATTTGTGTCCGAAGAATTCGGAAAGTTCTTAAAAAACAATGGGGTTAAGCACTACACGTCCGCCCCATACCATCCCGCCACCAATGGATTGGCTGAAAGGTTTGTCCAGACCTTCAAGAAGGCCATAAAGGCCATGGGTAATGAAGACATAAAACTTCAGCACAAGGTGGATAACTTCTTATTCGCATACAGGAATGCAACACATATGGTTACGAACCAAACTCCCGCCATGATGTTCTTCAATAGAAACCTAAGATGCCGGCTGGATTTGGTCAAGCCCAACATCAGAAGGGACGTGGAGAACCGGCAGTTTCAAGGCATGAATGAAAGGCCAACTAGAACCTTCCAGATAGGTCAACAAGTTTTGTCCCGGGACTACCGTACCGAGAAATGGCAGCCTGGAACTATCTGCACACGACTAGGAACACTGATGTATACCGTGGACATCGGAGAAAGCATAATAAGGCGCCATGCTGACCAAATCATAAAGTCATCCGAAAAGGGACAACCTACACCACAACTCTGTACGTCTAACGATGAAGCAGAGATACCCATATCTACCTCCGATCCGGTGATACTGGAACCTGATGAACCCGACACTGGCATTCAAGCCGAATCAGCCTTGCCAAAAGAACCTACTACACCACCAGAAACTTCTACACCCCCGAGGAGTTATCCGGGCCGAGTCAGGAAGCCTCCTGAGAGACTGACTTATAATTAATTAACTACAGCAATGTGTATATTATTTTTCTTATAACATGTAATTAATAATTACTTAAAATATGATGTACTGGTTAGCTAAAAGGGGAGGAATTGTAGTGTATGTGCCTTTAAGAGCCCCAGGTGTGCTGTAATGCCGGTAATGGCCACTCGGGCTATATAAGCCTGTATATTGTGTATATCCGTCAGAACCCCCCCCCCCCCAGACTTTGCTTAGTAAACACCTATGAACCAACTCCTGTCTTCAGTGTCTTTATCAACACACGGACACTACAAGGAGTCCACAGACAAATTTGTCCCGTAAGGTATCTGCCAGTCCTGCTCCGAACTGGCAGTGCTTTGATAGCTTGCGTAGTTCCGTAAGGTAATCAGCATTGCTCTCATTTTTATGCTGATTTCTCCTGTGGAATTTAAATCTTTCTGCTATCAGCAGCGGTGTAGGATTTAGGTGTTCCTGTAGGATATCAACAATTTCGTTAAAACTCTTCGCCTTCGGTTTGGCTGGAGTAATCAGGTCCCGCAATAGGCCGTATGTTCTTGCGCCCATTAAATTTAGCAATACCGATGCCTTTTTCTCATCGGCTATTTCGTTTGCCTCGCAATATACCTCGACTCTTTCCACATACGTGGTCCAGTCTTCTATTGCATTATCGAAGGCAGTGATATCGCCAGTCTTTGGCATCTTGAAAATCTAAGATGGCGCCTCCCGCGCTTTTCCTTCGTCCCCGATGGATCAAAATTGCGCCTCCCGCGCTTTTCCTTCTTCCCCGCCGAGTTAAGATGGCGCCTCCCGCGCTTTCCCGCCGCTGCTGCCAACTATATTTATTTTACTATCCTGTAATGGCGACGCCCTGTGGTCTTCGCGCCTCCCTGATCGCTGCTGCCAACGCTGCTCTCTGCGGTATTATTTTTCTATCGCGCTTCAATATTTGCTCCGTTAATTGAAGAACCGTTCCCGTCATGGAGTGGACCCTCTGGGACACTTCTTCGGTCCGAACGTTGCCCGGCTTCGAAGCACCGGCCGCGCCCTGTGTGCTCCACCCTCTCTCTCTCTCTCTCTCTCTCTGCTTCCCGACTTGCTGCCCGGCCCCGTTGCAGAGCCACCCGATCGAGCTCTAGCCCGCCGCAGCCCAGGAAGGATCAGTGCACTACCTGCCACCAGCCCGATTAGTTGGGAAACCACAGACTGGAGAACCAAGCCTGGCTCTCGACAGTCTCTCCTGCAACTTTTCAATTCGATGATTTGGAGGGCGGTTGCCCACGGTCGACGCCCGTTTCCCGAGTTCCTTTGGATTATTTTTTTTTTTTCTTCTGGCTTCGACCTTCAATAACGTCGTCTGAGGTGCTGCCGAGTTGCAGGTAAGTTCGTTTCTTACTCGTCGCCAGTATTATGTCCGTGTATAATTGAGACACGGACTGCAGGAGTTGATTATAACAAGTCTTTACTGAATGGAGACAACCTGGAAACTGAAACTACAGAAGCCTGCTAGGGCCTTTTATACAGGGGTGGTCACTGCCGGTACTGTAGTCTGAGACCAGTTATTCCCTTAAAGGTACATACACAACAGGGGTACTTTCCACCACAATAAAAGCCATATGATTGAAGCTGACTTAGTTTAAGAATGGTTTTACCTTGGCATGGTGTGGTTTGCACTTGGCATTTATCTGGTTGACACAGACTTGTGCCCTACTATACACATCTGCAACATGAAATTCAGTTAGATCAAGTGCTCTGGCCTGTTCTAAAAGCTCATCTAAGATCTGCTATCCAGGGGCTGGTGGGGCAAAATTTTAGACGAATGCCCTTCTATTGACTGTTTTTTGCTTACAAAATCTGCATCAATAAAACGACATTTGCTGCTCTTCAATGTTGGCATGTACAAAAGGCATGTACAAATTAATTTTGGTCTTGTGCAGCCATTTGAAATCTGATCAATTCATATGTTGTATTTTTGGGGGAGTGAAATGATCAGTTAGGCCTTTCTTAGCAATATCATAGTCTGCATCATTTCCAGTATCAGATGGTGTATTGACTTTATCTTGCGTCATGGGGGTGCGGTGGGGGGGTGCATTTGCAAAAGTTGATGATATCGAAACCTATTATGGTACACGAGGGATCTCACACATATTTTTCCCATTTTGAAAGATTGCAGCATAGTTGTCAAACGTTCGCCATCTGAGCAAGCTGTCAGCATTTTGGCACTCTTGTTCGTGGTACTCCCAATCTCTGCAGCCTCCTCCACCACTACAACCCCATTAATTCTAACACCTAGTCAATTGAAATTACACAAGGAGAAAGGGACAAAATAGTAATTTTCTTGATTCGCACTCCTTGCTATTATGGAACTGTAACACCATCAACATTTTACTGCTTGCACAAGTATCAGTTATTCTATAATTTATTTTGAAACATGTCTTGTATCACCACTCCTATAGCATAAAAGGCCTGTGCCAGCACTGAATATGGGGTGGGAGTATAGCTGCACTCCCTAAGTGATATTGAACAGTCTTTCAAATATGTTATAATACCTTATCTTTACTGCAGGCTGGCTGAGTATCATTTCATGCCTTGCAATGGTAGTGCCAATTCTATTATAGGAAGTGTCGGTAACCAGAGGACACAAATTTAAGGTGATTTTGCAAAAGAACCAGAGGCGATATGAGGAAAAAAAATTATGCAGCAAGTTGTTGTGATCTGAAGTGCACTGCATGAAAGCGTGGTTAAAAGCAGGTTCAATAGTAACTTTCAAAAGGGAATTGGGTAAATGCTCGAAGGGAAAACATTTACAGGGCTATGGAGAAAGATCAGGGGAGTGGGACTAATTGGATAGTTCTACCAAAGAGCCGGCGCAGGCACGTTGGGCCAAATGGCCTCCTTCTGTGCTGTACCATTCAATGAATATACGAGTAATGCCCACTGGCTGCTACATGGCTTTTTTTTTTAGCCTGTTCTGATGTCAAGTCACAGTAGTGTAAATGCTTGTTTATTTTTATTTCAAATGTGTAGGTGTAAACCAACCAGTTTTATCACCTTGCAAAGGTACACTAATGTCCTTTTAGGGAAGGAGCCCTAGTAAAACTGAAGTAAATGGAAATCAGGGGGAAAACTCTCCACTGGCTGGAGTCATACCTAGCACAAAGGAAGATGTTTGTGGTGATTGAAGGTCAATCATCACAGCCCCAGGACATCGCTGCAGGAGTTCCACAAGGTAGTGTCCTCGGCCCAACCATCTTCAGCTGCTTCATCAATGACCTTCCCTCCAACATAAGGTCAGAAATGGGGATGTTTGCTGATGACTGCACAGTGTTCGGCACCATTCACAACTCCTCAGATAATGAAGCAGTCCATGCCCGCATGCAACAAGACCTGGACGATGTTCAGGCTTGGATTGATAAGTGGCAGGTAACATTTGCGCCACACAAGTGCCAGGCAATGACTGTCTCCAACAAACGAGAGTCTAACCACCACCCCTTAACATTCAGTGGCATTACCATCACTGAATCCCCCACCATCAACATCCTGGGGGTCACCATTGACCAGAAACTTAACTGGACCAGCCACATAAATACTGTGGCAACAAGAGCAGGTCAGAGGCTAGGTATTTTGTGGCGAGTGTCTCACCTCCTGACTCCCCAAAGCCTTTCTATCATCTACAAGGCACAAGTAAGGAGTGTGATGGAATACTCTCCACTTGCCTGGATGAGTGCAGCTCCAACAACACTCAAGAAGCTCGACACCATCCAGGACAAAGCAGCTTGCTTGATTGGCACCCCATCTACCACATTACACATTCACTCCATCCACCACTGGCGTACTGTGGCTGCAGTGTTTACCATCTACAAGATGCATTGCAGCAACCCGCCAAGGCTTCTTCGGCAGCACCTCCCAAACTCACGATCTTTTCCACCTAGAAGGACAAGGGCAGCAGGCGCATGTGAACACCACCACCTCCAAGTTCCCCTCCAAGTCACACACCATCTTGACTTAGAAGTATATTGCTGAACCTTCATTGTCACTGGGTCAAAATCCTGGAGCTCCCTACCTAACAGCACTGTGGGAGTACCATCACCACATGAACTGCAGCGGTTTTAGAAAGCGGCTCACCATCACCTTCTCAAGGGCAATTAGGGATAGGCAGTAAATGCTGGCCTTGCCAGCGACGCCCACATCCCTTAAATGAATAATAAAAAAAAAAATGCCATCCTTACCTGGTCTTGCCTATATGTGACTCCAGACCCACAGCAAAGTGGTTGACTCTTAACTGCCCTCTGAAATTGGCCTAGCAAGCCACTCAGTTGTACGCAACCACTACGAAAAACAATAATAAGAATAAAACCAGACGGACCACCCGGCATCGACCTCGCCACTGGCTTCAGATACGACAATGGCACACCCAGCCCAGTCGACCCTGCAAAGTCCTCCTCACTGACATCTGGGGACTTGTGCCAAAATTGGGAGAGCTGTCCCACATCTAGCCAAGCAACAGCCTGACATAGTCATACTCACAGAATCATACCTTTCAGCCAATGTCCCAGATTCCTCCATCACCAACCCTGCGTATGTCCTGTCCCATCGGCAGCACCAGCCGTACCTAAAAATGAGGTGCCAACCTGGGGAAGCTGCAACAAAGGACAACATGCATGCTAAACAGCGGAAGCAGCATGCTATAGACAGGGCTAAGCGATACCACAATCATCGGATCAGATCAAAGCTCTGCAGTCCTGCCACATTCAGTCGTGAATGGTGGTGGACAATTAAACAACTAACGGGAGGAGGAGGCTCCAGGAATATCCCCATCCTCAATGATGACGGAGCCCAGCACACAAGTACAAAAGACAAGGCTAAAGTGTTTGCAACTATCTTCAGCCAGTAGTGCCGAGTGGATGATTCTTATCGGCCTCCTCCTGAGGTTCCCACCATCACAGAAGCCAGTCTTCAGCCAATTCGATTCACTCCACGTGATATCAAGAAACGGCTGCACGCACTGGACACAACACAGGCTATGGGCCCTGACAACATCCCGGCTGTTGTGCTGAAGACTTGTGCTCAAGAACTAGCCGTGCCTCTAGCCAAGCTGTCCCAGTACAGCTACAATACTGGCATCTATCCGACAATGTAGAAAACTGCCCAGGTATGTCCTGTCCACAAAAAGCAAGACAAATCCAATCCGTCTACTTTCAATCATCAGCAAAGTGATGGAAAGTGTCATGGACAGTGCTATCAAGCGGCACTTACCAATAACCTACTCACCGATGCTCAATTTGGGTTCCGCCAGGACCACTCCACTCCAGACCTCATTACAGCCTTGGTCCAAACATAGACAAAAGAGCTGAGTTCCAGAGGTGAGGTGAGAGTGACTGCCCTTGACATCAAGGCAGCATTTGACCGAGTGTGGCATCAAGGAGCTCTAGTAAAATTGAAGTCAATGGGAATCAGGGGGAAAACTCTCCATTGGCTGGAGTCATACCTAGCAGAAAGGAAGATGGTTATGGTTGTTGGAGGTCAATCATCTCAACGCCAGGACATCACTGCAGGGCAGTGTCCTAGGCCCAACCATCTTCAGCTGCTTCATCAATGACCTCTTCTCCATCATAAGGTCAGAAATGGGGATGTTCGCTGATGATTGCACAGTGTTCAGTTCCATTCGCAACTCCTCAGATAATGAAGCAGTCCATGCCTGAATGCAACAAGACCTGGACGACATTCAAGCTTGGGCCGATAAGTGGCAAGTAACATTCACGCTACAGAAGTGCCAGGCAATGAATATCTCCAACAAGCGAGAGTCTAATTACCACCCCTTGTCATTCAATGGCATTACCATCGCCGAATCCCCCACCATCAACATCATGGGGGTCACCATTAACCAGAAACTTGACTGGACCAGCCACACAAATACTGTGGCAACAAGAGCAGGTCAGAGGCTGGGCATTCTGTGGTGAGTGTCTCCCCTCCTGACTTCCCAGAACCTTTCCACCATCTACAAGACACAAGTCCGGTGTGATGAAATACTCTCCACTTGCCTGGATGAGTGCAGCTCCATCAACACTCAAGAAGCTCGACACCATCCAGGACAAAGCAGCCTGCTTGATTGGCACGCCATCCACCACCTTAAACATTCACTCCATCCATCACCGGCGTACCGTGGCTGCAGTGTGTACCATCTACAAGATGCATTGTAGCAACTCACCAAGGCATCTTCAGCAGCACCTCCCAAATCTGCAACCTCTACCATCTAGAAGGACAAGGGCAGCAGGCACATGGGAACACCATCACCTGCAAGTTCCCCTCCAAGTTGCACACCATCCTGACTTGGAAATATATCGCATTCCTTCATTGTCACTGGGTCAAAATCCTGGAACTCCCTAACAGCACTGTGGGAGTACCTTCACCACAAGGACTGCCGTGGTTGAAGAATGCGGCTCACCACCACTTTCTCGAGGACAATTAGGGATGGGCAATAAATGCTGGCCTTGCCTGCGAAGCCCATATCCCAGGAACGAATATATTTTTAAAAAGTGCGTAGAGGAGAATAAACAGAATTCTTGAAAATAGCCAGGGGATGTATGAAAATCCTCTTCTGTGAAGTGCAGTCATGCCATGAACTTATGAACATATGACACTGATGAACAGGTAAAGACCCACTGGTCCATCCAACCTGTCCTACACAACTGCGATACCTTGTGTATCGTAATACGTACACTCCCTACCCCCCCCCCCCCCAAAAGCCGTGTAATCTCTTGGAAGAGGTAAAAAAAAACAGATGAACAACCCAGACCAATTGGGGGGAAAACAAAATCTGGAAACTTCCTCTCCGACCGCTTTAGTCAATCAAAACTAGCCCAAGAAACCAACCACTCTGGCCCTGATTAATGTTATACGGCATCTACCTCTTATATGAGGAGCGCTCCACTGCAACTAGAAACTTGAGTCCAACTCTTGCTTGAAGGAATTTAGCGAATCAGCGTTATTGTCACTTGATTAGTTTCACTTGAGTTTCTGATTGTTGTGTATTTGCTGTCATTGAGTTCCCCTCTGCTTATGTGCGACACAAGCTAGACTCCAGGGATATGTGAGCATAACAAACAGGTTCCGGTGATGCTCCTTAGTGTTGCTGGTCTGTCTCTAGGTCTCCTTCTCTTCAATGTCTCTGAGCTTTCTCTGGGTCCCCCTGTCCTTAATGCTGAATCATGGTGCATTTTTCACTACAGAAATGTACTAAGAAAGCATCATCCATCAAAACACCTAGAGGCAAGTTCCCAAGACCCCACAGGAAATACATTTTTACATTATCCAAAGATGTGCGGGTTAGGTTGATTGGCTATGATAAATTAACCCTTAGTGTTAGGGGGATTAAATATGTGGGGTTACAGGGATAGGGTGGGATACGTGTTGGTGTTGGTGTAGGGGTTACGGGGATCGGGTGGGATATGTGTCGGTGCAGGCTCGATGGGCCGAAATGGCCTCTATCTGCACTGTGGGGTTTCTGTGATTCTGTGACAGCCCCCTCAACCCACCATTGCAAAAATGGCACTTTTCTGTACTGCAGGAGTTTCCCCCCCCACAGTGCAACTGATGGAATATTGGAGTAACTGTAATTGATGTCATGACAAGTTCATGTTCCATTGTTCTTCCATTATAACTGCTTTCTATACGGCATACATAGGGCCATTGGGTTTCTATTGTCACAGAAATATGGATTGAATTGTGGAATGTGAACCCAAAACACACAGAAAAATCCTGAAATCCAACTAACTAAAACCAAATTCAGCTCATTCAGTCACTGTGAGCCAATGGTGGAGAGGTTTAGGGAGGAAATTTCAGAGCTTGGGGCCTAGGTAGCTGAAGAACCACCAATGCTCAAGAGGCCAGAATTGGAGGAGCGCAGAAATCGCAAAGGCTTGTGGGGCTGCAGGAGGTTACAGAGACAGGGAGGGGCGAGACCATGAAGGGATTTGAAAACAAGGATGAGAATTTTAAAATTGAGGCATTGCTGGACCGGGAGTCCATGTAGGTCAGCGAGCACAGGGGTGATGGGTGAACGGGAGTTAGGATACGGGCAGAGGAGTTTTGGATGAGCTCAAGTTTATGTAGGGCGGAAGATGGAAGGCTGGCCAGGAGAGCATTGAAATAGTCAAGACTAGAGGTAACCAAGGCATGGATGAAGGTTTGAGCAGCAGATGAGCTGAGGCAGGGGCGGATTTGGGTGATGTTATGAAAGTGGAAGTAGGCAGTCTTGGTGATGGCGTGGATATGTGGTTGGAAGCTCATCTCTGGATCAAATAGGATGCCAAGGTTGCGAACGGTCTGATTCAGCCTCGGACAGTTGCCAGGGAGAGGGATGGAGTCGTTGGCCAGGGAATGGACTTTGTAGCAGGGACCGAAGACAATGGCTTTGGTCTTCCCAATATTTAGTTGGGGGAAATTTCTGCTCAACCAGAACTAGATGTCTGACAAGTGTGACAAATCAAACAGTGGGGTGGCAAGAGGGTATGGGGCGGGGGGGGAGGTCGACAGAGGTGGTGGTGAGGTAGAGCTGAGTGTCGTCAGCATACATGTGGAACCTGGCGTGTTTTTGGGTAGAAGGATATGCTGATAGGGTTAGATGAAGAAGGGTGGGAGGAGGCTCGTATGCAGTATAAACACTGACATGAACCTGTTGAGTCGAATAGCCTGTTTCTGTGCTGTAAATATTAGGTAACTAAGTAATTTGAGGGGAGGCGTTCAGAGTGAGAGAGAAGAAAACTTCAAGAGACAAACAAGTCACTGCAAAGTGAAAATAACTCAACCTAGAAGGCCATTTAATGGAGGGTGGGGCAGTGTTGTGGCTTGCATAATAGTGCTGTAATGTTGACAGCAGTGCCTTATGAGAACGGTAAGATATTGCTGTGGTTTATTGTACCATAGAAGGCAGGATGTGAGTTTAGACTATAATCCTCCACATGGCATGCTGATCTGAACTGTGCCTCAATGGGGTTGAATAAATTGGATGAGATGTTGTCCTAGGCAGTGCTCATGTCTCACAATGGCCAGCTTCAGCTCAGTACTGGAACTTTGAAAATAGGTGGCCCATTCTTGTTGTCAGGGTGTGGTGCAGGGAGAGTTAAGAAAGGTGAAGCAGAAACGATGCTTTAAAAAGGAGTCTCCTCCTTGGCCAAAAGTACATATCACTTAATGCACAACCATTTACTATGTTCATCAATTGACTACTTGTCTTGTGATTGCATCTGCTGTACCACAGTCATGTATTCTTGCCAGATTTTAAGTATTTTTCTCAGGGTTTTTCTTTTAGTATACACAAAAGGCATTTTTTTTTTATTAAGAGTCCAGTTCTTGCTGTGTTCCATGGTGTATATGTTCTAAATTCAAGGGGCTGACGGGATTGTAAATCCATGCAAATGTGAGTCTTCGAATGTGTTGTTACAGGAAAGTAAATGTGATGAGTGTTCATTTGCACTGATGCAAAAACTGGGTTTCCGCATTCGGCAGTGGAGCCCGGAGCGACTGGCACTTGACCTAAAAAGGGGAGAGCAACAAAGTTATTCTCAAATGACTATCTCTTATCTTTTGACTCTGTGTCCCTTTTTTTAAAATTACGCCTCTGTGAAGTGCCCCGCGATGCTTTTCTATGTTAAAAGTGCTATATAAATGCAAGTTGTTGTTGTTGCTGTAGCTGTAGGAGAGGAGGGAAACAACTAGGCAATGTAAAAGCAGCTGGACTAAACCGAGCCAAATTAAGAATTCTTGGGGCCCTGGATACCAAGAACATTCAAGACCCCTCCACTCAACCCTTCACAACCGCCCCCCCTCCAACCCTGCAATACATTGAAATACAAACACTACCTCAAATCAAATCAAATCAACTTTTATTGTCATTGTTAGTGCACAGGTGCAGTACAACGAAATGTAGGCTTGCGGCTCCCGAGAGTGTACATTTGGATTAAGACATTTAAACATTCAACATACATTTGGCTTGTAGTATATTAACATAAATATAACCATACCTTGCTCCCTTCTGATAGTATCTTTAAATGCTATAATATTTTGATCCAGCAGTTGCATGCAGTTTTTGTGTGTTATGGTGAGTTTTACTGGGGGCCCCATATTTGCAAGCTGCCCCTGGCCACAGGCCTCATAGACCTGTGTGTTGATCTGCCCCTGGGAATAAAAGCCATTCTGTTCTTTGGTGGAATCCAGTTAGAGTGATCAATTTGGAAATTTCCCCAATGGTCACTATAACTGAATAATAATTCAAAAGTGGCAGCCAAGCAGCACTGTAAGCAGCTATTCCCATTAAGTAGTTCAACTTTTAGGAAATCTTTTAACGCTGGCTTTTAACTTTCGATCAATGGTCTTTATGTAAATGCAGTGGTTGTTGGTTGTGGAACAGCATTCCATATGATATATGAGCAGCTTCAGCACTGCATCAGCTGTTTAAATGCTTAGAAGAGTGAGAGGGGATCTCATTGAAGCATACATAATTATTACAGGGCTTGATAGGGTGGATGCTGGGAGAATGTTTCCCTTGGCTGGGGAGTTTAGAACCAGGGGCCACAGCCTCAGGATAAAGGGTAGGCCATTCAATTCAATTCAATTTTATTTGCCATATGTAACCAGTACAAGTACAATTACAATGGAATGCTTACTCCCCGTAGGGACGCGTCAGCTATTCATACAGCGCCGCGTTCAGAAAGTCAATACAATGGCTTCCAGTGGCAGTGGGAGCACAATGTCCCTCAGCCGCTCCGTCCTCCTCCTCACTGTTGCCGGCTCCAAGTGGTGGCCTGCTTTCCACTCACGATCCGACCTCTGGCCGCCATGCCCGGCTCCCCCCCTCCCAGTCGGACTGCGAGCTTCCTGCCATGGAGCTGCCGGCCGACGTGCTGCAGCAGGACGTCGTGGCTGCTGCTGCTGCTTGTTGCACTGTGCTGCCTCCGCCCGACTCGCCGAACACATCGTCGGGATGTGAATGCTCCGGTCGCCGCGGCCTCCTTACCTTCGCCGGCTCCACAGTCCGACGGTCCGGGGCCCGCTTCTCCCTCTCACAGTTCAGCCTCTGTAGAGTATGTAACCTGTACCACCTTAAGAGGATACCTTAAGGTGATGGACTACTTTTTGATGGCTCCTGTACATTGTAGTACCGGTGGTGACCACACCGGTATATAAACCCTGCGGAGCAAAGTGTATCTCAGTTCAGCCCTGACCCTCAATCACTAAAGACCTGTTTACTTACTTCTGTAGTCTGTGTCCTGTTATTCAGTATAACTGCAATTGAAAACACAGACTCAACAGCCTCTGGCCGCCATGCTCGGCTCCCCTCCTCCCAGTCGGAATGCCTTCCCGCCGAGGAGCTGCCGGCCGACGTGCTCCAGCGGGTCGTCGTGGCTGCTGCTGCTGCTGCTTGCCGCGCTGCGCTGCCTCTGCCCGACTTGCCGAACACTTCGCTCCGGTTGCGGGAGCGAGCGGCGAGAGCTGGCCGCCCGAAGCAGGGAGAGCGCGCTCAGCACCGGACCGTCTCGGGCGCCATCTTGATTCAGGACTGAGATGAGGAGAAATTTCTTCACACAGAGGGTGGTGAGTCTTTGGAATTCTCTACCCCAGAGGGCTGTGGAGGCTCAGTCATTAGGTATATTCAAAATCGAAGTCGATAGATTTCTGACTAGTAAGGGCATCAAGGGATATGGCGATAGGGCCATTGAATGGAGTTGAGGCAGAAGATCAGCCATGATCTCATTGAATGGCGGAGTAGGCTCGACGGGCCGAATGGCCTACTCCTGCTCCTATTTCTTATATTCTTAGTGTGCTGCACAAACTGCCAATACTGTAATGGAGAAAACAAAGAATGAACGAATAACGGATCACCACTTTCTTTCCAGCCCAAGCTAATTAGTGCGACTGTCTTGCACTGATCAGTTTAGCAGGTAGAGAACATGTAGGCTTAATGTAACTGAGTTTTGGCAAACAGGATGTGTTCTCATTATGTCCACATGATCACTTTGAGCAGTGATCATTACAAGATGGTTCATGTACTCTTTCAATTGTGTAAGGGATCTGCATAATACATGTATGCCTGTGGCACTAATGAATAATGGACCCTTCCTGCAAATGTGGAAAAAACAGCAGTGATGTCCTGTAATTACAGCTGCTTCAGCCCTGCTGAGATTTCATTCAAGAACATGCACTAGATTTTCCCATTTTTATTGTAGTAACAGCAAAGTACATCCATCTGGCTCAAAAACCTTGCTTCTTCATAGATAAACTGCACGACCTGCACATTCGTCAGTTGCTTCTTTCTCCAGTAGCTCATCTTCTTGTCTCTTGAATCAGCCCATACTATCAGTTTGAATGGCTTATTCCACAACTCAATCGTGTGGGTGAGAAAATTCTGCTTGCCCTTCTTATTCATAATTTTCTTTATTTTAGTGGCCACTAGTGCTTGAACCCTTCAGCATAATGAACAATTAAAAAAAAACTTTATGGGATGTAGGCGTCGCTGGCAAGGCCAGCATTTATTGCCCACCCCTAATTGCCCTTGAGAAGGTGGTGGTGAGCCATCTTCTTGAACCGCTGCAGTCCGTGTGGTGAAGGTACTCCCACAGTGCTGTTAGGTAAGGAGTTCCAGGATTTTGACCCAGCGATGATGAAGGATCGACAATATACTTCTAAGTCAGGATTAATGCCTGGGTTAATTTTACTAATACCCTTATAATCTTGAAAACTTAGATCATTTTCCAGTCTCCCCATTGGGGGGATGCAATGATTAAGGGGGCATGATTAAGAAGTTTGCAAATTGGCCATGTGGTTAGTAGTGAGGAAGAAAGCTGTAGACTGCAGGAAGATATCAATGGACTGGTCAGGTGGCCAGAAAAGTGATAAATGGCATTCAATCTGGAAAAGTGTGAGGTAATACATTTGAGGAGGGCTAACGAGGCAAGGGAATACACAATAAATGGTAAGATACTGAGAAGTACAGAGGAACAGAGGGACCTTGGAGGGCATGTCCACAGATCCCTGAAGGTAGCAGGACAGGTAGATAATGTGGTTAAGAAGGCATACGGGATACTTTCCTTTATTAGTCAAGGCATAGAATATAAGAGCAGGTTTTGCTTGAACTGTATAAAACACTAGTTAGACCACAGCTAGAGTACTGCGTACAGTTCTGGTCACCACATTACAGGAAAGATGTGATTGCATTAGAGAGGGTGCAGAGGAGATTTACGAGGATGTTGCCAGGACCGGAGAATTTTAGCTATGAGGAATGATTGGATAGGCTGGGATTATTTTCTTTAGAACAAAGGACGCTGAGGGGAGACTTGATTGAGGCGTATAAAATTATGAGGGGCCTAGATAAAATGGATGGGAAGGACCTGTTTCCCCTAGCAGAAAGGTCAATAACCAGGGGGCACAGATTTAAAGTAATTGGTAGAAGGATTAGAGGGGAGTTGAGTTGAACTTTTTTCACCCAAAGGGTGGTGGGGTCTGGAATTCACTGTCTGAAAGGATGGTAGAGGCAGTGAGAGACCCTCATCACATTTAAAAAGTACTTGGATATGCACATGAAGTGATGTAACCTACAAGGCTACGGACCAAGAACCGGAATGTGGGATTCGGCTGGATAACTCTTTCTCGGCCGGCACAGACACAATGTCTATGATTCTATCCAATGTGTTTGTCCAGGGTTAGGAGGAGACACTATTACAGCAGATGGACTGGCTGTATTTGGACAAGTATGAATGCCACCGAGGTAGACCACAATAGAGAGATGGTGGAGAAAAATTGAATCGTTGACTGTGGCAAGGACTGAAGGCAGAAGAGTAGGGGAGAAAACTGGCACAAAAGAGGAAGCTGCTTTATTTATGCTGTTTGTTGCTCTGCTGATTTCTAGGTCAGCACAGGGAAGGTAATAGTGGGATATATTGGTCTGTCTGTCTTGTTGCATACTGCCCTTACAACTCATTAAAAATGTTTTTATATTTTATTGCAGATGGTTCTTTGGAGGGATTAAACGAGTAGATGCAGAGAAACAATTGTTGATGGCTGGGAATGGAAGTGGCTCCTTCATAATCCGAGAAAGTGAAAGCAAGATAGGTGACTTCTCGCTGTCAGGTATATCCTTACTATATTTTGTGACTTTATAAAATCCTTTTGCTCTTAATCCATAATGCTATTAATTTCAATATTGCCATACGTCTGTGGCTTTACCAGTGTCTCGTTGAGTTGTCTGCCTTGTCTTCTGAAGTGTCTGGATAGAATCATTTGTTCAGATTTAGTCTCGAGTTGTCCAGCCTCTGCTGAATTTTATTTTAGATTTCCATTTATATGTCTTCCTATATAGGATCCCTTGTTATGCCACTGATTACCATTCTGCTGTATTTTGGCCCTTTACAAAGGAAGTGTCCACTCATTACTTAGACAGATGCACTGCTGATTCACTGCATTAACCATTAACTCCATGACCACTGTACAAAAACATGATGTGCATGGTAATAACACATGCTTCAAGTTTGCCTTTGATTTTTTTTATTGCTGCTGCTGTTCTACTGGTTGACTGGTAGACAGATAATAAAGATCAAAGGTTGGCATTACAATGGAGCAAAGAACAAGGATAGAAATATGTTCCCGCAAAACCTTTTGAGGCAGCAGTGCAGAAGAACTTAAAATAGAATGAGAAAATTATAGTCAGCTTATCTAACTGGCACCTTCCACAGATCACACAAAATATTTACTCTAATTGTATACCATCCATTTCATCTTCTGAGAGAAAGCTGTGACGCCAGAGGAACTGATCAAATCTCCAGAAAATTATCCAGTCCCAGGTCTTCACAATTTACCGCTGACTGGTTGCTTTCCACAGATGCTAGTTCCCTGTACTTTTGTGACCAAGGAAACCTAGGCCGCAAATTTAATTGCACTGAGGGGGCGGGTTTGGAGGCGGGTCTGTAGCGAAAATCGGAGAAATTGGGGGCGGGCTGCGAACCCGCCTCCATCCCACCTCCAAGTGACTTTGGGAAGTGTTGGGTCAGCCACTCCGGAACTGAACCGACACCAAACGGCGGGACAGGTTGTTAAGCCAGTTAACAGATCATTAACTAGCAGGATAATCCTATTTTAAAGGGCTGATCAGATTTTAGAGGTTTTTCAACACGCTGCCCACCTTCAGAAAAACATGCCAGGTGAATCGAGCCGGGTTGAGCTAGGACCTGAATTGTTGCCAACTGCTCGAGTAGCTTAAAAGCGTGCCTGCAATCTCTCATTCTTTCACATGCCACAACTTAGTGGTTTGAGGTTTGGGAGACATTTTGCAGCTCCACTAATCTTGAGTGTTGAGTCTGAAATCCATCTGCTGTGTGACCTCCTTGGAAGACCCTCTGGCCACTTTGTCTGAGCGCACACAACCTCCATTCCTTGACTGAGATATATACCAGCGGGATGGGAACCATTTATGTCCTCTCATCCTGGTTGTCCGATTTCGGAGGAACAGCAGCTGTGGCGGCACCGCAACCAGGCACAGCAGCAGCGCCAACAGCAGGAGCACCAACCTTCTCCTCCGCCTCCTGATGCTGCAGAGGGCCTCAGCGCAGGCCTGCACCTCGCTGTAGGAGATACCCTGAACACAGGGTTTACAGGCAGAGGGTGAGCTTCCTCAACATGAGTGAGCAGCAGTGCCAAAGGAGGCTGCGACATCTGCGAGAGGTAGTCTGCACAATGCTGCATCAACACCTGGAGCCCAGAGGAGTGGGTGGACACTCCTTACCAGTGGCTGTCAAAGTCACCACCACACTCAACTTCTTAGCTTCGGGCTCCTTCCAGGGATCATCTGCAGACATCAGCGGCATCTCTGTCGGTCACCGATTCCCTCTTTGCAAAGGCGCCCAATTACATCCACTTCTCCATGGATGAAGTAAGTGTAACCGCACGTGCGGTTGGCTTTGCAAATGTGGAGGGCTTCCCATGGGTACAGGGCATTGTAGACTGCACATATGTGGCCATTAGGGCACCCCATCACAACCCAACTGATTTTGTCAACTGCAAGGGCTTCCACTCCCTTCACGTCCAGCTGGTGTGTAACCGTTGGAACATCATCATGCATGTTTGCGCCATGACTCCTTCATTCCTGCGGCAGCCCACTGTGCCTCAGCTCTTCAATCCGCCAACCCAACTTTCCAGATGGCTACTTGGCGACCAGGGCTATCCCCTGAAAATATGGCTCATGACACCAATGAGGAAGCCATCAAACAAGGCTGAGGAGCGGTACAATATGAGCCACATTTCCACCAGAAGCATCATCGAGCAAACCATCAGCTTTCTCAAAAAGCGATTCCGATGCCTCGACAGATCTGGTGGAGCCTTGCAGTATGTATCAGCCATGGTGTCCAGAGTCATCGACGTCTGCTGTGCCCTGCACAACATCGCAGCCTAGCGCTCCCTGAGGAACAAGTGGCTCAGCGCAGAGCATCCTCAGAAGAAGATGAGGAGGATGAGGAGGAGACGTCCGGATGTGACCAATGCAGCTGCCCTCGAGCACATTGCTGGCCATCACGCAAGGGATGCACTTATCCATGCCAGATTCACGTAAGCTTACTCTTCAACCACAGGTGGCTACCATATGGTTATGAATGTGTAGACGGCCTTCCTACAATGCCATACATCATCTCTGCAATAAACGGTTGTTTCCTATCACTTTCACCAGCATCATTACAAATGCAAGTTGCCCTGAGCCCTCAATGTGCAACTTCCATTTCCCAGAACACACAGGCCAGACCTTCAACAGTTTGTCATCACTTTTGTTTACTACATTCACAAAAGCATGACAATGCAAAATATTAAGCAGAACCAAAAACAACAGAACAAAACACCCAACTGACTCCCCTTTTGTCTATTTGTGCTTTATCTTCCTCTTACACTTCCTCCTACGTGGTGCTTCAGCAGATGCGGAGGCACTTTGTTGACTTTGATGCTGAGCCTGCTTAGACGCCTTTGGCAGGCGTCCTCTGGGTTTGGGAGTCTCTGAGGGCTCTGCAACAGTTTGCTCTTTCTGCGGCTGTGCAGGGGCTGAAACGGCCATCTCAGTTGGGTGTGCAATGTGGGTCTCTGAGCGAGGGCTCCGCAGTGGCATGGTCATGTGAGCGCTTGGAGAGGAGCCCACACTTCCTTGTTGCCTGCCACCAACATCCCTCTCATGGGTCACCCGCACTTCAGTGCTAGCAAGTGGCTGGAGAGCACCTTACTGCACATCAGGGGGGCCATGAAGTCCCGTATCTGTACTGACACTCATAACAAGGACGTCCACAAAGCTCTGGTGTCTCTCCTCAATAGATGCCCATCTCTCCTCCATGGCAATCTATTTTGAAGAGTGACCATTTTTTCGTTAGTTTGGCGACTTATGTCCTCCACGGCGGTTGCTCCCCTCTCCATGGCGGAACGTTCATGCACCATTGCCTCCACAAAGGCAGTGCTCATGTTAGAGATGGACTCCTCCATTCTCTCCACACTTGCAGTTACCGTGGATGCAAACCCTGTCAAAGATTCCTGCACTTGTTCCTGGAGTTCCAGCACCACTCTCTTTCTGGAAGGCCCCAGAGGCACAGCGTCTACATGCAGCTCAGCAGAGCTAGGAGCATCATGCGACCTCTGACGAGGACTCTCCACTGCTGTCCCTGTCTCCACCATCTGCTGATGCTCACTTGTGAGCTGTGATAGACCAGGTGGCAACACACCGAGGTGTGCATTTCTGCGCTGGTGCTGGGTGCCATGGTCAGCCATGATCTCATTGAATGGTGGAGCAGGCTCGAGGGGCCGAATGGCCTACTCCTGCTCCTATCTTCTATGTTTCTATGTGCGCTGAGTCCTGGTGACGGTGCTTCCTCAGAGGCTACAGGCTCCTCTGAGGAGTCGTCTGGCTTTTCCTCCTGGACAGTGGGGAGGGGGGCATTCAATGGTCCTGTGGGAGAGTAAAGGCATGAGTTCGACATCTGATTTTGACGCAGCAGACACATCCTTTGGTGCAGATGATATAAAGCGAATCTCTATGAACTTCATATCTCAAAGATCTGCACTAATGACATCATCAGCGGCGACTAACAGACCCGATCCCAGTCATTGGACCGGCCAGCGCACACCACTGCTCTTAAGGGGTCAATTAAATTAAAATTGCGACTCTGGAGCGGATGCAGCCGGCAGCGGGTCTGGACCCCGCCCACCAGGCAACCCGACTCCAAGCCACCACCTCAATTAAATTTGTGGCCTCAGTGTTCCCTTGGAGTATTTAATTATCTGTATTTATATTTATCCCTATAACTTTAAATTCTACTCTAACTCTATACTTATCCAGTTCAATACAGCTTTTTGCTTTTTCTGGGAGTCTGTTCCACTACTCTGGGAGGATAATTTACCGAGTTTTGCTTGACACTTGTTCATTTTGTATGTGTGTCCTCTACTCTGCACTGCCAGGTCCTTTTGAAAAAAATCTTTTAATTGTAGAAATGTTAGTTTCTTAACGGAGGCATTATTTTCACATTCAGTCAATGCACACTGTAGCAAAAGTAAGACGCTAAATTTGTTTGATATTCTGTGTTCTGTTCCTTCAGCTGTAATTCTATGAAAGGGGATGGAAAAACTGGGATGTTTTGTTAAAATATTCACCCTGTGAAAATTTACATTTTCTATGTAGAGACTTTGCAGGAACTAAAAGTCAAGCACTGAGATTAGCGGTGGAATATATTGTAGGTAATTTTACATGAAGTCCTGGGTTGTGGGAGAATGATACCAAAACGATGACTGTGTGCTGCTTCCTTTTGCTCATTTGGAGGCCAAATCAGAAATAAAAACTCAGTCTTCTGCTTTTACACGGAAGACCTACTCCTTCTTTTCTGTATTGGACTGTTGTAACAGTGTTGCAGGAGACTGGAGGCAAAATGCAGATTAAGATTTTTTTTAACTCTTCATAGAATTTTAGCTTCTAATTGAATGGCAGTACCTGGGTGGGGGAGGAGATGCAGGAATGGTTTTAGCAGTCTTCAAAATTGAGGCTGGACTCGTCCCATGTATACTTAACATTCAATGTTCCTGCTAAGGTGCGCACGCACGGCCGCGCAGTGATTTGAAAGGTCCCGCATAAGCCGCTTACCAGCCTTTACATTGTAAATACTGCACACATGCGGAAATTTAAAGGGACCGCACATTAAAAGAAACAGGCTGCGCAAGCTTACATTGATGCTATTTTAAGCATACTAATTGATGTGCCAAACTAGCTCAACATGTTTAGAACAACAACAACTTGTATTTATATAGCACCTTTAATGTAGTAAAACGTCCCAAGGCGCTTCACAGTAGCGTTATAAGACAACATTTGATACTGATGTTGAGATACCGCGGCAAACATGGGAGTCGAGACCAGAGCTAGTAAAACAGAACAGCTCTTTATTTCAGCCTCATGGCAAAACAGGAACTGGAAGAGCCCGCGCCTGACTTAAATACTCCCCAGACAGGAAGTGCTCCCGGCAGCCTGTCCCTGTGGGAAACAAGTTGCTGGAGGAAAGGGCCCCCGGTTGGGGGCGTCTGCTTAAACTGTCCGTACCGCCGTGAGCGGATTGTGTCTAGTGGTGGCGTGTCGCCACAGAGCTCCCCCCAGAATCCGCTTAGGAGGAGTGGACGAGTCGTGACGGTGGTCTGATGGTTCTGCCGCAGCGGCTCTGCGTGATCGCCGGTCTAGTTGGCGGGGCCTGGCGGTTCGCCGCCGGCTGTGCTGGCTTGCTGGCGGGACGGCCTCTAGTTGGAGGCCGGGCCACGGGGACCTGTTCCCCTGGTTCTGTGTGTGCTGGTTTGAGCCGGTCGATGGAGACTGTCTCGACCCTGTCGCCGAGTCGCAGCTTGAAGACCTTGCCCCGGTTTGTAGTACTTCGTACGGTCCGTCGTATGGGGGTCGCAGGGGTCCGCGGTGCGCATCGTGTCGCACGAAGATGAAGCGCGCCTGCTGTAAATTTGGCGGAACGTGAGGTGCGAGCTCGCCGTGTCGGTTGACCGGAAGTGGGGTGAACTGCTGAGCGGAAGAGAAAAGTTGAGCCGCTGCTGGTCGGCCGACCAAGGCGCGGTAGCCTCCGGAAGGAATTCGCCTGGGATGCGCAGCGGTTGTCCGTAGACTAACTCCGCTGCCGAGGACTGGAGGTCTTCTTTGACCGCGGTGCGTAGGCCTAGTAGTACCCACGGTAGGCGGTCAGTCCAGGTACTGTCCTGCAGGCCGGCGCGGAGTGAGGCCTTGAGTGACCGGTGGAAGCGTTCACAAAGCCCGTTGGCCTGCGGGTGGTACACCGTGGTTCGGTGGAGCGTCACACCGAGGTTGCGTGCTGTGGCCGTCCAGAGTTCGGAGGTGAACTGGGCGCCTCTGTCGGAGGTTATGTCGGCCGGTACGCCGAACCTCGCTACCCAGGTGTTAACGAACGCCCTGGCGATGTCGGCTGTGGTGGTGGAGGTCAGCGGCACTGCCTCAGGCCAGCGTGTGTAGCGGTCGACCATCGTGAGGAGATAAGTCTGGCCTTGCGATGGCGGCAGGGGCCCAACGATGTCGACGTGTACGTGGTCGAAGCGGCGGCTGGGTACCTCGAAGTCTCCCAGGGGTGCTTTTGTATGCCGTTGTACCTTAGCCCGTTGGCAGGCGAGGCAGGAGGTGGCCCAAGTCCGAACATCTCTGCTGAGGCCGCGCCAGACGAAACGCTGGGAGAGGAGTTTGACGGACGCGCGGGAACCCGGGTGGGAGAGCCCGTGGAGCGCGTCGAAGACGCGGCGGCGCCAGGTTTCAGGGACGACCGGCCTGGGTTGGCTGAGTGTGATGTCGCAAGTAACTGCCGTGGCTTCGGGCCCGTGCGCGACCTTGGCTAGGCGTAGCCCTGGCAGGCTGGTAGCCGCCGAGAGGAGGCCTGGGTCCGTGAGCTGGGCCGCTGCTAGTTGCGCGTAGTCAACCGCGAGGTGATTCGCGCAGATGGCGGGACGGGAAAGGCAGTCGGCGACAACGTTGTCTCTACCGGAGACGTGCTGGATGTCCGTGGTAAACTCGGACACGGCCGCGAGCTGGCGTTGCTGCCGAGCGGACGGGGTTCGGTGTGCTTGGCCATCGCGTATGTGAGTGGCTTGTGGTCCACGTACGCGGTGAAGGGGCGGCCTTCCAGGAGGAACCTGAAATGGCGGACCGACAGGTGGAGCGCGAGAAGCTCGCGGTCGAAAGTGGAGTATTTGACCTCCGGGGGGCGCAGTTGGCGGCTGTAGAAGGCAAGTGGCTGCCACGCGCCATTAACCCACTGCTCGAACACGGCTCTGACCGCGTGGTCGGAGGCGTCGGTGGTGAGCGCGACCCGGGCGTCGGCCCTCGGGTGCGCGAGCAGAGTGGCGTCGGCGAGCGCGTTTTTGGTGGCATCGAAGGCGGCTGACGTGTCAGTGGTCCAGGCTACGGCCATCTTGCCGGATTTACCTCGGAGGGAGTCGTATAGGGGCTTCATGAGGGCTGCAGCTCTGGGGATGAACCTGTTGTAGAAGTTCACCATCCCGAGGAACTCCTGGAGGCCCTTGATGGTTGTGGGGCGGGGGAACTGCTGGACGGCCTGCACCTTGTTGGGCAGGGGGACGGCCCCAGCAGGATTGATGTGGTGACCGAGAAAATCGATCTCGGTTAGGCCGAATTGGCACTTCGCCGGGCTGAGAATGAGCCCGTGTTGGGCTAGGCGCCCGACAGGACGCGAAGGTGTTCGAGGTGTTCCTGCTTGGAGGAGCTGGCCACGAGAATGTCGTCTAGATAGACGAATAGGAAGTTCAGGTCCCGCAGGACCGAGTCCATAAGGCGCTGGAAAGCCTGGGCTGCATTCTTGAGGCCGAAGGGCATCCTCAGGAACTCGAACAGGCCGAATGGGGTGATGACGGCCGTTTTGGGGATGTCCGCGGGGTGTACGGGGACTTGGTGGTAACCACGCACCAGGTCGACTTTGGAAAAGACGGTTCATCCGGCCAGTCGGGCCGAGAAGTCCTGGATGTGAGGCACCAGGTATCGGTCGGGGGTGGTGGCGTCGTTAAGGCGGCGGTAGTCCCCACAAGGGCGCCAGCCTCCGCCGGGCTTAGGGGCGATGTGGAGGGGCGAGGCCCAGGGGCTGCTGGAGCGCCGGATGATGCCGAGTTGTTCCATGGTGGTGAACTCGGCCCGCGCGATTTCCAGCTTGGCCGGGTTGAGCCTGCGGGCGTGGGCAGAAACTGGAGGGCCGGTGGTGGGGATATAGTGCTCCACCCCGTGTTTGGCGGCTTTGGCCGAAAAGGTCGGGTTGGTGAGGGCGGGAAACTCGGCTAGGAGTGCCGAGTAGTCGTCCACGGCCCTGGCGAGGCAGTAGGTCGTCAGGCCGGCCGAACGGTCCGGGGTAAAGGCGCCGGGGATGGTGGCCATGGTGTTGGCGTCGACGAGGCGGTGCCTCGGAATGTCGACAAGGAGGCCGTGGGTGTCGTAGGAAGTCGGCGCCGATGAGTGGGCAGAGGACCTCGGCGGTGAGGAACTCCCAGCGGTAGCGGCGGCCCGCGAGGTCGAGCGTGACCATGCGGGTGCCATATGTGCGGATGTCCGAGCCATTGGTGGCGGCCAGCGTGATACCTCGTGTGCCGCGTTGGATTTCGAGGGCGGAGGCGGGGGGTGATGCTGTGCTGGGCCCCTGTGTCGCACAGAAATCGGCGGTTGGTTCTGTCGTCAGTGACGTACAGTAGAGGCCCCTTTTGCCCCACGGCTATCGCGGGGGCCGGTGCGGGGGGGGAATTGAAGGTACACGGTGGCGTGCAGCGTTGGGCCCTAGTGCCAAAACGGGTGTGGTAGTAACAGTGGCCCGGAGTGGTAGGGCGGGCGGGCCTGGTGGGCCGGGGAGACCGCGTGGTCGGGCGTGACGTCGCGCGCGGACTGTGCAGAGAGCAGCCGGTCGGCCTTTTCTGCTATGTCATTCAGGTCTGTGGAGCCGGACTCCACAATGAGCGGGCGGATGCTGGCGGGAAGCTGCCGAATGAAAAGCGTTCGAAAGAGGGCGCCAGGGGGCTTGTCGTCCGCGAGGGACAGCATGTGGGAAAGCAGGTCTGATGGTGAAGCGTCACCGAGACCGGGGAGGTCAAGGAGTTGGCAGTGGCGCTGATAAGAGGACGTTTGAAATTTTTTAAGGAGCGCAGCCTTCAGATGTTCGTACTTGCCAGTTTGTGGTGGGTCCTGCAGCGCTGCCCAAACTTTGGGGACGGTAGCGTACGTGAGCGAGGAGACGAGGTAGTCGTACTTCGTGGTGTCGCCTGTGATGCCTTTCAGCCGGAATCTGGACTCGGCTTGAACGAACCAGGCTTCGGCCAAGTTTTCCCAGAAGTCTGGTAATTTAACCGTGACTGCGTTTGTATCCGCCATGCTAGCTTAGGATTCGTCCTGAGCGTCGGGGTCACCAGTGTTGAGATACCGCGGCAAACGTGGGAGTCGAGACCAGAGCTAGTAAAACAGAACAGCTATTTATTTCAGCCTCATGGCAAAACAGGAACTGGAAGAGCCCGCGCCTGACTTAAATACTCCCCAGACAGGAAGTGCTCCCGGCAGCCTGTCCCTGTGGGAAACAAGTTGCTGGAGGAAAGGGCCCCCGGTTGGGGGCGTCTGCTTAAACTGTCCGTACCGCCGTGAGCGGATTGTGTCCAGTGGTGGCGTGTCGCCACACTGAGCTACATAAGGAGAAATTAGGGCAGATGACCAAACGCTTGATCAAAGAGGTAGGTTTTAAGGAGCGTCTTAAAGGAGGAAAGAGGTAGAGAGGGCGGAGAGGTTTAGGGAGGGAATTCCAGAGCTTGGGCCCTTGGCAGCTGAAGGCACGGCCACCATTGCTGGAGCGATGAAAATCAGGGATGCTCAAGAGGCCACAACTGGAGGAGCGCAGATATCTCGTGGGTTGGGGGGCGGTTTGTGGGACTGAAGGAGATTGCAGAGATAGGGAGGGGCGAGGTCATGGAAGGATTTGAAAACATGGATGAAAATTTTAAAATCGAGGCGTTGCTTAACCGGGAGCCAATGTAGGTCAGCGAGCACAGGGGTGATGGATGAACGTGATTTGGTGCAAGTTAGGACACGGGCAGCAGAGTTTTGGATGATCTCAAGTTTACGGAGGGTAGAACGTGGGAGGCCAGTCAGGTATGGGTAGGAATAGTCAAGTTTAGAAGTAACAAAGGCATGGATGAGGGTTTCAGCAGCAGATGAGCTGAGGCAGTGGCAGAGTCAGGCGATGTTCCGGAGGTGGAAATAGGCGGTCTCAGTGATGGCACGGATCTGTGGTCGGAAGCTCACTCGGGTTGAATATGACACCCAGGCTGTGAACAGTCAGAAAGCCAAAGAGGGAGGTTGTAATCTAACAGCTGATTGGAAGACCCACAACCAATTGGGATTCTGTTGCAGTTGGTTAGGTGGCGGGCCATGCTTTTATACTAGCTGGTGCTGGTCACCAATGCAAGACCGAAAGTCAGTGACACCTGGAGTAAGGAAGAACCCCTTGATTCCTAAAATCCAAAGGCTGTAATGCTGATAGTTGCACCAGAATCGGACCCTCTCATGCCCTACAGTGCTGACCTTGTTGAGGTGTCTGTCTATTCTCCTTTCTGATTCTATCCCTGAGGGGTGCGGGCTGCTGGTAGGGGAGCTTGGGGGCCATGAGGAAGCACTCCTGCTCCTCCCGGCTGCAAGCATTGCTCCCTGAGGCTGAGGCCACCTTGCTGCAGCTCCTGGGAATCCTGAGCCCCGGGATCCCCGGCCGCCTGCAAAGCAGGTTAAAGTAAAGGATTCCGGCCTCATTATAATATGTAAAGTGCCAATCCGCCTCTTGGCCACCCCCATCCCGCCTGAGTGAAAGGTGAAAGTGGGCGGGGTTCACATTTTTTTCATCTGCACCCCCCACGCCTCCAACCCACCCGTTCGTACCTCTGAAAATTCCGTCCCAAGTATCCAGGTCACCGTCCGGGCCTGAACTATTGGTGGGGGCATTTTTGGTGGCCTGTGTGCCTCATCTCACTGGGCGTATCATCTTTCATTGTTATGCTGGGTCCCTTGTGGGCTTGGGAAAGAAAGAAAGAGAGACTTGTATTTATATAACGCCTTTCACGACGTCCCAAAGTGCTTTACAGCCAATGAAGTACTTTTGAAGTGTAGTCACTGTTGTAATGTAGGAAACATGGCAGCCAATTTGCGCTCAGCAATCTCCCACAAACTGCAATGTAATAATGACCAAATAATCTGTTTTCTTTTTGTGATGTTGGTTGAGGGATAAATATTGGCCAGGACACCAGGGATAACTCCCCTGCTGCACTTCAAAATAATGCCGAAGGATCTTTTATATCCACCTGAGAGAGCAGATGGGGCCTCGGTTTAACGTCTCATCCGAAAGACGGCACCTCTGACAGTGCAGCACTCCCTCAGTACTGCGTTGGAGTGTCAGACTAGATTTTTGTGCTCAAGTCTCTAGAGTAGGACCTGAACCCACAACCTTCGAGAATGCTACGACTGAGCCACAGTGACACTGTGGAAGCGGGAATTGCCAGTGTAGGGAGCCCCTGACGCTTCCCCATCGATCTAAGTGGCCTTTTAAAGGATGGCAGAGACTCCACCCCTTACAAGACTGAACTGGAATTCCAAATGATGCTTTCCTGGTCCTGGCTCCTCTTCCAAACCATTCCACTGGACTCTCGCAGGAGTTATGGTGGTAGCCCAACTGAATGACAAAGGGAATTTGACTCCTTTGTATTTAGCGGGCCACTGAATAATCTTAGTTGTTACATTTTTTTAAATACAAATTTGAAAAAGGTGCAACTACTAGTTTTTCCTGGAATATAAAGCACCTTTTAAAAAGTTAAACTATCTTCTGCCACCTAGTGGCTTATAAATGTTTTCATCAAATTATACAGCAGCACTGAATGTATGAAATTCAGAGATTTCATTCTAAGTCACATGTAAATCAGAAGTCCTTTTGTTCATTTTGTAAATTTACCAAGTGATGCTGTGTAACTTGTGTTGGAATGCAGAATTAGCATGCATATGATATAGGAGCTGTGCACCATTTTTGAGGATGTAACGAGTAGGGTGGATAAAGGGGAACCAGTGGATGTGGTGTATTTGGATTTCCAGAAGGCATTTGATAAGGTGCCACATAAAAGATTACTACACAAGATAAGAGCGCACGGGGTTGGGGGTAATATATTAGCATGATTAGAGGATTGGCTAACTAACAGAAAATAGAGAGTCTGGATAAATGGGTCATTTTCCAGTTTGCAAATGGTAACTAGTGGGGTGCCACAAGGATCAGTGCTGGGGCCTCAACTATTTACAATCTATATTAATGACTTGGATGAAGGGTCCGAGTGTAATGTAGCCAAATTTGCTGATGATACAAAGATAGGTGGGAAAGCAAGTTGTGACGAGGACACAAAGAATCTGCAAAGGGATATAGATAGGTTAAGTGAGTGGGCAAACAGTTGGCAGATGGAGTATAATGTGGGAAAGTGTGAGGTTATCCACTGGTAAGAAAAATAAAAAAGCAAATTATTATTTAAATAGAGAGAGATTTCAAAATGCTGCAGTACAGAGGGACCTGGGGGTCATTGTGCATGAAACACAAAAAGTTAGCATGCAGGTACAGCAAGTAATCAGGAAGGCAAATGGAATTTTGGCCTTTATTGCAAGGGGGTTGGAATATAAAAGCAGGGAAGTCCTGCTACAACTGTACAGGGTATTGGTGAGACCACATCTGGAGTACTGTGTACAGTTTTGGCCTCCTTATTTAAGGAGGGATATACTTGCATTGGAGGCAGTACAGAGAAGGTTCACGAGGTTGATTCCTGAGATGAAGGGGTTGATTTATGAAGAAAGGTTGAGCAGATTGGGCCTATACTCATTGTGTTTAGAAGAATGAGAGGTGATCTTATTGAAACATATAAGATACTGAGGGGACTCGACAAGTTAGATGCAGAAAAGATGTTTCCCCTCATGGGGGAATCTAGAACGAGGGGGCATAGTTTCAGGATAAGGGGTCGCCCATTTAAAACTGAGATGAGGAGGAATTTCTTCTCTCAGAAGGTTGTAAATCTGTGGAATTCTCTGCCCCAGAGAGCTGTGGTGGCTGGATCATTGAATATATTTAAGGTGGAGAGAGACAGATTTTTGAACAATAAGGGAGTGATGGGCTATGGGGAGTGGGCAGGGAAATGGAGCTGAGCCCACGATCAGATCAGCCATGATCTCATTAAATGGCGGAGCGGGCTCGAGGGGCCAAATGGTCTACTCCTGCTCTAAACATAACATCAAATATATTTATTTCCAAATGCATGTTTGTCTGCCATGCAAACAATTCCCAAATGTATTATACACTAATTGTCCATACATTTGAGTGCATTATTGATTACTTATTACTTGACTTTCTACACTTGTAATGCATAATGTCTGATGTAAGAAAAAGGAGACTTACCATCAAGTAACTTTAAAGTAAGCTTTAAGTAACTTATAAACACACTATATACAAGAGAGGTCTTTACCATGCCTCTGGTAGAAGCCTCTTACAATACTGAACAGACCAGTATTTATACCAGTCCAACAGGAAGTGACATTTACAGGAAGTGAGGTAATTACACAGTTCATAGTTCATAGTTCACAGGAAGTGATGACATAACTTCCCGGAAGTTAGCATTTTTATCACATTCTTCCCTCCTGCAGGATTAGGAGGCTGTGGTCTACCTTTTGGTCCGTAGCCGCCGAACAAGGAAGAGTCGCACCCGTTTGGATTCCCGTCGTAGAGGGTCGCTGGTCCGCTTACATGCGGTTGGCCATTGGTCAGAGTCTGTGTGGCCTGGATTGCCCTGTGAAGGGTCGGGGAGATCATGGCTTCGAGTACGAGCCCCAATAGGTTCAAAGTCGGACTGCCTCTGTTCAGAGGGAGGTGCAGAGCTGGTCTGTGGCGGATCAGTACTTTCATGCGCGGTACTGGGAGGGTCGTAACCTTGAGCACGGGGTTCTACCGGCACCAAGCTAGTTGGTGTCCGATCAGGATCCTGGAGAGGGGTACCCGATAGGTCCCAAGAGTTTCCTGGTGAAATGCCATCACCCGATGTCCCACTAGGTCCTGGTGGGCAGGGAGCCAGATCCCGTAATGATACGGTAGATTCTCGGCCGTCGGAATATCGTATGTTTGCATAGGTGGGGTTGGCCTCGGTTAGTTCGACCTCGTCTACAAGAGGGTCATTTTTAGACGTCCGAACGTATCTTCGGAGTAATACAGGTCCAGGAGTAGTTAGCCATGACGGGAGTGATGTTCCATGAGATGAGCGACGCTGGAATCCAAAGAACCGCTCATGAGGTGTAGTATTTGTGGCTGTAGAAAGCAGGGACCGTATAGAGTGCAATGCATCCGGAAGCACTGTTTCCCATTGCTGGTCTGGTAGGCCCCGAGATCTTAAAGCGAGACGTACGGAATTCCAGATGATACCGTTATACCTCTCTACCTGCCCATTTCCGATGGGATGGTATGGTGTTGTTTTGCTTGTAGCAATTCCCCGTTCTGAGAGGTAGTCCTTGAGTTCCCTTGACATAAAGGATGGACCCCGATCTGAGTGAATATAAGCCGGCATGCCACAGAGAGAAAATACCTGCTCAAGGCAGCAGATTACTGTGGACGCCAGCATATTGGAGCAGGGGAAGGCAAACGGAAAACGTGAATATTCGTCGATCATGGTGAGCAAATATGTGTTCCGAGTTGAAGAGGGCACTGGGCCCTTAAAATCGATGCTAAGTCGTTGCATCGGTTGGGTTGCATGTATGAGTATACCATCTGAGGGGCGGAAGAACTGAGGTTTTAATTCCGCACAAAGCCGGCATTCTGAGCATATTTTTTTTACATCTCCAGTGGAAAAAGGGAGATTCCGTGATCGTACGAAATGTAGCATGCGCGTAACGCCAGGATGACACAAACCATTGTGGACATCCATGAGAGTGGAGGATGACATAGTGGAGCAGAATGCCCGTGTGAGGGTGTCCGGGGCCACATTCTCCTTGCCAGGCCGATAGAGAATGGTATAACCAAAAGAGGCCAGTTCCATCCTCCAAAGTTGTATTTTATTATTCTTAATTTTGGTTCGTTTTCGATTATCGAGCATGAAGGCGACTGATCGTTGGTCCGTGATCAATGTAAAATGCTGGCGAGCTAGAAAATGGTTCCACTTCCGTACTGCCTCTATGATGGCTGTGGCTTCTTTCTCAACCGGAGGATAATGTAGCTCGGCACCTTGTAAGGTCCTGGACATAAATGCTACAGGACGACCTTCCTGATTCAGAGTAGCCGAGATCGCCACCTCCGAGGCATCACATTCAACCACGAAAGGGAGATTCTCATCGATGGAGTGAAGAGCCGCTTTCTCCAACTGTTTTTTGAGAAGGTTAAAGGCTGCAACAGCCGCTGTTCCCAGTGGAAATGATCTAGCATGCAGCAAGGGTTGGATTTTGTCCGAAAAATGAGGAATCCATTTAGCGTAGTATGCAAACAGACCGAGAGCCCGACGTAAAGAAGCCGGATTCTTAGGTGACGGGAGCTCTTGGAGCGGGCGAAGTCTTTCTGGGTCTGGCTTAATGATACCATTGCCTACGCAGTAGCCAAGGATGTTGATGGTCGGTTGCGACTCAACAGATTTGGATTCATTCAGGGTCAAATTACGGCGATGGAGGGCATCCCGAAATTTTTGGAGGTTGGAGTCGTGTTCCTGTTGATCGTGACCTGCAATGGTAATGTTATCAAGATAGGGAAAAGTGTCCCTTAGGTTTTCCTGCTTAACCAGGCCATCCATTGCCCGTTGAAAGACAGCCACTCCATTAGTAACCCCGAATGGGAGGCGACGAAATTGGTACAGCCGTCCATTAGCCTCAAAGGCTGTGTACTGCTTATCTGAGACCTTCAAGGGTAACTGATGATAGGCACTTTTTAAATCGTAAGTTGAGAACACTTTGTATTCGGCCAGTTTATTAACCATATCATCAATGCGTGGCAATGGGTAGGCGTCCAAGTCGGTATATTGATTGATGGTTTGCGAATAATCGATGCATAGTCGCTGTTTGTGAGGTTTTAGAGGGTTCTTGACAATGACGACTTGAGCCCGCCAGGGCGACGAACATGGTTCAATGATATCCTCTGCTAGAAGTCGAGAGATTTCAGCCGCAATAAAAGATTGGTCTCCCTGATTAAAGCGCCGCGATTTCGTTATTATCGGTTGGCATTGAGGCGGAATACTGGCAAATAATGAGGGTTCATCAAGTGAAGCTGCTGATAATGCACAAAATGGTAATTTAGATGGTATATTAGAAATAGTAAGTCCGGGTTTGGATCCACCAAACTCAATGGTGAGTTTCTTATGCTGTTTTTGGAAGTCCAGCCCTAAGAGGAGATCACTACATAAGTCTTTGAGCACTGAAAGTCGGGTGGAGGGATACATACGACCATGAAGTGTCATATCAACAACACAAAAGCCGGAGATTCTGGTATTAAGTGATGACTGGGCCATCGCAATTGCCTGGTCCGATGGGAAGACATGTAGTTTCAATTTCGCAACAATCTGTTCCTTAATGAAACTATCAGTACTTCCTGAGTCAATTAAGGCATCTAAGGTATGCCCTTTAATTGAAATTTTTGTGGCTGCCTGAGACAGGTTCTGTGGGCAAGCAGCTGTAATTGGTGTCGTTGCACAGAGAGTGGCTAAAACTCTCGGTGTGCTTCTTCGGGAGAGAGCTCGAGAGGAAGCTTGATAGGTCCTAGCTGGAGCATCTTGATAGGCCCTAATTGGGGCAGTTCGGTAGGCCTTAGCTGGATTGGCCCTCGTAGAGGCCCTTGATAGGCAAACTTTAGCAAAGTGTCCTTTTTTCCCGCAATAACTGCAGATTGCATTGCGAGCAGGGCAGGTTTTCCTAGGGTGAAAAGCATCTCCACAAAAGAAGCATTCCTTCCTAGATTGCCAAGAGGCTGCTAAAGTGGGGTCGTCCTCCTCTTCTTCATCAGAATTATCAGAATTAGATTCCCCCATGATAGGGTTCACCGGAGACCGCTTGAATTGTCTGGTTGCAGCTACAGCAGCAGATCGAGATCTGGGCAGCTGATAGAGGTCTGCATTTCTCTTTGCCAAATCCAGTGAACAAGCTAGTTCAAAAGCTTTTTGTAGCTCAAGTGTTTTACTTTCTAGTAGACGCTGGCGTATAAATGGAGAGGCAATCCCGCAGATGAAAGCATCACGAATCATTTCTTGGCGGTACAGCTCAGCTGAGGCTGCCTGAAAGTTACAATCTACGCTGAGCCTGCGAAGTTCTTGCAGGAATTCGTCAATTGATTCCCCTGGCCCTTGTCGGGCTGTGGCCAGTAGATGTCTAGCATAGACCTCATTTGGGGTCTTCGCATACAGTTTCTTAAGTGCCCGAATCACCTCTTCGTAATTATCCCAGTCATCAACATATTCGAACACTTTTGGGGTCACATAATTGACAAGTATCTTCAATTTAGCAGGAGCATCCACTTTACATTCATCCAGAAAATTCTCAAAAGTACGATACCAATGCTTCCATACCCTGCCAGCTGCTGGTGTATTCGGGTCCAAGTCCAGACGAATAGGTCTAAGGATTTTCTCCATGATGGGTGGTTCCCTGGATCCTTAACTTCCGAGTTTGTCTGAAGGTCTAGTATTTGTCAGTGTAAATACTAAGTTACTTAAATTGATGTAAGAAAAAGGAGACTTACCATCAAGTAACTTTAAAGTAAGCTTTAAGTAACTTATAAACACACTATATACAAGAGAGGTCTTTACCATGCCTCTGGTAGAAGCCTCTTACAATACTGAACAGACCAGTATTTATACCAGTCCAACAGGAAGTGACATTTACAGGAAGTGAGGTAATTACACAGTTCATAGTTCATAGTTCACAGGAAGTGATGACATAACTTCCCGGAAGTTAGCATTTTTATCACAATGTCCTTGCGATGTAAGTTCTCAGGGAAAAAAGTCAGGAAATGGACAACAGCATGATGAAGAAATAATGTTCGCAGTAATAGATTGGATAATTGAAGGGTAGGCGAATACATTGCCATTGTGAAGTGGTTTTAGCCATTTGAACAATGATTAATGATCAGATTTGCAGGGAAATTACAGAGGTGCAAGAACTATAGAGTAGTGATAATGGGGGACATCAACTATCCTAATATAGACTGGGATAGTAATAGTGTAAAGGGCAGAGAGGGGAAGAATCTCAGGTGTGTTCAGGAGAACTTTCTTGATCAGTATGTTTCTGGCCCAACGAGGAAGGAGGCATTGCTGGATCTGGTTCTGGGGAATGAGGTGGGTCAAGTAGAGCAAGTGTCAGTAGGGGAATATTTAGGGAACAGTGATCAGAGTATCATAAGGTTTAGACTAGCTATGGAAAAGGACAGGGAGCAATCTAGAGTAAATGTATTTAATTGGAGGTAAGCCAATTTCAGTGGGTTGAGAATGGATCTGGCCCGGGTAAATTGGAATCAAAGATTGGTAGGCAAAACTGTAATCGAATAATGAGCTGCCTTTAAAGAGGAGATGGGTCAGGTACAGTCGAGGTACATTCCCACAAGGGGGAAAAGGTAGGGCAACCAAAGACATAACTCCCCGGATGACGAAAGAGATAGAGAGTAAGATGAAGCGGAAAAAGGGGGCATATGACAGATGTCAGGTTGAGAATAAAAGTGGGAACCAGGCTGAATATAGAAAGTTCAGAGAAGTGAAAAAGGAAATAAGAGGGGCAAACAGAGAGTATAAGGCTGGCTGTACTTAAAGTAGATAAGTCACCAGGACCAGATAGGATGCATCCTAGGATACTGAGGGAAGTAAAGGTGGAAATTGTGAAGGTACTAGACATAATCTTCCAATCCTCATTGGATACGGGGGTGGTGCCAGAGGGCTGGAGAATTGCAAATGTGATAAACTCAGCAACTACAGGCCAGTCAGTTTAACCTCGGTAGTGGGGAAGCTTTTGGAAATGATAATCCGGGACAAAATTAAGAGTCACTTGGACAAGTATGGATTAATTAAGGAAAGCCAGCATGGATTTGTTAAAGGCAAATCGTGTTTAACTAACTTGATTGAGTTTTTTGATGAGGTAACAGATGTGGTTGATGTGGTGTACATAGACTTCCAAAAGGCGTTTGATAAAGTGCCACATAATAGGCTTGCCAGCAAAGTTGAAGCCCATGAAATAAAAGGGACAGTGGCAGCATAGATACGAAGTTGGCTAAGTGACAGGAAACAGAGAGTAGTGGTGAATGGTTGTTTTTCAGACTGGAGGAAGGTAAACAGTGGTGTTCCCAAGGGGTCGGTACTAGGACCACTGCTTTTCTTGATATATATTAATGACTTAGACTTGGGTGTACAGGGCACAATTTCAAAATTTGCAAATGACACAAAACTTGGAAGGATAGTGATAGACTTCAAGAAGACATGGAGAGGCTGGTAGAATGGGTGGACATGTGGCAGATGAAATTTAACGCAGAAAAGTGCGAAATGATACGTTTTGGTAGGAAGAACAAGGAAAGGCAATATAAACTAAAGGGTACAATTCTAAAGGGGGTGCATGAACAGAGAGACCTGGGGGTAAACATAGAAACATAGAAACATAGAGATAGGAACAGGAGTAGGCCATTCGGCCCTTCGAGCCTGCTCCGCCATTCAATGAGATCATGGCTGATCTTCCTCTGAGATCTTAGCTGATCTTACCAGTTCAGTACCCCGTCCCCGCCTTTTCTCCGTAACCCTTAATCCCCTTAGCCTTCAGAAATATATCCAATTCTCTCTTGAAAATATTTATTGAATTAGCCTTCACAGCCCTCTGTGGCAGGGAATTCCACAGGCTCACCACTCTTTGAGTGAAGAAATTCTTCCTCATCTCTGTTTTAAATGATTTGCCCGCTATTTTTAGACTGTGGCCCCTGGTTCTGTGCTCCCCTGCCATTGGAAACATTCTCTCTGAATTCAGCCTGTCCAGGCCTGCCATAATTTTATATGTTTCGATGAGATCCCCTCTCAATCTTCTAAACTCCAGTGAGTACAAGCCCAAACTATTCAATCTCTCCTCGTAGGTCATTCCCGCCATTCCAGGTATCAGCCTGGTGAATCGCCGCTGCACTCTTTCCATGGCAAGAACATCCTTCCGCAGATGGGGCGACCAAAACTGTACACAATACTCCAGATGCGGTCTCACCAGCACCTTGTACAGCTGTAGTAAGGTATCCCTATTCCTATACTCGAACCCCCTTGATATGAAGGCCAACATACCATTTGCCTTCTTAATCGCCTGTTGCACCTGCATGCTCTCCTTCAGTGACTGGTGCACAAGAACACCCAGGTCCCTCTGCACTTCCCCATCTCCCAATCTATTGCCATTTAGATAATAATCTACCCTCCTGTTTTTACCCCCAAAGTGGATAACCTCGCATTTATCCACATTATAGTGCATCTGCCACGTATCCGCCCATTCTCCCAACCTGTCCAAATCGCACTGTAGCCTCCTGACATCCTCATCAGAGCCCACCCCTCCTCCTAGTTTAGTGTCGTCAGCGAATTTGGAAATATTCGCTGGATAGTGATAGACTTCAAGAAGACATGGAGAGGCTGGTAGAATGGGTGGACATGTGGCAGATGAAATTTAACGCAGAAAAGTGCGAAATGATACGTTTTGGTAGGAAGAACAAGGAAAGGCAATATAAACTAAAGGGTACAATTCTAAAGGGGGTGCATGAACAGAGAGACCTGGGGGTATATGTGCACAAATCGTTGAAGGTGGCAGGGCAGGTTGAGAAAGCGGTTAAAAAAAGTATACGGGATCCTGGGCTTCATAAATAGAGGCATAGAGTACAAAAGCAAGGAAATTATGATGAACCTTTATAAAACACTGGTCCAATTCTGGGCACCACACTTTAGGAAGGATGTGAAGGCCTTAGAAAGGGTGCAGAAAAGATTTACAAGAATGGTTCCAGGGATGAGGGATTTCAGTTACGTGGACAGACTGGAGAAGCTGGGGTTGTTCTCTTTTTAGAACAGAGAAGATTGAGAGAAGATTTGATAGCGGTGTTTAAAATCATGAGGGGTCTGGACAGAAGGGTCGAGAACCAGAGGAAAAAAGAAAGACTTGCATTTGTATAGTGCCTTTCACGACCACCGGACGTCCCAAAGTACTTTTTTTTTGGAAGTGTAGTCACTGTTTTAATGGAGGACAGAGATTTAAGGTGATTGGCAAAAGAACCAAAGGCGACATGAGGAAAAACTTTTTTACGCAGCAAGTGGTTAGGATCTGAAATTCACTGCCTGGAAGGGTGGTGAAGGCAGATTCAATTGTGGGTTTTAAAAGGGAATGGGGTAAGTACCTGAAGGAAAAAAAATTGCAGAACTACTTGAAAAGGGCGGGGGAGTGGGACTAGCTAAAGTGCTCTTGCAGAGAGCCGGCACGGGCTCGATGGAACGAATGGCCTCCTTTTGTTCGGTAACCATTCTATTATTCTATGATCAATATTCTTGTTTTCTTCTACATCTAAAATATTTTATTTTATTTTACATCTCACAACATAAAACCAATAATTGGTGGGCAATGCTTTTAGTTTCTACTAGTTCTCAATAAACATAACAACTATGTTAATCTTAATTTAACGGGGTTCAGTTAATTTAACTTAACTGTCCCAACAAAACAAAGCAGATAGCTTATCAAAGGGCAATGGTTTCATAATGGAGATCTGGTGAATGTTGCACACAAACTTTATACTGTACTTTTGTAGAGATGGTTGATGCAAAACAGAACAGAAAGGAACCACAGCTATGTTTGACATGTTGAGCTACAGTGTAAATAAATAATTTGCATTCATTTAGTGCCTTTCATGACCTCAGAATGTCCCAAAGTACTTCAGCCATTGGAATACTTTTGAAGTATGGTCGCTGTTGAAACGCTTAAATGTTGCAGCTAATTTGCAAACAGCAAGGCCCCACAAACAGCAATAAATGACGAGATAATCTATTAGTGATGTGAGTTGAAGGATAACTGTTAACCAGCACATTGGGAGAACTGCCCTCCTATTTGGTTCCATCTGAACATTATTACAAAGGCTGATTTTGGGAATCTTGGATAATGAACACTATCATATCAGTCTTGTTTTTATTTTAAAGTTAAAACTTGCATTTATGTAGTCCCTTTCACACCAAAATATCTCAAAGAACTTCCTACAGTGAATCACCTTTTTTTAAGTGTAGTGCCTATGGCAGTCACTGCAAATGTAGAGCATCAGACAAAGAGCAATATGATGAATGACCAGTTATTCTTTGTTTTGTGGAAGGGAGAATCCTACTTTTCAAATAGTGCCATGAGATCTTCAATATCTTCTTAAAGTATCTGAATAGTGAGATGGATTTTTGGTCATATTACTGGGGTTGTGATGCTATTGTACTATGAGCACATCAAATAAAATAGGTTCACCTGTATCTACAGGGTTGAAGCATTTCTTACTGGGAGCAGTTGGGCCTTTCACCTCTTGGACCTCAGTTTGAACCTTGCCCAGGCTGGTCTGTCTTCTCTAAGGGAAACAAGTTTGGGCAGTCTCAATCCAGTTCAAAACTTTCCTTAATTTAAAACTCATTGGCAGTCTCACACAGAGAAGCCACAGGATAGTTGGTGTGGGAAATGGAAAAAAATATTACACTGGTAATAATATAGTGATATAAAAGAGATAGCACGAAAGGCTTAAATGGAAAGAGTTCCATTTGTGATAATATCCCTTCCCTTGATGATTCCAATTTTAAAAAAAAGTAAAGCACTTCCTAACAGCAACACTCTTCTTTGCTGCTCAGGACTGCTGCAATCCAGTAGCAATCTTGGGGGCACTACTGTGTGCATATTTGTACAATAAATATGTGCACAGTGATCTTTGAAGGATAAGGGAGCACTCAGCTGTGCTGTACATGATGAAAATCTACATAGCAACTCAAGTCTACCAGCCTGAAGAGGGAAGAGTAGGTCCAGTCTCATGCTGCTAATTAGACCAGTTCTGTCCTCACTTTCTGGATTAATGTATTGGCTCCAGCTGTGATACTGGAGCTGATTCATCATTGTGCAGTCTGGCCCAATACCTTCCAATGAGTCTGGCCAGCAGCAGTGTAAAGGCGCCAATTTGCAAAGGAATTTTTTTTGTACTGAATATTCTACTGATAACTGCTTATAAGAACATCAGAACATAAGAAATAGGAGCAGGAGTCGGCCATTTGACACTTCGAGCCTGCTCCGCCATTCAGTAAGTTCATGGCTGATCTTCTACCTCATCTCCACTTTCCTGCACTATCCCCATATCCCTTGATTCCCTCAATATTCAAAAATCTATTGATCTTTGTCTTGAATATACTCAACGACTGAGTCTCCACAGCCCTCTGGGGTAGAGAATTCCAAAGATTCACCACCCTCTGAGTGAAGAAAGTTCTCCTCATCTCAGTCCTAAGTGGTTGATCCCTTATTCTGAGACTGTGACTCCTGGTTCTAGACTCCCCAGCCAGGGGAAACATCCTCCCTGCATGTACCCTGTCAAGCCCTGAAAGAATCTTGTATGTTTCAATGAGATCACCTCTCATTCTTCTAAACTTTATAGAATATAGGCCTAGTCTACTCAATCTCTCCTCATAGGACAACCCCCCCAATCCCAGGAACCAGCCTGGTGAATCTTCGTTGCACTACCTCTATGGCAAGTTTATCCCTCCTTAGGTAAGGAGACCAAAACTATACACAATACTCGAGGTGTGGTCTCACCAGGGCCCTATATAATTGCAGTAAGATGTCTTTACTCTTATACTCAAATCCTCTTGTAATAAAGGCCAACATACCATTTGCTTTCCTAATTGCTTGCTGTACTTGCATGTTAACTTTCAGTGATTTGTGTACAAGGACACCCAGGTCCCTCTGAACACCAACATTTCCCAATCACTCACCATTTAAAAAATACTCTGCTTTTCTATTTTTCCTACCAAAGTGGATAACTTCATATTTCTCCACATTATTTTCCATATGCCATGTTCTTGCCCACTCACTTAGCCTGTCTATATCCCCTTGAAACCTCCTTGCATCCTCCTCACAACTTACATTCCCACCCAGCTTTGTATCATCAGCAAACTTGGATATATTACATTTGGTCCCCTCATCCAAATCATTGATGTAGATTGTGAATAGCTGAGGCCCAAGCACTGATCCTTGCGGTAACCCACTAGTTACAGCCTGTCAACCCGAAAATGACCCATTTATTTCTACTCTCTGTCCATTAACCAATCCTCAATCCATGTTAGTATATTACCCCCAATCCCATGAGCCCTAATTTTGTTTAATAACCTCTTGTGTGGCACCTTATCGAATGCCTTCTGAAAATCCAAATAATACCACATCCACTGGTTCCCCCTTATCTATTCTGCTAGTTACAATCTCAAAAAACTCAACAGATTTATCAAACACGATTTCCCTTTCATAAATCCACGTTGACTCTACCCAATCCTATTATTATTTTCTAAGTGTCACGATATTAATAATAGATTCTAGCATTTTCCCTACTACTGATGTCAGGCTAATTGGTCTGTAGCCCCTGTTTTCTCTCTCCCTCCTTTTCTTAAATAGTGGGGTTACATTTGCTACCTTCCAATCCGCAGGAACTGTTCCAGAATCTATGGAATTTTGGAAAATGACAACCAATGCATCCACTATCTCTATAGCCACTTCTTTCAAAGCCCTAGGAGGAAGGCCATCAGGTCCAGGGGATTTATTGGCTTTCAGTCCCATTAATTTCTCCAGTACTATTTTTTTACTAATACTAATTTCTTTCAGTTCCTCATTCTCGCTAGAGCCTTGGTTCTCCACTATTTCCAGGAAGTTTTTTGCATCTTCTTCCATGAAGACAGACACAAAGGGCTGGATTTTCATTGAGGAGGCGGGTAGGAGGCGGGACTACAACTTTCGGGGTTGTAGTCCCGCCTCCATCGAGTTGTAGCCAACCCACGCGATTTTGACTTGATTGACCTTGTTGAGCCTGCCCAGCGGGCTTAGCAGGCCAATTAATGGCCACCCGGCAACAGGTGACATCACAGATTGATATTTCATCTGTGAAGACCTTTTGACAGATGAAATATCAGCGTTCGACGGCTGTTTGAAGCTGTCAAACATTGAGGGGTCGGTTTTCATTCAGCAGTCGGGAAGGAGGCGGGACTACAACTTTCGGGTTTTAGTCCCGCCTACATCGACGTCCGGCCAATCCATGCGATTTTCCCTTGATTGACCTTGTTGAGCCCGCCCAGTGGGCTCAGCAGGCCAATTAAGGGCCACCCGGCAACAGGTGACATCACAGACTGAAATTTCATCTGTCAAGAGGTCTTGACAGATGAAATATCAGTGTTTCACAGCTGTTTGAAGCTGTCAAACACTGACAGTCTGACTTCTAACCTGAGTCCTTTTACACAGACTCAGTTAGAACTGTCACCGGCAATGAAAGCTGAAGGCTGTCACTTTTGACAGCTCGCAGCCATTTTGCTTTCAGTGCCGGCTGAGTGATGGACTCCCGAAACCTAGAGGAAGAAAGGCTGTTAAGGTAAGTACAGGTAATTTAAACTTCTTTACACACTTTAGACACACCAAACACACTTACCTTTGCGCTCATGCACCCATCACTCACCTGAACACCGACATCGCGACCCCTCCAAGTCCTTCAACCCGACGGCCAGCCTGCTCTAACTTGGCATGGTTTGGAGCAGTCGGGAATCCCACACTTCAAGAATGAAAATAGGGATTAGGCTAAAAACTGCCTGTTAACTACCTGTTAACAGGCAGTTAATTGGCACGAATCCCCTTCCTGCCTCGGGGAAGCGGGTCTCAGTGCGGGCCGGGTACCCACCTCCTTTGAAACTGGCATGAAGGCGGGATGGGTTCGTGCCCCCCGATTTCAGGATTTTAATCCCCCACACGCCTCCAATCCCGCCTCCACGGCCCAATGAAAATCCTGCCCAAAGTATTTGTTTAATTTCTCTGAACAAAATTGGTAGTATACATGTATTAGTCATTTGAGAGAACTCGGAGTTTAATTTTTGAACAGAATAAAACTGATTTGTGTCAGTCCACATTTTGTTTGTTTGGTCTATTGTGTGTTCTGAATTTTTATTTTTATGTTATGTCTCTTTCTGGTTGTGATGCTCTTCATTTATTTTGCTTACCTTGGATATAGATTGTTGTTGTCTTAGATGTAAATAAGTCTCTGTATTTTGGAAAATGAAAGCAACTTAATTCTCTTGTGGATCCTGTGATGACAGGGAATCACAGATGATGCTTGAACTTACGCGGTTAGTATCTATATGTATTTCTTATGAATATAAAGATAGATCATGATCTGTTTTGCAGTCATGACATAACATACAATCTCAACAGACTCAATTGCTGAAATGAGTTTTTCTGTCAACATGTTTTTGATATTTTATGCCAACTTTTACCACATAAATTATTGTTCTCTTCACAACTCACACCGTCCCGCTCACTCATCACTCCTGTCCTTGCTAACCTGCAAAAGCTCCTGGTCCCCTTGCAATTTCTAAAATTGCCATCCTTGTGTTTAAATCTCTTCGTGGCCTATATTTGTAACCTCTCCCTATAATTGTAACCTCCTCCTGCCCTACAACCTCCCCATCTTTCGAGATATGGTTTACCGTACATCCCCCTCTTCCTTTACCCCACTGTTGGCGGCCGTGCCTTCAGCCATCCATGCCCCAAGCTCAGAAATGTCCTCAAACTATTCTGCCTCTCCAGCTTCCCCTTATCCTTAAAACCTACCTCTTTGACTAAGCTTTTGGTCACCCATCCTAATATTTCCTTCCTTGGGTCAGTGTCCATTTATTTCTGATTATGCCTCTGTGAAGAACCTTAGGATGTCTTTCTACATTAAAGGCACTGTATAAATGCAAGTTGTTGTTGGTTGAATTTTAATCGTCTGGCACTATAAGCGTTAACGATTTTAATTACACAATTAAGTACACAATGGAAATATCTAATAGTCTGTTGTTCACACTTTGCAGCAATTCTGTCCTTCTTCTTCAAAGAACTTATAACTTGAATAATTTAGGATCATAACACATTTCCCAGCTGCCATTATAGTTTTCCGAGGAAGTGTTTGGTCTCGATCTTAAACTGACACAAAATGAAAGTGATATCTATATATAAAGCCAATATATGTCTCATGGGTCGAAACATCTATTTTTGTCGCAACCACTGCTGACTTTTGGTTGTTTTATCTCAACGCCTACTTATTATAGAAGCTTTTCCGGAAGCACTGGATCATTTCAACGGAGATCAGGAAAAACAGCTTCAAAAGCTTTTCACAAATGCTGAAACACAAAAGATATATTAAACTGACATAATTTCATGCTCACCAGCATGCTGATCAAATACAATGATGCTCCAGTACTTTATGGTGGGTCCCTTAATTTCTATAGGAATACAGACTTGGTAAATTCACTTAGGGTGCAAGCAGTCATTTGCTATTTCTGTTCACCTGGAGGAGAGAAGTGGACATGGTGGTGAGGCTAGATGGCAACATATGAATATGTACAGGATGGACGAACCTTATAACCCCAATTGCTTGCCATCCTGCTGTGTACTTTTTTACACTGTTTACTACATTTCCAAGTTTTGCGTCATTTGCAAACTTTGAAATTATGCCCTGTATACCTAAATCCAGGTCATTAATATATATCAAAAACAACTGTTCACCACTACTGTCGTCTTTCTATGCCGTAGCAAATTTTGTATCTATGCAGTCACTACCCTTTAATCCCATGGGCTTCAACTTTGCTAACAAGTTTATTGGCCCAGAAATTTGGGTAGGGGGCTTCCCGCAGGTGCAAGCCCCCGACCTGCACTTACCTTGCGCGCCAGCAGTTGAGCTGTAGGGCCCCGTGGAATTCCGCTCCAGGGCCTGGTCCAGCTGCCGGCGCGCTCTGCTTGCGTGTCCCAGGGGCGTAGTTAGTGCGATGCGTCCCCTGGGATGACGTGAGCCATGGGCAGCCAATCGGAGGAGGGAAAAGCCCATTCATAAGATTGACAGGAAGACCTGTCTAAACTTATGAATACTACGGGCCTCAAAATAGCATTAAACCTTCAAATAATTTTTTTTTTTAATCGCACTTTTTCAATAAACTACAAATTACATTAAATAACTATTTTAAACAATAATTTAAATTTTTGGAGAAATAATTCTTTAAAAAAACGGGGCTAAAAATAAACTTACCTTGCTTTAAAGTATTTAAAAATAATAAACCTGTGGAAAAAATGTTTTAATTTTAATTAATTGACCACTTACCTTGTAAAAAGCAGGCCTTATGCCTGCTTTTTAAATGTGTAAATCCTACAGGCTTAACCTCGCGTGAAAACCTGTATAAAAAAAAACTAAGTTCAAAGCGCACGCGCAGCCTCCCCTGCGCGCGCGTTCGACCTCTGAACCCCTTCGTTCAGAGGATTGGAAGTGCCAGTTTGCAGTGCATGCAGGAAACCCGCACTTCCATTCGGCCTACGGGTGAGTACCCCATGCGTACTCACCCGTGGAGCGCCAAATTTCTGGGCCATTATGTGATACTTTATCGAGTGCCTTTTGAAAGTCCATATACACAACATCAACCACGCTACCCGCATCCACCCTCTCTGTTACTTCATCAAGAACTCAATCAAGTTAGTCAAACAAAAATTGCCTTTAACAAATCCGTTCTGGCTTTCATTTACTAACCTATATTTGTCCAAGTGCCAATTAATTATATCCTGGATTAATGTGTCCAATTGTTTCCCCACTACCGACATAGGCTGACTGGCCTGTAATTGCCGGCTTTATGCCTTTCCCCTTTTTTGAACAGGGGTGTAACATTTGCAATCCTCCAGTTCCCTGGCACCACTCCCATATATAAAGAAAATTGGAAGATTGTGGCCAGAGCCTTCACAATTTCTACCCTTACTTCCCTCAGCAACCTCGAATGCATCCCATCGGACCGGTGTCTGTACTACTTTCAATGTGTCCATGCTTCATTTAGGAGGCACCGCTGGGCCTCTGGAGGTATAATCTAAAAGGAGTACATATTGAATCTGGAAAACAACGGGGCAGATTTTCTCACTTCTCTGTGCAAGAACAGATTGCAGGAAAGACATGACGGTTTGGAAACCCCTTTCCATGCTTTCCCTCAAGCTTAGTATCTGCACAACATGTTGGAACCCAGACCCTGAATGCTGCTAGTCTGAGTTTCCATTGAAGCCTTCAGAGCTTTCATCACAATCTCTATAACTGAGGGTGCAATGTGCATAGAGGTGACCACACGCTCCATGGGTGACCGCATTGTTTTGATGTCATGTGCAAAGACCCCACACCAGTTGAAGGTGGACTCCTCCACATTGTCTGATGGTGCAGAAGGTCCCTGGCAGCCCAATGCATCATGTAGTTGCTGGTGCACGGCTATTACTCTTCATTTATAGGCTGGGCACTGGAATTTGTCACTTGTGCCCTCTACCGCAGAGCTCGCCCTCTAGAGAGCTGGTTCATGAGCCATTCTTTCTCCCTGCCCTTGCTCCAGCTCACTTGTGCTCGGTGATTCACCCAGTGCAGACCCCTCTAACGGACTCTCTACTGTACGCGGGGTGCCGATTTCAGAACTGGTGCTTGCAAGAGTGAAAGCAAGTTATAGTGCATCTTCCACATGTGTTGGTGTGTGACCTGTTGAAGAGTTGTGAAGCTAGGAGAGCATAATTGGATGCTAAGAGTAAAAAGCAGCGGAGATGTGGAGAAGTGAGGACAGTAGCGGGCGCAGAGTATTCAAGGATCTTCTGAGTACTGAGGCTACAGTTGAGTGGTGCAGGGCTGAGAGAGATGCGAGTAGGAATCTTAGCTTAGCAGCTCTGGTCAAATCATTGATTTTTTTTTTCCTGAACTGTTGCCCAATCCTCTGTGATGCTATGTGCATTCATCTGCTTGGCCATCTCTGTCTACAGTTGGTAGTCTCCTCCCATAAGTTGTGAAGCGATATCCCTTCCTCCTGCTGACCTTCTCCACAAGGACCTCCCGGCACTGTAGGAAAATCTTTGCCCAACCCCATGCCATCAAATTGCTCTTTAGTTTTGTAAATTTTTTTAAATGTCTCTGTTGGTTTGTTTTTCCAGCTGATCCCTAATGACCCATTATGGGGAGACACTTTGGTCCAGATTTAGTTCAAATCAAAGTGACCAAAGACATGTGAACTCCGGGTTAGGTTTACTCATTTAGGCCATCTCTTTCACTTTGCTGTCCCCCAAACAAGCATCAGCTGTTTACACTGTGTGAATACTGCTTTGAATAAAATGCATTATGAATGCTGCCTTGTTTATTTCTGTATTTCATACATATTTTACAGTTCGTGATGGGGACACTGTGAAACATTATAAAATCAGACGGTTGGACGAAGGTGGATTTTTTATTGCAAGAAGAGCAACATTTCAAACCTTGGCAGAGCTGGTCAACAACTATTTGCAAAGCCAAGATGGCTTGTGTACAAAACTTAACACTCCATGTCAGAAGGTGACGTAATGTGTAAAATTAAAGCGAATCTTTAATTTTTAATCAAAAAATATTTTACTTTATTCATCATTCATTAAAATATTTGCCCAGAGTAAGTAACGTTGAAAGAATGTTTTTCTTTTGTTGTCACAAAGCTTTCTGATGATTTTGAATGGTTTGGTGTTAGCTGAGCAATTCTGTAGATTGTAAAGGCTTTTGAGGGGTGTTTTCTCAAGCAAAGGATTCTCCCAGTAGGTGTGTTCTATTTGTTGGTTTTGTTTCATTGACAACTTCAAAATCCACAGCCCTCTGTCCTGCCCCATAGTGTAAATACATAGTAACTGCCAAAAGCACAGGTTAAAGTTTTATCGTCCCAGCGACGAAAACAAATATGTTAATTAATTCTCACAGATACTGAGGAATTAATAAAAATTGAAAATGCTGGAAATCTGAATTAAACAAAGTACTGGAAGTATGCATCAAATCAGTCAGCTTTGAGAAAAAGAAATGACGGGTTAACCTTTCAGGTGGGTGACTCATCAATGTTCAAACCTAAAAGATTAACGAGCGTTTTTGTATGGTTGGGAAAAAATGAAGGAAAAAGTGGAGTAAGTGGAACAATAATCCTCTCCCTTTGTTCTTTTGGTGTTGATCTTAAATTTGTTCCCTAGCCACCAACTCCATCCCTCTCCCTGGCCACTGTCTGAGGCTGAACCAGATTGTTTTTGTCCTATTTGACCCTGAGCTGAGCTTCTGACCCCATATCTTCTCCTCTTCCACCTCTGTAACATTGCCCATCTCCGCCCTGCCTCAGCTGATCTGCTGCTGAAACCCTCATCCATGCCTTTGTTACCTCGAGACTCAACTAGTCCACTGCTCTCCTGGCTAGCCTCTCACCTTGCAACCTCCGTAAACTTGAGCTCACCCAAAACTCTGCTGCCTAGAGTCCAACAATCTATCTCAGCCTTGAATATAATTAACAACTCAGCATCCACAGCCCTTTGGGGTAGAGAATTCCAAAGATTCACAACCCTCTGAGTGAAGAAATTCCTCCTGATCTCAGTCTTAAATGGCAAACCCCTTATCCTGAAACTATGCCCCTTAGTTCTACACTCTCCAGCCAGGGGAAACAACCTCTCGGCATCTACCCTGTCAATCCCCCTCAGAATCTTGTATATTTCAATGAGATCACCTCTCATTCTTCTAAACTCCAGAGAATATAGGCTCAATCTCTCCTCATAGGACAACCCTCTCATCCCAGGGATCAATTGAATGAACCGTTGTTGCACCACCTCTAAGGCAAGTATATCCTTTCTCCGATAAGGAGACCAAAACTGTGCAATGAAGGCCAACATGTCATTTGCCTTCCTATTTGCTTGCGGTACCTGCATGCTAACTCTGTGTCTCCTGTGCGAGGACACCTAAATCTCTCTGAACACTAACATTTAATAGTTTCTCACCATTTAAAAAATATTCTGTTTTTCTATTCTTCCTACCAAAGTGAATAACCTCACATTTCCCCACATTATACTCCATCTGCCACCTTGTTGCCAACTCATTTAACCTGTCTATATTCCTTTGCAGGCTCTTTGTGTCCTCCTCGCAGCTTACTTTCCCACCTAGCTTTGTATCGTCAGCAAACTTGGATGCATTGCACTCGGTCCCTTCATCTAAGTCATTAATATAGATTATAAATAGCTGAGGCACAAGCACTGTTGACTTTGCCGAATCATATTATGATTTTCTAAGTGCCCTGTTACCACTTCCTTAATAATGGATTCCAGCATTTTCCCAATGAATGATGTCAGGATAAAAGGCCTGTAGTTCCTGTTTTCTCCCTCCCTCCTTTCTTGAATAGCAGAGTTACAGTTGCTACCTTCCAATCCACTGGGACAGTTCTAGAATCTAGGGAATTTTGGAAGATCACGACCAGTGCATCCACTGTCTCTGCAGCCATCTCTTTTCGAACCCTAGGATGTAGACCATCAGGTCCAGGGGATTTGTTAGCTTTTAGTCCCATTAGTTTCTCAAGTACTTTTTCCTCTACTGATATTAATTACTTTATGTTCCTCACTCTTATTAGCCCCTTGATTCCCCACTATTTTTGGTATGCTGTTTGTGTCTTCTACTGTGAAAACCGATGCAAAATATTTGTTTTAAGTCTCTGCCATTTCCTTATTCCCCATTATAATTTCACCTGTCTCAGCCTCTAAGGGACTAACGTTTACTTTTGCTACTCTCTTCCTTTTTACTTATTTGTAGAAGCTCTTACAATCTGTTTTTATATTTCTTGCTAGTTTACTCTTTCTATTTTCTCCCTTTATCAATTTTTTGGTCATCCTTTGCTGGTTTCAAAAGCTCTCCCAATCCTCAGGCTTACTACTATTCTTTGCAACATTGTAAGCCTCTTTTAATCTAATACTATCCTTAACATCTTTAGTTAGCCACAGATGGATCATCTTTCCCATGGAGTTTTTATTTCTCAATGGAATGTAGATTAATTGAGAATTTTGGAATATTTCTTTAAATGTTTGCCACTGCTTATCTACTATCATACCTTTTAATCTAATGTCCCAATCTATTTTGGCCATCTCGCCCCTCATACCTATATAAGGGACTGTTGGCTGAAGCTGAAGCTCATGGAATTGAAGGCAAATTATTGACCTGGTTAGGAAATTGGCTGAGCGGCAGGAGATGGAGAGTGCGGATAATGGGCAGGTACTCTAATTGGCAGGATGTGACTAGTGGTGTCCAACAGTGATGTATGTTGGGGCCTCAACTATTCACCATATTTATTAACGACTTTGATGATGGGATTGAGAGCCACACATGGTTGAATTCCAAATTCAGTTGGAGGGTGAGAGAGTTGGATCTCAAAACAGTGTACTAAGCTTAAATAAAGGAGACTATGAAGGTATGAGAGCAGAGTTGACTAAAGTGGACTGGGAAAATAGATTAAGGTGTAAGACGGTACATGAGCAGTGGTGTACATTCAAGGAGATATTTCACAACTTTCAAGAAAAATATATTCCAGTGAGGAAAAAGGGGCGTAAAAGAAAAGACAGCCATCCGTGGCTAAGTAAAGTAATAAAGGATAGTATCCGACTGAAAACAAGGGCATATAAAGTAGCCAAATCTAGTGGGAGGATAGAAGATTGGGAAGCATTTAAAAGCCAGCAAAGAATAACTACAAGATTAATTAAGAAAGGGAAGATAGATTATGAAAGTAAATTGGAAAAAATATATAAACAGATAGCAAGAGTTTCTACAGTTATATAAAAAGAAAAAGGGTGGCTAAAGTGAATGTTGGTCCCTTAGAGGACGAGACCGGGAAATTAGTGGTGGGGAACATGGAGATGGCAGAAACGCTGAACAAATATTTTGTATCAGTCTTTACAGTAGAGGACACTAAAAATATCCCAACACTGGACAAACAGAGCTATGGGGGGGAGGAGCTAAACACGATTAAAATCACTAAGGAGATGGTACTCGGTAAGATAATGGGACTTAAGGCGGATAAATCCCCTGGACCTGATGGCTTACACCCTAGGGTCTTGAGAGAAGTAGCGGTAGGGATTGCGGATGCATTGGTGGTAATTTTCCAAAACTCCCTGGATTCAGGAAAGGTCCCAGCAGATTGGAAAACTGCTAATGTAACGCCCTTATTTAAAAAGGGAGGTAGACAAAAGGCTGGAAACTATAGACCAGCTAGCCTAACATCTGTGGTTGGTAAAATGTTGGAGTCCATTATTAAGGAAGCAGTAACAGGACATTTGGATAAGCATAATTTAATAGGACAGAGTCAGCATGGTTTTATGAAGGAATTCTTTGAGGATGTAACAAACAGGGTGGATAAAGGGGAACCAGTGGATGTGGTGTATTTGGACTTCCAAAAGGCATTTGACAAGGTGCCACACAAAAGATTACTGCACAAGATAAAAAATCATGGGATTGGGGGTAACATACTGGCATGGGTGGAAGATTGGCTATCTAACAGAAAACAGAGAGTTGGGATAAATGGTTCATTTTCAGGTTGGCAATCAGTAACTAGTGGTGTTCCGCAGGGGTCAGTGCTGGGACCCCAACTCTTTACAATCTATAATGATTTGGAGGAGGGGACCAGGTGCAACATATCCAAGTTTGCTGACGATACAAAGATGGGAGGGAAAGCAGTGAGTGAGGAGGACATAAAAAACCTGCAAAAGGACATAGACAGGCTAAGTGAGTGGGCAGAAATTTGGCAGATGGAATATAAAATGTTGGAAAGTGTGAGGTTATGCACTTTGGCAGAAAAAATCAAAGAGCAAGTTATTATCTAAATGGAGAGAAACTGCAAAGTGCTACAGTACAAAAGGATCTGCGGGGCCTGGTACATGAAACACAGAAGGTTGGTATGCAGGTACAGCAGGTGATCTGGAAGGCCAATGGAATCTTGGCTTTTATTGCAAGGGGGATGGAGTATAAAAGCAGGGAAGTCTTGCTTCAGTTATACAGGGTACTGGTGAGGCCACACCTGGAATATTGCGTACAGTTTTGGTTTCCATATTTAAGAAAAGATACAGGAAACTTTCTGATATCCGGCACTGACGGGACCGAACTGGTGCCGTAACATCAAAAGTGCCGGACATACCAGAGTTAATGTTTAAACATACGGAACTGAGAAGCTCCGTGTGAATCAACAAACCCTGAAACAGTCGGCTGCAGCTGCAAGCGTCTGTAGCTGAAGCTGTTGCTATAGCTACAGACCTTGCAGTGCTTGACTGGGGAAAAGAAAAGCAACGAGAACTAAAAAAACATATAGAAAACGGCTCCTGATTTTTGCCGTTAGATCGAGTATTCCGGACATATAACCTCCGGATAAACCAAAGTTTCCTGTATACTTGCTCTCGAGGCAGTTCAGAGAAGGTTCACTCGGTTGATTCTGGAGATGAGGGGGTTGACTTATGAGGAAAGTTTGAGTAGGTTGGGCCTCTACTCATTGGAATTCAGAAGAATGAGAGGCGATCTTATCGAAACATATAAGATTGTGAGGGGGCTTGATTGGGTGGATGCGGGGAGGATGTTTCCACTGATGGGTGAGACTAGAACTAGGGGGCATAATCTTAGAATAAGGGGCTGCCATTTCAAAACTGAGATGAGGAGAAACTTCTTCACTCAGAGGGTAGTAAATCTATGGAATTTGTTACCGCAGAGAGCTGTGGAAGCTGCGACATTAAATAAATTTAAAAAGGAGATAGACAGTTTCCTAGCTGATAAGGGAATTAGGGGTTACGGGGAGCGGGCAGGGAAGTGGACGTGAGTCTAGGTTCGGATCAGCCATGATCCTATTGAATGGCGGAGCAGGCCCGAGGGGCCGTATGGCCTACTCCTACTCCTACTTCTTATGTTCACATATCTTAGTGTCATTGGCATTGTAAACAGTGTAGACGGAAGCATAAAATTTCAGAGATATTAATAGATAAACTGTAACAAATGGATTTCAATATAGGCAAGTGTGAGGTCATCCACTTTGGACCTAAAAGGGATAGATCAGAGTACTTTCTAAATGGTGAAAAGCTAGAAACGGTGGAGGTCCAAAGAGACTTGGGGGTCCATATACATAGGACGTTAAAATGTCATGGACAGGTACAGAAAAAAAAATGGAATGCTCACCTTTATATCTAGAGGACTAGAATACAAGGGGGTAAAAGTTATGCTGCAGCTATACAAAACTCTGGTTAGCCCACCTCTGGAGTACTGTGTTCACTTCTGGGCATTACACCTTTGGAAAGATATATTGGCCTTGGAGGGAGTGCCGTGTAGATTTACCAGAATTCTATCTGGACTCCATTACGAGGAAAGATTACAGAAACTAAGGTTGTATTCCCTGGATCTTAGAAGGTTAAGGGGTGATTTGATCAAAGTTTTCAAGATATTAAGGGAAACGGATAGGTTAGATAGCGAGAAACTATTTCCGCTGGTTGGGGAGTCTAAGATTAGAGGACATAGCCTAAAAGTTAGAACCAGACCTTTCAAGAATGCAGTTAGGAAACCCGCAAAGGGTGGTAGAAGTTTGGAACTCTATTCCGCCAACGGCAATTGACGCTAGGACAAATGTTAATTTTAAAGCTAAGATTGATAGATTTTTGTTAACCAAAGGTATAAAGGGGTATGGGGCAAAGGTAGATATATGGAGTTAGGTTGCAGATCAGCCATGATCTCATTGGATGGCTCGAGGGGCTAAATGGCCTACTCCTGTTCCAATGCTTCATCCACTTCATGTGGCAGCGAGTTCCACAGTCTCATTTATGTCCCTTTGTGCAGGTCTCACCCACAAGTAGAAACAGTTTCTCTACATCCAGTCTGTCGAGCCCCTTCATAATTTTAAAGACCTCCATCAGGTCTTCTTTTAGTCTTCTCTATTCCAGGGAAAAGAGCCCCAGCCTGTTCAATCGTTCCTGATAATTGCATCCTCTTAATTCGAGTAACACCCTTACTGGCCTCAGACCATGTCTAATGTCCGCCTTGGCTCAGTGGTATTACCCTCGCCTCTGAGTCAGAAAGTTGTGGGTTCAAGGCCTCACTCCAGAGACTTGAGCACATAATCCAGGCTGACACTCCAGTTCAGTACTGAGGGAGTGCTGCACTATTGGAGGTGCCGTCTTTAGGATGAGATGTTCAACGAGGCCCTGACTGCCCTTTTGGGTGGATGTAAAAGATCCCATGACACTATTTGAAAAAGAGTCAGCGAGTTCTCCCGGTGGCCTTGCCCATATTTATCTCTCAAACAACGTCTCTTGTAAAAAAAATAAATACAAAAAACAAATACGATTATCTGGACATGTATCTCACTGCTGTTTGTGGGAGCTTGCTGTGCGCAAATGAGCTGCTGCGTTTCCCAACATTAAACAGTGACTACACATCAAAAGTACTTCATTAGCTGTAAAGCACTTTGGGATGCTGTGAATTCACGAATAGTGCTATATAAATGCAAGTCCTTTCCTTTTTTCCTTTTAATGTAGTGCTTAGGCAGCAGACGTGAGTTCTATTACCTTGTTGTGGGTCACACTGATTTCAGTGGTAACAGAGCACATGTATGTATGCTTGGACCCATGAGCAGAAATGTTCTATCTGACCAACAGATTGATATGATGGCAGTTGAGCGCATAGCTTCTCCCAGAATATTAAAAAATAAGTTTATCATGTTTTTGGGAGAGCCTAAGCCCTTATAAACATTGCTTTGCAGCACTCTGGGCTTAATATGAGTCTAGCTGCTGGAGGTGGCTTTAGTATGCTCAGTAGTGAGATTGTCTACCTGATTCCCAGATTATATTGCTACTTTCATGATACATGCCCACAACCACTTCACTTCAACTCAAAAGCATAACAGAAACCATAGATTGTGCTTAAGTGTCATTTTCCTTAAAATAACTTCTTGTTGTAGTACTCTTAGCTTGACTTTGTCATAAAGTGTTTCTTATGGATGTCATGATATGAATCTTCATTTTAACTTATCCATTATCTAATGGATTCTATTCACTGGCTCTCTTTGTACGATACTGAAACATATAATGTGTTTGACTCTGTTTTAAATCATCAGCTGGAAACACCAGTAACTGTTGGATTATCCTACAACACTGTGGACCAATGGGAAATCCCTCGTACCTCTTTGAAATTGATAAAGAAATTAGGTGCTGGAATGTTTGGAGAAGTATGGCAAGGGGTTTGGAATGACAGAACTCATGTTGCCATAAAAACACTAAAAACGGGTATGCACACTTGTTTGATCTTTGGAGATGCAATACTTGAGATTAACCATTAAAGTAGGAAATTAGTACGAGTGATTTCAAATGAAGTGGAGCACTAATTAAATTTTAGAAAAACTAAAAGCGATAACATGTACAGACATGAAAATGTAGAAGATAGATACAAGAATTGCAGTGAAACTGGTTTATTGTAATTTTAAAAAAGCATTTGATAAGGCATCAATTAAAAAACTTGTGGCAAAGATAATGGCACATGGAATTAATGGGTTATGAATAGAAAAACGTTTGGAGGTCAGAAAACAAGGGATTAAAAAAGTTTCTGAGACTGGAAATATGTGGTGAGTGATGTTATGTGTTTGGGCTATTTTTATTTGCTACATGCACAAATAATCTGGGCATAATATTGTTCTCTCAATTCGCGAGAACAATATTGAAATTTGCTGATCACACCAAATTGGAGGGCGTGAAAAATTATGGTGATGATTGTGAAAAATTGCTGGAGGATAGAGGGGCGGATGGGCGAGCTATATTGTTCAGTACAGAAAAATGCCAAAGAATGCATTTTGGAAACAAGAATAGAGAAGGGAAATAAACCTTAAATGGTAGGATTTTAAATTGAATAGTGAAGCAGAAGGACCTTGATGTGCAGGTTAGGTCATTAAAAGTGGTCACATAAGTAAGTAGAAAAAGCAAACCCACTCTGTGTCTATAAACACAGGCCCCAATTTTGGTCTCTACACCTCCTCATTTTCCAGCAGGAATGGGGCGGAAACCAGAGCAAAATCGCAAAATAATATTTTTCGCTGTCTTCCTGCCTGAAGCCTGCCCACTGTCATTTTCCAGCGGGCCTCAATATAGGTGTCCAATGTTCCCACCAGAAGCGGATGGGAGCCTCATTAGGCCATGCAAATCGGGCTCCCCTGACATCGATAAGACCCCAATGCCATTTTAGTGTGAGAATGTGTGTCATCCCCACAGTGCAGGACCTATTAATTCCCACTTTGTAGAAAGCAGCCATAATCAGCATCCTTTAAAAGGATCGCTGGAGGCTGCGCTGGGACAATTAAAAAAAAATATAGGTGTGGTGTGGATTTTTTGGCTGCAGGGTCAGCATCATTGTTCCCTCCTGTGTCTCGCTAACAATTTCCCAAATGTTCCCACTTTCTTGTCCACCACTGCTCCCCCATCCCCCGATTGACTTAGCCTTCTCCTTTAATTAATTTCTGCCAGCTCGACTCTGAGGACTGGATTTCCCCTACTCCGTATGATGAGTTACCAATCAGTGCCCTAATTACGCTGGTAGCTCACCACTTCTATGCAAATCAGCATGAAAATCTTCCAAGATCTTAGTTAGGCTGTAGTTGGAGTATTGTGCACACTTTTGATCATCCCATTATAGGAAGGTGACGCCTTCCTATAATGGGATTTCTTTTCATTGAAAGGATTTTGGAATTGAGTTATATGTAAGTGTTGTGTTTTGAAATTCACACAGGTTTGAAAAGAGAGACCACAGGCTGCAGGTTTTGATAATATGTGTTAAAACCAGGCTGGTCACTTTGGGGAATATTGTTACTTAGTTTATTTCAAACTGATACAACAAGGATCTCTTGGCTTATCCCAAGCAACATTGGCCAGGATGACCAGGGATATTAAGCAATTCGTCACCTCATCCTAGATGACCAACAAATATTCGCAGCCATTGTGCTCAGGCTGTTCGATTCATCTGAGCAGGACATGAAGTGTCTGAAGCGAATATACTCTTGTGGGAAGGTGTAGTGGGTTGGGTTAACAAGTCTGCTGATGAATCTCTGTGCAGAATATGTCTGAGACACGAACCTCTATTTCCTGGGTTCAGAATTAACAAATAAAAGGGATGCAAGGGGCTTCAAATGAGAGACTACAAGGCATAGGCTTGAGGCCTGGAGAGGGGAGCTAAAAATGCAGGTGGTGAGTTTTCAGTTAGAAATAGTCTGAAAGAAAGATAATGAAACAACAAGTAAATCAGCTGACAAAAGGGGCAGGGACAGGGCAATTTATTGTTTATTCCCATGATCTCGAGGAAAGGAATGAGATTGAGCTGAGTAAGTAGAATTTCTTTTGGCTGTTTCTCTGTATGTTTCCTTGCTGTTTGTGAAATGAAGTAAGGGCAGACCGGGCCTCAATCTTAATGAAAAGGCGGCCCCTAGAGTGTGACTTGACCCTCAACCTTTTGACTCAAAAGGTGAGAGTGCTACCACTGAACCAAACTGACACTGAACAGAGACTTGAAAAGCTTGGGCCACACCAAAGTAATGCCACTAATCCTTTATGTGTGCCTTATAACTATCCCATGAGCTTTTACCATGGATGTCACTGGATAAGGGTGGGTGATTAAATTGGTTTTCTGTGTCCATTTTAGGTACGATGGCCAAAGACGACTTCCTGAGGGAGGCACAAATAATGAAGAGGCTGAGACATCCCAAGCTTATTCAGCTGTATGCTGTATGCACTGTAGAAGAACCAATTTACATTATTACAGAATTGATGAAAAATGGGAGTTTGCTTGACCACTTACACAGTAAGTATAGGTAATATTCCAGAATCAGCTGGGCTTTAGCTCATAGCAAGAGACTTATCATAAAGTACAACAGTGTACTGCAATAATTTATCAAGAAGATAAGGTCTGCAATGAATTCCAAAGGGAGAGCTACTGTAGAAAACGATCACTTTCCAGCTATCCCTTGGATATTTGAAAGATAGTGCCCATCCTGGTGGATATTTTTGAAAAGAAATTGGCTTGTACATAATTTTTTTTAATGCCATGAGCAGATCTCTGGATGCTGCTGCTTAATTTGGTTATGATGATGACGACATGAAGCGTTTTTTGCAGTAGATTGAAATGATGTTGACAACAACTTGTTCTGACATTTTTAAAATGAATCTTTATAAGGTAAATACTAGGAACATAGGTACTTTTTTTAGGCACCAAAACTTACAGTAAGGGAAACAAAAGGTGCCTTTTGCTACATGTTTCTTCTCCTTTAGATGTTTTTAAATTGTTGAGACTGTATCTAAAGCTGATCATATAAACATAATTAAAATAAATATAGCCTTTATATTTAGTCCACCTGATAAAACACACATCAGTTAAAGGCAGATTCCAGGAAAGTCTCTCAGAAAAACATATTTGTGTTTCTGAGACCTGATAGATTGGCAACCTGTGAGAAGTAGCATCAGTCGTTGAGTATATTCAAAGCTGAGATCGATAGATTTTTAGACTGTTAAGAGAATCAATGGATATGGGGTATAAAAACAGAAAATGCTGGAAATACTCAGCAGGTCAGGCAGCATCTGTGGAGAGAGCAACAGAGTTAACGTTTCAGGTCGATGACCCTTCGTCAGAACTGGGATATAAGGGATATGGGGATTGGGCGGGTATGTGGCGTTGAGGTAGAAGATCATCCCTGTCTTATTGAATGGCGGAGCAGGCTCGAAGGGCTGTATGGCCTACCCCTGCTCTTAAATCTTATGTTCATTTAGTTTCAACCTACTGTAGAGTATATTTTAATGTCCTGAATTGATCCTAATGTTGCACAAATTATCTGGTTTCCACACTCGTGGTTGGAGCATTGCAGTTACCTTTCCTCGAAGACTTTTAATGAGATGAAATGCTTTAAATTAATGCTTACTGAATGTAATTTTACTGTGACTTAGTGCTCAATACAGGAAGTGTCTGGAACTGACATGTTACCAGATGTCATTTTGGAGTGCTATTGTGCTCCGTAAATCGTAGTGTAAATTGCTTGATGCCCATTGCATGCATTCAAAAATGAAATGGCCCGTGGCGCAAGATGGCTCAGTCGGTAATTGCATTGTGTGGTGTGGTACTGCCCGATGCAGACTGGGAAGATTCCAGGTTCAGTTCCCAGTCAGTGCCTTGCCCCTTCCTATCTCTGTAACCTCCTCCAGCCTTACAACTCTCTGAGAACTCTGCGTTCCTCTAACTCTGACATGAGGAAAAACTTTTCTACGCAGCGAGTGGTTGGGATCTGGAATGCACTGCCTGAAAGGGTGGTGGAGGCAGACTCAATCGTGGTTTTCAAAAAAGGAATTAGATAAGTACCTGAGGGAAAATTTTGCAGTGTTACAGGGAAAGGACGGGGGCGGGGGGGGGGGAGTGGGACTATCTGAAGTGCTCTTGCAGAGAGCCAGCACGGGCTTGACTGGCCGAATGGCCTCCTTCTGTGCTGTAATCATTCTATGATTCTGTCTCCCACTTTCTTCACCCCACCATTGGTGGCTGTGCTCTCAGCCATTTAGGCCCTAAGCTTAGGAATTCTCTCCTAAAACTCTCCACCTCTCTCTCCTTTATGGTGCGCCCATTATGGTGGGTGCTGATCTTCCTTTGTTACAATGATCCATCTCACCCTCTAAGCTCCCCGCTGGAGTGGAGCTAATCTACAGAACAAACGGGAAACTGTTCAACCTCCGTTGCCTCCAGTCCAGATCTAAGGTCGTCCCATCCTCTGTCATCGAATTACAGTATGCACACGACACTTGCGTCTGCGCACATTCTGAGGCCGAACTCCAAACCATCGTTAACACCTTCATCAAAGCATATGAAAGCATGGGCCTTACACTAACATCCGTAAGACAAAGGTCCTCTACCAGCCTGCCCCCGCCACACGGTACTGCTCCCCGATTATCATCGATGATGAAGTCCAACACCGCCTTCGGTTGCCTGAGGAAGAGAGTGTTTGAAGACCAGGACCTCAAACCCAGCGCCAAGCTCATGGTCTACAGAGCAGTAGTGATACCCGCCCTACTGTGTGCTTCAGAGACATGGACCATGTACAGCAGGCACCTCAAAGCACTGGAGAGGTACCACCAACGCTGCCTCCGCAAGATCCTGCAAATCCATTGGCAGGATAGGCGCACCAACGTCAGTGTTCTTGCTCAGGCCAACATCCCCAGCATCGAAGCTTTGACCACGCTCGATCAGCTCCGATGGATGGGCCACATCATCCGCATGCCCGACACGAGACTCCCAAAACAAGTGCTCTACTTAGAGCTCCGACACGGCAAGAGAGCCCCAGGCGGGCAGAGGAAACGCTTCAAGGACACCCTCAAAGCCTCCTTGAAAAAGTGCAACATCCCCACCGACACCTGGGAAACCCTGGCCCAAGACTGCACAAAGTGGAGGAGAAGCATTGGGAAGGCGCCGAACACCTCGAGTCTCTTCGTCAGGAGCAAGCGGAAGCCAAGCGCAAACAGTGGAAGGAGCGCAAGTCAACCTAAGCACCCCACCCACCCCTTCAACCACCGTCTGCCCCACCTGTGACAGAGACTGTAGGTCCCGCATTGGACTCATCAGTCACCTGAGAACTCATTTTTAACGTGGAAGCAAGTCATCCTCGGTTCCGAGGGACTGCCTAAGAGAAGTGTGCTGATAACTGCTGGAAAGTTGTGTCCTTACGTTTGACATGTATTTCCAATGGGTTTACTGGTCGGTTTCTATTTATTTTTGTAATGTATAGTATATTGTGTTTGCTCTCTGAGCCTCTGATTGTTAGTGATATGTGTCCTTACTTCCACCCCCAAACAGTAGCCATCTTTATTAAGATTTAAAATGAGTCTAGTCTTGTGGGAAGACCACATTGCATTGTATTTTGCTGCTCAAACTATAATCTCTACTATAGATCAGCAATGCCTCTTATCTAGAACTACTGAATGCTGGCACCAATTTGTGTGTTACATTAGACTACTTGGCCTTTAATTCTGCTTATCAGAAGCTGCTTATGATGGCAGGTTCAATGCCCTGTATTGGTGTGTGTAACTTTGTAACTTTGTCAGCATATACTTCATTCCAAAGGTCATAGTTTGGTCATATTTACTGCACCAGAGGAAGTCCTTACTTAATAAAGGAAGGGGGGAATGCACGTAAGGTTGGAATTAGTAACACAGCAGCATTCAGGAGGGAATATGGGGCTGGAGATAGAGGAAGGGGCAAGGCATTGGAGCAATTTATCGACAAGCTCAGGGGTTTTAAAATTTACTGCATTGTGGGACTGGGAGTAGGTATAGGTTGATGAGGATATGGTGACGGATGAGCCGGATTTAGTGTGGGACAGGATAGACATGTCAGTGTTTTGGACAGTTGTAGCTTATAGAGGGTGATGGATGGCAGGCCAGCGGGGAGACTGTTAGGGTAGTCAAGTCGAGGAGCGACAAAGGCATGTATGAGAGTTTCAATGGTGGGAGAACTGAGACAAGCAAAGTTGAGGTGGAATGAAGCAATCATCATATGATAAAAAGGAAAGATAGGCAAAAAGGAAAGGGAGGTGGGGTAGCATTACTGGTTAAAGAAGGGATTAATACAGTTGTAATGAAGGATATTAGCTCTGATGATGTGGAATCTGTATGGGTAGAATTGAGAAATACTAAGGGGAACAAAACATGAGTGGGAGTGGTATATAGACCTCCCAACAGTAAGGCGGAGGTTGGGGATGGCATGAAAAGGGAAATTAGAGAAGCGTGCAATAAGGGCACAGCAGTCATCATGGGTGACTTTAATCTACATATAGATTGGGCCAACCAAATTGGTAACAATACTGTGGAGGAGGAATTCCTGGAGTGTTTACGGGATGGTTTCCTGGACCAATATGTCGAGGAACCAACCAGAGATCAGGCCATCTTAGACTGGGTATTATGTAACGAGAGAGGATTAATTAGCAATCTTGTTGTACGAGGCGAGGCCCCTTGGGTCGGAGCGATCATAATATGATCGAATTCTTCATTAAGATGGAGAATGAAGTAGTTGACTCAGAGACTAGGGTCCTCAATTTAAATAAAGGAAACTACGATGGTCTGAGGAGCGAGTTGGGTAGGATTGATTGGGGAATGGCACTCAAAGGGTTCACAGTGGATAGGCAATGGCAAACATTCAAAGACTGAATGGATGAGCTACAGAATTTGTTCATCCCAGTTTGGCATAAAAATAAAACAAAAAAGGTGACTCAACCGTGGCTAACAAGGGAAATTAGGGATAGCATAAGATCCAAGGAGACGACATATAAATTGGCCAGAAAAAGCAATAATCCTGAGGATTGGGAGCAGTTTAGGATTCAACAAAGGAGGACAAAGGGATTAATTAAGAAAGGGAAAATAGAATATGAGAGTAAGCTAGCTGGGAACATAAAAACTGACTGTAAAAGCTTTTATAGATATGTGAAGAGAAAAAGATTGATGAAGTCAAGCGTAGGTCCCTTGCAGTCAGAATCAGGGGAATTTATAACGGGGAACAAAGAAATGGCAGACCAACTAAATTCATACTTTGGTTCTGTCTTCACAAAGGCGGACACAAATAACCTCCCAGAGATGCCGGGGAACATAGGGTCTGATGAAAGGATGGAACTGAAAGAAATCAGTATTTGTAGGGAAATGGTGTTAGGAAAATTGATGGGACTGAAGGCCGATAAATCCCCAGGGCCTGATAATCTACATCCCAGGGTACTTAAGGAAGTTGCCCTAGAAATAGTAGATTCATTGCTGGTCATCTTCCAGAACTCGATAGACTCTGGAACAGTACCCATGGATTGGAGGGTAGCTAATGTTACCCCACTATTCAAAAAAGGTGGTAGAGAAAAAGCGGGGAATTATAGACCGGTAAGCCTGACATCGGTAGTGGGGAAAATGCTAGAATCTATTATAAAAGATGTAATAGCAGAGTACTTGGTAAGCAGTGACAGGATCGGACAAAGTCAACATGGATTTACAAAAGGTAAACCATGCTTGACTAATCCACTGGAATTTTTTGAGGATGTATCTGGTAAAATAGATAAGGGAGAACCAGTGGATGTGGTGTATTTGGACTTTCAGAAGGCTTTCGATAAGGTCCCACATAAGAGATTAGCGTGCAAAATTAAGGCGCATGGGATTGGGGGCAAGGTATTGACTTGGATAGAGAACTGGTTGGCGGACAGAAAGCAAAGAGTTGGAATAAACGGGTCATTTTCCGAGTGGCAGGCAGTGACTAGTGGGGTACCGCAAGGATCGGTCCTAGGACCCCAGCTGTTCACAATATGTATTAATGATCTGGACGAAGGAATTGGATGTAATATCTCCAAATTTGCAGACGACACAAAGCTGGGTGGGAGGGTAAGCTGTGAGGAGGATGTCGTGAAACTCCAGTACGATTTGGACAGGTTGGGTGATTGGGCAGAAACATGGCAAATGCACTATAATGTGGATAAATGTGAGGTTATCCACTTTGGTGGCAAAAACAGGAAGGCAGATTATTATTTGAATGGCAATAGATTGGGAGAAGGGGAAGTGCAAAGAGACCTGGGTGTTCTTGTGCACCAGTCGCTGAAGGTAAGCATGCAGGTGCAGCAGGCAGTTAAGAACGCAAATGGTATGTTGGCCTTCGTAGCAAGAGGGTTCGAGTACAGGAACAAGGATGCCTTGCTACAGTTGTACAGGGCCTTGGTGAGACCACACCTTGCGTATTGTGTGCAGTTTTGGTCGCCTTACCTGAGGAAGGACGTTCTTGCCATGGAAGGAGTGCAGCGAAGATTCACCAGGCTGATACCTGGGATGGCAGAAATGACGTATGAGGAGCGATTGTGTCGATTGGGCTTATACTCACTGGAGTTTAGAAGATTGAGAGGGGATCTCATCGAAACCTATAAAATTCTGTCAGGCCTGGACAGACTAGATGCAGGAAAGATGTTTATGATGGTCAGGGAGTCCAGAACCAGGGGTCATAGTCTAAGGATAAGGGGTAAGCCATTTAGGACTGAAATGAGGAGGAATTTCTTAACCCAGAGAGTGGTGAACCTGTGGAATTCTCTGCCACAGAGGGCGGTGGAGGCCAGTTCATTAAATATATTCAAAAAAGAGTTGGATATATTTCTTAAGGCTAAAGGGATCAAGGGATATGGGGAGAAGGCAGGGACAGGGTACTGAATTTGGATGATCAGCCATGATCTCATTGAATGGCGGAGCAGGCTCGAAGGGCCGAATGGCCTACTCCTGCTCCTATCTTCTATGTTTCTATGTTTCTATGATGTGGAATTTAAAGGGTTGAACAAGACACCGAATATTGCATATGTTCTGAGTCCACCTAAGGGAGTGGCCAGGAAGAGTGATAGAATCAGTGACAAGAGAGCAGAGTTTGTGACGAGAGTCAGTTGATTGGGCCTGGACTCCTGAGGAATCGGGGGGGCCGAAGAGACGATTGCGGCCGGACTCTTGAGGATCGGGGAGTGGGAGGGACGATCGCGGCTGGACTCCTGAGGATCGGGGAGTGAGAGGGACGATCGTGCCTGAACTCCTGAGGATCGGGGAGTGAGAGGGACGAACGCGGCCGGACTCCCGAGGATCGGGGAGTGAGAGGGACGAACGCGGCCGGACTCCTGAGGATCGGGGAGTGAGAGGGACGAACGCGGCCGGACTCCTGAGGATCGGGGGTGGGGCGGGGGGGGTGGCGGGACGATTGCTGCCGGACTCTTGAGCGGGGGGAGGGAAACTTCGGGCTGCACCCTCGGTGTGGGGGAGAGAGGAACAATGATCATCGGGGTGGGGGGGTGGTTGTGGAATCCGGGAAGGTGATCGGAGGCCTCGTCGGGGGGGGGGCGGGGTCTCATTGCGAGGGGTGCGATAGGCATGGACCCTGGATCCAGGAGGTAGGTATAAAGGCACTTACCTTTTGGATGCACCAGTCCTCGCCTTACTGTAGCTGGCGAATTTTACGAGGTGTGGAAAACCCACCAGCTAAAGGTAAACACAGAATGGAGGTTAAAGAAGAGGCTTCCAGCCTCATTATAGTATTTAAATATACCGCCCATCTCCTGGCAGCGAGTTGGCCACCCACTCGCATCCCACCTCTGTTAAAACCAGAAGTGGGCGGGTTCAGATCGGGATTCACATTTTTAACACTAACTACCCCCACGCTCCCAACCCCCCCCATTTTTATAGGTTAAAATTCCTCCCTTGATGTCACTCAGGAAATCTAACAGCATGAAGGTAGCCAAGGGGTAGCATACACGTGAAAGCTGCTATCGTGCCTGTGGATGATGTCACTGAGGGGCAGCATATAGATAAGGAAGAGGAGAGGGCGGAGTATAGGTCCTTGGGGATCTCGGAGGTGATGGTGTGAAAGTGGGAGGAGTTGACTGCTGGATTTATTAAAATTATTTTAAAATGACATGGTAATATTTACTAAGTAGGTAACAAAGAAAAATTACTAGTGGCAGCTTTGGCTCTTGTCTCTGATTCATAAACTTGTTAGTTCAAGCCCTACTCCAGAGACTTAAGGACATTAGTTAGGCCAACACTTCAGTCCAATGCTGAGGGAGTGTTGTACTGTTGGAGGGGCCGTCTTTTCGTTAAGATTGAGGCCCTGTCTGCTCTTGTAGGTAAATGTAAAAGATCCCATGTCACTATTCGAAGAAGAGCAGGGAAATTCGGCTCAACCAGCATCACTAAAACAGATTATCTGGTCATTAACTGTGTACAAATTGGCTGTCGTTTGTCCCTACATTACAACAGTTCAGAAGTACTTCATTAGCTGTGAAGTGCTTTGGGACATCCTGAAATTGTGAAAGGCTAGGAATTTCCTGCAATGGCGACATTGGTGACTAATGCCATAAGATAGACCATTGTATGGCCCAATCCTCCAGTCGCAAATTTACACCAGAATTTACTAGAGAACCGATTGAAATATGCTGCTGCGAGCATAGCGGCAGATCTGAAGTGGTGCAGCTGATGGCCAATTCTGGGATAATTACGGTAAAATGGAGATGGCTTGTCATCTCTCTCTGTTTCTTGTGCACTACATATCTTTATTTATTTGTGTCCAGGTCCATAAAGAGAATAGTTACGTTAAGTGATGTGCTTTGAAGAGATAGTTAAACCGTCAAAACACCAAGGTACTATTGCCTGTCCCGTGTACTTGTGACTTTACATATGCTCGCATCAAGGCCTACTGAACGTTGTTTAAACAACTCGAGAAACCGATAGCTCTCTTGCCATAGATACAAAGAAGTGACAACTCCCACCTTCTTAAATCAGCAACCTGTCAATTATTGCAAAATTTCATAAAGGTTTGCAACAATATTCAGAGCTATTAAAATAAAAGTTCGGGTATTCCTTTTACTGTTGGCAGATGGTTTATTTCACTGTCCAGTGCTGGATATTGCTTATGCTGAATTCATCTTCTGCCTTATTGTATACGTCATTCTTACTTTCCTGTGAAATGCTGCAGGATATATCTACATCCTGATAAAATATGAATTTAAATATACCATCTTTATTTAGGTCAAAAGAAAATTTTACAAAAATGAATTCCTAATCTGCACAGTCAAAACAGTGCCACTTGTTTGAGGAATTCAACAAAACCATTTAATATGAGAACCACCTGATTCATTTTTATAGTGCGGTATTAAGTATTATTCCATCTTGGTATATTTCCATGGTGCCAGTTGAGTGAAAGTCATTCATTTGCCAAAGCACTCACTAGCAAATCCCTAACTCAAAAGTCTTTTGATTTGTCACATGTACAGCACAGGAAGACATACTCTCAAGTCATTGCTCTACAAAAGTTGAGCATTTTTACTTTGTTAAAACAGTTGTATGCTTAAATTTGATTGCTGTGTTGAATAATAAACACAATCCTGACTAAACATTTAGGCTGCCAGGATATACAAAATGAAAACCATGCCTCCAAATGCCATGTTTGGACAAATGTCCTTATTTCTGGTGATCTCAGAGTGAAAAAAAATCACTTTGCCTTTTGTTTGCTGGTTAACTGGGATTACAACAAACTGCTGTTGGTCATTCTTATTGATCCTCTGTGATATTACATACTTAATTTCACCGCACTCGCTGTGAACATATATTGTAAGTTTTCTTGATGAATTTAGTAAACGTTTATTAGCACCATCGCTGTGCATGATTACAAATGCTGTCCGATATTGTGCAGTCCTGTATTTTTTTTCCGATGCAGTAAACCCTCAATTTAAAATTTGCCATCTCTTTTTCTTTTGTCATGTGCCCGTATGGGCTGGAAAGCTAGTATGGATTTATCATTTGAGCCGCTTAATTCAAATGTAGGTTTATTTACATCACTAATTTTGCATTTCAAAACCAAATTGCTCATGATTATACTTATCCTGTCATCAGCGCCATTCTGTAAAGATCGAAGTGGCAGCGGTGATCAAAATGGTTTTCATTCAGCAAGTTGCCGATTATGATTGAATTTACAATTAACCTTCAACTGTTTCGGCCAGGGTCTCGGCAGAGCGGCACAAAAGTCCCAGAAAATTATGGCATGGCGTAACTAACGGCATAAGTCACATACACCATAATTTCCTGGGACTTTTATGCCATAAAACAGGCCCTACAACTTAGATGAACCATTACATGCAGGAAATTCTCGACAATAAATACAGATTTGTTTTGTTTTTTTGACTTTAGCAAAGGAAATGTTCTGAATTCTAGAGAAATCTATGTCCAATTTCATTATAAGCAAATCTTGCATTCTGTTATCATTACTGCTTCAATGAAGTGAGGTTTAAACTGAATTTCCTTTAGTTATATTTTTTATCAGATAAGACATTTTAGGACGGGTGGAAATAACTTCTGAAATTTAACATTTACAAAATGTATTAATTTCAACAGAAAACCAGGGGACAACTTTGAACATACGTGACCTGCTGGAAATGTCTGCACAGGTGGCATCGGGCATGGCATATCTGGAAGTTCAGAATTACATCCATCGGGATTTAGCTGCCAGGAATGTATTGGTTGGAGAGAACAACATTTGCAAAGTAGCTGATTTTGGACTTGCTCGAGTTTTTATGGTAAGAGTAATGATTGTTTTCCATTTATGTAATTGTTCAATTAAAGAACAGAGATAGCCTGTTGTGCATGTTGGTCAACTGAGTACTTTATAAAAAAAAATAATAAGCTGTTTATCAGCCTTTGTGCCAAAAGAGTTGTGATTAAGGTAAGAGATCAGTCGAGCTGGATTATAATTAGATAACAAAGCATGGCATGCCATATATATGAGTTTTAGCAAATTGGAAAATATTTTGGCATAATATGAAAGTGGTAAAATGGGACAAATTGTGTTAAGATCTAAAATCTATAATATTTTGCTTTGATTTATTATTGCCATCAAATTAGTTGTCTACTTTCGGTTTGTTTTTGTAGTATTAAATTTAGCATTTTTGTTTTGCTATTTTAATTTCCTGGTAATATCATGGTTTCCTAACTTTATTTTGGCATCTTCACTTTACTACAATGGTTGTGATGCAGATTAATGAAGGTTTAAAGCAGTTTGAAAGCATCCTCTATTGTGGGTTTTGCAATGGCTAAAAACATTGTTTTAAGGTATTGATACAGTTTAATCTTTATTTTCTTGAGCTTTCATCTCCCACTTCAACTAGACCACCTTGTATTGCATTTCCCTACGCCGACAGTTAATTTGAAGAAAGCAGAAGAAGGCAATGATCTGTGAGGTTTTTCTTTAAGAGCGAGTATATCTGAGATTGGGGTGTTGGCCTCTGTTGGTCTTCAACCTTGACTGCAATGATGTAAAGATATTGGTTTAAAGCACGGCTAAGCTGCTTTATTGCTGCTCTCAGACTCCTGTAATTGATGTAATTTAAGTTTTGTACAGCATTCTGTTAAATAATGGAATTTGAATCTATTGGAAATCATTTCACAATTGCCAAAAGCAATTGTTGGTCTACAAGCTTTATGAATGTATAGTATCTACCCAATCCAAGTATAGTAACACAAGAGATCCATTTAAAAATGACACTTTGAAGGTTACCACTTGCAAGGTGTTTTGTGCATTGTTGTGTAATTAGACTTGTTTTTATATTTGTAGCCCTGCTTGTTTTAAAGGCAGTTTCAATTTAAATGTATGCCTATTTTTTAAAGTAATTTTGAGTACCTCATTTAAACTGTTGGTTATATCTTTGATAATATTTTTAACACCATTAGACAGATGATGAAAATGTTTATGAAGCTAGAGAAGGCACAAAATTTCCTGTAAAATGGACTGCACCAGAAGCCATCCATTCAAATAAGTTCAGCATCAAATCCGATGTTTGGTCCTTTGGAATACTTCTGTATGAAATAGTCACTTATGGAAAGATGCCTTATCCAGGTTAGTTTGTCACTTCTGTGCACATTTAGAATCACCAAGTTACTGATATTTCAATTTCTTATTTAAGCTGTGTGGAAAAGCAGGACAAAAGAAAATCAAAGTTCAAGGCTGAGGTACAGCTCATGTATATGTCATTTTTCCCCACACACAGGGTTGTTAAGATTGGGAACAAACTACCTGAAAGGGTGGTGGTAGCAGTTTCCATAGGAAATTTGTTGAGATAGGCCAATCGGTAGCTTATCTCTAGTCTTTCAAATAATCAGGATCGACTGCAAACCAATATGGTGGGTACAGTATATTGGGCCGTATTTTCCGATCGGATGCCTCCTGCCTGCGGCCTCCAATCTGGAAAAATCTACAAACTTACCTGAGGGCTCCCGAGGTGCGTATACTTCCGTTCCTGGGCCTCTCCAACTCGAAATGTGCAGGGCCCATGTATCCCAGAGGGTGCATGCAGTTTGCAAGCATCCCTGGGAACACGTGGGCTATGGGGAGCCAATAGGAGAAGGGAATCTCCCTTCATACACTTTACAGATAGACCTGTCAAATATATGAATGGCGATCACCCCAAAAACTCTAAAACATTAAATAATTTTTTTTTAAATCACATTTTTAAAATGAGTTGAAATTACAATAAATTAAATATTTTAAACAAAAATTTAATTTTTTGAAAAAAATAATTCGTTTTTTACGAGACTAAAAATAAACTTACCTTTTTTAAAAGGATTTTAAAATGATGAATGAATTTTTAAAAAAAAACTTTTGTTCAGCTCTTACGCTGGTAAAAGCAGGCCTTACGCCTGCTTTTACCAGGCATAAGATTTCTAAAGGTTTTCTGCGGGCGGAGGTTCTCCAGAAAGGATTCTTGATGGATCGGAAATGCCGGTTTTCAGCACATGTGCTTCGCATGCCTGAAACCAGCATTTCCAATGTCCCTGCGGGTGTGTACACCGCATATACACCCGTAGGCATCGGAATATACAGCCCATTGTGTTTAATCAGAGTTTAAGACGGAATATAACATGCTAGTGATACAGCAAAAACATACGACCGTGACAAGCAGCTGGTACCGGTCCCGATCGGACAGACGGCTGGTGTGCACGAACAGTTCTCTGGCTTCCGGCCTCTCTCTCTCTCTTGTCTGGAACCTCCGAGTTGGTAAGCATGGGATCACTCTCAAAAGAGCGTTCAACCAGCCCAACTTCTGCTTGGCTCGCCCCGCCACCGCCTGCGTGGGCAAGCCCACGGTGTTACTTTTATTCTCTTTTTAGGGCTGGGCCTGAGGCCAAATTATTGACAAGACCATTTAACCTATAGAGGTTCCCCATAAACCTCATCACCCAATGGGGCATCGAGTTCTTTATCTCAATTCATGGATGAAAGGGGTTCTGTTATGTCTGACATTGGTGATAGGTACTCGATTGCCTTGGCCTGAGCACATGGAGTTTGATGGTGCTGTTATTGTATTGTGTATAGGCATTCGATTGCTTTTGCCTGAGAGTGTCTGTGTGTGGATCAGCCATTAAAAAGCAACATGAACTGAACTCTGCTTACGGCCTCTGGATTATCTTTGTAAACGCAACATTTGGCGACGAGGATGGCTGAAATCTCTCTTCCACCACCTCCTCCCTTCCTTGCACTACCCGGTGCTCGCTGGTTACAGTCCTTTGAAACCTATCTCATTGCTCTTGGACTAGAAAATGTGAGTACATCACAGAAAAAGGCACTGTTATCCCATTGCTTGGGAGCGGAGGGCCAGCGTGTTCTTAGGACATTATGCACAGCAGACTCGATTCAAACATATGATGAGGCTGTGGCTCTGGTAAGCACACACTTCTCTGCCCCACAAAGTGCCCTCCTGCGGCGATTCATTTTTAGACAGCGTCACCAACTCCCCGGCGAGTCTGTGCATCAATACGTGGCAAATTTGAGGGGGTTAGCTAGCTCGTGCAAGTTCAGTGCACTACAAGACGAGATGGTGCATGATCAACTAATAGAGCACACCAACAACGTGAGAGTGCGTGAAAGACTGCTACTCGAGTCCGACGATCTGTCGTTGTCACAGGCAGTCAACATTGCCTTTCAAGTGGAGTCTGCAGCCGAATGTGCAGCGAAACTAGCACACACACCCAGTGACAGTGCCCTCGGCCCCGACAGCTCTGACACGGTAATGCTCGCACGACGGCAGCAACGCGCACTACCGCGGCAACAGTGTGGAAACTGCGGATCTCGTTCACATGTTACTAGAGCGCAGAATTGCCCCGCACGCGGCCAAGCCTGTCGCAATTGTGGAAAACAAAATCACTTTGCCAATGTCTGCCGCTCTGCCCCGGTTGCTACAAATGAACACTCAGTCCTCAAGCACTATAATTCATAACGTGAGCTTTGGGCCAGTAGTGGCTTTCAAGTCATGCACAATTAATCTGAATGATGTGTGCATTCCGCTGTTGTTGGATACCGGTGCCAGCGTCTCACTGCTGAATGTGGACACATTCAAATGCTTTTTCAGCTCCCTGCCACTCTCTGCGCCCTCCACTGCCCTTTGCGGGTATGGTAATTCGAAAATTAGACTCGTGGGCTCAGTCAACCTCACTGTATGCTATGGAACAAAAGTTTTGCCAGATTTTTGTTTTCATGTGGCACGCCAAGGAGCTAACCTGATGGGACTGGATCTTTTCACTGACCTGGGTTTTTCTCTCTTGGACACCGGCGGGTCTGCGATTCTGCACATCGCCTCACCGTGGCGCCAAACATGGCCAGCACTCTTCGAGGGTCTGGGCTGCCTGACTGCCTTCACCCACCAGCCCATGGTTGACTCCACCGTTACCCCCGTCATTCAGCCACTGCGCCGCATCCCGCTTGCTCTCCGTGACGGGGTCACAGCTGAACTAAAGCAGCTACTGGAAGCTGGCATCATCAAATCAGTTGATGCCTCCCCATGGGTCTCCAACCTGGTGGTCGCAACGAAAAAGTCAGGTGGTCTACGCGTCTGTGTCGATCTTCGAGCAGTGAATAAGGCCGTAATCCCTGACAAATATCCACTGCCCACGTCAGAGGAACACACAGCGCAGTTCTATGGTTCCATCCTGTTCTCGAAACTGGACCTTCGACAGGGCTATCTACAGGTTCCCCTCCACCCCAGCAGCAGGGACCTCACTGCTTTTGTGACACATGCTGGCGTCTTTCGGTACACCAGGATGCCATTTGGACTTAGCTCTGCACCCAGCTGCTTCCAAAAGGTGATGTCCTCTGTGCTCGCGGGCATTCCTGGGGTGGCCATCTACCTGGATGACATCGTCGTGCATGGGCCCTCGACCGCCACTCACGACAAACGCCTTCACAGAGTTTTCATGGCTCTAGCAAAACACAAGCTCACACAGAATGGCGAAAAGTGTGTCTTTGCTGTTTCAGAGGTCGAATTTGTGGGGTTTCGGTTGTCGGCTGATGGTATATCCCCACTGCAGTCAAACGTGGATGCCATTCACAGCATCCCAGAACCCAGCTCTGCAGCACAGGTTGCCTCCTTCCTTGGCATGACTGGGTACTACCTGAAATTTTTGCCCCAGTACTCAGCCACCACAGCCCCACTGCACCAGCTCCTGCAAAAGGATGAGCCCTGGGTGTGGTCACAAGCCTGTACGGAAGCTGTTCGCCTCCTCAAATTGCAGCTCGCGTCACCTCCAGTGTTGGCTCACTTTGACATCGCCAGCTCCACCCTCGTCACCTGCGATGCGTCCGCTGCAGCTGTGGAGGCGGTGTTATCGCAGATACAGAATGGAGTGGAGAAACCAATTGCCTTTGCCTCCCGAGCCCTTAGACCCACCGAACAGAAGTACTCAGTAGGCGAGCGTGAGGCGCTGGCGTGCGTCTGGGCATGTGAGCAGTGGCACCTGTACACGTATGGCCATGCCTTCATCCTGCGAACCGATCACCAGGCTCTCACTGCCCTGCTGTCGACATCCGGCACGGGCCACAGACCACTGCGTCTACACCGCTGGTCTGACCGCCTCCACCAATACAATTTCAGTCTCCAGTTCACACCAGGACGTGACAATGTTGTTGCAGGTCTGCTCTCCTGCACTGTCTCTGCCCCAGTCCCACTCGTCGGGTCTGACCATGTGGAACAGGATATCGTCCAGATGCTGCACACGCCTCTCCAAACGACAGTCTCTCTCCAGGAGCTCAAAGAGGCCTCTGAACAGGATCCGGCCCTCTCCCAGCTGTGCACCTTCATCAGAGATGGCTGGCCTCGCAAGGTGCCTGAGGAACTGTCTGCCTACTCCAGAGTTAAAGAGGAGCTCTCCTGCTGAAATGACTCCTGTGTTGCACGTGGGCTCTGCACTGTGGTCCCAAGTGCCCTTCGTGCACGTGTTTTATCCATGGTGCATGAGGGCCACTTGGGCATAGTGAAGCTCAAACAACGATGCCGAGACCTAGTGTGGTGGCCGGGTATCGACAGGGAAATCGAGGCCCTGGTCAAGGACTGTGCAGCCTGCCTTGTAAGTGGCAAGACTGGCCTCCAAGCTCCTCCACCCCTGCAACCCCTTGCCTGGCCCTCTCAGCCCTGGGAGCACCTGCAGCTGGACGTCTGCAGGGAGATTCATGGTGTCCCCCACCATCAACGGTTCCTAGTGGTGACCTATGACCTGTACTCAAAATGGCCAGAGGTCACTGCCGTGGGCTCCGTCACCTCTCGGGTCATCATTGATATCCTTGAGTCCCTCTTCTCCCGCTGGGGGCATCCAAAGGCCATCACCACTGACAATGGCCCCCAAATGGTCTCTTCGGAACTCTCCTCTTACCTTGAGAGCAAGGGCATCCATCACATCGTACTACCACCCTGAGTCAAATGGGGGGGTGGAGCGTTTTAACCAGACACTGAAAAATGGCTTCAGAGCACACCTATCCCAGGGGTGTGTGTTTGACAAGGCCCTCCTCCACACACTGCTGCACTACAGAGCCTCCCAGCATTCCACTACAGGGGTCTCACCCACATCCCTCATGCTAGGCCGTGAGCTCATGCTGCCCCTTGGCAAGCTCCGCCCCTCACTAGCTCAGAGCCCTGCTCCACCGGCTCAAGCCACAGTCGCTAGATAGCAGGAGAAGATGAAACTCCGCTTCGACCAGTCGAAGAGGGCCAAGGCGCCCAACATCTCAGTCTCCGATTGGGTCAGAGTCCGCAGGCCTCACCGCAACAATAAGATGGCGTCATTCTGGTCCTCCCCTCTCCAAATCAGCCGCCAACTTGGACCAGCCACTTTCTGCCTCACTGACAGCTCTCGGTGGCATGCCAGCCGCCTTCGGAAGGTGCCAGCACCCCCGATGCGGGATTATACGGACCTAATCCCCAAGCCTTACCCCCAGAGTGGCGGGATGCACATGTGGCTCAGCCAGCCAACCCTCAAGCAGATATTGTGCCTCAGCCTGCTCCTCACCAGTCCCCACTTCGGCCTGCTCTTCACCAGTCCGCACCTCGGCCTGTTCGTACATGTTCTCGCCCTGGCCACCTACAGGGCTTTGTCACTACATTTCATGTTTGAAATTCTGTGAGGGGGGAGGAAATGTTATGTCTGACATTGGTGATAGGTACTCGATTGCTTTGGCCCGAGCACATGGAGCTTGATAGTGCTGTTATCATTGTATTGTGTATAGGTATTCAATTACTTTTGCCTGAGAGTGTCTGTGTGTGGATCAGCCATTAAAAAGCAACATGAACTGAACTCTGCTTACGGCCTCTGGATTATCTTTGCAAACGCAACTGGTTCCCTTATCTCATTCAATTTATCTTATTGTTTAAACTTTCTGAAGGTTCTTCCTTTGGAATTCATGTCTTATCTCTCTTTGTCTCTACCCTCCCTGGCACAGTAATTACAAGGCTTGACCTCATCCACTTTTAATCAGGAGGCCCAAGCCAAAGCTGTCGCACTTCAGCCAGTCGTTATCTCACTTTCATCTAGCAAACGGCCCCATCCTAAGATGGATACCTTAACCTCCTCAAATTCCTTTCATTCTATGTCCTTTATCCTAATTAACTTTTAATTATCCTTACAAGCAGTTTTGTTCCTCTTTTGGTAACAAGCAGTTTTGTTAAGCTAACACCAATTCCTACCATAGCATTATATCATGTTTATTAGTAATAATAGAAGAAACGTAGGCATTGAGCCTTAGTTGGTCCAATTAGAGAAACATAAACTAGGTTGAAATCCTAACTTGAAAACAGCAGATAGTTAGCTTGAAAACAAGATTATATATGACCATCACACTGCAGAATGCTATAACATCTGCAGGGAACCAAAACACAAGCAGATTCTAAGCATCTGTGTAATTATTCTAAGACTAGTCTGAAGAGACTTTTTGTCTTTAGTTCTAATACAATCATGTAAATACAGCATTATTTGCGTCACAATTTTGTTCGCATAATCATATACATTTTGGACACCCCTGATTTCTAACAGATTTCAAATGGCAATTAGGTATGTACTTGAAGAGGACTAATTTACAAGGTTATGGGGAGAAAGCGAGGGTGTGGGACTAAATTGGATAGCTCTTTCAAAGAGCTGGCACAGGAACGATGGGCCGAATGGTCTCCTGTGTGTATCATTGTAGTGCAAGCAAATGATGAATCTCATCAAAAATGCAAATTATTGCTGAGGACAAACGGAATTCAAGTGGCAGGTACCTTTGGGAGCTGGTCTAATTGGGAATTTAGTGAGCCACCAGACTGAATTTTTAAGGAGTCCTTTGAAGTGTATTTTTTTTAAATTATGAATGGAAAGGAACCAAAATGTAACTTTTTGAAATTTTATGAACACTTAAGTTCTGTTTTTTTTAAATGTTATTTTCACAACATGTAGTAAATATTGACTTTCTTTTCTTTAGGGATGACAAATTATCAAGTTATCCAGGAATTGGGAAAAGGATACAGAATGCCATGCCCCACAGAATGCCCGCCACCATTGTATGAAATTATGATAGATTGCTGGAAAGACGATGATTGTGAGCGGCCGACATTTGAAACACTGCAGTGGAAGCTGGAAGACTTCTTTGAGACTGATCTTTCAGCCTATACAGATGCTAATGTTTTTGTTAGCTAATGTACCTAATAAATGTTATTGGTATCTGCTGTAATCAGAAGTGAATTAACATTCACATCTTGTTATATAATTTAACTGCTGGGATAAATTATAGAGATATGTGCAGCTAGTATGTACATATGTGGTACAGCCATGAGTTCACACACAAGCACACATCCATAACAAATTTCATGTAATTGACCTCAATCTATACATTATTATGACATATACAAAATCTTGTTTCTGTTCATGGGAAGTGCCTGGTGTGGCATCATTGGAAGTGGACTATGTAGATGAAGAGGCCACTGCTGTTCAAAAACATACAATCAGTACCCCCGAGGCTATGGAGAGAATTATCAGTTTGATTTCTATCTAGAAAATCCTGCTGGAAAGTGTATTGGTTGAGAACAGGATTGGGCTCCACTCTAATGCTTTTCTAGTTCAAATAGCCTGCTAATGCTGATTGTCTGCACTTGCACTTAAATAGTGATCACTTGGATGAGCTACCAGAAAGTGGCCCATGGCCATGGAGCTGTACTTCTGTATAAGGCAGTGCCTTCAGAAGTGAAGGGGAAGGAATAATAAATATATCGGCTGTCAATTGTGTTATTGCTGGAGATGAAAAACACCTGGAAAATCCTAATACAATAGCAAAATACTGCAGATGCTGGAAATCTGAAATAGCAACAGAAAACACTGGAAACACTCATCAGGTCAGGCAGCATCTGTGGAGAGAGCTATTGATGAAAATTAAGTTGCAACTAATCATACTTTGTGTAAATTTTGACCAAGGAAATTACTTGAACCTTGCACTATTCCAGTTTTTTTAGGTACATTACCTGGAAAATCCTGTTCTGACACCAGCCTTTCTAAATTAAAAGAATATAGATATTTTTTTCCATTGACCTCAATGGGAAGGAAAATGGAGCAGGGTATATAACAGGTGGCCAATCCGCTATCTCCTGTTTTGCACCCCCGCTGCAGTTGATTTTTACCTCCATAATCTTCAGAATATATAGGAAAATAAAGGTAACTTGTGTATGTTATAGTGATATATAATGCAGTTATATATAGCACAGTTGACCAGTTGTGCCTAACTCTATTCAAATAGTAGTTGCCAATTTCTGTTCTTCCCCCACAACATCTCCCTGAGTAATCTTAAATATTCACACACCATTTCTATAAATATTCTAACTAGATAAATTGTTGCCATAAGAATAGAAAATAATGACACACACTTTGGCCTATATTTCTCACCTAATGTGCTTTTTGTCATTTGGTAAAGTTATGTGTCTCTTTCAATAATTAGTGCTATTTTTGCTATATGTAAATACAAAATCTACAACTATATGACTAGCCATAGGGCCAAAGCATTGGAGCATATGCTCAGCAACCTACTTTGTGATACAAAATCAAATCTCACTACACTACATTCCATATAGTCTTAATGATACCTCCACAATATGTATATAATTTTACATTCTATGTTGATACAAAATGCAACTTTTTATTTTGCGATTTGCTGCTAGGAATTGAGATGTGTATATAAAGCTAAATATAATTGATGAAAGTTAAATTGCAACTAATCATACTTTGTGTAAATTTTGACCAGGGAAATTACTTGAACCTTGGACTATTCCAGTTTAAAAAAAATAAAAATGTTTTTGTACTAAAATCAGTGCATTAAAATGTAGATATATTATAATCCACTCTGATCCCAATTCACGAAGTTGGTTTTGGTCTTGGATAAGTAGATGAAAACTAAACCTGGGGTTAACCTGGATAATGTTTGGTAAGACTTTGACCAAATACAGCCGAAAGGGAGTATTCAGTAAGCTTTTATCTACCATTTTCAAATGTTTTCAAAGTGGAATGTTGGAAAGATCCCTTCCACAAGACTTTAATGTATGGAGGCTGGTTTAACCATTTAGAAACAAAGAGCAATATTCCCAACCTTACAGCAAATGTGCAGTAGAAACTCTTACTGAATTTTAAATGAAACTTATTGGGCCAGATTTTGCTGAAAAAGTAATGGTGTTTGAATGACGCACGCCGTTATTAATGCGCAAATAACAGGGCACGTCACGAGATACCCCACTCCAGCAAAATCTGGCCCAATGTTTATACGAGTGCCTTTGTTGAAGATCAAATGCTTGATTACCAGATGGCAAAAAAGGAAATGTGAATTTAAATGTTGAAGTGTTATAATAAAAAAGTCATACTTATGGTTTAACCAAAAGGTTAAAGTGATATCTTCAACTATTTTCTGGCAGTTGGCAGCTTCACCTTTCAATGTTCACGTAACTTTTAATAATAAAGCTGAATCAGTCACTGGAGCAGTATACTCAGGCTCTGTGCTGATGGAATTTGAAGACTGGAATCTGATTGAAAGCAATCCTAAATTGTTACCCCAGGACGAGTGATGTGGTATGAAAATAATGTTGTAATGTGCTACTGTTCTAGATTCAGCACTAGACATGCCAGAACTGTGTAAACAATTATTTGATTATTTTTATATGTTGTAATATAAACTGAAAAATAGGCCTCTTAAAGGCATGATAACAGTAATGGACTGTATATGTACTCTCTTGCCAAACAGGATCTGCTTGATGATTGATGGCCTTGACCTTCAGTCTTATCCTTCAGTTATCCTGCCTCTAATTAGTTTAGCAAGACTGTACTCTCATGTGCCCAATATTGCTTGAATAATGCATTAGTCTATTTTCTCATGATGTACAATCTGAAGTCTTGCAAGGAAATTAATTGTAAGGAATGATTTTTGTTAAAAAGAAAATTGCTAAATTAGCTATTTGAGCCGTTGAATACTAAGTTATTACATTGCAGGTAGGGTTTTATATTCAAACAATTTTGTACACTAATTGTACCACACAGTACTTATAATTTTACATGATTATATTTTACCATAAGTAAGGAACTGTTCTGAAATTTACCAGAGCTCTAAGGTTACACTGTAGGACAGCAGTGTATGAAAACTTTATGGGCTGGATTTTCATTTAGGAGGCGGGACTACAACTTTCGGGGTCGTAGTCCCGCCTCCATCGAGTTCCAGCCAACCCACGCGATTTTGACTTGATTGACCTTGTTGAGCCCGCCCAGCGGGCTCAGCAGGCCAATTAAGGGCCACCCGGCAACAGGTGACGTCACAGATTGACATTTCATCTGTCAAGACCTTTTGACAGATGAAATATCGGCGTTTCACAGCTGTTTGAAGCTGTCAAACACTGACCATCTGTACACGAAGTTAATTCCTTCCTCTCAGGATGATTTAGAGATCTCCCCGGAACAGAAAGCTGATGCTGCAATTTTTGACAGATCGCGGCCATTCTGCTTTCTGTGCCAGTGACATGAGGGACTCCCAAGACCTGAAGGAAGGAAGGCTGTAAAGGTAAGTAAAACTTCTTTAAACACACCAAACACACTTACCTCTGCACTCATGCACCCATCACTCACCGGACATCTCGACCCCTCCAAGCCCATCAGCCCGATGGCCCGCCTTGCTAACTTGGCGTGGTTTGGAGCTGTCGGGAATCCCACACTTCAGCTATGAAAATAGGGATTAGGCTAAAAACTGCCTGTTAACTACCTGTTAACAGGCAATTAATTGGCACTAATCCCCTTCCCGCCTCGGGGAGGTGGGTCCCAGCGCGGGTCGGGTACCCGCCTCCTTTGAAACTGGCATGGAGGCGGGTTGGGGGCTGGATGGGTTCGTGACCCCCTGATTTCGGGATTTTAACACCCCACACGCCTCCAATCCCGCCTCCACGGCTCAATGAAAATCCTGCCCAATATGTTCATCTAAAATTCCTTTCTCAGCTATTTCAGCAGAGCTGTATAATTTAAATGGGTTAATCTAACCCACTTAAATAGCAAAGGCAATTTTAGCCAACATATGTCACATTATAATATCAGGGCCTAGGATTCTATAAAGTTTTTAAACATTTTCTTTAATACATGCAAAAATGTGCTGGTTAACAATAATATCGTACTTGAATTATTTAACAGTTTTATGATTTATTTACTTTAACCAACTACCTTACAGAAAATTAGTTTTGTGTTCACTTGCTCTGTGGATCAATTATGTTGAAGAAAAATGGGTAATGTCACTTTCAAGTCTATTTTTCAGAATTGTTTGTTAATGTCTGATAGATGTAGTTTGCCAACAAACTTTGTACTTGGATAAGGGCTGCTGGAAATTGCTTACTTTTTAATGATTTTTTTAAAAAAAATCTGAGATTACTTTATCACTTATGCTGGAAATGAACACGTCAAATGAAAATAAATTTTGTAGAATTTCTATCTCCTGTCAATTTTAATAAAAGTGTGTGTTTTTAAAAAAAGAGAGAAAAGGATTTTTAAAATGATTTATCCCTTGTTTCGGCACCCTCTGAGCACATTGGGTCCAGCGATTCAACCCCCCTTCTCTTCCCACCCACCCTCCCACAAAATCATTTACCACTTTAAAAAAAGCACAAATAGCAATATTCGGTCGAGTATAGCATAACAGTGACGGTGCACATTCACCATTGAATATCCACATGATAAATGTTGAGTCATTCAGTCCTCCCCGTCACTAATCTGATGGGGCTTTTGTTACTTAAGTGGAAGATAAGTAGAGGGTGCACATTAGGATACTTTAGTTGTGGACAGAAACTATTGAATTGGTTTCCAGTACTGTTGCACCATCCTGAATGCTCACAGCAAATGGGTGAAGAATATAAAAGTGATGTTATCTGTATGTACTGTGCACAATCACCATCAAAGATTGTTATTAAACAAATATTAAGATGTGAACTTCAAAATAAGTGAAGCCAGCCAGTGGCACTCAGATGCTTGTGTTGGTTGGCTAGTTCAGTGTAATTAAATTTGATCATAATATGACTCCCTGAAAATAACTTGGGTAAATTTCCATCAACATATAAATTCATAAGTTTTTGATTGATTGAACATAGATTACGAGTACAGGCCTTTCCTTTTTCCAAGTTCATTGTGGCTTCATTGCATTTGTTGCACCGAACCTTTAATTATTTACTAGCAAAGCCTGATACTTTGATCGGTGTAATGCCCAGCAGCTGAATTTTTTTTTCTCCAAAATATCCCTCACTCTGTTCAAATTTCATGCCCCTGTGCTGTCTTTGGTGTGCTTATGTTTGTAAATTTGTATTAAAAACAATATAATTATCATTTGATACAATGCATTGAATAAGTATACTTTTGATCCTTCTATAAATTATCAGAGAAACCTAGGTAAAACAAAACCTCTAGGAACCATTATCTTGTTATATTGTGTGACTTTCTGTGTTCTGCTGTCAAATCATACAAACTACAGTACCAAGAAAGTATATGCAGAAGGCCCATTTTAGCTGATAAGGTTCATTGTATCATTTTTACAATGAAAATCCTTTGAAGATGAAGGGTAGAATAAGGGCTTCAGTTCCCTTGAAGACCAAAGTTCAGTAATTCAACTAGAAGACTATCAAAAACTTGACAGACAAGGAGGAATGGTGATTGATCACTATCTTTTTCTCCTCCAAGTCATAACTGATGGGGATTTTTACATTGGAATCAATTTTTGTACATTTTGTATCTTCCATTTACATCAGAAATGTATCATTTTGCATATGGATACATGTCAGGTGTAGAACAGTAACTGATTTTGTGAATTTTGAATTTGAGTATGGCTGCCCGGGGTGGAGAAGTGAGTTTTCATTTTGTTCCTTATGTTAATTTTTGTTTCCATTTGTAAAAAGAGTGGGGTAGATTTTGGTCTTCACCGCCTAGATGGTGATCAGATGGAGTAGATCGCCTGCCTGCTTTTTTAAAATAAAAAGCCTGCTTTCATTCCATTTTTTGCCATACGGAAGGATATTTTACAAGTAGCCAGTTTAAAACTGTGAAGGAATAAGCCGTATAACCTATTCAGAAAAAATACACCATTCTATGAAAGAATTCTGGCCTTACTAAAACATGACAAATCTAGAAACCTAACTGGAAAAAGCTGTTACAGTAATTCGGGTAATAAAGATAAGATAAGTTGTTGACACTGAATCAATAACCTTATTGAAACAGAAGGTTGGAGGCTCCTGATGGTCTGGATCTTTGGAAAGAAGACAATGGTGTATCCTGGTTACGGTGTTCTAAGTTGCACTTTATAAAGAGGCACATAAAATTAAGAAACATATGCCTTCATAAAAATGACATCAAGTAAAAGAAACACCTGCTGTCACACAGTTTTTGTGTTAAACTTAGAACACCTACGCAGGAGAGACACGATTCTGTGTTACAACCAGCTGAGGTGACTAAGAATTGCATAGATCACCCGAGTTAAGGTGTTCTAATTGCAAGAGCACAAACAGAAGGCCTTAGTAACAATGACATCAAATAGAAACACCTGCTGTCACACCATTTTTATTGTAAGCTTGGGACACCTGGGGTAGAGACAGAAGTCTGTAATACTAACAGCTGAGTTGACTCTAAGAGTAGCAGGGGTCAGCAGAAAAATGACTAGAGATAATTAGCTTACATCAGCAGAAAACTTCAAAGGAAATACCACTGATAATGAGTATAAATATTGAACTTCTAAATGGGATAACAGACTCACTGTAAAGGGGCAAAGTGATTCTCAGACTTCAGAGATGGCTCTAAGTCTATAACTCTTTGTATCTCGGGGATCAGGGTACTGTATTTGATTTTGGTGGATATCCTGAATAAAACGAAGAGCCGTAAAACTGTAGCGAAGTTCAAATTTGAGTATAAGGATCGCTGATAAGATTGTAAAGCTTTCTCTTTTTGGAACTGTTAATGTTGCGACTGACTCACCAACTGTAAAATACATGTTGATACTTTAATAAATCTATATATTTTTAGAATTGTCTCACATAATACTTCTGTATCAAACTTGTGAACTCAATCTCTGTACACTCTTTGGTGAGGAGTTGCAGAATTCTGGGGGAGTTTTCCGGACCCACATAATATCCAGAACATTACAGTCTAGCTAAACTTATTAAAAGTGCTATCTGGAGGACAGTAACATTTTCAGGTTGTTCCTTTCCTTTAGTGAGAGATAGTCTGGACCTTTGGACCCAATTAAGTGTCTTTAGGATTCAGCTACCTCAAACTTTAGTTGAAAGTGAATGTCTGAGGAATACGCCTGATTCGGGGTAGCTCTAAAGGGGCTAGGACTAGTAATAATCCTTTCAAAACAACCTTAAAACCAAAATGTCACAATGGAAAAAGGTGTGAGGAGGGTCGAAGAAATCAATTAGTATCAATATGATGCCATTATATCACTAATTTGTGCCTAATTTAAAGATCTATATATAAAAAATTATCATTTTGGGGTAGTCTGCCCAAAAAATGTGCTAATATGGCCGCCTTGCATTTTTAAAACCAACACTGAGTGGTGAATAATTCATTTTTGTTCTATTGAGTATGCTCTCCAACATAAGTTTACATTTTGAAAGAGACGCGGCATTGAACTTTTAACAGTTTCAATTATTTGCACTGTTATATTTGTACATTTTCCTCTCCAATAAACTATACTGGAATTAATTGGATTCTCTGCGGCTTTCGTTTGGAGTTTCAGGTATTTGTTCTTCAATAACTAAGACTATTTTAATTTAATTTGGCATGTTCTCAAACATTCTGTGCACTTCTACAGATTAAAACTCCAATGGACAATTAGTCTTAATGCGAGGAGCATTCGTAATAAGGTGGATGAATTGGCTGCGCAAATAGAGGTAAACGAATATGATTTGGTTGGGATTACGGAAACGTGGCTCAAGGATAGCCAAGGCTGGGAACTCAACATCCAGGGGTATTCGATATTCAGGAAAGATAGGCAAAAAGGAAAGGGAGGTGGGGTAGCATTACTGGTTAAAGAAGGGATTAACACAATTGTAAGGAAGGATATTAGCGCTGATGATGTGGAATCTGTATGGGTAGAATTGAGAAATACCAAGGGGCAGAAAACGTTAGTGGGAGTGGTATATAGACCTCCAAACAGGCGGAGGTTGGGGATGGCATTAAAAGGGAAATTAAAGAAGCGTGCAATAAGGGCACAGCAGTCATCATGGGTGACTTTAATCTACATATAGATTGGGCTAACCAAACTAGTAACAATACTGTGGAGGAGGAATTCCTGGAGTGTTTATGGGATGGTTTCCTGGACCAATATGTCGAGGAACCAACCAGAGATCAGGCCATCTTAGACTGGGTATTATGTAACGAGAAAGGATGAATTAGCAATCTTGTTGTATGAGGCCCCTTGGGTCGGAGCGATCATAATATGATCGAATTCTTCATTAATATGGAGAATGAATTAGTTGACTCGGAGACTAGGGCCCTAAATTTAAATAAAGGAAACTACGATGGTCTGAGGCGCGAGTTGGGTAGGATTGATTGGGGAATGGCACTCAAAGGGTTGACGGTGGATAGGCAATGGCAAACATTCAAAGACCGCATGGATGAACAACAGAATTTGATCATCCCAGTTTAGCATAAAAATAAAACAAAACAGGTGACTCAACCATGGCTAACAAGGGAAATTAGGGATAGCATAAGATCCAAGGAGAGGACATATAAATTGGCCAGAAAAAACAATAATCCTGAGGATTGGGAGCAGTTTAGGATTCAAAAAAGGAGGACAAAGGGATTAATTAAGAAGGGGAAAATAGAATTTGAGAGTAAGCTTTCAGGGAACATAAAAACTGACTGTAAAAGCTTTTATAGATCTGTGAAGAGAAAAAGATTGGTGAAGTCAAGTGTAGGTCCCTTGCAGTCAGAATCAGGGGAATTTATAATGGGGAACAAAGAAATGTCAGACCAACTAAATACATATTTTAGTTCTGTTTTCACAAAGGAGGATACAAATAACCTCCCAGAGATGCCGGGGAACATAGGGTCTGATGAAAGGGTGGAACTGAAAGAAATCAGTATTTGTAGGGAAATGGTGTTAGGGAAATTGATGGGACTGAAGACCGATAAATCCCCAGGGCCTGATAATCTACATCCTAGGGTACTTAAGGAAGTGGCCCTAGAAATAGTAGATGCATTGCTGATCATCTTCCAATATTCAATGGAATCTGGAACAGTACCCATGGATTGGAGGGTAGCTAATGTTACCCCACTATTCAAAAAAGGTGGTAGAGAGAAAACGGGGAATTACAGACCGGTAAGCCTGACATCGGTAGTGGGGAAAATGCTCGAGTCCATTATAAAAGATGTAATAGCAGAGCACTTGGAGAACAGTGACAGGATTGGACAAAGTCAACATAGATTCACAAAAAGTAAATCGTGCTTGACTAATCTGGAATTTTTTGAGGATGTAACTGGTAAAATAGATAAGGGAGAACCAGTGGATGTGGTGTATCTGGACTTTCAGAAGGCCTTCGATAATGTCCCGTATAAGAGATTAGCGTGTAAAGTTAAGGCATATGGGATTGGGGGCAAGGTATTGACTTGGATAGAGAACTGCTTGGCAGACAGAAAGCAAAGAGTTGGAATAAATGGGTCTTTTTCTGAATGGCAGGCAGTGACTAGTGGGGTACCGCAGGGATCGGTCCTTGGACCCCAGCTATTCACAATATATATAAATGATCTGAACAAGGGAACTAGATGTAATATCTCCAAATTTGCACATGACACAAAGCTGGGTGGGCATGTGTGCTGTGAGGAGGATGTCGAGAAACTCCAGGATGATTTGGACATGTTGGATGATTGGGCAGAAACATAGCAAATGCAATATAACGTGGATAAATGTGAGGTTATCCACTTTGGTGGCAAAAACAGGAAGGCAGATTATTATCTAAATGGCAATAGATTGGGAGAAGGGGAAGTGCAACGAGACCTGGGTGTCCTTGTGCACCAGTCGCTGAAGGTAAGCATGCAGGTGCAGCAGGCGGTTAAGAAGGCAAATGGTATGTTGGCCTTCGTAGCGAGAGGGTTTGAGTACAGGAACAAGGATGTCTTGCTGCAGTTGTACAGGGCCTTGGTGAGACCACATCTTGAGTATTGTGTGCAGTTTTGGTCGCCTTATCTGAAGAAGGATGTTCTTGCCATGGAAGGAGTTCAGTGAAGATTCACTAGGCTGATACCTGGGATGGCAGGAATGACGTATGAGGAGAGATTGGGTCGATTGGACTTGTACTCGCTGGAGTTTAGAAGAATGAGAGGTGATCTCATTGAAACTTATAAAATTCTGACAGGACTGGACAGACTAGATGCAGGAAGGATGTTCCTGATGGTCAGGGTGTCCAGAACCAGGGTACACAGTCTAAGGATAAAGGGTAGGCCATTTAGTACAGAAATGAGGAGGAATTTCTTCACCCAGAGAGTGGTGAACCTGTGGAACTCTCTACCACAGAAGGCAGTAGAGGCCAATTCATTAAATATATTCAAGAAGGAGTTGGATATATTTCTTAAGGCTAAAGGGATCAAGGGTTATGGGGAGAAAGCAGGGACCGCGTACTGAATTTGGATGATCAGCCATGATCGCATTGAATGGCGGAGCAGGCTCGAGGGGCCGAATGGCCTACTCCTGCTCCTATCCTCTGTTTCTATGACAACATTTCATTTTAACTATTAATATTTGCAAAATTGTTTACAGATCAAGTGCATCATTTTGTTATGATTATGGAATTCAATGCTCAAAAACTGCCAATAAATATCCCAGAATCCCATTGAGATAAAAATAGAATTTGACTCAGTTATTGTAAATCAGTGGCCCTGCCCATGATTAACTAAAGGAATATAAAACTAAACATTCTAATTTAAGCATTTCCAAGATGTGAACTGCACACAACTTCTTGTGAATGCCTTTTTCATTCGACGTTCCCATTGTTGCTGTTCCTTGTATGTACACAGTGAGCTCCTGCCTGTTCCTTGTATGTACACAATGAGCTCCTGCCTGTTCCTTGTATGTACACTGTGAGCTCCTGCCTGTTCCTTGTATGTACACCGTGAGCTCCTGCCTGTTCCTTGTATGTACACAGTGAGCTCCTGTCTGTTTAACAGATGGGAGCTCGTGCACAGGAGCAGAATTTTGAAATGGTGCTGTTGGTGTTTAAGGGCTTTAGCAACGACGTTAAGATTTTTATATTGCTTGCTGTACTGTACACAGATACTCTAGAATTTGCAGGAAAATGAAAATTACAGCTGGCTGGCAAGCCACCCACCCCCAGAGGAGCTGGAACCTGACTTAAATGGCATTGTTGTGTCCCAATGATGTCATCGTGATACGCCTGCCATTTTAATCGTGGGCATGACTAAGGGCTGCACAGTCCTGGACCCACCAGCGACAGCTGGCAGCAGCAAACATCCTGTCCACAGGAGACTCGAGTTATTTTGAAAAGGTTCCTGGTGGGCCAGGAGGAGCAGACTTGCTGACCTCTCCTTAAAAGGATGGCGTCTGAGTAAATATGCAGCCATGTGCTTGCCTGATGTGCCTTCCATAGTTGAATAGCCCTTAATGCATGCAGCCATGTGCTTGCCTGATGTGCCTCCCATAGTTGAATAGCCCTTAATGTATGCAAGGTGTGGAATGTGCGTGTGTGTTTTATGAGATGTCCATAGGTCTTGGATGAGTTTTGGGCATTGGGGTTTTTATACCCTTTGGGCACAGAGTGAAGTTGAGATGGAGGGATGGAGAGGTATTGAAAAGCAGCCACTCACCCTGACCACCCAAGTGAGGTCGTTGAACTTTTTCCGACATTGTGTGTGGGTCCTGGGCACCATGCTCCTGGAGGAGATGTGCTGAGCCACCTCCCTCCACACTCTTCTATAGTCGTGGGGCAATGGCCTCCTGCCACTTTGTGGGTAGAGTACGGCCCTTCGCCGCTCCACTGCGCCAACCAGAGCCACCAAGGCCTGGTCGCTGAAGCGCTGAGCTCATTCCCTGGCCCTCTCCATAGTCCTTTGCAGCAGCTTTGAGGTTGAGGCCTGTCCAGGCCAAGATTCAAGGCTGCAATGAGCAGGGTGTGGCTGGAGAGCAAGATCGACCCTCCCCTTTAAGAACTGGCTGGTGCCAGTCTGTCTGTGTTCCATCGCTAACTGACATCACCTGAGCTTCACCAGCGCTCTGAGTTAGCGCCTCGCTCCTCGGCCTTTGCACCTTAAGACAGGTGTGTAGCGCCTGATTTAGTGCTGCAATCACCTCCAGGGGCGATAGAAGCCAAGTTTGCAGTCAGAGGCGATAATTTGCGCCAGGTGCTAAACTTTGCCCCCGGCTAATAATTGCACTCCAAACGGGACGATACCAAATTTCTCCTCCCCAAGTGTTTAGAGCCAACTGTATGTCCAGTGCCGCCTCATTGGAACAACCACTCTCACCATTGACAGGTCGCTTCTGTCATCTCACCTGCAGCTGCCATCTATTGCAGCAACATCGGTACCCTTGGAAAAAACACACCTTGGTCCTCTGAATCCTTCCACGATCAGCCCCAACACCAACATCACCAGGCACACCAACATCACCAACCTTCTCCGCAATCAGCTGGTGCTGCACAGGACACAGAGCATCAGCACCCGACCACGTTGCTGCCCGGGATGCCAGGGATGGCCTCACCATGGCCAGACTTACTTCACTTGACGCTGTACACCCTGGCTGCCACATGATGCGCCAGGTTGGCACCACCCCACACCAACAACATAAAGCATCCCTACAATGCCCAAGCCATTCCTTTCACCACCATTGCGGGGGTTACCGTTATGTCTCACCATTCACTGCAACTCACTAAGCCACTTCCAAAGGTGCACACAAATCTGTCCAAGAACTCAAAGTGTTGAAAATAAAGATTTCAATGTTTCACAGCACATCAACAGAAACTTCACATGAACATTGGCTAAAACACCCAAGTGCCTACCCTTGTGTGTTGTTAGTTGGTATGATTGGAGTAGGATGAGGGTGAGTGTGAGAGGTGGCTAGTAAGGTGGGAAAGTGATAATGTAGATAGAGAGGGATGGGTGGAGGTGCAAGGTAAGTTGGTGTGAGTAAAGATGTGCAGGAGTAGGGTAGGGAAGGCAGAGTTATGAGGATGTGATGAGTGGCACAGCAGGGTGAGGTTGAATGTGGCTTTGCAGTAATCTTTTGTGATCTTCTGAGATCATTGAAAGGTTTGCGCCACTGCAGCCAGGCACTCCTGACAACATCCCTACTTGTGTCCTCCTGTGCAATGTGCAACCAGACTGCGTTGATCCAACCCCGACATTGCCATTAAACCTGCTGACACGGGTGGTGCTGTTGTTGTTTGGCAAACCGACCTCTACCTAACGGAAGCTGAACGCCAACTCTCCGACACCTCCTCCTACCTCCGCCTGGACCATGAGCCCACTACCGAACATCAAGCCATCGTTTCCAAGACTGTCATTGACCTCATCTCCCCTGGAGATCTTCCCCCCATGGTCACCAACCTCATAGTTCCCCAACCCCGCATAGCCCGCTTCTACCTCCTTCCCAAGATCCACAAACAGGACTGCCCTGGTAGACCCATCGTTTCAGCCTGTTCTTGCCCCACGGAACTTATCTCTTCCTATCTCGACTCTATTTTTTCTCTCCTTGTCCAGTCTCTTCCCACCTACATCCGCGACTCTTCCAACACTCCGCCACTTTAACAGTTTCCAGTTTCCTGGCCCCAACCCCCTCCTTTTCACTATGGACGTACAATCCCTCTACACCTCCATCCCCCACCAGGATGGCCTGAGGTTACTCCACTTCTTCCTTGAATAGAGGCCCAACCAGTCCCCATCCACCACCAACCTCCTCCGCCTGGCTGAACTTGTTCTCACATTGAACAACTTCTCCTTTGACTCCACTCACTTCCTCCAAATCAAAGGTGTGGCTATGGGAACCCGCATGGGTCCTAGCTATGCCTGCCATTTCGTGGGATATGTGGAACACTCTTTGTTCCAGTCGTACACAGGTCCCCTCCCTCACCTCTTTTTCTGGTACATTGATGACTGTATGGGTGCCATTTCCTGCTCTCGCCCTGAACTAGATAATTGCATTCACTTTGCTTCCAATTTCCACCCTCCTCTCACCTTCACATGGTCCATCTCCGGCTCTTCCCTTCCCTTCCTCGACTTCTCCATCTCCATCTCTGGGGATAGGTTATTGACCAACATTCACTACAAGCCCACTGACTCCCACAGCTACCTGGACTACACTTCCTCCCACCCCGCCTCCTGTACGGACTCTATTCCATTCTCCCAGTTTCTCCATCTCCGCCGCATCTGCTCTGATGATGCCACCTTCCATACCAGTGCTTCCGACATGCCTTCCTTTTTCCTCAACCGAGGATTCCCCTCTACAGTGGTTGACGCGGCCCTTAACCATGTCCGTTCTATCTCCAGCACTTCTGCCCTCACCCCTGCCCCTCCCTCCCAGAACCACGATAGGGTTCCCCTTGTCCTCACCTTTCACCCCACCAGCCTCCACATTCAACGTATCATCCTCCACCATTTCTGCCACCTCCAGCGTGATCCCACCACCAAACGCATCTTCCCCTCCCCTCCCCTTTCAGCATTCCGTAGGGACCGCTCCCTCTGAGACACCCTAGTCCACTCCTCTATCGCCCCCAACACCCCTTCCCCTTCGCCCGGCACCTTCCCGTGTAAACGCAGGAGATGTAACACCTGTCCTTATACCTCCCCCCTTCCCACTGTCCAGGACCCCAAACACCCCTTCCAGATGAAACAGCGATTTACTTGTACTTCTTTTCAATTTGGTATACTGTATTCGCTGCTCACGACGTGGTCTCCTCTACATTGGGGAGACCAAACGCAGATTGGGTGACCGCTTTGCGGAACACCTCCGTTCAATCCGTAATGGGGACCCCGAGCTTCCGGTCGCCTGTCACTTTAATTCACTGCTCCATTCCCACTCGGACCTCACCGTCCTCGGCCTCTTGCATTGTTCCATGGAAGCTCAGCGTAAGCTCGAGGAACAGCACCTCATCTTTCGATTAGGCACTTTACAGCCTTCTGGACTTAAAGTAGAATTCAACGATTTCAGATCATAACATTTTTTATCCACACTTTTGTTCTGTTCTTCTTTCCCACAGGGCAGCTGTCTTCCATTCTGCCAGCGCAATTTACACTTCATCTAGAGCCATCCTTTGTTTCTTAACCTGTCCCATTACCATCCCCTTTTGCCTTGAATATCTTTTAAGTCTCTTAATCTCTCCTGCCTTCCAGCCTATCACAGGCCTTCCCTTTTGTTCTTTCACCTCCTCCCCCATTTCCCAGCCACTACACTTGCTTAAAAATCTGTTCCATTTCCTGCTTTTTACCAGTTCTGACGAAAGGTCATCGACCTGAAACATTAACTCTGTTTCTCTCTTCACAGATGCTGCCTGACCTGCTGAGTATTTCCAGCATTTTCTGTTTTTATGTCAAAATCAATGTGGCTGTGGTCCCTTTAAGGAAATCGGCTGATGACGCATCATCAAATAACGTCATCATAGAGTCATAACGGCACAGAAGGAGGCCATTCGGTCCATCGAGTCCGTGCCAACTCTCTGTAGAGCAATCCAGTCAGTCCCATTCCCCTGCTCTATCCCTGTAGCACTGCAAGTTTATTATAGACTCGCTTGATTGGCCGTTAATTGGCCAGGAACCCCGCAGGGCGGGCTTAACAAGGCCAATCTACGGAAAATCTTTTTTGAGAGAGCGGCTGCAGACGGAAGAGGGACGGGAACCCGCCCTCTAACTCTCCCGCCGCCATCCAGCCTCTACAGGGAAAATCCAGCCCGAAGTGTGCACTATTACCAACATTTGAAATATGTTGAAGATAAGACAAAGTGAAAGAGTGAAGAAATCAATATTTACTCTGACCTCTCATTAATGCTGCAGTAGCTCAGTGCTTCTCAGTGAACGTTTCTAAATACATCTACCTTCTTGTTATGAATAAAGTGATTTTCAACGAGCTGCTGAGATATAGAATAGCATTGTTAATATTGTGATCTTCTGATCTTTAGGCCCAATATTTGAAGTAAATCACAGAATTAGACATTTAAATAGTAAAATGGTTATAGGTAAGTATGTTTCTAGTGATACAAGAGTGGGTAGATGTTGAAACTTGGGCATTAGTAAGGCCTGGCCTCTGTAGCTGATGACATCGTACCCATGGAAAGTCTAAAATTGTTGATTTTACCAGAACAATTCTTTTTAACTCTATATTAATGGCCCAGAAATTCGGGTCTCCACGGGTGAGTACGCACGGGGTACTCACCCGTGGGCCCAATGGAAGTGCCGGTTTCTTGCATGCACTGCGCATGCGCGGGAAACCGGCACTTCCATTCCTCTGAACGAAGGGGTTCAGAGGTCGAACGCGTGCGCGGGGGAGGCTGCGCATGCGCATCAAACTTACGTTTTTTTTACAGGTTTTTCCGTGAGGGTAAGCCTGCAGAAGTTAGAAATATAAAAAGCAGGCATAAGGCCTGCTTTTTACAAGGTAAGTGGTGAATTAATTAAAATTAAAACATTTTTTCCACAGGTTTATTATTTTTAAATACTTTAAAGCAAGGTAAGTTTATTTTTAGCCCCGGTAGAATATAAAAACAATTTTCCCCAAAATTTAAATTATTGTTTAAAATAGTTATTTCATTTAATTTATAGTTTATTTAAAAAATGTGATTTAAAAAAAAAATTATTTGAAGGTTTAGTGCTATTTTGGGGCCGTAGTATTTATAAGTCTTGACAGCACTTCCTGTCAGACTTATGAATGGAGCATCCCCTGCTCCGATTGGCTGCCCATGGCCCACGTGATCCCAGGAGACGCTTCGAACTAACTGCGCCTCTGGGATACGCAAGCACTGCGCGCCGGCAGCTGGACCAGGCCCCGGATCGGAATTCCACGGGGGCCCACAGCTCAACGGCCGGCGTGCAAGGTAAGTGCAGGTCGGGGGCTTGCACCCGCGGGAAGCCCCCGACCCGAATTTCTGGGCCATGTTTTAAATTTACAAATTCACCAGCACACACATATTTCAAGTTTTTACATTTTGCTTATTCATTTCTCGTCAGCCCTCCTTCGGTCATGAGGCCAACAGCAAGCCTGCTTATTCTACAACAACATGGGATCGATTTTTCCCTTCCTTGATGAAGCTGCTTCTTCCAAAAGGAAAAATATTTTTGTAGCAGGTCAGATAAAAAATCCACAATGGCATTGCCTGGCAGACTGAAGTGGAGAGCCGCCCTGTAATCTGAAGCAAGTCATTGCACCACAAGAAGAGTGAATGACTCACTTCAATATGGTTTTATGTGGTTTGAAGGAAAATCAATATCCATATGCAAGACAACTTAAACATTTACTGGAAATGTTTCAAAGTGCCATTCCATCTTAAACCATGTCAATACCAGAAACATTTTCAGCTGCCACTGATTTTAAGAAATCTAAAACATGGAGGTGGAGTTTCAGAGCAAGTTGTTCATTATTATTGCAGGAACTGACTCCATCTTCATGAGGTAACAAATTCATTTTAAAGACTCATTTACATTGTCTGTTTGAAATCCCTTTTAAGATGGTGTAAAATATTTAACAGTTACTCTTGATTGATTCTTCACTTCTACAGCCATCTTTGCCTGTAAATATTTGTTGAAATTAATTCTGAAAGCAACACTTGAATTATTTTTACTTGCCTAAGATTTAATCACTCTTCAGATTATCTGAAAGGTATCACATTTAGACTTACTATTTCATAAATCAAAGTAAATTTTTAATATCCTGACTTCAGTCATGCAGGAGAAACTGTTATAGCGTTCTCCGCCTGCCATCCAAACACAAAAACTTGTCACATGAATAACTTTAAAATGCTTCATTAGATTTTATACAGACTTCATAAAGTCACGTAATCTGCTTTTACCAGGCAGATTTCATTCTGAAAATGGGCTTCCTAGGACTTGGTGTGTGCATTGATAACCAAACATTTAACAACTTCAACAGCCTAAAAATGTTTTATTAAATTACTGTATAATATTTACAGAATGCATTTTTGCAGTAATCAACTATGAATCATAATTTAAGACCCTTACAATGATTATATTGCAAACATTAATTTTTGCAGTGTAGATTTTAGAACCATTAACTGCTGATGTCAACCTCTGCCACGATGTAGTGGGGGAAGAAAAAAGTGAGCTCCAGGGTATGTAATATGAAAAATAATAGATACATCTGAGCGATTTCAAGAGTGTAACCTCATCTGTGGCTTCTGATAGTGGTCATGACCTGCTGAAGCTTCGCTGTGGCGGCTTGTGCTATCACCTAAGCTCTATCAGTGAGACCGCTGCCATACATTCACTCCTGGCTGTCCATCATTCTCTGTTTAACCAAAGCTTTCAACTGACTCTCTGTTTTAATAAAACCTATATCCTATTGTTAGCAGGAATTTACAAAACAGCTGGAGTCTATAGATGTCATCTGCACTTAGATTGATTTCACCTCCCTGACAGACCGTCAAAGGTAGATGGTTTGATCCTGGTGCAACTATCTAACCTCGCCCCACTTTTTGTGGTTGAGTCATTAACATAACAGGGTTTATTTGTATCTCGTCTCTGAGTCAGAAGGTCATGGGTTCACTCCAGAGACCTGAGCACTTTTTGGGCGTCGCTGGCCAGGCCAGCATTTATTGCCCATCCCTAATTGCCCTTGAGAAGGTGATGGTGAGCCGCCTTCTTGAACCGCTGCAGTCCGTGTGGTGAAGGTACTCCCACAGTGCTGTTAGGGATGGAATGGCAGGATTTTGACCCAGCAACGATGAAGGATCGGTGATATACTTCTAAGTCAGGATGGTGTGTGACTTGGAGGGGAACGTGGAGGTGGTGGTGTTCCCATGCGCCTGCTGCCCTTGTCCTTCTAGGTGGAAGAGGTCGCAGGTTTGGGAGGTGCTGCCGAAGAAGCCTTAATCTAGGCTGACGCTTCATTGCGGTACTGAGGGAGTGTGCTGCACTGTCAGAAGTGCTGTCTTTCAGATGAGACATTAAACCAACATTGCAACAGCGACTACACATCAAAAGTACTTCATTGGCTGTAAAGTGCTTTGGGACATCCTGAGGTCATGAAAGGCGCTATATAAATGCAAGTCTTTCATTTTGTCGTGCACTGGGAGTCCGATGGATGGGTCACATTGTCCGCATGCCCGATACGAGACTCCCAAAATAAGCGCTCTACTCGAAGCTCCGACACGGCAAGAGAGCCCCAGGTGGGCAGAGGAAATGCTTCAAGGACACCCTCAAAGCCTCCTTGAAAAAGTGTAACATCCCCACTGACACCTGGGAATCCCTGGCCCAAGACCGCACAAAGTGGAGGAGAAGCATCCGGGAAGGCGCCGAACACCTCGAGTCTCTTCGCCGGGAGCAAGCGGAAGCCAAGCGCAGGCAGCACAAGGAGCGCACGTCAACCCAAGCACCCCACCCACCCACCCCTTCAACCACCGTCTGCCCCACCTGTGACAGAGACTGTAGGTCCCGCATTGGACTCATCAGTCACCTGCGAACTCACTTTTAATGTGGAAGCAAGTCATCCTCGGTTCCGAGGGACTGCCTAAGAGAGAGAGCACTGGGAGTACACATTAGGAATTTGGGAACAAGGTCAGTGGTCGGCTCAGGATATTCTGTCCGTTGTAAAATTTATCCTAATATAAGCAAGGTTCTTGCACAGTTTTTGACTGCAAATGGGAGCTTGCCAAAGTGGGCGGGCACAGAAAATTACGTGAGATTGAAGCTATTAAAAGGTTGCTGAAAAATTTAAACAGATGAGGCCACTTAGAGGGAAATATAGGAACAGGAGTAGGCCTTCAGCCCTTCGAGCCTGTTCTGCCATTCAACTGGATCATGGCTAGGGTTGTGAAGGGGTGGAAAGTTTCCGGTAAATTTCCACGGGAAGTTTAGCTTGGGAATTTTGCCCAAAAAAGCACATGCTAGCATAATATTGAGTTTTTTTTGTATTTCTTTCATTTTTTTTCCACAGGTCCTCTCTTAAAATTACTAACAGAGATGGAATCTTAATTATTAAGGAATTTCTTAATCAATATATGTTTATCTTCTTACTTGGCTTGTTTTAATAATTACAAGGTTTGTGTGTGACTGTGAACAAATGTGTCCTGATTGGTTGGATGAGCGATTAGCTCCCTCTATTGGTGATGTAGCATCGTGCGTGCACAGGTCATGCTTCCATCACATGGAGCATCAGGAAAAATTTACTCACCCTATTGCAATTGTGCTGATCGACCACAGTTCTACACCGAGATGAATGCCCTTTATTTCTCTGCATAGAACAATGCCACGTTTACCGTCGGATGTGTGGAAGCATTTTACCCCAGGCATTAAAGGTGGAAAGACTGTGTACATGTGCAAACACTGTACAAAGCCATATGTAAAGAATGCCACAAAGATGCAGCTGCATTTATCCAAATGCAACAACTTCACTCAAAGCTCACAGCAGTCAGCCCAGAGTTCCTCTGCTTCCATTCAAGAAGATGATGGTTCACATTCAGCATCAGGCTCCTTATCAGCAACTCCTGGCCCACTTGGAAGGTTCTTTGATACAATGGATAACCATAGCCAGAAGAATGAGATGAGTGCCTTGCTCGAGCTGTATATGCAACAGGCTCACCCCTCATGCTCACAGCCAATGTGTACTGGAAGAGATTTTTCAATGTTATTCGCCCTGCATATTGTCCTCCCACCAGACATGCTTTGTCTACTTATTTGCTGGAGGCTGAGTATAACAGAGTCCAAGGAAAGCTCAAAGCAACGATAGCGATGGCAGACTGTGTTGCAGTTATCTCAGATGGGTGGTCAAATGTACGAGAGGAGGGCATCATAAACTACATCGTCTCCACTCCTCTCCCAGTGTTCTTCAAGAGCACAGACACGAAGGACAACAGACACACAGGCACATACATTGCTGATGAGCTGAAAGCGGTCATCAATGATCTTGGATCACAAGAGGTCTTTGCAGTAGTTCTGACAATGCTGCAAATATGAAGGCTGCTTGGGCTCAAGTGGAGGAGGCCTACCCTCATTTTACGTCTATTGGGTGCGCAGCTCATGGCTCAACCTGCTCCTCAAGGACATCATGGGTTTGAGAACCATGGAAACACTGTACAAGAGAGCCAAGCAAGTTGTTAAGTATGTCAGGGGAAAACAGGTAGTTGCAGCAACCTACAACTCCAAGCAAACGAAAAAGAACCAGAACACCACACTGAAGCTGCCCAGCAACACTAGATGGGGTGGCATTGTCATAATGTACAACAGCCTTCTGGAGGGTAAGGAGTCGCTGCAAGAAATGGCAATATCCCACTCTGGGGATATGGAAACCACCATCAAGAAAATACTGCTGGATGATGTGTTTTGGGAGAGAGTGGTTAGCAGCCTTAAACTACTCTCACCAGTAGCATCTGCAATTGCTCAGATTGAAGGAGATGACGCTGTCTTGTCAGATGTTCTCAGGCTTTTTGCTGATTTAAAAGAACAAATCAGCATTGCCCTACCCACATCCCTGCTGCTCAAAGCAGAGGAGAAGGCAATTGTTCAATTCATACAGACGCGTCAAGAATTTTGTGTCAAGCCGATTCATGCTGCAGCATACGTGCTGGACCCAAAGCATGTTGGGAGACCAATACTTTCTGGAGAACAGATCAACAGCGCTTACAGTGTGATTTCTACCCTCTCACACCACCTCAATCTGGACATGGGCAAAGTTCTGGGAAGTCTGGCAAAGTTCTCTACCAAGCAAGGTCTTTGGAATGGGGACGGGATATGGGAATCATGCAAGCATATCAGTGCACATACCTGGTGGAAGGGACTTTGTGCATCTGAGGCCCTGTCACCCATTGCATCGGTGATACTCCAAATCCCACCTTCGTCAGCGGCCTCTGAATGAAACTGGTCACTTTTTGGGAATACGCATACAAAGGTGCGCAACAGGCTGACTAACAAGAGAGTGGAGAAACTGGTGGCTATCCGGGCGAACCTATAACTTATTGAGCAGATACAGAAGTGTCCACCACATAGCTAGACAGTGACACAGAGGAGGAAATGGACACGTCAGAGCCAGAGTCAGAGAATCAGGAGGAGCAATGAGGAGTAGATGACTCATGAGTAGAAGACTCAAAGGGACAAAATAAGGACAAATTACAGGCTAAATAAGCTGACGCTCTTTTTATTTTATTTTAGATGGGTCTTTTTTGTGGGGGTTCAATAAAGTTCAAAATTATAACCTAAATAAAGTGTTGAAAACCTGTTTTTATTTGTATGGAGCAGTACGTCTATTTTGATGACAAAGATAATATAAGGGTCAGAGACAAAAACCATCAGTGTGCAAAAAAACTCAAAATTCCCTAAATTCCCAAAAATTCCCATGGAAAGTTTCCTCTTTTAAAAATTCCTGGAATTTTGCAACCCTTATCATGGCAGATCTGTACTTCAACTCCATTTTCCCGCCTTAGCTCCAATTCCTTTGATACCGTTACCTAACAAAAATATATTGATCTCAGTCTTGAAAATTTCAATTGACCCAGCATCCACAGCCTTTTGGGGAGAGAGTTCCACTTTGTATGAAAAAGTGCTTCTTGATTTCATTCCCAAATGGCCCAGCTCTAATTATAAGATTATGTATAGGACAAAAATTACAGAACCTATAAAAAGGAGGTAAATTTTGTAAAATGCATATTTTAAACTTTTGTAATGCCGTTTCTAAAAATTGTGGCTAGGAAAATAAATGTAGAGGCATGAAACTAGGAACATGTGATGGAGCCAGGTGGGTGGGATGGCATTTTCGACGTCTATCTGAAATGGGTACAAAGTTGGTGGAGTGGCTATGCTGTCTGCCCAAAGCTGGCATCGGGAGGCCTGAACCATTTTCAGGTATTCGGTTCATTTGAATGGAGCTGCTGTTTACTGGTTGTGGGAGGGCAAAAAATCGTCTGGCTCCCACACTGAGCCGGTCAGTAAATTGGGCCTCGGCAGGGGGTGGGGGGGGGAAAGCTGATTCTGAAGGGCAGTGGGGTCGAGTACAGGCCAGCAATGGGCTGCAGCATTTTGTGGAGTCAGGAGAAGCATTCCTGTTTCTCCTAGCTCCACAAAAATTCTGCCCCCAAAAAGGTTAGGCCTTTTCTGGAGTGACCAGTGGCCACCCGTCGTCCCTTTAAGGACCATTGGTTAGGCCGCTCACCAACTGCTAAAAATGGGCAGAACGTGTGCCGTGTGCGCTTAGCCCATTTGCAACTGAATGGTATAAATGGGGTCCTATAAATGGCATAGGACTGTAGTTTGCATATATAAGCAACCTTCTGCCTGAAACAGGCAGGCGTACTGCCTGCCCATTTACAGGCCCCCCTGATCAATGCAACAGGCAGAACTTGGTCATCCAAGGTGTGGCCAAGGTGATCTCCCCTGAATTTTCAACAGCCACTTGCCCATTTTTAAGCTAGAAATGGGCTTCTGTGGTTGATAATCACCCCCACAGCATTGTCACTTCTGTTTCATGGCTGGTGAAATGAAAGTTCTCCTGCATGAGGTGGCTACATATTTGGCACTCCAGGGTATTCTCCTTAGAGGATGGCAGTGCATTCTACCTGGCAGGAAGTGGCAGCCAGGTTCATTGTTGTGTACAGTACCTGCAGGAATTGGGAACTGATGCACTTTAAGAAATCTAACAGTACCACGCATCAGTATTGTATGCCACAAAACATTTTCTATTAACCTGTGTCAACCCCATGTCAAGCCCTCATACAACCTTACACATAGAGCATATTGCAAGGAAAACTTTGTTTGATGGTATCTCTTGCAGCTAGCAGTCTAAAATTTGTTCTGTTTCTGTAATTGCAAACCTGAAAGAGCAACCAGTAAGCACTGGCCCAAGAAAAGACAAGATCTCACATCACCCCAAGTCCCCCTCATCATCATTTGCAAATACCACCTCAGCTACACATCTCAGAGGATACACTTGCTGATGTTCGGGAGGTAACACTTGGTGAATCGCAGTGCACAGGTGAGGAGAAGCAAGTGATGGTAACAGAGGAGCAGCAGGAATCTCGATATTCTCAATATGCACTCCTGACCCCTGAAGCTCTGCACATTCTTCACACCTTTGTAAAGTCGGCCTTCTCATCTCCAGTGTCCCAGTCAGGCATAACATCAATTAAATACAAAGTAAATCTCACTCTACTTTGCTACAACAACATGCCTCAACTGCTCAGAGGAACAAACCCCCCCCTCCCTGTTGTACCAATGTAACACTTCCATTCACCACATCAGTCACAAGCACCGCAGTTGTACTTCCGATTCAGACTGCCAATTTAGTGCCAGTTACTGGCAGTTTTGCACTGTAGATTCAACAACAACAACGTGTATTTATATAGCGCCTTTAATGTAGTAAAACGTCCCAAGGTGCTTCATAGGAGTATTATAAGACAAAAAATTTGACACCGAGCCACATAAGGAGCTAATGGGGCAGCTTGGCCAAAGAGGTAGGTTTTAAGGAGCTTCTTGAATGAGGAAAGAGAGGTAGAGAGGCGGAGAGGTTTAGGGAGCAAATTCCAGAGCTTAGGACCTCGACAGCTGAAGGTACGGCCACCAATGGTGGAGCGATTAAAATCGGGGATGCTCAAGAGGCCAGAATTGGAGGAGCGCAGATATCTCGGAGGGTTGTAGGGCTGGTGGTGATTACAGGATTGGAGGAGAATATAATATCTATCTATCTATCTATCTATCTATATATATATAAATCGGTACATCTGTCTGTCTGTCTGTCATTCTGTCTGTCATCGCGTGTGCGTCTGTCGGGCTATGCGCTCGAAAGTTACAGGGCGTACCTACGCGCGCGTTACCTCCAAAGAAAGCTTACGCTTCTGAGACGGTTTTAAGCGTATTTACGTTTCGGCCGGGCTAAAATTGCGCCCGCGGTATCCCAAAAACCTTCAACATTCCGCTCATTAGCATCTCATTATCCGCTCATTAGCGACAGAGTGACCTCGAGCTCGACCAATCGTACACCGGGTTGCTGGCGTGTGCCGCCGGGCCAATCGGTGCGTGTGTGGCCGGGCCTTATCGTTCTGAACCGAGGTGAGTCGCCGCCATCTTGATTCCAAACTTTTCCTTTCTTTTTCCCGCTTTCTGCGTCTTAAAAAAAAACGTTGCTTTTAAAACACATATTGTTTTAAAAAAAAATGATTTAGAAAGTAATTAACTTATCTAATCTCATTAATTTTCCTACCTTTCCCCATTTTTCCAGGTAGGCCTAGAAGCCTCGGCGTCTCCTCCGCACCCACGCCCGAGCTAGGCACCTCCCGGCCCCACTCGAAGGCTGGAGGGCCGAGCCTCAGCCCAGCGCCGCTAGGGTGCGCGCGCAGCAGGAGCTGAGATGCAGCGTTCATCTCTGGCTCGGCCGGGGGGCGGGGCTTGCTGAGCGTCAAGCGTTACCCTGGCAACCGGGCCTGCCGGCCGTCTCGCACAGCCGCAATCGGCGGTCTTCACCTCGGGGGGTGGGGGGCTGCGACCCTCGGGGGGGGGGGGGCCGCGACCCTCGGGGGGGGCCCGCGACCCTCGGGGGGGGGCCCGCGCGCGCAGCAGGAGCAGCTGAGACGCGGCGTCTCTCTCTCTGGCTCGGCCGGGGGGTGGGGCTTGGTCAGCGTCACGGTTACCCTGGCAACCGGGCCCTCCGGCCGTCTCGCACAGCCGCAATGTTGAAGCCAGCTCGGGAGGCCGGTGCTCGGAAGATCGCGCCTCCGGAGTTCGGTGCTTGGTTGGTGGGGGGGGGCGAGCCTCGGGGGTGGGTGGGTGGTGGGCGAGCCTCGGGGGTGGGGGTGGGTGGTGGGCGAGCCGTGGGGGTGGGGGTGCGAGTCTCGGGGGGGGGGGCAACCTCTGGAGTTCGGGGGGTGGGAATCAGGGGGCTTGGGAGTTTGGGGGGACAGGGATCAGGGGGCTCGTGGACTCTCCCCCTTCCCCTCCCCTCCCCCCCTCCTCTCTCCTCCTCCCTCCTCCCCCCCTCCTCCCCTCCCTCCCCCGCCCCTTCTTCCCCCTCGTCTCTCCTCCTCCCCCCCTGCCCCCGCCCTCCCTCTCCCCCCTCCCTCCCTCCCTCCCCCTCCCCTCCCCCCCACCCTCCCTTCCCCGCACTCCCCTCCCCCTCCCTCCCCTCCCCCCTCCCCTCCCCCTCCTCCCCCTCCCCCCCTCCCCCTCTCCCTCCTCCCCCTCCCCCCTCCCCTCCCCTCCCCTCCCTCTCTTCCCCCCAGTCGCTCTCTCTCTTCCCCCCAGTCGCTCTCTCTCTCTCTTCCAACAACAACATGCCCTCGAAAAAGCCTCGGCACCGCCGGGCACTTCAGCTAGTCTATATATATAAATCGGTACTTCTGTCATTCTGTCATTCTGTCATTCTGTCTATCTGTCATTCTGTCTGTCATCGCCTGTGTGTCTGGCGGGCTATGCGCTCGAAAGTTACAGGGCGTACCTACGCGCGCGTTACCTCCAAAGAAAGCTTACGCTTCCGAGACGGTTTTAAGCGTATTTACGTTTCGGCCGGGCTAAAATCGCGCCCACGGTATCCCAAAAACCTTCAACATTCCGCTCATTAGCATCTCATTATCTGCTCATTAGCGACAGAGTGACCTCGAGGTCGACCAATCGTACGGCGGCTTGCTGCCGCATGCGGCCGGGCCAATCGGTGCGTGTGTGGGCGGGCCTTATCGTTCTGAACCGAGGTGAGTCACCGCCATCTTGATTCCAAACTTTTCCTTTCTTTTTCCCGCTTTCTGCGTCTTTAAAAAAAACGTTGCTTTTAAAACACATATTGTTTTAAAAAAAAATGATTTAGAAACGAATTAACTTATCTAATCTCATTAATTTTCCTACCTTTCCCCGTTTTTCCAGGTAGGCCTCGAAGCCTCGGCTTCTCCTCCGCACCCACGCCCAAGCTAGGCACCTCCCGGCCCCACTCGAAGGCTGTAGGGGCCGGCCTCAGCCCAGCGCCGCTACCTTACTAAAGGGTGCGCGCGCAGCAGGAGCTGAGACGCGGCGTCTCTCTCTGGCTCGGCCGGGGGGCGGGGCTTGCTGAGCGTCAACAGTTACCCTGGCAACCGGGTCCGCCGGCCGTCTCGCACAGCCGCAATCGGCGGTCTTCACCTCGGGGGGGGGGGGGGGGTCCGCGACCCATGGGGGGGGGGGCCGCGACCCTCGGGGGGCCCCCCGCCCCCCCTCCCCGCCCCCCTCCCCCCCTTCCCCCCCACTCTCCCCGCCCTCCCCCCTCCCTTCTCCCCTCCCTTCCCCCCTCCCTTCCCCTCCCCCCCGCCCTCCCCTCCCCTCCCTCCCCACCGCCCCCCCCTCCCCTCCTCCCCTCCCCCTCCCCCTCCCTCTCTTCCCCCCAGTCGCTCTCTCTCTCTCTTCCAACAACAACATGCCCTCGAAAAAGCCTCGGCACCGCCGGGCACTTCAGCTAGTATTCATATAAATATATTAAGAACTGCATTGAGATTGTCTCAATGTAATTTTACTTTTACAGCCATAAAGGAAGAAGACTGTCACCCTATTGGTATTATTTAGTTCCAAACCCAGGTAACAGATGTAAAAAGAATTGCATGTTACTCTGCCACATCATTCAGTCCCTTAATTTCAGCATACTTGGCTCAAGACTTGGCTTTCTTTTCTGGGAAGGGGTCGGGGTTATGACTTTACATATGCTAATTAGGTAGGCTCTCTGCTGGTGAAGTGCATTACTGCTGTTTCAGGTAGTACCAGAGGTTGACCATTGGGTGGTGCTATAGATCACAATAAAACAGGAACCTCTGCAGTGGCTTTTTGAGTGTTCTAAGACAACAGGGTGACAATTTAGAATGACTTGTTAAAAGGAGTATGTTCCATGAGTAAATCATAAATAATGCTAATTACAAAGGTCCTCACATATCAAGATAATGATAGGATTAAAGGGGCCTGCAATTCTGGTGCTGGTGGGATTGGCTATGTACCCCCTGAAGCAGCTGCTGTTTTGTGGCTCCAAGGAGTAACTTCCACAAGTGACCTCTAACTTGCAAAACATATTATAAATCAGCTATTCTCCAGACTTGTTCTATTATCGATTTTCAACAACAAGAACCAATAAAAAAAAGAAAGACTGTCATTTATATAGCACCTTTCACGACCACCGGACATCCCAAAGTGCTTATTGAAGTGTAGTCACTGTTGTAATGTAGGAACCATGGCAGCCAATTTGCGCACAGCAAGCTCCCACAAACAGCAATGTGGTAATGACCAGATTATCTGTTTTAGTGATGTTGATTGAGGGATAAATATTGGCCAGGACATCCCGCTCTTCCTCAAAATAGTGCCATGGGATCTTTGACATCTACCTGAGAGCACAGACGGGGCCTCGGTTTGATGTCTTATTTGGAAGACAGCACCTCCGACAGTGCAGCACTCCCTCAGTACTGCACTGTCAGCCTAGATTTTGTGTTCAAGTCTCTGGCGTGGGCCTTGAACCCACAACCTTCTAGCTCAGAGGCAAGAATGCTGCCGACTGAGCCACAGCTGACACTTTAAATGACAAATTAAATCGGTTCCTCAATCCTCCCAAAGAACATATCAGTAACTGGCTTCCTCCTTTCGCTTGCTGCAGTGTCAGAATGATTGGGGTTCTGATGAAACCTTCAGTCTTCGTAACCAGCAATATTGTAACGCTGTCAAGTTATACATCAATGTCACAAAATTAGATTTAATTGAATGACAGATCAAGCAAAATGAATCCAAAACAACTCATTCACTGATGCGGGCCCTGTCACTGTGTGCACATTGGTGGCAGCACAAAGCAAATGGTTTGAAGTATATTACCCTCTAGTTGATTTACCTTGTTTTTCTTAAATATCTTCACTTTACATTTGGCTAAGTGTTATTGTTCTTTTCTAAACAAACCTGCAGTCTTCACATATATAGCCTCCACATGGTAGGGCATTGAGCTGAGTAGCAGGGATGCCAAAGATAGCATTGCTAAAGTAAGTACCTGGAGTAAGGTTAAACTTCATATTGCTTAGTTAACCTACTCAGGAATACTTTATCAGCTCTGGCCATCCCTTGATTGTGTGCCTTCTAAAATAGCAAACAACAGCACAATTTCAGTGCCATAATCTGGAGCAGCTATCGGGAAACATTCAACTATGGTTTGACAAAAGCAAGCTGTTAATTTTCATAATTTAATGCCTTATCCAAACTATGCAGCAGCTTAACTAATGGTTCAGCAGAGATTGATACTCAGATATTCAGGCTTAGATTTTATTCATCTGCCCCAACCAATTTTTGGGCTTGCATTTTCCAATGGATGAGACCGACGATGATAGAAGTGCCTATCTCAAATGGGCTGGAATTTCATTTTAATATTCACTTGTGGGCTTGTCAACCTGCTTGCCAATTCCCATTATTCTGGTGTAATGTATATGAAGAATGTCCATTTGAAATGGGTATCAAGGATTGCTCGGCAGTGATAACTACCTTGGAGGTAATGGAAAGGAAGTAGTAATATAAAGGTATGTGTAATGTTAGCCATTTCTTAATTGTGCTTTTTTTTCTCATTAACATTTGGTTCAGGAGCTTTTGTGATATATATTGTTTATGTTTTCCCCAGCTTTACGACTGGCACCAATGGGTTTCCCTGGGAAACTCCTTATATTTCACCTGTCTGGAAGAAGTGGAGGGCCTACAAGGGAATGCCAGTCAGGTCAGGCTGCATGAGAGCTGTGTGGTGCTCACCCCTGTTGCTACCTGAAAATACCTCACTTTGTCAGACTATTAGTGCTGCTGGAGACGCCTCTTCCCAAAGGAAGCTGGGAGAGTAGACCTGATCGCATCACTAAGATAGTGAATGTGTGATTAACTGTAATGCTCGATCCTAACTTTGAAGCACCCCAATCACAGTATAACATGCATGAAAGCAGGCATGCCAAGTTGATCAACAACCAGTGTAGTCTGATTGACCGCACCCTCCAACAACCATATTTGCAGCCCTGGCAATGCCCGCAGGGAAATTGCCTTCTCAGGCTCTGGGTCAGCAGTGCCTTCTGCTGCAAGGACATCTGCAGTTACCATCCAGCATAGGGGTGGCACATCCAGCTGTGTCCTGAAACTTGGTTCCATCTCCTTGCAAATGTGATGCAATGCTGACCTGTGGGGATAGGACAGAGGGCAACCCTCCTCACACCCATCTTATCTATGCAGCATCACCTTCATGTCAGCAGCTATCAAATAGGGGGTTGGGTGTTAAGGTGTAGGCATGAGGCTGCAACCTGAATGTTGTTTCTTTTTATTTTTGTCTGTCTCTTTTTTGGCCCTTTTTATTAGGTCCTTGCCACTTCAGTCTTGGCAATGACTTTAGTAAGTTGAGATGCCTTCAGGGGCTCTCTAAAGGCTTTCAGAATTTTGCCCCCGCTATTGCAACCCTCCCCTTTAATCATTCCCATCCCTTTAAATTCCATGTACGTACAATTTTCTGCATCACTACTTGTCTGTTCTTTAGATCCTTTGAAATCTACACTTAAAAGTATGCTAATGAGATGGACTAGGAAAATTGGGTGTAAACAGAACATTTGAGCCTGTCCAAAACTTGCCAATAGCCATTCTCAAAAAAGAAACATTTAGGCATCACTGCTGGGTTTGGACCTGTCAATACCGGAAAATATTTTAAAAATCTCCTTAATTTCTGCTGCACTTTATTCTTTTCTCCAGCCATGCTTGTCTTCACTGCTTCCAATTCAAAATAAGTAGCTTCTATAAAAAGGAGGTAGTTAATTTGTAGGAAAAAATTACATAATTCAGAAAGAACTTTGACTTGGAGATGTGTAAAGGAATACACAGAATCATAGAATGATACAGCACAAAAGGAGGCCATTCCGCCCATCGTGCCTGTGCCGGCTCTTTGAAAGAGCTATCCAATTAGTCCCACTGCACTGCCCTTTCTCCGTAGCCCTGCAATTTTTCCCCTTTAAGTATTTATCCTATTCCCTTTTGAAAGTTATTACTAAAATCTGCTTCCACCATCCTTTCAGGCAATGTATTCCAGATCACAACAACTTACTGCGTAAAAAATGTCTCCTCATCTCTCCTCTGGTTCTTTTACCAATTTCCTTAAATCTGTGTCCTCTGGTTACTGACCCTTCTGCCACTGGAAACAGTTTCTCCTTATTTACTTTATCAAAACCTTTCATGATTTTGAACACCTCCATCAAATCTTCCCAGAACCTTTTCAGTTCCAAGGAGAACAACCCTAGCTTCTCGAGTCTCTCCACGTAACTGAAGTCCCACATCGCTGGTAAATTCTAGTAAATGTCCTCTGTACTCTCTCTAAGGCCTTGACATCCTTCCTAAAGTGTGGTGCCCACAATTGGACACAATACTCTGGCTGGGGCTTAACCAGTCATTTTAAAGGTTTAGCATAACTTCCTTGCTTTTGTACTCTATGGGTTGGGTTTTCCCGGGTCCCACCTACACAGTGCGGGGGACCCGGGAGACAGTGGGATACCCGGAAGGTCGGGTTTCCTGGCATGCTGTGGAGTTTTAACCTTAAAGTCAGCCTGATTGACAGGCGGGCTTCCATTCATGCGGGGAACTCGGAGGAGGAGGCCGCAGCAACAGGCAAGCGCTGGGCCCAGGATGGTGGGGGCGGGAGCTCCAAGCCCGGGGTGGGGGGTTAGGTGGTGGGGGGGGTGGTATTCCAGGCCTGTGAGGTGGCGGGGGGATAAATTCCCTGTCCCTGGGGTGGGGGGAGAGTTGCGATCGCCGGGGGTTGGGGGGTCCGATCCCCGACCCCGGGGCCGAACCGCGGGGGTCTGATCCCTTAGGGGGTTGGATCCCCGACCCCGAGGGGTGCAGGCTGCTGGTGGGGAGCTTGTGGGACCGGGAGGAAGCACTCCTGCTCCTCCCGGCCCACAAGGATTGCTCCCTGAGACTGAGGCCGCCTTGTTGCAGTTACCGGGAATCCCGAGCCCCGGGATCCCCAGCTGCCTGCAGTTAAATCTGCACAGCAAGTTAAAGTAGAGGCTTCAGGCCTCATTGTAATATTTAAATTGCCAACCCACCTCGGTCGGGGTTTACATTTTTTCAACTTTCACTTCCCCCCACACCTCCAACCCACCCGTCCTTATCTCAGAAAATGCCGGCCTTTGCCTTTGTTTATAAAACCAAGGATTCCGTAGGCTTCTCAACTTGTCTTGCTACCTTCAAAGATTTGTGTACGTACACCCCCAGGTCTCTGTTCCTGCACCCCCTTTAAAATTGTACCATTTATACCATATTGCCTCTCCTAATTCTTCCTTCCAAAATGCATCACTTCTTACTTCTCTGCATTAAATTTCATTTGCCACGTGTCTGCCCATTTCACCAGTCCATCTACGTCCTCCTGAAGCTTGTTACTATCCACCTCACTGTTTACTACATTTCAGAGTTTTGTGTCATCTGCAAACTTTGAAATTATGCCCTGTACAGCCAAGTCCAGGTCATTAAGACATATCAAAAAGAGCAGTGGTCCTAATACTGACCCCTGGGTGACACCACGGTACAGCTCATGATAGTCTACATTTATTGACTGTGCAGAATCATTCGACGGCCTAAGCTTGCAAATGTATCCCTCACAACAGCAAATCCCACAGACACAGGCCTGTGTTTTTTTTAATGTACTGTACTATCAATAGTTGCGACAGACACACAAAGCCAATCTTCCAGCACACCTTATAAGCTGGGAACTACTTTAATAAATTATCATCTCTAACAGTAATTGATTAAGATTGTATTTAATACTCATTCTCAGCTAAAGGTTGCCAGGAACAACTCAATGAACTTAACATTTAGCAAAATTTGGATACAATGTTCATCAGTTATAATTCCTATAATATTGCATTATTTTTGGACGTGAATATATATTATACCATAAATCAGAAAAATTGCAAATCGATAGAAAGCTGTTGTTCATTCACAGTTTAAAAAAAAATACAAGTCCAAAAGTTGGTACAATGATTGCCAGAATTGATATATCATGCTCACATTGTAGTCATATATTACATGGCCCTTAAGTCCCATTATGCCATGTTACTGGTAGTAAGATGTGCCCTGTGTAAAAAACTATAATTCGAATAAGTTTAAAATATACTTTCAGTTAATTGCTCTCCATCAAGCTTGATTGATTTCTATATCAATAGTTTGGCCACATTGTTGCTGAGCATTTGACCAGAGATGCATTAAATATAATATAATAGATGGGTCACAACACATGCCATTCTTCAACCAAGAGGGTAGGGAGGCAAACTGCCTTTGTGCGAGTTGGGGTGGGGGCGCGGGGCAGGAGACTACTGGAACTGCAGTGTCGAAATCAGTTCCATGATATCCATGAAGCCTCTAACGTATTTGAATTTATAGCCTGATGTTTTGCTGCAATGAATTTTAAATTGATGTTGGTGAGGTAGTAAACATTTGGGATTGTACAAGGCAATGTGAGCTTCTTCTACAGTTTTGCACGGTGTTAGAACCATCACTATACGATGCAAAGGTAAGATGAATAGCAGAGGTAATAGTGAGCAACCATATCTAGAAGAAAACAGTAAAGACATCACGTGGGCTGTATAAATTACTGAAGCCGGGGAGTTTTACAAAGTATGGTTTCATGCAAACAAATCCTCCATGAAAATAAAGAACAAATATATTCATTCAACTCAAAGGAGTGAACAGCCTCAAGGTTGGCTAACTCTTTGTATGCTGTTGCCATGTCAATAAATTGCTGCATGTTATGTGCCACACAATAATTTTTAATAAAACCCATTTGACCTTTAGTAGCAGAATATACTTTCACCATTTTTGAACCCAGTGGCAAAATATTATGCATGTCTTTCACCGTATATATCAATGAGGGAAATGAATCCATACTTTCCATATAGGCAGAAGTATTTTGTCAGCTTATGTGAAATTAATAACAAGACACCAATTCTGAAAGGAAGTCTTTATCGAATAGCTCATTATAACTGGTTAGAACAAAGGTTTAAAATATGACAGAATTTTTTTTTTTATTAAAGCACCTGAGCTAGGGACTTCCTGAAAGCTGACAGACTTAATTAGGTTGCCCTTTCTGCTGGATTTATAAGTTTTTGCACTTTACCTCTGACCTGAGTTCTATCAAGTTATTTTAATTGTGCATTTTTAAAGGGCATTTTTTCTAGATGTATTGTATTCTGAAGTATAAAGATCTTGGTAAAACTCCTTTGTTGACTAACTTCCCTTTCTCATCAGTACAGAATTGCTTCTCAAGTCAAGATATAAGCATTTTTAGGAACAAGAAATTATCATTAGCTCCCTGCCAAGTTTATCATCATCTTAAATAGTCCAGCAAGACACTCAGTTGTATTCAAGAAGGCGGCTCACCACCACCTTCTCGAGGCCAATAGGGATGGGCAATAAATGCTGGCCTTGCTGCCGATATACAAATTAATAAAATAAATAATGTATGTGAATTTTGTATTCTGATTGTTTTGTTTCAATGTTTGTAAAATGCTGTATTCATGCAAATAGTATATGTTACAATAGCATATTTCGCATTATTCAGATAACTTAATTTGTATTTTTGTGTTGCAGTGCCAGAATGTACAATGAAATCATATTAGGATACTTGGAACAGGATGGAATTTTGATCTAAAGTAATATTTTTGTAATAACAACAGAAAATGCTGGAAACACTCAGCAGGTCAGGCAGCATCCGTGGAGAGAGAAACAGAGTTAAAGTTTCAGGTCTGTGACCCTTCATCAGAACTGGAAAAAGTTAGAGATGTAACAGATTTTAAGCAGGTTCAGAGGCAGGGCAAGTGGTGGGGGGGTGGTGGTTAGGGGAAGAAAGAATGAAAGGGAAGGTCTGTGAGAGGGTGGAAGGCAGGAGTGATTAAATGGTGCAAATGGTGATGGCAGAATCATCAACAGCTGCCGCCTGAAAAAATAGGGATCAAGGTTATGGTCTGAAATTGTTGAACTCAGTGTTGAGTCTAGAAGGCTGTAAAGTGCCTAATAGAAAGATGAGGTGCTGTTTCTTGAGGTTACGTTGAGCTTCGTTGGAACAGTTTAAGGGGCCGAGGACAGAGAGGTCAGAGTGGGAGTGGAGTGGAGTGGAGAATTAAAGTGACAGGCGACCAGAAGCTCGGGGTCACCCGTACGGACTGAATGGAGGTGTTCTGCAAAGCAGTCACCCAATCTGCGTTTGGTCTCCCCAATGTAGAGGAGACCGCATAGTGAGCAGCGAATACAGTATATTAAATTGCAAGAGGTACAAGTAAATCGCTGTTTCACCTGGAAGGAGTGTTTGGGGCTCTGGACAGTGGGAAGGGAGGAGGTAAAAGGGCAGGTGTTGCATCCCCTGCGCTTGCACAGGAAGGTACCATGGGGAGGGGAGGGGCTGTTGAAGGTGATTGAGGAGTGGACCAGGGTGTTGCAGAGGTGGCGGTCCCTTCGGAATGCTGAAAAGGGGGGGAGGGGAAGATGTGTTTGGTGGTGGGATCACACTGGAGGTGGCGGAAATGGCAGAGAATGATCCGTTGAATGTGAAGGCTGGTGGGGTGAAAGGTAAGGACAAAGGGAACCCTATCGTGGTTCTGGGAGGGAGGGGAAGGGGTGAGAGCAGAAGTGTGGGAAATGGAACGGACACGGTCGAGGGCCATGTCAACCATGGTAGAGGGGAATCCTCGGTTGAGGAAAAAGAAAGACATATCAGAAGCACTGGTGTGGAAGGTGGCATTGCCAGAACAGATGTGGAGGAGACAGAGAAACTGGGAGAATGGAATAGAGTCCTTACAGGAAGCGGGGTGGGAGGAAGTGTAGTCCAGGTAGCTGTGGGAGCCAGTGGGCTTATAGTGGATGTTTGTCGATAGCCTATCCTTAGAAATGGAGACAGAGAAGTCAAGGGAGGGAAGGGAAGAGTCAGAGATGGACCATGTGAAGGTGAGGGAAGGGTGGAAATTGGAAGCAAAGTGAATGAAATTATCTAGTTCAGGGCGAGAGCAGGAAATGGCACCAATACAGTCATCAATGTACCAGAAAAAGAGGTGAGGGAGTGGACTGGAGTAGGACTGGAACAAAGAATGTTCCACATATCCCATAAAAAGGCAGGCATAGCTAGGGCCCATAGCAACACCTTTAATTTGGAGGAAGTGAGTGGAATCAAAGGAGAAGTTGTTCAATGTGAGAAAACGTTCAGCCAGGCGGAGGAGGGTGGTGGTGGATGGGGACTGGTTGGGCCTATGTTCAAGGAAGAAGCGGAGTGCCCTCAGGTCATCCTGGTGGGGGATGGAGATGTAGCGGGATTGGACGTACATAGTAAAAAGGAGACGGTTGGGGCCAGGAAACTGTTAAAGTGGCGGAGGGTGCTGGAAGAGTTGCGAATGTAGGTGGGAAGAGACTGGACAAAGGGAGAAAAAATAGAGTCAAGATAGAAAGAAATCAGTTCCGTGGGGCAAGAACAGGCTGAAACGATGGGTCTACCAGGGCAACCCTGTTTGTGGATCTTGGGAAGGAGGTAGAAGAGGGCTTTGCAGGGTTGGGGGACTATGAGGTTGACAGCCACGGGGGGAAGATCTCCAGATCTCCCTTCCTCGACTTCTCAGTCTCCATCTCTGGGGATAGGTTATCGACCAATATTCACTACAAGCCCACTGATTCCCACAGCTACCTGGACTACACTTCCTCCCACCCCGCCTCCTGTAAGGACTCTATTCCATTCTCCCAGTTTCTCCGTCTCCGCCGTATCTGCTCCGACGATGCCACCTTCCACACCAGTGCTTCCGACATGTCTTCCTTTTTCTGCAACCGAGGATTCCCCTCTACCGTGGTCAACATGGCCCTCGACCGTGTCCGTTCTATCTCCCGCACTTCTGCCCTCACCCCTGCCCCTCCCTCCTGGAACCACGATAGGGTTCCCCTTGTCCTCACCTTTCACCCCACCAGCCTCCACATTCAATGGATCATCCTCCGCAATTTCCGCTACCTCCAAAGTGATCCCACCACCAAACACATCTTTCCCTCCCCTCCCCTTTCAGCATTCCGTAGGGACCGCTCCCTCCGAGACACCCTAGTCCACTCCTCTATCACCCCAAACAGCCCTTCCCCTTCGCCTGGCACCGTCCCGTGCAAGTGCAGGAGATGTAACACCTGCCCCTATACCTCCCCCCTTCCCACTGTCCAGGGCCCCAAACACCCCTTCCAGGTGAAATAGCGATTTACTTGTACTTCTTGCAATCTAGTATACTGTATTTGCTGCTCACGATGTGTTCTCCTCTACATTGGGGAGACCAAACGCAGATTGGGTGACTGCTTTGCGGAACACCTCCGTTCAGTCCGTAAGGGTGACCCCGAGCTTCCGGTCGCCTGTCATTTTAATTCACTGCTCCATTGCCACTCGGACCTCACCGTCCTTGGCCTCTTGTATTGTTCCACGGAAGCTCAACGTAAACTCAAGGAACAGCACCTCATCTTCCGATTAGGCACTTTGCAGCCTTCCGGACTCAATATCGAGTTCAACAATTTCAGATCATAACCTCAGCCCCTATTACTTTTTTACTTATTATTTTTTCCACCCCTTTGTTTTGGGTCCTCCTTTCCCCCCCCCCCTTTCCTTTTGTTTCTCTCTCCCACCTGGCAGCTGTCTCCTATCCTGCCAATACACTTCACACCTAATCTCAGCTGTCTTTTGTCTCCACTGGCCCATTACCATCTCGTCTGGTTTCGAATACCTTTTATTGTCTCTTTTACTTCTTTTGTTCAATCGCAGCCCTGCCTTCGATCTATTTTCTTTTCTTTCGAGTTTTGAAGAAGGGTTTCGACCCGAAACGTCAACTCAAATTTCTCTCCACGGATGTTGCCTGACCTGCTGAGTTTTTCCAGCAATTTCTGTTGTTATTTGAGATGAGGTCAGTGACAGTCTTGGAAACAATGGCTTGATGTTTGATATTTTTGTAAACTTATTGTAGCAAGATGGTTTGGGTATTACCACCTTTTAAAAGTAACTATTGATTGCCTTGAAGATTCACACCATTACAAATCGGTTGGTTGAATGTTAATAATTGACAGAACATTTTGACTTAAGTAACTTTTGACTTTAGTTATATCCTCATTTTGAAAACTGCTTTAATTACACATCTGACCCCAGCATATTCTGTTTTCGTTTCGGATCTCCAGCATCTGCAGTATCTTGCTTTTTAAGTAGTTTTGAGTTGAACTTACTGTTGCCTAAAACTGAACTTTAATTTGCGGCTGTCCTCATTTCATAACACTGTGAGTAGGTAGAATCATCAGAGCACATGAGATGGAAAAACTGGGAGAAAGGAATCAAATCTTTACAACATGCAGGACAGGAAGAACCATACACTGGGCAGTTGTGGGAGTTGGTGGGCTTGTAATGGATGTCAAATGACATCTTGTACTAAGGGAGGAAGATGCACAAGAAGCCAGAGTCAATAAAGCAGAGAGTTTTTGGGAGTAGATTCTAGGGCAGGAGGAGGTTACTGAGATGGGAAGGGGTGAGGCAATTTTCATGATTTAAACACAAGATGGGAATTTTAAATTTGAGGCATGGGGAACTGGGAGTCCAGCAGCAAATGTAGGCCAGTGATAACATTGAACACAAGGGGAAGATCTCAAAAATTATGTATTGACTAGACTTATCCTCAGATTCAGCCCTCAGGTGTTATTTAGAGATAATTGCTGTTGGGGGAGGGGGGCGCTGCACACACCTGTTCACATGGATCATGTGAAATTGAGCTGGGACCTCATTATAATGGGTCAATCGTGCAGCAAAGCTACCTATTTGGGGAGGCAGGAAATTGGGTGTCTCTGATGCCACTTAAAGGCAGCTAGCATGTCTTAAAGGAGAAGTGCATTGTGACTGCAGACTGGAGAGAATGCTTATGAAGATAGATGGGGCTGCAATACAAGGAGGAGGGAGGGCCTTTTCCCTCCTTGGGGCAGAAAGCCAATAGGAATAGATGGATGACGAGGTCAATGCGAGGAGCATGACTGCAATGCCGAAAAAGTTTAATGACCTCACCAGAGTTGTTAAGGTAAGAAGCCTACCTCTCACCTCAACTACTCTCGCTTCACACCTGTACCATCTCCAAACTCTCTACTCTCAACACTCCTCTTACCCAGCTCCCTTACCACCAAGTAGCCAACCTGCGACCTGACATATTGGTTGGAATAAAGGTGGCACAGAGGACTGGCACAGGATGAATGAATCATGACTGCTGCCAGGAAATCATGCAGAGACCTGCATGATGCATTGCCTGTGGTTGCAAACAAGCTGTACATTCAGGGTATAGTATTCCTTTCTATTGAGAAAGTTGCCACGATGGGACGCACTCAGGGTAATATGGGTGCAGTCTAAAGCACCTTGGATCCTGGGGATGCCTGCAATATGGACGAAGCCTAAAGCGCTCTCATCCTGCTTCACTCTGTCCATGGTCACCACCCTGATACAGCGGTGACTAGCAAACTGCGAGATGTCGCAGTCATCACCTGCTGCAGTCTTAAATGATTCTGTGACATAATAGTTAAGGGCCACGGTGACCTTGACAGCCACAGTCAGTGCTGTTCATGCCCTGGTTTGGGGCTCCAGTTGTGGCTGCAGCAGGTGACATAGCTCGGTGACAGCCTCCTTGGTAAAGCACAGGCACCCAATACATTGCTCCTCAGTGAAGTTGAGATATGGGAAGCGCTCCCTGAAAACCTGCCATGGGTATGGTCTCCTGCATTGTGCTCTCATTCTCCTTCTTCTCCCAGCTGCTCCTGCTCGCTCCTGTTCTCTTCTCTGCTCCCCCTCCTCCTCTAGCCCCAAAGGTAGCCCTACCAGACCACCCATGACTGGAATAAACTCTTTCCAAAGCAGACAATAGCAGTCCAGCACCAGCACAAAGTTGTTCCCAGAAGTCACAATTCACTTGTGGAATACAGAAAATAGCCAAAATATACAACTAAAAGTTAACTAGCAGCCTAAGAGAACAACCCAGCAACTAATCTTTCATACAGAGGATGAGCACTATAAATCGCACTGCTGCAGGATCCTTCCTTATCGTTAGTGCCTTGAGTTGCTGGGCGGGTTCATCATGTGACGAGTCAGACACTGGGGCAGACCCATTTCATAAAAGGGCCTTTATTTAAATAAAGTAATGAGTTTTCAGAATAGTTCGGACGCCTGCCCTGGATGCCGACGGAGAAGCCTAATCCAATATAGGTGGCAGTGCACTTCTGGCGAGGGGCATGCATGCTTGTGTCACCTGCCATATTGGACCTTAGTGCCTGTTTTAGTGCCAATAAATTTGACTGAAATTACACATTTAAAAAATAATATGAATTAGAATTTAATATAAGGTCACCCATTCTGATAGTATTGTGCCTCTATGTGCTCGTGTCAGAGTAATATTACGTGACTCATTAACTTAAGCAGCATCCCATCTAATCTTGCGTGACTGTCAATCAACTGATCTTCGGCATTTTCTGTGAAATCTCAGGGAAATTCCTAATTTTGTTCACCAGGTGGTGCTGCAACAACCCTTTTCTTGGATAGGACCACTAATCACACATAGACACACACCGGACCACTAATCATACATAGACACACACCACCCCACTGAGCCGAAATATTGGGACTAGACCTTAAGCCTCATTGGATCCCCCCCCCCCCCCCCCCCACTGAGCAGCGAAAGCATGATCCTCTCCCTGGCACATTCCCTCAACTGAGCAGAAATATTGGGCCAGCCCCCCCACCAGTCATGAGCACAGCTATGTGGAAGGAACTCCTAGCCCGCACTTGGCACCCCCTGCACGGAGCAGAAAGATGATGATCAATTCCATCCCCATTGAGCATTATTTAGGTGATTGGAGCCCACTCAAGCAATATTCCTTCAGCCCCCACTGACATAGTTTTGGTGATCAAGCCCACACACTTCATCCAAGCACATGTCTCTACTCAGATTGCCACTTACATGATTGGAGGCCATACCTCTCACCAACCACAATGCATCATTTTGGTGAGTGGAATCCAGCCTCGTCACCTGAGCATCTTTCCCCTCCTTGTATCACTTAGCTGATTGGAACCAACCTCCCCATCCTATTTTCCCGTCCTCCTCCTCACCTTCCTCTCCCTCCTCACCCTCTCTCCCTCCATTTTCCCCTCTCCTTCTCCCTCTGCTTCCTCTCCCCTCCATCCTCTCCCTTCCTGTATTCCCCTTTCCTCTTCCTATCTTCCCCTCTCCTTTCCCTCCTCCCTGTCTCTCCCCTCTTTCCCATTTCCTTCTCCCTCCTCCTGATTCCTCTTCCCCTCTGCCTTGCACTGTCACTCCTCTTCTCCTCCTCCTTCCTATGTCTTTCCCCTCCTTCTCCTCACCTCCTCCACCTTTGCATTCCCACCTCCCTCCCTCTCCCCACCTCCCTCTTGTCCCTCGCCCTCTCCACCTCCTCTCCAACTCCTTGCCTTGTCTGTCATTCTTCTGCTCTCCCTTCTGCCTTCTCCCCTCTCCCCCTTCTTGGTGCAATTCAGTTATGCCCTGCCCTCTAACCCTATTTGACCTGAATAATGCACTTATTCTTGAGTCTTTGGCCTGGATTTTCCTCTGAATTGCTGCCTGCTTTGGGACAGTGAACAGACCAAAATTCACTCTTAAAGGCTACTGACTCAAATCTCTCACAAAAAAAGCTGCTTTGCACTCTAAACATGGATTTCTCAATGGAAATACATTTATTTGATGCTATGAAGATGAGGAGGATGAACACATGGAAAAGGTTAGGTTGGAGGCTCTTAGAGTCAGACATTATCAAACGTACCTGTGTGCATAGATACTCACTCACTATGAAGGTCTTACATATGTATCCCCATAGTATGAGAAGGGTGAAAAAAAGAAAAGGAAGTGGCAGAGAAGAGCTAGCAGCCAGCTGTCAGAACAAAGAAAGCCCAACTGATAGCCCAGAACTTTCAATGAATAAAGGTTGACTCACCAAATAGAGTCACTTCACACATACCTGTTCTTCACCCTCTAACCTCACAAATTTCCTCACTCTCTAAGATCTCTGCTAAATTCCTTCATAAGATAGAAGTCTACATTTTGTCTGCCATCATCCAACTCCAAAAAATTCAAAGGAGATACAGAAATTAATTGACAACTTTATGTGATCAATAAATCTTTACTTTAACAACAACATTCACCAGGAAGTGCCAACAATATCTACTCTCCATTTCTTCAACTAATTCTTAACACAATGCTTTGTGCCAGCTAATTTACTCAATCTAGCTCCTAATCTACTGTTCCTATGAAGCTCTCTCATGTGAAGGCATTGGAGGAAGTACATTCATTACCACTGTCCCAGAGAGACAGCGACACCTGCACTCATTTCATACACTGAAGCATAGGTAACTGTCACTCTGGGAGCCATCAATGTCCTTTGGAGTGCTTCCTGTGGTGTCCCAATGCTGCAGCAATTTCCTGGGCTGTCACAGCCTCTAGGGTGTTCTGCAGGTCGTGACTAACCTGCTGCAGTGTGTTGTAGAAGTGGACTCCTCCCACTTATCCATCATTTCAACCATATCTGCAGAAACATCTTGGATTGGTGCTCCTGAATCATTGTTCTTCTGAAGAATGGGTCACTGAGGCCTGGGTCCGTAGGCTCCTCAGCCAACATGGTCATTTCTCCCCCCTTTGTGGAGGAATGGCACTCTCCCACTCAATTACTCCCCAGGTCCTCATTCTCATTCGTGCTCAGTGATTCACCTGGTGACAACCTTTCTGACGGTCTAATTAATTCTGCACAAGTGGGTGCTGGTGCTGGTGCAAGATGCTGAGATGGAGCTGATTGGATTGTGGATCTGGAAATGCCTGGGCAGTCATCAGCCTATGATGTAAAGATAGAAGAGCACGTTTAGCTCAGCACACAGTGATATTTGCCCTTTAAGAAATGGCGAGCGAGTGTAAGGGCATTACCATGATTTCAGAAAGCACAAGAAATTGAAACTACATATGATGAGACTTGCCCAGCTTTTCAATCTACTCTTGCCAGCTGGCCTCCAACCTCACCCTCTCATGCAGGCTCTGATATCCATCTATCTATTAAGTCTAATACCTCCTCTTCCAGGGGACTCAGGGTTCTCAATGATGGTGGTCCTCCTCTGGTTGACCTTCGATTGTGCTGGTTATATACCCTTTTTCCTTTGGATGGAGAGAAAGCAATACCAGAGACCTGTGAGTGTCATGGAGACCAGCCTCATATGAAGTCAGGCATGCATTGATGATTAGAGGTGATGGTGCCTTGTTTCTATAAATGAAGTGTACTTGAAGACTAGCCCTTGTAGCAGGCAACGTCAGTTGAGAGAGTGATTTTGAGTAAAACAAAAGGGTGGTTGAATGTTTGGAGAGGATTCCATTAGCAGAAGTGAGTTTTCCTGACACCCAGGTACATAGAGAGAAAGAGTATGATAGATAAGGAGGTGAGTGAAGCTGTTTGTGTGATGAAAGATGTGTATTGGCACCAGTGTCTTGACTTACCTTGGCCATATTCACATGTGAATGTAGACAATGGTGTCACCAGGATACATGAGCATAGGGATGGTACAGTTAGTTCTGATCTTGTTGTTACTCGATGTCCGCACGCGCGCGCACACACACACACACACACACACACACACACACACACACACACACACTTTCCAACAGGAGCTACTGGATAGTGAGCAGGAGCAGGATCATTGCCTGATTTTTCTCCTTTATACTGCAGGGGCACACTGAGTCTTAAGCCCTGATTTTAACTCCTGATGTGAGTCATGCAGGCAGGAGCCAAAGCAGATAGGAAAGTGTCCAGCCCTTCGCAGTGTGAGGCCCAGGAGGTTTTAACTCTTGGGTCTCATCTGCAGTCTCCCACCTGAACTGAGTGGGAAGCACTAGCTGGCCAGACGGATGGGAGTGGATTTAGGCCGACAGGAGGTCATGGCTCTGACACAAAGGAATTGTCTCCAGCAGTCAGGTACGTGGTTGGGGGGGGGGGGGGGGTGGGGGGAGCGGGCGGTTGGAAAGGCATTGGGGTCGATTTTCATTGACCCGTGGAGTCGGGTTTGGAGGCGTGCGGGGGGTTAAAGTCCCGAATTCGGGGGTCCCGACACCATCGTGCCCCCAACCCGCCTCCATGTAAGTTTCAAAGGAGGTGGGTACCCGCCCCGCCCTGGGACCCGCCTACCCGAGGCGGGAAGGGATTAGTGCCAATTAACTGCCTGTTAACAGGTAGTTAACAGGCAGTTTTTAGCCTAATCCCTATTTTAAAGCTTGAAGTGTGGGATTGCCGATGGCTCCAAACCATGCCAAGTTAGAGGAGTCGGGCCGTCGGGTTGAAGGACTTGGAGGGGTCGAGATGTTAGTGTTCAGGTGAGTGATGTGTGCATGAGTGCAAAGGTAAGTGTGTTTGGTGTGTCTAAAGTGTTTAAAGAAGTTTAAATTACCTGTACTTACCTTTACAGCCTTCCTTCCTCTAGGTTTCGGGAGTCCATCATCTAACTGGCACAGAAAGCAGAATGGCTGCGATCTGTTAAAAGTGACAGCCTGCAGCTTTCTGTGCCAGAGAGATTTCTAACTGAGTCTGTGTAGAAGGACTCAGGTTAGAAGTAAGACTGTCAGTGTTTGACAGCTTCAAACAGCTGTGAAACACTGATATTTCATCTGTCAAAATGTCTTGACAGATGAAATTTCAGTCGGTGGCGTCACCTGTTGCCGGGTGGCCCTTAATTGGCCTGCTGAGCCCACTGGGCGGGCTCAACAAGGCCAATCAAGTTAAAATCACGTGGATTGGCTGCACCTCGATGGAGGCGGGAGTACAACCCCAAAAGTTGTAGTCCCGCCTCCTTCCCGACTTCTGAATGAAAATCACCCCCAATGTGTTCGAGGGGAGGGGGAGGGAAGCAGGAATGCCCCAAGCTTTCCTATTGGGGCCCGCAGAAGCAGTCCTGCTCTTCCTGGCCCACAAGGAAAAATAAATTGCAATTAACTTAGTTTTCTGGGCCTCTTCTTCCTGCGGTACCACTTGCCGCCAGGTTGGAATGGCAGGAAAGCCGCGACGGCCTTGGGTTAAAATTGCAGTCGGCCCTCGATGATGTCATCGGAGGCTGATCTGCATATTTAAAGAAGGACCCCAAGGCTGCTTTGCAGAGGGCCAGACAGTTTCCCATCTGAATCAGCTGCTCAAAATAGCAGGTTAAAGTTGCAACCTGTGGGAGGGCAGTGGGATTGGAGGAGGTAAGTCACCAACTGCCTGCCTGCCCGGTGATATTTTGCCACTTCCTCCAGATAAATTAGAGCATGAACTTTTTAAGTCTTTTCGTGTGACTCCTTCAGTCATTGCATAATTGTAACAGTTTGGTTTTCTAATTAAGGTAATTAACTTGTGCTAATACTGTTAGCAAAAGCTCAGAGCTGGCTATCGTAAATACCAGCACATTTACAACATAATGACCCTTTGTATTCAAGGACAACATTTATTACAGCATTCAATTCCTGAAATGCTGAACCTAATAATATCTTCAAGTTATTATCGTATTCTGAGACCCCTTTTAACCTTTTCCAACTAGAAAATGCAGGGTCTCAAAGACATCCAAATGCCCTACCTTGAAACTGTGAAATTCCTTCTCTTCCCACATGATGCTTATAGTCTGTTTTCTGACAAAGATAATTTTTGTTACCCGGTTGCTACAAGCTAATTACAGTATCAGAAATATCAGTGGATTTACAAGTCATAATGATCCTCTGCTGACAAGGTCATTTACCAAAGTGTTTCGTTCTAAAATGCCCAACCTATTTTTATTCACTTTAGTTGTCCCTACTTTTGAAATAATAATGTTGTTCACATCTTGTAATTATAGGACAATGGGGATAATGTTTCAGGTTTTCAATTTGAAAGATACTTATAGCAAATCTTACACCAGTTTTGAGAAATCTTAAGCACAAGATGTTCTGCCACTGGAAGAATTTTTCGCCACTGGAAGAATTTTTCGCCAATGGAAGAATTTTTCACCAATGGAAAAATAGGACAAGATGAGCTAAAATTAGCACAATTACAGCCTTCACTTTTTTTACATTGGGAAACCAATATGAAATGCGAAGACCCCTGGTTCATGACATGACCAAATTTGAAAACATTTCAAATAAAGATTTGCACTGGTATAATGCCTTACCACATTTTTTAGAAACACCATTAACCAGAAACTTAACTGGACCAGCCACATAAATACTGTGGCAACAAGAGCAGGTCAGAGGCTAGGTATTCTGTGGTGAGTGTCTCACCTCCTGACTCCCCAAAGCCTTTTCATCATCTACAAGGCACAAGTAAGGAGTGTGATGGAATACTCTCCACTTGCCTGGATGAGTGCAGCTCCAACAACACTCAAGAAACTCGACACCATCCAGGACAAAGCAGCCCGCTTGATTAGCACCCCATCCACCACCTTAAACATTCACTCCCTCCACCACCGGTGTACCGTGGCTGCAGTGTGTACCATCTACAAGATGCACTGCAGCAACTCACCAAGGCTTCTTTGACAGCACCTCCCAAACCCGTGACCTCTTCCACCTAGAAGGACAAGGGCAGCAGGCGCATGGGAACACCACCACCTCCAAGTTCCCCTCCAATTCATACACCATCCTGACTTAGAAGTATGTCGCCGATCCTTCATCGTCGCTGGGTCAAAATGCTGGAACTCTCTATCTAACAGCACTGTGGGAGTACCATCACCACACGGACTGCAGCGGTTCAAGAAGGCGGCTCACCACCACCTTCTCAAGGGCAACTAGGGATGGGCAATAAATGCTAGCGATCCCATAAACAAACAAAAAAAAAATCTCAACAAAAGCTGGAATTCCCTGATAATGCCATTGTACGAATACCAAAACAACAGAGACTACAGAGGCTGGAAGAGGCCCTCTCACCACCTGTCCAGGGCAATCAGGAATGGACAATAGATTCGGCCTTGCCAGCATTATTCACATCCTGAGGAAAATACAAATGTAGGCAAATGCAGCAGCCATTTTATATACTGTAAGATTCCACAAATAGCAATGGTATGAATGGCTCCCGATCTCAGTTGAGGGCGGAATGTTTCCTAGGACACTGGGAGAACTCGCTGTTCTTCAAAAACTGCCATGAGATCCTGAACACCCACCTGCGCCACTAGAACTGGCAGCTTGGGTCATATCCAAAAGGACAGCATTGTTGTCTTTACTATTCCAGCAATGAGATTTTTACCTCTTCCTATATGGCAAAAATATTATCAATTTCCTAGTTGCAGAGCCTGCTGACAACTTATGTGGTTTGTTCAGGTTCTGATGTGACACAGGAACAGAGGGAGACAGAGACTACGGCCATGATTTTCACTCCCCTGGCAGGGGTGGGCAGTTAAAATGAGGGCAGCGACTTACCCCTCTGATCCTGCTGCCTTCCCGCTGTGTCCCGATGTTAACCTGCTCTTTTGAGCAGGCGAGCAGGACACCCGACACAAGCTGGTTGGATCTTGTTTAAAGATGACGTCATTGCGATCCGATCTGCTATTTCAGTTGGAAGCCTTCAGTTGAGTGGGCGAGCAGTGGCAGCTTCCCTGTCGGGCACTGGATCGTGGGTCAGAAGAGGCCAAGGCAGGTACATTTTAAAATTTTATTTCAGGCGTCCTTGTGGGCCAAGAGGAACATTAGTGCTCTTCCAGGCCCCACGAGGAAGCCTTGGGTGTAACTGCCCCGGGCTCTCCCACGATTGCATCCAGAACCTCCTCCCCACTACTTACTTGACCGCTGGGACCCAGCTGCAGCATCCTGCCACCCAAATACCCGCTCCCACCCACCTGCTGATCAGGTGGCTAGTGGATCTGGCAGGGTTCAGGTGGGAGTTGGAGAAAATTTATGGAAATGAGGTCTGGACATTAAGATCGGCTATGTCTCCACATTCCCCAATCTCCCCGGATGCACCGCCCACTTTGGGGCTCGTGCACACCGTTCCCACCCCCCATTTAAAATCAGGGCCTATAGTTCCCTTTTTCTTACAGCCTTTATTCATATTCTGTAATATGATTCTCTTTACAATTCTAACCACACTCTTATTCCATAACAATTTTTTAAAATTCATTCCTGGGATGTGGGCGTCGCTGGCAAGGCCAGCATTTATTGCCCATCTATAATTGCTCTTGAGAAGGTGGTGGTGAGCCACCTTCTTGAACCACTGCAGTCATAAAAACACAAGAAATAGGAGCAGGAGTAAGCCATTCGCCCCCTCGAGCCTGCTCTGCCATTCAATAAGATCATGGCTGATCTTCTACGTCAACTCCACTTTCCTGCACTATCCCCATATCCCTTGATTCCCTTAATATCCAAAAATCTATCGCTCTCTATCTTGAATATACTCAACGACTGAGCCTCCACAGCTCCCTGGGGTAGAGAATTCCAAAGATTCACCACCATCTGAGTGAAGAAATTTCTCCTCATCTCAGTCCTAAATGGCCGACCCCTTATTCTGAGACTGTAACCCCTGGTTCTAGACTCCCCAGCCAGGGGAAGCAACTATCCTGTCAAGCCCTGTAAGAATTTTGTATGTTTCAATGAGATCACCTCTCATTCTTCTAAACTCCAGAGAATATAGGCCTAGTCTACTCAATCTCTCCTCATAGGAAAACCCCCCATCCCAGGAATCAGTCTGGTGAACTTTTGTTGCACTTCCTCTATGGCAAGTATATCCTTCCTTAGGTAAGGAGACCAAAACTGTACACAATACTCCAGGGCCTAGAAATTCAGTGGGCTGCGCCACCCGTTAGCGCCTTAAGAGGGCGCTAAGTGGGTCGGAAGCCACTGGCCACGCCTCCCGCTAAATTTAGCGGGATGCTAATGGTGGCGCTAGCCGTTAGCGCTGCGCCGCTACCGATGATGTCATCGGTGTGCGCAGCGCCCCGCTGACGCCCCAATTGCGATATTTAGATGCGCCCCCTGATTTAACGCCAGACGCTATGTGCGACTGGTTCGGGGGGCCTACCTGCGCCGGTAGAGGCGCTAATTAAAGGAGAGGAGCGGGGCGGCCATTTTTGTTGCTGGCCGCCTGCCAGCACCTCTCCGCGCTGCCGTCCCCAGCCTCCTGAGTTCTCCCCCCCGCGGAGTGCCGACTGCGTTCCAAGAGCCCGGCACTTCTCCTCGGTGCCGGGCTCTTTTGCCGGCACTCGCGATCCTCGGGGGTCCAGCTGGGCCCCAGATCGCGCTGCACAAGGCCCCTCCCCTTTAAGAAGGGAAGGAAGGCCTGCAGTACCGCGTGTGGTGCTGCGGCACTTTGCGCAGCGATATTCAGTTGCAGTGCCCCAAGAGGGATGCAGGGCACCTCCAGTAGCACCGTGCTTCCCTCTGGGGCGCTCCAACTGAATTTCCGGCGGGCGGCTGCGATTGCTTCCATGGCGCTACTTTTAGCGCCCTGGTGAGGCTGACGCCCCAAACGGGGCTACAGTTAATTTCTAGGCCCAGGTGTGGTCTCACCAGGGCCCTATATAATTACAGTAAGACATCTTTACTTTTATACTCAAATCCTCTTGTAATAAAGGCCAACATACCATTTGCTTTCCTAATTGCTTGCTGTACCTGCATGTTAACTTTCAGCGATTCGTGTTCAAGGGCACCCAGGTCCCTCTGAACACCAACATTTCCCAATCTCTCACCATTTAAAAAAATACTCTGCTTTTCTATTTGTCCGACCAAAGTGGATAACTTCACATTCCTCCACATTATATTTCATTTGCCATGTTCTTGCCCACTCAATTAGCCTGTCTATATCCCCTTGAAGCCTCTTTTAATCCCTGTGGTAAAGGTATTCCCATAGTTCTGTTAGGGAGGGAGTTCCAGAATTTTGACCCAGCGACTATGAAGGAACGGTGATATATTTCCAAGTCAGGATGGTGTGTGACTTAGAGGGGAACTTGGAGGTGGGGGTATCCCCATGCGCCTGCTGCCCTTGTCCTTCTAGGTAGTAGAGATCACAGGTTTAGGAGGTACTGTTGAAGAAGGAGTTAGTTAATCACTATACTAAAATATTATAAAACTCTAATTTCTTTGTTTCCAACCTTATTTAAAATCGTCAATAACTTTCTCTCGTCTCATAGTTTATTAATAGTCTTTAGTAGTTTCCTTGCACTGTTATATATGATTTTCTGCTTGGTCCTCTCACCTGAACACTCATCCCTTTTGTCTTTCATCGAGGTCAACCTGTTCAGGGCGAGCCACGTGTCTTCTTTCTCTTCTTGATACGCACTTTGTTCTACTCCTTAGTAACCCTCTAGGCCTAGAAGTTCAATGGTGCCGTGCTCTTTGTCCAGGCGCAAGATGGGCACCTAAGCAACCATTATGGCTGTTGGGGCTTGCACGATGGTTATGTGCCAGAAGTGCACTGCCCACTATTTCGGTGAAGTCAGAAAAAAGGATGTCCAGGGTCTGCGCCTGAAATGGCGTTATTACCTTTGCAGATGCAAATAGGGGTCATGATGCCTATTTGAGGCCTCCCATGCAAAATTGGGCTGCCCTGAACGCATTTGGCGCTGGCTATGTTCAGGAAAACTTGGGTCTACATGCAGCCTAACCATCAGTCCTTAAATATTCTTCACCTAAGCGATTCTTTCTCCAGACACCCTTTCCACTTTTGCTTTTTCAGAATCCCCCTTCTACATCTGAAACTTATTTCCCAATCCAGTTTTCTTCAAAGATTAGAACAGATGTCATTAAAGATTAGGACAGACATTTATCTCATTCTTGATCAGGATGTGGTCCTGTGGTCAGATTACTCTCAGGTCACTCAATACTTTCCATTCTATACATTAACCCCAAAATGTACTTTTCATTTGCGTAACACATTAGTTTACATTTTTTAACAGCAGTGGTTAGTTATACAGTTCCAGTAATTTAAAAAAATAATCCATCAATCCCAACAGTAACTCCAATGATGAAGCACTCTGTCAGTATTGTACTGGAGTGTCATTGCTGATTATGAATTCAAAGTCCAGGTATGAAATTCAATCCCACAATCGTCTGATCCAGAGAGAGAATGCCACCAACTGCACCAAGCTGATATACAAAAGAAAATACAAGGTTAATCAGAAAGCACCAAGCTTGACTTTAAAAGGCTTTCTGAAAATTATAGGAGCAAGGAAAGACTGAAGGGGGTAAGGAATTCTGGAAAGCAATAGGATGGAGTAAGTATTGATGCTGAAGACCACCATGATGCATGATATTCTATCTGGGACACCTATCAGGGAGCCTCCCAAATGGTTCTGACACAAAACCTCTGCTTGAGCATTCCTATTGTGTGCTCTACAAGGATCCTAACCCTGGCTTCTATGCTGCTTGGGCATGGTGGGGTTGTGAAGGGGTGTCATCAACTAGGTCTTGCAGGAGGTATCCCTTGTCCTTAAGCATTCATCCTGTCACATTCCTCACTAGGTCTAATAGTGGGGGCATGGTAGAGCGTCTGAGTGTAAAAGCATTGTGGCAGTTCCCTGGGTACCTAGCACAGACCTGTACAATATTATTCCTGTGATAGGCCACTAGCTGGACATTGATAGAGTGGCATCCTTTTCTATTGATGAATGTTACTAGCTTGTGTTCTGATGTCATGATTAGCCACGTGCATACAGTCAATCATGCCCTGAATGTGAAAAGCCAGGTACTACTGCAAAGTCAGGTTTTCAGTCAGGTGTTCCTCCTCTGGTTGTCCTCTGTGATGCTGGTTATATACCCTTTAACCTTTGGACCGGAAGAAGATAATGTTACTGTCCCATGAGTGTCATGGAGACTTTCCTCTTTTTGAGGTCATGCATGCCCCTCTAATGAATTGAAGACAAACAGAATCCTTTGTGGCAGACGAGGAAAAGAAAAGAAAGACTTGCATTTATATAGCGCCTTTCATGACTACAGGACGTCCCACAGCGCTTTACAGCCAATTAAGTACTTTTGAAGTGCCGTCACTGTTGTAAGTGAGTTGAGAAAACAATTTTTAGTATAAAAAGGATCTTGATGTTTGGAGATGCCTATTTGAGGCCTCCCATGCAAAATTGGGCTGCCACTTGGGCTACATAAGCCTGTGTATTGTGTATATCCTTTAGAACCCCCCCCCCCCCAGACTTGCTTAGTAAATACCTATGAACCAACTCCTGTCTTCAGTGTCTTTATCTACACACGGACACTACAACTTTCCCTAACCACCATAGCTTCAGTGGAAGTGCCGTGGAAACCCTGGATTTACATCGCTTATCTGGGGTTTCTGCAGCTTTTCTGCCGGTTACACCAGAGGAGCAGGAGAATCACTGTGGAAATTCCCCCCACTTATAATCAACGGTTGTTTATTTCTGTTCTCAATGGAAAAATCATACAGCATAACATCAGATTTCTCTCTCTCTTTCACTCTCTGTGCATCAAATAACCTTGCTATTAATAATTGATTCGAATTCTATCATTCCCATGGAACTCCAGAAGACACTGCATTATTGCATCTGCTTTTGGCATTGAGTCAACTCAGATCTCTGATAAAGTAACTGTTCTGCAGAGACAAGCTGCGAATATTGTTATTGATTAAAGCAGGGTTTAATGGCCTGTTTATAATGAAGCTATATTTCAAAAATTGTTTAAAAAAAAGTAACTTTTGAAACTAACAAGAAAGGTTATGCAGAAGATGTCATTTTTCTGATAATATGGTTCATTAATAGTACAGCAGAGCAAGAAAATAAATTAATTGTGAGTTATGAATATAACAAAATTTACCATATTTTACAGAGTTAGAGAAGTGAAATCTTGTTCTTTGATCTCTTGTACCCTCCTTAAGATTAATACCTGCAATAGCTTTGCCATACAATGCAGCTTTGTGGTCCTGACCACATTTTAGAATGCCATGCTGAAAGCAGCAGTGTGAAGTTCAGAGCCAGAGTTGAAGTTTTAGCATGAATTGAAAACTGGTGAATAGATGTACTGTCTCTAGACCACCAAGTATCAAACTTGATTATCACCACATAAGCCGCAGTGATCAGACACCACTAAACTATCAGAGACCAAACATACTGCAACTACTAGACTGCCAAGACCAGATACACCTACCATAAATTGTCAGGCATTAGGCCACATGCAAATCCACCTCCCTCCTCCCATCACCACCACTAGTGGATCACCAGATCTGTAATCACCGCTGGACTGTCAGGAATTAGATTCCCTACTAAACCAACAAATATATGCTAAGTATATAAATAAATTAAATCATGGGGTGAATTCCTGCTGGGGTTCTACCGATTGCCCGCCATAATTTCGGCAGAAGATCAGCGTAAACCCTGAACAAGCACATGAATGGTAATTTCTGCTGTTTCTCCAGGGTTTCGCTGAAATTATGGTTTATGATGGAGAGGTCCACTGTGGAAATTACAGGTAGATCCTTTAGTGTTGAGACAAGTTCCAAGTATTGTCCACTATAACTGTCAAGACACTAAGGGACAATGAAAATATAACATATGTACACAATGGATATTTTCTGTCTGCGCATATTAATGCACACTTTTTAATAGTTTGGGTTAATTCACATTACTAAGGTGGACTACAGAGACCTTTACTTTACTTCTTAATATGCTATGTTTATCTGGATGTATTTGATGCTGAAGTTGGAAGCAAAAAGTGGAAAACTGTTTCATTTTGTAGTATTGATAATTTGTGTGTTGACAAGTACAAAAATGCACAAGTAAAAACAACGCCTTTAATCTATACAGTGGTGTTCCCCAGGGGTCGGTTCTAGGACCACTGCTTTTCTTGATATATATTAATGACTTGGACATGGATGTACAGGGCATTATTTCAGAATTTGCAGATGACACAAAACTTGGAAGTATAGTGAACAGTGAGGAGGATAGTGATAGACTTCAGGAAGACATAGACAGGTTGGTGAAATGGGCGGACACGTGGCAGATGAAATTTAACGCAGAAAAAAGCGAAATTATATATTTTGGTAGAAAGACTGAGGAGAGGAAGTATAAACTAAATGGTACAATCCTGAAGGGGGTGCACAAACAGAGAGACCTGGGGGTATATGTGCACAAATCGTTGAAGGTGGCAGTAGGTTGAGAAAGCAGTTAAAAAAGGCTTACGGGATCCTGAGCTTCATGAATAGAGGTATAGAGCACAAAAGTGTGGAAATTATGATGAACCTGTATAAAACACTGGTTTGGCCCCAACTGGAGTATGGTGTCCAATTCTGGACACCACACTTTAGGAAGGATGTGACGGCCTTAGAGAGGGTGCAGAAAAGATTTACGATAATGATTCCAGGAATGAGGGACTTCTGTTATGTTGATAGACTGGAGAAGCTGGGGTTGTTCTCCTTGAAGCAGAGAAGATTGAGAGGAGATTTGACAGAGGTGTTCAAAATTATGAGGGGTCTGGACAGAGTAGATAGAGAGAAACTGTTCCCATTGGCGGAAGGGTTGAGAACCAGAGGACACAGATTTAAGGTGATTGTCAAAAGAACCAAAGGCGACGTAAGAAAAAACTTTTTACGCAGCGAGTGGTTAAGATCTGGAATGCACTGCCTGAAAGGGTGGTGGAGGCAGATTCAATCACGGCTTTCAAAAGGGAGTTGGATAAGTATCTGAAGGAAATAAATTTGCAGGGCTATGGGGAAAGGGCGGGTGAGTGGGACTAACGGAGGTGCTGTTGCAGAGAGCCAGCATGGGCTCGACGGGCCGAATGGCCTTCTTCCGTGCTGTAACCATTCTATGATCCTATGACCTAAATGTGCTTGGTTTGAATTATGCCAAATTTGAGTATCTCAGAATACATTTGTAATGGCCTATTAGAGGTGTGTTTAGAGCTTGCCTTCAGCACCTGATGTTTGGAAATTGTAATTGATAATTGCTTTATATTGTAGAGAAGCCTGTTTTCATATGTTAAATAAATATTTTATCCTATTGAGATCATTTCCAGTCATTTGTACGAGAGTTTTTTTGATCTACCACTGTAACTTCAATGGAAGATCAATGAAAACCCTGAGAAATGGCATGAACAGCTGTTTGCTGAAGCTACGGTGGAGGATTGGGGAACTCCCGTAGAAATTCTACCCCATGCATATCTCTTTAAAGATTAGAACATTTGGTAGGGTGAAATTAACACAGCACAGTGCTGCTCACATACACTGTACCTCGATATAGTTTGTCACAGGTTTTTTCCACTTGCCAAATTATTGATATTGGCTATGTTTTCATATAAAGTTGCTCAGTGAAGATCATGCATTTTCCACAGCAAAAGAGAAAAAAATACTTTGGGGCCGATTTTCCTGGAGCCGTCAGGTGGGCTTTCAGGCGTGTGGGGGGGGGGGGGAAATTGCAAAAATAGGGGGTCGTGACCCCCCCCCGCCTGATTCCCCGCCCCATCCGATTTTCACCCAGGCGTTTCTGTCCGACCCGAGTCAGTCCCGCAAGCAGCAGGTGGGACTGGTCTTCAGGCACCTTAATCACCAATAATTAGCATCTATAATGCCATTTTAAGGGGCCCTTGCTATTTTCAGCCTTTTCCCATGTTAAGCACGCCTGTTGGGAACCCCGCTGATGAAACCTGGCATGAACAATATCGGATTCCTGACTATCAGCTGCAGGTCAATCAGGAAAGAAGAGATTTAATCAGACATCATTTGTAGGTTGCAGGACCTTGTTGTTTCAGGCTTGGGGCAACTTGTTCCAGGCTTAGGCACAGCTGTGGAAGGTTGGAGCCTCACACACTTCTCCAGTGTGAGCTCCTGGGAAGCCCCTCTCGCCACCCTCACTCAGCGCTTCCTTTACTGAGGCACCTACCAGAAGCATGGGAGGCCTTTTTTCCTTCCCCTCTTGGCATTAGAGGAACTCCAGCCCCATTCGCGAAATGATACACGCCACAACTGTAGAAGTTGCCATCAGAAATTTTATTTCCAATAACCAACTGATGGCATTTTTAAAACAAACACAACATTCCACCCACGTGACTACCCTTGTGACTATTAGTGCTTTATTTTCCTCTTACGAGTGCTCCTACATAGTGGTTCCCCTGTGGCTTCAGCAGATGGGGAGGCCCCTTGCTCACTTTCCTGTTGCTGCTGTCTCGACACCTTTGGCGGGCGTCCTCTGGGATGGCGAACCTGTGAGGGCTCGCCAGCAGTCTGCCGCTCCTGCGGCTGTGCAGGGGTTGAAACCTCTATCTCCGTTGGGTATGGACTCTGGCGGGGCTCTGACCGAGGGCTCTGCAGTGGCATGGAAGTGTGAGCGCTTGGAGAGGAGCCCCCACTTCCTTGAGGTCTGCCACCAACCTCCCTCTCATGGGTCAGGTCCACCTCAGTGCCTGCAAGTGGCTTGAGAGCAGCTTGCTGCACATCAGGGGGGCCATGGGGACCCGTTTCTACAATGGCAGTCCTACTCAGAGGGCCTGCCATGAAGGTCTGGTTTCTCTGTTCAATAGCTGACCATTGCTCCTCCAGAGATGTCATTCTATTCTGAACACTCACCATGTTTTCAACACTCTGGTGACTTAGCTCCTCCATGGCCGTAGCCATTCTCTCCTCTACTGTAGCCATCCTTTCCACGGAGGTTGCCATCCTTTCCGTGGTGATGCGTTCATGCGCCAATGACTCCACTAAGGCTCTGCTCATGTTCGCTATGGACTCCTCCATTCGCTCTACACTCGCAGTGACCCTGGAGACAAAGCCTGCCAGAGACTCCTGCATCTGTGCATGGAGATCCATCACCTCTTCTCTTGCGGATGGATCCAGAGGCAGAGGGTCGACATGCAGCTCAGCTGAGCTGGCAGAGTCCTGCGCTCTCCGACGAGGACTCTCCACTGCTGTCCCTGTCTCCACAATCTGCTGATGCTCACTTGTGAGCTGTGAAACACTAGGTGACAACACTACTCTATGTCCCGAAGGTCCCCCCGAGGTGTGAGTGTCTGCGCTGGTGCTGGGTGCGCTTTCTTCTGCTGATGCTGCGCCCTCAGAGGTTGGAGCTTCCTCTGAGGAGTCTGGCTGCTCAGCCTCTTCCTCCTCCGCAGTGGGGACAGGGGCTCTGGATGGTCCTGTGGGGAAGTTAAGGAAAGAGTTAGAGATGTGATGCCAAGGTTACATGCTCATTGGATTTTGCAGATGTTCATAAGTCCAAATGATGTAGCTTCAGAATCATAACAGCGACTCATGCTATGTCAGTGAGAGAGATGGAAAACGATTCTGTCACCAGCTTGCGGGACTGCCCCATCTCTCCTTTCCCAACTTCCGCAGCCACATCAGCCCTGACAATTTCCAGCACTCCTTCCTCCCAGGGGGTCAGGTGGGCTATTGAGGGTGAGCCTCCTCCAGTCCTGGCTCGCTCTCTGTTGTTGTGAGCTCTCTTTTCCTGCAATGAGGGAGACTAGTGGAGTTTGAGTGAGACTGAAGGAGTGAGTGTAAAGACTGCATAGCATAGATACTTAGAGGGAGACAAAGATGGTGTGAGGCTGCAAGACCAAGGGCCCTCCCTGTGTGTTGTCAGTTGTGTTCAAAGCATCAGAGTGAGAGGGAGTGTGAGGGCTGCATGGTGGAATAGTTATGTGAATGTGAGCATAGAGAGCGAGGGAATGGGTAAGGGTGCATGGATGTGACTGTGAAGTGGAATGTGGAGGAAGAGAATGCTAAAGCTGAGTGCTGGTGGGGAAAGGCAATGGGGATCAATTTGAGGGTGATGGAAACTTCATACTTACTTTTCCTGTACGGTGAAGGTCATGGAATCGTTTCCGACACTGTATCCAGGTTCTTCTGGTGACTCCCAGTGAATTGACATCTGCTGACACCTGCATCCATGCAGCCTTGTTCTCAGTGGGAGGCCTCTTCCTCCCTGACCTAGGGAAGAGGACCTCCCTGTGGGCCCTAACCCCATCCAATAATGCCTGCAGTGAAGCCACAGCTGCTGCTGCAGGCTCCTCTGCCATCCTGTATGGTTCGTTTGGAAGCCTGCAGATGAAGCAATGCTTGCTGTGGACCTTAAAAGCACCACGAATGATGACATCATAGTGTGCGACTTTCTGACTGGAAATAGTCAATTAGCAAGAGTTCCCACACGCTGGAAATGAATTGGCCAATTGAGGGAAAATTGCATCAATCTGGCTGACCCATTTAGATTCGTGTGGGAACCCCGACATTCGGGGAACCCGACAAATCCCCACACCTGCAGGAAAATCGCCCCCAATATGTCTTCTATCAAAATAAAAAGTAATATTACAACAACTCTTTTAAGTGTGTAAAGTTGCTAATTGATGAATGCTATAAACATCACGTGATTTTGGAGGTGCCTGGTCTGTTTCATTACTTTCCTATAATGGCAAGGCTGGGATCAGAAACTCGGATGGTGAATCCTAGATGTGAATACTCAGTTTAAAGTATCCTGGGTAAATTTGACAATTTGGCACTCCTTGCAGAGTGTTTGAGCAATGGCAGCACATATTGTCGATTTGGGGGCAGAGGTCAATGCACCCAATTTCTGTTGCTTAGGATTTTCTATCCATCGTAATGGACAGGAAATTGTGTGGGCTGTGAAATACACTCAGTGACCTCCATGCCTAAAATTACAATATGTGTTTCTGTCACTTACAACTCTACTGTTAAATTGGAAAATTTACCACTTATTATCTTCTGAAACCAAAACGTTAAGTAATAATTCCTGAAACTTTCTAATATCCCGATTCTTTTGCCATTGCATCTGCTATATTTTAACATTAAAGGCATATTATTTTCTTAGGCTTTCTTTAAAGCAAGAGTATGTGTTCAAAATTATTCAATTACCCTTATTATGTTTAAGTCTTCAGCTTCTAAGTTCACCTGAAAAGTAATTATTATTTCTAACACTTGTCATGATTCCAATGGAAATGTAGAAACTGCAATTTTAGCTACTTTGCATTCCATTTCTCAACTACTTGATGATGTAAGGACAATGAATCCACAAACATTAATAAAAAGGTAACAAATATTGTGATCAGGAACATCTGGACTGCCTGGAGTAAGTCCATTAGTGAAAAGCTGTACATCTGCACTACAAATTCCAGACACTTAGGGCTGTTTGTGCAGCTGCTCTGAGCATGCCATTATCCGTGGGAGCAGACAGATGGCATTCCTACATTATCAGGCAGTCATTTTGTGACCAGATAGGTTGCAATTCTGACTCCAAATCAATTGAAATGGGAACTTCTACAGTTTTGCTGAACCCATGGGAACACTGCCATGAACTCATTTTTAATGTAAATTGGATTTTTGTGACCTCAGGAATCAAATTCAATAAAGATAAGTATCTAATTTTAAAAATAACATGCACCCAAAGAATTCCTCTAAGGTCATTTTGTTATGAAGTTCCTTTAGACTAACATCATCTCAATAGGATAATAAACTTGGAATGACCTAGTTACTTGCCTACTTACCTCCAGTTTCCCATGTATCGTTGAATAAAATGAACTGCACTATGAATAAATACTGGAAAGTCTTTTAAAACCCATCGTTCAGCCCAACATAACTGACCATGTGACATCAGTAATGGTTTAATTAGCAATGGTTTACCCAGGAGCTTTGAGCCACTATCTGTTCATTAGAAGTACAGAAAAGTGTATAAAAAGACTTGACTTTCAATTGAATCAAATGATTATACCTTTTAATTGCAATCCTGCATCATCTAACATTCACTAAGATTTAAGATCAAATCATTGGTTTCATGGAAAAATCCAATTCTCCCAAGTAGATAAATGAATAAAAAAAACGATCTTAAGCATTTTAACACTCCCTTTTACATTGAGTACAATCTATTTTCTTATTCAGTAGTCCATGTGCTTTTCAATTCCCTTACCAGATTCCCAATATAGATCGCTTCATAGCCTTCTGTCTTTCAGTACACCCCATTTTATGCTTTTATAAGGACACTGAGTGGTTATTCCCTGTAGGTGAACAAGCAACTGCTAACTCAGTAATACATTGTCTAGGAGATAAATGAACACACGTTTTAAAATGTGGTGATTTTGATGATGCTGTCCTTCCAGAAGTTTAGCCTATGGAAATGTAGCACATTGAGACAGTAAACCAACAGCCAAGCAACAGCCATCTAATGAAGACCCATATGGTTTAGAAAGGCCAAAGTAAGACAGATCAAAGAAGGTGTTGCAGCCATATCAAACAACATCACATTGGTGAGTCTTTGGTGAGTAATTCCCCAATTCCCATGAAATCATTAAAAAGAGCTGCAATTTTTCTTGAACATTTTAGCCACTCATCATAACTTTAACAGTGAACAACACTGTGGTAAACCACTGTTGTTAGTATTGTTGTACTTGTCTGTGCATGCCTCAGCTGACTCCGCCCCTGGCTCCACCCTCATGGCTGGGTATAAAGGTCGCTGCTCAGAAGCCTCCGGCCCTTTTGGATACCAGGCAACCCCAAGAGGCATGCTCTGTTCTTTGGTAATAAAAGCCTGTTTATTACTTACTCAATCTCCAGTCTTTTGTAGCAATTGATAGTGCATCAATTTTATTACCAAAGTTAAATGTTGGCTGCGGATGCTGATCAACCGATGGCGCAAAACGCTGAGCAGCAGGCGCTGCTGCGAGCCCTCAGACCAACATGCCTGGACCTAGACCCCCAAGAAGCGGGTTCGTCGACTAAATTCGCACAATGGCTGCGTTGCTTTGAGGCGTATCTGGAAGCCTCGACCGTGACTCTTGATGAAAATAAACTGAAAATCCTGGCCTCGAAGGTGAGCCACCAAGTCTATACTTTAATCCAAGATGCGACGACCTACGCGGCGGCTATCGACCTACTGAAAGGGCAGTATGCACGCCCGGTTAACACGGTCTATGCCAGGCACCTTTTAAGATCTCGCAGACAGCAGCCCGGGGAATCGGTGGAAGCCTTCCTACGGGCACTGCGGGTACTCGGACGCGGCTGCGACTGCAAGGAAGTATCGGCCGCGGCACATGCGGAGGGACTGATACGAGACGCTTTCGTTGCGGGTCTAAGGTCCGACTACTCCCGGCAGAGGCTGCTGGAGAAGGGTGAAATAGACCTGACAAAGGCAGTGTCCCTCGCGCTCTCGCTCGACGCGGCCCACAGAAATATGGACGCTTTCTCCCCTCATCGCCCCGCGCCGTGGACGCCGCAATCTTGGGCCATGGGACCGCCACCTCCAACTGCTGCAGCGATGTCCAAGGCACAAAAATGCTATTTTTGTGGCCAAGCTAAACACCCTAGAGCACGCTGCCCCGCGAAGAATGCTACCTGCTCCGGCTGCGGGAAGAAAGGTCACTACGTTAGCGCCTGCAAAGGGAAGACCGCTAACGCCAGCAGCGCTGCGTGCGAACCGTGGGCGCAGCCATCTTGTCCGCCATCTTGGGCTCCCCCAGCCGCGTGGGGACCGTGGGCGCCGCCATTTTGTTCGCCATCTTGGACGCCTCCGACTTCGGTTACGGGGGACCCGGACTCCACCACCGCCTCATCGGACGACCGCATCGACACGCTTGAACATACGCTGGCTTCCGTGACGCTGGATCAATCTCTCCCGCATCAACTGTCCAGGTCCATGATGGACATTACGGTAAACGGCTGCGCCACTACCTGCCTTTTTGACAGCGGGAGCACGGAGAGTTTTATACACCCCGACACGGTGCGCAGTTACTCTCTCCCGGTCCTGCCGACGCGTCATCGCATCTCTATGGCTTCCAAAGCCCAGTCAGCGGACGTCGGTGGCTACTGTATGGTGACTCTTTCAGTGCGGGGTACTGAATACAAAAATTTTAAACTTCTGGTCCTGCCCCATCTCTGCGCTGCCGTCCTACTGGGGTTGGATTTTCAGTGCCACCTTAAGAGTGTCACTTTAGCGTATGGTGGACCCCTCCCCCCTCTCACAGTCTGCAGCCAGCAGTTTTTAAATCGCCCGCCGCGCGCCATTTGCAGCCTCTCCACCCTTAAAGTCTCCCCCCCCTCCTTGTTCGCTAACCTCACCCGCGACTGTAAGCCCATCGCTACCAAAAGTAGGCGTTACAGTGCCGGGGATAGGGGTTTCATTAAATCCGAGGTAGCGAGACTCCTGAAGGAAGGGATTATCGAGAGCAGCAATAGCCCATGGCGAGCACAAGTGGTGGTGGTGAAGGCTGGCGGCAAACAGCGCCTAGTTATTGACTACAGCCAGACGATCAACCGCTACACCCAGCTGGATGCATATCCACTCCCCCGCATATCTGACATGGTCAATCAGATAGCACAATACCGGGTGTTCTCGACGATTGATCTGAAGTCGGCATACCACCAGCTCCCCATCAGGGCTGAGGACCGCCAGTACACAGCTTTTGAAGCTGACGGTCGGCTCTATCACTTTCTCAGAGTTCCCTTCGGCGTCACCAACGGAGTTTCTGTCTTCCAACGGGAGATGGACCGGATGGTTGACCAGAACGCGCTCCAGGCCACTTTCCCATATCTAGACAACGTCACCATCTGCGGCCACGACCAGCAGGACCACGACGTTAATCTAGAGAAATTCCTCCGGACGGCCCAGCGGCTGAATCTCACATACAACAAAGACAAATGTATGTTTCGTACTACGCGCCTTGCTATTCTTGGCTGCGTAGTGGAGAACGGAGTCATCGGCCCAGACCCCGATAGAATGCGCCCCCTTATGGAGCTCCCCCTCCCCCACTGCCAGAAAGCACTGAAGAGATGCCTGGGGTTTTTCTCTTACTATGCGCAGTGGGTGCCCAACTATGCGGATAAAGCCCGACCCCTCATCAAGTCCGCCTCCTTCCCCCTGACAGCAGAGGCCTGTGCAGCCTTCACTCTCATAAAAGGAGACATTGCGAAGGCCACAATGCACGCTGTGGATGAGTCCCTTCCTTTTCAAGTGGAGAGCGACGCATCCGACTTTGCCCTAGCTGCAACCCTTAACCAGGCGGGGAGACCCGTGGCCTTTTTCTCAAGGACCCTCCAGGGCCCCGAGATTCGACACTCCTCTGTCGAAAAGGAGGCCCAGGCCATTGTGGAAGCCGTGCGACATTGGCGGCATTACCTGGCCGGAAAACGATTTACCCTGCTCACTGACCAGCGTTCAGTGGCTTTTATGTTTCATAATAAGCAGCGGGGCAAAATCAAGAATGACAAGATCTTAAGGTGGAGAATCGAACTCTCCACCTACAATTACGATATCTTGTACCGGCCCGGGAAACTCAATGAGCCCCCAGATGCTCTATCACGTGGTACGTGCGCCAACGCGCAGGTTGATAGGCTACAGACCCTCCACAATGACCTCTGCCACCCGGGGGTCACCAGGTTCTTCCATTTTATCAAATCCCGTAACCTGCCCTACTCCATCGAGGAGGTCAGGACCATGACCAGGAACTGCCAGATCTGTGCCGAGTGCAAGCCGCATTTTTATAGGCCAGACAGAGCGAGCCTGATCAAAGCCACGCGCCCCTTCGAGCGGCTGAGCATCGATTTTAAAGGGCCCCTCCCCTCCTCTGACCGCAATGTGTACTTCCTCAATATAATTGATGAGTACTCCCGTTTCCCGTTTGCCATCCCTTGCTCGGACATGACCAGTACCACGGTCATTAAATGTCTGAATGACCTCTTCGCCTTGTTCGGTTTCCCTAGCTATATCCATAGCGACAGGGGCTCATCTTTTATGAGCGACGAACTTCGGCAGTACCTGCTCGCGAGAGGCATTGCTACAAGCAGGACCACCAGCTACAACCCCCGGGGTAACGGCCAGGTGGAAAGGGAGAATGCGACAGTCTGGAAGGCAGTCCTTTTAAACTTAAAATCTAAGGGCCTTCCGACCTCCCGCTGGCAGGATGTCCTCCCTGCGGCGCTCCATTCCATTCGGTCGCTGCTCTGTACACCCACCAATGCCACTCCTCACGAGAGAATGTTCTCCTTCCCCAGGAAGTCCACGTCGGGGATTTCGCTACCAACATGGCTGACTTCTCCAGGTCCCGTCCTACTGCGGAAGCACGTGAGGACCCATAAGGCGGACCCCCTGGTCGAGAGGGTGAGCCTCCTCCACGCTAACCCGCAGTATGCTTACGTGGTGTACCCGGACGGGCGGGAGGACACAGTCTCCATTCGAGACCTCGCACCTGCAGGTGCTCCTGAAACACCCTCTTCGCCACCCACCGCTACTCCTGCCTACCCCCAGGACACAGTCCCCGCACGAGACCTCGCACCTTCGGGTGCCTCTGAGAGACCACCATCGCTACCTCCCATTACCCATGCTCTGACCCCTGTAGACGGCATGCAGCAGCCCCAGGGTCCGCCACCTGCTACACCTCCTCTGAACGAGACACCGGGTTCACCGTTGGATGCTGCACCATCACCGCCGCTGCTGCGACGCTCAGGACGGCTTACAAGGCCTCCTGATAGACTTCAGTACACGAATTTTTAGTGCACTTCACCCCGCCGGACTCAATTCTAAACAAGGGGTGAATGTGGTAAACCACTGTTGTTAGTATTGTTGTACTTGTCTGTGCATGCCTCAGCTGACTCCGCCCCTGGCTCCACCCTCATGGCTGGGTATAAAGGTCGCTGCTCAGAAGCCTCCGGCCCTTTTGGATACCAGGCAACCCCAAGAGGCATGCTCTGTTCTTTGGTAATAAAAGCCTGTTTATTACTTACTCAATCTCCAGTCTTTTGTAGCAATTGATAGTGCATCAAACACCATTTCAGATCTATTCCAAATATGCTGCATATTAACTTGGGCTGTAAATCACAGAAACAACTGATGTGAAGGCACATTGCTACCAAAGGTTTCTGGCTGCATAAGGCTACAGTTATACTATAGATATCAGTCTGGAGATGGTCTTATAACTTCCTGTTTACACACTGGAAATCAGATCAGGATCTGACTTCTGAGCTATATTGCCACTTTTGTGTCAATTCATTGCTGGAACGACTTCATATCAATGTGAAAGTGGCAGTATAGCTTCACCCCAAATAAGTATATATTTATACAATACTCAACAGTGTAATCCTCACAGGATAAACAAATGTTGAAACCATCCAAAGGGCTGAATTTTGCCGGCGCTCAGAGAGCGGGTTTGGAGGCAGGTCCACTGTCAAAATCTAAATGATTGACCGCAGGTTGGGAGCCCGCTCCGAACATTTCAGAACAGACCCGACACCAAGCGGTGGGGGAGGCATTTAAGATAGTTAAATGCTTGTTAAACGCTTGTTAACTACTATTTTGCCAGCCTATTTCTATTTTACCACTTTTTTAACAAGGTTCACGTTGTTCGGAGATCACATCAGGTAAGTAGGTCGGATTCTCTATGTCTCCCCATTGCAGTGAATAGGTGACAGCTGCAAAAGTGGTATGGAAGCTACCATTTCACAGCGGGTCACTTTCCAATGTCAGAAACTTGAGCCTTCAGGACTTGGAAGACACTTTTGAGCTGTATGCAGTTTGGAAGTGTTTGAAATAAACTCTCTATCCATTGTCACCTTCTTGGAGCAAGCGCTCTCATGATTGACAGATCGCTTCTGTCATCTCAACTTCAACTGCCATCTATTCCAGCAACATCGGTGCCCTTGAAAAAATTTCACCTTGGACCTCTGAATCCCTCCACGATCAGCCCCAACACCAACAACACCAGGCACACCAACATCACCAACAACAATACCAACCTTCTCCGTAATCACCTGATGCTACACAGGGCATCAGCACCCGACCACATTACTGTCCGGGAGGCCAGCGATGGCATCACCAGATATACTTCACTTGACGCTGTACACCCTGGCTGCCACATGATACACTAGCTTGACACCACCCCACACCAGCACCATAAAGCATCCCTACAATGTCCAAGCCATTCCTTTCACACTCTTCACATTTGTGGAGGGCGGGGGGAGGGGGGGTGCGGGGTGGGAAGCCATGTCTCAACATTCACTGGAACTCACTAAGGCACTTCCAAAGGTGAACACAGATCTGTCCAATAAGGCAAAGTGTTGAAAATAAAGATTTCAATGTTTGACAACACATTCATAGAAAATTGACATGAACATTGCATAAGACGCCCAAGTGCTTACCCTTGTGTGTTGTTAGTTGGTATGATTGGACTAGGATGAGGGTGAGTGTGAGGAGTGGCTAGTGAGATGGGGATGTGATAATGTAGATAGAGAGGGATGGGTGGAGGTGCAAGGTAAGTTGGTGTGAGTAAAGATGTGCAGGAGTAGGCTAGGGAAGGCAGAGTTATGGGGATGTGATGAGTGGCACAGCAGGGTGAGGTTGAATGTGGCTTTGCAGTAATGTTTCGTGATCTTCTGAGATAATTGAACGGTTTGCATCACTGTAGCCTGGTCCTCCTGACGACATCCCTGCTTTTGCCCTCCTGTGCAATGTGCAACCAGGCTGCACTGGTGCCGTGGGGAGGTCTCTTCCGCCCATTGGAAGGGAAGAGAACCTCCCTGCATGCTGTGACTCCCTCCATAAGCATATGGAGGGAGTCATGGGAGAGCCTGGGTGCAGCCATGCACCTTTGTGCAGTGCTTGTCAGTGTTTGCAGCACCGCAATGCTGCAGAACACTGGCAGGCTACTGTCAAAATGAATGTGGCCGTGGTCCTTTTAAGGAAACCGGCTGATGACGCGTCATCAAATGACGTCATCAGACCTGCTTCCTTTTAATTGGACAGGAACCTCGCAGGGCGGGCTGAACAGGCCCAATCAATGGAGAGCAGCTGCAGCCGGGAACGGGACTGGGGCCCGACAACCACCTCTCCCGGTGCGATCCCGCCTTCGCCAAAAGCCTGTTAAATACTTATGTAACTAAGGCCGTCTGTATTACTCCAGCCCCACAGATTTGCATATATAGTAATTTTTATTTTCCAGGATAGACATTTCTGATTATAATGCATCTTTAACTGAGTACCAGAAGCAAAATTACAAGTTATAAAAATATGTTCAGAAGCAGTCAATTATAGGAGCACCCACTGACTAAGGAGTCTACCCAAATGCAGTAAGGTAAAAATTTTTTACATAAAGTTGAAATCCCAAATATGACAGCCTACATTTCTTTGAATTAAAATAAACATCTTTTCAAAGCTGAAATGCCAATTAAGGAAGGCAACCCAACAAGGCCATGAAAAATACATGATTTGCTTTGAAAACAGCAATGAATTATTTACCAAAATAGAACTGACAGGGGGAAAAAAGGGCGAGTGTCTGATCTAAAGATAAAGGTAAAGAATTGGATGTGAAAGTGTTTGGCTGAATAAAGTATGCAGACCTATGGAGAATGATGCTTCAAAGAGATCATTCTAGATGTGTAATTGTACCTGATGTTGGGCTGCAAGATGTTCTTCGGGATAAAGTTAATTTTCTCAATCAATAAGGAGAGGATTAGAGTTGTGGTTTTTTTCCAATGATTTTTTATCCATTGTTGCTTTTCTTTAAAATTACACGCACTGCATTGTAATCACTCCTATTCCACTCATTGATTGTGAAATATGCAACTAACATTTTAGTGACATCTATCAAAATTGAATGCACCTCTCCATGGACAGATTGATAACCACAACAAAACTTGATAAGAGCACTATGTGCTGTCTGCTCATAACACATGGTTAATAGTTAAAGCTTGATCTTGACTTCCTACTTGTAGATTAAACTTCAGCAGTAAACGTTTGCACCGCCACATCCCAATTGTCCCTTTCCTGATACTTTACTGCTGCAGCAAAGTGAATATACAATGTAAAAAATAGCTCTGATTAGTAAAACAGTGCAGTAATAATGCATATCTTGAAAAAACATTAGTGTGTGGCGGAGCCACTAAGGGACTCCGATCAGTTGTATATAATCCCCTTTAACAATATGTTAACTACAGCCGGAGTCTGTATCTTTGTATATACTGTTTGCATGTACAGAGCGCAGTCCCTTTAAGAGCGCGGGCAAACGCGATGACGTCATGCCGTTCATCACGTGATCCCCACCGGCGGGAAAAACGTGATGACGTCATGATGCCAGCCACGGGACCGCCCAAGCAGTCCTTGTGGAGCCTCCGAACTGACTAGACCTGTATTCGTAGTTCTCGTGCATTTATTTGTTAAACTCAGTTTGTTTTACATTAAACATCATTTGTTTGATCGCCTGAGTCGACCTCAGTCTCTCGATAGGAACTAGACATTCCTACATTGGTGACCCCGACTTTTGCGAACGGTTTTCGCAGAAGGAACGAAGCATGGAAACAAACGCCGTTGCATTGAAGCTACCACAATTCTGGGAGCAACAAGCGACCTCGTGGTTCATCCAGGTTGAAGCCCAGTTTGCACTACGGAACATCGTTGCGGATCAGACCCATTACTTTTACGTGGTCTCCGCACTCGACAGCTCCACCGCCTCGTGGATCGTCAGCCTGCTTGAGAACCCCCGGACGACCGCAAGTATGAAACAATCAAGGTGCGGTTGTTACAGGTCTTTGGGCTCACAAAGTCGGAGCGCGCCCGCCGACTGCTCGCTATGCCTGGCTTCCGGGACTCCAAGCCGCCTGAGCTCATGAGCCAAATGCTCACGCTCCTTGGCTCCGAACCGGAATGCTTCCTCTTTAGGGAACTCTTCCTCAGTCAGTTACCGGAGCAAGTACAAGCTGCCCTGGCCAGGTCCGAAGTCACAGACGGCGCAGCGCTTGCTGCTGAAGCGGACAAGATCTTCGCGGTGACGCAGCAGTACTGCGCTGCCACGAGGCGCCCATCCCCCACGGACGCCGCCCCAGCTCCTCAACCTGCGGGATTGTGCTTCTACCACGCCCATTTTGGCGCGAAAGCAAGATGTTGCCGCCCTCCCTGCAGCTTCTCGCCCAAAAAACAACAACAGCAACTCTGGCAAAAGAAGACCGGCTCTAACGGGCGCCCCGCGGCTGCGATGACAGTTGGAAATTCTGGAAAGCTCCTGTTTATCACCGACTCCCTCTCTGGTCAACATTTCCTATGTGACACCGGGGCGCAGTGTAGCATCCTACCCGTGTCAAATCTTGATATACAGGCTGGGAGGCATGGCCTCTCCCTCGAGGCGGCTAATGGTGGGGCTATTCGGACCTTCGGCAGACGGCGGGTCCAGGTGTGTTTCAGCGGCAAGCGGTTTTACTGGGAATTCATCATGGCCAAGGTCTCTCAAGCCATCCTCGGTGTGGATTTCTTGTGCGCCAACAACCTCCTGGTGGATGTAAGGCACCAGCGGTTAATCAATGCGGCCACGTTCCACTCCATCCCTTGCCACCGCAGCAACGCCATGTCGTGCACCGTCTCCTGTGCATTCCCGCCTCCGGATGAGTTCGCTCACCTGCTAGGAGAATTCCCAGACCTGACCAGACCCACCTTCTCCTCCACGGCCACGAAACATGGTGTCGAACATCACATCACCACGACTGGCTCCCCGGTCTATGCACGGGCCCGGCGCCTCGAACCTGGCAAGCTCGCGGCTGCGAAAGCGGAGTTCGCCACAATGGAACGGCTAGGGATTATTCGCTGGTCGAATAGTCCCTGGTCTTCGCCTCTCCACATTGTCCCGAAATCTGGCGGCGGATGGCGGCCATGCGACGACTACTGACGCCACTACTCCTGATCGGTACCCGATCCCCCATATCCAAGATTTCTCTGCCCATTTGGCCGTGGCTACCACCAGGTCCCCGTGCACCCACAAGACGTCCCGAAAACTGCAGTCATCACCCCATTCGGCCTTTTTGAATTTCTGCGGATGCCGTTTGGACTGAAGAACGCTGCACAGGCTTTCCAGCGCCTGATGGACTCCGTACTTCGGGACCTCGTTTATTTTCGTCTACCTCGACGACATCCTCATCGCTAGTCCTAGCAAAGAGGAGCGCATCTGCCATTTACGCACCCTCTTTGGACGCCTCAGCCAACACAGCCTGATCATCAACCCGGCCAAGTGCCAGTTCGGCCTGCAACAGATTGATTTCTTGGGCCATCGGATCGTATCGTACGGCGCAATTCCTTTGCAAATGAAGGTGGAGGCAGTAACATCTTTTCCATGCCCACAGACCATCAAGGCCCTGCAGGAGTTCCTCGGGATGGTACCGTTTTGTGCCTAAGGCAGCTCTGCTCAGGCAGCCCCTGTACCAGTCCCTCAAGGGCAAGTCTGGCAAGGATCCGGTAAGCTGGACGGTCGACATGGACCGGGCGTTCGTTGACACAAAAAGCGCCCTGGCCAACGCGACCATGCTGGCGCACCCGCTGCCAGGCGCCACCATCGCCCTCACCACCGACGCGTCCGATTACGCCATTGGCGCAATGCAGGAACAGTGGGTAAATGGAACGTGGCAACCGCTGGCATTCTTCAGCTGTCAACTACGGCAAAACGAGCGGAAGTACAGTACCTTCGACTGGGAGTTGCTGGCTCTTTTTCTGGCCATCTGCCATTTCCGGTTCTTGCTGGAAGGATGTCCCTTTACTGCTTTTGTGGACCATAAACTGCTAACGTTCGCTATGGCCAAGACCACCGAACCGTGGTCAGCCCGACAACAACGTTAGCTAACGTTTATCTCTGAATTCACTACTGATATTCAGCACGTGGCCGGTAAAGACAACCTCGTGGCAGATTGGTCGCGCGGGAGAGGCATTCAGGCAGTCCAGCTCAGCATCGACTATGCCCTCATGGCTGCGGATCAAGCCTCGGATCCAGAGGTGCAAGCTTACCGAACCAGCCCCTCTAGCCTCCAAGCGGCCGACGTCAAATTCCATGCCGCAGGCACCACGCTACTTTGTGACGTCTCCGTAGGAGATCCTCACCCTATCGTGCCGGTCGCCTGGCGCCGCAAAGTTTTTGACGCCATACACGGGTTGTCCCACCCTGGCATGAAGGCCTCACAATGGCTGATGTCGTCCAAGTTCGTTTGGCGGGGCATGCATATGGACGTCTGCGACTGGGCCAACACCTGCGTGGTCTGCCAAAAGGCCAAGGTGCAGCGTCACGTGAAAGCTCCATTGGCCACTTTCGCTGTTCCGGAGCGACGGTTCGATCACGTGAATGTGGACCTGGTGGGGCCACTTCCACCTTCTCATGGGTTTACACATATCCTTACGATGGTAGACCACACCACTAGATGGCCAGAGGCAGTTCCCTTGTCATCCACCACTTCGGCAGACGTAGCCAGGGCATTCATCTCCTCTTGGGTCGCCCGTTTTGGGGTACCGGCGGATATCTCTTCTGATCGTGGACCGCAATTTTCCTCTGAGCTCTGGAACGCAGTGGCTCAGGGGCTTGGCATCAAGCTACATCGCACCACAGCCTACCATCCACAGGCGAACGGCCTGTGTGAACGGTTTCACAGGTCGCTCAAAGCCGCACTGAGGGCCAGCCTCCAAGGCGCTGGGTGGGTGGACAGGCTACCATGGGTACTGTTGGGTCTTCGCACGGCACCCAAAGAAGATCTTCGCTCGTCCTCGGCAGAGCTCGTCTATGGCCAGCCGCTACGCGTACCAGGGGATTTCCTTCCGACTCCAACAGAGTCATGGTCCGCATCCCAGCAACTCATCAGCCACCAGGAGGCAGCCAGGTGTTTTGCACCAGTACCAACGTCGCATCATGATTTTCAGAGCTCCCACGTCCCAGCAGAGTTGAAGAACGCTGAATATGTGTTCATCCGCCACGACGCTCATCGGGCTCCGCTCAAGGCCCCTTACACTGGTCCTTTCCGCGTGATAGAGCCAGGAGACAAAACTTTCTCGGTGGATATCGGAGGTAAACCGGACCACATTTCGGTTGACCGGTTGAAGCAGTCACACTTGGACCTTGACCGCCCGGTCGAGACTGCACAGCCGCCAAAACGTGGCCGACCAGCCACAGTCACCATGCCAGATCAAGCGCAACCACTCGCTAGCCCGCCCGCCGTCCAGCAGCTTCCACTCCAACTGTACAGAAGTCGCTCTGACAGGCTTGTCAGGCCGCCTCGCTGTTTCACTTTTTCTGTTAAAGACAATTCTGGGGGGGTGCATGTGGTGGAGCCACTAAGGGACTCCGATCAGATGTATATAATTCCCTTTAACAATATGTTAACTACAGCCTGAGTCTGAATCTTTGTATATACTGTTTGCATGTACAGAGCGCGGGCAAACGCGATGACGTCATGCCGTTCATCACGTGATCCCCCACCGGTGGGAAAAACGTGATGACGTCATGACACCAGCCACGGGACCGCCCAAGCAGTCCTCGTGGAGCCTCCGAACTGACTAGACCTGTATTTGTAGTTCTCGTGCATTTATTTGTTAAACTCAGTTTGTTTTTCATTAAACATCATGGCCTAGAAATTCAGTTGCGTTCGCCAGCCGTTAGCGCCATAAGAGGGGTAGATTTCGAGCGCTAGGCACTTAGCGCCCGGGCGCAGGCCGATCTGCGCCTACGCCCAACTTCAGTTGACATTTAGCGCCGGCGCAAAGTGTTTGCGCCCGCTCAGCTGCGCGCGCAGCTTGTGACGTCATTTCGTCGTGCAACGCTGTTTGTGCGCCCCAAACCGGAAATTCAGTGGCGCCCGCCCAATGTGGGCGTGGCGCTGTTAAGAACTGTGAAGTGGAACGCAGCAGAGGCCCTGCGGGCCTCGGGCAGCGCTAATTAAAGGGCACTTAGACTGAACTATAAAGGCCAGCCATTTTGCTGCAATGACTTTAGTGCTTTGGATTTCTGGACAGAGACCAAGGAACAGACCTTACTGATTTGGGACAACATAGGAGAGGTATTTTTGGCTTCTGGCCAGAGCTTGGAAATTTGACTCATTGTGATTTCACTGTTTGCAAGTTTATTATGGGGGCTGCATGGGGTTCCAACCCTCAGTTCCAGCATTATGTGCGAAGGGCTCGCAGACGCCGTGTGAGAGGGCCAGCCATGCCTAGACGCAGAGGGGCCATCAGGCGTCGGCAACGTAGGCCTTACCCACTCAGGCAATACCGGCAGCAGGTGTCCTATCTCACCATGACTGCCGCGCATTGTGTTAAGAGGCTGCGCTTCAGAAGGGAGGTGGTTGCAGAGATCTGCCAGCTGCTTCACAGAGATCTGCGTCCACAGCTGATGTGCAGGACGTCTCTGTCGGTGGAAGTGAAGGTCACGGTGGCTCTGAACTTTTATGCAAGCGGATCCTTCCAAGCCGCTGCTGGGGACATAGCGAACATCTCCCAGTTCGCCGTGCATCGCTGCATCCGTCAGGTCACCGATGCCCTTTTCGCAAGGAGACACCAATTCATCTCCTTACCCATGACCCTAGAGAGGCAGGAGCAGCGTGCAGTCGGATTTGCCAGGATCGCCGACTTCCCCATGGTGCAGGGCGCCATTGACTGCACGCATGTGGCTATGCGGGCACCTATCGACAATGCCGAGGATTACCGCAACCGGAAGGGCTACCATTCCCTCAATGTACAGCTGGTGTGTGACCACAGGCAGCGCATCCTAGCTGTCAATGCCCGCTTTCCAGGAAGCAGCCACGATGCATTTATCCTGCACCAGACTACTGTGGCTGACATGTTCGAGGCACAGCCTCCACCAAGGGGATGGCTTATTGGGGACAAGGGCTACCCTTTGTGTACATGGCTCATGACCCCGCTCCGCGCGCCCAGGACCCCTGCTGAGGAGGCATACAACGAAAGCCATCAAGCCACAAGGAACATCATAGAGCAAACGATTGGCGTCCTCAAGCAACGGTTCCGCTGCCTGGATCGTTCCGGCGGATCTCTACAGTATTCGCCGGATAGAGTCTCCCAGTTCGTCGTCGTTTGCTGCATGCTGCACAACCTGGCTATCCGCAGGACTCAGGCACTGCCACCTCACGTTGGACCACCACCTCAGGAGGATGAGCAGGAGGACCATGAGGAGGAGGAGGAGGAGGAGGAGTACCAGCCCAGGAGGGAGCCACAAGGTCCAAGGGCCATCCGCCGGCGGCTTATTGAACGACACTTCTAGGCCCCCTGCCAGGGAATGGCTTGTGGCAATGAACGCACCTGAATGCAGCCGCTCCGCAAGCCCTCAGCCGGTTAACGCAACAACCACTTGAAACATGACACCTGGACAAGCTGAATAAATAAAAAGCTTTATTTAACAAACTCAGGGCCCTTCCCACATGAAACAGAAAAACAGACAAGACCCCCAAAAAACAGTCAAAAACATATCTCACTCCCACAACCTGGGGAGGAATAACAAAACTTGTCCATCCAATTGGCCTTCATCCTCGGCCTAACCAAGACATACTCCCCCAAACAGACCACAAACACCCCCATATAAAAAAACAGTTGGCAACACACTCTACTTGGTGTGCCGAGAGGGCGAGTCCTTGTGCAGGCTTCTCCGGCCCCTGCCCGACCTGTTGCTCTGCCTCAACCTGGGCCCTGTGGGTGTTGCAAGGCTGGGGGAAGGCTCCTGAGGGGCACAATGCGTGACGGCAGATGCCCTTGGGGGTCGGCCTAGACGAGGTCCGGCCCTGGAGGGGCCGGCTGCTGACTGCTGCAGCTGTGGCTGGGCAGCATCAGTCTCACCAGCAGCTCGTCGCAGCTTGGCTGGGGGAGTGGCAGTGGCGGCTGCAGCAATGGGGGCAAGCTGGCTGATGCCAGGCGCTCGCTGGTCGCCAGAGACACTGGCACTCGGCCGGGCTGGCACTGCAGCAAGCGCAGCAATCTGGTGAAGGCCAGACCGCTGTGCTGCAGCAGGGCGGCGGGTGCCCTGGCGATGGGTCCGTGACACAGCGAGTGTGGCAGAAGTGAGTGCCCGAACTGCCCTGGTCTGTGCCCGCATCAGACCAGCCAGTGTCTGCACGGCACCACTCAGGAACTCTCGACTCGCGTCCTGTGCTGCCGCGAGTTGGTCGACACCCCTGGCCTGTGAGTCCCCGAAATCGGCCACACTATGAGCCAGGGACTCAATGGCCTGAGGCAACTGTCCCACAACCCCCATGAACTCGGTGTGGCGCCGCTCCGAGTCCGCGGACATTTCATCAAGGAGGCGCACCTCCTGGGCGAGGACCGTCTCCGGACTGGAGGCCGGACTCTCCCTCTGGGGAGCAGGCCGCCGAGCTGCCCGACCCTTCCCGCGTGCCTGGACGCCACTGGGCCCAGGAGCTACACCCCCCTGCAACACTTCCCCCTGGCTCTCCTCCAGGCAAGACGTGTCCCCTCCATTGCCATCCCCTGGCGCGGATGAGGGTTCCCCCGATGTGCCGCCTTCCTCTTGGTCCTCGTCGTCCTCCTCTTCCGAGGGACTGGCACTCTCAGCTTCAGGGACCTCCTCCTCACCAGCTGAAAGCAGGAAGGCACAAGAGTAGCTTTAGAGTGAGGACAGGGCGTCAGCGAGGGAGGCATGAGTGTTGGCATTATGCGCATTGGTGGGACAGTGGCAAAGGATGTAGATCTGAAGCGCAAGGGGAACGAGAGAGGTCCAAACGGTCATGTCCTTACCATTGGGGCCCAGCACAGGGTCGGCATCTCCAATAGCTACGGGGCCAACCACCTGGGCACGCATGAGTCGAGCCACGCGCTCCTCCAGGTCACTGAGCTCCTGGAACTGGACACGGCCTCCCCCGGTGACAGTCCGGCTCTTCAGATTCTGCGCCAGCTTGGCCTGCAAGAGAAAGGACGGCCTCTAAGTACAGTGTGGTGCCCTGTTGTTGTGTGCACTGCCTCCCATGGTCGAATAGCTTGGCCAGTGTGGTGCCCTGTTGTTGTGTGCACTGCCTCCCATGGTCGAATAGCTTGGCCAGTGTGTAAAGTGCAGAAAGTGCTATTGATGATCATGCCAGTGCCATAGCTGCGGGAGGAGGGCTGGCCATTAGGCCTTTGAGGTCCCTTTGCCCATAATGTGAGGTGCACATGCAAGGATGAGGAGGACACTGGAAAGGGTACTCACCCTGACCAACCGAGTGAGGTCGTTGTACTTCTTGCGGCATTGGTCACCAGTCCTGGGGACATCGCTGTTGGCTGAGACCCTCTGGGCGATTTCCCTCCAGGCTCTCCTGTACTGCCTCCTGGGAGCCTTCTTGCCACTGTCCGGGCACAAGATCTCTCTTTTCTTTTCCAAACCCCTAAGCAGCACCCTCAAAGCATGCTCTGAGAAGCGCTGCGCTCATTCACGGGCCTTCTGCATGGCTTCAGGCGCTATTTGGGTCCACCAGCAGTGTTCAGGCCTAGCTGCAGGGCTCCACTATCCAGGGCGTGGCAGCAGACAAAGTCGACCCTTCCCCCTTTAAGAGCTGGCCGGCGTCAGGGTGTCTGCTGTCAATCAAAACATGACCACACCTGCGCTGCGCCCGGCCTCGGCGTTATCAGTCTGCACCGCCGGCTTAGCGCCTAAAGATAGGAGTGCAACGCCAGTTTCAGCGCTCGCCCAAACTCCTTGGCCAAAGCTACTGAATATCGGCGAAGTGGCCTCCACTTTCCGGCGGGCACTAACTTTAGCGCCCGCCCGACTTTACCACCCCAAAAGTGGCTACACTGAATTTCTAGGCCCATTTGTTTGATCGCCTGAGTCGACCTCAGTCTCTTGATAGGAACTAGACATTCCTACAAGTGCATTGATGCCATTGCAATTCACATACATGAGCAATTTACAACTAAGTTCAATACCAGTTGCCATAATCTATTATTATTTATTTCCCTCCAATTTTCTCCCCTATCCCATCTCCATCCTGAAGACAATAAGATGGGCTTCCCAGTACAGGTGCAGTTCACATCTGAATAGTTAGAAATAGATTTTGCATGGACATGAATAGAAATATGTTATTTGCACCCAGTGTGCCAGTTGCAGATCTGGACACATGCAGGGAGTAGAAAATGACATGCAAGTGAAATTTAAAGGAATGTGGTCAATTAAGGAGGAGTGCCACAATAAGGGAACAAAATAGGGGAACAAAAATTCAGATAGCCGTTGGAAAGGCTCAAAAGGCATCTCAACTCACTAGCAGCTTGTACTGGGGCTGAAGAGTGAGAGGACTAAAACCTAACAAGCAAAAAAATGGTGAGGGAAGGAACCCCAAAGTTCAGGCATGAGTCTGCAGTGATGGAGCAACTGAATATCTGATCTCTGTTTAATGGATGCTTAATGAAGGTGGTGCTTCACAAAGTGGTTGTCAGAGGGGTTGCCTTCAGTGCAAACTCATAGCTCCATTCCCATAGGTCAACATTGCAACATGTCTGCAAGCAGGAGGAGTCAAGTTTTTGACCGTAGCTGACTTTTACTGTCGCTGAATGTACCAGCTCTATGCTGCATAGTAGCTGAAGGCGTTGTTGCAGCAGATGGCACTGCCCTGGATCTGGTTCTCTGAGGGTCATTCCAAGGTGGGTTTGACATGACATGCAGAATGGTTGATGGCATCTTGGGAGATGTGGCCAATCAGGGTACACTGGCTGTTGATCACCCTAGCATGACTACTTTCATGCAGTTTGTCAAGCATTCATCTAACTTAGTGGTGTCATTGGCCCATATTTTCCGACACCTACGGGTGCGTATGAGGTGAGAACGTGCCCATAGGGGTCACGCAAGTTCCGGATTTAGGCATGCGAAGCACATGCGCTGAAACCCAGAACTTGCGATCTGTCAAGAATCCTCTTGACAGATCCAACGCATGCCCAAGAAAAGTGCCTCTGCGGGTGGAGAGTTGCGCTATTTGCTCAACCTTCACCCGCTGAAAGGCCATAGAATTCTTATGCCTGGTAAATAATCATTTAATAATACATTTATTGTTTTATAATTTATTTAAAATGTTGCATTGTTGTCATATGAATACAACATTAATATATAATGAATAATTTTATCTGAAATGGAGCATTGTACCTTTTAGCTGCAATGGCCCAGAATAGCAGTATAACCCTCTCAAAGTACTAATATTGCATATTTTTCTAGAGGTAGGGACAAAATCAGTGAAATGTAAGTGTTACAAATTTGGGTATGCTGTAGCTACCTTCTCAGGGTCAGTGGTGTCAGTTGCTCCAGTAAGCTAATGAACCACATTGTTTAGCCTCCGGGCAAATCAACTTCTATTTAATCAACTACCCTTTAGCCCAGATTTTCCTGCAATGGAGTGATCGCCGATGTACACTGTAAATTTTGTCAACTAGTGTACCGAACTCGCCGTTTATAACTTACTCCATATTTTACGAGTTTTCTAATTAAAATATGCTGCAGAGTGCAAATCAGAAGCGGCACAGTCAATGGCCAATGTAAAGGTGCCAAGTTGATTGTGAGCGCACTGAGTTGTTTATGTATAATTGAATGGGATGTTGACCTCAGCTCTGAACCTTGCTTCCAGCAAGGAGACCGGGGCTGGTGCGGGTCTGCTACTCTGCGGGGCGATTGTAACTAGCTCCAAGGCCACTGAGGAGGTTTTTAAAATTTTTTTATTCCTATTGAAATTTAATTCTTGGTAGTGGGGAAGCTTTTAGAAACGATAATCAGGGACAAAATTAAGTCATTCAGACAAGTGTGGGTTAATTAAAGAAAGCCAGAACAGATTTGTTGAAGGCAAATCGTGTTTGACCAACTTGATCGAGTATTTTGATGAGGTAAAAGAGAGGGTTGATGAGGGCAATGCGGTTGACGTGGTGTATATGGATTTCCAAAAGGCGTTCGACAAAGTGCCACACAATAGGCTTGTCAGCAAAGTTGAAGCCCATGGAATGAAAGGGACAGTGGCAGCCACGAAATTGGCTAAGTGACAGGAAACAGAGAGTAGTGGTGAACGATTGTTTTTCGGACTGGAGGAAGGTATACAGTGGTGTTCCCCAGGGATCGGTTCTAGGACCACTGCTTTTCTTGATATATATTAATGTCTTGGATGCGGGTGTACAGGGCACAGTTTCAAAATTTGCAGATGACACAAAACTTGGAAGTATAGTAAACAGTGAGGAGGATAGTGATAAACTTCAAGAGGACATAAACAGACTGGTGGAATGGGCGGACACGTGGCAGATGAAATTTAACGCAGAAAAATGCGAAGTGATACATTTTGGTAGAAAGAATGAGGAGAGGAAGTATAAACTAAAGGATACAATCCTAAAGGGGGTGCATGAACAGAGAGACCTGGGGTATATGTGCACAAATCGTTGAAGATGGCAGGGCAGGTTGAGAAAGCAGTTAAAAAAGCTTACAGGATCCTGGGCTTCATAAATAGAGGTATAGAGTACAAAAACGTTGAAATTATGATGAACCTGTATAAAACACTGGTTTGGCCTCAACTGGAGTATTGTGTCCAATTCTGGGCACCGCACTTTAGGAAGGATGTGAAGGCCTTTGAGAGGGTGCAGAAAAGATTTACGAGAATGATTCCAGGGATGAGGGATTTCAGTTACATGGATAGACTGGAGAAGTTGGGGTTGTTCTCCTTCGAACAGAGAAGCTTGAGAGGAGATTTGATAGAGGTGTTCAAAATCATGAAAGGTCTGGGCAGAGTAGATAGAGAGAAACGGTTCCCATTGGCAGAAGGGTTGAGAACCAGAGGACACAGATTTAAAGTGATTAGCAAAAGAACCAAAGGCGACATAAGAAAAAACTTTTTTACGCAGCGAGTGGTTAAGATCTGGAATGCACTGCCTGAAAGGGTGGTGGAGGCAGACTCAATCATGGCTTTCAAAAGTGAATTGGATAAGTACCTGAAGGAAAAAAATTTGCAGGGCTATGGGGAAAGGGCGGAGGAGTGGGACTAGCTGAAGTGCTCTTGCAGAGAGCCGGCACGGGTTCAACGGGCCGAATGGCCTTCTTCTGTGCTGAATCCATTCTATGATTTGCTTGTGGTAGTTTTGAATCCTCTTCTGCTTTCTCTGAGCTAGTTTTATATTGTGTCTAGGCTCCTCCCCAGAGCCCCATCCATTCATTCTAACTTTATCATTTTAAGCAAAGCAGGAAGGCTGTGGGTGGGCTCAGCATTTGGCACTTTTCCAATCCACACTGCAAACTGAAACCGGGAGAGAGTGGGGTGGGAGGTCTCCAGACACGCCACCAGGGGATCTTAGTTATACGAGGGTGATCATAAGTTGGAAGCGATGCCTGCTGTATTTACTGTACAGTTTTATAGCCGCAGATGCAATGCTTCTGGCCCAACTGCTGTTGCTAAAGCTGATGATAATTTGGAGAGTATATTCTACAGATTCCCCTCTCATCTTCAAGATGTCATAGTGAGAAAAAGCTGGGAGGAAAAGATCACTGTGTTTTATTAATGTCTTGTTGTTTTGTCTTTAGCGATGTCTTGCTCAAGGCATTTGTTTACTTGATCTTAGGCTGGCGGTGACATTGGCAAGGCAGCATTCATTTCCCATTCTTATTTGCCCTGAGGATATTAAGAGTCAACTACATAGGGCCGAATTTTGTCCTAGATGTCTGTATCTCTGGGCTGAATTTTGCCGGTGCTCAGAGTGCGGGTTTAGAGGCATGTCCTCTGTCAAAATAGCAAAGATTGACAGCGGGTAGGAAAAGTCCTTTAACATGTTGTCGCCTCCCAAATCCGTGCCCATCTTTCCCACAATTCCATGTTTGAATCCCTCCAATCAGGTTTCCGCCCTTGCCAGAGTACCGAAACGGCTCTCATCAAAGTCACAAATGACATCCTTTGTGACTGTGACAAAGGTAAACTATCCCTCCTCGTCCTTCTTGACTTGTCTGCAACCTTTGACACGGTTGACCACTCCATCCTTCTCCAACACCTCGCCACCGTCGTCCAGCTGGGTGGGACTGCACTCGCCTGGTTCCATTCTTATCTATCTAATTGTAACCAGAGAATCACCTGCAACAGCTTCTCTTCCTGCTCCTGCATCATTACCTCTGGTGTCCCCCAAGGATCTATCCTTAGCCCCTTCCTATTTCTCATCTACATGTTGCCCACTGGTGACATCATCCGAAAACACAGCGTCAGTTTCCACATGTACACTGACGACACCCAGCTGTACCTCACTACCTCTTCTCTCGACCCCTCCACGGTGTCTAAAATGTCAGACTGCTTGTCCGACATCCAGTTCTGGATGAGCAAATTTTTCTCGAATTAAATATTAAATATTGGGAAGACCCAATTGTTTACGGTCCCCGCCACAAACTCCGTTCCCCAGCCACTGACTCCATCCCTCTCCCTAACATCTGTCTGAGGCTAAACCACACTGTTCGCAACCTTGGTGTCATATTTGACCCTGAACTGAGCTTCCGACCACATATCCACAGCATAACAAAGACCGTCTACTTCCACCTCCGTAACATTGCCCATCTCCGCCTTTGACTCACCTCATCCGTTGCTGACACCCTCATCCATGCCTTTGTTACCTCTAGACTTGACTATACCAATGCACTCCTGGCTGACCTCCCACATTCCACCCTACGTAAACTTGAGGTCATCTAAAACTCGGCTGCCCGTGTCCTAACTCGCACCAAGTCCTGTTCGCCCATCACTCCTGTGCTCGCTGACTTACATTGGCTCCCGGTTAAGCAGCGCCTCAATTTCAAAATTCGCATCCTTGTTTTCAAATCCCTCCATGGCCTTGCCCCTTCCTATCTCTGTAATCTCCTTCAGCCCCACAACACCCCGAGATATCTGCGCTCCTCTAATTCTGCCTTCTTGGGCATACCTGATTATAATTGCTCAACCTTTGGTGGCCATGCCTTCTGTTGCCTAGGCCCTAAGCTCTGGAAATCCCTGCCTAAACCTGTCTGCCTCGCTACCTCTCTTTCTTCCTTTAAGATGCTCCTTAAAACCTATCTCTTTGACCAAGCTTTTGGTCACCTGCCCTAATTTATCCTTATGTGTATTGGTGTCAATTTTTTTTGTTTTAAAATACTCCTGTGCAGCGCCTTGGGTCGTTTTACTATGTTAAAGGCGCTATATAAATACAAGTTGTTGTTGTTGTTATTTTGAGCCTACCTTCTAATTTTAAGTGCTCCCCCACGGGTTACCCACTGCTCGGGGAACCCGCCAGCTCACCCTGGCGTGCGTTGAGTCTACTTTGATGTATCTGATTACCTGACAGCTGCAGAAGTGGTGTAAAGGATGCCATGTTGCAGCTGTTCAGTTTCAGAGCTCAGAAACTGTTGGTTACTGCATTTGTAAGACATATAGAGATTTCTTTAGCTTGCAAGTGTTTAGAGCCAACTGTATATCCAGTGGCACCTCATTGGAGCAACCTCTCTCACCATTGACAGATCACTTTTGTCATCTCAACTTCAGCTGCCATCTATTCCAGCAACATCAGTGCCCTTGAAAACATTCCACCTTGGTCCTCTGAATCCTTCCACGATCAGCCCCAACACCAACATCACCAGGCACACCAACATCACCAACAACATCACCAACCTTCTCCGTCATCACCTGATGCTGCACAGGACACAGGGCATCAGCACCTGACAACATTGCTGCCCGGGAGGCCAGCGATGGCATCACCGTGGCCAGATTTACTTCACTTGATTCTGTACACCGTGGCTGCCACATGATGCGCCAGTTTGACACCATCCCACACCTGCACCATAAAGTATCCCTATAATGTCCAAGCCATTCCTTTCACACTCATCACAATAGCGGTGGTGGGGGCGGGGGGTGGGGGGGAAGTTATGTCTGAACATTCACTGGAACTCAGTAAGACACTTCTCAAGGTGCGCACAGATCTGTCCAATACGGTGGTGTTGAAAATATAGATTTCAATGTATGACAACACACTAACAGAAACATCACATGGACATTGGCTAAACCTCTCAAGGATCTACGCATGTGTGTTGCTAGTTGGTATGCTTGCAGTAGGATGAGGGTGAGTGTGAGGGGTGGCTAGTGAGATGGGGAAATGATAATGTAGATAGAGAGGGATGGGTGGAGGTGCAAGGTAAGTTGGTGTGAGTAAGGATGTGCAGGAGTAGGGTATGGAAGGCAGAGTGATGGGGATGTGATGAGTGGCACAGCAGGGTGAGTTTGAGTGTGGCTTTGCAATAATGTTTTGTGATCTACTGAGATCATTGGAAGGTTGGCACCACTGCAGCCAGGGACTCCTGATGACATCCCTGCTTGTGTCCTCCTGTGCAATGTGCAACCAGACTGCGTTGATCTCCTGGGGAGGTCTCTTCCGCCCATGGGAAGGGAAGAGAATCTCCCTGCGTGCTGTGACTCCCTCCATAAGCATATTGGTTGGAATACTGGATAAAACAGCCATCATAATTACATACTCTCACATACCACAAGGATTTTGAGACAATGTGAAGTCATTAAGCACATTTGACAACTGTTCACACCTTTTGTTGTTATTGTTGTTGTTTAATGGAAACATGCTTTTGATTAAGCAAGCCCAGCAGGGGACTTAGCTGCTGAAGGCTCCTGCATCAAGTAGGGGGGCTTCCCATCCAAGGTGGAAATTTGATTGGTGATTCACCATGCTAGTATTTGACTCAGGTTGTTGAAGGTGTCAGAGGTCAGCTTTTGCCTCTCTATCTCGCTCTGGAAAAGCCTCTCGGGCAGAAAGAGACAGTGGGCTGGATTCTCCTCCCATTAGCAGATTAGCAGCAGGGCGTAACTTTCACCTGCCTATATGACTCCACTGTCAACCCACACAAGTTTCATCAGAAGAGTTTAATTAATTTCGCAAGGCAAGGTAACAGTGGTAAAACCATTGATCATTGGTTTACTGCTGCTGGGAGGGAGTGAAATTGAGTTCTGGTGTGACATTTAAAATGCTGCAGCTGATTAAAGAGCCACATATGCTTCTGTGATTACAGCAATTGAAAAGAGCAATAATGACTGAGGAAGAATCTTTATCAGGATGGGGCAGGGCAGGGCAGCGCATCAGCCTGAGGGCAGGTTTTTTGATTCATCTGTTGATGTGTTACTTGCAGAAGTAAAGGCCACAGCGGACAGATTCTTGGGGACTGAGAACAGGAAGGTTGGTGCATTTTCAAGGGGAATTGCTGAAGCAGTCAGTGCAACATCCAGCACCCCAAGAATTGCTACACAGTGCAAAAAGCAGTTTAATGATCTCACAAGGTTAGCCAAGGTAAGTGAAGGCACTGCACCCCATGCACAATCTATAACATTCCCTTGACCTTTCATTTCCTCTTTGTGTCATTAACTGAGTGAGGGGAAACCTGTACTATTTGCAGGGAATATTGACATTAATACTGTACCTTGTTAACTCCATCATCGCCTGAATTCATATTGTCCGCTGTCAGGGGTTAGTGGAAGGAAGAAGAGGCTTTTAAAGGGAGCCAGCACTTGTGAACATTATCATCACAGAGCGGATGCAGACACCTAAAGAAAGACTTACATTTATATAGCGCCTTTCATGACCACCAGATGTCTCAAAGCGCTTTACAGCCAATGAAGTACCTTTGGAGTGCAGTCACTTTTGTAATGTGGGAAACGCATAAGCCAATTTGCGCACAACAAGCTCCCACAAACATCAATGTGATAATGACCAGATAATCTGTTTTGTTATGTTGACGGAGGGATAAATATTGGCCAGGACATCAGGGACAACATTGCTGCTCTTCTTCGAAATAGTGCCATGGGATCTTTTATGTCCACCTGAGAAAGCAGACAGGGCCTTCATTTAATGTCTCATCCGAAAGACAGTACCTCTGGCAGTGCAGCACTCCCTCAGCACTGCAATAGATTTATGTGCTCAAGTCCTTGGAGTGAGACTTGAACACACAACCTTCTGACACAGAGGTGAGTGTGCTAACCACTGAGCCACAGTTGACCTGGATGAAAAGAAATGCAAGTGGCAATCAGATCCTTCTAACACTGTTCTTTCTTTGTGAAGTAACGAACCAGTGCCAAGGAATTGCAACTGAAGAAGGAGCATCAATCTTGAAAACTTTGTGTGCACCTAGTTGAAGCTTTGGAGCTCATAGGCAGACAAACATGAGAGGCTGTAAATTATTTTTTAACATTTTTTTTATTCATTCACAGGATGTGGGTGTTTCTGACAAGGCCAGCATTTACTGCCCATCCCTAAATGCCCTTGAGAAGGTGGTGGTGAGCTGCCTTCTTGAACCGCTGCAGTCTGTGAGGTGAAGGTACACCCACAGTGCTGTTAGGGAGGGAGTTCCAGGATTTTGACCCAGCGACGATGAAGGAATGGCAATCTATTTCCAAGTCAGGATGGTTTTGTGACTTGGAGGGGAACTTGGAGGTGGTGGTGTTCCCATGCGTCTGCTGCCCTTGTTCTTCTATGTGCTAGAGCTCGAATATTTGGGAGGTGCTGTCAAAGAAGCCTTGGTGAGTTGCTGCAGTGCTTATTGTAGATGGTACATACTGCAGCCACAGTGCACCAGTGGTAGAGGGAGTGAATGTTTAAAGTGGTGGATGGGGTGCCAGTCAAGCGGGCTGCTTTGTCCTGGATGGTGTTGAGCTTCTTGAGTGTTGTTGGGACTGCACTCATCCAGGCAAGTGGAGAGTATTCCATCACACTCCTGACTTGCGCCTTGTAGATGGTGGAAAAGCTTTGGGGAGTCAGGAGGTGAGACACTTGCCATGGAATACCCAGCCTCTGACCTGCATTTATATCCACAGTATTTATGTGGCTGGTCCAGTTAAGTTTCTGGTCAATGGTAACCCCCAGGATGTTGATGGTGGGGGATTCGGCGATGGTATGAAAGGATTGTTACTAGTCCTAGCCCTTTTAGGGCTACCCCGGATCAGGCATATTCCCCAGATGTTCACTTTCAACTAAAGTTAGAGGTAGCCGAACCCTAAAGATGTTTAATTGGGTCTAAAGGTCCAGACTATCTCTCCCTAAAGGAAAGGAACAACCTGAAGATGTTACCGTCCTCCAGATTGCACTTTTAATAAGTTTAGCTAGACTGTAACGTTCCGTATATTATGAGGGTCCGGAAAACTCCCCCAGAATTCTGCAACTCCTCACCAAAGAGCGTACAGAGATTGAGTTCACGAGTTTGATACAGAAGCATTATGTGAGACAATTCTAAAAATATATAGATTTATTAAAGAACTGACATGTAATTTACAGTTGGTGATTCAATCGCATCATTAACAGTTCCAAAAACAAAAATCTTACAATTCTATTATCAGAGATCCTTATTCTCAAATCTTAACTTCGCTAGTTTTACAGTTTTTAGTTTATTCCAGGATATCCACCAAAATCAAATACAATACCTTGATCCCCGAGATACAAAGGGCTCGAATTTCCCTGGGCTGTGGAGGCAGGAATGGAGTTGTGTGGGGTGTTAAAATTGTGAAATTGGGGGGCACGAACCCATCCCGCCCCCAACCTGCCTCCATGCCTGTTTCCCAGGAGGCGGGTACCCGACCTGTGCTGGGAGCTGCCTCCCCGAGGCGGGAAGGGGATTAGTGCCAATTAACTGCCTGTTAACAGGCAGTTTTTAGCCTAATCCCTATTTTTATCCCTGAAGTGTGGGCTGCCCAACGGCTCCAAACCATGCCAAGTTAGCGAGGCGAACTGTCGGGCTGAAGGACTTGGAGGGTTCGAGATGTCCGGTGTTCAGTGAGTGATGGGTGCATGAGTGCAGAGGTAAGTGTGTTTGGTGTGTGTAAAGTGTTTAAATAAGTTTTACTTACCTTTACTTATTAATGCAGGCTTCCTTCCTTCAGGTCGCTGGAGTCCCTCAGTCCACCAGCACAGAAAGCAGAATGGCCGCGAGCTGTCAAAAGCTGCAGTCTCTGCTTTCTGTTCTGGAGAGATCTCTAAATCAGCCTGAGAGGAAGGAATTAACTTAGAGTGCAGATTGTCAGTGTTTGACAGCTTCAAAGAGCTGTCAAATGCTGATATTTCATCTGTCAAAAGCTCTTGACAGATTAAATGTCAATCTGTGACATCACCTGTTGCCAGGTGGCCCTTAATTGGCCTGCTGAGCCCACTGGGTGGGCTCAAGAAGGTCAATCAAGGGAAAATCAAGTGGGTTGGCCACAACTCGATGGAGGCGGGACTACAACCCCAAAAGTGGAAGTCCCGCCCCCTACTCGCCTCCATTGATAAAGTCCAGCCCAAAGAGTTGTAGACTTACAGAGCTAGCTCTGAAGCCGAGAATCTCTTTGCCCCTTTACAGCGAATCTATCATCCCATTTGAAAGTTCAATTTTTATACCCTTTCTCAGTGGTTTTTCCTTTGAAGTTTTCTGCTGATGTAAGCTAATTATCTGTAGTCATTTTTCTGCTGACCCCTGCTATTTTTACAGTTAGATCAGCTTGTACCATTAGGAATTATGTTTCTACCTTTAGGTATTCGAAGCTTATCATAAAAAACGGTTTGGAGCAGGTGTATCTATTTGATGTCATTCTTACCAAGGTCTTCTATGCAATTCTTAAGGCACCTCAGCAGGTTGCAACACAGAATCATGTCTCCTCGGTGTTCCAATTTCAACACAAAAACAATGTGACAGCTGGTGCCTCCCCCACTTGATGCCATTCCCACAAAGGCATATGTTTCTTAATTTTTTGTGTTCCTTTACAAAGTGTACTTTAAAACACCTTAACAGGTTATACCATTCTGTTCTTTCCAAAGACTCAGACGTCAGGAGCCTCCAACCTCCTGTTTCAGTAAGGCTATTGATTCAGTGTCAACAACTTATCTTATCTCAATAGCCTGTATGCTGTTCACAGCTTCTCCATTGTTAAGGCTTTTAGACTTTCAAGCCCAGTATGTCATGTTTTAATAAAGTCAGAATTCTTTTATAGAATGGTGTATTTTTTTGAATAGGTATTTTGCTTATTCCTTCACAGGTAATGCCATTGAATGTCAAGGGGTGGTGTTTAGACTCTCTCTTGTTGGAGATAGTCATTATTGCCTGGCACTTGTATGGCATGAATGTTACTTGCCACTTATCAGCGCAAGCCTGACTGTTGTCCAGGTCTTGCTGCATGCGGGCATGGACTGCTTCATTATCTGAGGAGTTGCGAATGGAGCTTAACACTGTAGCTGTACTGGAATAGCTTGGCTAGAGGCGCGGCTAGTTCTGGAGCACAAGTCTTCAGCACTACAGCTGGGATGTTGTTGGGACCCATAGCCTTTGCTGTATCCATTGCACTCAGTGGTTTCTTGATATCGAATTGGCTGAAGACTGGCTTCTGTGATGATGGGGACCGGAGGAGGAGACCGAGATTGATCATCAACTTGGCACTTCTGGCTGAAGATGGCTCAGCCTTGTCTTTTGCATTCATGTGCTGGGCTCCACCATCATTGAGGATGCGGATATTCATGGAGCCTCCTCCCTAGTTATCTCTAGTACTTAGCTCTGTCTATAGCATGCTGCTTCCGCTGTTTAGCATGCATGTAGTCCTGTGTTGCAGCTTCCCCAGGTTGGCACCTCATTTTCAGGTATGCCTGGTGCTGTTCCTGGCATGTTCTTCTACACTTCTCATTGAACCAGGGTTGGTCCCCTGGCTTGATAGTAATGGTAAAGTGAGGAATATATCATGCCATGAGGTTGTACAGATTGTGGTGGAATACAATTCTGCTGCTGCTGATGGCTTCATGGATGCCCAGTTTTGAGCTGCTAGATCTGTTCTGAATCTATCCCATTTAGCACGGAGGTAGTGCCACACAACACAATGGAGGTGTCCTCAGTGTGAAGCTGGGATTCATCTCCACAATGACTATGCGGTGGTCACTGCTACCAATACTGTCATGGACAGATGCATCTGTGACAAGGTAGATTGGTGAGGACAAGGTCAAGTAGGTTTTTCCCCCTCGTGTTGGTTCTCTCACCACCTGCCACAGGCCCAGATTGGCATTTATGTCCTTCAAGACTCGGCCAGCGCTCGGTCAGTAGTGGAGCTACCAAGCCACTCTTGGTGAGGGATATTGAAGTTCCCCACCCAGAGTATATTCTGTGCCCTTGCTACTCTCAGTGCTTCTTCCAAGTGGTGTTCACCATGACGGAGTACTGATTCATCAGCTGAGGGAGGGCAGTAGGTGGTAATCAGCAGGAGGTTTCCTTGCCCATGCTTGACCTGAAGCCATGAGACTTCATGGGGTTCAGAGTAAATGTTGAGGACTCCCAGGGCCACTTCCACCTGACTGTGTACCACTGTGCTGCCACCTCTGGTGGTTCTGTCCGGCCGGTGGGACATGACATACCCAGGGGTGGTGATGGAGGAGTCTGGGACATTGGCTGAAAGGTATGATTCTGTGAGTATGATTCTGTCAGGCTGTTGCTTGACTAGTCTGTGGGACAGCTCTCTTATTTTGGCACAAGTCCCCAGATGTTAGTGAGGAGGTCTTTGCAGGATTGACTGGGCTGGGTATGCTGTTGTCGGGTCTGAAGCCGGTGCCTAGGTCGGTGCCAGGTGGTCCGTCCAGTTTTATTCTTATTATTGTTTTTTGTAGTGGTTTGTTACAACTGAGTGGCTTGCTTGGCCATTTCAGAGGGGCGGGGTGCGGGTGGTCATCAAGGGAACTAGGAGCTGCAGATTAGGGCACCAGGAGCAGCAGATCGGGGAGCCAGGAGCAACACTTAGGGGCCGGGAGATGCATGATCGGGGAGGTGGGCTGAAGGAGGCCTGGGTGGGGGGGGAATCGGAGGCCTCCTGGGGGCTCTCCGTTCATGAGGGGGTTGGTTAGGCAGGAACGCTGGATCCAGCAGGTGGGTGTAAAGGCACTTTCCTCCTGGATCCAGCAGTCCTCGCCTTACTTTAGCTGTCGGATTTCACGAGGCCTGCAAAACCCGACCAGCTACAGTTAAGTTTAAAATGGTGGTTAATTCTGAGAGAGGCCAGCCTCATTATAATATTTAAATGGGAGACCCGCCTCCTGGGAGCGGGTTGGCTGCCCGCCTCTGTCCTGACTTCGTTAAAACCAGAAGTGGGGGGGGGAGTTAGGGGTTGGGATTCAGACTTTTAACACTTTAACTTCCCACCCGACCCCAACCCACCCGATTTTTTGGGTTAAAATTCCCCTGATAGATTTCATCTGCAGGCAGTGCAGACAGTTTCTATGCATATTATTGAGATGACAGAGAGGTGGAAGGAGTCCGATCCATATCTGCAGTATATTGCAGGAAGTTCTTCATAAGAACATAAGAAATAGGAGCAGGAGTTGCCATACGGTCCCTCGAGCCTGCTCCACCATTCAATAAGATCATGGCTGATCATTGACCTCACCTCCACTTTCCCGCCTGATCATGACCTGCTAAAAGTGACCGCCCAGAGATCTTTGTAGCAACAAAGCACCAGAGGGAGCTTCTGAGGTCGTTGGCAGCTTCCAAAGTGACAGTATCGCTGCCCTAATAAATGTTTTGAGGGTCGGCTAGAACACAACACATTAACAAGGCTTCGAAGACTTGATTGAAACTACTCGGTTTGTAATGACCAGTAGCACACCTGATACTTTGCCCTGCACCAATGGGCTGCAAGGCAGGGCAAAAGATGTCACTATCTCTAGAGGCTTCAGACCCAGGCTCGGCTCTCCTTGATAGTGCAATTGAATGGGAACCGCAAACATATTCCTCAGGGATGGCAGCTTCACTCAAACAAGATTCACCTCAGTCTTTGATAGTTCCAGAGTAATCTTCCCTGGCACCCATCTCTCCACCTTGCATCGCTTGGGGAGCACTGTATCAAAGAAGCAGATTAGAAGCTACAGCAGGTAAGGTAGCTGGCACGAAGGGTAGATGGGGTGGTAAAAATTTGCTGCAGTTAGAGTGTGCGAAATTATTGGAAGTTCTTGATGATATTTGTGGTGGAATTTAAACATTGTTTGATCACATCGACTCTACAGATCATTTCTGTGGTTGTCTCCAACTTGGTGGACCAGGTTGATGAGATTTGAGAGTATAACTTCTATATTATAGAGGCAGGGTACAGAAGCCATTGAGAATATTGGTCTTTGCAAGACAGTTGGGATGGAGGAAGGTACAGACAAGGATGGGGAATTTTATTGGTTTCACAAGTTTTATTTACTTAAAGCACTGTTATAAATTGCTGCCTCCTTTCTGTGGGTGCAGGCTGATAGCTCTTTGGTTCCAGCTCCTCACCTTCCCATGCATTCACTTCCTGATGTGATAATGAAGGGGCTTCTCCCTTTACTTCACCATCATCCCCGTCAGCGTCAGGAAGAGTTAATCCTTCCTGCCTAGACCGATGACTCTCTCGGAAAAGAAATACCTCCTGACATCTCACCTAGTTCTATACTTATGTAACTTATACTCCTGTCTCCTGTTCCTCCCTAACCTGCTAACTCAAATAGCCTACCCATGTGGACTGAATCTAATATTGTTATTTTAAAGACCTCAATCAAATCTTCTTGATGTCTACACTTTTCTACAGTAAAAAGCTGCAGCTCTCTAAGCCTATCAGGACAACTAAGGTCCTTTAAAGTAGGTATCAATCTAGTTGTCCTCATCTGAACCTTTTCCAGGGTCTCTATGTCATTTGCCATGTGAAGGGACCAAACTGAACACAGTGTTCTAGATCAGGCCTAATCAATGTCTTATACAAGGACAGTATAGTATTTTTTTGTTTTTGTTACAGTGAAAGGAAGTGAAGTATAGATTCAATGGTAAGTCTAAAAGCAGAATGGAGGAATAGATACATAAATCTTTAAAGGTGCAAGTGCAGATAAAAAAAAGTCATAAAAAGGCAAATGGGATTCGGTGTTTACACATATGTAAATATAAAAATGAGAGCAGTTCTCGGCATCCTATTATAGTATAGTATCCATAGTATCTGCAGTAAAATACTCAACCTCAATTCAACAGGAGATGGAGGGGTTAACACTGCAGTATGCGACTGACTAATATTTATACAAATCCTTCTGCAGTAACTGATACTTATCTCTGACATATTCGAAAGAAGAAAATTGACTCTCCATTGTTGTATTCTTTAATGAAATTCACTCTCCTTTGACTGCTCTGGTTCTGCCTGTTGCTTGTGCAATATATGACTCACATTTCCGTACTATCTGAGACCTGAGATGAAATAGATCAAGTGCACATCCATATTTTTACTCAGCGTGTAATGGAATTTTCATCACTCATTTGTTGTTCAACGTCAGTTTAAGGGAGATCTTGCCTCTGTTTTGTGAATCTATTCCTGAGGCATCTTTCCACATTAGAAGAGGTACAAGTAAAATGGCTCACCATCACCTTCTCAAGATAACTAGGGATGAGCAATAAATATGACCATGCCAGTGTCACTCGCATCCTGAGAACAAATAAAAAAAGTGTCATATTTACGGTTCGATTGTGTGTCAGGAAGTCAGAAGGATTAATTCACCAGATAGCCAGAGGCACGATCTAGCCAACTTTATATCAATTTATAAACAATTCAGTTCTGCTGCTGCTGAAAAAAAAATGCATTAAAATGGGAAGAAACACATATGTTATAATATATATATATATATACATACACACACAGCAACTTGCATTTATATATTGCCTTTAACAGAAGAATGTCCCAAAGTGTTTCACAGAGGAGTAATCAAAAAATGGATGCTGAATCAAAGAAGGACCTATTAGGAGGGGTGACCAAAAGCTTGGTCAAAGAGATGGGTTTTAAGAGTCATCTTAAAGAAGCAGAGGGAGGTGCAAGGCAAGAGATGTTTAGAGAGGGAGGGATGCATAAGAGGCCAGAGTCAGAGTAATGTAGAGTTCTAGGGGGTAGGATGTTGTAGGGCTAGAGAAAGTTACATGGGTAAGGAGGTGCATGGCCATAATGCAACTTAAACACAAGGAAGAGAATTTTAACTCTGAAATATTGGGGAACCGGGAGTCAATGTAAGTCTGTGAGGGCAGGGGTGATGGAATTTTGTATGGAATAGGATTTTGCCAGTAGAGTTTTGGATGGGCTGTTTAATGAAGGATGGAAGATGGGAGACTGGGCAGAACAGCATCAGAATGGTCTAATCTGGAGGTGACAAAGCTGTGGATGAAGCAGCAGATGGGTGGAGGTGGGTGATGTTACGGAGTGGAAGTAAGTGGTCTTTGTGATGGAGATGGGGTCAGAAGCTCAGCTTTGTTTTGGATAGAAATAAATAAAGACTTGCATTTATATAGCACCTTTCATGACCTTGGGATGTCCCAAAGTGCTTTGCAGCCAATTAGGTACTTTTGAAATGTAGTCACTGTTGTAATGTGGGAAACGTGTCAGCCAATTTGTGCACAACAATATCCCACAAACAACTCCCCGTCTCTTCTTCAAACTAGTGCCTTGGGCTCTTTTACATCCACCTGAGATGGCAGACGGGGTGTTCTGGACTTATGGACCATTTTATATGCAGATAGCACCCTCTGGTGGTGGTTATGTGTTAGCAGTGTTTGTGTGGGAGGAGAGGTCATTTGACCTTTCTACGTTTCTTCCTGTGTGAGAGGTCATTTGACCTTTCTACCTTTCTTCCTGTGTGACCCAGGAAGTAGAATCCCAGGAAGTGGAATTCCAGGAAGAACCTGGCTTGAGTAATGGAGAATTCCATGAGGGATTTGCAATCCAATGTAATCTGATCTTCTATGTTAGGCCAGGTGCAATATCTGTGAGTATCTTTGTCAGTGTAGTATTTTGATAACACTATGGCCTAGAAATTCACTGGCCTTAGCGCCGCTTTTGAGGCGCTAGAGGGCCTAGCGCCGAAGTTATGGCCAGTTTAGAAATTGACAGGGGCCCTAAATCGGCGTTAGGCCGGTAGCGCTGCGCCGGCACCGATGACGTCATCGGTGTGCGCAGCGTCCCGGTTGCCATGGTAACCCGCCCGAACTCGGAAATTGAGTTGCGGCCGCCTCGCCCGTGGCAGCCGCAAGCAACGTTCTGGCAGAGGTGCCTTACAGAACTTTGCGCCGGCGCATTAAAGGCCCCGCGGCGGCCGGCGGCTTTCCCGCCGGCCGCCTGTCCGCAGCTCCCTCCCCGGACTTCCCCCCCCCCCCCCCCCGGAACAGAAGCAAGCCCGGCACTTGTCCGAGGTGCCGGGCTCATTTTTAAAAAGATTATCGCGGGCCGCGGCCGGGTGCAGGCAGCTCCTCCTTAACGGAAGGAAGAGGCCTGCACTTCCCGAGCCTGCCGCACCGCAGCGGGCGCCGCAGCGCCGGAATAGCGCCACAATGCGGCGCGTGGCGCCAGTTTTGAGGCGCTGAGACCCCTCAGTAGCGCCGGCAGCCGTTTGGGCGCGGCGCTACTGAATTTTTGACGCGCGCAGGGGGACTTAGCGCCGGCACTAACTTCTGGCGCTAAAGCCCTCGCTGCGCCAAAACCGAATTTCTAGGCCATAGTTTATAAAAGGTTAATATTTGATAGTTACAGAAGTTAGTCCAAATGTTAGTTAGTTATACAATTAGTCTATTCTACTGTTGTAAATATGTTATATCTTATGTAATATCGAATGTATAGTACTTAGTTTTATGTACAAAACATACTTTGTCTTTGTTTACAGTTTCACAAATTTGTTCAAGTAAAGCTTCAAAACAGCAAACGGCTTCACGAGGAATTATTTTGAATAAGTGTTTAACTTGCTGGATAACTAGATAGGAGCACGTCTAGCGAGGTCAGTACAGTGAAACGATAGCAATACGGCTAGCTGTGAAGAGCAGAGCAAGAGGAACCCAGTGTAAGCCTTAACCTCGTAGAGCTCACCTACTGCACATCAACATGTCAGAAGATAATAACGAGAATGCTTTGCAGTGAGGAGAAGGACCTTGAATGGGCAGATGAAACTGTAGAAGGTGACAATCGGTCTATAAGCTCCGGTTATGTCAGATCGCAAGCTGGTTCACGGTCATCAGGTGGTTCTAGAGTAAGCGTGACCATCGCCAGAGCACGGGCTAAGCTAGTGGCAGCTCAAGCCAGAGCTGCGCATGCGAACAGTGAAATAGAAATAAAAGTAAGACAGGCCCGTCTCCAAGCTGAATCCCAAGCCGAACAGGCCCGACTCCAAGCCGAATGGGCCCGACTCCAAACTGAATTCCAAGCCGAACAGGCCCGTCACCAAGTTGAATGCCAGGCTGAACAGGCCCGTCACCAAGTTGAACGCCAGGCTGAACAGGCCCGTCTCCAAGCCACATTAGACGCTCTGCAGCAACAAAAAGAGATAGATGCTGCATTAGCCGAGACACAAGTATTCGAGGCAATTTTGGAGGGAGCTGATCCCGAGACAGCTTACAAACCTTTAATTCCCGTTTCGTGGCAGAGTCCACGACAGCGCACCATAGATTACGTGAGCGACCATGCCGACATACAGTTTACAGGAGAAAGGGATGAAGGCCCACACATCTCTACAGACGCAAGCACTTCGTATAATATGCCCCAAGTTGGTAACCAAGGTCAAAGTAGACAGCGTGCCTCAAACCGCAGAGTCTCCCCCAGCAGTACGGAGGAGACGGTGCAGAGGAATAGAATGCTGAATAGAGAAAGTCAGCAGCAAATCCCCTCTCGTTTCCTTGAGACCACCAACAGAGCCCCCAGCCAAGGCAACCCTGGCACAGGTCCCAGCACCTACGACCTTGCCAAATACCTTGTACGCACCCAGCTGGTGACTACAGGGTTAACCAAGTTCGATGACAGGCCAGAGAATTATCGGGCTTGGAAGTCCTGCTTCCACGATGCCATATCGGGCTTAGACCTGTTGGCAGGAAAAGAGCTCGGCCTCCTTATCAAATGGCTCGGCCCAGAGTCCGCCGGACAGGCCTGCAGGATAAAAGCGGCCAATGTGGGACAGCTGCCAGAGGGGTTGAAGATGGCTTGGGCGAGGCTGGAAGAAAGCTACGGCTCACCTGAAGCCATTGAAAGGGCTCTCTTTGACAGGTTAGAGAACTTTCCGAGGTTGACAAGTAAGGAACCCCAGAAGCTCCGCGACCTTGGAGATCTGCTGTCGGAACTCGAAGCCGCAAAGCAAGACGGCTACCTACCCGGTCTATCGTACTTAGACACTTCCAGAGGGGTAAGTCCCTTAATTGAGAAGCTTCCATTTAACCTGCAGGAGAAGTGGATAACGTTTGGATCAGAGTTCAAGCTAAAGCACAACGTGGCCTTCCCACCATTCTCTGCATTTGCCAAATTCATCCGTAAAGAAGCCAAAGCCAGGAACGACCCCAGCTTCAACCTCTTCTCCTCCCACACAGCACTTGCCAGAAGAGACAAGTTCGACAGACATGGAAAGACACCAATATCTGTCAACAAAATGCAAGTGTTTTCAACTGAGAACACAAAGGTTCAGAAGAAACCTGAGGATATGAGCAAACAATGCCCTATCCACAAGAAGCCCCATCCTTTAAAGAAGTGCAGAGGCTTCAGGGAGATGTCCCTGGAAGATCGGAAACAATATCTTAAAGAGAACTTTATATGTTTCAAGTGCTGCTCTTCCACGAGCCATCTCGCCAAGAACTGCAAGGTAGATGCAAAATGCACAGAATGTGAAAGTGATCGGCACATTTCAGCACTCCACCCAGGCCCAGCTCCTTGGAAGTCAGAGTCGCCTCCTCCCGCCTCAGAGCACGGCGGGGAGAGAGAGGGAGCTGCCGGTCCAGAGATTACATCCAAGTGCACCGAGGTGTGTGGAGAAGGAGTGAGCGCAAGAGCATGCTCCAAGATATGCCTCGTTAATGTGTACCCTGTAGGACGTCGCACACTAGAGAACAAGCCATCTCAGGTGAGCACACTCAAGACTTCCATCTTGGAGAATGGTCGTCCAAGCTACCTTACCCCATGCAGTAGTCAGGTCCGCATGGTGTTTGACTCCAGTGCACCATATCAGGGAATCTCTCTCAACGACGTACTCCTCACAGGGCCCGATCTTAACAACAGCCTCTTGGGAGTACTCATGAGATTCAGGAAAGAGCCCATCGCCATCACTGCCGATATCCAGCACATGTTTCATTGCTTTGTGGTGAGAGAAGACCATAGAGACTTCCTCCGCTTCCTGTGGTATCGGGACAACGACCCCAATAGAGACATTGTGGACTACAGAATGCGTGTCCATGTCTTCGGGAATAGCCCGTCCCCTGCTGTTGCCATATACGGACTGAGGAGGGCTGCCAAGGAAGAAGACAACGACTTTGGCAGGGATGTGAGAGGGTTCATCGAATGAGAGTTCTATGTCGACGACGCACTGAAGTCATTCCCGACCGAAGCAGAGGCCATCAGTACCCTCGGACGAGCCCAGGAACTACTTGCACTATCCAACCTCAGGCTGCACAAGATAGCCTCTAACAGACCAGCAGTGATGGAGGCATTCCCCCCTGCAGATAGTGCTAAGGACGTCAAGGACCTAGACCTCTTCACTGATGACCTCCCCCTACAGCGTAGTCTTGGAGTGTCTTGGAATATAGCAACAGACACGTTCACATTCCAAGTCTTAGATGCCAGGAAATCCTTAACACGTAGAGGAGTGCTCTCTACAGTCAACAGCCTATACGACCCTCTCGGCTTCTTAGCCCCTGTCACCATACAAGGCAGGCTGCTCCTCAGGGAACTCTCCACACGCGCTGAAGAGTGGGATTCACCTCTCCCCGAAGAGATGGAAGCAGAGTGGGACAGGTGGAGAGACTCACTCCAAGACTTACAGGAGATCCGAATACCTCGCTGCTATTCGTCTTTCTCTCCCTTAAATGCCCAATTCAAAGAGCTTTGCATCTTTGCAGACACATCCGCTAAGGCCATTGCAAGTGTGGCTTATCTGAAGGTCACCACTCAAGAAGGACAAAGCAAAATCAGCTTCGACTTTGATAGAGGCAAGTTGGCACCCCAGCCAGACCTCACCATACCCAGATTGGAACTGTGCGTAGCAGAACGCAACCTACTCCCTCACAGCAGTCTACGGAAGCTGCGTCCTATCGTCAACACCGACGGACTGTCTCTGAGGTGGTTCTTCTTTTGTCGCCAGAGGACTCCAGTGACAAGTAGAGTTCGGACTATGTGGAGTCGTTAACGACCCCAGACGGGGAGTGTTCTGGACTTATGGACCATTTTATATGCAGATAGCAGCCTCTGGTGGTGGTTATGTGTTAGCAGTGTTTGTGTGGGAGGAGAGGTCATTTGACCTTTCTACCTGTGTGAGAGGTCATTTGACCTTTCTACCTTTCTTCCTGTGTGACCCAGGAAGTAGAATCCCAGGAAGTGGAATTCCAGGAAGAACCTGGCTTGAGTAATGGAGAATTCCATGAGGGATTTGCAATCCAGTGTAATCTGATCTTCTGTGTTAGGCCAGGCGCAATATCTGTGAGTATCTTTGTCTATTAGCATGATAGTAACTTTGTCAGTGTAGTATTTTGATAACTATGTTTATAAAAGGTTAATATTTGATAGTTACAGAAGTTAGTCCAAATGTTAGTTAGTTATACAATTAGTCTATTCTACTGTTGTAAATATGTTATATCTTATGTAATATCGAATGTATAGTACTTAGTTTTATGTACAAAACATACTTTGTCTTTGTTTACAGTTTCACAAATTTGTTCAAGTAAAGCTTCAAAACAGCAAACGGCTTCACGAGGAATTATTTTGAATAAGTGTTTAACTTGCTGGATAACTAGATAGGAGCACGTCTAGCGAGGCCAGTACACGGGGCCTCAGTTTAACATCCTAGCTGAAAGATGGCACCTCCAACAGTGCAGCACTCTCTCAGTGTGGCACTGAAGTGTCAGCCTGGATTCTCAGCTCAAATCTCTGGAGTGGGGCTTAATTTCACAACCTGCTGACTCAGAGGTGAGTGCTACCACTGAGCTACAGCTGACACTTCGGTGGATAGGATACCGAGGTTGTGAACAGACTGGTTCAGCATGAGCCAATGGCCAGGGAGGAGGATGGAATCTATCACAGAGTTTGTGACAGAGGCCGAAGCTGAGGTGGTATAAATTTGTCAGAGCCCAGTTTTGGACTTTAAGGTGGATATGTGGCCCAAGGCCAGACCAAACTGGGTCTTGGGCCTCATAAGATTAGTTGGGTGAGCTGCTGGAGCCTGCTGCACCTCCACAGACAGCCCCCCATTGAAAGAAATCAATTTCAGGCCGCTTGCCTCACCGACAGCAGCCTGAAATTAAGTCCTGGGTGGGGTGTGATCGGTATACTATGAAGTTCTGTTCCTCCTGGCTCCACAGCAACAATATTTTTATATTTTTTAACAACACTTTTTGATGGCAGCCGCCCAACGACCACTTAAGAATCCTGAGGCCTGCTCCTGCTCCGCTCTGCCACATCGAATTTTGAAAAGGGGGCCTAAGATAGGTGGGAACAGATATTTCAAACCTAAGTCAGAATTCTCTATTCAGAGAAGGATCTGCTATAATTAATTTCAATTAATCAATTCAGTGAATGATTAAGTGATGCAATTGACAATGATTTAACTGTATTTGATTAAACAGAGTATTTTGCACCTAGTTAAGTTTATATCTGTGTGGCATCTGCCATTCAGTTTGCTATTGATCAATTTCAGTGACTAAATTGTTGCACTTATTCAGTCACATGAGATTGAACAGAACATTTCACACCTTATTAAGTTCTCTATTTTGTGGAGTGTCTATTTCCGAACAACAGATGATCAACCATACCAGTACGGGTACCACTAATACTGTTTCACATACAACACTTCCATCAACATAATGACTGTGAAATTCCTTGGAGCAGCTCCCCTTCTGCAAACGTAACTTGGGCAGAAGTGTGTCAGAACCCCCATGTATGCGTTGAAACAGAGTTTCTGTCGCACTTCTGGTGAAGTTACAGTGGTGGAGTGGGAGCAGCTCCGGCCATATTCCCTCAAACACTCCTTCCGTGTGAGACATTGTACACGTACTTCCTCTGATTTAATATACTGTATTAATTGCTCAGGATATGATCTTCTCTACACCGGGGTAAATAAAATGCAGATTGGGAAACCACTTTGGTGAATATCTATGTCTTGTCTGCAAACACAATCCTGTCTTTCCTGTGGCTCACCACTTGACCCCACTCTCCTCATTCCCACTCTGGCTTTTCCATCTCCTATGCTGTTCTAATTCAGCTTTTATTGCAAGGTTCAGAATTAGGAATTCTGATTTTCAGCACGTATACACAGACCTGGTCCCACGTTCCTGATCTTTGGTCACCCGGTGCGGAGGGGAGCGGGCAGATCAGAGGACCTCCTCGTAGGACTGCTCTTGGGCCTGGCCAAAATGGCCATTAACTAGTCCAGGCAGCGGGCGGTCGAGGGGGGTCGTTCGGCCCGATTGCCTGCCTCTCTTTTGCAGCCATGTTCGCGCCCGGGTGGCCTTGGAGATGGAGCACGCGGTGTCTGCTGGCACGCTTGAGGCCTTCCACGACCGGTGGGTGCCGCGGGGACTGGAGTGCATCATCACCCCGGCCAATCAAATTTTAATTTAATTTGTTAAGTTTTATTTAATGTTATATTAAGTGACAGACTATTGGTTTAACCACCCAACTAAAAAGAGTAGACAGACCTGGTGGAAGGAAGGTGCGGTGGGATTAGCACCCACTCAATTGGATGAGTGCTGACTGGGAAGGTCCGCCTCATTTTAATAAAGGTGGTGTTCTCGTGACCAGTATTGGGCCTGGTGCTTAAGATTGTCAGAACAGATGGTGGAGAAAAACTTTGTGACATGGATTGGTAATTGGCTGGGAGGTAAGAGAGACAGAGAGTAAGGATAAAGGGAACATTCTCTGATTGGTGTGATGTGACAAGTGGTGTTCCCCAGGGATATGTACTGGAGTCTCAGCTTTTTGTCATATATATTAATGCTTTGGATGAAGGAATAGAAGATGACACTAAAGTTAGGAGGCATGGTAAGTTGTGTAGATGGGAGCAGGAAGTTACAAAGAGACATAAACAGATTAGGTGATATGTGAGGTCATCCACTTTGGATCTGAGAAAGACAAATTGGAATATTTTCTTAATGGTGAGAGACTAGGAGCTGGGGAGGAGCAAAGAGGTTTAGTTGTCCACATACAGAAATCACTAAAACCTAGTGTATAGGCATTAAAAAAAACCAGAAAGGCTAATGGAATGTTAGCTTTTATTTCAAGAGGGTTAGAATATAAAAGTGAGGAAGTTGTACAGAGCCTTGGTCAGACCCTATCTTGAGTACTGCATTCAGTTTTGGGCACCACACTGTAGGAAAGATGTGCTGTCATTGGAGGGGGTACAGTGCAGATACACCAGAATGATACTAGGGCTTAAAGGGTTAAATTATGAGAACAGGTTGCATAAACTTGGAGGGCTGATTTAATTGAGGTGTTTAAAATGCTAAAAGTTTTTGATAGGATATATACCGAGATACTTTTGTGGGGGAATCCAGAATAGGGGCATTATCTTAAAAATAGAGCTAGGCCATTTAGGAGTGAAATCAGAAAGCACTTTTTCCACACACAGTTTAGTTGAAATCTGGAAATCTCCCACCTGTGAGGAGCAATACATCCCTCCTCGCCCTCACTGCACCCAGCATTACCTCCAGGGAAGCTTCGCTGAACCTGAGGGCTACCTTCACTCTGTTGGCAGACACCTTAACTCTGTTGGCAGACACCTTAACTATTGGCAATGTTTCTTCACTGTTTCCAAAGTTCTTTCCCTCAGCCTCCCTTGCAGAGTTGGACTGAGCTTTTAAATAGTGGACGGAACATTGCGCCATGCAGGTGGGCAGCACACTTACAGACGAGTCATGCCATCAAGGAACCCGGAGGTTTTATTTAAATGACAGCTGACCGGTAAAATCGGCCAGGCTCACATGTTGTGCGATGCTGTGGCTTTGTCACCTGCTAACACGCTTGCATGCTGCATTCCTGTCTCCGGGTTAATATCGGGGTCCTTTTTCACAGCAGACCCCTTGATTAAGCAACTACCTAGATAAAGACCCATTTTCAAAAATGAATCAGTGTATTGAAAAGAGACACAATTCACTCTCCACTATTGTGTTTTGATTTGAATGCAAACTACTGCAGTCTGTAGCCACTCTTGTTTTGTTTGTTAATTATTCATTATATAACTAACATTTCAGCATTATTTCACATGAGATGGAATCATTGACCCTACTGCAATTTGTCCACTTAACCAGACAACCTCTTATTCGATTGCTGGGATCATATATATCAGCCACCCTTTGCCACTGGGCCAGTTCTTGACTCAGCAGGTACCAGTTTGCTGTTGTTCTTAAAAAGGCACTTACTTCCCTTTTCAGAAATTGCAGCCAACATCTTATCCTCACTTTTATTTTCCACACTTTCACCCCCGTAACACTGACTGGGAATAGATGTATCCAAGCTAATGGAAAATGTAATCTTACTATATATCAATGTGATGGGAGTAGGTACAATTTTCTCCTCTAATCCTTGTGAAGGAAATCACATCAAAAGAGTTAAGGCATAAAACAGAACAACAAATTCTCCCCTGTCTACTTGGTCCTTGTTGCACTTTTTGATCTATATTTTGACTTGCTATTAGAAAATGTTTCTGTGGATTTGCCCAGAGTGAGTTAATTAATATAATTTTTAAATGCATATGTATGTTTAATGTTGTTTGATTTAAACTTGAATCACCATTTGACAAAACCAGAAAGAATTTGCATTTATATAGTGCCCTTCACACCCTTAGGATGTTGCAAAGCACTTCACTGACAACTAATTAATTTTGAAGTGTAGTCACTGTTGTATTATGGATAAATGCAGCAGTCATTTTGTGCACAGCAAGTTCTTCACAAAAAGTCTGTTTTGGTGGTGTTGGTTGAGGGATAAATGTTGGCCAGTACACCAGTGGTTCTCCTGTGCTCCACCAAATAGTGCCATGGGACCTTTTATATCGTTACATCCAGCTAAACAGACAAACAGTGCCTTGGTTTAATGTCTCATCTGAAGGACAATGCAGGACTCCCTCAGCACTACATTGAAATGTCAGCCTCGATTATGTGCTCAAGTCCTGCAGTGGAACTTAAACCCACAACCTTCTGACTCAGAGGTGAGAGTGCTACCAACTGAGCCAAGTTGACACTTGATGATGTAATTAGCCAACTGTAGTTAGCAACTCAAAGAAAGGATATCATTTAGGAACTGTGTTTTCACTTGTGACTGTCCAGGTCTCTTCTCAAACAGCAAAACACTATCCTCTGTCGATTTGGGCATATTTAATAACTCCCTTCAGGAGACCTTTTACATTCTCTGTTGTCAGGCTTTAATTATTTGACAAAGCAATTGACTGCTCTCTTAGTGGTTCCCACTTGTTTTCAAGATTGGTTTTGACAACCCCCAATATGAGCTTTGACCTTGTTTACTTCAGACTCTCTGGCCTAGAAATTCAGTTGGCGCCGCGCCAGGGCTTTAGCGCCGGAAAGTTAGCGCCGGCGCTAAGTCCCCCTGCGCGCGCCAAAAATTCAGTAGCGCCGCGCCCAAACGGCTGCCGGCGCTACTGAAGGGTGTTTGCGCCTGAAAATGGGCGCTACCTGCCGCATTGCGGCGCTATTCCGGCGCTGCGGTGCCTGATGCGGTGCGGCAGGCTTGGGAAGTGCAGGCCTCCTCCTTCAGTTAAGGAGGAGCTGCCTGCACCCGCCCGCTGGCCGGTAAAATCTTCACAAAAATGAGCCCGGCACCTCGGGGAAGTGCCGGGCTCGCAGCCCAGAAGCATCTGTTCCGCGGGGGGGGGGGTGGAGGAGTCCGGGGAGGGAGGTGCGGGCAGGCGGCCGGCGGGAAAGCGGCCGGCCGCCGCGCGACCTTAATGCGCCGGCGCAAACTCCTGTAAGACTCGGTTGCCAGAGTCTTAGTTGCGGCTGCCACGGGCGAGGCGGCCGCAACTCAATTTCGGCGCTGGGGCCCGTCACCACGGCAACCGGGACGCTGCGCACACCGATGATGTCATCGGTGCCGGCGCAGCGCAACCGGTCTACCGCCGATGGTAGGGCCCCAGGGAATTTCTGAACCGGCTGTAAGTCCAGCGCAATGACCTCTAGCGCCGCAAAATGGGCGCAAAGCCCACTCAATTTCTAGGCCTCTAATTCAGGAAACACAATGCTCCTCAACTGAGGAATAGGTACTAAGCAAGTCTCGAGAACTCAATCCATGCAAAATGGCTAAAGCTCTTTATCAACTGGATTTGTAAAGACTTACTTCCTCTATGAACCTGAAACAAGTTATAGCTATGTAACACATAAGAAACTACCCATTTTGTAATCTGAATGACACCTTGATACTATTGAACAACTACTGGGAATCATCCATTACATTGCTTTGTATTTTTTTTCACAAAACGAAGGGGCAAATGAGATAACTTCAAAAGAGTTACACAGTAGCTCTAGAACGATATTGCAAAGTACAAAAAATGCTCCTTCATGTTCAAAGATGTGCACACATGCACACTTAGCAACTTTACACAATAAATGTAAAATTCTTGGATTTAGAGTTGTTCTTCAGCTACAACTTGCTTTTGTCACAGTCATCGTTTCTTGATCCCTTTCTGGGATTCAATGGTGAACATTGGGTTGGTTTCAAGCCATTATAATACTAAAGGTTAGTTTACCGAAGCACTGTCATGAATATGGACTGACTCTCACCAGAAAATGACAGAAGTTTGCTGTTAGATTGCAAAATATGGATTGTATGTTGATAAAGTGTAGTCTATTTGCTCTATATTTGTGTTTTGTGCTTGCCTGGTTATCTATATACAAAAGACTAACTCTACTCGGGATGTAATGAGAAGATTAACACTAGACAGGGTACAACAAATGTGTAAATATTGATCCAAATCCTTCTATGGTAACTGATATTTATATTTCAATCACAGCAAGTTAGCATGCAGGTACAGCAAGCAATTAAGAAGGCAGATGGTATGTTAGCCTTTAATGCAAGGGGGTTGGCGTATAAGAGTAAGGAAGTCTTGCCACAATTATATAGGGCTTTGGTGAGACCACACCTGGAGTACTGTGCACAGTTTTGGTCTCCTTACCTAAGGAAGGATATACTTGCCTTGGAGGGGGGTGCAACGAAGGTTCACTAGATTGATTCCTGGGATGAGAGGGCTGTCCTATGAGGAAAGATTGACCAGCCCCAGACCAACACAGCCGCCCAAACACCAATCCGAGTGAACCAAATCATTAAAAAATGCAAAGAAACCTACCTGGAACATTGGAACAAAATAACCGAAAGCCAAAGCAGATTAGAATGTTACCGGGCCCTAAAAAGAGAATATAAACTGGCAGACTACCTCACGACCATCAGAGACACAAAACAGAGACAGACCCTCACCAGGTACAGACTAAGCGACCACCAACTGGAAATTGAAAAAGGCAGATACAAGAAATCCTGGCAGCCTAGAGAGAATAGAATATGCGATCAATGTCTGGCTGGCGAGGTTGAAACAGAAATGCATTTCCTCCTAAAATGCGAAAAATTCAACACATCAAGAAACATATTATTCAACAAGCTAAGCCAAACAACCCCAGATTTCAAGGAATTGGATGATCTGTCAAAATTGAGATTAGTCCTAGGAGAAGGAGACAGACCATACCTTGGGGCCAAATATGTAACAACATGTCACAACCTGAGGACTGTTTAAAATTAAGACTGTTTAAAATTAATATTGAACGTACCAAATGAAGTACAAAGACTGTTTAAAATTAATATTGTTTAAAAGTAATATTGTATGTACCCAACAAATGTCAAATCGATTGACACCTACAGAATGTTGGAAAACTGTACCTTTTTGCTATGTAAGCTTTGGCAATATGGTTCTCTGTAAACTTTCATGCCAATAAAGCATTTTAATTGGAAAATTGGAATTGGAATTGGAGTAGAATGGGCTTATATTCTTTGGAGCTTAGATGAATGAAAGGTAATCTCATTGAAACGTATAAAATTCTTTAGAGAGCTTGACAGGGTAGATGCTGAGAGGCTATTTCCCTTGGCTGGAGAGTCTAGAACTAGGGGTCATAGTCTCAGGATAAGGGGCTCAGCCATTTAGGACTGAGATGAGGAGAAATTTCTTCACTCAGAGGGTTTTAAATTTTTGGAATGCTCTACCCCAGAGGACTGTGGATGTTCAGTTGATGAGTATATTCAAGACTGAAATTGAAAGATTTTTGGGCACTAACAAAATCAGGGGATATGGGGATAGGGCGGCAAAGTGTAGTTGATGTAGAAATTCAGCCATGATCTTGTTGAATGGCGGAGCAGACGCAAGGATCTGTATGGCCTGCTCCTGCTCCTATTTCTTATGTTCTTAAATATTCTATTATTGTTTTAAATGAATGCCTTCTGCTATAACCACTTTTGTTCCGGCTTTTGATTGTGCAATATATGACTAGTATGTCCTTATTATCTGCTACTTGAGATGGAATAGATCAAGTGTGTGCATCAACCTAATGCATAAGGATATTTTCATCACTTAATTATTTTTGAATGATTTGCTGACTGAAAAAAATCAACAAAATCTGCAATTTCTAAATCATCTTGATTTAGAAGCATAGAAAAATAGGAGCAGGTGTAGGCCATTTGGCCCTTCGAGCCTGCTCTGCCATTCAATATGATCATGGCTGAACCTCTATCTCAATACCATATTCCTGCTCTCTCCCCATACCCCTTGAAGCCTTTTACATCTAGAAATCTATCTATCTCCTTCTTAAATATATTCAGTGACTTGGCCTCCACAGTCTTCTGTGGTAGATAATTCCACAGGTTCACCACCCTCTGAGTGAAGAAATTTCTCCTCATCTCAGTCCTAAATGTCCTATCCTGTATCCTGAGACTGTGGCCACTCGTTCTAGACCCCCAACCAGGGGAAACATCCTTCCTGCATCCAGTCTGTCTAGCCCTGTCAGAATTTTATACGTTTCAATGAGATCCCCTCTCATTCTTCTAAACTCTAGTGAATACAGGCCTAGTCGACCCAATCTCTCCTCATAGGACAGTCCTGCCATCCCAGGAATCAGTCTGGTGAACCTTCGCTGCACTCCCTCTATGGCAAGTATATCCTTTTTTAGGTAAGGAGACCAAAACTGCACACAGTACTCCAGGTGTGGTCTCACCAAGGCCCTGTATAACTGTAGTAAGACATCCTTGTTCCTGTACTCAAATCCTCTTGCAGTGAAGGCCAACATACCATTTGCCTTCCTAACTGCTTGCTGCACCTGTATGTTTGCTTTCAGTGACTGGTGTACAGAGGGACCTGGGTGTCCTTGTACATCAATATTTCCCAATCGATCACCATTTAAATAATACTCTGCCTTTCTGTTTTTCCTACCGAAGTGGATAACTTCACATTTATCCAAGTTATACTGCATCTGCCATGTATTTGCCCAGTCACTCAACTTGTCTAAATCACCCTGAAGCCTCTTTGCATCCTGCTCACAACTCACAATCCCACCTAGTTTCATGTTGTCAGCAAACTTGGAAATATTACATTTGGTTCCCTCATCCAAATCATTGATATATATTGTGAATAACTGGGGCCCAAGCACTGATCCCTGCGGTACCCCACTAGTCACCGCCTGCCACCCCAAAAAAGACCCATTTTTTCCTACTCTCTGTTTCCTGTCTGTTAACCAATTTTCAATCCATGCCAGTATATTAATATAATAACTAGAGTCCTCTCTCCACAGTGAGTAGATTTTCCCCATAGCACACTGTAGATTGTTCGTAACATTTGGAATGAATAGTGTGTGGTGATTTGAGATTGTATGCTTCCAACATCTATAAACGATTTAATCATATATCCTTGTGTTCATAAAGGTCGCCTGCGATGGACCGAAAATGATTTACTGATTTATAAAGTCTATTTAAAATGTGTTAGTTTTCAATAAAATGTACTTACTGAACCAAATTAATTTTGTATATAATTAGCAACCTTAGGCTATCTATTAAAATCCTACAATTAATATCTTAAAAATGTATTAATGGCAGGGTTCAGGCAAGCATTATCTTAATCTAGAGCATTTACACTTTAAAATATATTTGAAACTCATAATTAAACTTCAATTCTGCAGTATGACAGGTTTGTGCCTGTGACTTCTCTTCACTGAAAAAATGCAGTCCCTAAAGTTCCTACGTTGGGAGAGAGTGCAAGTTTGATTTCCGCTGAGGGGGAACTAGGAATTATGGGCCCGCATTGAGATCCCCTGGTAATACATTCCATTTAGACCACACTCTTCAATCCCAGTTGGGAGGTCGGGGGAAGATTTTCTGCCCTTTAGGCTCCTGTAAGGCCTCAGGGGAATTCATGCCAATTGAGACCTCCTTTTGAGGCTTTCTAAAGGCCCAAATTTTTATTAGAATAAGATAAATCAATCCCGGAGGGGAATGATTGCCGTCTCTAGTTAGAATGGTGCCAGTTGAAGCTGAAGATTTACCAAAAAAATGTTTCTCTTTCGCCCAGTTGGACCTCGAAGACATTGCAGGAGGAGTGCCAAAGTGCCACTCTGCTTTATAAGGGCAGGTCGGGTTGAGCAGGGGAAGGCAACGTTGATTTGTTTTTCCAAGCACTGACGGGCCACCATTGCTTTGCAAATGATCTCATCCACAGGATTTAGGATGGAGTCTCCAGCCTGTGGCTAGGGTACAAACATAGAAGATAGGAGCAGGAGTAGGCCATTTGGCCACTCGAGCCTGCTCCGCCACTCAATGCGATCATGGCTGATCATCCAAATTCAGTACCCTGTCCCTGCTTTCTTCCCATATCCCTTGATCCCTTTAGCCTTAAGAAATATATCTAACTCCTTCTTGAATATATTTAATGAATTGGCCTCAACTGCCTTGTGTGGTAGAGAATTCCACAGGTTCACCACTCTCTGGGTGAAGAAATTCCTCCTCATCTCAGTCCTAAATGGCTTACCCCTTATCCTTAGACTGTGACCCCTGGTTCTGGACTCCCCCGCCATCGGGAACATCCTTCCTGCATCTAGTCTGTCTACTCCTGTTAGAATTGTATAAGTTTCAATGAGATCCCCTCTCATTCTTCTAAACTCCAGCGAGTATAAGCCCAATCGACCCAATCTCTCCTCATACGTCATTCCTGCCATCCCAGGTATCAGTCTGGTGAATCTTCGCTGCACTCCCTCCATGGCAAGAACATCCTTCCTCAGATAAGGTGACCAAAACTGCACACAATACTCAAGATGTGGTCTCACCAAGGCCCTGTACAACTGCAGCAAGACATCCTTGTTCCTGTACTCGAACCCTCTCGCTACGAAGGCCAACATACCATTTGCCTTCTTAACCGCCTGCTGCACCTGCATGCTTACCTTCAGCGACTGGTGCACAAGGACACCCAGGTCTCGTTGCACTTCCCCTTCTCCCAATCTATTGCCATTCAGATAATAATCTGCCTTCCTGTTTTTGCCACCAAAGTGGATAACGTCGCATTTATCCACATTATACTGCATCTGCCATGCATCTGCCCAATCATCCAACCTGTCCAAATCGTACTGGAGTTTCTCGGCATCCTCCTCACAGCACACACGCCCACCCAGCTTTGTGTTGTCTGCAATCATCATTAATATATATTGTGAATAGCTGGGGTCCAAGGACCGATCCCTGCGGTACCCCACTAGTCACTGCCTGCCACTCAGAAACAGACCCGTTTATTCCAACTCTTTGCTTCCTGTCTGCCAACCAGTTCTCTATCCAAGTCAGTACCTTGCCCCCAATCGCATGTGCCTTAACTTTACACGCTAATCTCTTATGCAGGACCTTATCGAAAGCCTTCTGAAAGTCCAAATACACCACATCCACTGGTTCTCCCTTATCTATTTTATCAGATACATCCTCAAAAAATTCCAGTAGATTAGTCAAGCATGATTTACCTTTTGTAAATCCATGTTGACTTTGTCCGATCCTGTCACTGTTTTCCAGTTATTACATCTTTTATAATGGACTCTAGCATTTTCCCCACTATCGATGTTATGCCACTCCAAAGGTAGAGAGAAGGCCTTGGAAGAGTCCAATAAAAATGTTGTGTTCCTATTGTAATGATCAGTAACATATCATTCTAGAATGGTACACTAGGTGGAGCTGTATGTTTAGTAGTGGGCTACCCACGATGCAGTAGTCAAGATGGATGCCTATACACTCGTCCACATGGCTGAATAAATGGCTAGCACAAGCTAGCTGTTCATAATGAAAACGTCTATTTATTTATGAACATAACATGGTACCAGGATTGGTAATATCTGCTGAATATTGTGAAACGCGACATGGAGAATTTGAAAACACCGGAGGGTTTGAAACTCACGGGGAATGTCGATTGCAATTGGTGGACTTTCAAACAACAATTCGAACTCTACATTGCTGCCATCGGGTTCGGTATGAAGCCAGACGCAAGGAAAATAGCGTTACTGCTCACGGTTGCAGGCCCACAGGCGATAGAGGTATTTAATACGTTTGTATGTGATCAAGAGGAGGACAGAGAAAAGATGGACAATGTGCTAAAGAAGTTTGATACACATTGTTCTCCCAAAAAGAACGAGACCTATGAGAGGTACGTGTTCCATTCACGGACACAGCAGCAAAATGAGACTTTTGATAGCTTTGTGACCAATCTGAAACTGAAAGCACAGACAAGTAATTTCTCTGAACTGAAATCATCCATGATTCGTGACCAGATTGTGTTTGGTATTCATGATAAAAAGGTCAGGGAACGTCTGTTGAGAGAAACCAAACTAACATTGGAGAATGCTGTGAAAATATGCCATGCCAGTGAGCTAGCTCAACAGCACGCAAAGACTTTCAGTGAAATTAATAATAATGCGACTGTAATGAGTGACTGTGCTGCTGTCGGTGCTGTGTCCTACAAGGGGAAGAAACAGGGGCAGAACAGAAATGCAAAGCAATCAGAGGATGGAACTTTCAATTGTAAACACTGTGGTTACCAGCACCAGTCAAGACAATGCCCAGCGTTTGGGAAAATGTGCACAAAATGTAATGGAAAGAATCACTTTGCCAAACAATGCTTTTCAAAAGTAAAAACAAAGAAAGGGCAACAAGTCAATGTGATTGAGGACACTGATTTAAGTGAGACATTTTTTGTAGGAATGGTGTCATGTGACAATATAGAAAAGGATACAGAAAATGTGCAGCCCTCAGGAATGGACAATGCTGAACATAAAGTTAATGCAGTAAAAGAGGACAAATGGATGATGTCACTGCAGGTAAATGGAGCATTAGTTACATTGAAACTAGACACTGGGGCAAAAGCAAACTTAATCAGTATGAGTGACATTAAAAATATGAAAGAAAAGCCCAAAATACAGAAAAAGTCAGTACTACTGAAGAACTATAATGGACAGGAAATAGATAGCTTAGGTGTATGCACACTTAAAGTGACAGTCAAAGACAAAGTGCATCATCTCATGTTTTCTGTTGTGGCTGAAGGACTTGATTCACTACTAGGTGACAAAGCTTGTGAGGACTTAGAACTGGTCAAGAGAGTCTACCGTATGAACTGTGCCATAAGCAGACCAGATGACTCGGTGGATTCTGTAATGAGTAATTTCCAGGATGTGTTCAAAGGATTTGGAGTTCTACCATTCACTTACAAGATCCAGCTAAAGGAGGATGCTCAGCCAGTGGTACATGCTCCACGGAGAGTTCCAGCACCCCTGTGTGACCGGCTCAAGAAAGAACTGGACAGAATGACCACACTAGGAGTCATCAGGAAAGTCGAAAAGCTAACAGATTGGGTTAACTCCATGGTATGTGTAAAGAAAAAGAACAATGATCTAAGAGTATGCATGGATCCAAAGGACTTAAATGCAAACATAAAACGTGAACACTACCAGATTCCCAAGCGAGAAGAAATCACCAGTGAAATGTCAGGTGCCAGATACTTCACAAAGCTCGATGCCTCACAAGGATTTTGGCAACTAAAACTGGATGAAGAGAGCACCAAATACTGTACCTTCAACACACCATTTGGCAGGTATTGTTTCCTCAGAATGCCTTTCGGGATAATATCTGCATCTGAAATCTTTCATAGAGCGATGGAACACATAATTGAAGGTCTGGAAGGAGTTCGGGTCTATGTTGATGACATCATCATCTGGGGCTCCACACTGAAAGAACACAATGAGAGACTGACTAAAGTGCTACAGAGCATACGCCTGAATGGACTGAAGCTCAACAAAGCCAAGTGTCAGTTTGACGTCCAGGAAGTCACTGCCCTAGGAGATAATCTATCTGGTAAAGGAATAGAGCCAGATATGGAAAAAGTAAACGCCATACTCAAAATGCCCCGACCCACTGACAAAAAAGGAGTGCTACGCATCATGGGGATGATAAACTTCATTGGAAAGTTCATTCCTAACTTGTCAGCCAAGACAGCCTGTCTGCGAGACCTGCTACATAAAACAAATGAGTTTGCATGGACAGAAAGACATGAACAAGAGTGGATGAACCTCAAAACAGTGCTGACAACCACACCTATACTCACCTTCTTTGACCCAACAAAGAGAATCAAAGTGTCAACGGATGCATCAAAAGATGGCCTAGGCGCGGTCTTGCTACAAGCAGAGGGTGAAGATTGGAAGCCTGTTGCCTATGCCTCCAGGTCTATGACTGATACTGAGTATCGATACACCCAGATTGAAAAGGAATGTCTAGGCTTGGTCGTTGGACTAGAAAAGTTCCATGGCTACATATATGGACTTCCCACCTTCACAGTCCAGACAGACAACTGCCCACTAGTTGCCATCATAAAAAAAAACCTGAATGTGATGTCTCCAAGGATTCAACGACTAATGATGAAGCTGCAAAGATATGACTTTGAACTGATCTACACACCAGGCAAACACATAGGCCCCGATTTTCGGCTTGTGTGGGGAATGGTCGGATTTCCCCGAATGTGAGGTTTCTGACACACATAAAAAAGTGTCAGCCAGCCCCATGCAATTTTCCCTCAATTGGCCAATTAATTCCCAGCATGTGGGAAGCCTTGCTAATTGTCTAAATTGAGTCAGAAATCCCCACAGTATGATGTCATCATTCATGGTGCTTTCAAGGTCCATGGCAAGCACTGCATCCTCTGAAGGCTTCCAAATGAACCATACAGGATGGCAGAGGAGCCTGCAGCAGCTGTGGACAGTGCCAGACCCCGAGCTGCCTTCAAATTCAACGAGGCTTCACTGCAGGCATTATTGGATGGGGTTAGGGCCCACAGGGAGGTCCTCTTCCCTAGGTCAGGGAGGAAGAGGCCTCCCACTGAGACCAATGCTGCATGGATGCAGGTGTCAGCAGATGCTAACTCGCTGGGAGTCACCAGAGGAACCTTGGCATTACATCTGTAACTCCTTCCTTTACTCCCCCACAGTACCATCCAGAGCCCCCGTCCTCACTGTGGAGGAGGAAGAGTCTGTGCAGCCAGACTCCTCAGAGGAAGCTCCAACCTCTGAGGGTGCAGCATCAGCAGAAGTAAGCGCACCCAGTACCAGCGCAGACACTCACACCTCGGGGGGACCTTCGGGACATAGAGTAGTGTTGTCACCTGGTGTTTCACAGCTGACAAGTGAGCCTCAGCAGATTCTGGAGACAGGGACAGCAGTGGAGAGTCCTCGTCGGAGGGCGCAGGGCTCTGCCTGCTCAGCTCAGCTGCGCTGCATCTCGACCCTCTGCCTCTGGGTCCATCCGCAAGAGAAGAGGTGATGGATCTCCATGCACAGATGCAGGAGTCTCTGGCAGGTTTTGTCTCCAGGGTCGCTGCGAGTGTGGAGCGAATGGAGGAGTCCATAGCGACCATGAGCAGAGCCTTTGTGGAGTCATTGGTGCATGAACGCAGCACCATGGAAAGGTTGGCAACCTCCATGGAGGAGATAACTCGCCAGCATACGGAAAACATGGTGAGTGCTCATAAGAGAATGACATCTCTTGAGGAGCGTTGGCCATCTGTTGAACAGAGAAACCAGATCTTCATGGAAGTCCTTCTGAGTAGGACTGCTAGTGCAGAAACTGGTCCTACTGGCCCCCTAAAGCGCAGCAAGGTGCTCTCAAGCCACTTCCAAGCGCTGGCCCCTTCTGGCGTGAGCAGCAGCCTGGTGCTCCTGGTAATCATCCTGCTGTTCCTGGTTCTGCTGCTGCCACCTCTGCTGTTGGAGATCCTCTAATGCCAGGAAGGGAAGGTGCCAAAGGCCTCCCATGCTTCTAGCAGACGCCTCGGTTGAGGAGGTCCTGAGTTAGGGTGGTGAGAGGGGCTTCCCAGGAGCTCACACTGAAGAAGTGTGTGAGGCTCCAACTTTTTGCAGCTGCTCCTAAGGCTTCAAATAGTTCCCCCAAGCCTTGATCAACAAGGTCCTGCAGCCTGCAAATGCTGCCTCTTTAAATCTCTTCAGCCCTCAGCGACCTGCTGCTGCAAGCAAGCAAGCCAGCTGCTTCCACGCCAGCTCTCATCGGCGGGGTTCCCCGCAGGTGGGTTTCAGGTGGGGAAAGCCCCAAAGTCGCAACGGCACGGGAAAATCGTCCTTAACAAGGTGATCATTGGTGATTAGTGCTCCGACGAGCAGTCCCGCCAGCGGCGGCCGGGACTGAAGTGGGGCGCGTGGAAACAGCGGTCCGAAAGTCGGACGGGGCGGGGAATCAGGCGGGGTGGGTCCCGACCCGCTTTTTCGGCGATTTTCGGACCACGGCCGCATGAAAAGCCGCCCGACAGCTGCCCGAAAATCGGGGCCATAGTGTTAGCAGATGCACTATCCCGAGCATCCACAATGAGTCATGTGAGCTCTACTGAGGAAGACGTGGATGTTCATGTGAGTATGGTCACTGCTGCGCTGCCCGTGTCAGACACAAAATCAAAGCAAATAGCAGAAGAAACAGTAAAAGATACAGTGTTACAAACAGTAATAGAGAACATTCATCATGGTTGGCCAAAAGGTTCCTGTCCAAAGTACTATCACATCAGGTCAGAGTTGAGTGTCGCAAGTGGACTATTACTAAAACAGAGCAGAATAGTCATTCCACAGGCTTTACGTCGAGACATGCTCAAAAGGATTCATGAGGGACACCTCGGAATTGAAAAATGCAAATGAGAGCAAGAGACACTGTTTATTGGCCTGGCATAAATAAGGACATTGAGAACATGATAGGCATATGTGAGACATGTCAGAAACACCAAAACAAACAAGCAAAGGAACCAATGATAATAGCTGACTTACCAACAGCGCCATGGCAAAAGGTTGGTATGGACCTCTTTCATTTGAATGGTAAAGGCTATCTAATAGTGATTGACTACTATTCTAACTATCCTGAGATGGCGCTGCTCTTAAGCACATCAGCAAGCAGTGTCATAATGCATGTTAAATCCATCTTCGCCAGACATGGAATTCCCAGGATTGCCGTTAGCGACAATGGTCCGTGCTTCAACTGTAAGGCATGGCAACAGTTTGCAGCACATTATGACTTTCAACACATCACATCAAGTCCTCTGTATGCTCAGTTGAATGGTAAGGCAGAGAAAGGTGTTCAAGTTCTCAAACAGCTACTGAAGAAAGCAACAGAAAGCAAGTCTGATCCTTATCTCGCCCTGCTGAGCTACCGAGCCTCCCCTTTAGACTGTGGTTCTTCACCTGCTGAACTACTAATGGGTCGCAAGTTGCGCACCACGCTACCCTGCTGTGCAAAAGAAAAGCAGAGTAAGGAACTGAGACAGAGACTTCAACTGTTAAAGTTGAAACAGAAATCACACTATGACAAGTCATCCAAAACTCTGAAACCATTAACAAGGGATGATGTTGTCAGGATTGAGGATCCAGATGCATGGAACAGGAAAGCTACAGTTCTTGAGGAAGTAGGATCAAGGTCATACACTGTTAGAACTGAGGATGGACAGATTCTCAGGAGGAACCGCCGTTCCCTCCTGAAAACACAGGAAACTATCCAAGAGCAAATCGATGACAATGCCGCAACTGAATCTTGTCACTCACGACCAGAACAATCTAACACAAACACACATACAGGCTCTCATGCAAACACATCAGACTTGTGCTGAGAAGATCAACACGTGAAGTAAAAAAGCCTGATAGACTTAATCTTTGAGTACAAAGAAAACTATAATAAAAGAATGAAAAGCTTAGAGTTCATAAAGTAAAACTTTGAAAATGTGTTGACTGTTGTGAAGATGTTTATGTTGTTATGATTGATTGATATTGATTTTGTTTAACCTCTAAGGAAGGGGGATGTAATGATCAGTAACATGTCATTCTAGAATGGTACAGTAGGTGGAGCTGTATGTTTAGTAGTGGGCTACCCACGATGCAGTAGTCAAGATGGATGCCTGTACACTAGTCCACATGGCTGAATAAATGACTAGCACAAGCTAGCTATTCATAATGGAAACGTCTATTTATTTAGGAACATAACACCTATCTAAGCATATGGGCCTCTTCAGAGAAAGTGATTGATCCCCTCTGAGATCGATTACCATTCTCCAGTAAACATTTTGGGGGAAAAATTCAGTTGGTTTGCGCCTCCCGTTAGTGCCTTAAGAGGGCGCTAATGGGGCGCAAAGCAACGAGCGTCCAGGTGCAGCGATGTCTGTGCCGCTCGCGAAATTGACCAGACATTTTGTGGCGGCGCTAAACAATACCGCCCTGATCTCCTGTGCCCGCAGATCTTGACATCATTCGAGCATGCAACGCTCTTGTGGCGCCCCGGACCGGATATTGAGTGGCGCCCCCTTCCCCTCTGGCTGGTGCAAGCAGGTAGACTGGAACATTTGCCACTCGGTGTGGGGCTAGGGGGGGCGCTATTTAAATGGGGCCTCTTCCTGGCTTTTTCTATGGTAGACGTTTTTGCACCACTCATTCTGACAGAGAGAGAGATTCTGAGAGAGAGGAGAGACTTCTGCAGAGAGTCAACGCTGTGTGAAGTAGTTTTGGCTACTGAGCATCACTTTGCAGGTACTTTTGTTTTTGACCTTCATTACTTTGATTGCCAAGAGACTTAGGGGGGCTGCACTGATTCTGGGCGTCGTCCTGCACCTGCAGATTTGGAGGCCACAGAGACGCAGACAGAGAGTGGCAATCATGGCCAGACGGAGGAGGGCCAACAGGGTCTGTACAGGAGACCTTACCCTCCCAGGGTATTCCGGGAACAATTCTCCTACATTCATTTGTCTGAGAAGCAGTGTTTGCGAAGGCTGCGCTTCAGCAAGGAGGTGGTCACTGAGCTCTGCCACATAAGAACATAAGAAATAGGAGCAGGAGTAGGCCAATCGGCCCCTCGAGCCTGCTCCGCCACCTGCTGCAGCCAGATCTGCAGCCTCAACTGAGGACCAGGATGTCTCTGTCGGTGGCAGTGAAGATCACAGCGGCTCTGAACTTTTATGCCACCGGCTCCTTTCAAGCAGCTACTGGGGACATCACCAATATCTCCCAGTTCGCGATCCATTGCTGCATCTGTCAGGTCACAAATGCCCTCTATAAAAGGAGACGCCAGTACATCTCTTTCCCGATGACCCGGGCCAAACAGCATGAACGTGCATTGGGCTTTGCGAGGATAGCAGGCTTCCCCATGGTGCAGGGCGCCATTGACTGCATGCATGTGGCATTGTGTGCACTGCATGGGAATACAGAGGATTTCCGCAACCGCAAGGGGTTCCACTCCTTAAACGTCCAGTTGGTCTGTAACCACAGACAGCTGATACTCGCCGTCAATGCCCGCTATCCTGCTAGCAGCCACGATGCTTTCATCCTGCGCCAGACTGCTGTGGCAGAACTTTTCCAGGCACCGCATCAGCCAAGTGGTTGGCTCCTCGGGGACAAGGGTTAGCCACTGTGCACCTGGCTGATGACACCGCTCCGTAACCCCAACACCCCTGCTGAGCTGTGGTACAATGAGAGCCATCTTGCCACCAGGAACATCATTGAGCAGATGATTGGCATACTCAAGCAATGGTTCCGCTGTCTGGACCACTCAGGAGGAGCCCTGCAGTACTCGCCTGAGTGAGTCTCCTTCTTCATAGTTGTGTGTTGCATGTTGCATAACGTGGCAATCCTCAGGACCCAGCCAATGCCACCAGGCCTTGGAGCACCACTGGAGGAGGAGGAGGAAGAGGAGGAGGATGATCATCAGCAGCACCAAGGCGGGAGGGAGGCCCACAATGTTGAAAACTGCAAGGGACGTCCATCAACGGCTGATAACAAGCCGCTTCTAGGCCCCTGCTGAGGAAATGGCTTCTGCCATTGAGAACATGAATGAACCCAACCCGCAACCCCTAAGCTGGCCAAGGCAGCAATGATTCCAAAGACCAAACATGCACATTTTAAATACAAAAACTTATTTATTTTACAAACTCTGTGTGTGTCATTTCTTCATGACAAACTAATAGAAAGAAACACAAAAAAACAGTCCTTAACATAACTGGTTCTCACAACCTGGAGATAATGTCCAAAACACTAAACAAAAGTTTGAACATGAACCTCGGCCTTTAATAAATCATTGACCAACATTTTGTCACACCTCCTACTTATTGCCCTTCGAGGGTGATCTCCTTAATAACAACAGAAAATGCTGGAAAAACTCAGCAGGTCAGGCAACATCCGTGGAGAGAAATTTGAGTTGACGTTTCGGGTCGAACCCTTCTTCAAAACTGGAAAGAAAAGAAATTAGATCGAAGGCAGGGCTGCGATCAGACAAAAGAAGTGAAAGAAACAAAAGAGCTAGACGAGATGGTAATAGGCTGAGGTTAGGTGTAAAGTGTACTGGCAGGGCAAGAGATAACTGCCAGGTGTGAGAGAGAAAAAAAAGGAAAGGGGGGGGGGAAAGGAGTGGAAAAATTACAAGAAAAAATGTGTAATAGGGGCCGAGGTTATGATCTGAAATTGTTGAACTCGATATTGAGTCCGGAAGGCTGCAGAGTGCCGAATCGGAAGATGAGGTGCTGTTCCTCGATCTCCTTCCCTTGCGCACTTCCCCCCTTCCCACCCTGCTGCTCCTCCGTAATGGGGCCCCAGTGGCTGCAGCAAGGCTGGTGGAAGGCTGCTGATTGTCAGAACCTGAGACTGCAGATGCCCATGAAGGACGGCCTCGACCAGCTCTGGGCCTGGAGGGCCCGGCTGCAGACTGCACCAACTCTGCATGGGTGGCAGCAGTCTGGGCTACAGGCGGTGGCAAGAGCAATGGGGAAGTGACAGTGGTGGCAGCAGGAATGCTGTCATCTTGAGAGGACAGTGTAGTGTATGTACCTTTTAAGAGAGAACTACTTTTACAGCTCCTGTATGCTGTAGTACCGGCAGTGACCACACCTGTATATAAGCCTTGAGCATGCCTCTCTACCCCCAGTCTTGAGACTACCCTACTCCAGTAAACACCTGTTGATTGTTAAGTTACAGCATCCGTGTAGTTATTTGAAAACATCATACTCTCAGAATCACGGATCTAACAGTGGCGACGAGTGGCGATTCGAATCTGCCTGCAACTCTGCATTTCCCTTCAAGGATTCACTCCGGGAGGGCGGTGGAAGAAAGTCGAGGCCAGAAGCATGGGCGTCGACCACGAGCAACTGCCCAGTCGTCCGGCAGAGAGTGAACATCGCAGGGGAGGCTGTTGAGAGCCGGGCTTGGTTCCCCAGCCACGACGATCCAGCAACAGACTGACAACAGGTACAGCGCAGACCCTTCCCGGACAGCGGCGGCTGGAGCCGACCGACGGCAGAGAAAAAGCCGAGCAGCATTGACTGGGTAAGAGAGAGGGTGAAGCGCACAGGGTGCAGCCGGGGGTTGAAAACCGAGCGGCGTCGAGGAAAAACAAAATGGAGATAAAGAGGGTAAAGCAGCAGCCGGGTTCAGGACCGAGCGGCGGAAATGGGAAAGGCGCACAGAAAAAAAAACGCGCAGAGCACAGCCAGGGCTCAAGGGCTGAACAGGGTCCGTGGGGAGAAGAAGGGAGAGCGCGGGAGACACCATTGCGCCGCGGTGAAGAAGGGAGAGCATGGGAGACGCCATTGTTGACAGTTAAATCACACCCAGGGATGCCGAAGAGTGGCAGTATCTCTACGTTTGACAATGAAGTCGAAGATTGGGCGACATATGTGAACATATTGAGGTGTACTGCAGGGTGAATGAAGTGCCAGATGCTAGAAAAGCACTGGTTTTGTTAATTTCCATGGGTGCAAAAACTTATGGCTTAGTGCGAAACCTAATAACCCCAGAGAAGCCCGTGAATAAGAATTTCGAAAGCATAGTAGAAATCCTACAGGACCACTTAAACCCCACACCACTGCTGATAGCAGAAAGATTTAAGTTCCACAAAAGGAACCAGCATAAAGATGAAAGCAATGCTGAGTACTTAACGGAACTGTGCAAGCTATCGAAACACTGCCAGTTTGGAATGGGACTAGCAGATACATTAAGGGACAAGTTTGTGTGTGGGCTTCAAAGTGAAGGAACCCAGAAATGGCTTCTATCAGAAAAGGATCTTACGCTGGACAAGGCTTTCAGCATGGCAGTATCACACAAAGCAGCCGCAAGGGGCGCTGCAGAGATACAACGGAGACCACAAGAATATGGCACCAATGAAATGTCATATGGAACAGGGAAGTGTTATCGCTGCGGCAGAACAGCACACGACCAGAAGGATTGTTGGTTCAAGGACCAAGTGTGCAGACAGTGTGGAAAAGCAGGACACATAGCAAGAGTCTGCAGGTCTGGGAAGGAAACCAACAGCAAGAAATCTCCACAGGAGAAGTACAAAAAGGTACATAAGGTGATGGACAGTAGTTCAGATGAACAGAAAAGTGATACAGACTCCGGAAGCAAGGAGCTGGGTTGTCTGAAACTACATAAGGTAATCAAAATGGAGGATCACCAGACTATGTGGGTCACACTCAAGATAGACGGAGTCCAAGTGAAAATGGAACTAGACAGAGGATCAGCCCTAACAGTCATAAACCAAAGGGACTACAAGCGGCTATTTTCACACATACCCTTGAAAGCTACAGAGATTGTCTTGAAGACGTACACGGGGCAAAAACGTTTACCCCAAAGGAAAAATAAGGGTGAAAGTGATATACAAAGGCCAGGAAATACCTAAAATGGACCTATATGTATTGCCAGATGGAGGACCACCACTACTAGGACGTGAATGGATCCGGAAGATACAATTAGATTGGCATTCCATACAGGCACTGAAGGTCAAGGCCAAAAAGGATGACGACGTCACACCTGGACGACTGTCAAAAATGCTAACTGATGCAAAAGAAGTGTTCCAGGAGGGACTCGGAACACTAAAAAGCATAACAGCAACAATTAAAATAGAGGAAAATGCAAGCCCAAAGTTTCTTAAGGCCAGACCAGTACCTTATGCGATCAGGCCAGCCATCGAAGCAGAGCTGGAAGGGTTGGAACGTTCAGGAGTACTGTCCAAAGTGGACTGGAGCAAGTGGGCTACACCCATCGTTCCTGTAATGAAGAGGTTGTTGAACAATACGCCTAGGGAACCAAAGAAGGTCCGCATCTGTGGGGATTTTAAGGTGACAGTGAACCCAGTCCTTCACACGGTACAATATCCGCTTCCATGGATTGAGGATATTTTTGCCTCGCTATCTGGAGGTAAACGCTTCACCAAAATTGATCTAGCCCAGGCGTACTTGCAAATGGAGGTAGAAGAAGCCTCGAAACAATACCTCACGATCAACACTCATAAAGGTCTCTACCAATACAACCGGCTGGTGTTCAGGGTAGCATCGGCACCGGCTATTTGGCAAAGGGCGATGGATCAAGTCCTGCAAGGGATTCCAGGGACCCAGTGTTATTTGGACGAGATCCTGGTCACGGGCGAAAATGACAGTGATCACCTCGCCAACCTGGAGAAAGTGCTCACTAGATTAAAGGAATATGGGCTACGAGTTAATCGCCACAAGTGCGAGTTTTTCCAGAAGCAGATCTCGTATTGTGGCCACGTTATTGATGAAGAGGGGTTACATAAGTCCCCTGACAAGATTGAGGCAGTAGTCAAGGCTCCAGCACCGGAAAATGTGTCACAACTGAGGTCGTTCTTCGGGCTGGTAAACTACTACCATAAGTTCTTGCCAAATTTATCTACGGTATTACACCCACTGAACACCCTACTGCAAACAGGGGTACCATGGAAGTGGAATGACGAACGTAAATGAGCTTTCCAGAAGTACAAAGAATTGATCACATCAAAAGAGGTGTTGGCACATTTCAACCCAGCACTACCAATTCGTTTGGCATGTGATGCATCACCCTACGGTATTGGAGTGGTGCTGTCGCACAAATTCCCAGACGGGTTGGAGAGGCCAGTAGCCTTTGCGTCTCGGTCACTAACCTCAGCCGAGAGCAACTACGCCCAGATTGACAGGGAGGCCCTCAGCCTAGTGTGGGGAGTAAAAAAATTCAACCACTATCTGCATGGGCAGAAGTTCACCTTGCTGACTGACTACCAACCACCTGTCTCCATCTTTAATCCGAAGAAGGGCGTTCTGGTGATGACTGCACAACGGTTACAAAGATGGTCCCTTATTCTAGGGGCGAACCAATATGAAATAGAATATAAAGGCACGAAACAGCATGGAAACGCTGATGGGCTATCACGCTTGCCACTGCCTACTGTGGAGGAAGCACCAGCAGTGGACCCTATCGAGATATTTTATTCGTCAATAATTGAACGATTGCCAGTAACTAACACGGATATAGAGAAGGAGACCCGCAATGATCCGACACTGTCTCGGGTATATGATTTGACGGTGAAGGGATGGCCAGCACATGGCGACTCACTGTTGCCAGCATTCTCATCCAGAAGAGAACAGCTGTCAGTATGCCAGGGGACAGTGATATGTGGATCCCGAGAGGTGATTCCACCCAAGTTAAGGGAGAGAGTGCTAAATGAGCTTCATGAAGGTCATCTGGGAGGGGTGAAAATGAAAAGCCTTGTGAGGTCTTATGTGTGGTGGCCAGGGATCGATCAACAAATCGAGGACCTAACCAAGAGCTGCTCAGGATGCCAGAAGGTCCAAAATGCACCACCACATGCCCCACTACACCCATGGGAGTGGCCCTCCTCTCCATGGCAACGGGTGCATATTGATTTTGCTGGTCCATTCATGGACTCAATGTTCTTAATAGCAGTGAATGCTCACTCGAAATGGCCTGAGGTGATAAAAATGTCCTCAACCACTACAGAGAAAACGATTGCAGTCCTACGGACCATATTTGCCAGGAACGGCTTGCCAGAGCAGATTTGCTCTGATAATGGACCACAGTTTGTGTCCGAAGAGTTTCGGAAATTTATGAGAAGGAATGGGGTAAGGCATTACACATCCGCCCCGTATCATCCAGCCACAAATGGATTGGCTGAGAGGTTCGTACAAACCTTTAAAAAGGCGATAAAGGCCATGTGCGATGATGAAATTCCACTACAGCATAAGGTGGACAATTTCCTATTAGCCTACAGAAATGTGACACATGCAGTTACTGTAATGTCCGTGTGTAATTGAGACACGGACTGCAGAAGTTGGTTATAACAGGCGTTTACTGAATGGAGACAAAACTGGAACTACTATACAAAGTTACTACACAGGCTTATATACAGGGGTGGTCACTACTGGTACTGCAGTATACAGGGGCTGCAGAATATAGTTCCTTCTTCAAGGTACATTCACTACAATTCCTCCCCTTTTAGCTAAATAGTACATAACATTCGATTAATAATTAAATAACATATTTACAATTACAGTTGCTATATACATTAGCTGAAGTTAATCAATTATAAATTCAGTCTTTGAGGAGGCTTCCTGATTCTGTCCAGATAATGCCTCTTTGGGGTATCAGGTTCATCTGGCAAAGTTGATTCGGGATCAACGTCGTTGTTTGGTTCATCTTCCAATATCACCGATTTTGAGGTAGATGCAATTGGTACTTCGGTTTCATCACCAGGTGTATAGGATCATGGTGTAGATTTGACGTTTTCCAGTGACTCTAGAATCTGGTCAGCATGGCGTCTTACAATGCTCTCTCCAACGTCCTTGCCATGTGCAGATCGTTCCTGGCTGCCATTTCTCTGTGCAGTAGTCCCGGGCCAAAACTGGTTGACCTATCTTGAAACTCCTGGTTGGCCTTTCATTCATATTCTGAAACTGCCTGTTCTCCACATCTCTTCTGATGTTTGGCTTAACCAAATCCAAGCGGCATCTTAGTCTTCGATTGAAGAACATCATGGCTGGAGTTTGGTTGGTAACCGCATGTGTCGCATTTCGGTAGGCAAACAAGAAGTTATCCACCTAGTGTTGTAGGCGTATGTCTTCATTACACATTGCCTTGATAACCTTCTTGAATGTTTGAATGAACCTCTCAGCCAATCCATTGGTGGCTGAATGATATGGGGCGGATGTGTAATGCTTAACACCATTGTTCTTTAAGAACCTCCGGAACTCTTCAGACACAAACTGTGGTCCATTGGCGGAGCAAATCTGTTCAGGCAGCCCATTTCTGGCGAATATGGTTCGTAAGACTGTGATAGTTTTTTCTGTGGTGGTTGAGGACATTTTTATTACCTCTGGCCACTTTGAATGTGCATCCACCGCAATTAAAAACATCGAGTCCATAAATGGGCCAGCAAAACCAATGTGTCCCCTTTGCCATGGGGATGAGGGCCACTCCCATGGATGTAGAGGGGCTTGTGGTGGGGCGTTTTGGACCTTCTGGCATCCTGTACAGCTCTTGGTCATCTCTTTGATTTCTTTATCGATTCCCGGCCACCACACAAACGCTCTGGCTAAGTTCTTCATTTTTACCCCTCCCAGATGACCCTCATGAAGCTCATTGAGCACTCTATCCTTCAATTTGGGTGGAATTACTACTCTGGATCCACACATCAAGGTTCCTCGGCACACTGACAGCTGCTCTCTTCTCGGCGAGAATGCTGGCAATAGTGGTTTGCCATGTGCTGGCCATCCCTTCACCGTTAAATCATAGACCCTGGAGAGTGTCGGGTCATTTCGTGTTTCCTTTTCTATGTTTGCATTCGTCACAGGTGGACATTCGACTATGGTCGAGTGGAATATCTCCACAGGATCCACTGCAGGTGCTTCTTCCACCGTCGGCAACGGTAGGCGTGACAATCCATCAGCATTCCCATGCTGTTTAGTTCCTTTGTACTCTATGTCATATTGGTGTGCCCCTAGAAAAAGGGACCACCTCTGTAGCCGTTGTGCTGTCATTATCGGGACGCCCTTCTTAGGGTTGAAAATGGAGACAAGAGGTTGATGATCAGTTAGTAGAGTAAATTTCTGTCCGTGCAGGTAGTGATTGAACTTCTTCACCCCCCACACCAGGCTGAGGGCCTCTCTGTCAATCTGGGCGTAGTTACGCTCGGCTGCAGTTAATGAGCGTGACGCAAAAGCTATCAGCCTCTCTGAACCATCAAGGGATTTATGTGACTGTACCTCGCCAACGCCGTAGGGAGACGCATCACACGCCAGTCTTATCGGTAGTGATGGGTTGTAGTGAGCCAATACTTCTCTTGAAGTGATCAGGCCTTTACACTTCTGAAAGGCCCGCTTACACTCATTGCTCCATTTCCATGCTACTCCAGTTTGTAGCAGGGCGTTCAGTGGGTGCAGAATTGTGGACAAATTCGGCAAAAACTTACGGTAGTAATTCACCAATCCGAGGAATGACCTCAGTTGCGACACATTTTCAGGCGCTGGAGCCTTAACTACCGCTTCAATTTTGTCAGGGGACTTATGTAACCCCTCTTCATCAATCACGTGGCCACAATACGATATCTGTTTCTTAAAAAACTCGCACTTGGGGCGATTGGCTCGTAGCCCATGTTCTCTTAGTCTAGTGAGCACCTGCTCTAGGTTGGCAAGGTGTTCACTGTCATTTTCACCTGTCACTAGGATGTCGTCCAAGTAACACTGAGTCCCCGGAATCCCTTGCAGGACTTGTTCCATCGCTCTTTGCTATATCGCCGGAGCTGATGCTACTCCGAATACCAGTCGATTATACTGGTAAAGACCTTTGTGAGTGTTTATCGTGAGATACTTCCTAGAGGATTCTTCAACCTCCATCTGCAAATATGCTTGCGCTAGGTCAATTTTTGTTAAATGTTTCCCTCCAGATAGTGAGGTGAAAATATCTTCTATCCTCGGAAGAGGATACTGTACTGTGTGAAGGACTGGCTTCACAGTCACCTTGAAGTTCCCACAGATGCGAACCTTCCTTGGCTCCTCAGACTTATTGTTTAACGTTTTCTTCATGACAGGAACGATGGGTGTCGCCCACTCGCTCCAGTCTACCTTAGATAACACGCCTGTATTCTTCAGATTCTCCAGCTCTGCCTCGACGGCTGGGCGAATTGCATACGGTACCGGTCTTGCTTTGAAAAACTTGGGAATTGCATTCTCTTCTATTTTTATCGAGGCGGTTACGCCTTTAAGAGTTCCCAGTCCTTGTTGAAATACCTCTTTAGCGTTAGGTAAGATTTTTGACAATCGTCCAGGTATGACGTCGTCATCCTTTTTACCAGCCACAGTCAGTGCCTGAATGGAGCGCCAGTCTAAACTTATCTTTCTGATCCATTCACGTCCCAATAACGGTCGTCCACCATCTTGCAGTATGTACAGATACAATTTCTGTATTTCCTTGCCGTCGTATTCGACAGGCACCCTTATTTTCCCTCTGGGGTATACTTTCTGCCCCGTATATGTCTTCAAGACAATGGATGTGTCTTTCAAGGGTATGTGTGAGAATAGCCGCTCGTAGTCTCGTCGATTCATGGCGGTCAGGGCTGATTCTGTATCCAATTCCATTTTGACTTGGGACCCTGCTATTGTGAGGGTGACCCAAATGGTTCGGTAATCCTCTTTTGTGATTACGTTGTGTAGTTTGAGACAGCTTAGTCTCTTGTTCGCGGATTCACTATCGCTCTTCTGGTCTTCGGAACTACTGTCCGTCATCTTTTGTACTTTCCTGTACTGTTCCTTAGTAGTCTTTTTGTTGTTGTTAGTCTTCTTCCCGGACCTGTAAACTCATGCAATGTGTCCCATCTTTCCGCATTGCCTGCATGTTTTGTCCTTGGACCAGCAGTCCTTCTGGTCATGGGTTGTTCTGCCGCAGCGATAACATTTTTCAAATCCCCGTGTCATTTCATGGGTGCCGTGTTCCTGTGGCTTTTGCTGTATTTCCGCAGCTCCCCTTGCTGCTGCTTCGTACGATACTGCCATGCTGAAAGCCTTACCTAGCGTCGGCTCTTTCTCTGAGAGTAACCTCTTCTGGGTTCCTTCACTCAGGAGTCCACAGACAAATTTGTCCCGTAGGGTATCTGCCAGTCCTGCTCCGAACTGGCAGTGCTTTGATAGCTTGTGTAGTTCCGTAAGGTAATCAGCATTGCTCTCACCTTTATGCTGATTTCTCTTGTGGAATTTAAATCTTTCTGCTATCAGCAGCGGTGTAGGATTTAGGTGTTCCTGTAGGATATCAACAATTTCATTAAAACTCTTCGCCATCGGTTTGACTGGAGTGATCAGGTTCCGCAATAGGCCGTACGTTCTTGCGCCCATTAAGTTTAGTCGTACCGATGCCTTTTTCTCATCGGCTACTTCATTTGCCTTGCAATATACTTCGACTCTTTCCACATACGTGGTCCAGTCTTCTATTGCATTATCGAAGGCAGTGATATTGCCAGTCTTCGGCATCTTGGAGATCTAAGATGGCGCCTCCCGCGCTTTGCCTTCTTCCCCGATTGAACAAAATGGCATCTCCTGCGCTTTGCCTTCTTCCCCACTGGATTAAGATGGCGCCTCCCGCGCTTTCTGCCTTTTCCGCTGCTGCCAGCGCTGTTGCTGGCGTTTTTATGCCTTGATGGCGACGCCCTATGGTCTTCGCGTGCTTCCCCCCGCGCTGCTGCCAACGCCGCTCTCCGCAGTCCCCGTGGCAAACTGCAGCTCCTCGCGGCTTTCTGCGCTTCTAATTTATTTTTCTTTTATTTTAATTACTGTTCCCGTCATCAGAGCAGACCCTATGGGACACTTCCCTCCCTCTTCTTGGGTCTGTACGCTGCCCAGCTTCGTAGCACCGGCCGCCCCCTGTGTGCTCCACCCTCTCTCTCTCTCTCTCCTCTTCCCGACAACGCTGCTCGGCCCCGTTGAAAAGCCACCCGACTGAGCTCTAGTCCGCCGCAGCCCAGGAAGGATCAGTGTACTACCTGCCACCAGCCCGATTAGCTGGAACACCATAGACTGGATAACCAAGCCCAGCTCTCGACAGCCTCTCCTGCAAATCTTCGAATTCGATGAATCAGAGGGCGGTTGCCCACGGTCGACGCCCGTTTCTTCTGTTTGTTTTTATTTCTTTTTTTTGGATTTCTCCTTTCTGGCTTCGACCTTTAATAACTTCACTTCAGGGATGGATCCCCGTGAGGTGGTGCAGAAGTGTAGGTAAGTTCGGATCTGTTCGTAGCCAATGTAATGTCCGTGTGTAATTGATACATGGACTGTAGAAGTTGGTTATAACAGGTGTTTACTGAATGGAGACAAAACTGGAACTACTATACAAAGTTACTACACAGGTTTATATACAGGGGTGGTCACTACTGGTACTGCAGTATACAGGGGCTGCAGAATATAGTTCCTTCTTCAAGGTACATACACTACAGTTACCAACCAGACCCCGGCCATGATGTTCTTTAACCGAAGGTTGAGATCTCGTCTGGATTTGCTCAGACCAAATGTGCGAAGAAATGTTGAGGATAAACAATTCCAGCACATCAATGAGAAGCCAACAAGGAGCTTCAATGTAGGACAACCAGTCTTGGCCCGTGACTACCGAACAGAGAAATGGCAACCCGGAACGATATGCACAAGGCAGGGGCCATTAATGTACACAGTGGATGTCGGGGAGAACATTGTGAGACGCCATGTCGATCAGATCTTAGCATCACAGGAACGAGTCAACCCCATGTCTCGAGTACCTGGGGATAAATCCGACATACCGGTAGCATCTACCTCAGAACCAGTAGCAGTGGAAACTGATGAACTAACCAACGAAAAGGGGCCAGAATCGCCTCCGCACCAAGAACAAGAACCTCAGGAAAGGCGCTATCCAGAAAGGATCAGGAAGCCGCCCCAAAGACTGAATCTATAAATGGACTATTTTTGTTTAATGTGCATGTTAAAGTGTTAATTGTTATTTGAATATTATGGGTACTGCTAATCTAAAAGGGGAGGAATTGTAGTGTATGTACCTTTGAGAGAGAACTACTTTTATGGCTCCTGTATACTGCAGTACCGGCAGTGACCACACCTGTATATAAGCCTTGAGCATGCTTCTGTACCCCCAGTCTTGAGACTACCCTACTCCAGTAAACACCTGTTGATTGTTAAGTTACAGCATCCGTGTAGTTATTTGAAAACATCATACTCTCAGAATCACGGATCTAACAGACAGCAACTTCCTGCTCGCCCGACACCCTGGCACTCCCACGGGGCAGCACCTCAGCATCCAGAGCAATCTGTTGGAGCACAGATTGCTGGCCTGCTGCGGCACCGTGAGTGCCCCGGGGAAATGTGTCCAAACCAGCGATGATGGCAGCAGTCAGTGCTCGTGTGGCCTCAATCTGAGTCTGCATGAGAGCAGTCTGAGATTGGATCATGGCAGTCAGTGACTGAATTGCAGCACTAAGCTTTAGCGTGGCATCTGCCTGTGCTGCAGCGTAGTGCTCCACACTCCTCGCCAGTGATTCAATGCATTCGGGCACCCTTCCCACTGCACCCATGAGCTCAGTGTGCATGTCCACTGCCTGGGTGTTCATTTCAGCGATGAGCCGCTCCTCCTCTGCGTCCAGTGCAGCAGGACTCGCTGGGCTACTCTCCCTCCGGGGAGAAGGCCCCTGAGCTTCCCTACCCCCATCGCGTTGCTGAAGTCCGCTGGGTCCTGGAGCTTCACCCTCATCAGACCCTTCCCCCCCTGCTCCCCTCCAGGGAAGGCGTGTTCCTAGTGTGGGCATGGGCTTCTTCGGGAGAGGGTGATGCTGATGATCTGACTTCCTCTTCCTCCTCGCCTGCAACTTCACTCCCACTGACAGCTTGAGGGCCCGTCTCCTCAGCTGGTGAATCACCATCTGAAAGCAGGGAGGTACAAGAGTGGCTTTAGTGTGACGACAGGGGGGCAGTAAGGGAGGAATGAGTGCAGCGATTTAGTAAGTTGGATTGAAAGTTTCAAAGGCTGGTGTTGTGAGGGACAAGTGGAATGAGAGAGGACAAAAAGGTGATGACCTTACCATTGCTGTCCAGAATGGGGTCGGCCTCTCCAGGGGTGACGGGACCGATCACCTGGCTTGCCACAATCCTGTGGACACGCGCCTCAAGATCACTGAGGGGTTGGAGCTGAGGCCGCCCTCCACCCGTCCATTGCTGCTGTCTTCGATTATGAGATAGCTTGGCCTGCAAGAAAAAGGACGGCGTCTGAGTAAATATACAGCCATGGTCTTGCCTGATGTGCCTCCCATAGTTGAATAGCCCTTAATGTATGCAGCCATGGTATAGTGGCGCTCCGTACTTTTCAATATGCAGCCACTGAGCTTTGAGGCTTTTAGCAACTAGTAGGCGCGTGTCGAAATAAAACGTTCCAAAATGTAACTTTATCTTTTAACTGTTTACTGTAATACATTTCAAACAGGATTTCAAAGTAAAACACGTTTAACACACACGGTCAAAAACTGTATTGCACCACAGCCCTCAAAGCGTCTACCTTTTCTAGCCTCGTGGAGCTTGAACTGTAAAAATGGCTGGATATCATGTGACAAGCTTAAGGACTGTACCATTGTAACAAGAATAAAGGGGGTCTCTCAGACTATACTATTGGAACAAGAAAAGAGGGGGTTTCTCAATACAATAAGTCAGTCAGGTAAATTAACTATATTATACTAGAATATGCATCAATAATAAACAAATGTACATACATACTGTACCATAATATTTAACCAATATTTTAAAGTATCTTTTTTCTTCTTTACACTTTCTTAAACTTTCATGACTCTTACACATTATCTTGACTGATGTGCCTCCCATAATCGAACAGCGCTTACTGTATGCAGCCATGGTCTTGCCTGATGTGCCTCCCATAGGTGAATAGCCCTTACTGTATGCAAAGTGTGGAATGTGCATGTGTGTTTCATGAGAGGGCCATAGGTGTTGGATGAGTGTTGGGCATTGGGGTTTTAAGACCCTCTAGCCATAGAGTGAGGTTGAGATGGAGGGATGGAGAGGTATTGAAAAAAAGCCACTCACCCTGACGACCCGAGTGAGGTCGTTGAACTTTTTTTGACATTGAGTATGGGCCCTGGTCACCATGCTCCTGGAGGAGACGTTCTGAGCCACCTCCCTCCACACTCATCTGTACTCGCGCGGCAAAGGCCTCCTGCCACTCTCAGGGTAGAGTATAGATTTTCTGCACTCCACCGCGCCAACCAGAGCATCCAAGGCCCGCTCGCTGAAGCACAGAGCTTGTTCACTCACCCTCTCCATAGTCCTTAGTTGGAAGATTTAGGCACAGGTCTCTCCAGGCCGAGATTCAAGGCTGCAATGAGCAGGGTGTTGCAGGAGAGCAAGATCGACCCTCCCCTTTAAGAACTGTCTGGCGCCAGTGTGTCTGTGTTCCATCGCTAACGTCACCTGTGCTCCGCCCGCGCTCTGAGTTAGTGCCTCGCTCCTTGGCCTTTGCGCCTTAAGACAGGTGTGCAGGGCCTGATTTAGCGCTCCAATCACCTCCAGGGGTGATAGAAGCCAAGTTTGCAGTTGGAGGCGATAATTAGCACCAGGCGCTAAACTTTGCGCCCGGCCGATAATCGCGCCCCAAACGGGGCGATACTGAATTTTCCCCCCTTTGGGTCTATGTTAGGTGCTCAGCAGGCCTCATATATGAGCTCTAAGCTGGCAAGAGTGCACCTGAATCCTTATAATGGTGGAATGGACTGAGTTCATGGGGTTGCGGGTGGAAGATCCATTCATGCCCCTCTTCCACTGGAAAATAGCAAGGTAGAAAAAGTGAACGGAAGCCGAGCGGAACCAGGTTTCGCCTCAAATTCCAGACGCAGGTGGACAATCCACATGCTCTCTGCCTTGGCCCTGGATCAGAATTTCAGAGCCAAGGCTAATACTGATTTCTGCAAGGCACAGGAATACACACTTCAGTCTGGCAGGTCAATGCATTTGAGTTTTGGTTTCTGTCAAACAAAGGGGAGTTTAATATGGTAATGTTGACAGAATGTAAACTCATTGGTGTCATTCTGTAGATTAGTGTCTTTGATAGCTGGCTGAGCAATGTATTAACAGAGTGATTATTTGCACGATCTCAGACGAGTAGACGAGTCGTTCTGTGCTTGCGCACTGTATGGAGGCCGAGCCTAAACACCGTCCCGCACCCCCACCGGAGCCGCGCATGCACCTAGCCACAGGGCTGTGGCCTGAACCACGTTTCCCCCCCATGGAGAAGGTCAGAAGATCGGACCGGGGAGAGGAGAGGGGATCGGAGGGGAGAGGAGAAGGTCAGGAACTGGGGGGAAAAGAAGGTCACAAACTTGGGGGGGAGGGGAGGAGGAGGAGGAGGAGGTCAGGAACCTGGTTGGGTGGGGGGGAAGAGCACGGAGAGGACAGTGGAGATGGGGGGGAAGAACATGATCCCGGTCTAAAGCAGGGGAGGGGGAGTGAGAATAAGAGCGAGAACGTGACCCAGATGGGAAGAGGGATCCCCCTCTGTTAGATGTGGATCACATTCTTTCAGCCCCACCCCATCCCCTTTACACCTGCACCACGTTCTCCCTCTCCTCACCCCCAGACCGGGATCACGCTGTTGACCATGAACGGCAGTGAGTTGATTTCTCAGAAAGCCTGGCACTGCACTCACCTGGTTCCATTCTTATCTATCTAATCGTAACCAGAGAATCACCTGCAACGGCATCTCTTCCTGCTCCCATATCATTACCTCTGGTGTCCCCCAAGGATCTATCCTTGGCCCCCTCCTATTTCTCATCTACCTGCTGCCCCTTGGCGACATCATCCGAAAACACAATGTCAGTTTCCGCATGTACGCTGATAACACCCAGCTCTACCTCACCACCACTTCTCTCACCCCTCCACGGTTTATAAATTGTCAGACTGCTTGTTTGACATCCAGTTCTAGATGAGCAGAAATTTTCTCCAATTAAATATTCGGATGACTGAAGCCATTGTTTTTGGTCCCCGCCACAAACTCCATTCCCTAGCCACTGACTCCATCCCTCTCCAACATCTGTCTGAGGCTGAACCACACTGTTCGCAACCTTGGTGTCATATTTGACCCTGAAATGAGCTTCCGACCACATATCTGCAGCATAACTAACTCCGCCTATTTCCACCTCCGTAACATCGCCCGTTTCTGCCCTTGCCTCAGCTCATCCATTGCTGAAACCCTCCTCCATGCCTTTGTTACCTCTAAACTTGACTATTTTCAAGGCTGGCCCCACATTCTACTCTATGTAAACTTCAGGCCATCCAAAACTCGGCTGCCTGTGTCCTAACTCGCACCAAGTCCCGTTCACCCATCACCCCTGTGCTCGCTGACCTACATTGGCTCCCGGTGAAGCAACACCTCGATTTCAAAATTCTCATCCTTGTTTTCAAATCCCTCCGTGGCCTCACCCCTCCCTATCTCTGTCATCTACTTCAGCCCCACAACCACCCCGAGATATCTGCGCTCCTCTAATTCTGCCCTCTTGAGCATCCCTGATTTTAATTGCTCAACCACTGGTGGCCGTGCCTTCTGTTGCCTAGGCCCTAAGCTCTGGAATTCTCCACCTAAACCTCTCTGCCTCTCTTTCCTCCTTTAAGACACTACTTAAAACCTACCTCTTTGACCAAGCTTTTGATCATCTGCCCTAATTTCTCCTTATGCGGCTCAGTGTCAAATTGTTTGTCTTATAATACTCCTGTGAAGCGCCTTGGGATGTTTTACTATGTTAAAGGTGCTATATAAATACAAGGGGGGCTAAATTCGGTTGATTTGCGCGTCCCGTTAGCACCCTAAGGGCGCTAACGGGATGCACAAATCAACTAGCGCCCGGGCGCAGCACCGCTAATACCTCCCGTGAAATTTAGCGGGAAGTTAGGGATGGCGCTAACCATTCGCCGGTGGCGCAGCGCCTCGATGACATCATCGCCGTGTGCAGCGCCCCGCTCGCACCCCGGCTGTATTATTGGGTGGCGGAGGCTATGTCCACCGGAGTCATGGGGGCCTACCTGCGGCTGGGGTGGCGCTAATTCAAGGGGAGGTGGCGGGCGGCCATTTCTGTTGCTGGCCGCCTGACAGCACCTGCCCCCATTGCTGTCCCCGGCCCCCGTGAATCCCCCTTGGCTGCTCTCCATGAGCCAGGCACTCCTCGAGTGCCGGGCTCATTTGCCGGCTCTCCCGATCCCTGGTGGTCCAGCTGGGCACTGGGACGTGCGGCGCCAGGCCCCTCCCCTTTCATAAGGGGAGGAAGGCCTGCAGTACCACAGCGCAATGTGCCGTGATGTTGGCGCTCAGCACCCCAAGAGGGACGCAGAGCGCTTCCAGTAGCGCCCCTCCTCCCTTTCGGGGCACTACCTGGGAAAATCGGCCATGGGGGCGCTAACTTTTTCGGTGCGGTAAAGGCGCGACCCAATTTTTACCCCAAGTTGTTTTGTTGTTGTTGTTGTTATGTGCGCGGCAAGTGACATCATTGGGCAGAACTAAATTCGGAAGTCATGACATTATCACTATTCATTTTGTACCGAATAAACCAAGAGAGAGAGGATCGGAGGGGGAAGAGAGAGGTGATCGGTGGGGGGAGAGAGAGGGGATCGGTGGGGGGAGAGAGAGAGAAAGGGGATCGGAGGGGGGAAGAGAGAGAGGGGGGCAAGAGAGAGAGAGAGAGGATCGGGGGAAGGGAGAGAGAGGATCGGAGGGGGGAAGAGAGAGAGAGAGGGGATCGGAGGGGGTAGAGAGAGAGAGGGAATCAGAGGGGGGATTGAGAGGGGATCGGAGGGGGGAGTGGGAGAGAGAGAGGGGGAGAGGGCATCAGAGTGGAGAGAGGGGAGAGAGAGAGGGCATCAGAGGGGGAGGGAGAGGGCACCGGAGGGGGAAGAGAGAGAGGGCATAGGAGGGGGGAGAGAGAGAGGGCATAGGAGGGGGGAGAGAGAGAGGGCATCGGAGGGGAGAGAGAGAGGGCATCGGAGGGGGGAGAGAGAGGGCATCGGAGGGGGAGAAAGAAAGAGGGCATCAGAGGGGGGAGAGAGAGGGCATCGGAGGGGGGGAGAGAGAGAGAGAGAGAGGGCATCAGAGGGGGAGAGAGAGACAGAGGGAGCATCGGAGAGGGGAGAGAGAGGGCATCAGAGGGGGAGGGAGAGAGAGAGAGAGAGGGCATCGGAGGGGGAGAGAGAGACAGAGGGAGCATCGGAGGGGGAGGAACAGAGGGCATCAGAGGGGGAGAGCGAAAGAGAGGGCATCAGAGCGGGGAGAGAGAGGGCATCGGGGGGGGAGAGAGAGAGAGAGAGAGGGCATCAGAGAGGGAGAGAGAGACAGAGGGAGCATCGGAGGGGGGAGAGAGAGAGAGGGAGGGGGGATCGGAGGGGGAGAGAGAGGGCAGCGGAGGGGGAGAGAGAAACAGAGGGTATCAGAGGGGGGAGAGAGAGGGCATCGGAGGGGGGAGAGAGAGAGAGGGCATCGGAGGGGGAGAGAGTGACAGAGGGAGCATCGGAGGGGGGAGGGAGAGAGGGCATCAGAGGGGGGAAGGAGGGGGGATCGGAGGGGGGAGAGAGGGAGAGGTTCGGAGGGGGGGCGCAAATAAGAGAGTAGATCGGAGGGGGGAGAGAGAGAGGTTCGGGGGGCGAATGAGAGAGGAGATCGGAGGGGAGAGAAAGGGGATCGGTGGGGAGGAGAGAGGAGATCGGAGGGGGGGAGAGAGGGGATTGGGGTGGAAGAGAGAGGGGATCGGAGGGGGGAGGAAGAGAGATGAGATCAGAGTGGGAGGAAGAGAGATGAGATCAGAGGGGGAGGAAGAGAGGAAATTGGAGGGGGGATAGAGATAGAGGATTTTGGAGGGGGTGAGAGATAGAGGAGATCGGAGGGGGGAGAGTAAGGGGGAAGGGGAGATCGGAGGGAGAACATAAGAACATAAGAAATAGGAGCAGGAGTAGGCCAATCGGCCCCTCGAGCCTGCTCCACCATTCAATAAGATCATGGCTGATCTGATCCTAACCTCAAATCTTCTATCACTCTGCATCCACCCGAACCCATGTGATCTCCCAGGAGAGGCGAAAAACCAGATAAAAGACCCCATGGCCAATTTGGGAGAAAAAAATCTGGGCAATTCCTCTCCGACCCATCTAGGCGATCGAAATTCTTCCAGGAGATCCCTCTCTCCCTATATTTTCTACAGTACTTCTGTAAAGGCGATCTCCACCCCAGCCAGGAACAGGAATAAAACCATCTCCTGAAATCTAACACAGAATTAGAACACAGTAGGAGCAGAACCAGGCTACATGGCCCCTGGGCCCACTCCACTACACACAGGGCCATGACCATTCCAAACCTAGACTCATGTCCAATTTCCTGCCCGCTCCCCGTAACCCTTAATTCCCTTTACTTCTAGGAAACTATCTATTTCTGTTTTAAATTTATTTAATGATGTAGCTTCCACAGCTTTCTGTGGCAGCAAATTCCACAAACCTACCACCCTCTGAGTGAAGAAGTTTCTCCTCATCTCAGTTTTGAAAGAGCAGCCCCTTATTTTAAGATTATGCCCCCTAGTTCTAGTTTCACCCTTCATTAGGAACACCCTCACCGTATCCACCCGATCAAGCCCCTTCACAATCTTATATGTTTCAATAAGATCGCCTCTCATTCTTCTGAACTCCAATGAGTAGAGTCCCAATCTACTCAACCTCTCCTCATATGACCACCCCCTCATCCCCGGGATTAACCGAGTGAACCTTCTTTGTACTGACTCGAGAGCAAGTATGTCTTTTCTTAAGTATGGATTAAAGGGGGGGAAGAGAGAGGAGAGGAGCTCAGAAGGGGGGAAGAGTGTAATGTATGTACCTTTAAGGGAAAGAACTACTTTTTACAGCTCCTGTATACTGTAGTACCGGCAGTGACCACACCTGTATATAAACCCTGAGTAGTGATCTGTACAGTTAGTTCTAGAGTAACCCTCATTCAGTAAACACCTGTTGTACCATTTCTCCTGCAGTCTGGCGACGAGCAGATTCGAACCTACCTGCAACTCTGCATCACCTTCTAGGGATTCGCTCCTGGAGAACAGTGGAAGGAGGTCGAGTCCAGAAGCACGGGCGTCGACCATGGGCAACCGCCCAGTCATCCAGCAGAGATTTGAGCATCGCAGGGGAGGCTGTCGAGAGCCAGGATTGGCTTTCCAGTCACGGTGGTCCAGCGAAACGGGCTGGCAACAGGTACAGCGCAGACCCTTCCCAGACAGTGGCGGCTAGAGCCGACCGAGTGGCACAGAAAAAGGCCGAGCAGCGTCGAAGGGGGAGAGAGAGAGAGGGCAGAGCACACAGGGCGCAGCCAGTGTTCAGGACCGAGCGGCGTCAACGGGGAGAGAGACGAGAGAGAGCAGGGCGCAGCCAGTGTTCAGGACCGAGCGGCGTCAACGGGGAGAGAGACAAGAGAGAGCAGAGCGCAGCCGGTGTTCAAGGGCCGAGCAGCGTCAACGGGGGAGAGAGGCGCGCAGGAAAACGCGAGGCGCTGCCATTGCCACGAGGACTGCAGAGAGCGGCATTGGCAGCAGCGCAGGAGCAGCGCACGAAACCCACAGGGCATCACCATTTGCCACGAGGACTGCCGAGAGCGGCGTTGGCAGCAGCACGGGAGACGCCATTTTAAGTCGCAGCGGGGAAGAAATGAAAGCGCGGGAGACGCCATTTTAAGCTGCAGCGGGGAAGAAAGGAAAGCGCGGGAGACGCCATTTTAAGCCAGTCTAGCCACACCCAAAAATGCCGAAGAGTGGCAGTATCACAGCATTCGACAATGAAGTCAAAGATTGGACGACATTGTCGAATGCATAGAAGTATACTGCAAGGCGAATGAAGTGCCAGATGACAAGAAAGCACTGGTATTGTTGAATTCAATGGGTGCAAAAACGTATGGCTTACTACGAAACCTAGTAACCCCAGAGAAGCCAGTAGAAAAGGATTTTGAAAACATAGTGTCAATCCTACAGGACCACTTAAACCCCACACCGCTGCTGATAGCAGAAAGATTTAAGTTTCACAAAAGGAACCAGCATAAAGATGAAAGTAATGCTGAGTATTTAACGGAACTGCGCAAGCTATCGAAACACTGCCAGTTTGGAACGGGACTAGCAGATACTTTAAGGGACAAGTTTGTGTGTGGGCTTCAAAGTGAAGGAACCCAGAAACGGCTTCTATCAGAAAAGGATCTTACGCTGCACAAGGCTTTCAGCATTGCAGTATCACATGAAGCAGCAGCACGGGGTGCTGCAGAGATACAACGGAGACCGCAAGAATTTGGCTCGAATGAAATGTCATACGGAACAGTGAAGTGCTATCGCTGCGGCAGAACAACACACAACCATAATGATTGCTGGTTCAAGGACAAAGTGTGCAGACAGTGTGGAAAAGTAGGACACATAGCAAGAGTCTGCAGGTCGGGAAAGAAAACCAGCAGCAAGAAATCTCCACAGGAGAAGTACAAGAAGGTACATAAGGTGACGGAGAGTAGTTCAGACGAACAGAAAAGTGATACAGACTCCGGAAGCAAGGAGCTGGGTTGTCTGAAACTACATAATGTGATCAAAACGGAGGATCACCAAACTATCTGGGTCACGCTCAAGATTGCAGGAGTCCAAGTGAAAATGGAATTGGACACAGGGTCAGCCCTAACAGTCATAAACCGAAGGGACTACAAGCGGTTATTCTCACATATACCCTTGAGAGATACAAAGATTGTCTTGAAGACGTACATGGGGCAAAAAGTCTACCCCAAAGGAAAAATTAAGGGTGAACGTTATATATAACGGCAAGGAAACACCAAAAATGGACCTATATGTATTGCCAGATGGAGGACCACCACTACTAGGACGTGAATGGATCCGGAAGATACAGCTAGATTGGCATTCCATACAAGCACTGACTGTAGATGCCAAAAAGGATGATGACATCACACCTGGACGATTGTCAGAAATGCTAACTGATGCACAAGAAGTGTTCCAGCAGGGACTCGGAACACTAAAAGGCATAACAGCGATGATCAAAATAGAGGAAAATGCAAGCCCAAAGTTTTTTAAGGCCAGACTGGTACCTTATGCGATCCGCCCAGCCGTCGAAGCAGAGCTGGAAGGTTTGGAACGTTCAGGAGTACTGTCCAAAGTGGACTGGAGTGAGTGGGCTCCACCCATCGTCCCTGTAATGAAGAGGTCGTTGAGTAATACGCCTGGGGAACCAAAGAAGGTTTGCATCTGTGGGGACTTTAAGGTGACAGTGAACCCAATCCTTCACACGGTACAATATCCGCTTCCGCGGATTGAAGATATTTTTGCCTCGCTATCTGGAGGGAAACGCTTCACTAAGATTGATCTGGCCCAGGCGTACCTGCAAATGGAGGTAGAAGAAGCCTCGAAACAGTACCTCACGATCAACACTCATAAAGGTCTCTACCAATACAACTGGCTGGTGTTCGGGGTAGCATCAGCTCCGGCTATTTGGAAAAGGGCAATGTTACAAGTCCTGCAAGGGATTCCAGGGACCCAGTGTTATTTGGACGAGATCCTGGTCACGGGCGAAAATGACAGTGATCACCTCGCCAACCTGGAGCAGGTGCTCACTAGATTGAAGGAATATGGGCACCGAGCTAATCGCCACAAATGCGAGTTTTTCCAGAAGCAGATCTCGTATTGTGGCCACGTTATTGATAAAGAGGGGTTACAAAAGTCCCCTGAAAAGATTGAGGCAGTAGTCAAGGCTCCAGCACCGGAAAATGTGTCACAACTGAGGTCGTTCCTCGGGCTGGTGAACTACTACCATAAGTTCTTGCCGAATTTGTCTACAGTACTACACCCACTGAACACCCTACTGCAAACGGGGGTACCATGGAAGTGGAGTGACGAATGTAAACGAGCTTTCCAGAAGAGGAAAGCATTGATCACTTCAAAAGAGGTGTTGGCTCATTTCAACCCAGCACTACCAATTCGGTTGGCGTGTGATGCATCACCCTATGGCATTGGAGCGGTGCTGTCGCACAAATTGCCGGACGGCTCGGAGAGGCCAGTAGCCTTTATGTCTCAGTCACTAACCTCAGCCGAGCGTAACTACGCCCAGATTGACAGGGAGGCCCTCAGCCTAGTGTGGGGAGTGAAAAAGTTCAATCGCTATCTGCACGGGCAGAAGTTCACCTTGCTGACTGACCACCAACCACTTGTCTCCATCTTTAATCCAAAGAAGGGCGTTCCAGTGATGACTGCGCAACGGCTACAAAGATGGTCCCTTTTTCTAGGGGCGCACCAATATGAAATCGAGTATAAGGGCACAAAACAGCATGGAAACGCTGATGGGCTATCACGCCTGCCACTGCCTACTGCGGAGGAAGCACCAGCAGTGGATCCTGTTGAAATATTTCATTCGACTATAATTGAATGCTTGCCAGTAACTAACGCGGGTATAGAGAAGGAGACCCGAAATGACCCGACACTGTCTCGGGTATATGATTTGACGGTGAAGGGATGGCCAGCACATGGCGACTCACTGTTGCCAGCATTCTCATCCAGAAGAGAACAGCTGTCAGTATGCCAGGGGACCTTGATGTGTGGATCCCGAGTGGTAATTCCACCCAAGTTAAGGGAGAGAATGCTCAATGAGCTTCACGAAGGTCATCTGGGAGGGGTGAAAATGAAAAGCCTTGCTAGGGCTTATGTGTGGTGGCCGGGGATCGATCAGCAAATCGAGGACCTGACAAAGAGCTGCTCAGGGTGCCAGAAGGTCCAAAATGCACCACCACATGCCCCTCTACACCCATGGGAGTGGCCCTCATCTCCATGGCAACGGGTGCATATTGATTTTGCTGGTCCATTCATGGACTCAATGCTTTTAATAGCCGTGGATGCGCACTCGAAATGGCCTGAGGTGATCAAAATGTCCTCCACCACCACGGAGAATACTATTGCAGTCCTACGGACCATTTTTGCCAGGAACGGCTTGCCAGAGCAGATTTGCTCTGATAACGGACCACAGTTTGTGTCCAAAGAGTTTCAAAGATTTATGAAAAGGAATGGGGTAAGGCATTACACATCCGCCCCGTATCATCCAGCCATAAATGGATTGGCTGAGAGGTTCGTACAAACCTTTAAAAAAGCAGTAAAGGCCATGTGCGATGACGACATTCCACTGCAGCATAAGGTGGACAATTTCCTGTTAGCCTACAGAAATGCGACACATGCAGTCACCAACCAGGCCCCGGCCATGATTTTCTTTAACCGAAGGTTGAGATCGCGTCTGGATTTGCTCAGACCAAATGTACGAAGAGATGTTGAGAGTAAGCAATTCCAGCACATCAATGAGAAGCCGACAAGGAGCTTCAATGTAGGGCAACCAGTCTTGGCCCGCGACTACCGAACAGAGAAATGGCAACCAGGAACGATATGCACACGGCAGGGGCCACTAATGTACACAGTGGATGCTGGGGAGAACATTGTGAGACGCCATGCTGACCAGATCCTAGAGTCACAGGAACGAGTCAACCCCATGTCTCGGCCATACGTACCTGGTGAGGAAGCCGACGTACAGGTCGCATCCACCTCAGTAACAATAGCATTGGAAGCTGATGAATCAACTGACGACAGGGGGCTAGAATCACCTCCGCACCAAGAGCGAGACACTCGGGAAAGGCGTTATCCAGAAAGAATCAGGAAGCCTCCCCAAAGACTGAATTTATAAATAGACTATTTTCAGCTAATGTTGCATGTTAAATGAGTGTTATGGTACTGTTAATCTAAAAGGGGAGGAATTGTAATGTATGTACCTTTAAGGGAGAGAACTACTTTTTACAGCTCTTGTATACTGTAGTACCGGCAGTGACCACACCTCTATATAAACCCTGAGTAGTGATCTGTACAGTTAGATCTAGAGTAACCCTCATTCAGTAAACACCTGTTGTACCGTTTCTCCTGCAGTCTGTGTCTTATTATACACAGACACAACAAAGAGGAGGTTAGGAGCTTGGGGGAAGAGAAGGTTAGGAATTTTGTGGGTGGGTGGAGAGCACAGTGGGGATGGGGGAAGAACATGATCCAGGTCTAAAGGGCAGGTGAGAGCAAGAACTTGATCCAGATGGGAAGGCGGATCACGTTCTTCCAACTCTAACTGCCCCCACCTTTACACCAGCACCACATTCTCCCTCTCCTCCCCCTAGACCTGGTTGATTTCTTGGAAAGCTTGGTGTATGTGTGACAATTGATATCACTGGACTGGAGGAAATCCAGAAGTCATGACGCGGTCACTATTTACATCATACCTAATAAACCTGTTAAGAACCCGTGACCCACACACAATGCCCCATTGGGGTGGGGGGTGGTGGGGGTTGGAGGGAGGAGAAGGTCAGGAACTTGTGGGGGAGAGAAAAGGTCAGAACCTCAGGGGGTGGGGGGAAGGCTAGGAACTTGTTGGGAGGGCAGGAACTTGTTTGGCAGGAGGGGGGAAAGGAGAAGGTGGTCCTGACCCACAAGGGTGAGTCCTGTCTGTTTTCTGTGAGCTCTGTCTGGAGTCTGGCAGTCAGAATGAATGGCTCGAATTTCACATTGCAAAGTGCTTAGGCAGGCAGGGTCTAATTACACATTCCAGATAAACTGTGCTGGGTATGTCTTGTCTTCCAAGAGGAACAATCAGAAATTTGGTCTTGTCCTCCAAAGGGACCAATCTGGTGTTGCAGATAGATACGTCCAATAAATGCAGCCATGTATTAATTGCCATCCATCGCAGGTACTCAAAGTACTTGGCCCAGATCAATGAATCAAGCTGTTCCATTGAATTCCAAAAATTCTAGGGCGGATTTCACAGTGTTGTGCTCAGGCAGTGACTCCTTGTCAACAACATCGATAGCCCACGGGTTTAGGTGGGCAGGCCTCAGTCACCTGATGCTAAACCCCTGATTCCGTGAGAATAACATTTAACGATTTTGAATCAGCACTTTATGTGTGTTCTGGTGACATTACCCACTTAAAAATTATGTTAATTGACAGATTCCCGATGCCGATGTGCAATGTAGCTCTTGATTTGTTGAGCCCTTGTACAAAATGGGTGCCGGTGGCCAGCCAGCTCTTTGTTGAAGAACTCCACCACTTAAAGCTAGATTGTCATATTTGTGCGAGTTGTATTCTGACTGTTGTATATTGATGAACTGAACTTTGTGCATTATTGCTAATGCTTTTCTCACCACCCCCCTCCCTCCAGCTGCTTGCTGCTGTTTTACTTCAATTCAGCATTCCTTTTGGTCCACACCTCCCACAGCAGCATTCCTGTTGTCAGCAGTTCACTTCTGCAGCTGTAAGCATTGCTGACCATGGATATTTCATTAGGCTATCCTGAATTTGGAGGAGGGATTCCTACAGAGGGAGGAGAAGCAGGTGCACTGGTGCAACATGTGCCTGGCACCCACCCACAGGTGGCCCAGGAATGACGTCATATGACCCAGGCACAACTACTTGGGCATGCCGGTAGAGACCTGCCTTCATAATGCATGATTCAACAGGAAGGCAGTGCTATGAAATGGAGCCTGACCTTCAAACAACATTTCACACAAGGACAGACCTCCCTGTTGTAATTAATGCCACTTTTATGCTGTAGGCTCTTTTCAGGCCAGTACTGGTGACATTTGCCAGATTAGCCAGCTATACATTGATGCAGTAAACAGGGCACTGCAGCCTTGTTTTCTAGGAGTAACACATTTGCTACTTTCACAAAAGAGAGGGAACAACTGGAGAGGACCAAGCACTGCTACCAGTTATCTGGGTTCCCAAAAGTGCAGTCATACTGCCACCAAAGAACAACAACTCCGTAGCATATAGGAATCGAAAATGATTTCATTTGACCGACATGCAGGTGGTCATGATTGCCATATCGAATGATGCAGTAAACTGCAAGATGCCCCAGTAACAGCCATGGTGCTTTCATTTTATGACAGTCGATGATATCACTACCATCTGAAGGAGCAGGTCAAATGGATTGATGGTTATTGGGGGGGATTATTATTGACATCAGTCTGAAACTCCCACTTTGATCCCAAAAGAAAATGCAAAAGCAGTCCTGTGGGGCTCTGCACTCTATTTGCCACATACCAACATGCCTTCACTTCAATCCCCGTGTATATCTGTCTCCAACACCAACATTAAAATGCTCTTTTGAGTTTAACAAATTATCACTAAACATACAAAGAATGGTGCAGTCAGTTTATTTCTATCTTTCACATGTGGCTGATATTAAATATATACTTGAAAAGAAGAATTATTACAGGGCTTTGGGGAAAGAGTAGGGAAGTGGGACTAATCGGATAGTTCTTTCAAAGAGCCGGCACAGGCATAATGGGCCAATGAAGGGATAATTACTAGTCCGAGCCCTTTTCTGGCTACCCCAGATTAGGCGTATTACCCAGACGTTCACCTTCAACTAAAGTTAGAGATAGCCGAATTCTTTAAGCTTAATTGGGTCTAAAGGTCCAGGCTATCTCTCTCTAAAGGAAGGGAATGACTGAAAATGTTACCGTCCTCCAGATAGGATTTTTAATAAGTTTAACTAGACTGTAACCTTCTGGATATTATGAGGGTCCGGAAAACCCCCCAGCAGTTTAGGATTCAACAAAGGAGGACAAAGGGATTAATTAAGAAAGGGAAAATAGAATATGAGAGTAAGCTAGCTGGGAACATAAAAACTGACTGTAAAAGCTTTTATAGATATGTGAAGAGAAAAAGATTGGTGAAGTCAAGCGTAGGTCCCTTACAGTCAGAATCAGGGGAATTTATAATGGGAAACAAAGAAATGGCAGACCAACTAAATTCATACTTTGGTTCTGTCTTCACAAAGGAGGACACAAATAACCTCCCAGAGATGCCGGGGAACATAGGGCCCGATGAAAGGGTGGAACTGAAAGAAATCAGTATTTGTAAGGAAATGGTGTTAGGAAAATTGATGGGACTAAAGGCCGATAAATCCCCAGGGCCTGGTAATCTACATCCCAGGGTACTTAAGGAAGTGGCCCTGGAAATAGTAGATGCATTGCTGGTCATCTTCCAGAACTCGATAGACTCTGGAACAGTACCCATGGATTGGAGGGTAGCTAATGTTACCCCACTATTCAAAAAAGGTGGTAGAGAAAAAGCGGGGAATTATAGACCGGTAAGCCTGACATCGGTAGTGGGGAAAATGCTAGAATCTATTATAAAAGATGTAATAGCAGAGCACTTGGTAAGCAGTGACAGGATCGGACAAAGTCAACATGGATTTACAAAAGGTAAATCATGCTTGACTAATCTACCGGAATTTTTTGAGGATGTAACTGGTAAAATAGATAAGGGAGAACCAGTGGATGTGGTGTATTTGGACTTTCAGAAGGCTTTCGATAAGGTCCCGCATAAGAGATTAGCGTGCAAAATTAAGGCACATGGGATTGGGGGCAAGGTATTGACTTGGATAGAGAACTGGTTGGTGGACAGAAAGCAAAGAGTTGGAATAAACGGGTCGTTTTCCGAGTGGCAGGCAGTGACTAGTGGGGTACCGCAAGGATCGGTCCTAGGACCCCAGCTGTTCACAATATATATTAATGATCTGGACGAGGGAATTGGATGTAATATCTCCAAATTTGCAGACGACACAAAGCTGGGTGGGAGGGTAAGCTGTGAGGAGGATGTCGTGAAACTCCAGTACGATTTGGACAGATTGGGTGATTGGGCAGAAACATGGCAAATGCACTATAATGTGGATAAATGTGAGGTTATCCACTTTGGTGGCAAAAACAGGAAGGCAGATTATTATTTGAATGGCAATAGATTGGGAGAAGGGGAAGTGCAAAGAGACCTGGGTGTTCTTGTGCACCAGTCGCTGAAGGTAAGCATGCAGGTGCAGCAGGCGGTTAAGAAGGCAAATGGTATGTTGGCCTTCGTAGCAAGAGGGTTCGAGTACAGGAACAAGGATGTCTTGCTACAGTTGTACAGGGCCTTGGTGAGACCGCACCTTGAGTACTGTGTGCAGTTTTGGTCGCCTTACCTGAGGAAGGACGTTCTTGCCATGGAAGGAGTACAGCGAAGATTCACCAGGCTGATACCTGGGATGGCAGGAATGATGTATGAGGAGAGATTGTGTCGATTGGGCTTATACTCACTGGAGTTTAGAAGATTGAGAGGGGATCTCATCGAAACTTATAAAATTCTGTCAGGCCTGGACAGACTGGATGCAGGAAGGATGTTTATGATGGCCGGGGAGTCCAGAACCAGGGGACATAGTCTAAGGATAAGGGGTAAGCCATTTAGGACTGAAATGAGGAGGAATTTCTTCACCCAGAGAGTGGTGAACCTGTGGAATTCTCTGCCACAGAGGGCGGTGGAGGCCAGTTCATTAAATATATTCAAAAAAGTGTTGGATATATTTCTTAAGGCTAAAGGGATCAAGGGATATGGGGAGAAGGCAGGGACAGGGTGCTGAATTTGGATGATCAGCCATGATCTCATTGAATGGTGGAGCAGGCTCGAAGGGCTGAATGGCCTACTCCTGCTCCTATCTTCTATGTCTATGTTTCTATGTTTCTAATTCTGCAACTCCTCACAAAAGAGTATACAGAGATTGAGTTCGCGAACTTGATACAGAAATACTAATTGAGACAATTCTAAATATATAAATTTATTAAAGAACTGACATTCAGTTTACAGCTTGAGTCAATCGTGACTTTAACAGTTCAAAATACAAATAGCTTACATTTCTTATTCTCAGAGATCCTTATTCTCAAATCTTAACTTCGCACATTTTTACATTTCTTATTATTTTTTAATCCAGAATATCCACCAAAATCAAAGAGTACCTCTTGATCTCCGAGACTCAAAGAATTAAAAACTTAGAGAGACTGCCTCTGAAGTTGAGAAGCACTTGCCCTTTCCAGCGACTTCTGACTTTCCATCTGAAAAGCTCTATTTTTATACCTTTTTTAGTGGTTTATCCTTTGAAGTTTTCTGCTGCTGTAAGCTAATTATCTCTAGTCATTCTTTGTTGAATTCTTTTCTATTCTTACTGTCATTTCAGCTGCCAACTCTCAGAATCCTGTCTACTGTATAGGTGTTTCAAAAACTTATCATAAAATGGTTATAACAGACAAACAGTAATGCTGAGGTTGGGGATGGCATTAAATGGGAAATTCGAGATGCATGCAATAAGGGCACAGCAGTTATCGTGGGTGACTTTAATCTACATATAGTTTGGTCTAACCAAATTAGTAACAATACTGTGGAAGAGGAATTCCTAGAGTGTATATGGGATGGTTTCCTGGACCAATATGTCAAGGAACCAACTAGAGATCAGACCATCTTAGACTGGGTATTATGTAATGAGAAAGGATTAATTAGCAATCTTATTGTGCGAGGCCCCTTGGGGAGGAGCGATCATAATATGATAGAATTCTTCATTAAGATGGAGAGTGAAGTAGTTGATTCAGAGACATGGGTACTGAATTTAAATAAAGGAAACTACGATGGTATGAGGCGTGAGTTGGCTAGGATTGATTGGGGAATGTTACTTAAAGGGTTGACGGTGAATAGGCAATGGCAAACATTTAAAGATCGCATGGATGAACTACAGAATTTGTTCATCCCTGTTTGGCATTAAAATAAAACAAAAAAGGTGACTCAACATTGGCTAACAAGGGAAATTAGGGATAGCATAAGATCCAAGGAGAGGACATATAAATTGGCCAGAGAAAGCAGCAAACCTGAGGATTGGGAGCAGTTTAGGATTCAGCAAAGGAGGACAAAAGGATTAATTAAGAGGGGGGAAATAGAGTATGAGAGTAAGCTTTCAGGGAACATAACAACTGACTGTAAAAGTTACGATAGATATGTGAAGAGAAAAAGATTGGTAAAGTCAAGCATAGGTCCCTTGCAGTCAGAATCAGGGGAATTTATAATGGGGAACAAAGACATGGCTGACCAATTAAATACATACTTTGGTTCTGTCTTCAAAAAGGAGGACACAAATAATCTCCCAGAGATGTTGGTGAATATAGGGCCTAATGAAAGGGAGGAACTGAATGAAATCAGTATTTGTAGGGAAATGTTGTTAGGGAAATTCACGGGATTGAAGGCTGATAAATCTCCAGGGCCTGATAATCTACATCCTAGGGTACTTAAGGAAGTGGTCCTAGAAATAGTAGATGCATTGCTGGTCATCTTCCAAAATTCTATAGACTCTGGAACAGTTCCCATGGATTGGAGGATAGCTAATGTAACCCCACTATTTAAAAAAGGTTGTAGAGAAACAGCGGGGAATTATAGACTGGTAAGCCTGACATCGGTACTGGGGAAAATGCTAGAGTCCATTATAAAAGATGTAATAGCAGAACACTTGGAAAACAGGGGCAGGATCGGAAAAAGTCAACATGGATTTACAAAAGGTAAATCATGCTTGACTAATCTACTGGAATTTTTTGAGGATTGTGGTAAACCACTGTTATACCTGCCTGTGTGGGTGTTTGTATTCCACTGTGTACATGTCTGTACATGCCTTGGCTGACTCCTCCCACGAGTCCAGGTATAAAGGTGACTGCTCCACAGTCCCTCTGTATTCTGGACTGGTCGACCACTCGAGGCACACCTTCATTCTCTTGTTAATAAAAGCCTGTTAGTTACTCGCTTAACCTCAGTCTTTTGAGTAATTGATAGCGCATCAATTTTATTAACAAGATTTTTTTATAATGGAGAAGCTCCTCACACCAGCATGCCTGGACTTAGACCATCGGGAGGCGGACGCATCCACCAAGTTTGCTCACTGGCTTAGGTGCTTTGAAAGATTCCTGATCGCCTCCGCTGCAACGGTCAAATCGGATGAGGACAAACTGGATGTCCTGACCTCCAAAGTGAATCACCGAGCGTACTCGGTCATCCAGGATGCGACCTCGTACACGGCTGCTCTCAAGCTCCTCAAGGACCAGTACACGCGCCCAGTGAACGAGGTGTACGCCAGGCACCTCCTGGGGAGTCGTAAACAACAACCTGGGGAATCGACCGAGGAATACCTTCAGGCACTGTCTGTGCTTGGCCGGGCCTATGGTTGTAAGGATGTAAAGGCCGCCGTGTACACAGAGGAACTTATCCGGGACGCTTTTGTAGCGGGCCACAGGTCCAATTACACCCGACAGCGACTGTTGGAGCAGAGTGACCTCGACCTCAACAAGGCCTCTGAACTCGCACTATCATTGGACGCAGCCTACCGGGGCATGGATGCCTACTCCTCTGCACCGTGGACGCCGCGGGGAACGACAGCCTGGGACACGGTAGGACCGTCTCAAAGCGCCGTGCCACCCCAGCCACATCCCAGCAACGGCCCAACTACCGCAGCAGTGTCCCAAGGCCAGAAATGCTACTTCTGTGGCCAGGCCAAACACCCCAGAGCGCGCTGCCCGGCGAAAAATGCGATCTGCTCGGGCTGCGGGAAGAAGGGACACTACGCCAGCATCTGCAGGGCCAAAGCCACCCTGAACCCCAGCAGTGCCGCGTGTGGGCCGTGCGGGCCGCCATCTTGGGCCCCCCCAGCCATGTGCGAACCACCGGAACAGCAGCCATTTTGGACGCCTCCAGCCACATGGGGATCATGGACGCCGCCATCTTGGATGCCAGCCAGGACGCAGCAGGCCCCCAACACTGCCTCATCTGATACCCGCAGCAACACACCGACCCCTACGCTGGCCTCCGTTACGCTGGACCAAGCGAGACCGCACCAACTGGCCCGGTCCACAATGGACATTAAGGTAAATGGTCACGAAACAACCTGCCTTTTTGACTCTGGGAGGACGGAAAGCTTCATCCACCCCGACACGGTGCGGCGTTGCTCTCTCCCAGTCCTGCCTGCGCACCAGCGGATTTCTATGGCCTCCGAGTCCCAGTCGGCGGACATTGGCGGATACTGCGTGGTGACACTCTCAGTAGACGGGACGGTGTACGATAATTTTAAACTTCTGGTCCTGCCCCACCTCTGCACTGCCGTTCTACTGGGGTTAGATTTTCAGTGCCACCTTAAAAGTGTTACGATGGTGTACGGTGGACCCCTCCCCCCACTCACAGTCCGCAGCCAGCAGCTTCCAAACTGCCCGCCGCGCACCAGGTGCAACCTCTCCACACTCAGAGTCACCCCCCCCCCCACTGTTTGCTAACCTCACCCCCGACTGTAAGCCCATCGCCACAAAGAGCAGGCGATACAGTGCCGGGGACAGGGTTTTCATTAAAACCGAAGTGGAGCGGCTCCTGAAGGAGGGGATTATTGAGGGCAGCACCAGCCCCTGGCGAGCCCAGGTTGTGGTCGTTAAGACCGGCGAGAAGCAGCGCCTGGTCATCGACTACAGCCAGACAATATATCGCTACACCCTGCTGGACGCTTACCCACTCCCCCGCATAGCTGATATAGTCAACCAGATCGCGCAGTACCGCGTCTTCTCGACCATTGACCTGAAATCAGCGTACCACCAGCTCCCTATCCGCCCTGAGGACTGCCAGTATACTGCCTTTGAGGCAAACGGCCGCCTCTATCACTTCCTTAGGGTTCCCTTTGGCGTCACCAACGGGGTCTCCGTCTTCCAAAGGGAGATGGACCGGATGGTCGATCAAAATGCGTTGCAGGCCACTTTCCCATATCTGGACAATGTGACCATCTGCGGCCATGACTTGCAGGACCATGACGCAAACCTCGAAAAATTCCCCTGCGCTGCCCAACTCCTGAACCTGACGTATAACAAGGAGAAGTGCATATTCCGCACAACCCGCCTCGCCGTCCTTGGCTGTGTTGTGGAACACGGAGTCATCGGTCCCGACCCCGACCGGATGCGTCCCCTTATGGAGCTCCCACTGCCCCACTGCCTCAAGGCCCTGAAGAGGTGCCTAGGGTTTTTCTCCTATTACGCCCAGTGGGTCCCCTACTATGCGGACAAGGCCCGTCCGCTGATCAAGTCCACCTCTTTTCCCTTGACGGCAGAGGCCCGCTTAGCCTTCCACCGTATCAAGGAAGACATTGCCAAAGCCACCATGCACGCAGTGGATGAATCCATCCCCTTCCAGGTGGAAAGCGACGCGTCCGACTTTGCCCTGGCCGCTACCCTTAATCAGGCGGGGAGACCCATGGCCTTCTTTTATGAACCCTCCAGGGCCCGGAGACCAGACACTCCGCTGTTGAGAAGGAGGCCCAGGCTATTGTGGAGGCTGTGCGTCATTGGAGGCACTACCTGGCCGGAAAACGATTTACCCTGCTCACTGACCAGCGTTCAGTTGCTTTTATGTTTAACAACAAGCAGAGGGGCAAAATCAAAAACGACAAGATCTTGAGGTGGAGAATCGAACTTTCCACCTACAATTACGAGATCTTGTACCGGCCCGGGAAGCTCAATGAACCGCCGGATGCTCTATCGCGTGGCACCTGCGCCAGCGCACAGATCGATAGACTGCGGGCCCTCCACAATGACCTCTGCCACCCGGGGGTCACCAGGTTCTTCCACTTCATCAAGGCCCGCAACCTGCCTTACTCCATTGAGGAGGTCAGGACCATGACCAGGAACTGCCAAGTCTGCGCTGAGTGCAAACCGCACTTTTATAGACCAGACAGGGCTCACCTAATAAAAGCCACTCGCCTCTTCGAGCGCCTGAGCGTTGATTTTAAAGGGCCTCTCCTCCGACCGCAATGTGTACTTCCTCAACATTATTGATGAGTACTCCCGTTTCCCGTTCGCCATCCCCTGCCCGGACATGACCAGTGCCACGGTCATTAAATGTCTGAACGACCTCTTCACCCTGTTCGGTTTCCCCAGCTATATCCATAGCGACCGGGGCTCATCGTTTATGAGCGACGAACTCCGCCAGTACCTGCTCGCTAGGGGTATTGCCACAAGCAGGACCACCAGTTACAACCCCCGGGGGAACGGACAGGTGGAAAGAGAGAATGCGACAGTTTGGAAGGCCGCCCTGCTAGCCTTAAAGTCTAGGGGCCTTCCGACCTCCCGCTGGCAGGATGTGCTCCCCGATGCGCTCCACTCTATTCGGTCACTGCTCTGCACTGCCACTAACGCCACCCCTCATGAAAAAATGTTTGTCTTCCCAAGGAAGTCCACATCGGGGACATCGCTACCGCCATGGCTGACGTCCCCAGGGCCGGTCCTACTGAGAAGACACGTGAGGACCCATAAAACGGACCCCCTGGTCGAGAGGGTCGACCTCCTCCACGCCAACCCCCAGTATGCTTACATTGCGTACACCACTGTTATACCTGCCTGTGTGGGTGTTTGTATTCCACTGTGTACATGTCTGTACATGCCTCGGCTGACTCCTCCCATGAGTCCAGGTATAAAGGTAACTGCTCCACAGTCCCTCTGTATTCTGGACTGGTCGACCACTCGAGGCACACCTTCATTCTCTTGTTAATAAAAGCCTGTTAGTTACTCGCTTAACCTCAGTCTTTTGAGTAATTGATAGCGCATCAAGGATGTAACTAGTAGAATCGATAAGGGAGAACCAGTGGATTTGGTGTATTTGGACTTTCAGAAGGCTTTCGATAAGGTCCCGCATAAGAGACTAGCGTGCAAAGTTAAAGCACATGGGATTGGGGGTAAGGTACTGACTTGGATAGAAAACTGGTTGGCAGACAGGAAGCAAAGAGTTGGAATAAATGGGTCTTTTTCTGAGTGGAAGGCAGTGACTAGTGGGGTACCGCAGGGATCGGTGCTAGGACCCCAAGAAACCACAGAACTTAAATACAAGCAAAAATAGATGAAACCAATAAACCCGATAAAAGGCAGTTAAGTAATAAACACAGGAGAAACTAGTAACAATTAGCAATGGGGAAAAAAACAAGTGAAGGTGCCATCTAGGGGTTACTGAGGGAAGTAACCGGCACCCTCACAGGACCCCCTCCCCTAGGAATGGCTCCTGACGTTCCTCCTGGATGATCAGGGTGGCGACGGCGAAAATCCCTGATGAGTTCAGGATCCAAAATGTCCCGGGCCGGAACCCAGGAACGCTCTTCAGGACCATAACCCTCCCAGTCGACCAGGTATTGAATGCTCCTCCTAACCCGGCGACTATCAAGGAGGCGATAGACAGTGTAGGCTTGCTGACCGTCAATCATGCGGGGCGGGCGGGGGGAGGTCTGGATGCAGGAACCAAGGGACTGGTAAGTACCGGCTTGAGGTGAGAGATGTGGGATGTATCTTCATCGACCGAGGAAGGAGGAGCCGGTAGGCCACAGGGTTTACTTTTTCCAAAATCCTAAAAGATCCGATGAACCGGGGAGCCAACTTGCGGGACTCCACATGGACCGGAAGATTCCGGGGTAGACAGCCAGACCTTCTGTCCGGTCCGGAACCGAGGAGCTGGGCGGCGGTGTCGGTCAGCTTGCACTTTCTGCCGAGAAGAAGCGAGCTGCAAGGCGGATCGGACCCTCCTCCAGGTACGGCGGCAGCGTTGGACGAACCCCTGGGCAGCCGGGACTCCTACCTCCCTCTCCTGTTCAGGGAAGAGTGGCGGTTGGAAGCCATATTGACATTCGAAAGGTGAGAGGCCAGTGGAGGAGCTCTGAAGGGTATTGTGCGCGAACTCCGCCCAGACCAGATACTTGCTCCAGGTGGAAGGATTGGAGGACACAAAGCTTCTTAGCACACTCTCCAGATCTTGGTTGGTTCTCTCAGTCTGGCTGTTAGACTGTGGGTGGAACCCAGAGGAGAGACTGACGGTAGCGCCCAGGAGGGACCAAAAAGCCTTCCAGAACCTGGATGAGAACTGGGGACCACGGTCAGAGACGACATCCAAGGGCAAGCCACGGAGGCGGAAGACATGCTGGACAACCAGCTGGGCAGTCTCTCTGGCAGAGGGAAGCTTGACAAGAGGGACGAAGTGAGCAGCCTTGGAAAAGCGATCGACCACAACCAGGATGGTAGTGAATCCCTCAGATGGAGGTAGCCCGGTGATGAAATCCAGGGCGATATGAGATCAGGGACAGCTGGGGATGGGCAAGGGATGCAGGAGACCAAGCGGAGGTTGTTGGGATGTCTTGTTCTGGGCACAGACGGGACAAGTGGAGACAAAGGCCCAGGTGTTGGCTTCAATAGAGGGCCACCAGAACCTCCTCTTAAGGAACTCGAGAGTCCGACGGATCCCAGGATGACCAGTCAATCGAGAAGAGTGCCCCCATTGAAGGACCTGGGCACGCACCTGACTGGGAACATAAAGGCTATGAGGAGGACCTCCTCCAGGGTCAGCCTCCTGACGTTGGGCTCCTCGCACCACAGTCTCAATCTCCCATGCGACGGGAGCAACAATGCAGGAACTGGGGATGATAGGTTCCGGGGTCCGGTCCTTTTCCGAGGGGTCAAACTGGCGAGAAAGGGCATCCGGTTTGAGGTTCTTAGACCCTGGGCGGTAAGACAGGAGAAAGTTGAACCGGTTAAAGAAGAGAGCCCACCTGGCCTGCCGAGGGTTGAGGCGCTTGGCGTCCTGGATATATGTCAGATTTTTATGGTCGGTCCAGATGACAAAAGGATGCTCTGCTCCCTCCAACCAGTGTCTCCACTCCTCCAAGGCCAACTTAACTGCCAAGAGCTCCCTGTTGCTGACATCATAGTTACTCTCTGCTGGTTTCAGGCGATGGGAAAAGAAGGCACAGGGATGTAGCTTTTGGTCCTTAGCGGAGCGCTGGGACAGGACAGCCCCGACTCCAATATCCGAGGCATCCACCTCTACGATAAAGGGCAGGGTGGGGTCAGGGTGCACCAGAATGGGAGCAGAGGTGAAGCGTTGTTTGAGCTCCTGGAAGGCCCGTTCCGCTTCAGAAGACCAACTGAACCGTAAAGACGAGCCCTTGGTCAATGCGGAGAGGGAAGCGGCAAGGGAGCTGAAGTTGCGGATGAAGCGTCTGTAAAAGTTGGTGAATCCCAGGAACCGCTGAACCTGCTTAACCGACGTGGGATGCGGCCAGTTCAAGATGGCTTGAACCTTGCTAAGATCCATCTGGACGCTTCCACAGGAGATGACGTAGCCCAGGAAGGTGACCTTAGAGACGTGGAATTCACATTTCTCGGATTTGACAAAGAGACGGTTCTCCAAGAGCCTCTGCAGCACCCGTCTGACGTGTTGGACATGCTGCTGGGGGGACTTTGAGAAGATGAGAATGTCATCCAAATAAACAAACACGAACTGGTTCAGCAGGTCCCGGAGCACGTCATTGACCAGAGCTTGGAAGACAGCAGGCGCGTTAGTGAGACCAAAGGGCATGATGAGGTATTCCCAGTGACCGCTAGGGGTGATAAAGGCAGTCTTCCATTCATCCCCCTCCCTAATGCGGACCAGGTTATACGCGTTGCTGAGGTCAAGTTTGGAGAAGATGGTAGCTCCCTGCAGCTGCTCAAATGCTGAAAACATCAAAGGGAGAGGATAGCGGTTCTTAATGGTAATTTTGTTAAGCCCCCGATAGTCTATGCAAGGCCTGAGACCACCATCCTTCTTCTTTACAAAAAAGAAGCCAGCACCCGCTGGGGAGGTGGAAGGGCAAATGAAACCTGTAGCGAGGGCTTCCTTGATGTATTCTTCCATGGAAACATTCTCAGGGCCAGAGAGAGAGTAGAGTCGACCCGAGGGGGGCTAGTGCCAGGCAGGAGATCAATGGCACAGTCGTAGGACCAGTGTGGGGGGAGTGTAGTGGACCGCCTCTTACTAAACACAGCATGGAGTTCCGAATATTCAGGGGGCACATGAGCAAGGTCCAGCTGATCAGCTGGCTCGGGAGAGGAAGGACGGGGCAGACTAGGGAAGACTTTAAGACAGTTGGCTAGACATGAAGGACCCCACTCCAGCACAGTCCCGGTAGTCCAGTCAATGTGAGGGTTGTGAAGAGAGAGCATTGGATGTCCAAGAACGAGAGGGAGCTCACGTGAATCGATAAGGTGAAACTGCAGCAACTCTTGATATCTCTCCCCTACTTGGACATGTAATACTCCGGTGATATGATGAATGCGCCCAGAACCAAGGGGCCTGCCGTCGAGGGCGGTGACTTGTAAAGGCTTGTCAAGGAGGGAGAAAGGAATTTTCAGGCTGCGCACAAGGGTGGCATCGATAAAACAGCCAGCGGCCCCGGAGTCAACAAACTCCTGGAGGTTGTACTGTTGTCCCTCCCAAGAGAGACGAGCGGGAAGCAGGGCTTGGAAGACAGAAGGGGTAGGAGAAGGGATTTGATCTGTCAGTATTTCCCCAATCCTCCTGGCTTTTTCCTGAAGCTCAGGGCATGTGGCTCTGAGATGGCCAGACAAGCCACAGTAAAGACAACGCCCCTCTCTCAATCTCCTCTGTCTCTCAAACTGGGAGAGCCGAGTTCTGCCGAGTTGCATAGGTTCCTCTTCGGTGCTAACAGGTGGACTCGGGGGTACTTGGAAACTCTTGGTCAGATTCGAAACACCGGAAGATCTCACCTCTGTGGAAGTAGTGAATCTCCTCTCTCTACCATGCTCCCGGAGGCGGTTATCCACTCTGATGGCAAGGGAGATGAGCATGTCAAGGTCCTCCGGAACCTCTCTGGATGCCAGTTCATCTTTGATAGATTCGGAAAGGCCATGAAGAAACGTGGAGAGAAGGGCCTCGGTGTTCCAGCGGCTTTCCGCAGCGAGTGTGTGGAACTCAATGGCGAAGTCGGCTAAGGTGCAGTTGCCCTGGCGGAGATTCAAAAGTCTCTTAGCTGCCTCCCGTCCACTCACAGGATGGTCAAAGACTTTGCTCATCTCTTCGGCGAAAAGGAGAATGCCCGAGCAGACAAAAGATTGCTGCTCCCAGATAGCGGTAGCCCAGGCGAGAGCTTTTCCCGAGAGTAGTGATATGATGAATGCTACTTTAGAGCGGGGTGAAAGGAACATGGAGGGTTGGAATTCAAAAACTAGGAAGCACTGGGTCAAGAAGCCGCGACACTTGCCCGGATGACCGTCATAGCGCTCTGGCATGGGTAGGTGAGGCTCTCGGTGAGTCTGGAGTTCGGCGACCGGTGAGGTAGTACCCAAAGGAACTGACTGAGGAGGAACATCCTGAGCAGAAGCCACAGTGGCTGGGTGTTGAATGGTCTGAGTCCACGTATTTATCTTGTCCGAAATGCTTTGGAGAAGTTGCTCAAGGTGGCCGAGGAAAGCACCTTGATGGGAGAGAATAGAACGAAATTCCTCCATCACTGCTGGGTCCATACTGGCTCAGTCTTGCTGTCAGGGCGAGGCTGGTTCTGGACCCAAGTGCAGACAGATGAGGTGAGAAGCAGGTATGCAGTCTTAAATAAAAGTACTTTACTAGAATCACACGAGTAAACAGTTACAAACATAGGAGCTCAAGACAAGCTACCACTAGGCAAACGGCTTGTCAAGACTGAGCACAGAGGGAAGAAACCACAGAACTTAAATACAAGCAAAAACAGGTGAAACCAATACACCTGATAAAAGGCAGTTAAGTAATAAACACGGGAGAAACTAGTAACAATTAGCAAAGGGGAAAAAAACAAGTGAAGGTGCCATCTAGGGGTTACTGAGGGAACTAACCGGCACCCTCACACTTTGGTGGCAAAAAACAGGAAGGCAGATTATTATCTGAACCGCAATTGATTGGGAAAAGGGGAATTGCAACGAGACCTGGGTGTCCTTGTGCACCAGTCGCTGAAAGTAAGCATGCAGGTGCAGCAGGCGGTTAAGAAGGCAAATGGTATGCTGCCCTTCATAGCGAGAGGATTCGAGTACAGGAGCAAGGATGTCTTGCTAAAGTTTTACAGAGCCTTGGTGAGACCACACCTTGAGTATTGTGTGCAGTTTTGGTCACCTTATCTGAGGGAGGATGTTCTTGCCATGGAGGGAGTGCAGCAAAGATTCACCAGACTGATACCTGGGATGGCAGGAATGACGTATGAAGAGAGATTGGGTCGATTAGGCTTATATTCACTAGAGTTTAGAACAATGAGAGGGGATCTCATTGAAACTTATAAAATTCTAACAGGACTAGACAGACTAAATGCAGGAAGGCTGTTCCCGATGGCGGGGGAGTCCAGAACCAGGGTCACAGTCTAAGGATAAGGGGTAAGCCATTTAGGACTGAGATGAGGAGGAATTTCTTCACCCAGAGAGTGGTGGACCTGTGGAATTCTCTACCACAGAAGGCAGTTGAGGCCAATTCATTAAATATATTCAAGAAGGAATTAGATATATTTCTTAAGGCTAAGGGGATCAAGGGATATGGGGAGAAAGCAGGGACTGGGTACTGAATTTGGATGATTAGCCATGATCGCATTGAATGGCGGAGCAGGCTCGAGGGGCCGAATGGCCTACTCCTGCTCCTATCTTCTATGTTTCTATGTTTCTATCTCTTTGATGCCATTCTTATCGAAGGTCTTTAATTCAATTTCTAAATCACCTCTGCTATTTGAAAGCAGACGTCGTGTCTTCTAACTATCCCATTTATAATACAAACACAATGGGCAGGATTTTCATTGAGCCGTGGAGGAGGGATTGGAGGCGTGTTGGGGGTTAAAATCCCGAAATCGGAAGGCACAAACCCATCCCGCCCCCAACCCGCCTCCTTGCCAGTTTCAAAGGAGGCGGGTACCCGACCCGCTCTGGGACCTGCCTCCCCGAGGCGGATAGGGGATTAGTGCCAATTAACTGCCTGTTACCAGGTAGTTAACAGGCAGTTTTTAGCCTAATCCCTATTTTCATTGTTGAAATGTGGGATTCCCGATGGCTCCAAACCACGCCAAGTTAGCGAGGCGGGCCGTCGTGCTGAAGAGCTTGGAGGGGTCAAGATGTCCGGTGTGCAGGTGAGTGATGGGTGCATGAGTGCAGAGGTAAGTGCGTTTGGTGTGTTTAAAGTGTTTAACGAAGTTATACTTACCTTTACAGCCTTCCTTCCTTCAGGTCTCGGGAGTCCCTCATCTCACCGGCACAGAAAGCAGAATGGCCGCGATATGTCCAAAATTGCAGCATTCAGCTTTCTGTTCCGGGGAGATCTCTAAATCATCCTGAGAGGAAGGAATTAACTTAGAGTACAGATTGTCAGTGTTTGACAGCTTCAAACAGCTGTGAAACGCTGATATTTCATCTGTCAAAAGGTCTTGACAGATGAAATGTCAATCTGTGACATCACCTGTTGCCGGGTGGCCCTTATTTGGCCTGCTGAGCCCGCTGGGTGGGCTCAACAAGATCAATCAAGTCAAAATCGCGTGGGTTGGCTAGAACTCAATGGAGGCGGGACTACAACCCCAAAAGTTGTAGTCCCGCCTCCTACCCACCTCCTCAATGAAAATCCAGCCCAATGTAATTGCTTGGTGTATCTATTGAAGTCATATCTACAAAGTCTTCTGTAGGTATCATATTTACAACATGTAAATTAAAAACACTTCATCTAGGGTGTTCCATGCATTTCTTAGCTACTTCAATTGGTTGTATATTAATCATGTTTCCTGTTTCATTTGATGTTACTTTTACAAAGGCACATGTTTTTTTTAAATGTTCTATGTTTCTGTTCGAAGTATCAGTTTTTAACACTTTACTTGGGCATTGCTATTGTGTTGGTTCCAAACTGCAGACTTTTCAGAAGCATGCCTTTGCTTTTTCAATAGGGCCATTGTTTTTGTATCAACAAACCAATTCACATTTCAAAAGCTTGTTTGGTGTTTACAACTTTTGTGTTAACACTTAATTTTATCTCAGAAGCCTGTATTGACAGCCTGTGTTGCTGAGGCTTTCCAGACTTTTAAACCCAGTATATCATGTATTAATAATATCAAATCTGTTCATAGGATGGTGTATCTCTTGGAATATGGCTATTTCCTTTACAACAAATGGTCTGCTTCTGTGTTGTAAGATTCTATGATTCTGCATGTCACTGCATCAGCATTTGCCCTTGGTGATAGGGTAACATGTATGCTGTATGCTTGTTCATCTCCTGCTCATTCTAAATGCCACCTCAGTAGCAGACGCAAGTGTGGTGGCATGCTACGGCTTCCTAATGGTAACCTTGTCACTCACCTGTGGTAAATGCCCAGTTTCTGTTGGGTCATTAGCAATCAGGAGAGATCCTATACTGGTAGCTGACCAGTTAACCTGCGATACCTCAGCCACTAATCAGAGTAGAGGCCAACAAAGGGGAACAAAAGTTTCATGACTTTGTGTCCTCACAACAAGCTAAGGATTCATCTCGACTATATCTTCCTGCTAGCTCTTAATATTCAATCAATGACTAACTGGCAGCCACATCTACTTCGACTGCGTGGCACTGTTTGAAAAGAGAACATTTGAGCACAGGAATCCTCTAACACAGAGTACGTTTTCCAGAATAAACAGATGGTGCACAATACCAATTGTAATCATCATTAATATTTTTGCAAAATACTGACAGCTCATGCAGTTGCCTTATATTCAAACTGTTTACTGAACGTGTTCAACTGGAACTATACAAGAGGACTTAATTGTAGCTTGAGTAAGGGTTTGCAGTATTGGCATTCAGTCCAACAAACCCACATCTCCACAGACCATGTAAAGTCTATTCAATCACAATCGCAATTCTACATGTTTAATCTTCTCAGTGAAATTTCTGCATAATGTCTTCCTGACCTCTAAAGATAATCCAGCAAGTTCCAGTATATCTCTCTATGCCCACATCCCTGTGATTAAACTCTGCCCAGCTGTATTCCACAAATTACATCTCCTTAAGTTTCAGTTGCACAGGAACCATCATGTTCTTATCCCCATAATCCTTAATCCCATTCCTAACCTAATATTCATCCAGTTCCCTTTTGAAAGATTTGATTGACATGTTAACTATGTTAACTGACCATCATTTTCCAATCCTCTCTGGCTACAGGTGTGGTGCCGATGGCTACAGGTGTGGTGCCGGAGGATTGCTAACGGTATGCCGTTGTTTAAAAAAGGGATAAAGGATAGACCGAGTAATTACAGGCCAGCCAGCCTAACCTTGGTGGGCAAATTATTGGATAAATTCTGAGGGACAGTATTAATTGTCATTTAGAAAGGCACAGACTAATCAAGGACAGTCAGCATGGATTTGTTAAGGGAAGGTCTTGTCTGACTAACTTGACTGAATTTTTTGAGGAGGTAACAAGGAGGGTCGATGAAGGTAGCATGTTTGATGTAGTCAAATGGATTTTAGCAAGGCTTTTGAGAAGGTCCCACTTGGCAGACTGGTCAGAAAAGTAAAAGCCCATGGGATCCAAGGGAGAGTGGCAAGTTGGATACAAAATTGGCTCAGTGGCAGGAAGCAAAGGGTAATGGTCAACGGGTGTTTTTGTGACTGTAAGGCTGTTTCCAGTGGGGTTCTGCAGGGCTCAGTACTAGGTGCCTTGCTTTTTGTGATATATATATCTCAATGATTTAGACTTCAATGTAGGGGGCATGATTAAGAAGTTTACAGATGATACAAAATTTGGCCGCGTGGTTGATAGTGAGGAAGAAAGCTACAGACTGTAGGAAGATATCAATGGACTGGTCAGATGGGTAGAAAAGTCTGTAAGGGGTGGTGTGTGTGGTCAGCTTTGCCTCTAACTCCCTGAGCGGTTCGAATCGCTCCCACTCCCTTGGTTCTAGACTTTGGTCTTATTTGGGGGGTTGTAATGAAATTGCAACAGAGAACTGAGTTGGTGAAAGAACTTGGATTTTTATTGAGACAGGAAAATATACACAATACAATATTCTTATCACTCTAAAAGGGGGAACACTTCAGAATATGCGAGGGAGAATGACAATAGGCAAAATACTTCACCCCTCCCAATCCCACTATACTAACTAGGTTGGTTTCCAGAGGACCAGGGAAATGCTCACCAAACGACTTTCTTGACAGTTGTAGAGGTTCACGATTTTGGGGTTCTCTGTGTGGCGGTTGGGGCCTGCCATACCCCGGACGTGGTGGAAGACTTCACCTGCGTTGGGTTTTCAGTCTTCGCGTGTCCACTGATGCGGTCATGTACGTATTGGATCTATCGGGTAAGTACCCAATTTCCTTTGGTTAGGTGTAGGTTTTAGAGTCTTTTTCAACAAATCTTACCCAGTGGTAGGTCAGGATAGCTTGTAGAGTGGAAACAAACTTGCGAATCTTCGGTTTCTTCCAGGTTGGTTTCTTGTTGGTCGCGGTGGCCCAATATTACCTAGTTGTTGGTAATATTGTTGGTTGTTTGTTTCTTGGGGCCCTTGGTTGCCGCGATTCCTTTTCCTTTCCTCAAGTCTCCAATTCTTCGACTGCTGTGATGATGCTGATGAATGTAACAATGATGCTGGATGAACTGGATGAACTGAACTGTTTTCTGTGTAAAAGCAGGCCTCAATTATACTGTTTTGAGGCCTTGCTTATCTGCCCGCCAAATCTTCTCTGGCTCATTGTTAATTTTGGCAGGCTCGTTACCTTTAATAGTTTTTAAATTCTTAACGAGTTTCGACTTGGTCCTATCTATTTTTAATTGATTTTTAACTAGTTTCGGGATTGCTTCGAAATTGGCTTAAGTGTGTGAAGTGATTTTTGGATCTCTCTCTGAGTGGTTTAAACTGTTGTTCGATTGTCTTCGACTGCTGGGGTCAGGGTCCCTTTTGTTGATCAATGGCATGTACTGTATTATTCATGTTCTTGATGGCTCTGTAGTTTTGGCGGGAACTGTCCTTCCGTAGGCCTATTTTCTTTATGTGGAATGACTGAGACAGTCCAGAACATTCCCAGACAATCTGGCCTTTGCCAATATTCAAACTGTTTGTCTTACAGCGGCCCATCCCAACTGTTTTTGTCTCAGCCTTCCACAGGCCTGGACATGTCTCTTTTAAAATTGACCAAAATCCTGGAGTTTTAACTTTACGCCCCTTTTGGCCCAATATTCTTTTAAACAGTCCAAAAATCTCTTCTCTTCTTGGTTTGGGGGAATCTGTAGAATTTGCGAACCTTACAAGTGGCAAATGGAATTCAATCTGGAGAAGTGTGAGATAATGCATTTGGGGAGGGCTAACAAAGCAAGGGAATACACAATAAATGGTAGTACACGGAAGGGCTTAGATAGAGTGGATAGGAATGATCTATTTCACTTAGCAGTGAGGTCTATAACCAGGGGGCATAGATTTAAAGTAATTGGTAGAAGGATTAGAGGGGAGCTGAGGAGAATTTTTTTCCACCCAGAGGGTCGTGAGGGTCTGTAACTCACTGTCTGAAAGTGTGGTAGAGGCATAAACCCTTATCGCATTTAAAAAGTACTTGGATATGCACGTGAAGTGCCGTAACCTACAAGGCTATGGACCAAGAGCTGGAAAGTGGGATTAGGCTGGATAGCTCTTTTTCAGCCAGCACAGACAGGATGGGCCGAATGGCCTCCTTCTGTTCTGCGAATTTCTATGATTCTAACTACTTTTAGAGTCCCATACTATCTACCCATGGCTTGGCCTATGCAATTACACAAAGAGTGTGTTCGAACCCAGCAGGAAACAGCAGCAGACTGGCAACTATCAGTCCAAAAACTGGAAAAAATCTTCTTGCCTCTAATGTCACTTGAGGCTTGTTCATTGTGTATTTGTATCCTTTAATTCTGTACATTATTTATGCCTATCAGTATTTAAAAATCTGGAACAGGAAATACGTTCAGCTTTGTTAGCCTCTTTTCAGAATTTAGAATATAATAATTAGAAGTAGACAGAGCAAGATCAAATAGGGTTGGGCAGTAACTCAGTAACACCTTTTAATAAGCTGACTCATGTCATACAGTTCAAAGTAGAAAATGCACATTTATTGACCCTTCCAACCACAGCATGTTTAGAATCTGAGACAAGTTCAGCAGTCTGTGCAGACAGAAGATTATCTAAAAAAATGAAAGCATATAAGACAATAAATCTTCCAGTTATTCCTTTACATCTTTGGGGAATCAGAAACAAAAATCAATTGGCCACAACGCTATTGGCAGATTCTGGCAAATTTAAGGGCTGAAATCCCAAGGGCCTGGGGGCACATCAGCACCGTTTACCTGAGCTGGGGTAGAAATTGGGGAGGGACCCAATTATACTGGGTTCTCTCCCCTTTTTTGTGCTTTTTAAAATTCTGCCAAAAGTGGAGGTGAGCACTTCTTGATAAAAACAGGACCAATGAGATGACTTCAACAGTCAGAATTCCCACCAGTTCCACCTCTAAGCCCACTGCAATGCATGCCCGTGTGAAGCAGGACTATGGCAATCTAATGCAGAGTGATTGACCGCCATTGAGAAAGCAGTAAATTCAAACTTAGAGCTCTAAAAACATTCTTGGACTGACAGTAACAATTTGGAATCCCATGCCAGTCTGGTGTTGCTTCTTGGTTAAGTTCATACACTCTGCTTTTAGTGTAATTGCACAGGATATGACATTTAAAAAAAAATGCTCCTTCAATCTTTGATGCAGGGGAAACTACATTCCCATTTAAAAGTATAACCTTCAACACTTTATTCTTTTGCTTGAAGTGAGACATTTTTTGAATTCAATGAGGCCCTTCACCTCCACAAGCCCATTCTCGCTGGGTGTGGGAAGTTCAAATTGGGGCTTTAAAAGCTTCAAATATAGAAATGATAGAACTCAATGTTTCAAAAGGCACAGAAATTCTCTAGATATGAAAAATATACTCCAAATTTACTGTGAGCAGCAAACAAACTGTGCCCATCGTTTGTTATACTTGCTCTTGCCCATCTAATTTCTATGATCTTTTGAGTTGGAAATAGCTGTAAATTAGAGATGGAAATGGCACAACACCCTTTACAGGGGACCTGTGTGTACAGGGCAAGCAACTGTGTATCTTCCTTAAATAATCAGATTGAAAAATCGTTAATGAGCAGCGCAGTCTGAACCAGGAAGTTTAAATTAGAGTATTTAATTCAATGTCATATCAGGTGCAGAAAGCAAAATAAAGAAAGAGAGAAATAGAAAGATTGAATTGAGAGAGAGAGAAAAAAAGAGACAGAAAGAAAAAAAGTAAAAAAATTTACATTTGTTTTACAAAATCTCCAAAAATTAAAAGCTGAAGGAATGAGATTCCACATTTGTAAAAGTGAATTTTCAGTGCCAGAGAGGTTGTTTGGCAGTAATTAACACTTATCACATTGTTAAAAAGGGTACTTAGACTATCATGGGCAAGCCCTAACTTTTTGCGATACATCCAGGACATTTGGATAATCATAATTTAATAGGACAAAGTCAGCATGGTTTTATGAAGGGGAAGTCATGTTTGACAAATTTGCTGGAGTTCTTTGAGGAAGTAACATATAGGGTGGATAAAGGGGAACCAGTGGACGTAGTGTATTTAGACTTCCAAAAGGCATTTGACAAGGTGCCACACAAAAGATTATTGCTTAAGATAAAAAATCACAGGATTGGGGGTAATATTCTGGCATGGATAGAGGATTGGCTATCTAACAGAAGGCAGAGAGTTGGGATAAATGGTTCATTCTCAGAATGGCAATCAGTAACTAGTGGTGTTCCGCAGGGGTCGGTGCTGGGACCCAACTCTTTACAATCTATATTAACGATTTGGAGGAGGGGACCGAGTGTAACATATCAAAGTTTGCAGTTGATACTAAGATGGGAGGGAAAGTAGTGAGTGAGGAGGACATAAAAAACCTGCAAGGGGACAAGGTTGGAACGTTTGAAACCATCTTCAGCCAGAAGTGCCGAGTGAATGATCCATATCGGCCTCCTCCCAAGGTCCCCACCACCACAGAAGCCAGTCTTCAGCTAATTTGATTCACTCCACATGATAAAGAAATGGCTGAGTGCACTGGATACAGCAAAGGCTGTGGGCCCCGACAACATCACGGCAGTCATGCTGAAGACTTGTGCTCCAGAACTAGCTGCGCTTCTAGCCAAGTTGTTCCAGTACAGCTATAACACTGGCATCTATCCGACAATGTGGAAAACTGCCCAGGTATGTCCTGTCCACAAAAAGCAGGACAAATCCAATCCGGCCAATTACCGCCCCATCAGTCTACTCTCAATCATCAGCAAAGTGATGGAAGGTGTCGTTGACAGTGCTATCAAGCAGCACTTACTCACTGATGCCCAGTTTGAGTTCCGCCAGGACCACTCAGCTCCAGACATTATTACAGCCTTGGTCCAAACATGGACAGAAGAGCTGAATTCCATAGGTGAGTGGAGAGTGACTGCCCTTGACATCAAGGCAGCATTTGACCGAGTGTGGCACCAAGGAGCCCTAGTAAAACTGAAGTCAATGGGAATCGGGGGGAAAACTCTCCACTGGCTGGAGTCATATCTAGCACAAAGGTTGATGGTTGTGGTGGTTGGAGTTCAATCATCACAGCCCCAGGACATCACTGCAGGAGTGCTTCAGGGCAGTGTCCTAGACCCAACCATCTGCTTCATCAATGACCTTCCCTCTATCATAAGGTCAGAAGTGGGAATGTTCGCTGATGACTGCAGTGTTCAGTTCCATTTACTACTCCTCAGATAATGAAGCAGTCCATGCTTGCATGCAGCAACACGTGGATGACATTCAAGCTTGGGCTGATAAGTGGCAGGTAACATTTGCGCCACACAAGTGCCAGGCAATGACCATCTCCAACAAGAGAGCATCTAACCACCGCCCCTTGACATTCAATGGCATTATCATTGCCAAATACCCCACCATCAACATCCTGGGGGGGTCACCATTGACCAAAAACTTAACTGGACCAGCCACATAATTACTGTGGCAACAAGAGCAGATCAGAGGCTGGGTATTCTGTGGCAAGTGTCTCACCTCCTGACTCCCCAAAGTCTTTCCATCATCTACAAGGCACAAGTCAGGAGTGTGATGGAATACTCTCCACTTGCCTGGATGAGTGCAGCTCCAACAACACTCAAGAAGCTCGACACCATCCAAGACAAAGCAGCCCGCTTTATTGGCACCCCATCCACCACCTTAAACATTCACTCCCTCCAGCACCGGCGTACCGTGGCTGCAGTGTGTATCATCTACAAGATGCACTGCAGCAACTCGTCAAGGCTTCATCGGCAGCAACTCCGAAACCCCCGACCTCTACCACCTAGAAGGACAAGGGCAACAGGCGCATGGGAACACCACTACCTCCAAGTTCCCCTCCAAGTTACACACCATCCTGACTTGGAAGTAGATCGCCGTTGCTTCATCGTTGCTGGGTCAAAATCTTGGAACCCCCTCCCTAACAGCACTGTGGGAGTACCTTCAGCGGTTCAAGAAGTTGGCTCACCACCACCTTCTCGAGGGCAACTAGGGATGGGCAATAAATGCTGGCCTTGCCAGCGACGCCCACATCCCACAAACAAAAAAAAAAAAAACTGTTTTAGGTTTTCATACCTAAAAACAGCAAAGGTATCTACCACAAACAATATTAAATCATTTAGTAGAATTAGAGGTAGTAATCCAATCATAGTATAAAAGTGACATTCATAAACTGTTCAAGCTTTAGTTTTATGGTGTATTATTCCATCATAATCTTGTGATTAGATTACTACCTTCTAATTCCTTCCCAGATATCCATAATTCACCATGGATGTTTCAGTTACTCGCCGATTGTTAGTTCATGTTTGATAATATATTAAGCTTGAAAACGATACTGGCAAAGATTTGTACAAATAATTTATATGCATCCCAGAAGTGGTGCAGTCTGAATAAGAACTTGCTAGAAAACAAAAGATCACCTCCTTCTAATGATAAACTGGTGAAAGTACATGTACATTCCATATTATTATAATGACTATGCCTCATCAGGTGCCTGGGGCAGCAGTCAGTTTTCATTTTAGAGAATTCCCAAACAATATAACATGGAGCAGGCTCGAGGGGCCGATTGGCCTACTCCTGCTCCTATTTCCTATTTCTTATGGAAACCGATTAAAACTATTTCATACAAAAACTACATTTTGACAAGAAAAGAAGTGTTGCCTTAGATAGGAGTTTCATTACAAATGGTCCTCCTATCCTCTTGGACAGTGAGAAAGTGTATCTATTCCTTCATTACAACAGTGACTACACTTCAGAAGTACTTCATTGGCTGTATATTTTTTATTCATTCATGAGATGTTGGCGTCACTGGCAAGGCCAGCATTTATTGCCCAACGCTAATTGCCCGAGAAGGTGGTGAGCCTTAGGAACATAGAAACAGGAGTAGGCAATTCAGCCCCTCGAGCCTGTTCCACCTTTCAATGAGATCATGGCTGATCTGCGATCTAACTCCATATACCCACATTTGGCCCATATCCCTTAATACATTTGGTTAACAAAAAGTAATCAACCTCCGATTTAAAATTAACAATTGATCTAGCATCAATTGCTGTTTGCGGAAGAGAGTTCCAAACTTCTACACCTCTTTGTGTGTAGAAGTGTTTCCTAATTTCACTTCTGAAAGGTCTGGCTCTAATTTTTAGACTATGCCCCCAGTCCTAGACTCCCCAACGAGCAGAAATAGTTTCTCTCTATCTACCCTATCTATTCCCCTTAATATCTTGAAAACTTCAATCAGATCACCCCTTAACATTCCAAATTCTAGGGAATACAACCTTAATTTGTGTACTCGCTCCTCATAACTTAACCCTTGAAGTCCGGGTATCATTCTGGTAAACCTACGCTGCACTCCCTCCAAGGCCAATATATCCTTCCTAAGGTATGGTGCCCAGAACTGCTCACAGTACTCCAGGTGTGGTCTAACCAGGGTTTTGTACAGCTGCAACATAACTTCTACCCCCTTGTATTCTAGTCCTCTAGCTATAAAGGCCAGCATTCCATTAGGCTTTTTGATTATTTTCTGTACCTGTTCATGACATTTTAATGATCTATGTACCTGAATCCCCAAGTCTCTTTGGACAACCACTGTTTTTAGCTTTTCACCATTTAGAAAGTACCCTGTTTTATCCTTTTTAGGTCCAAAGTGGATGACCTCACATTTGCTTACATTGAAACCCATTTACCATGCCGAGGCACTAAAACATGGCAGAGAAGCACTACTGGCGCGAATTTCTCTTATCTGGAAGGAGGAGAGCATGCCAGGGGAACTCAGAGATGCCGTAATTGTGACCATCTTCAAGAAATGTGACAAGTCCGATTGTGGTAATTACAGAGGAGTGTCCCTGCTGTCTGCCACAAGGAAAGTCATCGCAAGCATCCTCCTCAATTGCCTTCTCCCAGTGGCTGAAGAGCTCTTCCCAGAGTCGCAATGCAGATTCAGCCCACTAAGGGGCACAATGGACATGATCTTCACCGTGCGTCAATTACAAGAGAAATGCAGGGAACAGCACCAACCGCTGTACATGGCCTTCTTTGACCTCACAAATGCCTTCGACACTGTCAACCGTGAGGGATTATGGAGTGTCCCCCTCAAATTCGGCTGCCCTCAAAAGTTTGTCACCATCTTCTGCCTGCTTCACAATGACATGCAAGCCGTGATCCTGGCCAATGGTTCCACCACAGACCCAATTCACGTATGGACCAGGTCAAGCAAGGCTGCGTCATCGCACCAACGCTCTTCTTGATCTTCCTTGCTGCAATACTCCATCTCACCCTCAGTAAGCTCCCTGCTGGAGTGGAGCTAATTTACAGAACAAACGGGAAACTGTTCAACCTCCCTCGCCTCCAGTCCAGATCCAAGGTTGTCCCATCCTCTGTCATCGAATTACAGTATGCATACGACACTTGCGTCTGCGCATACTCTGAGGTCGAACTCCAAACCATCGTTAACACCTTCACCGAAGCGTACGAGAGCATGGGCCTTACACTAAACATCCGTAAGACAAAGGTCCTCTATCAACCCACCCCCGCCACACAGTACTGCCCCCCGATTATCAAAATCCACAACAAGGCCTTGGACAACGTGGAGCCTACTGCCAAAAGGGCAGACGTCGATGACGAAGTCCAACACCGCCTTCAGTGTGCCAGTGCAACCTTCGGTCGCCTGAGGAAAGAGAGTGTTTGAAGACCAGGGCCTCAAACCTGGCACCAAGCTCATGGTCTACAGAGCAGTAGTGATACCCGCCCTCCTGTATGCTTCAGAGACATGGACCATGTACAGCAGGCACCTCAAAGCACTGGAGAGGTACCACCAATGCTGCCTCCGCAAGATCCTGCAAATCCATTGGCAGGATAGGTGCACCAACGTTAGTGTTCTCGCTCAGGCCAACATCCCCAGCATCGAAGCTTTGACCATGCTCAACCAGCTTCGATGGACAGGTCACATCGTCTGCATGCCCGATACGAGACTCCCAAAACAAGCGCTCTACTCGGAGCTCCGACATGGCAGGAGAGCCCCAGGTGGGCAGAGGAAATGCTTCAAGGACACCTTCAAAGCCTCCCTGAAAAAGTGTAACATCCCCACCGACACCTGGGAATCCCTGGCCCAAGACCGCACAAAATGGAGGAGAAGCATCTGGGAAGGCGCCGAATACCTCGAGTCTCTTTGCCAGGAGCAAGCGGAAGCCAACACAAGCAGCGCAATGAGCGCATGTCAACCCAAGCACCCCACCCACCCACCCCTTCAACCACTATCTGCCTCACCTGTGACAGAGACTGTAGGTCACCTGAGAACTCATTTTAAATGTGGAATCAAGTCATCCTCGGTTCCGAGGGACTGCCTAAGAAGAAGACCACAGTTTGCCCATTCACTTAATCTATCAATATCACTTTGTAATTTTATGCTTTCATTGACACTGCCTACAATGCCGCCTATCTTTGTGCCATCTGAAAATTTGGATATATGACTTTCTGTGCCATCATCTAAGTCATTAATAAATATTGTCCCTGCACTACACCACTAGTCACATCCTGCCAATTTGAGTACCTACCCATTATCTCTATTCTGTCTCCTGCTCAATTCTATGGGCTTCTACCTTAGATAACAGTCTCTTATGTGGGACTTTAACAAATGCCTTCTGGAAGTCCATATAAATAACATTCATAGACATTCCCCTGTCCTCTACTTTAGTCACCTTTTCAAAAAATTCAATCAGGTTTGTCAGGCATGACCTACCTTTCACAAATCCATGTTGGCTCTCTGATCAACTGCAAATTTTCAAGATGTTCAGTCACCCTATCCTTAATTATAGTCTCTAGGGGGTAAAAATACGGTAGCGCCCCCTTTGGGTTCAGGTTTCTGACAGGTGCTAGTTTGCTTTTCCCCCAATCTATATGAAAGTTAAGATCCCCCATTAAAACTACACTGCCTTTACTACATGCTTGTCTAATCTCTGCATTTATACAATCTAGCACTTCAGAGCTGCTCCAGGGGGCCTATACACAACTCCCACTATAGTCTTAGATCCTTTCCTAGTTCTTAATTCAACCCATAAGGTCTCCACTGGCTGCTTACCTCTATTTAAATCCCCTCTTATCATTGAAGTGATTTCATTCTTAATCACAAATGCTACTCCTCCCCCTCTGCTATTTTCCCTCTCTTTCTTGTAGACCTTATAACCTGGCCTATGTAGTTCCCAATCCTGACTGTCTTGCAGCCATGTCTCAGTAATGGCTACCATGTTATACCCTCCAATTTGAATTCGTGCCTGTAGTTTATTCAATTTATTCCTTATACTCCGTGTGCTTGTATAAAGTACACTTATTTGGGCCACATACCCTAGCCTGTCCTTAAGCCTTCTTAAACAGCAGTCCATGTGGTGAAGGGTTTTTTTCATAGCAGTTTGGGTCAATTGAGTGGCTTGCTACACCATTTCAGAAGGCAGTTAAGAGTCAACCACATTCTTGTGAATCTGGAGTCACATATAAGCCAGACCGGGTAAGGACAGCAGATTTCCTTCCCTAAAGGACATTAGTGAACCAGATGGGTTTTTACGACAATCCAGTAGTTGCATGGTACTGACACTAGCTTTTTTATTCCAGAGTGATTTAATTAACTGAATTTAAATTCTCCAGCTGCCGTGGTGTGATTTGAACTCACATCTCCAGATCATTAGTCCAAGCTATGGATTTCTAGTCCAGTAAAATAACCACTATGCTACTATACCCCTACGGGACATCCTGGGGTCATGAAATGTACTCGATTAATGTAAATCATTGTTTTTCTTTCTTTGTATTAAATCTTCTAACTTTCTTTTTCTTATCAGTTTTTCTTCAGACTCATCTTGCTTGTATATTTGATAATGCAGTTTAGTGCCAGAAAGTAAAGAAAAAGATTGGTTACTATGGCACACTATATTGACCTGCCTGAAGTCATCCAGAATGTCCCTTCCTCTAACGTGTCCTCGTGGAAGGTATAGTAATCCTGGGGGTGTGTGTGATTAGACGCTTGAGCACTATCAATGGCACAAATACTCCCCACTCCTTATCCTCTGTGATTTCAATGTCTATCTCAGCTCCCATTACCCTCTGTCCTCTGAATACACTGCCCTCCTGCCCTTCCTAAACCTTGCCCACCATATAAATTCTACTACCTATATTCATGGCCACTCCTTTGACCTTGCCATTTCCCATGCACTCTGTACTACCACGGTACTGATAAGAACAGCTCCGACCATTTCTTTATATCCTTCCACCACCCATATTGGCCTTTCAATCCCATTTCTTTCTGTGTACACCCTGGAAAAAACTCTTCCCTAAGTCGCTTACAACTGCACTCCTGAACTCCCAGGTGCCTAGCCTTTGCCCTCCATTTGCCACAAAACCTCTGCTGTTGTTGCTTTGCTTGATCACTCCCTCACCTTCAACTTAGATGTCCTTATCCCCAACAAAACCTTATCTTGCCTCATTTCCCGGTTGTTGACACAGTACGGCTCACATCTTTGCTTCCTTAAGTCTCTCCTCTGTTCTGCTCTTTGCCAAAATTACTTTAGGATCGCCCTCGCCAAGCTCATCTCATTTAAGAGACAGACTTCCTGCTCCATTGACCCTGTTCCCACTGAAGTGCTGAAAACAATGCCATCTCATATCTTCCTCTCCTCTCCAAGGTCCTTGAATATGTTGTCGCTGCCCAGACCAATGCTTATCTTTCCTACGGCTCCCTGTTTGAATCAGTCAGGTTGCTGGTCCCCACAGTACCAAAATGGCCCTAGCCAAAATTTTAAATGACATTATCTGTGATTGTGACTGTACCTAATCATCCCTCCAGCTCCTTCTCAACCTTAGTGCAGCCTTTGTGTAAGGTTCGCAAAATTTCAGAAAATTTCGGCAGCCCCCGAAGATTATTTGATTAAAGAAAACCTGGTTGGAACGTACCTTAAAAACCCAGGGCATCAAAGATGGCTGTCAGGTCTTGTGGCAAAGGAGAAAGACAGCCTGTATGAATATCTCCCATCACTGGCTGACAAAGGATTGGAAGAAATGCCAGCCTGTGCGAATATGTTTAGGTACTGAAACTGTCAATCAACTGCAGTTTAGGAAGTCAACATGGAACAAAGAACTTTGTTTACACGAGCTCTCAACAGTGTTGACTCAAGGGCTTAAGCACTTGAAGCTGTCAATCAATTGCGGTTGAAAGGTAACCGCAGGACAAAGGACTGTTTACTGAACACTTAAGGATTTGTTTGTCCAACACTTGAGAAATCAGTGGGACATTTTAAACTGAGATAGCTCCATTCAAACCAGTTAAATGAATGGGAAACAGATTCAAACCCATTACAGTCAATGGGGACAGATTGGTCCCTTTTGTGTGAGCCCAGATTCATCCAGATTTGGGCGCGAAGATAAGGGCTCCTAATGGGGTATAAAGATCGCCCCTCAGGAAGCCATTCTCTCTCTCTCTACCGCCTCACCTCCAGTGCCCTGCTTGCAAGAGGAACACCACAGCCCGCCCAAAGAAGTGGAATACCAGCAGTTACTTTTGAATTACTGGGGTATCTCTACTTCAGGGTGGTGAAGAATCCAAGGCAGACCACAGGGGCATGAAGCAGGTGTTTACTGGTGAGCATAAACTTTCTGGCCCATTACAAGGCAACCTTGATAGGTATAAGGAGTGGGAATTAAAGGGGAATTTTGTTAAATTGTCAATTTTAGTCAATTTTCCCTCGATGTGTCTGTTTTATCTCCTCCCCGTTAAGTAAAAGTGTGCAAGTGTGCTGTATTCATAATTATTTTCACTGTATAGCAATTTATTCTTTATTTTCAATAAACATATAAACATTGGTCTTCTTTGCACCCAACCACGAGTCTCGTTTTGTCTATATCGCTACTGAAATAAGTCCGGCGGTCAGAACCAGAAAAGGGAAACGATTCAAAACCACACGGGGCCTGGAGCAGCTCAGACATGCCTGACTGGCCAGACATAAACCCCAGGGGCAGACCAAAAACCCCTCTTTTCTCCCCCCAAACCCCCCTTTTCTACATTTGGCATAGTTGACCACACCATCGTCTTCCAACACCTCTCCTCTGTGTAACTTAGTGGAACTGTCCTTGCTTGGTTAAGCACTTATCTATACAATTGTAGCCGAAGCTTCTCTACCAATGGCTTCTTTTCCCACTGGCCCCCCAAGGATTCATCCTTTCCCCCCTTCTCTTCCTCATTTACATGCTGTGACCTAATCTGCAGACATTGGGATAGCTTCTTCTCTTCCTTTAAGACCTTCCTTAAAACCCAACGCTTTGACCAAGTTTTTGATCCTCCTTATTTTTCTTCACTTGACTTTCCATCCATTTTTCCTTATGCTTCTATGAAGCACCTTGGGATATGTTTCATTAAATGCAAGCTGCTGTATCAAAATAGATAGCTTGTTATACTGACAAATTGGCTCAATATATAGTAAGTTATTTTTATAGGGCCAACCTAACAAATATAAGTAAGATCCCAAGATGAAGCGCTCAAATAAAGCTCATAGATCATCTAGCTTGCATAATTTATATAAATTTGTGTCAATTGGTCCACAAAACATGTTGCTATGAATTGTGCTTGGAAACTTTTTCATACATATTCCAGAGCTAGATTAAAATCTGCTTAATTAAATATATAATAAAAGGTAATTTTTATTTAAACTTAGTTATGTAGGGCATATACATGTCCACTTAGGAATCAAGCCAACGGTTCCAATTATAATTGTTTACATCTGTCTAATATGAAGACATAAAATAGATATATTTTATGTGGTATATATTATAATAGGAGGCCAGTCTAATTTTCTTTTTTTAATTACAATGCCCCGGTAAATTTTTACCTAGCTATAAGGATTTAACCATTTGGTTCAGCTATTGCTCCTCAAGTATACACTTGGTTAGGTGCATTACCAGTTGATCTCCCATGGAGTCGCACGTGGTGGCCTGGAAATTCCCGGGTCTCCACTCCATCTGTGTAAGAGCAGTAGAGTGAAACCTCACCTGGTCGTGCCCAAGGTCGGTGACCTTGTACCAAATCCTGAAGTTGGGGCCATTTGGATATCCAGATTCTGGAGTTGGCAAAGCCACGAGTGGCACCCACCTTGAAAAGAACCAATCCACCCGAGACCCAAATAAACCATAGAGAAAGTGTTTTGTAAAAATCGTCAGTTCTCATGGAGCCACTCTGACTAGAGAAGCGAATCGGTTTCCTCTGGGATTGATTACTGTATTATAGTAAAGGCTTGGGGTTTAATTTCCAACTTACCGCTGGGAGTGTAAACAGGCATTGCGGGTCGGACGTTAATATGTTAATGAGATGCCCAACGCCTGCTTATGCGCCTTTCCATGAAATTTGTCGGCGCTATAGTGTAGCAGGTGCCAACCCTACTCTGCGTAGTTCTTTGGTTTCTGATACGGCTTAACCAGCGATCTTTAAAGGCTGCCTCAAAAAAGGGTAAGTAAATAAGAACATAAGAACATAAGAAATAGGAGCAGGAGTAGGCCAATCGGCCCCTCGAGCCTGCTCCGCCATTCAATAAGATCATGGCTGATCTGATCCTAACCGCCAATCTACTATCACAGAACCATCTCCTGAATCTAACAGAATTAGACACATGAAATAGGAGCAGGATCAGGCTACACGGCCCCTGGGCCCGCTCCGCTACCCACAGGGTCATGACCGATCCGAACCTAGACTCATGTCCAAATTCCTGCCCACTCCCCGTAACCCTTAATTCCCTTTACTTCTAGGAAACTGTCTATTTCTGTCTTAAATTTATGTAATGATGTAGCTTCGAAAGCTTTTTGGGGCAGCATATTCCATGGACCTACCACCCTCTGAGTGAAGTAGTTCCTCCTCATCTCAGTTTTGAAAGAGCAGCCCCTTATTCTAAGACTATGCCCCCTAGTTCTAGTTTCACCCATCATCGGGAACATCCTCCCCGCATCCACCCGATCCAACCCCTTCACAATCTTATATGTTTCAATAAGATCGCCTCTCATTCTTCTGAACTCCAATGAGTAGAGTCCCAATCTACTCAACCTCTCCTCATATGTCCATCCCCTCATCCCCGGGATTAACCGAGTGAACCTTCTTTGTATTGACTCGAGAGCAAGTATGTCCTTTCTTAAGTATGGACACCAAAACTGTACGCAGTATTCCAGGTGCGGTCTCACCAATACCTTGTACAACTGAAGCAATACCTCCCTATTTTTATATTCTATCCCCCTAGCAATGAAAGCCAACATTCCATTGGCCTTCTTAATCACTTGCTGCACCTGCATACTAACCTTTTGAGTTTTGTGCACCAGGACCCCCAGATCCCTTTGTACTTCAGTACTTTCCAGTTTCTTGCCATTAAGATCTTGCTCTACGATTTTTCCTGCCAAAGTGCATAACCTCACACTTTCCAATATTGTATTCCATCTGCCAAATCTCTGCCCACTTACTTAGCCTATCTATGTCCCCTTGCAGGTTTTTTATGTCCTCCTCACTCACTACTTTCCCTCCCATCTTAGTATCATCTGCAAACTTTGATCTGTTACACTCGGTCCCCTCCTCCAAATCGTTAATATAGATTGTAAAGAGTTGGGGACCCAGCACTGACCCCTGCGGAACACCACTTGTTACTGATTGCCAGTCTGAGAATGAACCATTTATCCCAACTCTCTGCCTTCTGTTAGATAGCCAATCCTCTATCCATGCCAGAATATTACCCCCAATCCCGTGATTTTTTATCTTAAGCAATAATCTTTTGTGTGGCACCTTGTCAAATGCCTTTTGGAAGTCTAAATACACTACGTCCACTGGTTCCCCTTTATCCACCCTATATGTTACTTCCTCAAAGAACTCCAGAAATCTTTTTAACCTTACCTTATGTGGAGCTAGGAGGAAGCAGGAGTGCTAGCCTCAGTCCCGTTCACCTCTCCCCCTCCCAGGATTTGCCTTGGGACCACTGCCAGTGAGGCAGCCTGTCCAAATTTTCCCCACGGCAATCGGCGTAGTGCTTCTGGTGGCATGGCAAGTGCTGGCTGCTCGGTGCAATTATTAAGTTGAGGCGTGATGCACAATTTTGGGCGAGTCTCCGGCTTCTGGTGTGTGTCAGGAATGCATCAACCATTTCAGGCCTGAAGCATGGCCAAGACCAATTGCTGCTTCTGTCTCCATAGTGTAAACCTTCTCTAACTATCAACAAAACACATGTGGAGTTAATTACTTGGCTTCAAAATTCAACTGATGTTATTGAAGCAACATTAAATCAAGAAAACACATCTTTCTCCACTTACCCCTCTTTCTCTGCCTCTATTTCTCTCTATCATTTCTTCTTTCTGACCCCAATGTCTGTTACACACATGCTCTCTCAGTCTCTCGCTCATCCATCTCTCTGACCTTAGTATCGCTCTCATATCGGCTCTGATCCAATTTCTATGTATCTCTCACCATCTCTCTCTCTGACCCAGTCTCACTATTTCTCCCCCACCGCTTCACTCTGACCCCACTTTTACCTGCTCTCACGCTCTTTTTTTTCAGTCTCCCTTTGACCCTGGTTTCTCTCTCTCTCTCACTGACCCCAGTTTCACCCTCTCCCTTTTTCACTGTCTCCCTCTTACCCATCTTTCTCACTTTTTCTTTCTCTGACTTCAGTCTCTCTCTTTCTCTCACCCACCCTCACCTCAGTGTCTCTCTCGCACCTTTAACATTAAAATAACCATCACAGTGCCAACTACAAATGATGCTGGAAGTACTTATGTTGAGTTTTCAACAAAAAATATGCACCTCACATACCAAATTTAATATAATACATAAAGATAGATTTGTAAGGTTCACTAAAACAATTAGATATTGTTTGGTATAATTTCAGTTTCATGCATAACTACATGAATATAGCATTATTGTAGAGGAGCAGTTATGCCCTTTATTTTGCAGTCAACTTGTGTGATGTGTTTTGGCAGGTTTCAGGTAACTTGCCATGCAGGGCCTCCCCTTTGATAGAAACACATTTATATCTATCTGAATTTGCTGGAACTGTGGCTTAGCTACTAAAAAGCATTGCTATTAGGATGCTGGAAACAAGACAAGTATATGGGGCATAGATACATAGAAGATAGGAGCAGGAGTAGGCCATTCGGCCCCTCGCGCCTGCTCCGCCATTTAATGAGATCATGGCTGATCATCCAAATTCAGTACCCTGTCCCTGCTTTCTCCCCATATCCCTTGATCCCTTTAGCCTTAAGAAATATATCTAACTCCTTCTTGAATATATTTAATGAATTGGCCTCAACTGCCTTTTGTGGTAGAGAATTCCACAGGTTCACCACTCTCTGGGTGAAGAAATTCTACTTCATCTCTTTCCTAAGTGGCTTACCCCTTATTCTTAGACTGTGACCCCTGGTTCTGGACTCCCCCGCCATTGGGAACATCCTTCCTGCATCTAGTCTGTCTAGTCCTGTCAGAATTTTATAAGTTTCAATGAGATCCCCTCTCATTCTTCTAAACTCCAGTGAATATAAGCCCAATTGACCCAATGTCTCCTCATACGTCATTCCTGCCATCCCAGGTGTCAGTCTGGTGAAGCTTCGCTGCACTCCCTCCATGGCAAGAACATCCTTCCTCAGATAAGGTGAACAAAACTGCACACAATGCTCAAGGTGTGGTCTCACCAAGGCCCTGTACAACTGCAACAAGACATCCATGCTTACCTTCAGGTGACTGGTGCACAAGGATACCCAGGTCTCATTGCACTTCCCCTTCTCCCAATCTGTTGCCGTTCAGATAATAATCTGCCTTCCTGTTTTTGCCACCAAAGTGGATAACCTCGCATTTATCCACATTATACTGCATCTGCCGTGCATCTGCCCAATCACCCAACCTGTCCAAATCATACTGGAGTTTCTCGGCATCCCCCTCACAGCACACACACCCACCCAGCTTTGTGTCATCTGCAAACTTGGAGATATTACATCTAGTTCCCTTGTCTAGATCATTAATATATATTGTGAATAGCTGGGTTCCTAGCACTAACCCCTGTGGTACCCCATTAGTCACTGCCTGCCACTCGGAAAAAGACCCGTTTATTCCAACTCTTTGCTTCCTGTCTGCCATCCAGTTCTCTATCCAAGTCAGTACCTTACCCCCAATCCCATGTACATTAACTTTACATGCTAACCTCTTATGCAGGACCTTATCGAAAGCCTTCTGAAAGTCCAAATACACCACATCCTTATCTATTCTACCAGTTACATCCTCAAAAAATTCCAGTAGATTAGTCAAGCACGATTTACCTTTTGTAAATCCATGTTGACTTTGTCTGTTCCTGTCACTGTTTTCCAAGTGCTCTGCTATTGCATCTTTTATAATGGACTCTAGCATTTTCCCCACTACCGATGTCAGGCTTACTGGTCCATAATTCCCCGTTTTCTCTCTACCAACTTTTTTAATCGTGGGGTTACATTAGCTACCCTCCAACCCATGGGAACTGTACCAGAGTCTATAGAATTTTGGAAGATGACCAGCAATGCATCTACCATTTCTAGGGCCACTTCCTTAAGTACCCTAGGATGTAAGTTATCAGGCCCTGGGGATTTATCGGCCTTCAATCCCATCAATTTCCCTAACACCATTTCCCTACAAATACTAATTTCATTCAGTTCCTCCCTCTCATTAGACCCTATGTTTCCTGCCATCTCTGGAAGGTTATTTGTGTCCTCCTTTGTGAAGACAGAACCAAAGTATGTATTAATTGGTCAGCCATTTCTTTGTTCCCCATTATAAATTCCCCTGATTCTGACTGCAAGGGACCTATGCTTGACTTCACCAATCTTTTTCTCTTCATATATCTATAGAAGCTTTTATAGTCAGTTTTTATGTTCCCTGCAAGCTTACTCTCATAATCTATTTTTCCCCTCTTAATCCTTTTGTCCTCCTTTGCTGAATCCTAAACTGCTCCCAATCCTCAGGTTTGCTGTTTTTTCTGGCTAATTTATATGTCCTCTCCTTGGATCTTATGCTATCCCTAATTTCCCTTGTTAGCCACAGTTGCGCCACCTTTTTTGTTTTATTTTTATGCCAGACAGGGATGATCAAATTCTGTAGTTCATCCATGCAATCTTTAAATGTTTGCCATTGCCTATCCACCGTCAACCCTTTAAGTAACGTTCCCCCATCCATCCTAGCCAACTCATGCCTCATACTGTCATAGTTTCCTTTATTTAAATTCAGGACCCTAGTCTCTGAGTCAACTACTTCACTCTCCATCTTAATGAAGAATTCTACATATTATGATCACTCCTCCCCAAGGGGCCTCGCACAACAAGATTGCTAATCAATCCTTTCTCATTACATAATACCCAGTCTAAGATGGCCTGATTTCTAGTTGGTTCCTCGACATATTGGTCCAGGAAACCATCCCGTAAACACTCTAGGAATTTCTCCTCCACAATATTGTTACTAATTTGGTTAGCCCAATCTATATGTAGATTAAAGTCACCCATGATAACTGCTGTGCCCTTATTGAACGCATCTCTAGTTTCCTGTTTAATGCCATCCCCAACCTCAGCATTACTGTTTGGGGGTCTGCATACAACTCCCACTAACGTTTTCTGCCCCTTGATATTTCTCAGCTCTACCCATACAGATTGCACATCATCAGAGCTAATATCCTTCCTTACTATTGTGTTAATCTCCTCTTTAACCAGCAATGCTACCCCACCTCCTTTTCCTTTTTGCCTGTCCTTCCTGAATATTGAATACCCCTGGATGTTGAATTCCCAGCCTTGGTCACCCTGGAGCCATGTGTCCGTAATCCAAATGATATCATATGCATTTACATCTATTTGCACAGCTAATTCATCCACCTTATTATGAATGCTCCTCGCATTAAGACACAAAGGGGGAAAAATTCAGTATCGCCTCGTTTGGGGCGCCATTATCGGACATGTGTAAAATTTAGCACCTGGCACTTATTATCGCCTCCGACGGCAAACTTGGCTTTTATCACTCCGGGAGGTGATTGGAGCGCTAAATCAGGTGCTTCACACCTGTCTTGAGGCGCAAAGGCCGAGGAGTGAGGCGCTACCTCAGAGCGCTGGCAAAGCAAGGAAGGGCAAATCAAAATGAACCTGCAACGTGCTGCTCAGTACTCAAAACCCCTTCACACAGCGTTGAATCGCTCCAGAAGTCTCTCTTTCAGAATGCGTGGTGCAAAAATGTCACCGACAAAAAAAGGCAGGAAGCGGTTGCCTTTAAATAGTGCTTCCCCAGTCCCTTTCTGACAGCAAAACGCTCCCCTCAACCTGTCGTTGCTAGCGGCAGGCGGTAAAGCAGGGGGCCCACTCAATATCCGGTCTGGGGTGCTAACGGGGTGTTGCACTCTCGACTGATGTCACGATCTGCTGGTGCAGGAGATCGTGGTGGTAGTGTTTAGCGCCACCGCAAAATGTCTAGTTAATTTCGCGAGTGGCGCAAACATCGTCGCCCCCTCTTAAGGTGCTAATGGGAGGTGCAAACAACTGAATTTTTCCCCCCAAAGCCTTCAGGCTTGTTTTTTTTAACACTCTTAGTCCTTTTAGAATTATTATTTACTGTGGCCCCGTTTGATTTAAACCCTTGATTTCTCTGCCTTCCACTTTTGCTTTTCTCCTTCCTCTTTTTTGCTTCGATCCTTGCTTCCCTTTCCTCTGTCTCCCTGCACAGGTTCCCAACCCCCTGCCATTTTAGTTTTAACCCTCCCCAACAGCACTAGCAAACACTCCCCTGAGGACATCGGTCCTGGTCCTGCCTAGGTGCAAACCGTCCAGTTTGTACTGGTCCCACCTCCCCCAGAACCAGTTCCAATATCCCAGGAATTTAAATCCCTCCCCCTTACACCATTCCTCTAGCCACGTATTCATCTGAAACTTCCTTCTATTTCTACTCTGACTAGCACGTGGCACTGGTAGCAATCCTGAGATTACTACCTTTGAGGTCCTCATTTTTAAATTTACCTCCTAACTCCCTATATTCAGCTTTTAGGACCTCATCCCATTTTTTACCTACATCGTTGATACCTATATGCACCATGACAGCTGACTGTTCACCCTCCACCTCCAGAATGCCCTGCAGCCGCTCCGAGACATCCTTGATCCTTGCACCAGGGAGGCAACATACCATCCTGGAGTCTTGTTTGCGGCCGCAGAAACACCTATCTATTCCCCTTACAATAGAATCCCCTATCACTATAGCTCTCCCACTCTTTTTCCTCCTGTCCTGTACAGCAGAACCACCCATAGGGCGTATTTGAAAATCCTCTAACATAAAGAATGATACGTAGAGGTAAGGAAGAAAAGAGAAGACACAGGAAGCAAATCCATCAATATTTTAGGGAGGCTAAGCTTGGTTAAAAGAGATGACATACAAAATTAATTTGATTGTTTTTGAAATGTACTCTATGCAGGGCCAATCAAAAAGGATAATGGAGCTTTAATGACCCATGGAATAACAAATAAAGCTGACACTCAACAGATGAAAAGATGCTCTTACTTAGTTTCCAGTTATCCAGGTTTATAAGGTTATTTATGTCTTATCAGCTAATGGATCATTCATCAAAAGAGTGCTGTTAATGTTAAACAGATGTGGGTAATATTACATTGGGTACATTGACACATGTGTTTAGTTATGAATATCACCCAAAGAATTGAGGCATTACTTACATTAATTAGACAACCAGATGCCTCACCCATTTTACACTTAATACTGAAAGAATGAATACAATGAGCCAATTATTTTCGTGTATAGATTATCAATAAGGAAATTTTTAGATGCTGGTAAAAGTAATATTTCACACAATGGAATTTATGATAGTGCTTTATCTCACTCAGACTCCACAAATGCATTGCATTCTCAAACTGGTAAAATAACCAATATACTGAGTATTATAAATCAATATGGCATTCCAGAACAATTGGACCATCCATTCACTGTAAAAGGTTGCTCATAAAGGTTGTATTTGGACTATTTTAAACAGGGTACAAATTTTGCTATAGGATCATACCAACTCTAATTGTTTGAAAGGGGAAAAATATTAACCATTAAGAAGCCAATAATTACTCAAATTAATTATTATTCAACCAATATATTGTCAATGGCTTAAGTGTTGGTACATTGTGCAGATTGGATACAATTCCTCTTCACTCTGTACTGCAAACATTAAAGAACAGATATAAAAAATGCTTACTGGTATTAATTACAAGTGGTTTACATATATGGGGGGACAAATTCTTAGGCGCTAACGGGAGGAATAAATCAACTGAACTTTTCCCCCATATATGTAAACCACTTGTAATTAATACCTGTAAGCATTTTTTATATCTGTGCTTTAAGAGGGTGCTAACAGGGCACAAAGCAACTAGTACCTGGGCGCGGCACCGCGCTGCGAAATTCAGCGGGAGGTTAGCGGCGGCGGTAACTGTTAGCGCCCTGCAGCGCTGCGCCGCCAGCGACGACATCATCACCATGAGCAGCGCCCTGTTCGCGCCCCGGCTGCGATCTTTGGTAGCGCCCTCTGACTTACCGCCAGATGCTATGTCCGACAGGGTCAGGTGGGGCCTACCTGCGGCTGTGGCAGCGCAAATTAAAGGGAAGATGCCGGGCGGCCAATTTTGTTGCTGGCCGCCTGCCAGCACCTGCCCGCTTTGCCATCCCCGGCCTTCTGTGCAGCCCCCCCTGCGGTGTGCCAGCTGCGCTCCGTGAGCCCGGCACTTCTCTGGAGTGCCTGGCTCTTTTGCCGGCACTCCGATCCCTGGTGGCCCAGCTGGGCCCGGGTCATGCTGCACTAGGTCCCTCCCCTTTAATAAGGGGAGGAAGGCCTGCAGTACTGTGGCGCGATGTGCCGTAGCGCGTGGCGCTGCGGCACGTAGTGCCACGATATTCACTTGCAGCACCTCAAGAGGGAGGCGGGGCACTTCCAGTAGTGCCGGTTAATTTCGGGTGTGGGGGCGCTAACTTTCTCGGGGCTCTAAAAGTAGTAAAAGGGGGCGCGACCCAATTTTTCACCCATGGTATTATATCTTCTTGATTATAACCGTTTTGTATATTGGATGGCATCAAACAGGATGAAACTAAAGATAACTGCACAAATGGCGGAAGGTTCATAAGCTGCAAGCAAATGTTGATAAAACATACTCTTTGGGCATGTCAGAAGTTTTTCAGTCTCAGGTAGGTTTCAGTAATTCTAGATCAGTAAATGACACAAGTCTGCATTTGAACCATTGTCTACATTGGAGAGAGTTCTAGGCAATAACATTGCCTGGGAGAGAGGTCTATGGACAAAAAGAGATGTGTGAAGCTTTGCCCCTGCCATTCTTCGCCAATTATTTGGATTGATTCAGACTGTTGCTGCAGCAGCTTTTGTGTTTCTGGTATAAATGTTGAGCACTCATTTCAAAACTAAGAAGGGAGGTTTTCCTGAGTCTATGCCCCGGCATACTGGAATGTCAAGGCACAGCAAATATTGGAAAATCGTCAGGTGCATTCCTGTAAAAGAACCCACCTGGCTTACTTTCTATTAATTTAAAAGGGAGGCTGGATTCCTTTACAGGTATGCTCTCCAACTCACCAATGATGGAATGATACAGCACAGAAGGAGGCCATTTGGCCCATCATGCCTGTGCCAGCTCTTAGGTAGAGCTATCCAATTAGTCCCGCTCTCCTGCTCTTTCCCCATAGCCGTGTAATTTTTTTCCCTTCCAGTATTTGTCCAATTCCCTTTTGAAAGTTACTATTGAATCTGCTTCCAACCTTTCAGGCAGTGCATTTCAGATCACAACAATTTGCTGTGTAATTTTTTTTCCCTGATGTCCCCTCTGGCTTTTTTCCAATCACCTTAAGTACCATAGGGGGTACGGTAGCATAGTGGTTATGTTACTGGTCTAGTAATTCAGAAATACGAGTTGAAATCTCACCATGGCAGCTTGGGAATTTAAATTCAGTTAATTAAATAAATCTGGAATAAAAAATCTAGTATCAGTAATGGTGACTATGAAACTACTGGATTGTCGTAAAATCCCATCTGGTTCATGAATGTCCTTTAGGGAAGGAAGTCTGCTGTCCTTACCCGGTCTGGTCTAAATGTGACTCCAGACCCACAACAATGTGATTAACTCTTCTGAAATGTTGACCACCTCCTTCTCAAGGGCAATAAAGGAGGGGCGATAAATGCTGGCCTTGCCAGCGACACCCACATCCCATGAACGAATAAATAAAAAAACATCTGTGTCCCCTGGTTACCGACCTTTCAGCCACTGGAAACAGTTTCTTCTTATCTACTCTATCAAAACGCTTCATAATTTTGAACGTCTCTATCAAATCTCCTCTCAACCGTCTCGGCTCCAAGGAAAACAACCCCAGCTTCTCCAGTCTATCCACTTAACTGAAGTCCCTCATCCCTGGAATCATTCTTGTAAATCTTTTCTGCACTCTCTTGAAGGCCTTCACATCCTTCCGAAAGTGCGGTGCCCAGAATTGGACACAATACTCCAGTTGAGGCCGAATCAATGTTTTATACAGGTTCATCATAATTTCCACACTTTTGTACTTTATACCTCCATTCATGAAGCCCAGGATCCAGTAAGCTTTTTAAACTGCTTTCTCAACCTGCCCTGCCACCTTCAATGATTTGTGCACATATACCCCAGGTCTCTCTGTTCATGCACCCACTTTAGGATTGTACCCTTTAGTTTATATTCCCTCTTCTCATTCTTTCTACCAAAATGTATCACTTTGCACTTTTCTCTGTTAAATTCCACCTGCCACATGACTGTCCATTCCACCAACCTGCTTATGTCCTCTTGAAGTCTATCACTATCCTCCTCACTGTTCACTATACTTCCAAGTTTTGCGTCATCTACAAATTTTGAAATTCTGCCCTGTACACCCAAGTTTAAATCATTAATATATATCAAGAAAAGCAGTGGTCCCAGTACATAACATGACTTTTGATACAAATATCATAGCAAAAGAAAAAAGAAAGCAAGAATTTCCATTCATATAACATCCTTGGGATATCCCAAAGCACTTCACAGCCAATAAACTACTTTTGAAGTATAGTCACTGTTGTAATGCAGGGAAGCACAGTGGTCAATTTGGAACACAGCAAAGTTCCACAAACATCAATGAGATAAATGACCAGATAATCTGTTTTAGTGATGTTGTTTGAGGGGTCAATGTTGGTCAGGACAATCCCTTGCTCTTCTTCACAGTGTCATGGGATCTTTAACATCCAACTAATCAGACAGGGTTTTGGTTTACCTTTGAATCTGCAAGACTGCACCTCTGACAGTGCAGCACTCCCTCAGTAATGCACTTGAAGTGTAAGCCTAGATTACATGCTCACATCTCTGGAGAGGGGCTTGAACCCATGACCTTCTGACTTAGAGCTGAGAGTACTACTGCTGTGCCAAGGCTGACATAAATGTAGATAATATTTGTTAAATTATGGCATTTTATTATACAATCAGTTTATTAATGTTTCAAATTTTTAATCACTGTTCATTATAAACCATAGTTAGTTGGCTGGAGAATTATTACTAAATATGTCCTTTATTAACGGGTTTTAATGCAAGTCATAGCTTTTCAATTTGATTATGAAAACAATGGGCCAGAAATTCGCGGCCAGAAGCGTGAGTACGGTCGGGGTACTCACGCATTTGGCCGTTTGAAATGCCGACGTTCAGCAGGAACAGCGCATGCGGGGAACGCCGGCATTTCCAGACCCGAGGTCTATTCACAGCGCGTGCGACTGCACAGGCAGCGCTTGCGCAGTGAACTTTGTGGATTTCAATGATGGATTCAGTGAGGGTAAGTCCTTAGAAGTTACACTTGAAAAAAGCAAGTGTAAAGTTGTTCATTGGCTACGGAGGAAGATATATTTTATCGTGGAGCTTCTGAAATGCAATATTTTTGTTTGGGAAAGGGAGGGAAGTTATTTTAAGAAATTTTAAGTAAGTTTTAAAGTTAAAAATTTTTTTTTTTAAAAAGGGTTTTCAGAACGGTAGGTAGAAGGAGCAATTGTGGCTGTGTGAATGGAATGTGAGAATGAGTTATGTATGTATGTCCACATATATTCCTTTACGTATATGTATGTATGTTTTATATTCCTTTACTAATGTGTATGAATGTATGTTTTTAATTATGATTTTCCAATAAGTTACTTTCTCTGAAAGTCATAATTAAATAATACATTCATACACATAAGTAAAGGAATATATACATAACACGCAAAGGAATATATACAGACATACATACTTTCAGAAGCTCCACGATAATAAATATCTTCCTCCGCAGCCTCTGGAGCAACTGTACCCATGCTTTTTTAATGTGTAAGTTGTAATGACTTGACCTCACTGAAAGCATTAATGAAAGCGGCGAATTATACTGCGCACGTGCTGCCTGTGCAGTCGCACGCGTTCTGCCTCTGAACCCCTTCGTTCAGAGGACAGGAAATGCCGGTTTTCCCCACATGCACTGTGCATGCTGAAAACCGGCATTTCATCCGGCCAGATGCGTAAGTACCCCGACCGTACTCGCGCATTTGGAAGGGAATTACTGGGCCAACATTTTACATGTCAATAAAATGAAAAATTTAACAATTGCACGACTTGCCCCCTCGCATCTGCGACTGAGGGTCCAAGGAGGTGCATTGCGCAAGAGGTCATCATCGTACGTATCCTCACACTGTTCCCTTTGGGGAACTGTATGAAGTGGTGGAAGGATTTATGGCCGTGATTAACGCTCATTCCGTGACCGTAACCATCTTTGAACCAGCCATTAGGGTGGTTAGTCCTATGGCGGGAGGGTTTTACGGGCTCCCACAACCCATCTGAGGGGGGGGGCGGCCACCAACACCCACGGACGCAAGTATCCCGCTGGATGTCCACCCAGAATTTAAAGTTGGAGCTCCGACTCCACTTGCCGGGACTGTCTGGAGTGGGGTTCAAAATCCTACTCCTTCTGGCCCAGCGGCGGGGATGCTCACTGCTACGCAAAACGCCCACTCCGCACAAAAGATAACACCCATACGTTTCCTGCGCCTTTTCCCTCCCCGCGACTGGAGCCCTATGCTGCCATTTCACGTTGCTAATCGGATTGGGCCTTTGTCATAGCGGTAGGATCCCCGCCGCTGGGCCAGATCAGGGTAGGGTTTCGAACCCCGCTCCAGACAGTCCCGGCAAGTGGAGTCGGAGCTCCGGCTCTAAATTCTGGGTTGACATCCAGTGGGTTATTTGCGTCCGTGGGTGTGGGTGGCCCCCCCTCCTTGTATAGCTTGTGGGAGCCCGTAAAACCCTCCCGCCATAGGACTAACCGCCCTAATGGCTGGTTCAAAGATGGTTACGGTCACAGAATGAGCGTTAATCATGGCCATAAATCCTTCCACCACTTCATACAGTTCCCCAAAGGGAACAGTGTGAAGACACGTATGATGACGACATTGCTAAATAAATAAATGGAATTTAAAAAATTCTTTTAGGGCTTTTAAAAGTCTTTAAATTGCTTTAATTCTCTTTAAAACTACTTCAGATTGCTCAAAATAATGTAAACATTTAAAAAAGTTTATAAAAGTTACCAAAATCTTCAAAAAACTTCCAAAAACCTATTTAAACTGCTGCTTTGCATGTAAAAATGCTTAGCAGCTTGACAGAAACATTGGGGGCGTGTCCAGTGAAACGGAGACCTCAAGGGGCGTGTTTCACTTGCACTGCACGCTCCTGGCTTCGCGCTGGCTGCACTCCTGGGCGGCGTGACGTCATACGCTGCCCGGGATTCTTCTTTTTCAAACACCAAGTCCAGGCGTCCCTGGAGCTGATCGGCAGTAGCGCGGGGTAAGTGCATATACGGGGCTTGCACGCGCGGCAAGCCCTGTTCACCAATTTCTGGCCCAATTTAAACCAAAGCTGTTTTGAAAATGTGTCTTTGATTCTCTCCTGCTTGCTTAGTCTTCCCAACCCACACATGAATTATTATACTGCATATTTCAGGACTCCATCTAGATTATCTAACAGTAGACAGTTAATCAAATCTATGCAATAGGGTTGACGAGCTAGCAGGAATGAATCCCTGAAGAGGTCTGTGTTCTTAAGAGCTCATTTAAATATCAAAGCCATACTGTGCATATTCTTAAAGGAACTGCTATCTGTTAATGATTATAACATAGGATCAAGCAAGCTCAGTGCTGGAATAAGGGACCCATAGGTCACAAAACATTCAGCTATCACCAGTGGTTTAATTAGCTTTCTGTCTCTCATCCAGGTACAAACTGAACTTATTTTACGTCAATTAAGGGCAGATACTGATATAGAAATAACTTTTCTACAAGAACTTCCCTGAGCTGTCTTAGTGAAATAGAATTCCCTAAGTACTTCGTAAACCATCAGAAGATGTGAGAAAGTAGGAGGAAATATGGTGGCCTGGAATTCGCTGCAATGACGATATTGCTGACAAACGGCATAAGTTGTGCTCCCCAATCCACTAGTGGCAAATTTATGCCACAATTTGCTGGAAAAAAATCATTAGAATACACCACAGTGAGCACAGCGACAGATCGGGAGAGTTAAGAATAAATTTTGCTTGTTGATACCTGTGAGAATTTCAACCTAATTTATTTGTCTATTTTTTTAATATCCGGCAGCAAATCACTGAAAGATGTAAATGGTGATTAATTTTAAATCATCTAAGCTGGCAAAACCACCCTGACAAAATGTGAGCTGGAGCTTTTTATAGCGTAAATTTATAGTTTCCCTCAGGTATCATACATGTAATTAGCAACTGTATAAAAGGTTGAAGGTTAGGCAACAGAATTTGTTCACTCTTTCTTTCTTTTCTTCGCTTTCTTTCTATCTCTTTCTTGTGCTATAATCTTTCTGCTGCCACTTAGTCCTGGGTTGATGCCTCATTTCATGTATTTTGTGAATCTTAGGGCACGATCTTGCCAGCCCTGGGGAGGTGGGTATGGAGGCGGGACTGCTGAGAAAATGGCAGAATCTGGGGGCAGGTGCCCAACCCACCCCCAACCCGCCTCCGTGTCATCTTGCCAGGAAGCGGGTAGTTGACCCGCGCCAGGTCCCGACTCCTTGGAGGCAGGAAGAGGATTAGTGCCACTTATCTGCCTGTTAACAGGTAGTTAACAGGCAGATAAGAGGATTATCCCCATTTTACCCACACAAATGCGGGCTTCCCGAAGGCTCCGAACCCCGCCAGGGTCACCGAGGAGAGTAGTGGGTCTGTGGGGGTCGGAGGGGTGCAAAAGTGCGCTGTGAAGGTAAGTGATGGATGCAAGTGTGGAGAGGTGAGTATGTGAGGTAAGTGGAAAGTCTTAGAAAAAGTTTACTTACCTTTGTTTCTTCCTACAGGCTTCAAGAGTTGGGTATGCGGAGAGTCTCGCACCTCCGCGGCAGAGATGACAGATGACATTCTCCAATGCAACAACCATCTAATTTCTGTAAAAGAGCGAGCTTCGATGAGTCTTGAATTCAAGAACTCATCGATCTACTTAGAATGTCAGTGTTTGACAGCTTCACAGAGCTCTCAAACGATGACGTTCTCTGTAACCGGCTTTCCCTTAATTGGCCTGCTAAGCCCGCTGGGGGGGCTTAACAAGGTCAATCAAGGGAAAATAGCGTGGGTTGGCCAGTAGTTGATGGAGGCAGGACTGAAACCCGACAAGTGGGAGTCCCGCCTCCAAAAGCTCCCCATTGGCAAAATCCAGCCCTTTGTTTCCACCCCTATAGTGTGTAGTCCTACTATAGGAATACTGTACAGCAGAATTGAAAAGGTAGATGGAAAGGTAGATTTATATTAGAAAGCCCTCCGGCACCAATCTTTTACAGTCTAAGTGGTGATCGCAGTGAGATTAATTCAGCAAATTTGTGATCGCCATTGATTTTAAAGGGGGTGGAGTTATGAAAATTAACTTTTTTGGAGAAGGAAACTGCCACTTGCACCATAATTTCCTGCGATGTTTGCATCATAAAACGGTCACTACAACGTACATGCACCTTTACAACGGCACAGGTCTCCAGAAAATTCTGGGCCTATGATATTTGTGGGTTAAAATTAGAGTGTAGTATATTTCCTGGCCACCAGGCTTGTTCCCAGCTGGTGTCCAGAGACTGGGAAATTTTCTAATATGTGATCCCACCCAGTGCCTGCTGGAATCCCGCCATTAGAATTTTTATTCGAGCATAATGCCCGCACACTAAGGGCTGAATTTTACCGGCGGTCAGAGTGCGGGTTTGGAGTCGGGTCCGCTGTCAAAATCACAAAGATTGACAGCAGGTCGGTATCTCACTGTAAACCCGCCTCCTTGTCAGTTTCCCAAGTGTCGAGTCCGTCATCCCTGAACAGACCCGACACCAAGCGGCTGGCCAGCCAATTTAGATAGTTAAAAAAGATAGTTAAGAACCATTTTCCTGTGTACTTACCATTTTCCCAGGTTTTCAGCGAAGTTCCCGGAGAGCGGCTATCACGTCAGGTTAGTGTGTCGGGTTCTTAATGACTGTGGATTGCTGTGAATAGGTGAAAGCTGCAAAAGTGGTATAAAACCTAATATTTCACAGCTGTTCACTTCCCAATCTTAGAAGCTGGAGCATTAATGATTTGGAACCCACTTTTGAGCTTTATGCACTTGAAGTGTTTGGAGTAATCTCTCTATCCACTGTCACCTCCTTGAAACAACCTATCTCAACATTGACTGATTACTTCTGTCATCTCAACCTCACCTGCCATCTATTCATCAGCATCGGTGTCCTTGAAAAACTCTCACCTTGGTCCTCAGAATCCCAACACAATCAGCCCCAACACCAGCATCACAGGGCACACCAGCAGCACCAACATCCACACCAACCTTCTCCGCAATCAACTGATGCTGCACTGGACACAGAGCATCATCACCCATGCACATTGCTGCCCGGGACGCCAGCGATGGCCTCACCAAGTCCAGATTTGCTTCACTTAACACTGAACACCCTGGCTGTCATATGATGCACGAGGTTGGCACCATCCCACACTAACACCATAAAGCTTCCCTACAATGTCCAAGCCACTCCTTTCACACTCATCACCATTGGCCAGGGGGGTGGTGGGGTTGGGGGGGGGAAGTTATGTCTCATCATTCACTGGAACTCACTAAGATACTTTCAAGGGTGCATGCAAATCTGTCCAAGAAGACAAAGTGGTGGCAATAAGGATTTCAATGCTTGACCACACAATAACAGAAAGTTTACATGAACATTGGCTAAAACACCCAAGTGCCTACCCTTGTGTGCTGTTAGTTGGTATGATTAGACTAGGATGAGTGTGAGTGTGAGGGGTGGCTAGTGAGATGGGGAAGTGATAATGTAGATAGAGAGGGATGGGTGGAGGTGCAAGGTAGGTTGGTGTGAGTAAGGATGTGCAGGAGTAGGGTAGGGAAGGCAGAGTGGTGGGAATGTGATGAGTGGCACAGCAGGATGAGGTTGAGTGTGGCTTTGCAGTAACATTTCATGATCTTTTGAGATCATTGAAAGGTTTGCATCACCGCAGCCTCGTCCTCCTGGCGACAGCCCTGCTTGTGTCTTCCTGTGCAATGTGCAACCAGGCTGCGTTGGTTTCCTGGGGAGGTATCTTCCACCCATGGGAAGGGAAGAGGACCTCCCTGCATGGGAGAGCCTGGGTGCAGCCGTGCACCTTTGTGCAGTGCTTGTCAGTGTTTACAGCACCTTGATGCTGCAGAACACTGACAGCAGAACTGTCAATATCAATTTGGGCATGGCCACTTTAAGGAAACTGGCTGATGACACATCATCAGATGACATCATCAGACCCGCTTCCTATTAATTGGCCAGGAGCCTCGCAGGGTGGGCTTAACAAGCCCCATCAACGTAAAATCTTGTTGGAGTTTTAACCCCCAAGAATAGATGGGTTGGGAACGGGTGAGGGGTTAAAATTTTTCATTTTTCGAGTGGGAGCACAAACCGGCTTGAATGTGCCCACTTCCAGGTTTAACAGAGGTGCGCTTGGATGCCGGCCAGAAACCTACTCACCAAAGTCAGGGATTTAGTTATCGCAGATGTTGGGGGGGGGGGAGGGGGTACTTATTGATACAATTAATGTCCTTAGGAGACGATAATGAGGTGTTTGCAGATTGTTTTTAACTTGGCTCTAAATTTAACTTGTGCAGCCCAGATTTCCCGGGCCTCGTAAATTGACCAGGGAAACGGAGGTAAGTTTGAGCAGTAGTTCAGGTGGGTATTTAAATTTGACATTGCCCCATCTAAATAAAAGTTCACTTGTTGCAGCTGGTGTCTTACTTCCCTCTGGCAAACGTTTGGCAGAGAGTGCTTGTGTGGATACAGATTTTTCTTTCAACCTTGGAGGCTTTCAAAGTGACAAGATCAGGATGGGAGATGTCTTGGATATGTTTGACAGCACATCAGAAGAGAAAGTTCATCATCCCCATCCAAGGCAGTGACCAACTGCTGTGGTGGGCTCAGATGGAAATTGTAGTACAAATAATAGTTCAAAAACAAATGAAAGGGAAGAGAGTAGAATAACAGTCAGAAATTGCTCTTTAGGCACTACAGGTATCGGGAAAATGAAAAGATGTAAAGTGATTAAACCAGGAGAGAGAAATAAGAAACACGTGAGTAAAACATTAGAGCTGAAGGACAGGCTAGGGTGTGTGGCCCAAATAAGCGTTCTTTATATAAACGCACAGAGTATAAGGAATAAATTGAATGAACTGCAGGCGCAAATTCAAATTGGAGGGTATGACATGGTAGCCATTACTGAGACGTGGTTGCAAGACAGTCAGGACTTGGAATTAAATATAGCAGTTTATAAGGTTTACAGCAAAGATAGGGAAAATGGCAAAGGGGGAGAAGTAGCCTTAGTGATTAAGGATGAAATCACTTCAATGATAAGAGAAGATATAACGAGAGGTAAGCAGGCAGTGGAGACTTTATGGGTAGAATTAAGAAATAGGAAAGGTTTTAAGACTATAGTGGGAGTTGTGTATAGGCCCCCTGGTAGCAGCTGTAAAGTGCTAGATTGTATAAATGCAGAGATTTGACAAGCGTGTAGTAAAAGCAAAGTGGTTTTACTGGGGGATTTTAACTTCCATACAGATTGGGATAAGCAGACTAGCACCTGTCAGAAATGTAGTGAATTTCTTGTGTGTGTCCAGGATAGTTTTCTACAACAATATGTCCGACAGGCAACAAGGGGGCAGGTGGCGAAGGGTCATCGACCTGAAACGTTAACTCTGTTTCTCTCTCCACAGATGCTGCCTGACCTACTGAGTATTTCCAGCATTTTCTGTTTTTATTTCAGATTTCCAGCATCTGCAGTACTTTGCTTTTGTGTAAGGGGGCAGGTCATATTAGATTTAATAATGAGTAATGAGCCAGATTTAGTTAACAGCCTAACGGTGTGTGAACATTTATCCAACAGCAATCATAACAGGATCGAGTTCAACGTAATGTTTAAAAGGGAGAAACGCAAAACAGCTACTAAGATTCTAGATTTAGATAAGGCCGACTTCAATGGGATGAGGCAGAGACATTTGCAGATGACACAAAGCTGGGTGAGCGTGTGTGCTGTGAGGAGGATGCAGCGAAAACCCAGTATGATTTGGACAGGTTGGGTGATTATACTGCATTTGCCATGCATCTGCCCAATGTGGATAAATCCAAGCTTATCCACTTTGGTGGCAAAAACAGGAAGACAGATAGATTATTATTTGAATGACAATAGATTGGGAAAAGGGGAAGTGTAATAAGACCTGGGTGTCCTTGTGCACCAGTCACTGAAGGTAAGCATGCAGGTGCAGCAGGCGGTTAAGAAGGCAAATGGTATGTTGGCCTTCATAGTGAGAGGTTTCGAGTACATGAGCAAGGATGTCTTGCTGCAGTTGTACAGGGCCTTGGTGAGACCACACCTTGAGTATTGTGTGCAGTTTTGGTCACCTTATCTGAGGAAGGATGTTCTTGCCATGGAGAGAGTGCAGCGAAGATTCACCAGACTGATACCTGGGATGGCAGGAATGACTTATGAGGAGAGGTTGGGTTGATTGGGCTTATATTCGCTAGAGTTTAGAAGACTGAGAGGGGATCTCATTGAAACTTATAAAATTCTAACAGGACTAGACAGACTAGATGCAGGAAGGATGTTCCTGATGGCGGGGAAGTCCAGACCCAGGGGTCACAGTCTAAGGATAAGGGGTAAGGGGTAGGCCATTTAGGACTGAGATGAGGAGGAATTTCTTCACCCAGAGAGTGGTGAACTTGTGGAATTCTCTACCACACAAGGCAGTTGAGGCCAATTCATTAAATATATTGAAGAAGGAGTTAGATATATTTCTTAAGGCTAAAGGGATCAAGGGATATGTAGGGGGTGGCGGGTGGCGCGTCGCGTGCGCCCAGCCCCTGACTGTTGGTGAGCGGTTCGAATTGCTCCCACGCCCCTAGGTTCTAGACACCGGACTTAGGTGCAGGCAGCGATACAAAAAACTTGAGTAGACAAGTGGTTTGGATGTAAGAAAACCAAGATTTTATTGAACAGAGATAAAACACAGTCTTTAGAAATTACTGGTAAACAATTACAGGCATAAACAAAATAACTATATACTTATACAGGGAATGGGGAACAAACGGCACATCGAGGGAAAACAAACTACATTAACAATCCCCTTATCCTTATCCCACCCCTATACCTAACTAGATTAAGCTACGAGGGGCCAGGAACTCATGCTCACCGAGTCAAAATCTGCTGAGTTCAAACAGCCATGGGGTTTGGGGTTCGCTCTTTTTGTTCTCTGGGACCTACCGTCATCATGTGGTGTCAGGGCGCTGCAAGGGCATCATCCAGGTAAAGTACCCCGAGGTTAAAGTCTTTGCTTGGGTACTTTACCTTGCAGGGATGATGGTTCCTCTTCCTTGGGTGGCAGTTGGAGTTTGCATGAAGATAGTCGCAGGTTGGCTGAATTAAAGGCCTGATTATTCGAAGCGTTCTTCAATCTTCAGCTCATTCATCTCGTCTCATCTCATCTCATTTCACCTCGTCTCGTCCTGTCCCGCCTCGTCTGGCCTGATTTGCCCGTGTTCGCCTGGTGCAATGCCGGGCGTCCCTGATGGAGTTGGGAAAGACACGGGCAGTGGCCAGGCGGCAAGCACGGGAGGGGAAAAAGAGCAGGAGCCACGAGGGCACGGAGCAAGAGAGTCAAGGGCTCAAGAGTCAAGGGGAAGAGAGCGATTGCTACTGAGGGCCTACAGTTATACTCCTTTCGATGGCCCTTATCTGCGCGCCAAATCAGGTCAGTTCATTTTTTCACTTTTGGCGGGCTGTTTTAAATGATTATAGCAATCTAAACTAACTGTTTTTAGATGGCCGTTTATCGCACCTAATGGCCTGATGTCCGGGCTGTATTGTCATTAATGCATTTTAATCGGCCTGTGCAGCCTTGGTCGCTTCCCTAAGCTGTTTCTGATTATTTATGCGGACAAACTAATGGCCTTGCACTTAGGCCTAACTGGGGTGATCTGTTCCAATCCGACAAAAATGCATATTCAGTGTTTGCTTAACTGTCTAGGTTTTCAAACACAAAAGTCCTTTTTCACAGAAATGCATTTTGAGTTTTGATTTCCCAAAACAGCTTGTTCTGTGCTGCAGAGTCCAAGCTTTTAAAATCTTACAGGCTTTTGGTCACGAGGTGCGGACGCCATCTTTTGGGTACCCTTTTTAAATTGTCCATCGGGTCCCTTTATTAATAACCTTGGGGGAAATGTGGGAATTTTGTGAATCTTACAGATATGGGGAGAAAGCAGGGACAGGGTACTGAATTTGGATGATCAGCCATGATCTCATTAAATGGCGGAACAGGCTCGAGGGGCCGAATGGCCTACTCCTGCTCCTATCTTCTATGTTTCTATGAGGCTGTCCACAGTAAACTGAGCAAATCTGTTAATGGGTAAAACAACAGAAGATCAATGGGAGATGTTCAAAAAAGTATTGAGTGATACAGAACCAGTTTATACAATGAGGGGCAAGAGTTCTACTTGCCAAAAACAAAGCCGTCGGTGACTAAAGAGGTAAAGGACAGCATAAAATTAAAGGAAAAATCATACAAAACTGCAAAATATAGCACAGATCCTGGTGAATGGTAAAGATACAAAGAACAGCAAAGGGTTACAAAACAGATAGCAAGAGCTACAAAAAGGGAATTATAGAATCATAGAATGGTTACAGCATGGAAGGCGGTAATCCGGCTCGTTCAGCCCATGCCGACTCTCAGCTAGTCCCACTCCCCTGCCATTTCCCCATAGCCCTGCAATTTTTTTTCCTTCAGATACTTATCCAACTCCCTTTTGAAAGATAAGATTGAGCCTGCCTCCACCACCCTTTCAGGCAGTGCATTCCAGATCTAAACACTCACTGCGTAAAAAAGCCTTTTCTTACGTCTCCTTTGTTTCTTTTGCCAATCACCTTAAATCTGTGTCCTCTGGTTCTCGACCCTTCTGCCAATGGGAACAGTTTTTCTCTATCTACTCTGTCCAGACCCCTCATCATTGTGAACACCTCTATCAAATCTCCTCTCAATCTTCTCTGCTCCAAGGAGAACAACCCCAGCTTCTCCAGTCTATCCATATAACTGAAGTCCCTCATTCCTGGAATCATTCTTGTAAATCTTTTCTGCACCTTCGCTAAGGCCTTCACATCCTTCCTAAAGTATGGTGCCCAGAATTGGACATAGTACTCCAGTTGAAGCCGAACCAGTGTTTTATACAGGTTCATCATAATTGCCACATTTACCTCTATTTATGAAGCCCAGGATACCGTAAGCTTTTTTAACTGCTTCCCCAATTTGCCCTGCCACCTTCAACGATTTGTGCGCACATACCCCTGGTTTCTTTGTTTGTGCACCCCCTTTAGGGTTGTACCATTTAGCTTATATATCCTCTCCTCATTCTTTCTACCAAAACATATCACTTCACACTTTTCTGCATTAAATTTCATCTGCCCATTTCACCAGCCTGTCTATGTCTTCCTGAAGTCTATCGCTCTCCTCCTCACTGGTCACTATACTTCCAAGTTTTGTGTCATCTGCAAATTTTGAAATTGTGCCCTGTACACCCACATCCAAGTCATTAATATGTATCAAGAAAAGCAGTGGTCAATTAATTAAAATTAAAACATTTTTTCCACAGGTTTATTATTTTTAAATACTTTAAAGCAAGGTAAGTTTATTTTTAGCCCCGTTATAATATAAAATTATTTTTTTCAAAAATTTAAATTATTGTTTAAAATAGTTATTTAATGTAATTTATAGTTTATTTAAAAAAAAAAAATTATTTGAAGGTTTACTATTATTTTGGGCCCGTAGTTTTGACAGGTCTACCTGTCAATCTTATGAATGGGCTTGTCCCTCCTCCGATTGGCTGCCCGTGGCTCACGTGATCCCAGGGGACGCATCGCACTAACTACGCCCCTGGGACACGCAAGCACAGTGTGCCGGCAGCTGGGCCAGGCCCTGGAGCGGAATTCCACGGGGCCCTACAGCTCAACTGCTGGCGCACAAGGTAAGTGCAGGTCGGGGGCGTACACCTGCGGGAAGCCCCCGACCCAAATTTCTGGGCCACAGAAACGCCTGTCTGCTCCCCTAACACTCGAATCCCCTACCACCATTGCTTTCCCTATCTTCCTCCTCCCCCCACAGCTGAGGCACCCGTGGTGCCGTGGACTTGGCTCTGGCTGTATTCCCCAGAAGAACCATCGCCCTCACCAGTACTCAGAACAGAATACTGGTTGGAGAGCGAGATGCACTCAGGGAACTCCTGCACTACCTGCCTGGTCCTCCTCTTCTGTCTGGCAGTCAAGCATTTCCTCTCAGCGTGCACATTCCTTAGCTGCAGGGTGACCACTTCATGAAACGTGCTATGCACGATGCTCTCAGCCTCACGGATGCACCGCAGTGACACCAGCTGCTGTTCAACCTCCGAAAGCCGGAGCTCGAGCTCCTCCAGCTGACGACACTTACTGCACTCTTGGTTGTCCAGGACATGGGAAGCATCCTGGATTTCCCACATGGCACAGGACGCGCATTCCGCGAGTCTGAGCTGCCCTGCCATGCCTTTATTTATTAATTAGACTATTAACGAACTTTACAGAAACTTAAGACCAAGATGTACCCAATTCAAGTTATTAATAATATAATAACAGTTACTAATCTCCAAGCTCCTGCTTTATCCCTTACTAGCTATTTAACAACGGCTCCTAACTTGAAGAGCACCTCTCCGACCGTGCTCTTTAGCAGAAATAAACTTAAAAAAAACCTCATCAGCTACTCACCAATCAGCTCCTTCCCTTGTGCTAATGTCACTTTAGCCTTTTTACTCTGACGTCACTCTTTCAAATTCTGCCTGTGTGGAGTTGCTACACTCTCGCCGCGCTCTTTATCCCCGCTCAGCTCTCGATCCACTCTCGCTCAGATCTGCTGCTTCTGGTCTTGGGCCTGCTTTTGCTGTGCTCTTTACCCCCGCTCAGCTGCCGCTCAGGTCTGCTCCTTCTGGTCTTGGGTCTGCTCTCGCCGCGCTCTTTATCCCCGCTCAGCTCTCAATCTGCTCCCGCTCAGGTCCGCTCCTTCTGGAAGAACAGAAGGTTCTTTTAGATGTTTTGACTGATAAAATGCTTTCCTTGTTTTGTAAGAAGCATTAGAATGAAGAGGACATTTGTGATAAAGAGGAAAGTACAGACCAATTGCACATTTGAAACATTTTAACACAACTATATCTTTTAAAATAGTATACACATCTACCAGCAGATTTTGCGATAAAGGAAAAAGATTGAGTGGTATGGTGAATAAAAGTTCCCACTATTAGTTCCAACTCGAGATCGTGCACGTTAGATACCCAGCTACTCTCATGGTCAATGCTGCTCTTGTCTTCCTCTCTCTTTCCCCTCCCCTAAGTGTCACTCTTGAACTCCTACCTGCTGGCACGCCTACTGTGATTGATGGTGCCATGCACTGTTGGCAGGAATTCCAATTTTGTAAGAACTTCCACCTGTAGTGTACAGTGCTGTCAATCATAGTAGAAGCATCAGAAGATAGGAACTTGGGAGTGGCAATTGGGGAAATGTCCTAGACTTTACCGATTTCGTTCTGCAAACATGGACAGGGCTGCGACAAATGTGGATTATTGGCATGAATGTTGAAAGTTTTAAATGTCCATCCCAATTTCACTTGAAAAACAACAACAGTAACAACTTACATTTATTTAAAACCTTCTATATATCAAAACGTCCAAGATTTTTACAGGAGGAGCAAGGGGCTCCTCCTTAGGAAATAAATTAGTGGAGGTAACTGAAAGAATGGTCAATGAGGTAAGCTTTAAGAAAGCTTTGAAAGAGGGGAGAAAAAAATGAAAAAAAGTGAAAAGGTTCAGGAGGGAGTTTCAGAGAAAATGTTTGTGATAACTGAAGGCACTGCACCAATGATGGAACCAAGACTGCCCAAGGAAACTGCTGGGAGAGCTTGTCAGCAGCCCCTTGAGTTTGGAGCACGGGAACGGTAGTGTAGTGGTAATGTCACTGGGCTAATAAGCCAGAGGCCTGAACTAATGATCCAGAGATGTGAGTTCAAATACCACCACGGCAGCTGGGGAATTTAATTTCAGTTAATTAAATAAATCTGGAATAAAAAAAAAAGCTAGTATTAGTAATGGTGACCATGAAACTATCAGATTGTTGTAAAAACCCATCCGGTTCACTAATGTCCTTTAGGGAAAGAAATCTGCCGTCCTTACCTGGTCTGGCCTATATGTGACTCCAGAGCCACAACAATGTGGTTGATTCTTAACTGCCCTCTGAAATGACAAGAATGAAACCGGACGGACCACCCGTCCATTGAACTTGGCACCGGCTCCTCCTGAGGTCCCTAGCAGAAGCCAGTCCACCGGCTCCTCCTGAGGTCCCTAGCAGAAGCCAGTCTTCAGCCAATTTGATTCACTCCATGTGATATCAAGAAATGGCTGAGCACACTGGATACAGCAAAGGCTATGGGCCCTGACAATATTGCGGCTATCGTGCTGAAGACTTGTGCTCCAGAACTAGCTGTGCTTCTAGCCAAACTGTTCCAGTACAGCTACAACACTGGCATCTATCCAACAATGTGGAAAACTGCCCAACTATGTCCTGTCCACAAAAAGCAGGACAAATCCAACCCGGCCAATTACAGCCCCATCTGTCTACTCTCAATCATCAGCAAAGTGTTGGAAGGTGTCGTTGACAGTGCTATCAAGCGGCACTTACTCACCAAAAACCTGCTCACTGATGCCCAGTTTGGGTTCCGCCAAGACCTCTCAGCTCCAGACCTCATTACAGCCTTGGTCCAAACATAGAGCTGAATTCCAGAGGTGAGGTGAGAATGACTGCCCTTGACATCAAGACAGCATTTGACCGAGTATGGCATCAAGGAGATCTAGTAAAACTGAAGTCAGGGAGAAAACGCTCCACTGCCTGGAGTCATACCTAGAACAAAGGAAGATGGTTTGTGAAGGAATAAGCCATATTTCTGAAAGATACACCATAATATGAACAGAATTCTGATTATTATTAATACATGAGAAACTGGGTTTAAAAATCTAAAGCCTTGGAGACACAGGCTGCAAACAGAAAACAGGCTTCTGAGATAAAGATCAGTTGTTTAACAAAGTTGTAAACATACAAGCTTTGAAATAGGAATTAGTTAAATATACTAAAACAATGACCCTATTGAAATGGCAGTTTGGCGATTCCAGAGGGTCTGGAGTTTGGAGGGAACACAATGATAGACCCAAGTGAAGTGTTGGAAACCAACACGTTGAACAGAAACACAAACATTAAAAGAACCATGTGCCTTTGAAAAGATGACAAAGTAAAAGAAACACCTGCTGGTCAAATAGTTTTTATGTTAAACTTGGAAGACAGGAAACAAGATTAAATATGCAACCAATTGAGATAGCTAGAAAACAAGTAAACACTCAGTCAAAGTGTCTTTAATTTATACATAGTAAATATGATACCAACAAGAACAAGAAGATATGACTTCAATAGATACACCAAGCAATTACATTGTGTTTGTATTGAACTTGGAGCAGTTAGGAGACTCGAAGTCTGTTAAACCAGCTAAAAGTGATATTAAGAATTGAATGGAAAATCTTCAATAAGAATGGCATCAAACAGAAACCATTGCTGTCATATTGTTTTTAATGATGGTTTTTGAAACACATAATTATGCATGCAGCGGTTGAATTGACAGTAAGAATAGAAAGCATTCAACAGAGAGAATGAATAAGACAATTAGCTTACATCAGCAGAGAACTTCAAAGAATGAACCACTGCAAAAAGGGTATAAAAGATAGACCTTTTCAAACAAAGTAGAAGCCGCTGAACAGACCAAGCATTTCTCAACTTTACAGGCACCATCTGTCAGTTTTTAAACTTTGAGTCTCGGGTAAACAAGATATTTGATTTTGGTGGATGTTCTGGATTTAGAAATAAGTAAGAAATGTAGAAATGTAATGAAGTAAAGATTTGAGAATAAGGATCTCTGAGAAATAAGAAATGTAAGCTATTTGTATTTTGAATTGTTAATGTTGCGACTGACTCAACAGCTATTAAATGAATGTCGGCTCTTAAATAAAATCTATATTTTTAGAATTGTCTCAAAGAGTATTTCTGTATAAACTCACAAACCCAATTTCTGTACACTCTTTTGAAAGGAGTTGCAGAATTCTGGGGGGTATTCCGGACCTTCATAATATCCGGAAGATTACAATCTAGTTAAACTTATTAAAAGTGCTATCCAGAGGACGGTAACATTTTCAGTCATTCCTTTCCTTTAGGGAGAGATAGCCTGAACCTTTAGACCCATTTAAGCGTCTTATAGAATTCGGCTATCTCTAACTTTAGTTGAAGGTGAAGGTCTGGGGAATACGCCTGATCTGGGGTAGCCCAAACAGGGCTAGGACTTGTAATTATCCTTTCAGGTTGTGGTTGTTGAAGGTCAATCACCACAGCTGCAGGAGTTCCTCAGGGCAGTGTCCTAGGCCCAATCATCTTCAACTGCTTCATCAATGACCTTCCCTCTGTCAGGAGGTCAGAAATGGGGATGTTCGCTGATGACTGCACAGTGTTCAGCGCCATTCACAACTCCTCAGATAATGAAGCAGTCCATGCCCGCATGCAACGAGACCTGGACGACGTTCAGGCTTGCTGATAGGTGGCAGGTAACATTTGCGCCGCAGAAGTGCCAGGCAATGACTATCTCCAACAAGCGAGCGTCTAACCTCCGCCACTTGAAATTCAATGACATCATCGCTGAATCCCTCACCATCAACATCCTGCCATTTACCATTGACCAGAAGCTTAACTGGACCAGCCACAGAAATACTGTGGCAACAAGAGCAGGTCAGAGGCTAGGTATTCTGTGGTGAGTGTCTCACCTCCTGACTCCCCAAATCCTTTCCACCATCTACAAGGCACAAGTAAGGAGTGTGATGGAATACTCTTCCCTTGCCTGGATGAGTGCAGCTCCAACAACACTCAAGAAGCTCGACACTATCCAGGACAAAGCTGCCTGCTTATTTGGCACCCCATCCACCACCTTAAACATTCACTCCCTCCACCACCAGCATACCATGGCTGCAGTGTGTACCATCTACAAGATGCACTGCAGCAACTCACCAAGGCTTCTTTGGCAGCACCTTCCAAACTTGCAACCTCTACCACCTAGAAGGACAAGGGCAGCAGGCACATGGGAACACCACCACCTCCAAGTTCCCTTCCAAGTCACACACCAGCCTGACTTAAAAGTATATCGCCACTCCTTCATCGTCGTTGGGTCAAAAATCCTGGAACTCCCTACCTAACAGCACTGTGGGAGTACCTTCACCACACGGACTGCAGCAGTTCAAAAAGGCAGCTCACCACTACCTTCTCAAGGGCAATTTAAGATGGACAATAAATGCTGGCCTTGCCAGCGAATTCCCCATCCCATAAACGAACAAAAAGAAAGGGGGGAGCTAGGACAGCACAGTGGGGTGGAAGCCATCTGGATACTGTTTCTCACAGCAACAAGCAGATAATCAAAATACTGCTGGGACTTTGCACTCCAACAGGCCATTAAGGCCTGAAGCTGTGCACAACTGCTGTCCTCCTGACCCGATCGCACCCCCCTTCCCGATCCCCTATAACGACTTACCTGAGGTCCCCTGCTGGCCTTACAGTAGCCCAATGTATGAGTCCTCTTCACCAGTGAGATTTTGTAGACCTCTATCAGGTCACCCCTGAGTCTACGCTGCTCTAAAGTAAATAGACCGAGGCCCTTGAGTTTTTCTCAATAGATGAGGTTCTTTAAGCTTGGAATCATTCTTTTAGCTCTCATCTGGACCTTTTCCAAGGTCGTTATATCACCTACAATGTGAGGGGACCAAAACTGGGCACAGTACTCTAGATGTAGTCTGACCTACAGCCCGTATAGTGTCAAAATGGTGTCCTTTGATTTAAATACTGAATTGTTCTATTAATACAACCCAATACCTTGATAGCTTTAGTTACAGTTTCATTACATTGGTCAAGAACCTTCAGTGAACTGTGCACAATCACACCAAGACCCTTATCTCTCTCAACCTCTTTCAGTATTGTTCCCTACAAATGATAGTGTATGCTGTGTTGGCCTTACCAACATGCAAGACATTGCATTTATCTAAACTAAATGCCATTTGCCAATGTGTGGCCTACTCCCCTAGCTCATCTAAATCTATTTGGATTTGTTTGCACTCCTCTACCGTCTTACCGGTTGCAGAGATTTGGGTGTCATTTCCTAACTTACTCCCAACACCGCTGTCCAGGTCATTAATAAGGACTGTGGGGAGTAGCAGGCCTAGGACCAATCGCTGGAGGACACCACTAGTAACATGTCTCCAAGCTGAACCAAGTCTGTTAACTACTTTTTGGCTGTGGGATTGGTGCCGATTCCTAATCCAGCTTTTCAAATTCCTACTGATACCACAAGATTCTATCTTGTGAAGTAACCTAATGTGAGGTGTGAGGTACCTTATCAAAGGCTTTCTGAACGTCCAGCTTGACAATGTCTACCAGATTTCCCTCATCCACTACCCTGGTGATTTCCTCAAAAAAACGATCAAATTTGTTAGGCACGACCTATTTTTTCGGAAGCCGTGTTGTGAATTTCTAATGGCCCGTTTCCTTTCACAGTGATCATAAAGGGCATCTCTTATGCTCCCTTCTAGCATCTTCTAAATAATGGATGTCAGGCTGATAGGCCTGTAGTTCTCTGGCTCTGATTTGTCCCCATTTTTGAAAATAGGAGCTACATGAGCTAGCTTCCAGCCTGAGGGAACTATCCCTGTATTGAAGATATGGGCAAGGGGCTCACAGAGCACCTGTCCCATCTCTTTAATCGCCCTTGGATGCATCTGATCCGGACCTTGAGCCCCATCAATTTTGAGATTTCCTAATCTATCCAAGATGACAATACTATCCATTGTAATATTAATAATGTAGTTCAATACTTAGCACCCCTCATTTGGAACATAAGCATCATCTACAGGAGTATAGACTGATGCAAAATAGTCATTTAGCAGCTCTACCATAAGCTGAGAGTCAGTCTGAATCTGCCCTACACTATGCTTTAGTGGCCCTATAAGATTCTTTATGGTCTTCTGAATTCTGACATAGCTCAAGAATGTTTGCTATTATTGGCACAATTACGCACCATCTACTTTTCCAGAGATCTCTGGCTTAATCTTATGGCTGTTTTTGTCCTCCTTAATTGTATATGATACTTTTCCCTGTTCTCCTGTGGGTTAAATGTCTTAAGTTTCAACCAAATTTGTCTCTGTATATTCCTCATCAACCATAATGGTTTTGTTTTACCATGTGCCCTTCTTTTAACCATTGGGAGATACATGGCTTCATTTTGTTTGAGGATGTATTTAAATAGAACCCATTTGTCCTCAGTACTTGATTTCCTATCGAGAAGGGTTGCCCAGGCAACTTGTGTCAGATCTTCAGCCATTTTTGTAAAGTTAGCCCTCTTAAAATCCAACATTAGATTGGCTGCAGCCTTGGATTGGCCAGCAAGATTAAACCTAGTTATACTATGATCAGAGCTTGCCTGGTGTCCCCCACATGGTGGTTTTATACAGAACTAGGGTCACTGCTAAAAATCAGCTCAAAAATTTGTTTATCCCTGGTTGCCTCACCAACATGCTTTGTGAAGAAACAAATCGTTGATGGTGAGAGCAGGAATTGGTGGAGAGGAGGAAGGCAGTTGAGACGTCTAACCGAAAAGGAGTGGAACCACAGAGCCCAAGGTCTCCAAGTTAATAAACACGAGAGTGGACCCATGGGAGAGTGAGAGGAGCGGCATCAGATAAAGGTAGGCACAGGAGCCCAGAGCCTGGAGGGAGCGTGAGCATCAGGGAGCAAGGTAAGTGACATCAGCACAAGGGAAGGAGCTGATTGGGGAGTAGCTGGTGGTTTTTATTTTAAGTCTTTAGTTTATTTCTGTTAAGTTATTTAATAGTCCATTAAGTAGAGGCACGGCAGGGCACCTCAGTCCCATGGAATGCACATCTTGCGCCATGTGTGAACTCCAGGATGCTTCCCATGTCTTGGACAACGACATGTGCAGGAAGTGTCATCAGCTGGACCGGTACAATTGAGGTCTTCCGTGACTGGTGGGCATCGCAGAAGGTTATTAGGTATTCATGGAAAGCTCCCAGGGGGATTCCTGCCAGCCAGAGTGTCTTATATAGACACTGATAACAACATTATGATTTCGTTGGGAAGTTTTCCTTTGCTTTTGTTGTGACTTTGTTGCTTATTTTGTAAAATTGAAGTATTTAGTAAAATTGAAATCAATGGGATTCAAGGGGAAAAGTCTCCACTGCCTGGAGTCATACCTAGAACAAAGGAATAGGATTGTGGTTGTTGGAGGCCAATCATCTCAGCGCCAAGACATCGTTGCAGGAGTTCCTCAGGGCAGTGTCCTAGGCCCAACCATCTTCAGCTGCTTCATCAATGACCTTCCCTCCATCATAAGATCAGAAGTGGGGTGTTCGCTGATGGTTGCACAGTGTGCAGTTTCATTCACAACTCCTCAGATAATGAAGTAGTCCATGCCCACATGCAGCAAGGCCTGGACAACATTCAGGCTTGGGCTGATAAGTGGCAAATAACATTCGCGCCACACAAGTGCCAGGCAATGACTATCTTCAACAAGAGAGGGTCTAACCAACTCCCCTTGACATTCAACGGCATTACCATCACCGAATACCCCACCATCAACATCCTGGGGGGGTCACCCTTGACCAGAAACTTAACTGGACCAGCCACATAAATACTGTGACAACAAGAGCAGGCCAGAGGCTGGGTATTCTGTGGCGAGTGACTCCCCTCCTAACTCCTCAAAGTCTTTTCACCATCTACCAGGTACAAGTCAGGAGTGTGATGGAATATTCTCCACTTGCCTGGATGAGTGCAGCTCCAACAACACTCGAGAAGCTCAACACCATCCGGGACAAAGCAGCCCGCTTGATTGGCACCCCATCCACCGTCTTAAACATTCACTCCCTTCACTGCCGGCGCACCGTGGCTGCAGTGTGTACCATCTACAAGATGCACTGCAGCAACTCACCGAGGCTTCTTCCCAACCCACGACCTCTACCACCTAGAAGGACAAGGGCAGCAGACACATGGGAACACCACCACCTCCAAGTTCCCCTCCAAGTCACACACCATCCTGACTTGGAAATATATCGCTGTTCCTTCATCGTCGCTGGGTCAAAATCCTGGAACTCCCTCTCTAACAGCACTGTGGGAGTACCTTCACCACACGGACTGCAGCGGTTCAAGAAAGCGGCTCACCACCACCTTCTCAAGGGCAATTAGGGATGGGCAATAAATTCTGGCCTTGCCAGTGACGCACAGATCCCATGAACGGATAAAAAAAAATTGCTGCTTTTAGTTTGATTTGACCATATGTTTCTTTCTTACATTAGTGGTGCCCTAAAAGGGGCAGTTGTTGTGATGATTCTTGTTTGGTGACCTTGGGGCAACCCAGTGTCACCCTTATTGGTCCACCAAAAAAGGTCCAGGCTGGAAGCTTTAGGAATTTGTGAACAGAGTTCCTCATCAGCTCGGGATGCATGTCCTGGAGGTCTATAACAGGTGCCAATCATAAACTTAGGTGCCATTGGCTTGGACTAATTCAATCCAAACAGTTTCAGCTACTGCTTATGTGCTAATATCTCTTTCCACACAGTTTCTAACAAATAAGGCTACACTTCCTCCCTTCTGACGTATACTATCTTCCCTAAAAGAGTTATACCCTGTGATATGGCATCATTTAAATCTAGTTATGTCTCAGTAACACCTATAACATCTGGGTTTTCTAATGCTGCATAAGATTGTAGTTCCAGAAGTTTATTTCTAAAACTAGTTGGATTATCATAGATGCATTTCAATGGTCTATCACTTAGCTGACTATGGGTACGATTCCTTGTCTGCGAAAACCTTTAGAAAATCTGGGTAGTCTATTAGTGCTACCTACCCCAGTGAAACTACTGGCTGGTTTATCTATTGTAACCCTTGGCTCAACTAGTTTAAATGCTCCCCAAAGGCTACCTCAAAATTCTTAGTTAACATCTTTATGCCAAGTAAGTTAAGATGGAGGCCATCCCTCCTAAAAAGCTTACCTTGCCACTGAAAAAATTGCCCTGTTATCTACAAATGTAAGTCTCTCCCTATTACATAGGTCCTCGAGCCACAGGTTGAGTCCGATGATTCTGCTGTTCCTTTCTGCAGAACCCTGTAGCACTGGAAGAAGGCCGGAGATGACTATCTTTGCTCCCTTGTCCTTTAGTGCAAGAACCAACTTCCTGTAGTTGCCCTGCAAGAGAAAGGACTTTTTATCCATCACATCATTTGTTCCCACATGCAATGCCATGATGGTTCCATGTTTCCCACCCTTCATGAGGTCATCCACTCTGTCATTAAGATCATTAACTTTGGCTTCTGTTAAACACAAAACCACACAGGATAAAGCCTTACTCCTGCACAGTGTGGTGTCGGTGTGCTTGACAATGGAGTCTCTGATGACTAGAGCCCTCTGTCTTACTTGACTCTCTTTCTTTGACTGTGCCTTTCTGTTCTGCTTTGCCTTGCGTTGCTGTCTTTTGATGGTAACGTGGGCTGTGCTGTCAGGCGTGGTTAAAATGCTGCTGTCTTCTGTATTGGAATCTGTCTCTTCCTGTGAGAGATCTGCAAACTGGTATTTGGAGGCAAAGGTACAATCAAGAGCACAGGAAGAAGTGAAGACAAGTGGAGAAATAGGCTTATCAATTGTTCAATTAAGGAGGTTTATAAAATCCACCAGGTATTTGCATCTGATACACAAAAACTTGTCAATTACTTCCATTAGCTTTTTGCAACAAATAGTAGGACAAATTTTAAAAATATAGGTGAATAGGATGTTGAGCTAGTTAATATAAGAGTTTGGGATATTACTAGGCATACTGGACCCAGCTTGATGAATAGCTTGACATAGCACCCGTCCCTTAAAATTCCACATACGTTATTATATTCTTGGAGTAAACAGGGGCATAATACAGCCCAAGAAAATCTGTGAATGATTTGTCATCTGTTATATCTTCTACAACGTGGCAACAGAACAGAATAGTACTGCTGATCTGTTAGTGGGAGGACTAACTGAAGTTAAGTGAAAAAGACAGTCAAGATGGTATGTATGCTGGGACAATATTAAGCTGCTGTTTCTGATGCAAGCATGTGTAATCACTTTGCTTAATGTCAAATGCTTACACATGGTTCATTGTAATGGCATTTGCACATGCACGATCACCCAATTAGCTACAGAGTGTGGAAATGTTTATCCTAGGGATTATTTCCAAAAACCATTATTGCAAAAATAATTGTACAGCTACAAATCTCAAAGCATCAGTATGAAGAAATATCACAATCACAAGTGAAAACAAAATGCATACAAGGTTGTTTTTATCTGTCTCATTATGAATATTATTGATGTTAAAAAAAAACATTTTTATTATCCAATATTTAATGGTAAAAAGTATAAACAACCTCTCCCATTGGTACAATGGACAACTACATCACCCAGTGTAACATAGGAACAGGAGTAGGCCATTCAGTCCCTTGAACTTGTTCCGCCATTTGATGAGATTATGGCTGATCTGCGACCTAACTCCAAATACCCACCTTTGGCCCATATCCCTTAATACTTTTGATGTAATAAAACTCACTACGCACTTGGTTTGAGCATAAAGCAAGGCTTTAATCAATTTGTTTCAGAACATGGAGGTCTAGTTATACTTCACTAGTTCCTTGTCTTACAAAATGTCCCTGGAAAGCTGGGGCTGATACCCGAGTATTTATACTCCTTGGACGGCGCCACCAGCTGGCCACCCAGCGTTATTTCACGAGTAGTTTCTTGATGAATGATGAGACTTATAACACCTTTGGTTAACAAAAATCTATCAATCTCAGATTTAAAATTAACAATTGACATTTGCAGAAGAGAGTTCCAAATTTCCACCATGCTTTGTGTGTAGAAGTGTTTCCTAACTTCACCCCTGAAAGGTCTGGCTCTAATTTTTAGACTATGCCCCCTAGTCCTAGACTCCCCAACCAACAGAAATAGTTTCTCTCTATCTACCCTATCTGTTCCCCTTAATATCCTGAAAACTTCGATCAGATCAACCCTTAACCTTTTAAATTCTGGGGAATACAACCCTAATTTGTGTAATCTCTCCTCATAACTTAACCCTTGAAGTCTGGGTATCATTCTGGTAAACCTACGCTGCACTCCCTCCAAGGCAATATATCCTTCCTAAGGTGTGGTGCCCAGAAATGCTCACAGTACTCCAGGTGTGGTCTAACCAGAGCTTTGTATAGCTGCAGCATAATTTCTAGCTGTAACGTAACACTCTGCCATACAGAGCAGAGGGTCTCTGATTAGATTCCTTTGGGAAGAAATTAGTTTGTGCCAGCCTGCCACTGCAAACTATGGACAGGGAACAATCCCTGCACCGCAACAAGAAGGTCTCATACTTGGGCCTCAGGTCTCATTTTAATAAGTCTGGTGAGCTGCAGATGCTGACTGCAAGTCCCAAGACAGCTCGTCAGCAAAACAAGGCAGGTCCTGGGGGAGGGTACCGGCAACAGTCTGCAATGGGGATGAAGCAGGGAGGAGCACTCTTGCATTAAAGTAAGTATTTATCAAAAAAACTTAGCTTTTTGATGGTGGCCTGCAGCAATCTCTTTAAAGACCGTTGGTTAGGCCGCATTTAGACCAACTAATCTTAAGGGAGCGGCAAAGAAATTTCCAGAATGAGTTCTATAACAGGTGTTCAGCCCGTTATTAGCATATTCAAGGGGCTTGACACCAGGGACACCCCGACAGTGCCAGAACCAATATGGCGTCAGACGTGCTGCTGCCTGGAAAATGGGCGCAATAAGGTTCGATTTCTATGTCCTAGTCTTTACTGAGCTATTTACCCCAAGCCGGGGCAACAGAAGAGGCCATAATTGAAGGATGCGTTACCTGAGGAGTCCTGGCAGCTTTGGGACCATACCTCAGTAAGACTCATCACTTTCAGACAGGAGGGGAGAAAGGAGAGAAAATTGACTAAAAAGTATAAACTGCGCAATGTAACATAACATGTATACAAAAATATATTTGTTTAAAACTGCATGTCCAAAGAAAGGTAGGGAAACAGAAATTAGTCAACAGTAGCAGTGTTGTGGCTATGTAAACCATAGAACATTGGTCTGTATTCTTGTACTACAGTTGAATTAATTTCAGAACATACAGAATACAAGCATGTTTGAATTTTAAAGTGAATTTTACAAAGCAGAAGTTTTGATTTGTATTTGAAAATGTAAACAATTATAATTTATTGCCTCTTCTTGCAAATACTTATATGAATCTCAAAATGGGAAAAGATTATTCATGCAATCAGTAACGAGAGGACACACATTTAAGATAATTGGCAAAAGAACCAGGGGGGAGATGAGGAGACATTTTTTATGCAACGAGTTGTTATAATCTGGAATTCACTGCCTGAAATAGTGGTGGAAGCAGATTCAATAACTTTCAAAAGTGAATTGGTTTTATACTTGAAATGGAAACATTTGCAGGGCTATGAGGAAAGATCAGGTGAATGGGACTAATTGGATAGCTCAAAGAGATGACATAGGCATGATGGTCCAAATGGTCTCCTTCTGTGCTGTATGATGATTCAATCCAGTTTCAGGACCCCATTTAACAATTTTCCATATTTTCCTTTCCTCAAACCCACATCCCTTTGCTTATTGTGAATCAAAAATTTAACCAATTCTCTACTGATTTGTTCAACCAAGTACCATCCATTGAAGTCAATGGGAATCAGGGGGAAAACTCTCCACTGGCTGGAGTCATACTTAGCACAAAGGAAGATGGTTGTGGTTGTTGAAGGCCAATCATCTTCAGCAGCTTCATCATTGACCTTCCCTCCATCATAAGATCAGAAGTGGAGATGTTTGCTGATGATTGCATAGTGTACAGTTCCATTCGCAACCCCTCAGATAATGGCCCAGAAGTTCCGTTCGCAGGCCTCCCGCGGGCGGAGGGCTGCAGTCTGGAAAAATTTGCGCCTGGACCGGAGGGCTCCTGGGAGGCGCAGAGTTCCGTTGCTGGGCCTCTCCAAACTGCCGGTGTGCAGAGGCACAGGCGGTTCGCAGCGTCCCATGGATCACATGGGCCATGGGGAGCCAATCAGAGAAGGGAATCTCCATTCATACATTTGACAGGAAGACCTGTCAAATATATGAATAGAGATAACCCCCAAAAACATAGTAAAACTTTAAATAAATTAAAAAAAAATCATGTTTTTAAAATGACTTTAAATTACATTAATTAAGTATTTTAAACAAAAATTTTATTTTTTGAAGAAAAATTTAACGGGGCTAAAAATAAACTTACCTTTCTTTAAAGTATTTTTAACAACTCTTATCCTGCTAAAAGCAGGCCTTGCGCCTGCTTTGACCAGGCGCAAGAATTGTAAATGTTTTCTGCGGGCGGAGGTTCTCCAAAAAACAGAACTCTCCACCCGCAGAGGCCCTGCTCCAGCGCAGCCGGAGGATCTGTCAAGAGCTTTCTTGACAGATTGGAAATGCCGGTTTCCAGTGCATGTGCAGTGCATGCCTGAAACCGGCATTTCGTTGGCCCTACGGGTGAGTACACAGCACGTACCCACCCGTAGGGACTGGAATTTCTGCCTCAATGAAGTAGTCCCTGCCCACATGCAGCAAGACCTGGTCGACATTCAGGCTTGGGCTAATAAGTGGCAAGTAACATTCGCGCCACACAAGGGTAAGGAGTTTTCTCCGATACTGGTCCCCCATTACACACAGTTCTTGGACATCAGGATCTATAAGAACAAAATACACACAGCACAGGGTTTTGGCTCAACCTTTGATTTGTTTGTTTATTGAACACACACACATAATTACTTCTCCAGTATAAATCCCTATGATTTATATTAGACTAACAACCCCAAAATACAAACACCTACATAAGGGTCATTTGCATCGACACAATATGGCACAGTTAAACCCATCCACGATTTGACTGTTACATATAAAGTTACCCAGACTCAATCACAAAACCCTTATTGTGATCTGACTGAAACTCACAAACTTACTCAGACTCAATCATAAAAGCCCCCTCTATGATTTGACTGAAACATACAATCACCAGTCCCAATCGGCTGTCTCTTGGAGTTGATTGTAGGCCCGAATCTTTCTGCTTGCTGTTCTGCCATTGGCTTCCCACACACCACTGTCTTCAAAGTGATCTTACTTTAAACCAAAACCAACTTGCAGTATCTTGACACACATTTCCTGGCCCCCTCCTATGCACACGATGGCCGTTTCAAAATGTGTGAATTGTCCCTCGTATTGTCCATTGATTAGAGATACCTTTCTGACAATGCAACCTTCCCAAAGTGATTGCATATGCGAAGATGTTGGTTTCTGTTAGCATTCGTATTCAAAAAGTTCAAGGTCTGGCCCATTGTCCAGGCCTGCACTGATACTAGTTATTCGAGTGATCTAAGGTGAACAATGTAACCCCTTAAGGTACATGAATATGTGAATGCTCTGGTTCAGATTTTAGATTGTCTGTGATCCAGTCGTAGTTTCAGCTGCAATTAACCCTTTATTGCCGAGCCCTTTTTGCATGCTCTGCAGTTTTGGGTTTTTATATTTCATAGTCCAATATTTTTACCGTTGCGGGGGAGGAATCGATCCTACACAAGTGCCAGGCAATGACTATCTTCAACAATAGATCATCTAACCACCTCCCCTTGACATTCAACGGCATTACCATCGCCAAATCCCCCACCATCAACATCCTGGGGGTCACCATTGACCAAAAACTTAATTGGACCAGCCACATAAATACTGTGGCAACAAGAGCAGGTCAGAGGCTGGGAATTCTGTGGCAAGTGTCTCACCTCCTGACTCCCCAAAGCCTTTCCACCACCTACAAGGCACTAGTCAGGAGTGTGATGGAGTACTAAAAGAAAGAAAGACTTGCATTCATATAGCGCCTTTCATGACCACCGGACGTCCAAAGTGCTTTACAGCCAATGAAGTACTTCTGAAGTGTAGTCACTGTTGTAATGTAGGAAATGCAGCAGACAATTTGCACACAGCAAGCTCCCACAAACAGCAATGTGGTAATACCCAGATAATCTGTTTTGTAGTGATGTTGATTGTGGGATCAATATTGGCCAGGAATAGTGCCTTGGGATCTTTTACGTCCACCTGAGAGAGCAGACGGGGCCTCGGTTTAATGTCTCATCTGAAAAATGGTACCTCCAACAGTGCATTACTCCCTCAGTACTGTACTGAAGTGTCAGCCTTAATTTTTGCCCTCAAGTCTCTGGAGTGGGACTTGAATCCACCACCTTCTGACTCAGAGACGAGCATGCTACCAATTGAGCCAGGGCTGACTCCACTTGCCTGGATGAGTGCAGCTCCAACAACACTCCAGAAGCTTGACACCATCCAGGACAAAGCAGCCCGCTTGATTGGCACCCCATCCACCACCTTAAACATTCACTCTCTCCACCACCGGCGTACCGTGGCTGCAGTGTGTACCATCTACAAGATGCACTGCAGCAACTCACCAAGGCTTCTTTGACAGCACCTCCCAAACCCACAACCTGTACCACCTAGAAGGACAAGGGCAGCAGGCACACGGGAACACCATCACCTGTAAGTTCCCCTCCAAGTCACACACCATCCTGACTTTGAAATATATCGCCGTTTCTTCACCGTCACTGGGTCAAAATCCTGGAACTCCCTACCTATAAACCTTTTCAATTTGTTCTGGAGCAAGTACTGATTCTGGCTATTAATCCTGTGGTGTTAATTAGAGTGGGGAACTAAGTGGAACTTAATTCAGTACTGACACATTATGCACAATCCAATGCTTCCCTTGGCTGTTAACAAAATGGATTGGTGAAACCATTAGTAAAACCTACCAGCCTGTTCGTTACAACCCACAACTGATGTTTTGGTGTAATCAGCTACAGCATCTTTGTGAAGGATTTGTGTTTGAACAGATTTCCTTTAGTTGAGTATAACATTGTGATCTTTGAAGATTCCCATTTGTAATTTGGAAAGAGGCAGAGAATGCTGCGGACTGGCTTTGTTTCTGATTAAACGTTGTAGAATCAGTGTTGGATCAACATACACTCTGATATTTCCCATTGTCCGTTTGTTTCAATTAATTCTTAAATGTGCTTGGAAACAACGGGTGTATTTTTCATCTTTGGCGGCGATGGAAAACTGGAGGGATTGGATCAACCGCTCGTTATACCCCCGCCCGGCCGCCCTTTATACACCCACCCCAGTAAACCTGTTACAAACTGCGCCCGGCCGCCTGTTACACACCCGCCCGGCTACCAGTTATACACGTGCCTTCCGCCCCTAATACACCCACCCGACCACCAGTTATACACCCGCCTTCCGCCCGTTATACACCCGACCGACCACCAGTTATACACCCGCCTTCCGCCCGTTATACACCCGCCCGACCGTCCGGGAAACACCCGCCCGACCATCCATTAAACAGCCGCCCGACCATCCATTATACACCCGCCTGTCCATCCATTAAACACCCGCCCGACAGTCTGTTAAACACCCGCCCGACCGTCCGTTAAACACCCGCCCGACCATCCGTTATACACATCGCCCGACCATCCGTTATACACCCGCCCGACCATCCGTTATACACCCGCCCGACCATCCGTTATACACCCGCCCGACCATCCATTATACACCCGCCCGACCATACGTTATACACCCGCCCTACCATCTGTTATACACCCGCCCGACCATCTGTTATACACCCGCCCGACCATCCGTTATACACCCGCCCGACCATCCGTTATACACCCGCCCGACCATACGTTATACACCCGCCCTACCATCTGTTATACACCCACCCGACCATCTGTTATACACCCGCCCGACCATCAGTTATACACCCGCCCGACCATCCGTTATACACCCGCCCGACCATCCGTTATACATCCGCACGACCATCCGTTATACACCCGCCCATCCGTTATACACCCGCCCGACCATCCGTAATACACCCGCCCGACCATCCGTTATACACCCGCCCGACCATCCGTTATACACCCGCCCGACCATCCGTTAAACACCTGCCCGACCATCCGTTATACACCCGCCCGACCATCCGTTATACACCCGCCCGACCATCCGTTATACACCCGCCCGACCATCCGTTATACACCCGCCCGACCATCCGTTATACACCCGCCCGACCATCCGTTATACACCCACCCGACCATCCGTTATACACCCGCCCGACCATCCGTTATACACCCACCCGACCATCCGTTATACACCCGCCCGACCATCCGTAATACACCCGCCCGACCATCCGTCATACACCCGCCCGACGCTCCGTTATACACCCGCCCGACCATCCGTTATACACCCGCCCGACCATCCGTTATACACCCGCCCGACCATCCGTTATACACCCGCCCGACCATCCGTTATACACCCGCCCGACCATCCGTTAAACACCCGCCCGACCATCCGTTATACACCCGCCCGACCATCCGTCATACACCCGCCCGACGCTCCGTTATACACCCGCCCGACCATCCGTTATACACCCGCCCGACCATCCGTTATACACCCGCCCGACCATCCGTTATACACCCGCACGACCAACAGTTATACACCCGCCCGACCATCCGTTATACACCCGCCCGACCATCCGTTATACACCCGCCCGACCATCCGTTATACACCCGCCCGACGCTCCGTTATACACCCGCCCGACCATCCGTTATACACCCGCCCGACGCTCCGTTATACACCCGCCCGACCATCCGTTATACACCCGCCCGACCATCCGTTATACACCCGCCCGACCATCCGTTATACACCCGCACGACCAACAGTTATACACCCGCCCGACCATCCGTTATACACCCGCCCGACCATCCGTTATACACCCGCCCGACCAACAGTTATACACCCGCCCGACCATCCGTTATACACCCGCCCGACCATCCGTTATACACCCGCCCGACCATCCGTTATACACCCGCCCGACCATCCGTTATACACCCGCCCGACCATCCGTTATACACCCGCCCGACCAACAGTTATACACCCGCCCGACCATCCGTTATACACCCGCCCATCCATTATACACCCGCCCGACCATCCGTTATACACCCGCCCGACCATCCGTTATACACCCGCCCGACCAACAGTTATACACCCGCCCGACCATCCGTTATACACCCGCCCGACCCTCCGCTATACACCCGCCCAACCAACAGTTATACGGCCGCCTGTTATAAACCCTGCCCGATTTTCCTTGCCATTGAAGTCATCCATCAAAGTTGAAAATGACCCCTAATGTTTTTATGGATTTGCGAAAACCAACATACGGAGGAAAATACGGAGCTCGGCATTTACTGATTGTCATAAAACAGCACGGTTGGGGTCTCCTGCTTCTGTGCTCCTGATGTGTGCCAGGAACACCAATCAGGAAATGCATATTCTCAGTTCATGATTTTCCACCTATTCAAATGAATCAGATGCTGGGGACACACGAATTCCCAATATGCACTCCTGTTATACACTGGGAGTGTGGAAGCAGAAAAACCCAGCCTGTATCTATCAGAAATAGAATTTATGGGTGATTATTTCCACTAGTTGGTGAATCAGTAATAAAGGACATAAACTCAGGATTAGTATCAGAAGCACAAAGGGGGAGGTTAAAGAGATTTGTTCGTGCAAAGCATCATTAGGATATGCAACACTTTACCACAAGTAGCTATTGAAGCAGAGTCAAAATTGACTTTTAAGAACAAATTAGCTAAACACTTGGGCAAAAAAGATATTAAAGGATACTGAGAAAGAACAGAGGAATATTGTTAGAGTAGAGAGCTATCACAGGCATAATGAATATAAACAGCAAATTTAGAATTGTACACATTTCTTCCTAAATATGGCTCCCACCCCTCTTGTGCACTATGTCATACATACTTTGGGGGCTTTTGAATGTTATATGGAAAATAGTGTTTTCAGTTTAATTTTAAAATGCTTTTCTACTTCACAATTGATTTTTAATCTAATACAGTTTGGAAAAACAATTGGCATTTGGTTTTATCTATGTTCAACAGAAACACTTGAGAAGCACTTCCCCAAAAAGCTGCCTGAACAGGCGCTTTCCCCTATTCATAGAGACAATTTATTCCCCTTTAGAGTGTACTCTTCCCCCTTCACAGAGGTACTCCCACTCATCGAGCCCAGATACCCCTGGGCAATGTTCTCTCTTAAGCTGTGTGCGTGTGCGGCCGGGCAGTAATCAGCAAGGTCCCGCGCGGGCCGCTCGCAAGCTTTTCCATTTGAAGTACCGTGCAGGTGCCGCAATTTAAAGGGACCGTGCATTGAAATTTAGCAGGTACAATAGCATAGTGGTTATGTCACCGGGTTAGTAATCCAGAGGCCTGGACTAATGGTCCGGAGACGCAAGTTCAAATTCCGCCACGGCAGCTGGGGAATTTAAATTCAGTTAATTAAATAAATCTGGAATTAAAAAGCTAGTATCCGACAGTGAAACTGACGGATTGTCGTAAAAACCCATCTGGTTCACTAATGTCCTTTAGGGAAGGAAATCTGCCGTCCTTACCTGGTTTGGCCCATATGTGACTCCAGACCCCACAGGAATGTGGTTGGCTCTAAACCGCACTCTGAAATGGCTGAACAAGCCATTCTGTCGTATCAAAGAAAATTGCTATGATGGACTGCAGCGGATCAAGGAGGCGGCTCACTACCACCTTTAAAGACCATTAGGGATGGGCAATAAATGCCGGCCTTGCCAGCGATGCCCACATCCCGTGAATGAATAAATAATAGTCCCCCTCTTCATCAATGCATTCCCTTCTTGCCTAGAGGTACTCTCCCCTTTCCTGCCACTGAGGCACTCAATTTCCTTAAATGATGCATTTCCCTCTATTTACATATGCATCATCCACCCCAGTGCAGAGGTGGTCTCTCTCCCTAATGTTCGCTCTGCTGGTCCAGGTTCAGGCTTCTATCTGTTGCTGCTACTTTGATATGGGATTGGAATCTGCCATATGCTGCAGAAAGGAATTCCTGACCTGGCAAAAAAAACTATTGTAAGACTAGTGACTTCTGTTACCTGATGATCATCTCCAACTTAGAGCAACATGCTCTGGAGATCAGTCGCCCCTCCAGAGATGTGCGAATTTGCTGATTTCATGACTGGGGGCTTATCTGAACAGGGTTAAAATTAAGACCACTGACTGTGCTATTTTCTGATGTACATGAAGTGGTACAAGTAATAGTCAGAGACCCTGTTCAGAGTGAGAAGCTAGATGCAGGCAGGATAGAGAGGTGCTGAATGGAAAGCAAGTGACTGGAGTGTGAAATGAGAAAGGGCTCATGAGAGAAATTCCTAATTCTGTAAAGTATACCATGTGAGAAGAGAATGCTGCTAGTGGCTGCAGTGAAAGGAGCAAGGAAGAAGTGAATGTGTGCTTGGAATGAGAATGAGAGGTGTGCTGAAAGCCTGTTTGGCCCAATGGTAAGGGCATGATGCAGTTAAACCAGGAAGCACAGACACACCTGTGAGTTTTAATTTGACATTGGAAAAGACATTTACTTTGGACAATGATTTAACGGTGAATAGGTGATTTAACTTTGGACAATGAGACTTTGGACTTGATTTTTACTGAGCCGTGGAGTTGGGCTTGGAGGCGTGCGGGGGGGTTAAAATCCCCAAATCAGGGGTCCCGACCCCTTCCCGCACCCAAACTCTCCTCCATGCCAGTTTCAGAGGAGGCGGGTACCCGCCCCGCACTGGGACCCACCTACCCGAGGCGGGAAGGGATTAGTGCCAATTAACTGCCTGTTAACAGGTAGTTAACAGGCAGTTTTTAGCCTAATCCCTATTTTTGATGTTGAAGTGTGGGATTCCCGACGGCTCCAAACCACGCCAAGTTGGAGGAGGCGGGCCGTCGGGTTGAAGGACTTGGAGGGGACGAGATGTCGGTGTTCAGGTGAGTGATGTGTGCATGAGTGCAAAGGTAAGTGTGTTTGGTGTGTCTAAAGTGATTAAATAAGTTTTACATAACTTCTCTTACCTTTTCAGCCTTCCTTACTTTAGGTTCCGGGAGTCCCTCATCTCACCGGCACAGAAAGCAGAATGGCTGCGAACTGTCAAAAGTGACAGCCTGCAGCTTTCTGTGCAGGAGAGATTTCTAACTGAGTCTGTGGAGAAGGACTCAGGTTAGAAGTAAGACTGTCAGTGTTTGACAGCTTCAAACAGCTGTGAAACGCTGATATTTCATCTGTCAAAACGTCTTGACGGATGAAATTTCAGCCTGTGACGTCACCTGTTGCCGGGTGGCCCTTAATTGGTCTGCTGAGCCTGCTGGGCGGGCTCAACAAGGTCAATCAAGTTAAAATCGCGTGGATTGGCCGCATCTCGATGGAGGCGGGACTACAACCCCGAAAGTTGTAGTCCCACCTCCAACTCGACTCCTGAATTAAATTCCCCCCTTTTGTGTTTTAATGGGTTTCGATGGCTCTTCAATGGATAAGACAACGATACTAGTTTTCGCTGGAACAATGGACTCCCTGGCCTCAATGAAAAACACTTTAACCTTGGGCAAAACACAGCAGCAGTAAAACTAAATCACATTAAATATGTACCACGGCGGTGGGGGGGGGGGGGTAGACAAGATAAGGAATTATCTTCCATCTCTCAGCCTTGTACACATCACAGAATCACAGAATCACAGAAACCCCACAATGCAGATAGAGGCCATTTCGGCCCATTGAGCCTGCACCGACACATATCCCACCCAATCCCTGTAACCCCTACACCAACACATATCCCACCCTATCCCTGTAACCCCACGTATTTAATCCCCCTAACACTAAGGGTCAATTTATCATAGTCAATCATCCTAACCCGCACATCTTTGGACTGTGGGAGGAAACCGGAGCACCCGGAGAAAACCCACGCACACACAGGGAGAATGTGCAAACTCCACACAGACAGTCACCCGAGGCCAGATTCGAACCCGGGTCCCTGGCGCTGTGAGGCAACAGTGCTAACCACTATGCCACCGTGCTGTGGTTTGGATTACTAGTGTGTATTGCAAAACAAGAGTTGGGGGAAGGTCCAGACTCGAAAAGGCGTGCTGTAAAAAGGAACCACACCACATCACAGCTCTCTCTTTCGCTCGGAAGCTCTCTCACTGGGAAGCTGTCTCTCAGAAGCTAGCTCTGACTACAGCAAGCTGCCAGGTGTAAGAAGGAAGTGTAGGGGGTGGCGTGTGGTGGTGTTTGGTGCGTGCGTGCGCCCAGTCAGTTATGCCCCTGACTGTTTTGTGAGTAGTTCGAATCACTCCCATGCCCCTGGGTTCTAGACACCGGACGTAGGTACAAGGCGGCGGTACAGAGAAGACTGGAGTAGACAGGTGGTTGGATGCAAACAGAACCAAGATTTTATTGAAGAGGAAAAACTTACTTAATACAATCTCATGGAAAAGAATTACTAGTGTACACTTCTACAGGCAAAAAATGACAAGAGAATCATAATAATACTTATACTTATGCAGGGAATGGGGAACATACGGCACATCGAGGGAAAACAACTATCTTAACAATCCCCTTATCCTTGTCCCACCCCCTATACCTAACTAGATTAAGCTATGAGGGGTCAGAACTTCATGCTCACCAATCAAAAGGCTTGTTAGACTCAAAACAGCGGTTGGGTTCGGTGTTCGCTCTTGGTGCTCTCTGGAGCTTGTCATCGTCACGTGGTCTCCAGGCGCTGCAAGGGCGTTGTCCGGGTTCACGTACCCCAAAGTTAAAGTCTCTGTTTGGGTACTTTACCTTGCAGGGATGGTTCTTCGTCGACAGCGGCCAGTTTGAGTTGGTGTGCAGATATTCGAAGGTCGGCCGAGGCTGAAGGCCCGATGATTCGAAACCTCCCCTTGTTTGGTCTTCTCCGGCCGGTCTGCCTGTCGGTGGTTTTCCCTTCTCCCCTCATCGTGTCCCGCCTCGCCTGGCCTGAATCTGTCCGTGTCCGCCCGACCCGGTGCTGGGCAGTTCCAGATGGAGTGGGAAAAGGGCACGGGCAAAGGCCAGGGGGTAAGCGCGGGATGGGGATAGAGCAGCAGCCATGAGGGCGAGGGGCCGAGGAGCAGCACCAGCACACCATCCAATGAACGCACCTGATGATCTCGGACACCAACTCACCAACAACCAACTCTTTTGCTACCCGAGGTGGCCTTCAATTATACCTTCGTCAAAAACCCTTATCTGTGCGCCAAATCAGGTTAGTTCTTTGTCTTAATCTTTGCGGGCTATTTTAAATAATGGTAGCAATCCATATTAACTGGTTTTGGATGGCCAGTAATCGCATCTACCGGCCCGATAATTGACTTGCATTGTCCTGAAAGTTCCTTGGTGGGCCTTGTCCGGCCTCGATGGCTCGGTTAATCTGTTTCCGATAATATATGCAGACTGTTAGATGGCCTTAACTATAGGCCTAAACTGAATTTAGATTTGCCTTCAATTCGGTCTAATGCATAATTCAGAGTCCTGTCTGGTTCAAAAATATAAAGTTTCTCTTCACAGAAAGCCTGCAGCCATAGTTTTGATTTCTCCCAAGCTGTCTGTGTTGCAGAATCCATTTTGGAATCCCACAGGCTTTCTGCCATGAGGCACAGATGCCATCTTGGGAACCCTTTTTAATTTAAAATGTCCACGCAGGGTCCCGTGTATTAATAACAGCCTTCGGGGAAATGCAGAAATTTTGCAAATCTTACATTCCACCCTCTGATACTAAAACTCGCTTGAAGTATCATACATTTAAAATGAGCACAAATTTTCTGACCCTCCATAGTCCACCTTCCCCTGTAATTACTTATCTAGCATACCCACGACACATGCACTTCCCATTCTGCGAAAATGTAGTGTACATCAGCATACAGAGAGTAAAATTACAGACTTTACACACTCATCCAAGCATGGAGGGGTCTAACACCCCTGCACCACTTGGTACACATATCTTTATTAAACCACGTCGGAAAAGAAGACAACAAAAGAAAAACCTTTAATTAAAAATAACAAACACAAAGAAACAGCAGTACTTTAATCAAAATACAGGGAAAAAAACTTAAACTGGCGTATCTCCCTCCACCTTTACATAATGTTCTTTCCAAATCCTCTGGTTTCGGAATTGTGACCACCGACCTTTTCCTTTACACTGAACACAAACTAAATACAACACTATCCCTAACTGGCAAACCACGAGAATGTGGGAAGCCAGTCTAATTCACGAAGGGACCTCTATATTACTGAAAAGGTTCCACCAGGGTGGAGTCACAATATCCAATATCTTCGTCCCTACCTCTACTGTTTTCTGTTCGAGTGTATAAAAATGTTTCTGCGAAACTATAACAGCTTTGAGTATTTTGGTCAGATGTTCAGGGAGAGGGGGAATTTCGTAGCCAAAGTGCGCTACATACTTTTGCAAATCCGTAAAATTCTCCTTCACAGTGAGGTGAACAGTGGAGGGTTCAGGAATGGGGACAATTCGCTCCTGGGCTACTTGAACATCTGCCTTGGGTTTGAAACAGAAACTGCTGTCACTAACTGGACACCAGCAATGCTGTCCAGGCTGGTAGTGGGACGCGCCGGTGGTGACATAATATGTCCCACCCCCTATATATGCTACCTGCGGGGGGAACATGGCCTTGTGCCAGTGCCTCCATGGTACAATTTATAGGCTTCGCGTCAGCAGCTCTGAACCCACACTGTGGTTTTGAAAAGGCATTCAAGTGCTGGGGACACAGGATTATGTGTGCTCCCCGGCTCCGGCACCCTGAGAGGTCAGTACCTGTCATAACGTGCTCCCACTTAATGACGTAAGACGGGACCACTGTGAAACGAATGTGTGCACCCCCCTGAATGACTCCAATGTTCTCAACCGTGTATACCAGTGTGGGTCGGGCTGTCCTACCCATGACCGGCATCCTAACTACTATTACATAGAAACATAGAAACATAGAAGATAGGAGCAGGAGTAGGCCATTCGGCCCTTCAAGCCTGCTCCGCCATTCAATGAGATCATGGCTGATCATCCAAATTCAGTACCCTCTCCCTGCCTTCTCCCCATATCCCTTGATCCCTTTAGCCTTAAGAAATATATCCAACTGCTTTTTGAATATATTTAATGAACTGGCGTCCACCGCCCTCTGTGGCAGAGAATTCCACAGGTTCACCACTCTCTGGGTGAAGAAATTCCTCCTCATTTCAGTCCTAAATGGCTTACCCCTTATCCTTAGACTATGACCCCTGGTTCTGGACTCCCCGGCCACCATAAACATCCTTCCTGCATCTAGTCTGTCCAGACCTGACAGAATTTTATAGGTTTCGATGAGATCCCCTCTCAATCTTCTAAACTCCAGTGAGTATAAGCCCAATCGACACAATCTCTCCTCATACGTCATTCCTGCCATCCCAGGTATCAGCCTGGTGAATCTTCGCTGTACTCCTTCCATGGCAAGAACGTCCTTCCTCAGGTAAGATGACCAAAACTGCACACAATACTCAAGGTGCGGTCTCACCAAGGCCCTGTACAGCTGCAGCAAGACATCCTTGTTCCTGTACTCGAACCCTCTTGCTACGAAGGCCAACATACCATTTGCCTTCTTAACCGCCTGCTGCACCTGCATGCTTACCTTCAGCGACTGGTGCACAAGAACACGCAGGTCTCTTTGCACTTCCCCTTCTCCCAATCTATTGCCATTCAAATAATAATCTGCCTTCCTGTTTTTGCCACCAAAGTGGATAACCTCACATTTATCCACATTATAGTGCATTTGCCATGTTTCTGCCCAATCACCCAATCTGTCCAAATCGTACTGGAGTTTCTCGACATCCTCGTCACAGCTTACCCTCCCACCCAGCTTTGTGTCGTCTGCAAATTTGGAGATATTACATCCAATTCCCTCGTCCAGATCATTAATATATATTGTGAACAGCTGGGGTCCTAGGACCGATCCTTGCGGTACCCCACTAGTCACTGCCTGCCACTCGGAAAACGACCCGTTTATTCCAACTCTCTGCCTTCTGTCCGCCAGCCAGTTCTCTATCCAAGTCAATACCTTGCCCCCAATCCCATGTGCCTTAATTTTGCACGCTAATCTCTTATGTGGGACCTTATCGAAAGCCTTCTGAAAGTCCAAATACACCACATCCACTGGTTCTCCCTTATCTATTTTATCAGTTACATCCTCAAAAAATTCCAGTAGATTAGTTAAGCATGATTTACCTTTTGTAAATCCATGTTGACTTTGTCCGATCCTGTCACTGCTTACCAAGTGCTCTGCTATTACATCTTTTATAATAGATTCTAGCATTTTCCCCACTACCGATGTCAGGCTTACCGGTCTATAATTCCCCGCTTTTTCTCTACCACCTTTTTTGAATAGTGGGGTAACATTAGCTACCCTCCAATGCATGGGTACTGTTTCAGAGTCTATCGAGTTCTGGAAGATGACCAGCAATGCATCTACTATTTCTAGGGCCACTTCCTTAAGTACCCTGGGATGTAGATTATCAGGCCCTGGGGATTTATCGGCCTTCAGTCCCATCAATTTTCCTAACACCATTTCCCTACAAATACTGATTTCTTTCAGTTCCACCCTTTCATCAGGCTCTATGTTCCCCGGCATTTCTGGAAGGTTATTTGTGCCCTTCTTTGTGAAGACAGAACCAAAGTATGAATTTAGTTGGTCTGCCATTTCTTTGTTTCCCATTATAAATTCCCCTGATTCTGACTGTAAGGGACCTACGCTTGACTTCACCAATCTTTTTCTCTTCACATATCTATAAAAGCTTTTACAGTCAGTTTTTATGTTCCCAGCTAGCTTACTCTCATATTCTATTTTCCCTTTCTTAATTAATCCCTTTGTCCTCCTTTGTTGAATCCTAAACTGCTCCCAATCCTCAGGATTATTGCTTTTTCTGGCCAATTTATATGTCGTCTCCTTGGATCTTATGCTATCCCTAATTTCCCTTCTTAGCCACGGTTGAGTCACCTTTTTTGTTTTATTTTTATGCCAAACTGGGATGAACAAATTCTGTAGCTCATCCATTCAGTCTTTGAATGTTTGCCATTGCCTATCCACCGTCAACCCTTTGAGTGCCATTCCCCAATCAATCCTACCCAACTCGCTCCTCAGACCATCGTAGTTTCCTTTATTTAAATTGAGGACCCTAGTCTCCGAGTCAACTACTTCATTCTCCATCTTAATCAAGAATTCGATCATATTATGATCGCTCCGACCCAAGGGGCCTCGTACAACAAGATTGCTAATTAATCCTTTCTCGTTACATAATACCCAGTCTAAGATGGCCTGATCTCTGGTTGGTTCCTCGACATATTGGTCCAGGAAACCATCCCGTAAACACTCCAGGAATTCCTCCTCCACAGTATTGTTCCTAATTTGGTTGGCCCAATCTATATGTAGATTAAAGTCACCCATGATGACTGCTGTGCCCTTATTGCACGCTTCTTTAATTTCCCTTTACATGCCATCCCCAACCTCTGCCTTACTGTTTGGAGGTCTATATACCACTCCCACTAATGTTTTTTTCCCCTTAGTATTTCTCAATTCCACCCATACAGATTCCACATCATCAGAGCTAATATCCTTCATTACAATTGTATTAATCCCTTCTTTAACCAGTAATGCTATCCCACCTCCCTTTCCTTTTTGCCTATCTTTCCTGAATATCGGATACCCCTAGATGTTGAGTTCCCAGTCTTGGCCATCCTTGAGACATGTTTCCGTAATCCCAACCAAATCATATTCGTTTACCTCTATTTGCGCAGCCAATTCGTCCACCTTATTACAAATGCTCCTCGCATTAAGACACAAAGGCCTAGAAATTCAGTTGCTTGCGCCAGCCGGTAGCACCTTAGGAGGAGGAGATGTTGGGCGCTAGGCGGCTAGCGGCCGGGCGCAGCGCGATCTGCGCCTCTCCCCAACTTCACTCAAGATTTAGCGGCGGCGCAAAGTCTTTGCGCGCGCTCAGCTGCGCGCGCAGATCCTGACGTCATTTCCTCGTGCAACGCCCTTTGTGCGCCCCAAACCGGAAATTCAGTGGCGACGCCCTATTGTGCGCCTGGCGCCCCTAGCGACTGGTAGAGGGGAACGGTTCTCAGTCGATACGGGGCGTGGGGGCGCAAATTAAAGGGCACACCTCCTGCAGTAGAAAAGGCTGCCATTTTGCAGCACTCCTTTTTGAGAGATGGATCTTTGCAGAGAGACAAAGGTAGAGTGCTTTCTGCTTTGGCTCAACACTCGGACAGGTACTTGTGGCTTCAGGCCACAGCTTTCCACTTGTCTTTGCCTTCAGTGTCATATCATTGTTTGCAAACATATAATGGGGGCTGCAATGGGTGCAAACGCTGGCCTTCTCCATTGCATTCAAAGGGCTCACAGACGCCGTGAGAGAGTGGCAGTCCTGGCCAGATGGAGAGGGGGCAACAGGCGTCGGGAAAGGAGGCCTTACCCACCCAGGGTATACCGCCAGCAGTTCTCCTATCTGAACATGTCTGACGAGCAGTGTGTTCGGATGCTGCGATTCCGAAGGGCGGTGGTCACTGAGATCTGCCACCTGCTTGGCGGTGATCTGCAGCCACATCTGAGGAGCAGGACATCTCTGTCAGTGGCAGTGAAGGTGACGGTGGCTCTCAACTTCTATGCCACCGGCTCCTTCCAATCCGCTACTGGGGACATTTCCAACATCTCCCAGTTCGCCGTGCATTGCTGCATCCGCCAGGTGACCAATGCCCTTTTCAGAAGGAGACGTCAGTTCATCTCCTTCTCCATGGCCCTTGTCAAGCAGCAACAGCGTGCAATGGGCTTTGCAGCATTCGCGGGCTTCCCCATGGTGCAGGGCGCCATTGACTGCACGCATGTGGCTTTGCGGGCACCTCTGGAGAATGCCGAGGATTACCGCAACCGGAAGGGCTACCATTCACTCAACGTTCAGCTGGTGTGTGACCACAGGCAGCTCATCCTAGCTGTCAATGCCCGCTTTCCAGGCAGCAGCCACGATGCCTTCATCCTGCGCCAGACTTCTGTGGCAGACATGTTCCAGGCCCAGCCTCACCCACGAGGATGGCTTCTCGGGGACAAAGGCTATCCTTTGCGTACCTGGCTGATGACCCCGCTCCGTGCGCCCAGCACCCCTGTTGAAGAGGGATACAATGACAGCCATCAAGCAACCAGGAACATCATTGAGCAAACAATCGGCGTCCTGAAGCAACGGTTCCGCTGTCTGGATCGTTCCGGTGGAGCCCTACAATATTCGCCGGAGCGAGTCTCCTATTTCGTGGTCGTGTGCTGCATGCTGCATAACCTGGCTATCCGCAGGACTCAGCCACTGCCACCAGAGATTGGAGGACCACCTGAGGAGGAGGAGGAGGAGGACCAGCACAGGAGGGAGGCAGAACGTGCAAGGGCCGCCCGTCGGCGGCTTATTGAACGTCGGTTCTAGGCCCCCTCTCAGGGAATGGCTTGTGCCAATGTCACCAGATGAATGTAGCCGCTCCACAAGCCCTCAGCCGAGCAGGGCAACCAGGACTTGCAAAATAAAGCATGGGCAGTGCGATTTAAGAACATTTATTACTTGGAAACCTCTGCCCTTCCCACATTACAAACTAATGGAGAGAAGCCCCCTCCAAAAACACAAAACGAACAGTCTCGGCCTTACAAAACAAAGAAACACACCAGTCTCGGCCTTACCAAAAAAAGAAAGACACCAGTCTCGGCCTTACAAAAACACAATTACACCAGTCTCGGCCTTTCAACAAACACAAAGCATTTGGCCAGACCTTCTACTTTTTGCCCTGCGAGGGCGATGCCTTTCGCATCCGTGACTGGCCCCTGCCCGCCCTGCAGCTCCTCCTCAATGAGACCCCAGTGGCTGCAGCAAGGCTGGGGGAAGGCTGCTGAGGGTCAGATGGCGAGACGGCAGATGCCCTTGGGGGTCGGCCTGCACCAGCTCTGGCCCTGGAGGGGTCGGCTGCTGACTGCTCCAACTCTGCTTGGGCGGCAGCAGTCTGTCCAGCGGCTCGTGGCAGCTGCAATGGCGGAGTGGCAGTGTCGGCTGCAGGAATGGTGCCAACCTGACAGATCGCAGGTACTCCCTGGTCGCCTGAGACATTGGCACTCGCACGGGCCAGCACTGCAGCATGCGCAGCAAACAACTGAAGAACAGACTGCTGGGCTGCAGCTGCGCGGCGAGTGCCCTGGCGATGCCTGGCCGATCCAGCGAGGGTGGCAGCAGTTAGTGCCTGTGTGGCCCTGGTCTGTGTCCGCATGACACCAGCCAGTGAATGAACGGCACGACTGAGCACTTGGCTAGAAGCCGCCTGTGCTGCCGTGAAGTCCTGCAGACTCCTGGCCTGTGCTGCACTGAATTGTTCCAGACTCCTGGCCTGTGCTGCACTGAATTGTTGCAGACTCCTGGCCTGTGCTGCTCCGAATTCCTGCACACTCCTTGACAGAGACTCAATGGAGTCAGGCATCCTTGCCACTGCAGCCATGAGCTCATTGTGCCTGCGCTCAGCCTGGACGGCCATTTCCTCCAGGAGCCGCACCTCCTCTGCGCTCACCGTCGCAGGACTGGAGGCCGCACTCACCCTCTGGGGAGAAGTCCGCTGAGCTTCCCCACCCCTCCCGTGTTGCTGCAGGCCGCTGGGCCCCGGAGCTTCACTCTCCTCCGACCCTTCCCCCCGGCTCCCCTCCAGGGAAGACGTGTCCCCTTCATCGCCATGGGCTGGCGCGGCTGAGGGTGGCACTGATGGGCCGGCTTCCTCTTCCTCCTCCTCGAATTCGGAATCGCTGACAGTGGCAGCTTGAGGGCCCGCCTCCTCACCTGGCGATTCACCATCTGAAAGCAGGGACGCACAAGAGTTGCTTTAGAGTGAGGACAGGGCGGCAGCGAGGGAGGCATGAGTGCTGCCATGCACTGCATTGGTCGGACAGTGGCAAAGGATGCTGATCTGAGGCGCAAGTGGAAAGAGAGAGGTCAAAAAGGTGATGCCCTTACCATTGGTGCCCAGAACAGGGTCGGCATCTCCACTGGTGACGGGGCCAATCAGCCGGCCTGCCATAATGCGCTCCACATGCTGGTCGAGGTCGGAGAGCTCTTTGACGTCAGGACGGCCTCCCCCGGTCTCACGTTGCTTCCTCCGGTTGTGCGCCACCTTGGCCTGCAAGAGAAAGGACGGCCTCTAAGTACAGTGTGAAGCCCTGATCTTGTCTGCACTGCCTCCCATGGTGGACTGGCCCTGACAGAGTGAAGCCCTGATCTTGGCTGTACTGCCTCCCATGGCCGAATAGCTTGTACAGTGTGTAAAGTGCTGAATGCGCAAGTGATTTTCATGACAGTCCCATAGCTGCTGGATGAGGGCTGGCCATTAGGGCTTTCAGGTCCCTTTGCCCATAAACTGAGGTGCACATGCAGGGATGAGGAGGACACTGGAAAGGGTACTCACCCTGACAACCCGAGTGAGGTCGTTGATCTTTTTCCGGCATTGCACAGGAATCCTGGCAACCACGCTGTTGGAAGTCACCCTGTTTGAGACCTCCCTCCAGGCTTTCCGGTAGGCACTGGGCAGCGGCCTCCTGCCACCTTCAGGGAACAGAACATGGCGCCTGCGCTCCATTCCGCCAACCAGCACCCTCAGGTCGCCCTCGCTGAAGCGCTGCACTCCCTCCCTGGCCTTCTCCATAGCCCTGGGCGTTGCACAGATGAAGCAGAAGTGGTCAGGCCTAGCTTGAGGGCTGCAGTGTGCAGGGCGTGGCAGGCAAACAAATCCACCCTCCCCCTTTAAGAGCTGACCGGTGCCAGAGTGTCTGCCGTCAATCAGCAACTCGCCGCACCTGCGCTGCGCCCGCCCTTAGGGGTATTGCCCCGGACCGCCGGCTTAGCGCCTAATGATAGTCGTGCATCGCCTGTTTTAGCGCAGCAGCAACCTCTTGCGGCGATGTGACTGAATATCGGTGAAGGTGGCGCGAACTTGCGCCGGGCGCAAACTTTAGCGGCCGCCCGACTTTAGCGCCCCGAACGTGGCTATACTGAATTTCTAGGCCAAAGCCTTCAGGCTTGTTTTTTTAACGCTCTTAGACCTATTAGAATTATTATTTACTGTGGCCACGTTTGATTTAAACCATTGATTCCTCTGACTGCCACTTTTGTTTTTCTCCTTCCTATCTTTTGCTTTTATCCCTGTTTCCCTTTCCTCTGTCTCCCTGCTCAGGTTCCCAACCCCCTGCCATTTTAGTTTAAACCCCCCCGAACAGTGCTAGCAAACCTCCCCGTAAGGATATTTGTCCCGCTCTGGTTCAGGTGCAACCCGTCCGACTTGTACAAGTCCCACCTTCCCCAGAAGCAGGCCCAGTGATCCAGGAAACTAAAGCCCTCCCTCCTGCACCAACTCATTAGCCATGCATTCATCTGCTCTATCCTCCTATTCCTATACTCACTAGCACGTGGCACCGGGAGTAATCCAGAGATTACAACCTTTGAGGTCCTGCTCTTTAATCTGCTACCTAGCTCCCTAAATTCTTGCTGCAGGACCTCATCCCTCTTCCTACCCATGTCATTGGTCCCAATGTGAACCATGACCTCTGACTGTTCACCCTCCCCCTTCAGAATGCCCTGCAGCCGTTCAGTGACATCCTTGACCCTGGCACCAGGGAGGCAACAAACCATCCTGGATTCACGTCTACGGCCACAGAAATGCCTATCTGTTCCCCTTACGATAGAATCCCCTACCACTATTGCTTTCCCACTCTTTTTCCTCCCTTCCTGAGCAGCAGAAGCACCCCTGGTGCCGGGAAGTTGGCTGCTGCTGCCTTCCTCTGGTAAGTCATCCCCCTCAACAGTATCCAAATCGGTATACCTGTTAGAGAGGGGGATGGCCACAGGGGTCCCCTGCACTACCTGCCTGCCTCTACTGCTCTGCCTGATGGTCACCCATTTCCCTTCTGCCTGTGCAGCCCTTACCTGCGGTGTGACCACCTCATCAAACGTGTTATCCACGACCCTCTCAGCATCGTGAATGCTCCAAAGCCCATCCATCCGCAGCTCCAGCGGACAATTACTGGGTCACCCATCGGACAATTACCGGGATTCATGGAGGACAAAGCGTGTGTTGGGACAAGTGGTGGGAACCGGATCAAGGGATTTACATCTGTATGTGGGGGTCAGAGATGGTCTGCCCCACAGGCATATCCATCGTTTTCCACTGGCAGTGGCACGACACCGGGGAGGGGATGAAGTGGGATACCAGCCTGAAGGTGTGTGCGGTCCCATACACCCAGATCCCAGTCAATGCCACTGAACTCATGCCCCGCCCACGGCGCAGGCGGCGAGGTGTGGTTGGACTGCCCAAAATCCACCGGGACTGGATAGGCTTCGGAGGCTAGCCGGAGTTGGCACGGGCTCAATGCATTCTCAAAAGTGTGGAGGGCTGCGAGGTGCTTGTTGCTAATCCAGGAGGGGACCAAACCTTGTTTTAAATCCTCCAGATTACTGCGGCCCTCGCCCAGTAACCACACCCCGTATAACACACACACCTCATTCTGCGCAGCTTGGTCAGAAGCATTTCTGTCCTCCCTTATGAAAGCATTCACCGTCTTTGTGTGCTTTTCCAACTCGGCTTTGATCTCCTTTAAATGGACCGGCATAGCCTGGTCCTCATGCAACTCTGAGCCCACTACCTTGTTCTCATCCAGTAATATCCTCTTTAACTGTGTTTTTAAACCGTTTATCTGGGTCTGCAGCTCTATGTCATCCAAGCTGTTGATGACAGAGGACCCAGTATTAAACGCAGTACAAAACATCATTCCATACACCCCTTCTTTGCCTCCCTGTATTACCGAAAAATTCTCGGTGTGTGGTGTAGAGTTCGGTCTTGTCCATGTGGACAAAATCGAACTTGTAAAACTTCTTGAACATGCCTTTTAATAGGGCCTGGTATAACTGCCCTGTTTCTTTGGGGCACCACTCCGGTAAATGTACCTCGGTGAGATTTAAAATCACGGAGGCCACCGCGTAGTGTACCCCCTGGTACAGCATCTGATCGGTGGGGACGAGTACCAACCCATTCCCTGGTCCCTTGGTGGTGGTGGGGCAATCTTCCCTGGATAACCTCGCCACCTGCGCCGTGGGCGGGGCATGAGTTCAGTGGCATTGACTGGGATCTGGGTGTATGGGACCGCACACACCTTCAGGCTGGTATCCCACTTCATCCCCTCCCCGGTGTCGTGCCACTGCCAGTGGAAAAAGATGGATATGCCTGTGGGGCAGACCACCTCTGACCCCCACATACAGATGTAAATCCCTTGATCTGGTTCCCACCACTTGTCCCAACACACGCTTAGTCCTCCATGAATCCCGGTAATTGTCCGATGGGTGTTGTTACCCAACCGTTCCCAGTCGACTTCGGGGTTCCTCATGTCCTTGCTCAACTTCCTGAGCCACCACCATCTATCCAGTGGAATGTGTCCTTCACACGTCAAACATATTCGCTTTCCAACGGTGACGGTGACTCTCGTAGTAATGACTCGTACCCGGGGGCACAGGAGGGAGGCTTCCCCGTATGTGAATCCAGTTTGGCTGGAGTACTGAGACGAATTGGACCCCAACCATCCTGACCACCTTCCCTCGTGGAAGTCGACGGCGGTCTCCTCCGCATCCCGTTCACCGTTCCCATCGATCGCCAGGGGCACCTTGTCTCCCGAACACCCGTAGATGTGAGAGTCCTGGACGTCGCCCCTCCTCTCCTCACTCATCCCGATCAGGTCGCATAAGATCACGATCCATTCCATCCCGAAAATCTTTCTGCAAAAAGATGTAAAAACATGCAGCCAGGTCCCAAAGAGATTCTCTGGCTTTGTGAGGCATGGTCGGGTCCCGCGACCTCGACCCAAATATACACTCTTAACAGACTACTTACATAAAACTACCCATCACCTTATTTAACTTAAATTATAAACACCTAAACTTAAGCTAAATAATTACACTTTACTTAAAACTTAAACTTAAACTAAAACTATGTACATCCGCCGCCCGTCTCCGGGCGGCCAGGCTAATCCCTCGTCGGACTGCGGCTCGCCGCTACCCCTGGCGTGACTGCACAGTCCTGCACTGTTGGTCCCTCGCAGCTCGTGGCTGCTGGCTGAGGACCTCTGTCTTTGGACCTCTCCCTGGCTCGCGGGGCGGCCCTTGGTAACTGGAGGGCTGGTGACCATGGCTTTCTCGGCTGGGGCATCCGTGGGGACTTTCTGGGGGCTTTGGCGGGTGGGGCTGTCTTGGCCACTGGGCCTTTTACCCGAACCGCTGCTCCCCCAGGCTTGACCCCTCCCGAACCTGGGCTGAGGGCAGGTAACTTTTCACAGCCTGCTGCTGCGAGCTGAGAGTCTCCGCCCCCAGGTCCCATGGCTGGGTCCGGGGCGGGGTTTTCGCCCTCAGGTCCCGCCCGCTCGTTTGGATCCCAGAAGAGTGGGGGAGTGTCCCAACCGATGGGCGGGATGGTCCCTCCCTTCAAACAAGCCACAGCGCCTGCCTGAGCAGTCTGTGAACTTGCTCCTGCTGTGGGCTGAGGATCTTTACCCTCAGACCTTTCCCCAACTGGCTACTTTCCCCTTTCATGTGTAAACAGCTTACACTGGTTGATATAACCAGCGGCCTGTCTCAGAGCCTGTCCTAAAGGTTCGCCCGCTGCCCCGAACGGGCCTTCTATGGACTCCCCATACTCTTCCCTTACTGGGACGGCCTTACAGATGGGATCTCGGGCTTGGACCTGCTTTAGGTCCGGGGCCAAAGCTACCCACTGTGTGCATCCCTTGTCCCGGATTGCGGCTACCGGGCCTGCTCTACAGGGATCCCAGAACTCTCCTTCCCTGGCCTCCTGTTCGGCTACCTCGTTGGTCCTTTGGTTACCCTCCCACGTGGTAGGGAGGGATCCCAAAAGTTTGGCCAAAAGTTTGACCATTTCCCCAGCCTGCTCGTTCCCTGCGGCTCCCATTGGGCTAAATGGGACCTCGTTAGACTTGGGTGGATTGGTCGGGTCTTCCGGATGGACCACCGTGCTGGAAGCTCCAGTTTCCACCGAATATCTCCCCTGCACCGCCTCCACCCACATCTTAACACAGGGCCTGCTCCCCTCGTTGTTTTCAAAGGGACACAGATCGACAGGCTGCGCTGGCTCTAGTCAGGGCTGTGGGTTGGATGGGGCTGACGGGGTGAGAGCACCGGTGGTGGCTGCTACTCTCCCCTGGCCAGTCAATATGGACCTCACTGCATCCAAAAATGACTCGACCTCTGCGGGAGGGAGTCCTGACTCCACCTTTTGGGCTGGGACTGTGGAATTCTTTCCCTTGTTATCTTTCCAAGGGTTTTTGCACTCCTTCCGCCAGTGACCATCCTTCCCGCACCCGTAACAATGGAGCTTCGTGTTGGGGGGGTTACTCCCTTCCTGGTGCCACTCCTTTCTACTCTGCACTCCTGGTTTTATCTCATGCACCTTCCCCTTGGGTGGGTGTGCATCGGTTGCCCTGTCGTTTTTGTAGGCTAGGGTTAGCTGCCTAATTACCGTGAGCTCTGTGGTCTGGGGATCTTTGGGGTCGAACCAGACTTCTGCCTTGGCCCGGACCTGTGGCAAGCTGTTCGCCACCAGGCAACGGAGCCAATGTGTCAGGGAATCCCCGTTCAGGAACGTCCGGCCTGGCATCCCCGGGCAAGCTTTCCGTTACACCGGCCACAGCCAATCCGCAAAAGCCTGTGGGGTTACCCCAGAAAGCTGGATCGTCTTCTCCACGCAGGAGAAGGGACTTCCCTCATCCATCCCCATGGCCTCTAGAACCGCATCTCTAAGCTCCTCATACCCGCTCTGCCCCCTTTTACACTCGTCAGAGAGGGATTGGAGGAGATTACTCCCCAGGAAGAATAGCAGCATTTTGGCCCTCTCAGCATCATCGCAGTTGTTGACGCTGGCGGTCTGCTCTATTTCCCTGAAGTGGATCGAGGGGTCTCCCTTTGCGGAAAGCTTCGGGATATGGTTGACCATAACCCTGAGCTGTTGGGTGTCGAAGGGTAATACGAACTGGTTTTGGAGGGGTCCCTCAATGTCGCCATCGGCGGGTGGGCTGAACCTCTGATGCCGTGCTGGGTACATCGGTCCTGGCTCCGGCCTCTGGGGCGGGGGTTGCTCTGCCTCCGCCTCCACCTCTGGCTCCACTTTGGGTTCCACCCCCAGTTGCACCCCCCCTTGCTGCCAAACCTTGCTGAAACTTGGCGCGACGGGTGGTGGCTGTGAGGTCTCCTCCCTCTCAACCGGGTCATCCCTAGGCACCACCGGTGACGTTGGAACTGTCCTCCCCTCGTTTCCCATAAAATCTGCCTGGCCTGCCTTTGGGCTTATGAGGCATACCATGCCTTTTGCCCTCCGGAGGGCCCGGTTCAGATTTTCTATCCTCTCTTTACAGGGGCCGTGGTCTGCCTCCTCAAACCCCTGTTCATTTGTTAGCTTGTAAGCGGCTTTTACCTCCTGTACATTCTCTTCCTGTTCCCTGATCTGCCTTGCCAAGCAGGCATTTTTCTCCCGCAACCGTAACTCATTTCCCTTGGCCTCGGTGACTTGGCACCGTAGGTATTCCAACGGGGCCTTGTGTTCTCCTACTAAATGTACTCTCTCTTGGTTCAAAGCCTGCAAAGCTACCAATAACTTTTCTCCTGCGAGAGCCTTATCCTGGATCTCCAGGGCTGACTCCCTTAACTCGACTGCCTGTGCTGCAACGAGCCCATCCAAGAGCTGGGCCTGCTTTTTAAAGCACCTCAGCCAAACTGCCTTCTCTAAGGATTTCTTCTGTTCCTTTCCCTCTGTCCACTTAGCTGCTGCATCTATCGGACGCCCAGCCCTTAACAGAGTGGTGATCCACTTCTTAGTGTTATTCACCTTGCTAAACACTTAATCAGAAATCCTTTCCTCCACCACGGTTCACTCATTTGAACCACTGTCTACTATATCGCAACCTTGTTGCCGGTGTCCTGCCACGGTCGCCATTTCTGTAGGGGGTGGCGTGTGGTGGTGTTTGGCGTGTGCGTACGCCCAGTCAGTTATGCCCCTGACTATTTTGTGAGCGGTTCGAATCGCTCCCATGCCCCGGGTTCTAGACACCGGACTTAGGTACAAAGCGGCGGTACAGAGAAGACTCGACTAGACAGGTGGTTGGATGCAAACAGAACCAAGATTTTATTGAAGAGGAAAAACTTACTTAATAGAATCTCATGGAAAAGAATTACTAGTGTACACTTCTACAGGCAAAAAATTCCAAGAGAATCATAATAATACTTATACTTATGCAGGGAATGGGGAACACACGGCACATCGAGGGAAAACAACTATCTTAACAATCCCCTTATCCTTGTCCCACCCCCTATACCTAACTAGATTAAGCTATGAGGGGTCAGAACTTCATGCTCACCAATCAAAATGTTTGTTAGACTCAAAACAGCGGTTGGGTTCGGGGTTCGCTCTTGGTGCTCTCTGGAGCTTGTCGTCATCACGTGGTCTCCAGGCGCTGCAAGGGCGTTGTCCAGGTTCGCGTAATCCCAAAGTTAAAGTCTCTGTTTCGGTACTTTACCTTGCAGGGATGGTTCTTCGTCGACAGCGGCCAGTTTGAGTTGGTGTGCAGGTATTCGAAGGTCCGCTGAGGCTGAAGGCCCGATGATTCGAAACCTCCCCTCGTTTGGTCTTCTCCGGCCGGTCTGCCCCTCGGTGGTTTTCCCTTCTCCCCTCATCGTGTCCCGCCTCGCCTGGCCTGAATCTGTCCATGTCCGCCCGACCCGGTGCCGGGGCAGTTCCAGATGGAGTGGGAAAAGGGCACGGGCAAAGGCCAGGGGGTAAGCGCGGGACAGGGAAAGAGCGGCAGCCACGAGGGCAAGGGGCCGAGGAGCAGCACCAGCACACCGTCCAACGAACGCACCTGATGATCTCGGACACCAACTCACCAACAACCAACTTTTTTGCTACCTGAGGGGGCCTTCAATTATACCTTCGTCGAAAACCCTTATCTGCACGCCAAATCAGGTTAGTTCTTTGTCTTAATCTTGGCGGGCTATTTTAAATAATGGTAGCAATCCATATTAACTGGTTTTGGATGGCCTGTAATCGCATCTACCGGCCCAATAATTGACTTGTATTGTCCTGAAAGTTCCTTGATGGGCCTTGTCTGGCCTCGATGGCTCGGTTAATCTGTTTCCGATAATATATGCAGACTGCTAGATGGCCTTAATTATAGGCCTAAACTGAATTTAGATTTGCCTCCAATTCGGTCTAATGCATAATTCAGAGTCCTGTCTGGTTCCAAAATACAAAGTTTCTCTTCACAGAAAGCCTGCAGCCTTAGTTTCGATTTCTCCCAAGCTGTCTGCGTTGCAGAATCCATTTTGGAATCCACAGGCGTTCTGCCACGAGGCACGGACGCCATCTTGGGTACCCTTTTTAATTTACAAAGTCCACGCAAGGTCCCGTTTAATAATAACAGCCTTCGGGGAAATGCAGAAATTTTGCGAATATTACAGAAGGGAAGACGGTCATCTCCAGCTCCCAGCCTGCAATTGACGTCGGCCATGACCAGCCGGACGGATGATTGTAAGTATCAGTTGACTCTACAAGGGGCTTGCGCTGTCTAGGCAGCTGCAGTCAGATTAAGGACGACGGTGACAGGTCATCTCCGATCCAGGCCTACAATCCACAGCGGTAACGACCGGCCGTATGGGTGATTGTAAGTTTCAGCCAAATCTCAACAGGTTTTTGTCTGTGTTATTTTTGGTTTTAACAAAATAACAGTTTTGGGTTGAACCTAAACCTTTTAGTCGTTTACCATTTTGTTCCTGTAAAATCCAGAGTCAAAGAACCCTTGTAAGGATGAGGAAACCAAACATCTTACAGGTGGTTTTGTGTGCCTTTGTGATGGGTGGTGGAGGATGTGATGCAGGGGAGGGAATTGTTTAGGGTGCTGGGAGAAGGGGTGGGCAGGACTGTTGACCAGTGTTATTCAGCGAGATAGAGAAATGAAGAGCTGTACTCACCCTTGCTACATCTGTGAAGTCTTTGAAGTGTTTCCTGCAACGGCTCTAATTCCTGGAGCTGACAGTCTCAGCCACCTCTCTTCAGGCCTGGTGGATGTCATGCTTGGGAATTTTCTTCCCATTCATTGGAAAAAGAACTTCCCTCCTCATCCTCATCTTTTCGACCAGTGCCTTCAGGGAGGTCTGATAGAACTTGATGGCTTGATTCAGACTCATTGGGCTGGATTTTAATTCAGGGGCGGGCTGGGGTCGTGTAATCCGCATTTCGTGTTATCCACCCGAATCTAAATCAATGTGGGAAATTGATGTGATTTTAACTTAATTGGCCAATTGAGTTCCAACGTGTGGGAACCCATGGCAAATGAGTTTTTCCAGTCTGAAAGTCGCCTCCGATGACGTCATCATTGCTGCTGCATTTAAGGTCTGCAACAAGCCTTGCTTCTTCTGCAGACTGCCAACCTTTTGGCCTTTTATGCTACAGGGACCTGGAGGGAGAACGACCAGCGAGAGACCTAGGGCTGCTCCGAGGTTTGAAGACGTTGCCCTGCAGGCTTTAGTTGCTTCAGGGAGGAAGAAGCCTCCCCAGCAGACCAAGGCTGTGTGGATCCAGGTGGCAGAGGAGGCCAACTCATTATCAGTAACCCGCAGAACCTGGATTCAATGCAGGAAGAGATTTCATGACCATTTGCACACTGGAAAAGTGAGTATGAATTTCCCATCACCCTTTCCTCACCAGCACTCAGCTTTAGCAATCTCTTCCTCCACATCCCACTTGACACTGACATCCATGCACCCTTACCCATTCCCGCTCTCTCTATGGTCACATTCACCTAACTATTCGACTATGCAGCTCTCACACTCCCTATCACTGTGATGCTATGAAAACAACTGACAACACACAGGGGGGGCCCTTGGTCTTGCCACCTCACTCCATCTTTGTCTCCTTCTAAGTATCTATGCTATGGAATCTCTACACTCACTCCTTCATTCTCATCAACCTCCACTTGTCTCCCTCATTGCAGGAAAAGAGAGCACACAATAAGCGAGAAAGAGCGAGGACAGGAGGAGGGCCACCCTCAGTAGCCCACCTCACCCCCTGGGAAGAGACGGTCCTGCAGATCGTAGGAGTGGAGGAAGATGCACAAGTGGGGGATGGACAGAGGGGTGCATCACAGCGAGCTGGTGACAGAATAGTTTTCCATCTCTCTCATTGACATTGCATGAGTAGCTGGTAATGATTCTGAAGCTCTAACAGATGGACTAATGATCATCTGCAATATGCAATGTGCATGTAACCTTGTTATCACATCTCTGACTCTTTCCTTTACTCCCCCACAGGACCATCGCAAGCATCCGTCCCCACTAGCCAAGAGGAACAGCATGAGCCTCAAGACTCCTCAGAGGAAGCTGCAACCTCTGAGGGTGCAGCGTCAGCAGAATTCAGCGCACCCAGCACCAGCGCAGACACTCACACCTCGGTGGGACCTTTGGGACATAGAGCAGTGTTGTCACCTGGTTTATCACAGCTCACAAGTGAGCATCAGCAGATTGTGGAGACAGGGACAGCAGTGAAGAGTCCTAGTCGGAGGGCGCAGGACTCTGCCAGCTCGGCTCAGCTGCATGTCGACCCTCTGCCTCTGGGTCCATCCATAAGATCAGCGGTGCTGGAACTCCAGGAACAGATGCAGGAGTCTCTGGCAGGTTTTGACTCCAGGGTCACTGCGAGTGTGGAGCAAATGGAGGAGTCCATAGCGAACATGAGCAGATCCTTTGTGGAGTCATTGGTGCATGAACGCATCACCATGGAAAGGATGGCAACCTCCATGGAGGTGATAAGTCACCAGAGTGCAGAAAACATGGTGAGTGTTCAGAATAGAATGACATCTCTAGATGAGCTGTAGGGGGTGGCGTGTGCCCAGCCAGCTTCACCTCTGACTGTCTTTGAGCGGTTCGAATCGCTCCTACACCCCTGGGTTCTATCCTTATCCCACCCCCTATACCTAACTAGATTAAGCTATGAGGGACCAAGAATTCATGCTCACCAATCCGAAACCTGTTGCTTTAACCGGTGGGGTTTTGAGGTCCGCTCTTGCTGTCCTTTGGGGTATCCTGTCACCATGTGGTCTCAGGGCGTGGTGCTGAACTTGTTTGTGCGAAGCACCCTCGTTTTCCTCAGCTACCATCGTCGTCGAGTCGCGATGGGTTTTCTTCTTCTTCTTCCTCGGGTGGTCGTCGACGGTATTGCTGTGATTGGGGGTCGGTTGGCGGTCTTTACCGTCGAAATGATTTTGCTATCAAGACTTCGAATGCCAGTTTATTCTTAAACTCGGCTATTCTTGTCGATTGATTTTGCTACCCATTCTTTGAATGCCAGCTTATTCTTCAACCTGGGCTATGACTCTGGGGTTTCACTGTCCATGCATGTAAATGCCAACTTATTTCTTCAAAACGCCAGCTTATAACTAGGTGTTTGTCCCCCAACGCATCTTTCCGCTGCCCTTCTCTGCTCTTATCGGTTTACCGTATTCTTCGTCTCGTCTCGTCTCATCTGCCTGTTTGTGGCCTGTGTGTCCTGTGTGCTTTTGAATCGGGTCTGTTCTCCTCCCACGTTTGGCCCCGGTGTAATGGGCGTCCTTGGTGTTGAGCGGCGCGGGGAGCGAGAAGATAGCCTGCCACGAGGCCAGGGCACGAGAACGAGAGGCAGCAGGCCAAGGCCAAAGATGAGGGCAGGAGCAAGAGAGCGATCACCACTGATGGGCCTACAATTATACCTGTTCTTCATTCCTTATCTGTGTGCCAAATCAGGTCAGTCCTTTGTCTAACTTTTGGCGGGCACATTTAAAATGATTACAGCCATTTACTTTAACGATTTCTGGAGTGGTTGTCTCTGGGTCTAATGGCCTCGCTGCCCTGGTTGTTTGTCATTTATAAAACTTAATTGTCCCCATCCTGACTTGATGGCTACTGTGAGCTGTTACCGATTAAATATGCAGAAACCTAATGGCCTCGATTTAGGCCCATTCTAGCCTGATCTGTTTCAAGGTGAATGAATGCCTATTCTGTGTTTGCTTTGGCTGTCTGGCCCCACAGAGTCCTTTCACAGATTCCTGCATTTTACGTTTCGCTTCAGGGCCTGCCTGTCTGCAGAGCCCTGCTATTAAAAAAAATCCTGTCGGTTTTGATCACGAGGTTACAGAAGCCATTTTGGGTACCCTGTTTTTAATAACTTGTCTAAACAGGGACCCTTGATCCATAATTTTGGGGAATGCAGGAATTTTGAGAACCCTACACTCCCCACTGTTGATACTAAACTCGCTTTAAGTATCATCCTGATAAGGTGAGCAAAATTTCCGACCCTCCATAGTCAACCTTCCCCTGTAATTACCTCTCTAATATTCCCACGACACATGCATTTCCCATTCTGTAAAATGTAGTGTACATAGGCATACATAGAATAATTACAGTCGTTTACACACATCCAAGCATGGAGGGGGTCCAACACCCCTGCACCACTTGGTACACATACATCTTTATTAAATCAACACGTCAAAAATCTTTATTAAAAACAACAAAACACAAAAAACAACAATCTTTAATAAGAAATACAAAAAAATTCAAACAGGTGTATCTCCCTCCACCTTAACATAATGTTCCTTCCAGGTCCTCTGGTTTCAGAATTCTAGTATATGACCCTTTCCCTTGCACTGAGTGCAGACTAGGTACAATACTATCCCCAGCTGGCAAACCACGAGGATGTGGGAAGCCAGCCTAATCCACGAAGGCACCTCTATATTATTGAAAATGTCCCACCAGGGTGGAATCACGATGTCCAATATCTTAGCTCCTATCTCTACTGTTTTCTGCTCTTACGTGTAGAAATGTTTCTGCGAGACTATTACTGCTTTGAGTATCTTGGTATGGTGTTCTGGGAGAGGCGGGATTTCATAGCCGAAATGCGCTATGAACTTTTGCAGGTTGGTAAAATTCTCCTTTACAGTGAGGTGAACAGTGGAGTGTTCAGGAATGGGGACAATTCGTTCCTGGGCCACCTGAACTTCTGCTTCGGGTTTAAAACAGAAACTGCTGTCACTAACCGGACACCAGCTATGCTGTCCATGCTGGTAGTGGGGCGCCCCTGTGGTGACACAATATGTCCCACCTCCTATATATGCTACCTGTGGGGGAACTTGGCCTTGTGCCATTGCCTCCATGGTACAATTTATAGGTTTTCGCGCCAACAGCCTTAAACCCACACTGTGGTTTTGAATAGGCGTTCAAGTGCTGGGGACACAGTATTATGTGTGCTCCCCGGCTCCGGCACCCTGAGAGGTCAGTACCTGTCATAGCGTGCTCCCACTTTATGACATAAGGTGGGACCGCTGTGAAACGAATGTGTGCACCCCCTTGAATGACTCCAATGTTCTCTACCCTGTATACCAGTGCGGGTTGGGCTGTCCTACCCATAACCAGCATTCTTACTACTATTCCCATGATGGTGTGGTTGGACCGCCCACAATCCACGGGGACTCGGTAGGCTTCAGAAGCTAGCCGGAGTTGACACGGGCTTAATGCATTCTCAAATGGATGGAGGGCTGTGAGGTGTTTGTTGCTGATCCAGGAGGGGACTAAACCCTGCTTTAAATCCTCCAGATTACTGCGGCCCTCGCCCAGCAACCATGCCCCGTACAGCACGCACACCTCGTTCTGTGCAGCCTGGTCAGAAGCATTTCTGTCTTCTCTTATGAGGGCATTTACAGTCTTTGTGTGCTTCTCCAGCTCGGCTATTATTTCTTTTAAATGGACCGTCATGGCCTGGTCCTCATGTAACTCCAAGCCTACTACCTTATTCTCGTCCATTAATATCTTCCTTAACTGTGTTTTTAAACTGTTTACCTGGGTCTGCAGCTCTATGTCATCCAGACTGTTGATGACAAAGGACCCTGTGTTAAACGCAGTAAAAACATCATTCCATACTCCCCGTTTTTGCCTCCCCGTATTACCAAAGTACTCGCGGTGTGTGGTGCACAGTTCGGTTTAGTCTACATTAGCGAATTCGAACTTGTAAAACTTTCTAAACATGTCCTTTAACAGGGCCTGGTATAGCTGCTCTGTCTCTTTGGGACACCACTCCGGTAAGTGTACCTCAGTGAGGTTTAAAATCACGGAGGCTACCGCGTAGTGTACCCCCTGGTATAGCACCTGAACCATAGGCACTAGTACCAGCCCATTCCCTGGTCCTTTGGTGATGGCAGGGCACCCCTCTCTGTGTGTCCTTGCTGCCTGAGTCGTGGTCAGTGGCTTCCAGGCACGTGCCACTAGCTCAGTGGCTTTGACTGGGGCTGGGTAACGTGGGACTATGCAGGTGTGTAGGTGGGAATCCCACTCTACCCTCCTCCCCTTATCCTGCCATGATGCAGAGAAGATGATAGATATGCCCGTGGGGCAGGCCTTTTATGACCCCCACATACAGACATAAATTCCCTGTTCCGACTCCCACCACTTATCCCAGCATACGCTAGCCCCTCCTTTGGTCCCCGTGACTGTCCGGTGGGTGTCATTCCCCATTCGTTCCCAGTCAGCTGTACAGTCCCCCATGTCTGTGCTCAGCTTCCTGAGCCACCACCACCTTCCCAGGGGAATCTGTCTTCTACAAGTCAGGCACACGCGTTTCCGCTCAGTGACCCTGACCCGAGAGGCCACAACCTGTACGCTGGGGCAGGGGAGGGAGGCCTCCCCATAGGTGAACCCGGTCTGGCTGGAGTACCGGGTGGAGTTGGATCCCAACCACCCGGGCCATCTTCCCTCATGGGCATAGATGGCGGGTCCCTCCGCGCCTTGTTCGCTGCTCCCAGCAGTCACCACTGGAGCCTTCTCTCTCGAGCACCCGTAGATGTGGGAGTCCTCCACGTCACCTCGCTTTCCAACGCTCATCCCCATCAGGGCGAGTAGGAGCACACCCCCCTTCATCCTCAAATCCTTTCCTGCAAAGAGACACAAGAGCATATAGCTAGGTCCCGAGGAGATTCTCTTGCTTGGGTGAAGCATAGTCTGGTCTTGCGACCTCGACTTAAATACAAACATTCTTAAAAATACTACTACAGTTTAAAACTACCCATCACCGTATTTAAACTTAAATTAAACACCCAAACTTAGCAATACAAACTTACATAAAACTATATACATCCGCCGCCCGTCTCCGGGCGGCCAGGCTAATCTCTGTTTGGACTGTGGCACACCACTCCCTTCGGCGTGGCCGCACTGTCCTGTACTTTCGGTCCCTCGCAGCCTGTGTCTGCTGGCTGGGGACCCCTGTCCTTGGACTTCCCCCTAACTCGGGAGGCTGTCCCTTTAAAATAGGGAGCTGGTGACCAAGGTTTCCTTGGCTGGGGCGTCCGTGGGGCCCTTCTGAGGACTTTGGCGGGTGGGGTTTTCTTGGCTGGTGGGCCTTTAACCTGAACCGCTGCCCCTTCCGGTGCAGTCTGTGGGCTTACCACTGCCGCTGGCTGGGGATCCTCGCCCTCAGGTCCCAAATCTGGGTCCGGGGTGGGGCCTTCGACCTCAGGTCCCTCCTCCTCTAAACCTGGGTTAGGGGCGGAGTCTTCGCCCTCGGGTCCCTCCTCATCTGGAGCCCAGAAGAGCGGGGGAGTGTCCCAATCGGTGGGCGGGATGGCCCCTCCCCTTAAGCAAGCCACAGCGCCTGACTGTGCAGTCTGTGAACTTGCTCCCGCTGCAGGCTGAGGATTTCTATCCTCAGACCCTACCTCAACTGGCTGTTTTCTCTTCTCGGGTTTATACAGTTTACACTGATTAATGTGAAACCATTTGGTGTGGCGAGGCATCATAACGGCGTATACCATGGGGCTGGCCTTGTCTACAATGCTGTAGGGCCCCATGTATAATGGTTCCAGACTCCCTACTCGAGCGTAATTCCTCACCATGACCTGATTCCCTACCTCCCACTCGTGGTGTTTTCGGGGTTCTAACAGCAATCGGTTACTCCGATGCTGCTTTCCCATGTTCCCAGCCGCCTGCTCGTGGACCTGCTTAAGGTGCTCGAAAAGGTTTTGGGCGAACCTGTCCCGGTTTACCTCTCTGAACTGACCTTCCGTGAGCACCAGGGTTAGTACATGGGTGGGGGTCCGCATAACCCTGCCAGTCATCAGCTCGTACGGGGAGTACCCCGTGCTTTTTGACTGGCTGGCCCGGATCCCCATCAGAACCAACGGTAGGACCTCGGCCCATTTTTGAGGCGAGTCCACCGTCTCCTTCCTCAACCTTTCCTTTAGGGTCCTAGTCATTCTCTCCACAATCCCTGATGACTGTGGGTTGTGGGCCACGTGCCACTTCCCCTCGATGCCTAGCAGCATAAGGGTATTCTGCATTACCTGCCCGGTAAAATGACTCCCTTGGTCGGACTCCACATATTGTGGTAGCCCCCACCGCGAGAACACCTCCTGGACCAGGATCCTGGCAATACTCAGAGCTGTGGCTGTTCTGCACTTCGTGAACACATCTACCAGGGCTAGGCAGTACTTATAGCCTCCCTGGGAAGTGGGCAGGGGCCCGATGTAGTCGACCTGTATTGACTGCCATGGTCCCTCTACCCTCCTGATGTGTCCCATAGGTACCTTCCTTTTGTGGGGGTCAGGGTTGTTAGCAGCACACACCAGACAGCCGACGCAGAACTCGTGGACATCTTCCCTGAGTTCTTGCCACCATCCTGCCTGTTCCATCCGCTGCCAGGTGGTCTCAGGCCTGGGTTGCCCCGCTCCTGGACCCTCATGGGCCAGTTGAAGGAATTCCCTCCGGTGCTGCTGCGGCACAACCCATTGTTCCCCCCGGAACACCATGCCCTCTTTGGCGGAGAGGGTTGCTGTGCCGTAAGGACCCCCTACCCCTTTTCCCTCAGTCACTGCACTGAGGACCGCCTTGAGGACGGGGTCTTGGGCTTGGTCTGTCTTAAGATCCGGGGCTAAAGCTACCCCTGCACTCCCTTGTGTCCCGTCCCTTTCTCTGACTGCCGCCATGGGTCTGGACCCAAATGGGTCCCAGAAAGTGCCTGTGCGGGCACCCTCCTTGGCGAGCATGTCAGCCTGCTGGTTGCCTTGGCTACGGGGTTCTATGGAGGAATGGGCTTTCACTTTGTGGATGAAAACCTCCCCTTCCTCCCCCACTGCTGCTAGGATCTTTTCCAGCAGGGGTTTCACTGTGAGGGGTCTCCCGTCGGCGGAAGTGTATCTGCGGCGGGACCAGATGGCCAGGTACTCCGTACACGAATTGCACGTAAACATGCTGTCCGAACAAATCGTGTATGGGGTGGGGAAGATTTCGGGGTGTGTAACGACGTACACTATCGCGGACAGTTCGGCCTGCTGGGCGCTCATGGTGCTGGGGAGCTTAATCGCCAGGGCAATGTTTGCCGCTGGGTCATAAACTCCACAACCTGTGAATCGCTCGCCAGCAGATACCGTGCTGGAGCTGTCCACATAGATTTCATGGCCTGTGGGGTGTATCCCGGCCTGTAAACCTATGTCCACTTCCCAAACCCCTTCTATGGAACACCGGTGGGCTGTTCCAGGATATACCAGGTTGGGTGCGAGCTTTGGCTCGCAGAGACCCTTCACCTTGAGGTCCATCTGTGAGAGGAGCAGGGTCCAGTGAGCAATGCGGGCACTGCTCACCGTCCCATCCTTGATCCTCCCATCCAGGAGCATCTGAGTGGGTGTGTGATGGGTGAGGAGGGTGATGGGAGAGGTGCCTGTGAAGATCAGCGATCTTTTCACAGCCCAATGTGTGGCCAAGAGGTGCCGCACACAGTTGGAGTAGCTCCTCTCCACATCCGTGAGTATCCTGGAGGAGTAGACCACCGGCCTCAGCCTGCCATGCCGCCCTTGGAGTAACACAGCACTCAGGCTGTCCCCGCTGGCTGCTACCTCCAGGAAAAACTCTTTCCCCCCATCTATGGCCCATATAGCTGGTGCGGTCTGCAAGTCCTTCTTGAGCCTGACGAATGCTGCCTGGCAACCCTCATTCCAAGCCCACTCCACTCCCTTGTGTAGGAGTTGGAGCAGAGGGGCTGTTGTGGCTGCATAGTCTTCAATGAAGTCCCTGCAGTACCCGGTTAGCCCTAGAAATGACCTCACACCCGTGACTATGTTGGGGACTGGTAACTCTTGTACCGCTTCTCTCCTATCCTTATCTATGGCCCTTTCTCCAGCGCGTACGGTCAGGCCTAGGAATTTCACCTCCTGCTGGCCGATCTGCGCTTTCTTGGGGTTTACTTTAAAACCCTTTTGCCCGAGCAGCTCCAGCAGTTCGGCCAGTAGTGGGCCATGCTCCTCTCTTGAATCAGTGAACAGGAGCAGGTCATCCACATATTGTACCAACTGTCTGGGCTGGCTGAAATCCTTTAAACTGTTTGCCATGCACTGATGAAAAATGCTGGGGCTGTTGTGGAAGCCCTGAGGCAAACAGTTCCAGGTGTACTGTTGCCCTTTAAACGTAAAGGCGAACTTGTACTGATCCTCCCTCCTTAAAGGGATGGACCAAAATCCGTTGGAAATATCCAGCACCATGAAAGTGGTTGCGGACGCTGGGTAACTTCCTATCAGGTCGGCAACTGCTGCTACCGTGGGTGCACAGGCTGGGATGTTACTATTGAGCACCTGATAGTCCACCGTGTCCCTCCAGGAATTGTCCGGCTTTCTAACCGGCCACAGTGGAGAGTTTACGTGGGTGGCTATTGGTCTCAGGACTCCCTGCTGCACTAACGAGGACATGGCTGCTTCCATGTCTGGCTCTGCTTCCTTGGGGAAGTTGTACTGTTTCTGTGGTCGGGCCATGGGGTCCCCATCTACGCTGACCTCAAACCCGTTGACCCTCCCGCAGTCTTGTATGTGTGTGGCAAATGTGGCTAGGTGGGCCTGCACAAATGCCTGGAACTCTTTTGGGGTGTTACTGACCATGAGCTCGAGGTTATAACTCTCTTTGGGCTTCATGGTGCACAGGGTCCCCTTCCCTTCTTTCCCTGGGATTACTACTACCTCGCCGTCCTTTCCTGTACTAGCCCCCCATAGGCAATGATTTCTTAAATCGACCAGGATCCCGTGGCCTACAATAAAGTCAGCTCCCAGGACCCCTCTTCCACCCTCCACTTCCCACTTCATTAGGTCACAGGTCAACTTAGAGCGGAGCGGTCCTAAACGAATGGCGAGCGGGATGGAAAACGAGCCGGCCTGTTCTTTGCCTGTGAATCCCGACAGATTGTATGGAAACCTGTTAGATAGAGGCGAGGTGGTGGGGTTAGCTGAATGGACCATGGTGCATGATGCCCCCGTGTCCAACAGATAGGTCCCCTTCACCTTTTCTACCTCCATTTCCATGAGGGGTCTTTTCCGTTCATTGTACCGAAGGGAGCACAGGTAAACAGGCTGCGCTGGCTCTAGTCAGGGCTGTGGGTTGGATGGGCATATCGGTCCCGGTTCCGGCCTCTCTGGCGGGGGTTGCTCCACCTCCGCTCCCACCTCTGACTCCACCCCTCCTTGCTGCCAGACCTCGCTGAAACCTGGCGCTACGGGTCGTGGTCGTGAGACCTCCTGTTCCTCGACCGGGTCATCCCTGGGCAATACCAGTGCTGTTTGAACCGTTCTCCCCTCGTTCCTCATAAAATCCGGCTGGCCTGCCTTCAGGCTTATGAGGCATACCATGCCTTTTGCCTTCCTCAGGGCCAAGCTCAGATTTTCTATCTGTTCCTTGCAGGGGCCATGATCTGCATCTTCAAACCCCTATTCACTCGCTAACTTTTAAGCTGCCTTTACCTCTTTTACCTTCTCCTCCTGTTCTCTCACTTGCCTTGCTAGGCGGGCGTTCTTTTCCTGCAACCTCAACTCATTACCCTTGGCTTCGGTGACTTGGCACTGTAGGTATTCCAACGTGGCCTTATGTTCTCCCATTAAATGCACCCTTTCCTGATTCAGGGCCTGCAATGCTACCAGTAACTTCTCCCCTGCTAAAGCCTTGTCCTGGATCTCCAGGGCTGACTCCTTTAACTCAGCTGCCTGTGCTGCAATGAGCCTGTCCAAAAGCTGGACCTGCTTTTTCAAACACTTCAGCCAGACTGCCTTCTCCAGGATTTTTTGTGCTCCCTCCCTTCTGTCCACTTAGCTGCAGACGCCCAGACCTTAACAGATTGGTGATCCACTTCTTTGTGATATTCAACTTACTAAACACATAATCAGAAATCCTTTCCTCCATCATGGTTAGCTCATCTGAACCATTGTCTACTGTATCGCACCCCTGTTGCCGGAGTCCTGCCGCGGTCGCCATTTCTGTAGGGGGTGGCGTGTGCCCAGTCAGCTTCACCTCTGACTGTCTTTGAGCGGTTTGAATCGCTCCCACACCCCTGGATTCTAGGTACAGGCAGCGATACAGAAAATCGAGTAGACAAGTGGTTTGGTGCAAGAAAACCAAAATGTTATTAAAAACAGAATAAAGCACAATCTTATGAGAATTACTGGTATGAATACAGGCATAAACAATTACACTTATATGGGAATGGGGAACACACGGCACATCGAGGGAAACAGATACATTAAAAATCCCCTTATCCTTATCCCACCCCCTATACCTAACTAGATTAAGCTATGAGGGGCCAGGAATTCATGCTCACCAATCCGAAACCTGTTGCTTTAACTGGTGGGGTTTTGAGGTCTGCTCTTGCTGTCCTTTGGGGTATCCAGTCACCACGTGGTCTCAGGGCGTGGCGCTGAAGTTGTTTGTGCGAAGCACCCTCCTTTTCCTCAGCTACCGTCATCGTCGAGTCGCGATGGGTTTTCTTCTTCTTCCTCGGGTGGTCGTCGATGGTATTGCTGCGGTTGGGGGTCGGTTGGCGGTCTTTACCATCTAAATGATTTTGCTATCCAAGCTTCGAACGCCAGTTTATTCTTAAACTGGGCTATTCTTGTCCATTGATTTTGCTATCCGTTCTTTGAACGCCAGCTTATTCTTCAACCTGGGCTATGACTCTGGGGTTTTACTGTCCATGCATGTAAACGCCAACTTATTTCTTCAAAACGCCAGCTTATAACTAGGCGTTTGTCCCCCAATGCGTCGTTCTGCTGCCCTTCTCTGCTCTTATCGGTTTACCATATTCTTCGTCTCATCTCGTCTCATCTGCCCGTTTGTGTCCTGTGTGTCCTGTGTGCTTTCGAATCGGATCCATTCTCCTCCCGCATTTGGCCCCGGTGTAATGGGCGTCCTTGGTGTTGAGCGGCGCGGGGAGCGAGAAGATAGCCTGCCACGAGGCCAGGACACGAGAACGAGAGGCAGCAGGCCAAGGCCAAAGTTGAGGGCAGGAGCAAGAGAGTGATTACCACTGATGGGCCTACAATTATACCCGTTCTTCACTCGTTATCTGTGCGCCAAATCAGGTCAGTCCTTTGTCTAACTTTTGGCGGGCTCGTTTAAAATGATTACAGCCATTTAATTTAACGACTTCTGGAGTGGTTGTCTCTGGGTCTAATGACCTCGATGTCCTGGTTGTTTGTCATTTATAAAACTTAATTGTCCCCATCCTGACTTGATGGATACTGTGAGCTGTTACCGATTAAATATGCAGAAACCTAATGGTCTCGATTTAGGCCCATTCTAGCCTGATCTGTTTCAAGGTGAATGAATGCCTATTCTGTGTTTGCTTTGGCTGTCTGGCCCCACAGAGTCCTTTCACAGATTCCTGCATTTTACGTTTCGCTTCAGGGCCTGCCTGTCTGCAGAGCCCTGCTATTAAAAAAAAAATCCTGTTGGTTTTGGTCACGAGGTTACAGAAGCCATTTTGGGTACCCTGTTTTTAATAACTTGTCCAAACAGGGCCCGTTGATCCATAATTTTGGGGAATGCGGGAATTTTGAGAACTCTACAGAGTGGTGGTCATCAGTGAACATTGAAACCAGACCTTCATGGAAGTCCTTCTGTGTAGGACTGCCAGTGCAGATACAGGTCCCCATGGCCCCCCTGATGTTCAGCAAGGTGCTCTCAAGCCACTTGCAAGCGCTGAGGGGGACCTGACCCATGAGCGGGAAGTTGGTGGCAGACATCAAGGAAGTGGGGGCTCCTCTCCAAGCGCTCACACTTCCATGCCACTGCAGAGCCGTCGGTCAGAGCCCCACCAGAGTCCACACCCATCTGAGATCGGCGTCTCAACCCCTGCACAGCCGCAGGAGCAGCAGACTGTTGCCAAGCCCTTACAGGTTTGCAACCCCAGAGGACGCCTGCCAAAGATGTCGAGACAGGAGCAGCAGAAAAGTGAGCAAGGGGCCTCCACATCTGCTGAAGCCACAGGGGAAGTACCACGTAGGAGCACGCGTAAGAGAAAGACACTGCACAAATAGTCACAAGGGTAGTCACTTGGGTGAAATTTGATGTTTTATGTGAAAAAGCCATCAGAATAATGTAATTTAAAAATCTGATGGCTACTGCTGTAGTAGTGGTGTGTGTCATTTCACGAATGGGACTTTCACATTGATTACTTGCAATTATCAGTATGGTGGTCAAATTGCTAGGAATCCACTGGTCTTTGGCCATTGTCAATGCTCAGGTAAGAAGCTGCAAGGCAAAAGTGCTTGATTGGCTAGGCTAAGCAAATCTGGCCAAGATGAGTGCGTTCCTTGCATCCTGGGCAGCAATATTCTCGCGTACTGCTGCCGCTGGTTGATGGGCCTCTGTAAGATGTTCATTTTCGCTCTCCTCCTCCTCCTCCTCCTCATCTGAGGAGGATATGTGACGAGCCACTTGGTCCTCAGGAATCTGCAAGCCACGACTCTGTGCCATGTTGTGAAGTGCACAGCAAACCACGATGACTCTGGAGACCCTGGCTGCTGAGTACTGCAGGGCTCCACCTGATCTATCCAGGCATCTGAAACGCATCTTCAGCAGACCGATGGTTTGCTTGATTATGGCTCTGGTGGACATGTGGCTGGAGTTGTAGCTCTCCTCAGCTTCGTTGGATGGGCTCCTCAATGGCGTCATTAGCCACGTCTTCAGGGGATAGCCCTTGTCTCCAAGTAGCCATCTGTTAAGTTGGTCTGGCGGACTGAACAGTGGAGGCACACGAGACTGGCGCAGTATGAAGGAGTCATAGCAACTGCCAGGGTGCTTGGCACAAACATGCAAAATTTCCTTCTTGTGCTCACACACCAGCTGAATGTTAAGGGAGTGGAAGCCCTTGCCGTTGACAAAAATACCTGGATTGCGATGGGGTGCCTTAAGGGCCACATGTGTGCAGTCAACGATGCCCTGCACCTTTGGAAAGCCTGCCAGATTAGCTAATCCAACCGCACGCGCCGTGACACTTGCTTGATCCTTGGTAAAATGGATGTGATTGTGCGTGATGGCAAAGAGGGCATCGGTTACATGCGTGATGCAAGTGTGTGCGGCCACCTGGGAGATGCCGCTGATGTCTGCTGCTGATCCCTGGAATGAGCCTAAGGCAAAAAAGTTGAGTGCGGTGGTGACTTTGACGGCCACTGGTAGGGGTTGTCCACCTGGTCCTCTGGCCTGCAGGTGTTGCTGCAGCATTGTGCAGATGTCACCCACTACCTCTCGCGAAAGTCGGAGCCGCCTTTGGCACTGCTGCTCAGACATGTTGAGGTAGCTGACCCTGTGCCTGTAGACCCTGTTTGGGGGGTATCTCCTGCACCAACGGGCTTCCCTGCGCTGGCCCCTTCTGGCCTGTGCATCTTCAGGTGGGTGAGCAGCAGCTTGGTGCTCCTGTTGTTGCTGCTGCTGTTGGTGCTGCTGTTGGTGCTGGTTCTGCTGGTGCTGCGGCTGGTCTTCGTCCTCATCTACTGTCCAGAAGGGAAGGAAATAAATGGCTTCTGGTATATGTCTCAGTTGAGGAAGCGCTCAGTGAAGGTGGAGAGAAGAAGGGTTTCTCAGGAGTTCATACTGGAGATGTGTGTGAGGCTCCAACCTTCCACAGCCTGGCAAATGTTGCCCCAGACCTGAAACAACAAAATCCTGCCACCTGCAAATGATGGCTGATCAAATCTCCTCTTTAATGGTTCAGCTGCAGCTGATAGTCAGCAATTCAATTATGCTCCCGCCAGGTTTCACCGTCGTGTTTCAGAACAGGCGTGTTTCTCGTGGGAAAGGGGTTAAAATCGCAAAGGCCTTTCAAAATGGCATTATAGAGGCAATTTAGTGCTTGTTAAGGGCCTTAACAGTCTATCCCGCCTCTTGGCGGCAGGACCATTAGACACGAATGAATGAAAATTGCTTGGAGGTGGGATGGGGGCAGGGTTCGACCCGCACGCCAGTTTTTGCAATTTTAACCCCCCACACGCCTCCAATCCCGCCTCCACAGCCCAATGAAAATCCTGCCCATTAAGTTACTCCTTTTGTAGCAATCTTCCAGAAGTGAATGCAACATCCCTTTAAGAGGTGCATTCCCACTTCAAAAAGGAATTCGGAGGCCCACTGGAAATTACTCCCAGAAAGTGGGGGGGCTTACAGTTCCCGATTCGATTGATAGGAAAGCCTACCAATCAAATGTTAATGAGCCCAGGGCGTTAAATTACCCTGGGTCTGAAATATGGCCAGCAAGTGCATTTTGGACTCACCTACTCAGCCACCCGGAACCACTCCGGGTTAAAATCAAGCCCAAAAATGATGTTTGCGCTGCTCACGAAATTGACTAGACATTTTGCGACGGCGCTAAACACTACCGCCACGATCTCCTGCACCTGCAGATCGTGACATCAGTCGAGCATGCAACGCCCCGGTAGCGCCTCGGACCGGATATTGAGTGGCACCCCCTGCCTTTCCACCTGCCGCTAGCAACGACAGGTTGAGGGGAACGTTTTGCAGTCGGGAAAGGACTGGGGGAGCGCTATTTAAAGACGACCGCTTCCTGCCTTTTTTGTGGGCGACATTTTTGCATCACGCATTCTGAGAGAGAGAGAGAGACTTTTGAAGAGATTCAATGCTGTGTGAAGGAGTTTTGGGTACTGAGCAGCATTTTGCAGGTTCATTTTGATTTGACCTTCCTTGCATCGATTTAGAAGCGACTATAGGGGCTGCACTCTGAGCTCTTTCCCTGGGCCTCTTCATTGTTCTTTCCAGCAGATTTGATGTACAGGTCTCTCCAGGCCAAGCTTCAAGGCTACAATGAGCAGGGTGTGGATGGGGAGCAAGATTGACCCTCCCCTTTAAGAACTGGCCGGCGCCAGTGTGTCTGTGTTCCATTGCTGACTGACATCACATGCGCTTCGCCAGTGCTCTGAGGTAGCGCCTCTCTCCTCGGCTTTAGCGCCTTAAGAGAGGCGTGTAGTGCCTGATTTAGTGCTCCAATCACCTCCAGGGGTGATAGAAGCCAAGTTTGCAGTCGGAGGTGATAATTAGCATCAGGCGCTAAACATTGCGCCCGCCCGATAATTGCGCCCAAACGGGATGATACCGAATTTCTCCCCCTTGGTTTTAAAGAGGACTTTAAAGATGCAGGGGGAGGTGGAGCAGTTTACAAAAGGAATTCCAAAGTGCAGCTGAAAGCATGACCACCAATGGTGGGGTTAATGCACAAAAGGCTGGAGTTAGAAAAAGGAGAGTTCGCGGAGTAATGTTGGGGGATGTTGTAGGGCTGGAGGAGGTTACAAAGATAGGGAGGGGCAAGGCCATCAAGGGATTTAAACTTGAGCATAAGAATTTTAAATTTGAGGTGTTGGGGGAGCCAGTCTTCCCAATTTTTAACCAACACAGAGTCAGTGGAGATGTTGAGAGGGGTAATGGAGAGGTAGCGTTGTATGTCATCAATGTGTATGTGGAAGTTGACCCTGTGTCTGTGGATGAAGTCACCAAGGGGCAGCATGCAGATGAAGAAGAGCAGGGAGCTAAAGACAGCTCCTTGGGGGACTCCAGAGGTAACGGCGTGGAACTTGTTGCCCTCTGTAACTTGCAAATCATGAGAAAAAAATGTGCTGCCCCACTGATAAACCCTCCTGCCCAATCATGATTATTGGACATGGAGGAATGCAGTAATAACTATTTCTTAATGTGAAACAGTATCTAATTTTTGAAAAGCATTCTTGCAAACTTAACAAACATTACATAATAAGGAAGATTTAAAATTGTCTAGACCCTATAATGGTTATCCTGGGGGAAACTTTGCCATACTTTTGTGACATAAAGCCCTCCTTGGCTTTAGAATCTTTCTCAAGCCATCAATAGACTGATCTGGCATCATTATGGGGCATAGCAACCTTCAAATGTTTAGATCTTTCAATCATTTAAAACAATTTTTGGAGTCTGCATTTAAGCATGATCAATGTTAAACCTTCCATTTTTAAATCCATTCTAAATTATATCACAATGTTTGTAATATAATAGAAATTTAACGTATCAAATCAAGCTGTCATGCCACCAGAGCTATTGCCTGGTTAATCTGTTGCAGGGTATAAATCAATTGATTTTATGCCAGTCTGTCCTCATGACTTGCAATCAGCTAAAAACAATAGTACAAAAGTTTAAGAATTCCAGAAATAGTACAAACATCTGTTGTGCATAAAACATTTACATCTCGCATGTTCTTGAAAATAGAACAAAAAAAGTATATTTAATAGGCAATTTCATGCATTTATTTAGATGATTTCAAAATAATTCTGTACAAGAAAATTACTTTGTCTTAAGCAGCTTAACACTGCTTGAATATTTGTACTTCAGAAGTTGTAACAACACTGGATTCAGTGCAAGTGTGGAATTTCAAAACATTGAAGTACTCAGCAGCCTTGACTAGAATATAAGCATCCAATCACTGGACAAGTGACAGTTTTTAACATTGCCAGCATCAACTACAAATAGAAATATTTGATAGAAATGCCATAGATGGCAGCTTTAGCCTTCCGATGCTGTCACTTGTTTCTGTTTTCCAAGATATAGATTATTCTTCCTTCCTGCAAAACACAAACACGATGAAGGCAAAGGTCACTAAAGGGTTCAAAAAGCCATTCAAAGCGCAATAGAGGAGTAGGGACTCAGAATGATGGAATGACTCTGCTGAAGCACACCAATACAGTCTTGGATCTTTCTAATGGCTTTCACCGGGGAATCAGGGTAGCTTCCTGCCAGAGCTGATAGATTCAGTCCTGTTTTGCTCATTATATTGCGCCGTAAACATGTTTGTGTCTCGCTTGTGAATTGATCGTCGAATAGATGAATGTCTGCCACAGTTACTCGAAGGCAGTTATTGCAGCCAAGCTTGGTCTGCTTATCTTGTGGTCACTTTCATTAGCTCTGCTCAGGTTCTCTTGACCTGCTATTAGTGACTCTAATTTAATTTTTCTCTCTGGTGTCATGGGTTATTTCTTCCATTTGAGCAGATATCTAATTTGTAAACTCCATCACTGTGTAAGGAATTTTCAATGACACATAGTACAAGCTGTGCGTTAAGATTAACACGATACTGGCTATTTATCTTTAGTAATCACTAATTCTAGTTATTTGGATTCAACTGGCAAGTAATACATTAACGTACAGCTTCTGTTTCCTCCGGCAAAAGCATTACAGTATAGCTTTCAAGGGCAGTAATTGTATTTCAGTATTAATATGTCACATATTGCAGCAGTTGTGCTTAAAAACACTTCATACCAGGCACCTGTGTTAACCATCTGTGTTCTGCACCAAGTTGTTAAATAGATTAGACCTGCTAAAATAAGTGAATAATCTTGATCAATTGGGCTTTGACATTTTTTTTGATCCTCTAAAAGGAGTCCCTGATTATGTCATTTAGGTTAAAATTAATCATGAGGCAATATTTCTAAAATGATAAGCGAAATCCATTTTCTTACAATTCATTTATTTTATATTGATGTTTCTAACAATAATTTAAAGTGACAGTGCATTGCAGAGCTAAAGGTAAATAGTACTGAAGATAATAGAGCCTGGTCTTGGCTATAAACCTGGGCCGAAGTGCTCAAGGACTTTAGGTGCTCGCTTTTATCTAAATCAACCACAGGCAGCGAAAATAAACTGAGATTAAAGCTCGTAGCTGTAGTATGGCCGTTAGGCTGTTCACAGGATGACTGCACACTGAAAGGATGCTCCATCTTTTTCCTGGCAGAGTGGATTCTGCTCCACGGAATCATTCCTTCTACTGCTGAAAGGTCACAAAGCAACAGCGTTGATGGTGCTCATGGAGTGGGTCTGGTGTTTAGTTCAAGGAAGAGCCATGGCAGCAAGGCTCTTAATGACAAACCATTGAGAACTGTTCAGTTCCCAAGTTTTGTTTGCCGTTCTGTAGGTCGTTTAACATTTCGGTTTGGAAAGAATATTGTAAACAAAGGCCTGTTCAGAAGTAAATGGCTACTGTTTGAGGAGATTCACCATGTGTCGGAAATAGCTTACACGGCAAGCTGCTAACAAATTCAGTGTTAAAAAAGCTGGATGCCGACAAATCATTTGCATGGATCTGGCAGTTATATTTGCTAATTTATTCAGAAGTAATTGGCTATACTGGCTTTATGCAGAGTTCTTGTAAGGTGATTCTTATGTTGCAATTAACTGATGCCGAAACAATTCAGGCTTCCTTCATTGGATATTTTTGTCCTCAATTTATCATTTCAACCTTTTTACTGTTTCTAATAATGATAATGTAAATGTATTATAATTACTCAGTCATATAAATTTTGGTAATCTGTCGAAGTCTCTATTTAAATACTTGTCAAAAATCATTGAGTTGTTAAGCAAAATAATGATTACAAGATTTTCCCATCAAACAATAGCCTTTACTCTGCCTAAATTCATTTATTTTTGCTCGATTCCACAAACTCCGCTTGTTACTGAAACAAATCTGTTTTTTTTGCCGGAGCAAGAAATAAAAATATATACCTTTTTAATTGTCTTGTCCAATGTTATCATAATATGGCTGTAGGCAACTTGCAGGTCTGCCTCCCACTCACCTGTGACTCTAGGTAGACCTGCTCTTTCCTGTGGCTCTCTGCTCCTGTTTAGACAGGAAAGGTATGTTGCAAGGGAGAGAGACAAAGAAAATTCTGCTCATCTCTGTTTGTCTTTCTCCTTTTGTGTCTGTTCACTGTCTCTTTCTTTGTTTCTGTGTCCTTTTTCATGGTTGACTAGTTACAGAATATTGCCTGTGCTGGAATTGAGCACTGTTCCTTCAAGTGAACACTTCCTTTCACTTGCAGTATGAGTTTTGGGATAGTTGGGTTGACTCCCTGATCAGACATCCCAGCAAGAAAGGGCACTCCCTTGGATGTGAGAGTAAATGGTCCAGGGTGACTTGATGTGTTTTAATTCTTCCTGTGGGGAACTGCTTGCACTATTCTTGCATGAGGCAACAGAGGATGATAAGTGGGGGCTGTGGAACTGTACGCAGCAAGGACCCAATATTTTCAGGAAGGGGTCCAGGGCCACAAACATTCCTTTCATTTGAGACACCAACTTACATATACTTGCTCTTATCTACTATACTGAATAGATAATTCGTGGGGGGGGGGGGTGCTCAGGAGGCCAGGGACGGCAGTGGAGGCAGGTGCTGGCAGGCGGCCAGCAACAAAAACGGCCGACCGGCACCACGCCTTTAAATAGCGCCGCCCTAGCCACAGATAGGCCCCCCTGACCCTGTCAAACATAGCGTCCGGTGATAAGTCAGGGGGCACTACTGAAGATCGCGGCCGGGGCTCGAGCGGGGCGCTGCGCGTAGCGATGCACGGGGCACTAACGGTTACCGCCGCTGCTAACCTCCCGCTGAATTTTGCGGGAGGCGCTGTTCGGCGCCCTCTTAGGGCGCTAATGGGAGGCGCAAAGCAACCAAATTTTTCCCCCTTACTTCCCTGTGATTTGCCGCTTTAACTCCCTTTCCCATTCCCACTCTGACTTCTCCATTTTTGCTTCCAACTAGGCTCAACGCAAACTTCTGGAACAGTTCCGCAACCATCTGCCAGGCTTACTGCAGCTGATCCGAACATTGACTTCAGCCCTTGGCTATAGCCTTCATTTTCTCTTCAGCAGGAAGCACTTGTGATATGAGGTAGGTCTGTCAGTGCCTGACAGGAGGGTAGGCAGGTTGACAATTGGGATGGAGAATATTTGCCAGAATGCAGTGCTGGTAGAGGAAGGGGTTGGGGTCTGATCCCATGGTGTTAAACTGTACCTCTACTTGCTACTTTAAGTTTAAATCTGCTGCATTTGCAGTCTTATTTTCTCTTTTCAATTTTCCCCCCATTTTCTCACCTTTTTGTTCGTGAGGGCCTCTCCACTGTCTTTTAACCCTCTTAATTATTTTCACCTTCTTTTGTCCCTTTTATGTCTCTCCATAACTTCACTGATGATCTTTTAACATTTTTCTATTAAGCAGCTTGCAGGACATTCAACTAAATGATCTCCTCTCAGTGATTGGCAAATATGTTGATTTTCTCCCCTCTATTTCCCTTTTCTCTCTATTTTTTCCAATCTTACTAAAATTTCCATTGTATCTTTTAATCTTCAGTTCTGATAAAGGGTGCACATCTGAAACAACAAAACTTGTCTTTTCTTTTTACAAATGCTGACCTGCTATGTATTTTCTGTTTTGATTAATTTTAAATTGATTTTCTACCTGCTTCTGGATTTTATAACTTGCATGTCACTGAGCTAAAGTGAAAATTTGTATTCTGGTATCCATTTTATAGATCCCCTCTTCTTTAAGAGTCTGAGGGGCGAAAACTGGGCATCGTCCATTTTGGGGTGCTAATATCGGCCGGGAGCAAAGTTAAGCGCCTGGCGCTAATTATCGCCTCCGACTGCAAGGTGGTGGTGATTTGAGCGTTAAATCAGGCGCTACACATCTCAGAACGCTACCAAAGCTCAGGCGATGTCAGTTACCATGGAAGCCAGACAGATTGGTGCCGTCCAGTTCTTAAAGGTGTAGGGGGTTTTTGCACAGGCGTGTTCGGGTCAGTCAGCTTTGCCTCTGACTACCTTCTTTGAGCGGTTCGAATCGCTCGCCCCCTGGGTTCTGGACACCGGACTTAGATATAGGCAGCGATACAGAGAAAACTCGAGTAGACAGGTGGTTGGATGCAAACAAAACCAAGATTTTATTGAAGAAGAAAAACTTGATACAATCTTATGGAAAATTATTAGTGTACACTTCTACAGGCAAAAATTACAAGAGAGTCATAATAATACTATACTCATACAGGGAATGGGGAACACACGGCAGATCGAGGGAAAACAAATATCTTAACAATCCCCTTATCCTTATCCCACCCCTTATACCTAACTAGGTTAATCTATGAGGGGTCAGAATTCATGCTCACCAATAAAAGGGGTTTGTTAGACTCAAAACAGCGGTTGGGTTCGGGGTTCGCTCTTGGTGCTCTCTGGAGCCTGCCGTCGTCACGTGGGCTCCGGGTGCTGCAAGGGCGTTGTCCAGGTTCGAGTACCCCAAAGTTACAGTCTCTGCTTGGGTACTTTACCTTGCAGGGATGATTCTTCGCCGACAGCTTGAGTTTGCATGAAGATACTCGCAGGTCGGCTGAGGCTGAAGGCCTGATAATTCGAAGCCTACCCTCAGTTGGCCTTCCCCGGGTGGTCTTCCTCCTCCCCTCATCGCGTCCCGCTTCGCCTGGCCTGAATTGCCCGTGTTTGCCCAACCCGGTGTCAGGGCGAGTCCAGATGGAGTTAGAGAGGGCACGGGCAAAGGCCAGGGGTTAAGCGCAGGACGGGGGAAGAGCAGCAGCCACGAGGGTGAGGGGCCGAAGGACCGGGGAGCGGCAATACCGACAGCAGCCGAGCAGCAGTCTTCTTCTTCTTCTTCCAATGACTACACCCCCCTGATTGCTACCTGGGGGCCTTCAATTATACCTTCGTTGAAAAACCTTATCTGCCCGCCAAATCAGGTTAGTTCTGTTAAATCTGTGAAACTTAAGGTATGGTGTTCTTCAATAAATAGACGGAGACTGCAGATTAACAATCAACAGGTGTTTACTGGATGAGGATAGTCTAAAAACTAACAGTACAGATCCCTACTCAGGGTTTATATACAAGTGTGGTCACTGCCGGTACTACAGTATACAGGAGCTGTAAAAGTAGTTCTCCTCTTAAAGGTACATACACTACAATTCCTCCCCTTTTAGATTAACAGTACCATAACATTCAATTAACAGTTAACACTTTTAACATGCACATTAACTGAAATAGTCCATTTATAGATTCAGTCTTTGGGGCGGCTTCCTGATCCTTTCTGGATAGCGCCTTTCCTGAGTGCCTTGCTCTTGGTGCGGAGGCGATTCTGGCCCCCTGTCGTCAGTTAGTTCATCAGCTTCTGATGCTACTGTTTCTGAGGTAGATGCTACCGGTATGTCGGGTTCATCACCAGGTACGCGAGACATGGGGTTGACTCGTTCTTGTGACGCTAGGATCTGGTCGACATGGCGTCTCACAATGTTCTCCCCAACATCCACTGTGTACATTAGTGGCCCCTGCCGTGTGCATATCGTTCCTGGTTGCCATTTCTCTGTTCGGTAGTCGCGGGCCAAGACAGGTTGTCCTACATTGAAGCTCCTTGTCGGCTTCTCATTGATGTGCTGGAATTGCTTATTCTCAACATTTCTTCGTACATTTGGTCTGAGCAAATCCAGACGAGATCTCAACCTTCGGTTAAAGAACATCATGGCCGGGGTCTGGTTGGTAACTGCATGTGTCGCATTTCTGTAGGCTTGCAGGAAAATGTCCACCTTATGCTGCAGTGGAATGTCGTCATCGCACATGGCCCTTACTGCCTTTTTAAATGCTTGTACGAACCTCTCAGCCAATCCATTTGTGGCTGGATAATACGGGGCGGATGTATAATGCCTTACCCCATTCCTTCTCATAAATTTCCGAAACTCTTCGGACACAAACTGTGGTCTGTTATCAGAGCAAATCTGTTCTGGCAAGCCGTTCCTGGCAAATATGGTCCGTAGGACTGCAATCGTTTTCTCTGTAGTGGTGGAGGACATTTTGATCACCTCAGGCCATTTCGAGTGCGCATCCACTGCTATTAAGAACAGTGAGTCCATGAATGGACCAGCAAAGTCAATATGCACCCGTTGCCATGGAGAGGAGGGCCACTCCCATGGGTGTAGAGGGGCATATGGTGGTGCATTTTGGACCTTCTGGCATCCTGAGCAGCTCTTTGTTAGGTCCTCGATTTGTTGATCGATCCCCGGCCACCACACATAAGCCCTAGCAAGGCTTTTCATTTTCACCCCTCCCAGATGGCCTTCGTGAAGCTCATTGAGCACTCTCTCCCTTAACTTGGGTGGAATTACCACTCGGGATCCACACATCAATGTCCCCTGGCATACTGACAGCTGTTCTCTTCTGGATGAGAATGCTGGCAACAGTGAGTTGCCATATGTTGGCCATCCCTTCACCGTCAAATCATATACCCGAGACAGTGTCGGATAATTTCGGGTCTCCTTCTCTATATCCGCGTTAGTTACTGGCAAGCGTTCAATTATAGTTGAATAAAATATTTCGACAGGGTCCACTGCTGGTACTTCCTCCGCAGTAGGCAGTGGCAGGCGTGATAGCCCATCAGTGTTTCCATGCTGTTTCATGCCCTTATACTCTATTTCATATTGGTTCGCCCCTAGAAAAAGGGACCATCTTTGTAGCCGTTGCGAAGTCATCACCGGAACGCCCTTCTTTGGATTAAAGATGGAGACAAGTGGTTGGTGGTCAGTCAGCAAGGTGAACTTCTGCCCGTGCAGATAGTGGTTGAACTTTTTCACTCCCCATACTAGGCTGAGGGCCTCCCTGTCAATCTGGGCGTAGTTGCGCTCGGCTGAGGTTAGTGACCGAGACGCAAAGGCTACTGGGCTCTCCAACCCGTCTGGGAATTTGTGTGACAGCACCGCTCCAATACCATAGGGTGATGCATCACACGCCAACCGAATTGGTAGTGCTGGGTTGAAATGAGCCAACACCTCTTTTGATGTAATAAATTCTTTACACTTCTGGAAAGCTCGTTTACATTCGTCATTCCACTTCCATGGCACCCCCGTTTGCAGTAGGGTGTTCAGTGGGTGTAATACTGTAGACAAATTTGGTAAGAACTTATGGTAGTAGTTCACCAGCCCGAGGAACGACCTCAGTTGTGACACATTTTCCGGTGCTGGAGCCTTGACTACTGCCTCAATCTTTTCAGGGGACTTATGTAACCCCTCTTCATCAATAACGTGGCCACAATACGAGATCTGCTTCTGGAAAAACTCGCATTTGTGCCGATTAGCTCGTAGCCCATATTCCTTCAATCTAGTGAGCATCTGCTCCAGGTTGGCGAGGTGAGCACTGTCATTTTCGCCCGTGACCAGGATGTCGTCCAAATAACACTGGGTCCCTGGAATCCCTTGCAGGACTTGATCCATTGCCCTTTGCCAAATAGCCGGAGCTGATGCTACCCCGAACACCAGCCGGTTGTATTGGTAGAGACCTTTGTGAGTGTTGATCGTGAGGTATTGTTTTGAGGCTTCTTCTACCTCCATTTGCAGGTACGCCTGGGCCAGATCAATCTTAGTGAAGCATTTTCCTCCAGATAGCAAGGCGAAAATATCTTCAATCCGCGGAAGCAGATATTGTACCGTGTGAAGGACTGTGTTCACTGTCACCTTAAAGTCCCCACAGATGCGAACCTTCTTTGGTTCCCCAGGCGTATTACTCAACGACCTCTTCATTACAGGAACGATGGGTGTAGCCCACTCGCTCCAGTCCACTTTGGACAGTACTCCTGAATGTTCCAAACCTTCCAGCTCTGCTTCGACGGCTGGGCGGATCACATAAGGCACCGGTCTGGCCTTAAAAAAACTTTGGGCTTGCATTTTCCTCTATTTTGATCGTCGCTGTTATGCCTTTTAGTGTTCCGAGTCCCTCCTGGAACACTTCTTGTGCGTCAGTTAGCATTTTTGACAGTCGTCCAGGTGTGACGTCGTCATCCTTTTTGGCCTTTACCGTCAGTGCCTGTATGGAATGCCAATCTAACTGTATCTTCCGGATCCATTCACGTCCTAGTAGTGGTGGTCCTCCATCTGGCAATACATATAGGTCCATTTTTGGTGTTTCCTTGCCGTTGTATATCACGTTCACCCTTATTTTTCCTTTGGGGTAGACTTTTTGCCCCGTGTACGTCTTCAAGACAATCTCTGTATCTCTCAAGGGTATATATGAGAATAGCCGCTTGTAGTCCCTTCGGTTTATGACTGTTAGGGCTGATCCTGTGTCCAATTCCATTTTCACTTGGACTCCGTCTATCTTGAGCGTGACCCAGATAGTTTGGTGATCCTCCATTTTGATTACATTATGTAGCTTCAGACAACCCAGCTCCTTGCTTCCGGAGTCTGTATCACTTTTCTGTTCATCTGAACTACTCTCCGTCACCTTATGTACCTTTTTGTACTTCTCCTGTGGAGATTTCTTGCTGCTGGTTTTCTTTCCCGACCTGCAGACTCTTGCTATGTGTCCTGCTTTTCCACACTCTCTGCACACTTGGTCCTTGAACCAACAATCCTTCTGGTCGTGTGTTGTCCTGCCGCAGCGATAACATAAGAACATAAGAACATAAGAAATAAGAGCAGGAGTAGGCCAATCGGCCCCTTGAGCCTGCTCCGCCATTCAATAAGTTCATGGCTGATCTGATCCTAACCGCCAATCCACTATCACAGAACCATCTCCTGAATCTAACAGAATTAGACACACAAAATAGGAGCAGGATCAGGCTACATGGCCCCATGGCCCGCTCCGCTACCCACAGGGCCATGACCGATCCGAACCTAGACTCATGTCCAAATTCCTGCCCGCTCCCCATAACCCTTAATTCCCTTTACTTCTAGGAAACTGTCTATTTCTGTTTTAAATTTATGTAATGATGTAGCTTCGAAAGCTTTTTGGGGCAGCATATTCCATGGACCTACCACCCTCTGAGTGAAGTAGTTCCTCCTCATCTCAGTTTTGAAAGAGCAGCCCCTTATTCTAAGACTATGCCCCCTAGTTCTAGTTTCACCCATCATCGGGAACATCCTCCCCGCATCCACCCGATCCAACCCCTTCACAATCTTATATGTTTCAATAAGATCGCCTCTCATTCTTCTGAACTCCAATGAGTAGAGTCCCAATCTACTCAACCTCTCCTCATATGTCCATCCCCTCATCCCCGGGATTAACCAAGTGAACCTTCTTTGTACTGACTCGAGAGCAAGTATGTCCTTTCTTAAGTATGGACACCAAAACTGTACGCAATATTCCAGGTGCGGTCTCACCAATACCTTGTACAACTGAAGCAATACCTCCCTATTTTTATATTCTATCCCCCTAGCAATGAAAGCCAACATTCCATTGGCCTTCTTAATCACTTGCTGCACCTGCATACTAACCTTTTGAGTTTCGTGCACCAGGACCCCCAGATCCCTTTGTACTTCAGTACTTTCCAGTTTCTTGCCATTAAGATAATAACTTGCTCTATGATTTTTCCTGCCAAAGTGCATAACCTCACACTTTCCAGTATTGTATTCCATCTGCCAAATCTCTGCCCACTTACTTAGCCTGTCTATGTCCCCTTGCAGGTTTTTTATGTCCTCCTCACTCACTACTTTCCCTCCCATCTTGGTATCAACTGCAAACTTTGATATGTTACACTCGGTCCCCTCCTCCAAATCGTTAATATAGATTGTAAAGAGTTGGGGACCCAGCACTGACCCCTGCGGAACACCACTAGTTACTGATTGCCAGTCTGAGAATGAACCATTTATCCCAACTCTCTGCCTTCTGTTAGATAGCCAATCCTCTATCCATGCCAGAATATTACCCCCAATCCTGTGATTTTTTATCTTAAGCAATAATCTTCTGCGTGGCACCTTGTCAAATGCCTTTTGGAAGTCTAAATACACTACGTCCACTGGTTCCCCTTTATCCACCCTATATGTTACTTCCTCAAAGAACTCCAGCAAATTTGTCAAACATGACTTCCCCTTCATAAAACCATGCTGACTTTGTCCTATTAAATGATGATTATCCAAATGTCCTGTTACTGTCTCCTTAATAATGGACTCCAAAATTTTACCTTCCACAGATGTTAGGCTAACCGGTCTATAGTTTCCAGCCTTCTGTCTACTGCCCTTTTTAAATAAGGGTGTTACATTTGCAGTTTTCCAGTCTGCCGGGACCTTTGCTGAGTCCAGGGAGTTTTGGAAAATTATTACCAATGCATCCACAATCCCTACCGCCACTTCCCTCAAGACCCTAGGATGTAAGCCATCAGGTCCAGGTGATTTATCCGCCTTGAGTCCCATTATTTTACCGAGTACCACTTCCTTAGTGATTTTGATCGTGTTTAGCTCCTCCCCCCCTTTAGCCCCCTGTTTGTCCAGTGTTGGGATATTCTTAGTGCCTTCTACTGTAAAGACTGATACAAAATATTCATTCAGTGTTTTTGTCATCTCCATATTTCCCACCATTAATTTCCCGGTCTCATCCTCTAAGGGACCAACATTTACTTTAGCCACCCTTTTTCTTTTTATATAACTATAAAAACTCTTACTATCTGTTTTTATATTTTTTGCTAATTTACTTTCATAATCTATCTTCCCTTTCTTAATCAATCTTTTTGTTATTTTTTGCTGTCTTTTAAAGTTTTCCCAATCCTCTATCCTCCCACTAGATTTGGCTACCTTATTTGCCCTTGTTTTTAGTCGAATACTATCCTTAATTTCTTTACTTAGCCACGGATGGCTTTCTTTTCTTTTACACCCTTTTCTTCTCAGTGGAATATATATTTTTTGGAAGTTGTAAAATAACTGCTTAAATGTACACCACTGATCATGTATCGTCTTACCCTTTAATCTGTTTTCCCAATCCACTCTACTCAATTCCGCTCTCATACCTTCATAGTCTCCTTTATTCAAGCTTAGCATGCTTGTTTGAGATCCAACCTTCTCACCCTCTCATTGAATATGGAATTCAACCATGTTATGGTCACTCATTCCAAGGGGATCCTTTACTAGGACATTTTTAATTAATCCTGTCTCGTTACACAGGACCAGATCTAAGGTTGCTTGCCCCCTGGTCGGTTCAGTTACATACTGCTCAAGAAACCCATCCCTAATACACTCAATGAACTCATCCTCAAGGCAGCCCTGCCCAATTTGATTTGTCCAATTAATATGATAGTTAAAATCCCCCATAATTATAGATGTTCCCTTATTACAAGCCTCAACTATTTCCTGATTGATACTCCGTCCAACAGAGTTGCCACTGTTCGGAGGCCTATAGACTATGCCCACTAGTGGTTTTTTCCCCTTATTATTCCTTACCTCCACCCAAACTGTTTCATTATCCTGATCTTTTGACCCAATATCATTTCTCTGTATTACAGTGATTCCTTCCTTTATTAACATAGCCACCCCACCTCCCCTTCCTTCCTGCCTGTCCTTCCTGATCGTTAAATAACCTGGTATGTTTAATTCCCAGGCATTGTCACCCTGCAGCCATGTTTCTGTAATGGCCACAAGATCATACCCATATGTAGTTATTTGTGCCATTAACTCGTCTATTTTGTTACGAATGCTACGTGCATTCAGATAGAGAACTTTCAAAGATGTTTTGTGACACTTAGTTCCTGCTTTTGCCCTTCCCTGCTCCATATGACATTTCATTGGTGCTGTATTCTTGCGGTCTCCGTTGTATCTCTGCAGTGCCCCGTGCGGCTGCTTCGTGTGATACTGCCATGCTGAACGTCTTGTCCAGCGTAAGATCCTTTTCTGATAGAAGCCGTTTCTGGGTTCCTTCACTTTGAAGCCCACACACAAACTTGTCCCTTAACGTATCTGCTAGTCCCATTCCAAACTGGCAGTGTTTCGATAGCTTGCGCAGTTCCATTAAATACTCAGCATTACTTTCATCTTTATGCTGGTTCCTTTTGTGAAACTTAAATCTTTCTGCTATCAGCAGCGGTGTGGGGTTTAAGTGGTCCTGTAGGATTGCCACTATGCTTTCAAAATCCTTATCCACTGGCTTCTCTGGGGTTACTAGGTTTCGCAGTAAGCCATACGTTTTTGCACCCATGGAATTCAACAATGCCAGTGCTTTCCTGGCATCTGGCTCTTCATTCGCCTTGCAGTACACTTCAATACGTTCCACATATGTCGCCCAATCTTCGACTTCATTGTCGAACGCTGTGACATTTCCACTCTTCGGCATCCCTGGGTGTGGTTAGGCTGGCTAAAATGGCGTCTCCCGCGCTCTCCCTTCTTCTCCGCTGGCTCAAAATGGCGTCCCCCGCGCTTCCCTTTCTTCCCGCGCTCGCCCTTCTTCTCCGCTGCGGCTTCAAAAATGGCATCTCCCACGCTCTCCCTTCTTTTCTCTGGACGCTGCTCAGCCCTTGAGCCCTGGCTGTGCGCTGCGCGTTTTCCTGCGCGCCTCTCTCGTTGCCGCCGCTCGGTCCTGAACCCCGGCTGTGCTTTACCCTCTCTTTTTGTTTTCCGTCGACGCCACTCGGTCTTCAACCCCCGGCTGCACCCTGTGTGCTTTACCCTCTCTCTTACCCCGTCGACGCTGCTCGGCCTTTTCTGTGCTGTCGGTCGGCTCCAGCCGCCGCTGTCCGGGAAGGGTCTGTGCCGTACCTGTTGCCAGCCTGTTGCTGGATCATCGTGGCTGGAGAACCAAGCCCAGCTCTCAACAGCCTCCCCTGCGGTGCTCACTCTCTGCCAGATGACTGGGCGGTTGCTCGTGGTCGACGTCCGTGCTTCTGGCCTCGACTTTCTTCCACTGTCCTCCAGGAGCGAATCCCTGGGAGGAAATGCAGAGTTGCAGGTAGGTTTGAATCGACCTCGTCGCCACTGTTAAATCTGTGAATCTTAGGGTATGGTGTTCTTCAATAAATAGACGGAGACTGCAGATTAACAATCAACAGGTGTTTACTGGATGAGGGTAGTCAAAAAACTAACAGTACAGATCCCTACTCAGGTGTGGTCACTGCCGGTACTACAGTATACAGGAGCTGTAAAAGTAGTTCTCCTCTTAAAGGTACATACACCTGAAGTTCTTTGTTTTATTTTTGGCGGGCTAGTTAAAATAATGGTAGCAATCTATACTGACGGGTTTTTAGATGGCCGGTAATTACATCTACCGGCCCGATAATTGACTCGTATTGTCCTGAAAGTCCTTGATGGGCTTGTCCGGCCTCGATGGATGTGTTTAATCTGTTTCCCATTATGTGTGCAGACGGTTTGATGGCTTTAACTGTAGGCCTCATTGAATTCAGATCTGCCTCTAATTCGGCCTAATACACAGTTTGTCTGGGTCCCAAATCACAAAGTTCTTTTCACAGGAAACCTGCAGCCTTAGTTTTGATTTCCCTCAAACTGCTTGGGCTGCAGAATCCATTTTGGAGACCCGCAGGCTTTCTGCCATGAGGCACGGACGCCATCTTGGGTACCCTTTTTAATTTCAAAAGAAATGTCCACGCAGGGTCCCTTTTATCGATAATACCCTTCGGGGAAATGCACAAATTTTACATTCCACCCTGTGATACTAAAACTTGCTTGAAGTATCATACTTTTCCAAGGTGAGCAAAATTTTTCTGACCCTCCATAGTCAGCCTTCCCCTGTAATTATCTATCTAATATACCCGCGACACATGCACTTCCCATTCCATGAAAATGTAGTGTACATCAGCATACAAAGAGTAAAATTACAGGCTTTACACACACATCCAAGCATGGAGGGGGTCCTACACCCCTGCACCACTTGGTACATGTATCTTTATTAAACCGCGTCGCAAAAGAAAACAACAAAAGAAAAACCTTTAATTAAAATAAAACACAAAGAAACAACACGTCTTCAATCGAAATACAGGAAAACTTAAACCGGCGTATCTTCCGCCACCTTTACATAATATTCTTTCCAAAAGCTCTGGTTTCGGAATTCTGACCACCGACCTTTTCCCTTACACTGAATGCAAACTAAATACAGCACTATTCCTAACTGGCAAACCACGAGAACGTGAGAAGCCAGTCTGACCCATGAAGGGACCTCTATATTATTGAAAAGGTTCCACCAGGGTGGAGTCACAATATCCAATATCTTAGTCCCTATCGCTGCTGTTTTCTGCTCGAGAGTATAGAAATGTTTCTGTGAAACTATGACGGCTTTTAGAATTTTGGTCAAATGTTCAGGGAGAGGGGGAATTTCGTAGCCAAAGTGCGCTATGTACTTCTGCAAGTTTGTAAAATTCTCCTTCACGGTGAGGTGAACGGTGGAGGGTTCAGGGATGGGGACAATTCACTCCTGGGCCACTCGAACTTCTACCTTGAGTTTAAAACAGAAACTGCTGTCACTAACCGGGCACCAGCTGTGCTGTCTGTGCTGGTAGTGGGACGCACCGGTGGTGACACAGTATGTCCCACCCCCTACCTGCAGAGGAACATGGCCTTGTGCCATTGCCTCCATGGTGCAATTTATAGGCTTCAGGTCAGCAGCTCTGAACCCACACTGCAGTCTTGAGAAGGCATTCAAGTGCTGGGGGCACAGGATTATGTGTGATCCCCGGCTCCAACACCAAAAGGGTGGAGGGCTGCGAGGTGCTTGTTGCTAATCCAGGAGAGGACCAAACCTTGTTTTAAATCCTCCAGGTTACTGCGGCCCTCGCCCAGTAACCACCCCCCGTATAACACGCACACCTCATTGTGCGCAGCTTGGTCAGAAGCATTTCTGTCCTCCCTTATGAGAGCATTTACCATCTTTGCGTGCTTTTCCAACTCGGCTATGATCTCTTTTAAATGGACCATCATGGCCTGGTCCTCATGCAACTCCGAGCCCACTACCTTGTTCTCATCCAGTAATATCCTTTTTAACTGTGTTTTTAAACCGTTTATCTGGGTCTGCAGCTCTATGTCATCCAAGCTGTTGATGACAGAGGACCCAGTGTTAAACGCAGTAAAAACATCATTCCATACACCCCTTCTTTGTCTCCCTGGGTTACCCAAAAATTCTCGGTGTGTGGTGTAGAGTTCGGTCTTGTCCACGTGGGCAAAATCGAACTCGTAAAACTTTCGGAACATGTCTTTTAATAGGGCCTGGTATAACTGCTCTGTTTCTTTGGGGCACCTCTCCGGCAAATGTACCTCGGTGAGATTTAAAATCACGGAGGCTACCGTGTAGTGTACCCCCTGGTACAGCATCTGATCGGTGGCGACTAGTACCAATCCATTCCCTGGTCCCTTGGTGGCGGTGGGGCAATCTTCCCTGGATAACCTCGCCGCTTGCGCCATGGGCGGGGGCTTACGGGGGCAGGTTACCAGCTCAGTGGCATTGTCTGGGATCTGGGAATACGGGACCGCACACACCTTCCAGCTGGCATCCCACCTTATCCCCTTCCCGGTGTTGTGCCACTGCCGGTGGAACATAATGGATATGCCTGCGGGGCAGACCGTCTCTGACCCCCACATACAGATGTAAATCCCTTGGTCCAGTTCCCACCACTTGTCCCAACACACACTCAGTCCTCCATGAGTCCCGGTAATTGTCCGATGGGTGTTATTCCCCAGGCGTTCCCATTCGACTTCAGGCTTCCTCATGTCCTTGCTCAACTTTCAGAGCCACCACCATCGGTCCAGTGGAATGTGCCCTTTGCATGTTAAACATATTCGCTTTCCAGCGGTGGCGCTGATCCTCGTGGAAACGATTCGCACTCGGGGGCACAGGAGGAAGGCTTCCCCGTACGTGAATCCGGTTTGGCTGGAGTACTGAGACGAATTGGACCCCAACCATCCTGGCCACCTTCCCTCGTGGAAGTAGACAGCGGTCTCCTCCGCATCCCGTTTGCCACTCCCATTGGTCGCCAGGGACGCCTTGTCTCCCGAACACCCATAGATGTGGGAGTCTTGGACGTCTCCCCTCCTCTCCTGGCTCATCCCGATTAGGGTGAATAGGACCACAATCCAGTCCACCCCGAACATCTTTCTGCAAAAAGAGGTAAAATCATGCAGCCAGGTCCCAAAGAGATACTCTGGCTTGGTGAGGCATGGTCGGGTCCCGCGACCGCGACTCAAATATATACACTCTCGGCAGATTTCTTATACAAACTACCTAGCACCTTATTTAACCTAAGTTAAACACCCAAACGTAAGTTTAATAATTACACCCACTTAAACTTAAACTTAAACTATACTATATACATCCGCCGCCCGTCTCCGGGCGGCCAGGCTAATCCCTGGTCGGACTGCGCCTCGCCGCTACCCCCGGCCTGACCGCACCATCCTTCATGGTTGGTCCCTTGCAGCCCGAGGCTGCTGGCTGAGGACCTCTGCCCTTGGACCTCTCCCTGGCTCGAGGGGCGGCCCTTGGGAACTGGAGGGCTGGTGACCATGGCTTAAATATATTCAAGAAAGAGTTGGATATATTTCTTGAGGCTAAAGGGATCAAGGGATATGGGGAGAAGGCAGGGACAGGGTACTGAATTTGGATGATCAGCCATGATCTCATTGAATGGCGGAGCAGGCTCGAAGGGCCAAATGGCCTACTCCTGCTCCTATCTTCTATGTTTCTATGTTTCTATGTTTCTATGTTTCTCGGCTGGGGCGTCCATGGGGACTTTCTGGGGGCTTTGGCGGGTGGGGCTTTCTTGGCCGCTGGGCCTTTTACCCGAACTGCTGCTCCCCCAGGCTTGACCCCTCCCGAACCTGGGCTGGGGGTAGGTAAATTTTCGCAGCCTGCTGCTGCGAGCTGAGAGTCTCCACCCCCAGGACCCATGGCTGGGTTCGGGGTGGGGTTTTCGACCTCAGGTCCCTCCCTCTCTACACCTGGGTTAGGGGCGGGGTTTTCGCCCTCAAGTCCCTCCCTCTCGTCTGGATCCCAGAAGAGTGGGGGCGTGTCCCAATCGATGGGCTGAATGGCCCCTCCCTTCAAGCAAGCCACTGCGCCTGCCTGTGTGGTCTGTGAACTCGCTCGTGCTGCAGGCTGAGGATCTTTATCCTCAGACCTTACCCCGACTGGCTGTTTTCCCCTTTCAGGCTGAAACAGTTTGCATTGGTTGATGTGAAACCATTTCGTACGCTGGGGCATCTTCACAGCATACACCATGGGGTTGGCTTTGTCTACAATACTGTAGGGCCCCATGTACAGTGGCTCCAAACCACCTACTCGGGCATAGTTTCTTACCATGACCTGATCTCCTATCTCCCACTCGTGGTGCTTCCTTGGCTCGAGCAGCAATCGGTTGCTCCAATGCTGCCTTCCCATGTTCCCGGCCGCCTGCTCATGGACCTGCTTCAGGTGCTCAAAAAGGTTTCGGGCGAACTTGTCCCGGTTTACCTCCCTGAGCTGACCATCCATGAGCACCGGGGCTAGTACATGGGTGGGGGTCCGCATAACTCTGCCAGTCATCAGCTCGTATGGGGAGTACCCAGTGCTTTTAAACTGGCTGGCTCGGATCCCCATCAAAACCAACGGTAGGACTTCGGCCCATTTACGAGGCGAGTCCACCGTTTCCTTTCTTAACCTTTCCTTAAGGGTCCGGTTCATGCGCTCTACGATCCCTGATGACTGGGGGTTGTGGGCTACGTGCCATTTCCCTTCGATGCCAAGCAGCATCAGGGTGTTCTGCATCACCTGCCCGGTGAAGTGACTCCCTTGGTTGGACTCCACGAATTGTGGCAGTCCCCACCTCGAGAACACTTCTAGGATCCTGGCAGTACCCAGAGCTGTGGCAGTTCTGCAGGGAAAAGCCTCTACCCACTTGGTAAACACATCCACCAGGACTAGGCAGTACTTATAGCCTCCCTGGGCGGTGGGCAGGGGCCCGATGTAGTCGACTTGTATCGAATGCCACGGTCCCTCTACCCTCCTGACGTGTCCCATGGGGACCTTCTTTCTGTGGGGGTCAGGGTTGTTTGCAGCGCACATAAGACAGCCTGCACAGAACTTGTGGACATCGTCCCTGAGTCCCGGCCACCATCCCATCTGTTCCATCCGTTGCCAGGTAGTTTCAGGCCCGGGGTGTCCTGCTCCTGGACCCCCGTGGGCCAGTTGAAGGAATTCCCTCCGGTGCTGCTGCGGCACAACCCACTGTTCCCCCCGGAACAGCATACCCTCTTTAAAGGAGAGAGTCGCTATGCTGTACGGACCTTCTACCTCCTTTCCCTCAGTTATGGCGCTGAGGACTGTTTTGAGGGCGGGGTCTTGGGCTTGGACCGTCTTGAGGTCCGGGGCTAACGCTACTCCTGCATTCCCTTGGGTCCCGTCCCTACCTCTGACCGCCGCCATGGGTCTGGATCCGAATGGGTCCCAGAAAATGCCTGTGCGGGCACCCTCCTTTTCGAGCAAGTCAGCCTGCTGGTTGCCCTGACCGCGAGGTTCTGTGGGGAAATGGGCCTTGTGGATAAAAACCTCTCCTTCCTCCCCCACGGCTGCCAGGATTTTTTCCAGCAGGGGCTTTACTGTGAGGGGTCTCCCGTCCGTGGAGGTATATCCGCGGCGGGACCAGATGGCCAGGTACTCCGTACACGAATTGCACGTAAACATACTGTCCGAGCAAATCGTGTAGGGAGTGGGGAAGATCTTGGGGTGTGTAACAACCTACACCACCGTGGACAGGTCAGCCTGCTGGGCGCTCATGGTGCTGGGGATCTTGATTGCCAGGGCAATGTTTGCCGCTGGGTCGTAAACTCCACACCCCGTGAGACGCTTGCCAGCCGATACTGTGCTAGAACCGTCTACATAAATCTCACGGCCTGTGGGATGTATCCCGGCCCGTAAACCTATGTTCACTTCCCAAACCGCTTCTATGGAACACCGATGGGCTGTTCCAGGATATACCATGTTGGCTGCGAGCTTTGGCTCACAGAGACCCTTCACCTTCAGATCCATCTGTGAAAAGAGCAAGGTCCAGTGGGCAATGCGGGCACTGCTCACTGTCCCATCCTTGATCCTTCCATCCAGAAGCATTTGGGTGGGTGTGTGATGGGTGAGGAGGGTGATGGGAGAGGTGCCTGTGAAGATCAAGGATCTTTTCACAGCCCAATGTGTGGCCAGAAGATGCCGTTCAGAATTGGAATAGCTCCTTTCCACATCTGTGAGTATTCTGGAGGAGTAGACCACCGGCCGCAGCCGGCCGTGCCGCTCTTGGAGCAGCATAGCACTCAGGCTGTACCCGCTGGCCGCTACCTCCAGGAAAAACTCTTTCCCCCCATCTATGGCTCATAAAGCTGGCGCGGTCTGCAAGTCTTCCTTGAGCCTGACAAATGCTGCCTGGCAACCCTCATCCCACAACCACTCCACTCCCTTGTGTAGGAGTCGGAGCAGAGGGGCTGCGGTAGCTGCATAGTCCTCAATGAAGTCTCTACATTAGCCGGTGAGCCCCAGGAAATACCTCATACCCGTTACTGTGTTGGGGACCGGTAGTTCTGGCACCGCCTCCCTCCTAGCCTTATCTATAGCCCTTTCTCCAGCACGTACGGTGAGACCGAGGAATTTCACCTCCTGCTGGCCGATCTGCGCCTTCTTGGGATTCACCTTGAAACCCTTCTGTTCTAACAGCTCCAGCAGTTCGGCCAATAGTGGGCCATGCTCCTCTTTCGAATCAGTGAACAGGAGCAGGTCATCCACATATTGTACCAACTGTCCGGGCTGGCTAAAGTCCTTCAAACTGTCTGCCATACACTGATGGAAGATGCTTGGGCTATTATGGAAGCCCTGAGACAAGCAGTTCCACGTGTACTGTTGCCCTTTAAACGTAAAGGCAAACTTGTACTGATCCTCCCTCCTTACAGGGATGGACCAAAACCCATTGGAAATATCCAGCACCGTGAAAGTGATCGCGGATGCTGGAATACTTCCAATCAGGTCGGCAACTGCTGCCACTGTGGGTGCACACACTGGGATGTTACTATTGAGCACCCGATAGTCCATCGTGGCCCTCCAGGAATTGTCCAGTTTTCTAACCGGCCACAACGGAGAGTTCACATGGGTGGCTATCGGCCTCAGAACTCCCTGCCGTACTAACGAGGACATGGCTGCTTCCATGTCCAGCTCTGCTTCCCTGGGGAAGTTATACTGTTTCTGTGATCGGGCCATGGGGTCCCCGTCTACTCTGACCTCAAACCCTGTGACCCTCCCGCGTTGTGTTTGTGAGTGGCAAATGCGGCCAGGTGGGCCTGCACAAATGCCTGGAACTCTGGTGGGGTGTTGCTGACCATGAGCCCGAGGTTATAATCCTCTTTGGGTTTCATGGTGCAGAGGGTCCCCTTCCCTTCCTTACCCAGGATAACTACGATCTCACCGTTCTTTACCTTTCCTGCCCCCCAGAGGCAGTGATTCCTTAAGTCCACCAGGATCCCGTGACCTACGATAAAATCAGCCCCCAGGACCCCCCTTCCACTCTCCACTTCCCAATTCATCAGGACGCACATCCACGTGCAGCGGAGCGGTCCTATCCCAATGGCGAGCGGGATGGAAACCGAGCCAGCCTGTTCCTTGCCCGTGAACCCCGATAGACTGTATGGGACCCCGCTAGAGAGAGGTGAGTTGGTGGGGTTAGCTGAGTAGATCACAGTGCGTGATGCCCCCGTGTCCAACAGATAGGTCTCCGCTACCTTTTCCACCTCCATCTCCATCATGGGTCTCCTCCACTCATCATATCGGAGCGAGCACAGATACACAGGCTGCACCGGCTCTAGCCACTGTTGTGGGTGGGACGAGGCTGATGGGGTGAGAGCACCGCTGGTGGCTGCTACTCTCCCCTGGCCAGTCAGTAAGGACCTCATGGCGTCCAAAAGCGACTCAACCTCTGCGGAAGGGGCCCCTAACCCCGCCTTTTGGGCCGGGGCTGTGGGATGCTTTCCCTTGTTATCCTTCCAAGGGTTTTTACACTCCTTCCGCCAGTGACCATCCTTTCCACACCCGTAACAATTGGTCTTTGTGTTGGGGGGGTTACTCCCTTCCTGGTGCCACTCTTTCCTACCCGGTCCGGGTTTTACCTCATGCAGCTTACCCTTGGGTGGGTGTGCATCGGCTCCCCTACCGTTTTTATAGGCCAGAGTGAGCTGCCTAATTACAGTGATCTCTGTGGTCTGGGGATCTTTGGGGCCGAACCAGGCTTCTGCCTTGGCCCGGATCTGTGGCAAGCTGTTCGCCACTAGACAACGGAGCCAATGCGTCAGAGAATCCCTGTTCAGGAATCCCCAGTCCCGCGTCCCCAGGCAGGCTTTCCGGTATACCGGCCACAACCGGTCCCCAAAAAGCCTGCGGGGGTCTCCCCTGAGAGCTGTACCGTCTTCTCCACACGGGAGAAAGGACTTCCCTCATCCATCCCCATGGCCTCCAGAACCGCGTCTCTAAGCTCCTCGTACCCGCTCTGTCCCCTCTTACACTCTTCAGAGAGGGATTGGAGGAGATTACTCTCCAGGGAGAATAGCAGCATCTTGGCCTTTTCAGCGTCATTGCAGTCATTGACGCTGGCGGCCTGCTCTATTTCCCTGAAGTGGATCGAAGGGTCTCCCTTGGCGGAAAGCTTTGTGATATGGTTGACCATAAACCTAAGCTGTTGGGTGTTAAAGGGTAATACGAACTGGTTTTGGAGGGGTCCCTCATCCTCGCCATTGGCGGGTGGGCCGAACCTTCGATGCCGTGCTGGGCACATCGGCTCCGGTTCCGACTTTTCAGGCGGGGGTTGCTCTACCTCCGCCTCCACCTCTGGCTCCACTCTAGGCTCCACCCCGCCTTGCTGCCAAACCTCACTGAAACTTGACGCTATGTGTGGTGGTTGTGAGGTCTCCTCTCTCTCAACCGGGTTGTCCCTAGACACTACCGGTGACACTGGAACTGTTCTCCCCTTGTTCCCCATAAAATCTGCCTGACCTGCCTTTGGGCTTATGAGGCATACCATGCCTTTTGCCTTCCGGAGGGCCCGGCTCAGATTTTCAATTTTCTCTTGGCAGGGGCCGTGGTCTGCCTCCTCAAACCCCTGTTCATTAGCTAGCTTGTAAGCGGCTTTTACTTCCTGTACTTTCTCTTCCTGTTCCCTAACCTGCCTTGCCATGCGGGTGTTTTTCTCCCGCAACCTTGACTCATTTCCCTTGACCTCGGTGACTTGACACCGTAGGTATTCCAACTGGGCCTTGTGCTCCCTTACTAGATGTACTCTTTCTTGGTTCAAAGCCTGCAGAGCTACTAACAACTTTTCCCCCGCGAGAGCCTTATCCTGGATCTCCAGGGCTGACTCCCTTAACTCGATTGCCTGTGCGGCAACGAGCCCGTCCAGAAGCTGGATCTGCTTTTTAAATGCACAAATTTTGCGAATCTTACAATGGGGAGGGGCCATCTTGCTGGCCAGCCACTCCCTGCTCATTGCAGCCTTGAATCTTGACCTGGAGAGACCTCAAAAGCAATTGTGTTGGAAGCACTAATGGATAGGCCCAGGGAAAGAGCTCGGCGCTTAGGAACCTCTAAAGTGGTGCTGAGGGCCAAAACTTCTTAGGACAGCATTTACTCTCTCCAGACGCGTCTCTCCCTCTCAACCTGCGTGTACCAAAACTTTTGCCGACAAGAAAAAGCAGGAAGCGCGTGCCTTTAAATAGTTCTCCCCCAGTCCCTTCCTGACTTGAAAACGTTCCCCTCTACCTGTTGTTCCTAGCGTCAGGCGCTAAGGCAGGGGGCGCGACTCAATATCCGGTCCGGGGCATTGCATGCTTGACTGACATCACGATCTGCGGGCACAGGAGATCGTGGCACTAGTGTTTAGCGCCGCTGCAAAACGACTGGTCAATTTCGATAGCGGTGCAAAAATCACCGTGCTCGGACGCTAAGTTCCTAGTGCCCCCGGAGGCGCTAACCGGAGTAACTAACCAACCGAAATTTTTCCCCTCCTGTTTTGCTGAACTTCTGTGTTTTATGTATAATTGGCTTCTCAGTAATTTTTGAATAATTTGTCTGTTTAAAAACAACACCCCCATCCCTTCAAAATTAATCACAACCTCTCTTCCACCAAGCAGCCCAAACAAGAAAAGGGAAAAAAAACCCTGTTTCATTCTGCACACAGTTTACCTTCTAATGCCCATTATGGATGAATGGAACTTATGGTGAGCCACACTTCTGTCCCCCAAAATGCTTCAATTCTGTTTCGTGTCCTTATTTGCATGCAAGGCATTTCACAATAAAGTTCTCACATGTTCTATGTGAGAGCAATATATGTGCCGTTCAGCCCGGTGAGAATTTTGTTTGTTGGGGATGGGGGGTGGGGTTGAGGTGGGAACTGGGTGGGATTGTTAGACACGAGTTTTGCAGTGCTCGCGTGGCCAATTCTCTTTGGTTAGAACTTTCATCCCACAATAACAGGTTTTGTAACAACAGTCATTGTATTTAAGAACATAAGAGCATAAGAAATAGGAGCAGGAGTTGGCCATATGGCCCCTCAAGCCTGCTCCGCCATTCAATAGGATTATGGCTGTTCATCGACCTCAAAGGTGTGTGGGTTAGGTTGATTGGCCATGATAAAAATTGGCCCTTAGTGTTAGGGGGGATTAAATATGTGGGGTTACGGGGTTACGGGGATAGGGCTTGGGTGGGATGGCTGTCGGTGTAGGGACCGGGTGCTAGGGTTTGGATGATCAGCCATGATCTCGTTGAATGGCGGAGCAGGCTCGAAGGGCCGAATGGCCTACTCCTGCTCCTAGTTTCTATGTTTCTATGTTTCTATGTTTCTAAATCCACTTTCCCGCCCAATCTCATAGTCCCAAAAATCTATCTATCTCAGCCTTGAATATACTCAAAGACTCAGCATCCACAGCTCTCTGGGGCAGAGAATTCCAAAGATTCACAACCCTCTGAGTGAAGATATTCCTCCTCATCTCAATCTTAAATGGCCTACCCCTTATCCTGAGACTATGCCCCCTAGTTCTAGGCTCTCCAGCCAGGGGAAACAACCTCTCAGCATCTACCCTGTCAATCCCCTTCAGAATCTTGTATGTTTCAATGAGATCGCCTCTCATTCTTCCAAACTCCAGAGAGTATAGGCCCATTCTACACAATCTCTCATCATAGGACAGCCCTCTCATCCCAGGGATATACGGGAATGGATTAGGAAAAAAAGGAGGGCTTTTGGTAGATACAAAAGGCTAAAGACGGAGGAAGCCCTAGAGGAGTACAAAAAGTGCAGGGGGATACTTAAAAAAGAAATTAGGAGATCAAGGAGGGGCCATGAAATAACACTGGCAAGCAAAATAAAGGAAAATCCGAAGATGTTTTATAAGTATATTAAGGGTAAGAGGATAACTAGGGAAAAAATAGGGCCCATTAGGGACAAAAGTGGCAATCTGTGTGTGGAGCCGGAAGATGTAGGAGGGGTTCTGAATGAATTTTTTGCGTCTGTTTTCACTATGGAGAAGGACGATGTAGACATAGAAATAGGGCGGGGGGACTGTGATATGCTCGAACATATTAACATCGAGCGGGGGGAGGTATTGGCGGTTTTAGCTGGCCTAAAAATGGATAAATCCCCAGGCCCGGATGAAATGTATCCCAGGCTGCTGTGTGAGGCAAAGGAGGAGATTGTGGGGGCTCTAACACATATATTCAGGACCTCTCTGGCCACAGGGGATGTGCCAGAGGACTGGAGAACCGCTAATGTAGTACCATTATTCAAGAAGGGTAGTAGGGAAAAACCGGGGAACTACAGGCCAGTGAGCCTAACATCAGTGGTAGGAAAATTATTGGAAAAAATCCTGAGGGACAAAATGTGTCTCCACTTGGAGAGGCAAGGATTAATCAGGGATAGTCAACATGGCTTTGTCAAGGGAAGATCATGTCTGACTAATTTGATTGAATTTTTTGAGGGGGTGACTAGGTGTGTGGATGAGGGTAACGCAGTGGATGTGGTATACATGGATTTCAGTAAGGCCTTCGATAAAGTCCCGCACAGGAGACTGGTCAAGAAGGTAAGAGCCCATGGAATCCAGGGTGCCTTGGCACATTGGATACAAAACTGGCTTAGTGGCAGAAGGCAGAGGGTGATGGTCGAAGGTTGTTTTTGTGACTGGAAGCCTGTGGCCAGTGGGGTACCACAGGGATCGGTGCTGGGTCCCTTGCTGTTTGTGGTCTACATTAATGACTTGGATATGAATGTAAAGGGTATGATCAGTAAGTTCGCGGATGATACAAAAATTGGTAGGGTGGTAAATAGCGAGGAGGGTAGCCTCAGTCTGCAGGACGATATAGATGGGTTGGTCAGATGGGCGGAACAGTGGCAAATGGAATTTAACCCGGAAAAGTGCGAGGTGATGCACTTTGGGGGGACTAACAAGGCAAAGGAATACACAATGAATGGAAAGACCCTAGGCAAGACGGAGGGTCAGAGGGATCTGGGTGTGCAAGTACACAGATCCCTGAAGGCGGCGGAACAGGTGGATAAGGTGGTAAAAAAGGCATATGGGATACTTGCCTTCATTAGCCGAGGCATTGAATATAAGAGCAAGGAGGTTATGATGGAGCTGTATAAAACACTGGTTAGGCCACAGCTGGAATATTGTGTGCAGTTCTGGTCGCCACACTACAGGAAGGATGTGATCGCGTTAGAGAGGGTGCAGAGGAGGTTCACCAGGATGTTACCAGGGCTGGAGCGCTTCAGCTATGAAGAGAGACTGGGCAGGTTGGGTTTGTTTTCCTTGGAGCTGAGGAGGCTGAGGGGGGACATGATTGAGGTGTACAAAATTATGAGGGGCATAGATAGGATGGATGCTGAGGAGCTTTTTCCCTTAGTAGAGGGGTCGATAACTAGGGGGCATAGATTCAAGGTAAAGGGCGGGAGGTTTAGAGGAGATTTGAGAAAGAACTTTTTCACCCAGAGGGTGGTTGGAGTCTGGAACTCACTGCCTGAAAGGGTTGTGGAGGCAGAAACCCTCACAACATTTAAGAAGCATTTGGATGTGCACTTGAAATGCCATAGCATACAAGGCTACGGGCCAAATGCTGGAATATGGGATTAGATTAGACAGGGCTTGATGGCCGGCGCGGACACGATGGGCCGAAGGGCCTCTATCCGTGCTGTATTACTCTATGACTCTATGAATCAATCTAGTGAACCATCGTTGCACCGCCTCCAAGGCAAGTATATCCTTCCTCAGATAAGGAGACCAAAACTGTGCACAGTACTCCAGGTGTGATCTCACCAAGGCCCTGTACAATTGTAGCAAGACTTCCCTACTCTTATACTCCAACCCCCTTGCAATAAAGGCCAACATGCCATTTACCTTCCTTATTGCTTGCTGTACCTGCATGCTAGCTTTCTGTGTTTGTTGCACGAGGACACCCAAATCTCTCTGAACACCAACATTTGAAAGTTTTTCACCATTTAAAATATATTTTGTTTTTCTATTCTTCCTACCAAAGTGAATAATCTCACATTCCCCTACATTATACTCCATCTGCCACCTTACTGCCCACTCACTTAGTCTATCTATATCCCTTTACAGACTCTTTGGGCTCAATTTTAATTGCCGAGGCGGGTTGGAGTCGGGTTGCGTGGTGGGCGGGTTCCAAATCCGCTTCCGGCGGGATCAGCTGCCAATGTTCAATTTTGATTTAATGAGCGTGTTGATTTCAATGGGGTGCGCTGGCTGGTCCAATGAGTGCGATCGGGTCAGCTGGCCCGGCTGATGATGTCATCATAGCAGCGACTTTTAAAGCTGCCATTCAGCTTAAGTCGTTCTCTTGTGGATTCCAGGACTCAGTGGTATCGATCTATGCACAATGACTTCTTCCAGAGGTAAGGCAGCTCCTCGATTTAATGATGACTCCCTCCATACTCTTGTGGATGCTGTCAGAGGGCGCAGGGAGTTTCTCTTCCCTCCTGATGGCCGGAGGAAGCCTCCTCAGCAGACCAAGGCAGCCTGGCTGCGCATTGCTGAGGAGGTCAGTGCAAGGTCCAGATGTTCACGCTCATGGATCCAGTGCCACAAAAGGTTTAATGTCTTGTGCAAACATCAAAAGTGAGTATCCCATCTCACTTGCCTTCAATCTGCTTCCCTTCTCTTCTCATCACCTGCACTCTGCATTGTAAGCTTGCTCCCCCACATCCCACCTTACCCTTACTTCCCTTGCACCCTTTCCTATCCATCACTGTCTCTGCACTGAATCACTTCAGCATCCTGCCTATGCACCCTTTAGACTCGCTCTCACTGTTATGCAGCGACAACAACTAACAATGCACAGGGAGCTACCTTCCTCTTGGCGCCTTATCCCATCTTCATCTCCCTCAAAGCTTCTATGGTAGGGATTATTCACACTCACTCCATCACTTGTGTCCCTCCTTGCAGGAAAAGATAGCCCACAATAAGAGGGAGAGAGCACTGACTGGAGGAGGAACACCTACCCTAGCAACATTGACCAGTGTTGAGGAGGCTGCATATGAGATTGTTGGAGGTGGCAAGGACCTGGAAGTGGGCGATGGAGAGATGGGCACACTAGAGGAAGCTGGTGACATAATAGAGTTTCATCCCTCTTAGACTGCAATGGCATATGATGTTCAAAGAGAATTGCGTTGTATCTTCTGCTCAAAAGAATGTTTGCTACATCAAAATCAGATGTCTAAATCATGCCTTTAATCTCCCACAGGACCATCGAGCGCCCCCCTCCCCACGATCCAGGAAGAAAACCCGGACATCTCCTCAGAGGAACCTGAAGCCTCTGAGGGAGCAGCATCACCATGACTAAGCGTACCCAGCACCAGCGCAGCAATGCACACCTCAGTGGGGCCATCATGAGTTAGAGTAGTGTTGTCACCTGGTCTATCACAGCGCACAAGTGAGCATCAGCAGATGGTGGAGACAGTGACAGCAGTGGAGAGTCCTCGGCAGAGGTCACAGCAATCTTCTAGCTCTGCTGAACTGCATGCAGACGCTGTGCCTCTGGGGCCATCCAGAAAAAGAGCGTCTCACGAAATACAGGAACATGTGCACGTGTCTCTGGAAGGGTTTGCCTCCAGGGTTAGTGCGAGTATGGCTAGAATGGAGGAGTCTAACTCTAACATCAGCACTGCCATGGTGGAGGCAATGGCGCATGAACGCACCACCGTGGATAGGATGGCAACCTTCGTGGAAAGGCTGGCTACCTCAGTGGAAAGGATGGCTACCGCCATATGAACATACATATGAACATATGAATTAAGAGCAGGAGTAGACGACTCGGCCCCTCGAGCCTGCTCCGCCATTCAATAAGATCATGGCTGATCTGACTACTCCACATTCCCGCCTACTCCCAATAACCTTTCACCCCCTTGTTTATCTACCTCTGCCTTAAAAATATTCAAAGACTCTGCTTCCACCGCCCTCTGAGGAAGAGAGTTCCAAAGTCTCACAACCCTTTGTGAGAAAAAATTTCTCCTTATCTCTGTCTTAAATGGGTGACCCCTTATTTTTATCAGTGACACCTAGTTCTAGATTCTCCCACAAGAGGAAACATCCTCTCCACATCCACCCTGTCAAGATCCCTCAGGATCTTATATGTTTCAATCAAGTCACCTCTTCCTCTTCTAAACTCCAGCGGATACAAGCCTAGCCTGTCCAACCTTTCCTCATAAGACAACACGCACATTCCAGGTATTAGTCCAGTAAACCTTCTCTGAACTGCTTCCAACACATTTACATCCTTCCTTAAATAAGGAGACCAATACTGTACACAGTACTCCAGATGTGGTCTCGCCAATGCCTTGTATAACTGAAGCATAACCTCCCTACTTTTGTATTCAATTCCCTTCACAATAAACGATAACATTCTATTAGCTTTCCTAATTACTTGCTGTACCTGTATACTAACCTTTTGCAATCCATGATTAGGACACCCAGATCCCTCTGCATCTCAGAGCTCTGCAATATCTCACCATTTAGATAATATGCTTCTTTTTTATTCTTCCTGCCAAAATGGACAATTTCACATTTTCCCACATTATACTTCATTTGCCCACTCACTTAACCTATCTATATCCCTTTGTAGCCTCCTTATGTCCTCTTCACAATTTACTTTTCTACCTATCATTGTGTCATCAGCAAATTTAGCAACCATACCTTCGGTCCTTTCACCCAAATCATTTATATACATTGCAAAAAGTTGAGGCCTCAGCACTGATCCCAGTGGCACACCACTCGTTACATCTTGCCAAACAGAAAATGACCCATTTATGCCTACTCTCTGTTTCCTGTTAGCTAGACAATCTTCTATCCATGCCAATATGTTACCCCCTACACCATGATCTTTTATTTTCTGCAATAACCTTTGATGTGGCACCTTATCAAATGCCTTCTGGAAATCTAAGTACAGTACATCTGTGAAGGAATAAGCCATATTTCAGAAAAATACACCATCATATGAAGAGATTTCTGATATTAAAACATGACGTACCGGGTTTAAAAATCAACGACACAAGCTGTGCAAACAGGCTTCTGAGATGGGATGGTTTGATAACACAAAAGTTGTAAACACCACAAACTTTTGAAATGGGAATTGGTTAAAATACTAAAATAATGGCCCTATTTAAATCGCAGTTTTTTGCTTCCAGAGAGTCTGAGGTTTGGAACCAACACAATGGAATGACCCAAGTAAAGTGTTAAAAACTGACACGTTGAACAGAAACACAGAAACATTAAAAGAGGCATGTGCCTTTGAAAAGATGACATCAAGTAAAAGAAACACCTGCTGATCAAATAGTTCTTATGTTAAACTTGAAAGACAGGAGACATAATTCTTAATACAACCATTGAGATAGCTAGAAAACATGTATATACTCGGTTGAAGTGTCTTTAATTTACATGTTGTAAATATGATACCAACAGAACACTTTGAAGATATGACTTCAATAGATACACCAAGCAATTACATGGTTTTTGTATAGAACTTGGAACACCACGGAGACAGGAGTCTGCTAATAACCAGTTAAGCCAATATTAAGAATTGAATAGAAGTCCTTCGATAAGAATGGCATCAAAGAGATAAATCTGAAATAACAATTTTATGATAAGTTTTTGGACCACCTATAGGTAGAGACATAATTATGCATGCAGCAGCTAAATTGGCAGTAAGAATAGAAAAAAAGTCAACAGAGAGATGACTAGAGATAATTAGCTTACATCAGCAGAAAACTTCAAGAATAAACCACTAAAAAGAGGTATAAAAATAGAGCTTTTTCATATAGACAGTCAGAAGTCGCTGGGAAGGGGCAAGTGATTCTCAGCTTCAGACCACTTTATAAGCCTACAACTCTGAGTCTCGGGTAATCAAGGTATTTGATTTTGGTGGATATCCTGGATTAGAGTTAAGAATAAGAAATGTAAAAATGTACAAAGTTAAGATTTGAGAATAAGGATCTCTGAGGATAAAAAATGTAAGCTATTTGTTTTTGAACTGTTAATGTTGCGATTGACTCAACAGCTGTTAACTGTATGTCAGTTCTTAAATAAATCTATATAGTTTTAGAATTGTCTCAAGTAGTATTTCTGTATCAATCTCGTGAACTCAATTTCTGTACACTCTTTTGTGAGGAGTTGCAGAATTCTGGGGGATATTCTGAACCCTCATAATATCCGAAAGATTACAGCCTAGTTAAACGTAATAAAAGTGCTATCTGGAGGATGGTAACAACTTCACGTCATTCCTTTCCTTTAGGGAGAGATAGTCTGAACCTTCAGACCCAATTAAGCGTCTTATAGAATTCGGCTATCTTTAACTTTAGTTGAAGGCGAACGTCTGGGGAACACGCCGGATCTAGGGTAGCCCAAAAAGGGCTAGGACTAGTAATTATCCCTTCACATCCACCGGTTCCCCTTTATCCACAGCACATGTTACTTCCTCAAAGAACTCCAATAAATTGGTTAAACATGATTTTCCTTCCACAAAACCATGTTGACTCTGCCTGATTACCTTGAACTTTTCTAAGTGCCCTGCTATAACGTCTTTAATAATAGCTTCTAACATCTTCCCTATGACAGATGTTAAGCTAACTGGCCTATAGTTTCCTGCTTTCTGTCTCCCTCCCTGTTTGAATAAAGGAGTTACGTTCACTATTTTCCAATCTAATGGAACCTTACCCAAATTTAGGGAATTTTGGAAAATTAAAACCAACGTATCAACTATCTCACTAGTCACTTCTTTTAAGACCCGAGGATGAAGTCCATCAGGAACCAGGGACTTGTCAGCCTGCAGCTCCAACAATTTGCTCAGTACCATTTCCCTGGTGATTGTAATTTTCTTGAGTTCCTCCCTCCCTTCCATTTCCTGATTTACAGCTATTTCTGGGATGTTACTTGTATCCTCTATAGTGAAGACCGATGCAAAATACCTGTTCAACTGCCATCTCCTTATTTTCCATTATTAGTTTCCCAGACTCACTTTCTATAGGACCAAAGCTTAATTTGTTAACTCTTTTATTTTTTAAATACCTATAGAAACTCTTAGGGCTGGATTTTCATTCAGAAGTCGGATTGGAGGCGGGACTACAACTTTCGGGGTTGTAGTCCCGCCTTCATCGAGATGTGGCCAATCCATGCGATTTTAACTTGATTGACCTTGTTCAGCCCGCCCAGCGGGCTCAGCAGGCCAATTAAGGACCACCCGGCAACAGGTGATGTCACAGACTGAAATTTCATCTGTCAAGACGTTTTGACAGATGAAATATCAGTGTTTGAAAGCTGTTTGAAGCTGTCAAACACTGACAGTCTTACTTTTAACATGAGTCCTTCTCCACAGACTCAGTTAGAAATCTCTCCAACACAGAAAGCTGCAGGCTGTCACTTTTGACAGATCGCCCGCACGCCTCCAAACCCGACTCCACGGCACACTGAAAATCGAGCCCTTACTATCTGTTTTTATATTTCTAGCTAGCTTTCTCTCGAACTCTAATTTTTCTCTCCTTATTAATCTTTTAAGTCATTCTTTGCCATGGAGGAAATAAGTCACCAGAGTCAGGAAAACATGGTGACTGTTCAAAATAGAATGTCATCTCTGGAGGAGCAATGGGAAGCTATTGAGCAGAGAGACCAGAGCTTCATGGACGTCCTTGTGATGAGGATTGCTAGTACAGATACGGGTCCTCATAGTCCCCCTGATTTGCAGCGAGATGCTCTCCAGCCACTTGCCAGCACTGAGGTGTGGCTAACCCATGAGAGGGATGTTGTTGACAGGACACAAGGAAATGTGGGCACCTCTCAAAGCGCTCACATGACCATGCCACTGCGGAGCCCTCAGGCAGAGACCCACTTTGCGGAGACAGCTGAGATGGCCGTTTCAGCCCCTGCACAGCCGCAGGAAGAGCAGATAGTTGAAGAGCCCTCCCAGGCTCCCAAACTCAGAGGATGCTCACCAAAGGCATCTAAGCAGGCGCAGCATCCTAGTCAGCAAGTTGCCTCTACACCTGCTGAAGCTACAGGGGAGGCACCACGTAGAAGCATGCATAAGAGAAAGATTAAGCACCTATAGTCACAAGGGGAGTCACTTGGTTGTTTTGTCTTTTTTTTCTGACTTGTTGGTTTATTATCCTTTTGTCATGTGTAAAAGAAAAATTATGGCAAACAGTTGATTGTGTGGCCTATGTGTTCTGGGAAATGGCAGAAGTGCATTGAGGGCTCAGGGCGACTTGCTTTTGTAATGTTTATGGTGAAAGTGATAGGAAATAACAGGGCATAGCAGAGATGATGTATGACATTGGACAAATGTCGCGTGCAATTACAGAGGCATATGGTAGCCACCTATGGTTGAAGAGTAAGCTTATGCTAATATGGCATGGCAGTGTGCATACCCTGCTTGATGTGCAGCAGTGAACTGGAGGGACGATGCATTGGTCACAACAGGGCATGCAAGGCACTCCTTGTCCTCCTCCTCTTCCCAGGAGATCTGCGCTGAGCCACACAGCTGCTGCTCCTCCGATTATGAGGGCCAGGATGAGGCGGCATAAATTTTTCTCATCCCCTTGCAATAGATTTCATTTGAGGCAACAAGCTTAACATAGAAACATAGAAGATAGCAGCAGGAGTAGGCCATTCGGCCCCTCGAGCCTGCTCCTCCATTCAATGCGATCATGGCTGATCATCCAAATTCAGTACCCTGTCCCTGCTTTCTCCCCATATCCCTTGATCCCCTTCACCTTAAGAAATATATCTAACTCCTTCTTGAATATATTTAATGAATTGGCCTCAACTGTCTTCTGTGGTGGAGAATTCCACAGGTTCACCACTCTCTGGGTGAAGAAATTCCTCCTCATCTCAGTCCTAAATGGCTTACCCCTTATCTTTAGACTGTGACCCCTGGTTCTGGATTCCCCCGCCATTGGGAACAGCCTTCCTGCATCTAGTCTGTCTAGTCCTGTTAGAATTTTATAAGTTTCAATGAGATCCCCTCTCATTCTTCTAAACTCTAGCGAATGTAAGCCTAATCGACCCAATCTCTCTTCATATGTCATTCCTGCCATCCCAGGTATCAGTCTGGTGACTCTTCGCTGCACTCCCTCCATGGCAAGAACATCCTTCCTCAGATAAGGCGACCAAAACTGCACACAATACTCAAGGTGTGGTCTCACCAAGGCCCTGTACAACTGCAGCAAGACATCCTTGCTCCTGTACTCGAATCCTCTCGCTATGAAGGCCAGCATACCATTTGCCTTCTTAACCGCCTGCTGCACCTGCATGCTTACCTTCAGTGACTGGTGCACAAGGACACCCAAGTCTCATTGCGCTTCCCCTTTTCCCAATCTATTGCTGTTCAGATAATAATCTGCCTTCTTGTTTTTGCCACCAAAGTGGCTAACCTCACATTTATCTATATTATACTGCATCTGCCATGCATCTGCCCAATTACCCAACCTGTCCAAATCGTACTGGAGTTTCTCTGCATCCTCCTCACAGCACACATGCCCACCCAGCTTGTGTCATCTGCAAACTTGGAGATATTACATCTAGTTCCCTCATCTAGATCATTAATATATATTGTGAATAACTGGGGTCCTAGCACCGATCCCTGTGGTACCCCACTAGTCACTGCCTTCCACTCGGAAAAAGACCCATTTATTCCAACTCTTTGCTTCCTGTCTGCCAACCAGTTTTCTATCCAAGTCAGTACCTTACCCCCAATCCCATGTGCTTTAACTTTGCACGCTAGTCTCTTATGCGGGACCTTATCGAAAGCCTTCTGAAAGTCCAAATACACCACATCCACTGGTTCCCCCTTATCTATTCTACCAGTTACATTTACCTTTTGTAAATCCATGTTGACTTTGTCCGATCCTGTCACTGTTTTCCAAGTGCTCTGCTATTACATCTTTTATAATGGACCATCGCATTTTCCCCACTACCAATGTCAGGCTTACCGGTGTATAATTCCCCGTTTTTTCTTTGCCACCTTTTTTAAATAGTGGGGTTACATTAGCTACCCTCCAATCCATTGGAACTGTTCCAGAGTCTATAGAATTTTGGAAGATGACCAGCAATGCATCTACTATTCCTAGGGCCACTTCCTTAAGTACCCTAGGATGTAGGTTATCAGGCCCTGGGGATTTATCGGCCCTCAATCCCATCAATTTCCCTAACACCATTTCCCTACAAATACTGATTTCTATCAGTTCCTCCCTGTCATTAGACCCTATGTTCCCTGACATCTTTGGGAGGTTATTTGTGTCCTCCTTTGTGAAGACAGAACCAAAGTATGTATTTAATTGGTCAGCCATGTCTTTGTTCCCCATTATAAATTCCCCTGATTCTGACTGCAAGGGACCTACGCTTGACTTTACCAATCTTTTTCTCTTCACATATCTATAGAAGCTTGCAAGCGCACAGTCGAAGTGGCCTGAAATAATTCCATTCAGGTCATACTGCAGATGGATGTCAGCTTGAACAGTCACAAGATCAGTAGATGTGCAAAATCTTATCCCATACCTACAAAAGCAAAGTTGTTGCATTTGAATGTCAGCCATGTTTCAGGGGCTCTTTTAAAGTGCTCCCCCAATGTATACAAATCATGTCCTCCAGCAACTCGTCTCCTTGAACGTGGCCTATTTCTGACAAGTCGGGAAACAGGAGCCAGAAGCATGAAAATGGGAAACAACCATAAGAATAGGATTAGCAAGGCAGTTAACAGGCTGTTACCTGCCTTAACTACCTGTTGCATCGGTTCCAGTCGGGTTAGTTTGGGAGCGGCTGAACAGACACTCACGAAAATCGGGTGGGGTTGGGATGGAGGTGGGTTGGGTGTCTGAAGCAATTTTTTCCAGATTTTTGCTACAGACCCGCCTCCAAACCCGCCTCCTCAAAGCTATTAAAATTGAGCCCTTTGTGTTCTCCTCACAGCTTACTGTCCCACCTAGCTTTGTATTGTCAGCAAACTTGGATACATTACACTCGGTCCCTTCATCTAGCTCATTAATATAGATTGTAAATAGCTGAGGCCCCAGTTCTGATCCTTGCGGCACCCCACTAGTTACAGCTTGCCAACCTGAAAATGACCCGTTTATCCCTAGTCTTTGTTTTTTGCCCGTTAACCAATCCTCTATCCATTACCCTCAACCCCACGAGCCCTTATCTTGTATAATAAACTTTTATGTGTCACCTTATCGAATTTGAAAAAGTAATTTATTTTGTAAAGTGCTTTGAGATGGTTTGATGCAAAAGATGCTATCTTAATATAATGGGCCAGATTTTGCTGTAGCAGGGCATCTAACGGTGTCTGCCGTTAGTTAGACTTCCCTTACACGTTTAGGTTTTTAAACTTTTTGTGTGGCAAGTTGCTGAAAGTGTGAGTTGATAATGTCGCAGTGAGGGAAACAGAGCAACTGGGATCTGTGTGAACAGGACAAGCGACTGTGTATCTCCTTAACCAATTAGATTGAAGGGTTGTGAAATTAACAGTGCAAGAACTGAGAAGGAAGTGTAAATTGATGTCAAATCGTGTATAGAAAGAGAAATAAAGAGCGGGAGCGCAAGGTTAGATTATGAGAGAGAAAAAAGAGACAGAAAGGAAATATATTTTTAAAAATCAAATTTAAAATTTTACATTTTTAATATCTCCAACAACAATTAAAACTTTAAGGAATGAGTCCACACTTGTAAGTTTATTTTCAGTGCCAGATGTTGATTGGCAGCAATTAACATTTAGCACATTGTGAAAAGAAACTCTGACAGCTAAAAAAAACTCCCTTTGTCTGAATCCAGGCTTAATTAAAAATGCGCAAACCTTAAATGATTACAAGACAGGCTCCTTGTGTCACTTCAGACCAGCCCTAACTTTCTGTGGTGAGATTAGTTTGTATCTACTGCACAAATACAGCAACTTCATGCCATTCAATGCATTTCAATGGTGAAGTAGATAACAAGATGCTGTTTTTGCAAAGCTAACGTCGGAGCGTTGCAACTCGGACAGCAACTTTTGGATATTTGAGATTAACCGCACATCTGCCCCTTGCCTGTAATTGCTGTACTATTTTGTCATAAATAATGGTGAGTTCCATTAGCCTCACCGTTATTTTGAAAGCAAAATCAGGGCCAATATTTATATTTACTCCTGAACTCTTCTGACAGGTGGTATTGTGGCTCTGAATTGGAATTTTTGGACCAGTCTGTTCCTTGCTGTTCCAGTAACTGAGTCTGAAACTTTTGCTTATTTAATGGGAGTTCATATGATCACAAGGCAAGGAAGGCCATTCGGCCCAACGTAAAGCATCTATCCAGAATGAGCCTAAAGTCCCCCATTGCAGCATCCGATTCTTTCTTTAAAAAAATTAGGATTTTTACCTCCCCTACTCTCCTGGAAGTTTATTTTTAATGTTGATCACTCTCTGTGAAGAAGAATTTCCTGATATCTGTCCTAAATTTACCTTTTACTAGTTTGAATCTGTGTCCACTTGTCCTATTCTCACAGTTTAATTTAAAATAATATTCCAGGCTCAACCTTTCCCTTAATTATCTGATATACTGCTATAAAATTACATCTCACATGTCCTTTGCAGACTGAAAGGCCCAAGTGTCTCCAGTCTTTTCTCAGAGCTGAACCCTTTGACACTAGGGATTTGTCTCGTAACTCTTCTATGCACTCACTCTAGTGCTTGATTTCCAGTCTAAATCGAACTAGATGCAGGATTCAAGGTGAAGTTGGACCAGAGCAATATACAGTTTAGTCACCACTTCCTCTGACTTGTTTTCTAACGTGTTGGCTTTATTGATTGCTGCTCTGCATAGGGTTGACAAGTTGAGCGTTGAGTCCACTCCTAGGTCCTTTTGGTTTCATCCTTAGCTATTTCAACACCATTCCTGGAGTACATGTGCCGCTAATTGTTTCTTCCTATGTGTAGTACTTTACACTTGTCTGCATTAAATGCTATTTGCCATTGTTCTTTCCACTTACATATTTTATCCAACTTATTCTGTGATTTCTGAGATGATTCCTTTGATTCCACTGTTCCTCTTAGTTTGGTATCATTTGCAAATTTGACCATCTTACATTGAGTTTCTGAATCCACGTCATTGATGTAAATTATAAACAATAATAATGGTCCCAACACCGCTCACAGGATTTTCAAATTTAAGTGGATCCTGTGATTTAACAGTGGCTCACATGGGCATACAGATAACCATACAAACATTAGACACAGTTACTATCTTGTAATGCAAGCTTTGTTCAAGACAGCATTCTAACATTTGTCGTTTTTCTATCGTCAGGAAACGGGTGCTGCTAGCAAGGCCAGCATTCATTGCCGCCCCCCCCCCCCCACCCCAGTTGACCTTGTGAAGGTGGTGGCGCTGCAGTCTATGTGGTGAAGGTAGTCTCCCAGTGTTGTTAGGTAGGAAGTTCCAGGTTTTTGACCCAGCGACGTTGAAGGAACTGCAATATATATCGGGATGGTGTGTGATTTGGAAGGGAACTTGGAGATGTTGGTGTTCCCATGCACCTGCAGCTATTGTTTTCCTAGATGGTGGAGGTTGCAGGTTTGGGAGGTGCTGTTGATGAAGTCTTGGCAAGTTGCTGCAGTGCATCCAAGAGTTAATGGGTTTCAGAAAGTGGCAATGGAATAGTCACAGTGCTCAGTTGAAGACTAAGTGGTGGCGGTATAACGGGAGCAGGACCCTGATACTGGGATGGCGATGTAGCTACCATCAGTGTCCCCATGAACTTTGGCAAATCCAGCAGTGCGATGATATTGGGAAACCAAGTCAGGCTTCTGTTGTTGTTCAGTGGGAAAGGAGATGAATGTTCTGGCTATGTTGACTGAATTCATCAGTCACCCGTTTGGCATATTTTGGAGAGAATTGCTTGAATCGAACACTATATTTCAACATGCTGTTAACTGTCATAAAACCACCCTTTCTCCTACATCACAGATGGGCTTTCTGATCCTGTTTTGGACCGTGCCATCAATTGAAACAATTTAAATATGTGATGTGGCTTGTGGCACATTTAGGTTTTTGAGTTACTATTTATCGCAACAGGTACATCTATACAAAATGAAGACAATTCAAAGCCAGTAGTTTCATTTATCATGTATGTTAATAATTAATTTTGGGTGCCCTGTATTAACCCCAAGGAAGCTTTACAAAAATTGGCCAGTAATTTCTGATAGGAGGCTTCCTGTGTGCAGATGCCTCCTATCGGAAAAAAACCTGCGCTCTTACCTGAGGGCTCCCAAGGTCCAGATACTTCCGATCCTGGGCCTGTCCACAGTCGAAATGTGCAGGGCCCACGTATCCCAGGGGCGCAGGCAGTTCACAAGCGTCCCTGGGGTCACGTGGGACAGGCCAGCCAATAGGAGAAGGGAATCTCCCTTCATACTTTTGACAGATAGACCTGTCAAAAGTATGAATGGAGATCACCCCAAAAACACTAAATACATTTTTAAAAAACCATCACATTTTTAAAATGAGTTAAAATTACATTAAATTAAATATTTTAAACAAAAATTTAATTTTTGAAAAAAACAATTAAAGTTTTTTACTGGGCTAAAAATATACTTACCTTTTTAAAAAGTATTTTAAAATGATAAATGAGTGAAAATAAATGTATTTTTTACATTTTTAAACTCTTATGCTGGTAAAAGCAGGCCTTACGCCTGCTTTTACCAGGTGTAAGATTTCTAAGGGTTTTCAGCGGGCGGAGGTTCTGCAGAAAGCGGAACTCTCCACCTGCAGAGGTCCTTCACCAGGGCAGGTGTCTGAGCTGTCAAGAGGATTCTTGACAGATCGGAAATGCCGGTTTTCAGCGCATGCGCTTCGCATACCTGAAACTGGCATTTCCGATGTCCCTATGGGTGTGTACACTGCTCGTACACACAGCTCGTAAACACCCGTAGGCATCAGAAAATACGGGCCATTTTGTTTGCACTGGCAATAAAATTTAAATCACTTCAATGCTGATTTATGCACTGCAGTGTTAATTTGTAGTTAAACCAGGTTGAACATTTTTTAAATGCTGCTTTTTTGCCTTTTAAAAATGCTTAGTGGCAGTAACAGGTGCAAAACTTGTTTTTGTGCTCGTTCCCCAAAAAATGGGATTAGTGCCTGCACATATATTATCATTATGAGTAATGGAAATCTCCAAAGGTTGACTAATGCCCACAATTGAAAATGTCTGAAGAGAAACAGAAGAGATATAGAGGACAAGGCAGCTGACATGAGTTAGAAATCAAATCTTCATATACAAATACAGTATCTTATTCATGGGCAAATGCTTGTTGTTGTTGCATGTTAAAAGCTCATTTTTTTTCATTTCTGATATGTAATCTAAATTTATTGCATAAAGTATGTTTGTTGTTTTCTCTGCTTTTAAAATAACTCAAATGTGTAAACATCATTGGATAGTCAGTTGTGTTATATCAAATGAGCCTGAAACTGACAAAGTAGGTATTTGAAAAGGCACAGCTGCAGTTTCATTATAAGATCTGTATGCAGTTGATAGCAAATTACATATCTATTGAAAGCCGCTGTATCTCAGGAGAAGGTTATAAAGTAAGAGCTTAATTTTTATTTTAATCAATCCTGTGGTGGCTTTCTTCCAAAAAAAATGATGGTATCTCCATGTGCATAATTCATACAATTGAACAGATATCAAACCATCCATTAGACAAGGCTGCGGGGGACAAGACATCCCTTGAGGGGATTTTCACCTGAGGTAAGGTCGGAGCAGAGAGTTTGGGTGATGGTTTATTGGGCTCTTCTTCAGATCACTTGACATTTTGGGACCTTTCCTAACAGCTTCAATATCAGCTTCGGATGGATTAGTCAATGCCTGCTGTTGGACCATATGTTTCTCCCTAAGTGTCAGAACAGGATGGTAGGGAAGTAATAATGTAACCAACTGTGACTAAATGCTGTTTAAGGCCAAAGAATGGGGAGTGACGAGATGTGCAGGGGAGGCTTGGGTGCTCAGAAACCCTGCTTTTGATGATAACACATATGAAATTTTTAATGTTCCATCATCAGCACAGCAGCAGACATTCCTCTGATCTCTTTCATGTAATCTATCATAATTTCCTGTCTTTGTGCCTCCTGGACTTGCCAGATGAACAGATGTGACTGCCCTTAAATACAATGAAGTTAAAATAAAATGACTCTGGTTCTCACTGATGGAAAGCATTGTTATCATCAGTGGCGCACTTACTTGAATTGATGCACTGATACAGATCCAGTCTGTTTAGTGGGAAAACTCCATTTATTTATTTTTCTTTGCCTCATAGTAGGACAATATTGAATAGAATATTTTCTGAGTAAAGAAGAAGAGAAAGTCAGCTTTCCATGCAAATAGTGTGAAAAGGTCAAGGTTTTCAATGTAAATTAATAGGAGACATTCAACAGAATGAAGCACAGCAGGCAAGTCTGCCAATCAGTTTGGTAATTTGCAACTTTTCTAGCTTAATAGTTAATGACAGGCTCCTACTTGAAAACAGAATAAATGATAATGTACCCGGCAATGCCACAAGCAACAAGAGTATTCAGCATTTGAGGGCATTCTTTAATTCTTAATTAAATCATCTATGTCAAAATTATTTAAGTCTACACACTTTCCGCATTTGACAAATTAGCACTGTTTACGAGATTTTAGCAAAAAGCTTTGCAGCTACAAGTCCTTTCCTTTATTCCTTTGGTTCAGGATCTTTCACAGAATACAGCAGCAGTCATCGATCATCATTCAGAATACCTCAGTCTGTTTATGGAGTAAGGATGATTGAATCAGCAACAGAGACAAATTCACACAAAACGTTCAGTAAATGTACCTTTTGAAATTTTAGTTAGGATGCAAATAATCTAAAGCAAAGGTGCTCGGATAATGGGGGTGAAGTTGATCTTCGGCGGTAACGCAAAATGGCTGAAAGCAAATCAGCAGTCCGTTTTACACTCCACCCAATTGTTTTGTTTCCCGAAAAGAGAATCAGGCGGGTGTAAAACGAGCTGTCGAAGCATTACCCCCAAAGACCAATTTCTCCCCTAACCTCTTTTCATCTAGAATTAATGTATAAATGCCCTTAGGAAATACATTATCCTTTTTCCACTTAATGGAATTATTTATCTGATTGTTTACTGCATATAGTGCACAAAGGAAATCTTTCTTTCAAATTTGGTTCAGATCAACAGCTTTGATTAAGATTTTGAATTCCAATATTTGGAACTTTGGAAATTACAGCTTGAGAGTTCTGCAGGCACCCAGTTAAGTTTGGCTTGGATCCAAGTTCACATTCTTATTGCAATCTATTCTATTGACTGAAATATCCATTCATTAGTTCATGTGAATATTTTTATTGGGGATAAGTAAATACGATTTTTAATGGGGAGAAGGGAGAGGGAGCTTCAACTTTAGAAACTATGAAATGATGGTCAAGATTGAGATCCAATATAAGTCGTATAAGTTAACAAGTCAGCCTCCCTATATTGCCATTGAATTCAAACCATCCCCTCTGCTATATTGCTAGAAAAGGCACAACTACCTGCAAATAATCAAATGTAGTCCCCACCACAGTCAGGGGTAATAGATGCTTTCTCCCTCTATCAGACAATTAAAGGTCAGACTCTAACAAACTCCCATGAAAACGCTCAGTATAATAACCGCAATAAACTAGCATTGTTTAATAAAAGATTCCAAAGCAAACTGAAGTCCTGGGGCTAAAAATTCAGTTGCGTAGTGCCTGTTGTTTGGGCGCTATGGGTGCCATTTTAGGTCAGAAAATGGCGTCTGAGCTGCGCGCGCACAGCTCTGGTGTGGGCTGCACCAGATGCCCTCTTGGTGAGGACGTTAACATCGGCGCTGGGAGCTTGCGCCAGAAGTATGTAGAATAGGCAGATTGTGACGTCAATCAGCGTGCAACGCTGCTTTGATGCCAGTGCTGCCATTTTTGTCCTCAACGGGGGAACCCCACACAGCTGAACATACATTTAGCAGCTGCAAGGACCCCCTAGCAGCAATATTTAAAGGGATCATCAACCACTCTCAGGTCAGTTGCTGATTAATTTCCACTGGCTCTGTGTAAGTTTGTGGAAGTGTTTTGTGCTTCCTAGAGTTGTTTAAAGTTGGTGAAGTGACAGGGAGTGGTGCTGCAAGTGGAGAAGGCCTTGGTTCTGACTTCAAGGGTTCTGGTCAGACCACTTGCTCTCAGTCATGGGGGCTCTAGTTGTCAGCCCCCTTGGCCTGCAGCATGACAGGGACATGGAGCAGAGGCAGCGAAGAAGAGGACAAGCTGCTCACAGAGGGAGGAGCAGGAGAGGGAGAATGCCTCTCAGCAGGGACCTTACCCACCTAGGGTCTTCCGAGGCCAATTCTCTCCCCTCAACCTGAGGCAGGAGCAGTGTGTGAGGTGTCTGTGCGTTACGAAGGAGATGCTCACAGAACTCTGCCATCTCTTGCAACCAGACCTGCAGCCTCACACCAGGGCAAAGACAGCGCTGCGAGTGGCTGTGAAGGTGACCATGGCCCTGAATTTTCTTCGCGTAGGGATCATTCCAGGCAGGAGCAGGCAACATCTGTAACATCTCCTAGTTCGCTGTCCACTGCTGCATAAGAGAGATGACAGATGCTCTTTATGCAGGAGAGTGGACTTCATTGTCTTCTCTCTGACCAGAGAGAAGCAGGTGGAGCATGCATGTGGTTTTGCCAGGATAGCGGTCTTCCCCATTGGTGCAGGACGCCATCGACTGCATGCTGAGAAATGCTGAGATGTACCGCAACTTGCTGAATTTGGAGTTGGTGTGTGACCATGCTCAGCACATCATGATGGTGAATGCCCAGTATCCTGGCAGCAGTCATGATGCTTTTATTCTGTGCCAGTCCGCTGTTCTCTCAGACTATGAGCCATCAAGACAAACCAGAGGGTGGCTACTGGGCAACAAGTGCTATCTGCTGACCACCTGGCTCATGACTCCTTTCCGCAAACCAACCACATGTGGGCAGCATGCATACAATGAGAGTCATGCTGCCATATGGAATCTGATAGAGCAGACTATTGGTGTCCTTAAATGCTGCCTGGACCTCTCTAGAGGAGCCCTGCATTGCTCACCAGAGCATGTCTCCAGATTCATCATCGTCTGCTGCTCCTCCACAACCTCGCCTTCATGAGGGCATCAGGTATGCCAGCTGAGGAGGAGGAGGAAAGGGAGGAGGAGAAAGTGGAAGGGGAGGAGGAGGAAGAGGAGGAGGAAGCAGAAGAGGAGGAAGCGGAAGGGAGGAGGCAACCCAGACATCCCCTTTCTGCCTGGGTTGTCCGGGATCGACTCATCCGCCTTGGTACGAGTGAACACAAACCCAATTCCACATTCACCAATAGTCCCACACCTTACCTTCCCTCTGTTAATGACCATCACAGCGTTTTCTTGGCCACAACGCTGAAATAAAAGCCACCACAAAAGAAACATTCCAGTCCAAGTTTATCCATCAATTCACTGAATATAACCTAACAACGTCAACTAATCACCCTTGTGCATTCTCTTAGTGCCTGTCTTCAGAGTGCCTTTGCCTGTCCTAGTGCTCCTATGAAGTGCTACCCCAGTGGCTGCAGCATGGCTGGTGGAAGGCTGCTGACATTCAGTGGGGGAGACAACAGATGGCCTTGCAGGATGACCTCGAGCAGCTCTGGGCCTAGAAGGCCTCGGCATGGGCGGCAGCAGTCTGGGCTGGCTGGCTGACTGGCAACAGCAAGCGCACTGGTGGAGTGACAGGGGTGGGAGGATGAATGCTGTCATCCTGAAAGAGGACAGCAGATTCGTCCTCCACTGAGCTACTGCCACTCCCCCGGGGTGGCTCCTCAGCTTTCTTAGCCATCTGTTGGAGGACAGATTGCTGGAATGATGTGACACCCTGCAAGCCCTCTTCCACACTGGTAAATGCAGCCATGATGGCAGCAGTCTGAGCTTGCATGAGAGCAGTCTGAGCTTCCACTGCAGCACTGAGACATTGGGTGGCTTCTGCTTGTGCTACAATGGAAGCTAAGACATCACTCATCAGACGCTGCATGATGGTTGGATCCACAAGTGCGCTAATGGATCTGCTAATGGGCTCCAAGCTCTGCGCAAAGCCCTGTGCAAGTTTGGAGCCAGACTCCTCCATGATCCTTGATGTTGCACTCAGGCTTTCTGGCAGGCCTGCCAATGCACCAAGCATTTCATTGCATACCCATCAACCTTCTTCTGTAGGCAATCCCATCAAAGTCCTCATCTGAGTTCACTGCAGCAGAACTCGTGTGCGTCCACATCCTCCGGTGAGCTGGCACCTGCACTACCCTTTCCCCCTGATCTGGCTGCCCGGTGACTCACCACGTGCAGCTCCCACCTCTAAGCTACCCTCTAAACTCCGCGCAATGTCAGTATCTAAGCTGGTGACTGCGACTGTCAGATTGAGTGATGGTGTTTCTTGTTCTTCTTCACTCTCCTCTCCCTCTTCTTCTACAACTACCGAATGCGCAGGTTGGATTTCTTGGGTTTCTGAAATGAGACGGACAAAAGGCTACGTAGGCTTGTGGTGAGGGGAGCAGGGGAAAGAAAGAGGAACATGCTTGCACCATGTGCAGCTTGTACATCAGAAGTGATTATAGGATGAGGGGTAAGTGGGATGTGAGAAGGAGGATAACGTATGAGGATACCGGCATCTTGTAATCTTTCAGCTCTGCCGCTGGCCATGGGCTCAGCCATGCCTCTCCTGATAATGGCCAGCACCGTCTCCTCTAAGGGGGTGAGTTTATGCAGGCGCGCCTGTCCCCCGTTGGTTAGGTCCTGCTGGTGCCGGTTATGCGCCACCTTTTCCTGCAAGAGAAAGGGAAGTATGTCACTGAGTGTGGTGCAATGTGTTTGGGTGATGTGCCTGTCATGGTTGAATAGCTGACAGTGTATGTAAGCTGTGAGATGTGGGTGTGAGTCTTGCAGCAGTGGTAAGTATGTAAGGGTGAGACAGAGCATGTGAATGTGAAGTATGAGTCATGATTGATAGAGATTGTTGGTAGGCGAGTGATGGGGATGTGGTGAATTGAGCAGCGTGTGAGGCTAATGGTGCAGTTTGTGGGATATGGCATTTGAAGATAAATTCATTGACCTTGACCACTCATGTGAGGTCATTGAACTTCTTCCTGCACTGTGTCCATGTCCTCAGGGCTACACTGCTGGCATTCACCACAGTGGCCATCTGCTCCCATTGTACTTTGGTCTGTTGCCTGGAGGGCCTCCTGGCCCCATGTGGAAAGAGAACCTCTCTCCTCCTATTGACCTCCTGCATCAAGGCCGCCAGTGCTGTATCAGAGAACCCTAGTGCATGCTTTCTCCCCTGTTGTGCCATCATTATTTAATTTATTCTGCTGTCTTCTCCAGCCAGTTGAATGATCTGCTGCAGGCAGACTGCATCTCCCCTTTAAGAAGTGCAGACTGCCTTTAAGTAGTGCAGGCTAGCTTTAATTGGGTCCCCTGCTGAGCGTTCAGCCACTCAGCAGCACATTCAGTGGTGGGCTGAACACCACAATCATGGAAATGAGCAAGCAGCACAAAGTTCGCATGCTGCTTGCAGTCCTCCAAATGGGTGCAGGTCGTTAGCGCATTGAGACCCCCATGCCCACTTTTGGGGGCAAATGAATTTCTAGGCCCTGTTATTAGGAGGTTGCTTTCCCTGGGTAGTAAAGATTATTCCCCTTCAGTGGTCGGTAATGTTTTTGAGTACCTTGAAGCCGAGGTTACCTCTAAGTCATATGTTTTGTGTAACATCATATACCTGACTACTTTGCATGTAATTGAAGATTACGTGACTCAATAAAACATATCAATATTGCTCGGTAAAGTCAATGGTCATAAAATTAACATGCTTCTTACATCTATTCTAAATGCTGACGTGACTGTAGCAGAATACAATGCTTTAAAGATCTTGAGCAACAGATTACTCAATTTCTTTGAAACGATTAGGGGCTGCATGTGAATTTCAAACACCTAAAGTTCTTCAAATGTCAAGAAGTAATATTACCCAACTGGCTATTTTATTACTTGCAGCCCAGATCCACTCCACCCATCAACGGAATGCTGCTTTGGTGAAATGCCAATGAGTACTAGTGGAGAAGAAAAGGTGCCATTCCCTTTCCTTCACCAAACTACCTTTGCTCATGGTTGCCGGTGTTCTAGGCTTCCCATGACCTTGTCTGCTGGTCTGAATCAGCAGCTGTTCCATGTGGTAATTCCTTTAAATTTCAGGTTAGTCCATTTAATTGACTTTCAAGTGTCAGCCGTGGCTCTTGCCATGAGTCAGAAGGCTGAGAGTTCAAGTTCCACTTCAGAGATTTGAGCATATAATCTAGGTTGATATTTAAGTGCAGTACTGAAGAAGCATTGTTAGAGCTAAATTGTGAGACCCTACCTGCCCTCTCAGGTGGATGTAAAGATCCATGGCACTGTTTGAAGTAGAGCAGGGAATTCTTCCTGTGTCCTGGCCAACATTTATCGCTCAACCAACACCATCAAAAACAGATTATCTGTCATTTATTTCATTGCTGTTTGTAGGACTTTGCTGTGTGCAAATTTGCTGCCGCATTTGCCTGCATTACAACAGTGCCTACATTTCAAAAGTACCTCATTGGCTTTGAAATGCTTTGGCATGTCTTGAGGTCATGAAAGGCACCATATAAATGCAAGTTCTTTCTTACTTTATCCTATGCAGCATGCAATAATTTAATTTGGTCATTTGACACCAATCACGTTTGCCATAACAATCTATCTGTATTGATATTTTCCGTGATCTGGAGAACAGTCAAAAGAATAATGGGGGCGAAATTCATTATCACCTAGGAATGGGCGCTAACTTCGGAAAAGATGCGATTTATTACCAGGCGCGAATGACTCTCGCTGCGCGCAAAATTCAGTGTCATCGCTCAAAGAAAGGATGGGAGCACTAAATCAAGTGCTAATGACCTAGCTCAGTGGCGTTAGACTCAAAGCGCTAAGCAATTTCAGGTGCAGTCTAATCGCTAGTCATCATTGCCACAGACTCTTATCAGTTCTTAAAGGGAAGATTCAATCATGCTGCAGAACCTCATTCTCAGCATTGCTGGTTCTGCAGCTGTCTCAGCAAGCATCAGAAGGCCAAGGAGAAGGAACCGGACCACTGAAGGAGGTGTCATTATGGCAGATCAATGGTCCAGGGAGAGAGCTCACAGATTCTGCGACCAGGCATTGGAGACGTTGGTCTTCGCTGTGGAGAGACGGAGGGCGGTGCTGTACCCGGCAAGTGGCAGGAGGCCCTCACCGCAAGTCTTCCACACCATGGGGAGGGAGGTAGCCCAGCAGGTCTCAGGCAGCACTGTGGTCCCCAGGACCCACACACAGTGCAGGAAGAAATTTAACGACCTCACTCAGGTGGTCAGGGAGAGTAAATGCTTCAACAAATGCTACATACCACCACGGCCGCAAACGAGCCTCCAGGATGGTGTGTTGCCTCCCTGGTGCAAGGCTCAAGGATGTCTCAGAGCAGCTACAGAACATCTTGGAAGGGGAGGGTGAACAGCCAGTTGTCGTGGTGCATATAGGCACCAACGATATAGGTAAAAAGCGGGATGAGGTCCTAAAAGTGGAATATAGGGAGTTAGGAGGTAAATTAAAAAATAGGACCTCAAAGGTAGTAATCTCAGGGTTGCTACCAGTGCCACGTGCTAGTCAGAGTAAAAATAGAAGGATATTTCAGATGAATGCGTGGCTAGAGGAATGGTGCAACGGGGAGGGATTCAAGTTCCTGGGACATTGGAACCGGTTCTGGGGGAGGTGGGACCAGTTCAAACCGGACGGTTTGCACCTGGGCAGGGTTGGAACTGATGTCCTAGGGGGAGTGTTTGCTAGTGCTGTTGGGGAGGGTTTAAACTAAAATGGCAGGGGGTTGGGAACCTGAGCAGGGAGACAGGGGAAAGGGAAACAAGGATAAAAGCAAAAGATAGGAAGGAGAAAAACAAAAGTGGCAGTCACAGAAATCAACGGTTTAAATCAAACGTGGCCACAGTAAATAATAATTCTAATAGGTCTAAGAGCGTTAAAAAGACAAGCCTGAAGGCTTTGTGTCTTAATGCGAGGAGCATTCGTAATAAGGTGGATGAATTGGCTGCGCAAATAGATGTAAACAAATATGATTTGGTTGGGATTACGGAAACGCGGCTCAAGGATGGCCAAGGCTGGGAACTCAACATCCAGGGGTATTCGATATTCAGGAAAGATAGGCAAAAAGGAAAGGGAGGTGGGGTAGCATTACTGGTTAAAGAAGGGATTAACACAATTGTAAGGAAGGATATTAGCTCTGATGATGTGGAATCTGTATGGGTAGAATTGAGAAATACTAAGGGGCAGAAAACATTAGTGGGAGTGGTATATAAACCTCCAAACAGTAATGCAGAGGTTGGGAATGGCATTAAAAGGGGAATTAGAGAAGCGTGCAATAAGGGCACAGCAGTCGTCATGGGTGACTTTAATCTACATATAGATTGGGCTAACCAAATTAGTAACAATACTGTGGAGGAGGAATTCCTGGAGTGTTTACGGGATGGTTTCCTGGACCAATATGTCGAGGAACCAACCAGAGATCAGGCCATCTTAGACTGGGTATTATGTAACGAGAAAGGATTAATTAGCAATCTTGTTGTACGAGGCCCCTTGGGGAGGAGTGATCATAATATGTAGAATTCTTCATTAAGATGGAGAATGAAGTAGTTGACTCAGAGACTAGGGTCCTAAATTTAAATAAAGGAAACTATGATGGTCTGAGGCGCGAGTTGGGTAGGATTGATTGGGGAATGTCACTCAAAGGGTTGACGGTGGATAGGCAATGGCAAACATTCAAAGACAAAATGGATGAACTACAGAATTTGTTCATCCCAGTTTGGCATAAAAATAAAACAACAAAGGTGACTCAACCATGGCTAATAAGGGAAATTAGGGATAGCATAAGATCCAAGGAGAGGACATATAAATTGGCCAGAAAAAGCAATAATCCTGAGGATTGGGAGTAGTTTAGGATTCAACAAAGGAGGACAAAGGGATTAATAAAGAAGGGGAAAATAGAATATGAGAGTAAGCTTTCTGGGAGCATAAAAACTGACTGTAAAAGCTTTTATAGCTATGTGAAGAGAAAAAGATTGGTGAAGTCAAGTGTAGGTCCCTTGCAGTCAGAAGCAGGGCAATTTATAATGGGGAACAAAGAAATGGCAGACCAACTAAATACATATTTTGGTTCTGTCTTCACAAAGGAGGACACAAATAGCCTCCCAGAGATGCCAGGGAACATAGGGTCTGATGAAAGGGTGGAACTGAAAGAAATCAGTATTTGTAGGGAAATGGAGTTAGGAAAATTGATGGGACTGAAGGCCGATAAATCCCCAGGGCCTGATAATCTACATCCTAGGCTACTTAAGGAAGTGGCCCTAGAAATAATAGATGCATTGCTGGTCATCTTCCAGAACTCGATAGACTCTGGAACAGTACCCATGGATTGGAGGGTAGCTAATGTTACCCCACTATTCAAAAAAGGTGGTAGAGAAAAAGCGGGGAATTATAGACCGGTAAGCCTGACATCGGCAGTGGGGAAAATGCTAGAGTCCATTATAAAAGATTTAATAGCAGAGCACTTGGAAAGCAGTGACGGGATCGGACAAAGTCAACATGGATTTACAAAAGGTAAATCGTGCTTGACTAATCTACTGGAATTTTTTGAGGATGTAACTGGTAAAATAGATAAGGGAGAACCAGTGGATGTGGTGTATTTGGAATTTCAGAAGGCTTTCGATAAGGTCCCGCATAAGAGATTAGCGTGCAAAATTAAGGCACATGGGATTGAGGGCAAGGTATTGACTTGGATAGAGAACTGGTTGGCGGATAGAAAGTAAAGAGTTGGAATAAACGGGTTGTTTTCCGAGTGGCAGGCAGTGACTAGTGGGGTACCGCAGGGATCGGTCCTTGGACCCCAGCTATTTACAATGTATATTAATGATCTAGACAAGGAAACTAGATGTAATATCTCCAAATTTGCAGATGACACAAAGCTGGGTGGGCGATTGTGCTGTGAGGAGGATGTTGTGAAACTTCAGTACGATTTGGACAGGTTGGGTGATTGGGCAGAAACATGGCAAATGCACTATAATGTGGATAAATGTGAGGTTATCCACTTTGGTGGCAAAAACAGGAAGGCAGATTATTATTTGAATGGCAATAGATTGGGAGAAGGGGAAGTGCAAAGAGACCTGGGTGTTCTTGTGCACCAGTTGCTGAAGGTAAGCATGCAGGTGCAGCAGGCGGTTAAGAAGGCAAATGGTATGTTGGCCTTCGTAGCAAGAGGGTTCGAGTACAGGAACAAGGATGTCTTGCTGCAATTGTACAGGGCCTTGGTGAGACCGCACCTTGAGTATTGTGTGCAGTTTTGGTCGCTTTATCTGAGGAAGGACATTCTTGCCATGGAAGGAGTGCAGCAAAGATTCACCAGGCTGATACCTGGGATGGCAGGAATGACTTATGAGGAGAGATTGTGTCGACTGGGCTTATACTCACTGGAGTTTAGAAGATTGAGAGGGGATCTCATCGAAACCTATAAAATTCTGTCAGGCCTGGACAGACTAGATGCAGGAAAGATGTTTCCGATGGCCGGGGAGTCCAGAACCAGGGGTCATAGTCTAAGGATAAGGGGTAAGCCATTTAGGACTGAGATGAGGAGGAATTTCTTCACCCAGAGAGGAGTGAACCTGTGGAATTCTCTGCACAGAGGGCGGTGGAGGCCAGTTAATTAAATATATTCAAAAATGAGTTGGATATATTTCTTAAGGCTAAAGGGATCAAGGGATATGGGGAGAAGGCAGGGACAGGGTATTGAATTTGGATGATCAGCCATGATCTCATTGAATGGCGGAGCAGGCTCGAGGGGCCGAATGGCCTACTCCTACTTCTATGTTTCTATCTGAACCTCAGTCTGCACATACTGCCCAAAGCACCACACCCTCAGCACTCACTCACCAACAATCTTCACCTAACAACACTCACACCCACATCTCACACAACAACAGCTATTCAGCTATGGCAGGCACATCTCCCAAACACATTGCTCCACACTAACTCACACACTTTCCTCTCTCTTGCAGGCCAAGGTCGCTCACAACAGGAGAAAGCAGGAGTGCACAGGCGGGGGACAACCTGACACTCAACCACTTTCTGAGCTCGAAGAAAGTCTGCTGCAAATCATTGGGCGCCAGGTGGTGGGCACCGTGACCCCCTTGGGGACAACAATGGTATGTTCATCCCTACCCCTTCTCACACCCCACTTCCCCCTCACCCCACAATCCTTTCCCACTTTCCAGCTAATCATGCTGTATGCATGTCTTTCTCCCTTCCTTCCCCACTCCCCTCACCTTAACCCGACTCTTGTGCCTTTATGCTTTCAGATAATGAGCAAGCACCTGAGCAGCCTGTCCGAGTGTACCGTAGAGAGCGAGGCGGAAGAAGAGGAGGACGAAGAACACACCGCGTCACTGCATGTCTCACCCGCAGGCACCAGCTCAGATACTGGCACTACGCGTTCTTTGGAGGCTAGTATAGTAGCGGGATCTGCACAGAGTGATGCACTGGGGATGAGTGAGCTGCAGCAAGGCGAGGGGGAGAGGGTTGCTCCCCAGAGGGTGAGTTCTCACGCAAGTTCTGCTGCACAGGGCTCAGATGAGGACCTCGATGGGGAGGCCTTTTGAAGAATGGTGATGGGCATGCACACGGAGATGATAGGTGCAATGGCAAGTGTGCCTGAGAGCCTCTCGGCAATGGTAAGGAGCATGGAGGAGTCCACCTCCAACATTACACAGAACTCTGCGCACACCATGAGCCCATTATTTTCAGTCTGCAAAGGGTGCTGGACTCCTAGAGAGACCATGATGACCCAGACCTGATGCCGCGTGTGATGGGTGATGTCGCAGCTTCCATTGCAGCACAGGCGGAAGCGACGCAGCGTCTTAGTGTTGTAATGCAGTCTATGTTTGGTGCCATCAATTCTCAGACTGCTCTCATGCAGTTTCAGCTTGATGCCACACAAGCTCTGACTTCTGCCATTGTGGCTGGGCCTACCACCATTGAGCGGGGCATTCACGGTGTCGCAGCAGGCCAGCAATCTGTGCTCCAGCAGATTGGTTGTGATGCTAAGGTGCTGCCCCGGGGGAGTGGCAGTGGGTCAGTGGAGCAGGAACCTGCTGTCCTCTCTCAGGATGACAGCATTACTGCTCGTACCACTGGCACTCCGCCATTGCCCTTGTTGCTGCCTGTCATCCAGCCAGCCCGGACTGCTGATACCCATGCTGAGGTAGTGCAGTCTACAACTGGGCCTTCCAGGCCCAGAGCTGGTTGAGAGTGTCCTGTAAGGCCATCTGAAGTCTCCCGCACGGACACTCAGCAGCCTTCCACCCGCCGTGCTGCAGCCACTGGGCCAACACTTCGTAGGAGCACTAGAGTAGGCAAAGGCACTGTAATGAGGGGCACTAAGGGATTGCACAAGGGTGAATAGCTAATATTGTTGTTGTAAATATGTGTTCACTGATTATTGATAAATTTATTAATTGGCTTTGGATGATTTTGTGGTGTCTCTCATTTTAGCTTTGCGCTGTGATATGGCCTGTGAATGATGGGAATGTGGTGAGCAATGAGGATTTGGGATTTAATTTATTGGAACCGCAGTCTGATGAGGTGGTCACAGACCAGGAGGCCTTCCAGAAGGCCGATTGAGTGGCTGCCTCCTCCCTCGCTCCTGTTCCTCGTCTTCCTCTTCCTCTTCCTCCTCATCCTCCTCCTCCTCCTCCTCTCCCTCTTCCACCTTCTGAGGTGGTCCTGCAATCCCTGGTGGCAAGGGCTGGGCCCTCATGATGGCCAAGTTGTAGAGCATGCAGCAGACCATGACGAAATGGGACACCTGCTCTGGTGGGTACTGGAGGGCTCCTCCCGAGCAGTTAAGGCAGCAAAACCATTGCTTGAGCACCCCGATGGTCTGCTCGATGATGTTCCTGGTGGCAGCATGGCTCTCATTATATGAGTGCTGGGCAGGAGTGCTGGGTTTGCAGAGGTGAGTCATGAGCCAGGTGGAGAGCGGATAGCCCTTGTCTCCAAACAGCCAGCCACGAGTTTGATGTGGCAGCTGGAAGTTTGCTGGCACTCCGGCCTGATGCAGGATGAAGGCATCGTGGCTGCTGCCAGGATAGCGGGCATTCATGTGGAGGATTCACTGTGTGTGGTCGCACACCAACTGCACATTAAGTGAGTGGTAGTCTTTGCAGTTACAGAAGATCTCAGCATTGTTATGCGGTGCCCGCAAAGCCATGTGGGTGCAGTCAATAGTGCCCTGCACCATGGGGAAGCCCCTATCCTGGCAAAGCCACATGCATGTTCATCCTACTTCTCTCTGGTGATAGGGAAGGAAATGTAATTGCTTCTCCTACTGTAGAGAGCCTCTGTGACCTCCCGGATGCAGCGATGGACAGCGAACTGCGAGATGGTCACTATATCTCCTGTTGCAGACTGGAAGGAACTACCAGCGAAGAAATTGAGGGCGACGGTGACCTTGACTGCCACTGTGAGAGCTGTGGTCACCCTGGTCTGAGGCTCGAGGTCTGGTTGCAGGAGGTGGCAGAGTTCTGTGACTACGTCCTTGCTGAAGCGGAGCCTTCTAATACACTGCTCCTTGCTTAATTGGAGGTAGGAGAAGTGGTCTTGGAATACCCTCAGAGGGTAAGGCCTCTTGTTGAGAGCCCTGATGGCCCCCCTCCTCCCTCTGGCCACATTTTGCAATCTTTCTCGCTGCCTCTGCTCCCTCTGCAGTAGATCCTGGAGGGCGAAGTCGACTCCCCATTAATGTAACGATGTGTAGCACTTTGAAATTTTGTCAGAATAAATGCAACAAATTTTTAGTAGCCACAACACTCCTGATACTAAAGAACCTTTAAATGACTGAATTAAACTCTTGCACAATCGCAAACTGACAAGGAAGCAGTGAAACAGCACAAACCTGACAGCTGCAACTCATCCCTTTAAATGTTGCCCCTGGAGCCGCCATCCACCTGCTTCATGCCTCCTCTTCCTGTCGTTGTTGGGGCGAGGTGCTAAGGCAGAGGGCGATAATCAATTTGGCAGATCAGGCGCTCACTGACGTCACAATCTGCTTGGCACTAAAGCCCCAGGCACTAACTGTTGGTGGCGGCACTAAGGGGCGACTGGATTTGGCATGCGACGCTGGATTCGCTTTGCTCCGGCGCTACTTCATTAGTGCACCGTTAGCACACCTGCCAGGCTATAAGCTGTAAGTACTGTTAGGGGTGGGTTACGTAGGTTGGGCAGGGGGGGTGTAGGGGGTGGCGTGTGGCGTGTGCGCCCAGTCAGCTTCGCCTCTGACTGTCCCTTGAGCGGTTCGAATCGCTCCCACACCCCTGGGTTCTAGACACCGGACTTAGGTACAGGCGGCGATGCAAAAAATCAAGTAGACAAGTGGTTTGGTGTAAGAAAACCAAGATTTTATTATAACTGAATAAAACACAGTCTTATGAAAAATTACTGGTATGGAAATACAGGCATATACAATAATTATACTTATATAGGGAATGGGGAACACACAGCACATTGAGGGAAAAACAACTACATTAACAATCCCCTTATCCTTATCCCACCCCCTATACCTAACTAGATTAAGCTATGAGGGGCCAGGAATTCATGCTCACCAATCCAAAACCTGTTGCTTTCACGTTATGAGTTTTTGAGGTTTGGTCTTCTGTCCTTTGGGGTACTCCGTCGCCACATGGTCTCAGGGCGCGATGCTGGAGTTGTTGCTGCGACACACCTTCCCTCTCCTCAGCTACCGTCATCGTCTCGTCGCGATGGGTTCTCTTCTTCTTCTCCCTCGGGCGGTCGTCGGCGGTGATGGGGCGGTTAGCGGGTTTTACTGCTTGTTTGATTTTACTACCCAAGCATCAAACGCCAGCATATTCATCGTGGGCGTGGACACCCGCGTTTAATGCCAGCTTATTCGCAGTGTTCAAATGCCAACTAATTCTCACTGTCCATACATATACTTTCTTCCCCAAGCGCCAGCTTATAACTAGGTGTTTGGTTTTTACCAATGCGTCTTTTGCTGCCCTTCTCTGCTCTTGTCGGTTTTACCTTCTTCTTCGTCTCGTCTTGTCTCATCTCATTTCGTGGCCCGTGTGTCCTGTATGACTTTGAACTCGGGTCTCGTTCTCCTCCCGCATTTGGTATGGGTGTCCTTGTTTGTTTACTCGGTGCGGGGAGCAAGAAGAGAACCCGCCATGAGGCCAGGGCACAAGTACGAGCAGCAGCAGCCCAAGACCAAACAAGAGGTCAGAGTCAAGAGAGCGATTGCCACTGATGGGCCTCCAATTATACCCGTTTCTTCCACTCCTTATCTGCGCGCCAAATCAGGTCAGTCCATTGTTTAACTTTTGGCGGGCTGTTTTAAATGATTACAACCATTTACTTTAACTACTTTAGGAGTGGTTATCTCTGGGTCTAATGGCCCCGATGTCCTGGTTGCTTTGTCATGGATGAGACTTCATTGTCCTCATCCTACCTTGATGGCTACTCTGAGCTGTAATCGATTAAACATGCAGGAAGCTAATGGCCACAATTATAGGCCCATCCTAACTTGATTCGATTCGATTCAAATAAATGCATATTCTGTGTTTACTTTGTCTGGCTGGGCTCCAAAGAGTCTCTGATCACAGATTCCTGCATTTTAATGTTTCGTCTGCAGGCCTGCTTGCTGGCAGAGCCTTGCTTTTAAAAATCCTGTCAATGTTGGTCACGAGGTTTACAGAAGCCATTTTGGGTGCCCTGGTTTTAAATAACTTGTCCAAAACAGGGTCCCTTGAACCATAACTTGGGGAGTGCGGGAATTTTGAGAACCCTGCACTTACAGGGACAGGGGTTTGTGGGGGAGTTTCCGATGGGAAACCAGAAGTACTGTGTGCGTCTTTTGTACTTGACAGATTCACCGCCCAGAAGTCAGCTTGATTGACAGGCTTAGCTTCCAGTCAGCTGGGGATCGCTCCGGAGCAGGCTACAGGACCAGGTACGTCTGATCCACGATGCCGGGGGAGTTCTGAACCCCGACCCGGGAGTTCTGATCCCCGACCCGGGGTGTCTTTTTATGGGGGGGTGGGAGGGGCTATGATTGACAGGACCAGGGGAAGCACTCCTGCTCCTCCTGGCCCACAAGCAGTGCTGTGAAGGCACATACCTTCTCCCCGAAGCTGTTCTCCCCTCCCTTCAGCTGTCGGGTTTTCCGGGGCCTGGAAAACCCGGCTGGCCACGGTTAAACCTGTAAAACAGGTTAAATCAGAGGCTGCCAGCCTCATTAAAATATTTAAATTGCAAATGCACCTCCTGGGAGTGGATTGGTTGCACGTCCCTTGTGCTGCCTCCAATAAACCCAGAAGTGGACAGTTTGTAGGCGCATTGGGGTTGGTTTGAGATTAAAATTTCTTTAACATCGGACCTGAGCCTAATCCACATATTTTTGGGTGTTAAAATTCATCCCATTATGACAGTTCTTGGACGTACTGCAGGAGGGTCAGTAACCAGAGGACGTTTATCTTGTTCTACTCAGTGACACCCACATAATGAGCATACATTTAAAAAAGGAAAATAAATTCATCAAATGCTCTAAGGAAGTGTGGCAGGAATCCCACAAGTTCAAAGCCTAATCAATGTCACTTATGTGGCCATATGGTCTGCTTACACTTACACAGGAGCAATCATCAACACAGAAGCACTCACTTAATAAGTGTCCAGTTTGTCTGCGACCACAGACATTTCATCATGTAAGTTGATGTCAGATACTCAGAAAGCAGCCATGACTCTTCCTGTGACACAGTATCACTCTAGTTCCAGGGACAGTCAGCCCTCAATGGATAGCCTTTAGGAGGCCTGGAAAGCATGCTGGAACCCTAGCTACTGATAGTTGGCTGCAATCCATGAACAGCAGCAGAGAAAAGATTCAATAAGGCCCATTTTGCCACCAAATCTCTCCAATTCTACTGTGGTCTGCAAAATTATTTCATGCGTTGTAATTTTGCAGAAAGTGCAAATAGTGGCTTTTACCCCATTCTGTATGTTGGCTGCTAGGTGTCCCCCTAAGGGGTTTCTGGAATGAAGGTAGTTCATACTTTATTCCACAAGGTCAGCATAAATCCCTGGAACTGCAGGTGCCAATTGTGATACTATGGTGCCTAAGTAGGCCTACTCGTGTTCTAGCTTAGACTTTTGAGTGGACTGTCTGGGTAGCATGGATGTCTTGGGGGATGCCTCCCTCATCACTGCCTCATCCTGCCGGGCCCCTACTGATGAGCACTCCCTTAGTATGCCATCTCATGCCATCTGCATGAGGGCAGAATAGAGCTTCTGTCAGGGGATAGCAGGCCTGTGTCAAGGTCTGGTCCAGATCATCCTCAAGCAGGAAGAACATATGAGAGAGGCCACAGCTGTGCTTGGGCTCTCTGATAAGGGGGAGACACACCTGCAGATATCACTAGAAGCACTGCATGCTGCAAGGTGAACTGCACTTCTGTCATACAGTTGAAAGTGACTAAACAGACTCCTCCATACTAACCATTATACTGTGCAGTGTTCTTCGCATGTTTTCAAAGCACTCAGTGACTTGATAGTGCTCTTCTTAAGGCATGTCGTGTCTGGCACCAATCTGAGAATTTATCTGAGGGCAGCCTATTTCAGTTTTCTCCACTGCAGCCTCCTAGAATCATAGAATGATACAGCACAGAAGGAGGCCATTTGGCCCATCATGCCTGTGCCGGCTCTTTGAAAGAGATATCCAATTAGTCCAACTCCCCTGCTCTATCCCCATAGCCCTGCAAATGCTTCCACTTCAAGTATTTACCCAATTCCCTTTTGAAAGTTATTATTGAATCTGCTTCCACCGCCCTTTCAGGCGGATCATAACAACTTGCTGCGTATTTTTTTCTCATGTCGCCGCTGGTTCTTTTGCCAATTACCTTCGCTGCTCTAAGGAGAACACCCCAGATTCTCTAGTCTCTTCACATAACTGAAGTCCCTCATCTCTCAAAACCATTCTAGTAAATCTCCTCTACACTCTCTCTAAGGCCCAGAATTGTCCACAATGCTCCAGCGGGGGCCTACCCAGTGTTTTATAAAGGTTTACCGTAACTCTCCTGCAATTGCTTCTCCTCACTCATTCCGTGTACTTCACTTGGTGTTTGCTGGTCCAACTCTAGTCAACATCTTTCCACCGAGCGGATGGATGCTTGCAGCAGATGGAGTGAGTAACGCAGTGTGGTATGATATGGATGGGCCCTTTGCCTGCTTGTTCCTTCTCCTCATGCGACCCTACAGAAACACAATTTGAGAAGCTTCAATTGGAATATCCAACACACTCCTTGAACACATGGGTAAGTTGGCTATTGGCAGAATGTGTAAGCGAAAGAAGCATTTCTTGAGGGAATAGAAAGTTGGAAGAATGGATACGAGCCTGCAGATTCAGGTTCACCACCTAGCTTGTGCTAGTAATAGAGAGAACCAAGTGGTGTTTAAAGATAAGAAAGTATCCCACATGGGTATGAAACTGATTAAGGGAAAAGTGTGTGCTATAGGCAGCCATTGCAGATCAATGCACAGAGATAAGTAATGGATTCACCTACCTTGGCAAACATCTTGAGGGTTTTGAATTTCTTCCTCACCTGGGAGGATGACTATACAACAGAGACTGCATTGACCTACTGAGCCACTTCTTTCCACAGCACCCTGACTGCACCTTGCCGGGATCTCCATTAATATCATCTCTACCTCTGGGGCTCTCTGTTAAAAGGGAGCTGTCCTGCCTCCTCTTCGGGGAATTGTTGGACTTCATTATTTGGACACTTGCAGCAATACCAGATGATGAAAGCTTTTCCTCCAGAATTCAAGATGCAGGTCTTGTTTTATGGTGCTGCACTGTGATTTTAAAGCTCTGCGCAGGAACTTCTGCCCCACCCGACCTCGGCATTATCAGCATGTGACACAACATGCACTGGGAGTGCACCTGCCATATGTTAAACTCTAGGAGGTCCCTTGTGTACAACAATGGTGTGATTTGTTCTGCAAAAAGTGCCTCCTTGCCAGCAATGTGTCAGGAGAGGATTTTCAGCCTTTTATTGACAATTTTAAATTGACGATCTCCCATCACTGATTCCCAAACCAAAAAAAATAGTTTCTGTATCAAGACCTTTCATAATTTAAAAACTCTTTATTAAATTTTCTCTTAGCCTTCCCTATTCCAGTAGGAATAATCCCAATATTTTAAGTCACTCCTTATAACTATATCCCTGAATATTGGAATTTTTGCTGTACATTGCATATTGTATGCTTTCCATGGCTTTAATGTTCTTTCTTTTATGTGGTCACAAAACTGCACACAGTACCAAGGCCTAATGAAAACCTTATACTTCCCAGATATTCTGGCCTAAGCTCAAGGTAGCAGATCTTAATCATTGCAATACTGGAGTTACTACAATTAGGCTAGGAAGGGGGGGGGGGGGCGGAAACAGCCAGAGTTCTCTGAACTGTTCTATTCAGTTATTCCTGCTGGAAAGTGCACTTGTGTGAATGTCGTATAAGAAATAAGTTTGACATTGATGTTAGATATCCTGCTGATACTGTCTAGGCTCAAACATAAAGAAGGGCTACTTTGATAAAGTACCAGAGGACTACTGCAGCTCACTGAATAATATCTCACCATCATTCAGCTGCTTCGGAGCAGGAAGTAAAAAACAAAAATTAACTGCAATCACTTATTTAGTGATGGTAATTCAAGGTTGTACCAGCTAAACAGATTATTGTTAGTTAGATTGTGAGTAGTGTAGTTGAAATTGATCTGTAATTGTCCAGAAAATTATTGGAAAAGAGTTACTGCAACTTTAACACAATAATGCAGTTTTCAAATGCATAATATTCATCTGATGAGCAATAGAGTTTTGACTGTTCCGAAAGAGAGGAACTTTCTCCAGACACTTAAATATGGTTTCATTCTCCTCTCCTAATGTGGTATCTCACAGGCCCATGCAGTCATGAATCTCATTTCTGCCTTTTCATCTAATAGTGCATTGAGTACCATGACTAAAGTGTCTCAAAGCTTTACTCGCAAATAGCATCATTACATCTAAAGCTCAAGCAAAATGGATTTAAATAAGGGTTCTTCTCAAACCCCCTGTCCTTATACAAATAAAGACATGACATAACAGAATGCACATTAGCTGAACTAATGTACTATATGTCTGCTTGGGATAACTGATTGGGCACATTTGTTGTAGATCACATCAGTGATCTCACTTATTCTGTTTTATATTTATAAATAAGAAGTTCATACTATTGGAGAATTAGTAATCACATCTAGTCTGTTTTATTACTTTAATTTAACATAATAATAAAAGAATGAATAATAAACATTGATAACTATTATAAGGATGTTAGAAAGATTATTTTTTTATTTTGGTTTAGACCTATAAAAGGTTGCGGTTTTTTAATCAGCCACTGCAGCCGCAACCAAAGGCTGTCTTGCCTGTCTGGTGCCAGCGTTAAGGACATCTCCTCGCGGCTGGAGAAGAGCCCGGAGCAGGAGGGGGAGGATCCAGTTGTCGTGGTCCACATAGGAACCAACGACACAGGTAGAACTAGGCATGAGGTGCTGCTGAGGGAGTTTGAGGAGCTAGGGTACAAATTAAAAAGCACAACCTCAAAGGTTATATCTGGATTAGTACCTGAGCCACCCACAAACTGCCATAGGGACAAAAAGATTAGAGGTTTAAATGCGTGGCTGAAAAAGTGATGTAGGAGACAGGGGTTTCAATTCATGGGGCACTGGCACCAGTACTGGGGAAAGAAGGAGCTGTTCCATTGGGACGGACTCCACTGAAACTGGGCTGGAACCAGTGCCCTGGTGAATCGAACAACGGTAATAGGGTATTAGCGACTAAGGTCACATCAGGGGAAAATAGTAAAAAATTTAAATCAAAGGTGCTATATCTGAATTCATGAAGCATTTGTAACAAGATAGATGAATAAATGCCACACATAGAGATAAGTGGGTTTGATCTAGTAGCCATTACTGAGACGTGGTTGCAGGGTGACCAAGGTTGGAAACTAAATATTCCATGGTACTTGGCTTTTAGAAAATATAGGAAAATGTGGTAAGGAGGTGGGGTACCCATGATAATAAAGTATGAGATTAAAGCAGTAGTGAGAAAGGATCTTAGCCCAGAAAATCAGGATGTAGAATCAGTATGGGTGGAGCTAAGAAATAACAAAGGCAGAAAACACAGGTGGGAATAGTTTATAGGCTCCCTAATAGTAATCATAGTGTTCGACAGTGTATAAATCAGGAATTTGAGGAGCATGTAATAAGGGTAATGCAATAATCATGGGGGACTTTAATCTTCATATAGACTGGGCAAACCAAATTGGCAAAAATAGCTTGGAGGACAAGTTCATGGAATGCATTCGAGATAGTTTTCTACAATATGTTGAGGAACTAAGTAGGGAACAGGTTATTTTAGAACTATGTAATGAGACAGGGTTAATTACTAATCTTATAGTAAAGGATCCTCTGGGGAAGTGATCATAATATGATAGAATTTCATATTGGCCCAGAAATTCGGGTCTCCACGGGTGAGTACGCATGGGGTACTCACCCGTAAGCCCGATGGAAGTGCCGGTTTCCTGCATGCACTGCGCATGCGCGGGGAACTGGCACTTCTGTTCCTCTGAACGAAGGGGTTCAGAGGTCGAACGCGTGCGCGGGGGAGGCTGCGCGTGTGCATCAAACTTTGTTTTTTGTACAGGTTTTCCCGGGAACGTAAGCCTGCAGAAGTTAGAAATATAAAAAGCAGGCGTAAGGCCTGCTTTTTACAAGGTAAGTGGTGAATTAATTAAAATTAAAACATTTTTTCCACAGGTTTATTATTTTTAAATACTTTAAAGCAAGGTAAGTTTATTTTTAGTCCCGTTAGAATATAAAATTATTTTTTCAATAATTTAAATTATTATTTAAAATAGTTATTTCATGTAATTTATAGTTTATCTAAAAAATGTGATTTTTTAAAAATGTATTTGAAGATTTAGTGCTATTTTGGGGCCGTAGTATTTATAAGTCTTGACAGCACTTCCGGTCAGACTTATGAATGGAGCATTCCCTGCTCTGATTGGCTGCCCATGGCCCACGTGATCCCAGGGGACGCTTTGAACTAACTGCGCCCCTGGGATACGCAAGCACTGCGCGCCGGCAGCTGGACCAGGCTCCGGATCGGAATTCCACGGGGTCCCACAGCTCAACGGCCGGCGCGCAAGGTAAGTGCAGGTCGGGGGCTTGCACCCGTGGGAAGCCCCCGACCCGAATTTCTGGGCCATTAAGTTTGGGAGTAATGTGGTTGAGTCTGAAACTAAGGTCTTAAATTTAAACAAAGCCAATTATGGAGGTATGAGAGAGGAGTTGGCTGAGGTAGATTGGGAAATTAGATTAAAAGATATGGGGGAAAATTTCAGTTGTTTGCGCCTCCCGTTAGTGCCTTAAGAGGGCGCTAATGGGGCACAAAGCAACTAGCGCCCGGGCGCGGCGATGTTTGCGCCACTCGTGAACTTAACTAGACATTTTGTGGTGGCACTAAATACTACCGCCACGATATCCTGCACCGGCAGATCGTGACGTCAGTCGAGTGCGCAACGCCCCGGTAGTGCCCTGGACTGGATATTGAGTGGCGCCCCCTGCCTTACCGCCTGCCGCTAGCAACGACAGGTTGAGGGGAGCGTTTTGCAGTCAGAAAGGGACTGGGGGAGTGCTATTTAAAGGCGACCGCTTCCTGCCTTTTTTTGTTGGTGACATTTTTGCACCACACATTCTGAGAGAGAGAGAGAGAGACTTCTGGAGAGATTCAATGCTGTGTAAAGGAGTTTTGGGTACTGAGCAGCACTATGCAGGTTCATTTTGATTTGCCCTTCTTTGCTTCGCCAGCGGTCTGAGGTCGCGCCTCGCTCCTCGGCCTTTGCGCCTTTAGACAGATGTGAAGCATCTGATTTAGCGCTCCAATCACCTCCAGGGATGATAAAAGCCAAGTTTGCCATCGGAGGCGATAATTAGCACCAGGCGCTAAACTTTGCGCACGACTGATAATGGCGCCCCAAAATGGGCGATACTGAATTTTTTCCCCATGATAGTAGATAAGTGATGGCAAACATTTAAATAAATAATTCAGAATTCTCAACAAATATACATTCGCTTGAAGAATAAAACTCCACGGGAAAAGTGATATAACTAGAGAAGTTAAGGATAGTATTAGATTAAAAGAAGAGGCTTACAATGTTGCCAAAAAGAGTAGTAAGCCTGAGGGTTTTAAAAACCAGCAATGGATGACCAGGAAACTGATAAAGAGGGAGAAAAAAGAATATGAGAGTAAACTAGCAAGAAATATAGAAACATATTGTAAGAGCTTTTACAAGTATGTAATAAGAGATTAGCAAAAGTAAACATGGGTCCCTTAGAGGCAGTGGCAGGAGAAATTATAATGGGGAATAAGCAAATGGCAGAGACATTATACAAATATTTTGTATCTGTTTTCACTGTAGAAGACACAAAGAACATACTGGAAATTGTGGGGAACCAAAGGTCTAGTGAGAGTGAGGAACTTAAAGTTTTTATATTAGTAAAAAAGTACGGGAGAAATTAATGGGACTAAAAGCTGACAAATCTCCTGGATCTGATGGCCTACATCCTACGGTTTTAAAAGAGGTGGCTGCAGAGATAATGGATGCATTGGTTGTGGTCTTCAAGAATTCTGTAGATTCTAAAATGGTCCCTTTGATTGGAAGCTAGCAAATGTAACCCCGTTGTTCAAAAAAGGATGGAGAGAGAAAACAGGGAACTATAGGCCAGTTAGCCTGACATCAGTAGTAGGGAAAGTGCTAGAATCTATTATTAGGGAAACAGTAACAGGGCATTTAGAAAATCATAATATGATTAGGCAGAGTCAGCATGGTTTTATGAAAGGGAAATCATGTTTGATAAATCTATTAGGGATTTTTGAGGATGTAACTATGGGGTACATAAAGGGGAACCAGCAGATGTAATATATTTGGATTTTCAGAAGGCATTCAATAAGGTGCCACACAATCGGTTGTTACACAAGATTAGGGCTCATGGGATTGAGGGTAATATATTAGAACAAATTGAGGATTGGTTAATGGACAGAAAACAGAAAGTAACGATAAAAGAGTCATTTTCGGGATGGCAAGGTGTAACTAGTTGAGTGCCGCAAGGATCAGCGCTTGGGCCTCAGCTATTTACTATCTATATCAATAAGGGGACCGAGTGTAATATATCCAAGTTTGCTGATGATACAAAGCTAGGTGGGAAAGTAAGCTGTGAGGAGGATGCAAAGAAGCTGCAAAGGGATATCGACAGGTTAAGTGATTGAGCAAGAAGGTGGCAGATGAAGTATATGTGGGGAAATGAGAAATTATCCACTTTGGTAGGAAGAATAGAAAAGCAGAAAAAGTGAGAGACAATAAATGTTGGTATTCAGAGGGATTTTGGTGTCCTTGTACACAAATCACAGAAAGTTAACATACAGATATAGCAACCAATTAGGAAGGCAAATGGTATGTTGGCTTTTATTACAAGGGGGTTGGAGTATAAGAGTAAGGGGCCTAGAAATTCAGTAAGGCCCCGCCAGCTGGCTAGCGCCCAAAAGTTAGCGCTGCGCGTGGAGCCAGTTGCGCCCGTCAGATATTCAGTTTTTGCGCCCCAAGTCGGAACCGGGCGCTATTCCAGGGTGTGCCCGCCCCCGCTTGGGGCGCTGAAACTGAATTTCAGCGCTGTAGGTGCCGCTGCGCCACCCCCTGCGGAGCGGCAGGCTGCGGTACTGCAGGCCTCCTCCTTCTCTTAAGGGGGAGGTGCCTGCAACGGGGAGCTCGCCGCTTGATAGTGCCGGCAAATGAGCCCGGCACCACGGAGAAGTGCCGGGCTTGTGGAAAGCAGCCGGCAATGCCGCGGGGGGGGGGGGTGGAGGAGGCCGGGGAAGGAGGTGCGGCCAGGTGGCCGCCGAAAAAGCGGCCGGCCGCACCTCCGCCTTAACTAGCGCCACTAAGGCTGCAGCACGGCCCGGTCTTCACAACGTTGTTTGCGGCCGCTGCTGAAGAGGCGGCCGCAACTAAATATGGGGGTCGGGCCGGTAGCGGGGCGGAACCGGGGCACTGCGCACACCGATGACATCATCGGTGCTGGCGCAGCGCTACTGGCTACCGCCGCCATTACCGCAGCGCTGAATATCAGCGCAAACTCCTCTACTGGCGCAGAAGCCCTCTTTGGGCGGTAACTGGTCGCACACGCAACTGAATTTCTAGCCCAGGAAGTCTTACTGCAATTATACAGGGTATTGGTGAGACCACACCTGGAGTACTGTGTATACTTTTGGTCTCCTTACCTAATGAAGGATATACTTGCCTTAGAGGGGGTGTAACGGAGGTTCACGAGATTGATTCCTGGGATGAGAGGGTTGTCCTATGAGGAGGGATTGAGTAGAATGGGCCTATATTCTCTAGAGTTTAGAAGAATGAGAGGTGATCTCATTGGAATGTATACAATTCTTACAGGGTAGATGCTGAGAGGTTGTTTCCCCTGGCTGGAGAGTCTAGTACTAGGAATCATAGTCTCAGGATAAGGGGTCAGCCATTTAGGACTGAGATGAGGAGAAATGTCTTCACTCAGAGTGTTGTGAATCTTTGGAATTCTCTACCCCAGAGGGCTGTGGATGCTCAGTCAAACATACGAACAGTTAATGAGTATATTCAAGACTGAGATCGATAGAAGTTTGGGCACTAAAGGAATCAAGGGTTATGGGAACAAGGCGGGAAAGTGGAGTTGATGTAAAAGTTCAGCAATGTTCTTATTGAATGTTGTAGCAGGCTCGAGGGGCTGTATAGCCTACTCCTGCTTCTATTTGTTATGTTTCTTATCTTATGTAATGGCTCAATCTCAGCCAGGTCAGCTATAGAGAGCTCTACTTTATCCTCAGTATCACAGATAGTGGAAGGAAAAATCATCAAGCATTCTGACTCCCATCCAAATTATTCCTGATGGATGGCACCTGGGGAATCATTTTCCAGTAGAGAATGAACAGCTTCAGAAGAAGGAAAGAAGGGAGGAATCAAGGGAGGCAGGGAAGAAGGTAAGGAGGTAAGGAAGGAAGGCTTCTAAAAAGCCAAATTCAATAGATGTGCTCACCAATAGGCTCAATTTGACTTTGTTTTTCTCTTTTTCACTGCACACAACTGTTCTTTGCCATATAGTAATATAAAAATAATAATTCATGCGAGGATTTCTATTTTGTGTTAATTTGTAGGAGGCTATTATGGTTAACTGTAGCTACTTGACTGTGCATGCATTGATGTAGCTAAAATATATCCATCAAATTAGCAAATTACATAGGAATAATTTAATGTAAGAAGCTTTATTTAGTCTTCACATTCTAGTTCCCTATGTGTATTTCAAGTTTAATAGCTTTCTGGAATTCAAACTGTGCTTCATACAATAGTAGCATTACTGGTGTGAAGATTTTATTTGTATCTCCACTAAGTTAAATCACTCATTTCTAAGATGGCCTTCTCCATATTCTTACTGCACAGGAAGCTGTTGATTTAGAAGTACTACTAGTTTTATAAATATTCAACTTACCATTGTCAATTATTTTCAGGGCATATAAATTGCTTAATGGAGATTATAAGAACGATTATATCAAACAAGTATATTTGGTATTATCAAAAAATGTTATTAGGAGAAATATCGGAAATGGTCTGAAGCCATTATAGACTCCACTCTTTTCCTCTTACCACATTACTGCTGTAAATGTCAAGTAATTTTGTTTTGTGACCCTCGACTTGTACAGTGTCTACATCTACCTATGATTTAGATTTTACATTATTATCCTGCACAGTGTAGGATAACATACATACGCTGTATAATATCAATACAGAACATATAACGAGCACACAATTTGCTTGTAATGAACTGCTCATTATTTCATTGCAGCAGTGCAACCACAAGCACCTTTAATATCCTACTTTAAATGTCATACTACCAGTTGTCAAATCAATACAGAAACCCGCAAAGGCCTAAAATAAACCAGTGCTTCAAAAATTCTAGCCGTAAAAATGGCTTTTAGAAATGAAATCCATCTGTTATTTTCTGTCGATTCTTGTTTCACTGATGAAGAGGAAGATGATTTTGTCCACCAGTAGGGGAACTACAACACAGTGAAAGAACAAGAAAAATTGTTAACAGAAAAAAAATACGAATCAGCATGAAATACAGGCACTGTTTTCTTGCCTCACAGATTCCAAAAAGCACCCCAAAAATGGGAAGATGTATGAAGATTGTCACATTAGCACATAGGGATAATTTTGTGCGACTTTACTCAGTGTGGAACCTCACTATGCAGGAGTGTGGGTTAGAGATAGGCATAGCACTGATTCTGTAACCATTAATCCTAAAAATTACTCCTACATTTTTACTAAGAACAGATAAAAGTGAAAGACTTACAAGGCTAAAATCTAATACTGGGGTTCAGGTGATATGCATAAATGACTTAAGGTTTGTTCTTCTGCTTTATGACATCATCTAAAACCTCTTGATTAGATAAGAGCCTTGTGATTACACTATCAATTACACTCCATGGCCCTGAAATTGCACTTTGGGATACTTGGGTAAAAACACTTACCACATTGATCTGAAAGTCCTCTTGCCACTATTTTAGCTTAAGTGTCAATTAAGTGGGGGTTGGGCAGGGGGCGGGGGGGGGTGGTGTTAATGCCTCTGCTAAAGTAGTGGAGAGAGGAATTTGTTAATGCATTAAGGATTCATAGACTGACATCTCACAGCATAATTTCAATGTTTAATTATAAGATACCTGGGGGCAATTTTCAACTGCTGGCAGCCTGTTTTTTGATGCCACTCTAGGTTTACATCGCCACAGCAGGCCAGGCACTTTTGTTGCACCTCCACAGAGGTAGCTCGACCATCCCTATTATTCAAACGACCATGTCCCTGCAATTTGAGATAACTGTCATGGTGTGAGCGAAGCAGTGGATGGAAGTCCCACCCTGCCTCACTTCCAGCCCCTCACCAAGATCTGTGAAAATTCTAGGCTTTTATGTCTCGCAACAGGTTAATTTAATTCTCAACTCTGAATAATCAAAATATTAATAAGCATTGTGCAATGATTAAGGAGGCTACTGAAATTTAGACCCACATCTTGAGAATCTGAAATGTTTCTCTTTATATAGAGCACCACCACTGTGTAATACTTTATTGTTCTAAGTTGTACATTGTAAGCTAATGAAAATAAATGGGATGTGGAAAAATGACCCTGTGTACTTTAAAACTCGTATGTTTCATGCATCTGCAACAAATGTCACTTCAATTACAGTCAAACCACTATATGAGTACTGAGTAGTCAGAAATGACAAGTTTAATAGGATTTTATATGTTGATATCAAGAGTTCAATCTCCCATGCACCCATGTACAAGTGGAAAAGTGTCAATGCAAAACTGAGTTTCATCCTTTGTTAGTCAGCCTAACATCAGAGCAAGGTCTATAGTTATGTCAAATATTGACGTACTGTAACATCAGGCAGGGTTCCTTTCACTCAGGTAGCCAATTAACTTTTCAATGAGAAAATTACAGGCACAGACCAGAAATGGAATCTTTTATTTACTCAAATTACAAGTAAGAATTACAAGCAGATCAGTGCTGTAGTTCAAATGGCTTTCAGATAGAATCATAGAATGATACAGCACAGAAAGAGGCCATTCAGCCCATCGTGCCTGTGCCGGCTCTTTGAAACAGCTGCCAATTAGCCCCACTCCCCCGCCCTTTCCCCATAGCCCTGCAAATTTTCTTCAGTAAACTGTAAAATGCAACCAGCATGTATCATTTCAGTTAACTTTTTTCAATTTCCAGTAAAACGTCCTTGCTGGAAGATTTCATGACTATTCATGAAAAGTCATACAGAGTTGTCCTCCCCCCCACCCTCCCAAATGTATTTTTAGTTCTAACACACAATTTTTAGTTTTCCTAGTGTCTCGGCTGAGAAGGTTGTTAAGTCACTACCTATCTGCATCTGTAATTAATGCATCAGACGATCCTGTGGTGTTTTATTTTGTGGGGTGGGAATGCTCCTCCTTGATTCTCTGTCTTTTTCTGATGTTCCAGCCAAGATTAGGAACTCGACATTTCTGAAGAAGTGGGCATCTATCACAAAATCATTTACATAATCAAAAAAACGTAAAATCTTCCATGAACCAGCGCAATCGGGCAGCGGAATAGAATGTAATTGTTTCTTTTTTTTTCTTTCCATTAACAAGTATTCCTTGACGTAGTTTTATTAGTACAGCTGAAAATGCATTTATCAGCAAAAATAATAATATTAATAAGGATGTCCAGTCCTCTACCTGTGAGTAACCTGATCTAAATTCACTGAAAGTGACTTAAAAAACAATACTGAGCATTTACTATTTTCATTCGTGTACACTAGTCAGTTTCTTAGCAAATTAAATATTTTTTTTGATATTTCCTGAACCTTCCCAAACCAGTGCATTTGGCAGAATCTCACAATTTCGACCTTGGGGTAGGGGGTGGGAGCGAGGCCAGTTTAGTGGGCAGGGCCTGAGCCGGCCGAATTGAATCTTAAACCAACATAAAATATCATGGAAAACACGAACATAGGTGGTTTTGGGCGTAACTCACTCACGTTTAAAATTCCCTGATCTTTTGCGCCGGTTTGGCCGAATCCGCCCGGATTGCGCTGATATTACTAGCGTAAACTCAACCTCATGCTCTTGCTTACTTTCTCTTTTTCCCTTGCTCTGATCCTTATAAGCTGTTCATCTGTAATGTCTTCCAGTTCTGACAAAGGATCACGCTTGAAGCAGGAACGTTTTTTCCTTCCTCTACAGAGTGATCCTGACCTGCTGAGTGTTTCTAGCACTTTCTGTTTTTGTTTCAAATTTCTAGTACCTGCTGTATTTTACTTTTAGCTCCCATCCTCCATTCCCTTCCCCCATGATTGACATGAGTACAAATACTGGGTAAACATTACCTGTAATGATCTATTCTAGGCAGTCTGCAAAAGAGTTTTCATCTTGTCACCTAGCCATATTGCAGCCTTTTTGTCTGTCTCATATCTCTTATGCTCCTTAACTGAGAAAACCTGCTAGAATTTCTCATAAAATAAATACCTTAGTATATCCAACCAGATAATATGGTTGGAATTCTCACCCCAGTTTCGGTGCTCTGGCGTGCGTGGAGGGGAGGTGGGGGCAAGGGATGGGGGGGCGGGTGCAAGACTTACTGGGTCAGAAGTCATTTGGTATTTGGGGCTGGCTCCTGGCGGGATTGTCACTGCCAAGAGGGAGCCTGCCTCCCAGAAGATGGTGAAACTGCCGATGGTGCAGTAGGACCATACCTGCACTTCTCTGAGGAGCAGTGCATAAGAATCCTGCATTTCTCTAGGGACACTGTCGCAGATCTATCTCCTACAACATGACCTACAACCCACTGCCACATCTAGCTCTGCATTGCCTGTTGTCCTCAAAGTTACTACTTATTTGCCTCCGTCTCCTTCCAGGCTGCAACATCAGTCTGCAGTTCATTCTTGCATTAAGCAGGTGACTGATGCCGTGTTTGCCAAAACATCATATTCATCATGGACAGCCAGAAACTGCAGGATAGAGCTCTGGGGTTCCCACAGATTCCAGGCTTCCCCCAAGTCCAGGGTCTCATTGACTGCATACATAACCGTCATGTTGACTCCTGTAGATGTGCCCATTATCTTCATTAATCACAAATGCTTCCATTCCATGAACATGTAACTGGAATTTAATCACCAGCAGCGCATCATGGAGATCTATGTCTGCTTTTCTGGCTGCTGCCATGACACTTTTATCATACGCTAATCCTCAATACTCCCCACTCTTTGCCCCTGCACAGCAAATGAGAGGCTGGCTGCTTGAGGACAAGGGCTATCTCCTGTACATTTCACTCATGGCTCCTCTCAGGCACCCAAGCGTGCTAACTGAACTGCTCTACAACTAGATCCACAGGTTGACTAGAGCTCTCAAGCAGCAGACCATGGAGCGCTCAAACAATGGTTGCACTGCCTAGACACGTCATAGTTTGCTGCATGCTGCATAACTTTGCTTTGTAACAGGGCACCACATGCAGCCACCATAGGATGAGGACCTTCAAACAGATGATGAAAGCAACATAGATAATGAAGATGTGAGATGGCACTAACACCAGCTTGCAGCCAGAACCTCTCGGTAGTTGCTCATTGAGCAGTGCTTCAGCTGAACAATCCCTGGCTTTCTGCATTAATAGCCTTGTCTAACAAATGTTCCAGTCCTTCAAACCCTCCAATAAATTATTTTTGCCCAAAGACCAGTATTGATATTCATGTCATCTGACAATGTCAGGTCAACAGCTACAGGAACATTCTGCACACAAAGATTTCAAAAAGATTTATCGTTTTACCAGCTTACATAATTGTAACAATTATTTATCACCCATAGTGCCTTTCTTATGTGATCTCTTACCTACTGTACTACTCCTACAGCATGGGTGGAGGAAGGCTACTGTAGCTCAAATGAGGGCTTCTGAGATGCTCATGCTTGGCGAACTCTAGGAGCTCGGGCCTGCAAAGGCCCGGTTGCAGATGGCAGCATCTTGGTGGATGCGGGAGCAGTGCACTGCAGCCAGGTCCTTGGAACTATACTGTTGGCATTGACCTTCCCCAGTCACCTCTCTCCACTGCTGCTTTTTGGTTGATAGGGTAGCAAGAGTGTGATGTTATCCTACGATTCTACTAACATTGCATTCCCACTGATCTACAGGAGAGCAGACGATAGGAGATATGTTGTGCCAATTAAGCCCCTATCACTTTGGTGTCCTAGCCTGCCTAAGGTGGAAACGATTGTGGAGCCCAGAGCCTGCATGGCCCAGTATGAGCATCCCTGAGAGATGCTACTGCTGGTGGCGCAGGCTCCTGCAAGCAGGGCCCAGCTGCAGCATCCATTGAGATGATCACACGCTTCATGATTGACTGTAGTGTTAATGCCACACACCAGAACGTCACACAAATTGGTAGCGGACTCCTGCACCCTCTTTGACATGTTGCAGTAGTTCTCTGGCAGGCTGACCAACACATTGAGCAATTGCTGGTGCACAGAAAACATTTTTCTTCTGTAGGCTGATCCCCTAAATTCGGCGTCTCGGTCCTCTTCGGCCGAGCTGAAACCCGAGCTTTCCCTCCGGTGAGCCATTTCTTGGATTGTCCTTTCCACTTGTGCCTGCTCCTGCTCACTTGTGCTGAGCGAAACTTGTGCAGATCCCTTTCACTCACTAGCTGTGCCACTCAGGTGAGATGACTGTGCTGGCACTTGGGAAAGTATGAGAGTGTGACAGTGCATCCTTGGGAGGGTCATCCCCCTCCTCCATCTGCATGGCTGCAGGACCCCAGTTATCACAGGGGCTGAGGGACAAGGGTTAATACATAATGGCAAGGGTAGACAGCAGTAGGTGTGTGGTGGTGCGATGCAAGCCCTAGGGGGTTATGCTGTGCGTTTGAGCATGTGAGCTAGAGAGTTAAGTGTAAAGAGATAAGGAAGGGAAAATGGCCAAATATTCTGCTGTACGTGGCCTCCAGTCTTCACATCTCCATTGCTGCATGTCCTCCATCTGCTAATTATATCAGTGGGGGCATCCTATATTGGAGTTAAAGTTGCAATCTGGTGTGATTTCCTCTTGTTCTCTTCTGTTGTGTGTCAGTTTCATGAAGAGTGAAAATGGGTTAGTAAGTGCCCTGCTGAAGAGTTGTGAAGATGTGTGAGGCAATTCCATAGTGTGCACGCTGAGAGGTGTAACCTCCTTCAAATTGCTTATACACCCAACACCTGCTACTGGCCTCATAGTGATTTACCCCTCTTAAAGTGATTGGAGGAGAGGCTTGTGCAGCAGGGAAAGGAAGTATTGGTGGTGGGGCTAAAATCTGGTGCTGCAGGGCTGTGTAGAGTAAGAGAGACCTGAAGAGAAGTCGAACTTTGGCAACCTTGCTAAGGTCAGTAAATTTCTGCCTGCACTGCAGCCAGGTCCTTGGAACTATACTGTTGACATTGACCTTCCCCAGTCACCTCTCTCCACTGCTGCTGGCTGATTTGCTGGAGCACCTGCCGGCTTTCACTTGAAGGAAAAAGCACCTCCTTCCTGGTCCTCACTTGTTGCACAAAGACCTCCATGGCAGTATTTGAAAATCAGGTTGTTCATGCCGCTGTCATTCTACCTGCTGCCTCATTAGTACGTCGTCCATCCACCACCAATGAAAACTCCACCTACCAGGCTGGTTTTAAGAAGGCCTACTGCATTTCCTGTCTTTCCTAAACAGAGAGCCCCCATAAGCAGCATGATTAGTGCCGGCAACTCACCTCCTGTATTTAAATGAGACGACTAGGAAAATCAGTTGGGACACCCGCTGATGTTATCGGGTGGAACGGGCACCCCTCCCTTCATCCATTGCCCACCTGACCAGCGTCACATATCAAAATCACCCCTCTAAGGCTTATGTCACCCTAGCTTTGGGCTACATTAAACGTCACTGAAAAATACACATTGCAATGAGCTCATTTCATTTCATTTCTTTTTCATTCTTTTTATGTTCCCCATATTTATATCTTTTCCTACCAACATAATGGGCAGTCAAACTTCTCTCAGGCCTCTGCCAATGTTGCTCTGCAGTATTAAGTAAAAGGAGCATGAGAGCAGCATTGACTGCCTCACTTCCAGAGAGAAGCATTTCGCCCCAGCTCACTGTAAATCTCATGGGCAGTATAAACAAGTTATAATAATCTTGTTTCAATTATTGATGAGGTAATATTTCAAAAAATATTCACATTTTTGGGCAATCTTTTTCTCTAATTGAGAAACCAAGACCTATAGTGCAAGGCACCACCAAGGTTACAGAGTAAATGAGAAAATGAGTTAAATTAGGATGTAGTGATTAGTTGACTTACCTGCAATAGGACACTGATGCATGGAAGATGGTTCAGAGAAGAGCAGCCAGGATGATTCTGGGAATTTGGAGCTCTAATTGACAAGATCAGAATTGTGGTACTGAACTTATTTTGATAGAATTATTACATAGAATCTACAGCAGAGGAACAGGCCATTCGGTCCAACTGGTGTATGCCAGGGTTTATACACCACATGAGACTCCTCCCACTCTAATTACCTCTTCACACTTTGTCACCGTGTGCCTCTACTCCCTTCTCCCTCATGTATGCATCAAGCCTCCCTTAAGTGCAACAATGCTATTTCCACACCGTTTTAGCAGGTTCCACATTCTCACCACTATTATGAAAATTTTACTTCACAAACATCTAACCCTTCAATGTCTCCCAATAACATTGTGATAATCTTCATTCGAGGAAGTAAGACTGAAGGAGGGATATGATCCAGGTCTTTTTTTTAAATTTTTTTTTTGCATTCCAGTTTTCTGCCCTCCTCTCCTGAAGAAGCTGACTTACTCTGGGGGTACAGTTGTATGGGCATCACTGCTAATTCGTCATGTGGGAGTCTAGATAGTGGGGGTCATTTTAACTTCACAGCTTGGGCAATAAACAGGCAGAGCGGATTGACTGCCCATTATAGAACACAAAATCAATGGAAATGAAAATCGGGTGGGACCTATGGGTGATCTCCTCTGCCAGTATATCGCGCAAGTGGTGAAGGTGTGATCCATACAGCGTGTCGGCAGGCTATTTGCCTCTCAGGAACATGATAGTAAATGGGTAGGAGGGGCTAGGGCGAGCAACCTGCTGTTGTTTTGTGGAGCACTCCTGCTCCTCCCAACCCCACAAAATACTAAACATTTTCCATGTTTCTGCACCTTTTTTGAGTGGCTTCTGTAGTGTATGTGCTTTAAGTCAGAACTACTTTTTACAGCTCCTGTATACTGTAGTACCGGCAGTGACCACACCGGTATATAAGCTGTGCGCATGCCCCTGTACCCCAGTCTAGAAATTACCCTCCTCCAGTAAAGACCTGTTATTTGTTTATGTACAGCATCCATGTAATTATTTATCCACTGAACCACGGATCTAACAGTGGCGACGAGTGTTGATGCGAATCTACCTGCAAAATAAAAAAAATTAAAAAATAATCAAGTCCAGGAACACGGGCGTCGACCGCGAGCAACCGCCCAGCAGTCAGGCAGAGATCCAACTTCGCTGGGGAGGCTGTGGAGAGCCGGGCTTGGTTCCCCAGCCACAACGAACAGTAAGAGACCGACGACAGGTCCAGAGCAGACCCTTCCCGAGCAGCGGCGGCTGGAGCCGACCGACAGCAGAGAGAGAGAGCCGGGCAGCGTCAACGGGGTAAGAAAGAGGGTGAAGAGAGCAGGGCACAGCCGGGGGTTGATCACCGAGCGGCGTCGAGGAAAAATACTGCAAACCGGAGAGAGAGAGAGGGTAAGAAACAGCCGGGTTCTAGACTGAGCAGTGTCGACAAATACCAAGAGAAGAACGCGCAGAGCACAGCCAGGGATCACGGGCTGATCAGGGTCCGCGGGGCGAAGCAAGGGGAGACGCCATTGAGCCGCGAAGAAGCAGGGAGAGCACGGGAGGCGCCATTGAGCCGCGGAGAAGAAGGAAGAGCGCGGGAGATGCCATTTTGCGAAGCCGCAGCGGAGAAGACGGGCGAGCGCGGGAAGGAAGGAAAGCGCGGGAGATGCCATTTTGTGCCAGTGGAGAAGAAGGGGAAGCGCGGGAGGCGCCATTGGGGATAGTTAACGCACAACCAAGGATGCCGAAGAGTGGCAGTATCTCTACATTCGACAATGAAGTCGAAGATTGGGCGACATATGTGGAACGTATTGACGTGTACTGCAGGGCGAATGAAGTGCCAGATGCTAATAAAGCACTGGTTCTGTTAAATTCCATGGGTGCAAAAACTTATGGGTTACTGCAAAATCTAATAACCCCAGAGAAGCCGGTAAACAAGAATTTTGAAAGCTTAGTAGAAATCCTACAGGACCACTTAAACCCCACACCGCTGCTGATAGCAGAACGATTTAAGTTCCATAAAAGGAACCAACACAAAGACGAAAGCAATGCTGAGTACCTAACGGAACTGCGCAAGCTATCGAAATACTGCCAGTTTGGAGCGGGACTAGCAGACACGTTAAGGGACAAGTTTGTGTGTGGGCTACAAAGTGAAGGAACCCAGAAACGGCTTCTATCAGAAAAGGACCTTACGCTGGACAAAGCTTTCAATATGGCAGTATCACACAAAGCAGCCGCAAGGGGCACTGCAGAGATACAACGGAGACCGCAAGAATATGGCACCAACGAAATGATCTATGGAACAGGGAAGTGCTATCGCTGCGGCAGAACAACACATGACCAGAAAGATTGTTGGTTCAAGGACCAAGTGTGCAGACAGTGTGGGAAAGCAGGACACATAGCAAGAGTCTGCAGGTCTGGGAAGAAAACCAACAGTAAGAAATCTCCACAGGAGAAGTACAAAAAGGTATGCCAGGTGATGGATAGTGGTTCAGACGAACAGAAAAGTGACACAGACTCCGGAAGCAAGGAGCTGGGTTGTCTGAAACTACATAATGTAACCGAAATGGAGGATCACCAGACTATCTGGGTTACACTCAAGATAGACGGAGTCCAAGTGGAAATGGAATTGGACACAGGGTCAGCTCTAACAGTCATAAATCAAAGGGACTACAAGCGGCTATATTCACACATACCCTTGAAAGCTACAGAGATTGTCTTGAAGATGTATACGGGGCAAAAAATCTACCCCAAAGGAAAAATAAGGGTGAAAGTGACATATAAAGGTCAGGAAATACCTAAAATGGATATATATGTATTGCCAAATGGAGGACCACCACTGCTAGGACGTGAATGGATCCGGAAGATACATTTAGATTGGCATTCCATACAGGCACTGAAGGTGGAGGCCAAAAAGGATGACGATGTCACACCTGGACGACTGTCAAAAATGCTAACTGACGCAAAAGAAGTGTTCCAGGAGGGACTAGGAACACTAAAAGGAATAACAGCAACAATTAAAATAGAGGATAATGCAAGCCCAAAGTTTCTGAAGGCCAGACCAGTGCCTTATGCGATCAGACCAGCGGTTGAAGCAGAGCTGGAAGGGTTGGAACGTTCAGGAGTACTTTCCAAAGTGGACTGGAGCAAGTGGGCTACACCCATCGTTCCTGTAATGAAGAGGTCATTGAGTAATACGCCTGGGGAACCAAAGAAGGTCCGCATCTGTGGGGATTTTAAGGTGACAGTGAACCCAGTCCTTCACACGGTGCAATATCCGCTTCCACGAATTGAGGATATTTTTGCCTCGCTATCTGGTGATAAACGCTTCACCAAAATTGATCTAGCGTACTTGCAAATGGAGGTAGAAGAAGCTTCGAAACATTACCTTACGATCAACACCCATAAAGTTCTCTATCAATACAACCGGCTGGTGTTTGGAGTAGCCTCGGCTCCGGCTATCTGGCAAAGGGTGATGGATCAGGTCCTGCAAGGGATTCCAGGGACCCAGTGTTATTTGGACGACATCTTGGTCACGGGCGAAAATGACGGTGATCACCTCGCTAACTTGGAGAAGGTGCTCGCCAGATTAAAGGAATATGGGCTACGAGCTAATCGCCACAAGTGTGAGTTTTTCCAGAAACAGATCTTGTATTGCGGCCACGTCATCGATGAAGAGGGGTTACATAAGTCCCCTGACAAGATAGAGGCAGTAGTCAAGGCTCCAGCACCGGAAAATGTGTCACAACTGAGGTCGTTCCTCGGGCTGGTAAACTATTACCACAAGTTCTTACCAAATTTGTATACGGTATTACACCCACTGAACACCCTACTGCAAACAGGGGTACCATGGAAGTGGGATGACGAACGTAGACGAGCTTTCCAGAAGTGTAAAGAATTGATCACATCAAAAGAGGTGTTGGCCCATTTCAACCCAGCACTACCAATTCGTTTGGCATGTGATGCATCACCCTACGGCATTGGAGCGGTGCTGTCGCACAAATTCCCAGACGGGTTGGAGAGGCCAGTTGCCTTTGCGTCTCGGTCACTAACCTCAGCCGAGCGCAACTACGCCCAGATTGACAGGGAGGCCCTCAGCCTAGTATGGGGAGTAAAGAAATTCAACCATTATCTGCATGGGCAGAAGTTCACCTTGCTGACTGACCACCAACCACTTGTCTCCATCTTTAATCCTAAGAAGGGCGTGCCAGTAATGACTGCACAGCGGTTACAAAGATGATCCCTGTTTCTAGGGGCGAATCAATATGAAATAGAATATAAAGGCACGAAACAGCATGGGAATGCTGATGGGCTATCGCGCCTGCCACTGCCTACGGTGGAGGAAGCACCAGCAGTGGACCCTATCGAGATATTTTATTCGTCGATAATTGAACGATTGCCAGTAACAAATGCGGATAGAGAGAAGGAGACCCGCAATGATCCGACGCTGTCACGGGTATATGAATTGACGGTGAGGGGATGGCCAACACATGGCGACTCACTGTTGCCAGCATTCTCATCCAGAAGAGAACAGCTGTCAGTATGCCAGGGGACAGTGACGTGTGGATCCAGAGTGGTGATTCCACCCAAGTTAAGGGAGAGAGTGCTAAAGGAGCTACATGAAGGTCATCTGTGGGGAGTGAAAATGAAAAGCCTTGCTATGGCTTATGTGTGGTGGCCGGGAATCGATCAACAAATCGAAGACCTAACTAAGAGCTGCTCAGGATGCCAGAAGGTCCAAAATGCACCACCACATGCCCCTCTACACCCATGGGAGTGGCCCTCCTCTCCATGGCAACGGGTGCACATTGATTTCGCTGGTCCATTCATGGACTCAATGTTCTTAATAGCAGTGGATGCTCATTCAAAGTGGCCTGAGGTGATAAAGATGTCTTCAACCACTACAGAGAAAATGACTGCAGTCCTACGGACCATATTTGCCGGAAACGGTTTGCCAGAGCAGATCTGCTCTGATAATGGACCACAGTTTGTGTCCGACGAGTTCCAAAAATTCATGAAAAGGAATGGGGTAAGGCATTACACATCCGCCCCGTATCATCCAGCCACAAATGGATTGGCTGAGAGGTTCATACAAACCTTTAAGAAGGCGATAAAGGCCATGTGCGACGAGGAAATTCCACTGCAGCATAAGATGGTGTAAGATTCGCGAAATTTTCAATAAATAATCACGTAGGAAAATAGGGTTAAAATAACAGCTTTATTGACCAAAAGAAGCTTTTACAGAGAAACCTTTGATAAAAGGGCACACAAAATGGCCGCCAGGCCTCGTGACCAGCTTCTGGGACCATTTGAATTTCTGTTACTGCAAGCCAGACAGGCTTGTGGATTGAGGGCATTAAAAGCCTGCGAAAACCAGTTTTGGGAAGCCGAAACTCATGGAACTGAGTATACATATTGATTAGATTATAAGTACAGGACAGATTTGGGTGGCAGGATGAGACCCATCAAGAAATGGGCGGACAATTGAACGAACGCTTTAACCCATTACACTGTACAAAGAGAAGCTGTTTAACAGCCATCCAGGGCAATCTCCAGACCGATCAATATACAAACCAAGTTACGGTAATAAAGCAAAGACATTATCGGCCCAGGAAGGCCAGTTAAGCTTTCACCGACTCCCGTTATGAAGACAAAACACCCCTGCAGAGAGTTCTGCCCACCAAAATTATTACAAAGACAGGACTATGATTTGGCGGGAGATAAGAATGTTCCAAAAAGTATAACTGTGGATTGAGTAAAGTCCATCGGTACTTCGGTTCGGAACGTGTTCGGTTCGTGGTTCGGTAAACGGTGTCCAGCGGGGTGTTCAGCCGTGTGTTCCGCGACTTTGGGAGGTTCGGCCAGGCAAGGCCCGGCCACGACGAGAAGACGACGAGAAGAATTCGGCTTGGAAGCCAGCTCGGCCAGGCAAGGCCCGGCCACGACGGGAAGACGACGAGGGAGGCCCGGGTACTTTTGTCGGGAGATCATCGACGACCCAGGCCGGAGAAGAAGACACTCAGGTCCCGGAGTGTGCATCCAGTTCTTCAACATCACATCGGTAACGGATCCATCCGTGGCGAGCGCTCACCAAGGCTGTATCGGCTGCCTCCATCACAGGAGAACCAAGAGGAAAACAAGCTGCGCCAGAAGCTTCCAAACTCACGTGACGACGGAAAGCTGTGTCGAAAGGCTGCAAAGCCTTTTTTCGCAATTCTTAAAGTGGTGAGCATAATCCCGAGTCCCTCAAATCGAAACTTAGTTAGGTTTAGGGGAGGGGGTTAAGGGTAATTGTAATGTGTTACCCCTTTCACGATGTGCCGTGTGTTCCCCATTTCTATAGAGTTAAGTTTATAGATGTGTGCATGCTTGTAGTTGCTTTAACCTGTGCATATGACATGTATTTTATAATGCTGCAAACTGTTCAATAAAGGCATCCATTTCGTGCTATTCGACCTGGTCTATTGAGTTTTTCTCTGCACTACAGCTCCCTGCACCTAAGTCCAAGGTCTAGAACCGTAGGGGCGAGTGGGTCGAACCACTCACGGGTAATTATTGCAAGAAGCCTGTCAGGAGACCAGAGCAAGCAAGAGAAACCCCCTACAATGGACAATTTCTTATTAGCCTGCCGAAACGTGACACATGCAGTTACCAACCAGACCCCGGCCATGATGTTCTTTAACCGAAGGTTGAGATCTCGTCTGGACTTGCTCAGACCAAATGTGCGAAGAAATGTTGATGACAAACAATTCCAGCACATCAAAGAGAAGCTGACAAGGAGCTTCAATGTAGGGCAACCAGTCTTGGCCCGTGACTATCGAACAGAGAAGTGGCAACCCGGAACGATATGTACAAGGCAGGGGTCATTAATGTACACAGTGGATGTCAGGGAGAACATTGTGAGACGCCACGTCGATCAGATCTTAGCGTCACAGGAAGGCATCAACCCCATGTCTCGAGTACCTGGGGATGAACCCGACATACCGGTAGCATCTACTTCAGACCCAGTAGCAGTGGAACCCGATGAACTACCCGATGAAAAGGGGTCAGAATCGCCTCTGCACCAAGAACAAGAACCTCCGGAAAGGCGCTATCCCGAAAGGGTCAGGAAGCCGCCCCAAAGACTGAATCTATAAATGGACTTTTGTTATTGAATGTACATGTAAAAATGTAATTGTTATTTGAATATTAAGGGGGTATTATTAATCTAAAAAGGGAGGAATTGTAGTGTATGTGCTTTAAGTCAGAACTACTTTTTACAGCTCCTGTATACTGTAGTACCGGCAGTGACCACACCGGTATATAAGCTGTGCGCATGCCTCTGTACCCCAGTCTAGAAATTACCCTCCTCCAGTAAAGACCTGTTATTTGTTTATGTACAGCATCCATGTAATCATTTATCCACTGAACCACGGATCTAACAGCTTCCAACAGTCCCTTTAAGAACTGCTGGTTATGCTGTTCAAGACCTGGAAATGCCAGTCAATGCATGTGCATCGCAAGCTCCAACTAGGGGAAAACCAATTTAGGAGTCTGGGTCTGAAATGAGTGCAGGAGCCTAATTTCAATATTGACATTCAGGCGCTTGAGTAAGCAAAAGGAGGGAGCTCTATAACTCCTGAGATGACATACTGGGGAGATGGTGGGAGATGGAGAAGTTGGAGGAGAACTGCCACGTTTAGGTTGGTAATGGGATAGATCAGCTACTGTACTGTGAGTGGTTACAGTCTTAAGACATGCTGATTAAAGGCCTTCTATCATTGCTCATTCACTTCTTCTAATCACAAGTAGGTGGCATCCACCTAAAATGAATGACCTTTGCATTCCTCATAGGCGCTGGCCAGTTAGAGAAAGAAGGATCTGATGAGCAGCCAGAGTGGCCATTCCTGCACCTGATTCACCAACTCTGTCATAGCACCTTACGTTTTCAAGCAGCAGGGTATACACAGCGCACCATCGATCAGGAGTCGCTGGGAGGAAATGATAAGCAACCAACCTTCTCTTCCTAGGATGCGGGAAAGGAACAGAAACAACTGTTGCTGATAGTAGATAAATTGGAGGAGTAAATGATCCACATCTGCAACACAATGCAGGAGATATGTCAAGTCATGAAGAAGATCCTGGGGAATTTGGCAGTTAGGAGACTCGAAGTCTGTTAAACCAGCTAAAAGTGATATTAAGAATTGAATGGAAAATCTTCAATAAGAATGGCATCAAACAGAAATCATTGCTGTCATATTGTTTTTATGATGGTTTTTGAAACACCTAAAGGTAGAGACATAATTATGCATGCAGCAGCTGAAATGACAGTAAGAATAGAAAGCATTCAACAGAGAGAGTGAATAAGACAATTAGCTTACATCAGCAGAGAACTTCAAAGAATAAACCACTGCAAAAAGGGTATAAAAGATAAACCTTTTCAAACAGAAAGTCAGAAGTCGCTGAACGGGCCAAGCATTTCTCAACTTTACAGGCACCATCTGTAAGTTTTTAACTTTGAGTCTCGGGGATCAAACGGTACTATAATTTGATTTTGGTGGAAAATCTGAATTTAGAAATAAGTAAGAAATGTAGAAATGTAACGAAGTTAAGATTTGAAAGTAAGGATCTCTGAGAAATGCTTTCTATTCTTACTGTCATTTCAGCTGCTGCATGCATAATTATGTCTCTACCTTTAGGTGTTTCAAAAACCATCATAAAAACAATATGACAGCAATGGTTTCTATTTGATGCCATTCTTATCGAAGATTTTCCATTCAATTCTTAATATCACTTTTAGCTGGTTTAACAGACTTCGAGTCTCCTAACTGCTCCAAGTTCAATACAAACACAATGTAATTGCTTGGTGTATCTATTGAAGTCATATCTTCAAAGTGTTCTTGTGGTATCATATTTATCATGTATAAATTAAAGACACTTTGACTGAGAGTTTACTTGTTTTCTAACTATCTCAATTGGTTGCATATTTAATCTTATGTTTCCTGTCTTCCAAGTTTAACATAAAAACCATTTGACCAGCAGGTGTTTCTTTTACTTGATGTCATCTTTTCAAAGGCACATGCCTCTTTTAATGTTTGTGTTTCTGTTCAATGTGTTGGTTTCCAACACTTCACTTGGGTCTTTTCATTGTGTTTTTCTCAAACTCCAGACCCTTCAGAAGCGCCAAACTGCCATTTCAATAGGGTAATTGTTTTAGTACATTTAACCAATACCCATTTCAAAGCTTGTATGTTTACAACTTTGTTATCAACTGTTCTTTATCTCAGAAGCCTGTTTTCTGTTTGCAGCCTGTGTCTCCGAGGCTTTAGATTTTTAAACCCAGTATATCATGTATTAATAAATATCAGAATTCTGTTCATATTATGGTGTATCTTTCTGAAATATGGCTTATTACTTCACACTTAGTCAAGCACATTCCCAGGTGATGGTCATGAAGATCTAACAATTTAGACCTTAACCTATTTGGGATAACCACTCTTGCTCCCCACATGATATTATCCACTGACAATTCATTCCTACAAACGAAGTATGGATGGACATTTTCCTCTGATACTTGGTTTGGCCATCCATTTGCTATGTAAACATACACCTTTGACATAATTGGGTCACGTTTGGTTGCCCTACCAATCTCTTCAGCTGTGACTGGCAGCTCATCAATATATGAGAAATAGAACACTTCTTCCTTATTGAGTGTAACTTATGATGGGGATGGCAACCTGGACATAGCATCAGCATTTCTGTGATCAGCTGATCATCTGTACTCAATGTCATATGTATACGCTGACAAAACCAAAGCCCTACTCTGAATTCGGGCTGCAGCTAAGGTTGGAACTGGAGACTTTGGATGGAGGATTGCTGTCAGGGGCGTATGGTCAGCAACTATGGTAAACTTATGACCAAACAAATATTTGTGAAACTTCTTGACCCCAAAAATCAATGACAAAGCTTCCCTTTCGATCTGCGCATAATTCCACTCACTGGCACTGAGAGTGCGTGAAGCAAAAGCAATTGGTCTCTCCTCCCCACTATCTAGTACATGAGAGATCACTGCCCCAACTCTGTACAGAGAGGTGTCACACGCTAGCTTGATCTCCTTAGATACATCATAGTGAACTAACAAGGTACTCTCTACTAACTGGCTTTTACACTCTTTGAATGCTGTGTCGCATTCTTTTGACCACTTCCAAGGGACCTGTTTTCTCAACAGCTCATTCAGTGGATGTAACAATGTAGCCAAATTTGGGAGGAACTTTCCGTAATAATTCAAAAGACCCAAAAATGATCGAAGTTCAGTGACATTTTTGGGAATGGCCGCATTTCTGATTGCATCCAGCTTGGCCTTGGTTGGATGTCAACCATCTTTGTCTACTCTGTGCCCTAAGTACTCCACTGAGTTTTGAAACAACTCACACTTGTGAGCTGTCATTCATACTCCGTGTTTCTCTAGCCATTTGAGCACTTCATTCAACACCTCATCATGGATTTGCCTGTTTGCTGCTGAAATGAGTATGTCATCCAAATAACACACTACCTCTTCAATCCCTTGCAAAATTTGGTTCATCACCCCCTGGAATATATCGGGGGCAAAAGACACTCTAAATGGGAGCCTATTGAACTGATATAGGCCTCAGTGAGTATTTATAGTCAAGCATGACTTGGACTCTTCATCTAACTCAAGTTGTAGGTAGGCGTGTGTTAGATCTAACTTCGAAAAGATCTGGTTACCTATCAGAGTTGTGAACAAATCTTCCACATTTGGCAATGTATTGGGTAGATTATACTCTAGAAGCTGGTTTTTGGTTACCTTATAGTCACCACATAACCTTAGCTTACCATCTGACTTATGTATAACAACAATGGGTGTAGCCCAATTACTCAGATCTACCACAGAGATCATGTTCTCAGTTTCTAGTCTTTTGAGTTCTTGCTCAACTTTCTCCTTGAGTACTTATGGTACGGGACGTGGCTTGCAGTAAACTGGTCTTGTGTCCTTCTGCACTCTGACACTCGCCTTGAAGTCTTGGATCGGACTGCCCGTTTCGCTGAACATCTTCGGATACTGCTTGATGACATCATCTTTTGATGCAAATTTCACGTCCACACGAAAAATCTCATTCCAATCCAGCTTCAGTGATCCCAGCCAATTTTTACCTATCAAGGCAGGCTTGTCTCCTGCTTCTACTATGAGAGGCAAGCTTTGACACTGATCCTTGTATTTCACTGGTATGGTGACACTTCCTACTACAGGGATTTGTTCTCCTGAGTAGCCTTGCAGCTCTACCTTCAATTTCTCTAGTCAATAATCACGCAACTTGTCGCGATATAGTGATTCCGGTACTACTCTCACGGATACACCAGTGTCGATTTCCATGGGTATCCTGGTTCCTGCAATATCTACTTGGATGACAATACCTCGTATATCGCTGTTAGATATCTTTGTGCTCCTGATGATGTGAATCTCCAGAAATCCTCGTCCTGCTGCTTCTCTTCAACGGTATGTAGTGTCCGGCGATTTCTACTTCTAGTATTGCCAGTCGGTTTACTCTTCTGACAGCACGCCTTCGCAACATGCCCAGTTTTCTTGTAGTAGAAACACTCTGCCTTCACATATGGACAGCTTTGAGCAATGTGTTGTCCCAGGCACTGATAGCACGACTTCAATGCACTATTACCTTGGCCAGTTGCTGAGGCCTTGGGGCCCAACAGCCTTTTACTTTTAGCCTGCGGCCGATTCACCTCGGTTGTCTGACGACTGGAAATGGCGTGGAACTCTCGAGAGTATCGGTCGGCCATATCCATTGACATAGCTGTCTGACAAGCTAATTCAAAAGTCAAGTTAGTGGTTGTCAACAATTTACTTCTGATATGTTCATTTTTCAACCGACAAAGCGGTCATGCAAAGCTCGGTCCTGAAAGTTTCTGAAATGACCGTGAATGGATAGCTTTTTTAAAGCTACAATGTACTCATTGATACCCTCGTCATTTAATTGATCACGTGTTACAAAATGATAACTTTCAGCAATTTCCAGGGGCTCAGGACTGTAGTGCTGTTCTAACTTTGTTAGGATCTCCTTCAGTGGCGTTCCTTCGGCTTGGCGGGATCAAGCACATTTTTCAGGGTTTCAATCAAAAGAATAGCCTGTTTCATTTCTAAAACCGCCCAGTTATGGTTTACATCGTCGGGGACTTCGCTGATACTATTTGCAGTGAAAGACATTTCTCGCCGCTCCACATAGGCTCCGAAAGTCTCTCGGTCGCAATGGAACTCACCCAAGCACCCTATTATTCCCATAGGCGCAGCCATCAGAACTCTGGAAACGTCGACAGTTCAGCCACGTGTGCTCAAAATTTACCTTGGATTTTTAAGTTTTTCTGCAAAACAAAGAACCTCTAGCAGTCCTTCCATTGGTTGGCAGGATTACCCTCCAACAAAAATTTCAGCTAGGGAATCCGCAATCACATCCTCATCGCCAATTCTGTGATATCTTGTGATATCTTGCACAACATGGCTTCCGGTAAGAACTGCACTGCACATGGCTTTATTAGTATATACATCAGTAGTCCACCAGGTGGCTCTATTACAGTTAGTTCATGGTTTTTGTGGTTTGACATCCTCTTTGATGATTATGGCAAGACGAGGTTAAGTCATTCACTCATTAGCTGACATATATCCTAACAGGGGGTTTGTAGTGTAAATGTTGGAATAATCGGGACTGGTTGATGTAAGATGGCTGAAGTGAGCCAGATTTAGGCATCTAGTACTTTCCTTATCATGGATGGGATTTCCCAGATTCCTTGGTGAATGGAATAAGGATTCATCTGCTGCCCTTCGATTAATAAATTCCTCACAAAGTGTATTGGTTTACCTGTCCCAGTGTTCTTACAACCAACCACCATTAATCCCTTACTTTAAGAAACATAAAGGTCCTCTTTCTACCTTGTTTGAAAAAAATCAAGCAGGGGTGTTATTATCTCTATAAACTCAAACCCTCTACTTAACAAATATGGATTCCCCATTAAGATTAGAGGTTGAAAAAAATATTTTCCCCCATAAAATAATATATATATAGAACAAACTCCAATAAATATAGTTTGATAACTTAGTTTAATTTTACAATGTTGCCTTACAATGCATATTAACAGGATTTCACTGTACATTTGTGGGAACATGAGAGGGGCAATGGAAAGCATCGGTAGTGGGGAAAATGCTAGAGTCCATTTTAAAGGATGTAATAGCAGAGTACTTGGAAAAAAGTGACCGGATCGGACAAAGCCAACCTGGCTTTACAAAAGGTAAATTGTGCTTGACTAATCTACTGGAATTTTTTGAGGATGTAACTGGTAAAATAGATAAGGGAGAACCAGTGGATGTGGTGTATTTGGATTTTCAAAAGGCTTTCGATAAGGTCCCGCATAAGAGATTAGCATGTAAAATTAAGGCACATGGGATTGGGGGCAAGGTATTGACTTGGATAGAGAACTGGTTGGCAGACAGAAAGCAAAGAGTTGCAGGCAGTGACTAGTGGGGTATCGCAGGGATCGGTCCTTGGACCCCAGCTATTCACAATATTTATTAATGATCTGGACGAGGGAACTAGATGTAATATCTCCAAGTTTGCAGACGGCACAAAGCTGGGTGGGCGTGTGTGCTGTGAGGAGGATGCAGAGAAACACCAGTATGATTTGGACAGGTTGGGTGATTGGGCAGAAGCATGGCAGATGCAATATAACGTGGATAAATGCGAGGTTATCCACTTTGGTGTCAAAAACAGGAAGGCAGATTATTATCTAAATGGCAATCGATTGGGAGAAGGGGGAGTGCAATGAGACCTGGGTGTCCTTGTGCACCAGTCGTTGAAAGGAAGCATGCAGGTGCAGCAGGTGGTTAAGAAGGCAAATGGTATGTTGGCCTTCGTAGCGAGAGGGTTTGAGTACAGGAACAAGGATGTCTTGCTGCAGTTGTACAGGGCCTTGGTGAGACCACATCTTGAGTATTGTGTGCAGTTTTGGTCGCCTTATCTGAGGAAGGATGTTCTTGCCATGGAAGGAGTGCAGCGAAGATTCACCAGGCTGATACCTGGGATGGCAGGAATGACGTATGAGGAGAGATTGGGTCGATTGGACTTGTACTCGCTGGAGTTTAGAAGAATGAGAGGGGATCTCATCGAAACTTATAAAATTCTAACAGGACTAGACAGACTAGATGCTGGAAGGATGTTCCCGATGGTCGGGGAGTCCAGAACCAGGGGTCACAGCCTAAGGATAAGGGGTAAACCATTTAGGACAGAGATGAGGAGGAATTTCTTCACCCAGAGAGTGGTGAACCTGTGGAATTATTTGCCAAAGAAGGCAGTTGAGGCCAATTCATTAAATATATTCAAGAAGGAGTTGGATATATTTCTTAAGGCTAAAGGGATCAAGGGATATGGAGAGAAGGCAGGAACAGGGTACTGAATTTGGATGATTAGCCATGATCTCATTGAATGACGGAGCAGGCTCGAGGGGCCAAATGGCCTACTCCTACACCTATCTTCTATGTTTCTATGTAAGCCCTTGCTCTATTCATCTACTTTGCAAGTGCACTGCACATGGTATTGCTGCTACGCCAATGTGCCTGTCCTATGGTCCATGAAATGTGGCAAGGAACAAATGTGGCAAGGAGCAGAGAAAGCTAAGAGGAAATTTAATACAATGGTTTTAAATTACAGAGAGTTTTGCCCAAATGAATAGAGAAAGACTATGGGGGAAAAATTCGGTTGGTTTGCGCCTCCCATTAGCACCTTAAGAGGGCGCTAATGGGGCGCAGAGCAACTAGTGCCTGGGAGTGGCGATGTTTGCACTGCTCGCGAAATTGTCCAGACATTTTGTGGTGGGGCTAAACACTACTGCCACGATCTCCTGTGCCCGCAGATCGTGACGTCAGTCAAGCGTACAACGCCCCGGTAGCGCCCCGGACCGGATATTGAGTGGCACCCCCTGCCTTACCACCTGCCACTAGCAATGACAGGTTGAGAGGAGCATTTTGCAGTCGGGAAGGGACTGGGGGAGTGCTATTTAAAGGCGTCTGCTTCCTGCCTTTTATTGTCAGTGACATTTTTGCACCATGCATTCTGAGTGAGAGAGAGAGACTTCTGGAGATATTCAATGCTGTGTTGAGGAGTTTTGGGTACTGAGCAGTACTTTGCAGGTTCATTTTGATTTGATTTTCCTTGCATCGATTTAGAAGAGACAATGGGGGCTGCACTCTAAGCTCTTTCCCTGGGCCTCTCCATTGTTCTTTCCAGCAGATTTGATGCACAGGTCTCTCCAGGCTGAGATTCAAGGCTGCAATGAGCAGGGTGTGGATGGAGAGCAAGATCGACCCTCCCCTTTAAGAACTGGCCAGCGCCAGTGTGTCTGTGTTCCATTGCTGACTGACATCACATGAGCTTCGCCAGCGCTCTGAGGTAGCGCCTTGCTCCTCGGCAGCGCCTTGCTCCTCGGCGTTAGCACCTTAAGAGAGGTGTGTAGTGCCTGATTTAGCACTCCAATCACCTCCAGGGGCGATAAAGGCCAAGTTTGCAGTCGGAGGCAATAATTAGTGCCAGCCACTAAACTTTGCGCCCGGCCGATAATTGCACCCCAAACGGGGCGATACCGAATTTCTCCCCCTCTATCCTCTGTGGTGGCGTCAGTAACACAAGGTCATCAATTTAAAATTGTCACTAAAAGAGTGAGGGGTTAGGAGACATTTCTTTACACAAAGCATTGCTGAATCAAGGAATGTTTTCCCACAGGAAATGTTTGAGGTACAGACATTTGCATTTTTTTAAGGAAAATTGATAAATATGTTAGATAGGAAGATGTAGGCAATGGGGAGAGTGTGGGTCCATGGGATTAGTTTTGGATTACTCTTGCAAAGAGCTGGAACTGACATGATGGATAATATAGGCTCCTTCTGTGCTGTAAATGTCTACGGTTCACCTAACCCAAGCTATCTGCATGCTGCATGTTCACAGACTCACATGAGGTAGCTAATAGCTGAGTCCTCTTTGGCCACTTATCAGGCAGGTTTCTTCTTCTCCAAACTTACTGCATCCATTTTTATTGGGTACTGTGCTCCAGCAGTGCTGGTCATGTGCTGACACCACATTATGCTCTGGAATTCCCTCCCTAAACCTCTCCACCTCCCTACCGTTCTCTCTTCCTTTAAGATGCTCCTTAAAAACCACCTCTTTGACCAAGCTTGTCCTAATATCTCTTTTTGTGACTTGGTGTCAAATTTTATTTGATAAAGCTCCTTTCAAGGGCCTTGGGACATTTTATGATGTTAAAGGTGCTGTATAAACACACGTTGTTGTTGTTGTTGTATGAGGCAGGAACATCATTAAATTTTGTTTGAGTCTAGTGCAGGCCTGGTACGCAAGTCCTCAGCATCACAGTCACTTCTCCACTGCAGTATCGTATATTATGTGCAACAGTTGCTCAGCAGGCCTCAACTCTTGATAATATGGGTCACCTGCACCCGATGTGCAACAGCAATAATATTATACTCAGGCACCAAGTAACACATTATCCGACCTGTGATGTGGAATCTGGAACTGGCTGCAATTCACCAGAAGCAGAAATTGGTCAAAATAGGATATCTTTCCCTTTAAGGTGATATTTATAGTACATCACCCAGTGTGTTTAGAAAAATAAATTATTTGTAAATTGTAAATTATTTATACCAGTAATGAAAAATAATGTCATGAAATATGCTCAAAGATTCCTCCTTATTTTAATCTGAAGCCCTACAAAGACATCAGTGATAAAGTGCTGATGTCCTCAAGGATTTTGGCCAGTCAGGCCCATTCTGAAACTACCTCATTAGAGCTAGTGCATCTGACATGAATGCACCTTGTACAAGTCAGCATGGATTGTAGCTATTCAAATAGGCCGCATGGGACCAGTAAAAAACGGGAGACCTGTACATTCTACCAATCTGAAAATAAATCCCTCTTGGCTAGCAGTGGCAATTTATATTAACTGCAATTATTTTTGTGTAAGTTTAGCAAATTAGACTTGGTGGTAGCATTTTCATTCTGTTAGTTGGCTGTAGGGATGCTCTTACGATATCACTTGGGTATTGACTGAAGGAAAATTGGGACCACTTGAGATTCATTTGGACAACATACTGCCTTTTAATTAATTTCAGAATAATGGAAACTAGTTGCAAATACCTTGAGGCCTGTCCTATTCAATGGGTACAGAGATAACATCAATTGTATAAATATCTAACTGTACAGAGCATGACAGTTTTAGCACATGAAATTTAGAAGGGATTCATTCAAAGGCAAAGCTTATCAAGACTGTTGGGGATCATTACCCTGTCCTCTCAAGATGTTCTCAGCCTTGAAAACCTGCCTAATAGCTAACAAAATAAGGAAGGGGAAAGGGCAGTGTGTTGCCTCTGCTTAACCAATTGCTTTTTGTTTGTTGCTTCCTGCAATACCAAATGACAAATATTATTTAACACATTTTGTTTAATTGTTAAGATGACATGGAAATATTGGTGCTGAAGGGATTATCCATTGCAGCAATCAATCTTATATTTTCTAATTCAGTGGCTTGCAGCAATGCCACTGACATGTTGTCAGATATTTAGAATTTCAGAGCACATTTCATTCATTACTGCAACAAATCTGTCAGTTGCTCAGTAGCATTTTACTTACAAAATGCCACATTTTTTCTGCCCAAGGAGATTGCCTTTTGAAATGTTGAAAAAATATTAAAATATGAAAAACTATTAGATTAGAAATATTGAGCCAAATCATTGCTATCGTTCACATCTGTTGGAACAATTTTGTATGCAGTGCAATTTTAATGACATACAATCTCTATTCTACCAAGGAAGATTACAGGCTATTGTTTGAAATTCTTATGCCTATTGCTTCATAATATACCTGAGATTCTTCCAAGATCTGGCTGAGGCCCTATCAAAACCTGGCTTGAGATCTTCCATTATTTAGCTGAGATCTATCCCTAATCGATTGGGAGGATGTTCCAAGTCTGTCCAAGGTTCTCCCACAATCTATGTTTTTAAAAAATTTGTTAATGGGATGTGGGCATCGCTGCCAAGGCCAGCATTTATTGACCATCCCTAATTGCCATTGAGAAGGTGGTGGTGAGCCACCTTCTTGAACTGCTGCAGGCTGTGCAGTAAAGGTGCACCCAGAGTGTTGTTAGGGAGGGAGTTCCAGGAGTTTGACCCAGCGACAATGAAGGGACGGCAGTAATATATTTCCAAGTCAGGATGGTGTGCAACTTGGAAGGGAACTTGCAAGGTAATATAGGTACCAACGATATAGGAAAAAACCGGGATGAGGTCCTAAAAGCTGAATATAGGGAGTTAGGAGGTAAATTAAAAAATAGGACCTCAAAGGTAGTAATCTCAGGATTGCTACCAGTGCCACATGCGAGTCAGAGTAGAAATAGAAGGATATTTCAGATGAATACGTGACTAGTGGAATGGTGCCAGGGGGAGGGATTCAAGCTCCTGGGACATTGGAACCGGTTCTGGGGGAGGTGGGACCTGTTCAAAGCAAACGGTTTGCACCTGGGCAGGGCTGGAACCGATGTCCTAGGGGGTGTGTTTGCTAGTACTCTGGGGGAGGGTTTAAACTAAGATGGCAGGGGGTTGGGAACCTGAGCAGGGGGACAGAGGAAAGGAAAACAAGGATAAAAGCAAAAGAAAGGAAGGAGAAAAACAAAAGTGGCAGTCAGAGAAATCAACGGTTTAAATCAAACATGGCAACAGTAAATAATAATTCTAATAGGTCTAACAGCGTTAAAAAAATAAGCCTGAAGACTTTGTGTCTTAATGCGAGGAGCATTCGTAATAAGGTGGATGAATTGGCTGTGCAAATAGAGGTAAACAAATATGATTTGGAAACGTGGCTCAAGGATGGCCAAGGCTGGGAACTCAACATCCAGGGGTATTCAATATTCAGGAAAGATAGGCAAAAAGGAAAGGGAGGTGGGGTAGCATTACTGGTTAAAGAAGGGATTAACACAATTGTAAGGAAGGATATTAGCTCTGATGATGTGGAATCTGTATGGGTAGAATTGAGAAATACCAAGGGGCAGAAAACATTAGTGGGAGTGGTATATAGACCTCCAAACAGCAAGACGGAGGTAGGGGATGGCATTAAAAGGGAAATTAAAGAAGCGTGCAATCAGGGCACAGCAGTCATCATGGGTGACTTTAATCTACATATAGATTGGGCAAACCAAATTAGTAACAATACTGTGGAGGAGGAATTCCTGGAGTGTTTACAGGATGGTTTCCTGGACCAATATGTTGAGGAACCAACCAGAGATCAGGCAATCTTAAACTGGGTATTATGTAACGAGAAAGGATTAATTAGCAATCTTGTTGTACGAGGCCCCTTGGGTCGGAGCGATCATAATATGATCAAATCCTTCATTATGATGAAGAATGAAATAGTTGACTCAGAGACTAGGGTTCTAAATTTAAATAAAGGAAAATACGATGGTCTGAGGTGCGAGTTGGGTAGGATTGATTGGGGAATGTCACTCAAAGGGTTGACGGTGGATAGGCAATGGCAAACATTCAAAGATCGCATGGATGAACTACAGAATTTCTTCATCCCAGTTTGGCACAAAAATAAAACAAAAAAGGTGACTCAACCGTGGCTAACAAGGGAAATTAGGGATAGCATAAGATCCAAGGAGAGGACATATAAATTGGCCAGGGAAAGCAATAATCCTGAGGATTGGGAGCGATTTAGAATTCAACAAAGGAGGATGTTATGTATTGTGTGTTCTATTGTGTGTTCTCCTCCCACCTGTGGTGGCGCTGTCACAGGAGATAAATGGTTGTGTTTTCTCTGTTAAGTTTAGCTCTCTTTGTTCGGAACTTTCCAGAACTTCCTTTCCTTCCAATAAAGCACTTCATGTTTGAATCTCTGAGTTCTGAGTCCTAAATTGTGTCTAGGTAGAAAGGTACTGACACAACAAGTGGCAACGAGGAGCGGATGAATCTGCGTACGTTATGGGTGCAGTGAGTAAACAGAAATTTTAATTTGAAACGTGAGATGGCTACTATATTAGGAAACATCGGTGATTTTGATGAAAATGTGGAGCAATGGAGCGCATATACGAAACGTTTTGACTATTTTGTATTGGCGAATGCGGTGGCAAATGAAAAGGTCGTGCCTACCTTTTTGAGTGTAATCGGGCCGAAGACATTCAATTTACTTCGCAGCCTCGTGCAGCCAGATAAGCCAGGAACTAAAACATATAAGCAACTAGTGGAAATTCTTGGAGCACATTTTTCACCAAAACCTCTGGTTATTGCTGAGAGATTTAGATTTCACAAACGGAATCAAGAGGAGGGGGAATCAGTGACGATGTTTATTGCTGCTTTAAAAAGGTTGTCGGAACACTGCCAGTTCAAGGAGGTGCTGAATGACACCATTAGAGGCAGACTTGTGTGTGGTCTGCAAAATGCAGCCACACAGAAGCGCCTTCTTACTGAGGACAACCTTACTCTTGAAAAGGCCATTGAAGTTAGTGTCTCCATGGAGATGGCGGAAAAGGAGGCTCACCAGTTGAGTTCAACAGGGAGAGTTCACAAGGTGTCGTCTGAGTCTAAAGGTGCGCGGAACGGCACATGTTACCGTTGTGGGAAAACGGGCCATCACGCTAATGACTGCTGGTGTACGGAGCTTGAATGCCGAAATTGTGGCAAAAAGGGTCACATTGAACGCGCCTGTAGAGGTAAAAAAAGAACAGACAGAGCTGGGAAGCATGGAAGCAAAATGTCTGTATTTTGACAAGAGAGGAAAAAGAGTGTTCATTCAGTGCAGTATGATGGAACAAGCAAAACAGAGGGGAGCGACACCTCTGAGGAGGAAGAGGTGCACATACTGACGGTTGCAGGTGATTCAAATGGCTACTGGGTGTCACCACTGGTGGAGGGACAATCAGTGCAGATGGAGGTGGACACAGGCGCGGCTGTGTCCCTTGTTTCAGACACTGTCTACAACAAAATGCTAAAGCATCTTACCCTTCAGCCAACAAACATTGTGCTAAAGACGTATACCGGCGAACCTGTGGCCATGAGAGGCGCCATTGAGGTGACAGTTAAATTGAACGGACAGACTGCAAAACTGCCACTATATGTGGTAAAGGGAAATTACCCATCGCTACTGGGACGTGTGTGGCTAGAGAAAATCATGCTGGACTGGCCTGCAGTCCGCATGATGTCAAAAGGGGAGTCAGGTCTGACTGCAGTGTTAAACAAACATGCAGAACTCTTCCATGGGGAACTTGGGAGCATGAAAAAGATCAGCGTGAGACTGGACATTAAACCTGACAGCAAGCCGAAGTTTCACAAAGCCCGACCTGTACCCTATGCAATTAGGCCAAAAGTTGAGGCTAACTTGGAGGCCTTAGTCGAGAATGGTGTCCAACACATCAGGTCTGCGCCCTATCATCCCTCTACTAATGGCCAGGCAGAAAGGTTTGTGCAAACTTTGAAGCACGCCTTGAAGGCATTGCAAGGTCAGGGCTCAATCCACCAACGTCTGAACAGCTTCCTGTTGTCCTACAGGAACGAGCCGCATGCCACAACCAAAACTTCCCCCGCTTCGCTCATGATGAAGAGGCAGTTGCGGACAAGTTTTGACTTACTCAAACCTCCAAGGGCAGAACAGGTTGTCCATCGTCAACAAGAAGCTCAAGTTGAAAAGAGAGAGAAAAGAGCCAAGGAGAGACAGTTTCATCCGGGAGAGCACGTCGTAGCTCGAAACTACAACACTGGACCGAAATGGGTTCCTGCTACGGTGATCGCGCAGATAGGCCCTGTGTCTTACACGGTTGAGACTGCTGAGGACGTCATCTGGAGAAGACACACAGATCAACTGTTGCTAGGAGCAGAGACAGCCACAGAGGCTCCAATGGCTGGTTGGCCTGAACTGTTTCTGGATGATACCGCAAACCAGTATCCTTTGCCACAGTGCTCTTCTCCAACACAGGAAGCCAAAGAGACTGTTCCACCTGTGCAAACTCCTGACTTTCGAATGACACAGGCACCTTCTCCATCCAGGCCTGTGTCAATGCCTACTGCTGTGGAAGCCAGCGATGACCGCCGGTATCCTGTCAGAGAGCGGCGGCCTCCAAGACGCTTGGATCTGTAGGCTTAGTGACTTACCCACAAGACTGGGGCAGAATAAACCCCAGGGTAAAGTCAGGGGTTGAGGCAGTCTACCTCTACCCTAGGTTCGTTGAGTGCATTGAAAGTAACTTACCTGTTGAGGAATAATGTGGACCTTCCATTTAAGAGGGGAGGAAATGTTATGTATTGTGTGTTCTATTTTGTGTTCTCCTCCCACCTGTGGTGGCGCTGTCACAGGAGATAAATGGTTGGGTGTTCTCTGTTAAGTTTAGCTCTCTTTGTTTGGAACTTTCCAGAAGTTCCTTTCCTTCCAATAAAGCACTTCATGTTTGAATCTCTGAGTTCTGAGTCCTAAATTGTGTCTAGATAGAAAGGTACCGACACAACAGAGGACAAAGGGATTAATTAAGAAGGGGAAAATAGAATATGAGAGTAAGCTTGCTGGGAGCATAAAAACTGACTGTAAAAGCTTTTATAGATATGTGAAGAGAAAAAGTTTGGTGAAGTCAAGCATAGGTCCCTTGCAGTCAGAATCAGGGAAATTTATAATGGGGAACAAAGACATGGCAGACCAACTAAATACATATTTTGTTTCTGTCTTCAGAAAGGAGGACACAAATAACCTCCCAGAGATGCCGGGGAACATAGGATCTGATGAAAGGGAGGAACTGAAAGAAATCAGTATTTGTAGGAAATGGTGTTAGTGAAATTGATGGGATTGAAGGCCGATAAATCCCCAGGGCCTGATAATCTGCATCCTAGGGTACTTAAGGAAGTGGCCCTAGAAATAGTAGATGCATTGCTAATCATCTTCCAACATTCGATGGAATCTGGAACAGTACCCATGGATTGGAGAGTAGCTAATGTTACCCCACTATTCAAAAAAGGTGGTAGAGAGAAAACGGGGAATTACAGACCGGTAAGCCTGACATTGGTCGTGGGGAAAATGCTAGAGTCCATTATAAAAGATGTAATAGCAGAGCACTTGGAAAACAGTGACAGGATCGGACAAAGTCAACATGGATTCACAAAAGGTAAATCGTGCTTGATTAATCTACTGGAATTTTTGGAGGATGTAACTGGTAAAATAGATAAGGGAGAACCAGTGGATGTGGTGTATCTGGACTTTCAGAAGGCCTTCGATAAGGTCCCGCATAAGAGATTAGCATGTAAAGTTAAGGCACATGGGATTGGGGGCCAGGTATTGACTTGGATAGAGAACTGGTTGGCAGACAGAAAGCAAAGAGTTGGAATAAATGGGTCCTTTTCCGAGTGGCTGGCAGTGACTAGTGGAGTACCGCAGGAATCGGCCCTTGGACCCCAGCTATTCACAATATATATTAATGATCTAGACAAGGGAACTAGATGTAATATCTCCAAATTTGCAGACAACACAAAGTTGGGTGGGCGTGTGTGCTGTGAGGAGGATGTCGAGAAACTCCAGGATGATTTGGACATGTTGGGTGATTGGGCAGAAACATGGCAGATGCATTATAACGTGGATAAATGTGAGGTTGTCCACTTTGGTGGCAAAAACAGGAAGGCAGATTATTATCTAAATGGCAATAGATTGGGAGAAGGGGAAGTGCAACGAGACCTGGGTGTCCTTGTGCACCAGTCGCTGAAGGTAAGCATGCAGGTGCAGCAGGCGGTTAAGAAGGCAAATGGTATGTTGGCCTTCGTAGCGAGAGGGTTTGAGTACAGGAACAAGGATGTCTTGCTGCAGTTGTACAGGGCCTTGGTGAGACCACACCTTGAGTATTGTGTGCAGGTTTGGTCGCCTTATCTGAGGAAGGATGTTCTTGCCATGGAAGGAGCTCAGCGATGATTCACCAGGCTGATACCTGGGATGGCAAGAATGATGTATGAGGAGAGATTGGGTCGATTGGGCTTGTACTCACTGGAGTTTAGAAGAATGAGAGGTGATCTCATTGAAACTTATAAAATTCTGACAGGACTGGGCAGACTAGATGCAGGAAGGATGTTCCTGATGGTCGGGGAGTCCAGAACCAGGGGACACAATCTAAGGATAAAGGGTAGGCCATTTAGGACAGAAATGAGGAGGAATTTCTTCACCCAGAGAGTGGTGAACCTGTGGAACTCTCTACCAGTTCATTAAATATATTCAAGAAGGAGTTGGATATATTTCTTAAGGCTAAATGGATCAAGGGTTATGGGGAGAAAGCAGGGACCGGGTACTGAATTTGGATGATTAGCCATGATCGCACTGAATGGCAGAGCAGGCTCGAAGGGCCGTATGGCCTACTCCTGCTCCTATCTTCTATGTTTCTATGATGGTGTTCCCATGCACCTGCTTGTCTTGTCCTTCTAGGTGATAGTGGTCACGGGTTTGGGAGGAGCTGTCGAAGATGCCTTGGTGAGTTGGTGCAGTGCATCTTGTAGATGGTACACACTGCAGCCAGAGTGAATGTCTAAGGTGGTGGATTGGGTGCCAATCAAGCAGGTTGCTTTGTCCTGGATGGTGTCGAGCTTCTTGAGTGTTGTTGGAGCTGCACTCATCCAGGCAAGTGGAGAGCATTCCATCACACTCCTGACTTGTGCCTTTTGTAGTTGGTGGAAAGGCTTTGGGGAGTTCGGAGGTGAGACACACGCCACAGAATACCCAGCCTCTGACCTGCTCTTGTGGCCACATTATATATGTGGCTGGTCCAGTTAAGTTTCTGGTCAATGGTAACCCCCAGGATGTTGATGATGGGGGATTCGGCAATGGCAATGCCATTAAATGTCAAGGAGCGATGGTTAGTTAGTCATTGCTTGGCACTTGCGTGGCATGAATGTTACTTGCCGCTTATCAGCACAAGCCTGAATGTTGTCCAGATCTTGTTGCATGTGGGCATGGACTGCGTCATCATCTGAGGAGTTGCGAATGGAACTGAACATTGTGCAATCATCAGCAAACATCCCCACTTCTGACCTTATGATGGATGGAAGGTCATTGACGAAATAGCTGAAGATGGTTGGGCCAAGACTCAGCCCTGACGAACTCCTGCAGTGATGTCCTGGGGCTGAGATAATTGACCTCCAACAACCACAACCATCTTCCTTTGTGCTAGGTATGACTCCAGACAGTGGAGAGTTTTCCCCCTGATTCCCATTGACTTCAGTTTTACTAGGGCTCCTTGATGCCACACTCAGTCAAATGCTGCCTTGATGTCAAGGGCAATCACTCTTACCTCACCTCTGTAATTCAGCTCTTTTGTCCATGTATGGACCAAGGCTGTAATGAGATCTGGAGCTGAGTGGTCCTGCTGGAACCCAAACTGATTATCAGTGAGTAGCTTATTGGTGAGTAAGTGCCACTTGATAGCACTGTTGATGACACCTTCCATCACTTTGCTGATGATTGAGAGTAGGCCGGTAATTGGCCGGATTAGATTTGTCCTGCTTTTTGTGGACAGGACATACCTGGACAGTTTTCCACATTGTTGGGTAAATGCCAGTGTTGTAGCTGTACTGGAACAGCTTGGCTAGAGGCGTGGCTAGTTCTGGAGCACAAGTCTTCAGCACGACAGCTGGGATGTTGTCAGGGCCCATAGACTTTGCTGTATACAGTGCGCTCAGCCGTTTCTTGATATCACGTGGAGTGAATCGAATTGGCTGAAGATTGGCTTCTGTGATGGTGGGGACCTCAGGAGGAGGCCGATATGGATCATCCACTCGGCATTTCTGGCTGAAGATGGTTGCAAACGATTCAGCCTTGTCTTTTGCACTCACTTGCTGGGCTCCACCATCATTGAAGATGGGGATATACATGGAGCCTCCTCTTCCTGTTAGTTGTTTAATTGTCCACCACCATTCACGACTGGATGTGGCAGGACTGCAGAGCTTTGATCTGATCCGTTGATTGTGGGATCGCTTATCTCTGTCTATAGCATGCTGCTTCCGTGTTTAGCATTCATGTAGTCCTGTGTTGCAGCTTCCCCAGGTTGGCACCTCATTTTCAGGTACGCCTGGTGCTGCTCCTGGGTTCCTCCCTCCCGACTATATACCACTGTGCCACCACCTCTCATCAATCTGTCCTGCCGATGGTGATGGAGGAGTCTGGGACATTGGCTGAAAGGTATGATTCTGTGAGTATGACAATGTCAGGCTGTTGCTTGACTGGTCTGTGGGACAGCTGTCCCAATTTTGGCACAAGTCCCCAGATGTTAGTGAGGAGGACTTTGCAGGGTTGACTGGGCTGGGTGTGCCGTTGTCATGTCCGAAGCCGGTGCCGAGGTCGATGCCGGGTGGTCCATCCGGTTTTATTCTTATTATTGTTTTTCGTAGCGGTTGTGTACAACTGAGTGGCTTGCTAGGCCATTTTAGAGGGCAGTTAAGAGTCAACCACATTGCTGTGGGTCTGGAGTCACATATCGGCCAGACCAGGTAAGATTTTCTTCCCTAAAGGACCTTAGTGAATCAGATGGGCTTTTACGACAATCTGATAGTTTCATGGTCACCATTACTGATACTAGCTTTTTATTCCAGATTTATTTAATTATGTGAATTTAAATTCCCCAGCTGTGATGGAATTGTGAACTCGCATCTACTGGAACATTAGTCTAGGCCTCTGGATTACTAGTCTGGTAACATAACCACTATGCTACCGTTCCCGGTTTATTTGTAAATCTACCTTTTGCTGATTTTACACAACTTTTTTGAATCAATTCTACAATATTCCTGGGATCCTTCCACAATCCTCCTAATATTCTTTAACGATCTCCTGATGTTTAACACACTTAAATGAACCAATAACCGTTAACACATCTCTGACAATAACAACAACGGCTTGCATTTAAATAACACCTTTTAACATAAAAAATGTCCCAAGGCACTGCACAAGTTGGCCTAAAAGAACAAGAAGGGTGAGTTTATGAGGATGACTGAAAGCTTGGCCAAAGAAATTAGTTTTGAAAAGTTTTTAAAGGTGGATAGAGAAGTAGATCAGTGGAGATGTTTAGGGAGGGAATTCCAGAGAGTAATTCCAGACAGTTGAAGATTCTGCCAGCGACGTTGGGGTGAAGGAAAAGGGGATGGAGAAGGGACCTCAAGTTGAGAAATGGAGTTTTCAGAGCTGGAGGATATGGCACAGGGACAAGGAGCCACTGGAGAATCAGCAAGGAAGGGGGTGTTGGGTAACTGGGGTTTAGTGTGGGATAGAACATGGCATCCATGCATAGTGATCACTGGATAACATTTGGGAGTGAGAATCATGCCTAATTTTCCCCTCCCTAGCTCAGGCATGCAACAGCTGAGTGTAGCACTCTTAACTGCTGCCTCAGCTAAGGTCAGCTCAGCACAGAGCAGAGGTCAAACCTGGAACAGTCCTGTTCTGTATGGCTTAGCACACACCCAGCAATGTATTTTCCCACAGAACCATCAGAGCATTGTTAATTAATAAAATGTGTTGAAAAATTCCTTCAGTTCAATCTGCCAAAGTCAATATGGGTCATGATGTCAAGTGATTCTGTGTGAAATCAGGATGGATAACTGCAGGCTCAGATTTGGAGGCATCTGGAGTCAAGTAATTGTTCATAATTCAGTTTAATGGAAAGGCAAATACCATGCCTTTAAATTCTCAAGCAGCACCAAATCACTCTCGGCTTTTCATTTTCACTCTCGGTGAAAAGTTGCCATGTATCAACTGTCTGTAACAGTCAGGGGCTATAAATTGGTTAGGCCCCGAAAACGGGCATGGGGATCGTGATGCTCATTTAACCCATGCCCATTGAGTGGAATGCAGGCAGGAGCCAGCTTTGCGCTGCCTGCTAATTATAATGATTTCTATGTGCAGCCAACACTTCTCGTGCTGTTCATAGGCTGCATGCATCTGCAGAGGGCCCAATATCATTACTAACTTACCCTTCATAAAGCTAACCTGAACTACTTAAAACTAGCCTCCACTACTTATAACTAGCCTCCACCTCTTAAAGGGGAGGTGCATTTTGGCTGCAGCAGTTGCTGGGAGTCGTTCTACAACTGAATCTGACCTGAGAAAGAGAGATCAATGGCTGACCATGGGAGAGAGCAGGACCCCAGGTTTTCAGATGTTGCACTGGAGGTCTTGGTGGAGGAGCTGGAAAGGAGGAGAGATCTCTTGTATCCTCAATGGGGTAAAGGGCCTTCCAGATATTGGGCCACAATTTTGCCTTCTGAGGCAGGTCTGCTGCGGCTGGGGTCGATGGTGGGGTACAACTCTGCTGCTGGCTCCATCTCACATTGTGAAAGGAATTTTACACTGATTGGACTTGTTAAGCCCACCCAGTGCATTTGCTGGCCAATTGAATGAAGCGGGTCTGACGACGTCACTTGATGATGCATCATCAGCCGGTTTCCTTAAAGGGACCATGTGCAAATTGATTTTGACAGCTGTGCTGTCAGTGTTCTACAGCATTGAGGTGCTGCAAACACTGACAAGCACTGCACAGAGGTGCACGGCTGCACCCAGGCTCTCCCATGACTCCCTCCATATGCTTATGGAGGGAGTCACAGCATGCAGGGAGGTTCTCTTCCCTTCCTATGGGTGGAAGAAACCTCCCCAGGAGATCCACAACCTGGTTGCACATTGCACAGGAGGGCAGAAGCAGGGATGTTGTCAGGAGGACCAGGCTGCAGTGGCACAAACCTTTCAATGATCTTAGCAGATCACGAAACGTTACTGCAAAGCCACACTCAACCTCATCCTGCTGTGCCACTCATCACATTCTCATCACTCTGCCTTCCCTACCCTACTCCTGCACATCCTTACTCATACCAACTTATCTTGCACCTCTACCCATCCCTCTCTATCTACATTATCACTTCCCCATCTCACTAGCCACCTCTTACACTCACTCTCATCCTAGTCCAATCATACCAACTAACAGCATACAAGGGTGGGCACGTGGGTGTTTTAGCCAATGTTCATGTGAAGTTTCTGTTAATGTGCTGTCAAACATTGAAATCCTTATTTTCAACACTTTGCATTCTTGGACAGATTTGTGTGCACATTTGGAAGTGGCTTCGTGAGTTGCAGTGAATGGTGAGACATAATGGTACCCCCCCCGCAATGGTGATCAGTGTGAAAGGAATGGCTTGGGCATTGTAAGGATGCTTTATGGTGTTGGTATGGAATGGTGCCAACCTGACACATCATGTGGCAGCCAGGGTGTACAGCTTCAAGTGAAGTAAATCTGGCCATGGTGAGGCCATCCCTGGCACCCTGGGCAGCAATGTGTTCGGGTGATGACGCCCTGTGTCCAGCGCAGCATCAGTTGATTGCGGAGAAGGTTGGTGTCGATGTTAGTGCTGCTGGTGTGCCCGGTGGTGCTGGTGTTGGGGCTGAGCGTGGTGGAATTCTGAGGACCAAGGTGACATTTCTTCAAGGGCAACTGTAGGGTGGCATCCTTTACCTGGTTTACAGTAATTTACCTGGTCAGGCAGCCTTGCCACTGCACTGTGACCAATTCCAATCAGCGGTTTCGAATCGCTAAACCCTCCTTCCAGTTCTGACTGGAGGAACTTATAATGAATGATATATTAAAACGGACAAATGGTCTGGATGCAAAAAAGTCAAATTTTATTAAAACTAAAGAAACTACACCACATGATCAAAGTAATCATGGTAAAGTTGCTTAACAGGGGAAGGCAGACGGCAAAACGAGGGATAAATGGCTACAATGTTAATTTTACAATCTTAGCAACAGTTCCCTTAAATTACCACCCCTTTACTTCTCACTAGATTGTCTTGCTAATGGGTCAGAAGCCTTGCTCACCTGCAGTCCAAAGAGTAAAAGAGAAGAGAGTGATGCTCCTGGGAAGCTATCTTTTATACCCCTTTTTGGGGGGCCCGCCCAGATCTGATGTTTCTGGGCTAAAACAAAAGAGATCCAAACTGTCCACTTGTCTGGGATGGGTTTGGATAAAGTTGCAGTTTAAATGTGTCCATTGTCTGTGATGGCTTTTGAATAAAGCTGCAGTGGTTTGAATGTGTTCTCCCATTCATTTAAACAGTTCCTCCTCAGTTTGGATGTGTCCACTTGATATACAAACAAATGCTAATAGCATTCAGTTGCTTTGTAAACAAAGCATTGTCCTGTGGTCATCTGGAACCGCAATTGATTGACAGTCTTGAGTGCTTAGCAAACAAAGTCCCTTTGTTCATGCTGGCAGTTTCAAGCACTTGATCTTAGAGTCAACATTGTAGAACGTTCTGTAAACAGGCATCGATTGTCCTGCTGCAGGGCGGGGGAAAACTCCCCTTTGATTGACAGATTTGACTGCCATTGAACCTTCCTTCACAGACGCAACACACAAGCTGTTTTCCAAGTCCTTTGTCTTCCGCCATGTGGTCTGACAGCCATTTTTATCCCAGGGCAAATTAAACAGCCCAAAACTCAAGAGAACATCTTTTAATAAAATGTACAATCTTAAAGTGTGCGATTTTCACAAAGTTCTTTGATTCCAGTGTCCAAGTGCTGCCCAGCTTACGAGCTTTTTAACGCAGCTTTTTGGGGTTCTGGGTATGTTTTAAATCATTGTCGAACCCAGAGACAATTTAAATCACACAGGTTTTCGTCCACGATGTGGATTAATATTTCCCGATCTTCGGGGGCTGAGGGGATTTTGCGACCCCTACACAACGATGCTAAATGGAATAGATGGCAGGTGAGTTTGAAATGACAGAAGCGATTTATCAATGGTGAGAGAGGTTGCTCCAATGAGGTGACACTGGATTCAAGTTAGCTCCAAACACTTGCAACCTGCATAAAGCTCAATCTGTCTTCCAAATGCAGTAAGTAACAGCTTCTAACCTTGGAACGTGAACAACTATGAAATGGGAGCTTTTATAGACCATTTGCCGCTGTCAAGTAAAGAAATCATCACATGCTGACACAATACCCGACCTCCTTACCTGGCGTGATCCCCGAGCAGCAGGGAAGCCATTGGCGAACTCTAAAAATCTAAAGGTAAGCATAACTGCCCTTAACATCAAGGCAACATTTGACCGAGTGTGGCATCAAGGAGCCCTAGTAAAACTGAAGTCAATGGGAATCAGGGGGAAAACTCTCCACTGGCTGGAGTCATACCTCACACAAAGGAAGGTGGCTGTGGTGGTTGTAGGTCAATCATCACAGCCCCAGGACATTACTGCAGGAGTTCCTCAGGGCAGTGTCCTAGGCCCAACTATCTTCAACTGCTTCATCAATGACCTTCCCTCCATCATAAGGTCAGAAGTGGGGATGTTCGCTGATGACTGCACATTGTTCACTGTCATTCACAGCTCCTCAGATAATGAAACAGTCGATGCCTGCATGCAACAAGACCTGGACGACATTCAGGCTTGGGCTGATAAGTGGCAGGTAACATTTGTGCCACACAAGTGCCAGGCAATGACTATCTCCAACAAGCGAGAATCTAATGACCACCCCTTGACATTCAATGGCATTACCATCAGCGAATCCCCCACCATCAACATCCTGGGGGTCACCATTGACTTAACTGGACCAGCCACATAAATACTGTGGCAATAAGAGCAGGTCAGAGGCTGGGTATTCTGCAGCGAGTGTCTCACCTCCTGACTCCCCAAAGCCTTTCCACCATCAAAAGCACAAGTCAGCAATGTGATGGAATACTCTCTACTTGCCTGGATGAGTGCAGCTCCAACAACACTCAAGAAGCTTGACACCATCCAAGACAAAGCAGCCCGCTTGATTGGCACCCCATCCATCACCTTAAACATTCACTCCCTCCACCACCGGCGTACCATGGCTGCTTTGTGTACCATCTACAAGATGCACTGCAGCAACTTGCCAAGGCTTCTTCGGCGGCACCTCCGAAACCCGCGACCTCTACCACCTAGAAGGACAAGGGCAAACAGGCGTATGGGAACACCACCACCTCCAAGTTCCCCTCCAAGTCACACACCATCCTGACTTGGAAGTATATCGTTGATCCTTCATTGTCGCTGGGTCAAAATCCTGGAACTCCTTCCCTAACAGCACTGTGGGAGTACCTTCACCACATGGACTGCAGCGGTTCAAGAAGGCGGCTCACCACCACCTTATCAAGGGCAACTAGGGATGGGCAATAAATGCTGGCCTTGCCATGAACGAATTTAAAAAAAATACTAGTTAATTGCCTCTTAACAATGTATCTAATGATGTAAATTGTCTCCCCTGGCGCTTGGTGTCGGGTCGGTCCTGCGATGACAGACCTGACATCTGGGAGACTAGCGTGAAGGCCGGTTGACAGCAGGTTTCCTACCCACCTCCAAACACACCCGCTGACCCCCGAAAAATTCCAGCCATGATGAGAAGGCAGTGGAAACTGATAGCTGCAGAAGTCATTGCCAGGATTATAGCCCCGAGGACCTGGATGCAGTGCCGCAAGAATTTTAATGATCTCACACAAGTGTTCAAGGTCAGTGAATGCATCTTCAAATGCTTATCCTACCACCTGCACCACTAGCCTCAGTCGCTGCTCAATTCACCAGACCTCCATCACTCACCGACCAACAATGTCTATCAATCAAGCCTCATACCTAATATTCATAAGCTTCACCTCACCCTCACACACTTAGCACTGTTGCAAGCCTCAAACCCACATTTCACAGCTTGCACACACTAGCAGCTATTCAACCATGATAGCCACACCACCTAAACACATTGCACGACACTCACTGACACTCTTCCCTCCCACTTGCAGGAGAAGGTGTGCCTGCATGTTCTAATCTCCATGGATGAGATGGTGCTGTCCCTTATGGGAAAGGCCATTACTAAGGCCGTGGCGACTGGCAGGGCTAAAGCCATTGAAGATGAGGATGTCTGCATACCTAATCTTCCTTCTCTCATCCCACTTTTCCCTCATCTCACAGTCTCTTCTGACAGAGAAGCTGCTGATGTTGTAAGCATGCATTTCTTACTTTTTCCTCTCCCCTCACCACAACCCTACCCTTGTCCCTTTTTCCTTTCAGATAACCAAGAACCACAACCTACCCAGGCAGTCGAGAAAGAGCAAGAAGACAGTGAAAATGAAGACACACTGTTACTCGATTTCACAGTCACAGTCATCAGCCCAGATACTGACACTGCACGTCATTTAGAAGCTAGCTTAGAGGTGGGATCTACACATGGTGAGACACAGGGCACAAGTGCGCTGCAGCCAGGACAGGGGAAAAAATATCGCAGGTGCCAGCTTGATGGAGGGTGAGACCACTCACTAGTTTTGCTCCAGAGGACTCAGATGATGACTTTAATGGGCCAGGCTACTGAAGACAGCTGATGGGTGTACACACCCAAATGCTTGGTGCACTGGATAGCCTGCCAGAAAGCCTGCATTCAATGTCAAGGAGCATGGAGGAGTCCAGCACCAACTTGGCATAGGGCTTTGCGCAGAGCTTGGAAGCCATATTTTCCAACATGAAATGGGTGGCCACCTCCATCATCACACCTGTGGAGCCAACCATGCTGCAGCATCTGATGGCCGTGTCTCAGCTTCCACTGCAGCATAAACAGCATCACCCAACATTTGAGTGCTGTAGGGGGTTTCTCTTGCTTGCTCTGGTCTCCTGCCAGGCTTCTTGCAATAATTACCCGTGAGTGGTTTGACCCACTCGCCCCTACAGTTCTAGACCTTGGACTTAGGTGCAGGGAGCTGTAGTGCAGAAAAACTCAATAGACCAGGTCGAATAGCACGAAATGGATGCCTTTATTGAACAATTTGCAGCATTATAAAATACATGTCATATGCACAGATTAAAGCAACTATAAGCATGCACACATCTATAAACTTAACTCTATAGAAATGGGGAACACACGGCACATCGTGAAAGGGGTAACACATTACAATTACCCTTAACCCCCTCCCCTAAACCTAACTAAGTTTCGATTTGAGGGACTCGGGATCATGCTCACCACTTTAAGAATTGCGAAAAAGGCTTTGCAGCCTTTCGACACAGCTTTCCGTCGTCACGTGGGTTTGGAAGCTTCTGGCGCAGCTTGTTTTCCTCTTGGTTCTCCTGCGATGTAGGCAGCTGGTACAGCCTTGGTGAGCGCTCGCCACGGATGGATCCGTTTCCGATGTGATTTTGAAGAACTGGATGCACACGGATGAATCCGTTACCGATGTGATGTTGAAGAAGAACTGGAGCATCCGTTACCGATGTAATGTTGAAGAACTGGATCCTGGGCTCCGGGACCTGAGTGTCTTCTTCTCCAGCCTGGGTCGTCGATGATCTCCCGACAAAAGTACCCGGGCCTCCCTCGTCGTCTTCCCGTCGTTGCCGGGCCTTGCCTGGCCGAACACCGAACACGTTCCGAACCGAAGTTGTTCCGAAGGTCCGAAGCGAAGTGCTGTCGTTCCGATGAAGTCTGTCCCGAAGCGTTTTTGAACCGAAGGAGAACTCCCTGATGGACTTTACTCAATCCACAGTTATACTTTTTTGGAACATTCTTATCTCCCACCAAATCATAGTCCTGTCTTTGTAATAATTTTGGCGGGCAGAACTCTCTGCAGGGGTGTTTTGTCTTCATAACGGGAGTCGGTGATAGCTTAACTGGCCTTCCTGGGCCGATAATGTCTTTGCTTTGTTACCGTAACTTGGTTTGTATATTGATCGGTCTGGAGATTGCCCTGGATGGCTGTTAAACGGCTTCTCTTTGTACAGTGTAATGGGTTTAAAGCGTTCGTTCAATTGTCCGCCCATTTCTGATGGGTCTCATCCTGCCACCCAAATCTGTCCTGTACTTATAATCTAATCAATATGTATGCTCAGTTCCATGATTTTCGGCTTCCCGAAACTGGTTTTCACGGGCTTTTAATGTCCTCAATCCACAAGCCTGTCTGGCTTGCAGTAACAGAAATTCAAATGGTCCCAGAAGCTGGTCATGAGGTCTGGTGGCCATTTTGTGTGCCCTTTTATCAAAGGTTTCTCTGTATAAGCTTCTTTTTTGGTCAATAAAGCTGTTTTATTAACCCTATTTTCCTACGTGATTATTTAATGAAAATTTCGCGAATCTTACAGTCCCTCCTGTGATACTGATAGCTTGCTTAAAGTATCAATAACCCTTGGTGAGCAAATTTTCCCTGATTCCCCACATCCAAACATTCCTGGTAATTAACTATCTATGACCCCCACGACACATGCAGTTCCCATTTCAGAAAATTACATTGTGTACAGTTGGACAACCATAGGCAGTACTACCTCAAACTATAACACATTCATCTTTCAGATGTGAAAGGGGCTGACACCCCTCATACCACCTGCATACACATTTTGTTAATCAAAAATAGAAAACCGATCAATGGTTATAACACAACAGTATTCATACACTTAAATCATATAGTAACCAAAAACCAAGAGTGGAGGGACGCTTTATCCTTTAATACATAGCAGCCTAAGCGGGGGTTTCTTCACCCACTCGTACATGTAAGATTCGAAATTTTCAGCAATAATCACGCAAGAAAACCGGATAAAATAAGACTGTTTATTGACCAAAGTAAGCTTGCACAGAAAAACCTTTGATAAAAGGGCATACAAAAATGGCCGCCGGGCCTCGTGATCAGTTTTCTGGACCATTTTATTTCTGTTACTGCAAGCCAGACAGGCTTGTGGATTGAAGACAGTAAGCCCGCGAAAGCCAGTATCTGGGAACCGAAACTCACGGAAACAGCATACATATTCAATGGATTCTAAGTACAGGATGGGGCCCATCAAGATATGGGCAGACAATGCAAAAACACTTATACCCATTTATTGTACAAAGGAGAAACTGTTTAACAGCCATCAAGAAAAATCTCCGGACCGATCAATATGCGAACCGAGTCGCGATGACAATGTAAAAGACTTAAAAAGACATTATCGGCCAGGAAGGCCAGTTAAGTTATCACCGGCTCCCGTTACAAGACAAAGCGCCCCTGCAGAGATTTCTGCCCGCCAAAATTAATACAAAGACAGGACTATGATTTGGCGGGAGATTAGACTGTCCCAAAAGGGTATAACTATGGATTGAAAGTCCATCAAAAGTTACAAGGAACGATCGGAGGAAACTCGGAGGGCGATCAACATTCAGAGGAAACACGATCGACGTTATCGGAGTGATCGACGGAACGAATGGATGAACGAAGGACGGACGGTGCCAGGATCGGCGCCTCTTTTACCTCGGTAGCTTCGGAATCGATGAAGACGCTTCGTCTTTTTAAAGACGCTTCGGATGGACAATTTCGGTGACAAGACAATGTGGTCGGTGTTCAGCCAGACAAGACTCGGCCACGACGAGAAGACGACGAGGGTGGCCCGGGTACTGGGGTTGGGAGATCATCGACGACCCAGGCCGAAGGAGAAGAAACCCTCTGGAAAACCGACAATCCAGGCCGGAGAAAAAGGACATTCCGGGCCTGACACTTCCGTGTCTCAACATCCCATTTGGTTGTTGGTCTGCTCCATGAACTAAAATCGACAACAGACTTAGGGATCTTCAACCTTGACGAGCGCTCATCGAGGCTGTGTCTACCCCGCCGCCTCGAGAGAGAGAGAATATCGACTGCGCCAGAAGTTTCCAAATCCACGTGACGACGGAAAGTGGTGCCAAAAGGCTGCGAACCCCCTTTTTCGCAATTTTGAGAGTGGTGAGCATGATCCCAAGTTCCCCAGGTCGAAACTTAGTTTAGGTATAGGGGAGGGAGTTAAGGGTAATCGTAATGTGTTTTCCCTTTTACGATGTGCCGTGTGTTCCCCATTTCCATAGAGTCAAGTTCATAAATTTGTGCATGATTGTAGTTACTTTAATCTGTGCCTATGACATGTATTTTGTAATGCTTCAAACTGTTTAAAAATAAAAGCATCCATTTCGTGCTATTCAACCTGGTCTATTGAGTCCTTTCTCTGCACTACTGTTCTCTGCATCTAAGTCCAAGGTCTAGAACCATAGGGGGAGTGGGTCGAACCACTCAAGGGTAATTATTGCACGAAGCCTGGCAGGAGACCAGAACGAGCAAGAGAAACCCCCTACATACATAGCATTCTCTCCATTCTCCTGTGTTCTCGTGCCTCTGGAGGCGTTTGCCTCTCTTGCAATGCACGAACAGTAAATATATTACAATCAAAACCTGACACACTACTAGGATGTGGGATGCTATTCTAATCCAGGGCGGGATCTCTATATTAGTGAACAGGCCCCACCATGGTGGGGTGACTATGTCTAATATGTCTTTCCCTATCTCCAATGTCTTCTGCTCTAGTGTGTAAAAATGCTTCTGTGAGACTATTACAGCTTTTAAAATCTTGGTGAGGTGTTCGGGGAGAGGGGGAATGACATAACCAAAATGCGCAACGAATCGCTGAAAATCCGTGAAATTCTCTTTTACAGTGAGGTGAACAGTGGAAGGTACAGGAATGGGGACAATTCGCTGTTGTGCCACTTGAACTTCGGCCCTGGGTTTGAAACAAAAACTGCTGTCACTGACCGGACACCACCCGTGCTGTCCGTGATGGTAGTGAGGCGCTGCAGTGGTAACACAGTATGTTCCACCTCCGATATATGCCACCTGCGGGGCACATGGTCTTTTGCCATTGCCTCCATGGTGCAATTTACCGGCTTCGCGCTAGCGGCTCTGAACCCGCACTGTGGTTTTAAAAAGGCATTCAAGTGCTGGGGACACAGGATGATGTGTGCTCCCCGGCTTCGACACCCCGAGAGGTCGGTGCCTGTCATTGTACGCTCCCATCTGATGACATAAGGCGGGACCACTGCGTAACGAATGTGCGCACCCCCCTGAATGACTCCAATGTTCTCCACCCTGTATGCCGGGGCAGGTTTTGCTGTGGGACCCAACACCGGCGTCCTCACCACTATTCCCATGATAGTGTGACTCGAGCGTCTGCAGTCCACTGGGACTGGGTACGCCTCTACAGCTAGTCTGAGCTGGCACGGACTTAATGCGTTCTCAAAAGGGTGGAGCGCTTGCAAGTGCTTATTGCTGATCCAGGACGGGACCAAACCTTGTTTTAAATCCTCCAGATTACTGTGGCCCTCGCCCAGTAACCACGCCCCATATAGCACACAAGCCTCGTTCTGTGCAGCCTGATCGGACGCATTCCGATCCTCCCTAATGAGTGCATTTACCGTTCTAGCATGTTTCTCCAGCTCAGCGATTATTTCTTTTAAGTGTAGTGTCATGGCCTGGTCCTCATGCAGCTCAGAACCCACTACCTTATTTTCGTTTGTCAGTATGTTCCTTAACTGGGCCTTTAAACCATTAATCTGTGTCTGCAGCTCCACGTTGTCTAGAGCGTTGACAACAGACGTCCCGGTACTAAAAGCAGTGAAGATGTCATTTACAGTACCCCTTCTTTGCCTCCCTACCCGATCCAAAACTTCCTGTGGTGTGGTGTACAATTCGGCTTTGTCGATGTCGGCAAAGTCAAACTCATAAAATTGTCTGAACATCCTGGTTAACAGGACCTGGTACAATTGCTCCGTTTCCTTGGGATACCACTCCGGCAATCGTGCCTCAGTGAGGTTTAAAATCACTGAGGCCACCGCGTAGTGTACCCCTTGGTACAGCATCTGACCGGTGGGTACCAATACTAAACCGTTCCCGGGTCCCTTTGTGGTGGTGGGGCACCCTTCCTTCTGGGCTAGTGCTACCGGAATCGTGGGCAGGGGCTTGCGTGGGCGGGTGATGAGTTCAGTGGCGTTTACTGGAATCGGGGAGAATGGGACTCCGCACGCCCGGGTGCAGATGTCCCACCTCATCCCTTTCCCTTCATCCTGCCACTGCCTCTGCAAAAAGATGGATATGCCTTTGGGGCAAACGTACTTCGAACCCCACATGCAGACATATATCCCTTCATCTGGTTCCCACCACTTGTCCCAACACACACGTAATTGTCCGTGAGTCCCCGTAATTGTCCGATGGGTATTGTTACCCAGTCGCTCCCACTCGATTGTAGAGTTCTTCATATTCTTTCCCAGCTTTCGAAGCCACCACCATCTACTTAGCAGTACGTTCCCATTACACACCAAACAGATCCTCTTTCCCACGGTAACGCTGACTCTGGGTGCAATGATCCTCACCCGAGGGCACAGTAATGAAGTCTCTTGGTAGGCAAACCCGGATTTGCTGGAGTATTCTGTAGAATTCGACCCCAGCCATCCTGGCCATCTCCCTTGGTGGAAGTAGGTGGCGGTTTCCTCAACCTCTCGCTTCCCCGTCCCATCCGTCGCGATGGGGGCTGTGTCCCCGGAGCATCCGAACACGACGACGTCCTTGGTGCGGCCTCGGTAGGCCAGCCCGCACCCGATCGCAGCGAGCACCACGAGAATCCTCTCCATTGTATTCCTGGTTTCTGTAACCGATAAGATGATGTAGCCAGGCTCCCAATAGGCGCTGGCCTAATTAAACGGATGCTCGGGTCCCTTGACCCCGCTTCCAAACAAACACACATACTGGGCAGACTTCGAAAACTACCTTTTAAAACACTTCCCATCATCTTAAACTTTACATGCCTTAAACTAACATTAAAATTACTTAACTTAACTTATCTTTACCTAAACTTAACATGCCTAAACTTATGTACAGCGCCGCCCTCCTTCGGGCGGCCTACCTAATTCCTGTGAGGGCTGCAGCGTGCCGCTCCCTGTGGCGGGGCTGCACTGACCTTCGGCTTTGATCCCCCGCAGCCTGTCGCTGCTGAACGGGAATCGTGTCTTTCCTGGGCTACCCTGGATCGATGTTGGGGGAAGTAAGGAGGATCTGACCAAAACTTTCTGGGCTGAGGCGTCCGAGCCGACCTGCGAGGGGGCACCTTGGGCGAGGCTCCCAGGGCTAACGGACCGGGGATCGGGACCTCCACCATCGCAGCCTGTGGTCCCACCACAGCTGCCGGCTCCGGCTCCCTTCCCTCAGGCTCCGCCCCCCTGGGGCTGGGATCCGTGGCATCCGACTCCACCCCACCTGTCCCCACAGGTGGTGAGTCTCCGCCCCCAATCCCTACCTCCCCTATGCTCGAGTCGGGGGCGGGACCTTCATCCTCCTCCTCCTCCTCCTCCATGATCGGGTCAGGGGCGGGGTCGAGCTGTTCGGGCTCTCCCTCGTCCGAATCCCAAACTAACGGGGAGACCTCCCACTCCGATGGGATGACTCCTCCCCTCACGCAGGCTACAGTCCCAGCCTGTGTGGTCTGTGACCCTGTCTCAGGCTGAGGATTTCTGTCCTCAGACCTGGCCCTTGTTGTTGGCCCTTGTGCACCCGGCTTAAACAGTTTACACTGGTTAATGTGAAACCATTTAGTACGTCGGGGCACCTTCACTGTGTACTCCAATGCAAGGAGTCTTGCAAATAAGGTGGATGAACTGAAGTTGTTGTTGAACACATGGGAGTACAATATTGTTGCTATCACGGAGACATGGTTGAGGGAGGGTCAGGACTGGCAGCTAAATATTCCGGGCTATAGAATCTTCAGGCGAGACAGAGGGGGGTGTAAAAGGGGAGGGGGTGTTGCAATATTAATTAAGGAGTCTATTACTGCTGTAAGGAGGGATGATATATTAGCGGGTTCCTCTAATGAGGCCATATGGGTAGAACTTAAAAACAAAAAGGGGTCAAGCACCTTGCTGGGAGTGTACTATAGGCCCCCAAACAGTCAGAGGGAGATAGAGGAACAGATATGCAGGCAGATATCAGAAAAGTGTGAAAATAATAGGGTAGTAATAGTGGGGGATTTCAACTTCCCCAATATAAATTGGGATAGTCAGAGTGTGAAAGGCTTGGAGGGAGCAGAATTCTTAAAGTGCATCCAGGAAAGCTTTTTGAGCCAACATGTAGAAAGTCCTACAAGAGAGGGGGCGGTACTGGACCTAATTCTAGGGAATGTAGCCGGGCAGGTGGTGGAAGTGTCTGTAGGAGAGCATTTTGGCGATAGTGACCACAATTCGGTGAGATTTAAGGTGGTCATGGAAAAAGACAAAGACGGCCCGGAAATCAGGGTTCTAAATTGGGGGAAGGCCGATTTTAATAAGATAAGACAGGATCTGGCAAAAGTGGACTGGGAGCAGCTACTTATAGGAAAATCCACATCAAAACAGTGGGGGGCTTTCAGAAGGGAAATAGAGAGAGTACAACACCAACATGTTCCTGTAAAGGTCAAGGGTGGGACCAACAAGCAAAGGGAACCTTGGATGACAAAGGATATACAAAAATGCATTAGGAAAAAAAGGGGGGCTTTTGGCAGTTACAAAAGACAAAAGACGGTGGAAGCCCTAGAGGAGTATAGGAGGTGCAGGGGCATACTTAAAAAGGAAATTAGGAGGGCGAGGAGGGGCCATGAAATAACACTGGCGAGCAAAATAAAGGAAAATCCTAAGATGTTTTATAAGTATATTAAGGGCAAGAGGATAACCAGGGAAAGGGTAGGGCCCATTAGGGACCAAAGTGGCAAGCTGTGTGTAGAGCCAGATGAAGTAGGTGGGGTTTTAAATGAATTTTTTGCCTCAGTGTTCACTATGGAGAAAGACGATGTAGATATAGAAGTCGGGCAAGGGGACTGCGACATACTTGAACATATTAGCATCGAGAGGGAGGAGGTACTAGCGGTTTTAGCAGGCCAAAAAGTGGATAAATCCCCAGGCCTGGACGAGATGTATCCCAGGCTGTTGTGTGAGGCAAAGGAGGAGATTGCAGGGGCTCTGACACAAATTTTCAGAACCTCTCTGGCCACAGGGGATGTACCAGAGGACTGGAGAACAGCTAATGTAGTACCATTATTCAAGAAGGGTAGCAGGGATAAACCAGGGAATTACAGGCCAGTGAGCCTAACATCTGTGGTAGGGAAATTATTGGAAAAAATTCTGAGGGACAAAATTAGTCTCCACTTGGAGAGGCAAGGATTAATCGGGGATAGTCAGCATGGCTTTGTCAAGGGTAAATCATGTCTGACCAATCTGATTGAATTTTTCGAGGGGGTGACTAGGTGTGTGGATGAGGGAAATGCTGTGGATGTGGTTTACATGGACTTCAGTAAAGCTTTTGACAAGGTCCCGCATAGGAGACTGGTCAAGAAGGTAAGAGCCCATGGGATCCAGGGGGCCTTGGCGCGTTGGATCCTAAACTGGCTGAGTGGCAGGAGGCAGAGGGTGATGGTCGAAGGTTGCTTTTGTGACTGGAAGCCTGTGTCTAGTGGGGTACCTCAGGGATCGGTGCTGGGTCCCTTGCTGTTTGTGATCTACATTAATGATTTGGATGAGAATGTAAAGGGTATGATCAGTAAGTTCGCGGATGACACGAAAATTGGTGGGGTGGTAAATTGCGAGGAGGAAAGCCTCAGGCTACAGGACAATATTAACGGGTTGGTCAGATGGGCGGAAAAGTGGCAAATGGAATTTAACCCGGAAAAGTGCGAGGTGATGCATTTTGGACGGACAAATAAGGCAAGGGAATACACAATGAGTGGTAGGACCCTAGGAAGTACAGAGGGTCAGAGGGACCTTGGTGTACATGTACATAATTCCCTGAAGGCAGCGGAACAGGTAGATAAGGTGGTTAAAAAGGCTTATGGGATACTTGCCTTCATTAGCAGAGGCATAGAATATAAGAGCAGAGAGGTTATGATGGAGCTGTACAAAACGCTGGTGAGGCCACAGCTGGAGTACTGTGTGCAGTTCTGGTCGCCTCACTATAGGAAGGATGTGATTGCTTTGGAGAGGGTGCAGAGAAGATTCACCAGGATGTTACCTGGGATGGAGCGCCTCAGCTATGAAGAGAGACTGGACAGGCTGGGGTTGTTTTCCTTGGAGCAAAGAAGGCTGAGGGGGGACCTGATTGAGGTGTACAAAATGATGAGGGGCATAGATAGGGTAGATAAAGAGGAACTTTTCCCCTTAGTAGGGGGGTCAATAACAAGGGGGCACAGATTCAGGGTAAGGGGCAGGAGATTTAGGGGGGATTTGAGGAGGAACTTTTTCACCCAGAGGGTGGTTGGAAGCTGGAACTCACTGCCTGAAAGGGTGGTAGAGGCAGGAACCCTCACAACATTCAAGAAGCATTTGGATGAGCACTTGAAATGCCATTGCATACAAGGCTATGGACCAAATGCTGGAAAATGGGATTAGACTGGACAGGGAGGGATGGGCGGCGCAGACACGATGGGCCGAAGGGCCTCTTTCTGTGCTGTAAAACTCTATGACTCTATGACCATGGGGCTGACCTTGTCTACAATGCTGTAGGGCCCCATGTACAGTGGTTCTAGACTCCCTACTCGGGCATAGTTCCTAACCATGACCTGGTCTCCGACTTCCCACTCTTGCTTCTTACGGGTTTCCAGCAACAGTCGATTGCCCTGATGCTGTCTCCCCATGTTCCCAGCCGCTTGCTCATAAACCTGTTTCAGGCGCTCCAAAAGGGTTTGGACAAACTTGTCCCAATTCACCTCTTGGAGCTGGCCCTCAGTGAGCACCGGGGCTAGTACACGGGTGGGTGTTCACATGATCCTCCCAGTCATTAACTCGTGCGGGGAGTGCCCCGTACTTTTGGACTGGCTGGCCCGGATCCCCATGAGGACTAGAGGCAGGATCTCCACCCACTTCTGGGGCGAGCCCATTGCCTCTTTCCTCAGCTTTTCCTTGAGGGTCCGGTTCATGCGTTCAACAATCCCGGATGACTGGGGATTGTGTGCTACGTGCCACTTCCCTTCAATGCCCAAGAGCATGAGGGTGTTCTGCATCACTTGGCCGGTGAAATGACTCCCTCGGTCGGACTCAACAAACCGGGGGAGCCCCCACCGTGAGAACACTTCCCGGACCAAGATCTTGGCAGTACCCAGCGCCGTAGCTGTTCTACACGGGAAGGCTTCTACCCACTTGGTAAACACATCCACCAGGACAAGGCAGTACTTATAGCCTCCCTGGGCGGTGGGCAGGGGCTCTATGTAGTCGACCTGTATCGACTGCCATGGTCCCTCTACCCTCCTGATGTGCCCCATGGGCACCTTCCTTTTCTGGGGGTCTGGGTTGTTTGCAGCGCACGCAAGACAGCTTGCACAGAACTCGCGGACATCGTCTTGAAGTCCCGACCACCATCCCGCCTGCTCTACCCGTTGCCAGGTAACCTCAGGCCCGGGGTGTCCTGCCCCTGGACCCTCATGGGTCAGTTGAAGGAATTCCCTTCAGTGCTGCTGCGGCACAACCCACTGTTCCTCTCGGAACAACATGCCTTCCTTGACGGAGAGGGCTGCTGTACTGTACGGACCCTCTACCTGCTTACCCTCAGCAATAGCATTGAGGGCTGTTTTCAGGGCGGGATCCAGGGTTTGGACGGTCTTTAGGTCTTGGGGCGGTGTCACCCCTGTGTTCCCTGGAGTCCCCTCCCTGCCTCGGATTGCTGCCACGGGTCCGGGTCCATAGGGGTCCCAGAAAATGCCGTTGCGGGCACCCTCCCTGGCTAGCGCATCCGCCTGCTGGTTACCCTGACTGCAGGGTTCTGTGGTGGAATGAGCCTTCACCTTGTGGATGAACACCTCCCCTTCCTCCCCCACTGCTGCCAGGATCTTTTCCAGCAAGGGCTTAACTGTTAAAGGTCGTCCGTCCGCGGAGGTATATCCGCGACGAGACCAAATGGCCAGGTATTCCGTACACGAATTGCATGTGAACATCCTGTCCGAGCAAATCGTGTATGGGGTTGGGAAGATCTCGGGGTGGGTAACCACGTACGCCACCGCGGACAGTTCAGCCTGCTGTGCGCTCATAGTGCTGGGGAGCCTAATCGCCAGGGCAATGTTTGCCGCGGGGTCATAAACTCCACACCCTGTGAGTTGTTCGCCAGCAGATACCGTGCTGGAACCGTCTACGTAGATCTCGCGGCCTGTGGGGTGTATCCCGGCCCGTAAACCTATGTTGACCTCCCATACCCCTTCGACGGAACACCGATGGGCTGTTCTGGGATATACCATGTTGGCCGCGAGCTTTGGCTCGCAAAGACCTTTAACCTTGAGATCCATCTGGGAAAGGAGGAGGGTCCAGCGCGCAATCCGAGCGCTGCTTACGGTCCCATCCTTAATCCTTCCATCCAGAAGCATCTTTGTGGGTGTGTGATGGGTGAGGAGAGTGATGGGAGAGGTTCCTGTGAAGATCGCTGATCTGTTCACAGCCCAATGTGTGGCCAGGAGATGCCGTTCGCAATTGGAAAAACTCCTCTCCACATCCGTAAGCACCCTGGAAGAGTAGACCACCGGCCTCAGCTTGCCGTGTCGCTCCTGGAGCAGCACGGCACTCAGGCTGTCTCCACTGGCGGCTACTTCCAGGAAAAACTCCTCTCCCCCATCTATGGCCCCTAGGGCTGGCGCGGTCTGCAGGTCCCTTTTCAACTTCTCGAATGCTGCCTGACAACCCTCGTCCCAAGACCACTCGACTCCCTTGTGTAAGAGTCGGAGTAGCGGGGCTGCTGTGGCTGCATAGTCCTCGATGAAGTCTCTGCAGTACCCGGTCAGTCCCAAAAAGGACCTCACACCCGTTACTGTGTTAGGGATCGGCAAATCTTGCACCGATTCCCGCCTAGCCTTATATATGGCTCTTTCCCCAGCGCAGATGGTCAGACCCAGGAATTTCACCTCCTGCTGGCCGATCCGTGCTTTCTTTGGGTTTACTTTAAAACCCTTCCTTTCCAGTAGCTCCAATAATTCGGCTAATAGTGGACCGTGCTCCTCCCTTGAATCCGTGAACAGGAGCAAGTCGTCCACATACTGCACTATCTGATTGGGCTGGCTAAATTCCTTTAAACTTCCTGCCATGCACTGATGAAAAATACTGGGGCTGTTGTGAAAACCCTGTGGCAAGCAATTCCAAGTGTACTGTTGCCCTTTAAAAGTAAAGGCAAACTTGTACTGATCCTCCCGCCGCAACGGAATGGACCAAAAACCGTTCGAGATATCCAGCAGTGCTGCAGTGGAAGCTCAGACTGAAGTCATGCAAGTCAGCTTGCTGCCATAGAAGCTCAGACTGCTCCATCATGACTCTGGATACCAATGTGCAAACGGGCTTGCAGGGCATCCCACCACTGCTGCAATCTGTTCTCTAACAGATTTGCTCCCTAAAGACCCTCTGCAGATATGGCCTCCTGCTGAGAATCCTTCTCCCCCTCCTCCTCCTCCTCCCTCCTCTAGCCACGTGTCCTGCTCTGCGTAGCCTCTGCTCATTCTCCCAGTCATGCTCAATGCCAAAAGGAAGCCCTATTAGGTCACCCATGTCTGGAAGCAACTGGTTTATGCACAAGCCTTAAAGTCACCAAAAAAGTACTTCGGCACCAGCCAGACCACTCCCTGTAGATCATTGAAACTTTTAACAAGTATGGAAAAGCACCTAAAACATGTAGAATTGCAGCATCAGCCAGAAAAAATAATCCAGCAACTAACCTCTTAGTAGTTGAGGATCCCTTTAAATAGCATTGGTGGGGGGTCCTTCATGCCGTTGAACATGTTTTCAGCTGTGGGAGATTAAGAGAGGGCGTTGGCTGGAGCGTTGAGCTCCAAAATGGCACGCTGATTGACATCATGATCTGCCTGTTCTGCATACTTTCGGCAGACGTTAGATGTGCGCGAGCTAACCCCTTTACCAATATGGCGTCCAGAGCACTTTGCATCAGAAGTATGCGTGTGTGCCGCGGACGCCAATTTGGTACCTTAAGGGGCCTTGTAGCGTCCAAAAAACGGGTGCTACCGAGCCCAATTTTGCCCCCTCCTGATCTGCTGTAATTTTGCCAGAAGATCTGCAGAAACCAGAGAAATTACATTATTGTCTGATTTTTAACCATTTGCGCCATTCTTCCAGGGGTTCCTTTATTGCAAGGGGGTTGGAATACAAGAGTAAGGAAGTCTTGCTACAATTGTACAGGGCTTTGGTGAAACCACGCCAGGAGTACTGTGCACAGTTTTGGTCTCCTTATCTGAGGAAGGATATACTTGCCTTAGAGGCGGTGCAACGAAGGTCCACTCGATTGATTCCTGGGATGAGAGAGTTTCCCTATGAGGAGAGATTGAGTAGATTGGGCCTATACTCTTTGGAGTTTCAAAGAATGATCTCATTGAAACATATAGGGGGAAAAATTCGGTATCGCCCCATTTGGGGTGCCATTATTGGCGGTGCGCAAAGTTTAGCGCCTGGCACTAATTATCGCCTCCGACAGCAAACTTGGCTTTTATCGCCCCTGGAGACGATTGGAGCGCTAAATCAGGTGCTACACACCTCTCTTAAGGCGCTAAGGCCGAGGAGCGAGGCGCTACCTCAGAGGGCCGGCGAAGCTCATGTGATGTCAGTCAGCAATGGAACACAGACACAATGGCACCGGCCAGTTCTTAAAGGGGTGGGTTGATCTTTCTCTCCATCCACATCCTGCTCATTGCAGCCTTGAATCTCGGCCTGGAGAGACCTGTACATCAAATCTGCTGGAAAGAACAATGGAGAGACCCAGGGAAAGAGCTCACAGTGCAGCCCCCACAGTCTCTTCTAAATCGATACAAGGAAGGGCAAATCAAAATGAACCTGCAAAGTGCTGCTCAGTACCCTAAACTCCTTTACACAGCGTTGAATCTCTCCAGAAGTCTCTCTCTCTCTCTCAGAATGCGTGGTGCAAAAATGTCACTAACAAAAAAAGGCAGGAAGTAGTCGCTTTTATATAGCGCTCCCCCAGTCCCTTTCTGACTGCAGAACGCACCCCTCAACCTGTCGTTGCTAGCGGCAGGCGGTAAGGCAGGGGGCGCCACTCAATATCCAGTCCGGGGTGCTACCGGGGCGTTGCGCACACGACTGATGTCACGATCTGCCGGCGCAGGAGATTGTGGCGGTAGTGTTTAGCGCCACTGAAAAATGTCTAGTTAATTTCGCAAGAGGTGCAGATATCGCCGCGCCCGGGCGCTAGTTGCTTTGTGCCCCACTTGGCACCCTCTTAAGGCGCTTAACGGGAGGCACAACCAACTGAATTTTTCCCCCATAAGATTCTGAGGGGGATTGACAGGGTAGATGCTGAGAGGTTGTTTCCCCTGGTTGGAGAGTCTAGAACTACGGGGCATAGTCTCAGGATAAGGGTTCGGTCATTTAAGACTGAGATGAGGAGGAGTTTCTCCAATCTGAGGGTTGTGAATCTTTGGAATTCTCTCCCCCAAAGGGCTATGGATGTTAACTATATTCAAGGCTGAGATAGATAGATTTTTGAACTCTTGGGGAGTCAAGGGATATGGAGATCGGGCGGGAAAGTGGAGTTGAGGTAGAAGATCAGTCATGATCTTATTGAATGACAGGGCAGGCTCGAGGGGCCGTATGGCCTACTCCTGCTCCCAATTCTTACATTCATATGTTCCGCCAATTTTCTGCTGGAGTTACGGCAGTAGTTTGGGATAACACCCATGGAAATTTCAAGCAGAATTGTTTCCGCTTAATATTAATACAAAGAACAAATCTGCAGGTGTGGACACACTTAATTTTGTTAAGGCCTGGAGCAAAACAATTTTATTTTCATATTTTGTAAGCAGGTCCTTCCTCATGGGCGGATCATTTATGTAACAGGTCGATTCATCGCTGTAAATAACTGAATAAATACAATCTCTGTCCCTGTGTTCATCTATCGTTTTGTACTCTCTCTTTTCCTCTATTCCTGACTAGAGCACTCAGGATCCAACCAGTTGCTGAATTACTTCATTTTCAGATACTGATTGTTCAAGCAATTTCTCTGAGTTACATACTTAAAATTATGAAACATTGACACTTACTGAAAAGGAACATTTATATATGCTCATACATTATCATTACAGATTAGTTCTCAGATTTTTATTATAAACCGGTGGTAATGTTATTCCATTCAATTATGTGGTTAGGGAACTGTGCAGTGAAATGTTCCAATATAGACAAGGTGAAATATCTACATTTACTGTGGGTTCCACTCAATGAATTTCATGATCAATAATGAAAGGCACAGTAAAAATTGTGGCCTCAAAATTCCTGGGTTTGGGGATGCACTAAGTCACCAATTACAGCCCCAGGAATTTCTGATGGGCCAATTTACACCGGGGGTCCAGCTGGAGATGTGCTCTGTCATACATTCTGCTCTGTTTCAGAATGCAGCTACATGCAAATGACGGAGTTACGGTGGAATTACGTCACCTGTCCTAAATACCATGACTTCTGCCTTCCTACCTGCCCTTGAGAATGTACACCATTGTTAAAAAAGGGATTGTTTGCCAGGATCTGTTCATCAAGGTGGAAGTACTTGGTTAAAGGGATACTGCTGAACTGAGATTGCTTTTGGAAAATTTTGGCCAAATCTTGGGACACACAGCAGGTATTGCAAAATGTTTTCACTCTTATACTCGGGAAGTCTTCCCCTACATTCTGCATTGCCCTTGGAAAGCATTCTACTTCAGTAGAATTACTGAGCTTGGATCTGAGAGCTGCACAATGTGCTTCCCAATGGGAATCCCACTTTACATGATCTATATGCTGGAGGAAGATAAGCATCAAGCCAGATCAATCAGGAAGCACCAAAGGAGAGTCAGACCATCCCAGCATTAGCATTCCTGCAGGATGTACAGACCCAGATGCACTGTCTGAGTCCATTCCCAGGAGTCTGCAGTTTGGTCATGCAGCTTTGGAGGAGCTGTATTTGGCGCTGAAATCAGATTGGGAACCAAAGTCCACAGCACAAATGGCTCTTGCTGTGGCACAGAAAGTTAGCACAGCTTAACTGTTATGCCACAGGCTCATTCCAGGGAGACACAGGGGTCATTTGTTCCAATAGCTAGTTTAGTGCCAGTTTTAAAGCCCATGCCCACCTGGAAGTTGGTTGAGATTGCCCAAGTTAATTTCACCTAAGACCTTTGCAACCAGCAGACAGAGAAGTTTTTCATTCCCTCAGTCTGAATTCAGTTCAAACCCTGGTCTTATACCGTGCGGCAACTCATTCTACCACCGACTCCACTTGTTTTTTTTCTATCATAAACAATTCCTGCAGTTAATGCCACAGATCATTTGTGTACTTTTGATGTTCCTAAGATGCATCTTGAAATCTTCCTCAGTTTTCTTTCATTATCATCTACCAACAGTGTTGATGCCTCTGTATGACACAATTTTTTGATGCAAAGAAACAAATGTAATTTCAATTGATTGAGAATAACATTTTGAACCATTAAATAGAATTTGGGTTTCTGCCATGTGCCTGGTTTCAACACGGTTTTCTATTGTTCACTGCCTGTAGATAGTCAGAAAGATGCCAATAGCAGGGGCTTAAATACCTATTTCCAGTAGTTAAGGATGGAAGTTCAAGTAAATGGAAATAACTGTTTCTTGCATGTCATAATTTAATACGCTTAGTGGATTTCTCCCCGCCAAAGAGCCTTAAATTTACACAAAAGAAATTTCTTGCCGGTCGATGGAGCAAAAGTCTCATGGTCTCAGACATTACAAAAAACGATGGGTCGATAATGTGTCCTGGTGCGGAGCTACTGGGATCGCTGCTCTGTAGGCAATCCATGTGCCTGTGTGTAAATGAGCTGAACTTGTACACCATTGTGAGGTTGGTTCATTTCAATACTTCAGTGGAATCTCGACATGCAGTGCATGACCTGTTGGGACAACCATGCCAGTTTGGGGCCAAAGTGTCAGACATCAGCAGCTTGTTGGGGTGCTGTTTTTTTTACTGGTTGTGCATGAAGTCCCCATGGTAGAACAGGCCAGTGGAGGCCAGAGAAATGGTGGAGCAAGACAAGGGTGGCCCTATATAAAGGAGAGGCCAATCTGGATCACAAATTTTTCCTGCCCCCACAGGCCTCCCCTGATACGTTTGGAATGCTGTTCAGGTGCTCCACTTGCATTATGCAGAAGCTCGCTGTTAAATATTTTCTGGGGCCTTAATGAGCCTTGTGCCCCTCATGAGCACAGATTCCCAGTATTACAATCGCTGGCCAACCGCATTGGGGTGTGCAGGGTATTTTGGGGTGTGCAGGGTATTTTGAGGTGTGCAGGGTATTTTGGGGTGTGCAGGGTATTTTGGGGTGTGCAGGGTATTTTGGGGTATGCAGGGTATTTTGGGGTGTGCAGGGCATTTTGGGGTGTGCAGGATATTTTGGGGTGTGCAGTGTATTTTGGGGTGTGCAGGGTATTTTGGGGTGTGCAGGGTATTTTGAGGTGTGCAGGGTATTTTGGGGTGTGCAGGGTATTTTGGGGTGTGCAGGGTATTTTGGGGTGTGCAGGGTATTTTGGGGTGTGCAGGGTATTTTGGGGTGTGCAGGGTATTTTGGGGTGTGCAGGGTATTTTGGGGTGTGCAGGGTATTTTGGGGTGTGCAGGGTATTTTGGGGTGTGCAGGGTATTTTGGGGTGTGCTAGATGCATCAGTTGTGGAGTAGACCACACCTGATAATACGATGCATCCCCCATCACATTTTCAACCTCAATGTATGTGATCAGCTTATTTGTGTTTTCTATCAGTTCTCATGTAGAATATTAGATGGCGCTTCTGTTGTTGTTGTACACTGTTGTGCCCCTCTAACCTCAGTTCAAAGGCCACCAGATTGTTAACAGTTTTAACATTTTTATTTCTGTATGGAATATTATGTTGTAAGATGTAGGGGTGAAGTTTAACTTGGAGCAGGTTTCTGGTGAGTTAATTTCCTTCCCACCACAGACAGTAGAAGTACACGTTGATTTTAACGACTGGGCTTCATTTAAACACTGCTGAATAAAATAGATACGGGAGAACCAGTGGATGTGGTGTATTTGGACTTTCAGAAGGCTTTCGATAAGGTCCCACATAAGAGATTAACATGCAAAATTAAGGCACATGGGATTGGGGGCAAGGTATTGACTTGGATAGAGAACTGGTTGGTGGACAGAAAGCAAAGAGTTGGAATAAATGGGTCGTTTTCCGAGTGGCAGGCAGTGACTAGTGGGGTACCGCAAGGATCGGTCCTAGGACCCCAGCTGTTCACAATATATATTAATGATCTGGACGAGGGAATTGGATGTAATATCTCCAAATTTGCAGACGACACAAAGCTGGGTGGGAGGGTAAGCTGTGAGGAGGATGTCGTGAAACTCCAGTACGATTTGGACAGGTTGGGTGATTGGGCAGAAACATGGCAAATGCACTATAATGTGGATAAATGTGAGGTTATCCACTTTGGTGGCAAAAACAGGAAGGCAGATTATTATTTGAATGGCAATAGATTGGGAGAAGGGGAAGTGCAAAGAGACCTGGATGTCCTTGTGCACCAGTCGCTGAAGGTAAGCATGCAGGTGCAGCAGGCGGTTAAGAAGGCAAATGGTATGTTGGCCTTCGTAGCAAGAGGGTTCGAGTACAGGAACAAGGATGTCTTGCTACAGTTGTACAGGGCCTTGGTGAGATCACACCTTGAGTATTGTGTGCAGTGTTGGTCACCTTACCTGAGGAAGGACGTTCTTGCATGGAGGGAGTGCAGCGAAGATTCACCAGGCTGATACCTGGGATGGCAGGAATGACGTATGAGGAGAGATTGTGTCGATTGGGCTTATACTCACTGGAGTTTAGAAGATTGAGAGGGGATCTCATCGAAACCTATAAAATTCTGTCAGGTCTGGACAGACTAGATGCAGGAAGGGTGTTTCTGATGGCCGGGGAATCCAGAACCAGGGGTCATAGTCTAAGGATAAGGGGTAAGCCATTTAGGGCTGAAATGAGGAGGAATTTCTTCACCCAGGGAGTGGTGAACCTGTGGAATTCTCTGCCACAGTGGGTGGTGGAGGCCAGTTCATTAAATATATTCAAGAAAGAGTTGGATATATTTCTTGAGGCTAAAGGGATCAAGGGATATGGGGAGAAGGCAGGGACAGGGTACTGAATTTGGATGATCAGCCATGATCTCATTGAATGGCGGAGCAGGCTCGAAGGTCCGAATGGCCTACTCCTGCTCCTATCTTCTATGTTTCTATGTTTCTATGGTAGGGTACAGGCAGTATGGTAACGTAGTTGTTATGTTACTGGACTAGTAATCCAGAAGCCTGGATTAATAATCCAGGGAACATAAATTCAAATCTCACCATGACAGTTTGAGAATTTGAATCCCGTTTTAAAATTTGGAAATTAAAAACCGTTACCAGTAAAAATTACCACAAAGCTCAGATTGTTGTAAAGAAAAACCAACTGGTTCACTAATGTCCTTTAGGAAAGGAAACCTGGCATCCTTACCTGGTTTGGTCTATATGTGACTCCAGCCCCACATCAACTCAGTTGACTCTTAACTGCTCTCTGATGTGGCCTAGCGAGAAACTCAGTTGTATCAAACCACTACCAGTTGTTCAAGAAAAAGGCCCACCACCACCTTCTCAGGGCAACTAGAGGTGGGCAATAAATGCCAGCCTTGCCCGTGACGTGCATATCTCGAGAATAAATAATAATAGGAAAACGTTTACTTCCAGCCGTAATGGGTGGAAAGAGAACTCCTCCACCTGGCCTCACAAAAGAAATGTTTTGACTTACCCGGAGAGCTCCTTCATCCTTTCCACCAGCTGCTGACCTAGTTCAGTTAGGTTGGAAAGCCAGGGGGAAAAATTGGGTTGTGCCCATTTTGGGTTAATAACGTTGCCGGCCGAAAAAGTTAGTGCCCCTCTCCCATAAATTCAGTAGTAGTGCCCCAAGAAGGAGGTGGTGTGCTACTGGAAGCAATGTCGCGCGCTACGTAGTGCCGCATCATTGCTGACCTCCTCCCCTGATTAAAGGGGAAGGGCCTAGCGCTGCATGCACCGGGGCCCTGCCGGGCCACTGGGGAGCGGGTGCCATGGAAACAGCCCGGCACTCAAGAGGAGTGCCGGGCTGAGCAATCACGGCCGGCACCCCGCACAGAAATGTTAAAGGTAGGCAGGTGCTGGCAGTTGGCCAAAATAAAAATGGCCGCCCGACACCTGCCCTCTAAGTAGCGCTGCCGCATGCTACCGCTGCTGCAAAACCACCCCCGATACTGTTGGTCCCATCGGCCGCTGATAGTTCAGGGGGCACAAGGGAAGTTTGCAGCCGGGGCGCAAACAGGGCCCTGCACATGCCGATGATGTCATCATCGCCAGCGCAGTGAAGCGGGGCATTACTGGCTACCGCCACCGCTAACCTCCCGCTGAATTTCGCGGGAGGCGTTAGCGGCACCACACTCAGGCGCTAGGGCATTTGCGCCCCGCAAAGCAATCCAATTTCTCCCCTACTGTGTCTTCTCCGCTCAGGCCCCGGTTAAAAGGCCATTAGGGTCCTATTGACGTATTCGGACCTGATTTACATACATTCATGAGGCTCTAGCCTGCTTTAGGTGGGCACCACATCCGCCTGAAGATCCATGCAAGTTGGTATCGGAGATGGCGGGAAATGGTCGAGTTCCAAACTGGTAAGTAACTTGCTTGTTTTTAACTGACCACCTGCCCGGTGGATAGGGTTAAAATCTGCCACTTTTTGTGTTCAGTTTAAAGAGTTTTGTTTTGAAAAAAAATATTTGGTCCCACACAGACTGGACAACGGAAATGCAAAAAAACAGGCAAATCCAGAGGTGAGGTGGCTGAGTGAGGGGCCATGAGTGTTGTTGCAGCACAGTCAGTGAGCAGACATTATTGGGAGAGAGATTCCCTTCCGAGACTTGTCTCGTAGTTGACTACTGGGGATGTTTTAATATCCCTGGTCTTAAAATATAAATAAAAAGCAAAGTACTGGAAATCTCCTGGACGCCTGCCTTTGGTGATAGACCCTCTTATTTCCCTGAGGAAAAAGCCGTTCCTGTGCCGAGCTCCTTGTGCAGGCATTACACCCAGGTTCTGCAGCTGTTGTTGAGGAGAAATAACTTAAAATTTGACAGTAGCTGCGCGTGTCTGGCAAAGTATAAAAGCGCTGAATGTATTTTTTTTTACAATAGAGTGACCCATTCCAGAGACAGGGCAAGCCAGATTCAGGCAAATGATGATACAACAAGGGCCACGTCTATCTTGGTGGTTTCTTTTGTCCTGAACTAAACAACACAAAAAAAATCTATAAAAATTGTCCCTCCCACCTTGTTTCCTAACAACCTTGGCTTATCTTGGATTTGAACAGTTTCAATTTCTAGTAGTAGAATTTATTTTTTCATTTACCATAACAACCACTAAATTATTAGCTATAAACTTGTACAAAATGTCAATGCAGATACCGCGCGCCAGTTTTGAACTAGAGCCTACTTAGGTCAAGAAAAGAAGGACACTTTTTCTAACAAAACTCTATTAAAAGCAAATAAAGCTACTCATTTAAACAAATAAAAGACAATTTGTTACTAGTGGAAGTACATCAGTGCTGGAGCAGACACTAACTGTTGGAAATGTGCCTCAAGACAGAGAGAAGAAAGCAGCAATATCTCAGCTCTAGAGGATGCTTTTCATGTCTCATTCTGCTCTCTAAACCTCACAGGCTGTTTCTTTATGCCAGATATTACTGCTTTTATGTTGTGAGTAACATTACATGGGATAGAAACAAGGCAGATTTTAACCAAAATAAAAGCTCCCTGTCTGAACTAAAAAAAAGCCAGCTTCTAGCATCAATTATGCTAATTGTTCCCGATTGTACCCCAGCTCAAAACCATTGTATTCTACCTTACTGGGCAGCATGGCATATTCAAAGACATTGCTCATTATTTTTATTTAAGAGTACCTTTGATGTATTTGCTCCCTTCTCTTACCAAACATTAGGGAGTGATAGCAACAAATAATGTTGATAAGCCTGACAACATTTTCCCAGTTCCTCCTCCTGCTTTTAAATAATTTCAGCTGTCATGCTGGATTTTAAACCATAGAGGGCGAATTTCTATCAGTGATCTACTGCTTATTGGCTATAACTTCGACAGAAGAGGCGCGGAATCCCTGGAAAATGGTGCAGACAGCGTTTAGGCCGTTTTTCCATGGTTTCCACAGCTCTTCCTCTTAAGTAATGCCAGATCATTGGGAGAAATCCCATGGATATTCATTATCCTGGAATGTTACAACACAGGAGGAGGCTATTCATCCCATCGTGCCTGTGTAGCCTATGAAAGAGCATTCCACTTAGTCCCGGTTCCCTGCCCCTTCCCCATATCCTTTAAAAAAAATGTATTTTTCAAATATTTACTCACTTCTGTTTGAAAACCTGTTATAGATTCTGTTTCCAACACTATTTCTGGTAAAGTGTTCCATGTCATAGCAACTCTTCAAAAAAAAATCTTCTACCTTCTCCCTTCATTCTTTTAGTGATGATCTTAAAATGATGCCCTCTAGTTATTGACTCAACGACTGGTGAGAATAGATTACCCTGAATTGCTTTAACAAGTCCTCTCATAATTTTGAATGTGTCTCTCAGATCTCCAACCTTCTTTGTTCTATTGAAAAGAGCATCAGTTTCTCTAGTCTCTCCTCATAACTAAAGCCTGTTATTCCTGGTATCATCTTAGTGAATCTCCACTGTACCCTTGATGTCTTTCCATGCCCGTTGAAAGTAATGCAGGCAGGATGGAAGCGATGGGCAACTTCAATTAGAGTACTTGTGGACCCAACCATGATGCTAGGTGTGATGGACAACCCCTTGCACATACTTACTGAAACACTTCCTTTTCACTTGCAGGCCAGGGTGGCTCACAACCAGCGCGAGCAGGAGTAAACAGGTGGGGGGAAAGCAGAATGTGACCCAGCTGGAGGAGACAGTACTGGAAATAATTGGAGGGGATGTCACTGAGGCCGTGGCGATCAGCGAGGTTGAAAGCATTGATGATGATGGTATGCTCATACCTAATCCTTCTTCTCACATCCCACTTCCCCCTCATCCCACAATCTCTTCTCACTTACAAACTGCTGATGGTGCAAGCATGCACATCTTGCTTTCCACCCCTCCCCTCACCATAACCCAACACTTGTGCCTTTCTCCTTTCAGATACCTAAGGATTCCCGTCAGCCCTGCCTGTGTAGGAAGAAATAGAGGAGAGTGATAGAGAAGAAGGGACACCATCATTTGATCTGACACTCCCAGGCACCAGCTCAGAAAATTGCACTGCGAAAACTTTAGAGGGTAATATAGAGGCGGGATCTGCACGTGGTGAGTTACCGGACACGGGTGGGCTATAGCCAGACCAGGAAGAAAGGGTAGCCCAGGAGGCATCTCCCTGGGAGATGAGGTCACTCACGTGTTCTGCTGCAGAGCACTCAGATGATGACTTCGATGGGGCGGCCTTCAGAAGAAGGGTGATGCGCATGCACACAGAAATGCTTGGTGCAATGGCAGGCCTGCCGGAGAACCTCTTGTCACTGTCAAGGAGCATGGAGGAGTCCGGCTCCACCATTACGCGGGGCTTTGTGCAGAGCTTGGAGCCCCTGATTTCCAGGATGGAAGCGATGGACAACTTTAATTAGAGTACTTGTGGACCCAACCATGATGCTAGGTGTGATGGACGATGTTGCAGCTTCCATTGCAGCACAAGCAGAAGTGACCTGATGTCTAAATGTTGCAGTGGAAGTTCAGACTTCTGTCATGCAGGCTCAGCTTGCTGCCACACAAGCTCAGACATCTGCCATCGTGGTTGGGTTTACAAGTGTGGAAAGGGGCTTGCAGGGTCTCACAGCAGTCCAGCAATTTGTCCTCCAACAGATTGCTAGGAATGCTGAGGTGTCACCCCGGGGGGGGGTGGCAGTGGCTCTGTGGAGCAAGAACCTGCTGCCCTCTCTCAGGATGACAGCATTCATACTTTCACCACTGCCACTCCGCTAATGCCATTGCAGTTGCTTGTCAGCCAGCCAGCCCAGCCTGCTGCTGCCCATGCCGAGGTGGTGCAGTCTACAGCTGGGCCTTCTAGGCCCAGAGCTGCCCAAGGTCATCCTGTGAGGCCATCTGCAGTCTCTCCCATGGAAAGTCAGCAGCCTTCCACCAGACATGCTGTAGCCACTGGGGCAGCACTTCATAGGAGCATGAACACGAAAGACAGACACTAAGGGAATGCACAAGGGTGATTAGTTGACTTTGTTATTACATAGGATTACTTAGGATTACTTAGGATACACGGCACAGAAACAAGCCATTCGGCTCAACCAGTCCATACCGGCGTTTATGCTCCACTCGAGCCTCCTCCCGTCTTTCCTCATCTAAATCTATCAGCATAACCCTCTATTCCCTTCTCCCTCATATGCTTGACTAGCCTCCCCTTAAATGCATCAATACTTTTCGCTCCAACCACTCCCTGTGGTAGTGAGTTCCACATTCTCACGACTCTTTGGGTAAAGAAGTTTCTTCTGAATTCCTTATTGGATTTCTTGGTGACTATCTTATATTGATGGCCTCTAGTTTTGCTCTTCCCTACAAGTGGAAACATTCTCTCTGTATCCACTCTATCAAAACCTTTCAGAATTTTAAAGACCTCTAGTAGGTCACCCCACAGCCTTCTTTTTTCAAGAGAAAGGAGACCCAGCCTGTTCATCCCTTCCTGATATGTATATCCTCGCATTTCTGGTATCATCCTTGTAAATCTTCTCTGCACCCTCCCCAGTGCCTCTATATCCTTTTTATAATATGGCGACCAGAACTGTACGCAGTGGTCTAACCAAGGTTCGATACAGGTTTCGCATAACTTCCCTACTTTTCAATTCTATCCCTCTAGAAATAAACCCTAGTGCTTGGTTTGCTTTTTTATGGCCTTGTTAACCTGTGTTGCTACTTTTGGCGATTTGTGTATTTGTACTCCTAGATCCCTTTGTTCCTCTACCCCACCTAGACACGCACCCTCCAAGTAATAAGTGACCTCCCTATTCTTCCTAGCAAAATGTAATACCTCACATTTATCTGTGTTGAACTTCATTTGCCAATTATATGCCCATTCTGCAAGTTTATTAATGTCCTCCTGTAATTTGTTGCAGTCCCCCTCAGTATTGACTATCCCCCCCAACTTGGTGTCATCCGCAAATTTAGAAATTGTGCTTTTGGTTCCAACGTCTAAATTGTTAATGTAAATTGTGAACAGCAGTGGTCCCAGCACAGATCCTTATGGAACACCACTGCCCACCTTCTGCCACTGTGAATAGCTACCTTTTACCCCTACTCTCTGCTTTCTGTCTTGAAGCCAGCTAGCTATCCATTCTGCTATTGTCCCCTGACTACGACCTTGTTCATCCGTCTATTATGGGGTACCTTATCAAAGGCCTTTTGGAAATCTAGATAAATTACATCTACTGCATTACCATTGTCTACTCTCTCTGTTATCTCTTCAAAAATATTCAATGAGATTGGTCAAGCAAGATTTTCCCTTTTGAAATCCATGCTGACTATTCATTACTATGTTTTTGGTTTCTAGATGTTCTTCTATTTTCCCCTTTAGTAAGGAATTCCATTATTTTTCCTACCACCATTGTTAAGCTGACTGGTCTATAATTCCCTGGACATGTTCTATCCCCCTTCTTAAATATAGGTATTACGTTAGCTATCCGCCAGTCCACTGGCACTACACCTTTTTCAAACTAATTATTAAATATGTGTAGTTATGCCTCTGCTATCTCTTCCCTAGATTCTTTTAAAATGCATGCATGCAATCCATCCGGACCAGGGTTTTATCCTCTTTGAGTTTGATTAGTTTATTTAATATATCCCCTTTTTTTATTTTAAATTCACTTATTTCATTACTAATCTCATCATCCAATGTCATGTCCACCTGTTCTATCTCCCTGGTAAATGCTGAAGCAAAATAATTATTTAATATTTCTGCCATCTCTCTATTGTTACCTGTGGTATTATCCTATCTATCCCTTTATGGCCCTATTCCCATCCCAACATTCCTTTTTTTTTATTGATGTGCCTGTATAATATTTTACTATTTTATTTTATGTTCCTTGATAATTTAATTTCATAGTTCCTCTTTGCCTTCCTAATTGTTTTTTTGACTTCTCTCCTAATTGTTTCATATTCTCCCTTATGCTGTCTATGCACTTAATGTATGCCTCATTCCTTACCGTCAATTGTTCCCTTATGGCTTTATTCATCCATGGAGTCTCATTAGTGTTTAGCTTGTTCTTTCCTTTTAGCAGAATACATTGTTCCTGCACTCTGTTGAACACTGTTTTAAATTTGTCCCATTGCTGTTCTATATCGTTGTTTGCCAATATTTTTGCCCATTTTATTTTTCCAAGTTCTATTCTCAGCCCCTCAAAATCAGCTTTTCTCCAATATATTACCCTTGTTTTGTCATACTTATGTCCTTCTCAATTATCATCTTAAAGCGCGTTATATTATGGTCACTATTGCCTAGAAGTTCCCCTACTTTTACTTGTCTTATCTGCTCTGGTTCATTCCCCATTACTAGTTCAATAGCGAATTGTTGGGCTTTTTACATATTGGGTTGGAGAAGGAGTCTTGTACACATTGTAGGAACTCTATTCCCTTATCCCCTTTACCTACCTCTTCTGTCCAATTAATATCGGGGTAGTTGAAATCCCCCATGATTATTATTCTATGTTCTTTACTCATTTCCCTAATTTGTCTGTATAGTTCTTCTCCTACCTCACTTCCACTATTAGGTGGTCTGTAGACTACACCTATTAGTGTGATTGATCCTTTATTGTCTTTTGTTATGTAATATTATAATTAATCATTTATAAATTATGTTTGGAATGTTTGTTTTGTGGTGACTCTCATTTCAGCTTTGTGCCCAAGAGGATGCTGTGATGTTCTGTGACAGAGGGATGGTAAGATGGGGAATAGTTGGCAACAGGGATCTGGGATGTCATTCAGGGGAACCGGAGTCTGATGATGCACTTACAGACAGCCTGTCCCGAATGGGGATTTGTAGGCTGCCTCCTCCTTTCCTCCTCCTCCTCTTCCTCTTCCTCCTCCTCTTCTTGCGGTGGTCGCAAAACCTGCAGTGGCAAGGGCTGTACCCTCATGATGCCCGTGTTGTGGAGAATGCAGCAGAGCACCACAAATTGGGACACTCGCTCCGGTGTGTACTGAAGGGCTCCTCATGGTAGCGGAACCATTGCTTGAGCACCCCGATGGTCTGCTCGATGAGGTTCTTCGTGGCAGCATGGCTGTCATCATATGCTTGCTGGCCATGAGTGGTGGGGTTACGGAGGGGAGTCATCATCCAGGTGTAGAGCTGATAGCCCTTGTCTCCGAGCAGCCACCTTTGGGTTCGATGTGGTGGCTGGAAGAATGCTGGCACAGTGGACTGGCGCAGCATGAAGGCATTATGACTGCTGCCAGGATACAGGGCATTCACCATCATGATGCGCTGGGCGTGGTTGCACACCAACTGCACATTAATTGAGTGGTAGCCTTTGCGGTTACAGTACGTCTCAGCATTGATATGTAGTGTTGGCAAAGCCTAATGTGTGCAGTCGATGGCGCTTGTACCATGGGAAAGCCCGATATCCTGGCAAAGCCATGTGCATGCTCCTCCTGCTTCTCTCTGTTTAGAGAGAAGACAATGAAGTCCCTTCTCCTAGAGTATAGAGCATACGTGACCTCCCAGATGCAGCGATGGATAGCGAACTGCGAAATGTTTGTTATGTTGACTGTTCCAGCTTGGAAGGACCTGCTGTAGAAAAAATTCAGGGCCACGATCACCTTGAGGGCCACTGGCAGAGCTGTTGTCATCCTGCTCTGAGGCTGTAGGTCTGGTTCCAAGAGATGGCAGAGTTCTGTGACAACCTCCTTGATGAAGCAGAGTTGTTGAATACACTGTTGCTTGCTTAGGTGCAGGTAGGAGAAGTGCTCCCTGAAGACCCTAGGTGGGTAAGACCTCCTGCTGAGAGCCCTCCTGCCCCTCCTCCTCCTCCCTCTGTGAGCAGCTTGTCTTTGCTGCCTCTGCTCCATCTCCCTGTCCTGCTGCAGTGTGAGAGGGACTGAAGTAGAGCCCCCATGACTGGGAACAAGTGGTGTAGTCAGAGGCCTTCCAGTTGCAGCCAACACCTTCCCAATGCCCAGCAGCACTCCCTGCACACTTTAACAATATTATAAATGTCTTCCAGCAAGCCAGTATTGATATAAATTCTGCAAGAGCCAGTACAAGAGAAATAATCAACTTACCTGCAAGTTGGATATATCTCTTTAAATAGCGCTGGTTGGGGGGTCCCTCATGCAGTTGAACACATGCTCAGCTGTGCGTATTAAGGAGAGGGCATTGTTTGGAAAGGCAACGTCCAAAATGGCTGGTTGTGCATCAAATCAGCGTTACACACTGACTGACGTCACGATCTGCTTACTCTCAATACTGCCGGTACATGTATGTCCCACCCATGCTTACACCCTCATCAAGATGGCGACCAGCGCAGGCCACATTGGAAGTGGGCGGAAGTGAGGCAGCCACCATTTTTATCCCGAAACAGGCCTTAACTGCTGGTGCTAAGGTGCCGAATTTCATGGCCAATTTTCTTACTGTGCTCTAACCAATGATTTGTAAAGGTTTAGCATTACCTCTATGCTTTTGTATTCTATACCCCTATTTATAAACCTAGGATCCCATATACTTTTATGTAACCCATTTATTAACTTGTCTTTCCACTTTTAAAGATTTGTGTATCTGAATTCCTAAGTCTCTCTGCTCTTCTACTTCCTTTAAAGTTTTAAAATGACTATATGTCCTCTCTTTATTTTTCCTCCTAAAATGTGTGACATTAATTTTATCTACAATAAATTTCATCTGACATCTCTCTGCCTGACTTAATTGCAGAAGGTCCTCTTTTTTGTGCCACTTGTAAATTATGATACCGTGTCCTCAGTATGCAAGTCCAGGTCATTTATATATGTTGAGAAGAGCAATGGCCCCAATACTGATGTCTGCGGGGGGGGGGGGGGGGGGCGGTGGGGGCTGCTGTTTGCATTTTCCAGTCCCAAAAACATCCCTTAGCCATTACTCTTCATTTTATGCCCTTTAACCAACTTCCTATCCATGCTGTCTCCCTTTAATAATGTTATATGCCTTAATTTTATCAATAAGCTTCCTTTGCAGTTCCTTAGGAAACATCTTTTGAAAATCCATATGGATAGCATCTGCATTTCCTTTATTAATACACTTCATTATTTCTTGAAAGAATTCTTAAATTTTTCAGACATGGTTTGTCTTTTATAAGTCCATGCTGGCAGTCCTTAATTAACCTATACTCTCTGGATGAGTATTAATTTTATCCTATATATGGCTCTAGAGGCTTTTAGTCCCTCTTCCTTCTGCTCTGATTATCTACCATTCACCTCTTGTTCATTTTGCAGTTCCGTCTACTTCCTCATTTTGTTGTTTTCCCTCTTCCCGTTCCATGTTCAGTACTGGCTAACTGTCTGTCAATTCACCACTCTCAGGAGAAATCTACACTGTCTCCTGTCTACCCATCCTGGTGGACGGTCCTCCATATCCCTTTCTTTGGTGTGACCGTTTCCTGAAATGTACATTGCAGCAATCCTTCAGCCACCTAAATGTGAGAGGATGTTGTCAGATGCTCCTCAAGCTCAGAAACCTTGAGCTCATGTACAAGATACCAGGCACATGCTGCACTTGCTGTCATTCCAGACACATAAAGCATCCAAGATCTCATACATTTTACATGTATCACACATCTCAGACTTTAGCTGTTCCCCCATAATAACTGAACTGTTTTCTCTTAAAAGTTTAATAAAATCAAATGCACAAAGTTACTTGTTTAACCCCAGAAGTATAATTTTAAGCTAACTGGACCTCAAGGATTAACTAAGGCTCTAAGGCTGAACTGCTGGAGTTAACCCCACACTCTGATGGCCTTTTGCTCTCCACTAGCTCTTACAGCACAAGATTAATCTCTAAAACAAAAGCAAAATACTGCAAATGCTCTAACTAGTCTAAAATCACATAATAGCTCAACTGCCAACCAGAGAAGAGCTAATCGTATCACTTATGTAAGCAATTCATTAATCTATCACCGGCTAAAAGTAGATCACAGGTAAGGCACCAAATAAACTGTTTTAAACTGCCCCTAGTACTGAACAACAAAAACAAAATAATTTAAGCTAAAAATACAGTAAAATAAATAAGTGAGAATTTCAGTACTTATGTCCCAATCATTCCAGCTGATACTAAGCTCCAAGCTCCCCCGATGTTTCACTTGTCTCTTACAGCTGAAGATTTCCTCCCTGTTGGAAAAAAACAGTAATCTCTATTCAGTTATTCCCTCCAACAGCCCAACTTATCTAAGATTCATGATACAACAGATTAGAGCATTAATATGCCACCAGCCCATCTCAATCATATATGAGAAAATTTATTGTGACATAAATTGCCACTAAGACTGTGTATAACAAATAATTGTAGGAATGTGTTATTAGAAACAGATAAGATTGCGTTCATAATTGTTTATGTGTATACAAACAATGTGAATATGTGTTAAAGTACCATAGCACCGGAGAATTTTACAGCACAGAAGGAAGCCAATCAGACCATTGTGTCTGCACTGGCATTTTGCTAAGGCAACCAAAATCTAATCGCACTGTCCCACTATTTCCCCATAGCCAAGTATCTCTTCCTGCTTCAAATATTTATCCAATTTTCCGCTAAGCCAAGGAATGGCCTCTGTCTCTGGGCCCCACAAGGAAGACCTGGCCTCTGCTAACCCAGGCTACCTCCTTGCTCCTAGCCTTGAGACCCTCGCAACACCCAGCCCTCCCACCCTGGACTTACCTTGCTGACGGCAGGCTCTTATTGGTGCCAGCCTCCAGGCCGCCTGATCGTCATCCCTCCTGCTAGCTAGCTGCCACTTTCTGCCTGAAATAAGCCAGCAGCTGACCATGGTTTTCAAATGAGGCCTCAGAGTTAGAAGCTGCCTCAGATGCTATCTCTTGTGCTGGATTGTGATCCGCTCTTGCTAGCTTCCCGTCAGGAGTTAAAATCAGCCCTTACGTGTTTGAATCTCCTGGTCTCTCTATTCATCCGTTTCCATTACGTGAATACTTCTTAAAAAATTTTTTTTTAATTGATTGATTATTAATGCTGTCTATTTCCTGGTTCCCTGTCTGAGAATTCTGCACTGTGATTGGCTGCTTAGACAGCTTGTTGACGTCACAGCAGCTCGCACGATGGGATTCCCACTATACTACGTGGATTTCAACTGTCCGTCGGAAAAGCCGGACTTCTCGCCATGGAGATCGCGAGATATTTGTGGGAAGCTTACTTCGGGGCCAGCGGTGAATGAATTTGCTTCGCCGCTGACCACAAATTATGGGCCAATAAGAACAGAGAGCAGGAGAAACTTCTTTACAGAGCTGTGAGGCTCTGAAATTCACTTCCAGGATTAGTGGTTGAGGCAGAAATTATGTCACTTTACAAGATTAGATTAGATAGGTAGAGGAAGAGATACAGGAATATGGCAGGTAAGTGTGATTGCATGGAGGGTAAACACTGACATGGACTGGTTGGGCTGAATGGCCTATTTCCATGCTGTAACTTCTATGTGTTTCTATGTAGGAACAAAAGTGGACACAGCACTGGGCCCTGGAGTACACCACTTCCAACCATTTTCCAGCCCAAGCAATATCGATTTACCGTAACTCTTTGTTTTCTATTTATCAATCAGCTTTGTATCCATGCTGTTAAATTTCATCCTATATCTCACCCTTGAATTTTTCTAATGAGCCTGTAGTGAACCTTATCGAACACCTTCTGAAAATCCATATACACTACATTTGCTGCATTCCCTTTATTGATCTAATCAGTCACTTCTTCAAAAAATGATAATAAATTTGTCAAACACACCTTGCCTTTAACAAGTCCATGCTGGCTGTCCTTGATTAATCCATGCATTTTAAAGGTTTACTAATTTTATCTCAAATTATGGATTCTAAGGCCACAATTTTATCGACACTAAGAGGGCGGGTTTGGAGGCAGGTCTGACGGTAAAATCATTTTGATTGAAGGCAGGTTGCGATCACTCCGTCAACCCGCCTCCATGCCACTTTGCAAAATGCCGGCTTTGGGAGTCCCGATCGGTCCTGCCACTAAACGGCGTGAGAGGCCCTTAAGGCAGGTAACAGCTTGTTAACTGCCTGGTTAAGCCTATTTTAACAGCGTTTTTTGATTTTTGCATGTTCTCTGCGTGTTCCACGCCATTCCCAAACCACGCCAGCTGATTGTGCCGGGTTCACCAAGTGCCTGACTTCTTGACAGCTGCAGCTTCAGCATAAAAATGGAGCTCGAACATGGCTGACTGACAGATGACAGAACTTTGTTTTTACAGGTCTTGGAAAACTTTTTGCAGGTCTACTGATCTTGTAAGTGGTGAAGCTGAGATCCATATGCACTGTGACCTCCTGGGAAAACCCTCTCCCCACATTGACTGAGTGCATATAACTTCTAGTCCTCAACTGAAATATCTACCAGCAGCAAGGGATCCATTTATACCCTGTCATCCTGGTCCTCAGATTCGGAGGAAGAGCAGCCGCGGCAGCAGTAGAACCCGGCACAACAGCAGCACCAACAACAGGAGCGCCAACCTCCTCCTCACCCAGGGCTGCACATTGCCGCAGAAGATACCCTCAACACCGGGTGTACAGGCCGAGGATGAGCTTCCTCAACATGAGCAGCAGTGCCAAAGGAGGCTGAGACCTCCGCGAAAGGTAGTCGCTGACATCTGCGCAATGCTGCACCAACACCTGGAGCCCAGAGGAGGGGGTGGACACTCCTTACCAGTGGCTGTCAAAGTCGCCACCGCCCTCAATTTTTTTGCTTCAGGGTCCTTCCAGGGATCAGCAGCAGACATCAGCGGCATCTCCCAGTCGGCTACACACACTTGCATCACACAGGTAACCGATGCCCTCTTTGCAAAGGCGCTCAATTACATCCACTTCTCCACAGGTCAAGCAAGTGTAACTGCACGTGCGGTTGGCTTTGCAAAGATGGCAGGCTTGACAAGGGTGCAGGGCATCGTAGACTGCATACATGTGGCCATTAGGGCACCCCATCACAACCCAGCTGTATTTGTCAACTGCAAGGGCTTCCATTCCCTTAACGTCCAACTGGTGTGTAACCACAGGAAGGGCATTATGCATGTTTGCGCCAAGTACCCTGGCAGTTGTCATGACTCATTCACCCTGCGGCAGTCTACTGTGCCTCCGCTCTTCAATCTGCCAACCCAACATTTCGGATGGCTAATTGGAGACAAGGGTTATCCCCTGAAGATGTGGCTAATGGCGCTGTTGAGGAGGCCATGAAACAAAGCAGAGGAGCGCTACAATGCCAGCCGCATTTCCACCAGAGCCATCATCAAGCAAACCATCGGCTAGCTCAAAATGCGATTCAGATGCCTCGACAGATCAGGTGGAGCTCTACAGTACTCAGCAGCCAGGGTCTCCAGAATCATCGTGGACTGCAGTGCACTGCACAACATTACCTGAGGAACAAGTGGCTCAATGCATAGCCTTCTCAGATGAGGAGGAGGAAGAGGAAGACCTTGCGGAGGCAGAAGAGCCAGCTCCAGCAGCATGCGAGCACATTGCTGCCAGATTCGCTAAGGTAGGTGAATCAAACACATGTGGCTGGCACCTTCCTACCACACCATACACAATGTACAAGCTGTGGGTTCCTATCACTCTCACCACCATCATTACAAATGCAAGTCGCCCTGAGCCCTCAATGTGCAACTTTCATGTCCCAGAACACATAGGGCAGAACTTCAACTGTTTCCCATCACTTTTGTTTAATACATACACAAGAGGATGACAATGGCAAAAATTTAACAGAACATAAGAACATAAGAAATAGGAGCAGGAGTAGGCCATTCGGCCCTTCGAGCCTACTCCGCCATTCAATGCGATCATGGCTGATCTTCTGCCTCAACTCCATTCACCGGCCCTATCGCCATATCCCTTGATGCCTTTACTAGTCAGAAATCTATCGACTTCTGTTTTGAATATACCCAATGACTGAGCCTCCACAGCCCTCTGGGGTAGAGAATGCCAAAGATTCACCACCCTCTGTGTGAAGGAATTCCTTCTCATCTCAGTCCTAAATGGCCTACCCTTTATCTTGAGGCTGTGGCCCCTGGTTCTAAATTCCCCAGCCAAGGGAAACATTCTCCCAGCATCCATCCTTTCAAGCCCTGTAATAATTTTGGATGCTTCAATGAGATCCCCTCTCATTTTTCTGAATTCAAGAGAATACAGGCCTAGTTTACTCAATCTCTTCTCATACGACAGTCCCGCCATCCCATGAATCAATCTCATGAGCCTTCGTTGCACTCCCTCTATGGCAAGTATATCCTTCCTTAGGTAAGGAGACCAAAATTGTACACAGTACTCCAGGTGTGGTCTCACCAAGGCCCTATATAATTGGAGTAAGACTTCTTTACTCCTGTACTCAAATCCTCTTGTAATGAAGGCCAGCATACCATTTGCCTTCCTAATGGCTTGCTGCAGCTGTACATTCACTTTCAGTGACTCATGTACAAGGACACCCAGGTCCCTTTGAGCATCTGCATTCCCCAATCTTTCACCATTTAGGAAATACTCTGCCTTTCTGTTTTTTTGACCAAAGTGGATAACTTCACATTTATCCACATTATATTCCATCTGCCATGTTCTCGCCCACTCACTGAGCCTGTCGAGATCTCATTGAAGCCTCTTCACATCCTCTTCGCAACTGACACTGCTACCTAGCTTTTGTATCAACAGCAAATTTGGAAATGTTACATTTAGTCCCCTCATCCAAATCATTGATATAGATTGTGAATAGCTGGGGCCCAAGCACCGATCCTTCCAGTGCCCCACTAGTCACAACCTGCCATCCTGAAAAAGACCCGTTTATCCCTACTCTTTGCTTTCTGTCTGTTAACCAATTCTCAATCCATGCTAGTATATTACCCCCAATTCCATGTGCCCTAATTTTGTTCACCAACCTCTTGTGTGGGACCTTATCAAAGGCCTTCTGAAAATCCAGATACACCATATCTACCAGTTCCCTTTTGTCTACTTCACTAGTTACATCCTCAAAGAACTCCAATAGGTTTGTCAAACAGGATTTCCCTTTCATAAATCCATGTTGACTCTGCCCAATCTTACTACAGGTAGACTATCCTTTATCCGAAAACCTCGGGACCAGCCGAGTTTCGGATAAAGGAGAATTTTGGATTTCGGAAGGTGGGTCGGCGGGGGTCCGCGGGGGGGTCGGCGGGGGGTCGTGCGCACGACTTACGCTGACGCTCAGCATAAGTCAGTCGGGGTCGGCGGGGGTCGGGGCCGGCGGGGTATGCGGGGGGGTCGGTGGTTGTTGGGGCTGGCGGGGTCGGCGGTTGTCAGGGCCAGCGGGGTCCGCGGGGGGGTCGGCGGTTGTCGGGGCTGGCGGGGTCGGCGGTTGTCGGGGCTGGCGGGGTCGGCGGTTGTCGGGGCTGGCGGGGTCGGCGGTTGTCGGGGCCGGCGGGGTCCGCGGGGGGGTCGGCGGGGGGTCGTGCGCACGACTTACCCTTTATCCGAACTTCCGCAACCGGAACCCTCTAAAAACCAAAGGTTTTTTCGTTCAGCGTAAGTCGTACGCACGACTTACGCTGAACGAAAAAACCTTCGGTTTTTAGAGGGTTTCGGTTTTCGGAAGTCCGGATAAAGGGTAGTCTACCTGTATTAGTTTCTAAGTACCCAGTTATTGCATCCTTTATAATAGATTCCAGCATTTTCCCAACTACTGATGTGAGGCTAACAGGTCTGTAGTTCCCTGTTTTCTCTCTCCCTCCTTTCTTAAATAGTGGGGTTACATTTGCTGCTTCCAATCTGCAGGAACCGTTCCAGAATCTATAGAATTTTGGAAGATGACAACCAATGCATCCACTATTCCAATGGCCACCTCTTTCAAAACCCTAGGATGTAGGTCATCCAGTCCTTGGGATTTATCGACTTTTAGTCCCATTAATTTTGCTAGTACTGTTTTTTCACTAATAATAATTTCTTTAAGTTCCTCATTCTCATCACACCCTTGGTTTTCTCGTATTTCAAACAAAATACAACATAACAGGACACCCAAGTGACTACCCTTGTGACTAATTGTGTTTTATCTTCCTCTTATGCATGCCCCTACGTGGTGCTTCCCCTGTGGCTTCAGCAGATGTGGAGGCCCCTTGCTCAGTTTCTTGCTGCTCCTGCTTCGACACCTTTGGCGGGCGTCCTCTGGGTTTGTGAGTCTCTGAGGGCTCGGCAACAGCCTGCTGCTCCTGCGGCTGTGCAGGGGCTGAGATGCCCATCTCAGTTGGGTGAGGACTCTGGTGGGGCTCTGACTGAGGGTTCCGCAGTGGCATGGGAGTGTGAGCACTTGGCGAGGAGCCCACACTTCCTTATTGCCTGCCACCAACATCCCTCTCATGGGTCAGCTGCACTTCAGTGCTAGCAATTGGCTGGACAGCACCTTGCTGCACATCAGGGGGGCTATGAAGATCCATATCTGCACTGGCAGTCCTACTCAAAAGGACTTCCATGAAGCTCTGGTTTCTCTGCTCAATTGCTGCCCATCGCTCCTCCAGAGATGTCAATCTATTCTGAACATTCACCATGTTTTCCTGACTCTGGCGACATAATTCCTCCATGAATGTAGCCATCCTTTTCACAGAGGTAGCCAGCCTTTGCCCGGAGGTTGCCATCCTTTCCGTGGTGGTGCGTTCATGCACCATTGCCTCCACAAAGGCACTGCTCATGTTATACATGGACTCCTCCATCGTCTCCACACTCGCAGTAACCCTGGATGCAAAACTTGCCAGTGACTCCTGCACTTGTACCTGGAGTTCCAGCACCACTCTCTTTCCGGATGGCCCCAGAGGCACAGGGTCCACATGCAGCCAAACAGATCTGGGAGTGCCCTGCGGCCTCCGATGAGGACTCTCCACTGCTGTCCCTGTCTCCACCATCTGCTGATGCTCACTTGTGAGCTGTGATACACCAGGTGACAACACTGCTCTATCTCGCGAAGGTCCCACCAAGGTGTGCGTATCTGCACTGGTGCTGGGTGCGCTTAATTCTGCCCTCTGAGGCTGCAGCTTCCTCTGAGGAGTCTTCAGGCTCTTCCTCCTGGACAGTGGGGAGGGGTCTCTTGATGGTCCTGTGGGGGAGTAAAGGCATGAGTTAGACCTGTGATATTAACGTAGCATGCACATCGACTTGTGCAGATGATCAGAACTCAATCTGTATGAGCATCAGATGACACATCATTCACTCATGCAATGTAAATGAGAGGGATGCAAATCTATTGTGTCACCAGCTTGCTCTAATGTGCCCGTCTGACCGTCCCCCACTTCCAGATCCTCATCACCTCTGATGATTTCCATTGCAGCCTCCTCAGCCATGGTCATGTGGGCAATGGAAGGTGGCCCTCCTCCTGTCCTGGCTCTCTCCCTCTTATTGTTGCCTCTCTTTTCCTGCAATGAGGGAGACAAGTGGAGTTTGAGTGAGAATGATGGAATGAGTGTAGAGAATCCATAGCATAGATGCTTAGAAGGAGACAAAGATGGAGTGAGGTGCCAATACCAAGGGCCCTCCATGTGCATTGTTAGTTGTTGGCATTGCATACCAGCTTTAGCGAGTGTGAGGGCTGCATAGTGGAATAGTGAAGTGATTCTGTACATAGAGCGAGAGGGATGGTTAAGGGTACAAGGGATGTAAGGGTATAGTGGCATGTGCAGGAGTAGGTTGATAATGCAGAGTGCTGGTGATGAGAGGAGATGGGGAGCAGATTGAGGGTAAGTGTGATGTTATACTCACTTTTCCTGAGCGTACCAGGTCATTAAACCTTTACCTGCACTGGACCCAGGAGCGAGCACACAACGATCTGGAGCTGACCTCCTCAGCAATTTGCAGCCAGGCTGCTTTACTTTGCTGAGGAGGCTTCCTCTGTCCAGAGGATGTGAAGAGTACCTCCTTGCGCCCTCTCACTCCATCCACAAGAGCATGGAGGGAGTCATCATCAAAGCGGGGAGAGGCCTTGGATCTTGCAGCAGTCTTGGGTCTAGTTGCCAACACCAAAACCAGCAGAAAAGGATGAGAATGAAACAAGGCTGCATGGGCCCCTTAAATGCAGCTGGCTGACAGACATCAGCAGAGGCGAGCAGCAGACCCGAAACCACTAATTGTGCTGGGTAGCGTGCACGCAGGGATTCAATAGGGCAATTAAGGTAAAATTTCAATTTCTGACCAGCTGAAAGCGGAGGTGGGACCGGAACCCGCCGACCACTTGACCCACACCCAACCCGCCACCAATGATAAAATCGCAGCCTAAGAGTTTTCCCACAACTGCTGTTAGACTAACTGGTCTCCAGTTACTAAGTTTATACTTCCCTCCTTTCTGGGCTACTCTCCAGTCATATAGCAGAATTTGTATATTTAGAGGTGCATTCCATCAGAGCCCTCTGACTTATCCACCTTGAGTTCTACTTCTTTTTCAGAACCAATTCCATTTCTACATTAGCTCAATCAATTGTTCCATATCCTCTGCTAGTACACCCATGTTCTTAATTCCCCATCATTTGTAAAAACTGATACAAAGTATTTCTTTAATATCTCTACCATGCCTCCTCAAACTCCCTCCTTCATCTCTGAGTAGTTCTGCCCATCCGTTAATTACTTTACTTTCTATATGCTTCTAAACGCTCTTAATATTTCCTTTTATATTGTCTGCTACTCTTTTTTCCTATTCCTGTCTAACCCTATTAATTTGCCTTTTCAGCTCCCTACTAAACTTTCAATATTCCTCATGATTGTCTTTTGCCTCGTTTGTCCTACTTTTAACCTATACCTCCCTTTTAGGTTTCACTGTAGTTTTAATCCCCCTATTTATTCATGCAACTCTATAATTTGATGCCCCCTCTTTTTGTCTTTTAGGAATGTATTCAGAGGGTTCAGAGGGACCTGGGTGTCCTTGTACAAGCACCGAGGCAGCAGTTAAAAGGAGGAGCGAGGCGAGGCTCGACCAGATCGGACCAGGAGAGCACCGAGGCGGCAGTTAAAAGGAGCGAGGCGAGGCCCGACCAGATCGGACCAGGAGAGCACCGAGGCGGCAGTTAAAAGGAGGAGCGAGGTGAGGCCCGACCAGATCGGACCAGGAGAGCACCGAGGCGGCAGTTAAAAGGAGGAGCGAGGTGAGGCCCGACCAGATCGGACCAGGAGAGCACCGAGGCAGCAGTTAAAAGGAGGAGCGAGGCGAGGCCCGACCAGATTGGACCAGGAGAGCACCGAGGCGGCAGTTAAAAGGAGGAGCGAGGCAAGGCCCGACCAGATCGGACCAGGAGAGCACCGAGGCGGCAGTTAAAAGGAGGAGCGAGGTGAGGCCCGACCAGATCGGACCAGGAGAACACCGAGGCGGCAGTTAAAAGGAGCGAGGCGAGGCCCGACCAGATCGGACCAGGAGAGCACCGAGGCGGCAGTTAAAAGGAGGAGCGAGGCGAGGCCCGACCAGATTGGACCAGGAGAGCACCGAGGCGGCAGTTAAAAGGAGGAGCGAGGTGAGGCCCGACCAGATCGGACCAGGAGAGCACCGAGGCGGCAGTTAAAAGGAGGAGCGAGGCGAAGCCCAACCAACTCAGCAGCGGGGAGAGAGGTAAAAAGTAATCAGGGTGTGACGTCACCAGGGAGCAGGTAAGTGATTGGTTGGTGAGTATTTCTCTTTTGTAAACTTTAACTCTGTGGTTTATAGTTGCTGAGTGTTATGTATTGTGTGTTCTCCTCCCACCTGTGGTGGCGCTGTCACAGGAGATAAATGGTTGGGTGTTTTCTGTTAAGTTTTAGCTCTCTTTGTTCGGAACTTTCCAGAACTTCCTTTCCTTCCAATAAAGCACTTCATGTTTGAATCTCTGAGTTCTGAGTCCTAAATTGTGTCTAGGTAGAAAAGTACCGACACAAAAAGTGGCAACGAGGAGCGGATGAATCTGCGTACGTTACGGGTGCAGTGAGTAAACAGAAATTTTAATTTGAAACGTGAGATGGCTACTATATCAGGAAACATCGGTGATTTTGATGAAAATGTGGAGCAATGGAGCGCATATACGCAACGTTTTGACTATTTTGTATTGGCGAATGCGGTGGCAAATGAAAAGGTCGTGCCTACCTTTTTGAGTGTAATCAGGCCGAAGACATTCAATTTACTTCGCAGCCTCGTGCAGCCAGATAAGCCAGGAACTAAAATGTATAAGCAACGAGTGGAAATTCATGGAGCACATTTTTCACCAAAACCTCTGGTTATTGCTGAGAGATTTAGATTTCACAAACGGAATCAAGAGGAGGGGGAATCAGTGACGATGTTTATTGCTGCTTTAAAAAGGTTGTCGGAACACTGCCAGTTCAAGGAGGTGCTGAATGACACCATTAGAGACAGACTTGTGTGTGGTCTGCAAAATGCAGCCACACAGAAGCGCCTTCTTACTGAGGACAACCTTACTCTTGAAAAGGCCATTGAAGTTAGTGTCTCCATGGAGATGGCGGAAAAGGAGGCTCACCAGTTGAGTTCAACAGGGAGAGTTCACAAGGTGTCGTCTGAGCCTAAAGGTGCGCGGAACGGCACATGTTACCATTGTGGGAAAACGGGCCATCACGCTAATGACTGCTGGTGTACGGAGCTGGAATGCCGAAATTGTGGCAAAAAGGGTCACATTGAACGCGCCGGTAGAGGTAAAAAAAGAACAGACAGAGCTGGGAAGCATGGAAGCAAAATGTTTGTATTTGGACAAGAGAGGAAAAAGAGTGTTCATTCAGTGCAGTATGATGGAACAAGCAAAACAGAGGGGAGCGACACCTCTGAGGAGGAAGAGGTGCACATACTGACGGTTGCAGGTGGTTCAAATGGCTACTGGGTGTCACCACTGGTGGAGGGACAATCAGTGCGGATGGAGGTGGACACAGGGGCGGCTGTGTCCCTTGTTTCATAGAAACATAGAGATAGGAACAGGAGTAGGCCATTCGGCCCTTCGAGCCTGCTCCGCCATTCAATGAGATCATGGCTGATCTTCGTCTGAGATCATAGCTGATCTTACCAGTTCAGTACCCCGTCCCCGCCTTTTCTCCGTAACCCTTAATCCCCTTAGCCTTCAGAAATATATCCAATTCTCTCTTGAAAATATTTATTGAATTAGCCTTCACAGCCCTCTGTGGCAGGGAATTCCACAGGCTCACCACTCTTTGAGTGAAGAAATTCTTCCTCATCTCTGTTTTAAATGATTTGCCCACTATTTTTAGACTGTGGCCCCTGGTTCTGTGCTCCCCGGCCATTGGAAACATTCTCTCTGAATTCAGCCTGTCCAGGCCTGCCATAATTTTATATGTTTCGATGAGATCCCCTCTCAATCTTCTAAACTCCAGTGAGTACAAGCCCAAACTATTTAATCTCTCTTCGTAGGTCATTCCCGCCATTCCAGGTATCAGCCTGGTGAATCGCCGTTGCACTCTTTCCATGGCAAGAACATCCTTCCGCAGATGGGGCGACCAAAACTGTACACAATACTCCAGATGCGGTCTCACCAGCACCTTGTACAGCTGTAGTAAGGTATCCCTATTCCTATACTCGAACCCCCTTGATATGAAGGCCAACATACCATTTGCCTTCTTAATCGCCTGTTGCACCTGCATGCTCTCCTTCAGTGACTGGTGCACAAGAACACCCAGGTCCCTCTGCACTTCCCCATCTCCCAATCTATTGCCATTTAGATAATAATCGACCCTCCTGTTTTTACCCCCAAAGTGGATAACCTCGCATTTATCCACATTATAGTGCATCTGCCATGTATCCGCCCATTCCCCCAACCTGTCCAAATCGCACTGTAGCCTCCTGACATCCTCATCAGAGCCCACCCCTCCTCCTAGTTTAGTGTCGTCAGCGAATTTGGAAATATTGCATCCAATTCCCTGATCCAGATCATTTATATATATTGTGAACAGCTGGGGTCCCAGGACAGATCCTTGCGGCACCCCGCTGGTCACTGCCTGCCACTCCGAAAACGAGCCGTTTATTCCAACTCTCTGTTTTCTATCCGCCAGCCAGTTCTCTATCCACGTTAATACTTTGCCCCCAATCCCATGAGCCTTAATTTTGCATGATAATCTTTTGTGTGGAACCTTATTGAAGGCTTTCTGGAAGTCAAGGTACACCACATCCACTGGCACTCCCCCATCTATTTTACCAGTTACTTCCTCAAAAAATTCCAGCAGATTAGTCAAACACGATTTACCCTTTGTAAATCCATGTTGACTCTGTCCGATCCTTTCCCCATTTGTCAAGTGCTCCGCTATTTTATCCTTAATAATGGACTCTAGCATTTTGCCCACAACCGATGTAAGGCTTACTGGTCTATAATTCCCTGCTTTCTCTCTACCCCCCTTTTTAAATATTGGGGTAACATTAGCTACCCTCCAATCCACGGGTACTGTTCCCGAGTCAATGGAGTTCCGGAAGATGATCCTTAGAGCATCTGCTATCTCCAGGGCCACCTCCTTAAGTACCCTAGGATGTAGTTTATCAGGCCCCGGGGATTTGTCGGCCTTCAGTCCCCTCAACTTACCCAACACCATATCCCTAGAGATACTAATTTCTGTCAGCTCCTCCCTCTCATTAGTCCCTATGTTTGCCGATATTCCTGGGAGGTTATTTGTGTCCTCCTTTGTGAATACAGAACCAAAGTATGAGTTTAATTGGTCTGCCATTTCCTTATTCTCCATTATATATTCTCCCGAATCGGACTGCAAGGGACCGACTTGGGATTTTACCAGTCTTTTCCTCCTGATATACCGATAAAAGCTTTTGCAGTCTGTCTTTATGTTTGCTGCAAGTTTACTTTCGTATTCTATTTTCCCCTTCCTGATTAATCCCTTTGTCCTCTTTTGCTGTATCCTGTACTGCCCCCAATCTTCCGGTCTGGTGCTTTTTTTTGCCAGTTGATATGCCCTTTTTTTTGATTTTATGCTGTCCCTAATTTCCCTCGTTATCCACGGTTGAGTCACCTTTTTAGGTTTATTTTTATGCCAAACCGGTATAAACATGTTCTGGAATTCTTCCATTCTATCTTTGAATGCTTGCCATTGTCTATCCACTGTCAATCCCCCCAGAAACACCACCCAATCAATCTTACCCAATTCCCGTCTCATACCCTCGTAATTCCCTTTATTTAAGTTCTGGACCTTAGTCTCTGATTCAATTTCCTCACTCTCCATCTCGACTGAGAGCTCGATCATATTATGATCGCTCTGACCCAAGGGGCCTCGTACAAGAAGATTGCTGATAAGTCCCTTCTCATTGCACAATACCCAGTCTAAAATGGCCTGATCTCGAGTCGGCTCCTCGACATATTGGTCCAGATAACCGTCCCGAAAACATTCCAGGAATTCCTCCTCCTCAGAATTTTTACTAATTTGGGTAGTCCAATCAATATGTAAATTAAAGTCACCCATGATGACAGCTGTGCTCTTATCGCACGCTTCTCTAATTTCCCTTTTTATGCCTTCCCTCACCTCCATATTACTATTTGGAGGCCTATATATCACACCCACTAACGTTTTCCTCCCCTTGCTATTTCTCATTTCTACCCATACAGATTCCGTTTCATCCGAGTTAATATCCTTCCTTTCCATTGCATTAATCCCCTCCTTTACCAGCAATGCTACCCCACCTCCCCTACCTTTTTGCCGATCCTTCCTAAATATTGTATATCCCTGGATGTTAAGTTCCCAGCCTTGCCCACCCTGCAGCCACGTTTCTGTAATCCCAATCAAATCATACTTGTTTACCTCTATTTCCACAACTAATTCATCCACCTTGTTCCTAATGCTTCTAGCATTAAGATACAAAGCCTTCAGGCTTGCTTTTTTCACACTCTCATTATGAATTAGTTTGGCCCTTTGTGTTTCTCTCCTTTGCTTATTGCTTCTCACCTTTCTACCATCTATTTCTGACTTCATATGACTTCCCTCTTTTCCACTACCTAGGTTCCCATCCCCCTGCCAAATTAGTTTAAATCCTCCCGAACCGCCCTAGAAAATATTACCCCGAGGACATCGGCTCCCTCACAGTTCAGGTGTAGACCGTCCCCTTGGTACAGGTCACTCCTCCCCAAGAACTGGTTCCAATGCCTCAAGAATTTAAATCCCTCTCCCTTGCACCACTGCTCAAGCCACGTATTTAGCTTATCTATCTTACTCTCTCTAAACTTATTAGCTCGTGGCACTGGTAGCAATCCAGAGATTACTACCTTTGAGGTCCTACTTTTCAATTTAGCTCCTAACTCCCTAAATTCAGCTTGTAGGACCTCCTCCCTCTTTTTACCTACATCGTTGGTACCTACATGCACCACGACAACTGGCTGATCCCCCTCCCCCTTCAGAATGCTCTGCACCCGCTCCGAGACATCCTTGACCCTTGCACCAGGGAGGCAACATACCATCTTGGAGTCTCGGTCTCGGCCACAGAAACTCCTATCTATCCCCCTTACAATTGAATCCCCTATCACTATAGCCCTATCCCTCTTTTTCCCGCCCTTCTGTGCAGCAGAGCCAGTCATGGTGCCCTGAACCTGGCTGCTGGTGCCTTCCCCTGATAAGTCATCTCCCCCAACAGTACCCAAAACGGTAAACCTGTTTTGGAGGGAGATGACCGCAGGTGACTCCTGCACTACCTTCCTGCCTTTACCCTGCCTTTTGGTCACCCATTTACTGTCTGAGCTAGCCTTTACCTGCGGTGTGACCAACTCACTGAACGTGCTATCCACAACATCCTCAGCATCGCGTATGCTCCAGAGTGAGTCCATTCGCAGCTCCAGCGCCGCCATGCGGTCCGCTAGGAGCTGCAGCTGGACACACTTCCTGCACACATAGTTGTCAGGGACAGTGTCCCTGATTTCCCACATGGCACAGGAGGAGCATGACACGGGTCCGAGCTGCCCTTCCATGACTTAACCCTTACAATACCCTTTTATTTACTACGATTTAGCTTAATTATTGAATTCTACTTAGAATAAGTTTGTGAAAGTACTCACCAACCAGTCACCTACCTGTTTCCTGGTGTTGTATTTTCACTGCCGCCTCCTGTCCTGGAATCTTTTCCACCTAGGTTAGGCTCCTGAAATAAAATAAATTGAACCTACCTTTTCAACTTCCCCTAACCCCTAAAAGGTTAGAGGAGGTGGAAGGGTGGGAGACACTACACTGTAGTGTTTCGGGTTTAGCAACAGCTCCACCTATATAAGAGTTACTGGCCTCCTGCTCTCCCGACTGCACCAGCTGTGAAAGAAAAAGCCCGCGAAAGGTGAGCTTTTAAACTCACCAGTTACTGGCCTCCTGCTCTCCCGACTGCCCCAGCTGTGAAAGAAAAAGCCCCCGAAAGGTGAGCTTTTAAACTCACCAGTTACTGGCCTCCTGCTCTCCCGACTGCACCAGCTGTGAAAGAAAAAGCCCGCGAAAGGTGAGCTTTTAAACTCACCAGTTACTGGCCTCCTGCTCTCCCGACTGCCCCAGCTGTGAAAGAAAAAGCCCCCGAAAGGTGAGCTTTTAAACTCACCAGTTACTGGCCTCCTGCTCTCCCGACTGCACCAGCTGTGAAAGAAAAAGCCCGCGAAAGGTGAGCTTTTAAACTCACCAGTTACTGGCCTCCTGCTCTCCCGACTGCCCCAGCTGTGAAAGAAAAAGCCCCCGAAAGGTGAGCTTTTAAACTCACCAGTTACTGGCCTCCTGCTCTCCCGACTGCACCAGCTGTGAAAGAAAAAGCCCGCGAAAGGTGAGCTTTTAAACTCACCAGTTACTGGCCTCCTGCTCTCCCGACTGCCCCAGCTGTGAAAGAAAAAGCCCCCGAAAGGTGAGCTTTTAAACTCACCAGTTACTGGCCTCCTGCTCTCCTGACTGCACCAGCTGTGAAAGAAAAAGCCCGCGAAAGGTGAGCTTTTAAACTCACCAGTTACTGGCCTCCTGCTCTCCCGACTGCCCCAGCTGTGAAAGAAAAAGCCCCCGAAAGGTGAGCTTTTAAACTCACCAGTTACTGGCCTCCTGCTCTCCCGACTGCACCAGACACTGTCTGCAACAAAATGCTAAAGCATCTTACCCTTCAGCCAACAAACATTGTGCTAAAGACGTATACCGGCGAACCTGTGGCCATGAGAGGCGTCATTGAGGTGACAGTTAAATTGAATGGACAGACTGCAAAACTGCCACTATATGTGGTAAAGGGAAATTACCCATCGCTACTGGGACGTGCGTGGCTAGAGAAAATCACGCTGGACTGGCCTGCAGTCTGCATGATGTCAAAAGGGGAGTCAGGTCTGACTGCAGTGTTAAACAAACATGCAGAACTCTTCAATGGGGAACTTGGGAGCATGAAAAAGATCAGCGTGAGACTGGACATTAAACCTGACAGCAAGCCGAAGTTTCACAAAGCCCGACCTGTACCCTATGCAATTAGGCCAAAAGTTGAGGCTAACTTGGAGGCCTTAGTCGAGAATGGAGTCCTGGAGCCTGTGAGCGTGAGCAAATAGGCCACACCCATTGTTCCTGTCCTGAAAAAGGATGGATCTGTTCGAATCTGCGGGGATTTTAAAGTGACTATTAACCCGGTGCTGTCTGTGGAACAGTACCCTCTTCCCCTCATTGATGATCTTTTTACGGGCCTGGCCGGAGGGCAAAAGTTCAGCAAAATAGACTTATGCCAGGCTTATCTACAAATGCATGTCGATGACAAATCAAAGGAGCTGCTGACAATTGTGACACACAAGGGGCTATACAGGTACTGCCGCCTTCCATTTGGAATTACGTCGGCCCCTGCTCTATTCCAAAGGGCAATGGATCAGATTTTGAGTGGACTGCCAGGAGTCCAGTGCTACCTGGACGACATCCTTGTCACTGGGACAAATGAGAAGGATCATTTTCTGAACTTGGATGCGACACTACAACGACTGAAAGAGTACGGACTCAGAGTTCGTAAAGACAAATGTGAATTCTTTCAGTCTTCAGTTGAGTACCTGGGGCATGTGATTGATGCTACTGGCCTGCATAAAGTGCCGCCAAAGGTCAAGGCGATCGTGGAGGCCCCAGCACCCCAGAATGTGAGCCAGTTACGTTCATTCCTGGGGCTACTTAACTACTATGGGAAGTTTATTCCAGACTTAGCAACATTGCTGAAGCCGTTACATCAGTTGCTATGTCAAGGCAAAACATGGAAATGGACTGAACTGTGCAACGAAGCTTTCGCCCAAGCAAAGAAAGCATTGCTGAATTCGGAGGTCCAGACACACTTCGACCCAAAGCTACCCGTGCAGCTAGCATGTGATGCATCACCATATGGTGTGGGAGCAGCCATATCCCACATCATGCCTTCTGGTGAAGAGAAACCTATCGCCTTCGCATCACGCACCTTGAACAAGGCCGAGAGTAACTATGCGCAGATCGAGCGTGAGGCCTTGGGAATCGTTTTTGGAATTCAAAAATTTCATCAGTGGGTGTTTGGGAGAAGGTTCACACTCCTGATGGACCACCGTCCATTGACTTCAATCTTCGGGCCCCACACCGGAATTCCGTCTCTCGCTGCAAGCAGGATGCAAAGGTGGGCTTTACTGTTGTCGGACACACATACGACATCAAATATCGCAAATCAGACTTGCACGGCAATGCAGATGGTCTCTCGAGGCTACCCTTGCCTATTACTCCCCCAGAGCCTCATCAGATAGACATCTTCTACTTTAGACAAGTGGAGGGAGCACCTGTCACTGCAGTTGAGGTGCGAAGCTACACCCGCAACGATCCAGTCCTGTCTGAGGTAATGGACGATGTCATTCGAGGGAGAGCGATAGGAGGTACTCCTAGTTTGAAACCTTACGTTTCAAAAAGAAATGAGCTCTCCGTCCAGGCAGGTTGTCTTCTTTGGGGACGCCATGTCATCATTCCGCCACCCCTGAGGGAATCTACACTGCAACAACTTCATACAGGCCACAGTGGGATGGTTCAGATGAAGGAAATGGCAAGAAGCTACTTCTGGTGGCCAGGTCTCGATGGGAATATTGAGGAGAAAGCCAAAACATGTTCCCCATGTCAAAAGGTCCGGAATGTTCCACAGCTGGCAACCCTACACCCCTGGGATTGGCCTGCAGAAGTGTGGCAGCGAGTACATGTGGACTTCGCCGGTCCTTTCGAAGGGACGATGTTTATGGTGGTTGTGGACGCTCGTAGCAAGTGGCCGGAGGTCGCTGTGATGAGGTCTACCACGGCAGAGAAAACAATTGAGAAACTTGGTGAGATGTTCAGCCGTTATGGCTCACCAGAACAACTCGTAAGTGACAACGGTCCACAATTTGTATCACAGGTGTTTGCAACCTTCCTGCATGTGAATGGTGTCCAACACATCAGGTCTGCGCCCTATCATCCCTCTACTAACGGCCAGGCAGAAAGGTTTGTGCAAACTTTGAAGCACGCCTTGAAGGCATCGCAAGGTCAGGGCTCAATCCACCAACGTCTGAACAGCTTACTGTTGTCCTACAGGAACGAGCCGCATGCCACAACCAAAACTTCCCCCGCTTCGCTCATGATGAAGAGGCAGTTGCGGACAAGTTTTGACTTACTCAAACCTCCAAGGGCAGAACAGGTTGTCCATTGTCAACAACAAGCTCAAGTTGAAAGGAGAGAGAAAAGAGCCAAGGAGAGACGGTTTCATCCGGGAGAGCACGTCCTAGCTCGAAACTACAACACTGGACTGAAATGGGTTCCTGCTACGGTGATCGCGCAGATGGGCCCTGTGTCTTACATGGTTGAGACTGCTGAGGACGCTGTCTGGAGAAGACACACAGATCAACTGTTGCTAGGAGCAGAGACAGCCACAGAGGCTCCAACGGCTGGTTGGCCTGAACTGTTTCCGGATGATACCGCAAACCAGCATCCTTTGCCACAGTGCTCTTCTCCAACAGAGGAAGTCAAAGAGACTGTTCCACCTGTGCAAACTCCTGACTTTCAACTGACACAGGCACCTTCTCCATCCAGGCCTGTATCAATGCCTATGGCTGTGGAAACCAGCGATGACCACCGGTATCCTGTCAGAGAGCGGCGGCCTCCAAGACGCTTGGATCTGTAGGCTTAGTGACTTACCCAGAAGACTGGGGCAGAATAAACCCCAGGGTAAAGTCAGGGTTTGAGGCAGTCTACCTCTACCCTAGGTTCGTTGAGTGCATTGAAAGTAACTTACCTGTTGAGGAATAATGTGGACCTTCCATTTAAGAGGGGAGGAAATGTTATGTATTGTATGTTCTCCTCCCACCTGTGGTGGCACTGTCACAGGAGATAAATGGTTGGGTGTTCTCTGTTAAGTTTTAGCTCTCTTTGTTCGGAACTTTCCAGAACTTCCTTTCCTTCCAATAAAGCACTTCATGTTTGAATCTCTGAGTTCTGAGTCCTAAATTGTGTCTAGGTAGAAAAGTACCGACACAACACTAAGGTCTTTCTGGTTTAGCGGGGACTGTTGGTAAACCATACAAGCGCCCTAGAGTATATCTTTAACTGGTGGTATTGAATTAATTTAAATTAAATAAAGGGGTAAGTCATGCCAGGAGAGCCCAGCCCCGTGTTATGCTCCTCTTGCTCTATGTGGGAATTCAGGGATGCTGCCAGTGTCCCTGATGACCACGTGTGCCAGAAATGCATCCAGCTGCAGCTACTAGCAGACAGCATGGAGGCGCTGGAGCTGCGGATGGATGGGCTTTGGAGCATTCACGATGCTGAGAGGGTCGTGGATTACTCGTTTGATGAGTTGTTCATGCCGCAGGGTAGGGCTGCACAGGCAGAAGGGAAATGGGTGACCATCAGGCAGAGCAGTAGAGGCAAGCAGGTAGTGCAGCGGACCCCTGTGGCCATCCCCCTTTCAAACAGGTATACCAATTTGGATACTGTTGAGGGGGATGACTTACCAGAGGAAGGCAGCAGCAGCCAACTTCCTGGCACCAGGGGTGCTTCTGCTGCTCAGGAAGGGAGGAAAAAGAGTGGGAGAGCAATAGTGGTAGGGGATTCTATCGTAAGGGGAACAGATAGGCGTTTCTGTGGCCATAGACGTGACTCCAGGATGGTTTGTTGCCTCCCTGGTGCCAGGGTCAAGGATGTCACTGAACGGTTGCAGGGCATTCTGAAGGGGGAGGGTGAACAGGCAGAGGTCGTGGTTCACATTGGGACCAACGACATAGGTAGGAAGAGGGATGAGGTCCTGCAGCAAGAATTTAGGGAGCTAGGTAGCAGATTAAAGAGTAGGACCTCAAAGGTTGTAATCTCTGGATTACTCCCGGTGCCACGTGCTAGTGAGTGTAGGAATAGGAGGATAGAGCAGATGAATGCGTGGCTAATGAGTTGGTGCAGGAGGGAGGGCTTTAGTTTCCTGGAGCACTGGGCCTGCTTCTGGGGAAGGTGGGACTTGTACAAGTCGGACGGGTTGCACCTGAACCAGAGCGGGAGAAATATCCTTGCGGGGAGGTTTGCTAGCACTGTTCGGGGGGGGGTTTAAACTAAAATGGCAGGGGGTTGGGAACCTGAGCAAGGAGACAGAGGAAAGGAAAACAGGGATAAAAGCAAAAGATAGGAAGCAGAAAAACAAAAGTGGCAGTCAGAGAAATCAACGGTTTAAATCAAACGTGGCCACAGTAAATAATAATTCTAATAGGTCTAAGAGCATTAAAAAAACAAGCCTGAAGGCTTTGTGTCTTAATGCAAGGAGCATTTGTAATAAGGTGGATGAATTGGCTGCGCAAATAGAGGTAAACGAATATGATTTGGTTGGGATTACAGAAACTTGGCTCAAGGATGGCCAAGACTGGGAACTCAACATCCAGGGGTATTCGATATTCAGGAAAGATAGGCAAAAAGGAAAGGGAGGTGGGGTTGCATTACTGGTTAAAGAATGGATTAATACAATTGTAATGAAGGATATTAGCTCTGATGATGTGGAATCTGTATGGGTAGAATTGAGAAATACTAAGGGGAAAAAAACATTAGTGGGAGTGGTATATAGACCTCCAAACAGTAAGACGGAGGTTGGGGACAGCATTAAAAGGGAAATTAAAGAAGCGTGCAATAAGGGAACAGCAGTCAACATGGGTGACTTTAATCTACATATAGATTGGGCCAACCAAATTAGCAACAATACTGTGGAGGAGGAATTCCTGGAATGTTTACGGGATGGTTTCCTGGACCAATATGTCGAGGAACCAACCAGAGATCAGGCCATCTTAGATTGGGTATTATGTAATGAGAAAGGATTAATTAGCAATCTTGTTGTACGAGGCCCCTTGGGTCGGAGCGATCATAATATGATCGAATTCTTCATTAAGATGGAGAATGAAGTAGTTGACTCAGAGACAAGGGTCCTCAATTTAAATAAAGGAAACTACGATGGCCTGAGGAGCGAGCTGGGTAGGATTGATTGGGGAATGGCACTCAAAGGGTTGACGGTGGATAGGCAATGGCAAACATTCAAAGACCGAATGGATGAGCTACAGAATTTGTTCATCCCAGTTTGGCATAAAAATAAAACAAAAAAGGTGACTCAACCGTGGCTAACAAGGGAAATCAGGGATAGCATAAGATCCAAGGAGAGGACATATAAATTGGCTAGAAAAAGCAATAATCCTGAGGATTGGGAGCAGTTTAGGAGTCAACAAAGGAGGACAAAGGGATTAATTAAGAAAGGGAAAATAGAATGAGAGTAAGCTAGTAGGGAACATAAAAACTGACTGTAAAAGCTTTTATAGATATGTGAAGAGAAAAAGATTGGTGAAGTCAAGCGTAGGTCCCTTACAGTCAGAATCAGGGGAATTTATAATGGGAAACAAGGAAATGGCAGACCAACTAAATACATACTTTGGTTCTGTCTTCACAAAGGAGGACACAAATAACCTCCCAGAGATGCCGGGGAACATAGGGTCTGATGAAAGGGAGGAACTGAAAGAAATCAGTATTTGTAGGGAAATGGTGTTAGGAAAATTGATGGGACTGAAGGCCGATAAATCCCCAGGGCCTGATGGTCTACATCCCAGGGTATTTAAGGAAGTGGCCCTAGAGATAGCAGATGCATTGCTGGTCATCTTCCAGAACTCGATAGAATCTGGAACGGTACCCATGGATTGGAGGGTAGCTAATGTTACTCCACTATTCAAAAAAGGTGGTAGAGAAAAAGCGGGGAATTATAGACCGGTAAGCCTGTCATCGGTAGTGGGGAAAATGCTAGAGTCTATTATAAAAGATGTAATAGCAGAGCACTTGGAAAGCAGTGACAGGATCGGACAAAGTCAACATGGATTTACAAAAGGTAAATCATGCTTGACTAATCTACTGGAGTTTTTTGAGGATGTAACTGGTAAAATAGATAAGGGAGAACCAGTGGATGTGGTGTATTTGGACTTTCAGAAGGCTTTCGATAAGGTCCCACATAAGAGATTAGCGTGCAAAATTAGGCACATGGGATTGGGGGCAAGGTATTGACTTGGATAGAGAACTTGTTGGCGGACAGAAAGCAAAGAGTTGGAATAAACAAGTCGTTTTCCGAGTGGCAGGCAGTGACTAGTGGGGTACCGCAAGGATCGGTCCTAGGTCCCCAGCTGTTCACAATATATATTAATGATCTGGACGAGGGAATTGGATGTAATATCTCCAAATTTGCAGACGACACAAAGCTGGGTGGGAGGGTAAGCTGTGAGGAGGATGTCTTGAAACTCCAGTACGATTTGGACAGGTTGGGTGATTGGGCAGAAACATGGCAAATGCACTATAATGTGGATAAATGTGAGGTTATCCACTTTGGTGGCAAAAACAGGAAGGCAGATTATTATCTGAATGGCAATAGATTGAGAGAAGGGGAAGTGCAAAGAGACCTGGGTGTTATTGTGCATCAGTCGCTGAAGGTAAGCATGCAGGTGCAGCAGACGGTTAAGAAGGCAAATGGTATGTCGGCCTTCGTAGCAAGAGGGTTCGAGTACAGGAACAAGGATGTCTTGCTACAGTTGTACAGGGCCTTGGTGAGACCGCACCTTGAGTATTGTGTGCAGTTTTGGTCACCTTACCTGAGGAAGGACGTTCTTGCCATGGAGGGAGTGCAGCGAAGATTCACCAGGCTGATACCTGGGATGGCAGGAATGGCGTATGAGGAGAGATTGTGTCGATTGGGCTTATACTCACTGGAGTTTAGAAGATTGAGAGGGGATCTCATCGAAACCTATAAAATTCTGTCAGGTCTGGACAGACTAGATGCAGGAAGGATGTTTCTGATGGCCGGGGAGTCCAGAACCAGGGGTCATAGTCTAAGGATAAGGGGTAAGCCATTTAGGACTGAAATGAGGAGGAATTTCTTCACCCAGAGAGTGGTGAACCTGTGGAATTCTCTGCCACAGAGGGCGGTGGGGGCCAGTTCATTAAATATATTCAAGAAAGAGTTGGATATATTTCTTGAGGTTAAAGGGATCAAGGGATATGGGGAGAAGGCAGGGACAGGGTACTGAAATTGGATGATCAGCCATGATCTCATTGAATGGCGGAGCAGGCTCAAAGGGCCGAATGGCCTACTCCTGCTCCTATCTTCTATGTTTCTATGTTTCAATCAGGTACAGCAAGCAATTAGGGAAGCAAATGTTATGCTGGCCTTTATTACAAGAGGATTTGAGTATAAGGGTAAAGACGTCTTACATCTTACTGCAATTATATAGGGCACTGGTGAGACCACACCTTGGGCTGGATTTTGTCAATAGGAAGCTGTTGGAGGTGGGACTGCTGCTTGCCGGCTTTCAATCCCGCCTCCATCAGCTTCTGGCCAACCAGTGGGATTTTCCCCTGATTGACCTTGTTAAGCCCGCCTAGCGGGCTCAGCAGGCCAATTAGGGGGAAGTCAGTGACAGAGCACGTCAACGTCTGACGTGTCATCTGTCAAGAACTTCTGAAGAAGACATGTCATCGTTTGACAGCTCTGTGAAGCTGTCAAACACTGACATTCTGTTTAGTTTGATGAGTGCTTGTGTTCAGGACTCATCAAACCTTTCAACTTTGCAGAAATCACCTGGCTGTTGGTTCGGAGGATCCAACAGCCAGTCTGTGAAATCTACAATGAAGATGTCGGTACTCCGGATCCACAGCGGCTGAAGGCTGTAGGCAGAAACAAAGGTAAGTGAACATTTTATAACACTTAACACTCACCTTACATAAATACCACTCCACACTTGCACCCATCACTCACCTCTACATCTCACTTTCAGACCCCTCCGACCCCTGCAGACCTCCTTCTCGTGTCCTACACCCTGGCGGGGTTCTCCGAGGTCGGGAAGCCTGTACTTCAGAGCTAAAAATAGGGATAATCCTATTTTCTGCCTGTTAGCTACCTGGCTTCCTGCCTCCTGGCAAGAGGGCACGGAGCTGTGTTGGGGGCGGGTTTGCCAGCCGCCCCCAAATCCTGCAACTTTACCAGCAGTCCCGCCTCCATACCTGCCTCCTCGGGGCTGACAAAATCCAGCCCCTGGAGTTTTGTGTACAGTTTTGTTCTCCTTACCTAAGGATGGATATACTTGCCATAGAGGGAGTGCAACGAAGGTTCACAACGAAGGTTCATCAGACTGGTTCCTGGAATGGGGGGATTGTACTATGAGGAGAGATTGAGTAGACTAGGCCTATATTCTCTAGAGTTTAGAAGAATGAGAGGTGATCTCATTGAAACATACAAAATTCTTACAGGGCTTGACAGGGTAGATGTAGGGAGAATGTTTCCCCTGGCTGGGGAGTCTAGAACCAGGGGTCACAGTCTCAAAATAAGGGGTCGGACATTTAGGACTGAGATGAGGAGAAATTTCTTCACTCAGAAGGTGGTGAATCTTTGGAATTTTCCACCCCAGAGGGCTGTGGAGGCTCAGTCGTTGAATATATTCACGACAGAGATCAATAGATTTTTGAATATTAAGGGAATGAAGGGATATGGGGATAGTTCAGGAAAGTGGCATTGAGGTCGAAGATCAGCCATGATCTTATTGAATGGCAGAGCAGGCTCGAAGGGCCAAATGGCCTACTCCGGCTCCTATTTCTTATGTTCTTATGTATTTCATTTGTACTTTATGCATCTCATAGCTAAAGATCGGTCGACCTGTTTGCTATATTTTCTGCCGAGTTAATTTGGGTCTGATCCCTTTTTACCTCAGTAAACTTTTCCATTCCAGTACCCTTATCTTTGACACTGCTTTGTCATTTTCTATTCTTACATTTGAACCTTAACTATGTTGTAGTCACTATTTCCCAATTGTTTTCCTACTGTCAAATCAGTTATTGGCCCCAAATTCATTTCCAGGAATGTTTCTTTCCTTGTTGGACTAGAAATATTCTGATTTAGGAAGTGATCCTGGGTGCATTCTAAAAAGCATTGCTCACTTTAAGCACAGGCATTACCTTTATTCCAGTCTATTTTGGGAATGTAAAATGTTTTCACAATAACATTTCAAATAAATTGAAAGAGCAAACCTTTTTTCATTTGTTTACAATCAAATAATACAAATACATTCGGGTGGATTTGAATGTGCAAGAGCATGTGGGTTTGGAAAAGGGTGGGGTGATGGGGGGGGGGGTTAAAACCGTCAAAATTGACAGTGCATAGGGAAGCCAGCTCCAATCCGCTGACGAACGGGTTTCACTGCAGCGCATTAGGCTGCGTGCGAGCAACCACCTCAGGAGAGGCGGGTTGCCACTTAAAATATGTTAATTGCGCAATTAGAGCGATATTGATGTGAATTTTTCAGCTTAACTTTGGGTCTTAACTTGGGCTTCCTGGAACATAAGAACATAAGAAATAGGAGCAGGAGTAGGCCAATCGGCCCCTCGAGCCTGCTCCACCATTCAATAAGATCATGGCTGATCTGATCCTAACCTCAAATCTTCTATCACTCTGCATCCACCTGAACCCATGTGATCTCCCAGGAGAGGCGAAAAACCAGATAAAGACCCAATGGCCAATTTGGGAGAAAAAAATCTGGGAAATTCCTCTCCGACCCATCTAGGCGATCGAAATTCTTCCAGGAGATCACTCTGTCCCTATATTTTCTACAGTACTTACCTTCTGTAAAGGCGATCTCCACCCCAGCCAGGAACAGGAATAAAACCATCTCCTGAAATCTAACACAGAATTAGAACACAGTAGGAGCAGAACCAGGCTACACGGACCCTGGGCCCACTCCACTACACACAGGGCCATGACCATTCCGAACCTAGACTCATGTCCAATTTCCTGCCCGCTCCCCGTAACCCTTAATTCCCTTTACTTCTAGGAAACTATCTATTTCTGTTTTAAATTTATTTAATGATGTAGCTTCCACAGCTTTCTGGGGCAGCAAATTCCACAAACCTACCACCCTCTGAGTGAAGAAGTTTCTCCTCATCTCAGTTTTGAAAGAGCAGCCCCTTATTTTAAGATTATGCCCCCTCGTTCTAGTTTCACCCATCATTGGGAACATCCTCACCGCATCCACCCGATCAAGCCCCTTCACAATCTTATATGTTTCAATAAGATCACCTCTCATTCTTCTGAACTCCAATGAGTAGAGTCCCAATCTACTCAACCTCTCCTCATATGACCACCCCCTCATCCCCGGGATTAACCGAGTGAACCTTCTTTGTACTGACTCGAGAGCAAGTATGTCTTTTCTTAAGTATGGACACCAAAACTGTATGCAGTATTCCAGGTGCGGTCTCACCAATACCTTGTACAACTGCAGCAATACCTCCCTGTTTTTATATTCCATCCCCCTAGCAATAAAAGCCAACATTCCATTGGCCTTCTTGATCACTTGCTGCACCTGCATACTAACTTTTTGAGTTTCGTGCACCAGGACCCCCAGATCCCTTTGTACTGCAGTACTTTCCAGTTTCTTGCCATTAAGATAATAACTTGCTCTATGATTTTTCCTGCCAAAGTGCATAACCTCACACTTTCCAGTATTGTATTCCATCTGCCAAATCTCTGCCCACTTACTTAGCCTGTCTATGTCCCTTTGCAGGTTTTTTATGTCCTCCTCACTCACTACTTTCCGTCCCATCTTTGTATCATCTGCAAACTTTGATATGTTACACTCGGTCCCCTCCTCCAAATCATTAATATAGATTGTAAAGAGTTGGGGACCCAGCACTGACCCCTGCGGAACACCACTAGTTACTGGTTGCCAATCTGAGAACGAACCATTTATCCCAACTCTCTGCTTTCTGTTAGAGAGCCAATCCTCCACCCACGCCAGAATATTACCCCCAATCCCGTGATTTTTTAACTTGAGCAATAATCTTTTGTGTGGCACCTTGTCAAATGCCTTTTGGAAGTCTAAATACACTATGTCCACTGGTTCCCCTTTATCCACCCTGTATGTTACTTCCTCAAAAAACTCCAGCAAATTTGTCAAACATGACTTCCCCTTCAGGAAACCATACTGAGTTTGTCCTATTAAATTATGTTTATCCTAATGTCCCGTTACTGTCTCCTTAATAATGGACTCTAACATTTTACCAACCACAGATGTTAGGCTAACAGGTCTATAGTTTCCAGCCTTCTGCCTACTACCCTTTTTAAATAAGGGTGTTACATTAGCAGTTATCCAATCTGCCGGGACCTTTGCTGAGTCCAGTGAGTTTTGGAAAATTATTACCAATGCATCAACAATCCCTACCGCTACTTCCCTCAAGACCCTAGGATGCAAGCCATCAGGTCCAGGGGATTTATCCGCCTTGAGTCCCATTATTTTACCAAGTACCACTTCCTTAGTGATTTTAATCGTATTTAGTTCCTCCCCCCCTAGAGCCCCCTGTTTGTCCAGTGTTGGGATATTCTTAGTGTCCTCTACTGTAAAGACTGATACAAAATAATTGTTCAGTGTTTTTGCCATCTCCATGTTTCCCACCATTAATTTCCCGGTCTCATCCTCTAAGGGACCAACATTTACTTTAGCCACCCTTTTTCTTTTTATATAACTATAGAAACTTTTACTGTCTGTTTTTATATTTTTTGCTAATTTACTTTCATAATCTATCTTCCCTTTCTTAATCAATCTTTTAGTTATTTTTTGCTGTCTTTTAAAGACTTCCCAATCTCCCATCCTCCCACTAGATTTGGCTACCTTATATGCCCTTGTTTTTAGTCGGATACTATCCTTAATTACTTTACTTAGCCACGGATGGCTATCTTTTCTTTTACACCCTTTTTTCCTCAGTGGAATATATATTTTTTGGAAGTTGTATAATAACTCCTTAAATGTACACCACTGATCATGTACCGTCTTACCCTTTAATCTATTTTCCCAGTCCACTCTAATCAATTCCGCTCTCATACCTTCATAGTCTCCTTTGTTCAAGCTCAGCATGCAAAAGGAAGGTTCTGGAGAGAACAGAACAAAGAGAACAAAAACCCAATCAAGAGAACAAACCCAACCATTTATCTGCTGTGACAGCACCACCGCAGGTGGGAGGAGAACACATAATACATAACATATTCCTCCCCTCTTATGTGAAATGTCCACATTATTCCTCAATAGGTAAGTTACTTTCAATGCACTCAACTAACTAAGGGTAGAGGTAGACTGCCTCAAACCCTGACATTACCCTGGGGTTTATTCTGCCCCAGTCTTGTGGGTAAGTCGCTAAGCCTACAGATCCAAGCATCTTGGAGGCCGCCGCTCTCTGACAGGATACCGGCGGTCATCGCTGGCTTCCACAGCAGTAGGCATTGACACAGGCCTAGATAGAGAAGGTGCCTGTGTCAGTCAAAAGTCAGGAGTTTGCACAGGTGGAACAGTCTCTTTGACTTCCTGTGTTGGAGAAGAGCACTGTGGCAAAGGATGCTGGTTTGCGGTGTCATCCGGAAACAGTTCAGGCCAACCAGCTGTTGGAGTCTCTGTGGCTGTCTCTGCTCCTAGCAACAGTTGATCAGTGTGTCTTCTCCAGACGACGTCCTCAGCCGTCTCAACCATGTAAGACACAGGGCCCGTCTGCGTGATCACCGTAGCAGGAACCCATTTCGGTAGTTTCGAGCTAGGACGTGCTCTCCAGGATGAAACCGTCTCTCCTTGGCTCTTTTCTCTCTCCTTTCAACTTGAGCTTGTTCTTGACGTTGGACAACCTGCCCTGCCCTTGGAGGTTTGAGTAAGTCATAACTTGTCTGCAACTGCCTCTTCATCATGAGCGAAGCGGGGGAAGTTTTGGTTGTGGCATGCGGCTCGTTCCTGTAGGACAACAAGAAGCTGTTCAGACGTTGGTGGATTGAGCCCTGACCTTGCGATGCCTTCAAGGCGTGCTTCAAAGTTTGCACGAACCTTTCTGCCAGGCCGTTAGTAGAGCGTTGATAGGGCGCAGACCTGATGTGTTGGACACCATTCACTTGCAGGAATGTTGCAAACTCCTGTGATACAAATTGTGGACCGTTGTCACTTACGAGTTGTTCTGGTGAGCCATAACGGCTGAACATCTCACCAAGTTTCTCAATTGTTTTCTCTGCCATGGTAGACCTCATCACAGCGACCTCTGGCCACTTGCTACGAGCGTCCACAACCACCATAAACATCTTCTCTTCGAAAGGACCGGCGAAGTCCACATGTACTCGCTGCCACACTTCTTCAGGCCAATCCCAGGGGTGTAGGGTTGCCAGCTGTGGAACATTCCGGACTCTTTGACATGGAGAACATGCTTTGGCTTTCTCCTCAATATTTCCATCAAGACCTAGCCACCAGAAGTAGCTTCTTGCCATTTCCTTCATCCGAACCATCCCACTGTGGCCTGTATGAAGTTGTTGCAGTACAGGTTCCCTCAGAGGTGGTGGAATGATGACACGGCATCCCCAGAGAAGACAACCTGCCTGGACAGAGAGCTCATTTCTTTTTGAAACGTAAGGTTTCAAACTAGGAGAATCTCCTATAGCTCTCCCTCGAATGACATCGTCCATTACCTCAGACAGGACTGGATCGTTGCGGGTGTACCTTCGCACCTGAACTGCAGTGACAGGTGCTCCCTCCACTTGTCTAAAGTAGAAGATGTCTATCTGCCGAGTCTCTGGGGACGTAACAGGCAAGGGCAGCCTCGAGAGACCGTCTGTATTGCCGTGCAAGTCTGATTTGCGATATTTGATGTCGTATGTGTATCCTGACAACAGTAAAGCCCACCTTTGCATCCTGCTTGCAGCACGAGACGGAATTCCGGTGTGGGGCCCGAAGATTGAAGTCAATGGCCGGTGGTCCGCCGGAAGAGTGAACCTTCTCCCAAACAGGTACTGATGAAATTTTTGAATTCCAAAAACGATTCCCAAGGCCTCGCGCTCAATCTGTGCATAGTTACTCTCGGCCTTGTTCAAGGTGCGTGATGCGAAGGCGATAGGTTTCTCTTCACCAGAAGGCATGATGTGGGATATGACTGCTCCCACACCATATGGTGATGCATCACATACTAGCTGCACGGGTAGCTTTGAGTCGAAGGGTGTCAGGACCTCCGACTTCAGCAATGCTTTCTTTGCTTGGACGAAAGCTTCGTTGCACAGTTCAGTCCATTTCCATGTTTTGCCTTGACATAGCAACTGATGTAACGGCTTCAGCAATGTTGCTAAGTCTGGAATAAACTTTCCATAGTAGTTAAGTAGCCCCAGGAATGAACGTAACTGGCTCACATTCTGGGGTGCTGGGGCCTCCACGATCGCCTTGACCTTTGATGGTGCCTTATGCAGGCCAGTAGCATCAATCACATGCCCCAGGTACTCAACTGAAGACTGAAAGAATTCACATTTGTCCTTACGAACTCTGAATCCGTACTCTTTCAGTCGCTGTAGTGTCGCATCCAAGTTCAGAAGATGATCCTCCTCATTTGTCCCAGTGACAAGTATGTCATCCAGGTAGCACTGGACTCCTGGCAGTCCACTCAAAATCTGGTCTATTGCACTTTGGAATAGAGCAGGGGCCGACGTAATTCCAAATGGAAGGTGGCAGTACCTGTATAGCCCCTTGTGTGTCACAATTGTCAGCAACTCCTTTGATTTGTCATCGACATGCATTTGTAGATAAGCCTGGCATAAGTCTATTTTGCTGAACTTTTGCCCTCCGGCCAGGCCCGTAAAAAGATCACCAATGAGGGGAAGAGGGTACTGTTCCACAGACAGCACCGGGTTAATAGTCACTTTAAAATCCCCGCAGATTCAAATAGATCCATCCTTTTTCAGGACAGGAACAATGGGTGTGGCCCATTTGCTCATGCTCACAGGCTCCAGGACTCCATTCTCGACTAAGGCCTCCAAGTTAGCCTCAACTTTTGGCCTAATTGCATAGGGTACAGGTCGGGCCTTGTGAAACTTCGGCTTGCTGTCAGGTTTAATGTTCAGTCTCACGCTGATCTTTTTCATGCTCCCAAGTTCCCCATTGAAGAGTTCTGCATGTTTGTTTAAAACTGCAGTCAGACCTGACTCCCCTTTTGACATCATGCGGACTGCAGGCCAGTCCAGCGTGATTTTCTCTAGCCACGCACGTCCCTTTAGAGATGGGTCATTTCCCTTTAGCACATATAGTGGCAATTTCGCAGTCTGTCCGTTCAATTTAACTGTCACCTCAATGGCGCCTCTCATGGCCACAGGTTCGCCGGTATACGCCTTTAGCACAATGTTTGTTGGCTGAAGGGTAAGATGCTTTAGCATTTTGTTGTAGACAGTGTCTGAAACAAGGGACACAGCCGCGCTTGTGTCCACCTCCATCCGCACTGATTGTCCCTCCACCAGTGGTGACCCCCAGTAGCCATTTGGACCACCTGCAACCGTCAGTATGTGCACCTCTTCCTCCTCAGAGATGTCGCTCCCCTCTGTTTTGCTTGTTCCATCATACTGCACTGAATGAACACTCTTTTTCTTCTCTTGTTCAAATACAGACATTTTGCTTTCATGCTTCCCAGCTCTGTCTGTTCTTATTTTTACCTCTACAGGCACGTTCAATGTGATCCTTTTTGCCACAATTTCGGCATTCCAGCTCCGTACACCAGCAGTCATTAGCGTGCTGGCCCATTTTCCCACAATGGTAACATGTGCTGTTCCGCGCACCTTTAGGCTCAGACGACACCTTGTGAACTCTCCCTGTTGAAATAAACTGGTGAGCCTCCTTTTCCGCCATCTCCATGGAGACACTAACTTCAATGGCCTTTTCAAGAGTAAGGTTGTCCTCCGTAAGAAGGCGCTTCTGTGTGGCTGCACTTTGCAGACCACACACAAATCTGTCTCTAATGGTGTCATTCAGCACCTCCTTGAACTCGCAGTGTTCTGACAACCTTTTTAAAACCGCAACAAACATAGTCACTGTTTCCCCTTCCTCTTGATTCCGTTTGTGAAATCGAAATCTCTCAGCAATAACCAGAGGTTTCGGTGAAAAATGTGCTCCAAGAATTTCCACTAGTTGTTTATATGTTTTAGTTCCTGGCTTAACTGGTTGTACAAGGCTGCGCAGTAAGTTGAATGTCTTTGCTCCCAGTATACTCAAAAAGGTAGGCACGACCTTATTGTTTGCCACCGCATTCGCCAAAACAAAATAGTCAAAACATTCCGTATAAGCGCTCCATTGCTCCACATTTTCATCAAAATCACCGATGTTTCCGAATATAGTAGCCATCTCTGGTTTCAAATTTTAATTTCTGTTTACTCACTGCACCCGTCTCTGTTCCGAGTGTTTTGTCGTCGAAAACAAGAAAGTTCCCACAACGCAGATTCATCCGATCCTCATCGCCACTTTGTTGTGTCTGTACCTTTCTACCTAGACACAATTAGGACTCAGAACCCAGAGATTCAAACATGAGGTACTTTATTCAAAAGGAAGGTTCTGGAGAGAACAGAACAAAGAGAACAAAAACCCAACCAAGAGAACAAACCCAACCATTTATCTGCTGTGACAGCGCCACCGCAGGTGGGAGGAGAACACATAATACATAACACAGGCCAATCAGTTTAACATCAGTGGTGGGAAAAGTTTTAGAAACAATAATCAAGGAAAAAATTAACGGGCACTTGGAGAGGTTTAAGCTAATTAAGGAGAGCCAACACAGATTTGTCAAAGGCAGATCGTGTTTGACTAATGTATTTGAATTTTTTGATGAAGTACAGAGAGGATTGATGAAGGGAATGCAATGGATGTTGTCTACAAGGATTTTCCGAAGGTGTTTGACAAAGTCCTGTAACGGTGCACCCACAGAGGGATTGAGCTCCTCTGAGGAGTCAGCAGCGGCGATCGTGACCACCTCCTGCTGGATGTATGAAGGCCCTGTGGGAGATAAAAGACATGAATGAGTACTGTCAAGGTAAGAATGTTTGAAGTTATCATTATGAACATTATCATATTTCCATCGCTGTTGACACCAAGTCAACATGACTGAGTGCTGTATGCCATGTGGCTGTCTGATATTTAACTCTGTCTCCAGGTAGCTGGGAGACCTCCATCTCTGACGGCCAAGCACGCTAAGATTCCGCTGATGTCCAGCGCCTCCTCCTCTGCAGCTGTTAATTGTGAGATGGCTGGAGGACCACCTCCAGTTCTCTCCCTCTCCCTGGTGTGCTCTGCTTTCTTTTCCTGCAAGGGCAGAAAGAAGAGACCTATAAGTGAATGTAATAGCATGTGTTCACCCGATGGATGGAGAGCATTTGGTGAGGGTGACTATGAGGGAGAGACATGATATTGCAGATGGATGAGGGTGAGTGTCAGTGGTGGATGGATAGATGGGGATGTGAAGAAGTCAGAGAGGGATGGGTGCACTTGCAAGGTAAATGGGTGATGTGCTGGAGTAGGCTGGAGAAGGCAGAGTGGGTGGGGTGGGGTGGCGGGGGAGATTTGGGGTGATATGGACATCAGGATGTAGGTGAATGTGCCACTGCCCTCACCTTTCCTGCCCTGCTTATGTCATTAAACCACTTCCTGCATTGGATGCAGGAGCGTGGCACTACACTCCTTCTGCTGATCTCTTCTGCCACCTCCAACCACGCCTTCTTGGTTTCCCCAGCAGGCTTATTCCTCCTGTTAGTAGGGAAGAGTATCTCTCTCCGACAGTTCACATCCCCCAGGAGCACATCCAGGGAGGGGTCTGTGAAGCGGGGCTCGGCCTTTGACCGTCTACCTTCCATTGCGACACTTCCTTCTCTCTTCTTCCCAACTCCAATTGCTTCAATTTGCATGTTTTGATTGTTCCTTTAAATACAGATCATGTAATGCAGTTGTCATTCTGTCTGCTGACACTAATTGGATGGGAAACCCAGAAATAACATGCTAATGAAGTGGTTGCGTTAAAAGCCATTGACAGATGCGCTTAAAATATTTCCGGATTTCCCATGCGCTATCGAGACCCCCACCCCCAGCACATCTGCGGATTAAAATCCAGCCCATTATTACACAGAATATATATGGAATATAGGGTCAGGAAAGGATTGGTTTTGTTCTGGGAAAAACTGAAAAATTGCAAGGCAAATTAAATACTCACACTGAAATTTAAAAAAAAAATTAATTCATGGGATGTGTGCTTCACTGGCAAGCCCAGAATTTATTGCCCATCCCTACCTGCCCTTGAGAAAGTGGTGGTGAGCCACTTTCTTGAACTGCTGCAGTCCACGTGGCGAAGGCACTCCCACAATGCTGTTCGGGAGGGAGTTGCAGCATTTTGACCCAGCGATGATGAAGGAACGGCGATATATTTCCAAGTCAGGATGGTGTGTGACTTGGAGGGGAACTTGCAGGTAGAGGTTGCGGGTTTGGGAGATGCTGTCGAAGAAGCCTTGGTGAGCTGCCACAGTGCATCTTGTAGATGATACACACTGCAGCCACGGTATGCTGGTGGTGGAGGGAGTGAATATTTAAGGTGGTGGATGGGGTGCCAATCAAGTGGGCTGCTTTGTCCTGGATGGTGTCGAGCTTCTTGAGTGTTGTTGGAGCTGCACTTATCCAGGCAAGTGGAGAGTATTCCATCACACTCCTGACTTGTGCTCTGTAGATGGTGGAAATGCTTTGGGGAGTCAGGAGGTGAGACACTCGCCGCAGAATACCCAGCGTCTAGCCTGCTCTTATAGCCACAGTATTATGTGGCTGGTCCAGTTAAGTTTCTGGTCAATGATGACCCCCAGGATGTTGATGGTGGGGGATTCGACGATGGTAGTGCCGTTGAATGTCAAGGGGAGGTGGTTAGACTTTCTCTTGTTGAATTACCAGGAGCCTGAGGATGGACAGAATAGTAGGATAAAGCTTCCTACCATCAGGCACTGTTGCTAGTTTTAGCCAGGTTGTCGTCTATGGTACTGAAGAGAAGTCACTGAGATTCCTCACTTGATAGGAAACAGGGAGAAAAATTAGAAGGCTACTCAGCTGATACCACTCCTGTGCATAAAGTATCATCAGCAGATGCCTACGCATTTTCAGTAGAAAGCATTTGATGTAGAGGGTGAGGGTGCTTAAAAACAGGATTTAGAACTTCCAGTTATATGATTAGATCTTTTAGCAACGATTTAATTGGTACTAAATAGTATCTCTGTCTCAGTATATGGTAAAAATAGCAGCACAATACCAGAGAGATGTACTTTACCTCCCTTCCCGTTGCAGGATTTCCGCACTGTGCTCTTAGGGAGGAGTTGAGACAATTAATGTTAATGATCAGAAGTTTAGTAACTCTTTTGTGTCGCTTGGGATTTGGATTTTCCAAACTCCATTCATGCTACTTCAAGTTATTTATCTGGCTTTCATAACATTGTACGATTGGAAGGACTTTCTCATTTAATTCATAGCAGAGTGGATGGACCTTCCTCACTGATGCTCTAGCAGAGTAATGGTAGTTCGAACATTTCTAGCTATGGTGCTGTAAATCTACATTAGTTACTTATCACTGAAACAAACACACGGTGATAAAAATGTAAAAACTTGACTCTTGAATTGAAAAGATGAATCCTTCGGTGGCAGATTATAAAATTTAATAGCTAAAAAGAATCTAGTATATTCACTTATGAAGTAATCAAATGCATAATATTGCACCAAATGATGGGTAGAAAAATATTACATAGTTCTCCTTTGCAGTAAGATACTAGGATTATCACTCTTATTATGTTACATTCAATATTACAACTATTATGATAACTAATGAAGGTTTTTATTGAACGAACATTTTGATTAGCCACATGTCAGGCTGGCTCAGCAATGCTACTGAGTTAGAGCCACTGGGTTTCTTCTGTATAACTGTATTTGCACCAGCTGCAGACAATCACATCTCTCCGCAGATATCCCTTGGGGTTGCCCAGTAAACACAGGAGAATAGTTGTGATTCCAGTTCATCTCTTTATTGTTAGTAAGGTCTAAATGGGTAATGGCTTACACACATGGCCTGAAAACACACTGGGAGTTCTGACGCTACAGACTGCATAAATTCTAATGATGGCCCTACTTAGCAGGATTACTAGCAGTTGCCACGCTGTTATTTCATTCTGTGATTCAAAACCTCCTGCAAGCATGAACAATTTCTCAGTGTGTAATCATACCGTTCTTTTGCCTGAGGTTAGTCTACAAATGCACATCAACATCAGAAACACTTCTACCAGCTTTTCCCACTGTTCCACCAATGAAATTTAGTTGAAGTGTCGCAGAACAAGGAATGAAATTCAGCAGGTAGCTCACTTCAGGCTCAGAAGCTGGCGCGGCTGCTGCTGAATTATCTATTATTGCCAGGCTATTTTGTTGGCCTATTTGCTTGCACGTTCCCTTATTTGCATCAACGGCATCCAGTTTCCCTTCTAATCCTCTCACTGGTTTTAGCCATAGTCATTTGTTGCTGCATTGTTTCTCGGATTCAGGCTTTGCTGTGGCCTCTTATCGCTTTTGTTCAGTTGACTCTGGTTTATTGTGCTTCTGTCGGATTCAAACATTACCTACAGGTGGTTTCCATGCATGACTCTCCATATTTCAGATCATACATGCTTTACTTGTAGGCTGCACCTAAGCTTTCTGCATAAATTAGGCAATCTTGGATAAAAAACACAGTCCAGCTAGCAAGCTGATATTTAGTTCAGCACCATTTCACATGTTTACTAGTCAGCCTTCCCAGCTTCAGGACTTAATTTGTTACTGCACATTTGCATTACAAAGCAATAACATTCATCTGAAGTTGATCTATGGATATTTTTACTGCTGTCTTTCTTGCCCTTGACTATGATGGTTTCCTTCTCATCAGTATTCATTCTGTTATACATAGCACAGCAATTTGGGGGGAGGGGGGTGTGGGAAATGTGGCTTGAAGAGTGGTCAGACATCACTGACAATTTTTTTTTTAGTGAAGCTTAGAGATTTTACAAGTCACACACAGAAGGCTGCAGAAGCCTGTCGAAAAACCCACTGACACTATCAATCCTCCTTCTTTCCATTCCACTCCATTGTCTCTTTATTCCACGATTTTCCTGCATGGGGAAACGTGATTGATTTAGTTTTAAAAGCAGAGAGACAAGTAAGTTTGAGGGCCAGGCAAAGTGTTTGGGTCCCTCACATAAACACAGACAGAGATTAATTACTCCTGGGTCAAACTGAATTATTTGACTTTCAGAACTGCACACACCTCCTTTCAGATGATGTACGTTTTTTTTTCAGGCCAGATAACCTGGATGGTGCTGAGTCATTCTTTTGTGCTTGTTTCACTTCCACAGTCCAACAATAGTGCCATCCTTGAACTGGGTGAAGAAAGTGCTATAACTGGGCCCTTTCTTTAGGGGGATGAGGGGCCCACTTGACACAGGTGAAAGCCTCATTAATAAATGCAAATCAGGGTTCTATGATGTCATTAGGATCCCAATAGTATTTTACGTGCCGCCATGGCCACATCATTCATTAAAACCTGTCAGGGAAGAAGTGGAGGCCCTAAAAGGTAGGTCTTAAACTTATATTTGTGGGGGCAAGAGAAGCAGGAGGCTCCAAAAAGAACGTCTGGGCTTCTGTTGCCCCGGCTTTTAAATCCCGCAGCAACAGGATTCTTTCCCTCCACAATGATTTACTCCCATTTTACACGGGAGCTTTGCTCCTGGTGCACTGTACAATATGTCAATCAGCAGATGTCTCTAATTCAGGTGAGGTCAGCAGCGGGTGGAAGCCCTGCCTTGCTGGTGTTACTGCAGTGCAAACAGCCCTGCGAATTTTTGGCCCCGTATGCATAGCGTGCATTTAGTCTCTCGTACTTCAAGCGTCATGCTGTTTATATGCAAATTTACACATAATACTTGCATGCAAGAAATCCACGGCAGCATTAATGGTTGCTTGCCTTGAGGTCCACGCATCCAGTTCCTGACTTACTTTTCCTGACATTTAGGAGTTTGCTCCCAATTATAGAGGGGCTGGATCAGTGCTGAAGACTCACTTCATCTGGGCTCCTCTTAAGATGGATGCCCTGTCATTGTTGGAAAAGGAAATTAAGTGGGACAGACCCAAATAAGGGGGCGTGGAGCCGTGCCAGCTCTGCTGAAGACATTATAGACGTGCCTGCAATTCCCAGGATGCCACAGCCTGAGCATATGCTGTACAGAGTATGAAGCGTGTCTTTCCTCAGGAGTTTTTCAAATGATTTCCAAATGAACAAGTTAATGAATTTTAGAACCTTCTTTTAGGTAAGCTTTAACAGTGAGAGAGACTTTTTTATTTATATATTTAGAATTTGAAAGCAATGATATTTCCTATGAAGATATATTTATTTTAGCTGTGGTATTTATGTATTTATCTAGCTGCAGTGGATAAGAAAACCCTAACACCGGGGGTTAACATTGGGGGTGTGAAACTTGATACCTCGCTGGTACTCTGCTTGTATTCAATTCAAAGTTGAGGGTGGGATTCCCATCAACAAAAACTGGGCCAGGCCACCTGACTGTATACAAAGCAATGGTGTGGAGATGCCAGTGTTGGACTGGGGTGGACAAATGTAAGAAGTGACACAACACCAGGTTATAGTCCAACAGTTTTTTTGAAATCACAAGCTTTCGGAGTGCTGCTCCTTCGTCAGGTGAAGTGGAGAGATGCATAAAGACACAGCTTATATAGTCAGAGAATAATGCCAGATGATTACAGGTAATCTTTCTAACTGCCATTTATTACACCTCGGCAGAGAGATAATCACAGCAATCAAAGGTGTGAATGGTGTCCAAACAGGTCAGTCAGGAAAACATTACATCAAAGAACAATGAGATGGGGTCACAAGGGGTCAAATGTTGCAGATGCTGGGGTCTGTATGAAAAACAAAAAACAGACAAAAAAACATTTTTTTTGCTGGAAATCACAGCAGGTCCGGCCGCATCTGTGTAGAGAGAACAAGCCAATGACGACTCGAGTCTGGATGACCCTACGTCAGGTGGGGTTACATGTAGCGTGACATGAACCCAAGATCCCGGTTGAGGCTGTCCTCATGAGTGCGGAACTTGGCTATCAGTTTCTGCTCTACGATTTTGCGTTGTCGTGTGTCTCGAAGGCCGCCTTGGAGAATGCTTACCCAAATCATTTGACGTAGAGCAGAAACTGATAGCCAAGTTCCGCACTCATGAGGACGGCCTCAACCGGGATCTTGGGTTCATGTCACGCTACATGTAACCCCACCTGACGTAGGGTCATCCAGAAACTATGCCATGTTCTTCGCAGCCTTCAACATGTCATCGATGACGATGAACACCTCGCTAAGGCCATCCCCACGCCTCCACTACTCGCCTTCAAACAGCCGCCTAACCTCAAACAGACCATCGTTCGCAGCAAATTACCCAGCTTTCAGGAGAACAGCTACCACGACACCACACAACCCTGCCACAGCAACCTCTGCAAGACATGCCAGATCATCAACACAGATACCATCATCACACGTGAGGACACCACCCACCAGGTACATGGTACATACTCATGTGACTCGGCCAACGTTGTCTACCTCATACGTTGCAGGAAAGGGTGCCCCAGAGCATGGTACATCGGCGAGACCATGCAGACACTGCGACAATGGATGAACGGACACCGCGCAACAATCGCCAGGCAGGAGTGTTCCCTCCCAGTCGGGGAACACTTCAGCAGTCAAGGACATTCAGCCTCTGATCTTCGGGTAAGCATTCTCCAAGGCGGCCTTCGAGACATACGACAACGCAAAATCATAGAGCAGAAACTGATAGCCAAGTTCCGCACTCGAGGATGGCCTCAACCGGGATCTTGGGTTCATGTCACGCTACATGTAACCCCACCTGACGTAGGGTCATCCAGACTCGAGTCGTCGTTGGCTTGTTCTCTCTACACAGATGCGGCTGGACCTGCTGTGATTTCCAGCAAAAAAATGTTTTTTTGTCTGTTTTTTGTTTTTCATACAGACCCCAGCATCTGCAACATTTGACCCCTTGTGACCCCACCTCATTGTTCTTTGATGTAATGTTTTCCTGACTGACCTGTTTGGACACCATTCACACCTTTGATTGCTGTGATTATCTCTCTGCCGAGGTGTAATAAATGGCAGTTAGAAAGATTACCTGTAAACATCTGGCATTATTCTCTGACTATATAAGCTGTGTCTTTATGCATCTCTCCACTCCACCTGACGAAGGAGCAGTGCTCCGAAAGCTTGTGGTTTCAAAAAACCTGTTGCACTATAACCTGGTGTTTTGTGACTTCTTACATTTATACAAAGCAAGTTCTGCCAGGGCCACTCGGCTCCAGACCTCATTACAGCCTTGGTCCAAACATGGACAAAGAAGCTGAATTCCAGAGGTGAGGTGAGAGTGACTGCCCTTGACATCAAGGCAGCATTTGACCGAGTGTGGCATCAAGGAGCCCTAGTAAAAGTGAAGTCAATGGGAATCGGAGTGGGGGGGTGGGGGGGGGGGGAACTCTCCACTGGCTGGAGTCATACCTAGCACAAAGGAAGATGGTTGTAGTTGTTGGAGGTCAATCATCTCAGCCCCAGAATATCACTGCAGGAGTTCCTCAGGGCAGTGTCCTGGGACCAACCATCTTCAGCTGCTTCATCAATGACCTTCGCTCCATCATAAGGTCAGAAGTGGGGATGTTCGCTGATGATTGCATAGTGTTCAGTTCCATTCGCAACTCGTCAGATAATGAAGTTGTTCATGCCCACATGCAGCAAGACCTGGATGACATTCAGGCTTGGGCTGATAAGTGGCAAGTAACATTCATGCCACACAAGTGCCAGGCAATGACTATCTCCATCAAGCAAGGCCTAGAAATTGGGTTTTGGCGCAGCGACGGCTTTAGCGCCGGAAGTTAGTGCCGGAGCTAAGTCGCGCTGGGCGGGCCAAAAATTCACTAGTTCTGCGCCCAAACGGCTGCCGGCGCTGCTGAAAGCTGTTTGCGCCTGAAAACTGGCGCTATGCGCTGAATTGCGGCGCTATTCCGGCGCTGCGGTGCCCGCTGCGGTGCGGCAGGTTCGGGAAGTGCAGGCCTCCTCCTTCCCTTAAGGAGGAGCTGCCTGCACCCGGCCGCAGCCCGCGAAAATCATTGTAAAAATGAGCCCGGCACCTCGGACAAGTGCCGGGCTTGCATCTGTCCCGGGGGGGGGGGGGGGAGAAGTCCGGGGAGGGAGCCGCGGCCAGGCGGCCGGCGGGAAAGTGGCCGGCCGCCGCGGGGCCTTTAATGCGCCGGCGCAAAGTCCAGTAAGGCACCTCTGCCAGAACGTTGCTTGCGGCTGCCACGGGCGAGGCGGCCGCAAGTCAATTTCGGAGTTCGGGCGGGTTACCATGGCAACCGGGACGCTGCGCACACCGATGACGTCATCGGTGCCGGCGCAGCGCTAACGGCCTAACACCGATTTAGGGACCCACTCAATTTCCAAACTGGCCATAACTCCGGCGCTAGGCCCTCTAGCGCCTCAAAAGCGGCGCTAAGCCTACCGAATTTCTAGGCCCAAGAGTCTAACCACCTCCCCTTGACATTCAACGGCATTACCATTGCCAAATCCCCCAACATCAATATCCTGGGGATCACCATTGACCAGATGCTCAACTGGACCAGCCACATAAATACTGCGGCTACCAGAGCAGGTCAGAGGTTGGGTATTCTGTGGTGAGTGTCTCACCTTCTGACTCCCCGAAGCCTTTCCACCATCTACAAGGCACAAGTCATGAGTGTGATGGAATACTTTCCACTTGCCTGGATGAGTGCAGCTCCAACAACACTCAAGAGGCTCGACACCATCCAGGAAAAAGCAGCCCACTTGATTGGCACCCCATTCACCACCTTAAACATTCATTCCCTCCACCACCAACGGACCGTGGCTGCAGTGTGTACCATCTACAAGATGCACTGCAGCAACTTGCCAAGGCTTCTTCGGCAGCACCTCCCAAACCCGCAATCTCTACCACCTAAAAGGACAACGGCAGCAGGTGCATGGGAACACCATCACCTGCAATTTCCCCTCCTAGTCACACACCATCCTGACTTGGAAATATATCGCCATTCCTTCATCGTCGCTGGTTCAAAATCCTGGAACTCCCTCCTGAACAGTACTGTGGGAGTACCTTCACCACACGGACTGCAGCAGTTCAACAAAGCGACTCACCACCGCCTTCTCAAGGGCAGTTAGGGATGGGCAATAACGCCCAGATCCTGTGAATGAATTAATAAAAAGTCTGCGCTTTGGGCGCGCTCAACCCCATTATTGTAAAATTTGAGCAGTTGACTTTATTTTTAATTTGATACATTTCTCTAATCTGCAAAGACATTTACTTCTGGTTTGAACTGAACTATTTGCACCAGTGCAGTGTTCCATCAAAACCAGAAATAAGTAAATAAGCATGGGACTTGCAGAGAAGTGTAATAGTACAAAACCAGATAAAAGATCACTCATTTAGACAGTACCAGCCTCTGAAAGGATGATGTATCAAATGGGTTAGAAGTGCCAGGGGATCTTATTAGCAGATGAAAACACAATTTAGAACAAAGCAAGTGTCTGCTAGAAAATAGCTACTCTATAATCCTCTATAAAGATAAATTCCTAAAATATTTTTGTTGCCTATTATATCATGTTGCATTAATTATCAGAATTAAGCAAAATATTATCAGTATTAGCTATATCTAGGGAGACAAAATGGGGGATTATAGAACTTACAAATTGACTGAGAAAATGCTCCAATCACAGTAATAGGAGAGATTGTCAAACAGATAGGTGAACTCACACCTGGGAGTACCATCATATGTACAGTATGTACAGTAATGTTAGCAACCTAAAGAGGATTCCAACCGAGGAATTGTATATTTAAAACCTGAGTACAGCCATTTGAAACAATGAGGTAGATTTTCACTTTCAGCAGTGGCTGTAAACGGACAATAGCGGATCAACCGCCTGACTTTCCTTTCATTGACTTCATTGTATCATAGTGGAGGCCCCGAAGTAGGAAAATCTCCAGGTACATCAAAGAGAGGAGCCTGAACAGAACCTAATGCCAGCGGCAATGGACATTCAACAAGCTCTCATGCAAATCTGGCCATTGCCTTAATAGCCCTGTCTGCACCCCACAAATATGCCTGCACCTACAATGCCTTTAATCTTCAAGGCAACTGACAAGTATCACATGCCTGTCACCTTATGAAAGATGCTTGCAAACCTTTGCAAGAACACTATCTGCACACGCAACCACAATTCTAATGTCAAACAATGTTGTGTGTGAGTGCCCAATAGTTGCTTCCACATTACTTGCCCTTGGTGACAGCTGGCAAGCTTTTCCGATGTGTAGGGGAATGGGAAATTGGGTGAGGAGCTGTAAAAAAAGCAAAATACTGCGGATGCTGGAAATCTGAAAAAAAAAGTTCTGACGAAGGGTCATCGACCTGAAACGTTAACTCTGTTTTTCTCTCCACAGATGCTGCCTGACCTGCTGAGTATTTCCAGCATTTTCTGTTTTTATTTGAGGATCTGTAATCTCCACCCTCTTTTTCATCCAGCCAATCTTCTACTGTCACGTCTGGCCACTGCCAGAAGCATCCGCCATAGAATAGGCGAGCATATTTAAATGAGGCGGTAATGATACGACAATCTTAAGAAAGAAAGAAAGACTTGCATTTATATAGCACCTTTCACGACCACCGAAAGCGTTTTACAACCAATGAAGTAGAGTCATTGTTGTAATGTAGGAAATGCAGCAGCCAATTTGTGCACAGCAAGGTTCCACAAACAGCAATGTGATAATGACCAGATAATCTGTTTTTGTTATGTTGGTTGAGGGATAAATATTAGCCAGGACACTAGGGATAATCCCCTGCTCTTCTTCGAAATAGTGCCATGGGATCTTTTATGTCCAGCTAAAAGAGCAGACGGGGCCTCGGTTTAATGTCTCATCCGAAAGACAGCACCTCCGACAATGCAGCACTTCCTCCATACTGCACTGGAGTATCAGCCTAGATTTATGTGCTCAAGTCTCTGGAGTGGGACTTGCACCCACAACCTTCTGACTCAAGGGCTTAGCACAGCACAGCAGCTCAGACAGGAAAAAAAACAGTTTACACCGCATGCAAGTGCAGTACCTAAAGTCTTTTCATTTGTGGTTTGCCATGTGAGTTTCCAAGTAACGTTCGGCCTGATGGGACAATTATTGTAGCATTGTGCAGGGTAAGTGTTCCCATTAGCTTTACTCTGAGATAAAATTAATATGGGACTCATGCCTCATGGCGAGACTGTACACTAGTTTTAACATGGGATAAAGCATTTAATGGAGAGAGCTAAGAATAGTTAAGCTGCAGTTTGGATATTGGGTCAGAATTACAACAACTTCGACAGAAGATTGTCGGAAACCTTGGAGAAACGGTGGAAACAGATATTTTTTTCCTTCCCTTCTTATTTTCTATATTCAGTTTGATTTTCTTTTTTACTACCTCTGGATTTGTCATATCCCTCTTTTTAAGTCTCATATTAATTTCTCTACCCATCCTGCACTACTATTACTTCTTGTGGGAATATTTCTAGTCTGTACCTTTATCATTGTTTGTCCGCTGTCTAATTTGCCGAAGTTTATTTGGGCTAGCTCTCCTTTATCTCATTGAAATTGTTTTTTTTTCAATCTTTGGCAGTTCTCTCTCCTTTTATCAAACCTAATTCTTCTTCTTCTTCTCTTCTTAGGCAGTCCCTCGGAACCGAGGATGACGTGCTTCCACATTAAAAATGAGTTCTCAGGTGACTGATGAGTCCAATGCGGGACCTACAGTCTCTGTCACAGGTGGGGCAGACGGTGGTTGAAGGGATGGGTGGGTGGGGTGCTTGGGTTGATGTGCGCTCCTTGCGCTGCTTGCGCTTGGCTTCCGCTTGCTCCCGGCGAAGAGACTCGAGGTGTTCGGCGCCTTCTCGGATGCTTCTCCTCCACTTTGTGTGGTCTTAGGCCAGGGATTCCCAGGTGTCAGTGGGGATGTTACACTTTTTCAAGGAGGCTTTGAGGGTGTCCTTGAAGCGTTTCCTCTGCCCACCTGGAGCTCTCTTGCTGTGCCGGAGCTCCGAGTGGAGCGCTTGTTTTGGGAGTCTCGTATCGGACATGCGGACGATGTGACCCATCCATCGGAGCTGATCGAGCGTGGTCAAAGCTTCGATGCTGAGGATGTTGGCCTGAGTGAGAACACTGATGTTGGTGCGTCTAACCTGCCAATGAATTTGCAGGATCTTGCAGAGGCAGTGTTGGTGATACCTCTCCAGTGCTTTGAGGTGCCTGCTGTACATGGTCCATGTCTCTGAGGCATACAGCAGGGCGGGTATCACTGCTGCTCTGTAGACCATGAGCTTAGTGCCGGGTTTGAGGTCCTGGTCTTCAAACACTCTTTTCCTCAGGTGACCGAAGGCTGCACTGGCACATTAAAGGTGGTGTTGGACTTCGTCATCGACGTCTGCCCTTGTTGACAGTAGGTTATTATGTTATTGCTGTCATTGCCCCTATTATTACATTACATACTTCCCCTGCTTCACTATGTAGAACTAGATCCAGTCCTGCCTCCTTCCTTTTTGGACTAAGAGCATACTGATCTAGAAAGCAGCCTGGACACTTTGTAGAAGCCTCCCTTATTTGTCATTTATATTACCCTTACCACAGTCTATGTTTAGATAAATAGTCACCCATTATTAATGATCTGTTATTCCTGCATTTTTATCTAATTTGTCTACATATCTTTTCCTCTATTTCCTTTCTACTGTCTGTAATATGCTTCGATAAGAATAACAGTTCCCCTTGTATTCCAGTAGGTTCAGCTTTTGTACAATCCCTACATCATCCATGTGTTCTGGGGCCGTAATGAATATTGGATTAACACTGCCACCACTCCTCCCTCATTGTCCTACTCTATCCCTCCTGAATATTTGTAACCAGGAATGTTCAACTCCCAGTTCTGCCCTAGCCTAAGCCATGTTACTGTTAATGCTATTATATTGTATCATAAGAATATAAGAACATAAGAATTAGGAGCAGGAGTAGGTCATAAGGCCCCTTGAGCCTGCTCTGCCATTCAATAAGATCATGTCTGATCTTCGATCTCAACTGCACTTTCCCCCCCGATCCCCATAACCCTTGATTCCCATAGAGTCCAAAAATCTATCCATCTCAGATATCTATCATCTTATAGCAATTTGTGCCTTTGGCTCCAATTTTATTCACAATGGGACTCATTTTCACTTTCAGCAGTGGTGGGAAGCTGGTGGTTGCAGATTGACCACTTATTATACAACCTGCCTGATTTTCGTTTTCATTGAAGTCAATGGAAGGAACATCAGATGAGGTGTATAACGGATGGCCGATCTGCTACCGCCAGCTTTACACCACCGCCAAAAATGATGTTGGCCAGTGGAGTCTCAGTGCTGTGGGTCGAGGATCGAGGAAACAGGTGATTGGCTTCAAGGATGAGACTAGTTTAGTGAGAGCTGGGGACAGATGAAAGAAAAACTATACAATCAAAGGTTGGGATTGGGCAGGAAGAGGGTAGGGAGAGAGGGCTGGAATTCAGGAAGGAATCAGCAGTAGCAGAGCAGATAGCTCTAATCTTGGACATAAAGAACTACATAAACTCCTTGGTGTCTAACTGTCATGCTGAGAATGGGGGTGAGAAAAGGAGGGGAGAAGATCCCAATAATGCACTAGAAGGGGGAAAAATATGGACTATGCAGGAGATTAGAGGCTTTCTCTGCTAAAGTTTGGAATTACTATTACCTGTTTCTGCCTATTGTATGATGACAAAATTTGAATTTCATACATAGATACATAGATACATAGAAGATAGGAGCAGGAGTAGGCCATTCGGCCCTTCGTGCCTGCTCCGCCATTCGATGAGATCATGGCTGATCCTTTAATTCAGTATCCCGTCCCCGCCTTCTCTCCGTAACCCTTAACCCCTTTTGCCCGTAGAAATATATCTAATTCCCTCTTAAATATATTTAATGAGCTGGCGTACACTGCCCTCTGTGGCAATGAGTTCCACAGGTTCACCACTCTCTGAGTGAAGAAATTCCCCCTCATCTCTGTCCTAAATGGTTTAGCCCTTATCCTTAAATTATGTCCTCTAGTTCTGTTCTCACCCGCCAAGGGAAACATTCCTTCTGCATCCAGTCTGTCTAGACCTGTCAGAATTTTATACACTTCTATGAGGTCCCCTCTCAATCTTCTAAACTCCAGTGTGTACATCCCTAAACTACATAGTCTCTCCTCATAGGTCATTCCCGCCATTCCTGGTATCAGCCTGGTGAATCGCCGCTGCACCCCCTCCATGGCAAGAACATCCTTCCTCAGATGAGGCGACCAAAACTGTACACAGTACTCGAGGTGTGGTCTCACCAGTGCCCTGTACAGCTGCAGCAAGGTATCCCTGTTCCTGTATTCTAACCCTTTTGCTATGAAGGCCAGCATACCGTTTGCCTTCTTGACCGCCTGTTGCACCTGCATGCTCGCCTTCAGTGACTGGTGTACAAGAACACCCAGGTCTCTCTGTACTTCCCCCTCTCCCAATCTATTGCCATTTAAATAATAATTTGCCCTCCCGTTCCTGCACCCAAGGTGGATAACTTCGCACTTGTCCACATTATAGTGCATCTGCCATTTATCCGCCCAATCGCCCAGTCTGTCCAAATCGCTCTGGAGCTTCCTGGTCTCTTCCTCTGAGCCCACCCCCCCTCCTAGTTTAGTGTCGTCTGCAAATTTGGAAATGCTGCATCCGACTCCCTGATCCAGGTCATTAATGTAAATTGTGAACAGCTGGGGGCCCAGGACAGATCCCTGTGGTACCCCACTTGTTACTGCCTGCCATTCAGAAAATGAGCCGTTTATTCCAACTCTCTGTTTTCTATCTGACAGCCAGTTCCCTATCCACGCCAAAACTTTCCCCTTTATCCCATGAGCCTCAATTTTCCATGCTAATCTTTTATGTGGGACCTTATCGAAGGCCTTTTGGAAGTCCAGGTACACCACATCTACTGGCTCTCCCCCATCTATTCTACCAGTTACTCCCTCAAAAAATTCCAATAGATTAGTCAAGCACGATTTACCCTTTGTAAATCCATGTTGACTCTGTCCTATCCTGTCCCCATTTGCTAAGTGCTCCGCTATTTCATCCTTAATGATGGACTCCAGCATTTTGCCCACAACTGATGTAAGGCTTACAGGTCTGTAATTACCTGCTTTTTCCCTACCCCCCTTTTTGAATAGTGGGGTAACGTTAGCTACCCTCCAATCCATCGGCACTGTTCCCGAGTCTAATGAATTCTGAAAAATCATCCTTAGTGCATCCGCTATCTCTAGGGCCACCTCCTTCAGTACCCTAGGATGCATGTTATCAGGCCCTGGGGATTTGTCCACCTTCAATCCCTTTAGCTTCCTTAACACCATATCCTTAGAGATATTGATTTGCGTCAGTTCCTCCTTTGCCAATGTCCCTATTTTTCCCGATATCCCAGGGAGGTTTTTTGTGTCTTCCTTCGTAAAGACTGACCCAAAGTATGCATTTAGTTGATCTGCCATTTCCTTATTTCCCATTATATATTCCCCCGTATCTGACTGCAATGGACCAACTTTGGTTTTCACCAGTCTTTTCCTTTTGATATATTTATAAAAGCTTTTGGAGTTAGTTTTTATATTTTCCGCCAGCTTGTTTTCGTAAGCTATTTTGCCCCTCTTGATCATGCCCTTTGCCCTCCTTTGCTCTATCTTAAACTGTTCCCAATCTTCCGCTCTGGCGCTTTTTTTGGCTATTTTATACGCCCTATCTTTGGATTTTATGCTGTCTCTAATTTCCCCTGTTATCCACGGTTGAGTCACCTTTTTAGATTTCCTTTTATGCCAGATTGGTATAAACAATTTTTGCAATTTTGTCATTCTATCTTTAAATTTCAAAATGTAAATAAACACAGCAAATTTAAAGAAAAACAAAATAAAATTTGGGCTGTAAAAAAAAATGATGCTTGACATTACATGCTTGATGAGGTGGCTACATTATCCTAGATCTCTCTGGAAATATTTGAATTCAGCCTGATCTGCTGAAATATTATTGTCTGGTTGCTAACGGTGATTAGGAACAATGAGGGCATCTTAAAACGAAGTCCCATTTGACATAAGGTTATTAAGTTCCACCAGAGCCATAAATTGTACAATCAGTAGGAACCTTGTAAGGGTATTCTCCTGAGGTTTAAACAATTTTAACAAACCAATGAAGAATACAAAATTCTCATCCATTTATAGAGATTGGACTGTGGGTTACTTAGATATAAGAAAGACACCTAGATGAACTTGAATCCCAGAAAGAGGACTGGGTGTGACAGGTATCATCTTCTTGCTTCAATTCACAAAGTATTGGGGTAGCCATTTGATTTCAGAAACACAAAATCTTTCAACCCTGAAATTTTTAGAACTGATAAAGATGGATTATAGCTGTGTGCACGTTTAGAAAAGAGGGATTAAGGCTCTGGGTACTTTTGGTGAACAGGGATTATAATGGTGAGCACTTTTGAAACTGTTAGTCACTATTTGTGCTGTCAAATCTTTTGTCTTATAATACTCCTGTGAAGCGCCTTGGGACATTTTGCTACATTAAAGGCGCTCTATAAATACAAGTTGTTGTTGTTGTTGTTGTTGTTGAATAGGTATCATGAAAATCGTTTCATTGGTAATAATTGATCTTTTTACATCTTATCACACCATTGCAGCTCCTGAAAAATAACAATCTGAAAGAATATGGAAATAATACTGGACTGACTAATATTTGGAATGTTCAGAACTCAACAGCCAGGAAATACACTTCCCCCCCACCATGTATCATGACATATTTCCATATGATGCAATCTAGGAACATCTAATATACATGCTTCAATATCAATTTCAATCAAATTGAGCTTTATATTGGATCATGTTCTGAGTTTGATCATTCTGACTTGACAAAATAAAACCTGTGTCTAGCTGATGAGATTTACAAACGCTTTCCTTGTGATTACAAGTTTCTTGCACTCTATAGATGGCTTTCTAATGATAAGTCAAAGGTCAGTACATTCATATGCACCTTTGTCAGATGCATTAGCTATGTATCTGGGAAAAATAACAATCAACTGTGATAAGGTGCATAATCACCAATTCAAGAAGAATCATAGACTGAATGGTTCTCTTTGATCAAGTCAGATGTACTTCGTACGAAGCTAGACAGCATTTCTATACATATGAAAGTCAGAAAAATTGTCAGCCCACTACTTAAAGAAAGCAATCATTTTGTGTTGTGTATAAAAACTAATGGTCATTTGACAATCAAATGCCCAAATGGCAAGGATAGATTAGATCATGTTTTTTTGAGAATTTACAAATCCTCTCAGCAGAAAATACTCAAAAATGTATTCTTTAAAAATAATTCTGCTGAATTAAGTACAGTAAACTCTGAATTAAAAAATCAGCAGAATGGTAAGTTATCAGGTGACAATGGTTGTATACACAACAGAAATTAGAGATATTTTTGCACAAAACAGGGCCACTGGTGGTGACTAAAACACAAATATTGATGAAATAATAAATGCTCTACAATCAATACATATCTTCATTCATTGCAATTAACAATGGGGAAGGTGTCAGACCATAGAGGAGCTTAGTCTTATATCACTACCAAAGATTGATTACAAATTGATTGCTAGAGCGTTATCTATTTACACAGTGATATCATTTCCTCTGTTCGCTAAGTTTAGTAGACATGAACACAAAGTGGCAAATTGCCGTTTTATATTCACATTTACTTTATGATTAAGCTGTAAGCTTTTAGAGAATGTTATAACGTGAGTCATTCACAGAGATTATGTAGTATTTGTAGAGGGATATTTAGCATCAGAACATATCCACAAATTGTTCCATTTAATTCAAGGAGTAACTCAGACAAATCACCTGAAAGAAAGAGGATAGGATTATCTCTAGTCTACTCTGTTATTTATCTTCACGTTGGAGTCATTGGTGATCATTCCAAAAAGTGAACCCATATATATAAGCCACTATCATAAGAAAGCAGATGATAATCTTCAGCTCCTTTAAGGCCCTTGTTGCTGCACACTGTTAATGATTTTGGAAAAATTGGGAGCTTTGCCATTATATTGTTAATGATATCATTCTGTGATCAAAGGATTTTTATCTCCCATGGCTGTTGAATAGCATTTCAGTCTTAAATATGAAGTAACATTGTCTTAATCAAGCCATCAACTTTAATAATTGCTGCTAATGAGCAAAAATGCTGGTTAAACACAATGGCCCTGAATTTCCACAGGCTGTGATCCTGGCACTTAACATCAAGATTGTGGCTCCAGTGCTCTCCAGCAATCATCCTACTGAAGTATGTGGGATCAAAGAGAAAGTATCTAATTAGCATGAGGTCAGTGAGCATCTGTGTCAGTATAGGTGGATCTCAGATACACACATGTCCTAACCTATCAGGTTACGGAAGATACCAGCCTCGTCCCCCAGCCCCCACCCCCACCCCCCCCACCCCACCCCTTTACTCGTAAACACTTAAAATTGGTCCCAAGAGGCTCCATCAGCCAAAAGAAATTTGGACATGCAAATTCCTCAGCGACTTGATCCTGGCACCTCTGTCACTGACTCTGTCAATGTTCACAAGGTCAGGGGAAGGAACCAGAAGGAATGGACCTTTAGTGGCCGATTCTGCAGCGATCCCCACTGAAGAGGCCGGAAATGCTGGCTGAAGATTTTCTGAATGGGTAGGTGCTGAGTCTCCACGCCCAGAAAAGCAGACATGATGCCTCAAGTGGTCCCGTGTCAGGAGCCTGCTTCAATAATAATTTTAAAAGATTTGAGCTCCAATCTTCAGTTGTCTTGGCCCGATTTCAGCCAGGCCTAGACCTTGTCCTCGCCTCTTAGGCAAACCTCACTTCTGTCATTTTTCAGTAAAACCGTGTGTAACTCAGCCGGTGCTATCCCGGTTCCTGACTGAAGGCTAGAATGCAGAAATTTCCAACTTAACTTCTCCACCTCTACAAGGCCATCTTGGAAACTTTACCTCATGGCTGAAGACCTGGGTCCCATCTTCCACTGTCATTTGCATGAGGTGGGCATGGAAGGAGCATCCAGCAGTGCAGAAATATACTTGTAGAACTTACCACCTTACGATTCCATTCTGCCCCCTTTCCCGCCATTATCCCACTCAATTTTGGACAGGATAGCAGAGGAAAATCCAATATACATATAAGTCTAAAGAGAAATTGCTAATTCTTTATAATGTAATGGTCAGACCACGTGAGGGACTGTGTACAATTATGGTTACCACTGTTCAAAATGGATATACATACACTGGAGAGGCGTAAAATGAGCAACAAAAATGATCCCAATTGTAAAGGAGAGGAAAAGATTAAAGAAGCTAAAGCTCTACAGTATGGCGAGATATGAAGGAAGTAGATAGATAAGGGTGGGAGGAGCCTTTTGTATAAAATGTTATCGATAAATGAATTCAAAAATATTACTTCAAGGTACTGGTGAAAAATAAATTTAAAATGGATATGTTAAAGCTTCTTGATTGAAAGGGTACCCCTACTGTTTAATCTCTCCTACCATTCAGGTTAGGTAGTCAAAGACAGTAGGGAGATTTAAGCTGCCATTGGATCTACAGCTGGGCACGTTGGATGACCTGCAAAAGGCAAAATGGCTTTTTCTCATCTTTGCCTTTATGATATTCTGAAATAACTTACAAAATGGGTATCCTTCCACTCAGGAGAAGACAACTGGCCTAATAAAACCTAAACAGAAGAAATGAAGAATGACAAAATGGAACATTTCCATAAACTGCTACAAACACTTCTGAAAATAAATCTCAAAATCACATTTTGGAAAGTACCTAATGTATTGTCATAACTTTAGGGTTAGAAAGGAGTTAATACAAGCTGCTCACAGAAGTAGTTAAATACTTAATTTTGCATATAAACTTTTACTTGAAAATTCGTTGTACACCATTTGACTTTGAAGTAATGTTGTCATGTATTATCATACCCTCCAAATTTATTTCCAAAATGTAACAAAAAATGTACAACACAGCTTACTTTTAAAAAAGCACAAGCGTTATCTACCTTAATGAACTTTTAAAATCAAAGCTATATTAGCATTCAATGGACATTTCACATTAACACAAACAATTAATGCTAATTGTTACTTTGGCAGGAAAACCTCACTTCAGCTGTTTCCATGCAATTACTGACTTCAACATTCATATACAGTGAAAAAAATATTTGTTTTTGATTTTTAAAAATGTATTCTAAACAGCAAAGTTTCCTTCATAACATGCTCAAAGAATGAATGGCCTTTGGTGAATTTAGCATTAAGCTTAGATTTTTTTACATGTATGCAACATCCATTGCTGTCTGACAAGCATTGATCTTGTTGTCCTTGTCTGGAAATAAGCCACAAAAAATGTCAGCCTCTTGATTCATTTTTAACGAGGTTCTTTGGTGCAACACAGAAGTGACTCATAAAGCTAAAATTAATATGTCAGTTACTCTTTTCTCACATTTTAACACAATAAAGTTAATTATTATTCTGCATTTGACAGCATAATTACATTACTTCTGATGCTTACAAATGGTTGCAATTATATTGTCACACAAAATAATTTTGCTAACTTTAATGTGAATAGGAATATGATCAGTTTTTGAGCATCCAACAATATTTGGCAAAATTGTCATAACACAGTATAAATAATACCAGGCTTACATAAGGGTTTTATGCATAGCTCGTGTTTCAGTAAACTATATTTTAGTACAGAGGTTTGAAGCGACTGTTCCTTGTGAATGTCTGTATGCAGGCCCCAAAATTCCATTGGCTTCTACTGATCCCCTGCTGTAACTTCGGAGGGAGATCAGCAGAATTGCCAAGCAATGGGGAAGACCGGGTTAGACCAGATCTCTGCATTTCTCAGAGTTTCCTGGTTGCCTTGCAAGGGATGCAACTTCTGCCTTCCCCTTTTCAAGGTAAATGTTGGGCGAATGGCAGGGCATATGGAACATCCAAGGACAGGGACTCCCTAAGCCAGAGTTCCAACTCTTGAGACTCACTGGGGATCTGGTACATTAGTGGCAGCAACAAGCGACCTGGACTCAAAGAAAACTAACTTCAAATTTTTTAATCCTTTTTTAAAATTCGTTCTGGGATGTGGGCGTCGCTGACTAGGCCAACATTTATTGCCCATCCCTAATTGCCCTTGAGAAGGTGGTGGTGACCTTCCTTCTTGAACCGCTGCAGTCCTTGTGGTGTTAGGGAGGGAGTTCCAGGATTTTGACCCAGCGATGATGAAGAAACGGTGATATATTTCCAAGTCAGGATGGTGTGTAACTTGGAGGGGAACTTGCAGGTAATGGTATTCCCATGCACCTGCTGCCCTTGTCCTTCTAGATGGTAGAGGTCGCGGGTTTGGGAGTTGCTGCCGAAGAAGCCTTGGTGAGTCGCTGCAGTGCATCTTGTAGATAGTACACACTGCAGCCGTGGTGCGCTGGTGGTGGAGGGAGTGACTGTTTAAGGTGGTGGATGAGGTGCCAATCATGCGGGCTGCTTTGCCCTGGATGGTGTCGAGCTTCTTGAATGTTGTTGGAGCTGCACTCACCCAGGCAAGTGGAGGTTATTCCATCACACCCCTGACTTTTGCCTTGTAGATGGTGGAAAGGCTTTGGGGAGTCAGGAGGTGAGACACTCACCGCAGAATACCCAGCCTCTGGCCTGCTCTTGTTGCCACTGTATTTATGTGGCTTGACCAGTTAAGTTTTTGGTCAATGATGATGTCCAGGATGTTGATGGTGGTGGATTTGGCGATGGTAAAGACATTGAATGTCAAGGGGCGGTGGTTAGACTCTCGCTTGTTGGAGATAGTCATTGCCTGGCACTTGTGTGGCGCGAATGTTACCTGCCACTTATCAGCCCAAGCCTGAATGTCATCCAGGTCTTGCTGCATGTGGGCATGGACTGCTTCATTTTTGGAGGAATTGCAAATGGAACTGAACAGTGTGCAATCACCAGCAAACATCCCCACTTCTGACCTTATGATGGAAGGATGGTCATTGATGAAGCAGCTGAAGATGGTTGGGCCTAGGACACTGCCCTGAGGAACTCCTGCAGCGATGTCCTGGGGCTGAGATGATTGACCTCCAACCATCTTCCTTTGTGCTAGGTATGACTCCAACCAATGGCGAGTCTTGGGTCAGAACTTCATGGGCGGGTGGCCTAGCTGGACTTCTATTAACATGAGTCAGGTGGGTGCCAAAGATACGCCCCTTACAACACTTGCATGTGCAACTCCTGGGATTGCAATGTGAGCGCTAATTTTAAAATCTACGTATAACCACAGAAAAACATGCTGAAACGTGCCTTTGTTTTTACATTGTTAATCCAATGAGTTTAGCAATTCACATTCATTTGAAACACTATTTTAGCTGGATCTAAACATGTAAAGAAGGGAAAGTCTAGAATATGTAACTCATGTTTCTTTGGGTTTTTACCTCCCCTTGGAGTTAAAATTAATAATGATTGGGGAGGGTAGTGTACTGTCTAATGCATGCGGTGAGCATTGACTTGTCTGGTCTTTTCTTACCCTTCTTTTAATATGTTCATGAGTTGGAAAAAAAACTCCATAATATCGCAATTTTCCAAGAGCAACTTTACTATAATTAAACCCTGGGGAGAAGTACTGGGCAGTAGGTGAGAAATGGGAATTTTCAATGGCATGTAATTTAAGACTCAAAAGTAAAATGTACTGTAGCTTCTCATACTCTTTGAAAATGAAATCACTAGGGAATAGCATTGCACCATAATTTTTAATGAAGCTTCCTTGAGTCACAGTTGCTACTTCACAATTTTTTTAAATGTTAAATAGCATGCTAAGATTATATTACGATTTAGCATTTGGGACTTTAATTAACATTCAAGAACAAACGCCCAGTCATTAAAACTTTTCAACAAAGTTTCTGTTACAAGGGGCTCAAATTTGTCATTGGGGCGGGCTGGGGTCGTGTCATCCGCTTTACGTGTTATCCACCCGATTCCAAATCGATGTGGGAGATTGATGCGATTTTCACCTAATTGGACAATTGAGTTCCAGCATGTGGGAACCCATGGCCCAATTAGTTTTTTCAGTCTGAAACTCGCCTCCGATGACGTCATCATTGCTGCTGCATTTAAGGTCTGCAAGAAGCCTTGCTTCTTCTGCAAATTGCCAACCTTTTGGCCTTTGCTGTGAGAGGGACCTGGAGGCAAAATGAACAGCGGGAGACCTAAGTCTGCTCCCAGATTTGATGATGTCGCCCTGCAAGCTTTGGTGGAGGGAGCAAGAGCTAATAAGGAGGTGCTCTTCCCTTCTTCAGGGAGGAAGAAGCCTCCCCAGCAGATGAAGGCTGTGTGGATCAAGGTGACCCAGGAGGTCAACTCGTTGTTGCTGATCCGCAAAACCTGGCTTCAGTGCAGGAAGATGTTTCATGACCTTCTGTGCACTGGAAAAGTGAGTATGACTTTCCCATCACCCTCAATCTAATCCCCATTGCCTCTTCTCACCAGCACTCAGCTTTAGCAACCTCTTCCTCCACATCTCACTTGACACTGACATCCATGCACCCTTACCCATTGCCTCTCTCTCTATGGTCACATTCACCTAACTATTTGACTATGCAGCCCTCACACTCCCTATCACTGTGATGCTATGAAAACAACTTACAAAACACAGGGAGGGCCCTTGGTCTTGCCACCTCACTCCATCTTTGTCTCCTTCTAAGCATCTATGCTATGGATTCTCTACGCTCACTCCTTCATTCTCACTCAAACTCCACTTGTCTCCCTCATTGCAGGAAAAGAGAGCTCACAATAAGAGGGAAAGAGCAAGGACAGGAGGAAGGCCACCCTCAGTAGCACACCTCACCCCTTGGGAGGAGGCGGTCCTGCAGATCGTGGGGCTCGAGGACGATGTACAAGTAGGGGATGGACAGACGGGTGCATCAGAGAAAGCTGGTGACAGAATAGTTTTTCATCTCTCTCATTGAAATTACATGAGTCGCTGATAATGATTCTGAAGCTCTAACAGATGGACTTGTGATCATCTGCAATATGCAATGTGCATGTAACCTTGGCCTCACATCTCTGACTCTTTCCTTTACTCCCCCACAGGACCATCGCAAGCACCCGTCCCCACTATCCAGGAGGAACAGCATGAGCCTCCAGACTCCTCAGAGGAAGCTGCAACCTCTGAGGGCACAGCGTCAGCAGAACTCAGCGCACCCAGCACCAGCACAGACACTCACACCTCGGTGGGACCATCGTGAGATAGAGTAGTGTTGTCACCTGGTGTATCACAGCTCACAAGTGAGCATCAGCAGATTGTGGAGACAGGGACAGCAGTGGAGAGTCCTAGTCGGAGGGTGCAGGACTCTCCCAGCTTGGCTCAGCTGCATGTCGACCCTCTGCCTCTGGGTCCATCCAGAAGAACAGTGGTGCTGGAACTCCAGGAACAGGAGCAGGAGTCCCTGGCAGGTTTTGTCTCCAGGGTCGCTGCGAGACCATCGCGAACATGAGCAGAACCTTTGTGGAGTCATTGGCGCATGAACGCAGCACCACGGAAAGGATGGCAACCTCCGTGGAAAGGTTGGCTACAGTAGACGAGAGGATGGCTATGGGCGTGGAGGAGCTAAGTCGCCAGAGTGTAGAAAACATGGTGAGTGTTCAGAATAGACTGACATCTTTGGAGGAGTGATGGTCAGCTATTGAACAGAGAAACCAGACCTTCATGGAAGTCCTTCTGAGTAGGACTGCCAGTGCAGATACGTGCCCCCATGATGTGCAGCAAGGTGCTCTCAAGCCACTTGCAAGCGCTGAGGTGGACCTGACCCATGAGAGGGATGTTGGTGGCAGAGAACAAGGAAGTGGGGGCTCCTTTCCAAGTGCTCACAGTTCCATGCCACTGCCAAGTCCTCAGTCAGAGCCCCACCAGAGTCCCCACCCAACTGAGATCGGCGTCTCAACCCCTGCACAGCCGCAGGAGCAGCAGACTGTTGGCGAGCCCTCACAGGTTCGCAACCCCAGAGGATGCCCGCCAAATGTGTCCAGACACGAGCAGCAAGAAAGTGAGCAAGGGGCCTTCACATTTGCTGATGCCAAAGGGGAACCACCACGTAGGAGCAAGCATAAGAGAAAGATACTGCACAAATAGTCACAAGGGTAGTCACTTGGGTGAAATGTGATGTTTAATTTTGAAAAGCCATCAGCTGGTTATTGTAAATAAAAATTCTGATGGCAACTGTTGCAGTTGTGGCGTGTGTCATTTTGCTAATGGGACTTCCACATTGAGGGCTTAGGATTACTTGCAATTGTCAGTATGGTGGTCAGAGTGCTAGAAATCCGCTGGTTCTTGGCCACTGTCGATGCTCTTGTAAGAAGCTGCGAGGCAAAAGTGCTTGATTGGCTAGGCTAAGCAAATATGGCCAAGATGAGTGCGTTCCTTGCATCCCGGGCAGCAATGTCCTCGTGTAATACTGCCGCTGGCTGATGTGCCTTTGCAAGATGTTCGTTTTCGCTCACCTCCTCCTCCTCCTTCTCCTCCTCCTCCTTCTCATCTGAGGAGGATATGTGATGAGCCACTTGGTCCCCAGGAATCTGCAAGCCACGACGCTGTGCCATGTTGTGAAGTGCACAGCAAACCACGATGACTCTGGAGACCCTGGCTGCTGAGTATTGCAGGGCTCCACCTGATCTATCCAGGCATCTGAAGCGCATCTTCAGCAAGCCGATGGTTTGCTCGATTATGGATCTGGTGGAACTGTGGCTGTAGTTTTAACTCTCCTCAGCTTCATTTGATGGGCTCCTCAATGGCGTCATTAGCCATGTCTTCAGGGGATGGCCCTTGTCTCCAAGTAGCCATCTGTTAAGTTGGTCTGGTGGGCTGAATAGCGGAGGCACACTAGACTGGCGCAGTATGAAGGAGTCATGGCAACTGCCAGGGTACATGGCACAAACATGCAAAATTTCCTTCTTGTGGTCACACACCAGCTGCACGTTGAGGGAGTGGAAGCCCTTGCGGTTGACAAAAATACCTGGATTGCAATGGGCATGTGGGCAGTCAACGACGTTCTGCACCCTTGGAAAGCCTGACAGATTAGCTAATCCAACTGCACGCACCATGACACTTGCTTGATCCTTGGAGAAATTGATGTGATTGTGCGCGATGGCAAAGAGGGCATCGGTTGCCTGCGTGATGCAAGTGTGTGTGACCACCTGGGAAATGCCACTGATGTCTGCTGCTGATCCCTGGAATGAGCCTGAGGCAAAAAAGTTGAGTGCGGTGGTGACTTTGACGGCCACTGGTAAGGGGTGTCCACCTGGTCCTCTGGCCTGCAGGTGTTGTTGCAGCATTGTGCAGATGTCACCCACTACCTCTCGCAAAAGTCGGAGCCACCTTTGGCACTGCTGCTCAGTCATGTTGAGGTAGCTGATCCTCTGCCTGTAGACCCTATTTGGGGGGTATCTCCTGCGCCGACCGGCTTCCATGTGCTGGCGCCTTCTGGCCTGTGCAGCTTCAGGTGGGTGAGCAGCAGCTTGGCGCTCCTGTTGTTGTTCCTGCTGTTGTGCTGCTGTTGTTCATGGTTCTGCTGCTGCCATGGATGGTCTTCATCCTCATCTGATGTCCAGGAGGAAAGGAAATAAATGGCTCCCATGCTTCTGGTATATGCCTCAGTTGAGGAAGCGCTCAGTCAAGGTGGTTTCCCAGGAGCTCACACTGGAGATGGGTGTCAGGCTCCAAACTTCCACAGCTATGGTTATGCCTGCTAAAAGTTCACCCAGACCTGAGACAACAAAGTCCTGCCACCTGCAAATGATGACGGATCAAATCTCCTATTTAATGGTGGAGCTGCAGCTGATAGTCAGCAATCCAATTGTGCTACTGCCAGGTTTCACCGTCGTGTTTCAGAGGAGATGTGCATCACGTGGGAAAATTGCTAAAATCAGAAAGGCCTCTCAAGATGGGATTTTGGAGGCAATTCAGTGGTTATTAAGGGCCTTAAGGGCCTATTCCACCTCTTGGAGGTGGGACGGAGACGAGGTCAGAAACCACACATTTGGGAAAATTGCTTGGAGGCGGGATGGAGGTGGGGTCAGGCCCACCCGCCACCTTTGCAATTTTAACACCCCACATGCCTCCATTCCCGCCTCCTCGGGCCTGGCAAAATCGAGCCCAAGAAGTTTGTTGAGAAGCCCTGCAGTCTCACTTGCTAAACTTTCTCTGAAGGATTTGCAAATGAGTCATTTTAGGAGTTCATGGGTGCAGTTATCCATCATTGTTAAACAATTTCAATTCGCATTGATGGAAAAGTGACATTATGAACTGGAATTTCCTCCACTCTCTTATCTGAAACTGTGTGGGATAGTGGCAGAAAATGGGACAAAATTGGGTAGTAAGGCCTACTCCTGTGTTCCTGTCCTACTCCTACTGGGACTGCTGTTGGCCGCCCTTCCCCGCTGACACATGCAAATGCCAATGGGAGGCAGGGCCTAGAGACCTGGCAGATTTTCCTGCCATCTATCCTTCTTACTGCTGCTCAAGAGCACCTGGAGAAAGGTGACAGTCAACCCAGGGTAGTGGCAGGGAACCCCCAAACTTTGAGTGGAGCGCGATGGCCTAGTAGAGGCCCCTTCCTGTCCAATTCAGACCCTCACACTAACCTTTGAAGGCCTTGGTCTTACTTCTTCTCCAGGGCTCTTCTGTGACTGGTGCAGAAAAGATAGATTCTCTTAGCAGCAGGAATCCCACCAGCTGTCTGCCCTGACCCAGGAAAATGGGTTGGGGTCACTGCAGGGTCAGAGGAGTGGGCAAAAATCTTGCTCTGTCACTATTCTGCCGCTTTATAAATTCAGAAACAGGTCCTAATCAAACTCACTCCCTTGATTCAGGGTAGTCACCGTGCATCACCTGGACTGGACACCACATAGGGTATAACTCCAGTCTGATGTCAAAGTAGGTTTAAAAAGTGGTCTGGGATCTGTTAGATTACCTAAGCATTTTCTAAACCGAAGCAAAGCTTTTTCAATGCTTTGAAAGTGTACGCGCTCCTGTCCACACTATCAAAACATTTCAGTCAGGAAATGGAGCTTTGCACATGAAAGTAAGCATGCATGCATAATACTCTCTCCTATCTGCAAGAGCATAATTCCAACCTGGCAGTTTAAATCAGATGTTGCCGAATGTGGATTGATTTTGTAGCTATCAGCACCAGACGGTAGAATGCTGTAACTGCAACTGCAATCGATCATTTATCATCACTCTTCCTGTTTATACAGAACTAATTCTTTCTCTGATAAAATGTGCAACTGTACTTCAATTGTTTCCATAGATTATGGGATATAAATCAGATGTTTATTAGGCTAGGAGTAAAAGAAAGGATAATATGATACAAGGCCCCTAAATCACATCTGCCATGAGCCTGTCATCTACAGTGGGATCTTGCACACCTTCAGCACTGACCTTACTAAAGTATGCAGAATCAGTGGGAGGGAACCTCATTTGCATGGGGTTGGTGGGTGCCTAGGCCACTATGGGAAAATCTCGGGCAATAGCCATTTCCATGTTGCTCAGGTGTCTCCTGCCATCTGGGAGAGGAATGTTACCCGGTCCCGCTCAAAAATTCAATTCTTGCACCCTTCAGAGCTGGTAATAGGAGATTTAAAAAAAAAAAATCACCTGATCTGTGAGGATCCAGACTTCTTCCCTGGCCTGGGCCCATCCCCCTAAGGGTACCCTCATGCCCCCTTCTGGAGACTGGTTCACTTTGTGGTTGTAAGTGAGTGGTGGTGTTTCACATGGTTCTGTTCTGGGGCCGCTTCACTGTGGTCATCAATGATTTGGATATTTGCAGATGATACTAAAGTAGAAGGGCCTAGAAATTCAGTATAGCCACTTTTGGGGCGGTAAAGTCGGGCGGCCGCTAAAGTTTGCGCCCGGCGCAAAGTGGAGGCCACTTCGCCGATATTCAGTAGCTTTGGCCAAGGAGTTTGCTCGAGCGCTAAAACTGGCGATGCACGGCTATCTTTAGGCGCTAAGCCGGCGGTGCAGAGTGATACCGCCGAGGCCGGGCGCAGCGCAGGTGCGGTCATTTCTTGATTGACAGCAGACACCCTGGCGCCAGCCAGCTCTTAAAGGGGGAAGGGTCGAGTTCGTCTGCTGCCACGCCCTGGATACTGCAGCCCTCCAGCTAGGCCTAAACACTGCTGCTGGAGAGAAATAGTGCCAGGAAGGATGCAGAGGGCCCGTGAGCGAGCGCAGCGCTTCTCTGCCCATGATTTAAAGGTGCTGGTTAGGGCTTTGGAGAGGAGACGCCATATCTTGTTCCCGGACAGTGGCAAGAAGCCTGCCACCAGGGTGTACAGGAAAGCCTGGAGGGATGTCGCCCAGAGGGTCACAGCCACCTGCGATGTCCCCAGGACTGGTGTCCAATGCCGGAAAAAGTTTAACGACCTCACTCGGATTGTCAGGGTGAGTACCCTTTCCAGTGTCCTCCTCATCCTTGCATGTGCACCTCACATTATGGGCAAAGGGACCTCAAAGCCCTAATGGCCAGCCCTCATCCAGCAGCTATGGCACTGGCATGAACATCAATTGCACTTTCTGCACTTGACACACTGGCCAAGCTATTCGACCATGGGAGGCAGTGCATACAGCAACAGGGCACCCCACTGGCCAAGCTATTCGACCATGGGAGGCAGTGCATACAGCAACGGGCACCACACTGGCCAAGCTATTCGACCATGGGAGGCAGTGCATACAACAACAGGGCACCACACTGGCCAAGCTATTCGACCATGGGAGGCAGTGCACACAACAACAGGGCACCACACTGTACTTAGAGGATGTCCTTTCTCTTGCAGGCCAAGCTGGCCCAGAATCTGAGGAGCCGGACTGACACCGGGGGAGGCCGTCCCCAGTTCCAGCAGCTCAGTGACCTGGAGGAGCGCGTGGGTCGACTCATGGGTGGCCGGCTGATTGGCCCCGTTGCATGTGGAGATGCCGACCCTGTGCTGGGCCCCAATGGTAAGGACATCACCTTTTGGACCTCTCTCGTTCCCCTTGCGCTTCAGATCTACATCCTTTGACACTGTCCGACCAATGCGCTGAATGCCACCACTCATGCCTCCCTCGCTGACGCCCTGTCCTCACTCTAAAGCTACTCTTGTGCCTTCCTGCTTTCAGCTGATGAGGAGGAGGTTCCTGAAGCTGCCAGTGACAGTCCCTCGGAAGAGGAGGACGAGGAGGAGCAAGAGGAAGGCGGCCCATCGGGGGAACCCTCATCCGCGCCAGGGGATGGCAATGGAGGGGACACGTCTTCCCTGGAGGAGAGCCAGGGGGAAGTGTCGGAGGGGGGTGTAGCTCCTGTGCCCAGTGGCATCCAGCAACGCAGGAAGGGTCGGCCAGCTCGGCGGCCTTCTCCCCAGAGGGGGGAAGTGTTGCAGGGGAGTGTAGTTGCTGGGCCCAGTGGCGTCCAGCCACGCGGGATGGGTCGGGCAGCTCGGCGGCCTTCTCCCCAGAGGGAGAGTCCGGCCTCCAGTCCGGAGACGGTCCTCGCCCAGGAGGTGCGCCTCCTCGATCACATGTCCGCGGACTCGGATTGCCGGCACACCGAGTTCATGGGGGTTGTGGCACGGTTGCCTGAGGCCATCGAGTCCCTGGCTCATAGTGTGTCCGATTTCGGGGCCTCACAGGCCAGGGGTTTCGAGCAACTCGGGGCAGCACAGGCCAGGGGTTTCGAGCAATTCGGGGCAGCACAGGACGCGAGTCGGGCCGAATTCAGGGCAGCACAGGACGCGAGTCGGGACGACTTCAGGGCAGCACAGGCAGCGAGTGGCCAGTTGATCAGTGGTGCCGTGCAGTCACTGGCTGGTCTGATGCGGGCACAGACCAGGGCAGTACGGGCACTCACTGCTGCCACACTCGCTGTGTCAGCCAGGCATCGCCAGGGCACCCGCCGCACTGCAGCAGCACAGCGGTCTGGCCTTCAGCAGATTGCTGCGCATGCTGCAGTGCCAGCCCGGCCGAGTGCCAGTGTCTCAGGCGAGCAGCGAGCGCCTGGCATCAGCCAGCTTGCCCCCATTGCTGCAGCCGCCACTGCCACTCCCCCAGTGAAGCTGCCACGAGCTGCTGGAGAGACTGATGCTGCCCAGCCACAGCTGCAGCAGTCAGCAGCCAGCCCCTCGAGGGCCAGAGCTCGTCTAGGCCGACCCCCAAGGGCATCTGCCATCATGCCATGTGCCCCTCAGGAGCCTTTCCCCAGCCTTGCAGCACCCACAGGGCCCAGGTTGAGGCGGAGCAGCAGGTCGGCCAGGGGCCGGAAAAGGCTGGACAAGGACTCGCCCTCTTGGCACACAAAGTAGAGGGTGTTGCCAAATGTTTTTTTATATTGGGGTGGTTGTGTTGTCTATGGGGGTGGTTGTTTTGGTAAGGCCGAGGATGAAGGCCATTTGGATGGAAAAGTTTTGTTATTCCTCCCCAGGTTGTGGGAGTGAGTCATGTGTTTGACTGTTTTTTCGGGGTGTTGTCTGTTTTTGGGTTTCATGTGGGAAGGGCCCTGAGTTTGTTCAATAAAGCTTTTTCTTTATTCAGCTTGTCCATGTTTGATGTTTGAAGTGGTTGTTGCGTTAACCGGCTGAGGGCTTGCGGAGCGGTTGCATTCATGTCCCTTCATTGCCACAAGCCATTCCCTGACAGGGGGCCTAGAAGTGTTGTTCAATAAGCCGCCGACGGACGGCCCTTGGACCTTGTGGCTCCCTCCTGGGCTGGTACTCCTCCTCCTCCTCCTCCTCCTCCTCCTCATGGTCCTCCTGCTCCTCCTCCTGAGGTGGTGGTCCAACGTGAGGTGGCAGTGCCTGAGTCCTGCGGATAGCCAGGTTGTGCAGCATGCAGCAAACGACGACGAACTGGGAGACTCTATCCGGCGAATACTGCAGAGATCCGCCGGAGCAATCCAGGCAGCGGAACCATTGCTTGAGGACGCCAATCGTTTGCTCTATGATGTTCCTTGTGGCTTGATGGCTTTCGTTGTATGCCTCCTCAACAGGGGTCCTGGGCGCGCGGAGCGGGGTCATGAGCCATGTACACAAAGGATAGCCTTTGTCCCCGATAAGCCATCCTCTTGGGGGAGGCTGTGCCTGGAACATGTCAGCCACAGTAGTCTGGCGCAGGATAAATGCATCGTGGCTGCTGCCTGGAAAGCGGGCATTGACAGTTAGGATGCGCTGCCTGTTGTCACACACCAGCTGTACATTGAGGGAATGGTAGCCCTTCCGGTTGCGGTAACCCTCGGCCTTGTCGATAGGTGCCCGCAAAGCCACATGCGTGCAGTCAATGGCGCCCTGCACCATGGGGAAGTCCGCGATCCTCGCAAATCCGACTGCACGCTGCTCCTGCCTCTCCAGGGTCATGGGAAATGAGATGAATTGGTGTCTCCTTGTGAAAAGGGCATCGGTGACCTGCCGGATGCAGCGATGCACGGCGAACTGGGATATGTTAGCCATGTCCCCAGCAGCGGCTTGGAAGGAGCCGCTTGCATAAAAGTTCAGAGCCACCGTGACCTTCACTTCCACCGACAGAGACGTCCTGCACATCAGCTGTGGACGCAGATCTCTGTGAAGCAGCTGGCAGATCTCTGCAACCACCTCCCTTCTGAAGCGCAGCCTCTTAACACACTGCGCGGTAGTCATGGTGAGATAGGACACCTGCTGGCGGTATTCCCTGAGTGGGTAAGGCCTACGTTGCCGACGCCTGATGCCCCCTCTGCGTCTAGGCATGGCTGCCCCTCTCACACAGCGTCTGCGAGCCCTTCGCACATAATGCTGGAACTGAGGGTTGGCACCCCATGCAGCCCCCATAATATACTGGCAAACAATGAAATCACAATGAGGCAAATTTCCAAGCTGTGGCCAGAAGCCAAAAATACCTCTCCTATGTTGGGCCAAATCAGTAAGGTCTCTTCCTTGGTCTCTGTCCAGAAATCCGTTGCACAAAAGTCATTGCAGCAAAATGGCTGGCCTTTATAGTTCAGTGTAAGTGCCCTTTAATTAGCGCTCCCCGAGGCCCACAGGGCCTCTGCTGCGTTCCACTTCACAGTTCTTAGCACCGCCACGCCCACATTGGACTGTGCGTGACTGAAGTTCCGGTTTGGGGCGCACAAAGGGCGTTGCACGACGAAATGACGTCATAAGCTGCGCGTGCAGCTGAGCGCACGCAAACACTTTGCGCCGGCGCTAAATGTCTACTGAAGTTGGGCGTAGGCGCAGATCGCGCTGCGCCCGGCCGCTAAGTGCCTAGCGCTCGAAGTCTACTCCTCTTAAGGCGCTAACGGCTGGCGAACGCAACTGAATTTCTAGGCCAAGGAATTTAAAGGGATCAAGATGGTGGAATGGATAAAAAAGTAGCAGATGGAATTCAATGTCAGTAATTGTGAGTTGGTGCATTTTGGTTAAAAAAGTGATAATTATACTTTGAATGGTGGAATACTGGGTGATGTGGAAGAGCTAAGGATTTGGGGGTTCAAGTTTTCAAGACCTTAAAAGCAGCATCTCAAGTGGATAAGGCCATAAAAAATTCTAGTAGAATATTGGATTTTATGGTAAAAGATATTGGGGTAATTTTGACTTTGGACAATAGTGTAAAACAGGTGATATCGGATCAGCCGCCCATTACACATCTCTCCCAATTTTCATTTCTATTGACTTCAGGTTGGGAATTCCCTTAACCCTGCCTATCAGAGGCCTGGTGGGCGTTGGAGGTCCACATGCCCAGATGGGTGGAGGTTCCACCTTTACAAGGTTGAGTGGGAACTTCCACCGAAGGACAGGACCCGGTCTGGACTATTTCTGACCCTTTCCGTCACTCATCTGTTGGATTGTGGCGGAAGAACACGAGAAAGACGGAACAATTTCGGTCCCAAAGTTTTTAACCACATTTTTTAACGTGAGTTAATGAGTAAGTGTTTATATTTAGAACTCCAGATGTATTAAAGTTGTGGTAGGTGGTTACTATTTCTCAACAGTTTATTTAACAATCGCAACATTTGCAGGACCTCTCAATGGGCCCACTGTAAGCTTTGATGCTGCTGATCCCCTTGGAGTGCATCTGGTTTCCAATATTCATGCCAGTGTGCTCAGCGTTTTTTCAAGCCAGTGACAAGCCACTTTAGTTCCTCAGTTTCGACTGCGTTTTTGCAATCCAAAGACATTTAGAAAGTTTGATATTTGTTAGAAGCCATGTTTAATTTTCTTTTACTCCTGCTAAATAGATGGTGATGCCTGTTTGATGTGAGCATGTGCCACCTGAGCTATTTAATGTGACATAGATGCCTGGAATTTGTCAGCTAAGTTCCAGGCCTGTATCTGAAATGAAGCTGAGGTAAAGCATGTTATTAATGTGTAAGTAGGCACAGAAACAACCAAAGCATGGCCAGTCAATGCTAGGCTCAAAGGGCCCCACTTTTTGACTCCCCGTAATTATTACACTGATTTATCATCAATCAGAAAACCTCAGACTTGGCATTAATGCCTAATTGTGCGGCATTCACACTGGTCATGCGTTTGATGTCACTTTAACTTAGTCAACACTCTCCCTGGCCCAATGCTCACTGAAAATGCCAGTGATTCCCTTTCCTCAGAGTTAGGCCGGAATTTTACTGGTGCTCTGAGTGCGGGTTTGGAGTCGGGTCCGTAGTCAAAATCACAAAGATTGACAGTGGGTCGGGTCGGTCATCCCTGAACAGACCCAACACCAAGCGGCGGGTCATGCAATTTATATAGTTAAAAGCTTATTAAAAGGTAGTAAAGAACGATTTCCCCATGTACTTACCATTTTAACAGGTTTTCAATGAGGTTCCCGTAGAGCGGCTATCACATCAGGTAAGTATGTCGTGTTCTCAATGACTGTGGATTGCTGTGAATAGGTGAAAGCTGCAAAAGTGGTATAAAACCTACCATTTCACAGCTGTTCACTTCTCAATCTTAGAAGCTGGAGCATTAATGATTTGGAACCCACTTTAGAGCTTTATGCACTTTAGAAGTGTTTGGAGTAATCTCTCTATCCGCTGTCACCCCCTTGAAACAACCTATCTCAACATTGACAGATTACTTCTGTCATCTCAACCTGCCATCTATCCATCAGCATCGGTGCCCTTGAAAAAATCTCACCTTGGTCCTCAGAATCCCACCACAATCAGCCCCAACACCAGCACCACTGGGCACACCAGCAGCACCAACATCCACACCAAACTTCTCTGCAATCAACTGATGCTGCGCTGGACACAGGGCATCATCACCCGAGCACGTTGCTGCTTGGGACGCCAGCGATGGCCTCACCATGTCCAGATTTGTTTCACTTAACACTGTACACCCTGGCTGCCACATGATGTATCAGGTTGGCACCACCCCACAACAGCACCATAAAGCACCCCTACAATGTCCAAGCAATTCCTTTCACACTCATCACCATTGCGGTGGGTGAGGGGGAGGAGGGGACGTTATGTCTCACCATTCACTACAACTCACTAAGACACTTTCAAAGGTGCACACAATTCTGTCCAAGAAGGCAAAGTGGTGAAAATAAGGATTTCAATGCTTGACAACACATTAACAGAAAGTTTACATGAACATTGGCTAAAACACCCAAGTGCCTACCCTTGTGCGTTGTTAGTTGGTATGATTGGACTAGGATGAGGATGAGTGTGCGGGGTGGCTAGTGAGATTGGGAAGTGTTAATGTAGATAGAGAGGGATGGGTGAAGGTGCAAGGTAAGTTGGTGTGAGTAAGGATGTGCATGAATAGGGTAGGGAAGGCAGAGTGGTGGGGATGTGATGAGTGGTACAGGGGGATGAGGTTGAGTGTGGTTTTGCAGTAACGTTTCGTGATCTACTGAGATCATTGAAAGGTTTGCGCCACTGCAGCCTGGTCCTCCTGACGACATCCCTACTTGTGCTGTCCTGTGCAATGTGTAACCAGGCTGCGTTGGTGTCCTGGGGAGGTCTCTTCCGCCCATTGGAAGGGAAGAGTACCTCCCTGCATGCTGTGACTCCCTCCTTAAGCATATGGAGGGAGTCATGGGAGAGCCTGGTTACAGCCCTGAATCTCTGTGCAGTGCTTGTCAGTGTTTGCAGTACCTCAATGCTGTAGAACACTGACAGCACAAATATCAAAATGAATGTGCACATGGTCCCTTTAAGGAAACCAGCTGATGACGCGTCATCAGATGACGCCATCAGACCTGCTTCATTTTAATTAGCCGGGAACCTCGCAGGACGGGCTTAAAAGCCCAATCAGGGCAAAATCACTTGGAGGAAGCAGGATGAAGATGGGAGTGGGGTTTGAGGCCGTTCCATACTCTGAGCACACCGGACTTGCAACAACTGGCGAAATCACGGCCATAGTCTCTGCCCTTCAAAACTGCCATCATCAACCCTCTGCTCAAAAGTCCACCTTCAACCCCTTTGTCCTTTCTAACTATAATCCTATCTCCAACCTCTCTCTCTAAAGTCCTTGAATGTCATGTTGTCACCCTGATCCATTCCCACCTCTCCCATCACTGCCTGTTCAAATCCTGTCAATTCCATTTTCATTCACTGACAAGTCCTGGGAATGCCCCGGTCAAAGTCGCCAATGCAACTGTGACTGCAACCATAGTGTGCTATCTCTGCCCGACCTGTCTGCAGCATTCATCATGGCTGATTCCTCCATTGTCCTTCACCATCTCTGGCCCACCTCCATGGCAGAGCCCTCACTTTAGGGGGGATTTTAACTGACAGTATTTTTCAGGTAGGCGAGGGGGAGGATGGGCTGACACACATCATAAGCTGTGAGCTTGTTGAGGGTATGGAAGCAGAATAAATGTAGAAAAAAATCAATCTCCAAGGCAACCTCTTCTGTGGGAATCACCTAAAAATGCAATAACAAACAGATAGCTATGACCTGAGTGCTTGCAGGTGAGTGTCCCTTTAAATATTACTTCCAATTGCTCTTTAGAAACCAATCCCGCTAGGTTTTACTCAGCAGGTTCAGTGATAGATAGGACTCCTGGTTTTGTATGTTAAAATCACATTAATAACATCATAGGACACCAATTTGCATGTATACACGAAGCTCCTGCCTCCTTCAGGCAGGTACCTGGGATGCCTAAAACAAGTGTGCTGTTCAGTTGGCGACAAGCCAGAATCCAGCAGGAATGAGGTGTTTCTTCTCCCGATGTAATTTTAACTTCGTTACCACTCCGTCCCTGCCAGGCGGGGTGGGGGGGTGGGGGTGATGCGGGGTTGGGGGGGAGTTAAACTCACCCCTTTTGGTTTCATTTCTACCTGTTCCAACATAGCCAGCACATCTTCTGCAATAACTATTCCTTCCACCCCTGCATGGTCATCTCAGGAGTACCCCAAGGTTCCATTATTGGTCTCCGTCTGTTCCTTCTCTACATGCTGCCCCTTGGGGACATCATCTCTCGCAATATCTTCCATAGTTTGCTGCCAACTCACGCCCCCCTCCCCCCTCCCATGCATTCGGTTCTAATTCCTCCCTAACTTTCCAATCTCTTGAAGCCTCTATGGCAATGCACATCCTCCCCTCTTCTAATACTGGCCTCCTTTTCATCCACCCCTAACTCTGGTCTATTTTGATAGCAGAGCCTTCATCTGTCCTGATCCCATACATTGCAATATTCTACCTAAAATGTTACATAAATGCAAGTTATTGCCCGATTGATCAACTGAAAATGCCAAGAAAGACAATTATTAGTAGACAGATCCAATTCAGTTAAGCAAGGCATCATATCCTGGTATTACTTGGCCTATTTCCCAGCTGCCCTTTAATAGTCATAATTGGACCAAATTTGAATACCTTTGGACTAAAGTCTATTCATTTTATGGTGACAGAGGAAGATGTCATTACAATGGCCTTTGACAGAGCAGGGCAAGACAGTAATGTGACTACAGTGGAAAAAAGCCAGGACTAGCCTTTATCTCTTGTGAAAGGATAGACTAATCTTGCTTCAATTGCGTAGGTGTGTCAAAGGAATAGATGTAACTGCTGACATCTGATTTGAAGGAACCCTTAGTAATTTCAACTGTGCTGCCTGTGGCTAGAAAATGGATAGCAACCATCAATATCTTGGCCATGGGTTTATGCAAGTTGTCAGAGGTGATTTTGCTGGAACCAGAGTACCATGTCAATCTACGTTCAGATGGTAACCAATTAACTCTTCTGGAAGCTGCCAGGTTTTTTTATTCCTCCAGCAATGCAGACAAACATCTAGCCACATAGCAAATATTTTAGGGCTGATTTTCCTCTTGGCCTACTTGCTAAACAGGTGGAGGGCACCTAAAGTAGATGAAAATAGGGCAGGCTGTGTATGGGCATGTAATTCTCCCAGATCAATTTTCTTCTATGTGCTCTGCTCAGGTGATTATTGACACCCAAGTGCAAAAGGATAAAATCTCCACACATTTGGCTGGCTTTTGATTATAAATGTATAAATGCCCATCTGGAATTTCCACGGAGTTCTCCTGATTGCCCATTGAAAGTGTAAGGTTCTCAGAATTCCCACATTCCCCCAGGGTTATTAATAAAAGGGACCCTGTATGGACAATTTAAAAAGGGTACCCAAAAATATGGCATCCGCACCTCGTGACCAAAAGCCTGTCAGATTTTCTGCAGCACAAGCAGGCAGCTTTGGGAAATCGAAACTTAAAATGCATTTCTGTGAAAAGGACTTTGTGTTTGAAAAGCCAGACAGCTAGGCAAACACTGAATATGCATTGCGTCAGATCGAAACAGATCAAGTCCAGTTAGGCCTAAGCATAAGGCCATTAGTTTGTCCGCATAAATAATCGGAAACAGCTCGAGGGAGCCACCAAGGCTGGACAGGCCGATTAAAATGCATTAATGACAATACAACCCGGACATCGGGGCCATCGGGTGCGATAAACGGCCATCTAAAACCAGTTAACTTAGATTGGTATAATCATTTAAAACAGCCTGCCAAAAGTTAAACAATGGACTGACCTGATTTGGCGCGCAGATAAGGAGTGGAAGAATGGGTATAACTGGAGGCCCACCAGTAGCAATCGCTCTCTTGACTCTGACCTCTTGTTTGGTCTTGGGCTGCCGCCGCTCGTACTCGTGCCCTGGCCTCGTGGCGGGTTCTCTTCTCGCTTCCCGCATTAATTTTTACAACCAAGGACATTCATACCAATCGCAGGAGGGGGAACGAGACCCGAGTCCAAAGTCATACAGGACACACGGGCCACGAGAAGGGCAGACGAGACGAGACGAGACAAGGCGAGACGAAGAAGGAGGTAAAAACCCGACAAGAGCAGAGAAGGGCAGCAGAAGACGCATTAGTAAAACCCAAATGCCTAGTTATAAGCTGGCGCTTGGGGAAGAAAGTATATGTATGGACAGTGAGAATAAGTTGGCTATTGAACACTGCGAATAAGCTGGCATTAAATGCAAGTGTCCACGCCCACGACGAATATGCTGGCGTTTGACGGTTGGGTAGTAAAATCAAACCAGCAGTAAAACTGCCAACTGCCCCACAACTGCAACGTTACCGCCGACGACCACCCGAGGGAGAAGAAGAAGAGAACCCATCGTGACGAGACGATGACGGTAGCTGAGGAGAGGGAAGGTGTGTCACAGCAACAGCTCCAGCACCGCGCCCTGAGACCACGTGGCGATGGAGTACCCCAAAGGACAGGAGACCAAACCTCAAAACTCGCAACTGTTAAAGCAACAGGCTTTGGATTGGTGAGCATGAATTCCTGGCCCCTCATAGCTTAATCTAGTTAGGTATAGGGGGTGGGATAAGGATAAGGGGATTGTTAATGTAATTGTTTTCCCTCGATGTGCTGTGTGTTCCCCATTCCCATATAAGTGTAATTATTGTATTTGCCTGTATTTTCTGCCAGTAGCTTCTCATAAGCTGTTTCATTCTGTTTTAATAAAATCTTGGTTTTCTTACGCCAAACCACTTGTCTACTCGATTTTCTGTATCGCTGCCTGTACCTAAATCCGGTGTCTAGAACCCAGGGGTGTGGGAGCGATTCGAACCGTTCACAGGCAGCCAGGGACATAACTGACTGGGCGCACGCGCCACACACCACCCCCTACAGAAAATGGCGACCGTGGCAGGATTCCGGCAACAGGGTTGCGATACAGTAGACAATGGTTCGGATGAGCAAACCATGATGGAGGAAAGGATTTCTGATTATGTGTTTAGCAAGGTGAATATCACTAAGAAGTGGATCACCACTCTGTTAAGGGCTGGGCGTCCGGTAGATGCAGCAGCTAAGTGGACAGAGGGGAAGGAACACAAGAAGTCCTTAGAGAAGGCAGTCTGGCTGATGTGTTTCAAAAAGCAGGTCCAGCTTTTGGACAGGCTCGTTGCAGCACAGGCAGCCAAGTTAAAGGAGTCAGCCCTGGAGATCCAGGATAAGGCTCTAGCAGGGGAGAAGTTATTGGTAGCATTGCAGGCCTTGAATCAGGAGTGTATTTAATGAGAGAACACAAGGCCCAGTTGGAATACCTACAGTGCCAAGTCACCGAAGCCAAGGGAAATGAGTTAAGGTTGCGGGAAAAGAACGCCTGCTTGGCAAGGCAAGTTAGGGAACAGGAAGAGAAAGTGCAGGAAGTAAAGGCAGCTTATAAGTTAGCGAGCAAACAGGGGTTTGAGGAGGCAGAACACGGCCCCTGCAAAGAGCGGATAGAAAATCTGAGCCTGGCCCTCAGGAAGGCAAAAGGCATGGTATGCCTTATAAGCCTGAAGGCAGGTCAGGCGGATTTTATGGGGAACGAGGGGAGGACAGTTCAAACATCACTGGTAGTGCCCAGGGACGACCCGGTTGAGGGACAGGAGATCTCACGACCACCACCCGTAGCACCAAGTTTCAGCGAGGTCTGGCAGTAAGGGGGGGTGGAGCCAGAGGTGGGAGCGGAGGTGGAGCAGCCCCCGCCAGAGAGGTCGGAGCCGGGACCGATGTGCCCAGCACGGCATCAGAGGTTCAGCCCACCCATCAATGGCGACGATGAGGGACCCCTCCAAGACCAGTTCATATTACCCTATAGCACCCAACGGCTTAGGGCTATGGTGAACCATATCCCGAAGCTGTCCGAAAAGGGATACCCCTCGATCCAATTCAGCGACATAGAGCAGGCAGCCAGCGTCAATGACTGCGATGGCGCTGAGCAGGCCAAGATGCTGCTATTCTCCCTGGAGAGTAGTCTCCTCCAATCCCTCTCTTACGAGTGTAAGAGGGGGCAGAGTGGGTATGAGGAGCTCAGAGATGCGGTTCTAGAGGCCATGGGGATGAATGAGGGAAGTCCTTTCTCCCGTGTGGAGAAGACGGTCTAGCTCGCATGGGAAACCCCGCAGGCTTTCGCGGACTGGTTATTGCCGGTGTACCGGAGGGCCTGTCCGGGGACACCTAACCGGGTGTTCCTGAATGGGGATCCCCTGGCCCATTGGCTCCATTGTGTAAGATTTGCAAAATATCTGCATTTCCCCGAAGGCTGTTATTAATAAACCGGACCCTGCGTGGACATTTTAAATCAAAAAGGGTACCCAAGATGGCGTCTGTGCCTCGTGGCAGAAAGCCTGTGAGATTTTAAAATGGACTCTGCAACGCAGACAGCTTGTGGATCGAAATGAAAGCTGCAGTGTCTGTGAAGAGAGACTTTGTATTTTGAAACCAGACAGGACTCTGAATTATGCATTAGACCGAATTGGAGACAAATCTAAATTCAGTTTAGGCCTATAGTTAAGGCCATCAAGCAGTCTACATATATTATCGGAAACAGATTAACAGAGCCATCGAGGCTGGACAGGCCCATCAAGGAACTTTCATGACAATACAAGTCAATTATCGGGCCGGTAGATGCGATTACCGGCCCTCTAAAAACAGTTAGTATGGATTGCTACCATTATTTAAACTAGCCCGCCAAAATTAAGACAAAGAACTAACCTGATTTGGCGCGCAGATAAGGGTTTTCGAAAACGGTATAATTGAAGGCCCCCGTGTAGCAATCGCTCTCGGTGTGCTGGTGCTGCTGCTCTCTCTGCTTTTCGGCCCCTCGCCCTCGTGGCTGCCGCTCTTTCTCCATCCCACGCTTACCCCCTGGCCTTTGCCCGTGCCCTTTTCCCACTCCATCTGGAATCGCCCCGGCACCGGGTTGGGCGGACACGGACAGTTCAGGTCAGGTGAGGTGGGACGCGACGAGGGGAGGAGGGAAGATCACCGGAGGGAAGGCCACCTGAGGAAGACTGGCTGAAGAAGAACAACTGAGGAGACGAACTGCGGGGAAGCTTCGAATTATTGGGCCTTCAGCCTCGGCCTACCTTCGAATATCTGTACACCAACTCAAATTGGCGGCTGGCGACGAAGAATCATCCCTGCAAGGTAAAGTACCCAAACAGAGACTTTAACTTTGGGGTACTCAAACCTGGACAACGCCCTTGCAGCGCCCGGAGACCACGTGACGACGGCAGGCTCCAGAGAGCACCAAGAGCGAACCCCAAACCCAAACGCTGTTTTGAGTCCAACAAACCTTTTGATTGGTGAGCATGAAGTTCTGACCCCTCATAGCTTAATCTAGTTAGGTATAGGGGGTGGGATAAGGATAAGAGGATTGTTAAGATAGTTGTTTTCCCTCGATGTGCTGTGTGTTCCCCATTCCCTGTATAAGTATAGTTATTATTCTTTTGTATTTTCGCCTGTAAAAGGGTACACTAGTAATTTTTCCATATGATTGTATCAAGTTTTTCCTCTTCAATAAAATCTTGGTTTTTGTTTACATCCAACCACCTGTCTGCTCGAGTCTTCTCTGTACCGCTGCCTTGTACCTAAGTCCGGTGTCTAGAACCCAGGGGCATGGGAGCGATTTGAACTGCTCACAAAACAGTCAGAGGCATAACTGACTGGGCACACGCGCCAAACACCACCACACGCCAGCCCTACAGAAATGGCGACCACGGCAGCACACCGGCAACAAGGTTGCGATACAGTAGACAATGGTTCGGATGAACGAACCGTGATGGAGGAAAGAATTTCTGATTATGTGTTTAGCAAGGTGAATATCAGTAAGAAGTGGATCACTACTCTGTTAAGGGCTGGGCGTCCGATAGATGCAGCAGCTAAGTGGACAGAGGGAAAGGAACACAAGAAGTCCATGGAGAAGGCAATTTGGCTGAGGTGCTTTAAAAAGCAGGTCCGGCTCTTGGACGGGCTCATTGCAGCACAGGCAGTCGAGATAAGGGAGTCAGCCCTGGAGATCCGGGATAAGGCTCTCGCAGGGGAGAAGTTATTAGTAGCTTTGCAGGCTCTGAACCATGGGAGAGTACATTTAGTAGGGGAACACAAGGCCCAGTTGGAATACCTATGGTGCCAAGTCACCGAGGCCAAGGGAAATGAGTTAAGGTTGCGGGAGAAAACCCCCCGCTTGGCAAGGCAGATCAGGGAACAGGAAGAGAAAGTACAGGAGGTAAAAGCTGCATATAAGCTAGCAAGTGAACAGGGGTTTGAGGAGGCAGACCACGGCCCCTGTAGAGAGAGGATAGAAAATCTGAGCCGGGCCCTCCAGAAGGCAAAAGGCATGGTATGCCTCATAAGCCCAAAGGCAGGCCAGGCAGATTTTATGGGGAACGAGGGGAGGACAGTTCCAACGTCACCGGTGGTGCCTAGGGACGGCCCGGTTGAGAGAGAGGAGACCTCACGGCCACCACATGTAGCGTCAAGTTTCAGTGAGGTTTGGCAGCAAGGGGGGGTGGAACCGGGGGTGGAACCCGAAGCGGAGCCAGAGGTGGAGGCGGAGGTAGAGCAACCCCCACCCGAGAGGCCGGAGCCGGGACCGATGTGCCCAGCGCGGCATCGGAGGTTCGACCCACCCGCCAACGGCTACATTGAGGGACCCCTCCAAAACTAGTTTGTGTTACCCATTGACACCCAACAACTCAGGGTTATGGTCAACCATATCCCGAAGCTTTCCGCCAAGGGAGACCCCTCGATCCACTTCAGGGAATTAGAGCAGACCGCCAACGTCAATGACTGCGATGACGCTGAGAAGGCCAAGATGCTGCTATTCTCCCTGGAGCGTAATCTCCTCCAACCCCTCTCTGATGAGTGTAAAAGGGGGCAGAGCAGGTATGAGGAGCTTAGAGATGCGTTTCTAGAGGCCATGGGGATGGATGAGGGAAGTCCCTTCTCCCACGTGGAGAAGACGATCCAGCTTTCTGGGGAAACCCCGCAGGCTTTTGCGGACCGGCTTTGGCCGGTGTGCCGGAAAGCTTGCCCGGGGATGCCAGGCCAGACGTTCCTGAACGGGGATTCCCTGACGCATTGGCTCCGTTGCCTTGTGGCGAACAGCTTGCCACAGGTCCGGGCCAAGGCAGAAGCCTGGTTCGACCCCAAAGATCCCCAGACCACAGAGCTCATGGTAATTTGGCAGCTAACCCTAGCCTACAAAAGCGGCAGGGGAACTGATGCACACCCACCCAAGGGGAAGGTGCATGAGATAAAACCAGGAGTGCAGAGTAGAAAAGAGTGGCACCAGGAAGGGAGTAACCCCCCCCAACACAAATACCATATGTTACGGGTGTAGGAAGGATGGTCACTGGCAGAAGGAGTGCAAAAACCCTTGGAAGGATAACAAGGGAAAGCATCCCACAGCCCCAGCCCAAAAGGCAGGGGTAGGGACCCCTTCCGCAGAGGTCGAGTCACTTTTGGACGCCATGAGGTCCTTACTGACTGGCCAGGGGAGAGTAGCAGCCGCCACCGGTGCTCTCACCCCGTCAGCCCCATCCAACCCACAGCCATGACTAGAACCAGCGCAGCCTGTTTATCTGTGTTCGCTCCGATATGATGAGTGGAGAAGACCCCTTTCGGAGATGGAGGTGGAAATGGTGACAGGGACCTATCTGTTGGACACGGGGGCATCGCGCACCGTGATCTACTCAGCTAACCCCATCACCTCACCTCTCTCCAGCGGGGTCCCATAAAGTCTATCGGGGTTCACGGGTAGGGAACAGGCCGGCTCGGTTTACATCCCGCTCGCCATTCGGATAGGGCCGCTCCGCTCCAAGTGGACGTGTGTCCTGATGAAATGGGACGTGGAGGATGGAAGAGGGGTCCTCGGGCCGACTTTATCGGAGGTCACGGGATCCTAGTGGATGTGAGGAATCACTGCCTTTGGGGGGCAGGAAAAGTAAAGAACGGTGAGATCATAGTTATCCCGGGTAAGGAAGGGAAGGGGACCCTCTACACCACGAAGCCCAAAGAGGATTATAACCTCGGGCTCATGGTCAGCAACATCCCACCTGTGTTCCAGGCATTTGTGCAGGCCCACCTGGCCACATTTGCCACTCACAAACATGATTGCGGGAGGGTCACAGCGTTTGAGGTCAGCGTAGACAGGGACCCCATGGCCCGACCACAGAAACAGTATAACTTCCCCAGGGAAGCAGAGCCGGACATGGAAGCAGCCATGTCCTCGTTAGTGCAGCAGGGAGTTCTGAGACTGATAGCTACCCACGTGAATTCTCCGTTATGGCCGGTCAGAAAGCCGGACAATTCCTGGAGGGCCACGGTGGACTATCAGGTGCTCAATAGCAACATCCCAGCCTGTGCACCCACAGTAGCAGCAGTTGCTGACCTCATCGGGAGTATTCCAGCATCCGCGACCACTTTCACGGTGCTGGATATTTCAAATGGGTTTTGATCCATCCCTGTAAGGAGGGAGGATCAGTACAAGTTTGCCTTTACATTTAAAGGGCAACAGTACACGTGGAACTGTTTGCCACAGGGCTTCCACAACAGCCCCAGCATTTTCCATCAGTGCATGGCCGACAGTTTGAAGGATTTTAGCCAGCCTAGACAGTTGGTTCAATATGTGGATGACCTGCTCCTGTTCACTGATTCGAAAGAGGAGTATGGCCCACTATTGGCCGAACTGCTGGAGCTGTTAGGACAGAAGGGTTTCAAGGTAAATCCCAAGAAGGCGCAGATCGGCCAGCAGGAGATGAATTCCTCGGTCTGACCGTGCGCGCTGGAGAAAGGGCCATAGATAAGGCTAGGAGGAGTTGGTACAAGAACTACTGGTCCCTAACGCAGTAACGGGTGTGAGGTCGCTCCTGGGGCCAACCGGGTACTGTAGAGACTTCATTGAGGACTATGCAGCCACCACAGCCCCTCTGCTCTGACTCCTACACAAGGGAGTGGAGTGGCTTTGGGATGAGGGTTGCCAGGCAGCATTTGTCAGGCTCAAGAAGGACTTGCAGACCACACCAGCTTTAGGGGCCATAGATGGGGGGTGTTGTGTTTATACCGCTATACACAACTACATAAAATAATAAAGCAGCAGAGAATGAGAGTAACTTCAAGTGATCTTTACTGGTTAACTGGAACTTCGGCACTGACTATACAAATCGATACGCGTCTGTTATATTCGCTCGCAACTAAGGATGTACATCCGCAAAACAAATTAGTCCCTTCAATGTTGTATACATTACACTTCCTCCCCCTTTAGTTTAATAGTATATTAACGCAAAATTTCTATAATTAACATACAGAGCCTGTCTTTACAGTAACCTTTTTGTTTTCTTAAAAGTAACAAAATTCAAATTCCAACATAACATTTTATTTTGTCAACAGCCCTTTTACAATCAAGCCTCTGGGGAGGCCTCCTCTGCCTCTCTGGGTAACGTCTCTCCAGACTCTTTTGCTTTGGGGAATGAGACTGTACAGGTACAGGTGCATCAGGTGAGCTATCAGCACAGGTAGAGCTCTCAGCTGTGGATGAGACTGGTGCTGATGCTGATGAATCAGGAGTGTCTGTTTCCATGTCAGGTGAGTCTGGGCGAGGTATAGGGGTGTTTTCCACCTGAACATCCAGAATTTGGTCCACATGACGTCTCAAAACGTTCTCTCCCACATCCACAGTATACATCAGTGGTCCCTCTCTTGTGGATATTGTCCCTGGTTGCCACTTTTCCATCCGGAAATCACGAGCAAGAACTGACTGCCCCACACTGAAGCTTCTTGTTGGCTTAGCATTCAATTGTTTGAACTGTTTGTTCCCTACATCACGACGTACATTCGGTTTAAGAAGGTCCATGCGAGATCTCAGGTTCCTGTTCAGAAACATCATCGCTGGAGTCTGATTAGTGGCTGCGTGTATTGCGTTCTGATAAGCAAAGAGGAAATTGTCTATCTTGTGTTGCAGTGGTAGATTCTCACTGTACATTGCTTTGGTGGCCTTCTTGAAAGTCTGTACGAATCTTTCTGCCAAGCCATTTGTAGCTGGATGGTATGGGGCAGATGTGTAGTGCTTGATTCCATTTTTCCTCATGAAACCTTGGAATTCGTCGGAGACAAATTGTCGTCCATTGTCTGTGCAGATTTGTTCTGGTAGGCCATTTCTAGTGAACATGGTCCTCAGAACTGAAATGGTCTTTTCAGATGTGGTTAATTTCATTTTAATGACCTCGGGCCATTTGGAATGTGCATCGACTGCAATCAAGAACATGGAGTCCATGAACGGTCCAGCAAAGTTGATGTGCACACATTGCCATGGTGATGAGGGCCATTCCCATGGATGGAGAGGGGCTTGTGGTGGTGCGTTCTGGACCTTTTGACATCCTGCGCAGCTCTTTGTCAGGTCCTCGATCTGTTTGTCAATTCCCGGCCACCACACGTATCCACGGGCAAGGCTTTTCATCTTTACCGTACCTAAGTAGCCTTCATGCAGTTCATCTAGCACTCGGTTACGAAGCTTGGGAGTAATCACAACTCGTGAGCCACACATCAGTGTTCCCCGACACACTGATAACTGCTCCCTCCTAGCTGAGAATGCTGGAAACAATGAGTCACCAAGCGCTGGCCATCCCTTCACAGTGATGTCATAAACTTTTGACAATGTAGGGTCATTGCGTGTTTCTCTTTCAATGAGGGAGTTTGTCACTGGTAGCTGCTCAACTATTGTTGTGTGAAATACCTCTGCTGAGTCAACTGTTGTAGTTCTCTCTGAGGTCGGCAGTGGTAAACGTGACAAACCATCAGCATTGCCATGTTGCTTGGTCCCCTTTGTAATGATCAATAACATGTCATTCTATAGTGGACACTAGGTGGAGCCGTAGAGCTGTGTAGAGCTGTATATAGCTGTATGTATAAGACTACACTACGCAGCTGTATATATATTAAGACTACATTACCCATGAGGCACTAGGCTACCCACAAGGCAGCAGTCAAGATGGAAGCCTCTACAGATACTGTACCTAGTCCACATGTGCTCAATAAAAGGTCTAGCAAAAGCTAGCTGTGTTCATAATAAGAATGTCTATTTATTAATGAACATAACACCCTTGTATTTAATGTCATACAGGTGAGCCCCTAGGAAGAGTGACCAACGCTACAGCCGTTGTGCCATCATCACTGGAACGCCCTTCCTTGGGTTGAAGATTTAAATGAGAGGCTGGTGGTCAGTTAACAGTGTAAACTGTTGACCATACAAGTAGTGGTTGAATTTCTTGACTCCCCACACAAGGCTGAGGGCCTCTCTGTCAATCTGTGCATAATTGCGTTCAGCTGTAGTCAATGATCTTGAGGCAAAGGCTATTGGTCTTTCTGAGCCGTCTGGGAACTTACGTGACAACACGGCAGCAATGCCATGGGGTGAAGCATCACATGCCAGTCGAATAGGTAAGGATGGGTCAAAGTGAGCTAGCACCTCTTCTGAAGTAATGAGTCTTTTACTCTCTTGAAAAGCTTGTTCACAGCTGTCACTCCACTTCCATTGTGACCCTGTCTGTAGCAGTGCATTTAGTGGATGTAACACTGTGGATACGTTGGGCAAGAACTTGTGATAGTAGTTCACCAGTCCAAGATATGATCTCAACTGAGGCACATTTTCAGGTGTTGGTGCATTAATCACAGCTTCAATCTTGTCTGGAGACTTGTGTAAACTGTCCTTGTCAATCACATGTCCACAGTATGAGATTTCCTTTTTGAAAAACTCACACTTGTCTCGGTTCGCTCGGAGCCCATACTGCCGTAACCTGATGAGCACCTGTTCGAGGTTGGAAAGGTGGTCATTGTCATTCTTGCCAGTAATGATGATATTATCAAGATAACACTGATTACCTGGGATCCCCTGCAGGACTTGGTCCATTGCCCTTTGCCAGATTGCAGGAGCTGATGCTATTCCGAATACCAGCCGATTGTACTGGTAAAGGCCTTTGTGCGTATTTATTGTCAGGTACTTCTTTGATGCATCATCAATTTCCATTTGGAGATAGGCCTGGGCCAAGTCAATCTTTGTGAAGTGTTCCCCTCTTGACAGGGAAGCAAAGATGTCCTCAATGCGAGGCAATGGGTACTGTACTGTGTGGAGGACTGGGTTAACAGTCACTTTAAAGTCTCCGCAGATGCGCACTTTTATTGGCTTTCCTGGTTTTGTGCTGGAGGTTTTCTTCATCACTGGAACTATAAGTGTAAAGTCTGTGGGTTGTTTAGTTAATTAATACACAGACTACCAGAGTAACTTAAAACAGGACTTTACTATTCGAAGGTCAGGGCGAATCTGCCCAATAAATCCTGACACAACACTTATATACTGGTGTGGTCACCGTCGGTATTACAGTATACAGAAGCCAAACAAAGTAGTGCCACACCTAAAATAGTTCTCTTAAAGGTGAACGGTTACATACAATAGTTCTCTTAAAGGTAGATGGGTACATACACTACAATCCTCCCTTTTTAGCTTACAACATACTTATTCCCCATTAAACATAACATATAATCAACTTCATGTAAAACAATTCACAGATATAGTCTCTGCGGGAAACAGTTCACAGATTCAGTCTCTGCGGGAACAGTTCACAGATTCAGTCTCTGGTCTTGACTCGGTCCGAACAACATCTCTGTGGTGTAGTCGGTTCACATTTCTAGCGTGACTCATCCAATAGTCTTTCCCTTGGCTTAACAGCTTGAACTTCCGTCCTGCTGAACCAGCAGTGCTGACTTTTACAAACAGCTGGACTGCCTTGGTAATTTTTCCTACTTTTCAACTGATTTGGCCCCCTTCGTAGGGCCCACGTGCATGATCTGACAGAAGTGATAATGATTTAGATGGTTATCGTCTTCTGCTTCGTCTTTTTCTTTTCTGCTTCTTGGAGACTCTCGGGGCTCCCTTATCCGCTGCCAACTGTAGCGCCACCATCTCCCTATGTTCCTTAGACTTTAAGTGCTTCATCCTGATTTCTGCACTTTGGGAGTTTTCATCACAAGCTGGGCGGACCAAGTCATCGTAATATTCCGTGTCACTCAACAGGTCATGGTAATATTCGGTGTCGTCCTGAGCTAGTCTAGCGAGAGGGCCTGCTACTTCTTCCTTACCCAACTGGACGTTAGCCGACTGTTGTTCCCTCCCTAGACATCTTTCCTGAAGAGACTTCTTCATGCATTCATATTCATCCCGCTCTTCCTGGGTTTCCTGCCAATCCTTCACTAATGACCTCATTTGTGATTCCAATACTTCCCCTTCCATCGGGGATTGATTGATCGGGCTATTCAATCCTTCTACTGGAGCAGCTGTTTCAACATTCTGTAGTTCACATTGACGTGATTCAGCGTACTTTCGGCAGCCCCGTAAAATCTGTGTTGCAACCTCAACTATTCCCCAAACTTTTGAGAGCTCCGAACCCCTTCCCTTTGCAGATTGAAGCTCGTGTTCAAATGGTTCCCATTGCAGAGTCTTGTCTCTCAGCATATGAAGGAGTTGGCTGACCGTTAACTCTTCCACGGGGACCCTGTGGATCAGAGTCTTCTCCATTTCATCCACCTTTTCCTCCAATGCTTTCACCTTTTTTTCCTCTTGTACTTTGGCTTTAAGCGCTCGGAGAAGTTGCGCCTTGATGCTCTCTAGCTCATGTTCAGGGGCCATTCTTACAGTCTCTGTGTTTCTTACAGTTGCCTTTTCTTTCACTGAAAGAATTCCCAGTTGAATCTGTTCTTCAAGTTGTTGAACCTCGGTCATTGCCGCCTCATATTTGTCTTGGGTTTCCTTCAATATTTTTATGAGTTCTTGGACATCTTGACTTTCATGTTCTGCCATGTCTTTCACCTCTAATTTCTCATCTATGGATGGAACTTCTACCGATGAGTCTGTCTTAGCCTTGAGCTCATCAAGAATTTCCTGCAGCCTTTGGACTTCTTGCTCATGTTCAACCTTTAGTTGCTCATATGCTTCCACTGAAACTAGCTTTTCGGAGGTTGCCGAGTTAACCCCCTCCAGGATTGTAGCCTGGGCCTGTTCATACTGTTCCTTCAACTTCTCAAACTCTGCTTGTAAGGAGTCGTAGAGAAGAACTGGAATAAAATCCTGGCTTCCTGAAGATTCCTCTTCATTTGCTTCTTTCTGCAAATATTCTAACTCCTGAACATCATAAGGGAAATGTGATCGGTGATTGGTCACAATGGCTCTATGGTCGCTCTCTGCTTGAGCTAGCTGCTTCTGTTGTCTTTCCAGATTCTCCCATTCGGTGTCATAGAACTTTTTCATTGTTTTCATCTCTTGTACGAGACGGTAACTCAATTGTTCTAATTGTTGTCGTAATTTGAAATAAAGTTGAGTCCGAGCTCGGTGTTCTTCCGTCATGGATATGTCCTTAAACTGAACAGACTCAGAATTCTCTGTCAAACTATGTTGTCGTTGTTCGGTGGAGATCTGTTCTGAAACTTTGTTCTTCTCTGGAGCATAAGCCTTTCTGCATGCCTTCGTTTTTCCAACCTTAGTCGGCAAGTCCATTTTAGCCTTGTCTTTCACATTTGGGTTGGTCTTATCGTCATCCGATTCAGAATCTGAGCTGATTGTCTGCACCGAGTCCTCACTCGTTATGGCTTTTAGATAGTGCCATTCCATGTCTATTTTCTTGATCCACTCCCGTCCTAGAAGTGGTGGTCCTCCCTCAGGTAGTACATATAAGTTCATTCTTGGGTGTTCTTTACTCCTATCTCTCACCGTGACTCTTATCTTTCCCATGGGGTATACTTTATGCCCCGTGTATGTCTGCAATACGAACTTGGTATCTCTTAAGGGTATGTGTGAGAATAGCTGGTGGTAATCCCTTTGATTTATGACTGATAGAGCTGATCCAGTGTCCAACTCCATTTTCACTTGGACTCCAGCTATTTTTAGCATGACCCAGATAGTTTGTAGGTCTGCTTCCTTACTCACATTGTGAATTCTCAGACTACCCAGCTCCTGGCCGTTTGGGTCTGAGTCCGAATTCTGTTCGTCTGAACTCTTCTCAGCCACCTTGTGTACCTTGTTGTACTTTTCCTGTGATGGCTTCCTTTGGTTGTTGGTCCGTTGGTTGTTGGTCTTCTTCCCTGACCGGCATACCTTAGCTATGTGACCCAGTTTGCCACATTTCCTACATTCCTGGTTCTTAAACCAGCATTGGTTCTGGTCGTGTGTTGTCTTCCCACAACGATAGCATTTTGTTGTTGTCGAGGTAATTTGATCCACACTGAGTGCCGCTGTCTTTAGCTGCATTTCCACAGTTCCCTTCGCTGCGGCTTCATGCGATGCTGCAATAAGGACAGCCCTGTCAAGTGTAAGGTCGTTCTCTTCGAGTAGTCACTTTTGCGTTCCTTCCTTTGCCAATTCCCTCCAAACTGGCAGTATTTCGCTAGTCTACGCAGTTCGACCAAGTATTCTGCATTGCTTTCGTCTTTCCGTTGCGTTCTCGCATAGAATTTGAATCGTTCCGCCAACATCAACGGTGTGGGGTTCAAGTGATCCTTCAGAACAGCCACAATATCATCGAAAGTCTGATCCGCCGGTTTAGCCGGTGATAGTAGATGCTTCAAAAGCCCGTATGTCTTCGCGCCCATCGAGTTTAGCAAGGTTATAGCTTTGTCATCTTCTTCTATTTTATTGGCCTCACAATAGATCTCAATGCGTTCCACATACGTGGCCCAGTCTTCTACCTCGGAATTAAAATCGTTGATGTTACCACGCTTAGGCATCTTCCTCTCTTCCTGATAAACACCACGAATTATTTCTTTAAAATTTTTTATTTTTTTCCAAGATGGCGGTTCCCGCGAAAATGGCGGTTTCCCGCGCTTATCTTCTCTCCCCGCCCACTTCAATGGCGGTTTCCCGCTTCTGTCTTCTTCCCCGCCTAATGGCGGCTTCCCGCGTTTCTTCCCTGGCGGGAGGGGTACACTTTCCCCACGGGCGACAGCCACTGGCTTTCAGGTTCACAGCCTGCGCGTCGGCTTCAGTGCTTTCCCTTTTCTCGGCAGGGCAACCGGCGCTGGGTACACCCCGTTGACGGCGAACAGTTTCAGCCGCTGGGCTGGCTCTCGCTCTCGCTCAGTTCCCCTTGCTTGGGCTCTGTCTCTCTCCCGCTCGCTCGGCTCTACCGGCGCTGGGTACACCCCGTTGACGGAGAACAGTTTCAGCCGCTGGACTGGCTCTCGCTCAGTCTCCCTTGCTCGGGCTCTGTCTCTCTCCCGCTCGCTCGGCTCTACCGGCGCTGGGTACACCCCATTGACGGAGAACAGTTTCAGCCGCTGGACTGGCTCTCGCTCAGTCTCCCTTGGTCGGCTCTGCCTCTCCCGCTCGCTCGGCTCCCAATCGCGCCTCCCAGCCCTCTCGCAGTCCGGTGCTTCCCTCCCCGGCTGCGGCTGAGTTTATCTCTTCCCGCGCCTACGTTCCCGGTCGCAGCGCTTCGTGGCTTCGGTCGCTGCCCGGCCTTTTTCGCCGGTCGCGGTCTAGCTGTCTCACGACGCCGTTGCGTCCCCCAGCCTGTCTGCACCGCGGCTTCCTTGCTCCACGCTGCCCCAGTCTCAGTGCCTCTGGACCCGACTTCTGTCCGGCTCCTTTCTCCCTCGACCGTGGTCGAGTGCACCGCCCTTATCCTCCGGTTATTCTTTTTACTTTCCCTTACTCACAGTCACCGTGGCCGCCTTGCTTCTCGTGCTGATCGGCTCACTCCTCACCATGGCAGAAGGGACAGTCAGTGCCTGTTGCTGATGGAAGTCTTTATCTCTAAATTCTTCCTCCTTTCTAGTTCTGCAGCCTCGAGTTTTCTCCCAGCAGAACGACGAGGGCGGTTGCCTCTTCTCGACGCTCGTTAACTGCTTCGGAAGTATTGTTGCTGCAGGGTACGATCGGACTCGTCGCCACTGTAAAGCCTGTGGGTTGTTTAGTTAATTAATACACAGACTACCAGAGTAACTTAAAACAGGACTTTACTATTCGAAGGTCAGGGCGAATCTGCCCAATAAATCCTGACACAACACTTATATACTGGTGTGGTCACCGTCGGTATTACAGTATACAGAAGCCAAACAAAGTGGTGCCACACCTAAAATAGTTCTCTTAAAGGTGAACGGTTACATACAATAGTTCTCTTAAAGGTAGACGGGTACATACACTACAATAGGTGTGGCCCATTCACTCCAATCCACCTTGGACAGGACCCCTAACTGCTCCAAGTTCTCCAGCTCTGCTTCTACTGAAGGGCGAATTGCATAAGGCACTGGTCTGGCCTTGTGGAACTTTGGATTTGCGTTCTCCTCAATCTTAATTTTTGCTTTCATGCCCTTAAGTGTTCCTATTCCCTTCTTGAACACTTCCTGAGAGTCAGAGAGTATTTGTGACAGTCTCTCAGGAGTGGCATTGCTGTCCTCCTTTGCTGACACAAACAGTGCTTGGATGGTGTGTAGAAGTGCCTTACTTCTTAGCTCTGGGTAATGACTCAATACACACTTGGATTCGTCAGACGGACAGGCCTTTTATTTTACTTCCCTTGCAAGGGGAATCAGCACCTCCACTCAAGGGGTGAGGCTACTATTCCAATGATACAGTGTAAACGTTCTATATTTATACAGTGTAACAAACAAGTTTGATTGAAATCCCTTTGTTCCTCTATCAGGATACATTTTAGATTAATCATCAGGTAGAAATAACATATTGACAGAAGGATCCTGGACACATAAGTCAACCGTTAATCTATAACAGGGCATGAATCGTGTAACCGGAGGTCCTCTTTAATCATATATATAGGGAGGCTAGCTTTGCTTTCGGTCACAAGTTATCAGGTCATTGGTACATCAAAGAAACTCATTATTTCACTTCTACATTCTCATTAGGTGGGCAGGCATCTGTTCCTGGCTGCAGTCCGAGTACTTACAATAGCTCTAGTTACACATCGACACTTGCCCAGTGTCAAGTCTGAAAACTTTTACCCAGCAAGCACTTGAAATTAACCCCTTATATCATGTAGATTTCCTCATTCCCCCCTTTTGTCCTTTCTAAGGACAATCTATTTCGCTAAGTTTAAAAAACTCTACATCAAAGGTCTCACCCTTAATATCCTCATATTCAGACATCATTGGTACTGGAGGAGTTGACGCTAACAAGGAAAGGACTTTTGTACACAATAATTTTAAACAACCAATCAATAAACGAATTAAAATTATTATCATCACAATTGCGATAAAAGCTTCCAAAATTTGCTTTCCCAATGCTCCTCCCCATCCTGAAATCCAATCCCACATGGACCATGGTTCAGGTTGACGTAGTTTCTCTACAGCCATCTTTATGTGGTTTACCAGATTGGTGATATTTTCTGAGTTATCTGGAATATAGGTGCAACATTTGGTTTTTATGATTGCACATGTGCCCCCTTCTTTTGCCAACAAATAGTCCAGAGCCATGCGGTTTTGTAAAGCAACAGTGCGCAAAGCCACCATTTCTGCGTTTACATCACTAAGAGCATCAGCAGTATCATTGGCTATTTGTTCCAACACTGCTGCCATGCTTATAGATTCTCTTGCTAGCTTCCCTGTTCCATACCAGGGAAATGCTATAGCAAAGAACCTTTCAGTTTCTGTAATGGCTCGTTTTACTCGTGTCCCAGGGTGGCTATCCAAAGATGAAATGTGATGTATATAAGGCACTACATATCCCAAATAACATGACCCAGTCCAATTTTGTGGTAACCAGGGGTATGCTCTATGCCCACAGATGAAATAGGTGTTATTATAGGCTTCAAATTTGTTCCATATCTGGTGCATCATTCCTATTCCGTATTCTCCTTTCCAGATTTTTTTGCTAGTCAAATTTTGTACTGTGGACAGATTCCACCATCCCCAATAAGGCCATTCGATTGCACCTGGTGGTTTAGTAGTAGTTTTAGTCAAAGTGTAGTTACATTTGCACTTACTCCATCTATCTTCTTCTACTATCTTATCCTGCCTAATCCTAAGACTCAGGGGTTGATACGGGGGTACCTGCATAGTGTGATCCTGAAGCTGAACCTTCATAGTCTCGTTATAGCATATAATATAAAAAAAATCACTGTTTAAAAGTACACATTCTTCTATGCATGGTTTGCCCTTCAGGGGATCTGATAAATCAATATGGCAGTTTCAATTATCGTTAACAAAGGGAACAGTCTTATTAGAGTCCAAATCCAGTTCATCTTGGCAGTGTATCGTCTTCAACTGATGCCTTCTTACAATGGGACACGAGTATCCATGTTGGTCGCTCCTTTACTTTTACAGCGGTGTTTGTGGTCAGGAGTACTTGGAAGGGTCCCTCAAATCTGGGTTGAAGGCCATTCTTTCACTTGAAGATTTTTATGTAGACGTTATCTCCTGGCTCGAAAGTATGGCACTTTCCTTCAGCGGGATCGACCTGGGCTTCCTTCACCTGTTGATGGAAACTAGAAATGCATTTGGTTAGTGCAATGCAATAACTCAACATATCTTCCTCCATTTTATGGATGTCCATTTGTTTAGCTGTTAAAGGTGCCGAAAAAGGCAATCTTTGTGGTCTTCCCATGACGATCTCGTGAGGCGACAATCCTGTAGTTCTGTTGGTAGCAGACCGCATTGTCATTAAAGCTATGGGTAACAAATCAACCCATTTAAGTCCAGTTTCTTTACACAGTTTTGCAAGCTTGTTTTTCAGCATCCCGTTATATCTTTCCACTAGTCCAGCCGACTGTGGATGATAACTGCAATGGAGGTGCTGGTTAATCTGTAAGGCTTTGCATAGTTCCTTAATCACTGTTCCCGTAAAATGGGACCCATTGTCACTTGACAGTTTTGCTGGTATCCCAAAGCAAGGCACAATGTCTTTCAATAAACATTTAGCAACAGTGGTGGCATCACTCTTTCTACAAGGAAACGCTTCAATCCATCTTGAAAACATATCAATAATAACTAATACATATTTAAAGCTCATACATACAGGTAGTTCAATAAAATCCATTTGCAAGTGTACAAAAGGGCCCATGGGGTTTGGGTGGGATGCGGGCTGTACCTTCTTTATTTTCCCTGCATTCATGGTCTGGCAGATAGTACAATTTTCACATATTTGTTTTGCCAACTTTGAGATTCCTGGTGCATACCAGGTCTTGGGGATATAATCCGCCATCCCCCCTTTGCCCGCATGGGTGAATTTATGAACACATCGGGCAATTGGTGATAGTAATGATTTGGGTGCCACCATGCGGCCGTCATGATGAACCCATAAGCCGTCAGTGTTTTTTAAAACAATGATTAACAACCCATTCCTTTACTTCATCAGAACTGGCCCTATCTTGATGGGTCAGCACATCATCTAAGGACGGGGGCTGCGGTATCTCTGGCTTTTCCCTAACAGGGAAGGCTGAAACTTGTCGTTCAGTACTTGATGTAGCTACTGACTTAGCAGCGCTATCTGCAGCAGCGTTTCCAAGCGCAACCTTGTCCAAATGCCCCGTGTGCGCTTGGCACTTAATAATTGCAATCTGTTTACGTCTCTGAATAGCTAGTAAAAGATTTTGCACTTCTTGTGCATTTTTAATCTGGGTTCCTGAGGAAGTCAGGTAACCGCGAATTTTCCAAATTTGTCATGCTCATGTATTCATTGTCTACAATAACCAGTCATTCCTAGAAAATGCTTCATTTCTCTTTTAGTTTTTGGCAACGATGTGTTGCAAACAACCTTTATTCTATCCGGCGTTAACTCCCTGTTTTAACAATGATTCCATCACTGGCTCAATTCCTTTTTCTGCTTTCTCTGACAATGGATACTGTGACCTTTTGGGTAATGGTGCAGCTGGATTAATTGTAACTTTATAGGGCTGTGCAGTCTAATAGTTAGGAGGTATTTTAAATCTTGTCCTGTTTTGTCATAGCAGGCTGTGCAGTGCAATTTTGAATGCCATTTCCCTAGTTTCAGGGATTCCTGGTATTGTTTAATGGAGCTTGTAACGAATCCCCACGCTCCTAACAGACTGACAAGTTTGGGACTCAAACTTGGGTCGGCAATTTCCCATGCGTAAAGAACAGGGTGTTTTATTTCTGTTACTGGGTACGCATATGCCTTATCTACTTGGATTTCTACCGTTACTCCTGATGGGGAGCAAATGATTGTAGCATTCATTTTGCACAGCAAGTCTCTTCCACATAAATTCATAGAGACATCTCCTGATAACAGAAAGGAGTGTTCTTCCTCAAATTCTTCTACTTTTACTGTGAGGGGAGTCAATTGATTCAAGCATTGTAGTATTCCAGCCAATCCAGCTATCGGAGTCTTTTTCCCATTAATAGGCATTCCTTCAGAATATCCTTTCCCTAACACCGAAAAGGTTGCTCCTGTATCTACTAAAATGACATAGGTCTCCCAGCTATTTGCATTTTAATTTCAAGTTCGCTGTGTGAATTTAAAGAAACAACCGGCATTTGGTGGTCTGTGGCGCCTGGGGCTGCTGGTGTCAGTCAGTAATTCTAATCTCTATTTCTCCTAAATCCCTGTCCGTTTGTAGGGTAACCTCCTGACTGGTCCGAAAAAGGGTTATGGACAGTGAAATTAGGACCTTTATTCTCTAACGGAGGTCCATTATTGGAGGTTTGGTTCTGACAATTTTTCGCAGGGCATTGGTTTGCCCAATGTCCGGGTTGTCCGCAATTGTAACAATTACCAGATCGTCCATACCCTCTTATTCTACCACGTCTTCCTCTATATTCCCCTCTATTCATCCTTCTATAGTTACCTTGTTATCCTACCATAATAGAGGAGAAAGGTATTTCTTCGGGGTAATTTTTTTTTTTTTTTTGACTCAACAAACATAGAGGCAGTCTTTTTATCTGGCTGTTCTCTATTTCTCTCTTGTCCGTTAAACATTCCTTGAGGCAAGTAATTCTTTCTATGTTAAATGAACCATCTGCGGGAAAGGGTCTAGTCTTATTTACAGTCCATTTGGACCAATTTGGTAGGTGATCAATGGATGATTGACCAGTTCTTTAACATAAAGGCTGCTGGCGTGCCTTTCTCGGGTGGCTTACTGGCGCTAGCACTCATTTTAGCAGTTTAAATGGTTCACTTAAAACAATCTAAACTCCCGTGACAATCCATGATCTGCGTTGTACGCCCCTACAGATCAGATTAATAAACTATACATACATATAAAACTCGAGGGTTCTCAACCCTCGTGAAAGGTATTTCTAACTGGGGAAAATACTGAATCCACAATAGCTTAGTGGATCATGTAAAAGACATCACTATTTTCTCAACCATACATTCCGCCGCGGGACTCACTTCCCCGGCTTGGGTCTTTTCCAACCCCTTCTGCAGTTTTTTTTTCAGCTTAAATATTTTAGTTAAAACATACAACAATTCCGTAACACTCTATGATCTGCGTGGGACGCCCCTACAGATCAGACATGACTAAACATTAATACATATAACAATAAACAATAAACAATACACTTGTTAAACAACAACCAAAGTGTTACTAAATCCCCAACCTATGCAGCCTTACTGGACAAAGCTGCAAAGTTGATTGATAATAACAAGTAGTTAAATACTCACTCTCATAAACATTAAAATTGACACTGTGTTTCAGACAACCGCCCACTCTTCTCTCTTTTTTTTACCCTATTCCCTTTAGCCAAATCTTTAGCAAAAAGGGCCTTCAATTTGTCCCAGCTAACTTCAAGCTCTTCTCTCCTTCTACCCTACTCCCTTTAGCCAAATCTTTAGCAAAAAGGGCCTTCAATTTGTCCCAGCTAACTTCAAGCTGGAACCTTGCTAGTTCAATTTCCAGTAAATCGCTAGCTCCTTAGTTAATCAAATTCCTGACTTAACCTTCTCTCTCAGCAAGCTGGAACCTTGCTAGTTCAATTTCCAATAAATCGCTAGCTCCTTAGTTAATCAAATTCCTGACTTAACCTTCTCTCTCTGGTACCTTTATACAGTCCTTTTCTGCACGATCCTGTTCGCGGGGCGTCAGCGCCTCATGGCTGGTCCTCTGTTCCGTTTCTGAAAGGGAAGCAGTCACAACGGCAGTTTAACCTCCGAACCTTGTGAGTCAATTACCCGATGGCAGTACTGTCCAATGGAATAAACAGACTATGCGCAGCTATGCTCCTGGCAGGGAAAGTCCCAAAAATGTGGCAAAACACCACCTTCGGCCGATGGGATTTTCCCAACCGAGCAACGTACTCGGCGTCTGTTAACTCCCCAATTGGTACAGCAAGCCATCTCGGTGGAACCTCCAAATTGTAGAAGTGCCTTACTTCTTAGCTCTGGGTAATGACTCAATACACACTTGGATTCGTCAGACGGACAGGCCTTTTATTTTACTTCCTTGCAAGGGGAATCAGCACCTCCACTCAAGGGGTGAGGCTACTATTCCAATGATACAGTGTAAACGTTCTATATTTATACAGTGTAACAAACAAGTTTGATTGAAATCCCTTTGTTCCTCTATCAGGATACATTTTAGATTAATCATCAGGTAGAAATAACATATTGACAGAAGGATCCTGGACACATAAGTCAACCGTTAATCTATAACAGGGCATGAATCGTGTAACCGGAGGTCCTCTTTAATCATATATATAGGGAGGCTAGCTTTGCTTTCGGTCACAAGTTATCAGGTCATTGGTACATCAAAGAAACTCATTATTTCACTTCTACATTCTCATTAGGTGGGCAGGCATCTGTTCCTGGCTGCAGTCCGAGTACTTACAATAGCTCTAGTTACACATCGACACTTGCCCAGTGTCAAGTCTGAAAACTTTTACCCAGCAAGCACTTGAAATTAACCCCTTATATCATGTAGATTTCCTCAGGTGTGCCAATCCAACTGTATTTTCCTGAGCCATTCGCGTCCCAGCAATGGTTGTCCTCCATTTTTCAGTACATAGAGGTTCAATTGCGGTATTTTTTTTTCTTTGTATGTCACTGTCACCTTTATTTTACCTTTGGGGCACACTCTTTGTCCTGTGTATGTCTTTAACAGTATTTTAGTTGGCCTTAGCGGTATGTGTGAAAACAGTCGTTTGTAGTCATGTACAGAGATCACTGTTAAAGCTGAGCCTGTGTCCAACTCCATTTTCAGCCTAACTCCTGCCACTTCTGGAGTAATCCATATTATTCTGTGATCCTCTGTCTCTTTCACACTGTGTAGTTTCAGACAAGCCAAATCCTCTTCCTCTGAGTCTGTGTCACTTTTTTTTATCTGAACTGTTTCCAGTCACGTGGTGTACCTTCTTGTATCTTTCTTTGAAAGGTTTCTTGTTTTCAGTCACTTGATGTACCTTCTTGTTACTCTGTATTGTATCAGTTTTCTGCTTCTTATTTGCTTTGCAGACTCTTTCAATGTGCCCTTGTCTGCCACATTGTCTGCAGTCTTTGGCCTAGAAATTCACTAGCCTTAGCGCCGCTTTTGAGGCGCTAGAGGGACTAGCGCCAGAGTTATGGCCAGTTGAAAAATTCCCTGGGGCCCTAAAGCGGCGTTGCACCGGTAGCGCTGCGCCGGCACCGATGACGTCATCGGTGTGCGCAGCGTCCCGGTTGCCATGCCGACGGGCCCCAGCGCCGAAATTCAGTTGCGGCCGCCTCGCCCGTGGCAGCTGCAACTAAGACCTAAGACTCTGGCAACAGAGTCCAACATGTGTTTGCGCCGGCGCATTAAAGGCCCCGCGGCGGCCGGCCGCTTTCCCGCCGGCCGCCTGCCCGCAGCTCCCTCCCCGGACTTCTCCCCCCCCCCCCGGAACAGATGCAAGCCCGGCACTTGTCCGAGGTGCCGGGCTCATTTTTAAACAGATTTGCGCGGGCCACGGCCGGGTGCAGGCAGCTCCTCCTTAACGGAAGGAGGAGGCCTGCACTTCCCCAGCCTGCCGCACCGCATCGGGTGCCGCAGCGCCAGAATTGCGGCGCTAAACGGCAGTTAGCGCCCTTTTCCAGGCGCTAAGACCCTTCAGTAGCGCCGGCAGCCGTTTGGGCGCGGCGCTACTGAATTTTTGCCGCGCGCAGGGGGACTTCGCGCCAGCACTAACTTCCAGCGCTAAAGCCCTGGCTAAGCCAAAACCCAATTTCTAGGCCTTTGTCTTTAAACCAACAGTCATTGTGGTCATGTGACATTTTGCCACAGCGATAACACTTCTTTTCTTGTTTCAGTGACATTTTATAAGTTGAATATTCCAGGGATTTTTGTTGAATTTCTAAAGCGCCACGTGCTGCTGCTTCCATTGATATTGCGATACTCAGAGCCTTCTCCAGTGTGAGGTCTTTTTCAGACAGGAGCTTCTTTTGTGTGCTTTCACTTTGCATACCACACACAAATCTGTCCCTCAATGCGTCTGATAAGCCCACTCCAAATTGGCAATGTTCTGATAATTTGCACAACTTTGCCAAATATTCAGAAATGCTTTCATTTTTGCTCTGGTTCCGTTTATGGAATTTTAATCTTTCAGCTATGTGCAGTGGTTTGGGGCTTAAATGGTCTTGGAGTGTGTCCACTATTTGTTTGAATGTTTTGTTTGCTGGCTTTTCAGGGGTTAATAAACTATGTAGCAGCCCATATGTCTTTGCGCCCATAACACTCAGCAAAACAGTGGCTTTCTTTTCTACCCCACTCAGTTAGCCTCACAGTAAAACTCCACTCTTTCAATGTAAGTTGCCCAGTCTTCAATGCTGCTATCAAATGCTGCAATAGTGCCAATCATCGCCATTTTTTTTTCCAAACCCATTTTTCTTTCTTTACTAGTTAGCTAGCATCATGCAAGTCACTGTGCACTTTTCACTTGACTTACGTATCCCCTGCCTAGCTTAGCAAGCGTGCTCCATTTTCTCTGCCTCCTCGCTCCTTTCTTCCAAGTTTCGGTGTCCTCTGGATGCGATGCCAGAATAGGAAGACGTAGGTTCATAATTCTCGTCGCCAATTTGTTGTGTTTGTACCGCTATACACAACTACATAAAATAATAAAGCAGCAGAGACTGAGAGTAACTTCAAGTGATCTTTACTGGTTAACTGGAACTTCGGCACTGACTATACAAATCGATACGCATCTGTTATATACGCTCGCAACTAAGGATGTACATCCGCAAAACAAAGTAGTCCCTTCAATGTTGTATGCATTACAGGGGGAAAGAGTTTTTCCTGGAGGTAGCAGCCAGCGGGGACAGCCTGAGTGCTGTGCTGCTCCAAGAGCGGCACGGCCGGCTGCGGCTGGTGGTCTACTCCTCCCGGATACTCACAGATGTGGAAAGGAGCTATTCCAATTTTCAGCGGCATCTTTCGGCCACACATTGGGCTGTGAAAATATCATTGATCTTCACAAGCACCTCGCCCATCACCCCCCTCACCCACCACACACCCACCCAGATGCTTCTGGATGGGAGGATCAAGGATGGGACAGTGAGCAGTGCCCGCATTGCCCGCTGGGCCTTGCTCCTCTCACAGATGGATCTGAAGGTGAAGGGTCTTTGTGAGCCAAAGCTCGCAGCCAACATGATATATCCTGGAACAGCCCATCAGTGTTCCATTGAAGGGGTTTGGGAAGTAAACATAGATTTACGGGCCGGGATACATCCCACGGGCCGCGAGATCTATGTAGACGGTTCCAGCACGGTATCTGCTGGTGAGCGTCTCATGGGGTGTGGAGTTTACGACCCAGCGGCAAACATTGCCCTGGCGATTAAGCTCCCCAGCACCATGAGTGCCCAGCAGGCTGAACTGTCCGCGGTGATGTATGTCGTTACACACCCCGAAATCTTCCCCACCCACTATATGATTTGCTCGGACAACATGTTTACGTGCAAGTCATGTATGGAGTATCTGGCCATCTGGTCCCGCCGCGGATATACCTCTGCTGATGGGAGACCCCTCACAGTAAAGCCCCTGCTGGAAAATATCCTGGCAGCAGTGGGGGAGGAAGGCGAGGTTTTCATCCACAAGGTGAGGGCCCATTCCTCCACAGATCCCCACAGCCAAGGCAAGCAGCAGGCTGACTTGCTCGCCAAGGAGGGTGCCCGCACAGGCACTTTCTGGGACCCCTATGAGTCTAGACCCATGGCGGCGGTCAGAGGTAGGGACGGGACCCAAGGGAGTGTAGCGGTAGCGTTAGCCTCGGACCTGAAGATGGTCCAAGCCCAAGACCCCGTCCTCAAAGCAGTCCTCAGCGCTGTAGCTGAGGGAAAGGGAGTAGAGGGTCCGTACGGCACAGCGACACTCTCCGTTAAAGAGGGCATGCTGTTCCGGGGGGAACAGTGGGTTGTGACGCAGCAGCACCGGAGGGAATTCCTTCAACTGGCCCATGAGGGTCCAGGAGCGGGACACCCCGGGCCTGAGACCACCTGGCAATGGGTGAAACAGGCGGGATGGTGGCCGGGACTCAGGGACGATGTCCGCGAGTTCTGTGCAGGCTGTCTTGTGTACGCTGCAAATAACCCTGACCCCCACAAAAGGAAGGTACCTATGGGACACGTCAGGAGGGTAGAGGGACCATGGCAGTCAATACAAGTTGACGACATCGGGCCCCTGCCCACCGCCCAGGGAGGCTATAAGTACTGCTTAGTCCTGGTGGATGTGTTTACTGTAAAGTCCGCGCCTTAATAATACACGGACTTCAGGAGAACAATTAAACAGGTATTTTACTGAACAGAGGGTACTCTTTTGTTTGGACCCAAAAAAAACCCCAAAACAAATTGGACTGTAAATTAACAAAAGTTCAACTAAAACTTAACAAATCAAATTAAAATTTGGTTTTCCGGGTTGATGATGCACTCCAGTCCCCGCGGCGCCCACCGGTCGCGGAAATACTCAAGCGTGCCGGCGGACACCACGTGCTCCATCTCCAGGGCTACCCGGACGTGAACATGGCCGCGGAAGAGAGGCAGGCAATCCGGCCGGACGACCCCCTCGACCGCCCGCTGCCTGGACCAATTGATGGCTCTTTTAGCCAGGCCCAGGAGCAGGCCTACAAGGAGGTCCTCCAACCTGCCCGCTCCCCTCCACACCGGGTGACCGTAGATCAAGAACGTGGGACTGAAGTGCAACCAAAAATCGAGGAGCAGCCCCTTCAAGTAGTGAAAGAGGGGCTGCAACCTCTCACACTCGACGTAAACGTGAAACACGGACTCCTCCAGGCCGCAAAAAATGCAGGCGGCCTGGGAGTCCGTGAACCTACTTAAAACCATATTGCACGGGACCGCTCCGTGCAACACCCTCCAGGCCAAGTCCCTGATGGAACAAGGGAGGACTCCCGCGTAGAGAGCCCTCCATTGGGGACCTCCGCTGGTCGGCAAGACGCCACGCCAAGGCGTGTCCGGACGGCAGACGAAGATGGCAAAGTGGAGCGTGTGCAGGAGCAGCCCGTACAGGAAACCCCTCCGCGCGGAATGAAAAGGCACAGAGGGTATTTCCTCGAGACGGCTCAAGTTGTGAGGCGCCGGCTCCCGAGGGGAGTTTCGGGGCCAGGCGCCGATGAGGAATTCCGTCCGAACGGGGGTAAGCTCGGACGGGATCGCCCCATGTGCTTGAGCCGCCTCGATACACCTAGTGGAGCCGGGGCCCAGTGCCACTTTCACCGACTCGATGGCTTCGACCGCGAGCCGGACGTTTGCCCAGGACAGGCGCCGCGCCAGCTCCTCCGGCGCCATCCAGCCCGCTCCTCCGCCATCGAGTAGGTCCCCGACTCTGGTCACCTTGCCAGGCACAGCCCTGCCCTCCGCCAGCCGCCCGAACCCGCGGTCGTGGAGGTGCGGATTCCTGAGCAGCGGCTCCCGAAGGAGAGCCGCCGCTCCTGACGGGGGAGAGCTCCGCCTGGAAGCAACGTAGTTCCAAACCCATAGCAGTTCCTGGTAGAAGACAGGCAGCTCCCGCAGGCCGGCGCGCCTGCAGCCCACTTTCACAAACAGGAGCTGCGTGTCGTAATTGATGCCGTGCAGCTGGCGGAAGAAATACGTCACCAGCGCACACCATCTCGGAGGATTCTCGACGTACAGGTATCTCTGCAGCGTCTGAAGGCGGAAAGTCGCAGCCTGGGTGCGAAGGCACACCAGCGCCTGACCGCCCTCCCTAAGCGGGAGACTCAGAACAACGGCAGAGACCCAGTGCTTCCTTTTGTCCCAGAAGAAGTCGACAAACGCAGGGGGAGGCATCAAAGTGACCAACCGGTACCACAACATGGCGGCCACCAGCGGGTTTATGACCAGCGCTCGACCCCTGTAGGACAACACTCGGAGCAGTCCTGTCCAGCGTCATAGGCAAGCGGTGACTTTGGCCTCCAACTCTTGCCAGTTCACCGGCCAGGCGTCCTTGGCAGGGCTAAGGTAGACTCCCAAATAGAGGAGGTGCGTGGTGCTCCAGGCAAAAGGCCTGAACTCCTCCGGCAGGGAGTCCACCCGCCACTGACCCACCAGGAGTCCGGAACATTTCTCCCAGTTGATCTTGGCGGAGGATGCGTCCGAGTAAATCTGCTGGCATTCCCGCATCCTCCGCAAGTCAGCGGGATCCGTGACCGTGAGGAGCACGTCATCGGCGTAAGCCGAGAGGACCACCTCCACGCCCGGCCCTTGCAGAGCCAGTCCCGTCAACCTCTTCCGCAAGAGTCGCAGGAAAGGCTCCATGCAAATGGCGTATAACTGACCGGACATGGGGCTTCCCTGATGCAGCGGCCTCCCGAAGCGAAGGGGCGCCATCAAGGACCCATTAACTTTAATCAGACACTCCGCGGCGGCGTACAGAAGTCGGATCCGGGCGACGAAATGCGTCCCGAACCCGAATGCGCGCAGAGTCCCGAAGAGATACTCGTGATCCACCCTGTCGAATGCCTTCTCCTGATCCAGGGGAAGGAAGGCGCAAGACAGACCAGCCCTCTGGGAGTGGTGGACCAGGTCCCGGAGCAGATGGATGTTATCGTGGATGGTCCGGCCCGGGACCGTGCAGGACTGGTCGGGGTGGATCATGTGGGCCAGCACGGTGCCAAGGCGAGCAGACATGGCCCTGGCAAAGATTTTATAGTCCGTGCTGAGGAGGGAGACCGGGCGCCAGTTCTTAAGGAGGCGGAGATCACCCTTCTTAGGCAGCAGGACAATGACCGCCCTGCGCCAAGAGAGGGGCATCAACCCAGTCGCCAAACTTTCCCCCAGGACCCGCGTGTAGTCGCCCCCCAAGACGTCCCAGAACGCCCTGTGGAACTCCACGGCCAGCCTGTCCAGCCCCGGGGACTTTCCCCTGGAGAGCTGGCGGAGGCCGCCGGTCAGCTCCGCCAGGCTTAGCGGAGCATCCAATTTTTCGGCGCCCTCCGGGCTGACCTTCGGCAGGTCCTCCCACAAAACTCTGCGCGCATCCTCGCTGGACGGATCCGGAGAGAACAGAGCCCCGTAATAGGCGCGGGTCTCCGCGCTGATTCCCTCCGGATCCGAGACCAGAGATCCGTCGTCGGCCAGCAGCCCCAAGAGCTGCTTACGGACCCCCTCGTCTTTTTTCCAGCGAGTAGAAGAAGGGGGAGCCGCGGTCCACGTCCCGCAGGAGCTGGATCCGCGACCTCACGTACGCGCCTCGCGACCTGACGAGCTGCAGGTCCTTCAGCGCGCCTTTCTTCTCTTCGTACACCTTCCGCAGGGCCGGGTCCTCGACGACCTGACCAAGACGGGACTCCAGGTCGAGCACCTCCTTCTCCAACCGCCCGACCCAGGCTTCCCGCCTCTTGGTCGACCCCTTCGCGTACTCCTGACAGAAGAGACAGACGTGAGCCTTGCCCACGTCCCACCATAGCCTCAAGGAGGGGAAGCCCCCCCGCTTCCTTCTCCAGTCGGCCCAGAACCGACGAAACGAATCCCGGAACCGCGCGTCCTCCAGCAGCAGGTTGTTAAAATGCCAGTACGTGGACCCCCCCCATGCGCGCATCGGAACGAGCTCTGCCCACACCAGGTGGTGGTCCGTGCACAGCACCAGCCGCATGGAAGCCGCTGGAACGCAGGAGACGTACGCCCGGGAAATGTAGAGGCGGTCGATTCTGGACCTTCCTCCCCCAGACCTCACTCTAGTGAAGGCGCTGGAGTCGGGGTGGAAATTTCGCCAGACGTCCACCAAGTCGAAGGACCCGACCAGATCCCTCAACTTCTCCATCGCCGCCGGGCTTCGCGGGGGACCCGAACGGTCCCTCGCCTCGAGGGTGCAGTTAAAATTCCCCCCGAGGATGACGCACTCGCCCGCATCGACGGAGCCCAAAAGAGCGGACACTTCTTCGAAGAAGCGCACTTGCTGTGCACCGGTCTGAGGGGCGTACACGTTCACTAGATGGAGCGGCACGCCCCCCAGGCGAACAGTGACCTGGAGCAAGCGGCCCGGCACGTGCTCCTTGACCCCCAAGATCTCCGGCTGAAAATGCGGGGCCAGCAAGATAGCCACCCCGCTGGAATTGTTGGAGAGGTGACTCATGCTGACCCCTCCTTGCCACTCCAGCAGCCACATGGCTTCGTCTCCCAGAATGGTGTGGGTTTCTTGCAGGAAGCACACCGCATACTTCCCGTCCCGAAGGACCGAGAAGTTATTGAGCTGGACGAACAGCTGGCGCCAGAAGGAGAAGACGTGGCGAAGGCTGGCCTCCTGGAAGCTGAGCGGGATGGGTGTGATCCCCGACCTCACCTCCCCAAGTTGGCATAAATGGGGGCGGAGGAGCTCATCAGGAACATAGGGCGGGACGTTAGAAATGACGATCCTCTGCGCGGTGGCCTCGAGAGGATCCACCGGCAGGAAGGTCCCGCCCACGGTGAGCCCCTTGGCGATGGCCAGGGACACCGCCTGCTCCGACCCCAGGAAGAACACAGCCTTCCCATACATTTTTGAGGCTGCAACGATGGCTGAGGGGCCGACAACCCCAGCCATGGCTTTAACGCAGGCCTCAATGGTCATAGTGGGGTGAGTGTAGCTCTTCACCCCAAGCTTTTTTGTCATAAGTTTAAAAGGTGACGGGGCAGCAGATGTAGCGGAAGCAGTTGTGGCTGTGGCTGCCACTCCCGCATAAGCCCTGGCTGGCCCCGCCACCGGCGAAGATGCAGTCGCCATTATGGGGTGTTTTTATAAGGGCTACACTCACCCCAAGTCACAGGCCTGAAGGTGTTAATGGCCTCAGGTATTTTTTTTTTGGTCCTCTATTGAGCAGAGGGAGCTGTTTAAAATGAAGGCACCCCTCTCCCCTTATTGATTGAAATTGGGAGAGGGGCCTTCTCCTCTCTGCTCAATAGGCAATTAATCAATAAAGATGAAATGAAATTGAAGTGCCGAGAGAAAGAGGCAGAGCGAGACAAAGAGAGAGAGAGAGGGGGGGCTGGGAAGGAGGGAGGCCGCAAGGGCAGGGTTGCCACTCAGGATGGTGGGTGGGTGGGTGTTGGCAGGGCTGCACTCTCCGATGGAAAATTAAAAGTCTTTGATGGTGGTGGTCTTCTGGCAGGGGGAGAAAATGTCTTCACCTGGGAAAGCTGGAGATGCCCCAGGCTCAGTCCCACACCAGGTCTTAACGATGTAATTAATGAAATTTGGACTTCACCTAGGCAGCTCCAGCTGTCCCAGGTCAGGCAATAGAAGGGTTGCTTATTAGTGGTGTGTGTGGCCTAGTTTTTAACAAGAGCCACACACACACACAGACACCCCTTGATGATCCGGCCTTGTTTCTTCTTTTCTCCCACCACCTAAAATACAAAGTCTTTGAGAGAGTGCCCCAAATAACACCCACCTGTAGATATTCAGAAAGATGTTCTCCTTCCCTCCTTCCAAACAGTTGGTTGTTTTCTGTTGATGGTGGTTTCTCACCCCTCTCTCCCTCTCCTGAAGTGGAGGCCAATTTGGGGAGGCAGTGATAGGAAAGGCTTCTCCCCTGGTTGATGTTGTTGCTGGCCTCCTTTCTCCTTCTCCTCCTCTGTCCTCTCTCTCCCGGCACCCCTGTTGATGTGATGATGATGGTGGAGGTGGTGGTGGTGGCCTATCATTGTCCTCCTCTCCCTGGTCAGGAGACCACCACTTTCCACTCTCCACTCTCCTGGTTTGGCTGCTCCTTCTCCTCCTGCTGACTGAGGCAGCTGCACAGCCAGAAATGCTGAGACAGAGGGTAACGTCAGACTGACGTACAGAAGCCTGCTAGGGCCTTCTATACAGGGGTGGTCACTGCCGGTACTGCAGTATAAAATCAGTTCTTCTCTTAATGGTACATACACAACAATTCCTCCCCTTTTAGATAAACAGTACATAACATGCATTTAACAACTAAATAATAACTAATTACAATTACAATTTTCTCGGTACTATATACATCAACTGAAATAATAATTTATAAGTTCAGCCTTTGAGGAGGCTTCCTAATCCTGACTGGATAACGCCTTTCTCGAGTATCCTGTTCTTGCGGTGGAGTCGATTCTGGCTCATTGTCATTGGTTGGTTTGTCAGCTTCCAATACCACTGCTTCTGAGGTAGACGCAATCTGTACTTCGGGCTCATTACCAGGTGCACATGCTCGTGGTATAGGTTTGGCTTGTTCCTGTGACTCTAGAATCTGGTCAGCATGGCGTCTCACGATGCTCTCTCCAACGTCCACTGTGTACATTAGTGGTCCCTGCTGTGTGCATATCGTTCCTGGCTGCCATTTTTCTGTTCGGTAGTCGCGGGCCAAGACTGGTTGTCCTATCTTGAAGCTCCTGGTTGGTTTCTCGTTGATGTGCTGGAATTGCTTATCCTCAACATCTTGTTTTATGTTTGGTTTGAGCAAATCCAGGCGACATCTTAGCCTTCGGTTGAAGAACATTATGGCTGGAGCTTGGTTGGTGACTGCATGTGTCGCATTCCGGTAAGCAAACAAGAAATTATCTACCTTGTGTTGTAGTGGTATGTCGTCGGTATACATCGCCTTTATTGCCTTTTTAAAGGACTGAACAAACCTTTCAGCCAATCCATTTGTGGCTGGGTGATATGAGGCAGATGTGTAATGTTTCACCCCATTATTCCTCAGAAACCTCCGGAAATCCTCGGACACAAACTGTGGCCCATTGTCGGAGCAAATCTGTTCTGGCAAGCCATTCCTGGCGAAGATGGTCCGTAGGACTGCAATAGTTTTCTCTGTGGTGGTGGAGGACATTTTGATGACCTCTGGTCATTTCGAATGGGCGTCTGTTAGATCCGTGTGTTAATGGAGACACGGAATGCAGGAGTTGATTTAACAAGTGTTTACTGAACAAAGTCTGGAGGTGAACTAACTACACAAGACGCTACACAGGCTTATATACCCGAGTGGTCACTACTGGTACTACAGTATACAGGGGCTTCAAAAACATAGTTCCTCTTAAAGGTACATACACTACAATTCCTCCCCTTTTAGATAAATAGTACATAACATTTTAAGTAATCATTAAATAACATTTTTACAAGAACAATAATATACACATTTGCTGAAGTTAATCAATTACAAATTCAGTCTCTCTGGAGGCTTCCTGACTCGGTCCGGATAACGCCTCGGTGGTGTAGTAGGTTCTTTTGGCAAGGTCGATCCGGCTTCAATGCCAGTGTCAGGTTCATCTGGTTCCAGTATCACCGGATCGGAGGTAGATACTATGGGTATCTCTACTTCATCACTAGGCGTATAGAGTTGTGGTGTAGGTTGTCCTTTTTCGGATGACTCTATGATCTGGTCAGCATGGCGCCTTATTATGCTTTCTCCAATGTCCACGGTATGCATCAGCGGTCCTAGTCGTGTGCAAATAGTTCCAGGCTGCCATTTCTCGGTACGGTAGTCCCGGGCCAAAACTGGTTGACCTATCTGGAAGGTTCTAGTTGGCCTTTCATTCATGCTTTGAAATTGCCGGTTCTCTACGTCCCTTCTGACGTTTGGCTGGTCCAAATCCGGCCGGCATCTTAGGCTTCTATTGAAAAACATCATGGCGGGGGTTTGGTTTGTAACCACATGTGTTGCATTCCTGTACGCAAACACGAAGTTATCTACCTTATGTTGTAGATTTATGTCTTCATTACCCATGGCCTTTATGGCCTTCTTGAAGGGCTGGACAAGCCTTTCAGCCAATCCATTGGTGGTGGGATGGTATGGGGCGGACGTGTAGTGCTTAACCCCATTGTTTTTTAAGAACTTCCTCAATTCTTTGGATACAAATTGCGGTCCATTATCAGAACAGATCTGTTCAGGCAGCCCATTCCTGGCGAATATGGTCCTTAATACTGTGATGGTTTTTTCCGTGGTGGTGGAGGACATCTTTATTACCTCCGGCCACTTGGAGTGTGCATCCACCGCGATTAAGAACATTGAGTCCATAAATGGACCAGCAAAGTCGATATGTACCCTTTGCCATGGAGATGAGGGCCACTCCCATGGATGTAGAGGGGCTTGTGGTAGGGCGTTTTGGACCTTCTGGCATCCTAGACAGCTCTTGGCCATTTCTTCGATGTCTCCATCGATACCTGGCCACCACACAAACGCTCTGGCTAAGTTCTTCATTTTCACTCCACCCAGATGCCCCTCTTGAAGCTCCTTTAGCACTCTATCCTTGAGTTTGGGTGGAATCACCACTCTGGATCCACACATCAAGGTTCCTCGGCACACTGACAGCTGTTCTCTTCTTTGCGAGAATGCTGGCAACAGTGGTTCGCCATGTGCTGGCCATCCCTTCACTGTTAAATCGTAGACTCATGAGAGAGTCGGGTCATTTCGCGTTTCCTTTTCAATGGTAGAATTTGTCACCGGTAGACATTCCACTATGGTTGAGTGGAACATCTCCACTGGGTCAACTGTTGGCGCCTCTTCCACTGTTGGCAACGGTAGGCGCGATAACCCGTCAGCATTCCCATGCTGTTTTGTTCCTTTGTATTCTATGTCATATTGGTGTGCCCCTAGGAAAAGGGACCACCTCTGTAGCCTTTGCGCTGTCATAATGGGAACGCCCTTTTTAGGGTTGAATATGGAGACGAGGGGTTGATGGTCAGTCAACAAGGTAAATTTTGTCCGTGTAGGTAATGGTTGAATTTCTTCACCCCCCACACCAGGCTGAGTGCCTCCCTGTCGATCTGGGCATAGTTACGCTCAGCTGAGTTCAATGAGCGTGACGCAAAAGCTATCGGCCGCTCCGAGCCATAAGGGAATCTATGCGATAATACCGCTCCCACGCCGTAAGGGGATGCATCGCACGCCAGTCTGATTGGCAGTGATGGGTTGTAATGAGCCAACACTTCCCTGGACGTGATCAAGCCTTTGCATTTATGGAAGGCACGTTTACAGTCTTCGCTCCATTTCCAAACTACTCCCGTTTGTAGCAGTGCGTTAAGAGGGTGCAGAACCGTCGACAAGTTTGGTAAAAATTTATGATAGCAATTTACTAATCCCAGGAACGACCTTAATTGTGAGACATTTTCAGGCGCTGGGGCCTTTAAGACCACTTCAATTTTTTCAGGTGACTTATGCAACCCTTCTTCGTTAATGACATTGCCACAATATGATATTTGTTTCTGGAAAAATTCGCACTTGGGGCAATTTGCTCGCAGGCCCTGTTCTCTCAGCCTCGTGAGCACCTGCTCCAAGTTGGCAAGGTGCTCGTTGTCATTTTCTCCTGTTACAAGGATGTCGTCTAGGTAGCATTGAGTCCCCGGAATCCCTTGCAGGACTTGCTCCATAGCTCTTTGCCAGATAGCCGGAGCTGATGCCACTCCGAAAACCAGTCGATTGTACTGGTACAGGCCTTTGTGTGTGTTTATCGTGAGATACTTTTTAGAGGCCTCCTCAACCTCCATCTGTAGATATGCCTGTGCTAAGTCAATTTTGGTGAAACGTTTCCCTCCGGATAGTGAGGCGAAAATATCTTCTATCCTCGGAAGAGGATACTGTACCGTGTGAAGAATTGGGTTTACAGTCACCTTGAAGTCCCCACAGATGCGAACTTTTCTCTGTTCTTCAGATTTATCATTATTCAACGTTTTCTTCATGACCGGGACGATGGGTGTTGCCCACTCGCTCCAATCTACCTTGGATAACACGCCTGCTTTTTCCAAATTCTCCAGCTCTGCCTCGACGGCTGGACGAATTGCGTATGGCACCGGCCTTGCCTTAAAAAACTTGGGAATTGCCGCATCTTCCACTTTTATTGAGGCGGTGGCACCTTTCAGGGTTCCTAGTTCCTGTTGAAACACTTCTTTGGCGTTAGCCAAGATTTCTTTTAATCGTCCAGGTATGACGTCATCATCGTTTTTTTTCTTACTGGTCACCGTCAGTGCCTGAATGGAGTGCCAGTCTAAACGTATCTTTCTGGTCCATTCACGTCCCAACAACGGTGGACCACCATCTTGCAGAACGTATAAATACAACTTCTGTATTTCCTTGCCGTTGTATACAACAGGCACCCTTATTTTCCCTCTGGGGTATACTTTCTGCCCCGTATATGTCTTCAAGATAATGGATGTGTCTTTCAAAGGTATATGCGGAAATAGCCGCTCATAATCCCGTCGTTTTATGACGGTCAGAGCTGATCCTGTATCTAGCTCCATTTTGACTGGGGACCCCGCTATCGTGAGGGTATCCCAAATGGTCTGGTAATCTTCTTTGGCAATTACATTATGTAATTTGAGACAGCTTAGTCTCTTGTTTCCGAAGTCGCTATCGCTCTTCTGGTCTTCGGAGCTACTGTCCATCATCATTTGTACCTTTCTGTACTTTTCCTTATTGACCTTTTTACTGTCAGCGGATTTCTTTCCAGATCTGCATACACGTGCAATGTGTCCCATCTTTCCGCATTGCCTGCATGCTTTGTCCTTGAACCAGCAGTCCTTCTGGTCATGGGTGGATCTGCCGCAGCGATAACATCTCTCGAAACCCCGTGTCATTTCATGGGTGCCGAAGTCTTGTGGCTTTTGCTGTATCTCTGCAGCTCCTCTTGCTGCTACTTCGTATGATACAGCCACACTGAAAGCCTTGTCCAGTGTCAAATCTTTCTCAGAAAGTAGTCTTTTCTGTGTTCCTTCACTTAGGAGACCGCAGACGAATTTGTCTCATAGAGAATCTGCCAGTCCTGCCCCGAATTTGCAGTGCTTTGACAGCTTTCGTAATTCGGTGAGGTAATCAGCGTTACTTTCATTCTTGTGCTGGTTCCTCCTGAAGAATTTGAATTGTTCCGCTATCAGCAGCGGTGTTGGGTTTAAGTGCTCCTGTAAGGTATCAACAATCTCCTTAAAATTCTTGTCCATCGGTTTGGCTGGAGTGATCAAGTTTCGTAACAGCCCGTATGTCCTTGCGCCCATCAGATTTAGAAGTACCGATGCCTTTTTATCATCCGCTACTTCATTCGCCTTGCAATATACCTCCACTCTTTCCACATATGTGGTCCAATCTTGTATATCACTATCGAAAGCAGTAATATTGCCAGTCTTCAGCATCTTGAAAATCTAAAATGGCGCTTCCCGCGCTTTTCCTCCGTCCCCGATGGATCAAAATGGCACCTCCCACGCTTTTCTTTCTTCCCCGCCGAGTTAAGATGGCGCCTCCCGCGCTTTCCCGCCGCTGCCGCTGCTGCCAACGCTGTTCTCCGCGGTTCCCGTTGCGACCTGCAGCTTTTCGCGGTATTTCTATTTTTTTTTTAATATGTCGCTTCAATAGTTTCTCCGTTACTTTGAGAACCGTTCCCATCGTGGAGTGGACCCTCTGGGACTTTCCCCTCCCTCTGCTCGGTCCGAACGCCGACCTGCTTTGCAGCACCGGCCACGCCCTGAGTGCTCCACCCTCTCTCTCTCTTTGCTTCTGCTTCCCGACTCGCTGCCCGGCCCCGTTGCAGAGCCACCCGATCGAGCTCTAGCCCGCCGCAGCCCAGGAAGGATCAGTGCACTACCTGCCACCAGCCCGTTTAGCTGGTGAAACCACAGTTTTTTTTTCTTGCTTCTGGCTTCGACCTTCGTCTGAGGAATCGATCCCCTTGAGGTGCTGCCGAATTGCAGGTAAGTTCGTTTCTAACTCGTCGCCACTGTTAGATCCATGTGTTAATGGAGACACGGAATGCAGGAGTTGACTTAACAAGTGTTTACTGAACAAAGTCTGGAGGTGAACTAACTACACAAGACGCTACACAGGCTTATATACCCGAGTGGCCACTACTGGCACTACAGTATACAGGAGCTGTAAAAAGTAATTCTGACTTAAAGGCACATACACTACAGCGTCCACGGCGATTAGAAACATTGAGTCCATAAATGGACCAGCGAAATCAATGTGTACCCGTTGCCATGGAGATGAGGGCCACTCCCATGGGTGTAGAGGGGCCTGTGGTGGTGCATTTTGGAATTTCTGGCATCCTGAGCAGCCCTTGGTCAGGTCCTCGATTTGTTTATCGATTCCCGGCCACCACACATAAGCCCTGGCTAGGCTTTTCATTTTTACCCCTCCCAGATGACCTTCATGAAGCTCATTGAGCACTCTGTCTCTCAACTTGGGTGGAATTACCACTCGGGATCCACACATCAAGGTCCCCCGGCACACTGACAGCTGTTCTCTCCTTGGCGAGAATGCTGGCAACAGTGAGTCGCCATGTGCTGGCCATCCCTTCACCGTCAAATCATAGACCCGAGAGAGTGTCGGGTCATTTCGGGTTTCCTTCTCTATACTTGAGTTTGTAACAGGCAGACATTCGACTATGGTCGCATGGAATATCTCAACAGGGTCCACTGCAGGTGCTTCCTCTACCGTAGGCAACGGTAGGTGCGACAGCCCATCAGCCTTTCCATGCTGCTTCGTACCCTTGTATTCTATGTCGTACTGATGTGCCCCTTGTTAGATCCGTGGTTCATTGGTAAATAATCACACGGATGCTGTACATTAACAAATAACAGGTCTTTACTGGAGGAGGGTAATCTCTAGACTGGGGTACCGAGGCATGCGCACAGCTTATATACCGGTGTGGTCACTGCCGGTACTACAGTATACAGGAGCTATAAAAAGTAGTTCTGACTTAAAGGCACATACACTACAATTCCTCCCTTTTTAGATTAATAATACCCCCTTAATATTCAAATAACAATTACATTTTTACAAGTACATTTAGTAACAAAAGTCCATTTATAGATTCAGTCTTTGGGGCGGCTTCCTGACCCTTTCGGGATAGCGCCTTTCCAGAGGTTCTTGTTCTTGGTGCAGAGGCGATTCTGACCCCTTTTCATCGGGTAGTTCATCGGGTTCCACTGCTACTGGGTCTGAAGTAGATGCTACCGGTATGTCGGGTTCATCCCCAGGTACTCGAGACATGGGGTTGACGCATTCCTGTGATGCTAAGATCTGATCGATGTGGCGTCTCACAACGTTCTCCCCGACATCCACTGTGTACATTAATGGCCCCTGCCTTGTGCATATAATTCCGGGTTGCCATTTCTCTGTTCGATAGTCACGGGCCAAGACTGGTTGTCCTACATTGAAGCTCCTTGTCGGCTTCTCATTGATGTGCTGGAATTGTTTGTCCTCAACATTTCTTCGCACATTTGGTCTGAGCAAGTCCAGACGAGATCTCAACCTTCGGTTAAAGAACATCATGGCCGGGGTCTGGTTGGTAACTGCATGTGTCGCGTTTCGGTAGGCTAATAAGAAATTTTCCAGCTTATGCTGTAGTGGAATTTCCTCATCGCTCATGGCCTTTATCGCCTTCTTAAAGGTTTGTACGAACCTCCCAAACAATCCATTGGTGGTTGGATGATATGGGGCGGATGTGTAATGCCTTACCCCATTCCTTTTCATGAATTTTTGGAACTCGTCGGACAGAAACTGTGGTCCATTATCAGAGCAGATCTGCTCTGGCAAACCGTTTCTGGCAAATATGGTCTGTAGGACTGCAATCGTTTTCTCTGTAGTGGTTGAAGACATCTTTATCACCTCAGGCCACTTTGAATGAGCATCCACTGTTATTAAGAACATTGAGTCCATGAATGGACCAGCGAAATCAATGTGCACCCGTTGCCATGGAGAGGAGGGCCGCTCCCATGGGTGTAGAGGGGCATGTGGTGGTGCATTTTGACCTTCTGGCATCCTAAGCAGCTCTTAGTTAGGTCTTCTATTTGTTGATCGATTCCCGGCCACCACACATAAGCCCTAGCAAGGCTTTTCATTTTCACTCCCCCCAGATGACCTTCATGTAACTCATTTAGCACTCTCTCCCTTAACTTGGGTGGAATCACCACTCTGGATCCACACATCACTGTCCCCTGGCATACTGACAGCTGTTCTCTTCTGGATGAGAATGCTGGCAACAGTGAGTCACCATGTGTTGGCCATCCCCTCACCGTCAATTCATATACCCGTGACAGCGTCGGATCATTGCGGGTCTCCTTCTCTATATCCGCGTTTGTTACTGGCAATCGTTCAATTATCGACGAATAAAATATCTCGATAGTGTCCACTGGTGGTGCTTCCTCCACCGTAGGCAGTGGCAGACGCGATAGCCCATCAGCGTTCCCATGCTGTTTCGTGCCTTTATTTTATATTTCATATTGATTCGCCCCTAGAAACAGGGACCATCTTTGTAACCGCTGTGCAGTCATTACTGGCACGCCCTTCTTAGGATTAAAGATGGAGACAAGTGGTTGGTGGTCAGTCAGCAAGGTGAACTTCTGCCCATGCAGATAGTGGTTGAATTTTTTTACTCCCCATAATAGGCTGAGGGCCTCCCTGTCAATATGGGCATAGTTGCGCTCGGCTGAGGTTAGTGACCGAGACGCAAAGGCTACTGGCCTCTCCAACCCATCTGGGAATTTGTGCGACAGCACCGCTCCAATGCCGTAGGGTGATGCATCACATGCCAAACGTATTGGTAGTGCTGGGTTGAAATGGGCCAACACCTCTTTTGATGTGATCAATTCTTTACACTTCTGGAAAGCTCGTCTACATTCGTTATCCCACTTCCATGGTACCCCTGTTTGCAGTAGGGTGTTCAGCGGGTGTAATACCATAGACAAATTTGGTAAGAACTTGTGGTAATAGTTTACCAGCCCGAGGAACGACCTCAGTTGTGACACATTTTCCGGTGCTGGAGCCTTGACTACTGCCTCAATCTTGTCAGGGGACTTATGTAACCCCTCTTCATCGATGACGCGGCCGCAATACGAGATCTGTTTCTGGAAAAACTCGCACTTGTGGCGATTAGCTCGTAGCCCATATTCCTTTAATCTGGCGAGCACCTTCTCCAAGTTAGCGAGGTGATCACCGTCATTTTCGCCCGTGACCAAGCTGTCATCCAAATAACACTGGGTCCCCGGAATCCCTTGCAGGACCTGATCCATCGCCCTTTGCCAGATAGCCGGAGCCGAGGCTACTCCAAACACCAGCCGGTTGTATTGATAGAGACCTTTATGGGTGTTGATCATAAGGTAATGTTTCGAAGCTTCTTCTACCTCCATTTGCAAGTATGCCTGGGCTAGATCAATTTTGGTGAAGCGTTTACCACCAGATAGTGAGGCGAAAATATCCTCAATTCATGGAAGCGGATATTGTACCGTGTGAAGGACTGGTTTCACTGTCACCTTAAAATCCCCACAGATGCGGACCTTCTTTGGTTCACCAGGCGTATTACTCAACGACCTCTTCATTACAGGAATGATGGGTGTAGCCCACTCGCTCCAGTCCACTTTGGACAGTACTCCTGAACGTTCCAACCCTTCCAGCTCTGCTTCAACCACTGGTCTGATCGCATAAGGCACTGGTCTGGCCTTCAGAAACTTTGGGCTTGCATTTTCCTCTATTTTATTTGTTGCTGTTATTCCTTTTAGTGTTCCTTGTCCCTCCTGGAACACTTCTTTGCGTCAGTTAGCATTTTTGACAGTCGTCCAGGTGTGACGTCGTCATCCTTTTGGCCTCAACCTTCAGTGCCTGTATGGAATGCCAATCTAATTGTATCTTTCGGATCCATTCACGTCCTAGCAGTGGTGGTCCTCCATTTGGCAATACATATATATCCATTTTAGGTATTTCCTGACCTTTATATGTCACTTTCACCCTTATTTTCCCTTTGGGGTAGACTTTTTGCCCTGTATACGTCTTCAAGACAATCTCTGTAGCTTTCAAGGATATGTGTGAAAATAGCCGCTTGTAGTCTCTTTGATTTATGACTGTAGAGCTGACCCTGGGTCCAATTCCATTTCCACTTGGACTCCGTCTATCTTGAGTGTAACCCAGATAGTCTGGTGATCCTCCATTTCGGTTACATTATGTAGTTTCAGACAACCCAGCTCCTTGCTTCCGGAGTCTGTGTCACTTTTCTGTTCGTCTGAACCACTGTCCATCACCTGGTGTACCTTTTTGTACTTCTCCTGTGGAGATTTCTTACTGTTGGTTTTCTTCCCAGACCTGCAGACTCTTGCTATGTGTCCTGCTTTCCCACACTGTCTGCACACTTGGTCCTTGAACCAACAATCTTTCTGGTCATGTGTTGTTCTGCCGCAACGATAGCACTTCCCTGTTCCATAGGTCATTTCGTTGGTGCCATATTCTTGCGGTCTCCATTGTATCTCTGCAGCGCCCCTTGCGGCTGCTTCGTGTGATACTGCCATACTGAAAGCTTTGTCCAGCGTAAGGTCCTTTTCTGATAGAAGCCGTTTCTGGGTTCCTTCACTTTGTAGCCCACACACAAACTTGTCCCTTAAAGTGTCTGCTAGTCCCGCTCCAAACTGGCAGTATTTCGATAGCTTGCGCAGTTCCGTTAGGTACTCAGCATTGCTTTCGTCTTTGTGTTGGTTCCTTTTATGGAACTTAAATCGTTCTGCTATCAGCAACGGTGTGGGGTTTAAGTGGTCCTGTAGGATTTCTACTATGCTTTCAAAATTCTTGTTTACCGGCCTCTCTGGGGTTATTAGATTTTGCAGTAACCCATAAGTTTTTGCACCCATGGAATTTAACAGAACCAGTGCTTTATTAGCATCTGGCACTTCATTCGCCCTGCAGTACACCTCAATACGTTCCACATATGTCGCCCAATCTTCGACTTCATTGTCGAACGTAGAGATACTGCCACACTTCAGCATCCTTGGTTGTGCGTTAACTATCACCAATGGTGCCTCCAGCGCTTCCCCTTCTTCTCCGCTGGCACAAAATGGCGTCTCCAGCGCTTTCCTTCCTTCCCGCGCTCGCCCGTCTTCTCCGCTGCGGCTTCGCAAAATGGTGTCTCCTGCGCTCTCCCTGCTTCTCCGCGGCTAAATGGCATCTCCCGCGTTCTCCCTGCTTCTCCGCGGCTCAATGGTGTCTCCCCTTACTTCGCCCCGCGGACCCTGATCAGCCCGTGATCCCTGGCTGTGCTCTGTGTGTTCTTCTCTTGATATTTGTCGACGCTGCTCAGTCTAGAACCCAGCTGTTTCTTACCCTCTCTCTCTCCGGTTTGCAGTATTTTTCCTCGACGCCGCTCGGTGATCAACCCCCGGCTGCGCCCTGCTCCCTTCACCCTCTTTCTTACCCTGTCGATGCTGCTCGGCTCTCTCTCTGCCGTCGGTCGGCTCCAACCGCCGCTGCTCGGGAAGGGTCTGCTCTGGACCTGTCGTCGGTCTCTTACTGCTCGTTGTGGCTGGGGAACCAAGCCCGGCTCTCCACAGCCTCCCCAGCGAAGTTGGATCTCTGCCTGACTGCTGGGCGGTTGCTCGCGGTCGACGCCCGTGTTCCTGGACTCGACTATTTTTAAATTTTTTTTTTATGTTGCAGTTAGATTTGAATCGACACTCGTCGCCACTGTTAGATCCGTGGTTCAGTGGATAAATAATCACACGGATGCTGTACATTAACAAATAACAGGTCTTTACTGGAGGAGGGTAATCTCTAGACTGGGGTACAGAGGCATGCGCACAGCTTATATACCGGTGTGGTCACTGCCGGTACTACAGTGTACAGGAGCTGTAAAACGTAGTTCTGACTTAAAGGCACATACACTACACCCCTAGAAAAAGTGACCATCTTTGCAGCCGTTGCGCCGTCATCACCGGAATGCCCTTCTTTGGGTTAAAAATGGAGACCAGGGGCTGATGATCAGTCAGTAGGGTGAATTTCTGCCCGTGCAGATAGTGATTGAACTTCTTCACCCCCCATACCAGGCTGAGGGCCTCCCTGTCAATCTGGCCGCAATTACGCTCGGCTGAGGTTAACGAGCGTGACGCAAAGGCTATTGGCCTCTCTGAACCGTCAAGGAATTTGTGTGACAGCACCGCTTCAATGCCATAGGGAGACGCATCACATGCCAACCGAATCGGTAGTGTTGGGTTGTAGTGGGCCAATACTTCTTTTGAAGTGATTAGGCATTTACATTTCTGAAAGGCACGCTTACACTCATCACTCCATTTCCATGTTACTCCAGTTTGCAGCAGGGCATTCAGTGGGTGCAGAATTGTAGATAAATTCGGCAACAACTTATGGTAGTAGTTCACCAGCCCGAGAAAAGACCTCAGTTGCGACACATTTTCCGGTGCTGGAGCCTTGACTGCAGCCTCAATCTTGTCCGGTGACTTATGCAACCCTTCCTCATCAATCATGTGGCCACAATACGAGATCTGTCTCCTGAAGAACTCGCATTTGGGACGGTTGGCTCGTAGCCCATATTCCTGCAATCTAGTGAGCACCTGCTCCAGGTTGACAAGGTGTTCACTGTCATTTTCGCCCGTCACCAGGATGTCATCCAAATAACACTGGGTCCCTGGGATCCCTTGCAGGACTTGTTCCATTGCCCTCTGCCAAATAGCCGGGGCTGATGCTACCCCGAATACCAGTCGATTGTACTGGTAAAGGCCTTTTTGAGTGTTTATCGTGAGGTATTTCCTAGATGCTTCTTCCACCTCCATTTGTAGATACGCTTGGGCCAGATCAATCTTCGTAAAGCGTTTCCCTCCAGATAGTGAGGTGAAAATATCTTCTATCCGTGGAAGTGGATATTGTACTGTGTGCAGGGCTGGGTTCACAGTTACCTTGAAGTCCCCACAGATGCGAACCATCTTCGACTCCCAGCGCCTGAATGGAACGCCAATCCAATTGTATTTTTCGGATCCATTCACATCCCAATAATGGTGGTCCTCCATCTTGTAGTATATATAGATACAGTTTCTGTGTTTCCTTGCCGTTATATTTGTGGTAAACCACTGTTATACCTGCCTGTATGAGTGTTTGTATTCCACTGTGTACATGTCTGTACATGCCTCGGCTGACTCCTCCCACGAGTCCAGGTATAAAGGTGACTGCTCCACAGTCCCTCTGTATTCTGGACTGGTCGACCACTCAAGGCACACCTTCATTCTCTTGTTAATAAAAGCCTGTTAGTTACTCGCTTAACCTCAGTCTTTTGAGTAATTGATAGCGCATCAATTTTATTAACAAGATTTTTTTATAATGGAGAAGATCCTCACACCAGCATGCCTGGACTTAGACCATCAGGAGGCGGACGCATCCACCAAGTTTGCTCACTGGCTTAAGTGCTTTGAAAAATTCCTGATCGCCTCCGCTGCAACGGTCAAATTGGATGAGGACAAACTGGATGTCCTGATCTCCAAAGTGAACCACCGAGCGTACTCGGTCATCCAGGACGCGACCTCGTACACGGCTGCTCTCAAGCTCCTCAAGGACCAGTACACGCGCCCAGTGAATGAGGTGTACGCCAGGCACCTCCTGGGGAGTCATAAACAACAGCCTGGGGAATCAACCGAGGAATACCTTCAGGCACTGTCTGTGCTTGGCCGGGCCTGTGGTTGTAAGGATGTAAAGGCCGCCGTGTACACAGAGGAACTTATCCGGGATGCTTTTGCGGTGGACCACGGGTCCAATTACACCCGACAGCGACTGTTGGAGCAGAGTGACCTCGACCTCAACAAGGCCTCTGAACTCGCACTATCATTGGACGCAGCCTACCGGGGCATGGATGCCTACTCCTCTGCACCGTGGACGCCGCGGGGAACGACAGCCTGGGACACGGTAGGACCGTCTCATAGCACCGTGCCACCCCAGCCACATCCCAGCAATGGCCCAACTACCGCAGCAGTGTCCCAAGGCCAGAAATGCTACTTCTGTGGCCAGGCCAAACACCCCAGAGCGCGCTGCCCGGCGAAAAATGCGATCTGCTCGGGCTGCGGGAAGAAGGGACACTACGCCAGCGTCTGCAGGGCCAAAGCCACCCCGAACCCCAGCAGCGCTGCATGTGGGCTGTGCGGGCCGCCATCTTGGGCCTCCCCAGCCATGTGCGAACCACCGGAACAGCAGCCACTTTGGACGCCTCCAGCCACATGGGGATCATGGACGCCGCCATCTTGGACGCCAGCCGCCATCTTGGCCCCCAACACCGCCTCACCTGATACCCACAACGACACACCAACCCCTACGCTGGCCTCCGTTACGCTGGACCAAGCGAGACCGCACCAACTGGCCCGGTCCACAATGGACATTAAGGTAAATGGTCACGAAACAATCTGCCTTTTTGACTCTGGGAGTACGGAGAGCTTCATCCACCCCAACACGGTGCGGCATTGCTCCCTCCCAGTCCTGCCTGCGCACCAGCGGATTTCTATGGCCTCCGAGTCCCAGTCGGCGGACATTGGCGGCTACTGCGTGGTGACACTCTTAGTAGACGGGACTGTGTACGATAATTTTAAACTTCTGGTCCTGCCCCACCTCTGCGCTGCCATCCTACTGGGGTTAGATTTCCAGTGCCACCTTAAAAGTGTTACGATGGCGTACGGTGGACCCCTCCCCCCACTCACAGTCTGCAGCCAGCAGCTGCCAAATTGCCCGCTGCACACCAGGTGCAACCTCTCCACACTCAGAGTCACCCCCCCCGCACTGTTTGCTAACCTTACCCCCGACTGTAAGCCCATCGCCACAAAGAGCAGGCGATACAGTGCCGGGGACAGGGTTTTCATTAAAACCGAAGTGGAGCGGCTCCTGAAGGAGGGGATTATTGAGGGCAGCGCCAGCCCCTGGCGAGCCCAGGTTGTGGTCGTTAAGACCGGCGAGAAGCAGCGCCTGGTCATCGACTACAGCCAGACAATAAATCGCTACACCCTGCTGGATGCTTACCCACTCCCCCGCATAGCTGATATGGTCAACCAGATCGCGCAGTACCGCGTCTTCTCGACCATTGACCTGAAATCAGCGTACCACCAGCTCCCTATCCGCCCTGAGGACCGCCAGTATACTGCCTTTGAGGCAAACGGCCGCCTCTATCACTTCCTTAGGTTTCCCTTTGGCGTCACCAATGGGGTCTCCGTCTTCCAAAGGGAGATGGTCGATCAAAATGCGTTGCAGGCCACTTTCCCATATCTGGACAATGTGACCATCTGCGGCCATGACTTGCAGGACCATGACGCAAACCTCGAAAAATTCCTCTGCACTGCCCAACTCCTGAACCTGACGTATAACAAGGAGAAGTGCATATTCCGCACAACCCGCCTCGCCATCCTTGGCTGTGTTGTGGAACACGGAGTCATCGGTCCCGACCCCGACCGGATGCGTCCCCTTATGGAACTCCCACTGCCCCACTGCCTCAAGGCCCTGAAGAGGTGACTAGGGTTTTTCTCCTATTACGCCCAGTGGGTCCCCTACTATGCGGACAAGGCCCGTCCGCTGATCAAGTCCACCTCTTTTCCCTTGACGGCAGAGGCCCGCTTAGCCTTCCACCGTATCAAGGAAGACATTGCCAAAGCCACCATGCACGCAGTGGATGTATCCATCCCCTTCCAGGTGGAAAGCGACGCGTCCGACTTTGCCCTGGCCGCTAACCTTAATCAGGCGGGGAGACCCGTGGCCTTCTTTTCATGAACCCTCCAGGGCCCGGAGACCAGACACTCCGCTGTTGAGAAGGAGGCCCAGGCTATCGTGGAGGCTGTGCGTCACTGGAGGCACTACCTGGCCGGAAAACGATTTACCCTGCTCACTGACCAGCGTTCAGTTGCTTTTATGTTTAACAACAAGCAGAGGGGCAAAATCAAAAACGACAAGATCTTGAGGTGGAGAATCGAACTTTCCACCTACAATTACGAGATCTTGTACCGGCCCGGGAAGCTCAATGAACCCCCGGATGCTCTATCGCGTGGCACCTGCGCCAGCGTGCAGATCGATAGACTGCGGGCCCTCCACAATGACCGCTGCCACCCGGGGGTCACCAGCGTCTTCCACTTCATCAAGGCCCGCAACCTGCCTTACTCCATTGAGGAGGTCAGGACCATGACCAGGAACTGCCAAGTCTGCGCTGAGTGCAAACCGCACTTTTATAGACCAGACAGGGCTCACCTGATAAAAGCCACTCGCCCCTTCGAGTGCCTGAGCGTTGATTTTAAAGGGCCTCTCCCCTCCTCCGACCGCAATGTGTACTTCCTCAACATTATTGACGAGTACTCCCGTTTCCCGTTCGCCATCCCCTGCCGGACATGACCAGTGCCACGGTCATTAAATGTCTGAACGACCTCTTCACCCTGTTCGGTTTCCCCAGCTATATCCATAGCGACCGGGGCTCATCGTTTATGAGCGACGAACTCCGCCAGTACCTGCTCGCTAGGGGTATTGCCACAAGCAGGACCACCAGTTACAACCCCTGGGGGAACGGGCAGGTGGAAAGAGAGAATGCGACAGTTTGGAAGGCCGCCCTGCTAGCCTTAAAGTCTAGGGGCCTTCCGACCTCCCGCTGGCAGGATGTGCTCCCCGATGTGCTCCACTCTATTCGGTCACTGCTCTGCACTGCCACTAACGCCACCCCTCATGAGAAAATGTTTGTCTTCCAAGGAAGTCCACATCGGGGACATCGCTACCGCCATGGCTGACATCCCCAGGGCCGGTCCTACTGAGAAGCCACGTGAGGACCCATAAAACGGACCCCCTGGTCGAGAGGGTCGACCTCCTCCACGCCAACCCCCAGTACGCTTACATTGCGTACCCGGACGGGCGGGAGGACATAGCCTCCATACGAGACCTCGCACCCTCGGGGGCCCCAGTAACCCACTACCCACTACCACCACCCCCCCACGATCCAATATCCAACCCCAGCAGACGGCACGCCTGGGCCCCGCGACTCGCTCGACACCCACGACACCCACGAGGACTGCTCCGCAGTCCCTCTGTATTCTGGACTGGTCGACCACTCGAGGCACACCTTCATTCTCTTGTTAATAAAAGCCTGTTAGTTACTCGCTTAACCTCAGTCTTTTGAGTAATTGATAGCACATCAATATTTAACTGGCACCCTTATTTTTCCTCTGGGGTAGACTTTTTGCCCCGTGTATGTCTTCAATACAATGGACGTGTCCTTTACGGGTATGTGTGAGAATAGCCGCTCATAGTCTCGTCGATTCATGACAGTTAGGGCTGATCCTGTATCCAATTCCATCTTTACTTGGGACCCTGCTATCATGAGGGTGACCCAAATGGTTCGGTGATCCTCCTTTGCGATCACGTTGTGTTACTTTAGACAACTTAATCTCCTGCTCCCGGAGCCGTTATCACTCTCCTGATCTTCCGAAGTACTGTCTGTCATTTTTTTTACTTTCTTGTACTTTTCCTTAGTAGTTCTTGTAGTGTTGGTTTTCTTTCCCGACCTGCAGACTCTTGCTATGTGTCCCATTTTCCCGCATTGCCTGCATACTTTGTCCTTAAACTAGCAGTCCTTCTGATCATGGGTTGTTCTGCCGCAGCGATAGCACTTTTCTGCTCCATACGCCATTTCGTTAGCGCTATATTCTTGTGGTTTCTGTTGTATTTCTGCAGCTCCCCGTGCTGCTGCTTCGTAGGATACTGCCACGCTGAAAGCCTGTTCTAGCATCAGGTCCTTTTCCGAAAGTAGTCGTTTCTGGGTTCCTTCACTCTGGAGCCCACAGACAAACTTATCCCGTAAAGTGTCTGCCAGTCCTGCTCCGAACTGGCAGTGCTTCGATAACTTGCATAGTTCCGTAAGATAGTCAGCATTGCTCTCATCTTTGTGCTGGTTTCTTTTATGGAACTTGAATCTTTCTGCTATCAGCAGCGGTGTAGGGTTTAGGTGTTCCTGTAAGATATTAACAATCTCCTCAAAACTTTTCTCCATTGGTTTAGCTGGGGTAATTAAATTCCGCAATAGGCCATACGTTCTTGCGCCCATCAAATGTAATAATACCGACGCCTTCTTTCCATCGGCCACCTCATTTGCCTTGCAGTACACTTCAATTCTTTCCACGTACGTGGTCCAGTCTTCTACCTCGTTGTCGAAAGCAGTGATACTGCCACTTTTCGGCATCTTGGGTGATTTAAAATGGCGCCTCCCGCGCTTTTTCTTCTTCCCCAATGGAATAAAATGGCGCCTCCCGCACTTTTCCTTCTTCCCCAATGGAATAAAATGGCACCTCCCGCGCTTTTCCTTCTTCCCCTTGCTGCCACGCTGCTCCTAGCATTCTACAGGGTAATGGCGGCAACCCGCGGCTTCGGCGCTTCTCACTTTTCCTTCCCCTCATTTATTTTCTCTCCGCTGCCTGGTTCTTGAGCACCGACCGCGCCCTGTGCGCTCCACCCTCTCTCTCTCTCTTTCCTCCCGGTGACGCTGCGCGGCCCCTTTTGCAGAGCCGCTCGATCGAGCTCGAGCCCGCCGCAGTCCGGAAGGGTCAGCGCACTACCTGCTACCAGCACGATTTGCTGGAACACCTTGACTGGGGAGCCAAGCTCAGCTCTCCACAGCCTCTCCCGCAATTCTCCGAACACCAATGGATCCTTGGGCGGTTGCCCGCGGTCGACGCCCGTTGCTCTGACTTCGACCTCCAAGAATCTTCTTCTCAGGGAAAGGTCCCCGTGAGGTGATGCAGTACTGCAGGTGAGTTCGAACTTGCTCGTCGCCACTGTAAAGTCCGCGCCTCAATAATACACGGACTTCGGGAGAACAATTAAACAGGTATTTTACTGAACAGAGGGTACTCTTTTGGTTCTGAACAGAGGGTACTCTTTTATTTGGACCCAAAAAAAACCAATTCGACTGTAAATAAACAAAAGTTCAACTAAAGCTTAACAAATCAAATTAAAATTTGGTTTTCCATGTTGATGATGCACTCCAGTCCCCGCGGCGCCAGGGGGACCTGCCCTAAGGTGCTTCTTTTTTCCCCGCGCCTTCTTTCCGGCCGGACACGCTCCCTCCCCCCCGCCGGAGGCCTTGGTGGCATCGGCCCCCGACGTCAACCGCGCATCAGACGTACTTGACGCGCGGGCAGATCCGGGGTGAAGGGCGGCGGCGGCGGCGCCAGCCTCGGCCGCACGAGATGAACCGGCGGCCTTGGAGGCAGGGCAGTTCCTCCTGATGTGCCCCACCTCCCTGCAGGCATGGCACCTCACACCGTCCGACGTCCAAAAGGCGCGGTAGGCGGTCCCCTCGTGGAGGACGACGAACGCCCCTTCAGTGTCCTCCTCCCGCGCCAGCTGGATAAACAGCTGGCGCCGGAAGGAGAAGACGTGGCGAAGGCTGGCCTCCCGGAAGCCGAGCGGGATGGGCGTGATCCCCGACCTCACCTCCCCAAGTTGTCGCAAATGGGGAAGGAGGAGCTCACCAGGAACATAGGGCGGGACGTTGGAAATAATGATCCTCTGCGCGGTGGCCTCGAGAGGATCCACCGGCAGGAAGGTCCCGCCCACGGTGAGCCCCTTGGCGACAGCCAGGGACACCGCCCGCTCCGACCCCAGGAAGAACACAGCCTTCCCATACATTTTCGAGGCCGCGACGATGGCTGAGGGGCCGACAACCCCAGCCATGGCCTTGACGCAGGCCTCGATGGTCATAGTGGGGTGAGTGTAGCTCTTCACCCCAAGCTTTTTTGTTATTAATCGAAAAGGTGACGGGGCAGCAGGAACAGCGGGAGCAGCTGTGGCTGTGGCTACCACTCTCGCATAGGTCCCGGCTGGCCCCGCCACCGGCGAAGACGCAGTCGCCATTCTGGGGTGCTTTTTTTTAAGGGCTACACTCACCCCAAGTCACAGGCCTGAAGGTGTTAATGGCCTCGGTGTATATATATATTTTTTTGTCCTCTATTGAGCAGAGGGAGCTGATTAAAATGAGGACACACCTCTCTCCTTATTGATTTAAATTGGGAGAGGAGCCCTCTTCCCTCTGCTCAATTGGCAATTAATAAAATAGATAAAACTAAGGTGCCTTAGAAAGACAGGCAGAGAGAGACAAAGAGAGAGAGAGGTGGGGGGGGTGGGAAGGAGGGAGGCCGCAAAGGGCAGTGTTGCCACTCAGGATGGTGGGTGGGTGTTGGCAGGGTTGCACTCTCCGATGGAAAAAGTCTTTGGTGATGGTGGTCTTCTGGCAGGGGGAGAAGACGTCTTCACCTGGAAAAGCTGGAGAAGCCCAGGCTTAGTCCTGCAACAGGTCTTAACGATGTAATTAAATTAAATTAAGGACTTCACCTTGGGCAGCTCCAAGCTCTCCCAGGGCAGGCAATAGAAGGGATGCTAATTAGTGGTGTGTGTGGCCTAGCTTTTAACAAGAGCACACACACTACACCCCTTGATGATCCGGCCTTGCTTCTTCTTTTCTCCCCCCACCTAAAATACAAAGTCTTGGGAGAGTGCCCCAAATAACACCCACCTGTAGATGTTCCGGATGAAGTTTTCTTCCCTCCTTTCAAGCAGTTGGTTTCTCTCCCCTCTCTCCCTCTCCTGAAGTGGAGGCCAATTTGGGGAGGCAGTGATAGAAAGGCCTCTCCCCTGGTTGATGTTGATGTAGGCCTCCTTTCTCCTTCTCCTCCTCTGTCCTCTCTCTCCAGGCACCTCAGTTGATGTAATAATGGTGGAGTTGGTGGTGGTCCAACGTTCTCCTCCTCTTCCTGGTCAGGGGACCACCACTTTAATCCACTCTCCAAAGTCTGGCTGCTCCCTCTGCTCGTGCTTGTAGCTGAACAGAGGGTACTCTTTTATTTGGACCCAAAAAAAACCCCAATTCAACTGTAAATAAACAAAAGTTCAACTAAAGCTTAACAAATCAAATTAAAATTTGGTTTTCTGTGTTGATGATGCACTCCAGTCCCCGCGGCGCCCATCGGTCGCGGAAATACTCAAGCGCACCGGCGGACACCGCGTGCTCCATCTCCAGGGCCACCCGGGCGCGAACATGGCCGCGGAAGAGATGCAGGCAATCCGGCTGGACGACCCCCTCGACCGCCCGCTGCCTGGACCAATTGATGGCTCTTTTAGCCAGGCCCAGGAGCAGGCCCACAAGGAGGTCCTCCAACCTGTCCGCTCCCCTCCGCACCGGGTGACCGTAGATCAAGAGCGTGGGACTGAAGTGCAACCAAAAATCGAGGAGCAGCCCCTTCAAGTAGTGAAAGAGGGGCTGCAACCTCTCACAATCCATATAAACGTGAAACACGGACTCCTCCAGGCCGCAAAAAATGCAGGCGGCCTGGGAGTCCGTGAACCTACTTAAAACCTTATTGCACGGGACCGCTCCGTGCAACACCCTCCAGGCCAAGTCCCCGATGGAACAAGGGAGGACTCCCGCATAGAGAGCCCTCCATTGGGGACCTCCGCTACCGCCAGTCGGCAAAACGCCACGCCAAGGCGTGTCCGGACGGTAGACGAAGATGGCAAAGTGGAGAGTGTGCAGGAGCAGCCCGTACAGGAAACCCCTCCGCGCGGAATGAAAAGGCACGGAGGGTATTTCCTCGAGACGGCTCAAGTTGTGAGGCGCCGGTTCCCGAGGGGAGTTTCGGGGCCGGGCGCCGATGAGGAATTCCGTCCGAACGGGGGTAAGCTCGGACGGGATCGCCCCACGTGCTTGAGCCGCCTCGATACACCTAGTGGAGTCGGGGCCCAGTGCCGCTTTTACCGATTCGATGGTTTCGACCGCGAGCTGGACGTTGGCCCAGGACAGGCGCCGCGCCAGCTCCTCCGGCGCCATGCAGCCCGCTCCTCCGCCATCGAGCAGGTCCCCGACTCTGGTCACCTTGCCAGCCACAGCCCTACCCTCCGCCAGCCGCCCGAACCCGTGTTCGTGGAGGTGCGGATTCCTGAGCAGCGGCTCCCGAAGGAGAGCCGCCGCTCCTGACGGGGGAGAGCTCCGCCTGGAAGCGACGTAGTTCCAAACCCATAGTAGTTCCTGGTAGAAGACAGGCAGCTCCCGCAGGCTGGCACGCCTGCTGCCCACTTTCGCAAACAGGAGCTGCGTGTCGTAATTGAGGCCATGCAGCTGGCGGAAGAAAAACGTCGCCAGCGCACACCATCTCGGAGGACTCTCGACGTACAGGTATCTCTGCAGCGTCTGAAGACGGAAAGTCGCATCCTGGGTGCGAAGGCACACCAGCGCCTGACCGCCCTCCCTAAGCGGGAGACACAGAACCGCGGCAGAGACCCAGTGCTTCCTTTTGTCCCAGAAGAAGTCGATGAGCTTCTTCTGAATCTTGGCGACAAACGCAGGGGGAGGGATCAAAGTGACCAACCGGTACCACAACATGGCGGCCACCAGCTGGTTTATGACCAGCGCTCGACCCCTGTAGGACAACACTCGGAGCAGTCCTGTCCAGCGTCCTAGGCGAGCGGTGACTTTGGCCTCCAGCTCTTGCCAGTTCGCCGGCCAAGCGTCCTCGGCAGGGCTAAGGTAGACTCCCAAATAGAGGAGGTGCGTGGTGCTCCAGGCGAAAGGCCTGAACTCCTCCGGCAGGGAGTCCACCCGCCACTGACCCACCAGGAGTCCGGAACATTTCTCCCAGTTGATCTTGGCGGAGGATGCGTCCGAGTAAATCTGCTGGCATTCCCGCATCCTCCGCAAGTCAGCGGGATCCGTGACCGTGAGGAGCACGTCATCGGCGTAAGCCGAGAGGACCACCTCCACGCCCGGCCCTTGCAGAGCCAGTCCCGTCAACCTCTTCCGCAAGAGGCGCAGGAAAGGCTCCACGCAAATGGCATATAACTGACCGGACATGGGGCATCCCTGACGCACCCCCCTCCCGAAGCGAAGGGGCGCCGTCAAGGACCCGTTAACTTTAATCAGACACTCCGCGGCGGCGTACAGAAGTCGGATCCGGGCGACGAAATGCGTCCCGAACCCGAATGCGCGCAGAGTCCCGAAGAGATACTCGTGATCCACCCTGTCGAACGCCTTCTCCTGATCCAGGGAAAGGAAGGCGACCGACAGACCAGCCCTCTGGGAGTGGTGGACCAGGTCCCGGACCAGATGGATGTTATCGTGGATGGTCCGGCCCGGGACCGTGTAGGACTGGTCGGGGTGGATCATGTGGGCCAGCACGGTGCCAAGGCGAGCAGACATGGCCCTGGCAAAGATTTTATAGTCCGTGCTGAGGAGGGAGACCGGGCGCCAGTTCTTAAGGAGGCGGAGATCGCCCTTCTTAGGCAGCAGGACAATGACCGCCCTGCGCCAAGAGAGAGGCATCTCCCCGGTCGCCAAACTTTCCCCCAGGACCCGCGCGTAGTCGCCCCCCAAGACGTCCCAGAATGCCCTGTGGAACTCCACGGTCAGCCCGTCCAGCCCCGGGGACTTTCCCCTAGAGAGCTGGTGGAGGGCGCCGGTCAGCTCCGCCAGACTTAGCGGAGCGTCCAATTTTTCGGCGCCCTCCGGGCCAACCTTCGTCAGGTCCTCCCACAAAACTCTGCACGCATCCTCGCTGGACGGATCCGGAGAGAACAGAGCCCCGTAATAGGCGCGGGTCTCCGCGCTGATTCCCTCCGGATCCGAGACCAGAGATCCGTTGTCGGCCGGAACGCAGGAGACGTACGCCCGGGAAATGTAGAGGCGGTCGATTCTGGACCTTCCTCCCCCAGACCTCACGCTAGTGAAGGCGCTGGAGTCGGGGTGGAGATTTCGCCAGACGTCCACCAAGTCGAAGGACCCAACCAGGTCCCTCAACTTCTCCATCGCCGCCGGGCTTCGCGGGGGACCCGAACGGTCCCTCGCCTCGAGGGTGCAGTTAAAATCCCCCCCGAGGATGACGCACTTGCCCACGTCGATGGAGCCCAAGAGAGCGGACACTTCTTCGAAGAAGCGCACTTGCTGCGCACTGGTCTGAGGGGCGTACACGTTCACTAGATGGAGCGGCACGCCCCCCAGGCGAACAGTGACCTGGAGCAAGCGGCCCGGCACGTGCTCCTTGACCCCCAAGATCTCCGGCTGAAAATGCGGGGCCAGCAAGATAGCCACCCCGCTGGAATTGTTGGAGAGGTGACTCATGCTGACCCCTCCTTGCCACTCCAGGAGCCACGTGGCTTCGTCTCCCGGAACGGTGTGGGTTTCTTGCAGGAAGCACACCGCATACTTCCCGTCCCGAAGGACCGAGAAGTTATTGAATCTGCGGCGCGCCTCCCTGCTGCCGTTGATGTTGAGGCTGGCTATGGTTATCTTCATGTCAGAAGCATAGTGCAACCTCTACCTACACCTAACGGGGGGAGGAAGCGCAGCCGCTGGTCCGCCGCCACTTCCTCAGCAGCCCAGTGAGAAACGTTGTGAGCCGACGCAGCTCGAGCGGGTTCACACCCTCGTCCGCGCCCAAGATCTTAACGGCGGCGCGGACGGAATCGATGAGCAGCGCCAGCTCCGACCACCTGTCGAGGGCCAGCCGGACCTTATTGAGCTGACCCAGGCACGTGGCCATAAAATCCCGGAGTTCCCTTACGGAAATGAGGGGAGACTCGGCAAGGGGCACGAGGTCATCCATCGCCACGTCGGCGCTGGAGTCCGAATCGTCCTCCGTGCCCATCACCGAGTCCCCATCCTCCTCCAGGGGGTCGTCACCAGCGGCCGACCCGTCTGCCGCGCAGTGCGAAGCGAACGACTCGGCCGCGCCAGCCAGCCCCGCCTCCGCCCGGATCCCACCCCCAGGATCGGCGGCAGAGGATCTCTCCCTGGGCTCCTCTAGGGGTGCCGGGCCAGAAGACGGCGGCGTTTCAGAGCTCCCCTCCGCCTCTGACGCCGGAACGACCGGAGAAACCGGGGAGAGAACAATTTCCAGCTCCTCCAGTACGTCCGGCACCAGAGACGCAGCCAGGGGGCCATCCTCCTCCCCGCCACCAACCTCCGACCCAGCGGACGGGGGGTTTTGAATTAAAAGCTCTACCAGGACGAGCATCCCCTGAGAGACGTCCGGGTCACATTGGGCGAGCTCATTATCCTTGAGCTCGCCCGACCCAGCCCCCAGGCTGCCCGACCCGGCGAGGGGTAACGACACCGATAAAAGGTCAACTTCAATTACTGCCGCGGGTTGTTCCGCAACCCCCCCCACGGGTAGGGTCTCATTCCCATCCCCGGGAGGCACGTGCTGGACAGACACATCTGCCTCAGCTTCCCGAGGGACAGGCGACCCCTGCCGATCGCTGGTGATGACGACAGCGCTGGGGGGGTGGGGGGGCGCAGTACCCGCGGCGGGCGACGACTCCCCCTGCTCGGAGGGACCTTCCTCCTCCCGGTCCTCCTCCTCATCCAGGGGGTCGCGCCTTCTTTTTAGCACGGAGGGAGCGAGGGAGACCTCCATGTCTGCAAAGGCCTCCTCCTCGACTCCCTCCGGCAGAGCAGGTTTGTCGGGTTCCTCGGGCCCGAGCCCGGCCGCAGGTATTGGCATTACCGCTGCGGCGGTTGCGGCCACAGGCTCGGGCATGGGGCCCCTCCCGCTCACATCTGCCCTGATCAACTCCGCGAGGAGCGCGGGTGTAAGGGGCTCAAGGGGCAAGGGCTCACCATCCACGGGGGGACCTGCCCTAAGGTGCTTCTTTTTTCCCCGCGCCTTCTTTCCGGCCGGACACGCTCCCTCCCCCCCGCCGGAGGCCTTGGTGGCATCGGCCCCCGACGTCAACCGCGCATCAGACGTACTTGACGCGCGGGCAGATCCGGGGGGAAGGGCGGCGGCGGCGGCGCCAGCCTCGGCCGCACGAGATGAACCGGCGGCCTTGGAGGCAGGGCAGTTCCTCCTGATGTGCCCCACCTCCCTGCAGGCATGGCACCTCACACCGTCCGACGTCCAAAAGGCGCGGTAGGCGGTCCCCTCGTGGAGGACGACGAACGCCCCTTCAGTGTCCTCCTCCCGCGCCAGCTGGATAAACAGCTGGCGCCGGAAGGAGAAGACGTGGCGAAGGCTGGCCTCCCGGAAGCCGAGCGGGATGGGCGTGATCCCCGACCTCACCTCCCCAAGTTGTCGCAAATGGGGAAGGAGGAGCTCACCAGGAACATAGGGCGGGACGTTGGAAATAATGATCCTCTGCGCGGTGGCCTCGAGAGGATCCACCGGCAGGAAGGTCCCGCCCACGGTGAGCCCCTTGGCGACAGCCAGGGACACCGCCCGCTCCGACCCCAGGAAGAACACAGCCTTCCCATACATTTTCGAGGCCGCGACGATGGCTGAGGGGCCGACAACCCCAGCCATGGCCTTGACGCAGGCCTCGATGGTCATAGTGGGGTGAGTGTAGCTCTTCACCCCAAGCTTTTTTGTTATTAATCGAAAAGGTGACGGGGCAGCAGGAACAGCGGGAGCAGCTGTGGCTGTGGCTACCACTCTCGCATAGGTCCTGGCTGGCCCCGCCACCGGCGAAGACGCAGTCGCCATTCTGGGGTGCTTTTTTTTAAGGGCTACACTCACCCCAAGTCACAGGCCTGAAGGTGTTAATGGCCTCGGTGTATATATATATTTTTTTGTCCTCTATTGAGCAGAGGGAGCTGATTAAAATGAGGACACACCTCTCTCCTTATTGATTTAAATTGGGAGAGGAGCCCTCTTCCCTCTGCTCAATTGGCAATTAATAAAATAGATAAAACTAAGGTGCCTTAGAAAGACAGGCAGAGAGAGACAAAGAGAGAGAGAGGTGGGGGGGGTGGGAAGGAGGGAGGCCGCAAAGGGCAGTGTTGCCACTCAGGATGGTGGGTGGGTGTTGGCAGGGTTGCACTCTCCGATGGAAAAAGTCTTTGGTGATGGTGGTCTTCTGGCAGGGGGAGAAGACGTCTTCACCTGGAAAAGCTGGAGAAGCCCAGGCTTAGTCCTGCAACAGGTCTTAACGATGTAATTAAATTAAATTAAGGACTTCACCTTGGGCAGCTCCAAGCTCTCCCAGGGCAGGCAATAGAAGGGATGCTAATTAGTGGTGTGTGTGGCCTAGCTTTTAACAAGAGCACACACACTACACCCCTTGATGATCCGGCCTTGCTTCTTCTTTTCTCCCCCCACCTAAAATACAAAGTCTTGGGAGAGTGCCCCAAATAACACCCACCTGTAGATGTTCCGGATGAAGTTTTCTTCCCTCCTTTCAAGCAGTTGGTTTCTCTCCCCTCTCTCCCTCTCCTGAAGTGGAGGCCAATTTGGGGAGGCAGTGATAGAAAGGCCTCTCCCCTGGTTGATGTTGATGTAGGCCTCCTTTCTCCTTCTCCTCCTCTGTCCTCTCTCTCCAGGCACCTCAGTTGATGTAATAATGGTGGAGTTGGTGGTGGTCCAACGTTCTCCTCCTCTTCCTGGTCAGGGGACCACCACTTTAATCCACTCTCCAAAGTCTGGCTGCTCCCTCTGCTCGTGCTTGTAGCTGAACAGAGGGTACTCTTTTATTTGGACCCAAAAAAAACCCCAATTCAACTGTAAATAAACAAAAGTTCAACTAAAGCTTAACAAATCAAATTAAAATTTGGTTTTCTGTGTTGATGATGCACTCCAGTCCCCGCGGCGCCCATCGGTCGCGGAAATACTCAAGCGCACCGGCGGACACCGCGTGCTCCATCTCCAGGGCCACCCGGGCGCGAACATGGCCGCGGAAGAGATGCAGGCAATCCGGCTGGACGACCCCCTCGACCGCCCGCTGCCTGGACCAATTGATGGCTCTTTTAGCCAGGCCCAGGAGCAGGCCCACAAGGAGGTCCTCCAACCTGTCCGCTCCCCTCCGCACCGGGTGACCGTAGATCAAGAGCGTGGGACTGAAGTGCAACCAAAAATCGAGGAGCAGCCCCTTCAAGTAGTGAAAGAGGGGCTGCAACCTCTCACAATCCATATAAACGTGAAACACGGACTCCTCCAGGCCGCAAAAAATGCAGGCGGCCTGGGAGTCCGTGAACCTACTTAAAACCTTATTGCACGGGACCGCTCCGTGCAACACCCTCCAGGCCAAGTCCCCGATGGAACAAGGGAGGACTCCCGCATAGAGAGCCCTCCATTGGGGACCTCCGCTACCGCCAGTCGGCAAAACGCCACGCCAAGGCGTGTCCGGACGGTAGACGAAGATGGCAAAGTGGAGAGTGTGCAGGAGCAGCCCGTACAGGAAACCCCTCCGCGCGGAATGAAAAGGCACGGAGGGTATTTCCTCGAGACGGCTCAAGTTGTGAGGCGCCGGTTCCCGAGGGGAGTTTCGGGGCCGGGCGCCGATGAGGAATTCCGTCCGAACGGGGGTAAGCTCGGACGGGATCGCCCCACGTGCTTGAGCCGCCTCGATACACCTAGTGGAGTCGGGGCCCAGTGCCGCTTTTACCGATTCGATGGTTTCGACCGCGAGCTGGACGTTGGCCCAGGACAGGCGCCGCGCCAGCTCCTCCGGCGCCATGCAGCCCGCTCCTCCGCCATCGAGCAGGTCCCCGACTCTGGTCACCTTGCCAGCCACAGCCCTACCCTCCGCCAGCCGCCCGAACCCGTGTTCGTGGAGGTGCGGATTCCTGAGCAGCGGCTCCCGAAGGAGAGCCGCCGCTCCTGACGGGGGAGAGCTCCGCCTGGAAGCGACGTAGTTCCAAACCCATAGTAGTTCCTGGTAGAAGACAGGCAGCTCCCGCAGGCTGGCACGCCTGCTGCCCACTTTCGCAAACAGGAGCTGCGTGTCGTAATTGAGGCCATGCAGCTGGCGGAAGAAAAACGTCGCCAGCGCACACCATCTCGGAGGATTCTCGACGTACAGGTATCTCTGCAGCGTCTGAAGACGGAAAGTCGCATCCTGGGTGCGAAGGCACACCAGCGCCTGACCGCCCTCCCTAAGCGGGAGACACAGAACCGCGGCAGAGACCCAGTGCTTCCTTTTGTCCCAGAAGAAGTCGATGAGCTTCTTCTGAATCTTGGCGACAAACGCAGGGGGAGGGATCAAAGTGACCAACCGGTACCACAACATGGCGGCCACCAGCTGGTTTATGACCAGCGCTCGACCCCTGTAGGACAACACTCGGAGCAGTCCTGTCCAGCGTCCTAGGCGAGCGGTGACTTTGGCCTCCAGCTCTTGCCAGTTCGCCGGCCAAGCGTCCTCGGCAGGGCTAAGGTAGACTCCCAAATAGAGGAGGTGCGTGGTGCTCCAGGCGAAAGGCCTGAACTCCTCCGGCAGGGAGTCCACCCGCCACTGACCCACCAGGAGTCCGGAACATTTCTCCCAGTTGATCTTGGCGGAGGATGCGTCCGAGTAAATCTGCTGGCATTCCCGCATCCTCCGCAAGTCAGCGGGATCCGTGACCGTGAGGAGCACGTCATCGGCGTAAGCCGAGAGGACCACCTCCACGCCCGGCCCTTGCAGAGCCAGTCCCGTCAACCTCTTCCGCAAGAGGCGCAGGAAAGGCTCCACGCAAATGGCATATAACTGACCGGACATGGGGCATCCCTGACGCACCCCCCTCCCGAAGCGAAGGGGCGCCGTCAAGGACCCGTTAACTTTAATCAGACACTCCGCGGCGGCGTACAGAAGTCGGATCCGGGCGACGAAATGCGTCCCGAACCCGAATGCGCGCAGAGTCCCGAAGAGATACTCGTGATCCACCCTGTCGAACGCCTTCTCCTGATCCAGGGAAAGGAAGGCGACCGACAGACCAGCCCTCTGGGAGTGGTGGACCAGGTCCCGGACCAGATGGATGTTATCGTGGATGGTCCGGCCCGGGACCGTGTAGGACTGGTCGGGGTGGATCATGTGGGCCAGCACGGTGCCAAGGCGAGCAGACATGGCCCTGGCAAAGATTTTATAGTCCGTGCTGAGGAGGGAGACCGGGCGCCAGTTCTTAAGGAGGCGGAGATCGCCCTTCTTAGGCAGCAGGACAATGACCGCCCTGCGCCAAGAGAGGGGCATCTCCCCGGTCGCCAAACTTTCTCCCAGGACCCGCGCGTAGTCGCCCCCCAAGACGTCCCAGAACGCCCTGTGGAACTCCACGGTCAGCCCGTCCAGCCCCGGGGACTTTCCCCTAGAAAGCTGGCGGAGGGCGCCGGTCAGCTCCGCCAGACTTAGCGGAGCGTCCAATTTTTCGGCGCCCTCCGGGCCAACCTTCGTCAGGTCCTCCCACAAAACTCTGCGCGCATCCTCGCTGGACGGATCCGGAGAGAACAGAGCCCCGTAATAGGCGCGGGTCTCCGCGCTGATTCCCTCCGGATCCGAGACCAGAGATCCGTCGTCGGCCAGCAGCCCCAAGAGCTGCTTACGGACCCCCCGTCTTTTTTCCAGCGAGTAGAAGAAGGGGGAGCCGCGGTCCAGGTCCCGCAGGAGCTGGATCCGCGACCTCACGTACGCGCCTCGGGACCCGACGAGCTGCAGGTCCTTCAGCGCGCCCTTCTTCTCTTCGTACACCTTCCGCAGGGCCGGGTCCTCGACGACCTGACCGAGACGGGACTCCAGGTCGAGCACCTCCTTCTCCAACCGCCCGACCCGGGCCTCCCGCCTCTTGGTCGACCCCTTCGCGTACTCCTGACAGAAGAGACGGATGTGAGCCTTGCCCACATCCCACCATAGCCTCAAGGAGGGGAAGCCCCCCTGCTTCCTTCTCCAGTCGGCCCAGAATCGACGAAACGAATCCCGGAACCGTGCGTCCTCCAGCAGCAGGTTGTTAAAATGCCAGTACACGGACCCCCCCCGCGCGCGCAGCGGAGCGAGCTCCGCCCACACCAGGTGGTGGTCCGTGCACGGCACCGGCCGCATGGAAGCTGCCGGAACGCAGGAGACGAACGCCCGGGAAATGTAGAGGCGGTCGATTCTGGACCTTCCTCCCCCAGACCTCACGCTAGTGAAGGCGCTGGAGTCGGGGTGGAGATTTCGCCAGACGTCCACCAAGTCGAAGGACCCAACCAGGTCCCTCAACTTCTCCATCGCCGCCGGGCTTCGCGGGGGACCCGAACGGTCCCTCGCCTCGAGGGTGCAGTTAAAATCCCCCCCGAGGATGACGCACTCGCCCACGTCGATGGAGCCCAAGAGAGCGGACACTTCTTCGAAGAAGCGCACTTGCTGCGCACTGGTCTGAGGGGCGTACACGTTCACTAGATGGAGCGGCACGCCCCCCAGGCGAACAGTGACATGGAGCAAGCGGCCCGGCACGTGCTCCTTGACCCCCAAGATCTCCGGCTGAAAATGCGGGGCCAGCAAGATAGCCACCCCGCTGGAATTGTTGGAGAGGTGACTCATGCTGACCCCTCCTTGCCACTCCAGGAGCCACGTGGCTTCGTCTCCCGGAACGGTGTGGGTTTCTTGCAGGAAGCACACCGCATACTTCCCGTCCCGAAGGACCGAGAAGTTATTGAATCTGCGGCGCGCCTCCCTGCTGCCGTTGATGTTGAGGCTGGCTATGGTTATCTTCATGTCAGAAGCATAGTGCAACCTCTACCTACACCTAACGGGGCGAGGAAGCGCAGCCGCTGGTCCGCCGCCACTTCCTCAGCAGCCCAGTGAGAAACGTTGTGAGCCGACGCAGCTCGAGCGGGTTCACACCCTCGTCCGCGCCCAAGATCTTAACGGCGGCGCGGACGGAATCGATGAGCAGCGCCAGCTCCGACCACCTGTCGAGGGCCAGCCGGACCTTATTGCGCTGACCCAGGCACGTGGCCATAAAATCCCGGAGTTCCCTTACGGAAATGAGGGGAGACTCGGCAAGGGGCACGAGGTCATCCATCGCCACGTCGGCGCTGGAGTCCGAATCGTCCTCCGTGCCCATCACCGAGTCCCCATCCTCCTCCAGGGGGTCGTCACCAGCGGCCAACCCGTCCGCCGCGCAGTGCGAAGCGAACGACTCGGCCGCGCCAGCCAGCCCCGCCTCCGCCCGGATCCCACCCCCAGGATCGGCGGCAGAGGATTTCTCCCTGGGCTCCTCTAGGGGTGCCGGGCCAGAAGACGGCGGCGGTTCAGAGCTCCCCTCCGCCTCAGACGCCGGAACGAACGGAGAAACCGGGGAGAGAACAATTTCCAGCTCCTCCAGTACGTTCGGCACCAGAGACGTAGCCAGGGGGCCATCCTCCTCCCCGCCACCAACCTCCGACCCAGCGGACGGGGGGTTTTGAATTAAAAGCTCTACCAGGACGAGCATCCCCTGGGAGACGTCCGGGTCGCATTGGGCGAGCTCATTATCCTCGAGCTCGCCCGACCCAGCCCCCAGGCTGCCCGACCCGGCGAGGGGTAACGACACCGATAAAAGGTCAACTTCAATTACTGCCGCGGGTTGTTCCGCAACCCCCCCCACGGGCAGGGTCTCATCCCCATCCCCGGGAGGCACGTGCTGGACAGACACATCTGCCTCAGCCTCCCGAGGGACAGGCGACCCCTGCCGATCGCTGGTGATGACGACAGCGCTGGGGGGGCGGGGGGGCGCAGTACCCGCGGCGGGCGACGACTCCCCCTGCTCGGAGGGACCTTCCTCCTCCCGGTCCTCCTCCTCATCCAGGGGGTCGCGCCTTCTTTTTAGCACGGAGGGAGCGAGGGAGACCTCCATGTCTGCAAAGGCCTCCTCCTCGACTCCCTCCGGCGGAGCAGGTTTGTCGGGTTCCTCGGGCCCGAGCCCGGCCGCAGGTATTGGCATTACCACTGCGGCAGTTGCGGCCACAGGCTCGGGCACGGGGCCCCTCCCGCTCACATCTGCCCTGATCAACTCCGCGAGGAGCGCGGGTGTAAGGGGCTCAAGGGGCAAGGGCTCACCATCCACGGGGGGGCCTGCCCCAAGGTGCTTCTTTTTTCCCCGCGCCTTCTTTCCGGCCGGACACGCTCCCTCCCCCCCGCCGGAGGCCTTGGTGGCATCGGCCCCCGACGTCAACCGCGCATCAGACGTACTTGACGCGCGGGCAGATCCGGGGGGAAGGGCGGCGGCGGCGGCGCCAGCCTCGGCCGCACGAGATGATCCGGCGGCCTTGGAGGCAGGGCAGTTCCTCCTGATGTGCCCCACCTCCCTGCAGGCATGGCACCTCACACCGTCCGACGTCCAAAAGGCGCGGTAGGCGGTCCCCTCGTGGAGGACGACGAACGCCCCTTCAGTGTCCTCCTCCCGCGCCAGCTGGATAAACAGCTGGCGCCGGAAGGAGAAGACGTGGCGAAGGCTGGCCTCCCGGAAGCCGAGCGGGATGGGCGTGATCCCCGACCTCACCTCCCCAAGTTGTCGCAAATGGGGAAGGAGGAGCTCACCAGGAACATAGGGCGGGACGTTGGAAATAATGATCCTCTGCGCGGTGGCCTCGAGAGGATCCACCGGCAGGAAGGTCCCGCCCACGGTGAGCCCCTTGGCGACAGCCAGGGACACCGCCCGCTCCGACCCCAGGAAGAACACAGCCTTCCCATACATTTTCGAGGCCGCGACGATGGCTGAGGGGCCGACAACCCCAGCCATGGCCTTGACGCAGGCCTCGATGGTCATAGTGGGGTGAGTGTAGCTCTTCACCCCAAGCTTTTTCGTTATTAATCGAAAAGGTGACGGGGCAGCAGGAGCAGCGGGAGCAGCTGTGGCTGTGGCTACCACTCTCGCATAGGTCCCGGCTGGCCCCGCCACCGGCGAAGATGCAGTCGCCATTCTGGGGTGCTTTTTTTAAGGGCTACACTCACCCCAAGTCACAGGCCTGAAGGTGTTAATGGCCTCGGTGTATATATATATATATTTTTTTTTGTCCTCTATTGAGCAGAGGGAGCTGATTAAAATGAGGACACACCTCTCTCCTTATTGATTTAAATTGGGAGAGGAGCCCTCGCCCCTCTGCTCAATTGGCAATTAATAAAATAGATGAAACTAAGGTGCCTTAGAAAGACAGGCAGAGAGAGACAAAGAGAGAGAGAGAGGTGGGGGGTGGGAAGGAGGGAGGCCGCAAAAGGCAGTGTTGCCACTCAGGATGGTGGGTGGGTGTAGGCAGGGTTGCACTCTCCGATGGAAAAAGTCTTTGGTGATGGTGGTCTTCTGGCAGGGGGAGAAGACGTCTTCACCTGGAAAAGCTGGAGAAGCCCAGGCTTAGTCCTGCAACAGGTCTTAACGATGTAATTAAATTAAATTAAGGACTTCACCTTGGGCAGCTCCAAGCTCTCCCAGGGCAGGCAATAGAAGGGATGCTAATTAGTGGTGTGTGTGGCCTAGCTTTTAACAAGAGCACACACACTACACCCCTTGATGATCCGGCCTTGCTTCTTCTTTTCTCCCCCCACCTAAAATACAAAGTCTTGGGAGAGTGCCCCAAATAACACCCACCTGTAGATGTTCCGGATGAAGTTTTCTTCCCTCCTTTCAAGCAGTTGGTTTCTCTCCCCTCCCTCTCCTGAAGTGGAGGCCAAATTGGGGAGGCAGTGATAGAAAGGCCTCTCCCCTGGTTGATGTTGATGTAGGCCTCCTTTCTCCTTCTCCTCCTCTGTCCTCTCTCTCCAGGCACCTCAGTTGATGTAATGATGGTGGAGTTGGTGGTGGTGGTCCAACGTTCTCCTCCTCTTCCTGGTCAGGGGACCACCACTTTAATCCACTCTCCAAAGTCTGGCTGCTCCCTCTGCTCGTGCTTGTAGCTGAACAGAGGGTACTCTTTTATTTGGACCCAAAAAAAACCAATTCGACTGTAAATAAACAAAAGTTCAACTAAAGCTTAACAAATCAAATTAAAATTTGGTTTTCCGTGTTGATGATGCACTCCAGTCCCCGCGGCGCCCACCGGTCGCGGAAATACTCAAGCGCACCGGCGGACACCGCGTGCTCCATCTCCAGGGCCACCCGGGCGCGAACATGGCCGCGGAAGAGATGCAGGCAATCCGGCTGGACGACCCCCTCGACCGCCCGCTGCCTGGACCAATTGATGGCTCTTTTAGCCAGGCCCAGGAGCAGGCCCACAAGGAGGTCCTCCAACCTGTCCGCTCCCCTCCGCATCGGGTGACCGTAGATCAAGAGCGTGGGACTGAAGTGCAACCAAAAATCGAGGAGCAGCCCCTTCAAGTAGTGAAAGAGGGGCTGCAACCTCTCACAATCCATATAAACGTGAAACACGGACTCCTCCAGGCCGCAAAAAATGCAGGCGGCCTGGGAGTCCGTGAACCTACTTAAAACCTTATTGCACGGGACCGCTCCGTGCAACACCCTCCAGGCCAAGTCCCCGATGGAACAAGGGAGGACTCCCGCATAGAGAGCCCTCCATTGGGGACCTCCGCTACCGCCGGTCGGCAAAACGCCACGCCAAGGCGTGTCCGGACGGTAGACGAAGATGGCAAAGTGGAGAGTGTGCAGGAGCAGCCCGTACAGGAAACCCCTCTGCGCGGAATGAAAAGGCACGGAGGGTATTTCCTCGAGACGGCTCAAGTTGTGAGGCGCCGGTTCCCGAGGGGAGTTTCGGGGCCGGGCGCCGATGAGGAATTCCGTCCGAACGGGGGTAAGCTCGGACGGGATCGCCCCACGTGCTTGAGCCGCCTCGATACACCTAGTGGAGTCGGGGCCCAGTGCCGCTTTTACCGATTCGATGGTTTCGACCGCGAGCCGGACGTTGGCCCAGGACAGGCGCCGCGCCAGCTCCTCCGGCGCCATCCAGCCCGCTCCTCCGCCATCGAGCAGGTCCCCGACTCTGGTCACCTTGCCAGCCACAGCCCTACCCTCCGCCAGCCGCCCGAACCCGTGTTCGTGGAGGTGCGGATTCCTGAGCAGCGGCTCCCGAAGGAGAGCCGCCGCTCCTGACGGGGGAGAGCTCCGCCTGGAAGCGACGTAGTTCCAAACCCATAGTAGTTCCTGGTAGAAGACAGGCAGCTCCCGCAGGCCGGCACGCCTGCTGCCCACTTTCGCAAACAGGAGCTGCGTGTCGTAATTGAGGCCATGCAGCTGGCGGAAGAAAAACGTCGCCAGCGCACACCATCTCGGAGGATTCTCGACGTACAGGTATCTCTGCAGCGTCTGAAGACGGAAAGTCGCAGCCTGGGTGCGAAGGCACACCAGCGCCTGACCGCCCTCCCTAAGCGGGAGACACAGAACCGCGGCAGAGACCCAGTGCTTCCTTTTGTCCCAGAAGAAGTCGATGAGCTTCTTCTGAATCTTGGCGACAAACGCAGGGGGAGGGATCAAAGTGACCAACCGGTACCACAACATGGCGGCCACCAGCTGGTTTATGACCAGCGCTCGACCCCTGTAGGACAACACTCGGAGCAGTCCTGTCCAGCGTCCTAGGCGAGCGGTGACTTTGGCCTCCAGCTCTTGCCAGTTCGCCGGCCAAGCGTCCTCGGCAGGGCTAAGGTAGACTCCCAAATAGAGGAGGTGCGTGGTGCTCCAGGCGAAAGGCCTGAACTCCTCCGGCAGGGAGTCCACCCGCCACTGACCCACCAGGAGTCCGGAACATTTCTCCCAGTTGATCTTGGCGGAGGATGCGTCCGAGTAAATCTGCTGGCATTCCCGCATCCTCCGCAAGTCAGCGGGATCCGTGACCGTGAGGAGCACGTCATCGGCGTAAGCCGAGAGGACCACCTCCACGCCCGGCCCTTGCAGAGCCAGTCCCGTCAACCTCTTCCGCAAGAGGCGCAGGAAAGGCTCCACGCAAATGGCATATAACTGGCCGGACATGGGGCATCCCTGACGCACCCCCCTCCCGAAGCGAAGGGGCGCCGTCAAGGACCCGTTAACTTTAATCAGACACTCCGCGGCGGCATACAGAAGTCGGATCCGGGCGACGAAATGCGTCCCGAACCCGAATGCGCGCAGAGTCCCGAAGAGATACTCGTGATCCACCCTGTCGAACGCCTTCTCCTGATCCAGGGAAAGGAAGGCGACCGACAGACCAGCCCTCTGGGAGTGGTGGACCAGGTCCCGGACCAGATGGATGTTATCGTGGATGGTCCGGCCCGGGACCGTGTAGGACTGGTCGGGGTGGATCATGTGGGCCAGCACGGTGCCAAGGCGAGCAGACATGGCCCTGGCAAAGATTTTATAGTCCGTGCTGAGGAGGGAGACCGGGCGCCAGTTCTTAAGGAGGTGGAGATCGCCCTTCTTAGGCAGCAGGACAATGACCGCCCTGCGCCAAGAGAGGGGCATCTCCCCGGTCGCCAAACTTTCCCCCAGGACCCGCGCGTAGTCGCCCCCCAAGACGTCCCAGAACGCCCTGTGGAACTCCACGGTCAGCCCGTCCAGCCCCGGGGACTTTCCCCTAGAGAGCTGGCGGAGGGCGCCGGTCAGCTCCGCCAGACTTAGCGGAGCGTCCAATTTTTCGGCGCCCTCCGGGCCAACCTTCGGCAGGTCCTCCCACAAAACTCTGCGCGCATCCTCGCTGGACGGATCCGGAGAGAACAGAGCCCCGTAATAGGCGCGGGTCTCCACGCTGATTCCCTCCGGATCCGAGACCAGAGATCCGTCGTCGGCCAGCAGCCCCAAGAGCTGCTTACGGACCCCCCGTCTTTTTTCCAGCGAGTAGAAGAAGGGGGAGCCGCGGTCCAGGTCCCGCAGGAGCTGGATCCGCGACCTCACGTACGCGCCTCGGGACCCGACGAGCTGCAGGTCCTTCAGCGCGCCCTTCTTCTCTTCGTACACCTTCCGCAGGGCCGGGTCCTCGACGACCTGACCGAGACGGGACTCCAGGTCGAGCACCTCCTTCTCCAACCGCCCGACCCGGGCCTCCCGCCTCTTGGTCGACCCCTTCGCGTACTCCTGACAGAAGAGACGGATGTGAGCCTTGCCCACATCCCACCATAGCCTCAAGGAGGGGAAGCCCCCCTGCTTCCTTCTCCAGTCGGCCCAGAATCGACGAAACGAATCCCGGAACCGTGCGTCCTCCAGCAGCAGGTTGTTAAAATGCCAGTACACGGACCCCCCCCGCGCGCGCAGCGGAGCGAGCTCCGCCCACACCAGGTGGTGGTCCGTGCACGGCACCGGCCGCATGGAAGCTGCCGGAACGCAGGAGACGAACGCCCGGGAAATGTAGAGGCGGTCGATTCTGGACCTTCCTCCCCCAGACCTCACGCTAGTGAAGGCGCTGGAGTCGGGGTGGAGATTTCGCCAGACGTCCACCAAGTCGAAGGACCCAACCAGGTCCCTCAACTTCTCCATCGCCGCCGGGCTTCGCGGGGGACCCGAACGGTCCCTCGCCTCGAGGGTGCAGTTAAAATCCCCCCCGAGGATGACGCACTCGCCCACGTCGATGGAGCCCAAGAGAGTGGACACTTCTTCGAAGAAGCGCACTTGCTGCGCACTGGTCTGAGGGGCGTACACGTTCACTAGATGGAGCGGCACGCCCCCCAGGCGAACAGTGACATGGAGCAAGCGGCCCGGCACGTGCTCCTTGACCCCCAAGATCTCCGGCTGAAAATGCGGGGCCAGCAAGATAGCCACCCCGCTGGAATTGTTGGAGAGGTGACTCATGCTGACCCCTCCTTGCCACTCCAGGAGCCACGTGGCTTCGTCTCCCGGAACGGTGTGGGTTTCTTGCAGGAAGCACACCGCATACTTCCCGTCCCGAAGGACCGAGAAGTTATTGAATCTGCGGCGCGCCTCCCTGCTGCCGTTGATGTTGAGGCTGGCTATGGTTATCTTCATGTCAGAAGCATAGTGCAACCTCTACCTACACCTAACGGGGCGAGGAAGCGCAGCCGCTGGTCCGCCGCCACTTCCTCAGCAGCCCAGTGAGAAACGTTGTGAGCCGACGCAGCTCGAGCGGGTTCACACCCTCGTCCGCGCCCAAGATCTTAACGGCGGCGCGGACGGAATCGATGAGCAGCGCCAGCTCCGACCACCTGTCGAGGGCCAGCCGGACCTTATTGCGCTGACCCAGGCACGTGGCCATAAAATCCCGGAGTTCCCTTACGGAAATGAGGGGAGACTCGGCAAGGGGCACGAGGTCATCCATCGCCACGTCGGCGCTGGAGTCCGAATCGTCCTCCGTGCCCATCACCGAGTCCCCATCCTCCTCCAGGGGGTCGTCACCAGCGGCCAACCCGTCCGCCGCGCAGTGCGAAGCGAACGACTCGGCCGCGCCAGCCAGCCCCGCCTCCGCCCGGATCCCACCCCCAGGATCGGCGGCAGAGGATTTCTCCCTGGGCTCCTCTAGGGGTGCCGGGCCAGAAGATGGCGGCGGTTCAGAGCTCCCCTCCGCCTCAGACGCCGGAACGAACGGAGAAACCGGGGAGAGAACAATTTCCAGCTCCTCCAGTACGTTCGGCACCAGAGACGTAGCCAGGGGGCCATCCTCCTCCCCGCCACCAACCTCCGACCCAGCGGACGGGGGGTTTTGAATTAAAAGCTCTACCAGGACGAGCATCCCCTGGGAGACGTCCGGGTCGCATTGGGCGAGCTCATTATCCTCGAGCTCGCCCGACCCAGCCCCCAGGCTGCCCGACCCGGCGAGGGGTAACGACACCGATAAAAGGTCAACTTCAATTACTGCCGCGGGTTGTTCCGCAACCCCCCCCACGGGCAGGGTCTCATCCCCATCCCCGGGAGGCACGTGCTGGACAGACACATCTGCCTCAGCCTCCCGAGGGACAGGCGACCCCTGCCGATCGCTGGTGATGACGACAGCGCTGGGGGGGCGGGGGGGCGCAGTACCCGCGGCGGGCGACGACTCCCCCTGCTCGGAGGGACCTTCCTCCTCCCGGTCCTCCTCCTCATCCAGGGGGTCGCGCCTTCTTTTTAGCACGGAGGGAGCGAGGGAGACCTCCATGTCTGCAAAGGCCTCCTCCTCGACTCCCTCCGGCGGAGCAGGTTTGTCGGGTTCCTCGGGCCCGAGCCCGGCCGCAGGTATTGGCATTACCACTGCGGCAGTTGCGGCCACAGGCTCGGGCACGGGGCCCCTCCCGCTCACATCTGCCCTGATCAACTCCGCGAGGAGCGCGGGTGTAAGGGGCTCAAGGGGCAAGGGCTCACCATCCACGGGGGGGCCTGCCCCAAGGTGCTTCTTTTTTCCCCGCGCCTTCTTTCCGGCCGGACACGCTCCCTCCCCCCCGCCGGAGGCCTTGGTGGCATCGGCCCCCGACGTCAACCGCGCATCAGACGTACTTGACGCGCGGGCAGATCCGGGGGGAAGGGCGGCGGCGGCGGCGCCAGCCTCGGCCGCACGAGATGATCCGGCGGCCTTGGAGGCAGGGCAGTTCCTCCTGATGTGCCCCACCTCCCTGCAGGCATGGCACCTCACACCGTCCGACGTCCAAAAGGCGCGGTAGGCGGTCCCCTCGTGGAGGACGACGAACGCCCCTTCAGTGTCCTCCTCCCGCGCCAGCTGGATAAACAGCTGGCGCCGGAAGGAGAAGACGTGGCGAAGGCTGGCCTCCCGGAAGCCGAGCGGGATGGGCGTGATCCCCGACCTCACCTCCCCAAGTTGTCGCAAATGGGGAAGGAGGAGCTCACCAGGAACATAGGGCGGGACGTTGGAAATAATGATCCTCTGCGCGGTGGCCTCGAGAGGATCCACCGGCAGGAAGGTCCCGCCCACGGTGAGCCCCTTGGCGACAGCCAGGGACACCGCCCGCTCCGACCCCAGGAAGAACACAGCCTTCCCATACATTTTCGAGGCCGCGACGATGGCTGAGGGGCCGACAACCCCAGCCATGGCCTTGACGCAGGCCTCGATGGTCATAGTGGGGTGAGTGTAGCTCTTCACCCCAAGCTTTTTCGTTATTAATCGAAAAGGTGACGGGGCAGCAGGAGCAGCGGGAGCAGCTGTGGCTGTGGCTACCACTCTCGCATAGGTCCCGGCTGGCCCCGCCACCGGCGAAGATGCAGTCGCCATTCTGGGGTGCTTTTTTTAAGGGCTACACTCACCCCAAGTCACAGGCCTGAAGGTGTTAATGGCCTCGGTGTATATATATATATATATTTTTTTGTCCTCTATTGAGCAGAGGGAGCTGATTAAAATGAGGACACACCTCTCTCCTTATTGATTTAAATTGGGAGAGGAGCCCTCGCCCCTCTGCTCAATTGGCAATTAATAAAATAGATGAAACTAAGGTGCCTTAGAAAGACAGGCAGAGAGAGACAAAGAGAGAGAGAGAGGTGGGGGGTGGGAAGGAGGGAGGCCGCAAAAGGCAGTGTTGCCACTCAGGATGGTGGGTGGGTGTAGGCAGGGTTGCACTCTCCGATGGAAAAAGTCTTTGGTGATGGTGGTCTTCTGGCAGGGGGAGAAGACGTCTTCACCTGGAAAAGCTGGAGAAGCCCAGGCTTAGTCCTGCAACAGGTCTTAACGATGTAATTAAATTAAATTAAGGACTTCACCTTGGGCAGCTCCAAGCTCTCCCAGGGCAGGCAATAGAAGGGATGCTAATTAGTGGTGTGTGTGGCCTAGCTTTTAACAAGAGCACACACACTACACCCCTTGATGATCCGGCCTTGCTTCTTCTTTTCTCCCCCCACCTAAAATACAAAGTCTTGGGAGAGTGCCCCAAATAACACCCACCTGTAGATGTTCCGGATGAAGTTTTCTTCCCTCCTTTCAAGCAGTTGGTTTCTCTCCCCTCCCTCTCCTGAAGTGGAGGCCAAATTGGGGAGGCAGTGATAGAAAGGCCTCTCCCCTGGTTGATGTTGATGTAGGCCTCCTTTCTCCTTCTCCTCCTCTGTCCTCTCTCTCCAGGCACCTCAGTTGATGTAATGATGGTGGAGTTGGTGGTGGTGGTCCAACGTTCTCCTCCTCTTCCTGGTCAGGGGACCACCACTTTAATCCACTCTCCAAAGTCTGGCTGCTCCCTCTGCTCGTGCTTGTAGCTGAACAGAGGGTAACGTCAGACTGAAGTACAGAAGCCTGCTAGGGCCTTTTATACAGGGGTGGTCACTGCCGGTACTGCAGTATAAAATCAGCTCTTCTCTTAAAGGTACATACACAACATTTACCAAATGCGTAGAGGCCTTCCCCTGCAGAACAGCCACAGCTCTGGGTACTGCCAGGATCTTGGTCCAGGGAAGTGTTCTCGCGGTGGGGACTACCACAGTATGTGGAGTCCGACCAAGGGAGTCACTTCACCGGACAGGTGATGCAGAATACCCTTATGCTGCTAGGCATCGAGGGGAAGTGGCACGTGGCCCACAACCCACAGTCATCAGGGATTGTGGAAGTAATGAATAGGACATTAAAGGAAAAGTCGAGGAAGGAGACGGTGGACTCGCCCCGCAAATGGGCCGAGGTCCTACCGTTGGTTTTGATGGGGATCCGAGCCAGCCAGTCGAAAAGCACGGGGTACTCTCCATACGAGCTAATGACTGGCAGGGTTATGCGGACCCACACCCATGTACTAGCCCTGGTGCTCACAGAAGTTCAGCTCAGAGAGGTAAACCGGGACAGGTTCACCCGAAACGTCTTCGAGCACCTTAAGCAGGTCCACGAGCAGGCGGCTGGGAACATGGGAAAGCAGCATCGGAGTAACCGATTGCTGTTCGAACCCCGAAAGCACCATGCGTGGGAGGTAGGAGATCAGGTCATGGTGAGGAACTATGCCCGAGTAGGGAGTCTGGAGCCATTATACCTGGGCCCTACTGCATTGTAGATAAAGCCAGCCCCATGGTATACGCCGTTAAGATGCCTCGGCGCACAAAATGGTTTCACATTAATCAGTGCAAACTGTTTAAACCCGAAAGGAGAAAACAACCAGTTGGGGTAGGGCCTGAGGATAGAGACCCTCAGCCTGCAGCAGGAGCGAGTTCACAGACAGCACAGGCAGGCGCTGTGGCTTGCTTAAGGGGAGGGGCCATCCCGCCCACCGATTGGGACACTCCCCCACTCTTCTGGGCTCCAGATGAGGAGGGACCCGAGGGTGAAGATCCCGCCCCTAACCCAGGTGTAGAGGAGGAGGGACCTGAGGGCGAAGACCCTGCCCCGGACCCAGTTTTGGGACCTGGGGGCAGAGACTCTCAGCCTACAGCAACAGGCTGCGAGAAGTTACCTGCCCCTAGCCCAGGTTCGGGAGAGGTCAAGCCTAAGGAGGAAGATCCCTGGCCAGCGGCAGTGGTAAGCCCACAGGTCGCACTAGAGGGGACAGCGGTTCGGGTTAAAGGCCCATCGGCCAAGAAAACCCCACCCGCCAAAGCCCCTAGAAGGTCCCCACGGACTCCCCAGCCGAGAAAGCCATGGTCACCAGCTCCCCAGTTTAAAGGGACAGCCTCCCGAGTTAGGGGAAGTCCAAGGACAGAGGTCCCCAGCCAGCAGCCACGGGCGGCGAGGGACCAACAGTGCAGGACAGTGTGGCCATGCCGGAGGGAGCGTTGTGCCGCAGCCCAACCAGGAATTAGCCTGGCTGCCCGGAGACGGGCGGCGGATGTACATAGTTTAGGTGATATAAATTTATACTGTTAAGTTTAAGTATTTAGCTTAAGTTTGGGTGTTTAGCTTGAGTTAAGTAAGGTGATGGGTAGTTTTAATTAAGTAGTAATCTGCTAAGAGAGTGTGTATTTGAGTCAAGGCCGCAAGGCTGGACTGTGCTTCACCCAAGCCAAAGAATCTCTTGGGGACCTGGCTGTATGTTTTTGTATCTGTTGCAGAAAGACTGTCGGGATGAAGGGGATCGTAATCCTACTCGCCCTGATAGGACCGAGCCTTGAAAGGAGGGGCGACGTGGAGGAATCCCACATCTATGGGTGCTCCGGAGACAGGGCACCTATAGCAACCGACGGAAGCGGCGAACGGGATATGGAGGAGACCGCCGTCTATGTCCATGAGGGAAGGTGGCCAGGGTGGCTGGGGTCCAATTCGTCTCAGTACTCCAGCCAGACCGGGTTCACGTACGGGGCGGCCTCCCTCCTGTGCCCCAGGGTACGGGTCATTACCACAAGGGTCAGCGTCATCGTAGGGAAGCGTGTATGTCTAACGTGCAAAGGACAGATTCCTCTGGATAGGTGGTGGTGGCTCAGAAAGCTGAGCAAAGACATGAGAAACCCCGCAGTCGAGTGGGAACGATTGGGGAACAATACCCACCAGACGATTACAGGGACTCACGGGGGATTAAGTGTGTGCTGGGACAAGTGGTGGGAACCGGATCGAGGGATTTACATCTGTATGTGGGGGTCAGAGAGGGTCTGCCCCGCAGGCATATGTATCATTTTCCACCAGAAGTGGCATGACGCCGGGGAGGGGATGAAGTGGGATACCAGCCTGAAGGCGTGCGCAGTCCCATTCTCCCCGATCCCAGTCAATGCCACTGAGCTTGTGACCCGCCCCCGAAAGCCCCTGCCCATGGCACAGGCGGCGAGGTTACCCAGGGAAGGGTGCCCCACCACCACCAGGGGACCTGGGAATGGGCTGGTACTAGCGCCTACTGATCAGATGCTGTACCAAGGGGTGCACTACGCGGTAGCCTCCGTGATTTTAAATCTCTCCAAGGTACACTTACCGGAGTGGTGTCCCAAAGAAACAGATCAGCTATACCCATCCCTATTAAAGGACATGTTCAGGAAGTTTTATGAGTTCGATTTCACCAATGTTGACAAAACCGAACTGTACACCACACACTGCGAATTTTGGGGTGATGCAGGGAGACAAAGAAGGGGAGTATGGAATGATGTTTTTACTGCATTTAATACTGGGTCCTCTGTCATCAACAGTTTGGATGACATAGAGCTGCAGACCCAGATAAACGATTTAAAAACACAGTTAAGGAAAATATTAATGGATGAGAACAAGGTAGTGGGCTCGGAGTTGCATGAGGACCAGGCCATGACGGTCCATTTAAAGGAGATTATAATGGAGTTGGAGAAGCACGCAAAGACAGTAAATGCCCTCATAAGGGAGGACAGAAATGCTTCTGACCAGCTGCGCAGAACGAGGTGTGCGTGCTATACGGGGCATGGTTGCTGGGCGAGGGCCGCAGTAATCTGGAGGATTTAAAACAGGGTTTACTCCCCTCCTGGATCAGCAACAAACACCTCACAGCCCTCCATCCATTTGAGAATGCATTAAGCCCGTGCCAACTCCGCCTAGCTTCCGAAGCCTACCCAGTCCCAGTGGATTGTGGGTGGTCAAACCACACCATCATGGGAATAGTAGTTAGGATGCCGGTCATGGGTAGGACAGCCCGACCCACACCAGTATACAGGGTAGAGAACATTGGAGTCATTCAAGGGGGTGCACACATTCGTTTCACAGCGGTCCCACCTTACGTCATAAAGTGGGAGCAGGCTATGACAGGTATTGACCTCTCAGGGTGCCGGAGCCGGGGAGCACACATAATCCTGTGTCCCCAGCACTTGAATGCCTATTCAAAACCGCAGTGCGGGTTCAGATCTGCTGGCGCGAAACCTATAAATTGTACCATGGAGGCAATGACACAAGGCCGTGTTCCCCCGCAGGTAGCATATATAGGAGGTGGGACATATTGTGTCACCACTGGAGCATGCCACTACCAGCATGGACAGCATAGCTGGTGTCCAATTAGTGACAGCAGTTTCTGTTTTAAACCCGAGGCAGAAGTTCAAGTGACCCAAGAATGAATTGTCCTCATTCCTCAACCCTCCACTGTTCACCTCACTGTGAAGGAGAATTTTACCAATTTGCAAAAGTATGTAGCGCATTTCGGCTATGAAATTCCCCCTCTCCCAGAACACCTTACCAAAATACTCAAAGCCGTTATAGTTTCATAGAAACATTTTTACACTCTAGAGCAGAAAACAGTAGAGATAGGGGCTAACATATTGGATATTGTGATTCCACCCTGGTGGGACATTTTAAATAACATAGAGGTCCCTTCGTGGATCAGACTGGCTTCCCACATTCTCGTGATTTGCCAGTTATGGATAGTGTTGTATCTAGTCTGCATTCAGTGCAAGGGAAAAGGTCAGATACTAGAATTCCGAAACCAGAGGATCTGGAAGGAACATTATGTGAAGGTGGAGGGAGATACACCTGTTTGAGTTTTTGTATTTTTGGTTAAAGATTGTTGTTTTTTTGTGTTTGATGTTTTTAATAAAGATTTTGTGACGCGTTGTTAATAAAGATGTATGTGTACCAAGTGGTGCAGGGGTGTTGGACCCCCTCCATGCTTGGATGTGTGTAAAAGACTGTAATTATTCTATGTATGCTTATGTACACTACATTTTCGTGGAATGGGAAGTGCATGTGTCGTGGGTATACTAAATGGGTAATTACAGGGGAAGGTTGACTATGGAGGGCCAGAAATTTTGCTCACCTGGTAAGGATGATACTTCAAGCAAGTTTTAGTATCACAGGGGGAGTGTAAGGTTCTCAGAATTCCCACATTCCCCCAAGGTTATTAATAAAAGGGACCCTGTATGGACAATTTAAAAAGGGTACCCAAAAAATGGTGTCCGCACCTCGTGACCAAAAGCCTGTAAGATTTTCTGCAGCACAAGCAGGCAGCTTTGGGAAATCAAAACTTAAAATGCATTTCTGTGAAAAGGACTTTGTGTTTGAAAAGCCAGACAGCTAGGCAAACACTGAATATGCATTGCGTCAGATCAAAACATATCAAGCCCAGTTAGGCCTAAGCATAAGGCCATTAGTTTGCCCACATAAATAATCGGAAACAGCTCGAGGGAGCCACCAAGGCTGGACAGGCTGATTAAAATGCATTAATGACAATACAACCCGGACATCGGGGCCATCGGGTGCGATAAACGGCCATCTAAAACCAGTTAACTTAGATTGGTATAATCATTTAAAACAGCCTGCCAAAAGTTAAACAATGGACTGACCTGATTTGGCACGCAGATAAGGAGTGGAAGAATGGGTATAACTGGAGGCCCACCAGTAGCAATCGCTCTCTTGACTCTGACCCCTTGTTTGGTCTTGGGCTGCTGCCGCTCGTACTCGTGCCCTGGCCTCGTGGCGGGTTCTCTTCTCGCTTCCCGCATTAATTTTTACAACCAAGGACATTCATACCAATCGCAGGAGGGGGGACGAGACCTGAGTCCAAAGTCATACAGGACACACGGGCCACGAGAAGGGCAGACGAGACGAGATGAGACAAGGCGAGACGAAGAAGGAGGTAAAAACCCAACAAGAGCAGAGAAGGGCAGCAGAAGACGCATTAGTAAAACCCAAATGCCTAGTTATAAGCTGGCGCTTGGGGAAGAAAGTATATGTATGGACAGTGAGAATAAGTTGGCTATTGAACACTGCGAATAAGCTAGCATTAAACGCGAGTGTCCACGCCCACGACGAATATGCTGGCGTTTGACGCTTGGGTAGTAAAATCAAACCAGCAGTAAAACCGCCAACCGCCCCACAACCGCAACATTACCGCTGACGACCGCCAGAGGGAGAAGAAGAAGAGAACCCATCGCGACGAGACGACAACGGTAGCTGAGGAGAGGGAAGGTGTGTCACAGCAACAGCTCCAGCACCGCGCCCTGAGACCACGTGGTGACGGAGTACCCCAAAGGGCAGGAGACCAAACCTCAAAACTTGCAACTGTTAAAGCAACCGGCTTTGGATTGGTGAGCATGAAGTTCTGGCCCCTCATAGCTTAATCTAGTTAGGTATAGGGGGTGGGATAAGGGTAAGGGGATTGTTAATGGAGTTGTTTTCCCTCGATGTGCCGTGTGTTCCCCATTCCCATATAAGTGTAATTATTGTATTTGCCTGTATTTTCTACCAGTAGCTTCTCATAAGACTGTGTTTCATTCTGTTTAAATAAAATCTTGGTTTTCTTACACCAAACCACTTGTCTACTCAATTTTCTGTATCGCTGCCTGTACCTAAGTCCGATGTCTAGAACCCAGGGGTGTGGGAGCGATTCGAACCGCTCACAGGCAGTCAGGGGCATAACTGACTGGGCGCACGCACCACACACCACCCCCTACACAACTTTGGCAGAAGATCGGTGGAAATCCCAGAGAAATGATGTACATGAAAGTACGGCAAGTAATTGGGAGAAGTCCTGCCGAACTTCGATCCTGCTATAATCTACCCATTCTAACTGGGATTGAAAGCCTATGCTGAGATGCAGAGTACCTTCAAGAGATAAAAGAATGTCTATGTTTGAGTTGAGGAAAAGTTTAATACCCCTTTAAAAGTGAAGTCAATTTAGGAATGCGTTAAGTGTTTACAATGCTTTCCATACATGTTGGTCTGTACTTCAAATGTCCTAGCATTCCAAGACTTGTTTCTCTCCAGTCCTCCACCTCTAGAAAGCAGATAAGGGTATGAAATAAATTCCCAAAGATTCAAGTATCAGATTGAGTAAAAAATAAGCTTACTGGCTGATTAAGGATGACCATGCCTTTTAGCCAATATCCCAGAATCCTCCATCACCATCCCTGGGTATGTCCAGTCCCACCGGCAGGACTGACCCACCAGAGGGGCTGGCACAGTGGTATACAGTCAGGAGGGAGTGGCACTGGGAGTCCTCAACATTGACTCTGGACCCCATGAAGCCTCATGGCTTCAGGTCAAGCATGGGCAAGGAAACCACCTACTGATTACCACCTACCGCCCTCCCTCAGCTGATGAATCAGTACTCCTCCATGTTGAACACTGGAAGAAGCACTGAGGGTAGCAAGGGCACAGAATGTACTCTGGGTGTGGGACTTCAATATCCATCATCAAGAGTGGCTCGGTAGCACCTCTACTGACCGAGCCCTGAAAGACATAGCTGCCAGACTGGGACTGCGGCAGGTGGTGAGAGAACCAACATGAGGGAAAAACCTACTTGACGTTGTCCTCACCAATCTACCTGTCACAGATGTATCTGTCCATGACACCTCACAGTCTTTGTGGAGACGAAGTCCCGTCTTCACGCTAAGGGCACCCTCCATCATGTTGTGTGGCCCTACCACCGTGCTAAATGGGATAGATTCAGGACAGATCTAGCAGCTCAAAACTGGACATCCATGAGATGCTATGAGCTATCAGCAGCAACAGAATAGTATTGTACCACAATCTGTGCACTCATGGCCTGGCATTTCCCTCACTCTACCACTGCCATCAAGCCAGGGGACCAACCCTGGTTAAATGAGGACTGCAGAAGAGAATGCCAGAAGCAGCAACAGGAGTACCTAAAAATGAGGTGCCAACCTGGGGAAGCTGCAACACGGGACTACATGCATGCTAAAAAGCGAAAGCAGCATGCTATAGACAGAGTTAAGCGATCCCACAATCAACGGATCAGATCAAAGCTCTGCAGTCCTGCCACATCCAGCTGTGAATGGTGGTGGACAATTAAACAACTAACTGGAGGAGGAGGCTCCATGAATATCCCCATCCTCAATGATGGTGGAGCCCAGCATGCGTGTGCAAAAGACAAGGATGAAGCGTTTGCAACCATCTTCAGCCAGAAGTGCCGAGTGGATGATTCATATCAGCCTCCTCCTGAGGTCCCCACCATCATAGCAGCCAGTCTTCAGCCAATTTGAATCACTCCACGTGATATCAAGAAATGGCTGAGCGAACTGGATACAGCAAAGGCTATGGGCCCCGACAACATCCTGACTGTCCTGCCGAAGATTTATGCTCCAGAACTAGCTGCGCCTGTAGCCAAGCTGTTCTAGTATAGTTACAACACTGGCATCTACCCGACAATGTGCAAAACTGCCCAGGTATGTCCTGTTCACCAAAAGCAGGACAAATCCAATCCAGTCAATTACCGCCCAATCAGTCTACTCTCAACCATCAGCAAAGTGTTGGAAGGTGTCGTTGACAGTGCTATCAAGCGGCTGTTACTCACCAATAACCTGCTCATCGATGCTCAGTTTGGGTTCCGCCAGGACCACTCGGCTCCAGACCTCATTACAGCCTTGGTCCAAACATAGACAAAAGAGCTGAATTGCAGAGGTCAAGTGAGGATGACTGCCCTTGACATCAAGGTAGCATATGACCGAGTGTGGCATCAAGGAGCCCGAGTAAAATTAAGTCAATGGGAATCAGGGGGAAAAATCTCTCCTGGCTGGATTTATACCTAGCACAAAGGAAGATGGTTGTGCTTGTTGGAGGTCAATCATCACAGCCCCAGGGCATCGCTGCAGGAGTTCCACTGGTCAGTTTCCTCAGCCCAACCATCTTCAGCTGCTTCATCAATAACCTTCCCTCCATCATAAGGTCAGAAGTGGGGATGTTCGATGATGATTACAGTGTTCAGTGCCATTTGCAACTCCTCAAAAAATGAAGCAATCCATGCCCACATGCAGCAAGACATTCAGGCTTGGGCTGATAAGTGGCAAGTAACATTCGTGCCACACAAGTGCCAGTCAATGACTGTTTCCAACAAGCGAGAGTCTAACCACCTCCCCTTGACATTCAATGACATTACCATCACCAAATCTCCACCATTAACATCCTGGAGTTTACCATTGACCAAAAACTTAACTGGACCAGCCACATAATTACTGTGGCAACAAGAGCGGGTCAGAGGCTGGGTGTTCTGCACCGAGTGTCTCACCTACTGACTCCCCAAAGCCTTTCCAGCATCTACAAGGCATAAGTCAGGAGTGTGATGGAATTCTCTCCACTTGCCTGGATGAGTGCAGATCCAACAACACTCAGAAGCTCGACACCATCCAGGACAAAGCAGCCCACTTGATTGGCAACCCATCGACCACCGTAAAAATTCCCTCCCTCCACCACCAGCGCAACGTGGCTGCAGTGTGTACTATCTACAAGATGTACTGCAGCAACTCACCAAGGTTTCTATGGCAGCACCTCCCAAACCCGTGACCTCTACCACCTAGAAGGACAAGGGCAGTAGGCACATGGGAACATCATCACCTGCAAGTTCCCCTCCAAGTTACACACCAGCCTGACTTAGAAATATATTGCTGTTCCTTCATCATCACTGGGTCAAAATCCTGGAACTCCCTCCCTAACAGTCACCACACAGACTGCAGTGGTTCAAAAAGGCAGCTCACCACCACCTTCTCAAGGGCAACTAGGGATGGGCAATAAATGCTGGCCTTGCCAGTGACGCCCACATCCCAGTAACGAATAAAAATAACCAAAGCAGTCGTGTTTTGATGACTTAGTTCAGGCTTTAGTGCTTGAAAGTAGTTACAATGTTATCACATTCAAAAAGACTGTAGTTATGTGTATGCAACTGTTTTTGAGGGTGACTTTTTGAATTCTAAAACCTAGAGCCAAATCAAACCAACAGCTGCTTGAATTAATCAAACCACTCCAATCTGGTTGAGTTCCGAAGAGGTTGCATTTTTTGATTCAGCTCACTTTTCATTCCTACCTATAATGGCTTCTCATTAATACAAACATGATTTATTGCTAAATAAATAATACCACAAATTGGTCTTTCTATATTCGTCAGGAAATTATTTTGAAGCAACTCCATTCCATGAATATATATGAGCTGTTGCACTAATATCATCATGATGTAATAAACTAATGTTTGTATACAATTGAAATGTTAATGCTTAATTTTAACTGCTCTTGAAATAAGATTTAGTTGAATTTAATTAAACTGAATTGATTTTTATGCAAGCACCATTATATTTGCTTTATTGCTCACAGGGCTTAAGCACAAACTCTATGGGAGAGGTTTTAAGATCTCCCATCCGGTGGAAATGTGGCGTAAGTTCCGTAAAAGTAGTGAAGAATGTCTTACGGCCTTTTATCCGCTGTTGTTATGACTACCGCAATCTCTCCGCAGGCTTACTAGTGCTGGGGTCCCAGCTCCCACCTGAATCAGGCGGTCAGCCCTTTTACGATGGAAATCGGGGTCTTACACTGTACCTAGGACCCTTTTAGTACAATACTAGGGTGAAGGGTGAGCGGCGCACACTCCGCCCAGTATCAGCAGTAAGAATAGCAGGGGTCAACAGAAAAATGACTAGAGATAATTAGCTTACATCAGCAGAAAACTTCAAAGGATATACCACTAAAAAAGGGTATAAATATAGAACTCTCAAAAGGGAAGATAGATTCGCTGAAAGGGGCAAAGCGATTCTCAGGCTTCAGAGGCAGGCTGTGTAAGTTTTTAACTCTTTGAATCTCAGGTATCAAAGGTATTTGATTTTCGTGGATATCCTGGAATAGACTAAGAAATGTAAAAACGTAACGAAGTTAAGATTTGAGAATAAGGATCTCTGATGATAAGAATTGTAAGATTTCTGTTTTTGGAACTGTTAAAGTTGCGATTGAATCACCAGCTGTAAATTACATGTCGGTTCTTTCATAAATCTATATATTTTTAGAATTGTCTCACATAGTACTTCTGTATCAAACTCGCAAACTCAATCTCTGTACACTCTTTGGTGAGGAGTTGCAGAATTCTGGGGGAATTTTCCAGACCCTCATAATATCCAGAAGGTTACAGTCTAGTTAAACTTATTAAAAGTGCTATATGGAGGACAGTAACATCTTCAGGTCGTTCTTTTCCTTTAGGGAGAGATAGTCTGGACCTTTAGACCCAATTAAGCGTCTTTAGGATTCAGCTACCTCTAACTTTAGTTGAAGATGAACGTCTGGGGAATACACCTGATCCAGGGTAGCCCTACAGGGGCTAGGACTAGTAATAATCCTTTCAAATGGACCTACTGTCCTTTCGCTTGGAGGCCAGCTGGCCAGACCGCTCAATGGTGGCCCAGAGCTGGCGACAGTTGGCTTCTGCACTTGAGTTCCCAATATGCGCTCCTGGCATTCAAATTTATGAAGTCTACTATTAGATATTATATTTGTAGATTAATAATTGCCTATTTATGTATTTGTTTTAGCAGTATCACATATTTGCAATAAGAGGCCTTAATGGTGATTAACTACTGAAGCACTCTGGAATTGATTTATTTGTTGCATTCCCAGAAATGTGAATTTTGGCCTATTGAAGTTTTATCTATAATATTACAAAAGTCCTGTGGAAAAAATGTTTTAATTTTAATTAATTCACCACTTACCTTGCAAAAAGCAGGCCTTGCGCTTGCTTTTTAAAATTGTAACTGCTGGAGACTTACCATCCCGGAAAAACCTGGGAAAAAATGTAAGTTCGATGCGCACGCGCTGCCTCTCCGGCGCACGCATTCCACCTGTCAACCCCTTCTTTCAGAGGAGTGGAAGTGCCGGTTTCCCGTGCATGCACGAAACCGGCACTTTCGTTGCGCCTACGCGTGAGTACCCAGTGTGTACTCATGCGTTGGGACCTGAATTTCTGGGCCAATAACTTTAATGTGGGGACACTGAGTTCAAATTGGAGCCATTTCAGTTTCAGGCAATTTATGGTTAATCTGTGAGATGACAGCTAGATTTTCAGAATTGGATGAACTTTAGGCCAAAAGTGGACAATGGTGCCTAAAAAAATGCATTTATCAATTTATCACATATGTATTATTGATTAGTTTTGTTCACATGGTTGTATCTTTCTAAGTTATGTGACATCTCTCTGTTAGTGTGTGTAGGTCGATTATTATGAAAACCATTAGGAATCAAGACACCTCAGATGGGCATACATGCCAACAGGCCACAGTTTCTTTTTAGTTAATTCTCAGCATGTGAGCATTGCTGGAAAGGCTGACAATTATTGCCCATTCCTAGTTACCCTGAGAAGATGGTAGTGGGCTTCTTCTTGAATCGCTGCCGTCCAATTATTTGTAGTGTTTTGATGCAACTAACTGGCTTGCTAGGCCATTTCAGAGGGCAGTTAAAAATCAATCATGTTGGTGTGGGATTGTTGTCACATGTTGTCACTGTTGTTACCCAGACTGGGTAAGGACAGCAGACTGTCTTTCTTAAAGGACATTAGTGAACCAGTTTGATTTTTATGACAATCTGACAGCTTCACGGTCACTTTTTACTGCTACCGGCTTTTCATTTCTAGTATTTTCAGGACCGTGTCTAGGTTGCCATACTCAGACAAAAGTCAGTGCAGCTCCTGATTCTGTCCCTCATTGCCTGTGCCTACTTACTTCCCCTGCTGCTCCAGTCAGGGATTGAATGCTGCTGCATTGTATAGGAAGAATTACTTGTGAGATCAGGATTTCCTCCTTTAGCTGCTGTGGCATTCAATCTCTTGGGGCAGCAACAGGAGTTAGGAGTTGAAACAGCACTGATGGTGGGGGGTGAGAGAGAGAGAGAGAGAGCTGCAAGTGGTGCTGAGGAGGTGGAGGAAGCTGGCTGCAGCACTGATGGGCGAGATAAAGAGAGTGCCAGTGCGAATGGGGTGAGAGTACCAGCATGAACTGGGGAGTGGAGGGTGAAGAGTGGAAGCTTGAATTAAGAAGGGAGGAGGAGAAAAGTGCCAAATTGAACTGGAGTAAGGGGAAGGAAACAGTGTTCCCTTGAACTGGAGGAGAGGCGGGGGAGGAGGAGAAATAAGAGAACGAGAGTAAATTAAGGGGAGAGAAGTTTCAGCTTGCATTGGGTAAGAGGGGGGTGGGGGGGCGGGGGAAGAGTGCAACTGCAACTGAAGGCATAGAGGGAGAGTTTGAGGTTGAGCTGAGGGGAAGAGGAACCCCAGCTTGAATGGGGCGGGGAAGCAAAACAACTTGCTTGAATGTGGGGAAGAGGGAGAAGTGTGCCAGCAGGAGTAAGAGGAGTTAGATTGTCTGTGATCTGGGGACGGGGTTGAAAGAGGAGTCAGTGCCTGTTCGAAATGGAAGGTTGAAGAGGGAAGGAAATGAATTGAAAGGCTCGAGGGGAGACTGAGAGCCTGACTCAAATATTCCAGTGGTTAATAAGAGATGGATTCAAATCCCCAATTTAATATTGGACTTTAAAAAAAAAGAAATTCATTAAAACAATTTTCTCCCAGTAATAGATTATTTGCTGAGAGAAATAACTAAAATACAAAGAAAATTGTTTACATTATTAAATAAAGAGTAGCTTTAAAAATAAGGATATCAATTTATTTTATATATATATATATTCTTGGGATGTGGACAATGCTGGCAAGGACACATTTATTGCCCACCTCTAGATGCCCTGAGAAGATGGTGGCGGGCCTTCTGAGGAATTTGTTTTTACAACCGAATGGCTTGCCAGGTGACTTCAGGAGTCATTAAGAGTCAACCAGATATTGTGAGGCTGGAGTCATATGAAGGCTTGGCTACTAGGGATGGTAGGCTTTCTTCCCGGAAGAGCAATAGTGAACCAGTTAGATTTGTATAACAATTTGGCAGCTGTGATAATAATTTCCTCCCTGGTCCATAAATTATTAAATTTATTGAATTCAATTTTACAACTTTCTATGGAGGAATTTGAACTTAAGACTTCTGTGACTGCTAGTCTAGTACCATAACCACTACATTACCATACCCAAAATGGTCCTTGTGTTGTAGATTTTAAAAAACTGATATTTACGGGTAGGGAGCAGGGAATGAGGGGTGGGGGGAAGTCATAGTGGTCAGGGAAACCCGGAAATGGCAGGACCTCATTTAAATTGTTTTCTACATTTCCCGGCTGGCTGTTGGGTGGGAAGGCCTGTGCTGGTAGGCTGCAGCCGGGGAGCGGAGAGGCGGGAGGGAAAGATTGTGGGTCGTGGGGGGGGGGGGAGATTGTAGATGTCAATCATGGAGGCCGGATGGGGGGAGATCGTGGAGGTCGGTGGGGGGGGGAATCGTGGAGGCCGGATGGGGGGAGATCGTGGAGGTCGCTGGGGGGGGAATCATGGAGGCCGGATGGGGGGAGATCGTGGAGGTCGGGGGGGGGAATCGTGGAGGCCGGATGGGGGGAGATCGTGGAGGTCAGATGGGCAGAGATCGTGGAGGTCGGGAGGGGGGGGAATCGTGGAGGCCGGATGGGCAGAGATCGTGGAGGCCTCCCTTCAGCTGCTGGGTTTCCCGGCCGGCAGCAGTAAAATGTAAAAGTCTGAGGCATGCAGCCTCATTATCATAATTAAATGACTGACACGAGAGCAAGTTAGTCACCCGCCCCCCAACCTGCCTCCGTTAAAACGGAAGTGGACGCATTGGACGGGTTGGGGTCAGGGTTCTGATTTTTGAAATTTTAAATTCAAATTCACCCTAATGACTCTGTTCATTGCTTTCTTTGAAGTGCTAGAAAATGCAACAAATCAACTGTAAAGAAAAAAAGTCAAAATTTTCTGGATTGGAACATATAACAGAAATTGAATTGCCTTCATTTAATGCAACATAATATTCACATGGTTTGTATTAATTCAAGTTGAGACATAGCCAAAGGGGAGTGGTCTATTCAAAGAACCAAGAAAGCACAGCTGCATCTTATTATCTCCCCTTCAGTACAAACAAATTATATTGCATACCAGCAATCTTTTCAAACAATACTAAACTCCGATAAAACATTTTCAAACAAAGCTGACAGGAAAGTTAAAATTTTAATGTAACACCAAAATCAACCTAGGTATTGTGCCAAAAAGTCATTACTGTACTATTAAGGTATGTGATGAAAGAAGGTAGATGTCCAAAAAGGGAGCAGCAAAGTAGAGGGTCTTCATAACTAATAATAAGAAATTTAATTAATTGCATAGATATGGGTGAACAGGTGATGTGTCACTGTTGCGAAATGTGGGAGCTGGTGGACCCCATTGAGGCTCAAGGTGATTACATTTGCGATAAGTGTTTGCTGCTAGAGGAACTCAAGCTCCATGTTAAAGAGCTTGAGACCGAGCTTCAGACACTGCGACACATCAGGGAGGGGGAGAAGTTCCTGGACTCTATGTTTCAGGAGGTGGTCACACCTATGAAATTAATTAATGCAGATGTTGTCCGTGGTCAGGGACAGGACGGTATGACTACGAGTGAGGCAGGTACAGGGATCCAGGAGGTAGTGTTGAAGGAGCCGCAGCCCTTGCTCTTGTCAAGCAGGATTGAGGTTCTTACTCCCTGTGAGGGCGGGAGTGGGGACTGCAGGGAGGATGAGCAACCTGACCACAGCACTGTGGTACAGGGGGCCATTCAAGTGGAGGGAGTAAAAAGAAATGTTGTAGTGGTAGGGGATAGTATCATTAGGGGGATAGATAGGGTTCTCTGCAGTCAAGAGCGGGAGTCCCGAAGGCTGTGTTGCCTGCCTGGTGCCAGGGTTAAGGACATCTCTTCTGGGCTGGAAAGAAACTTGGAGTGGGAGGGGGAGGATCCAGTTGTCATGGTCCATGTTGGTACAAACGACGTAGATAGGACAAGGAAGACGGTTCTGTTAAAGGAGTATGAGCAGCTAGGGGTCAAATTAAAAAACAGAACCTCAAGGGTAATAATCTCTGGGTTATTACCTGAGCCACGAGCGAATTTGGCTAGGATAAATAGAATTAAAGAGTTAAATGCGTGGCTCAAAGACTGGTGTGGGAGAAATGGGTTTTGCTTCTTGGGACACTGGCACCAGTACTGGGACAGGAGGGAGCTGTTCCATTGGGATGGACTCTACTTGGCCAGTGCTGGGACTAGAGTCCTGGCAAATCATATAACTAGGGCTGTAGAGAGGGCTTTAAACTAATTAGTGGAGGGGGGGAGGTTTCTAGAGAGCAAATAATAGAAATGACAATGGAGAAGGTCATAGACTTAGGTAGCAGTGGGGGAATTAAAAAACAGAACATGTCAGGAAGGGACAGAAGGTATGGAGTAAAAGGTAAAGTACTAAAAGGGGAAAAAACAGGAACTAAGTGTCACAAAACATATTTGAAAGTTCTTTATCTGAATGCACGTAGCATTCGTAACAAAATGAATGAGTTAACGGCACAAATAACTACATATGGGCATGATCTTGTGGCCATTACAGAAACATGGCTGCAGGGTGACCATGACTGGGAATTAAACATACCAGGTTATTTAACAATCAGGAAGGACAGGCAGGAAGGGAAAGGAGGTGGGGTGGCTATGTTAATAAAGGAAGGAATCACTATAATACAGAGAAATGATATTGGGTCAAAGGAGCAGGATAATGAAACAGTTTGGGTGGAGATAAGGAATAATAAGGGGAAATAAACACTAGTGGGCATAGTCTATAGGCCTCCGAACAGTTGCAACTCTGTTGCACGGAGTATTAATCAGGAAACAGTTGAGGCTTGTAATAAGGGAACAGCTATAATTATGGGGGATTTTAACTATCATATTAACTGGACAAATCAAATTGGGCAGAGCAGCCTTGAGGAAGAGTTCATTGAGTGTATTAGGGATGAGTTTCTTGAGCAGTATGTAACTGAACCGACCAGGGGGCAAGCAATCTTAGATTTGGTCCAGTGTAATGAGACAGGATTAATTAAAATGTCCTAGTACAGGATCCCCTTGGAATGAGTGACCATAACATGGTTGAATTCCATATTCAATTAGAGGGTGAGAAGGTTGGATCTCAAACAAGCGGGCTGAGCTTGAATAAAGGAGACTATGAAGGTATGGGAGCGAAATTGATTAGAGTGGACTGGGAAAATAGATTAAAGGGTAAGACAGTACATGATCAGTGGTGTACATTTAAGGAGTTATTTTACAACTTCCAAAAAAAATATATTCCACTGAGGAAAAAAGGGTGTAAAAGAAAAGATAGCCATCCGTGGCTAAGTAAAGTAATTAAGGATAGTATCTGACTAAAAACAAGGGCATATAAGGTAGCCAAATCTAGTGGGAGGATAGAAGATTGGGAAGTCTTTAAAAGACAGCAAAAAATAACTACAAGATTGATTAAGAAAGGGAAGATAGATTATGAAAGTAAATTAGCAAAAAATATAAAAACAGATAGCAAAAGTTTCTATAGTTATATAAAAAGAAAAAGGGTGGCTAAAGTAAACGTTGGTCCCTTAGAGGATGAGACCAGGAAATTAATGGTGGGAAACATGGAGATGGCAAAAACGCTGAACAAATATTTTGTATCAGTCTTTACAATAGAAGACACTAAGAATATCCCAACACTGGACAAACAGGGGGCTATAGGGGGGGAGGAGCTAAACACGATCAAAATCACTAAGGAAGTGGTACTCGGTAAAATAATGGGACTCAAGGCGGATAAATCACCTGGACCTGATGGCTTGCATCCTAGGGTCTTGAGGGAAGTGGCGGTGGGGATTGTGGATGCATTGGTAATAATTTTCCAAAACCCCCTAGACTCGGCAATGGTCCCGGCAGACTGGAAAACTGCTAATGTAACACCCTTATTTAAAAAGGGCAGTAGACAGAAGGCTGGAAACTATAGACCGGTTAGCCTAACATCTGTGGTAGGTAAAATTTTGGATTCCATTATTAAGGAGACAGTAACAGGACATTTGGATAATAATTTAATAGGACAAAGTCAGCATGGTTTTATGAAGGGGAAGTCATGTTTGACAAATTTGCTGGAGTTCTTTGAGGAAGTAACATATAGGGTGGATAAAGGGGAACCAGTGGACGTAGTGTATTTAGACTTCCAAAAGGCATTTGACAAGGTGCCACACAAAAGATTATTGCTTAAGATAAAAAATCACGGGATTGGGGGTAATATTCTGGCATGGATAGAGGATTGGCTATCTAACAGAAGGCAGAGAGTTGGGATAAATGGTTCATTCTCGGACTGGCAATCAGTAACTAGTGGTGTTCCGCAGGGGTCAGTGCTGGGTCCCCAACTCTTTACAATCTATATTAACGATTTGGAGGAGGGGACCGAGTGTAACATATCAAAGTTTGCAGATGATACTAAGATGGGAGGGAAAGTAGTGAGTGAGGAGGACATAAAAAACCTGCAAGGGGACATAGACAGGCTAAGTAAGTGGGCAGAGATTTGGCAGAAGGAATACAATACTGGAAAGTGTGAGGTTATGCACTTTGGCAGGAAAAATCATAGAGCAAGTTATTATCTTAATGGCAAGAAACTGGAAAGTACTGCAGTACAAAGGGATCTGGGGGTCCTGGTGCACAAAACTCAAAAGGTTAGTATGCACGTGCAGCAAGTGATTAAGAAGGCCAATGGAATGTTGGCTTTCATTGCTAGGGGGATAGAATATAAAAATAGGGAGGTATTGCTTCAGTTGTACAAGGTATTGGTGAGACCGCACCTGGAATACTGCGTACAGTTTTGGTGTCCATACTTAAGAAAGGACATACTTGCTCTCAAGTCAGTACAAAGAAGGTTCACTCGGTTAATCCCGGGGATGAGGGGATGGACATATGAGGAGGGGTTGAGTAGATTGGGACTCTACTCATTGGAGTTCAGAAGAATGAGAGGCGATCTTATTGAAACATATAAGATTGTGAAGGGGTTGGATCGGGTGGATGCGGGGAGGATGTTCCCGATGATGGGTGAAACTAGAACTAGAGGGCATAGTCTTAGAATAAGGGGCTGCTCTTTCAAAACTGAGATGAGGAGGAACTACTTCACTCAGAGGGTGGTTGGTCCATGGAATATGCTGCCCCAAAAAGCTGTAGAAGCTACATCATTACATAAATTTAAAACAGAAATAGACAGTTTCCTAGAAGTAAAGGGAATTAAGGGTTACGGGGAGCGTGCAGGAATTTGGACATGAGTCTAGGACCGGATCGGTCATGGCCCTGTGGGTAGCGGAGCGGGCCCAGGGGCTGTGTAGCCTGATCCTGCTCCTATTTCATGTGTCTAATTCTGTTAGATTCAGGAGATGGTTCTGTGATAGTGGATTGGCGGTTAGGATCAGATCAGCCATGATCTTATTGAATGGCGGAGCAGGCTCGAGTGGCCGATTGGCCTACTCCTGCTCCTATTTCTTATGTTCTTATGTTCTTATGTTCAGTATTGACTACTTTTGCTTCAAATTGTCTGTTTTATAATAGTTTTTTTTAATAATGATTGGTATTCTTTTCCACATCTCTTCAAATAATGGATGTAATGAACTAAACGTAAAACAAATCATTCCACCTTTTAAAGACAATTTTTTCCTAAAAAGTCTGATGATTGCTAATAAAATAAACACATGCTTCTGAAAAATAATTACATCCTTGCAATTTCTTTACTTGAAATAATGAGAATATGACCTTGCTTTCTGACTGTCTCCTAAGCTGTCCTTCCCCCATCCGATTATTCTGTCCATACATCATTATGATTGTGTGGCATTTTGCCAGTCCAATTGGGCTCAATTACTTCAGGTCCCATCAATGACTGAATCTCGGTGACAACTCTTTCCCCTCATCATCAGAGGTTGGAAGTCAGCAGTGTCTTCAAATATTATATCCCTTATTATCTTTTTGGCTTGAAGACCTAGATTTGCCCGCTGTAGAAATGCCAAAGTACACAGCCAAGTAATGGTAGAGATCAAATAACTGCCAATCATACCACACCCACTGAATACTAATTTACCTAGCACTCTGCAGAAAGCAAACTGGTTTTATCATTCAACATCTGCAACAATGATATTAAATACTGAGAATATTCCAATATGGGAATAATTGATCAATGTGTAAAAGAGCAGGTATTGATATTTAAGTATAGTGCACAGTTTTAAAGGGTAGCAGAGATTTTATTTAAAAAAACTTCAAGAGCTTGAACCACCTGATATTTCATTCCCAGATGTTTCGTTTGGTACAGACAGGCCTATGTCCTTCCATAGGAGACATATGTAGGGTGCAACAAATACCATTCCCTCAGAAGAGAATGCATCCAATATGCTGCTACATTGCAATGAGCTTATATTGCCTAATGTAACAAGATAACTACCCTGTACTTTTCAAAGCTGACTGGATGTAATGTTTTCTAATTGCTGTTTGTAACAAATCTATAATCAAATCTTATTACAAGGCAACAATGAAATGTAATGCTGGCTGAGAAAAAAGAATGAATGAATGTGTTAATTCTATTCCTCAAACAGCTCATCCATTTATCAACCAAAGGTAACCAAAATTCATCTGAAATAATCCTTATTGTGTTTACTGACTTTGTCTTGACTGATGCGAATTGCCTGATATCTTCTCTGCACTGTTTGACCTTGTACATTTCTCAGTAGTAGCTCCATTAACTGGTACCATGTCTGGATATAACCCTGTATGTGTAGGTTTTTTTTCCCCACGAGTTCCCTGCTCCACATGTGGAAGAGGGCAGTAAGAACATAAGAAAACATAGAATGAGAAAAGGCCATTCAAGCCATAAAATATCTCTGTCCATACCATTATAAATCTACTCTATTATGGACTCTACTGTACTGAACCATTTAATCTTCTGATGGGATCCCTACATAAATGCTCTTGATCCCCAATGGTAATGAAACAAAACTCCAGAATATTTCGTCCATCTCCAGATCGCCACTGTTCACTTCTAGTCTGGTGTCTTGTACAGATAACATTCCCTCAAACAGTAGAGGATCACGGAGTATTTACTGAGCAAACTGGTAAATCTGCTGTACAAGTAGAACATGGAGGGCAGAAGGATTTGTTGGCCACTGTTCTTAGCCATTACTGACTTTGCCTTTGCTAAGAATACTGGTTATAGTGCTAGAAACTAAAGTTAGAAGTCATATCTATCATCCATAATATTTGGTTGTTAATGCTATGAACAGGTAACTTAAAACTTTGCATATTTTTGTTTGATGCACCACTTTTTCATATGTCTGAGACGTGATAAGTACCAGAAATTCCTGCATCAGGGCAAAAATGTAACCTGATGGTTTCTTCAGGGCACAGTGCAGAAACATTTTTTCGATGAGCAGTGCAAGATTTTCTGTAGTTTTTAAGAAATTTCCAACTTGTGCAGATTATCACTTACATAAGAACATAAGAAATAGGAGCAGGAGTAGGCCAATCGGCCCCTCGAGCTTGCTCCACCATTCAATAAGATCATGGCTGATCTGATCCTAACCTCAAATCTTCTATCACTCTCCATCCACCCAAACCCATGTGACCTCCCAGGAGAGGCGAAAAACCAGATAAAAAACCCAATGGCCAATTTGGGAGAAAAAACCTGGGAAATTCCTCTCCGACCCATCTAGGCGATCGAAACTCTTCCAGGAGATCACTCTGTCCCTATATTTTCTACAGTACTTACCTTCTGTAAAGACGATCTCCACCCCAGCCAGGAACAGGAATAAAACCATCTCCTGAAATTTAACACAGAATTAGAACACAAGAAGTAGGAGAAAAATCAGTCTACATGGCCCCTGGGCCCGCTCCACTACCCACAGGGCCATGACCATTCCGAACCTAGACTCATGTCCAATTTCCTGCCCACTCCCCGTAACCCTTAATTCCCTTTACTTCTAGGAAACTATCTATTTCTGTTTTAAATTTATTTAATGATGTAGCTTTCACAGCTTTCTGGGGCAACAAATTCCACAAACCTACCAGCCTCTGAGTGAAGAAGTTTCTCCTCATCTCAGTTTTGAAAGAGCAGCCCCTTATTCTAAGATTATGCCCCCTAGTTTTAGTTTCACCCATCATTGGGAACATCCTCACCGCATCCACCCGATCAAGCCCCTTCACAATCTTATATGTTTCAATAAGATCGCCTCTCATTCTTCTGAACTCCAATGAGTAGAGTCCCAATCTACTCAACCTCTCCTCATATGACCACCCCCTCATCCCCGGGATTAACCGAGTGAACCTTCTTTGTACTGGCTCGAGAGCAAGTATGTCTTTTCTTAAGTATGGACACCAAAACTGTATGCAGTATTCCAGGTGCGGTCTCACCAATACCTTGTACAACTGCAGCAATATCTCCCTGTTTTTATATTCTATCCCCCTAGCAATAAAAGCCAACATTCCATTGGCCTTCTTGATCACTTGCTGCACCTGCATACTAACTTTCTGAGTTTCGTGCACCAGGACCCCCAGATCCCTTTGTACTACAGTACTTTCCAGTTTCTTGCCATTAAGATAATAACTTGCTCTATGATTTTTCCTGCCAAAGTGCATAACCTCACACTTTCCAGTATTGTATTCCATCTGCCAAATCTCTGCCCACTTAATTAGCCTGTCTATGTCCCTTTGCCGGTTTTTTATGTCCTCCTCACTCACTACTTTCCCTCCCATCTTTGTATCATCTGCAAACTTTGATATGTTACACTCGGTCCCCTCCTCCAAATTGTTAATATAGATTGTAAAGAGTTGGGGACCCAGCACTGACCCCTGCGAAACACCACTAGTTACTGATTGCCAGTCTGAGAACAAACCATTTATCCCAACTCTCTGCTTTCTGTTAGAGAGCCAATCCTCCACCCACGCCAGAATATTACCCCCAATCCCGTGATTTTTTATCTTGAGCAATAATCTTTTGTGTGGCACCTTGTCAAATGCCTTTTGGAAGTCTAAATACACTACATCCACTGGTTCCCCTTTATCCACCCTGTATGTTACTTCCTCAAAGAACTCAAGCAAATTTGTCAAACATGACTTCCCCTTCATGAAACCATGCTGAGTTTGTCCTATTAAATTATGTTTATCCAAATGTCCCGTTACTGTCTCCTTAATAATGGACTCTAACATTTTACCAACCACAGATGTTAGGCTAACAGGTCTATAGTTTCCAGCCTTCTGCCTACTACCCTTTTTAAATAAGGGTGTTACATTAGCAGTTTTCCAATCTGCCGGGACCTTTGCTGAGTCCAGGGAGTTTTGGAAAATTATTACCAATGCATCCACAATCCCTAACGCCACTTCCCTCAAGACCCTAGGATGTAAGCCATCAGGTCCAGGGGATTTATCCGCCTTGAGTCCCATTATTTTACCAAGCACCACTTCCTTAGTGATTGTAATCGTATTTAGCTCTTCCACCCCTAGAGCCCCCTGTTTGTCCAGTGTTGGGATATTCTTTGTGTCCTCTACCGTAAAATAAGGGGGGCACGTTGGCATAGTGGTTAGCACTGTTGCCTCACAGCACCAGGGACCCGGGTTCAAATCTGGCCTCGGGCGACTGTCTGTGTGGAGTTTGCACATTCTCCCTGTGTCTGCGTGGGTTTCCTCCGGGTGCTCCGGTTTCCTCCCACAATCCAAAGATGTGCGGGTTAGGTTGATTTGGCTATGATAAATTGACCCTTAGTGTTAGGGGATTAAATACGTGGGGTTACGGGGTTACGGGGATAGGGTGGGATCTGTGTTGGTGTAGGCTCGATGGGCTGAAATGGCCTCTATCTGCACTGTGGGGATTCTGTGTGATTCTGTGTGAACTCCTTAAATGTACACCACTGATCATGTATCGTCTTACCCTTTAATCTATTTTCCCAATCCACTCTACTCAATTCCGCTCTCATACCTTCATAGTCTCCTTTATTCAAGCTTAGTACGCTTGTTTGAGATCCAACCTTCTCACCCTCTAATTGAATATGGAATTCAACCATGTTATGGTCACTCATTCCAAGGGGATCCTTTACTAGGACATTTTTAATTAATCCTGTCTCGTTACACAGGACCAGATCTAAGGCTGCTTGCCCCCTGTTTTTACAATAGTATACTGGACTGGATCTAAGTGGCACCGTTAGGTGAGTACCAATATATCATGGCACTGCAGGCATTACATTTATTTTTGCTGTTATGGTCTGAATCCAGACCCAGAAGTCCACTAAAAGAAATTTGGATATTAAGGGAATCAAGGGATATGGGGATAGTGCAGGTAAGTGGAGATGAGGTAGAAGATCAGCCATGATCTTATTGAATGGCAGAGCAGGCTCAAGGGGCTAAATGGCTGACTCCTGCTCCTATTTTTTATGTTCTTATGTTACAAGATTGAGACAGCACAGGTGAGTTGGTCATCCACTGCATGGCCTGTTGCCAGACCCGTGTGGCTAAAATGAGTTCATTATTTAAACAGTGCTTTCAAGGTGTATCAAATGCAAAATCTTCTCTAAAGAATTCACACAACGGAACACCAAGTGGATTTAGTTCATCAATGCCAAAGCAATAGTCAGTCAGTGACTTTCACCACAAAAGATCCAGATTCTGGTCTAATCCAAGAAAGCGTGATGGATTCCATGTCACCTCTTACTGATAGCACTTGGGAAGCATAAATGACTTGAGATTTGATCGTCTTAACCTAGTTCTCTAAGGACAGGAGTTCACTGTGCAAAATTCTGCTCCTAATTAGGGCATTTCAGCTCTGTTCAGGACCAAGACTGAAGAATGTGACATTTATACATTCTATATTATTAAAAAATGACAATAGTTCTATTTTTCATTCTAAAGATATGGCTGAATACTTAGAGAAAAATATTTTCTTCATCCATGACTGAGCAGCCCTATTACTCGTGGTTAAATGATATCATTATGTGGCCTTTCACATTGAAGGGTTGTTTTTGGAAGGCTTCCTCACTGAGGGTGTAGAGCCTTGTTCAACATGAGTGAGAATTGTCCAATCAGGTGCATGCCTGATTCATGACACTTCTCATTTTCCGATGGCAAAAAATGGCAATGTTTTGGAGGCCCTGCAAAGAGCGAGTGAAATTATTACAGGTAAAACCACAGGAATGTATAGTAAGAAGGGCAATGCACAATTTCATGACTTTCAACAGTTCTTTTCCTAGTGCTGCTCAGCGATATAAAGTGGTACATTGTGATTTGATGCTTTTGTCTTTGAGAATACACTTCTTAAAGTTGTGTTGTATTATTGTACTGCTATTTTGTTGATTTTTTGCTTATTGGACATCTCCTTTGCAATTACCTTTTAGATTATGCCCCCTGTGAATGAGATACTAAACTGATGAATTGTCTACCCTGTCAGGTGGATGTAAAAGAACCCATGACACTGTTCGAAGAAAAGCAGGGGAGTTCTCCCCGGTGTCTTGGCCAATATTTACCTCTCACCCAACATCACTAAAATAGATTATCCGGTCATTATCGCATTGCTGTTTGTGGGAGCTTGCTGTGTACAAGTTGGCTGCCGTGTCAGCCGTGGCTAAGTTGGTAGCACCCTTGCCTCTGGGTCAGAAGGTTGTGGGTTCAAGTCCCACTCCAGAGACTTGAACACAAAAATTTTAGGCTGACACTCCAGTGCAGTGCTGAGGGAGTACTGCACTTTCGGATGGGATGTTAAACTGAGGCCCCATCTGCTCTCTCAGGTGGACATAAAAGATCCTATGGCACTATTTTGAAGAAGAGCGGGGGAGTTATCCCCGGTGTCCTAGCCAATATTTATCCCTCAATCAACATCACTAAAAACAGATTATCTGGTCATTATCATATTGCTGTTTGTGGGACCTTGCTGTGCGATTATTGGCTGCCGTGTTTCCTACATTACAACAGTGACTACACTTCAAAAAGTACTTCATTGACTGTAAAGTGCTTTGGGACGTCCTGAGGTCGTGAAAGGCGCTATATAAATGCAAGTTCTTTCTGTTCATCATGTTCTGCTGCTGATATGGGGTAATTATTTGCATTGAAATACTTTGTTATTGGCAATTGCTTTTCACATTGCTATTTAACTTGCAGCAGCCAAATATCAGCGTGGGAATTTCCATCCTTCCATCTGCTGTAACTCTAATACGACTCTGGTTAAACAGAAGCTCAGGGTTACATTAATGTGCTACCACTTTATTTCCCTAACAATAACGTGCATCTAATGTTTGACACTCTGCTGCTCCCCTTAATGATAGTGTGTGGGGAATGCCTTTGAATTCCTAATTTTACGCTCTTTCTAAGTGCTGCCTCAGCCGATGAAATGTGTGGTAGCAGAGTACGCTTCATCAAATGGGGCCTCTCGGGGATGCTTGTGGCCCTGTATCTTCCAGTGCTGGGCCATTAAATGGTCCTGTAACTGTTGGCAGCACTTTTTTAGAGTCTGTTGTTTGCTTTCTACCTGTTACTTGCCACTTCAGTCCTTAGAGGGGACTGGCTGCTTGGCTGACAGACGTGGCATCACCCTGAGGGGCAACTGTCACATCCAAACATTCTCCGCCATAGCCTTGTTATTGGGCTCTCCTTCAGCCTGTCCAGGAATCTGTATGGGAACAAGCTCTTGGAGACTGCTGGGCTTACACTCTCCATCAAGATTCTCTCAAACCAATCCCTTAGTCTGTTGAATGCAGAACAGAAGGCCTCTTATCAATTGGAGTACCAGGTCTATACAGCACCAGTTCTTATGAGGGTAAACCCCGATGGAACTTCACTGCAGATAGCAGTGGCATTGTCAGGCACTGGGGCTGTCCAGGTCTTTGACACTTTTACTCCAGCATTAATGTCAACCTGCACCTCTAAACATCACCCGACAGTCCTTGCAGGGTGCTGTGCAAGCTCTTAAAGAACTGGAAAAAAGCACTTCTGCTGATCAAGGAACTCCATGGGTAGGCCCCATGAGGTCACCACTTATGTGTTCTGCAACAGGAACCTGCAGGACTGACCCAGCAGCCAGCTGTTGCTGGTTGCACAAATGCCAATTCCACCACCTCCTTTTCACATAATTTGTAAGAAGTCACACAACACCAGGTTATAGTCCAACAGCTTTATTTGAAATCACAAGCTTTCGGAGCGCTGCTCCTTCTTCAGGTGAAGTGGAGAAATGCATAAAGACACAACTTATATAGTCAGAGAATCATGTCAGATGTTTACAGGTAACCTTTCCAACTGCCATTTATCACACCTCGGCAGAGAGATAATCACAGCAGTCAAAGGTGTGAATGGTGTCCAAACAGGTCAGTCAGGGAAACATTACATCAAAGAACAATGAGGTGGGGTCACAAGGGGTCAAATATTGCAGATGCTGGGGTCTGTATGAAAAACAAAAAAACAGACAAAAAACATTTTTTTTTTTTTTTGGCTGGAAATCACAGCAGATCCGGCCGCATCCGTGTAGAGAGAACAAGCCAATGTCGACTCAAGTCTGGATGACCCTGCGTCATGTGGGGTTACATGTAGCGTGACATGAACCCAAGATCTCGGTTGAGGCCGTCCTCATGGGTGCGGAACTTGGCTATCAGTTTCTGCTCGACGATTTTGCGTTGTCGTGTGTCTCGAAGGCCGCCTTGGAGAATGCTTACCCGAAGATCGGAGGCTGAATGTCCTTGACTGCTGAAGTGTTCCCCGACTGGGAGGGAACACTCCTGCCTGGTGATTGTTGCGCGGTGTCCGTTCATCCGTTGTCGCAGTGTCTGCATGGTCTCGCCGATGTACCATGCTCCGGGGCATCCTTTCCTGCAACGTATGAGGTAGACAACGTTGGCCGAGTCACATGAGTATGTACCATGTACCTGGTGGGTGGTGTCGTCACGTGTGATGATGGTATCTGTGTTGATGATCTGGCATGTCTTGCAGAGGTTGCTGTGGCAGGGTTGGGTGGCGTCGTGGTCGCTGTTCTCCTGAAAGCTGGGTAATTTGCTGCGAACGATGGTCTGTTTGAGGTTAGGCGGCTGTTTGAAAGCGAGTAGTGGAGGCGTGGGGATGGCCTTAGCGAGGTGTTCGTCGTCATCGATGACATGTTGAAGGCTGCGAAGAACATGGCGTAGTTTCTCCGCTCCGGGGAAGTACTGGACGACGAAGGGTACTCTGTTGGTTGTGTCCCGTGTTTGTCTTCTGAGGAGGTCTATGCGATTTTTCGCTGTGGCCCGTCGGAACTGTCGATCGACGAGTCGAGCGTCATATCCCGTTCTTACAAGGGCGTCTTTCAGTGTCTGTAGGTGTCCATCGCGTTCCTCCTCGTCTGAGCAGATCCTGTGTATTCGCAGGGCTTGTCCATAGGGGATGGCTTCTTTAACGTGGTTAGGGTGGAAGCTGGAGAAGTGAAGCATCGTGAGGTTGTCCGTGGGCTTGCGGTAGAGTGAAGTGCTGAGGTGTCCATCTTTGATGGAGATTCGTGTGTCCAGGAATGAGACCGATTCTGAGGAGTAGTCCATGGTGAGTTTGATGGTGGGATGGAACTTGTTGATGTTATCGTGTAGTCTTTTCAGTGATTCTTCGCCGTGGGTCCATAGGAAGAAAATGTCATCGATGTATCTGGTGTATAGTGTTGGTTGGAGATCCTGTGCAGCGAAGAAGTCTTGCTCGAACTTGTGCATGAAGATGTTTGCGTATTGGGGTGCGAATTTGGTCCCCATGGCTGTTCCGTGTGTTTGGGTAAAGAACTGGTTGTCGAAGGTGAAGACATTGTGGTCAAGGATGAAGCGGATGAGTTGTAGGATGGCGTCTGGAGATTGGCTGTTGTTGGTGTTGAGTACTGAGGCTGTCGCAGCGATGCCGTCATCGTGGGGGATACTGGTGTAGAGTGCCGAGATGTCCATCGTGGCGAGGAGTGTTCCTGGTTCAACTGATCCGTGGGTGCTGAGTTTCAGTAACTCGAGACACACGACAACGCAAAATTGTCGAGCAGAAACTGATAGCCAAGTTCCGCACCCATGAGGACGGCCTCAACCGAGATCTTGGGTTCATGTCATGCTACATGTAACCCCACATGACGCAGGGTCATCCAGACTCGAGTCGACATTGGCTTGTTCTCTCTACACAGATGCGGCCGGACCTGCTGTGATTTCCAGCCAAAAAAAAAAAAAATGTTTTTTGTCTGTTTTTTTGTTTTTCATACAGACCCCAGCATCTGCAATATTTGACCCCTTGTGACCCCACCTCATTGTTCTTTGATGTAATGTTTCCCTGACTGACCTGTTTGGACACCATTCACACCTTTGACTGCTGTGATTATCTCTCTGCCGAGGTGTGATAAATGGCAGTTGGAAAGGTTACCTGTAAACATCTGACATGATTCTCTGACTATATAAGCTGTGTCTTTATGCATTTCTCCACTTCACCTGAAGAAGGAGCAGCGCTCCGAAAGCTTGTGATTTCAAATAAAGCTGTTGGACTATAACCTGGTGTTGTGTGACTTCTTACATTTGTCCACCCCAGTCCAACTCCGGCATCTCCACACCATCACATAATTTGGGCATCATTCTCTTGAACTATAAAGGTAAATTTTATGAGCTTATGGAATTCCATAGGAACCAACCAATTAGCCAAGCCACATTGTCCTACACCTTCATGCTCAACTCTTGGAATATTGTTTGTTGGCCTCTTATGCTGGGCCACTGTTATGTTATAACTAATGACATAAATACTGAGACCAATTTTCAAATCAAGTAGTGGGAACTTATTTCTTCTATGATCAAGGGGGCGATTTTCTGACGTCGAAGGAGGTGGGTTTGGAGGCGGGAAAATCAGAAACAATGAGGGCGGGTTCAGAACCTGCCTCCAACCCGCCTCCGCGGGATTTGGCTGGTATCGATTTTGGAGGTTGGGAAACGGTCCCGCCTCCAGCTGGCCATAGCACTACCTAAGATCATTAAATGCTCGTTGAGGGCCTCTCTAAGCCTATTTTGAGAGGCCCTCGTGATTTTTCGAGCATTTCGGCATGCTCCACGCAACTCCTGAACCACGCCAGGTAAACCTGGCGGGTTGACTCATGAGTGGCCTCCTCACAGCTGCAGGTCCAACAAAGCATTGTTTATTTCATCAAGGATTACTTGCAGGTGCCAGACCTTTGCTTTAAAAGGTCTCTAAGCACTTCTAGAAGGCCTTCTGAAGTCAGAGGTGCTGCAGCTTGAATTTATCAACTGTGGGACCTCCTTGGAAGACCCTCTCCCCGCTTGCAATGAGTGCTTCCCCAAAGGACGCATCTGCAAGCAGCATGGGAACCATTCGTTTCCTTTCTGCATGGACCTCAGATGAGGATGATGAGGAGGAGGAGGAAGAGGAGGTTGAGGAGGAGGAGGAGGATCTGGAGGAGGAGGAGCAGGAGGAGGAGGAGCAGGAAGAGGAGGGGGAGGATCAAGAGGAGGAGGAGGAGCAGGAGGAAGAGGAGGATGGAGCAGGAGGAGGTCAGTGTGCCGGTGTATCGACCAGCAGCAGCACGCGAGCACATGGCTGCCCGGGATGCAAGGGATGAACTTATCATGGCCAGATTTGCATAGGTTGTCCAAGTTGGCACATGTCCTTGGCTCCATCCTAAGATATCATTGACAATGGACATGACTCTCTGGCCTCCTTTCACTCAGGCCACCAACCTGACAATGCAAGTGTGGCGTTGCCCGCAATGTGGAGCTGCCTAAGGCGAAAGAACAGATGTCATAACGCCAACATTTTGGCTTCAAATCATTTTAATGCTTTCCAACAGGGATGGCATTTCATCAATACACAGAAACATTCTCCCAATCTGCACACAGATCTGGTGGTTTTATCCCTTGCCAGCTGTACCCACACAGCCTTGGATTCTTTGGCAGGCCTCTTCCTCCGAGATGAGTGGAAGAGCATCTCCCTGCTAGCTGTCACCCCCTCACACAACATTTGCAGCGCCTCATCCGAAAGCCTCGGGGAGACCCTTGGCCTGGAATTGGACATAGTGGTTTCTCAGAATATGTTGCACGATAGGCAGAAATCCTGTGGAATGAGCCAAGGCAGCAAGAAGCCATAAAATCAGACTGTAAAAGTGATGTCAGCAGAGGCGAGTTTCAGTCCCAAAACACTAATTGACCAAGGGCATCCCACACCTCTGAAATCAAGTGGACAATCAGGGGAAAATCGCAATTTTTTGAAAACTATCAGTGGAGGCGGGTTTCAAACCCACCCAAACCGAAACCCGCCTCCATCTCGCCTCCAGTGAGAAAATCACCATCATAGTGTGTGGATGTTGCCAGCTTGAGTTGACATAGTGCTGCCCCTTGGTACTCAGACTTTGTTTCAGACATGTGACACCTAACCTGCCACTCCTTTGATTTCCTTGTGTAAAATGTAAATGCTGTGACTTGTTGCGGTGTTTCATTGACAATGTGCTGGGATCCTGGTGGCCCTAGACCTACTTGGGCTATGCATTGTGAATCAGCATCAGCCTGTTCTGTGGTGACTGACTGGTGCTAATTGCTTTCCATCATTTCCTCCCATGATGTACCAGGTGCATCTGGGAAAGGGGCTAGTCATCAGTCCTATAAATTGTGTACCTCCTCTTCCTGAGTCTTGTAGCAAGCCATGCAGTACCTGACCTGCTAAATTGGCTTTCCTTAATCTGTAATGCCCAATTCCGCTGAGTGAAAATCTGCCTTTACCTTCCTAACGCTATTTTAGGTGCTTGGTTGCCTCCCAATTGGAACTCGCAGCTGATTAAGAGGATTCGTGCTTCTCCTTTTCATTGATTAGCCCTGTGTGTGTGAGATATAGCCCACAGACTGAAATCAGCAAAATTGTGGGTAATTCTGCCGGCTTTGTTACATACAAAATTGACGGACAGGAAAAGACCAGCTGGTCCATCAAGTCTGCCAAAAGCTTTTAGTAATTCACAATTATTCCTTAAATAGGCTAAAATGTGCAGTATAATTAGCCCATTAAAGGCCCGATGTAGAGCACAATGTGGAGCATATGTTTTTGTGATGCACATCGTCCCCAATTCATTGTGAGGTTAATGAGTGTATGAAATAAAACTTTGTTATTTTACTTCAGCTGATAAAGGAAATGAAAGAGAAGGTGATAACAATAAATAATGAAATAGCTTTGTAATTAATCATCATCATAAACTATAACTTTAGAAGAAAAAAATATAAAAAATAACTAATGGAGCTATGTAGTGGGAGACAAGGAGAAATTCCCACCAGGAGTGTGGAGCAGTCCTCAAGATGTATAACTATTATTTAAGTATTGCTAAGGGCATAATATTCTTGATTGTGGGGAGTCTTGCATCTCGAGAGTAAGAAAGCTCTACAGATGCCTGAAGGCCGAGATCCAACAAGAACCTCGCGACCTAAAGAACAGATGGTGGGTGGAGAAAGCACAGGAGATCCAGCAGCTAGTCGGCAACCACGACGTGAGTGGATTCATTAGCGCAGTCAAGACCGCTTATGGCCCAAGCACCCAAAGTCCTACCCCACTGTGGGCCAAGAACGGAGAGGTACTCATCAAGGACAGAGAGGCAGTTAGTGCCCGCTGGAAGGAGCACTTCGAAGATCTCCTTAACCGAGACTCTGTCTTCGATGCGAGTGTCCTCAGCTCCATCCCACAACATGCTACCCGCCACCATCTCAGCACAACCCCAGCCCGGTATGAGGTTGAAAAGGCCATCCAACAACTGAAGAACAACAAGGCCTTAGTGTTAGATCCGTGATTCTGAGAGTATGCTGTTTTTCAATAACCACACGGATGCTGTAACTTAACGATAAACAGGTATTTACTGGAGGAGGGTAGTCTCAAGGCTGGGGGTACAGAGGCATGCGCAAGGCTTATATACAGGTGTGGTCACTGCCGGTACTACAGTATACAGGAGCTGTAAAAGTAGTTCTGTCTTAAAGGCACATACACTACAATTCCTCCCCTTTTAGATTAGTAGTACCCCTAATATTCAAATAACAATTAACACTTTAACATGTACATTAACAACAATAGTCCATTTATAGATTCAGTCTTTGGGGCGGCTTCCTGACCCTTTCGGGATAGCGCCTTTCCTGAGGTTCTTGCTCTTGGTGCAGAGACGATTCTGACCCCTTTTCATCGGGTAGTTCATCGGGTTCCACTGCTACTGGTTCTGAGGTAGATGCTACCGGTATGTCGGATTCATCACCAGGTACTCGAGACATGGGGTTGACGCGTTCCTGTGACGCTAAGATCTGATCGACGTGGCGTCTCACAATGTTCTCCCCGACATCCACTGTGTACATTAATGGCCCCTGCCTTGTGCATATAATTCCGGGTTGCCATTTCTCTGTTCGATAGTCACGGGCCAAGACTGGTTGTCTTACATTGAAGCTCCTTGTCGGCTTCTCATTGATGTGCTGGAATTGTTTGTCCTCAACATTTCTTCGCACATTTGGTCTGAGCAAGTCCAGACGAGATCTCAACCTTCGGTTAAAGAACATCATGGCCGGGGTCTGGTTGGTAACTGCATGTGTCACGTTTTGGTAGGCTAATAAGAAATTGTCCATCTTATGCTGTAGTGGAATTTCATCGTCGCACATGGCCTTTATCGCCTTCTTAAAGGTTTGTATGAACCTCTCAGCCAATCCATTTGTGGCTGGATGATACGGGGCGGATGTGTAATGCCTTACCCCATTCCTTCTCATAAATTTCCGAAACTCTTCGGGCACAAACTGTGGTCCGTTATCAGAGCAAATCTGCTCTGGCAAGCCGTTCCTGGCAAATATGGTCCGTAGGACTGCAATCGTTTTCTCCGTGGTGGTGGAGGACATTTTTATCACCTCAGGCCACTTCGAATGAGCATCCACTGCTATTAAGAACATTGAGTCCATGAATGGACCAGCGAAATCAATATGCACCCGTTGCCATGGAGAGGAGGGCCACTCCCATGGGTGTAGAGGGGCATGTGGTGGTGCATTTTGGACCATCTGGCATCCTAAGCAGCTCTTACTTAGGTCTTTGATTTGTTGATCGATTCCCAGCCACCACACATAAGCCCAGCAAGGCTTTTCATTTTCACTCCCCCCAGATGACCTTCATGTAGCTCATTTAGCACTCTCTCCCTTAACTTGGGTGGAATCACCACTCTGGATCCACACATCACTGTCCCCTGGCATACTGACAGCTGTTCTCTTCTGGATGAGAATGCTGGCAACAGTGAGTTGCCATGTGTTGGCCATCCCCTCATCGTCAAATCATATACCCATGACAGCGTCGGATCATTGCGGGTCTCCTTCTCTATATCCGCGTTCGTTACTGGCAATCGTTCAATTATTGACGAATAAAATATCTCGATAGGGTCCACTGCTGCTGCTTCCTCCACAGTAGGCAGTGGCAGGCGCGATAGCCCATCAGCGTTCCCATGCTGTTTCGTGCCTTTATATTCTATTTCATATTGATTCGCCCCTAGAAACAGGGACCATCTTTGTAACCGTTGTGCAGTCATCACTGGAACGCCCTTCTTAGGATTAAAGATGGAGACAAGTGGTTGGTGGTCAGTCAGCAAGGTATACTTCTGCCCATGCAGATAATGGTTGAATTTTTTTACTCCCCATACTAGGCTGAGGGCCTCCCTGTCAATCTGGGCGTAGTTGCGCTCGGCTGAGGTTAGTGACCGAGACACAAAGGCTACTGGCCTCTCCAACCCATCTGGGAATTTGTGCGATAGCACCGCTCCAATGCCATAGGGTGATGCATCACATGCCAAACGAATTGGTAGCGCTGGGTTGAAATGGGCCAACACCTCTTTTGATGTGATCAATTCTTTACACTTCTGGAAAGCTCGTCTACGTTCGTCATCCCACTTCCATGGTACCCCTGTTTGCAGTAGGGTGTTCAGTGGGTGTAATACCGTGGACAAATTTGGTAAGAACTTGTGGTAGTAGTTTACCAGCCGGAGGAACGACCTCAGTTGTGACACATTTTCCGGTGCTGGAGCCTTGACTACTGCCTCAATCTTTTCAGGGGACTTATGTAACCCCTCTTCATCGATGACGTGGCCACAATACGAGATCTGTTTCTGGAAAAACTCGCACTTGTGGCGATTAGCTCGTAGCCCATACTCCTTTAATCTGGTGAGCACCTTCTCCAAGTTGGCGAGGTGATCACTGTCATTTTCGCCCATGACCAAGATGTCATCCAAATAACACTGGGTCCCTGGAATCCCTTGCAGGACTTGATCCATTGCCCTTTGCCAGATAGCCGGAGCCGAGGCTACCCCGAACACCAGCCGGTTGTATTGATAGAGACCTTTATGAGTGTTAATCGTAAGGTATTGTTTCAAAGCTTCTTCTACCTCCATTTGCAAGTACGCCTGGGCTAGATCAATTTTGGTGAAGCGCTTACCTCCAGATAGCGAGGCGAAAATATCCTCAATTCGTGGAAGCAGATATTGCACCGTGTGAAGGACTGGGTTCACTGTCACCATAAAATCCCCACAGATGCGGACCTTCTTTGGTTCCCCAGGCGTATTACTCAATGACCTCTTCATTACAGGAATGATGGGTGTAGCCCACTCGCTCCAGTCCACTTTGGACAGTACTCCTGAACGTTCCAACCGTTCCAGCTCTGCTTCGACAGCTGGTCTGATCGCATAAGGCACTGGTCTGGCCTTAAGAAACTTTGGGCTTGCATTTTCCTCTATTTTAATCATTGCTGTTATGCCTTTTAGTGTTCCTAGTCCCTCCTGGAACACTTCTTTTGCGTCAGTTAGCATTTTTGACAGTCGTCCAGGTGTGACGTCGTCATCCTTTTTGGCCATGTGTTGTTCTGCCGCAGCGATAGCACTTCCCTGTTCGATAGGACATTTCATTGGTGCCATATTCTTGCGGTCTCCGTTGTATCTCTGCAGCTCCCCTTGCGGCTGCTTTGTGTGATACTGCCATACTGAAAGCCTTGTCCAGCGTAAGGTCCTTTTCTGATAGAAGCCGTTTCTGGGTTCCTTCACTTTGTAGCCCACACACAAACTTGTCCCTTAACCTATCTGCTAGTCCTGCTCCAAACTGGCAGTGTTTCAATAGCTTGCGCAGTTCCGTTAGGTACTCAGCGTTGCTTTCGTCTTTGTGTTGGTTCCTTTTATGGAACTTAAATCGTTCTGCTATCAGCAGCGGTGTGGGGTTTAAGTGGTCCTGTAGGATTTCTACTATGCTTTCGAAATTCTTGTTCACCGGCTTCTCTGGGGTTATTAGATTTTGCAGTAACCCATAAGTTTTTGCACCCATGGAATTTAACAAAACCAGTGCTTTACTAGCATCTGGCACTTCATTCGCCCTGCAGTACACCTCAATACGTTCCACATATGTTGCCCAATCTTCGACTTCATTGTTGAACGTAGAGATACTGCCACTCTTTGGCATCCCTGGGTGTGATTTAACTGTCAAAAATGGCGTCTCCCGCGCTTTCCTTCCTTCCCGCGCTCGCCCTTTTTCTCCGCTGCGGCTTCTAAAAATGGTGTCTCCCGCGCTCTTCCTTCTTCTCCGCGGCTCAATGGCGTCTCCCGCGCTCTCCCTTCTTCTCCCCGCGGACACTGTTCAGCCCTTGAGCCCTGGCTGTGCTCTGCGCGTTCTTCTTTTTTTTTTCTCGACGCCGCTCGGTCCTGAACCCGGCTGTTGCTTTACCCTCTCTCTCTCCGTTTTTTTTTTTTTTTTTCGACGCCGCTCTGTTTTCAACCCCCGGCTGCGCCCTGTGCGCCTCACCCTCTGTCTTACCCTGTCGACGCTGCTCGGCTTTCTCTCCGCCGTCGGTCGGCTCCAGCCGCCGCTGTCCGGGAAGGGTCTGCGGTGGACCTGTCGTCAGTCTCTTGCTGATCGTCGTGGCTGGGGAACCAAGCCCGGCTCTCCATAGCCTCCCGGAGCGAATCCTCGAAGGGAAATGCAGAGTTGCAGGTAGATTCGAATCGACACTTGTCGCCACTGTTAGATCCGTGATTCTGAGAGTATGCTGTTTTTCAATAACCACACGGATGCTGTAACTTAACGATAAACAGGTATTTACTGGAGGAGGGTAGTCTCAAGACTGGGGGTACAGAGGCATGCGCAAGGCTTATATACAGGTGTGGTCACTGCCGGTACTACAGTATACAGGAGCTGTAAAAGTAGTTCTGCCTTAAAGGCACATACACTACACTTAGGAGCAGATGGAATCCCCACCGAGGTGCTAAGACATGGTGGAGAAGCACTATTGGCGCGAATACATGAACTCATTTCTCTTATTTGGAAGGAGGAGAGCATGCCAGGGGACCTCAGAGACGCCGTAATCATGACCATCTTCAAGAAAGGTGGCAAGTCCGATTGCAGTAATTACAGAGGAGACTCCCTGCTGTCTGCCACAGGGAAAGTCATCATAAGAAGCCTCCTCAATCACCTTCTCCCAGTAGCTGAAGACCTCCTCCCAGAGTCACAATGTGGATTCCGCCCACTAAGGGGCACAATGGACATGATCTTCACCGCGCGTCAACTACAAGAGAAATGCAGGGAACAGCACCAACCGCTGTCCATGGCCTTCTTTGATCTCACAAAGGCCTTCGACACTGTCAACTGCGAAGGATTATGGAGTGTCCTCCTCAAATTTGGCTGCCCTCAAAAGTTTGTCACCATCCTCCGCCTGCTTCACGACAACATGCAAGCTGTGATTCTGACCAACGGATCCACCGCAGACCCAATTCACGTACGAACTCGGGTCAAGCAAGGCTGTGTCATCGCACCAACACTCTTCGCAACCTTCCTGGCTGTAATGCTCCATCTCACCCTCAGTAAGCTCCCCGCTGGAGTGGAGCTAATCTACAGAACAAACAGGAAACTGTTCAACCTCTGTCGCCTCCAGTCCAGATCCAAGGTCATCCCATCCTCTTTCATCGAATTACAGTATGCAGATGACGCTTGCGTCTGCGCACACTCAGAAGGCCGAACTCCAAACCATCGTCAACACCTTCACCGAAGTGTATGAGAGCATGGGCCTTACACTAAACATCCGTAAGACAAAGGTCCTCTACCAACCTGCCCCCGCCACACAGTACTGCTCCCCGATTATCAAAAACCATGATGAGGCCTTGGACAATGTGGACCACTTTCCATAACTCGGGAGCCTACTGTCAACAAGGGCAGACATTGATGACGAAGTCCAACACCGCCTTCAGTGTGCCAGTGCAGCCTTCGGTCGCCTGAGGAAGAGAGTGTTTGAAGACCAGGACCTCGAACCTAGCACCAAGATCCTGGTCTACAGAGCAGTAGTGATACCCGCCCTCCTGTATGCTTCAGAGACATGGACCATGTACAGAAGGCACCTCAAAGTACTGGAGAGGTACCACCAACACTGCCTCCGCAAAATCCTGCAAATCCATTGGCAGGATAGGCGTACCAACGTCAGTGTTCTCGTTCAGGCCAACATCCCCAGCATCGAAGCTTTGACCACACTCGATCAGCTCCGATGGACGGGTCACATCGTCCGCATGCCCAATACGAGGCTCCCAAAACAAACGCTCTACTCGGCGCTCCGACACGGCAAGACAGCCCCAGGTGGGCAGAGGAAATGCTTCAAGGACACCCTCAAAGCCTCCTTGAAAAAGTGCAACATCCCCACTGACACCTGGGAATCCCTGGCCCAAGACCGCACAAAGTGGAGGAGAAGCATTCGGGAAGGTGCCGAACACCTCGAGTCTCTTCGCCGGGAGCAAGCGGAAGCCAAATGCAAACAGCGGAAGGAGCGCACGCCAACCCATGCATCCCACCCACCCACCCCTTCAACCACCATCTGCCCCACCTGTGACAGAGACTGTCGGTCCTGCATTGGACTCATCAGTCACCTGAGAACTCATTTTTAGTGTGGAAGCAAGTCATTCTCGGTTCCGAGGGACTGTCTAAGAAGAGAAGAAGAAGATGTAGGCTCATTCCCAGAACAGTCTGCCTTATAAAATTGCAATTCTCCAAGGATAAGATCAAACTGCAATAGACCTCTCACTTTTTGACAAATATTAGTGCAATTGAAGGCTTTGAAAAAATTATTCCAATGCATGAGGTCATTGGTCTGATGGTGGAACCATGTGTGCAAATGGTGTCATCACACATATCCTGCTTATAATTGGGGCGAGCATGTTTTAAATAAAAGATTAGGGCCTAGAAATTCAGTATAGCCACGTTTGGGGCGCTACAGCTGGGCGTTTGCTAAATTTAGCGCCTGGCGCAACTTAGCGCCACCTTCGCCGATATTCAGTGCATCGCCCCAAGAGGTTGCTGCTGCGCTAAAGCAGGCGATGCACGACTATCATAAGGCACTAAGCCGGCGTGCCGAGGCACTAACACTGAGGGCGGGCGCAGCGCAGGTGCGGCGAGTTTCTGAATGAAGGCAGACACGCTGGTGCCGGTCAGCTCTTAAAGGGGGGGGTTGACTTGTTTGGCTGCCATGCCCTGCACACTGCAGCCCTGAAGCAAGGCCTGACCATTGCAGGTTCATCAGTTCTACGCCCTGGGCCATGGGGAAGCCCGCTATTCTTCCAAATCCCATTGCACGCTCTTGCTGCTTGTCCAGGGTCATGGGGAAGGAGATGTACTGACGTCTCCTTCTGAAAAGGGCATTGTTCACCTGGCGGATGCAGCAATGTACCGCGAACTGGGAGATGTTGGCAATGTCCCCAGTAGCGGATTGGAAGGAGCCGGTGACATAGAAGTTGAGAGCCACCGTCACCTTCACTGCCACCGACAGAAACTGTGGTGTATGTGCCTTTAAGAGCCCCTGTGTACAGTAATGCCAGTAGTGGCCACTCGGGCTATATAAGCCTGTATAGTGTCTTGTATCTGTTCGTTCACCTCCAGACTTTGTTCAGTAAACACCTGTTAAACCAACTCCTGCATTCCGTGTCTCCATTAACACACGGATACAACAGAAACGTCCTGCTCCTCAGCTGTGGCTGCAGATCTGTGCAAAGCAGGTGGCAGATCTCAGTGACCACCTCCCTTCTGAATCGCAGCCTCCGAACACACTGCTCCTTAGACATGTTCAGATATGAGAACTGCTGGCAGTATACCCTGGGTGGGTAAGGCCTCCTGTGCCGATGCATGTTGGCCCTTCTCCGTCTGGCCATGACTGGCACTCTTTCGCGGCGTCTCTGATCCCTTTGAATGCAATGCAGAAAGCCAACGTTTCCACCCATTGCAGCCCCCATTATATGTGGCGACTCAAGGCTATGGCACTGAAAGTGAAATCCAAGTGCAAAGCTCTGGCCTGAAGCCAGAAGTATCCAGAAAGCTCTCTGCCTTTGTCTCTCACACAGAAGGATTGGCACAAAATGGCTGCCACTTATAATGCAGGAGGAGTCCCCTTTAAATAGCGCCCCCGCGCCCTGCAGCGACTGGGAACTGTTCCCCTCTACCAGTCACTGGGGGCGCCAGGTGCAAAGAAGGGTGGCGCCACTGAAGTTCCGATTCGGGGCGCACCAAGGGCGTTGCACCATGAAATGACGTCACGATCTGCGCGCGCAGCTGAGCGGGCACTGCGGTTTAGCGCCGCCGCTAAATCTTGAGTCAAGTTCCCGAGAGGCGCAGATCGTGCCACGCCCGGGCGCTAGCTGCTTAGCGCCCCACTTCTCCTCCTCCTAAGGCGCTAGCGGCTGGCGCTAACAACTGAATTTCTAGGCCTAGATGTTGAAAAATCTGTATCTTAAGAGTGTAGATGGATCAGGGTTGACAACAATAGCTGCTAGGTTTGATCACAGAGCTGAGGGCTTTCTTTTCAAGGTTTGTGTGACACGTTAAAAATAAAACAAAAACGGTGGCTCAACCGTGGTGGACAAGGGAAATTAGGGATAGCATAAGATCCAAGGAGAGGACATATAAATTGTCCAGAAAAAGCAGCAAACCTGAGGATTGGGAGCAGTTTAGGATTCAGCAAAGGAGGGCAAAGGGATTAATTAAGAGGGGGGAAATAGAGTATGAGAGTAAGCTTGCAGAGAACGTAAAAACTGACTGTAAAAGCTTCTATAGATATGTGAAGAGAAAAAGATTGGTGAAGTCAAGCGCAGGTCCCTTGCAGTCAGAATCAGGGGAATTTATAATGGGGAACAAAGAAATGGCAGACCAACTAAATACATACTTTGGTTCTGTCTTCGCAAAGGAGGACACAAATAACCTCCCAGAGATGTCGGGGAACATCGGGTCTAATGAGAGGGAGGAACTGAATGAAATCAGTATTTGTAGGGAAATGGTGTTAGGGAAATTGATGGGATTGAAGGCCAATAAATCCCCAGGGCCTGATAATCTGCATCGTAGGGTGCTTAAGGAACTGGCCCTAGAAATAGTAGATGCATTGCTGGTCATTTTCCAAAATTCTATAGACTCTGGAACAGTTCCCATGGATTGGAGGGTAGCTAATGTAACCCCACTATTTAAAAAAGGTGGTAGAGAGAAAACAGGGAATTATAGACCAGTAAGCCTGACATCGGTAGTGGGGAAAATGCTAGAGTCCATTATAAAAGATGTAATAGCAGAGGACTTGGAAAACAGTGACAGGATCGGACAAAGTCAACATGGATTTAGAAAAGGTAAATCATGCTTGACTAATCTACTGGAATTTTTTGAGGATGTAACTGGTAGAATACATAAGGGAGAACCAGTGGACGTGGTGTATTTGGACTTTCAGAAGGCTTTCGATAAGGTCCCGCATAAGAGATTAGCGTGCAAATTTGAAACACATGGGATTGGGGGTAAGGTACTGACTTGGATAGAGAACTGGTTGGCAGACAGGAAGCAAAGAGGTGAAATAAACAGGTCTTTTTCTGAGTGGCAGGCAGTGACTAGTGGGGTACCGCAGGGATCGCTGCTAGGACCCCAACTATTCACAATATATATATTAATGATCTAGACGAGGGAACTAGATGTAATATCTCCAAGTTTGCAGACGACACAAAGCTGGGTGGGCGTGTTTGCTGTGAGGAGGAAGCAGAGAAACTCCAGTATGATTTGGACAGGTTGGGTGATTGGGCAGATGCATGGCAGATGCAGTATAATGTGGATAAATGCAAGGTTATCCACTTTGGTGGCAAAAACAGGAAGGCAGATTATTGTCTGAACGGCAATACATTGGGAAAAAGGGAAGTGCAATGAGACCTGGGTGTCCTTGTGCACCAGTCGCTGAATGTAAGCATGCAGGTGCAGCAGGCGGTTAAGAAGGCAAATGGTATGTTGGCCTTCATAACGAGAGGATTCGAGTACAGGAGCAAGGATGTCTTGCTGCACTTGTACAGGGCCTTGGTGAGACCACACCTTGAGTATTGTGTGCAGTTTTGGTCGCCTTAGGATGTTCTTGCCATGGAGGGAGTGCAGCGAAGATTCATCAGACTGATACCAGGGATGGCAGGAATGACGTATGAAGAGAGTTTGGGTCGATTAGGCTTATATTCACTAGAATTTAGAAGAATGAGAGGGGATCTGGAGACATAACAACCATCTTCCTTTGTGCTTGTTATGTCTCCAGCCAGTGGAGAGTTTTCCACCCGATTCCCATTGACTTCAATTTTACTAGGGCTCCTTGATGCCACATTTGGCCAAATGCTGCCTTGATGTCAAGGGCAGTCACTCTCACCTCACCTCTGGAATTCAGCTGCTTTGTCCATGTTTGGACCAAGGCTGTAATGAGGTCAGGAGCTGTGTGTTTCCGGCAGAACCCAAAGTGGACATCAGTGAGCAAGTGCCGCTTGATAGCACTGTCGAAAACACCTTCCATCACTTTGCTGATGATTGAGAATAGACTGATGGGTTGGTAATTGGCCGGGTTGGATTTGTCCTGCTTTTTGTGTTCAGAACATACCTGGGCAATTTGCCACATTGTCGGGTAAATGCCAGTGTTATAGCTGTACTGGAACTAGAGGTGCGGCTAGTTCTGGAGTACAAGTCTTCAGCACGACAGCCGGGATGTTGTCGGGTCCCATAGCCTTTGTTGTATCCAGTGTGCTCAGCCATTTCTTGATATCACATGGAGTGAATCGAATTGGCTGAAGACTGGCTTCTATGCTGATGGGGACCTCAGGAGGAGGTCCTGCAGAGTGAAAATCTGCCTTTGCCTTCCTAGTGCTATTTTAGGTGCTTGGCTGCAAAAATTGTGTGTAATCCTGCCAGCTTTGTTGCATATAAAACTGATGGGCAGGAAAAGACCAGCTGGTCTATCAAGCCTGCCAAAAACTTTTAGTAATTCACAGTTGTTCCCTAGGCTAAAATGTGCAGTAACTACAGGCCAGTCAGCCCAATGTCAGTGGTGGAGAAACATTCAGAGACAATGGGCAGAATTTTAAGTTATTGACCTGCCCGGGGTTGGGGGGGGGTGGCGGTGGGGGGGCAGGGGGGCGGGAGGTGGGCGGTAGAGCGTGAGAAACCTGGAAGTCCGGGTTTCCCTACACACTGTGGAGTTTTACTGTGGAGTGCAACTGAAAAAAACTCCGAAATTTGTGTACACAATGAGGAGCTTCTAGGACAACCTTTTTCTGAAAGCACTGTAAAAAGGTTAATTTATTTTTAACTCCACAGTGTATATGTGACGTCGCAGACAACTTCCCCGCCCAGCTGTTGGTCTAATTGGCAAGCTGGCTTCCAGTCAGGCGGGGAATGCAGGACAGGAGGCCGCAACATCTGAACCCCGAGCCGGGGGGGGTGGGGGGTTCTAAGTCTGGTTGGGGGGGGAGCGTCCGATCCCAGGGGGCAGCTGATGGTGGGGGATCTTGGGGAGCTGGGAGGAAACACTCTTGCTTCTCCCGGCCCACAAGGATTGCTCCCCAAGCTTGCATCACTGCAGCTGCCGGGCATCCCGAGGCCCTGGATCCCTGGCAGGCCGCAGTTAAACCTGCACAGCAGGTTAAATCAGAGGCTTCCATTAAACCCGGAATTGGGAGGGTTGGAGGCAAGTTTGGTGGGGATGCACATTTTTAATACTTTAAACTCTCGCCCCACCCCAACTAACCCACTTTTTGGAGTTAAAATTCACCCCAATAATCCATGACAAAATTAATTTGCATTTGCAAAAGTATGGGCTAATAAATGAAATTTAGCATGTATTTGTTAAAGGCAAATCATGTTTGACTAACTTGATTGAGTTCTTTGATGAAGTAACAGAGAGGATTGCTGAGGGTAGTGTGATTGCTGTTGTGTATATGGACTTTCAAAAGCTCTTTGACAAAGTACCACATAATAGACTTGTTAGCCCATGGGATTAAAGGGACAGTGGCAGTGTGGATATGAAATTAGCTAAGGGAAAGAAAGCAGAGCATAGTGGTGAACATTTGTTTTTTAGACTAGAGGGAAGTGGTGTTCCCCAGGGTCGGTACTGGGACCACTGCTCTTTTTGCTATATATTAATAACCTGGACTTGGGTGTACAGGGCATAATTTCAAAGTTTGCAGATGATATGAAACTCGAAGATGTAATAAACAATGCGGAGGATAGTAACAGATTTCAGGAGGACATAGATAAACTGGTGAAATGGGCAGACACATGGCAGATGACCGTTAATGCAGAGAAGCGTGAAGTGATCCATTTTGATAGGAAGAATGAGAGCCAATATAAACTAAATGGTACAATTTTAAAGGAGGCACAGGGACGGAGAGACCTGGGGGTGTATGTGCACAAATCTTTGAAGGTGGCAGGACAATTTGAGAAGGCTTTTAAAAAGGCATATTGTATCCTTGGCTTTATAAATAAAGGCATAGAGTAAAAAAGCAAGGCAGTTACGCTAAACCTTTATAAAACACTGGTTAGGGCCCAGCTGGAGAATTGTGTACAATTCTGGGCACCACATTTTAGGAAGGATGTCAAGGCCTTAGACGAGGTGCAGAGGAGATTTACTGGAATGGTACCAGGAATGACCAGACTTCAGTTATGTGGCGAGACTGGAGAAACGGGGGTTGCTCCCCTTAGAGCAGAGAAGTTTAAGGGGAGATTTGATAGAGGTGTTCAAATCATGAAGGGTTTTGATACAGTTAATAAGGAGAAACTGTTTCCAGTGGCAGAAGAGTCGGTAACCAGAGGACACAGATTTAAGGTGATTGGCAAAAGAACCAGAGATGATATGAGGCAACATTTTTTATGCAGTGAGTTGTTGTGATCTGGAAGGGATGGTGGAAGCAGATTCAATAGTAGCTTTCAAAAGGGAATTGGCTAAATACTTGAGGGGAAACAAATTGCAGGGTTATGAGGAAAGAACGGGGGAGTCGAACTAGTTGGATCGCTCTACCAAACAGGCATGATGAGCCAAGTGGCCTCCTTCTATGCTGTATCATTCTATGTTTCTATGATGTGATACTATTAGTTTATAGTAATTGAATAAGTCAAATTCCATATTTAGGGTATGAGTAGCAAGGATTTTTATTTGTGTTTTGGGAATTGCACTCCATGATTCCATCTGTTTTCAATGAAATCTGAAAACCTCTGATAACTAGGTAAATTAAATTTTGGTTTTATTACATGGAACTTTGGGATAATTACCATGTTTTGAAGATTGCATTCTGTGATTCTGTCTATTTATCTGCAAAATCTGGAAATCATTGGCATTGATAATGTGCTGTCAGCAAACTATGTAGAAGTTTAGTCCTGATGCACTTTCCTGCAATAATAGTTTCTACTGGAGAAAATTTACAGAAATAATAACAATACATACTGTCCATAATAATTGGGATATTGCATATTACTGTAATCGTTTGATCAAAACATGCAAATAATAGATCATACATAATGAGCTCTCATTTCAACTGGAAGTGTTGCTCTCCAAAACCAGATAATTAATTTGTTATTAGAGATCAACAAAATGACTGCTGCAGGTACTAAGTGAAGAAAAAGGAAGTGAAAAGATTCTAATAAGAAGCTAAGACGTCTTGCTCCTAAGGTTTGAACTATCATCCAGCAAGACCAATTATTTGGCTGTGGGTGACTGCCATGGATCATCTCAGAAAGTGATTAAAAAAAAAGTTAACAGAAAAGTAACATGTTTTCTCAAGGATGGAGATTCCTCTGAGGGAGTAAATGATGGATGAAGAAAAATGTGGCACATCTGACCAGATCACCACTAGTTACCAAATGAAGGCCACCTACCAAAGAGGTGTCCGCCTATCTAAGAGAATTTATTTTGTGGAGCTGAACTTTGCATAATGATTTTAGAGAATACTTACACTCTATTTTAATCCAATCCAATGAGGTCCAAATGTGTCATTTTTAATATTTCCACATTTTTAGTGTTACACCAAGGTAGCAGGGTTTTGTTTTTATGTAGTGGAGACTGCTGAGTGGACCTTTTCTAAGTGCTGCTGCTATTATTGTTTTCCCCAGGTAATTCCCAGTCTAATATGTCAGTGGGTGGTGGTTATTGTTTTCAGTCAAGGATAGATATCATCACTTTGGTGTTACTTCAAAAGCTAAATCCTCCACTCTACCTCATGGTTCCTCAGTAGGACAACAGTATTTATAATTTATTTTTGCATTTTACAAATAGTTTAAACAAATGTGATAAACAGAATACCGTCCTGACGAAGAGGCTACGAGTGATCACTGGCTGTCAGGTCAGTTGTTCATCATGTTGCTGCCACCTCAGCTAACAAAAACACACAAATATGCAAAATACTCCAAAAAAAAGTTTTTTTAAAGAAATAGAAAATTAGGATGTAATTATATTTTTACATTAATAATGTTACAACTTTTTGATTTTATCTGCGGTTACTAAAAGTGAAATGATATTCTGTCATGTAGATGCAATTCTTTATTTTCTTATGCTATTCTGTGCAATTCACTTTACTTAATATTTAAAATTTATTTTCATAGCTTCATAGAAATTTACAACACAGAAGGAGGCCATTCAGCCTGTCGTGCCTGTGCTGGCTCTTTGAAAAAGCAGTCGTACTTAGTCCCACATCCCCGCTTTTTATCCATAACCCTGTAAATTTCTCATCCTCAAGCACTAACTCTGGTATCCAACTCCCTTTTAAAATTATCTTTGTAATCAGCTCCCACCACCTTTTCAGCTGGAGCGTTCCAGATCCCAACAACTTCGAGTGAAAATCATTTTCCTCATCTCCCCTCTAGATCTTTTTCCAGTGATTTTAAATCTATGACCTCTAGTTATTGACCCACTCACCAGAGGGAATATTTTTTTCCCTATTTACTCTATCAAAACCTCTCATCATCTTGAAAACCTCTATTAGGTCACCTCTTAACCTTCTCTGTTCCAGGGAGAACAGTCCTAACTTTTCCAAATCTATAAAATTATTAGTTTTGCTGGATTTACATTAGAAAAAAAAGGTATAATCTATTATTGAAACTCTGTGTGAAAAGGCTAATAAACTATATGTATTTTTTTTAAAAAGGACTGCTGATTCGACTTGGATTCAGTTTTAAAGTTCTGTAGTTCTGCATTGCGTAATGAAATGATTAGAGTAAAAATCACACAGGCTGCCAAGTGATAGTGCAGCCAGGACTGAACATGCAGATTTCTGTGACTTTCAGCTTCACACAAGCTGCAGATCTTGGTCACTTGTGATTGAGCAATCACTTTACATCCCTTCCAAGTTGATAAACTGTCCTTGAGTAAATGGCTTTTTTTAAAACCCCGATAGCTCTTTGTAAAACAAATGCTAAAAATTCATAGTCATTTTTATGGCATCCAGAGGGAGCCAGTGCATGAATATGTGAGACGTTCAATAGAAACACAGATGTGTGATAAAATCTTGATAAACCCAGGAATACGCCATGTGGCAGAGGTAATCAAACATCTCCGAACAACATGCCCAGTAGTACTTTAAATCAGTATAGTCTTTACAAATCAGTTGTTTCTAGGTTTTTTTTTCAATGAAACCTTTGGGTGTTATATTTGTACGGTGGTATGCGTTTCTAAACTCTTTCCTCTAATCTCCATTATTAGTTGTTACATTATTCTAAAAATCTGCTGCGATTAAACATGGGCCCAGAATTTCCTTGGAGCTGCTTCTGCTTTGCAGCTGTAACGTTGCCAGAAGTGCGGCGGAATCCTGTTTACGTGCATAAATTGACTTTCCAATACACTTGGCGAAGTTATTAGGTGAGCAGCTATGGGGAAATTCCAGGCCATGGTATTTTAAAGTTGTCACAGTTTGAAAAAAAGTGTAACATTCAACACAAAATCACTGTAAAGGTTTCACATATCAAAAATGTAGTTCAGCTTGGTGGCACCAGAGTAGTGCCATGTACAAATGCAGCATTAGATTGTACCACATCAATGATAGGGTAAAGGTTCCCTCTGTAACACTGGGACTTGTAAACCAATAAAGCTTCCAAATCTAGGGAAGTACTAGATAACTAAATTTGGCTTACTTGAACTGACTTACATCAATCAATCCAAACTTTGTTAATATTTACACTACCAACCTCATGTTAAGATACATGTAAGCTAGTGGGTGAATGGGATAACCTCTTCTTCCTTCAGTATTCTATCTAGTATATAGTATTTTTCCCTTCTGATGTCTGTTCTCTCTTAGTTCTCAACATTTACACAGAATCATTTGTGTTTCTTTGGCTAATGAAGCTCATAAATTAAAGTCTCCCTGTACTCTTATAACTTACATCACTATAAAGAGCCTTCTATCCATCTGATCTCTCTTTGACTTCTCTCACCAATTCACTCCTTGATTTTTCTCCCAAATTCTTTCCTGATACTTTTTGTATCAAAAATGCCAGCTTTTATACGTCAAAATAAACATTCTTTGACAAAATATTTTGCCCAATCTTAGTTTTTTAAAATTCATTCATGGGATGTGGGCATCGCTGGCAAAGCCAGCATTTATTGCCCATCCCTAATTGCCCTTGAGAAGGTGGTGGTGAGCCGCCTTCTTGAACCGCTGCAGTCAGTATGGTGAAGGTACACCCATAGTGCTGTCACAGAGGGAGTTCCAGGATTTTGACCCAGCGACAACGAAGGAACAGCAATATGCTTCCAAGTCAGGATGGTGTGTGAATTGGAACTTGCAGGTGGTGGTGTTCCTATGCGTCTGCTGCCCTTGTCCTTCTAGGCGGTAGAGGTCGCAGGTTTGGGAGGTGCTGTTGAAGAAGCCTTGGTGAGTTGCTGCACTGTATCTTGTAGTTGGTACACACTGCAGCCACGGTGCACCATTGGTGGAGGGAGTAAATGTTTAAGGTGGTGGATGGGGTGCCAATCAAGCGGGCTGCTTTGTCCTGGATGGTGTCGAGCTTCTTGAGAGTTGTTGGAGAGCACTCATCCAAACAAGTGGAGAGTATTCCATCACACTCCTGACTTGTGCCTTGTAGATGGCGGAAAGGCTTGGGGGGTCAAGAGGTGAGACACTCACCGCAGAATACCCAGCCTCTGATCTGCTCTTGTAGCCACAGTATTAGTGTGGCTGCTCCAGTTAAGTTTCTGGTCAATGGTAATCCTCAGGATGTTGATGGTGGGGGATTCGGCTCTGGTAATGCCATTGAATGTCAAAGGGCGGTGGTTAGACTCTCGCTTGTTGGAAATAGTCATTGCCTGGCATTTGTGTGGAGCGAATGTTACTTGCCACTTATCAGCCCAAGCCTGAATGTCGTCCAGGTCCTGTTGCATGTGGGCATGGCCTGCTTCATTATCTGAGGAGTTGCGAATGGCACTGAACAATGTGCAGTCATCAGTGAACATCCCCACTTCTGATCTTATGATGGAGGGAAGGTCATTGATGAAGCAGCTGAAGATGTTTGAGCCTAGGACACAGCCCTGAGGAACTCCTGTAGTGATATACTGGGGCAGTGACGATTGACCTCCAACAACCACAACCATCTTCCTTTGTGCTAGGTATGGCTCCAGCCAGTGTTTCCCATTGACTTCAGTTTTACTAGGGCTCCTTGATGCCACACTCAGTCAAATGCTGCCTTAATGTCAAGGGCAGTCACTCTCACCTCACCTCTGGAATTCAGTTCTTTAGTCCATGTTTGGTACAAGGCTAAAATGAGGTCTGGAGCCGAGTGGTCCTGACAGAACCCAAACTGAGCATTGGTGAGCAGGGTATTGGTGAGTAAATGCCGCTTGATAGCACTTTCAACAACAAGTTCCATAATTTTGCTGATGATTGAGAGTAGACTGATGGGGCAGTAATTGGCTAGATTGGATTTGTCCTATTTTTTGTGGACGGGACATACCTGGGCAGCTTTCCACATTGTCAGGTAGATGCCAGTGTTGTAGCTGTACTGGAACAGCTTGGTGAGGGGCATGGCTAGTTCTGGAGCACAAGTCTTTAGCACGACAGCCGGGATGTTGTTGAGGCCCATAGCTTTTGTTGTATCCAGTGCACTCAGCCATTTCTTGATGTCACGTGGAGTGAATTGAATTGGCTGAAGACTGGCTTCTGTGATGGTGGGGACCTCAGGAGGAGGCCAAGATGGATCATCCACTTGGCACTTCTGGCTGAAGATGGTTGCAAATACTTCAGCCTTGTCTTTTGCACTCGCGTGCTGGGCTCCATCATTGTTGAGGATGGGGATATTCATGGAGCCTCCTCCTCCCGTTAGTTGTTTAATGGTCCACCACCATTCATGACTGGATGTGGCATGATGCAGAGCCTTGATCTGATCTGTTGATTGTATGATCGCTTAGTTCTGTCTATAGCATGCCGTTTCTGTTGTTTAGCATGCATGTAGTCCTGTGTTGCAGCTTCCCCAGGTCGGCACCTCATTTTTAGGTACGCCTGGTGCTGCTCTTGGCATGCTCTTCTACACTCCTTATTGAACCATGGTTGGTCCTCTGGCTTGATGGTAATGGTAGTGTGAGGGATATGCTGGGCCATGAGGTTACAGATTGTGGTGGAATACAATTCTGCTGCTGATGATGGCCCACAATGACTCATGATGCCCAGTTTTGAGCTGCTAGATCTGTTCTGAATCTATCCCATTTAGTACGTTGGTAGTGTGACACAACACGATGGAGGATGTGCTCAGTGTGAAGACGGGACTTTGTCTCCACAATGACTGTGCAGTGGTCACTGCTACCAGTGCAGTCATGGAGAGATGCATCTGCGACAGGTAGATTGGTGAAGACGAGGTCAAGTAGGTTTTTCCCTCGTGTTGGTTCTCTCATGCCACCTGCCGCAGGCCCAGTCTGGCAGCTATGTCCTTCAGGACTTGGCCAGCTCGGTCAGTAGTGGTGCTACTGAGCCACTCTTGGTGATGGGCATTGAAGTACCCCCACCCAGAGTACATCCTGTGCCCTTGCTACTCTCAGTGCTTCTTCCAAGTTGTGGTCAACATGGAGGAGTACTGATTCATCAGCTGAAGGAGGGCGGTAGGTGGTAATCAGCAGGAGGTTTCCTTGCCCATGCTTGACCTGAAGCCATGAGACTTCATGGGGTCCAGATTCAATGTTGAGGACTCCCAGGGCCACTCCTTGTTGACTGTATACTACTGTGCAGCCACCTCTGGTGAGTCTGTCCTGCCGGTGACACAGGACATAGCCAGGGATAGTGATGGAGGAGTCTGGGACATTGGCTGAAAGGTATGATTCTGCGAGTATGACTGTGTCAGGCTGTTGCTTGACTAGTCTGTGGGACAGCTCTCCCAATTTTGGCGCAAGTCCATATGTTCATGAGGAGCACTTTGCAGGGTCGACTTGCCTTTTTTGTGTCAATACCTTAGACACATGTCAAGAACTTATAAGGAACAAATTTTAATTATCTGATATATGCTCATTCATTACAACATTCTTTCACTTTCTAAGTCTTTAATCTATATCAATGATTTGGATGAGGGGACCAAATGCAACATATACAAGTTTGCTGATGATACAAAACTGGGTGGGAATGTAAGTTGTGAGGATGAAGCAAGGAGGCTTCAAGGGGATATAGACAGGCTAAATGAGTGGGCAAGAAGATGGCAAATGGAATATAATGTGGAGAAATGTGAAATTATCCACTTTGATAGGAAAAATTGAATAGCAGCGTATTTTTTAAATGGTGAGAGATTGGGAAATGTTGGTGTTCAGAGGGACCTGGGTGTCCTTGTACATGAATCACTGAAAGTTAACATGCAGGTACAGCAAGCCATTAAGAAAACAAATGGTATTTTGGCCTTTATTACAAGAGGATTTGAGTATAAGAGTAAAGATATCTTTCTGCAATTATGTAGGGCCCTGGTGAGACCACACCTGGAGTATTGTGTACAGTTTTGGTCTCCTTACCTAAGGAAGGATATACTTGCCATAGAGGGAGTGCAATGAAGGTTCACCAGACTGATTCCTGGGATGGGGGGATTGTCCTATGAGGAGAGATTGAGTAGACTAAGCCTATATTCTCGAGAGTTTAGAAGAATGATAGTTGATCTCACAGAAACATACAAAATTCTTACAGGGCTTGACAGGGTAGATGCAGGGAGGATGTTTCCCCTGGCTGAGGAGTCTAGAACCAGGGGTCACAGTATCAGAATAAGGGGTCGGCCATTTAGGACTGAGATGAGGAGAAATTTCTTCACACAGAGGGTAGTGAATCTTTGGAATTCTCTACCCCAGAGGGCTCTGGAGGCTCAGTCGTTGAGTATATTCAAGACCGAGATCGATAGATTTTTGGATATTAAGGGAATCAAGGGATGTGGGGATAGTGCAGGAAAGTGGAGTTGAGATGGAAGATCAGCCATGCTCACGTTGAATGGCGGAGCAGGCTCGAGGGGCCGAATGGCCTACTCCTGCTCCTAGTTCTTATGCTCTTATGTTCTTATGTAACAGAGATAAGATAGTCAAGATAAGGGCTAGATCATTCTCAAGTACAATTATCGTGTCAACAAAAATATGGGCCGGAATTTTCTGGCTGCCGTGCATATGCGATTGGTGGTGGGCTGGGTGCGAAATCTATACATATAAATCGGTACTTCTGTCTGTCATTCTGTCTGTCTGTCTGTCATTCTGTCATTCTGTCATTCTGTCATTCTGTCTGTCATCGCCTGTGCGTCTGTCGGGCTATGCGCTCGAAAGTTACAGGGCGTACCTACGTGCGCGTTACCTCCAAAGAAAGCTTACGCTTCCGAGACGGTTTTAAGCGTATTTACGTTTCGGCCAGGCTAAAATCGCGCCCGCGGTATCCCAAAAACCTTCAACGTTCCGCTCATTAGCATCTCATTATCCGCTCATTAGCGACAGAGTGACCTCGAGGTCGACCAATCGTACGCCGGGTTGCTGGCATGTGCCGCCGGGCCAATCGGTGCGTGTGCTGCTGGGCCTTATCGTTCTGAACCGAGGTGAGTCGCCGCCATCTTGATTCCAAACTTTTCCTTTCTTTTTCCCGCTTCCTGTGTCTTAAAAAAAAACGTTGCTTTTAAAACACATAGGCCTAGAAATTGAGTTTTGGCTTAGCCAGGGCTTTAGCGCCGGAAGTTAGTGCTGGCGCTAAGTCCCCCTGCGCGTGCCAAAAATTCAGCAGGGCCGCGCCCAAACGGCTGCCGGCGCTACTGAAGGGTCTTTGCGGCGGTAAATCGGCGCTAACTGCCGTTTCGCGCCGCAATTCCGGCGCTGCGGCACCCGATGCGGTGCGGCAGGCTCGGGAAGTGCAGGCCTCCTCCTTCCCTTAAGGAGGAGCTGCCTGCACCCGATCGCGGCCCGCGAAAATCTTTTAAAAAATGAGCCCGGCACCTCGGACAAGTGCCGGGCTTGCTTCTGTTCCGGGGGGGGGGGGGGGAAGTCCGGGGAGGGAGCTGCGGCCAGGCGGCCGGCGGGAAAGCGGCCGGCCGCCGCGGGGCCTTTAATGCGCCGGCGCAAAGACTCGTAAGACTCTGTTGCCAGAGTCTTAGTTGCGGCTGTCACGGGCGAGGCGGCCGCAACTGAATTTCGGCGCTGGGGCCCGTCGGCATGGCAACCGGGACGCTGCGCACACCGATGACGTCATCGGTGCCGGCGCAGCGCTACCGGTCTACCGCGGCGTAAGGGCCCCAGGCAATTTCGGCGCTGGCGCCAAATGCAGCGCTAGGCCCTCTAGCGCCGCAAAATCGGCGCTAAGGGCACTCAATTTCTAGGCCATATTGTTTTAAAAAAAAATGATTTAGAAAGTAATGAACTTATCTAATCTCATTAATTTTCCTGCCTTTCCCCGTTTTTCCAGGTAGGCCTAGAAGCCTCGGCGTCTCCTCCGCACCCACGCCCGAGCTAGGCACCTCCCAGCCCCACTCGAAGGCTGGAGGGCCGAGCCTCAGCCCAGCGCCGCTAGGGTGCGCACGCAGCAGGAGCTGAGATGCGGCGTCTCTCTCTGGCTCGGCCGGGGGGCGGGGCTTGCTGAGCGTCGACGGTTACCCTGGCAACCGGCCCCGCCGGCCGTCTCGCACAGCCACAATCGGTGGTCTTCACCTCGGGGGGGGGGGCTGCGACCCTCGGGGGGGGGCCGCGACCCTCGGGGGGGGCGCAACCCTCGGGGGTGGGGGCCGCGACCCTCGGGGGGGGCTGCGACCCTCGGGGGGGGCCGCGACCCTCGGAGGGGGGGACCACGACCCTCGGGGGGGGCCGCGCGCGCAGCAGGAGCAGCTGAGCAGCTGAGACGCGGCGTCTCTCTCTCTGGCTCGGCCGGGGGGCGGGGCTTGGTCAGCGTCACAGTTACCCTGGCAACCGGGCCCGCCGGCCGAGCCAGAGAGAGACGTCGCGTCTCAGCTCCTGCTGCGCGTGCAATCGGCGGGCTTCACCTCGGGGGGGGGGCCGCGACCCTCGGGGGGAGGCCGCGACCCTCGGGGGGGGCCGCGACCCTCGGGGGGGGGCTGCGACCCTCGGGGGGGGGCCACAACCCTCGGGGGGGGGCCGCGACCCTCGTGGGGGGGGCCGTGACCCTCGGGGGGGGCCGCGACCCTCGGGGGGGGGCGCGACCCTCGGGGGGGGGCGCGACCCTCGGTGAGGCCGCGACCCTCGGGGGGGGGGGCCGCGGCCCTCGGGGGGCCCCCCGCCCTCCCTCCCCCCCTCCCCCCCCACCCTCCCTTCCCCCCTCCCTTCCCCCCCGCCCTCCCTTCCCCCCCCGCCCTCCCTTCCCCCCTCCCTTCCCCCCTCCCTTCCCCCCCGCCGTCCCCCCCGCCCTCCCTTCCCCGCCCTCCCCCTCCCCCTCCCTCCCCCCCTCCCCTCCCCTCCCCCCCCTCCCCCTCCACTCCCCCTCCCCTCCCCCCCCTCCCCTCCCCTCCCCCTCCCCTCCCCCTCCCCTCCCCTCCCTCTCTTCCCCCCAGTCGCTCTCTCTCTCTCTTCCAACAACAACATTCCCTCGAAAAAGCCTCGGCACCGCCGGGCACTTCAGCTAGTCTATATATATAAATTGATACTTCTGTCTGTCTGTCATTCTGTCTGTCTGTCATCGCGTGTGCGTCTGTCGGGTATGCGCTCGAAAGCTACAGGGTGTACCTACGCACGCGTTACCTCCAAAGAAAGCTCACGCTTCCGAGACGGTTTTAAGCATATTTACGTTTCGGCCGGGCTAAAATCGCACCCGCGGTATCCCAAAAACCTTAACATTCCGCTCATTAGCATCTCATTATCCGCTCATTAGCGACAGAGTGACCTCGAGCTCGACCAATCGTACGCCGGGTTGCTGGCGTGTGCCGCCGGGCCTTATCCTTCTGAACCGAGGTGAGTCGCCGCCATCTTGATTCCAAACTTTTCCTTTCTTTTTCCCGCTTTCTGCGTCTTAAAAAAAAAAACGTTGCTTTTAAAACACATAGGCCTAGAAATTGAGTTGACGCCGCGCCAGGGCTTTAGCGCCGGAAATTTAGCGCCAGCGCTAATTCCCTTGCGCGCACCAAAAATTCAGTAGTGCCGCGCCCAGACGGCTGCCGGCGCTACTGGCGGGCGTGAGCGCCTCCAATGGGCGCTGAGTGCCGAATTGCGGCGCTAATCCGGCGCTGCGGCACCCGATGCGGTGCGGCAGGCTGGGGAAGTGCAGGCCTCCTCCTTCAGTTAAGGAGGAGCTGCCTGCACCCGCCCGCTGTCCGTTCAAATATTGAAAAAATGAGCCCGGCACCTCGGACAAGTGCCGGGCTTGCAGGCCAGACGCATCTGTTCCGCGGGGGGGGGGTGGAGGAGTCCGGGGAGGGAGGTGCGGGCAGGCAGCCGACGGGAAAGCGGCCGGCCGCCGCGCGACCTTAATGCGCCGGCGCTAACTCGGGGAAGACTCGGTTGCCAGAGTCTTAGTTGCGGCTGCCACGGGCGAGGCGGCCGCAACTGAATTTCGGCGCTGGGGCCCGTCGTCATGGCAACCGGGACGCTGCGCACAACCGATGACGTCATCGGTGCCGGCGCAGCGCTACCGGCTTAACGCCGACGGAAGGGCCCCACTCAATTTCCCAACTGGTCATAACTCCGGCGCTAGGCCCTCTAGCACCTCAAATGCGGCGCTAAGGCTACTCAATTTCTAGGCCATATTGTTTTAAAAAAAAATGATTTAGAAAGTAATTAACTTATCTAATCTCATTAATTTTCCTACATTTCCCTGTTTTTCCAGGTAGGCCTAGAAGCCTCGGCGTCTCCTCTGCACCCACGCCCGAGCTAGGCAACTCCCGGCCCCACTCGAAGGCTGGAGGGCCGAGCCTCAGCCCAGCGCCGCTAGGGTGCGCGCGCAGCAGGAGCTGAGACGCGGCGTCTCTCTCTGGCTCGGCCGGGGTGCGGGGCTTGGTCAGCGTCACGGTTACCCTGGCAACCGGGCCCGCCGGCCGAGCCAGAGAGAGACGCCACGTCTCAGCTCCTGCTGCGCGCGCAATCGGCGGTCTTCACCTCAGGGCGGGGGCGGGGGGGCCCCCCTTCCCCCCCGCCCTCCCTTCCCCCCCCTCCCCCCCTGCCCTCCCTTCCCCCCCTTTTTCCCTCCCCCCCTCCCTTCCCCCCTCCCTTCCTTCCCCCCCGCCCTCCCTTCCCCCCCTCCCCCTCCCCCTCCCCTCCCCCTCCCCCTCCCCTCCCCCCCTTCCCCCTCCCCCCCCTCGCCTCCCCTCCCCCCTCCCCTCCCTCCCCCTCCCCTCTCCCTCCCCCTCCCCTCCTCCCCTCCCCCCTCCCCTCCCCTCCCTCTCTTCCCCCCTCTCTTCCCCCCAGTCGCTCTCTCTCTTCCCCCCAGTCGCTCTCTCTCTTCCCCCCAGTCGCTCTCTCTCTCTCTTCCAACAACAACATGCCCTCGAAAAAGCCTCGGCACCGCCCGGCACTTCAGCTAGTTTGAAATAATGCGGAGCGGGCCGGATACCCACCGTCAACCCGCCTCCTCGCACCTGTTACTCTGGCGCATTTGACCCGAATGAAAGAGGTGGGCGACCTAACTTAGATCATTTTAGGCAGTTGTCAGACCCTTAGGCATCTTTTTAACCCTACCTTTCCAATTTCACTGCATCAGCATGCGGCTCATGCAGCTCGGGAACCACATCTGTGAACCTGAGGCGGAAGTTCTGTGGACATTGATGGAACTCATTACTGCACAGCATGGAAAGCACAATAAATACTTGTACCTCACACTTAGGGCGCGATCTTGCCAGCCCTGGGGAAGTGGGTATGGAAGCGGGACTGCCGGGAAAATGGCACAATTTGGGGGCAGGTGCCCAACCCGCCCTCAACCTGCCTCCGTGCCATCCTGCCAGGAGGTGGGAAGCTGTCTCGCGCCGGGTCCTGTCTCCTTGGAGGCGGGAAGGGATTAGTGCCATTTATCTGCCTGTTAACAGGTAGTTAACAGGCAGATAAGAGGATTATCCCCATTTTGTCCACACAAGTGCGGGCTTCCTGAAGGCTCCGAAACCCGCCAGGGTCACCGAGGTGAGTAGTGGGTCTGTAGGGGTCGGAGGAGTCCAAAAGTGTGCTGTGGAGGTGAGTGATGGGTGCAAGTGTGGAGAGGTGAGTATCTGAGGTAAGTGCAAAGTGTTATAAAAAGTGTACTTACTGAAGGGGGTGGTGTGTGGTGCTGTTTGGCGCGTACGCCCAGTCAGATATGCCTCTGACTGTTTATGAGCGGTTCGAATCGCTCCCACGCCCCTGGGTTCTAGACACCGGACTTAGGTACAGGCGGCGATACAGAAAAGACTCGAGTAGACAGGTGGTTTGGATGTAAGCAAAACTCAAGATTTTATTCAACAGAAAAATAACACAGTCTTATGAGAAATTACTAGTGTAAAATTACAGGCAAATACAAATAACTATACTTATACAGGGAATGGGGAACACACGGCACATCGAGGGAAAACAACTATCTTAACAATCCCCTTATCCTTATCCCACCCCCTATACCTAACTAGATTAAGCTATGAGGGGCCAGAATTTATGCTCACCAATCAAAAGATCTGCTGAACTCAAAACAGCGGTGGGGTTCGGGGTTCGCTCTTTGTGCTCTCTGGAGTCTGCCGTCATCACGTGGTCTCCGGGTGCTGCAAGGGCGTTGTCCAGGTACGAGTACCCCAATGTTAAAGTCTCTGCTTGGGTACTTTGCCTTGCAGGGACGATGGTTCCTCTTCCTCGGTCGGCAGTTGAAGTTTATATGAAAATAGTCACAGGTTAGCCGAGACTGAAGGTCCGATCATTCGAAGCTTGTCTTCAACCATCTTCCTCAAATCATCTCCTCAATTCGTCTCCTCAATTCATCTCCTCAATTCATCTTGCCTCCTCGCCTCCTCGCGTCCCGCCTGGCCTGGCCTGGATTGTCCGTGTCCGCCTGATGCAATGCCTGGGCGTTTCCAGATGGAGTGGGGAAAGGCACGGGCAGAGACCAGGGGGCAAGCGCGGGATGGGGGAAGAGCAACAGCCACGAGGGCGAGGAGCAGAACTGAGAGCCAGAGCCAGAGAGAGAGATTGCTACCTGGGGCCTTCAATTATACTCCTTCGGATGGCCCTTATCTGTGCGCCAAATCAGGTTAGTTCTTTGTCTTAATCATGGCGGGCTAGTTTAAATAATGGTAGCAATCTACACTAACTGTTTTTAGATGGCCGGTAATCGCATCTACTGGCCTGATAATTGACTTGTTTTGTTATTAATACATCTTAATGGGCCTGTCCAGCCTCGATGGCTTCCTTAAGCTGTTCCCGATTATTTATGCAAACTGCTTGATGGCCTTAACTATAGGCCTAACTGGGTTTTGATCTGTCTCCGATTTGGCCTAATACATAATTCAAAGTCCTGTCTGGTTTTCAAAATGCAAAGTCTCTCTTCAGAGAAACTGCAGCTTTGGTTTCCGTTTCTCCACAAGCTGCCTGTGCCGCAGAGTCCAAGTTTTTAAAATCTCACAGGCTTTCAGCCACGAGGCGCGGACGCCATCTTGGGTACCGTTTTTAAATTAAAATGTCCACGCAGGGTCCCTTTTGTTAATAATAACCTTTGGGGAAATGTAGAAATTTTGCGAATCTTACACTTACCTTTGTTTCTTCCCGCAGGCTTCAATCGGTGGGTGCAACACTGATAAAATTAGCAGTGAGATGACTGGCACCAAATCTGTGCATGCTTTTGAGCCACTGCTAAATTCTTCGGGCCCATTTTTTAAACAGCCACCTCAAACAGGCATTGGGTCCCTTATATATGTTAATTAGGGGCCTAGCACCTGCTGAAGGACTCCGCTGCAGAGCAGATGCTCAGGATTCTTCAGTGGCCCTTGCAGCCGCCAACGAAAGACAAGTATTTTTACATTTAAAGTTAAAAAAAATGTTCCTGTAGAGCCAATAGAAGCAGAGGGGCTCCCACGACTCCACCGTCATCACGATCGCACCCCCTCCCAGCCCCCGCCTTCCGTAACCCCCTCCCGGGGCTCACCTGCCTGCAGAACACCGAGTCTGGCCCCGAAATCAGCTGCAGACCAATTCCCACCCCAGATTACTTTGCCCACAAGATGAATGGCAAGTGGCAGGCTAAATCAACTGGGGCTGCTTTTCTGTAGCTCCCAGTGGCATTGCTAGAGCTCTGGGTGTAGCCTGTCTGGGAACAGTGCGTATCTCAGAAAGATCTATAGAGAGGAAGAGAGAAAATATAATAGATTAAGCCTTGATCATATCTCATAACTGTAACAATGAATTTCAAACAGCTGCCACCCATATTACAAACCATAGGCCATAATATAAAAAAGTACACATTTACTATGTGTAGCTGTTGATGCAAAATGTTCCAAAAATATTTGCAAAGCTACATACTTAAATGATGAATGAGTTGTGACATCAGTGAACGATGTCATCTGGTTCCACCTTCAAAGTGTTGTGATTCTCCCATTAACAATATTATTAAAATCTAAATATTAAAAAATACAAGTAGACCAGACCTGTTACCTCAGTAGGGTTGACACTCCTGTCCAATTAAAGCTTGATTTGTATTTTCCATGTGACAGCCTCATCATCATGCCTTTCAATCCACCCTGACCTGGTGACTGGATTTAGGAGACAGATGTGATTGGGTTAGGAAGGGTAATTTACTAATAATTTAAAGCAAGAAAATTTGAAATAAAAGATATAAAAAGTAAAAGCCATCCTGTTCCAACTGAAGCTTCTTGCAAATTACAATAGGACAACACATACAACTTATTTATAATAACAACAGAAAATGCTGGAAAACTCAGCAGGTCAGGCAACATCTGTGGAGAGAAATTTGAGTTGACGTTTCGGGCAGTATTTTGCTATCGTACAACTTATTTATGTTTGATTCCTGCGCCTGAATGGAGAGGCCTGAGGCGCACCCGATATTGGGCCTCAGGCGCTGTTACCATAGAGCCGGCAAGCTGCAGACACTATCAGGCAGCTCACCAAGGAAGCGGAATGGAAGATCAGGCACCAGCAGTAGCCCTCAGGTAAGTGGTTAAAGGGGGGTGTCCGGGAAGTGGAAGCCATCAGTACAGCAGCAAAGTCAGCCCTGCAGATATGTTCCACTGTTCAGAAGTTGAGAATTGGTTAAATACAATGAAAATCAACTTTAGTGAACAGCAGCTGCATTGATCATTTGCTTGTAATGATCAAGTTGTTCTTGTCAAAATGAGAAATCACATGTGGTTGCCTTTGCTTACAATGATCAATAGGGTTTCATTACATTGAATTGTTTATTTTACAACTAATCATAGGCTATTGTTTCAACATAAGCATAATGATTTTGGTTTTAAAATACTGTTTCCTAGCAGTTCCTGTGAGTGGGCCTTCCCCCCACAATTTGGAATCTGTAGGGTAGATTTTGACTTTCTGCGATAATGTAAAACGGGTGATAGCGAATCGGCTGCCTGTTTTACATCTCTCCTGTCAGAGCACGCCAACCATTTCATCCCTGTTCTCGGGCGATAACAAATTTAGACCCCAGTATTCTAGACGTGGCCCGACTAAGGCCTTAAACAGGGAAATTAGAGTATTTCTTGTTTTATATTTAATTTCCCTGGCAATACATTCTAACACAAAAACAGAAAATGCTGGAAATACTCAGCAGGTCAGGCAGCATCTGTGGAGAGAGAAACAGAGTTAACGTTTCAGGTCGATGACCCTTCGTCAGAACTGGAAAAAGTTAGAGATGTAACAGATTTTAAGCAAGTGCAGGGGTAGAGAAAGGGGGGAGGGGAGGAAAGATCAAAAGGGAAGATCTGTGATAGGGTGGAAGGCAGGAGAGATTAAATGATTGTACAAAGCAAAAGGCGATGATAATGGGACAAGTAAAGAAACAAAAGATGGGTCTAGAAGAGATGTAAATGGATATAGCAGAATCATCAACAGCTGCCAGCTGAAAAAAATAGGGGCAGAGGTTATGATCTGAAATTGTTGAACTCGATGTTGCGTCCAGAAGGCTGTAAAGTGCCTATTAGAAAGATGAGGTTCTGTTCCTCGAGTTAAGTTGAGTGTTTTTGGAACAGTGTAGGAGGCCGTGGACGGCGAGGTCAGAGCGGCAGTGGAGTGGGGAATTAAAGTGACAGGCGACCAGAAGCTCGGGGTCTCGCTTGCGGACTGAACGGAGGTATTCCGCAAAGCGGTCACCCAATTTACATTTGGTCTTCCCAATGTAGAGGAGACCACATCGTGAGCAGCGAATACAGTACACTAAGTTGCAAGAAGTACAAGTAAATCACTGTTTCACCTAGAAGGGGTGTTTGGGGCCCTAGACAGTGGGAAGGGAGGAGGTGAAAGGGCAGGTGTTGCATTCTCTGCCTTTGCATGGGAAGGTGCCATGGGAAGGGGAGGGGGTGTTGCTATGGCAACCCAAATGGATCCTAGCTATGCCTGCCTTTTCTTGGGGTATGTGGAACATTCTTTGTTTCAGTCCTACTCAGGTCCCCTCCCTCACTTCTTTTTCTGGTACATTGATGACTATATCGGTGCTGTTTCCTGCTCTCTCCCTGAACTGGAAAATTTCATTTGCTTTGCTTCCAATTTCCACCCTTCCCTCACCTTCACATGGTCCATGTCTGAATCTTCCCTTCCCTTCCTTGACTTCTCTGTCTCCATTTCTGGGGATAGGCTATTAACAAACATCCACTATAAGCCCACTGACTCCCACAGCTACCTGGACTACACTTCCTCCCACCCCGCTTCCTGTAAGATCTATATTCCATTCTCCCAGTATCTCCATCTCTGTCGTATCTATTCTGATGCCACCTTCCATACTACTGCTTCTGATATGTCTTCCTTTTGCCTCAACTGAGGATTCCCCTCTACCGTGGTTGACATGGCCCTCGACCGTGTCCGTTCCATTTCCCGCACTTCTGCTCTCACCCCTTTCCCTCCCTCCCAGAACCACAATAGGGTTCCCCTTGTTCTCACCTGTCACCCCACCAGCCTCCACATTCAATGGATCATCCTCTGCCATTTCTGCCACCTCCAGCATGATCCCACCACCAAACACATCTTCCCCTCCCCCCCCCTTTCAGCATTCTGAAGGGACTGCTCCCTCCGTGATGCCCTGGTCCACTCCTAAATCACCCCAACAGCCCCTCCACTTCCCATGGCACCTTCCCGTGCAAGCGCAGGAGATGCAACACCTGCACTTTTTCCTCCTCCCTTCCCACTGTCCATGGCCCCAAACACTCCTTCCAGGTAAAACAGCGATTTACTTGTACTTCTTGCAATTTAGTATACTGTATTCATTGCTCACGATGCGGTCTCCTTTGGGGAGGCCAAACGCAGATTGGATGACCGCTTTGCAGAAAACCTCCGTTCAGCCTGCGAGCTTCTGGTTGCTTATCACTTCAATTCTCCGCTGCACTCTCACTCTGAACTGTCTGTCCTCGGCCTCTTACACTGTTCCAATGAAGGTCAATGTAGGCTGAGGAACAGCACCTCATCTTTCGATTAGGCACTTTACAGACTTTTGGACTCAACATCGAGTTCAACAATTTCAGACCATAACCTCTGCCCCTATTTTTTCTCATGGCAGCTGTTGATGATTCTGCCATTCCCATTTACAGCGCTTCTAGGCCCATCTTTTGTTCTTTACTTGTCCCATTACCATTGCCTTTTGCTTTGTACAATTATACCTTTTGTCATTTAATCACTCCTGCCTTCCACCCTTTCACAGATGTTGCCTTTTGTTCTTTCCTCCCCTCCCCCCTTTCCCTGCACTGCTTAATATCTATTACATCAATAACTTTTTCCAGTTCTGACGAAAGGTCTTCGACCTGAAACGTTAACTCTGTTTCTCTCTCCACAAATGCTGCCTGACCTTTTGCGCATTCCCAGCATTTTCAGTTTTTATTTGGGGTGTATACTGTCAGGATCAGAAACTGATTTGTTTTCAGATCACTAATTCTACCCAGGACTATATCTGCATCTACTGTAACATGTTCATTGATAGGTTGAACCCTAGGTTGTATTATTGGAAACCAAGCATCATCATTGGTAGTGAACGCCGATTGGTAGCTTTAAAGCATTTGCCATATCCTGGGACTCCATCCAAATCTGCCTGTGGAATCCTTCAAAGGCCCTAAACGTAAAAAAATAATAATTCACGGGATGTGGGCGCCGCTGGCAAGGCCAGCATTTATTGCCCATCCCTAATTGCCCTTGAGAAGGTGGGGGTGAGCTGCCTTCTTGAACCACTGCAGTCCATGTGGTGAAGGTACTTCCACAGTGTTGGTAGGTAAGGAGTTCCAGGATTTAGATGAAGGAACGGCAATATTTTTCCAAGTCAGGATGGTGTGTGGCTTGGAGGGGAACTTGGAGGTGGCAGTGTTCTCATGCGCCTGTTGCTCTTGTCCTTCTAGGTGGTAGAGGTCACAGGTTTGTGAGGTGTTGCCAAAGAAGCCTTGGTGAGTTTCTGCACTGTACCTTATAGATAGACACTGCAGCCACAGTGCGCCATTGGTGGAGGGAGTGACTGTTTAAGGTGGTGGATGGGGTGCAAATCAAGTGAGCTGCTTTGTCCTGGATGGTGTCGAGCTTCTTGAGTGTTGATAAGCTGCACTCATCCAAGCAAGTGGAGAGTATTCCAGCACACTCCTGACTTGGCTGAAGACTGGCTTCTGTGATGGTGGGGATCTCAGAACGAGGCCGATGGACCTCTGATTTCTAACATAGCTGAAGAAGACCTTGCTATTACTACCATACTTATCCACCATCCTCTTCTTCAGTGTCCTTTTGACTGCTCTGTTAGCAGCTTTAATTGCCTTGAGCTGCATTTGATACCTATCCCTGTTCTCACAAGAGTTATTTTCCTTAAACCTGTAAAAATATTTCTGCTTTAATCTAATTTGCCTTTGAACAAGGCCAGTTAGCAATTTGATTTTGTTTCACCATGTGCCCTTCTCTTAACCACAGGGGCATACCTGGGGATGGGGGATATTGGGGGTGGGGGGAAGATTTTCACTGGTGCCAATGAGTGGAAAGAGGGCAGTAGCGCCCCTAGAATGATGGGGAAAAGCTTATCATGCCATTCCTACCCTCGATCCGGTCAGCAGCAGCATCTTCAGAATGACCTACTCATGTGTGGCCGGACGTTTGCCTGACTCAGACAGTAGTCCCCTTTTACCATGTAAATCGGGGTGCTATGAAGTACATATAATGCCAATTGCAACTTTAAGATATAACTGGGCAGAGCATGGGCTGTGCACATTAACACAGTTGCATCAGGTGGCCGCACCAAAGGGGAGTCAGAAAGGTAAGGTATGGTTTAATTATTTCTGTGAGGCCAAAAGAAGCAGGCTCCAGGCTCTAGGCTCCACCAAAATAATGTGGTCTGCTGCTGTACCAGGTGCCTCCCCTTCCCGGCACAAGGTAGGTCCATCAGAGGACTCTGGAAGGGGAATCACTGTCGAAGTGGGTGAGGGTGGGGGGTGGTGGGGGCTGGTGGGAAGCCCGGGGCAGGGGTAGCTCAAGGTTTTCTTGTGGGACTCGGAGGAGCACAGCTGCTCCTCCTGGTCCACAAGGAAACTTAAAAAATTTAAAAACTTACCTCACTGGGTCTCTTCTGGTTCTGGCTGCTGTCCCTAGCAAGTTAGGCCTGGCCGGAAAGCCACCACTGCTTCCGGCCAGGCCTCAGGTTAAAATGGAAAATCGGGCCCTGATGACGTTAATGGAACCCAACCTGCATATTTAAAGAGGACCCCACCGGCTTGGGGGTGGGTGTCCTCACCGCCTACCATTTAAAATTGGAGTCGGCCAGATCAGGGTGGGAAACGAGTGGCTAAGTCCCCAGCTCCATTTTAACTGCCCCTCAGCCTGGTTTCCAATGGGAAAGGGAAGGTGTGCCTATATCAGGGCTTTGTGGCCATGTGAATGATTCCTTTGGCACTTGCTTTTACTTCACAGCCAAAAAATCAAGAGTTATGATTATAAAAATCATACCTAGATTTTCATTCAGTATTTCCTAATTATTCTTCCAATACTGGAGCTTGCTCCAAATTATAGTCAACCTGATAGAAGTTGGCACATCCACATTCCTTGACACGTTAATGTGAGATGTCAAGGTGTTCACCAGGAAATATGATTTCAGAAAACTGTGATCTGTATTCATCAAATTTTTACTGTTTTATTTTTACCATATGGTAAATATTTATGAATGTAAACATAAGACTTGCATGTGGAACCCAAAATATATTATAAAGAAGATGGTTGTTCAGTCAAAATCATTGTATCCAGTGAAGCCACGTTTTATAATGCGTGTATCATTTGCCCGAGAGTATTGAAAAATCTATAAAAAGGATTCTGAATAAAGCAACTTCCTGATTGCAAAAAGTTTTAAAAACAGGGACTATTTGTCACTTTACATTAAAAACAAGTTGATCCAATGACAGCCTCAGATAGTGTATTTGCAAATGCTATTCTGCAAAATTCATTGCGCTGCTCTTTGTAACATCCTTAATGGCTTCTTGATATATTTTCAAGCACGGTGAAATTTCTAAAGCTAATGTTGTGGCTTAATGTACTTTAAGAGTTTCTGCAGCATGAACACAGTAACAGGCTCTGAAAGCTCTCAATGTCACTTTGCTGTAGCTGGCTCTCCTTCTCCTCTGTTTAATGTTTTAGTGGTGTCACTTCCAGCACAATATTAAATACATCTCTATGACAGTGAATTGCTGTCATCCACATTGCTTAATACAGCCTCTGTTGCAGAAATGATTTATTTCTTTGTGTGCACTCCAATTCAAAGTTAGAACATTTTTGAAAGCATTGAGCATCCACCTTTATCACAACACTACAATACATCGCAAAGACTTTTTTCAAAATCAAGATATTTTAAAATAATTAATTCTGCTGCATGCTTTTTTGGTGCAATGATTCATGCACAAACATGTTCTGATGTCTCTTACACTGCAAATTAAAGCATTATGAAAATGTTAATAGTTTTGATCCAAAAAAATGTGAGTATTTGCTAGTGCTGTATTTTTTACATTTTTAAATGGTACGGATTAGAACAGATTTATTGTAAAAGCCTCCAAACACTTGGGTCCTGAAATTATGCTATGAGATATTAGCATATGAACATTTAACACATTTTTCTGAAATTTTTCTCCATTATTTTAATGAATCATAGAATCATAGCATGGTTACAGCACAGAAGGAGGCCATTCGGCCCGTCAAGCCCATGCCGGCTCTCTGCAAGAGCACTTCAGCTAGTCCCACTCCCCCGCCCTTTCCCTGTAGCCCTGCAAATTTGTTTCCTTCAGGTACTTATCCAATTCCCTTTTGAAAGCCACGATTGAATCTGCCTCCACCACCCTTTCAGGCAGTGCATTCCAGATCCTAACTACTCGCTGTGTAAAAACGTTTTTCCTCGTGTCACCTTTGGTTCTTCTACCAATCACCTTAAATCTGTGTCCTCTGGTTCTCGACCCTTCTGCCAATGGGAACAGTTTCTTTCTATCTTCTCTGTCTAGACCCCTCATGATTGTGAACACCTCTATCAAATTTCCTCTCAACCTTCTCTGCTCTAAGGAGAACAACCCCAACTTCTCCAGCCTATCCACATAACTGAAGTCCCTCATCCCTGGTAAGTAAGACTTGTAAGTCTTTTTTGTACCCTCTCTAAGGCCTTCACATCCTTCCTAAAGTGCGATGCCCAGAATTGGACACAATACTCCAGTTGAGGACGAACCAATGTTTTATAAAGGTTCATCATAGCTTCCTTGCTTTTGTACTCTATGGGCTCAATTTTAACTCAGGTGCGGGCTGTTGTCGTGTTATCCGAATTTCATGTTTCCCACATGAATCTAAATGGATGTGGGAGATTGATGCAATTTTAACTCAATTGGCCAATTGATTTCCAATGTGTGGGAAGCCTTTGCAAAGGGGTTTTTCATGATTGAAAGTCCCCTCCGATGACGTCATCATTGCTGCTGCATTTAAGGTCTACAGCAAGCCTTGCTTCTTCCACAGGCTTCCAAGCTTTCTCCACTTGGTGTCAGAGGGACCTGCAGGAAAGATGACAAGTGAGAGGGCAAAAGCAGCTCCTCGCTTTGACGAGGCGGCACTACAGGCATTAATCGATGGGGCTAGGGCCAACAGGAAGGTCCTGTTTCCTTCATCAGTGAGGAAGAGGCCTCCCACTCAGACCAAGGCTGTGTGGATGCAGGTGGTTGAGGAGGTCAACTCCTTGGGAGTCACCCGCAGAACCTGGATACAGTGCAGGAGAAGATTTCATGACCTTCAGCGCACTGGAAAAGTGAGTATGAATTTCCCATCACCCTCAATCTGATCCCCATTGCCTTTCCTCACCAGCACTCAGCTTTAGCAATCTCTTCCTCCACATCCCATTTGACACTGACATCCATGCACCCTTACCCATTCCCTCTCTCTCTATGCTCACATTCACATAACTATTTGACCATGCAGCCCTCACACTCCCTATCACTCTGATGCTTTGAACACAACTGACAACACACAGGGAGGGCCCTTGGTCTTGCAACCTCAATCCATCTTTGTCTCCTCCTAAGTATCTATGCTATGCAATCTCTACACTCACTCCTTCATTCTCACTCAACTTCCACTTGTCTCCCTCATTGCAGGAAAAGAGAGCTCACAACTAAAGAGAGCGAGCCAGGACAGGAGGAGGGCCACCCTCAATAGCCCACCTGACCCCCTGGGAGGAGGCCATTCTGGAAATTATGGGCATTGAGGATGATTCACACGTGGGGGACGGACAGACGTGTGCAACACAGCAAGCTGGTGACAGAAAAGTTTCCCATCTCTCTCTTTGACATTGCATGAGTCACTGATAATGATTGTGAAGCTGTAACAGATGCAATTATGAGCATCTGCAAAAATCTATGTGCATGTAGCCTTTGCATCACATCCCTGACTCTTTCCTTTACTCCCCCACAGGACCATCACAAGCATCCGTCCCCCCTAGCCAGGAAGAAGAGGCTGAGATTCCAGACTCCTCAGAGGAAGCTGCAACCTCTGAGGGCGCAGCATCAGCAGAATTCAGCGCACCTCGGTGGGACCTTCGGGACATAGAGTAGTGTTGTCACCTGGTGTATCACAGCTCACAAGTGAGCATCAGCAGATTGTGGAGACAGGGACAGCAGTGGAGAGTCCTAGTCAGAGGGCGCAGGACTCTGCCAGCTCGGCTCAGCAGCATGTCAACCATCTGCCTCTGGGTCCATCCATAAGATCAGAGCTGATGGAACTCCAGGCACAGATGCAGGAGTCTCTGGCAGGTTTTGTCTCTAGGGTCGCTGCGAATGTGAAGCGAATGGAGAAGTCCATAGCGAACATGAGCAGAGCCTTTGTGGAGACATTGGCGCATGAACACATCACCACGGAAAGGATGGCTACCTCCGTGGAAAAGCTTGCTACCTTTGTGGTAAGGTTAGCTACGGTAGAGGAGAGGATGGCTACGGTAGAGGAGAGGAGGGCTACGGCCATGGAGGAGCTTAGCCGCCAGGGTATGGAAAACATGGTCATTGTTCAGAATAGAATGACATCTCTTGAGGAGCGATGGGTATCTATTGAACAGAGAAACCAGATCTTCATGGAATTCCTTCTGAGTAGGACTGCCATTGCAGATACGGGTCCCCATGGCCCCCCTGATGTGCAGCAAGGTGCTCTCCAGCCACTTGCAGGCACTGAAGGGGACCTGACCCATGATAGGGAGGTTGGTGGCAGACCTCAAGAAAGTGGGGGTTCCTCTCCAAGTGCTCACACTTCCATGCCACTGCAGAGCCCTTGGTCAGAGCCCCACCAGAGTCCACACCCAAGTGAGATAGACATCTCAACCCCTGCACAGCCACAGGAGCAGCAGACTGTTGACGAGCCCTCACAGGCTCGCAACCCCAGAGGATGTCCGCCAAAGGTGTCGAGACAGGAGCAGCAGGAAAGTGAGCAAGGGGCCTCCACATCTGCTGAAGCCACAGGGGTCATAGAACCTGGAGCACGCATAAGAGGAAGATAAAGCACAAATAGTCACAAGGGTTGTGGTATCTTGAGGTGGCCATAGATGGAGACAGACACAGGTTAACTCCTTAACATGGTTTAATCAACACTTGCACATAAAAGCTTCTGCCACGAGGCAGCAAAAACAAAGAGTACAACCAGTACAGATCAGACTTAACTCAGGAGAGCAATTGCCACAGCACCACCTGGTGGATCAGGTTACTCATAACCTCCCAGGTTACTACACTCCTCCCCCCTTAAGATTGCCGTATGCAATTCTTAAACAATAACCCTTACTAGGTACTACGTTTTAATTAACCAGTATGCTCTAACCATGGTTAACCCCTGACTAATTTAACAGGTTTGTATAAGTCTTTCTGGTTGCTTGCGAATCCTTTGTGAACGTCTTAATTCCACTTGTGGTGGATTCTCAGATTCATTCGCACTTGAGATTGGAGTAGTCTCTGATGTTGGTTTTACTCTGTCCCACTGTGGCCTGGCAGTACCAGTGTCCACTGGCACCTTATAAGCCGTGCTGGGTCCTGGAAAAGCCTCCTCTACTGCCCTTTGTTCCATCTGAGGCAGTTCCTCCTGCTGCCGGCTGAAAAGCTGATCCACATGCCGACAAACCCCTCGACCATCCCCTAGTAACACGGAGTATGACACAGGTCCTGTAATGTCCTGGATTAGTCATGGTATCCATTTAGGTACATAACCGAAGTTCCGGGTGTACACAGAGTCCCCTATGGCGAAATGGCGAGCTTTAGTATGTTTGTCATGGTATGCTTTTTGGTTTGTTTGTTTTGTCTCAACCTTGCTTTTGAGATCTGGGTGTATCAGGTCTAACGTGCACTGCAACTTTCTCCCCATCATCAACTCAGCCGGAGAAAGCCCCGTGGTAGCTTGGGGTGTTATACGATAACTAAACAAGGCTCTATTGAGCTTGGTCTCCAGGGTGTCACCTGAGCTCTTCCTCATGAGCTCCTTAAAAGTCTGCACGGCTCGCTCGGCTAACCCATTTGAGGCTGGGTGATATGGAGCCGAGGTGACATGTGTGATTCCATTCCTTACCATGAATTCTTTGCTCCCTTCACTAACAAAACACTGTGCATTGTCGGATACAATCATTTCTGGAATACCATGCATGCTGAAGCTGTTCCTGAGACAATTCAGTGTGGCATCAGTCGTTGCAGAGCTCACTGGATAAACGTCGATCCACTTTGAGTGAGCGTCAACCAGCACCAAAAACATTTTGCCCATAAAAGGTCCCGCATAGTCTATGTGAATTCTCCTCCAGGGTTTGCTGGGCCACTCCCAGGGATGGAGTGGTGCCCTGGCAGGTGCTTTCCTCTGTTCCTGACATATAGTGCATGACTTTACCTTTGACTCAATTTCAGCATCCAAGTTAGGCAACCACAGGTAGCTCCTAGCCAGTCCTTTCATTCTAGTCATTCCTGGGTGCGATTGATGCAACTGTTCCATCAAAGTAGAGTGTCCCCGCTCTGGGACTATGATGCATGCTCCCCATAGCACACATCCATCTTGGACACTGAGCTCGTGCTGTCTCTGTCTGTACGGCGCGAACTCCGGTCCCTCACGGTGATCTGGCCAGCCTTTCAACACATACTCACGGACCCTTGACAGAACGGGGTCCTTGGCTGTCCAGCCCTGGATTTGCGCTGAAGTCATCAGGGGACTGATCTCCTGATCCAGCATCAGGACGTGCTCCTCAGGGGAAGTACTGCGAGGAGATTTTGAGAGGGGCAGGCGGCTGAGAGCATCCGCGTTCCCGTTTTCCTTGCCGGCTCTGTATGTGAACACATATTCATAGGCTCTTAGTATTACTGCCCATCTCATTATTCCCTGTGATGTCATTTGAGGCACTGCTTTCATCTCATTCAGTAAGCTAATAAGAGGCTTGTGGTCAGTACTGATTACAAGCTTCCTCCTATACATGTACTTATGGAATTTCTTTACTCCAAATATAATGGCCAACCCCTCTTTATCAAGCTGTGAATAGTTCTTTTCCGCAGCTGTGAGCGTGCGTGAAACAAACCCGATGGGCCTTTCCGCTCCATCTGGCATGCGGTGGGCCAACACTGCCCCCACTCCATAGGGTGATGCATCGCAGGACATTATCAGCTCTTTCTTCTCGTCGTAATGCACTAACACCCTGCTGGACTGAAGTAGCTCCTTTGACTGCTGAAACGCTTTCGCTTGCTCTGGCCCCCAACGCCATGGCTCCTCCTTTCTCAGCAGTTTGTGCAGGGGTGCCAGCAGCATCGATAAGTTTGGAAGAAACCGGTTATAATAATTCAGGAGCCCTAGATAGGCTTTCAGTTCAGTCACTGAGGTGGGTGCAGGTGCATCCTGCACTGCCCGCACTTTCCCTGGTAATGGATGGAGGCCTGTGGCATCCACCCGATGTCCCAGGAATGTAACTTCCTTCTCCATGAAACTACCCTTACTCTGTTTCAGGCGTAGCCCTGCCTCTTCCAGCCGCTGTAGCACTTTGTCCAGTGTTTTTAAGTGATCCTGATCGTCACTTCCTGTTAGCAGAATATCATCTAAGTACACGGCCACCTTTGGAATGCCCTGCAGAATGCCCTCCATAGTCCGTTGGAATATTGCTGGGCTAGAACTGACACCAAATGGTAACCTGGCATACGTGAACAGCCCCTTGTGCGTGTTCACCATGACAAACTTTTTTGATTCTTCATCTAGCAATATCTGCTGATACGCATGACTCATGTCCAGTTTGCTGAATCTTTCTCCCCCAGCGAGTGATGTTAACATGTCCTCCATTCTCGGAATGGGGTACTGTTCCAGTGATGATACTCTGTTCACTGTTAACTTATAGTCACCACACACCCTTACGTTGCCGTCGGGCTTCAATACCGGGACTATTGGTGCCGCCCAGTCTGAAAATTTCACTGGTTCTATTACTTTGTCCTTTAGCAGGCGATCTAGTTCCGCCTCAACCTTGGTTTTCATTGCAAAAGGTACCGACCTTGGTTTAAAGAAACGAGGCGTGGCATCACTGGCTACATGAATCTTGGCTGTGGCTCCCCTTAAGGTGCCCAGTTCATCCTTGAACACTAACTCATGCTTCATCAGCACTTCTTGCAGTGCCTCTGTACTGTCCTCCATTTTATTCATTGCCTGCCAGTCCACACTCAACTCACTGATCCACCCTCGCCCTAACAGGTTTGGCCCTGACCCTGCTACCACTACCACCGTAAGCTCTTTGGTGACTCCTTTGTGTTCCACTTGTACTTCGGCCGCCCCCAAAATGTCCACCTTCTGCCCTGTGTAGGTTTTGAGACTAATGGGGCATGTACTTAGCTCTGGTACTTTTGCTTCCCCCCATAGCTTGGCGTACTCAGTCTGCGACATTATGGTTACACTACATCCGGTGTCAATCTCAAACTTTACTTGACCTCCGTTCACTATCAAATCCTGAGTGAGAGGGGGTACGTTGGGCCTTGAAGTGTCTATACTGTATATAGTGAAAACCTCCTCACTAGACTCTTCCTCTTGTATGTAATTTGCCCGCTTTGTGTACTTCTCCCTCCCCCCTTTAGCATGCTTTGCCCCTTTAGCACTGCTTCTCTCACTCACTGCCCTTTTACAGACGTTCTTTAAGTGCCCTATTTTTCCACAATTGTGGCACTTTGCCTTTGCAAACCTGCAGTCCTTTGCATAATGGCTCGTCCCGCCACATCGGTAGCAATCCCCAACCCCGACTGGTGGACTTTTTGCGCCAGCTTCCATCTTGAAAGCAGCTCCTCCTACTGGTTTACTCCATTTCTCCTTGCTCATACTGTTTAAGTCCTTAATGTCCTTGTTAGCCATCTCCATGGCTTGTGCTTTTTTAAGTGCCGTCTCAAGCGTTAATCCTTCTTCTGACAGCAACTTTTGCTGTATACTGTCGTCGTTAACTCCGCATACTAGTCTGTCCCTTAACATGACTGTGAGCGCATTTCCAAAATTACAGTCCTGTGCGAGCTTCCGAAGCTCCTCCACATACTCAGTAACGCTTTCTTCCGGCCTCCTAATCCTCGAATTGAATTTCCATCTCTGTACTATTTCACTAGGTTTCGGATTGAAATGATTCTTTAGTAGACTCACCAACTCGTCAAAAGATTTTTCTCCTGGCCGCTCCGGGCTCAGCAGATTCCTCATCCGTGTATAGGTTTGCACTCCCACACAACTCAGTAAAATGGCCCTTTTCTTTTCAGCACTGTCCACCTCGTTTGCCATAAAGAAATGGCCCAGTATTTCACAATACTCCTCCCAAGACTGCGACTTGCTGTCAAAAGGTGCCACGGAGCCTACCGTTCCTGCCATCCTTGGAGTCCGGTCATTTCAGCCAAAAAATCAAACTCCGTTTTGACTCCCGCGGCCTAGCCTCGTGCTTTTCCGACTAGTTTGCTAACCAACCCGAGCACCTCTTCCGAATACTCCAAAACTCTTCCGTCCTTTATCCTCGTCGCCATATGTGGTATCTTGAGGTGGCCATAGATGGAGACAGACACAGGTTAACTCCTTAACATGGTTTAATCAACACTTGCACATAAAAGCTTCTGCCATGAGGCAGCAAAAACAAAGAGTACAACCAGTACAGATCAGACTTAACTCAGGAGAGCAATTGCCACAGCACCACCTGGTGGATCAGGTTACTCATAACCTCCCAGGTTACTACAAGGGTAGTCACTTGGGTTGAATTTTGTGTTTAGTGTAAAAATGCCATCACGTCGTAATTGTGCATAAAATTTCTGATGGCAAATGTTGCAGTTGTGGCATCTGTCATTTCACTATTGGGACTTCCACATTGAGGCCTTAGGAATACTTGCAACTGTCAGTATGGTGGTCAGATTGCTAGGAATCCTCTTATTCTTGGCCATTGTCAATGCTTTGGTAAGAAGCTGCGAGGCAAAAGTGTTTGATTGACTAGGCTAAGCAAATCTGGCCAGGATGAGTGTGTTTCTTGCATTCCGGGCAGCAATGTTCTCATGTAATGCTGCCACTGGTTGATGGGCCTCTGCAGGATGTTTGTTTTCGCCCTCCTCCCCCTCCTCCTCCTCCTCCTCCTCCTCCTCATCTGAGGAGGATATGTGAGGAGCCACTTGGTCCTCAGGAATCTGCAAGCCACGACGCTGTGCCATGTTGTGGAGTGCACAGCAAACCATGATGATTCTGGCGACCCTGGCTCCAGGGTACTGCAGGACTCCACCTGATCTATCCAGGCATCTGAAGCGCATATTCAGCAAACCAATGGTTTGCTCGATAATGGATCTGGTGGAAATGTGGCTGGAGTTGTAGCGCTCCTCAGCTTCGTTGGCTGGCCTCCTCAACGGTGTCATTAGCCACGTCCTCAGGGGATAGCCCTTGTCTCCAAGTAGCCATCCGTTAAGTTGGTCTGGCGGACTGAATAGCGGAGGCACACTAGACTGGCGCAGTATGAAGGAGTCATGGCAACTGCCAGGGTGCATGGCACAAACATGCAAAATTTCCTTCTTGTGGTCACACACCAGCTGAATGTTGAGGGAGTGGAAGCCCTTGTGGTTGTCAAAAATACCTGGATTGCGATGGGGTGCCCTAAGGGCCACATGTGTGCAGTCAACGATGCCCTGCACCCTTGGAAAGCCTGCCAGATGAGCTAATCCAACCGCTCGCCCCGTGACACTTGCTCGATCCTTGGTGAAATGGATGCGATTGTGCACGAGGGCAAAGAGGGCATCGGTTACCTGCATGATGCAAGTGTGCGCGGCCGCCTGGGAGATGCCATTGATGTCTGCTGCTGATCTCTGGAATGAGCCCGAGGCAAAAAAGTTGAGTGCGGTAGTGACTTTGACGGCCACTGGTAATGCTTGTCCACCTGGTCCTCTGGGCTGCAGGTCTTGCTGTAGCATTGCGCAGATGTCAGTCACTACCTCTCGCGAAAGTCGGAGCCGCCTTTGGTACTGTTGCTCAGACATTTTGAGATAGGTGATCCTGCGTCTGTAGACCCTGTTTGGGGGGTATCTCCAGGCCGACGGGCTTCCAGGCGCTGGTCCCTTCTGGCCTGTGCAGCCTCAGGTGGGTGAGCAGCAGCCTGGTGCTCCTGCTGCTGCTGCTGTTGCTGGTGCTGCTGTTGTTCCTGGTTCTGCTGCTGCCGCGTCTAGTGCTCGAGCTCCTCTAATGCCCAGATGGGAAGGAAATAAATGGCTCCCATGCTTCTGGTATATGCCTCTGTTGAGGAAGCGCTGAGTGAAGGTGGCGAGAGGGGTTTCCCAGGAGGCCACACTGGAGATGGGTGTGAGGCTCCAACCTTCCACAGGTGTGGTTAAGCCTTGTAAAAGTTGCCCCAGACCTGAGACCACTAAGTCCTGCCACCTGCAAATGATGGCTGATCAAATCTCCTCTTTAATGGTTGACCTGCAGTTGATAGTCAGCAATCCAATAGTGCTCCCGCCAAGTTTCACATTCGTGATTCCCACCAAGCGTGTTTTACGTGGGAAAAGGGTTAAATTTGCAAGGGCCTGTTAAAATAGGATTATAGAGGCCATTTAGTGGTAATTAAGGGCCTTAAAGACCAGTCCCGCCTGTTGGATGCGGGACGGAGTTGGGATCATCAGACACGCCTGAGTTAAAATTGCTCAGAGTCAGGAACCAGGCGGTGGCGGGGGGGGGGTTCCCGCCTGCCAGTTTTTGCGATTTTAACCCCCCGCACGCCTCCAAGCCCGACTCCACGGCTCAATGAAAATTGAGCCCATATGCCTCTATTTATGAAGCCCCAGGATCCCGTATGCTTTTTTAACCACTTTCTCAACCTGCCCTGCCACCTTCAACGATTTGTGCACACATACCCCCAGTTCTCTTTGTTCATGCACCCCCTTTATAATTGTACTTTTTCATTTATAATGTCTCTCCGCGTTCTTCCTACCAAAAGTGTCACTTCGCACTTTTCAGAATCACAGAATCACAGAAACCCCACAGTGCAGATAGAGGCCATTTCAGCCCATCGAGCCTGCACCGACACATATCCCACCCGATCCCCGTAACCCCTACACCAACACATATCCCACCCTATCCCCACGTATTTAATCCCCCTAACACTAAGGGTCAATTTATCATAGCCAATCAACCTAAACCCGCACATCATTGGACTGTGGGAGGAAACCGGAGCACCCGGAGGAAACCCACGCAAACACGGGGAGAATGTGCAAACTCCACACAGACAGTCACCCGAGGCCGGATTTGAACCCGGGTCCCTGGCGCTGTGAGGCAACAGTGCTAACCACTATGCCACCATTAAATTTCATCTGCTATGTGTCTACCCATTCTACCAGTCTGTCTATGTCCTTTTGAAGTCTATCATTATCCTCCTCATTGTTCACTATACTGTATTGGTTTGTATGTGGGTACATTGACGACACATTCATGAAAGAGAATGACTTTTAATCTAAAGTCTGTTCAACTCAGTTAACAGCATTTACAGGAGACACCATCTTAGTGATCCATCTAAAACGAAACTGAAACTAAACTCAACTGCTTGTCTCTCACATGCCCTCTGCTGGTCAGGCATAAATAATCAATCAGGCAACTATGCTGGTAAGGCATCATAATCAAACCGGCAAATACCATCACTATTTGCTGATATCATTACATCTCCCTTTCTTAAAACAAAAGTATTTTACTTTTAACTAACAACATGTTTTCTTTGTATTAATCTGCATTTTAACTGTAACACTTAATGAACTTACATTATCATTATCATGATCAAGGTTTTTTAACCTTGCTTTGTGTGTTCACTAGAACTTGAAGAAAGAATAAGATAACATTACTTCCTTCTATAACAATAGTCCTTAAATTTGCTCAATGAGTCTCTCAGGAGGCTTCACGCATCTTGAGGATTTTCTGATTGATTGTCCTTGAATCTGAGTTGTTGCCTCAGATGATGTTTTCTCAGCTGTGTGATCAGGTTGTTCAACAGTATCAGTCTTTTGACCTGCTGTGTGATCAGGTTGTTCAACAGTATCAGTCTTTTGACTTGCTGTGGCTGGTCCCATGAGAAGATCTCGACGATTTCTTCTCAGAACAGCACCCTCATCTGTCTGAATGGTGTATGATCTTGGTTGAACTTCACTCAGGACAGTTCCCTTCTGAATCCATATGTTTGTTTTGTCTTTGAACCTTACTTGGTCACCAGTGTGGAGTTCAGGTAGGTTTTGTGTTCCTCTGTCATAGTAGTACTTTTGCTTTTCTTTCTGTTGTTCTTTGAACTTCCTCACTTTCTCCCCCTCTTTTGTTTTCAGGAGGTTCTCCGGGATGGGTAGGTTTGACCTTAGCCGATGTCCCATAAAGAGTTGGGCTGGTGACTTACCACACTCGAGCGGCGTTGTGCGGTATACAAGCATGCTCTGGTAGAAGTCAGTTCCACTGTCTTTTGCCTTGTACATCAGTCTTTTCACTGTCTGGACCGATTTTTCCACTAGTCCATTGGACTGTGGAAAGTGAGGACTTGACGTTGTGTGGACAAAGTCCCACTCTTTGGCAAAGTGTCGGAAACTTGCATTGTAAAACTGGGGTCCGTTGTCTGTGAAGACCTCGCTTGCCACGCCATGTCTGGAGAATATGGCTTTCATACATGTTATCACAGCATCTGCAGTGGTGGTGCACAGTCTACAAACCTCTGGATACAGGGAGTAATAGTCTGTGACTACAAGATAGTCCTTCCCTTGACACGAATAGGTCAGCGCCTACCTTCTGGTAAGGTCTGTCTGGCGCTGGGTGTGGCTTTAGTGGTTCTACCGGATTGCTTGCTCGATATTTCAGGCATATTGTGCAGTTTGACACCTCATTTGTCACATCTTGGTTGATTCGTGGCCAGTACATCACCTCTCGTGCTCTTTTCTTACACTTTTCGATTCCCAGATGTCCTCCATGGATCCTTTTTAGCATCTCTTTTCTCAGACTCTTTGGGATAACTATTTTACTTACATTGTAGATGATGTCTTCGACCACTGATAGTTCCGCCCTGCAGTTCCAGTACTCTGCCATGTCAGGTGAGCAGTCTTGCTTCATGTTGGGCCATCCATCCAAGATGCTTTTCCTCAGTCGTCTCATTGTTTCATCTTTGTTTGTCTCAGTCTTTATGAGCTCCGTTTTTGCATCTGCTATGGGCAGTGCACTTGTGATCATGTCCACGTAGGCGTTCACTTTTTCACCCATTTTGGTGTTTGCGGGCTCACTTGGGTCAACAGCTCTGGACAACGTGTCTGCTGTATACATCAGCTTACCCGGTGTGTACGCAACATTCAGTGTATAGCGTTGCAGCCTGATCATCATTCTTTGTATTCTAAGCGGACAGCTATTTAGTGGCTTTTGGAACAATGCAATCAAGGGCTTATGGTCAGTCTCTACACTGATTGCTTGTCCTGCCACAAACTGGTGAAATCTTTCACAGGCGTATGTGATGCTGAGCAGCTCCTTTTGAGCATATCGCGTCTCCGCGTCTGTCATTGAGCGCGATGCATATGCAATAGGTTGCCAGTAGTCATATTTTTGCAGAAGAATGGCACCGAGCCCACTCTGTGATGCATCTGATGATATCTTGATGGGTCTCGCTGGGTCATAAAACCTCAGAACTGGTTCCTCTGTGAGCAGTTTCTTTAGATCGCTCCATGACTTCTCATGCTCATGACTCCATTCCCATTCTATGTTCTTTTCAGTTAGTCTTCTCAGTGGCGCCATCTTTTCTGAGAGGTTGGATATGAATTTACCCATGTAGTTGATCATTCCATTAAACCTCTGCACGTCCTTTTTGCTTTGTGGCTTTGGCATATTCTCAATGGCGGACACCTTTCTGGGATCTGGTCTGATGCCCTCACTGCTAAGGATATCTCCCACGAATGTCAGTTCTGTCACCCCGAGCTGGCATTTCTCTCTATTCAGCTTCAGGTTTGTTTTCCTTGTTGCTTCCAGCACTTTTTTCAGTCTCTCGTCATGCTCAGTTCTCGTGGTTCCCCATACTATGATGTCATCCATTGATGTATCAACTCCCTCCAGGTGCTCATAGATCATATGGATAGTTTTGTGATACACTTCAGGAGCTGAGGCAATGCCAAATGGTAACCTTAGGAATCTGTATCTGCCAAATGGACTGTTGAACGTGCACAGTCTTGAACTTGCTTCATCCAATTTCATCTGCCAAAATCCTGATGATGCATCTAATTTGCTGAAATACTTTGCATTTGCAAACTGTGACATGATTTCCTCACGTGTAGGAAGCTTAAAGTGCTCTCTCTTTATTGCTCTGTTTAGATCTCTTGGATCCAGGCAAATTCTGAGCTTTCCATTCTTTTTGTCCACAACGACGAGGGAACTCACCCACTCAGTTGGCTCATCTATCTTCTGAATCATGTTCAGGCTTTCCATCCTGTCCAACTCTGCCTTCAGTTGCTTTTGAAGAGCAAATGGAACTTTTCTGCATGGATGTATGACCGTTGGCATACTTTTATCTACTCTGATCGTGTGTTCTCCTGGCAGGCAGCCTAGACCCTTAAATAGGTCATCGTACTCTTTCATGAGTTCATCATAGACTGTCTGTCCTTCGCTTTCCACAACGAGGACTCTCTTTACCAGGTTCAGTCTCTCACAGGCTTTTAAACCTAGTATGGTTTGCACATCCTTTGGCACCACGATTAATGCTAGCGTGTGCTCTCTGTCCTTGTGTGTTACTTTGACGACTGCATCTTCCTTTCACTGGTATATCAGTACCTGAGTATCCTGTCACTTTCACTTTTATTCCATGTATCTTTGGTCTGGGTCTAATTTTCTTAAAATCAGTCTCTGATATCACATTAACTTGTGCTCCAGTATCCTATTTAAATGGAATGTGTATGTCATTCACTTTTAGTGTCAACATCCAGTCTCTTTTATCTTTTTTTTGTTTTCAGACACAACATCTACATGGAACTCCTCTATCTCGCTTTCATCTACTGTATGGACCTTGCTTTGTTGCGCTTGGTTCTTACAGCAACGGGCATAATGGTTGTTTTTGTTGCAATTATTGCATGTTTAACCATATGCTGGACACTTTCTTGGTGTATGCTGTGTACCGCATCGACTACATGACTTTCGATTGTCCCTTTCATCTTTGTTCGCTGGCCACGCCTCTTTTTTCACATTGGCGCTCTTTTTGTTAAACGGTTTGTGTCCGTTCTTTCTCACTGCATCCACGTTGCAGCTACTGTCACTGAACAGCTCTTTTGCCTGCGACTTCACAGTCTCTGTAGCCCTACACAGTGCTATGACTTTTCCCAGGTCTAGGTCTTGCTCTCTTAGCAGTCTTTCCCTTAGACCATTATCTGGAATACCACACACCAGTCTGTCTTTTATCAGCGAGTCTGTCAGTCCCCCAAATTCACATGTTTTGCTTCGGTTTCTCAGTTAAGTCACATACTGATCAATAGTCTCACCCGTTTTCTGTACACATGTGAAAAACCTGTGCCTCTCAAACGTCACGTTACATTTAGGTATGCAGTAGGCCTCAAACTGTTCCATTATTTTATCTAGCTTCATTTTGTCTCCATCAGCAGCGAATGTGAAGTTATTATACACCTCCAGCGCTTCATCACCCACGACATGCAAGAACACTGACGCTTTCATTTAATCACTTTTCTCGTCAGCTCTGATTGCTGATAAATACAACTCCAAACGTTGTTTGAACCTCCTCCAATTTTCAGCCACATTACCTGTCAACTGAAGCTTCGCCGGTGGGTGTAAACCTTCCATTTTTCACTTCGTTAGCTATTCTTCAATGGTAAGTAACGATGTTCTCTTTTGGCTTGCTAATATGTGGAGAGCTGATTTAACTTCAGATTTTTCCTCTTCATCTCTTTCAATCACTTCTGACACCATGTATTGATTTGTATGTGGGTTCATTGACGACACATTCATGAAAGAGAATGACTTTTAATCTAAAGTCTGTTCAACTCCGTTAACAGCATTTACAGGAGACACCATCTTAGTGATCCATCTAAAATGAAACTGAAACTAAACTCAACTGCTTGTCTCTCACATGCCCTCTGCTGGTCAGGCATAAATAATCAATCAGGCAACTATGCTGGTAAGGCATCATAATCAAACAGGCAAATACCATCACTATTTGCTGATATCATTACATATACTTCCAAGTTTTGTGTCATCTACAAATTTTGAAATTGTGCCCTGTACACCCAAGTCCAAGTCATTAATATACATTAGGAAAAGCAGTGGTCCTAGAACTGACCCCTGTGGAACACCACTGTATACCTTCCTCCAGTCCGATAAACAACCGTTCACCACTATTCTGTTTCCTGTCACTTAGCCAATTTTGTATACATGCTGCCACTGTCCCTTTTATTGCATGGGCTTCAACTTTGCTGACAAGCCTATTATGTGGCACTTTATCAAATGCCTAATGGAGGTAGTAAACCTGTTTAAAATGAATGGGTTAACATCTCTACTAAAGTTTTGGTTTCAGACCTGTAAAGTATTCCAAGACATAATTATAGGTAATCTGTCTATTCTCTTTACAGGTGCTGATGGACCTGATGTTTCTATTTTTAGTGATGAGTGAACCTCAGTTGTGGTTTTGGACTTTGATATCTAGAATGAGAAAGAGGCTGGTACATTGGAAGCTGTACCACATAGATCCTTTCACCATTCTGAAGGCAGACCTCTGTCATGTTGCTGATGAGAACATTCTGAGACTTGGGATGGCAGCTGATGGAAGGCAATACTTGAAGGTCAGGTATGAGGACGTGCTCATATAGTCAGGGCTCAGTATGTACCATGAATGTGTTTCAGAGAAGTAAGATGCTGCTGCTGAAGTTCTGCATCCCTATCTGGTAGAACCATCATTTGATGGGGTACGGTGTGCGCTCATATTGTATGGAGGAGGATGGTGACAATGCACTTACACATCTTACTGTGAGTTTTGCTGCTCACCGTGCTGCTCCTGAGGAGTTCCTGGTAGCTACTATCCACCTGGCAAAGGCTCAAAAGAATGCTTGTCTATTTTTCAATGACCAGCTTGTGATTATGCTCCTTTGGTGGAGGGAAGCATAGTCTCTTTGAGATTGACTTGGCTTCAAGATGACACACCTAACGATGAACAGTTGGAACTGAGTCACCCAGGCATGTCAGTAGAACCTCAGGACTTCTGTTAATGATTGACCAAACAACCTTGGTTTATTCATGGGACTTGGACGGTTAGACTTGGGGGGCTGGTGATAAGGTTCTGGACATGTTAGTTCCTCAGAGTGACAAAACAAAAGTTGGTCTATTAGATAGATAGATCGATAGATAGATAAATAGATAGATAGATAGATAGATAGTTTAAACTGGATAAGAGCACCTGCCATGGCTATGTAATAATGAAAAATGTAATAATTTGCTTTCAGTAAATTTAAGACATTAATTATGTTAGACGTTGGTACAATTTTGAAACAAATGGTCTTTTTGGCTAATTTTAATCTGAACTTTTCACTACATATGAAAGCAGTGGTATTGTCACCAGCATTCTTAAATCCTTTAAAATAAATGGTGGCACCATTACAACTATTAATTTCAGGTCAGTACACACACTGAAGTATGCTGCAAAGCAATAACATGCTAAGGGTTCAGTTGATATTATAAACCTCAAGAGCAAAGCTCAAGTGATTTCTCAATGTTGTCTCAAGCTAGAAACATATTTGGGTAATTTCCCAAGTTGACACTGCTGATGTAGAATCTCACTAGTCAGCTGCACATATCGGTAAATCATGAGCAGTGCATTCATTTTACTGCACAAGACATTGAGGGCAGTGTGCTCACAGCTTCCCGATATGAATAGATGATCAGAGGGTGCGGTTCCCTGTTAGCTATGTGAACCCAGAAAATTAGCCCTATGCCAGAATGCACTCCGGTATACATATATGCCACTTACACAGATTAATTTTTATTCCATCAATTCAGTGGGAATAAAGCTCAGTGGCCTAGAAATTGGGTTGTGGGTTCGCCAGGGCTGTAGCACCAGAAATTTTGCGCCAGCGTTAATGCGGCAGCGCCCGACGAAAATTCAGTTGCGCCGGGCCCAGACGGCGGCGGGCGCTAAAGGAGGGTTTTAGCGCCTCAAAACGGGCGTTCAATTGGGTTTTCCGGCGCTAATCCCCCGCTGCGGCACCCGATGCGGTGCGGCAGGCTGGGGAACTGCAGGCCTCCTCCTTCTGTTAAGGAGGAGCTGCCTGCAGCCGACAACTGACCGGCGGATTCCCCCGACATCTGAGCCCGGCACCTCGGGGAAGTGCCGGGCTCGCAGCACACACACATCAGGGCCACGGGGGGGGTGATGCAGGAGTCCGGGAAGGGAGGTGCGGGCAGGCGGCCGCCGGGAACGCGGCCGGCCGCCGCTCCACCTTTATGCACCGGCGCAAAGGCGTGTAAGAACCCTTTCCACAATCGTTGGTTGCGCCTGCCACGGGCGAGGCGGGCGCAACTGAATTTGGGCTTGGGGCCGGGTTACCACGGCAACCGGGACGCTGCGCACACCGATGACGTCATCGGTGCTGGCGCAGCGCTACCGGCTAATGCCGATGGTAAGGCCCAAGTCAATTTCAGAAACGGCTATAATTCCAGCGCAATGCCCTCCAGCGCCGCTAATTGGGCACTAACCCCACTCAATTTCTAGGCCAGTGGGTTTCATAGCAGCCAGTGACAGATACAAGTCCCACAATCAGATCGCATGATATGAGGTCCTATTTCCCCATTTTTGATTTGAACTGATATGATCAGATGGTTCACTTCACTACATATTATAGAGAGATCGTAAACATTGGCCTGGATTTTGCAGTAAACATAAATGGTAAGGCTATCAGTGCTCACCATTATTATGGAGTAAATCGGACAGCAACTTCCGGCGACCGCACATGCGCAGTTAAACGTGGAAATCCGGAAGTTGTCTGAGTTGCCCTGCTCCTCCACAAGCTTCACTACATCAGTACCTCACTGGGAGACAGCATTTAAACATATGCAGCAGCGTGAAGTTGCGGTACTTACCCACTAGGTACCCATTAAACACATCGGAAAAAGTTAGGGCTTGTCCATTCAAGTGTAACTGAACTTTAAACGGTGTGGTATGTCTTAATTAATGCCAAATAACCTCTCTGGCACTGAAAATTCACTTTTACATGTGTGAAGTCTGATTCCTTCAGACTTTGATTATTGTTGGAGATTTTTAAAAATTAAAAAATTTAAATTTTTTTTAAACATTTTCTTTCTGTCTCTTTTATCTCTTAATTCCATCTTTCTTTTCTTCTCTTTATTTTGCTTTCTGTACATGATTTTACATTGAATTAACTATTCTAACTTACACTTCCTGTTTCAGACTTTGCGTGCCTTAGTAAGGATTCTTCAGTCTGATTGGTTGATGAGTCCCTTGCTTGCTTTTCCTGTTCACACAGGTCCCAGATGCCTTGTAGAGGGCTCTGCACTGTTTTGGCTCTCTAATTAACATAAATCACAGCTAAAAGCCCACAGAAAGTTTGTGGACAAGTGTAAGTGCAATGAACAGCGAGCGCCGTTTGTTCACCGCTGACCACAAAATCCTGGCCACAATTTATTGAATTCAACTCGACAGCATAGCTATAGGATTGCAAATGATCAGAGAGGGTGCTTAGGAACACACTGTTGTGACAAAAAATATTGTACAGCTGTTATTTCGATATTACTCCTCAAATTTCATTTTGAAAGTTTCTGCAATCAGAATTCTCTAAAACTAAAGTTTGACTTAATAGGAACATGGGAATTGTTGGATGAAAAAGATCAAGGTCCATCTAGTTTGCCTTCTACCATCCTGGTAGTCGCATGATACAATGATAATGGAGTTGTTGACTAATCATAGTAATCAATCTCTATCAATTGGTCTACAACAGATCCAGAAATAACACGAGGAAAACCCTAGTGGTGGAGAGCTTTGGGAATTCTAAGTCCAAAGTCACTTTTTTCCTCCCAAGCATGCTACACTTACCACATGTCATGCCTCATATTGCTCATATACTGTATCCCAAAATATTAATTCAGCAAATCACAGAATGCTCTGCTTGCTGATGAGTTATACCTGTTACAAGCTACAGAAAGGATAAGGGAACTGAATTAAAGATTCCACCATTCCCAGAGTGTAACCAATCTAGTAAAATTACATACAACATTTCTGAGGCTGATCCAATATTTGTACTGCTCAAATCACATTTTTTACTCAATAAACATTTAATAAACATTTAATAAACATTTTCTCTCTTTCTTTCTGCAACAAATACCTACTTGAAGTAGAAAGGCTGTTATTTATTTTGGATTGACAGACTGCCAGAGACTGAACTTCAAGTCTTTTTAAAGACAATTTTCATCTAATTTGTAAATAGCATTAATACACAAAAAGCCAGCCACAAATCAATTACAATACAATTGCACCTTGGCCACAAATACATTTCTACTGACAGCTGTACCAAATCAAGACGTTCTGTTCATTTGGTTGCAACATTGATTTCTTTGCTTACAAATGAATTTGATTAACAGTCTGTTCTTCAGCTTTAAACCCAGTGCACGTAACTTTGCGAAACATAGGGGATTATAGAGTTGAGCTGAATGAATCATGAGAACTGCGGTTTTGAAAATATTTGTCAGATAAATTTTGTGGTAGTGTTGTAAACATCCCTCCACCACACACAAATATCAGATATTAAAACTGTTAATAAAAGCTTAGGTTTTGTGCGTTAGAGTCAGGTATTGATCCTACTCGATAGCAGTGTCAAAGTGACATATTGGTGTTGCATGGTGACATTGTTCTCATTGATAGAGCTAAGTTTAATTCAGTCAGTGTCCCTTTATACCAACAGTTAAAGTTTATTGTGCTATAGCATCAGAGCCATAAATTTGCATACAACAGCTTTTGCTCCTGTGTGGAAGGTGAGGGTACCTATTGGTAGAATTGATCCCATTGGCGGGGAATGTGCGCGTGAAGGCCATGCCGTTGGCTGGAGTTCTCTTTCAGAAGATTCCCACGCCATTAGCAGAGCACAAAATCTTTTGACTGGTCTTTTCAATCAGCCTAACGTGCTCTCAGGTTATTTGTGTGAGAACTTCACTTAAATACGATAATGTATGTGTAAAAAGATGCTAACGGCTCCTAGCCTGATTTTGCATCAGATCTAGATAGCATTATGCTGTTCGCTCTGCTTGCCCATCTGGAGTGGGCCAAAATGGAAGCTCCAGCAGTGAAGGAATCGTCGAATGGGTAGAGGCTCTTTTGTTTGATTTTTAGTGTTATTGTTCCAATAGCTTTTTAATAGTGGTTTTTGGTTTTTTTAGGTTATCTTTTTAAAGAGGAATTGTATGTTTTGGCACCAGAGTATGTAAGGAATGCTTATATAGAAACAAAAATAGCTGAATTTCTTTTTACAAATCACCAGAAAACTAACTGTAATTGCATCTTACAAGAGTTAAGCAGAACAGAAAGCTGATCGTACAAGATGGGACATGAAAATGGACTCTTAAGGGTAGATTTTCTGAGGCTTTTCATGTAGCGAGGGACCTTGTACGTTGGGAGCAAAAAACATAGGCAGTTCTTACATTCAGAAAATCTTAGAATACAAACTCACAATGCAGCTTAGGAATTAGCAAGGCATCTAACTTCAAGCTATGTAATATTTTTATTCCGTGAAAAAAAAGCATGGGGATTGGTACGGCAAATTAAATTAATGAAGACTTTCAAAGTACTTCATTGTTGTATTTCATACTTGAACTGGTACAAGATGAAAGAGGGCTTCCTTGGAGCTTAGCTGGTATCAGAGCCAGATTGCCCTTGTCAGTCAGAATGCCAGCAACCATGCCTGCAGGTTTTTGCACACCTACCTGACAATAGCTGAGGAGGAACTCGGTCCATGGACTCTGGGTCAGCAGGAAGGCAGTTGCTGAGCTGTGCCATGTGCTGCAAAGACAACTGCAGCAGTGTGATAGCATTTCTAATGGGATTTAACTCAGTGTCAATATCAGCGGTTATGCATCTTTCAGGTTAGCAAAAGGATTATTAGTCGAATCAGTCAATTTACTGACCACATATGTTGTGTTTGGGTAACTGATGCTTTACTCAACAGGTCCAGAACTTCCATCTTCTTTCCCATGGGTGGATGGAGTTAAGATACAGATCAGCCATGATCTAATTGAATGGTGGAACAGACTCGAGGGGCTGAGTGGCCTACCCCTGTTCCTATGTTCCTACTGAATGACAGCAAGAGGATGGCATGGCTATCCGATGTCACCACATTGCTGCATTCCCAAAGTATAGAGAAATGATGGCTGCAGTGTGAATTTCTAGGTAGGAGGTTCCTGTTCCCCTTCTAGCTCCAGAACCTGCTATTCCTCAATTATCCATTGCAACTTAACTGATGCTACCTTATGAAGCATACTCCGAAGTATATGTGCAGCTGTGCTGGGGCTTGCAAACACTAGTGAGGGGGATGGAGGGTACTGGGAGGATTACATAGGATATACGGCACAGAAACAGGTCATTCGGCCCAACCAGTCCATGCCGGAGTTTATGCTCCACTTGAGCCTCCTCCCGTCTTTCCTCATCTAAATATATCAGCATAACCCTCTATTCCCTCATATGCTTGTCCAACCTCCCCTTAAATGCATCTATACTATTCGCTCCAACCACTCCCTGTGGTAGGGAGTTCCACATTCTCACCACTCTTTGGGTAAAGAAGTTTTTTCTGAATTCCCTATTTGATTTCTTGGTGACTATCCTATATTGAGGCCTCTAGTTTTGCTCTTCCCCTCAAGTGGAAACATTCTCTCTGTATCCACTCTATCAAAACCTTTCAGAATTTTAAAGACCTCTTTTCGGTCACCCCTCAGCCTTTTTATAAGAGAAAAGAGACCCAGCATGTTCATCCTTTTCTGATATGTATACCCTCGCATTTCTGGTATCGTCCTTGTAAATCTTCTCTGCACCCTCTCCAGTGCCTCTATGTCCTATTTATAATATGGCGACCAGAACTGGATGCAGTACTCTAAGTGTGGTCTAACCAAGGTTTGATACAGGTTTAGCATAACTTCCCTACTTTTCAATTCTATCCCTCTAGAAATAAACCCTAGTGCTTGATTTGCTTTTTTTATGGCCTTGCTAACCAGTGGTGCAACTTTTAGTGATTTGTGTATTCGTACTCTGAGATCCCTTTGTTCCGCTACCTCACCTAGGCTCGCACCCTCAAAGTAATAAGTGACCTCCCTATTCTTCCTACCAAAATGTAATACCTTGTGGCGGAGCCACCAAAGGACTCAGAGCGGTTGTACATAATTCCTTTAACAGCAATGTAGTTACTGTCTGTGCCTGTACCTTTAATTACACTGTTTGACTGTACAATGCCTAGTTACCTTTACAGCACGGTTTCAACGTGACGACGTCATGCCGTTGGTCATGTGATGCCCCAATGGCGGGAAGAACGTCATGACGTCATGACGTCAGTCTCCTGACCAGAGGATCAGCCCTGGTGGAGCCCTCAAGGAGAGTAGACCTGTTATTGATGTGTTCTAGCAGTTTCCAGTTTAAACTCGTTTGTTTTCATTAAAGTTCATTAATTTAATTACCTGAGTCAAACTCAGTCTTTTTGATAGGAACCTCCGTTCCTACAACCTCTCATTTATCTGTGTTGAACTTCATTTGCCAATTATGCCCATTCTGCAAGTTTATTCATATCCTCCTGTAATTTGTTGCCGTCCTCCTCTGTATTGACTATCCCCCTCAATTTGGTATCATCTGCAAATTTAGAAATTGTGTTTTTGATTCCGAAGTCTAAATTGTTAATGTAAATTGTGAACAGCAGTGGTCCCAGCACTGATCCTTGTGGAACACCACTACCCACCTTCTGCCACTGTGAATAGCTACACTTTACTCTCTCTCTCTGCTTTCTGCCTTGAAGCCAGCTACCAATTCATTCTGCTACTTGTCCCCTGACTCCGCATTCTCTGACCTTATTCATTAGTCTATTATGGGGTACCTTATTGAAGGCCTTTTCAAAATCTAGATAAATTACATCTATTGCATTACCCTTGTCTATTCTCTCTGTTACCTCTTCAAAAAATTCAATGAGGTTGGTCAAGCAAGATTTTCCCTTTTGAAATCCATGCTGACTATTCATTATTATATTTTTGGTTTCTAGATGTTCTTCTATTCTCTCCTTTAGTAGGGATTCCATTATTTTTCCTATCACTGATGTTAAGCTGACTGGTCTATAATTCCCTGGACATGTTCTATCCCCCTTCTTAAATATAGATATTATTATGTTAGTTAGCCACCAGTCCTCTAGCACTATACCTTTTTCTAACAAATTATTAAATATGTGTAGTATTGCCTCTGCTATCTCTTCCCTAGACTCTTTTAAAATGCGTGTATGCAATCCAGCCGGACCAGGATTTTATCCTGTTTGCGTTTGATTCGTTTATTTAATATATCCCCTTTTTTAAATTTTAAATGCACTTATCTCATTACTCATCTCATCATCCAATGTCATGTCCACCTGTTCTATCTCCCTGGTAAATACTGAAGCGAAATAATGATTTAATATTTCTGTCATCTCCCTGTCGTTACCTGTGGAATTGTCCTGTCTATCCCTTAATGGTCCTATTCCCATCCCAACCTTCCTTTTTTTATTGATGTGCCTGTAAAATATTTTACTATTTTATTTTATGTCACTTGATAATTTAATTTTATAGTTCCTCTGCCTCCCTAATTGTTTTTTGACATCTCCTAATCCCTTCATATTCTCTCTTATCATGCACTCCTCTGCTGTCTATGTACTTAATGTATGCCTCTTTCCTTACCCTCAATTGTTCCCTTATGTCTTTATTCATCCATGGAGTCTCATTAGTGTTTAGTTTGTTCTTTCCTTTTAGCAGAATATATTTTTCCTGCACTCTGTTGAACACCATTTTAAATGTTTCCCATTATGAGGTGTTATTTTGTTCTGGGCCGCTGGCAGTGCCAGCATATTGTTCTTCCAGACTTTCAATAATAGAAAAGAATAAATTCTAGTTCCGAGACATACTTTCAAACAGTTTGTAGATATTTGTGTGATATTTGTGCATTTTCCTTTATGTTAGTAATTAAGAAAGGGAAAATAAATCATAAAGGCGGGATAGTACCAAAGCTGAGCTTGAGGAAAGGTCACTGATTTCACCTTTCCCATCTTTCTTATGGGCGAGGAGGTTTCCTTCAAAGGAGTCATAAGCTTACCATTTTTGGACTCCTGTCCAGTTCAGATCTGCTCATGCCTGCAAATAAAGAAGTCTTGAGATGTTGTAAGTTGCAGTCCATACAATGAAAGATATGAATGAAAGGCTCTGACTGTGGGCATGGGGGTGGGGGTGGGGGGGGCGGGGACAACGGGGGAGAAGTGTGAGTGCTTCGAGAGGAGCCCCGACTTCCATGTCCCCTCTCACCATCACCCCTTTCATGGGCCGCCCGCACTTGCCTGTTAGCAAGAAGCTGGAGAGCACCTTGCTGCTCAGCAGTGGGGCCATGAGGACCCACGTCTATGTTGACATTCCTCTTAGAGAGGACGTCAATCAGCCTCTGCCATCTATTCTCCATAGATAGCCATCTATTCTCCATAGAGATCATGTGCTCCTGTGAGTGACGCATTAGCTGCTCCATGCAGGTGGCCATCCTTTCCATGGAAGAGCCTACAGTCGCCATCGCCTGTGACACGGTGGTGCTCATGTTGGAAATGGACTACACCATTCTCTGCACAATTACAGACATTGCGGTTGCAAAACCTGTAAGAGCCCCCTGCACTTCTTCCTGCACCTCCAGGATCGCCCTCTTTCTGGATGGCCCCCGAGGCTCAGCATCTGCATGCAGCTGAGCAGAGCTAAGAGTGTCCTGCGCCAATGGGCAAGGAGTCTCCACTGCTGTGCCTGTCTCCACCATCTGCTCTTGCTCACTTGTGACCTGTGAGACACCAGGTGACAACAATACTCTATCTCGCGTGGCACCCACCGAGGTGTGTGTATCTGCGCTGGTGCTGAGTGCGGTTATGCCTGGTGATGGTGCACCCTCAGAGGCTGGAGGTTTCTCTGAGGAGTCATCTTCCTCTTCCTCCTGGACAGTGGGGGGGACTCTTGATAGACCTGTGGGAGAGTAAAGAGGTGAGTTAGATATGTCATATCAAGAATGGGTACACATACCAATAGGCAAATGATGAACATTCACTGGCTGCTGACATCAGTCCCCATATACATAGATACATAGAGATAGGAACAGGAGTAGGCCATTCGGCCCTTCGAGCCTGCTCCGCCATTCAATGAGATCATGGCTGATCTTCGTCTGAGATCATAGCTGATCTTACCAGTTCAGTACCCCGTCCCCGCCTTTTCTCCGTAACCCTTAATCCCCTTAGCCTTCAGAAATATATCCAATTCTCTCTTGAAAATATTTATTGAATTAGCCTTCACAGCCCTCTGTGGCAGGGAATTCCACAGGCTCACCACTCTTTGAGTGAAGAAATTCTTCCTCATCTCTGTTTTAAATGATTTGCCCGCTATTTTTAGACTGTGGCCCCTGGTTCTGTGTTCCCCGGCCATTGGAAACATTCTCTCTGAATTCAGCCTGTCCAGGCCTGCCATAATTTTATATGTTTCGATGAGATCCCCTCTCAATCTTCTAAACTCCAGTGAGTACAAGCCCAAACTATTTAATCTCTCTTCGTAGGTCATTCCCGCCATTCCAGGTATCAGCCTGGTGAATCGCCGTTGCACTCTTTCCATGGCAAGAACATCCTTCCGCAGATGGGGCGACCAAAACTGTACACAATACTCCAGATGCGGTCTCACCAGCACCTTGTACAGCTGTAGTAAGGTATCCCTATTCCTATACTCGAACCCCCTTGATATGAAGGCCAATATACCATTTGCCTTCTTAATCGCCTGTTGCACCTGCATGCTCTCCTTCAGTGACTGGTGCACAAGAACACCCAGGTCCCTCTGCACTTCCCCATCTCCCAATCTATTGCCATTTAGATAATAATCTACCCTCCTGTTTTTACCCCCAAAGTGGATAACCTCGCATTTATCCACATTATAGTGCATCTGCCACGTATCCGCCCATTCCCCCAACCTGTCCAAATCGCACTGTAGCCTCCTGACATCCTCATCAGAGCCCACCCCTCCTCCTAGTTTAGTGTCGTCAGCGAATTTGGAAATATTGCATCCAATTCCCTGATCCAGATCATTTATATATATTGTGAACAGCTGGGGTCCCAGGACAGATCCTTGCGGCACCCCGCTGGTCACTGCCTGCCACTCCGAAAACGAGCCGTTTATTCCAACTCTCTGCTTTCTATCCGCCAGCCAGTTCTCTATCCACGTTAATACTTTGCCCCCAATCCCATGAGCCTTAATTTTGCATGATAATCTTTTGTGTGGAACCTTATCGAAGGCTTTCTGGAAGTCAAGGTACACCACATCCACTGGCTCTCCCCCATCTATTTTACCAGTTACTTCCTCAAAAAATTCCAGCAGATTAGTCAAACACGATTTACCCTTTGTAAATCCATGTTGACTCTGTCCGATCCTTTCCCCATTTGTCAAGTGCTCCGCTATTTTATCCTTAATAATGGACTCTAGCATTTTGCCCACAACCGATGTAAGGCTTACTGGTCTATAATTCCCTGCTTTCTCTCTACCCCCCTTTTTAAATATTGGGGTAACATTAGCTACCCTCCAATCCACGGGTACTGTTCCCGAGTCAATGGAGTTCCGGAAGATGATCCTTAGAGCATCTGCTATCTCCAGGGCCACCTCCTTAAGTACCCTAGGATGTAGTTTATCAGGCCCCGGGGATTTGTCGGCCTTCAGTCCCCTCAACTTACCCAACACCATATCCCTAGAGATACTAATTTCTGTCAGCTCCTCCCTCTCATTAGTCCCTATGTTTGCCGATATTCCTGGGAGGTTATTTGTGTCCTCCTTTGTGAATACAGAACCAAAGTATGAGTTTAATTGGTCTGCCATTTCCTTATTCTCCATTATATATTCTCCCGAATCGGACTGCAAGGGACCGACTTGGGATTTTACCAGTCTTTTCCTCCTGATATACCGATAAAAGCTTTTGCAGTCTGTCTTTATGTTTGCTGCAAGTTTACTTTCGTATTCTATTTTCCCCTTCCTGATTAATCCCTTTGTCCTCTTTTGCTGTATCCTGTACTGCCCCCAATCTTCCGGTCTGGTGCTTTTTTTTGCCAGTTGATATGCCCTTTTTTTTGATTTTATGCTGTCCCTAATTTCCCTCGTTATCCACGGTTGAGTCACCTTTTTAGGTTTATTTTTATGCCAAACCGGTATAAACATGTTCTGGAATTCTTCCATTCTATCTTTGAATGCTTGCCATTGTCTATCCACTGTCAATCCCCCCAGAAACACCACCCAATCAATCTTACCCAATTCCCGTCTCATACCCTCGTAATTCCCTTTATTTAAGTTCTGGACCTTAGTCTCTGATTCAATTTCCTCACTCTCCATCTCGACTGAGAGCTCGATCATATTATGATCGCTCTGACCCAAGGGGCCTCGTACAAGAAGATTGCTGATAAGTCCCTTCTCATTGCACAATACCCAGTCTAAAATGGCCTGATCTCGAGTCGGCTCCTCGACATATTGGTCCAGATAACCGTCCCGAAAACATTCCAGGAATTCCTCCTCCTCAGAATTTTTACTAATTTGGGTAGTCCAATCAATATGTAAATTAAAGTCACCCATGATGACAGCTGTGCTCTTATCGCACGCTTCTCTAATTTCCCTTTTTATGCCTTCCCTCACCTCCATATTACTATTTGGAGGCCTATATATCACACCCACTAACGTTTTCCTCCCCTTGCTATTTCTCATTTCTACCCATACAGATTCCGTTTCATCCGAGTTAATATCCTTCCTTTCCATTGCATTAATCCCCTCCTTTACCAGCAATGCTACCCCACCTCCCCTACCTTTTTGCCGATCCTTCCTAAATATTGTATATCCCTGGATGTTAAGTTCCCAGCCTCATATGAGTGAGTGCTGTATGCCATGTGACTGTCTGAGATGTAATTCTGTCACCAGGTTGCTGAGATGTCCCCCTCTCTCTGTCTCCCACCTCCAGCGGCTCTGCTACTCTGGACAATTTCAAGGCAACCTCCTCTGCTGCTGTTAAGGTGACGAAGGATGGAGTGCCACCTCCGGTTCTCTCCCTCTCCCCCTTATTGTGGGCTCTCTTCTCCTGCAAGGAGGGAAACAAGAGAAGGTTGAGTGAGAGTGATGGAATCAGTGTAAAGAATGGATGGGTTACAGCTTTAGATGGAGTGGGGTGGCATTGCCAAGTGTCCTCTTTGTGTGTTGATAGTTGGTATGATTGCATTAGGATGAGGGTGAGTGTGAGGGGTGGTTAGTCAGATGGGGATGTGATAATGTAGATAGAGAGGGATGGGTGGATGTGCAAGTGTTGGTGTGAGTAATGAGGTGCAGGAGTTGGGTTGGGGAGGCAGAGTGATGGGGATGTGATGAGAGGTACAGCAGGATGAAGTTGAGTGTGGCTTTGCACTCACCTTTCCTGATCTAATGAGATCATTGAAATTTTGCAGCACTGCACCCAGGTCTTCCTGACAACATCCCTGCTGTTGACCTCCTCTGCTATTTGGAGCCAGGCTCCTTTGGTCTGCTGGAGAGATCTCTTCCGCCCTCTGTCTCTGTGCAGTCATGTCTGGCACTGCTTGGAACACTCCAATGGTGCAGTGCAGTGCCTGCACAATCCTAGATGAACCTTCAAATGCAATGTCCGGCTGGAAACGCGCCATCGATGACATCATTAGACCCGCACCATTTAATAGGGCCGGGTAACGCGCAGGGCGGCCTTAATAGGTGCCATTAACAGAAAGTCGATCTCAGGAGTGGGATGGAATGAAGAACAGGATCACGACCTGCCACAGCGACCACCCGCACCCGACCCGCCCAGGTACAGAAAATTCTGGCCTCTCTCAGTGCTCATAGAAACTATGCCATAAAGTTACATTGTAAGAGACGATCCATGGAAGTTAATATGGCCTGGAACTGTCAGAATATTTTTGTCTCTTCCAATTGAATGCAGGTACTATGGACCTTAATTGTCAAACTGCAGGATCTCAGTTGGCTTTCACTCGTTTATATATAGATTCATGGGAATGAAAAAAATAGCATCTGGTTGACTAGAATAATGTAGCCCTAGATAGATTGAAGAAATTTCAGCGTGTGGATTATTCTGTGTAACAGATGCATAATAATTTTTGAATTATAATTTGATACTGCTAACATTGATACTACATTTGATACTTTATAAAACTGATAATTAATTAACCCTTTGTATAACAGTAAACAATTATATGTTCTGCATTTTACAGAGTAGGTGACCAAGGAGAGTTTTATTGAGGTATAAAAATAGTAACTGTTGCAGATAAATCCAGAATATCACTTCAAAGTGAAATGGGAGGAAATAAATTTCAACTGGTGAGAAATAGTTTTAAAACAGACAATATGAAGAATTTCTTGAAGAGTAAATATGAAGGGTACAATGAATGAGTTAAGGTAATAGAGGGATAAAGTTTGAAGGGTCAAATAGCCTTTTCTTGTACTTCAAGTTTCATTAGTTCTTACGAAGTGTGAATATATAAATACTCTGTATGGTGGACTGACATACGTAAGGCTTGATTTTTTTCCCCTTTTGATGTTGACATGACATGAATCCTGCAAACTCAATTAATGCTTTGAGGTGAGTTTCCACAATTGCATGAAGTTTCCTCAGCAGCACTCCACACCACTTTCCAAACCTTACTAGAAAAAGTAACCCATTCCAGCACCATCGCATGCCAATGTGAGATGGACCACTCTCCAACATACCCTTTCACCCATTCAATTGCTCTCCAATATTACAGCCTTATGATAGTTTATTCCTTTCAGTGTCTCAACTACCTGAATAATTCAGTATCTCAGGGCTGGATTTTAAGGAGGAGGACGGGTTGGGGGCGGGGAGGCTCCAAGGTGGTCTTTAACTGCAGGGCCTGATTTGCATGCGAGTCCTCAGTTTCCCGCCTGCAGCCAGCAAGATTGAAAGGCTGGCTGGCTGTGGGCAGGTAGGCCTGCAGCACTCGGCCACACAGAGGAGGGAGGGAGGGATCGGGCCTGGTCGTTAAAAGGATCGGGTTGGGGGGGGGCTGGTGTCGGGCAGCGATTGCGGTGGGGGTGAGAGAGGATCAGGGCCGGATGATCAGGGTGGGTGAAGAGAAGATCGTGGCTGGCCACCGGAGGATCGTGGTCGGCCTCAGCATCATCGGTGGGAGTTGAGCGGAAGTCCTGGGGGGGCTGATCGGAGGCCTCGTGAGGGGTCTGCAATCACAGGGGGTGGGTTAGGCAGGGACCCTGGATCCAGGAGGTAGATATAAAGGCACTTACCTCCTGGATCCAGCCATCCCTGCCTTACTGTAACTGCCGGGTTTTAAGAATTGTGTAAAACCTGTCCACATGGAGTTAAAACCAAAATGGAGGTTAAAAACAAAGGTTTCCAGCCTCATTATAATATTTATATTGACACCCTGCCTCCTGGGAGCGAGTTGGTCACCCGCCCCCACCCGCCTCCATTAAAACCAGAAGTGGGCAGGTTGGATGTCGGTTCAGGTCGGGAATCCCATTTTAAACACTTTAACTACTCCCATGTCCCCAACCCACCCGTTTTTTTTAGGTTAAAATTCCCCCCTCAGTGTTTAATGCTGCAAGTATTGTGTGACCAAAATGTACCACCTCAATCAAATAAATGTAAACATTGGGGGCAATTTTATAAGTCTGGAGCCTTGCCTGCTGGGTGCTCATATTGGAAATTCTGGTACACACTGTCCATGATTTTTCACATTCCTGGTCAGAAAATTTGGGCAGTGCATTTCCAAATTTTGATATATGCTTTCCAGCAGCCAAGGCACCCCACTAGAACCATAGATTTGTAAAGTTACCCCCAATATATACAACATTTTTGAAACTGAAGAAAATATCTTGAAAATGATTTTTTCTTAATGAGTTTAAGATGAATTATGCAGGTGGAATGGATCAGGAGGATTGATGGGCATTGGAGTGGGCTGTCTGGTTGCCATGTATAATCTCAGGGTGTTGATATGGGCTGTGGTAGACTACAGGGGGTCGATTTTAACTGAGCCGTGAGGCAGGCTTTGAGGCGTGCGGGGGGTTAAAATTGCTAAAACTGGTGGGCGGGACCCCCTGGCCTGGTTCCCGACCCCGAGCCATTTTAACCCAGGCGTGTCTGATGGTCCCGAATCAGTCCCGCCTCCAACAGGCGGGACTGGTCTTTAAGGCCCTTAATCAGCAATAATTGGCCTTTATAATGCCATTTTAACAGGCCCTTGCACTTTCAACCCTTTTTCCATGTAAAACACGCCTGGTGGGGATCACGCCTGTGAAACCTGGCGTGAGCACTATTGGCTTGCTGACTATCAGCTGCAGGTCAACCATTAAAGAGGAGATTTGATCAGTCATCATTTGCAGGTGGCAGGATTTTGTTGTTTCAGGTCTGGGGCAACATTTACCAGGCTTAACCACACCTGTGGAAGGTTGGAACCTCACACACATCTCCAGTGTGAACTCCTGGGAAACCCCTCTCGCCACGCTCACTCAGCGCTTCCTCAGCGGAGACACATGCCAGAAGCATGGGAGCCATTTTTCTCCTTCCCTTCTTGGCATTAGAGGAGCTCAAGCACCAGGCGCGGCAGCAGAAGAACCAGGAACAACAGCAGCACCAGCAACAGCAGCAGCAGCAGGAGCGACAGGCTGCTGCTCACCCACCTGAGGCAGCACTGGCCAGAAAGGGCCAGCGCTTGGAAGCCCGTCGGCGCAGGAGATAACCCCAAACAGGGTCTACAGACACAGTGTCAGCTATCTCAACATGACTGAGCAGCAGTGCCAAAGGCGGCTGCGACTTTCGCGACAGGTAGTGACTGACATCTGTGCAATGATAAAGCAAGACCTGCTTCCCAGAGGACCAGGTGGACACTCCTTACCAGTGGCCATCAAAGTCACCACCGCACTCAAATTTTTTGCCTCAGGCTCATTCCAGGGATCATCAGCAGACATCAGCGGCATCTCCCAGTTGGCCGCACACACTTGCATCACGCAGGTAACCGATGACCTCTTTGCCCTCATGCACAATTACATCCATTTCACCAGGGATCATGCAAATGTGACGGCGCGAGCAGTTGGATTAGTTCATCTGGCAGACTTTCCAAGGGTGCAGGGCATCATTGACTGCACACATGTGGCCCTTAGGGCGCCCATTGCAATCCAGGTATTTTTGTCAAACGCAAGGGCTTCCACTTCCTTAACGTCCAGCTGGTGTGTGACCACAAGAAGGAGATTTTGCATGTTTGTGCCAAGTACCCTGGCAGTTGCCATGATTCCTTCATACTGCGCCAGTTTAGCGTGCCTCTGCTATTCAAGCCACCAGACCAACTTCACGGATGGCTACTTGGAGACAAGGGCTATCCCCTGAGGACTTGGCTAATGACGCCATTGAGGAGGCCAGCTAATGAAGCTGAGGAGCGCTACAACTCCAGCCACATTTCCACCAGATCCATAATCGAGCAAACCATCAGCTTGCTGAAGATGCGCTTCAGATGCCTGGATAGATCAGCTGGAGCCCTACAGTACTCAGCAGCCAGGGTCTCCAGAATCATCGTGGTTTACTGTGCACTCCACAACATGGCACAGCGCCATGGCTTGCAGATTCCTGAGGACCAAGTGGCTTCTCACGTACCCTCCTCAGATGACGATGATGAGGAGGAGGAGGAGGAGGAGGAGGGCGAAAACGAGCATCCTGCAGAGGCCCATCAATCAACGGCAGCTTTACGCAAGAACATTGCTGCCCGGGATGCAAGGAATGCACTCATCCTGGCCAGATTTGCTTACCCTAGTAAATCAGATTTTTTGCCTCGCAGCTTCTTACCTGAGCATCGACAATGGCCAAACCCTGCGGATTCCTAGCTATTTGACCAGCATCCTGACAACTGCAAGTAATCCTAAGCCCTCAATGTGAAAGCCCCATTCGCGAAATGACACATGCCAGAACTGCAACAGTTGCCATCAGAATTTTTATGCACAAGCACCAACTGATGGCATTTGTAGGGGGTGGTGTCGTGGTGTCCAGTCAGTTTCGCCTCTGACTGTCCCTTGAGCGGTTCGAATCGCTCCCACACCCCTGGGTTCTGGACACCGGACTTAGGTACAGGCGGCGATACAGAAAATCGAGTAGACAAGTGATTTGGTGTAAGAAAACCAAGATTTTATTAAAACAGAAATAAAAACACAGTCTTAAGAGAATTACTGGTATAAAATACAGGCATAAACAATTACACTTATTCAGGGAATGGGGAACACACGGCACATTGAGGGAAAAACAACTACATTAACAATCCCCCTTATCCTTATCAAACCCCCTATACCTAACTAGATTAAGCTATGAGGGGCCAGGAATTCCTGCTCACCAATCCAAAGCCTGTTGCTTTAACGGTTGTGAGTTTTGAGGTTTGGTCTTCTGTCCTTTGGGGTACTCCGTCGCCACGTGGTCTCAGGGCGCGGCGCTGGAGTTGTTGATGTGACACACCTTCCCTCTCCTCAGCTACTGTCGTCGTCTCATCATGATGGGTTTTCTTCTTCTTCTCCCTCAGGCGGTCGTCGTCGGCAACATTGCGGTTGTGGGTCGGTTGGCGGTTTTCACTGCTTACAAGATTTTACTACCCATCCTTTGAATGCCAGCATATTTGTCGTGGGCATGGACACTCGGGTCTAATGCCTGCTTATTCGCAGTGTTCAAATGCCAACTTATCCTCATTGTCCATACATACACTGCAAATTTCTTCCCCAAACGCCTGCTTATAAGTAGGCGTTTGGTTGTTACCGATGTGTTTTTTGCTGCCCTTCTCTGCTCTTGTCGGTGTTACCTTCTTCTTTGTCTCGTCTCGTCTCATCTGCCCGTTCATGACCTGTGTGTCCTGTGTGACTTTGAACTCGGGTCTCGTTCTCCTCCCGCGTTTGTTCCCGGTGTAATGGGCGTCCTTGGTTGTTGAGCAGTGCAGGGAGCTTAACAATCAACAGGTGTTTACTGGAGTAGGGTAGTCTCAAGGCTGGGGGTACAGTGGCATGCTCAAGGCTTATATACAGGTGTGGTCACTGCCGGTACTACAGTATACAGGAGCTGTAAAAGTAGTTCTCTCTTAAAGGTACATACACTACAATTCCTCCCCTTTTAGATTAGCAGTACCCCTAATATTCAAATAACAATTAACACTTTAACATGCACATTAAATAGAAATAGTCCATTTATAGATTCAGTCTTTGGGGCGGCTTCCTGATCCTTTCTGGATAGCGCCTTTCCTGAGGTTCTTGTTCTTGGTGCGGAGGCGATTCTGGCCCCCTTTCATCGGTTAGTTCATCAGTTTCCGCTGCTACTGTTTCTGAGGTAGATGCCACCGGTATGTCGGGTTCATCCCCAGGTACGCGAGACATGGGGTTGACTCGTTCCTGTGACGCTAAGATCTGATCGACGTGGCGTCTCACAATGTTCTCCCCGACATCCACTGTGTACATTAATGGCCCCTGCCGTGTGCATATCATTCAGGGTTGCCATTTCTCTGTTCGGTAGTCACGGGCCAAGACTGGTTGTCCTACATTGAAGCTCCTTGTCGGCTTCTCATTGATGTGCTGGAATTGTTTATCTTCAACATTTCTTCGCACATTTGGTCTGAGCAAATCCAGACGAGATCTCAACCTTCGGTTAAAGAACATCATGGCCGGGGTTTGGTTGGTGACTGCATGTGTCGCATTTCTGTAGGCTAACAGGAAATTGTCCACCTTATGCTGCAGTGGAATTTCATCATTGCACATGGCCTTTATCGCCTTTTTAAAGGTTTGTATGAACCTCTCAGCCAATCCATTTGTGGCTGGTTGATATGGGGCGGATGTGTAATGCCTTACCCCATTCCTTCTCATAAATTTCTGAAACTTTCGGACACAAACTGTGGTCCATTATCAGAGCAAATCTGCTCTGGCAAGCCGTTCCTGGCAAATATGGTCCGTAGGACTGCAATCGTTTTCTCTGTAGTGGTTGAGGACATTTTTATCACCTCAGGCCATTTCGAGTGAGCATCCACTGCTATTAAGAACATTGAGTCCATGAATGGACCAGCAAAATCAATATGCACCCATTGCCATGGAGAGGAGGGCCACTCCCATGGGTGTAGAGGGGCATGTGGTGGTGCATTTTGGACCTTCTGGCATCCTGAGCAGCTCTTGGTTAGGTCCTCGATTTGTTGATTGATCTCCGGCCACCACACATAAGCCCTAGCAAGGCTTCTCATTTTCACCCCTCCCAGATGACCTTCATGAAGCTCATTTAGCACTCTCTCCCTTAACTTGGGTGGAATCACCACTCGGGATCCACACATCACTGTCCCCTGGCATACTGACAGCTGTTATCTTCTAGATGAGAATGCTGGCAACAGTGAGTCGCCATGTGTTGGCCATCCCCTCACCGTCAAATCATATACCCGAGACAGTGTTGGATCATTGCGGGTCTCCTTCTCTATATCCGCGTTAGTTACTGGCAATCGTTCAATTATTGATGAATAAAATATCTCGATAGGGTCCACTGCTGGTGATTCCTCCACAGTAGGCAGTGGCAGGCGTGATAGCCCATCAGCATTTCCATGCTGTTTCATGCCTTTATATTCTATTTCATATTGGTTCGCCCCTAGAAAAAGGGACCATCTTTGTAACCGTTGTGCAGTCCTCACCGGAACGCCCTTCTTTGGATTAACGATGGAGACAAGTGGTTGGTGGTCAGTCAGCAAGGTGAACTTCTGCCCATGCAGATAGTGGTTGAATTTTTTTACTCCCCATACTAGGCTGAGGGCCTCCCTGTCAATCTGGGCGTAGTTGCGCTCGGCTGAGGTTAGTGAACGAGACGCAAAGGCTACTGGCCTCTCCAACCCGCCTGGGAATTTGTGTGACAGCACCGCTCCAATATCATAGGGTGATGCATCACATGACAAACGAATTGGTAGTGCTGGGTTGAAATGGGCCAACACCTCTTTTGATGTGATCAATTCTTTGCACTTCTGGAAAGCTCGTTTACGTTCGTCATTCCACTTCCATGGTACCCCTGTTTGCAGTAGGGTGTTCAGTGGGTGTAATACTGTAGACAAATTTGGTAAGAACTTATGGTAGTAGTTCACCAGCCTGAGGAACGACCTCAGTTGTGACACATTTTCCGGTGCTGGAGCCTTGACTACTGCCTCAATCTTTTCAGGGGACTTATGTAACCCCTCTTCATCAATAACATGGCCACAATACGAGATCTGCTTCTGGAAAAACTCGCACTTGTGGCGATTAGTTCGTAGCCCATATTCCTTTAATCTAGTGAGCACCTTCTCCAGGTTGGCGAGGTGATCACCGTCATTTTCGCCCGTGACCAGGATGTCGTCCAAATAACACTGGGTCCCTGGAATCCCTTGCAGGGCTTGATCCATCGCCCTTTGCCAAATAGCCGGAGCCGATGCTACCCCGAACACCAGCCGGTTCTTTTGGTAGAGACCTTTATGAGTGTTGATCGTGAGATATTGTTTCGAGGCTTCTTCTACCTCCATTTGCAAGTACGCCTGGGCTAGATCAATTTTGGTGAAGCGTTTACCTCCAGATAGTGAGGCGGAAATATCCTCAATTCGTGGAAGCGGATATTGTACCGTGTGAAGGACTGGGTTCACTGTCACCTTAAAATCCCCACAGATGTGGACCTTCTTTGGTTCCCCAGGCGTATTACTCAATGACCTCTTCATTACAGGAACGATGGGTGTAGCCCACTCGCTCCAGTCTACTTTGGACAGTACTCCTGAACGTTCCATCCCTTCCAGCTCTGCTTTGACGGCTGGTCGGATCGCATAAGGCACTGGTCTGGCCTTAAGAAACTTTGGGCTTGCATTTTCCTCTATTTTAATTGTTGCTGTTATTCCTTTTAGTGTTCCGAGTCCCTCCTGGAACACTTCTTTTGCGTCAGTTAGCATTTTTGACAGTCGTCCAGGTGTGACGTCGTCATCCTTTTTGGCCTCAACCTTCAGTGCCTGTATGGAATGCCAATCTAATTGTATCTTCCAGATCCATTCACGTCTTAGTAGTGGTGGTCCTCCATCTGGCAATACATTTTGGTCCATTTTAGGTATTTCCTGGCCTTTGTATATCACTTTCACCCTTATTTTTCCTTTGGGGTAGACTTTTTGCCCCATGTACGTCTTCAAGACAATCTCTGTAGCTTTCAAGGGTATATGTGAAAATAGTCGCTTGTAGTCCCTTTGGTTTATGACTGTTAGGGCTGATCCTGTGTCCAATTCCATCTTCACTTGGGCTCCGTCTATCTTGAGTGTGACCCAGATAGTCTGGTGATCCTCCATTTTGGTTACCTTATGTAGTTTCAGACAACCCAGCTCCTTGCTTCCGGAGTCTGTATCACTTTTCTGTTTGTCTGAACTACTGTCCATCACCTTATGTACCTTTTTGTACTTCTCCTGTGGAGATTTCTTGCTGTTGGTTTTCTTCCCTGACCTGCAGAGTCTTGCTATGTGTCCTGCTTTTCCACACTGTCTGCACACTTGGTCCTTGAACCAACAATCCTTCTGGTCGTGTGTTGTTCTGCAGCAGCGATAACACTTCCCTGTTCCACATGACATTTCTTTGGTGCCATATTCTTGCGGTCTCCGTTGTATCCCTGCAGCGGCCCTTGCGGCTGCTTCGTGTGATACTGCCATGCTGAAAGCCTGGTTTCCTTCACTTTGAAGCCCACACACATACTTGTCCCTTAACGTATCTGCTAGTCCCACTCCAAACTGGCAGTGTTTCGATAGCTTGCGCAGTTCCGTTAAGTATTCAGCATTACTTTCGTCTTTATGCTGGTTCCTTTTGTGGAACTTAAATCTTTCTGCTATCAGCAGCAATGTGGGGTTTAAGTGGTCCTTTAGGATTTCTACTATGCTTTCGAAATTCTTATCCACGGGCTTCTCTGGGGTTATTAGGTTTTGCAGTAAGCCATAAGTTTTTGCACCCATGGAATTTAACAAAACCAGTTCTTTCCTAGCATCTGGCACTTCATTCGCCCTGCAGTATACCTCAATGCGTTCCACATATGTCGCCCAATCTTCGACTTCATTGTCGAACGTAGAGATACTGCCACTCTTCAGCATCCCTGGGTGTGATTTAACTGTCAAAAATGGCGTCTCCCGTGCTCTCCCTTCTTCTCTGCTGGCACAAAATGGCATCTCCCGCGCTTTCCTTTCTTCCCGCGCTCGCCCTTCTTCTCCGCTGCGGCTTCTAAAAATGGTGTCTTCCGCGCTCTTCCTTCTTCTCCGCGGCTCAATGGCATCCCCTGCGCTCTCCCTTCTTCTCCCTGCGAACACTGTTCAGCCCTTGAGCCCTGGCTGTGCTCTGCGCGTTTTCCTGTGTGCCTTTCCCATTTCCGCCGCTCGGTCCTGAACCCGGCTGCTGCTTTACCCTCTCTCTCTGTTTTGTTTTTCCTCGACGCCGCTCGGTTTTCAACCCCCGGCTGCGCCCTGTGCGCTTCACCCTCTCTCTTACCCCGTCGACACTGCTCGGCTTTTTCTCTGCCATCGGTCGGCTCCAGCCGCCGCTGTCCGGGAAGGGTCTGCGCTGCACCTGTTGCCAGTCTGTTGCTGGATCGTCGTGGCTGGGGAACCAAGCCCGGCTCTCAACAGCCTCCCCTGCGATGTTCACTCTCTGCCGGCCGACTGGATGGTTGCTCGTGGTCGACGCCCGTGCTTCAGGCCTCGACTTTCTTCCACCGCCCTCCTGGAGCGAATCCTTGAAGGGAAATGCAGAGTTGCAGGTAGAATCGAATCGACCTCGTCGCCACTGTTAGACCCGTGATTCTTAGAGTATATTGTTTTCCAATAACGACACGGATGCTGTAACTTAACAATCAACAGGTGTTCACTGGAGTAGGGTAGTCTCAAGACTGGGGGTACAGAGGCATGCTCAAGGCTTATATACAGGTGTGGTCACTGCCGGTACTACAGTATACAGGAGCTGTAAAAGTAGTTCTCTCTTAAAGGTACATACACTACACCTACAGTTATACCTATTCTTCCACTCCTTATCTGCGCACCAAATCAGGTCAGTCCATTGTATAACTTTTGGCGGGCTTGGTTTAAATGATTACAACCATTTGTTTTAACGAATTTAGGAGTGGTTGTCTCCGGATCTAATGGCCCCGATGTCCTGGTTGCTTTGTCATGGATAAGACTTAATTGTCCCCATCCTACCTTGATGGCTACTGTGAGCTGTTATCGATTAAACATGCAGAAAGCTAATGGCCATGCTTATAGGCCCATTCTATTTTGATTGGACTCAAGTCAAATAAATGCGTATTCTGCGTTTACTCTGTCTGGCAGGCTCCAAAGCGTCCCTGTTCACAGATTCCTGCATTTTAAATAGCGTCCCTGAGCCTGCTTGCCTGCAGAATCTTAGAAACATAGAAACATAGAAGACAGGAGCAGGAGTAGGCCATTCAGCCCCTCGAGCCTGTTCCACCATTCAATGAGATCATGGCTGATCATCCAAATTCAGTATCCTGTTCCTGCCTTCTCTCCATATCCCTTGATCCCTTTAGCCTTAAGAAATATATCCAACTCCTTCTTGAATATATTTAATGAATTGGCCTCTACTGCCATCTTTGGCAGAGAATTCCACAAGTTCACCACTCTCTGGGTGAAGAAATTCCTCCTCATCTCTGTCCTAAATGGCTTACCCCTTATCCTTAGACTGTGACCCCTGGTTCTGGACTCCCCGACCATCGGGAACATCCTTCCAGCATCTAGTCTGTCTAGTCCTGTTAGAATTTTATACGTTTCGATGCGACCCCCTCTCATTCTTCTAAACTCCAGCGAGAACAAGCCCAATCGACCCAATCTCTCCTCATACATCATTCCTGCCATCCCAGGTATCAGCCTGGTGAATCTTCGCTGCGCTCCTTCCATAGCAAGGACTTCCTTCCTCAGATAAGGTGACCAAAACTGCACACAATACTCAAGATGTGGCCTCACCAAGGCCCTGTACAACTGCAGCAATACATCCTTGTTCCTGTACTCAAACCCTCTCGCTACAAAGGCCAACATACCATTTGCCTTCTTAACAGCCTGCTGCACCTGCATGCTTACTTTCAGCGACTGGTGCACAAGGACGCCCAGGTCTCATTGCACTTCCCCTTCTCCCAATCTATTGCCATTTAGATAATAATCTGCCTTCCTGTTTTTGCTTTTAAAAATCCTGTCAATTTTGGTCACGAGGTTTACAGAAGCCATTTTGGGTACCCTGCTTTTAAATAACTTGTCCAAAACAGGGTCCCTTGATCCATAACTCGGGGAGTGCGGGAATTTTGAGAACCCTGCAACTTACACATTTTTACAATATACACAACATTTCACCCAAGTGACTACCCTTGTGACTACTTGTGCTTTATTTTCCTCTTATGTGTGCTCCTACATAGTGGTTCCCCTGTGGCTTCAGCAGATGTGGAGGCCCCTTGCTCACTTTCCTGCTGCTCCTATCTTGACACCTTTGGCCGGCATCCTCTGGGGTGGCGAGCCTGTGAGGGCTCGTCAGCAGTCTGCTGCTCCTGCGGCTGTGCAGGGGTTGAGACATCTATCTCACTTGGGTGTGGACTCCGGCAGGGCTCTGACCGAGGGCTCTGCATGGAAGTGTGAGCGCTTGGAGAGGAACCCCCACTTCCTTGAGGCCTGCCACCAACCTCCCTCTCATGGGTCAGCTCCCCCTTCGCTCCTGCAAGTGGCTTAAGAGCACATCAGGGGGGCCATGGGGAACTGTATCTGCAATGGCAGTCCTACTCAGAAAGACTTCAATGAAGGTCTGGTTTCTCTGTTCAATAGATGCCCATCGCTCCTCAAGAGGTGTCATTCTATTCTGCACACTCACCATGTTTTCCATACCCTGGCGACTAACCTCCTCCATGGCCGTAACCCTCCTCTCCTCTACCATCGCCAGCCTTACCACGGAGGCAGCAATCATTTCCACGTAGGTAGCCATCCTTTCCGTGTTGATGCGTTCATGCGCCACTGACTCCACAAAGGCTCTGCTCATGTTCGCTATGGACTCCTCCATTTGCTCCACACTCGCAGCGACCCTGGAGACAAAATCTGCCAGAGACTCCTGCATCTGTGCATGGAGTTCCATCACCTCTGATCTTATGGATGGACCCAGAGGCAGAGGGTCGACATGTCGCTGAGCCAAGCTGGCAGGGTCCTGCGCCCTCCAACGAGTACTCGCCACTGCTGTCCCTGTCTCCACAATCTGCTGATGCTCACTTGTGAGCTGTGATAAACCAGGTGACAACACTACTCTATGTCCCGAAGGTCCCCCCGAGCTGTGAGTGTCTGCACTGGTGCTGGGTGCGCTTATTTCTGCTGACACTGCGCCCTCAGAGGTTGCAGATTCCTCTGAGGAGTCTGGAATCTCAGGCTCTTGCTCCTGCACAGTGGGGACGGGGGCTCTCGATGGCCCTGTGGGGGAGTCAAGGAAAAAGTTAGAGATGTGATGCCAAGGTTACATGCACATTGCATTTTGCAGATGATCATAAGTCCATATGATGTAGCTTCAGAATCATTACCAGCGACACATGCAATGTCAACGAGAGAGATGGAAAACTATTCTGTCACCAGCTTGCGGGGATGCACCTGTCTGTCCTTCCCTAACTTCCACATCTGTATCAGCCCCGACAATCTCCAGGACGGCTTCCTCCCAGGGAGTGAACTGGGCTAATGAGGGTGGCCCTCCTCCTGTCCTGGCTCGCTCTCTCCTGTTGTGAGCTCTCTTCTCCTGCAATGAGGGAGACAAGTGGAGGTTGAGTGAGAATGAAGGAGTGAGTGTAGAGATTGCATAGCATAGATACTTAGAAGGAGACAAAGATGGAGTGAGGTTGCAAGACCAAGGGCCCTCCCTGTGTGTTGTCAGTTGTGTTCAAAGCACCAGAGTGAGAGGGAGTATGAGGGCTGTGTTATGTTCATTAATAACTAGACATTCTTATTATTAACAGCTAGCTTCTAGCTAGTCATTTATTCAGTACACGTTCTCTAGGTACAGCATCTGTAGAGATCCAGCATGTGTACCTGTGTGTGCAGGCAGCCATCTTGACTACTGCCTTGTGGGTAGCCTAGTGCATCGTGGGTAGTGTAGTCTTAAACACATACAACTAAATATACAGCTCTATACAGCTCTACGGCTCCATCTAGTGTACCACTCTAGAATGACATGTTATTGATCATTACATCCCCCTTTCTTTGAGGTTAACAAAATCAATATCAATCAACTTTCAAGAAAAACGATAAAGATGATATCAGTAACACTTTTGTTAGTGCTCTATAAACATTAACATTTTCACAACAGTCAATACATTTTCAATATAGTTTTTCTTTGTACTCAAAGATTAAGTCTATCTGGCTTTTTTACTACACGTGTGGGTCTTCTCAGCATGGGTAAGTCTGATGTGTTTTCATGAGATTGTTCTGGTGGTGAATGACAAGATTCAGTTGCGGCATTGTCATCAATCTGCTGTTGGATAGTTTCTTGTGTTTTTAGGAGGGAACGGCGGTTCCTCCTGAGAATCTGTCCTTCCTCAGTTCTAACAGTGTATGACCTTGGTCGTACTTCCTCAAGAACTGTAGCTTTCCTGTTCCATGCATCTGGATCCTCAATCCTGACAACATCATCCCTTGTCAATGGTTTTAGAGTTTTGGATGACTTGTCATAGTATGATTTCTGTTTCAGCTTTAACAGTTGAAGTCCCTGTCTCAGTTCCTTACTTTGCTGTTCTTTTGCACAGCAGGGTAGCGTGGTGCGCAACTTGCAACCCATTAGTAGTTCAGCAGGTGAAGAACCACAGTCTAAAGGTGAGGCTCGGTAGCTCAGCAGGGCGAGATAAGGATCAGACTTGCTTTCTGTCGCTTTCTTCAGTAGCTGCTTGAGAACTTGAACACCTTTCTCTGCCTTACCATTTGACTGAGCATACAAAGGACTGGATGTGATGTGCTGAAAGTCATACTGTGCTGCAAACTGTTGCCACTCCTTACAGTTGAAGCACGGACCATTGTCGCTAATGGCAATCCTGGGAATTCCATGCCTGGCGAAGATGGATTTCACATGCATTATGACACTGCTTGCTGTGGTGCTTGAGAGCAGCGCCATCTCAGGATAGTTAGAATAGTAGTCAATCACTATTAGATATTCTTTATCATTTAAATGAAAAAGGTCCATACCAACCTTTTGCCATGGTGCTGTTGGTAAGTCAGCTCCTATCATTGGTTCCTTTGTTTGTTTGTTTTGGTGTTTCTGACATGTCTCACATTTGCCTATCATGTTCTCAATGTCCTTATTTATGCCAGGCCAATAAACAGTGTCTCTTGCTCTCCTTTTGCATTTTTCAATTCCGAGGTGTCCCTCATGAATCCTTTTGAGCATGTCTTGACTTAGAGCCTGTGGAATGACTATTCTGTTCTGTTTTAGTAATAGTCCACTTGCGACACTCAATTCTGACCTTATGTGAAAGTATTTTGTACAGGAACCTTTTGGCCAACCATGATGAATGTTTTCTATTACTGTTTGTAACACTGTATCTTTTACTGTTTCTTCTGCTATTTGCTTTGATTTTGTGTCTGACACGGGCAGCACAGCAGTGACCATACTCACATGAACATCCACGTCTTCTTCAGTAGAGCTCACTTGACTCATTGTGGGTGCTCGGGATAGTGCATCTGCTAACACTATGTATTTGCCTGGTGTGTAGATCAGTTCAAAGTCATATCTTTGCAGCTTCATCATGAGTCGTTGAATCCTTGGAGACAACTCATTCAGATTTTTTTAATGATGGCAACCAGTGGGCTGTGGTCTGTCTCAACTGTGAAGGTGGGAAGGCCATATATGTAGCCATGAAACTTTTCTAATCCAACTACCAAGCCTAGACATTCCTTTTCAATCTGGGCGTATCAACATTCAGTATCATTCATAGACCTGGAGGCATAGGCAACAGGCTTCCAATCTTCACCCTCTGCTTGTAGCAAGACCGTGCCTAGGCCATCTTTTGATGCATCCATTGAAACTTTGATTCTCTTTGTTGGGTCAAAGAACGTGAGTAATGGTGTGGTTGTCAGCACTGTTTTGAGATTCATCCACTCTTGTTCATGTCTTTCTGTCCATGCAAACTCATTTGTTTTATGTAGCAGGTCTCGCAGACAGGTTGTCTTGGCTGACAAGTTAGGAATGAACTTTCCAATGAAGTTTATCATCCCCATGATGCATAGCACTCTTTTTTTGTCAGTGGGTTGGGGCATGTTGAGTATGGCGTTTACTTTTTCCATATCTGGCTCTATTCCTTTACCAGATAGATTATCTCCTAGGAAAGTGACTTCCTGGACACCAAACTGACACTTGGCTTTGTTGAGCTTCAGTCCATTCCGGCGTATGCTCTGTAGCACTTTAGTCAGTCTCTCATTGTGTCCTTTCAGTGTGGAGCCCCAGATGATGATGTCATCAACATAGACCCGAACTCCTTCCAGACCTTCAATTATGTGTTCCATCACTCTATGAAAGATTTCAGATGCAGATATTATCCCGAAAGGCATTCTGAGGAAACAATACCTGCCAAATGGTGTGTTGAAGGTACAGTATTTGGTGCTCTCTTCATCCAGTTTTAGTTGCCAAAATCCTTGTGAGGCATCGAGCTTTGTAAAGTATCTGGCACCTGACATTTCACTGGTGATTTCTTCTCGCTTGGGAATCTGGTAGTGTTCACGTTTTATGTTTGCATTTAAGTCCTTTGGATCCATGCATATTCTTAGATCATTGTTCTTTTTCTTTACACATACCATGGAGTTAACCCAGTCTGTTGGCTCTTTGACTTTCCTGATGACTCCTAGTGTGGTCATTCTGTCCAGTTCATTCTTGAGCCGGTCACGCAGGGGTGCTTGAACTCTTCGTGGAGCATGTACCACTGGCTGAGCATCCTCCTTCAGCTGGATCTTGTAAGTGAATGGTAGAACTCCAAATCCTTTGAACACATCCTGGAAATTATTTACTACAGAATCCATTGAGTCATCTGGTCTGTTTATGGCACAGTTTATACGGTATACTCTCTTGACCAGTTCTAAGTCCTCACAAGCTTTGTCACCCAATAGTGAATCAAGTCCTTCAGCCACAACAGAAAACATGAGATGATGCACTTTGTCTTTGACTGTCACTTTAAGTCTGCATACACCTAAGCTATCTATTTTCTGTCCATTATAGTCCTTCAGTAGTACTGACTTTTTCTGTATTTTGGGCTTTTCTTTCATATTTTTAATGTCACTCATACTGATTAAGTTTGCTTTTGCCCCAGTGTCTAGTTTCAATGTAACTAATGCTCCATTTACCTGCAGTGGGATCATCCATTTGTCCTCTTTTACTGCATTAATTTTATGTTCAGCATTGTCCATATCTGAGGGCTGCACATTTTCTGTATCATTTTTGACATTGTCACATGACACCATTCGTACAAAAATTGTCTCACTTAAATCAGTGTCCTCAATCATATTGACTTGTTGCCCTTTCTTTGTTTTTACTTTTGAAAAGCATTATTTGGCAAAGTGATTCTTTCCATGACATTTTGTGCATATTTTTCCAAATGCTGGGGATTGTTTTAACTGGTGTTTGTAACCACAGTGTTTACAATTAAAAATTCCTTCCTCTGATTGCTTTTCATTTCTGTTCTGCCCATGTTTCTTCCCTTTGTAGGACACAGCACCGACAGCAGCTCTTACTACAATCGCATCATTATTGATTTCACTGAAAGTCTTCGCGTGCTGTCGAGCTAGCTCACTGGCTTGGCATATTTTCACAGCATTTTCCAATGTCAGTTCGGTTTCTCTCAACAGATGTTCCCTGACCTTTTTATCCTGAATACTAAACACAATCTGGTCACGAATCATGGATTCTTTCAGTTCAGAGAAATTACATGTCTGTGCTTTCAGTTTCAGGTCAGTCACAAAGCTATCAAAAGTCTCATTTTGCTGCTGTGTCCTTGAACAGAACACATACCTCTCATAGGTTTCATTCTTTTTGGGAGAACAATGTGTATCAAATTTCTTTAGCACATCGTCTAATTTGTTTCTGTCCTCCTCTGGATTAAATACAAATGTATTAAATACCTCTATCGCCTGTGGGCCTGCAACTGTGAGCAGCAACGCTATTTTCCTTGCATCTGGCATCGTACCGAACCCGATGGCAGCAATGTAGAGTTCGAATTGTTGTTTGAAAGTCCGCCAATTGTAGTCGACATTTCCCGTGAGATTCAAAAACTCCGGTGGCTTCAAATTCTCCATGTCATGTTTCACAATTTTGAGCAGATCTTCACCAATCCTGGTACCATTTTATGTTCATTAATAACTAGACATTTTTATTATGAACAGCTAGCTTCTAGCTAGTCATTTATTCAGTACACGTTCTCTAGGTACAGCATCTGTAGAGATCCAGCATGTGTACCTCTGTGTGCAGGCAGCCAGCTTGACTACTGCCTTGTGGGTAGCCTAGTGCATCGTGGGTAGTGTAGTTTTAAACACATACAACTAAATATACAGCTCTATACAGTTCTACGGCTCCATCTAGTGTACCACTCTAGAATCACATGTTATTGATCATTACAGGCTGCATGGTCGAATAGTTAGGGGAATGTGAGCATAGAGAGAGAGGGAATGGCTAAGGGTGCATGGATGTGAGTGTCAAGTGGGATGTGGAGGAAGAGATTGCTAAAGCTGAGTGTTGGTGAGGAAAGGCAATGGGGATCAGATTGAGGGTGATGGAAACATCATACTTACTTTTCCAGTGCGATGAAGGTCATGGAATCTTTTCCTGCACTGCATCCAGGTACGCTATGTGAGCCCCAAGGAGTTCACTTACCCAGCCATCTGTAGCCACACAGCCTTGGTCTGACTGGGGAGGCCTCTTCCTCCCTGAAGAAGGGAACAGGACCTCCCTGTGGGCCCTAGCCCCATCCAACAAGTCCTGCAGCGATGCCTCATCAAATTTAGGTGCAGCTCTTGCCCTCCCACTGGCCATTGTTCCTGCAGGCTCCTGTGCCATCATAAGGGGAAAGCTTGGAAGCCTGAGAGGAAGCAAGGCTTGCTGTGGACCTTAAATGCAGCAGCAATGATGATGTCATCGGAGGGGACTTGCAGTCATGAAAAACCCATTTGCAAAGGCTTCCCACATGTTGGAAATCAATTGGCCAATTGAGTTAAAATTGCATCATTCTCACACATCCATTTAGATTTGTGTTGGAATCATGAAATTCGGGTAACCCAATAATTGCCCACACCTGAGTTAAAATCGACCCCCAGGTCTCTCTGGTTACCTAATAGTCCTGGGATCCTGTCAGCTTGGGGGTTGGGGGTGAAGGGTGGGGGTGGAGATTAACCTGCAGGAAGGATCCAAATGCCATGGTGTCTCCCTAGTTTCATGTATAGCACAGATACTGGTGTGAGATTCCTATTATCTTGTATAAGGACAACTCCATGACAGAAGCCACTCATTCTTTTTTAGAATTCAATTCTTATCCTCTTGCATTAAGGAAGCAATTTTACAAGGTTGCACTGCCAACAGGGTATATCGCGCATTGAAAATCCTGGTGCACATGCAGGGGGGCATCTTTTACCTGGTTTACAGTAATTTACCTTCCTTTACCTGGTTTACGGTAATTTACCTGGTCAAGCAGCTATTTGCTGCTGCACTCTGACCAATCCCAAACAGCGGTTTCGAATCGCTAAACCCACCCTTCCAGTTCTGACTGGAGGAACTTATAATTAATGATATATTAAAAATGGACAAATGATCTGGATGTAAGAAAGTCAAACTTTATTAACTAAATAAACTACACCACACGATCAATACAACAGTTAAAATTGCTTAACAGGGGAAGGCAGATGGCAAAAATGAGGGATAAATGGCTACAATGTTAACCTTACAATCTTAGAACATTTCCCTTAAATTACCACCCCTTTACTTCTCACTAGGTTGCCTTGTTGAGGAGTCAGAAACCTGCTCACCTGTGGTCCAAAGAGTAAGAGAGAGAGATATGCTTCTGAGAAGCTATCTTTATATCCTGGGAGCTCCTGCTGTTTTGGTGCTGAAAAGGTCTGTGTGCAAATTCGCGCCAAAAAGTTCGAATACACAAGAGAAAAGCCACGATTGGCTGATTCAAACGGGCTATTTCCCAGTGGCCAAACTGCTCCCATTGTCTGGAATGGGTTTCGAATAAAGCATGGGGTGGTTTGAATGTGTCTTCATTCTGGGGCCGAAATGTTCCCGCCCAAATCCAAGTTCATCTGGCTAAAACAAAAGGGATTCAACTGCCCTATTGTCTGGGATGGGTGATTCAAACCCATTCAGTTTAAACTGTTCCCTTCCTCAGTTTGAGTGTCTTTTTCAAAAATCTGTGCTGAGCCTTCGAACCATCTCCATTCACCCTGATGGGTTTTGAATGGGGTTTGATTACTATGTAAACAGAAACCAATTCTCTTGTGGTCACTTGAAACTGTAGCCTAAGTGGATAATCCTTTATGTCAACAAGGCAGCAGTTTCAGTAAACAAACATCAATTTTCAGCAGGGAGGGGAAGCTCCCCTTTTTGATTGACAGAATTTGACTGCCATTGCTTGATCCTCCCCTTTTCACAGCCATACACGCCTTTGTCCTTGGCCGTGCTTACTGATGGCCATTTTTATCCCTTTGCAATTTACACAGTTCAAAACTCAAGAGTACATTTTTAAAATAAAATGTGCTGTCTTAAAGTGTGTGAATTTTTCCACAAAGTTCCATGATTTCGGTGTTATCCACATGCTGCCCAACTCAGCGCAGCCCCCCTGCGATTCTGGGTATGTTTAAAACATTGTCCAACCCAGAGGCAATTTCCATGATGTAGATTAATATTTCCCGATCTTCGGGGATTGAGGGGATTTTTGCAAACCCCTACATTCCTCCCATTGGATACTTCCAACTTGCTCGTAGTATCCACTTGAAGAAAGTGAGCAAATTTTTTTGACCCCCAACCAATAACCATCCACTGTATTTACCTATAACTACCTGTCACTGATCCCCTGACCCGTCTATTCCCCTTAAATCCAAGAAAAACCACAGATATATCAATTACAAAATGTTACAACAAGTGGTCTCATACCCCTGCACCACTTGTTACATTATAACATATTACAAAATGTTGCATTCTTGGTTATACAATGTAATCAAAATGATTCCAAGCATGGAGAGGGTCCTACACCTCTGCACCACTTGGAACTGTAAAACAAAATACACAAAATCTCCATTAAACACTTGAAACAAAATGCTGAAATAAACCCCGACCATCCCGTGCCAATGATGGGTCGCGAAATTCGAGTGGGTATTGCTCCTCCCACCTGGGCAGTAAATGTTCCTTCCACCCCCCTTTAATGGTCTTAAACTTTTAAAACATACAGAATGGATTTTACAGAACAGTCTGCTCTGCCAGCCCTGAGCCGTTCCCTTGTCCCTTTGTGGAGGCAGGGTACCCCTCATGTTTCACAGACCTAGACCGGAGAGTACGGGATCGCGACTCCCAGTCCCTCCCCCTCCTGTCTTCCCTCGACTGGCTGCAGAAAATGATGGGTGCCTGTGTGGCGGTTCTCACTGGCCCCAAACTCAAACTTGGATCCCAGATCCGGCCACCCACTCATGCTCCCCAGCCACACTTACACTCTAACTTTGCCCGTGGGCCCCGGGAGAGTTCCTCCCTTCCCCGAACACACCCACGTGACTCTTGGGTCTCCCCCTCCCCTTTACAATCTTTCCTGGGCCATCACCACCCACTCCCCGGGAACGCATCCCTATCTGACAAGGCACCCGCGCTTCCCTACCATGACTCCTCAATAGCAAGGTCTCCCGCAAGTGAAATTCAGTCAGGATAGCGCTGGGTTGGGGGCTGTGCCCCACCCAGCTGGGGCCATCTCTTCCACATAGGATGAGTAGGCAAGTTCCCCTGGACCCTGTCCGGTTTCTCCTGAAGGTCGCTGCGGGGTCTCCTCCTGGATTTGTCCAGTGGCGAGGTGATCCCCAACATTCTGTATCCATAACTTCATTCGATGCCTAGCTCGGGCTGGGTGAACAGGGCTGCTCCTTGGCCCACTCTCCTGTAAAAAAACTTAAAAGAACATGCAGCCAGGTCTCTCACTGACCTGCTGCCTTAGGTGGAGACATGGTCGGGTCCCTCAACCTCGGACCAAAATACAAACATTTGGCACACTTGTAAACTTAAACTTTAAAACTACTAGTTATATCAAAACTTAAAATTCAAACACCTTAAAAACCAGCTATATTCATTAGTTACTTAACACAAAGCTATAATACAAATGCCGCCCATCTCCGGATGGCCAGGCTAATCTCTGGTGTCACTGTCGCAGATTACTGCTGCCTGCAGCAAAGCTGGACTGCCTCCTGCTTCTGGTCCCTCGCAGCTTATGGCTGCTGATTGGGGACCTCTGCCCTTTGGCTTCTCCCTGGTTCGGGAGCCCGCCCTACTCCACTGTAAAGTGGGTGACCATGCTTTCTTGGGCTGGGGCACCCGAAGAGACCTTCTGAGGGGCGTCTCTGTAGGGGAAACTTTGGCTGATGGACCCTGAGCCTGGGTCACAGCCCTAGCTGGCTGGGAACCTTCTCCCCCTGATGCAAACAGCCCGGACTGTATAATATACCTGGCAGCCTGCCGGTACTCTGGGTTTGTCTCCTTTACCCTACCCACTCCAGTACTGGGGGCAGGTATTCCCTCACCACCTGCTGCTGGTGGCTGAAAATCTTTCTCTCCAGGTCCAAAACCTGGTACCAGCTCCTTCCCTATGTCCCCTGCAAGAGGAATTGTTATCCCTTCCTCCCCAGAGTCCCACACCATGGTGGAACCACTCTAGAAGTGGGCTGGGAAGCTTGTCCCTTTAAACAGGCGACTGCGCCTGCGCGAACCTCCTCCCCTGAGTCCCACAGCAGAGGCTGTGAAGCCTCTGTCTTCAAACAGGCGACTGCACCTGCACAAACCTCCTCCCTGGAGTCCCACGTCAGAGGCTGTGAAGCCTTTGTCTTCAAACAGGCGACTGCACCTGCGCAGGAAACTGAAGAGGAGCCGCTGTGGTCCTGCAGGCAACTGCGCCTGCGCGAACAATCTCTTCACAGGGCTGGGTAACCGTTACACTATCACAGGCAACCGCGACTGCATGTTCGATTTCTTTGAGATGGGTAGGAAGAACCGCTGGGTCTTCCAAGCAGGCTACTGCGCCTGTGCGTATAGACTGAGAAGCAGGGACCTTTAAATGGCCGACTGCGCCTGCGCGCGCGGCCTCACAGTGAAAAGGAGTCACTGGGGGTTCCAAGTTCGCGACTGCGTCTGCGCGAACCCGGTGTTGGGAAACCGCTCCCCTCAGGCGCGCGACTGCGCCTGCGCGGGAAAGCCGAAGAAGAGCCACCGTTGTCTCACAGGCAACTGCGCCTGTGCGAACAATCTCTTCAAAGGGCTGTGGCATGGGCTGGGGAACTGCGCCTGCACGAACAGGCCATTCAAAGGACTGGGGAATTCCTGTCTCCAGACCAGCGACTACACATGCGCGGGCAGTCTTTTCTGTGAATGAACTCGCAGCAGCCTGCAGATTTCTACTCTCAGGCTGCTGTTTCTCTGTTTCTGAGCCAAATAACTGGTTCAAATTTAAACTTTGGCCAAAACTTATGTCCCACTGGGGCGGGGAAGTGTCCCAATTGGTGGGCCGGACAACTTTTCCCTTGGAACAAGCCACAGTGCCTGTCTTTACAGCCTGTGAACTTGAACTTGTATTGTCAGATTTATACAATTTTCCTGATTTTCCCTGTGTCCCATCTATGCCTGTAATCGCTGCCACTGGCCCGGACTCATATGGGTCCCAGAAAGTGCCTGCACGTGCACCCTCCTTGGCCTGCATATCGGCCAGTCATTGTGGGGAGGCAGAGGTGGGCGAGTGGGCTGCAGCACCACTGATGGCTGCTACCTTTCCCTGATTGACCCTGAGGAAAGATTTTATCGACTCCAAGACAGACTCGACTGTATCGGGAGGAGTTTCTGTCTCTGCCTTCTGAGCTGGGGCTGCGGGGGCCCTGGCTTTATCGTCTCTCCCAGGCTTTTTACAATCCCTGCGCCAGTGGCCCTCCTCCCCGCACCTGTAACAAGCGACCTTGTTCTGGGCGGGACGGCTCCCCTCCTGGCACCACTCTTTCTTGTATTGAGCCCCAGGTATAACCTCGTGGACCTTACCCTTTTGCTGGGGGGTCCCACTATTCCTACCATTCCTATATGCTACCGTGAGCTGCCAGATTACAGTCTCTTCGGTTGCTAGGGGGTCTCAGTGGTCAAACCAGGTATCAGCCTTTGCTTTTATCTGGGGCAGGCAATCGAACACCAGGCAACGAAGCCATTGGGTCCGCTGCTGCTGGTTCAGTTGTGCCCTATTTTGTCCCCCTGTACATGCGCTGTTGTAGACTGGCCACAGCCTGTCTGCAAATGCCTGAGGGGTCTCCCCTTCCTTCTGCAGTGTTTTCCCTATGCGATCGAACAGATTGCCGTCGTTCACACCCATGGCTTCCAGTATTTCCTCCTTTAGGTCCTCAAAACCCTTCTGCCCTCTCTTAGCCTCATCTGAAAGGGTCTGATAGAGCGTACTATCTACAGAGAAATGCAACATTTTGGCTTTCTCTTCCTCATCACAGCTGTTAACACAGGCTGCCTGTTCTATCCCTTGGAAGTGCACTGAGGGGTCTCCCTTTTTGGAGAGCAGGGGAATATGTTTCACCAGGCCACTGAGCTGTGGGGTATCATAGGCTACCAGATAGGTATGCTGAACAGCCCCTGGGTCATTATCATTAACGGGCAGACCATACCTCCGTTGTCGGAGGGGGTACACTGGTCCTGGTCCCCGCCTGCCTAGTGGGACCTGCTGGCATTCTCCTACCACCCCATTGTCCACCCCTTCTTGCTGCCAGAGCTCCTCAAAACCCGGAGCTGTGGGCTGCTGTCTTGGGATCTCTAATTCCCTAGCCAACCTTTCCCTGGGTGTTGCCTGTGGGGCTGTTTTGCTTAGGTTGCCAGTAAAGTCCGGCTGACCTGCCTTCAGGCTGATCAGACAAATCATCCCCTTTGCTCCTTTTAAAGCCATGTTAAGGCTTTCTATCTCTGCCCTACAGGGGCCATGATCTGCTTCCTCAAACCTTTGGTTGCAGGCCAGCTTATAAGCTGCCTTTACCTCCCTAACCTTCCCCTCCTGCTCTGTTACATCTGAGGTGAGGCGGGCATTCTCTTCCCGCAGTCTCATCTCATTACTCCTTGCTTCTGTAAACTGGCACTTTAGGAACTCTATCTTGTGCCTCGCATGGCTTTTGCCCTCGCTAGCTTCTTGGGTGAGGTGTGTGTTTTCCTCCTGTAGCCTCATCTCACTGTCCCTAGCCTCTGTGACTTCCTGCACAAGGCGCTCTATCTCTGCCTGGCATTTCGTGACCTCTAGTGTGAGGCGTGCATTTTCTTCCCACACCCTCATCCCACTATCTCTGGCCTCATTCACCTCTCTTATGAGGCGTTCTACCTCCGCCTGGCATTTTTCCAACTCTGACTCCCGATTCTTGGCCTCTGTAACCTCCTCCTGCACCCTCATCTCACCCTTCTTAACCCAGCCACCTATACCATAATAGGTCAGCTTACACGCTGCCGCTAACTTCTGCAGGGCTACCCACAGACTGAAAGCAAGAAAAGCAATAGCTGATGCTTTCTCCAGACCCAGACCACTTATCATATCAAAAACTGCCTCCAGTCCTGCCGCGGTCACCAATTTGCAGGGGGCATCTTTTACCTGGTTTACGGTAATTTACCTTCCTTTACCTGGTTTACGGTAATTTACCTGGTCAAGCAGCTATTTGCTGCTGCACTCTGACCAATCCCAAACAGCAGTTTCGAATCGCTAAACCCACCCTTCCAGGTCTGACTGGAGGAACTTATGATTAATGATATATTAAAAACGGACAAATGATCTGGATATAAGAAAGTCAAACTTTATTAGCTAAATAAACTACACCACACGATCAATACAACAGTTAAAATTGCTTAACAGGGGAAGGTAGACGGCAAAAACGAGGGATAAATGTCTACAATGTTAACCTTACAATCTTAGAACATTTCCCTTAAATTACCACCCCTTTACTTCTCACTAGGTTGCCTTGTTGAGGAGTCAGAAACCTGCTCACCTGTGGTCCAAAGAGTAAGAGAGAGCGATATGCTTCTGAGAAGCTATCTTTATATCTTGGGAGCTCCTGCTGTTTTGGCGCTGAAAAGGTCTGTGTGCAAATTCGCGCCGAAAAGTTTGAATACACAAGAGAAAAGCCATGATTGGCTGATTCAAACGGGCTATTTCCCAGTGGCCAAACTGCTCCCATTGTCTGGAATGGGTTTTGAATAAAGCATGGGGTGGTTTGAATGTGTCTTCATTCTGGGGCCGAAATGTTCCCGCCCAAATCTAAGTTCATCTGGCTAAAACAAAAGGGATCCAACTGCCCTATTGTCTGGGATGGGTGATTCAAACCCATTCAGCTTAAACTGTTCCCTTCCTAAGCTTGAGTGTCTTTTTCAAAAATCTGTGCTGAGCCTTCGAACCATCTCCATTCACCCTGATGGGTTTTGAATGGGGTTGGATTACTATGTAAACAGAAACCGATTCTCTTGTGGTCACTTGAAACCGCAGCCTAAGTGGATAATCCTAAGGCCTAGAAATTCGGTTGTTAGCGCCGGCGATTAGCGCCTAATGAGTCCGAAATGTGGGGCGTTACCCAATGTTCGGGCGGGCGCAATGAAGATAGCGACACCTTCCATATTGACTATACATTTAATGCCTGCGCTAACTGTTAACACGCGCCCGCATGCGCAGGCAGATCATGATGTCATTTCAGTGCGCAATGCCTTTTAGGCGCCCCTGACCGGATATTCGGTGGTGCCCAGAACCTTTCCGCCTAGCGCTATTAGTGACAGTTCGATGGAACATTACCAGGCCCTTCTCGGAGTTCGGGGGCGCTATTTAAAGGGGACAGCTCTAGTATAAAAGCTGCAGCCACTTGGCCTGTTCATTGTGATCGTTGCTAGAGAGAGTTGGTGAGCTACTGTTGAGCAGATTTTTTTGGATTTAGCCTTAGAATACTTGGGACCTTCAGACCTGTCCGGAGCAGTTGGAGCGCTACACCTAACAGCGTTTTGCCCGACTGGCATCGGAATGGGAGCTGCTTTGGAGGGCCACGTCCTCATGGCCGGACACTTTGAAGGGGCACAGAGATGGCGGGAGAGAGGGCCGGGATTGGCCAGAAGGAGGAGGGGCAATGGAGGTCGGCCAATCCGAGGGTACACTGCGAGGGTATTCAGGCAGCAGGTGTCATACCTTGCCATGTCGGAGCAGTGTGTTCGAAGGCTCCGATTCGGTAAGGTGGTTGTAACTGAGCTGTGCCACCTGCTTGCTGAGGATCTGCAGCTGTGTCTACGGTGCAGGACCTCTCTGTCGGTGGCCGTCAAAGTGACTGTTGCCCTCAATTTCTATGCCAGCGGATCCTTTCAGTCAGCCACTGGGGACATTGCGAATATCTCTCAGTTTGCAGTGCATTGTTGCATCCGGCAAGTGACAGCTGCCCTTTATAGAAGAAGGCGTCAATTCATCACCTTCCCTCTGACCCTGGAGAAGCAGGCGGAGTGCGCGCAGGACTTCGCTGCTATTGCAGACTTCCCCATGGTGCAGGGGGCGATTGATTGCACACACGTGGCTTTGCGGGCGGCTTTACTGAATCCTGAGGACTTCCGCAACCGCAAGGGGTTCCACTCCCTCAATGTGCAGCTGGTCTGTGACCACCGCCAAATGATCATGGCAGTCAACGCCCAATTCCCAGGGAGCAGCCACGATGCATTCATCCTGCGGCAGACCTCAGTTTGTGACCTTTATGAGGGGCCGGCTCACCCACGAGGCTGGCTTCTTGGGGACAAGGGCTATCCTCTCTGCCCATGGCTCATGACACCACTCCGTTTGGCCGCCACCCCAGCAGAAGAGCTGTACAACAGCAGCCATCAGGCGACCAGGAACATTGTGGAGCACACTATTGGTGTGCTCAAACAGCGTTTCCGCTGTCTAAACCATTTGGGGGGAGCCCTGCAGTACTTGCCGGAGCAAATGGGTCACATCGTTGTCGTCTGCTGCATGCTCCACAACTTGGCCATTCGACGCACCCAGCCAATGCCAGCTGTCCCTCAAGGTCCAGCAGAGCAAGCGGATGAGGAGGAGGAGGAGGAGGATCAGCAGGCGGACAAGGAGGAGGAGGAGGAGCATGCGGAGGAAGATGGGAGGGCTCCTGAAAGTGGAAGGGCCATCCGTCAGAGGCTCATCAGGACTCGGTTCAAGGCCCCTCTGACGGAACGATGGGTGTCATTTGTCCTGCGCACTTTGGATCTTTCAAAGCCTCTGAAGGCCAGCATGACTGTAAATAGTAACGTGTACCATTGCAAATTAAAACTTTTCTTTATTGTCAAAAAAGTCCTTCCTTCCAGCATAACAACGCCATGTCAACAGAAACCATAACTAACAAAATAACAGTTAACTCTTCGGCAAAGCCGCAAAACTAAACAAACCATTTCCAACAATCACAACAGGTGAGGGAGTCCTTGAATTTGGCCAAAGAAACATCTCAGCACCTCCCTCTACTGCTGGCCCCTTGATGGAGAACGACTTCTCTTTCAAGGTCAGCCCCTTCCCTCCCTGCTGCTCCTACGTAATTGAACCCCAGTGGCGGGGTCAAGGCTGGGGGACGCCTGCTGACTGTGTGGAAGTGCAGAAGCCCCTGAGGGACGGCCTGGACGACCTCTGGTCTTGGAGGGTGCGGAGGCTGGCTGCTTGATCTGGGCATGGCTGGAAGCAGTGTGCCCTGCAGGTGGTGGCAGTTGCACTGCAGATGTACCAGCGGTGGCATGAACAATGGTCACCTGCTGAGAGAGGACAGCTGCACCATGGTCGGATGACACACTGGCTCTCTGAGGGGACCGGCTCGGCTCATCCGCCACAATCGACTGCTGCACTGATTCCTGGCCTCGTATGGTATTGGAAGGGCCCGGGGTGATCCTAGCTGATGCAGATAGGGTGGCTGCAGTGAGAGTTCGCATTGCCTCAATCTGGGTGTGGATGAGGCCAGCAAGTGACTGCGTGGCAGCAGTGAGGACCTGTGTGGCAGGTGCCAGTGCTTTGGAGAAGCCCTGGACAGTTCTTTCCATTGCTTCGGACAAGGCCAGAGCAGTCCATTCCACTGCCTCGGACAAGCCCTGGACAGACCTTTCCAGGGATTGTCCAAAGCTCTGAACAGTCCTTTCCATAGCAGCCTTGAAGCCCTGGACAGTCCTCTCCATTGCTGCCCTGAAGCCCTGGACAGTCCTCTCCATTGCTGCTCCAAAGTCCAGCACACTCTTTGCCAGTGTTTCTATCGACTGAGGCATCCTCCCCACTGCAGCCATCAGCTCAGTGTGCCTGAGCCGGGCCTGGGTGCTCATTTCAGCCAGGCTACGCACCTCCTCTGCACTCTGTGCAGCAGTCATCGCTCCCTGCCTTGCCCTCCGGGGAGCCGGTGGCCGAACTTGCCTACTCCCCTCGCATTGCTGCAGGCCGCTTGTTCCGGCAACTGGCTCATCATCAGCGCACCGCCCCCCCTCCCCTCCAGGGAACTACTATCCCCAGTCTGCAGATGTGTAGGCTCCCCTGAGTCTGGAACGGATGCTCCGGCTTCCTCCTGATCCTCGCCTCCGGAGGCACTGGCACTGGCAGCTTCAGGGCGCAGATCCCGAGTTGGTGATGCAGCATCTGAAAGCAGGGAGGTCGAAGAGTGGCTTTAGCAAAAGGACAGGTTGGTGGCAAGGCATGCCAGATTGCGGCAAGGCACTGACATGGCTGCACACTGAGAAAGCATGCTGGCGGGGGGACCAAGTGGAAGGAGACAGCTGAAAAAGGTGAGAGCCTTACCCTTGCTGTCGACAATGGGGTCGGCAGCTGCAGTGGTAACAGGACCACTCAGACGTCCTCCAAGAATCTGGTGCACTCTCTCCTCGAGATCTGTGAGAGTGACCACTTGTGGAGGTCCGCCACCGGTTCGAAGCTGGTCCTTGCGGATCGTCGCCAGCTTGGACTGCAGGGGAAAGAAGGGGAAGTTCTGTTACATGATGCCCTGAGTGATCATCTCATGCCCCCCATGGTGCAAGAGCCCTTAGAGCCCTTACATGATGCCTTGAGTGATCATCTCATGCCCCCCATGGTGCAAGAGCCCTTACATGATGCCTTGAGTGATCATCTCATGCCCCCCATGGTGCAACAGCCCTTACATGATGCCTTGAGTCAAATGTGCATGTGTGTGCCCAGAAAGGGCCATGGGTGCTTGCTGACAGATGGCCATTGAGGCATCATGTCTACAGGGTGCACGAAGTCAGGTGCAGATGGAGGGAATCAGAAGTTTGCATAAACAACACTCACCCTAGCGACCCGAGTGAAGTTGTTGAATCTCTTCCTGCACTGAACAGGGCTCCTGGTCGCCATGCTGCTGGAGTTGACCCTCTGACAAACATCCCTCCAAGCTCGGCGGTACTCCTTTTGATTCGGCCTCCTGCCATTGTCAGGATAGAGAACATCTCGACGGTGCTCCACTGCGGACACCAACTGCTCCAGAGCCTCAGTGCTGAAGCGCTCTGCTCTCTGTCTCACCTTCTCCATCTTGACCAAGTTTTTTGTGCCAGAGAAGGGTGAGCGCCGATTCTGAGGCCTACAGGGCGATGAGTGTGGAAGCTGAGGCTGACTGACCCACCCCTTTAAGAGCCAGCCGGCGCCTGGAAGTCTCGTGGTTATCGGTAATTGAGATCACCTGCGCTGCGCCCGTCCACGCCGATATTGGGTAGCGCCGGAAGTTTTGCGCCTTAGGAGACCCATGCAACGTCTGAATTCGCGCCTCAATCCCCTTTGGGGGCGATGCAACCCAATATCGTGCCAGGTGGCGATAAGTTTCGTCTGGCTATAAACTTTGCGCAGTGCCATTTCTAACGCCTCAAGTGGGGCTATACCCAATTTCTAGGCCTTTATGTCAACAAGGCAGCAGTTTCAGTAAACAAACATCGATTTTCAGCAGGGAGGGGAAACTCCCCTTTTTGATTGACAGAATTTGACTGCCATTGCTTGATCCTCACCTTTTCACAGACATACACGCCTTTGTCCTTCGCCATGCTTACTGATGGCCATTTTTATCCCTTTGCAATTTACACAGTTCAAAACTCAAAAGTACATTTTTAAAATAAAATGTGCTGTCTTAAAGTGTGCGAATTTTTCCACGAAGTTCATCGATTCCGGTGTTGTCCATGTGCTGCCCAACTCAACGCAGCCCCCCTGCGATTCTGGGTATGTTTAAAACATTGTCCAACCCAGAGGCAATTTCCACGATGTAGATTAATATTTCCCGATCTTCGGGGACTGAGGGGATTTTTGCGAACCCCTACACACACTGACCAGAATTTGGTTGGAAAATCAATGGCAGTGCATGCCTGGATTTCTAATAGTGGATTTCAGATCAATATTTATTGATAAGCTCTCTGTAATCATTGGTTACATATCTTTATTATTAATATTCTATTTAAAAGCTACTCAGTTATTAAAATGCACTCAATACTATTGATAGCATGTTATAACTACATTTCTTAAATTCTCTTTTGGGATAGCTAAGAGCACCTATTGAAAACACAGGCAAATGTTGTGAATGATTTTCTAACTGTTTAAAATAATGCTTGAGCTGTTTTATAGAAGTTTAAAAAAAAACACTACTTGGGAGTGAATATCAAGCCCATATTTTGGCTGCAGCTGCACCAACTCTCAAGAAGCTCAACCATCCAGGACAAAGCGGTCTGCTTGATCGTCAGCCGACCCACCAGCTTAATCATCCAATCTCTCCACCACCACCTAAGTGTCCCATGCAGTGTGCATTATCTGCAGGATGCACTGCAACAAGTCGCCAAGGCTTCCTCACCAGCACCTCCCATTGAAGTCAACGGAAATAAAATTCAGGAGAGATGTAAAACGGGCTGCCGACTCGCTATCACCCGTTTTACACTGTTGCACAAAGTCAAGATCGACCCCGTAGGCTTATATTTAGGGCATTTTTAAGTTATCAGCTTTTGGAGGGCTGTATCAGCTTTTCTGAAATTGGTGGTTAGGTATACTCGGCCTTTGAAAGAGGAGAGGAGAAAATTGGTCAGAAATAAAGTGATCCTATAGCCTAGAAACTGTTGTTGAAGTTAATTGTGGATTAGGGAAAGGTCTGTGAATAAAAGCAAAAGGGACACCACGACACGAACTCAAAGTTGCGAACATTCACACACTATACAATAAAGGAAATAAATGCACTACATTTGATTAGAACATTGTGCTGAGTATTTAGTTGCCATTGCTGTTAATTGTTCATTGGCATTTTCATCTTATTTACCATGGTTTCGTTATCCTGGTATTCAACCTGTATTCTAAGGCTTTATCAGAACAAAGCTAAGCAGCATGCAGCAGATGACAATTATTGTGGTAACCGCAAACGGGTTGTATTGTAAGGCTGCTCCTGATTGACCCAGCACTGCTTCAAGTGTGATAATAATTCTGCCTGTGAGATGAACTTTGTTGTCTTTGCACTCTGCTTCTCCCTGTGGTTTATGCATGAGCATAGAGAACTGGCTACACAGCCACCAGGTCAGTTGTGGAGCCAGGAGGAGCATCCACATTCAGGTAAGTAAGAGAGAAAAACTTACTTCTCATTTTCAGCAGCCTCCAACAATCCCTTTAAGGACTGCTGGTTAGGCCGCCATAGACCCAGAAAAGCTGAGTGGCACATGTTCAGCTCAGTTTTTGTCCAATTTGGCATCAGGGTTCTAAAAGACATCATTATAAAAGGGCCTAACATAAGAACGTAAGAATTAGGAGCAGGAGTAGGCCATATGGTCCTTCAAGCCTGCTCTGCCATTCAATACGATAATGGCTGACCTTCGACCTCAAATCCACTTTCCCACCCGATCTCCATATCCCTTGATTCCTCTGGAGTCCAAAAATCTTCTATCTCAGACTTGAATATACTCGACGACTCAGCATCCACAGCACTTTGAGGTAGAAAATTCCAAAGATTCACAACCCTCTGAGTGAAGAAATTCCACCTTATCTCAGTCTTAAATGGCCAACCCCTTATCCTGAGACTATGCCCCCTATTTCTAGACTCTCCAGCCAGGGGAAACAACCTCTCAGCATCTACCCTGTCAATTGCCTGTTTTGGGCAGGTACCCATGTATTCGGAAGTTGCTGGCTGCTAATTTGACAGCAGGCGCACTTCAGGGAGTTTGAGCGTGGAACATCGCTGTCTGAAATTGTTCCCCTAACTTTGATTGTGTGCCTAGAAATCGGGTGTTATGCATACCAAATTCTATCACCCCCTTTATCTCAATGTTGTGAACGTGCCAAAAACATGGCAGTGCCAGAGCACTTGGTGCTGAAAACAAAAAAAGTAAGAAAAAACATGATTTGTAATATGCTATTACAAATCTTTCTATAAAACTCCTTGAGGGTCCTTCCATAAATGGCACAATCTTGCAGCCCTGGCTAGCCACACTATGGACTGAATTTTACCAACCTCGGCGGGTCCGTGGCAGGCGATGTCGATGGCCCGCTGTCCAAAATGATTTCCCCCTGATGGGGCTTGTTAAGCCCGCCCAGCGCGTTGGCCGGTCAATTGAAGGAAGCGGGTCTGATGATGTCATTTGATGATGCGTCATTAGCCGGTTTCCTTAAAGAGACCATACGCAAATTGATTTTGACATTTGTGCTGTCAGTGTTCTACATCATTGAAGTGCTGCAAATACTAACAAGAACTGCACAGAGGTGCAGGGCTGCACCCAGGCTCTCCCTTGCCTCCCTCCATATGCTTATGGAGGGAGTCACAGCATGCAGGGAGGTTCTCTTCTCTTCCAATGGGTGGAAGAGACCTCCCCAGGATACCAATGCAGCCTGGTTGCACATTGCACAGGAGGACACAAGCAGGGATGTTGTCAGGAGGACCAAGCTGCAGTGGTGCAAACCTTTCAATTATCTCAGTAGATCACAAAACGTTAGTACAAAGCCACACTCAACCTCATCCTGCTGTGTCTCTCATCACATCCCCATCACTCTTCCTTCCCTACCCTACTCCTGCATACCCTTATTCACACCAACTTACCTTGCACCTCCACCCATCCTTCTCTATTTACATTATCACTTACCATCTCACTAGCCACCCAAAACACTCACCCTCATCCTAGTGCAATCATACTAACTAACAACACACAAGGGTAGGCACTTGGGTGTTTTATACAATGTTCATGTAAAGTTTCTGTTAATGTGGTGTCAAACATTGAAACTTTTATTTTGAACACTTTGCATTCTTGGACAGATTTGTGTGCACCTTTGGAAGTTGCTTAGTGAGTTGCAGTGAATGGTGATACATAACGGTACCCCCCGCAATGGTGATATGTGTGAAAGGAATGGCATAGATATTGTAGGGATGCTTTATGATGTTGGTGTGGGGTGCTGCCAACCTGGTGCATCATGTGGCAGCCAGGGTGTACAGTGTCAAGTGAAGTAAATCTGGCCATGGTGAGGCCATCCCCGGCCTCCCAGGCAGCAATGTGCTCGGGTGCTGATGCCCTGTGTCCTGTGCAGCACCAGTTGATAGCGGAGAAGGTTGGTGTTGTTGTTGGTGCTGCTGGTGTGCCTGGTGCTGCTGGTGTTGGGGCTGATCGTGATGGAATTCTGAGGACCAAGGTGAGACAGTATAAACCGTACCCATTCTGATGCAATAGATGGCAGGTGAACTTGAGATGATAGAAGCAATCTGTCAATGGTGAGAGAGGTTGTTCCAATGAGATGACATTGGATAGGGAGTTTGCTCCAAACACTTGCAACCTGCAAAAAGCTCAATCTGTCTTCCAAATGCAGTAAGCAACAGTTTCTGAGCTTGGAAAGTGAACAGCTGTGAGATGGGAGCTTTTATAGCACATTTGCAGCTGTCAAGTAATGAAATGATTCCATGGCCATTCAATGCCCACCCTGCTTACCCGAGCAGCGTGGACCCTGTGGGCAACCTGGTAAACTCTGAAGGTGAGCTGAAAATAGTTCTTAATGTTCTGTTAACAAGGTCATAATGAGCTTAATTGCCTCCCCTGCTGCTGCGTGTAGGTTCTGCTCAGCGCTGACAGACCCGACATTTGGGAAAGGTGTGTGGCGGTGGGTTGACAGCGGGGTCCCGACACGCTGTGAAAAAAAATATTTTCCCACCCAACCCGCCACCGATCGTGCCCGCTGACCCCCCGGAAAATTACCCCCTATATGGGCAGTTAGGTGATGAGCGTAAATACTGGGAATTTGCTTGAATGTAAAAATTACATCATCAAGGGATAATTTTAATATCCTTAACTGCATTCTGGAGGGTGCTGTTAGTGTCAGTATAAGACTCAACCGGAAAATTGGATGAGGCCCTGATTTTGCCAATCAGTTCCTCCCACTTTACACCCAGCAATCAGATGTTGATGAGTGGAAAATCTACCCTTTCCTGTTTTTTCAACAGAATGAGATCATTTTTTTCCCCCAGTAGACATCTTGCAGCCTCTGCATGACAAGTCCTTCAACACAAGACAGACCTACTTCATCATCTCCCGTTGGGTCCTAGGAAGGGTCATCGGGACAACAGTAACCTGCTATGTTTTCCCTGACAGAAAATGTTCCAGATCTTTGTCCACATGATGGATGTCTACAGCACATTTTACATTACCAAGGCCAAACTGTAGTGCATGCAATTATATTGGACATTTTATGTTGTATAGAAGTTACCTGATCAGATGACATTCCACTCTAAAAATTCAAATTCTGGACAAAAGATGTAAGACAGAATGCCATTTTGGAAAGTAGCTGGTGTTAAGATGTTTAAGTTAAAAAAAAAACTTAAACATTTTAGAGAAATATTCCTTGATCAGATCATATTCCCTGGTTCTTTTGTATTCCACCCACAACAAACACATAACAGAAACTGGGCAGGAATTTCCTCCAGGTTGCGCTGTTTTTCTCAGCCCAATTCGCCCGAAATCGGGCAAACCAGCGCAAAAGATCGCAGAATATTAAGCGCAAATTACACTCAGCACAAATTGAATTTCCGTGATGTGTTTAAAAAACATCACGCTAGAAGCTGGCCCTGGCCCCAGATCGAATTAATCACCATTGGGAGTTTCCACTAATTGCACCCGTTTGCGGGCCTCCGAGAAGGCTCTTAAAATTAAGCTTTTTTTAGGCGCAAGGACACTAATGGGCACGTTTTAAAAGCTTTTAAATATTTTTTTTAATTTAGTGAGAAACTGCCTACTTTGCACCAATGTAACCAGTGAATGGTTCTGTATAGTTTTTTTGAAGTCATTTTCAGTTACTTAAAATCAGTTTACTGTCAGGCAGTAGACTAAATACTCAGATTAAAAATATTTATTTTTTGTGATAAATCCAATTTCAGCTGTATTAATAAAACAGCACCAAGTGACCACTCTTAAAATTATCAGAATATTTTCCAATGCAAATTTTTTCAAAAATTATGTTCTAAAATGCTGTCCAATTGCACTAGTTCATGACAGATTTTACATTCAGCAATATGCAAATAGGTTTGATCGGAAACTTCTCAAAACTTGCGCAATTTTGAGTGCAATTTGCGCCCGGATCGCCGATTGTGTCCAAAGCGGAAACTCTTGGCCACTATCTTTTACAAGTTCAATTAGCCCCTAATAATTGATTAGAAATAACTCTGTGTTTGATAAATATGTGGGATTAGTGTCTTATTTTTCATTATTTGTGAGTTATAATGAGGGTAAGTTTAACCTAACCCGTGCAGCAGGAAACTGATGGGATCAGATCAGCTGTCCATTTTACACCCTGCCTGATTTTACTTTCCATTGACTTCATTGGATGGGGTGTAAAACGGCCAGCTGAGCCGATCCAATCAGTTTGCCGCCACGCAGGTTAGGTTAAAAATAACCTCCAATAACTCACATGTTGGAGAGTTTGAGTGCATTACCAGGCAGTCACTGAACAGCCAGTGGGAACACAACCACTAACAATGCCTTCAAAGAGCGGAAATCTGCAAAGCTTTGTTGAGATTTCTGTGCAATGTGTATGGGGGAGAAATTCAATGCCTTTGAGCCCGTTTTTTGGGCAGAAAATAAACGTTGGGAGGGCCGGATATGGGTCGCGACCTCCCACAACTGATTCCATTTCTGTGGAGCCAGAAAGAGCAGAAGTGGCTCTGCAAAAATACTGCAGGCTGCTGCTAGCCTTGAATAATTTTAGGCTTCCCATTTTTGGTGCTCTTTAGAGCAGAGCGTGAGCTGTGCACACTCCAGGCTACGTGGCAGTGTCTGAAAATCGTGGGAATTAGCCTATCACCCTGTACCCACTGACGCCATCCTGAAAGAGACTTAATGCTGGGCGGCCGGAGTGGCTACCTGTTTCAGGCGGTAGGCCCTTTTAATATGCAAATCATAGTCCTATGACATGCATAGGACCCCGATCGTCATTTCAGGAGCATTTTTCTCTGTAATTAAGGAAATTAGAGGACCATGCAGCTTTGAAACATGGAATTTCTGAGAATTGAATTTTGTTAATTGATCCTTTATATTGCGAAATGAGGCATTCTCGAGTTTTTCGTGAAAAGAGGAATACCATCCCTTAACTCTTTTGTATGCGCTGTCATTATTGGTCATAATTACTCTGGTTAGGGGATTTCAATGTTCATCATGAAGAGTGGCTCAATAGTACCAGCACTGACCGAGCTGGCCGAGACCAGAAGGACATCGCTGCCAGACTGGGCTTCTTCACTCAGGTGGTGAGAGAACCAACAACAGCTTGCATTTGTATAGCACCTTTAACATAGTGAACCATCCCAAGGCGCTTACGTCTACCTGACCTCGTCCTCACCAATCTACCTGTTGCAGATGCATTTGCCCATGATAGTACTGATAGGAGTGATCATAGCACATCCATAGGTCTTTGATGAATGTACTGGGATTCTACACTGCTGGAGTATGTGGGGTCAGGTGGAGGATTCCTTTTGATCATAAAGCTGGTGAGCAGCCACACCACTACAGGTGTATTTCATGTTTTTGCCAGGGTGGCAGGAGGGAGGCGGTGGAAGAAATGGTGGTGGCCAGCCCCAGGCTCAGCATCTGACTGGATGGGGTCTATCGGCCTCCTTGTAAAGCGGGCCAATTCTTCAAGCAGTCCTCTTTTCGGAAGTCCAAGGCAAGTCCATGCCTGAGTACTCCACCTCCATGGTCTGGGAGGCCAATATGCCCCCTGTGACCCGGTATAGCAGCTGCCCGATGGAGCTGATAGCGAGGCTGAGGAAGCTCCAAGCTCGGGAGGCCCCCCTGACCACGATAAAGTGACCTTGTATGGGGGCTGGAGGTTCTGCACCAAATAAACCCTTGCGGAAAGTGGCAGTGTAATCTGGCACCCAGTGTATCCAGGTACTTGCTTAATATTATTGCCCTGGACTTGGGTTTACAGGGCATCATTTCAAAGTCTGCAGATGACATGAAATTCTGAGATGTAATAAACAATGAGGAGGATAGTAACAGACTTCAGGAGGACATAGACAGACTGGTGCAATGGGAAGACACATGGCAGATGAAATTTAGCACAGAGAAGTGTGAAGTGATTCATTTTGGTAGGAAGAATGAGGAGAGGCAATACAAATTAAATGGTACAATTTTAAAAGGGGTGCAGGAACAGAGAGACCTTGGGCTGCATGTGCACAAGTCTTTGAAAGTGTCAGGACAAGTTGAAAAGAGTGTTAAAAAGGCATATGGGATCCTTGGCTTAATAAATAAAAGCATAGGGGGAAAAATTGGGTTGCTTTGCGCCTCCTGTTAGCACCCTCGCAAAGCCCCTAGTGTCCGGGCACGGCGGCGCTAATGCCTCCCGTGAAATTCAGTGGGAGGTTAGCAGCGGCGGTAGCCAGTAGCACCCCGCGGCGCTGTCACTCCGGCGATGACGTCATCGTCGTGTTCAGCGCCCTGCTCGCGCCCCTGCTGCAAACTTTGACTGCGCCCCCTATCGCCGGACAATATGTCTGACAGGTTCAGGGTGGCATTTGTGCAGCCATGGCCGTGGTATATAAAGGGGCAGGTGTTGGGCAGCCATTTTTTTTACTGGCCGCCTGCCAGCATCTGCCCCCTTCCCCTCTTTTATTCAGGGTGCTGGCCGCAATCGCTCAGCCCAGCACTCCTCTTAAGTACCGGGCTGCTTTCCCGGCACCCCGCTCCCCAGTGGTCCAGCAGGTCCCCGGTGCGTGCAGCGCTAGGCCCCTCCCCTTTAATCAGGGGAGGGAGGCCTGCAATACCGCGGTGCTACATACCGATGCAAGTGGCGCTGTTGCACGTAGTGCCATGATATTCAGTGGTAGCGCCCCACAGGAAGTAGGGAGAGCGCTTCCGGTAGTGCTCTGCCTCCTGCTTGGGGTGCTACCACTGAATTTACGACGCAGGGGCTCTAACTTTTTTGGGGGTTCTAAAAGTAGCGCCCCGGCAAAGTTAGCGCCCCAAAGGGTGCGCCACCGAACTTTTCCACCATAGAATACAAAAGCAAGGAAGTTACGCTAAACCTTTATAAAACACTGGTCAGGGCCCAGCTGGAGAATTGTGTACTATTCTGGGCACCACACTTTAGGAAGGATGTCAAGGCCTCAGACGAGGTGCAGAGGAGATTTACTGGAATGGTACCAGGGATGACCAGACTTCAGTTATGTGGCGAGACTGGAGAAACGGGGGTTGCTCCCCTTAGAGCAGAGAAGTTTAAGGGGAGATTTGACAGAGGTGTTCAAACTATGAAGTGTTTTGATACAGTAAATAAGGAGAATCTGTTTCCAGTGGCAGAAGGGTCGATAACCAGAGGACACATTTAAGGTGAATGGCAAAAGAACCAGAGGCGACATGAGGAAACATTTTTTTATGCAGCGAGTTGTTGTGATCTGGAATGCACTGCCTGAAAGGGTGGTGGAAGCAGATTCAATAATAACTTTTAAAAGGGAATTGGATAAATACTTGAGGTAGTAACATTTGCAGGGCTACGGGGAAAGGGCAGGGGAGTAGGACTAATTGGATAGCTCTTTCAAAGAGCCAGCACAGGCATGATTGGTCAAATGGCCTCCTTCTGTGCTGGATCATTCTATGATTCTATGCTTCTATGAATTCAGGGGCCTTTCATTGCACTCCTGTCCCACTTACAGTGAACATGTGCTGGAAGGCCTGCAGAAATTTGGATCCAATATATTTTGCAATGTATTTACCAGGTACCTATTAGGAAAAATCACTCTGTTTTACTGCTCACATGAGCAATATATCTTAGCTGGGAAGAAGCAATGGAAATGATTGCCTTCTTCCCAGTTTTGCCTATTATAAAGCTCTGTAGTTATTAAGGAGAAAACAGCATTTATCAATGAATCACTTCATTTATTTGAAAAAGTACCTTTTCTTGTCTTGCGGCTTGTAAGGGCCATATCCTCGTGGGTCAGATGTTTCGCATTTAAGGGCTGTGGTCAAAGGCCTTGCCAAAAAAAAATGGACTGTCTTCCATTTATTTTACAAGGCATCCTACCATTGCCCTTAAATGTTAAACTTTCAACCCTTTTATCATGTTATAATAATTTTTAAAAATACCTTAACACTTTCTAATCATAATTTAGCAACTGCTACCCTGGGAAATAGTAAGGATATATTGCTTCTCATGTCACATTCTGCTAAAGCCTTGACTTGCTGAACCCACTAAATCTCTAATATCTCTACATCCGCCTGCAGTTTGCTTTCAGAAACACACACATTTATCAAACCAGCTCACAGTCACCCTTATGTATTCAGTAACCACAGGGCCGTGACACACAGAGAGCAAACTACTAGGAATGAGATAAGAAACTGAAAGTGGATTACAGTAGCTGGTTCAGGGTGAAGTGTTCAAGATCTATACAAGGGATAAACACTGTCTTGGTCATTTTTTTTGGCAAATGTTCCTGTGGCTGTTTTGCTGTAAATGTTTGAGATTGGCTTTTTCATTTATACTTTTCCCGAACTATCATTCGCAAGTGGAAAAGTACACTTTACATGGCATGGGGACATTTATTGATGTTACCCCTTTTCCACTATCAGTTTAAGGGCTGGGTTTTCCTTTTTTCGCCCTGCAGGATCGGGGCATGAATTCCACCTGCTGCCGCAACCTCGCCATGACCTCATCCCCATTTCCTGGGTTAAGGGTCATTATGTATTGATGGCGGGTTCCTGGTGGGATTCCCGTTAGCAAGTTGGATCCCAGGAAGATCCAGGGGTTGCTACAATCTGCCCACCATTGCAAAGGAGATGGGAAGAAAATTTAAGAGGGCCCCAGGGCCCCCGAAGTCTGGAAGAGGTTTTCCACTGAAGGCTTCAGTAGATAATCCATTGGGGAAATGAAGAGACAGGAGCTTTCTACTATGTTTTCTTCCTCCACATGCAGTCTTTGTGGCATTCATGCACTAAAATGACCAAAGGTAATTTCTATGCTCCTGGCATTAAAGGAGTATTTAAAGCAGGTGATGCATCTTGATTGGTCTTGGAGCCATTCAAGTAAGTTTTTCCAACAACGTCTTCTAATTACCATAATGGGGTTGAAGTTCCTTGGATGTTCTCCTGATTGGTCACTGTAACACAGAGTGGACCTCAGGAACAGGCTCCCGGCTCCTGCAGTGCACCCCGCCCGATTTGCTGAATTCCTTCAAACGAGAGCTGGACCTGTTCTGGCTGGGAGGAGATCACCTCGTACTAAAGATAGGTAGTGCATGACATTATCAGGACCAGAATGATCTCCTGGACTAGCCTCAATCGCCTAAGGGGGGGTCGGACAGGAATTTCCCAGATTTTTCCCCCCAAATTGGCCTGGGTTTTTATCTGGTTTTTCAGCAGGAGATCGCACGGTTTGGGTAGGGTAGGGTGGGGGTGGGGGGAGGGGGGTGTATATATTTTGATGCACCAGGCAACACAATTGCATGGAACAGGCTGAATGGAACAAAAGGTCCTTTCCTGTCCATCATAGTTTGTATGTTCGTAGGTGACTTTGGCAGAAAATCTAGGAAACCCTGGTGTAACCACATAAATGACGTTTACGCCATTTCTCTCGGGCTTTCGCGGATCTTCCGCTGTAGTTACGGCGAACGATCGGGAGGACCCCTGCAGAAATTCACCCCCAATGAATCTATTTGCACAACATTTTGATACTAAAGAGGAAAAGTTTGAAATTGTAACATTTTATGGAGGAAATAATGGGCTCAACATTTATGGGGAGACAGGGAGGGAGCAGGGGCCCATGTCAACGGCTAGGAAACCCGGAAATGCCGGGAACACAGAGCTCCCGCCGAATTTAGCTGCAGGACCACATTTGAATTTATTACTCCGTCTCCTGCCCGGTCGGGAAAGCCTGCATTACAAGGCAGCAGCCGGGGGCTGCTGGAGATGGACCCCGACAATCGAGGTGATCGGGGGTCATGGGGCGGGAGGTGGTGGGGGTGGCTCGGAATGCAGCAGCTAGGAGGGAGTGAGGGAGGGAGAGAGTGCGGTGTGGGGGGGGAAATCGCATCGGGGGAGGACTGAGAAATCATGGGGAGGGGGCGCTGAGAGAATGCGCGGGGGTGGGAGGGGAAGGGTGTGACACATCGCGGGGGGAGAGATAAGATTGCGGGGAGGAGAAATTGGATCATGGGGAGGAGAGAACGGATCAAGGGGGAGATAGCAGGGAGGAGAGATTGGATTGCGGGGCAGAGATTGGACCGCAAGGGGGAGATCGCATTGTTGGGGGAGATTGGATCACGATAGGGGGAGAGATCGCGGCAGGATTTCTTAAGCGGCCGGGGGGAAGCACTCCTGCTGCTCCTGGCCCAAAAGCAGTGACGTAATAAAGACTCACTACGCACTTGGTTAAACATAAAGCAAGGCTTTAATCGACTTGTAACAAAACATGGAGGTCTAGTTAGTAGTCACTAGCTTCCTGTTTCCAGATTGTCTCTGTCCAAGTTGGGCCCACGCCCGAGTATTTATACTTCTCGAATGGCGCCCTCAGCTGGCCGTCCAGTAGTACTTCCTGAGTTACTTCTTGTAGAAGTTGCGATTTATGACATTCTTCCTCCCTAAAAGGTTTGGAAGTCCAATCTTCCTTTAACGGACCAAAAATAGCTGTAGTCATTTAGCTTTCTGCTTGTGACTGGAAGGCACGTCTCCCCAGACCGTGTCCTGGTCCCTGGGTCGCTTGGCCCGTACCGGTAAGTCGGTAGAGTCCGTGTCATCTTGATCATCCTGTGGATGTCTGGGAATATCATGACTCCGGGTGCGGGTCCCCACAGGCGCAGAGCTGGCCTCATCCTGGGTCGTAGCCGGAGATTGTCCGGCGTCCTGGTTTCAGGCGGCCATCCTACGGGGAGCGTTCGGCTCCCTGAGTTGATCCATTAGCACTGCCGGCAGATCCCTCGATGTCCCGGGTAGGGCGTCATCTTCATAGGGGTGCGGAGTGTTGACATCATCGTCGTGGGATCCTTCATCATTTGGGCCCGTGTGACTGGTTGGGCAGGGAGCCAGATCTCTGAGCGAGACAGTGGACTCCCGGCCATCAGGGTACTGCATGTGCGCATACGTGGGATTTACCTCCGTTAACTCCACCTCGTCAACGAGAGGGTAGTTCTTGGCAGACCGGACGAACCTCTGGAGTAGCACAGGGCCTGGAGCCACCAACCATGATGGTAGAGATGTTCCATGTGTAGAGCGATGCCGGAACTTGAAGAATCGCTCATGATATGTTACATTAGTGGAAGTGGAGCGAAGAGACCTGATAGAGTGTAACACGTCGGGGAGCACAGTTTCCCACTGCTGGTCTGGTAGGTTGCGTGACCTCAGTGCCAGAGTTCCAGATGACGGCATTGTATCGTTCAACCTGTCCGTCGCCGATTGGGTGATATGGTGTCGTCTTACTCGAGGTGATTCCCCGTTGGGAGAGATAACCTTTAAGTTCACTCGACATAAAGGAGGGACCCCGATCCGTGTGGATAAAATTGTCCATCCCGCAAAGGGAAAAGACCTGATCGAGGCATTTAATTACCATAGAGGTAAGCATATTAGGACAGGGGAAGGTAAAGGGAAAGCGTGAATACTCGTCTACCATCGTAAGTAGGTAGGTGTTCCACGTCGACGAAGGCAATGGCCCTTTAAAGTCTATGCTGAGCCTCTGCATAGGCTGCATTGCATGTATGAGTAAGCCATCTGATGGGCGGAAGAATTGTGGTTTCAATTCTGCACAAATCCTACAGGAGGAGCATGTTTTCTTTATGTCCTCCGTTGAGAATGGTAGATTTTTGGAGCGCACAAAGTGCAACATACGGGTAACGCCAGGATGGCATAAGTCCATATGCAGATCCGCCAGAGTCGACGTTGACATTGAAGAGCAAAATGCCCATGTGAAGGTATCTGGGGCCACATTCTGTTTGCCGGGACGGTAACGGATAGTATATCCAAAGGCGGCCAGCTCCATCCTCCAGAGTTGAATTTTATTATTTTTGACTTTCGTGCGCTTCCGGTTATCCAGCATGAAGGCCATGGAGCGCTGGTCAGTTATGAGCGTGAAATGACGCCGAGCAAGAAAAATGATTCCATTGGCATACAGCCTCGATGATGGCTGTAGCCTCCTTCTCGACGGGGGGGGTAATGGAGCTCGCTACCCTGCAAGGTTCTGGATAGGAATGCCACAGGTCGACCACCTTGATTCAAGGTAGCCGAGATCGCCACCTCCGATGCATCGCATTCGACCACAAAAGGAAGGTTTTCATCAATGGAACGTGGCTTTCTCCAGCTGTCGTTTGAGGAGGTTGAAGGCAGAAATAGCCATTGCTTCCAATGGAAAAGACTTTGCATGAAGCAGGGGCTGTATTTTATCGGAGAAGTGAGGTATCCACTTTGCGTAATAAGCAAACATGCCAAGTGCCCGACAAAGAGAGCCAAGATTTGTAGTGGGAGGGAGCTCCTGAAGTGGACAAAGTCGCTCTGGGTCCGGTTTAATAACACCATTACCCACCCAGTAGCCAAGAATGTTCACTGATGGCAGTGATTTCACTGATTTGGATTCGTTTAACGTTAAGTGGAGACGATGGAGAACGTCAAAAAATCTCTGAAGATTGGCGTCATGCTCCTTTTGATCATGGCCGGCAATAGTGATATTGTCTAAATACGGAAAGGTATCCTGTTAAGTCTGTGTGTTCCAGTTATATTTAAGGTCAATTACTGACACAGACTACAAGAATAACTTTTCAATAGGTCTTTACTATTCGGAGGTTAGGGCTGTGCTACCCAGCAAATTACTACACAGCACTTATATACCGGTGTGGTCACCACCGGTATTACCGTATACAGCAGCCAGAGAAAGTAGTACATCTCTTAAGGTGGAACAGGTTTAAGTTCTCTTAAGGTGGAACAAGTTACATACACCACAATCCTCCCTTTTTAGCTTAACAGTTATATCCCCATTTAACATAACATAATAACATATATACATATACAACTTCATGTAGAAACAGTTCAAAGGTTCAGTCTCTCAGGAGGCCTCCTGATTCGAGTTGGATAACGCCTTTCAGGGGTCTCTGATTCTTGTTGCTGAGGTGACTCCTCTAGTTGGTCTCTTATGTCTTGGACATCATCATCAGGTACATTCACTGCCGAGGTAGATGCTTCAGGTTCACTAACTTCTTCCACGGTTGTCTCTGTCGTAACCATGGGTTCGACCCTTGTTCTCGATTCTACCAGTTGGTCAGCATGACGCCGTATTACATTTTTACCAACATCTACCGTGTACATCAGGGGTCCTTGTCTGGCCCGAATTGTTCCGGATTGCCATTTCTCGTTTCCATAGTCCCTGGCCAACACTGGTTGTCCTACCTCGAAACTCCGAGTGGTCTTGTTATTTATATGCTGGAACTGTTTGTTTTCAACTTCCCTCCGCACATTTGGTTTCAACAAGTCCAACCTGGACCGCAACCTCCTGTTATAAAACATCATGGCAGGACTTTGGTTTGTCACTGCATGAGCGGCGTTTCGATATGCCAGTAGAAACTTGTCCACCTTATGTTGTAGTGGAATCTGATCTTCACTCATGGCCTTTATTGCCTTTTTGAATGTTTGTACAAATCTCTCGGCCAACCCATTTGTAGCCGGATGATATGGGGCAGAGGTATAATGTTTCACCCCATTCTTCTTTAAGAATTTTTGGAATTCTTCTGACACGAACTGTGGTCCATTGTCGGAACATATTTGTTCTGGCAATCCGTTCCTTGCGAATATCGTTCTTAACACCGCAATTGTCTTTTCTGAAGTAGTGGTAGTCATCTTGATCACTTCTGGCCATTTAGAATGTGCGTCCACCGCAATTAGAAACATGGAGTCCATGAATGGACCAGCAAAGTCAATATGTACGCGTTGCCATGGGGCTGAAGGCCATTCCCATGGATGCAGCGGTGCAATCGGAGGTGCATTTTGCACTTTTTGGCACCCTGAGCAGCTTTTCGTCAGCTCCTCTATCTGTTGGTCGATACCCGGCCACCACACATAAGCCCTAGCAAGGCTTTTCATCTTGACTCCCCCCAGATGACCTTCATGCAGTTCCTTTAGAACTCTTTCCCTTAACTTAGGAGGAATAATCACTCTTGTTCCATACATCAATATTCCTTGACAGACGGACAGCTGGTCTCGTCTTGCCGAGAATGCCGGTAACAGAGAATCACCATGTGCTGGCCATCCCTTCACTGTCACCTCGTAGACTCGGGACAGTGTCGGGTCGTTCCTGGTTTCTCTTTCAATACTTGCATTGGTGACTGGTAAACACTCGATGATGGTCGAGTGAAATAACTCAACAGGGTCAACCTTCGTTGTCTCCTCTTCTTCAGGTAGTGGCAGGCGCGACAGCCCATCAGCATTACCATGCTGCTTTGTACCTTTGAATTCTATCTGATATTGATGTGCCCCTAGGAAAAGGGACCATCTCTGGAGTCTCTGTGCTGTCATCACTGACACACCCTTCTTAGGGTTAAAAATGGATACCAACGGCTGATGGTCTGTCAGAAGCGTAAACTTTTGGCCCTGCAGGTAATGATTAAACTTCTTTACTCCCCACACAAGGCTGAGAGCCTCCCTATCTATCTGAGCATAGTTGCGCTCAGCGGAGGTCAATGATCTGGATGCGAACGCGACTGGCCTCTCCGTGCCATTTGGCAACTTGTGTGAGAGTACTGCCCCAATACCATATGGAGAAGCATCACAAGCCAAACGAATAGGCAGTGTTGGGTTGAAGTGAGCCAACACTTCCTCTGAGGTTATCAATTCCTTGCTTTTGCGAAAGGCCTTCTTACAGTCCTCGCTCCACTCCCATGGTACTCCCTTCTGCAAAAGAGCGTTCAGCGGGTGCAGTACCGTGGATAAATTTGGCAGAAACTTATGGTAATAGTTCATCAATCCTAGGAACGACCTCAACTGAGATACATTAACCGGAGCGGGAGCCTTCACAACTGCTTCGATCTTGTCAGGAGACTTATGAAGTCCCTCCTGGTCAATGACATGGCCACAGTACGAGATCCGCTTCTGAAAGAACTCACATTTCTGCTGATTAACTCGAAGTCCATATTCTTTCAATCTGATGAGCACCAGTTCCAAATTTGCGAGGTGTTCCTCGTCACCATCTCCTGTAATCAGAATATCGTCCAGGTAACATTGTGTGCCTGGAATTCCCTGTAATACCTGCTCCATGACCCTCTGCCAAATTGCTGGAGCCGATGCCACTCCAAAAACCAGTCTATTATACCGGTACAAGCCTCTATGCGTGTTGATCGTGAGGTACTGGCGTGACTCTTCCTCAACTTCCATCTGTAAGTACGCCTGCACCAGGTCTATCTTGGTGAAGTGTTTCCCGCCTGATGCGCTATCAATTACTCATAAAAGACGGAGAGTTAGGAGAGTAACTAAAAGGCTTTTATTAGCAAAGAACAGAGCATGCCTCTCGTGGTTGACTGGGTTCCAAGAAGGCAGGGGGCTGCAGAGCAATCACCTTTATACCTGGGCCTGTGGGTGGAGCCAGGGGCGGAGCCAGCAGAGACATGCTGAGGCATGCATAGGTACAACAGTGTGCAACAACAACAACAACAGTGAACAACAATAACAGTGGTTTACCACATTCACCCCTTGTTTAAAATTGAGTCCGGCGGGGTGAAGTGTACTAAAGGTTCGTGTAAGTAAGTCTATCAGGTGGCCTTGTATGCCGTCCTGATCGTTGTGGTTGCGGCGGTGATGGTGCAGCATCCAACGTTGAATCTGGCATCTCATTGAGTGGTTGGGTGGTCAATGACGGGTCCTGGGGCTGTGGCATGCCGTCTAGCGGGGTTGGGTTGTGGGTAGTGGTGGATGGCAATGGTAGTGTTTCAGGGGCACCCGAAGGTGCGAGATCTCATGTGGGGGCTGTGTCCTCCCGCCCGTCCGGGTACGCTACGTAAGCGTACTGGGGGTAGGCGTGGGTAGTGGTGGGTGGCGGGGGAGGTGTTTCGGGAGCACCCGAAGGTGCGAGGTCTCGTATGGAGACTGTGTCCTCCCGCCCGTCCGGGTACACCACGTAAGCATACTGAGGGTTGGCATGGAGGAGGCTCACCCTCTAGACCAGGGGGTCCGTCTTATGGGACCTCACGTGCTTCTGCAGTAGGACGGGTCCTGGAGAAGTCAGCCATGTCGGTAACGAGATCCCCGATGTGGACTTCCTGGGGAAGGAGAACATTCTCTCGTGAGGGGTAGCATTGGTGGCTGTACAGAGCAGTGACCGAATGGAATGGAGCGCCGCAGGGAGGACTTTCTGCCAGCGAGAGGTCGGAAGGCCCTTAGATTTCAAGTTTAAAAGGACTGCCTTCCAGACCGTCGCATTCTCTCTTTCCACCTGGCCATTCCCCCGGGGGTTGTAGCTGGTGGTCCTGCTTGTAGCAATACTTCTCGCGAGCAGGTACTGCCGAAGTTCGTCGCTCATAAAGGATGAGCCCCTGTCGCTATGAATATAGCTAGGGAAACCGAACAAGGCGAAGAGGTCATTCAGACATTTAATGACCGTGGTACTGGTCATGTCTGAGCAAGGGATGGCAAACGGGAAATGGGAGTACTCGTCAATTATGTTGAGGAAGTACACATTGTGGTCGGAGGAGGGGAGGGGCCCTTTAAAATCGACGCTCAGCCGTTCAAAGGGGCGCGTGGCTTTGATCAGGCTTGCTCTGTCTGGCCTATAAAAATGCGGTTTGCACTCGGCACAGATTTGGCAGTTCCTGGTCATGGTCCTGACCTCCTCGATGGAGTAGGGCAGGTTACGGGATTTGATGAAGTGAATAAACCTGGTGACCCCGGGTGGCAGAGGTCATTGTGGAGGGTCTTCAGTCTATCAACCTGCGCGTTGGCGCATGTACCACGTGATAGGGCATCTGGGGGCTCATTGAGTTTCCCGGGCCGGTACAAGATATCGTAATTGTAGGTGGAGAGTTCGATTCTCCACCTCAAGATCTTGTCGTTCTTGACTTTGCCCCTCTGCTTATTATTAAACATAAAAGCTACTGAACGCTGGTCAGTGAGCAGGGTAAATTGTTTTCCGGCCAGGTAATGCCTCCAATGTCGCACAGCTTCCACAATGGCCTGGGTCTCCTTTTCGACAGAGGAGTGTCGAATCTTGGGGCCCTGGAGGGTCCTTGAGAAAAAGGCCACGGGTCTCCCCGCCTGGTTAAGGGTTGCAGCTAGGGCAAAGTCGGATGCGTCGCTTTCAACTTGGAAAGTGATGGACTCATCCACTGCGTGAATCGTGGCCCTTGCAATATCTCTTTTTATGAGAGTGAAGGCTGCACAGGCCTCTGCTGTCAGGGGGAAGGAGGTGGACTTGATGAGGGGTCTGGCTTTGTCCGCATAGTTCGGCACCCACTGAGCATCGTACGAGAAAAACCCTAGGCATCTCTTCAGTGCTTTATGGCAGTGGGGGAGGGGGAGCTCCATAAGGGGGCGCATCCTGTCGGGGTCAGGGCCAATGACTCCGTTCTCCACTACACAGCCAAGAATGGCAAGGCGCATGGTACGAAACATACACTTGTCCTTGTTGTACGTTAGGTTCAGCCGCTGGGCCGTACGGAGGAATTTCTCTAGATTAACATCATGGTCCTGCTGGTCGTGGCCGCAGATGGTGACGTTGTCTAGATAGGGGAAAGTGGCCTGGAGCGCGTTCTGGTCAACCATCCGGTCCATCTCCCGTTGGAAGACTGAAACCCCGTTGGTGACGCCGAAGGGAACTCTGAGGAAGTGGTAGAGACGACCGTCAGCTTCAAAAGCCGTGTACTGGCGGTCCTCAGCCCTGATGGGGAGCTGGTGGTATGCCGACTTCAGATCAATCGTCGAGAACACCCGGTATTGTGCTATCTGATTGACCATGTCAGATATGCGGGGGAGTGGGTATGCATCTAGCTGGGTGTAGCGATTGATCGTCTGGCTGTAGTCAATAACTAGGCGCTGTTTTTCGCCAGTCTTCACTACCACCACTTGTGCTCGCCATGGGCTGGTGCTACTTTCAATAATCCCTTCCTTCAGGAGTCTCGCTACCTCGGATTTAATGAAGCTCCTATCCCCGGCACTGTAACGCCTGCTTTTGGTAGCGATGGGCTTACAGTCGCGGGTGAGGTTAGCGAACAAGGAGGGGGGGGGACTTTAAGGGTGGAGAGGCTGCAAATGGTGCGCGGCGGGCGATTTAAAAGCTGCTGGCTGCAGACTGTGAGTGGGGGGAGGGGTCCGTCGTACGCTAATGTGACACTCTTAAGGTGGCACTGAAAATCCAACCCCAGTAGGACGGCAGCGCAGAGATGTGGCATGACCAGAAGTTTAAAATTTTTGTATTCTGTGCCCCGTACTGAAAGGGTCACTACACAGTAGCCAACGACGTCCGCTGACTGGGTTTTGGAAGCCAAAGAGATCCGATGGCGCGTCGGCAGGACCGGGAGAGAGTAATTGCGCACCGTGTCGGGGTGGATAAAGCTCTCCGTGCTCCCGCTGTCAAAAAGGCAGGTAGTGGCGCGGCCGTTCACCGTAATGTCCATCATGGACCTGGACAGTTGATGAGGGAGAGATTGGTCCAGCGTCACGGAGGCCAGCGTATGGTCGAGCGAGTCGATGTGGTCGTCAGATGAGGCGGTGGTTGAGTCCGGGTCCCCCGTGGTTGAAGTTGGAGACGTCCAAGATGGCGGACAAAATGGCGGTGCCCATGATCCCGATCCCCACGCGGCTGGGGGAGCCCAAGATGGTGGACAAGATGGCTGCCCCCACGGTTCGCACGCGGCGCTGCTGGCGTTAGCGGTTTTACCTTTGCAGGCGCTGACATAGTGTCCTTTCTTCCCGCAGCCGGAGCAGGTAGCGTTTCTCGCCGGGTAGCGTGCTCTGGGGTGTTTTGCCTGGCCACAAAAATAGCATTTCTGTGCCTTGGACATCGCAGCAGCAGAAGGTGGCGGTCCCATGACCCAAGGTTGTGGCGTCCACGTTGCGGAGCGGTTAGGGGAGAATGCGTCCATATTCCTGTGGGCCGCGTCGAGCGAGAGGGACACTGCCTTTCTCAGGTCCATTTCTCCCTTTTCCAACAGTCTCTGCCGGGAGTAGTCGGACCTTAGACCCGCAACAAAAGCATCTCGGATCAGTCCCTCCGTGTGTGCTGCGGCTGATACTTCTTTGCAATCGCAGCCTCGGCCGAGTATCCGTAGTGCCCGTAGGAAGGCCTCCACCGATACCCCGGGCTGCTGTCTGCGGGATCTTAAGAGGTGCCTGGCATAGACCGTATTTACCGGGCGTGCGTATTGCCCTTTTAACAGATCGATAGCCGCCGCGTAGGTCGTCGCGTCCTGGAATATTGTATAAACTTGGTGGCTCACCTTTGAGGCCAGGATTTCCAGCTTGTTTTCGTCCAGGGTCACAGTTGAGGCTTGCAGATAGGCCTCGAAGCAACGCAGCCAATGCGCGAATTTGGTAGCCGAACCCGATTCTTGGGGATCTAGGTCCAGGCATGTTGGTCTGAGGGCTCGCAGCAGCTCCTGCTGCTCAGCGTTTGGTGCAGCAGCCTGCTGCTCAGCGTTTGTTGTCGACATTTTGTTTTTGCTAATAAAATTGATGCGCTATCAATTACTCATAAAAGACGGAGAGTTAGGAGAGTAACTAAAAGGCTTTTATTAGCAAAGAACAGAGCATGCCTCTCGTGGTTGACTGGGTTCCAAGAAGGCAGGGGGCTGCAGAGCAATCACCTTTATACCTGGGCCTGTGGGTGGAGCCAGGGGCGGAGCCAGCAGAGACATGCTGAGGCATGCATAGGTACAACAGTGTGCAACAACAACAACAATGGTGAACAACAATAACAGTGGTTTACCACACCGTCCGACAATGAAGCGAAGATATCCTCAATCCGCGGAAGCGGATACTGCACCGTGTGAAGCACCGGATTAACAGTGATCTTGAAATCTCCACAGATGCGAACCTTCCCTGGTTCTCCCGGCTTGTTGCTCGAAGGATGTTTCATCACGGGAACAATGGGCGTAGCCCACTCACTCCAGTCTACCTTAGACAGTACTCCTGAACGTTCTAGCGCTTCCAGCTCTGCTTCCACAGCAGGTCGTATCGCATAGGGTACCGGTCTGGCTTTGAAAAATTTTGGTTGTGCATGTTCTTCAATCTTGATGTTTGCCGTAATTCCTCTCAGTGTTCCCAATCCCTGCTGGAACACCTCTTTAGCATCATCCAATATTCTGGACAATCGTTTAGGTTTGACATCTGTTTCCCTGGCATCTACCGTTAGTGCTTTTAAGGAATGCCAGTCCATATTCATTTTTCTAATCCACTCCCATCCCAATAGTGGTGGACCTCCTTCAGGTAGCACATATAAGTCCATTCCTCGGCTTTCTTTGCCCTTGTGGACCACCTTTACCTCTATCTTTCCGATGGGGTATACTCTTTGCCCCGTGTATGTTTTCAATACAATCTCTGTATCCCATAGGGGAATATGTTGGAATAACCCTTTGTAATCTTTCCTATTCATGACCGTCAATGCCGATCCAGTGTCCAATTCCATCTTCACTTGGACTCCTGCTATCTGAAGTGTGACCCAAATTGTCTGGAGGTCTGCTTCCTTACCAACGTTGTGTACTGTTAAGCTACCCAGTTCATTACTGCTGGCGTCTGAATCTGACTTCTGTTCGTTCGAACTGTTCTCTGTCACCTTGTGTACCTTTCTGTACTTTCCCTGCGGTGACTTTTTGTTGCTGGTCTTCTCTCCTGACCGGCATACTTTAGCTATGTGACCAAGCCTGCCACATTTTCTGCATTCCTTATTTTTGAACCAGCACTGGTTCTGATCGTGCGTTGTCTTTCCACAACGATAACATTTTACTGTACCCAAGACCATTTGATTTGTGCTGAGTTCCGGTGACCGTAGCTGCATTACCGCTGTGCCTCTCGCTGCGGCTTCGTGCGATGCTGCCATAGCGACAGCTTTATCAAGCGTCAGCTCATTCTCCTCAAGCAGTCGCTTTTGTGTCTCTTCTTTTAACAATCCACACACAAATTTATCTCTTAGCGCATCTGTTAGTCCTGTTCCAAACTGACAGTACTTTGCTAGCTTACGCAATTCAATTAAAAATTCAGCATTGCTTTCATCTTTCAGCTGCTTTCTGCTGTAAAATTTAAATCGTTCCGCTACCATCAGCGGCGTGGGGCTTAAATGATTTTTCAGGACGGTAACAATATCCGCGAAAGTCTTATCCGCCGGTTTCTCTGGTGATAGAAGGTGTTTCAATTGCCCGTATGTCTTCGCACCCATTAAGTTTAATAAGGTTAGTGCTTTCTACCCATCTGGTATCTTATTTGCTCTACAATAAACTTCTATGCGTTCTACATACGTGGTCCAATCTTCGATGTCGCTATCAAAAGTATTAATGTTCCCATGTTTAGGCATCTTTGCAATTTTTTTTTTCCAAAATGGCGGCTTCCCGCGCTTGGCTGTCTTTCCCGCGCTCGTCTTCTTCACCCGCTGGCTGCAATGGCGATTGCTGTGCTGCTGCCGGTCTCACCTCCCCAGTGGTTAACAACTCCCCCGACGCTGCTTCTACTCCACCGCGGTTCCCGTGGGCATTCGCGCTTCCCTGCCGTCGCGCCTCGCAGCCCTTCTTGCAGCACGGTTATGTGCACCCGCTGCGTTCGAATTCACCGCGGCTCTCGCGCCTTCAGCTGCCCCAGTCGCTGCGCCTTTCGGCCCGAATGCGGCCCGGCCCTTTTCACCGGCCGCGGTCGATTTCACCGCCCTCTTTCCTCCGTCTTCCCTCCCCTTCGCTACAGCCAACGCGGCCGACTTTCGCTGATTGGCTTACCCACCACCGTGGTAGAAGGAAGATAGCTGTCTGCCGCTGATGGGGGCTTCAATTTCAGAATTTCTCTTCTTCACTCCGGGTCCTCGATGCCTCCCGCGCGACGTGCTGTTCAGCAGGATGATGAGGGTGGATGCCTCTTCTCGACGCCCGTTCTGAGGACGAAGCTGCCGTGGATGTAAACTGCCGCAGGGTAAGATCGGACTCGTCGCCACTGTTAAGTCTGTGTGTTCCAGTTATATTTAAGGTCAATTACTGACACAGACTACAAGAATAACTTTTCAATAGGTCTTTACTATTCGGAGGTTAGGGCTGTACTACCCAGCAAATTAGTACACAGCACTTATATACCGGTGTGGTTCTGTGAAGGTGGAACAAGTTACATACACCACATATCCGTCAAGTTCTCTTGCCGGACTAGGCCATCCATTGCGCGTTGGAAGACAGCCACCCCATTGATGACCCCAAATGGAAGGCGACGAAACTGATAAAGCCGACCATTGACCTCAAAGGCCGTATACTTTTTGTCAGAGTCTTTCAGCGGTACCTGATGGTATGCGCTCTTTAAATCGAAGGTTGAAAATACCTTGTATTTGGCAAGGTTGTTGCCCATGTCATCTATGCATGGTAGCGGGTAGGTATCCAGATCGGTATATTGATTAATAGTCTGCGAATAATCAATACACAGACGTTTCTTATGTTGTTTTAAAGGGATTTTCATGACGACGACTTGAGCCCGCCAGGGAGATGAACACGGCTCGATAATACCGTCAGCTAAAAGGCGAGAGATTTCTGCCTCGATAAATGCTCGGTCGTCTTGGCTAAAGCGCCGCGATTTGGTGGCTATGGGTTTACAGCGGGGGGAGAGATTGGCAAACAGGGAGGGCTCACTGAGTAAGGCCACCAAGAGCACACAAAACAGCACCTTAGAAATGGTAAGCTCCGGCTTTGACCCTCCAAACTCAAAAGTGAGCCTTTTGTGCTGTTTCTGGAAGTCCTGTCCCAGAAGCACATCGCTGCATAAGTTTTCGAGTACTCCGAGCCAGGTGGAGAGATAAGTGCGGCCATTGAGGATGAGGTTGACAAGACAGAAGCCAGAAGAATTGGTGGTCAGAGTCATCAGAGCCATTGCAATCTCCCTGTCCGAGGGATAAATGCGCAGTTTTAACCTGCTGACAGCCCGCTTACTAATGAAGCTGTCAGAGCTGCAGGAGTCGATTAGCGCGCTTAGTGTGTGCCCATTTACTGAAACCTTCGTGGCTGCATGGGACAAACTTTGGGGAAAAACAGCTGTGATGGGAGGAGGGGCAATTTTTCCTTCGGAAGCTGTAGCCTTAGCAGTGGTTCTTGGGGGAAGAGCAGCTCCATAGATAGCAGCTGTGGAGCTAACAGGAGCTCTCGACCGGTATACTTTAGAGGAGCGGCCTTTCTTGTTAGCAGAGGCCCGTAACTGGCATACCTTGGAAAAGTGTCCTTTCTTGCTGCAATGATTGCAGGTCGCATTACGAGCCGGGCAAAATTTTCTGTAATGGAGCGTACTTCCACAAAAGAAACACTTTCTTCCTGATTGCCAGGATGTTGCTAGGGCGGGGTCGTCATCAGCGAAGGCCTCTAGGGTAGGGCCGTCGCCCGTTAGAGTAGAGTCATCATCAGCGGGGGCATCCGCCCGAGACCTATTGAAAGACTCATTAAAGGTGATAGCCGCCGCCTGTGCACGTGGTGGGAGATAAGTGTTTGCATTCTTCTTGGCCAAGTCCAGGGAACACGCCTGGTCATAAGCAGCCCATAAATTGAGGGTTTTATTTTCCAGCAGGTGCTGACATATAAAAGGGGACGCAATCCCATTGATAAAGGAATCGCGGATTAGTTCCTCTTGATACTGTTCAGCTGTAACCACTTTAAGGTTACAATCTTTGCTGAGCCTGCGAAGTTTCTGGAGGAATTCATCGAGTGACTCCCCAGGCTGCTGCCGAGTTGTGGCCAGTAGGTGTCGAGCAAAGATTTCATTCGGGGACTTGACATATAGCTGCTGTAAAATTTGGATAGCAGCGTCGTAGTCTATACAGTCCTCAATATAATCATACACATGCGGGGATACGTAGTTAATAAGCATTGATAACTTATTAGGGGCATCCGCCCCACATTCTTCAAGAAAGTTGCTAAAGGTACGAAACCAATGCTTCCATACCTTCGCTGCCGCAGGTGCATTCGGGTCCAGGTCGAGACGAGTGGGTCTAAGGAGTTTTTCCATGATGGATCAGTTTCTTGTCCAAGTTCCTTTCTGCGGTTCGAGTTGCAGTTGGTTGTTCTGAATCACCCAAAGCGTGGAGACGATAACAAGTCGATTAAATTGACGTAATAAGGACTCACTACACACTTGGTTGAACATAAAGCAAGGCTTTAATCGACTTGTAACAAAACATGGAGGTCTAGTTAGTAGTCACTAGCTTCCTGTTTCCAGATTGTCTCTGGCCAAGTTGGGCCCACGCCCGAGTATTTATACTCCTCGGACGGCGCCCTCAGCTGGCCGTCCAGTAGTACTTCCTGAGTTACTTCTTGTAGAAGTTGCAATTTATGACAAGCAGTGCTGGAAAACAACTTACTTGCAGGATTTGACCATTCTTGCTTCCCTTTAGCTGCCGAGTTTCCCGAGCCCTTGGAAACCCGGCCCAAAGCCATTAATTTGAAATGATTGCCAAAGTCTGAGGAACGCAGCTTCATTAACATATTTAAATTACTGACCCACCTCTCCAGAGTGGGTTACTCAGCCGAGCCCAAACCCGCCATGGTTAAACCGGAAGTAGGTACGTTCATAATGGTCAGATTTCACATTTTTACCAATTTAACTCCCCCCGACCCTTCCCTACCCACCATGGAGGGTTAAAATTACTGCCAATGTGGATGTTTCAACTGGTACAAGCATGCCACAAAAATATACAAATGAACATCGAGCCTGGAGAAGAGTAGAGCACTATGATGATATGATAATGGCTGCCAATGTGAAAATTAGGGTATAGATTTCTGCCTGCCTCACTGTAGATAGAAAGCACAAAGGAGGCACAAACTGTATGCTAGGCTCCTTAGGCCCCCGACTTTCATTTAAATGAGATACCAGTGCTGGAATGTGGCTGGGGTGCCCCAACACCACCCATGCAATGGCCATCCAACAACTTTCCTCTGGCAATTAATGCCTGAAAATTAGGGCTTGGCTCTCCTGGTGAATGATGAAAGACACACTTGGAGTGCAGTAAATTATATCAGTTAGCTGCTTTTGTATAATGGCACAGAGGTTAGCTCTTACAAGCACCAACACATGGGGTGGGGGGGGCGGGAAATTGGTCTTTGGCAATAGCCTGAAACAGGTGATCACAAATGGGCAGCCCATTTTACACAGTGCTTACATTTCTTTTCCATTGACTTTGAAAACCAATTTCACTCCATGGAATGCCTGAACAACGCCAGCAGCAGTGGCGCTGTGTGGGAGACATTATCAGCCTCTTTCTGTGAAAGAAATTCCCAGAAATGAAAATCTGCACCTAGAAAGCTAAACAGTCAGCACTGACAACAACGTTCATTTATTTATACAGCATTTTTAACATAGAAGACATTTCAAGGCACTTCAGAGGAGTCAAGGAGATGGCATAAAAGCTTTGCAAGAGGGCCATAAAAGATACACCTATTGAAGTTCAGAGATGTATTTTGAGAAGATTTTTAAGGATGGGGACGGAGATATCGAGGCAGATGTTTTTGAAGAGGGAGGTCCAATGTGTCGGGCTGATGTAGCTAAAGGCTGTTCCATTAAAGGTGGAGCACAGAGGCCTGTGTCAGAGGACCAGAGAATGTGGGAGGGTTGGAGAAGGTCGCAGAGGTGCTGAGGGTAAACAAAACCATGGAGGTATTTGTAGACAGGGACATGGAGTTTAAATTTGTTTGATTGGAAGATGGGGGCAACAATGTAGATCACCAAAGATGAGGGTGATGAATGAAGGGGGCTTTTGCATGAGAGGGTATTTTTGGGCAATTTGAAGCCTATGGAAGCTGGAGGGTGTGAGACCAACAAGGAAGGTGTTGGTGAAGTAGAATCTAGAGGTAACAAAGATATGGATAAGGGTTTTGATGGAAGTGAGGGTAAAGTAAAGGTAGCGTCGAGCAATGTTGCAGTCTTGGTAGCAGATAGGATATGGAGTTCGAAGCTCAGCTTTGGGTCAAACAGATCATGAGGTTGTTTGTGTTCTATGGATGATGTCACCAAGGGCCAGTACTTAAATGATAAAGTGGAAAGAGCCAAGAATTGATGCTTGGGGAATTCCAGAGGTGACTGTGCCAGGTTATGGAGGAGAAGGCATTGCTGGAGATAAGCGGACTATGCTAGGACAGGCAGGAGTAGAACAATGTAGGTTTGGTCTCACTGAGGTAGTCCAAGGAAGAGAGGCAGTGGAGAACGATGGAATGAACAAGCACGTTGACTCTGGCACACACCTGTATAAACCTTTTCTTGTGGTTGCACACCAGCTGAACATTGATCAAATGGAATCTCTTGCAGTTTACGAATACTCCTGGTTGATCTGGGGGTGCGCGGATTGCCACATTTGTGCAGCCGATGACCCCCTGTACCTGTGGGAAGCCAGCCAGAGACGTGAATCTGAATGACCGCTCTTTCTGGCTATTGTCATCACAGAGGAAGTTTACATATCTCCCAACCCTGGCAAACAATCCATCAGTCGCCTGTCTTATGTATTTATGTGCAACTGACTGCGAGATCCTCGATATGTCACTGGTACCGCCCTGGAAGGAACCAGAGGCAATTAAGTTGAGGGTGGTGATGACTTTCACAGCCACTGGTAATGCATGGCCACCAGGTCCAGCAGATCTTCTAGGAGGCTGCAGATGTCTGTGACCACCTGATGTGACAATCTCAGCCTTCGGAAGCACTGCTCTTCCGAAAGGTCAAGGGAGCTGAGCCTCTGTAGACCCTGTTAGGTGGGTAGTGACTCCTGTGAACTCAACCCCTCTGTTGCTCCCCTCTCTGTTGTCCACTTGCAGCTCCCTCCACCGCACACCCTCACTGCTGCTGTGGATGCTGATTGTCTTCCTCATCTGAAGTCCAATCTAAAGCAGCCATGATGCCACCCATCCTGATGTTCTCTGTGTGAACACCTCCAAACTGTACATCTCACAACAAGTACTCTCACCAATCCATTTCCCAGAGTGAACTGAGAAAGCAGCTCTGAGCATTGAGCCTTTAATCATATCGGGACTCCTGACCTTTAACCATCCCCATGAAGTGCCGCTCCATCTTGCCTCTGTTTCACTGACAAGTGCCCCGAACCCCGCAGGAGGCGTTCATTTCAAATTGTTGCCAAAATCTCATGAAAGCAGCCTCATTTAAATATTATAATTCGGGACCCGCCTCTCCAGAGCTGGATACTTGGAAGCCCTGAAACCCGCCACAGTTAAAATGTAAACAGGCGCATACATGGCCGGTGAGGATCGGGTTTCCCAAATTTGATGATATAACCCCCCCTCATCCCCCGACCCACTCCTGCCTGTCGTGGAGGGGTTAATATTGACCCCTATGAGTCTGTGAGAAAGGTTGGGGAAGCCTGGGCTAACAGTGGCAGGCTTGGATGTTCCAGTACCAGAGCAGAGCTTCGAGTGGTTCAGTAGAGCTGAAGATTCCCTGGGGAAGTGGAGCCCACAGGATCAAGTGGGTGCAGAGTCCTGGTGATGGAAGCAGTATCCAGGTAGAGGACAGAGCTGCAGGGTTGGGAAATGTGGTCAGGAGCAGGCAGCTTTAATTCACAGCACAGAGTCACAGTTGAGAGGGGCCCACAAGATCAGGTGGGAGCGCAATCCAGTGGTGAATGCAGAATGCAGGTGAAAAAAAGAGAAACCGGGTGGGGGATGGAAAATGTCTGGCTTTCCAACATGCTGCAAGTTTCCTATCGTATATACTAATGGGAAGGGACATGTTCCAATTGTCTGTCTCCTAACATTAGCATTAAATTGACGAGCAAGCAAAATTGTGTGCATGAAGAAAATCTATAATTATTTTTGAAGAGTGCAATAATATTTCCAGCTAAACACTGCGTGCTGGGAGCACTGAAATAGAAAATGTTCCCTTGTATGGCTAAAAATACGCATGGTGTTTCTTATTACAACATTTACCATGAACTGCTTGCCAAACTTTGGGAGGCAACAGCATTTGAATAATACTCCATAGGTTCATATTCTGAATAAAGTCGAAGATCAGCCATGGTGATTCTGGATACTGAGCCCACAACTTTCATAGACTGGCCTTCAGAGCACTGAAAGGCGACAGCTGTGAGCAGGAGGGTTTTTGATTTGTGACTAGTGTGATGAGCAAATTAACGTTCGAGCCAACTTGGGCTGCCAACTGCACGCTGCCAAATTGTATTGCGATCCAATATTGTCATGCTACTTTGCATCTGGATGATATTAGGTGGCAGTTTCATTGGTATTTTAAATGCTGCAATGCCTTTGGAATATGCTTCCACTGTGACTGATGTATTCCTGTCTCGGTTTTTCTGGAGTCTCTGGTTTGCATGGTACTTTTCAAAGATGCTCCCCTGGCAGATGCTGCACCAAGAATGAAGTCACGTAGGTCAACAGTACAGCATATGAATTGAACCCAAGATCCTTTATTTTCAGGCATTTTGGTGTGCTGTTCTTTGTCAGATATTTTGTTGCCATATTTACATTCCTCCTCTGAAAGAATGGGGCCTTGAATTAAGGCTGTGGATGTGAAAGCATCATCTATTAAAAAAACGAAGAATACTTTTGTGAATTGGCTTTGGACTATCCCGGAACTATTAGATTAAAAAAAAACTTTTCCAAAAGAAATAGTTGTGGACAAAGAGCATTATGCATTACATTTGCAAGATTTTATTAAATATTATCAGCAAGAATATTATAGAATAAGTGATGGAAATAGCTATAAATATACTTTTATGATGCCTTTTAAAATTGGAAATATAATTTGCCAGATCTGCAGAATCAGAAAGGCAATGTTCTGTCTATTGCCCAGACTGTGAAGCATTGGCAGTATTGATTTCTGCCCATGTTACCTTTCTTGGGAATCAATCTGGTTTCTTTATCTGTCAATGCTCTGTTGCTATTATGTGCCACTTTAAACCTAACAACATATTTCAATCTATTGATTCATTCACAGTTGTAATGTGGCTTCAGGTCAAGCATGGGCAAGGAAACCTTCTGCTGATTACCACCTACCGCCCTCCCTCAGCTGATGAATCAGTACTCCGTCATGTTGAACACCACTTGGAAGAAGCACTGAGCGTAGCAACAGCATAGAATATACTCTGGGTGGGGGACTTCAATGTGCATCACCAAGAGTGGTTTGGTAGCACCACTGCTGACCGAGCTGGCCGAATCCTGAAGGACATAACTGCCAGCCTGTGGTGAGAGAACCAACATGAGGGAAAAACCTACTTGACCTCGTCCTCACCAATCTACCTGTCGCAGATGCATCTGTCCATGACTGTATTGGTAGCAGTGACCACCGCACAGTCATTGTGGAGACAAAGTCCTGTCTTCACACTGAGGGCACCCTCCATCGTGTTGTGTGGCACTACCACCATGCTAAATGGGATAGATTCACAACAGATCTAGCAGCTCAAAACTGGGCATCAATGAGGCGCTGGGGGCCATCAGCAGCAGCAGAATTGTATGTCACCACAATCTGTAACCTCATGGCCCGGCATATCCCTCGCTCTACCATTACTATCAAGCCAGGGGACCAACCCTGGTTCAATAAGGAGTGTAGAAGAGCATGCCAGGAGCAGCATCAGGCGTACCTAAAAATGAGGTGCCAAGCTGGGGAAGCTGGAACACAGGACTACATGCATGCTAAAAAGTGGAAGCAGCATGCTATAGACAGAGCTAAGCGATCCCACAATCAACGGATCAGAGCAAAGCTCTGCAGTCCTGCCACATCCAGTCGTGAATGGTGGTGGACAATTAAACAACTAACTGGAGGAGGAGGCTCCATGAATATCCCCATCCTCAATGATGGTGGAGCCCAGCATGTGCATGCAAAAGACAAGGTTGAAGCGTTTGCAACCATCTTCAGCCAGAAGTGCTGAGTGGGTGATCCATATCAGCCTCCTCCTGAGGTCCCCACCATCACAGTAGCCAGTCTTCAGCCAATTCGATTCACCCCACGTGATATCAAGAAATGGTTGAGCGCACTGGATACAGCAAAGACTATGAGCCCTGACAACATCCCAGCTATCGTGCTGAAGACTTGTGCTCCAGAACTAGCCAAGCTGTTCCAGTACAGCTACAGCACTGGCGTCTATCCGACAATGTGGAAAACTACCCAGGTGTGTCCTGTCCACACAAAGCAGGACAAATCCAATCCGGCCAATTACCGCCCCATCATTCTACTCTCAATCATCAGCAAAGTGATGAAAGGTGTCAGCGACAGTGCTATCAAGTGGCACTTACTCACCAATAACCTGCTCACTGATGCCCAGTTTGGGTTCCGCCAAGACCACTCTGCTCCCGACCTCATTACACCTTGGTCCAAACCTGGACAAAGGAGCTGAATTCCAGAGGTGAGGTGAGAGTGGCTGCCCTTGAGATCAAGGCAGCATTTGACTGAGTGTGGCATGAAGGCACCCGAGTTAAATTTTAGTCAATGGGAATCAGGGGGAAAATTCTCCACTGGCTGGAGTCATACCTAGCACAAAGGAAGATGGTTGTGGTGATTGAAGGTCAATCATCACAGCCCCAGGACATCACTGCAGGAGTTTCTCAGGGCAGTGTCCTAGGCCCAACCATCTTCAGCTGCTTCATCAATGACCTTCCCTCCAACATAAGGTCAGAAATGGGGATGTTCGCTGATGACTGCACAGTGTTCAGTTCCATCCACAACTTCTCAGATAATGAAGGAGTCCATGCCCACATGCAACAAGACCTGGACGATATTCAGGCTTGGGCTGATAAGTGGCAGGTAACATTCGTGCCACGTAAGTGCCAGGCAATGACTATCTCCAACAAACGAGAGTCTAACCACTGCCCCTTGATATTCAATGACATTACCATCGCCGAATCCCTCACCATCAACATCCTGGGGGTCATCATTGACCAGAAACTTAACTGGATCAGCTTCATAAATACTGTGGCAACAAGAGTATGTCAGAGGCTAGGTATTCTGCGGCGAGTGTCTCACCTCCTGACACCACAAAGCCTTTCCACCACCTACAAGGCACAAGTAAGGAGTGTGATGGAATACTCTCCGCTTGCCTGGATGAGTACAGCTCCAACAACACTCAAGAAGCTCAGCACCGTACAGGACATAGCAGCCCGCTTGATTGGTGCCCCATCTGCCACCTTAAACATTTACTCCCTCCACCACCGGCGTACCATGGCTGCAGTGTATGCCATCTACAAGATGCACTGCAGCAACTCACCAAGGCTTCTTCGGCAGCGCCTCCCAAACCCGCGGCCTCTTCCACCTAGAAGGACAAGGGCAGCAGGCGCATGGGAACAGTTTCCCTTCAAGTCACACACTATCCTGTAAGGCTCGCAAAATTCTACAGACTCCCTCAAACCAAGAAAAGAAGAGATTTTGGACTGTTTGAAAGAACATTGGGCCAAAAAGGGCTTAAACTCAAAATCCCAGGAGATTTGGCTATTTTAAAAGGCATTTCAAGGCCTGTGGAAAAGCTAAACAAAGGAACTGGGTTGGGCACTGTGGGGCAGACAGTTTGAGTATTGGAAAAGGCCAGATTGTGTGAGAATGTTCTTGGCCATTCCAGTCATTCTACATAAAGACAATCGGCCCATGGAAGGACAGTTCCTGCCAAAACCTACAGGGCCATCAAGAACATGAATAATACAATACATGCCACTAATCAACAAAAGAGCCCCTGGCCCCAGCAGGAGAAGACAATCAAACAACAGTTTAAACCACTCAGAAAGATTTCCAAAACCGCTTTGCACACTTAAACTGATATCGAAGCAATCCTGAAACCAGTTAAAAGTCAATTAAAAATAGATGGGACCAGCTCCGAAACTTGATAAGAATTTTAAAACTATTAAAATTAACGAGCCCGCCAAAATTAACAATGGGCCAGAGGAGATTTGGCGGTCAGATAAGCCAGGCCTCAAAGCAGTATAATTGAGGCCTGCTTTTTCAGTACAACACACAGTTCAGTTGAGAAGTGAAGTTCGGCTGAGAAAGGTTCACGTTCAGTACAAGAGAGCAGTTAGAAAGTATGGTTCAGAAAGCGTACTACTCATCATCATCATCATCACCACACACAGTCGGAGGATCAGAGACTTGAGGAAAAAAGAACAAAATGAAAGGAAAAAGGAATCGCGGTGACCAAAGGCCTCAAGAAACCAACAACTAACAATATTACCACCAACCAGGTAATATTGGGCCACCGCGACCAACAAGTAACCAACCAACAAGAAGTCAAAAATTTGCAAGTTTGTTTCCACTCTACAAGCTAGCCTGACTTACCTCTGGGTAAGATTTAACACAAAAGACTCTAAAAACTATACCTAACCAAAGGAAACTGGGTACTTACCCGATAAATCCAACTACGCACCCGACCTCATCAGCGGACTCGCGAAGACTGAAAACCCAACGCAGGTGCAGTCTTCCACCACGTCCGGGGTACGGCAGGCCCCAACTGCCACAACTAAAGACAACCCCGAAATCGCGAACCTCTACAACTGTCAAGAAAGTCGTTTGGTGAGCATTTCCTGGTCCTCTGGAATTCAACCTAGCTAGTGTAGTGGGGTTGGGAGGGGTAAGGTATTTTGTCTATTCTCAATCTCCCTTGCATATTCCGAAGTGTTCCCCCCCCCCCTTTTAGAGTATAAGATTTATTGTATTGTATATTTTCCTGTCTCAAAATAAAATCTAAATTCTTTTCACCAACTCAGGTGTCTGTTGCAATTTCATTACAACCCCCAAATAAGTCCAAAGTCTAGAACCAAGGGAGTGGGAGCGATTCAACCCACTCAAGGAGTCAGAGGCAAAGCTGACCACACACACCACCCCTTACATACTGACTTAGAAGTATATCGCTGATCCTTCATCGTCGCTGGATCAAAGTCCTGGAACTCCCTACCTAACAGCACTGTGGGAGTACCTTCACCACACGGACTGCAGCGGTTCAAGAAGTAGGCTCACCACCACCTTCTCAAAGGCAGTTAGGAATGCGCAATAAATGCTGGCCTTGCCAGTGATGCCCACATCCCATAAACAAATTTTTAAAAAATATATGTGGGTAGAACAAATGAAGGACACAGGCACAAGTTGCTAGTTCATGTGCTTGCTTTACCAGGCCAGAGCAAACTGAGCATGTTCATACTAAACCATGTGACAAACCATGTAATAATACATTGCACTGCTTTCTCCTTAAAAAAATGTACATATTCCCCTATCAAATGCAACACAACTATGGTTCCACCTTTCCCAGCATTACATGTACCACATATCAAAACTGCTGACTTTTTATCTTTTAAATCAACTACAAATGCTACAAATGAATTACAAATCCAGTTTAATAACAGGTTTGCGGGCCTCCCTGATCTCCATACAAAAGGTTTTGTTGTTGAACCAAATTTTGGGCTGTATTGTTCTGGTTCCGAACTCAAAGGAGTGTAACGATCAATAACATGTCATTCTATAGTGGACACTAGGTGGAGCCGTAGAGCTGTATATAGCTGTATGTATAAGACTACACTACCCAGCTGTATATATATTAAGACTACATTACCCATGAGGCACTAGGCTACCCACAAGGCAACAGCCAAGATGGCAGCCTGCACACAGGAGCAAACATGCTGCATCTCTACAGATACTGTACCTAGAGAACGTGTACTGAATAAATGACTAGCTAGAAGCTAGCTGTGTTCATAATAAGAATGTCTAGTTATTAATGAACATAACATGGTACCAGGATGGTGAAGATCTGCTGAAAATTGTGAAAAGCGACATGGAGAATTTGAAGCCACCAGAGCGTTTGAATCTCACAGAAAAAATCGACTACAATTGGCAGGCTTTTAAACAGCAATTCGAACTCTACATTGCAGCCATCGGATTCGGTACGAAGCCAGACACAAGGAAGATAGCATTGCTGCTTACGGTTGCAGGCCCACAGGCGATAGAGGTATTTAATACATTTGTATTTAATCCAGCGGAGAACAGAGAAAAATTAGAAGATGTGCTAAAAAAATTTGATGCACATTGCTCTCCCAAAAAGAATGAGACGTATGAAAGATACATCTTCCGTTCTCGGACACAGCAACAAAATGAGACTTTTGATAGCTTTATAACTGATCTGAAACTGAAAGCACAGACATGTAATTTCTCTGAGCTGAAATCATCCATGATTCGTGACCAGATTGTGTTTGATATTCATGATAAAAAAGTCAGGGAACGTCTGTTGAGAGAAACCGAACTAAATTTGGAAAATGCAGTGAAAATATGCCAAGCCAGCGAGCTAGCTCGAAAGCACGCAAAGACTTTCAGTGAAATCAATAATGATGCGATTGTAATGAGTGAAAATGCTGCTGTCGGTGCTGTGTCCTACAAGGGGAAGAAACATGGGCAGAACAGAAATGAAAAGCAATCGGAGGATGACATTTTTAATTGTAAACGCTGTGATTACAAACACCAGTTAAGACAATGCCCAGCGTTTGGAAAAATGTGCACAAAGTGTAATGGAAAGAATCACTTTGCCAAACAATGCTTTTCAAAAGTAAAAACAACGAAAGGGCAACAAGTTAATGTGATTGAGGACACTGATTTAAGTGAGACATTTTTTGTAGGAATGGTGTCATGTGATGATATCAAAAAAGATACAGAAAATGTGCAGCCCTCAGAAATGGACAATGCTGAACATAAAGTCAATGCAGTAAAAGTGGACAAATAGATGATCCCACTGCAGATAAATGGAGCATTAGTTACATTGAAACTGGGCACTGGGGCAAAAGCAAACTTAATCAGTATGAGTGACATAAAAAATATGAAAGAAAGCCCAAAATACAGAAAAAGTCAGGCCAAAGGGTATCCATGTCTTCAAAAAGCCTAGTTTCTCCAAGAAGAAAGAAAAAGACTTTAAGGTCAAAGAGAAGCCAAAGGAAGAAAAACACAAGGAGAAAAAGTCCAAAGATATAACCGCAGCAGATGTTGTTAAGCAGTGGCAAGAGAAAAAGAAAAAGAAGAAGCCTGCACCAGAGCAGGAAGCAGTTCCGGTGGATACTCCTTCTTCCCTCAGGCCAATCTTTGGTGTTCCATTAGCCGAGGCTGCTGAGACGACTATGCTGTATGATGGGATCCAGCTGCCAGCAGTTTTTCAAGAGTGCATTGACTACATTGAGAGTTATGGCATGAAGAGTGAAGGAAACACTGAAACCCTCTCCAAGCAAAGATCGCAAGGAGACCTCGATCTATACAAGAGCAGATTGATGACAATGCCGCAACTGCATCTTGTCATTCACCGCCAGAACAATCTCATGAAGACACATCAGACTTACCCGTGTTGAGAAGATCCACACGTGAAGTAAAAGAGCCTGATAGACTTAATCTTTGAGTACAATGTAAAGCTTTGAAAATGTGTTGACTGTTTTGAAAATGTTTATGTTTATAGAGCACTAACAAAAGTGTTACTGATATTATCTTTATTGTTTTCTTGAAAGTTGATTGATATTGATTTTGTTAAACCTCAAAGAAAGGGGGATGTAATGATCAATAACATGTCATTCTATAGTGGACACTAGGTGGAGCCATAGAGCTGTATATAGCTGTATGTATAAGACTACTCTACCCAGCTGTATATATATTAAGACTACATTACCCATGAGGCACTAGGCTACCCACAAGGCAACAGTCAAGATGGCAGCCTGCACACAGGAGCACACATGCTGCATCTCTACAGATACTGTACTTAGAGAACGTGTACTGAATAAATGACTAGCTAGAAGCTAGCTGTGTTCATAATAAGAATGTCTAGTTATTAATGAACATAATGCTTGCATTACCAGGCCAGAGCAAACTGAGCATGTTCATACTAAACCATATGACAAACCATGTAATAATACATTGCACTGCTTTCTCCTTAAAAAAATGTACATATTCCCCTCTCAAATGCAACAAAACTATGGTTCCACCTTTCCCAGCATTACATGTACCACATATCAAAACTGCTGACATTTTATCTTTTAAATCAACTACAAATGCGACAAATGAATTACAAATCCAGTTTAATAACAGGTTTGCGGGCCTCCCTGATCTCCATACAAAAGGTTTTGTTGTTGAACCAAATTTTGGGCTGTATTGTTCTGGTTCCGAACTCAAAGAAGTAGGTACCACCACTCTGTTTCTCCATTTGATACAACCTTGCTCACAAGACAACTCAGTATGATGGTTATGGAATGGTTTCAATTCTGTGTCCATATACTGATCAGACCATCCATTCAAGGTGTTTTCATACATTCTTTTCAGTACTGAGTCCTTTTGCAATCTGCAATCTCAGTTGCATTCATGGGAAAGTTTTTGTCAACTGCAACAAGCATGAAACTCTCACCTTCACTCCCAACACAAGTCCTCATGTGGCAACCTGGACAAGGCATCTGTGATTGCATTTTGCTTTGAAGTGCGATATTCAATTGTGTAGTCATATTGTGACAACAGCACTGCCCAACGTTGCATTCTTGATGTGGCCATTGCAGGGATGGCAGATTTGGTCCCCAGTATTGCTAGGAGCGGTTTGTGATCAATTATCAGGGTAAACTTTCTGCTGATCAGGAACTGTTGGAATTTCTTGATTCCAAACAATATGGCGAGTGCTTCCTTTTCAATTTGCACGTAGTTTCTTTCGCTTTTGTGAGGATTCGCGATGCGAATGTGATTGGTTTCTCTTGGCCATCATCCATTATGTAGCTTGACAGCTCCCACACCATAGTGAGAAGCATCGCACGCCAACTTAAGCTCACGCTCTGTGTTGTTGTGCACAAGTAGAGCGTCGCTAGAGAGACTTCTCTTACAAGCATCGTAAGCTTCCCGTTGCGCTTTTTTCCACTTCCTCTGGGCAACCTTCTTGAGGAGCTCTTGCAATGGGGCTAACATGGTCGCTAACTCAGATAAGAAACATATGTAGTACTGGACCATTCCAAGGAAAGATCTTAACTCAGACACGTTCTGTGGCTTTGGAGCATTGGTAACAGCATCAACCATTTCCTTCACTGGTTGCAAGCCATTTGCATCAACTTTCAGAGCAAGGTACACAACCTCGGCCTGCACAAAAGCACATTTGCTCCTTTTCAATTTGACATTGTGGGAAATCAACCTTAAGCACTACATCTAACACATCAAGATTTTCTTCCTCGCTGCTTGTTGCGATCAGCAAATCGTCTTGATTGCATAAGCAATTTGGAACTCCTTGAAAAATCTTATCCATCGTAGCCTGGAAGATTTTGGGGGAGAACTTTACACCATATGGCAGCTTGGTGTATGAGTACAGTCCCTTGTGTATGTTGATGGTGAGATATTGTTGACTCTCTTTGTCAACATTCAGCTGAGCATAAGCATGCGACAGGTCAAGCTTAGAAAAAACCTTTGACCCAGAGAGTGCTGCATACAAATCTTGTGATGTAGGTAACGGGTACTGCTCATCGCCAACTGCTTGGTTGATAGTAACTTTGTAGTCACCGCACAAAAGTACAGTTTTGTCTGCTTTGGGCACTACCACAATTCACTTTTGTCAGTTTTTACTAGCACTCCATTCTCTCCCAGTTTCTCTAGCTCTTCCTCCACCTGACTTTTCAACGCATAGGGACTTCAACGATAGACAGGCTTTGCGTTGGACTTTTAAAAAATTCATTTATGGGATGTGGGCGTCGCTGGCAAAGCCAGCATTTATTGCCCACCCCTAGTTCCCCTTGAAAAGGTGGTGGTGAGCTGCCTTTTTGAACCACTGCAGTTCATGTGGTGCAGGTACTCCCACAGTGCTGTTAAGGAGGGAGTTCCAGGATTTTAACCCAGCAACGATGAAGGATCGGCGAAATAGTTCTAAATCAGGATGGTGTGTGACTTGAAGAGGAACTTGGAGGTGGTGGTGTTCCCATGTGCCTGCTGCTCTTGTCCTTCTAGGTGGTAGAGGTCGCGGGTTTGGGAGGTGCTGCCGAAGAAGCCTTGGCGAGTTGCTGCAGTGCATCTTGTAGATGGTACACATTACAGCCACGGTACGCCAGTGGTGGAGGGAGTGAATGTTTAAGGTGGTGGAAGGGGTGCCAATCAAGTGGGCTGCTTTGCCCTGGATGGTGTCGAGGTTCTTGTCAGGGGACAAGTAACAGAATGGATTGCTGGCTGGCTTCAGGACAGAAAGCAGAGTGTCGGAATAAAAGGTAGCTATTCAGAGTGGCAGAAGGTGGGAAGTGGTGTTCCCCAAGGATCAGTGCTGGGACCACTGCTGTTCACAATTTACGCTAACAATTTAGACTTTGGAATCAAAAACACAATTTCTAAATTTACAGATGACACCAAATTGTGTGTGGGGGGGGGTTAGTCAATACTGAGGAGGACTGTAACAAGTTACAGGAGGACATTAATAAACTTGCAGAATGGGCATATAATTGGCAAATTAAGTTCATCACAGATAAATGTGAGGTAGTACATTTTGGTAGGAAGAAAAGGGTGGTCACTTATCACTTGGAGGGCGTGAGTCTCGGTGGGGTAGATGAACAAATGGAGCTAGGAGTACAAATACACAAATCACTAAAAGTTGTGATGCAGGTTAGCAAGGCCATAAAAAATGCAAACCAAGCACTAGGGTTTATTTCTAGAGGGATAGATTTGAAAAGTAGGGAAGTTATGCTAAAACTGTATCAAACCTTGGTTAGACCATACTTGAAGAACTGTGTACAGTTCTGGTCCCCATATTATAAAAAGGATATAGAGGCACTGGAGAAGGTGCAGAGAAGATTTACAAGGATGATACCAGAAATGCGAGGGTATACATATCAGGAAAGGATGAACAGGCTGGGTCTCTTTTCTCTTGAAAAAAGAAGATTGAGGGGTGACCTAATAGAGGTCTTTAAAATTCTGAAAGGTTTTGATAGAGTGGATACAGAATGTTTCCACTTGTGGGGAGGAGCATAACTAGAGGCCATCAATATAAGATAATCAGCAAGAAATCCAATAGGGAATTCAGAAGGAACTTCTTTACCCAGAGACTGGTGAGAATGTGGAACTTGCTACCACAGGGAGTGGTTGAAGCGAATAGTATAGATGCATTTAAGGGGAGGTTAGATAAGCATTTGAGGGAGAAGGGAATCGAGGGTTATGCTGATAGAGTTAGCTGAGGAAAGATGGTAGGAGGCTCAAGTGGAGCATAAATGTCGGCATGGACTAGTTGGGCTGAATGGCCTGTTTCTGTGCCGTATATCCTATGTAATCCTATGTAATTCTTGAGTGTTGTTGGAGCTGCACTTATCCAAGCATGTGGAGAGTATTCCATCACACTCCTTACTTATGCCTTTTGTAGCTGGTGGAAAGGCCTTGGGGAGGCATGTAGTGAAACACTCACCACAGAATACACAGCCTCTGATCTGCTCTTGTTGCCACAGTATTTATGTGGCTGGTCCAGTTAGGTTTCTGGTCAACAGTGACCCCCAGGATGTTGATGGTGGGGAATTCGGTGATGGTAATTGTAAAGTCTGTGGGTATTATGATGAATTAATACACAGACTACAAGAGTAACTTTAACAGGACTTTACTATTCGAAGGTCAGGGCGAATCTGCCCAATAAATCCTGACACAGCACTTATATACCGGTGTGGTCACCGTCGGTATTACAGTATACAGCAGCCAAGATCAAATAGTGCCACACCTAAAATAGTTCTCTTAAAGGGGGACGGTTACATACAATAGTTCTCTTAAAGGTAGAACAGTTACATACACTACAATCCTCCCTTTTTAGCTTACAACATACTTATTCCCCATTAAACATAACATATATTCACTTCATGTAAAAACAGTTCACAGATATAGTCTCTGCGGAAAACAGTTCACAGATTTAGTCTCTGCGGAAAACAGTTCACAGATTCAGTCTCTGCGGGAAACAGTTCACAGATTCAGTCTCTGTGGAGGCGTCTCCTGTGCTTCTTGACTCGGTCCGGACAACGCCTCCGTGGTGTAGCAGTTCCTTGTGGTGTAGTCGGTTCACGTTGCTGGAGTGACTCATCCAATAGTCCTTCCCTAACTTAACAGCTTGAACTTCCGTCACTTCTGAACCAGCATTGTTGACTTTTACAAACAGCTAGATTGCCTTGGGAAGTTTCTCTACTTCCCAACTGATTTGGCTCCGTTCGGAGGGACCACGTGCGTGATCTGGTAGAGGTGATAATGGTTCAGATGGTCATCGTCTTCTGCTTCGTCTTTTCCTTTTCTGCTTCCTGGAGACTCTCTGGGCTCCACTGTCAGCTGCCAGCTGCATGCACAGTTCCTCCCTCTCATCCTCCTTTTCCCGTAGTAGCGCCACCATCTCCCGATGTTCCTTAGACTTTAGGTGATTCATCATGGTTTCGGCACTTTGGGAGTTTTCAGCACAAGCTGGGCAGACCAGGTCATCGTAATATTCAGTGTCGCTCAACAGGTCATGGTAATATTCGGTGTCGTCCTGAGCTAGACCAGCGAGAGGGTCTTCTATTTCCTCCTTACCCAGCTGGACGTTAGCCAACTTTTGTTCCAAATCCAGACATCTTTCCTGAAGAGACTTCTTCATGCGTTCAGCTTCATCCCGCTTTTCCTGGGCTTCCTGCAAGTCTTTTACTAATGACCTCATTTGTGATTTCAATACTTCAACTTCATTCAGAGATTGATTGATCGGACTATTCAATCCTTCTACTGAAGTAGCTGTTTCAGCATTCCGTTGTTCTACATTGACGCGAGTCAGCGTACTTTTGGCATCCAAGGGCTGCTCTGCTGCAGTCTTCTCAGTCTGTGTTGCCGCCTCAGCTATTTCAATAACTTTTGAGAGCTCCGAACCCCTTTTCTTTGAAGATTGAGGCTCGTGTTCCAGTTTTTTCCATTTTAGAGTCTTGTCCCTCAGCATATGAAGGAGTTGGCTGACTGTTAATTCTTCTGCCATCATCCATTTCCCATTAGCTGCAGGGCTGTTCATAACCTTGTCCTGGGGCTCCTTTGCTGTTTCTACTTCGCCATCATCCGCAGCCTCCACCATTCGAATTTCCACAATTGAATCGTCCGGTGATGCTGCACCCAACTTCAGTAGGAGCTCGGAAGTCATGTCGACCAACTCAGCCTTTTCTGCCTGCAACCTGCTAACAAGCGCCTTCAGTTGCTGAACATCATGTTCCACCAGATTAGAGCACGCACCTTCAGAACCCGAATCAGCTTTGATTCGTTTGGCCTCCTCGCGCAGACGGTTTGTGTGCTCCTGCTCCCTTTTCTCCCTCAGCTGCTTCTGTTGTCTTTCCAGATTCTCCCATTCGGTGTCCAAGAACTTTTGCATTGCTTTCATCTCTTGCTTGAGACGGCAACTCAATTGTTCTAATTGCTGTCGTAATTTGCAATGGAGTTGAGTTTGAGCTCGGTGTTCCTCAGTAATGTATATGTCTGTAACCTGGACAGACTCAGAATTCGCTGTCAAACTATGTTGTTGTTGTTCAGTGGAATTCTGTTCTGCAACTTTGTTCTCCTCTGGAGCATAAGCATTTATGCACGCCTTCGTTTTTCCAACCTTAGTCAGCAAGTCCATTTTAGACTTGTCTTTCGTACTTGGGCTGGTCTTATCGTCATCCGTTTCAGAGTCTGAGCTGATTGGCTGCACCGAGTCCTCACTCGTTATTGCTTTTAGGTAGTGCCATTCCATGTTTATTTTCTTGATCCACTCCCGTCCTAGAAGTGGTGGTCCTCCCTCAGGTAGTACATATAAATCCATTCCTGGGTGTTCTTTGCCCCTGTCTCTCACCTTGACTCTTATCTTTCCCATGGGGTATACTTTATGCCCCGTATATGTCTGCAATACAAACTTAGTATCTCTCAAGGGTATATGTGAGAATAGCCGGTTGTAACCCTTTCGATTTATGACTGATAGGGCTGATCCTGTGTCCAATTCCATTTTCACTTGGACTCCGGCTATTTTTAGCATGACCCATATAGTTTGTAGGTCAGTTTCTTTACTCACATTGTGAATTCTCAGACTACCCAGTTCCTGGCCGTTTGGGTCTGAATCCGAATTCTGTTCATCTGAACTCTTCTCAGCCACCTTGTGTACCTTGTTGTACTTTTCCTGCGGTGACTTTTTTTTGTTGTTGTTGGTCTTCTTCCCTGACCGGCATACCTTAGCTATGTGACCAAGCTTGCCACATTTTCTACATTCCTGGTTTTTAAACCAGCATTGGTTCTGGTCGTGTGTTGTCTTCCCACAACGATAACATTTCGATGTACCCAAAGTAATTTGATCCACACTGAGTACCGCTGCCTTCAGCTGCATTTCCGCTGTGCCTCTCGCTGCGGCTTCATGCGATGCTGCAATAAGGACAGCCCTATCAAGTGTAAGATCGTTTTCTTCGAGCAGACGCTTTTGTGTTCCTTCCTTCGACAACCCGCACACGAACTTGTCTCTCAATGCCTCTGTCAGATTTTCCCCAAACTGGCAGTATTTCGCTAGTCTACGCAGTTCGACCAAGTATTCCGCGTTGCTTTCCTCTTTCCGTTGTGTTCTCGCATAGAATTTGAATCGTTCCGCCAACATCAGTGGTGTGGGGTTCAAATGATCCTTCAGGGCAGTAACAATACTAGCGAAAGTCTGATCCGCCGGTTTAGCTGGTGATAGAAGATGCTTCAATAGCCCGTATGTCTTGGCCCCCATTGCGTTTAATAAGGTGAGAGCTTTATCATCATCTGCTATTTTATTGGCCTCACAATATATCTCAATACGTTCTACGTACGTGGCCCAATCTTCCACCTCGGAATCGAAGTTGTTGATGTTACCATGCTTAGGCATCTTCACTATCTCTCACTATCTTTCTGCGAAACAACAACGAATTTGTTCGTTAACTTTTTTTTTTCCAAAATGGCGGTTTCCCGCGCTTGTCTTCTCCTGGCGGGAGGGTAAGCTTTTTCCCTCGGGCGACGACCGCTGGCTTTCGGGGTTCGCAGCCTGCGCGTCGGCTTCAGTGCGTTCTTTGTTCCCTTTTCTCGGCAGGGCAACTGGCGCTGGGGACAACCCGTTGACGGCGAACAGTTCCAGCCGCGGGCTGGATCTCGCTCAGTCTCCCTCTCTCGGGCTCTGTCTCTCCCGCTCGCTCGGGCTCTGTCTCTCCCTCAGCGGCTTCCAATCGCGCCACCCAGCCCTCTCGCAGTCCGGTGCTTTCCTCCCCGGCTGCGGCTGAGTTCCCCGCGATTTATTTATTTTTATATCTTCCCGCTCCTTACGATCCCGGTCGCAGCGCTTCGTGGCCTCGGTCGCTGCCCGGCCTTTTTCACTCCAATCGCGCCTCCCAGCCCTCTCGCAGTCCGGTGCTTCCCTCCCCGGCTGCGGCTGAGTTCACCGCGGTTTATTTATTTTTATATCTTCCCGTGCCTTACGATCCCGGTCGCAGCGCCTCGTGGCCTCGGTAGCTGCCCGGCCTTTTTCGCCGGTCGCGGTCTAGCTGTCTCACGACGCGTTGCGTCTCCCAGCCCGCTTGTACCGCGGCTTCCGTGCTCCACGCTGCCCCAGTCTCAGCGCCTCTGGGCCCGACTTCTGTCCGGCTCCTTTCCCCCGACCGTGGTCGAGTTCACCGCCCTTATCCTCCGTTTATTTTTTTATTTTCCCTTTACTCACAGTCACCGTGGCCGACTTGCTTCTCGTGCTGATCGGCTCACTCACCACCGTGGCAGAAGGGACAATCAGTGCCTGTTGCTGATGGAAGGCTTCGTGTCTGAATTCTTCCTTCTTCCTTGCTCTGCAGACTCGAGTTTTCTCTCAGCAGAACGACGAGGGCGGGTGCCTCTTCTCGATGCTTGTTAACTGCTTCGGAAGTATTGTTGCCGCAGGGTAAGATCGAACTCGTCGCCACTGTAAAGTCTGTGGGTATTATGACGAATTAATACACAGACTACAAGAGTAACTTTAACAGGACTTTACTATTCGAAGGTCAGGGCAAATCTGCCCAATAAATCCTGACACAGCACTTATATACCGGTGTGGTCACCGTCGGTATTACAGTATACAGCAGCCAAGATCAAATAGTGCCACACCTAAAATAGTTCTCTTAAAGGGGGACGGTTACATACAATAGTTCTCTTAAAGGTAGAACAGTTACATACACTACAGTAATGCCCTTGAATGTCAAAGGGCAGTGGTTAGACTCTCGCTTGTTGGAGATAGTCATTGCCTGGCACTTCTGTGGTGCGAATGTTACCTGTCACTTATCAGCCCATGCCTGAACATCATCCAGGTCTTGTTGCATGTGGGCATGGACTGCTTCATTATCTGAGGAGTTGTGAATAGCGCTGAACACTGTGCAGTCATCAGCGAACATGTGTGGGGGCTCCTTCATGCCACGCTCGGTCAAATGCTGCCTTGATGTCTAGGGCGGTCACTCTCACCTCACCTCTGGAATTCAGCTCCTTCGTCCATGTTTGGACCAAGGCTGTAATGAGGTTGGGAGCCGAGTGGTCTTGGTGGAACCCAAACTGGGCATCAGTGAGCAGGTTATTGATGAGTAAGTGCTGCTTGATAGCACTGTCAATGACATCTTCAATCACTTTGCTGATGATTGAGAGTAGACTGATGGGGCAGTAATTGGCTGGATTAGATTTCTCCTGCTTTTTGTGGACATACCTGGAAAGTTTTCTACATTGTCGGATAGATGTCAGTGTTGTAGCTGTACTGGAATAGCTTGGCTAGAGGCGCTGCTAGTTCTGGAGTGACAACCGTGATGTTTTCGGGGCCCATAGCCTTTGTAGTATCCAGTGTGCTCAGCCATTTCTTGATATCATGTGGAGTGAATTGAATTAGCTGATTTTGGCTTCTGTGATGATTGGGACCTCAGGAGTAGGCCAATATGGATCATCCACTCGACACTTCTGGCTGAAGATGGTTGCAAACGCTTCAGCCTTGTCTTTTGCACTCACGTGCTGGGCTCCACCATGATTGAGGATGGGGAGATTCATGGAGCCTCCTCCTCTCGTTAGTTGTTTAATGGTCCACTACCATTCACGACTGGATGTGGCAGGACTGCAGAGCTTTGATCTGATCCATTGATTGTGGGATCACTTAGCCCTGTCTATAGCATGCTGCTTCTGCTTTTTAGCTTGCATGTAATCCTGTGTTGCAGCTTCCCCAGGTTGGCACCTTGTTTTTAGGTACGTCTGGTGCTGCTCCTGGCATGCGCCTTTACATTCCTTATTGAACCAGGGTTGGTCCCCTGGCTTGATGGTCATGGCCATGAGGTTACAGATTGTGGTGGAACACAATTCTGCTGCTGCTGATGGCCCACAGTGCCTCATGGATGCCCAGGTTTTGAACTGCTTGATCTGTTCTGAAACTATCCCATTTAGCATGGTGGTAGTGCCACACAACACTGAGGTTGTCCTCAGTATGAAGACAGGGCTTCGACTCCACAATGACTGTACGATGGTCACGGCTACCAATACTGTCATGGACAGATGTATCTGCGACAGGTAGATTGGTGAGGATGAGGCCAAGTAGGTTTTTCCCTCATGTTGGTTCTCCCACCACTTGTCGCAGGCCCAGGCTGGCAGTTACGTCCTTCAGGACTCGGCCAGCTCGGTCAGTAGTGGTGCTACCGAGCCACTCTTGCTGATGGACATTGAAATCCCCCACCCAGAGTACATTCTGTGCCGTTGCTACTTCATGGGGTCCGGAGTCAATGTTGAGGACTCCCAGGGCCACTCCTTCCCAACTATATACCACTGTGCCGCCACCCCTGATGGGTCTGTCCTGCCGGTGGGTGATGGAGAAGTTTGGGACATTGGCTGAAAGGTATGATTATGTCAGCCTTTTGCTTGACTAGTCTGTGGGACAGCTCTCCCAATTTTGACACAGCTCTCCCAATTTTGCCACAAGTCCCCAGGTGAGGAGGACTTTGCAGGGTCGACTGAGCTGGGTGTGCTGTTGCCGTGTCCATCCTTATTATTGTGTTTTGTAGCGGTTTGTTACAACTGAGTGGCTTGCTTGGCCATTTCAGAGGGCAGTTAAGAATCAACCACATTGCTGTGGGTCTGGACTCACATATAGGCCAGACCAGGTAAGAATGGCAGATTTCCTTCTTTAAAAGGACATTAGTGAACCAGATGGGTTTTTACAACAATCCGATAGTTTCATGGTTACCATTACTGATCCTAGCTTTTTATTCCAGATTTATTTACCTAACTGAATTCAAATTCTGGATCATTATTCCAGGCCTCTGGGTTACTAGCCCATTGACATTACCACCATGTTACCGTTCCCATGCAGATACGTGTGTCATACCCAGTGATGCTCTCATAACTATCTGAGGACATGCTTTTATATTTGTTCAGCATTGTGTTGAGTCACTTCTTTTAAACATCTACACTGAAGATGTTTTTCCAGTTTAGTTTTAACTTTCTCAACCAATCTTTGCCCATGAGGGTTGGGCTGTTGTTATAGCTCGCTACAATAATAGACTGGCCATTGTGTTGAACTGCACATTCCATTTGTCCACATGTCTCTAGATTTCTCCGGAGTAGGTTTTTAACTCCACGGTACTCTTTGTAAGTGGTATTTCTGTCCTTACGCATGATAGAGCAGTCTGTCGCCATGTCGATACACATATCAATATATTGGTCATTGATCAAAAATGTTGTACGGAAGTATTTCTCATGACTGTTATTGTTGCCGCTAGTGGCATAGATACTGTAATTCTTCAACATCAAGTGTGTTCACTTCAATATTGTAAATTCCTTCCTTTTGTTGTCGCTGCTTTGCTTTGCCACTAGAATGGTTCTTACTTCCTGCTTTAGATCTAGCTCTGCAAACTGTTGAAATATGGCCTGGCTTCTGGCAGTAAAAACACTTTGCATTTCTGTTTTAGCAGGACCGTGGTGAGTGATTTCTATTGCAGCGATAACAATTCACTGAACTGCTCTCACCGACATGCTTTTAACTCGGTCTCACAGCTTTAGTTTTGGCGGTGGCTTTGTGACTGTAGACCTCAGCTGCACTAGTCACTTGAGTTGGACAGAGCTCCCAGCATTCTTAGACGCCATCTCCATAGATAGGGCAATTTTTCATGCTAAGTCAAATGTTAGGTTTGGCGTGTTCAGTAACTTGGATTGTGTGCGCTCATCCACCAGTCCACACACAAATTTACCTCGCAACGCACAATCCAAAAATGTGCCGAAGTTACAATGCAAAGGCAGGTTTTTAAGAACTACAATGTACTCATTGATGGTTCCATTTTGTTTTTGGTTTCGGGTACCAAACTTACAGCTCTCTGCTATTTCTATCGGCTTTGGGTTCAAAATGGTCCTCGAGTTTCTCGACAATGTCTTCAAATGACACATCCTTCGCTTTCCCTGGCGCGAGTAGGTTTATCAGCATTTTGTAGATATCTGGCCCCTTGTCCGTTAGAAAAATTGCTTTCTTATGTTCACGAATTACTTTATTTTGAGCTTGAACATTCTCATCCGTGTTTTCAGTCTTAATAATATTATTGGCATTAAAAAACATCTCCATCTGCTCAATGTAAGAACTGAATGGTTCGCGAGCTCAGTCATAATGCTGAGGCTTCCGATGAATCCCGTAGGCGTGGCCATGATTGTCCCAATCCCGTTGAACAGTGACTCTGCATGCTACCTGTGTACCTGTGAGAATCAACACCGCTGTTGCTGTGTATACATACATCCTTGTCGCCAAAAATGTAATATATGTGGGTAGAACAAATGAAGGACAGACACACGAGTTGCTAGTTCGTGTGCTTGCTTTAATAGGCCAGAACAAACTGAGCATGCTCATACTAAACCATGTGATAAACCATGTGATAATACATTACAGTAGTGTCAGATTTTAGAAGCGTAGTTGATTTTATGTTAAAATGGACACTGTGCCCTTCAGTTTTTTTGTTGAAAACAATGACCCCAATATTCCTCTCCCCTCTCCACTGGGGCAGAAGTCAGATGCTTCACCTGAAGTGTGCTACTCCCTTCCCTGATCTAAACCTGCCTGGATTGAATATTTGGACTATTACCATGGCCTTGACTTGGCCCCAGTGCAGGCCTGCCAACTGCAGGGGCTTGTGCCCAGTATTGGGGATGGAAAACCAGAACAAAACGGACAGAAGGTCTCCAGCCCCAAAGAACCAATGGATCCCTGTTGGAAATAAAGCCAGTTCCCTTTTTAGGCCTCGTTCGCCTTGCTGCCTATTGCTCTCAGATGGATCCTCGTGAGGAACTGAGCGAGGGTGTTAAGGATTTATCTGGGTCCTTAGCATATAATTGTCAGGATTTCAAAACCCAGCATTATTACAGCCTCTTGTAGGTGCAGAGGTGACACCACTGGAAAACCTGAGGCAATGCTAAAGGGTTGGATGTGTAAGGGGTGGTGTGTGGGTCAGCTTCACCTCTGACTCCCTGAGTGGTTTGAATCACTCCCACTCCCTTGATTCTAGACTTTGGACTTATTTGGGGGTTGTAATGAAATTGCAACAGACTTGGTCAAAAGAATTGAGATTTTTATTTTGAGACAGGAAAATATACAATACAATAAATCTTATACTCTAAAAAGGGGGAACATTTCAGAATATGTGAGGGAGAATTACAATGGACAAAAATACCTTACCCTCCCAACCCCACTATCCTAACTAGGTTGAATTCCAGAGGACCAGGAAATGCTCACCAAACGACTTTCTTGACAGATTGTAGAGGTTCGCGATTTCGGGGTTCTCTTTAGTTGTGGCGGTTGGGGCCTGCCGTACCCCAGACGTGGTGGAAGACTGCACCTGCGTTGGGTTTTCAGTCTTCACCTGTCCGCTGATGCGGTTAGATGCGTAGTTGGATTTATCGGGTACGTACCCAATTTCCTTTGGTTAGGTATAGTTTTTAGAGTCTCTTGTGTCAAATCTTACCCAGTGGTAAGTCAGGCTAGCTTGTAGAGTGGAAACAGATTTGTGAATTTTCGACTTCTCGGTGGTTGGCTTCTTGTTGGTCGCAGTGGCCCAATATTACCTGGTTGGGGGCAATACTGTTAGCTGTTGGTTTCTTGAGGCCTTTGGTTGCCGTAATTTCCCTTTTCCTTCTGTTTTGTTCTTCTTTCTTCAAGTCTCCGATTGAACTGTACTGTCTTTCGAACGCAGTGGTGACCTTGATCTCTCCTGGATGTTCTCAACTGATCTCCAACACAATGTCTGTACTGTGCTGTCTGTTTCACTGAACAAGCAGGCCTCAATTATACTGTTTTGAGGCCTGGCTTATCTGGCTGCCAAATCTCTGGTCCTTTGCTAATTTTGGCAGGCTCGTTATTTTTAATATGTTTCAATTCTCATCAAGTTTCGGGGATGATCCCATCTATTTTTAATTGGCTTTTAACTGGTTTCGGGATTGCCTTGAAATCAGATTAAAATGTGTAAAGTGTTTTGAAAATCTTTGTGATTGGTTTTAAACTGTTGTTGATTGTCCTTTTCCTGCTGGGGCCAGGTTCTCTTTTGTTGACTGTTGGCATGTATTGTATTATTCATGTTCTTAATGGCCCTGTGGGTTTCGGCAGGAACAGTCTTTTCTGTGGGCTTATTGTCTTTATGTAGAATGGCTGGGATGGCTCAGAACATTCCCAGACAATCTGGCCTTTCCAATACTCAAACTGTCTGTGTTTTGGGGGCCCATCCCACCTCCTTTTGTCGCAGTTTTTTTCCACAGGCCTGAACATGCCTTTTAAACTAGCCAAATCTTCCTGGGGTTTTGATTTTTGGTCCCCTTTGGCCCAATATTATTTCAAACAGTCTAATACTTCTTCTTTTCTTACTTTGGGGGAATTTGGATAATTTTGCGAGCCTTACAAATGCCTGGCACTTTGGGTCTCTGCCCCTATTTCTTTCCTCTGCACCTGGGAATTGAGGCACAGAGGAGATTCTGAGATTTGAAATTTAGGTTGATTTGTTCCTCCACCAGGACCTCCAGTGACATGTCCGAGAACCTGTGCGCCCTCTCCCTCAGTCCATGTGCCATCCTGCAATGCGCAGCTGTGTGCCAGCCAGAGCACTCCACACCTTCAGTGGAAGTGGGTGTGAGGAGCCCACATATACTGTTCCACGGAAATTGCATCTAACCTGCAGGTTTCTGGTTTAGCAGCTGCAGGCAAATTCATATTATGGTAATCAGCAAATTGGACCAAAATTGTGCGCTAAATCCAGACTTTCAAACAGGTGTGTCTTTTTAGCATAGCACCCATTTAGCGCCTGTTTTCACTCTTTGGCCAAAATTTTTTGCACTGGTTTTCATTATTAATTTTTTTGGTAATTTAATTTTCTTTTTTAACTATGTAGCTTTCATTTCCCCTTGCAGTGCAGTACTATTTTTTATTTATTCCTGGAAAAATCTGTCCAACAAGCAACGGTGATAAATGAAAAAGAATAGTTTCATAATTATATATCTATTTTACATAAGCTACATTCTATAAATGTGTGCCTTTGTTCTTTTAACAAATTTTATAGAGCACCGGCTGTCAAACTTAGGGACAACTCACCAATCAAAGAATCCTTCCAAAATCCTGTATTTTGAATCAGTCCCAGAAGATGTGAGGTAGCTTTGAATAACAACATCATGGAGCTGTGAGGGGCTGAGTTGCCAATTTTGTATCAGTGTTGTGAGCAGATTGGCTAGAGAACCAATCAGCTCTGCTAGCTACTCCAAATCAAATTGCATAATTATGCACAATGTTGTCATGCCACTATGTATCAGAGCATTACCAACCTGCACACTGCTAAGGACATTTCCAATGGCCTGGTAAAATGGTAAAATGCCCTGCTATAGCGGGTTCTGGAACAGTAATGAGGGTGCCAAAATCCCAACAGCTTTCTTGTTTGGTTGATGTGCAGGTTAGGTTGATTTGGCTATGATAAATTGACCCTTAGTGTTAGGGGATTAAATACATGGGGTTACAGGGATAGGGTGGGATATGTGTCGGTGCAGGCTCGATGGGCCGAAATGGCCTCTATCTGCACTGTAGATTCTGTGATTCTGTGATGTGCCATCTGGTCTATTGCTGCAGATTCTCTGGCTTGACTGGTGCACCCGAGAGCATGGCCTGCAGGAAATCTGGTAACAGATGCACGTTCTACCCTATGCTCAGAAATAGTTTGAAGGTTGCTCCCCGGATGCCATGCCTTCAATACCTTTGGTGGATGCAGATCATTCCCCTCACCAGAGAACTGATTTTAACTTGCGTCAGTGGCAGAAAACTGGTGTTCGAGGCTTGGCCGGCCCATCATTCACCACACCTGATTTCCTTCTCCAATTTGGGTTGAAGTATGAGAAATGGATCCACACCCACTCTGGACTGTTTCAAATTCACTTTTCAATAGGTCTATAAGAGCATTCATCCTATTTCAAGATCCTAATTATGTTGTCATTAACTCGATGTTAACTATTCTGGTTAAATGCTTACGGGCTGAAAGCACATGTTGATTAAGTACACAGATTTTACTGATGGGCATTCACTTGCCTATGTGCAATTTTTGCTTCATCAGCCCAATTATTTATCTCTAGGGAAGAAAATTTAACTCAATCTCTCTCAAATTATACAGAGCCCATTTCCCTAGGCACAAGTCCTGGAAAAGAGGTAGAGACTGAGATCCACTCACTAGGTGCCCCAGTGCAAGGGCGACCAAAACTCATGTTGCAGTGGCCTGCTCCCCAGGCCTTCACTGTCTGAGCAGTCTGTGGGGGTCTTGGTGTTAGGCCATAGACTTTAAGGTGGCCCTTTTAAAAAAATAATTTCAACACCTCTCCCAAGATGTTCAGGCTTTTTGGCTACTGATGTCCTGAGAGGGCGACAACTGCACCTCCTTTTCCTGCCGCAGCTGCCGGTGCTAGACTGTGCTAGGCTGGCGCTGGTTGCCCTCGGGCCATGTTAATAACCCAAATGGGGGATTTTGGTGCTCCTTTGGGTGTGCTGCTCTTATCCAGTGCAGGAGCAAGGACCGAATAGGAAAAGCTACCATCATAAGTATCTCTACTAGGGAAGAATAAAACTCAAATTTCAAGTCACATCACTGTTTCTTCGTCATCACTGGGTCAATATCCTGGAATTTCCTACCTAACACCATTGTGGGAGCACCATCGCCACAAGGACTGCAGCACCTCAAGGAGAAGGCCTACCACCATCTTCTCGGTGCAATAAATGTGGCTTTGCCAGCGTTGCCCACATCCCAAGAACAAATAAAATAAATCTCAGCCAAGAAGATGGTAAGAATGCTATATCTCGTCTCAGCGTTCCTGGATAGGGGGTGAAATTGGTCAGAGTTCCATTCCTAATCCCTATCTATTGTCCTCTGATGGACATGTACGGCTTTGGGAGTTAGCTAAAGTCAAGATTAGGTTCAGCTGTGATTCTGCAGAAGTCAAATAGTCTGTTAATGCTCACCAAGCCTCACACATGACTGCATTTGGATATGTATATTAGCTGGACAAAAAAGTAACAAAAATGCTAGCTTCCCTTTTTGTAATCTTCACACTGGCCAATTCTGGTTGCTAAGTGAAGCATCATCATCTCACTTTGCACCTCACTTAAAGCAATGCTCAAGTTTTATGTAATGATGACACCTTAAAATCTGATTCAATGTCATATTTTTAATTGTCCTAAAAGTGTGGTTCTGAAGTGACTAACTGTTGCATAAAACAATGAAAAAACAAACAAGACAAATGTTATGCAAATGCATTAATACAGAGCTTTTCCGTAGGAAACAACAATTTTTTGTGCAATAATACAGTCATGCACATTAGACATATTTAATATTCAGAAGAAAATAACATTGTTTTTGTTGAAAGCTGAGCTTCTTTCAATTTTTTTTGGGTTTGGCACATTGTTCTTTTGTTGAAGTTAATCTTTTGACTATACTTTATTTTAAAGTGTGGGTTCTTTCTCTAAATTTTTAATTCTAAAAGCTATACACAGTTAATGCCACAAGCTAGATATAGGTATGATACAGCTGCTGACAGTCAGAACACTTGCAGAATACTGTGGGAATAAACTATTGGAATGAATCAAATTTTATATTTAATCTTAGATTTAAGTAGGTTATAGTTCCTTTGTAATAAATTACATTAATAAAACAACAGACCCCGAAATGTGCGTCATGCGGAGCTCTATTAGAAAGGGAGACCTTGAAATTATACCAGGGATTCTCGCATATGAAATCCTTTCCTCCAATATTTTAACAGAGGCCATGACTTGGATTAATACCTCAATTAAAATAGTGAAGGGAAGAAGTTTTATATGAAATATGTTAAGCGACAGTAAACTAATCCCCCACTGTGTAATTTCAAAGTTTTAGACAGATTCAATATTAGCAAAGAAACCATATTAATATTGGCTTTTGCATCGAAGGTGGTGGAATATGAAGACAACCTCATATAGTTTTTTTAGATGACACAGCCTGCATCAATGCAGAACAGTTTCTGCTTTGCCTCAATACAAGTTGAACAGTATCATTCAGGAGTGAACCTTTCCCACATATAATTTAGGTAGCTGGTAGACTGCAGCATCATTTTTCATTTTGAAAATCTTGTTAATGTTAACAGAGATGGGATCATCAGCACAATTTTAACATTCAAATTTAACCAGCATTTGAATGCCATTGAATATAACTCTGCCATACGTGCAAGCATGCATGAGCAGGGATCAATTTTGCTTGGACATCAGCTGGCAGTATAACACGGATCTGCCAGCCTCACATCACAATATGCAGATGCGCGACTCAAACCAATAACTGTTCTATTACAGTGCCCATAAAGTCAAAATATTATTTTTGATTTTGGTAGTTCTGAAGCACTAGAATACTAGGTCAGTCATGTCCTGCGCCTTTAAGGTTTTGGTAACACCATTGTCTCACATTTAACTTCTTATGTAAATCCTTAGTCATGATCAAAAAGCAGGAAGATATCAGCCTGGATTTTGTGGTCAGCAGTGAAGGAACGGCACTCACCATTCTCTACACTTACTGCTGCCCACAGACTTTGTGTGAGCTTTTGGCTGGCAACTTTCTGTCATTGGGTGTCTGATCCAGTGTGGCGCTCTCTATAGGGGGTATATAGTGTGTGTGTGAGCAATCAAATTGAAGAATACTCACTGAGACACGCAGGGCTCGATTTTAATAACCCTGAAGAGGTGGGTTTGGAGGTGGGTCTGTTGGGAAAATCGGAAAATATGGCTTCAGACACCCAACCCGCCTCCATCCCGCCCCCAGCCGATTTTTGTGAGTGTCTGTTTAGCCGCTCCCAAACTGACCCGTCTGGAAGGCAGCTTTAAAAGCAGCTGCTATTATGATGTCATTAGAGGCGGCCAGCCTACCCGATCCCACTCATTGGGCCACCCAGCGCGCCTCCCTGAAATTAACAAGCTCGTTGGATAAAAATCACGCATCTGCAGCTAATCCCGCTAGAAGCGGCTCCCGAACCCGCCCACCACGCAACCCAACTCCAACCTGCTTCGGGAATTAAAATCGAGCCTGCAGAGTCTAAACCAGGAAGTATAAACCAGGAAGTATAAATTAGAATATTTAATTCAATGCAAAATAATGAACAGAAAGCAAAATAAAGAGAGGGAAAGAAAATTATGATTAAGACAGTGAGATAAGAGTCAGAAAGAAAAAGTAAAACAAAAATTATTTTAATTTTTAATTTAGAAAAATCTCCAACAATAATTGAATTCTGAAGGAATAAGACTCCACACTTGTAAAATGAAATCTTCAGTACCAGAGAGGTTGTTTGGCAGTAATTAAGAATTATTACAGCGTTAACATTTCATGTACACCTGAATACACCTAACATTTTCTGGTGTGTTTAATGGGTAACTAGTGGATAAGTACTGCAACTTCATGCCCTTACATGGATTTAAATGGCGAGTCTCTTGGCGAAGTACTGGTAGAGCGTAGTGTGATGAAATATTCCATTCATCACTCATCAGTATTTCTCTGCCTGTGACTGTGGTTGGTTTCAGTTTCATTTCCATTGTATTGTACTGTGTGTAGGGCTCCGCCCATACCTGGCTCCTATGTAAGCTGGCCCAGCCTGCAGCACATCCAGTACGGCAGACCTCTGGATGGAAGATACATTCTCCTCTGTGTGTTACCTTCTAAGTCAATAAAAGCCTTGTTTTGTTTCGCTAACAGCGAGTCTCGGATTTATGAGGCACATCAATTTTATTGACTTAATTTTCAACACAATGGATCAACTCTTGAAACCCGAACGTTTGGATTTGGACCAGCATGCTTCGGATGCATCGGCACGCTTCGGACACTGGTTTATGTGTATGGAATTCTTCCTGGACAATTCCGCAGCCGTCAAAGACGCTACGGACGCTGCGAGTATGAAACTCGGAATTCTGCGGAATTGGGTAAGCCACCGGGTTTACCCCCTCATCCAAGATGCTGACACGTACCCGGCCGCCTGCGACATCTTAAAGGCGCATTACCAGCAGCCTACGAATGAGGTGTATGCTAGGCATCTGCTCGCTACTCACGCACAGCGACCTGGGGAATCGGTGGAGGAGTTCCTAGGCACCCTGAAAATGCTTGGCAAAGACTGCAAGTGCCAAGATGTAAAAGCCGCAGTGTACACTGACGAGCTTGTTCGCGATGCCTTTATCACAGGCCTCAGCTCCACTTACATCCGGCAGAGACTGCTGGAAAAAACGGGATTGGACCTGAAACAGGCTGCGGACACAGCACGATCCCTGGATGTGGCCCAGAGAAACTCGGACGCCTACTCTTCAGCCCGCGCCGTCCACGCCGCCACGTGTGCACCAAGGGCGCCGCCATCTTGGAAGGCATCTTCCCCGCCCGGCAGCCCGACACTGTCGGGGCCCCGCTCTCCCCCCAGAAGCCCTACGACAGCCGCGATGCGTCGGGGACCCAACTGCTACTTCTGCGGGCAGCCGAAGCACACCAGAAACCTGTGCCCGGTAAAAGGCACCACCTGCTTTAAGTGCGGTAAGAAGGGGCACTTCGGGAAGGTGTGCAGAGGGAACCCCGCCGGAAAACCCGCCACCGTCGCGTGTGCGCCGTGGGAGCGGCCATCTTGGACGCCATCTTGCCCGACCTCGTGGGGTCCGCCATCTTGTGAGCAGACAGCGTGGACGCCATCTTGTCTCGATCAGGGCCCTACAGTGGCATCAGTCACAGTGGACCAGACCAGGCCGCACCCGCTATCCAAATCAATGGTGGACATCGAGGTAAACGGGTGCAGGGTTAAATGTTTAATTGACAGTGGAAGCACGGAGAGTTTTATCCACCCTGAACTGGTACAACAACTCTCCCTAAAGGTGGTCCCTACTCGGGGTACCATCTCTATGGCTGATAAAACCCAGACATCGACCATTATGGGTTACTGCACGGTACAATTGTCCGTTAACGGAACTGTATACGATAATTTTAAAGTATTAATCATGAAGAATCTATGTGCGAGCGTGATCTTGGGCCTGGATTTCCAGTGCTACCACCAAAGCATCACGCTCAATTACGGTGGGTCCCAGCCGCCCCTCACAGTGTGCGGTCTGGCTACCCTGAAGGTAAAGCCGCCTTCGCTATTCGCGAACCTTACCCCTAACTGCCGGCCAATAGCGACCAAAAGCAGGAGGTACAGCTGGGAGGACAGGCGGTTTATCGCGACCGAGGTAGACAGGCTCCTGAAAGAGCGCATTATTGAACGCAGCAATAGCCCGTGGCGCGCCCAAGTGGTGGTGGTAAGGGGTAGCGAGAAGAAACGGATGGTGATCGACTATAGCCAAACGATCAACAGGTACACCCAACTAGACGCCTACCCGCTACCCCGCATATCAGAAATGGTGAACCAAATCGCCCAATACCGGGTGTTCTCCACCATCGACCTCAAGTCAGCGTACCACCAGCTCCCTATCAGACCAGAGGACCGCCCGTACACTGCCTTCGAGGCGAACGGACGCCTCTACCAATTCCTCAGAGTCCCCTTTGGGGTGACGAATGGGGTCTCGGTCTTCCAGAGGGAGATGGACCGCATGATCGATGACCACCACTTGCAGGCAACCTTCCCCTACCTCGACAACGTCACCACCTGCGGTCACAACCAGCAGGATCACGACTCGAACCTCGAGAGGTTCCTGAAAACCGCACAAAAACTCAACCTCACCTACAACGAGGACAAGTGCGTTTACAACACCACGCGCCTCTGCATACTAGGCAGCGTGGTGGAGAATGGGGAAATCGGACCAGACCCCGACCGATTGTGCCCCCTACGGGAGCTGCCCCTGCCCAACACTCCCAAAGCCCTGAAAAGGTGCCTGGGGTTATTTTCTTATTATTCCCAATGGGTCCCCAACTACTCCGACAAAGCCCGCCCCCTCTTGAAAGCATCCTCTTTTCCGTTCTCTGCTGAGGCCCATGCCGCCTTCAAAAGCATTAAGCAGGATATTGAGCGGGCCACGCTACAGGCAGTGGACGAGAACACTCCCTTTCAAGTGGAAAGTGATGCGTCTGACTTTGCCTTGGCGGCCACCCTCAACCAGGCGGGGCGGCCCGTAGCTTTCTTCTCGAGGACCCTCCAAGGGCCCGAGATCAGACACTCCTCCATAGAAAAGGAGGCCCAAGCCATCGTGGAGGCAGTGCACCACTGGCGCCACTACCTAGCCGGCAAACGCTTCACCCTACTTACCGACCAGCGGTCGGTAGCGTTTATGTTCAATAATAAACAGAGGGGGAAGATTAAAAATGATAAGATTCTTAGGTGGCGGATCAAGCGCTCCACCTTCGATTATGACATCATTTACCGGCCAGGGGCCCTTAACGAATCCCCCGATGCCCTCTCACGAGGGATGTGTGCCAGCACCACCGGGGATCGGCTACAGACCCTCCACAATGACCTCTGCCACCCAGGGGTCACGCGGCTGTTCCACTTCATAAAGTCCCGCAACTTACCCTACTCGATTGAGGAAGTTCGGTCCCTGACCAGGAACTGTCACACTTGCGCTGAGTGCAAGCCTCGGTTCTACCGCCCAGATAGAGCCCACTTAATCAAAGCTACACGGCCCTTTGAGCGGCTCAGCTTAGATTTCAAGGGCCCCCTCCCGTCCGTCGACCGCAATGTTTACTTCCTGAACATTGTGGACGAATACTCTCGTTTCCCATTCGCCTTCCCCTGCCCAGACATGACCAGCGCCACGGTCATTAAATGCCTCAACAGCCTGTTCTGCCTGTTCTGTATGCCGAGCTACATCCATACGCATAGGGGGGTGTCCTTCATGAGTGAAGAGCTACGCCAGTACATGCTGTCCAGGGGGATCGCCACGAGCCGTACCACCAGCTACAACCCCCGGGGTAACGGTCAAGTGGAGCGAGAGAACGGGACAGTATGGAAAGCAGTCACTCTAGCCCTAAGGACCAAAGGCCTCCCTATCTCCTGCTGGCAGGATGCCCTCCCAGATGTGCTCCATTCGATACGGTCGCTATTGTGTACTGCCACTAATGCTACGCCTCATGAGCGAATGTTTGTCTTTCCCCGGAAATACACCTCAGGCGTATCCATGCCGTCATGGCTCTCCACCCCAGGTCCAGTATTCGTGCGAAGGCATGTGAGGGGCCACAAGACGGACCCTCTCGTGGAGTCAGTGCACCTACTCCACGCCAACCCCCAATACACGTATGTCCGGCACGCCGACAGAAGGGAGGACACCGTGTCCATAAAAGACGTCGCCCCAGCCGGTAACGACAACAACCACGACAACAGCAGCAACAACGACCACAGCAACTCTTACCCACCCACTACTCTTTCATCACCCCCGGAAGAACATCGACCAACGGTACCCCCACCAACTACCCCTTCAACAACCCTGGCGGCACCCCCGGCAGAGACCCAGGAGGCCACCGGGGACACCCAGCTGACACCCGCGGCACCACAACAGCCACGTCGGTCGCAGAGGACTATCAAACCCCCGAACAGACTAACTCTATAGAAGGGGTGAATGTGATGAAATATTCCATTCATCACTCATCAGTATTTCTCTGCCTGTGACTGTGGTTGGTTTCAGTTTCATTTCCATTGTATTGTACTGTGTGTAGGGCTCCGCCCATACCTGGCTCCTATGTAAGCTGGCCCAGCCTGCAGCACATCCAGTATGGCAGACCTCTGGATGGAAGATACATTCTCCTCTGTGTGTTACCTTCTAAGTCAATAAAAGCCTTGTTTTGTTTCGCTAACATCGAGTCTCGGATTTATTGAGGCACATCACGCAGGTTGTGGAGGAGCAGGGCAAATTGGACAGCAACCTCCGGATTTCCATTTTTAACTGCACATATGTGGACTCCGGAAGGTGCTGTCCAATTTACTCCATAATAATGGTAAGCACTGATAGCTTCACCCTTATTCTTAAAACAAAATTCAGGCTATCACTTAGCAGACACTGTTATCATAGTTTAAATTATAGGTTGGATATCATCAATACTTGATTTTTTTCAACAGATGAATCATTTGCAACTTGTAAAAAGGACATAGCAGAGTTAATAGTTCTCTACTAATTGAAGCAAGTAGTCAATTTCTATAAATCTTTCATTATTTAAATTCTTTACTTCAGACATAGCCTAAGGTTATATAGAGATTGCGCACTTGGAAGTGCAAGAGAAGAAAATAGCGTATCAAAAATGCCAGCAGCTGGATACCTGTGGAAAAATATAATGAATTTTACTTGTAGGAATACATTTGTAAAATGGTACATTGATTATTAATTTACCTAATTTAAAGTTGACTGCAGGTCTAATTGAGTATTGATTGAGTTATATGAAGAAATCATTTTGGTTAATTTATACAATATTGTGAATGACAAATCATTTAAAAACTGCTCAGCAGTTGGCTGGCATTTGTGTATATTATAATTATATAAAATATGATTTGGTATGTCTGTTGATTAAACTGCCCATAGACTGATATCGACAGGCACACCTACCTTGGCATGTCTGTGCAAAATAGTCTTCATTAGCTGTGCCGCACTCGAGAGCTGTTGCGTCATCTACTTGAAACTGATCTTGAGGCAAGCTCCACAACAGGGACAATGCTGCCAATAGCTATCAAGACGAGCACAGCTCTGAACTTTTATGCTGATGGCTTTTTCCAAGCTGGCTCAGGGGACACTATGGTTCACATATGTATCGGGCAGTATTGTTTGCCACAGTGAATAATTTCATCATGTTCCCAATGGAAAATTTACAGCAAAATGAATGGGTAACTGCATTTTATTTTGTATAACAGAATTCCCCAAAGTCCAGGGCACCACTGGCAGCCTCCATGAGGCCCTATGGGCTGCTGTGCACAATCCTGTTGCCAGGTGGGCTTCAACTCCATCAAGGTGCAGATCACTTGTGGTCACTAAAATTTGATCCTGCATGTAAAGTTCCCCTTTCAGGCAGCAGTCATGGTGCCTTCATTTCAAGACAACCCGCAGTCCCAGGATTATTCCAGTCACAAAGCTGAATGCAAAGTTGCCTCCTTAAGAGACCTAGGCCTAGAAATTGAGTGGGGTTAGCGCCCAATTAGAGGCGCTAGAGGGCCTTGCGCCGGAATTATAGCCGCTTCGGAAATTGATTTGGGCCCTTCCATCGGCGTTAGCCGGTAGCGCTGCGCCGGCACCGATGACGTCATCGGTGTGCGCAGCGTCCCAGTTGCCGTGGTAACGCGGCCGGACGCCGAAATTCAGTTGCGGCCGCCTCGCCCGTGGCAGCCGCAACCAACGATTTTTCAAAAGTTTCTTGCTGGACTTAGCGCCGGCGCATTAAGGTGGCGCGGCGGCCGGCCGCTTTCCCGGCGGCCGCCTGCCCGCACCTCCCTCCCCGGACTCCTCCACCACCCCCCCGCAGCACAGATGTGTGTGGGCCTCGAGCCCGGCACTTCTCTGAGGTGCCGGGCTCATTTTTCGTGCGATTCCACCGGCCAGCGGTCGGCTGCAGGCAGCTCCTCCTTAACAGAAGGAGGAGGCCTGCAGTACCCCAGCCTGCCGCACTGCATCGGGTGCCGCAGCAGGGGATTAGTGCCGCAATCCTGCATTCAGCTCCCATTGCGAGGCGCTGACACCCTCCATTAGCGCCCGCAGCCGTCTGGGCGCGGCGCAGCTGAATTTTTGGCGGGCGCAGCGGCAATTAATGCTGGCGCTAAATTTCGGGCGCTACAGCCCTGGCGGAGGCAAACTCAATTTCTAGGCCCTAGGCTATCCTCTTGATCCCTGGCTCATAGTTAGTCGTGAACAGCAGCAGAGCGTAGACATAACGAGGCCCAGGATAATATTAAGTCTGGCCTGAGTGGGGAACCAGCTACGGCTTTCCCGCCCGGTGAAGATAGCAGGATGAGGATCGGGGCTCAGAAGAGGCGATTTAAGGTTAGTTTTTTTTACTTTTGTTTTTGGGCAGGAAGGAGCAGGAGTGTTCCTCCTGGACCCACATGGAAAGTTTAGGCCTCCTCTGCCCCAGGCTTCCCCTCCTTTCCTCCCACGAGACACTCCTGAAACCACCTCTTTGTGACTTATAACACAAGAACATAAAACTTAGGTCAGCTTCTTGCTGATGGGCCATCCATTGGTGTTAGCCAGCGCTCTTCCTCCCGCCCTCTGGTCAGCTTCCACTTTCCACCCATTTTGGATGGTTAACTGACGTTTGACATGCAGATGAGGCCCAGTAATTAAAATCGCCCGCACCTCGTGGTGCCAGCCTCGGGCACGTTTGGCATTTGACCAACCGAATCCCGCTCACAGTTAAAATCGGTCTGAGTGTGCTTTTGTCCAGTGCTTCCTCTTGGTGGTCGTGTACATTTAATATATTCTACTTCTTAATATTGTGCTCCTTCTACATGTTCCCCCCAATGGCTGGAATAGTGAAGTGGCTGGCTGCTGCGTCTCAGCAAATCATAATATATCCCTGGAACTATTCCACCATTTTTGCTAATGCAGTGGCTGCTTAGTCTATCTGGTTTTATGTTTTATCTTCTATCATTTGGGAGATTGAAATTGCATTAACGTGCAACACTGCTTCCTGTGCAGTTGCCGCTGTGAATGGTGCCCTTGGGTGCCAAACAGGGTCACCCTCCTTTGCTGCACTTCCACCAGCAGCACCTCTACGTAGGTATTGGTAAACCCTGATCCTTTTTCCACATTCATGATTGCTCAGAAACATTTGCCTCCAAAAAATAATTCTACTCTCTACTGTGGGCCTTTAAATCCTAGGAGCTCACCAGAATTATGTTTGATATTTCTTTATTTATGTAGTGGAATTTGGGGTTTTTTTGGAGGGGAAGAAAGATTCAATCTGACACTCATATTTTCCACAAAAACTTAGCTGTGTTTAAACTTTTCTGGATGGGGCACATTTGTGACATCATCAACAACAACTAGTATTTATATAGCGCCTTTAATACAGTAAAATGTCCCAAGGTGCTTCACAGGAGCGTTATAAAACAAAATTTGACACCGAGCCACATAAGGAGAAATCAGGACAGATGACCGAAAGCTTGGTCAAAGAGGTAGGTTTTAAGGAGCGTCTTAAAGAAGGAGAGAGAGGTAGAGAGGTGGAGAGGTTTAGGCAGGGAATTCCAGAATTTAGGGCCTTGGCAGCTGAAGGCATGGCCACCAATGTTTGATCGATTATAATCAGGAATGCTCAAGAGGCCAGAATTAGAGGAGTGCAGATATCTTGGGGGTTGTGATCCTGGAGGAGATTACGGAGATAGGGAGGGGCGAGGGCATGGAGGGATTTGAAAACAAGGATGAGAATTTAAAATCGAGGCGTTGCTTAACCGGGAGCCAATGTAGGTCAACGAGTGGTGATGAATGAACGGGACTTGGTGCGAGTTAGGACACGGGCAGCTGAGTTTTGGATGACCTCAAGTTTACAGAGGTTACAATGTGGGAGGCCAGCCAGGAACAACTTCTGTTGATCAATAAACTGCACCATTTGAAGCTGTATCTGAATAGAACTACCTAATACTTTCTCCAGTTTGAAAAGGAGATTGGAATGCTGAAAGATCTTTGAAGATTTTAAAAATATATATATATTTGTCTTTGACAGAGCTTTACTCTTTCTGGTTTAAGTCACTACATGTGCCTGTGTGAGGGAACTCGACACTTTTTTATGTGTAAAAATATTATTGAGCACTTATGTCCACTGTGTGAAATACAAGATCTGATTGTTGTTGTCTACAAACACGGAAGGTGAGTTAGCTTGCCTCTTACAAGCTTTAAGTTTGTCGTTATAAATTATAAAGTATAAAGTAGGGAATAATGCTGTCTTGTATTTCTTGGGTGAGAAGGTTTAAAAGATGATATAAAAAATAATTTTTCTATAAAATGGCAACTACAGGGTTTTAAAATGCACTTTCAAAGTATGATTTCAGAGACCCCTGTACATTAATCACATAGTGTATCAGTGCCATCAGAATCTGTCTGAAGCATCACTGTTAAACGATCTTAAGCACTTTGTATGGTGCTGAGTGGTTGACAATTTCATTGTCTATGTGCAAAAAGGCAAGATGAAAGTTTACACTTCTGTGAAATAACATTGAATGAGCTGTACCAGCATGTGGTTGTCCAGAATTCATTTGTAGAAATGCTTAAAATAACTCAACATCTGTGTTTCTTTGACAAAAATAAACAAAAAATTGTTCTGTAAAACTTGTTGAGTCTGTGGTTTCAATTGCAGTTATACTGAATAACAGGACACAGACTACAGAAGTAAGTAAACAGGTCTTTAGTGATTGAGGGTCAGGGCTGAACTGGGATACACTTTGCTCTGCAGGGTTTATATATCGGTGTGGTCACCACCGGTACTACAATGTACAGGAGCCATGAAAAAGTAGTCCATCACCTTAAGGTATCCTCTTAAGTTGATACAGGTTACATACACTACAATTCCTCCCCTTTTAGCTTAACAGTGTACACCCCAAATTAAACATTACATGGATAACATATATACAATTTACACACAACTGTTCAAAGATTCAGTCTCTGAGGAGGCCTCCTGATCCGGCCCGGATAACGCCTTTCAGGGGTCTCTGGTTCTCGTTGCTGGGGTGACTCATCCACTTGATCTCCTATGGATTGAACATCATCAGGTACGTTCGAGTCTGAGGTAGATGCTACAGGCTCAACAAGTTCTTCAACAGGTGTCTCTGCCGTAGACATGGGGTCGACCCTTGTTCTCGATTCCATAAGTTGGTCAGCATGACGTCGTATTACGTTCTCTCCAACGTCTACCATGTACATCAAGGGTCCTTGTCGTGCACGAATTGTTCCAGGTTGCCATTTATCATCCCTATAGTCCCTGGCCAACACTGGTTGTCCTATTTTGAAACTACGAGTGGCCTTGTTATTGTTATTTACATGCTGGAATTGCTTGTTTTCGACTTCCCTTCGCACATTGGATTTTAACAAATCCAACCGGGACCGCAACCTTCTGTTATAGAACATTATGGCAGGGCTTTAATTTGTCACTGAATGCGTGGCATTTCGATACGCCATCAGGAAATTGTCCACCTTGTGTTGTAGTGGAATATGGTCTTCACTCATGGCCTTTATCGCCTTTTTGAACGTTTGAACAAATCTCTCGGCCAACCCATTTGTAGCCGGATGATATGGGGCAGATGTATAGTGTTTCACCCCATTCTTTTTCATGAATTTCTGGAATTCTTCTGACACGAACTGTGGTCCGCTGTCTGAACATATTTGCTCCGGCAACCCATTCCTTGCAAATATGGTTCTTAGAACTGCGATCGTCTTCTCAGAGGTAGTGGTCGACATCTTAATCACTTCTGGCCATTTTGAATGTGCGTCTACTGCTATCAAAAACATGGAATCCATGAATGGACCTGCAAAGTTGATATGCACACGTTGCCATGGGGCTGAAGGCCAATCCCACGGATGCAGTGGTGCAATTGGAGGTGTATTTTGAACTTTTTGGCACCCTGAGCAGCTTTTAGTCAGATCCTCTATTTGTTTGTCGATACCTGGCCACCACACATAAACCCTAGCAAGGCTTTTCATCTTGACTCCCCCCAGATGACCTTCGTGCAATTCTTTCAGAACTCTCTCTCTTAATTTTGGAGGAATAATCACCCTTGTTCCATACATCAATGTCCCTTGACATACGGACAGCTGTTCTCGTCTGGCTGAGAATGCTGGTAACAGTGGTTCGCCGTGTGCTGGCCATCCCTTCACTGTCAAGTCGTAGACCCGAGACAGTGTCGGGTCATTTCGGGTCTCTCTCTCAATACCCGCATTGGTGACTGGTAAGCATTCGATGATGGTCGAGTGAAATATCTCTACAGGGTCAACTGCCGGTGCCTCTTCCGCTGTAGGTAGTGGCAGGCGCAACAGCCCATCAGCATTACCATGTTGTTTTGTACCTTTGAATTCAATATCATATTGATGTGCCCCTAAGAAAAGGGACCATCTCTGAAGCCTCTGCACCGTCATTACCGGAACACCCTTCTTAGGGTTGAAAATGGAAACCAACGGCTGGTGATCCGTCAGCAGCGTAAACTTTTGGCCTTGCAGGTAATGGTTAAATTTCTTAGCTCCCCACACGAGGCTGAGAGCCTCCCTATCTATCTGAGCATAGTTGCGCTCAGCGGAGGTCAATGATCTGGATGCGAAAGCGACTGGCCTTTCCGAGCCATCTGGAAACTTATGTGAGAGCACTGCCCCGATACCATATGGAGAAGCATCACAAGCTAAGCGAATAGGCAGCGTTGGGTTAAAGTGAGCCAACACTTCCTTAGAGGTGATCAGTGCTTTGCTCTTTTGAAAAGCCCGCTTACAATCCTCGCTCCACTTCCATGGTACTCCCATTTGCAAAAGAATGTTTAGCGGGTGTAACATCATGGATAAATTTGGAAGAAACTTATGATAATAGTTAACCAACCCGAGGAACGACCTCAACTGGGATACATTCTCCAGTGCAGGAGCTTTCACAACAGCTTCGATCTTGTCAGGTGACTTATGGAGCCCCTCCTGGTCAATGACGTGGCCGCAGTACGAGATTCGCTTTTGAAAGAACTCGCATTTCTGGCGATTAACTTTGAGCCCATATTCTTTCAATCTGATGAGCAACTGCTCCAAATTCGCGAGGTGATCGTTATCGTTATCTCCTGTAATCAGGATGTCATCCAGGTAGCATTGTGTGCCTGGAATTCCCTGCAATACCTGCTCCATGGCCCTTTGCCAAATCGCTGGAGCCGATGCCACTCCAAAAACCAGTCTATTATAACGATATAAGCCCTTATGCGTGTTGATTGTGAGATACTGACGTGACGCTTCCTCAACTTCCATCTGTAGGTACGCCTGCGCCAGGTCTATCTTAGTGAAGTGTTTCCCGCCAGACAGCGAAGCGAAGATATCTTCAATCCGCGGAAGCGGATATTGCACCGTGTGAAGAACCGGATTAACAGTGATCTTGAAATCGCCACAGATGCGAACCTTCCCAGGTTCCCCCGGCTTGTTGCTCAACGAACGCTTCATGACAGGAACAATGGGTGCAGCCCATTTGCTCCAGTCCACCTTGGACAGTACCCCTGAACGTTCTAGCCCTTCCAGCTCTGCTTCCACAGCAGGTCGTATCGCATAAGGCACCGGTCTGGCTTTGAAAAATTTTGGGTTTGCATGTTCTTCAACCTTGATGGTTGCCGTAATTCCTTTCAGTGTTCCAAATCCCTGTTGGAACACCTCCTTAGCATCGTCTAAGATTTTGGACAGTCGTTTAGGTTTGACGTCGTCCTCCTTACAGGCATCTACAGTCAGTGCTTGTATGGAATGCCAGTCCACATTTATTTTCCGGATCCATTCCCGTCCCAGTAGTGGCGGACCTCCATCAGGTAACACATACAAGTCCATTTTCTGAAATTCTTTACCATTGTAGACCACGTTTACTTTTATCTTTCCTTTGGGGTATACTATTTGCCCCGTGTATGTTTTCAATACAATCTCCGTATCCCTCAAGGGAATGTGCGAGAATAACCTTTTGTAATCTTGCTTATTCACGACCGTTAATGCCGACCCAGTGTCCAATTCCATCTTCACTTGGACTCCTGCTATCCGAAGTGTGACCCAGATAGTTTGGTGGTCTGCTGTTACCCACATTATGTATTTTCAGACAACCCAGTTGCTTACTGCTGGAGTCTGAATCCGTCTTCTGTTCATCCAAACTGTTCTCTGTCACCTTGTGTACATTTTTGTACTTCTCCTGTGGTGACTTTTTGCTGCTGGTCTTCTTTCCGGACCGGCATACTCTCGCTATGTGACCAAGTTTGCCACATTGCCTGCATTCTTTATCTTTGAACCAGCACTGGTTCTGGTCATGCGTTGTCCTTCCACAATGATAGCACTTTACTGTGCCCAATGCCATTTCATTGGTGCTGAATTCCAATGGCCTTTGCTGTATCCCTGCAGCGCCTCATGCTGCTACCTCGTGGGATGCTGCAATGCTGAAAGCTTTGTCCAGCGTAAGATCCTTTTCCTCCAGCAGTCGCTTTTGGGTTCCTTCCCTTAGGAGCCCACACACAAACTTATCTCTCAGTGCGTCTGCTAGTCCTGTTCCGAACTGGCAGTACTTTGATAACTTGCGCAGTTCTGTTAGGAATTCAGCATTGCTTTCTTCTTTAAGTTGAATTCTTTTGTAGAATTTAAATCGTTCCGCTATCAGCAGTGGCGTGGGGTTTAAATGCTCCTGCAGGATAGTAACAATATCCGCGAAACTCTTCCCTACTGGTTTGTCTGGTGTTACAAGGTTCCTCAATAACCCGTATGTCTTCGCACCCATTGGGTTTAATAGGGTTAGTGCTTTCTTATCCTCCGGTACCTCATTCGTTGTACAGTAAACTTCGATGCATTCCACATAAGTGGCCCAATCTTCCACATCGTTATCAAAAGCAGTGATGTTACCCGTTTTTGGCATCCTTGCTGAGTTTCTCCTTCCCCTTTGGATATTATTATTATTATTATTTTTATTTATTTTCAAAATAGCGGCTTTTCCCATGCTTGGCGGCTTTTCCCGTGCTTGTCTTCTTCCCCCGCCGACTCAAAATGGCGATTCCCGCGCTGTTGCCATCCACGCCTCCCAGCGGTCCTTTATTTTCCCCTGCATTGCTGCTCTTGTTCCCCCGCCGCTCCCGCGGTCCTTGTGGCCATAAACGCTTTTCTGGCTGCTGCGCGTCTCTGCCCGATTGCAGTCCGGCCCCTGACACCAGCTGCGGTCGTGTTCTCCGCCCTTTTCGTCGTTTTCCCTCCCCTTCTCCCCTGACAACTCGGCCGACTTCCCCCCCGTGCCGCTCGATCGGGCTTACCCGCCGCTATCGTAGAAGGGATGCTCACTGATGCTTGACTTCGTGGTTAGCAAACCAACCCGGGTTTCCGATGGCCTCCTGTGCGATGCAGGATGTTGAGGGCGGATGCCCTTTTTCGACGCCCGTTCCTGAGGACGAAGCTTCCTTTGATGCAAAACTGCCGCAAGGTAAGATCAGACTCGTCGCCACTGTTGAGTCTGTGGTTTCAATTGCAGTTATACTGAATAACAGGACACAGACTACAGAAGTAAGTAAACAGGTCTTTAGTGATTGAGGGTCAGGGCTGAACTGGGATACACTTTGCTCTGCAGGGTTTATATACCGGTGTGGTCCCCACCGGTACTACAATGTACAGGAGCCATCAAAAAGTAGTCCATCACCTTAAGGTATCCTCTTAAGGTGGTACAGATTACATACACTACAAAACTGGTGACTGCTGATCACATCATTAAGAAGAACTGGTTGGGAGGAGTCCATGAATCTTGAAGGAGTTCTGCTTCCTTACCAATTCTCCATTGCACTAAATGTATGAATCTTGCTTGTTTCACTTCCAATTAGAATTAAGGCGATAGCTGCTGATCAAGAGATGAAAGACAATCCTTTGATCCCATATCAAATTGGTTTACTGATTTAAATTGATAATGACTATATTGATGTTAATTACAAGTGTTTCCTGCGAACTGAACAAGCTGATAGTTTATCCATTTTGATTATGAGCAATCTTGTGCATTAATTGAATTTTTCAAGACCAACATGGATGTTCCTGATTCAGTGGTGTGAACCTAATAGGATGGTGTGAATAGTACCACACATACACCTGTATATATTCATAATGACCAGGAATCTCCTGCAACGGCAATTTTGGCAGCATGTGCCATACGTTAGACCGCAGTGTACCCCAACCCTTCAGTGTTGAATTGACGCCAAAATTTACTGGGAAACTGATTTGAATATGCCACAGTAGGGATTGTGGTGAATCAGAAGCGGCACGGCCTATGGCCATTGAATGAGTGTTCAAAGGATGTCAGGGTCGCTTTGCTCAAAGATCGATCTTTGTCATTGGAATCCCTGTGCAATTTATATTTCATCTCAGTTACGGAATCCAAGTTAAATAAATGCTAGAAAATAACCTGGAAAATTGACCAGATTACATAAGGTGAATCCGTGATTCTTAAGGTATGATGTTTTCCAATAACTACACGGAGGCTGTAACTTAACAATCAACAGGTGTTTACTGGAGGAGGGTAGTCTAAAGACTGACAGTGCAGAGGCATGCTCAAGGCTTATATACAGGTGTGGTCACTGCCGGTACTACAGTATACAGGAGCTGTAAAAGTAGTTCTTTCTTAAAGGTACATACACTACAATTATTAACTCTTGGGCCACATGACTCCGAGGGCAGGTTACAGAAAATGTACAGATTACAGATCATAGAAAATAAGCCCGTGTTACCGGAATTAATGCTGAAATGTTGGGAGAGAGAACAGTTCTACAAAGTACCTAAAATTGCAGAATGCTGTCTTGTGGTTTTATGGCAATATTGACAGATTCCTGTTGCCCAACTCATTGAATGTTACTTATAGTAGTTGAATTTACAGGCACAGTGAAGTCCATTTAAGCAAATCATTTGGGTTTGTGACATTTTGATTTAATGAAGCAGAGATAGCAGTGATGAATAATTTTAGAGGGCCACTAGTTTTATATATAGTGGCTGCGATTTTCCTCATTGATGGCCCCACACTACCACACTTGATCTCAGGAACTGGGAGAAGACACAGTGGTATGGTAGGGTAGGACCGTGTGCAGCGCATGAGGGGCTAGAAATTCATTATATCCTAGGAATGGGCGGTAAAATGAGAAAAGCTGGAGATTTAGCGCCAAGCACTAATGCTTTAGACTGCATGCAAAATTAAGTCTCACTGCTCAAAGAAATGAATGGAGGGCTAATTCAAGCCTTAAAGCCCAAGCTCATTGGCGTTACACTCAAAGGGTGAACCAATATCAGGTGCAGTCTAATCGCTATTCATCATTGCCACAGGCTTTTCCCAGTTCTTAAACGGAAGGTTTATTGATGCTGCAGAATCTCATTCTCAGCATGCTGACTATACAGCTGGCTCAGCAAATTTATTTAAAAATGCATTCAATCATGGGATGTGGGCGTTGCTGGCAAGGCCCATTTATTGTCCATCCCTAGTTGCCCTTGAGAAGGTGGTGGTGAGCCGCCTTCTTGAACCGCTGCAGTCCGTGTGGTGAGGGTACCCCCACAGTGTTTTTAGGGAGGGAGTTCCAGGATTTTGACCCAGTGACGATGAAGGAATGGGGATATACTTCCAAGTCAGGATGGTGTGTGACTTGGAGGGGAAATTGGAGGTGGTAATGATCTCATGTGCCAGCTGCCCTTGTCCTTCTAGGTGGTAGAGGTCGCGGGTTTGGGAGGTGATGCTGAAGGAGCCTTGGTGAGTTGCTGCAGGGCATCTTATAGATGGTACACACTGCAGCCATGGTACTCTGGTGGTGGAGGGAGTGAATGTTTAAGATGGTCGATGGGGTGCCAATCAAGTGGGCTGCTTTGTCCTGGATGGCATCAAGCTTTTTGAGTGTTGTTAGAGCTGCACACATCCAGGCAAGTGGAGAGTATTCCATCACACTCCTTACTTGTGCCTTGTAGATGATGTAAACGCTTTGGGGAGTCAGGAGGTGAGACACTCGCCATAGAATACCTAGCCTCTGACCTGCTCTTGTTGCCACAGTATTTATGTAGCTGGTCCAGTTAAGTTTCTGGCCAATGGTAACCCCCAGGATGTTGATAGTGGGGGATTCGGTGATGGTAATGCTGTTGAATGTCAAGGGGCAGTGGTTAGACTCTTGCTTGTTGGAGATAATCATTGCCTGGCACTTCTGTGGTGTGAATGTTCCCTGCCACTTATCAGTGCAAGCCTGAATGTTGTCCAGGTCTTGTTGCATGCGGGCATAGACTGCTTCATTGTCTGAGGAGTTGCGAATGGCACTGAACACTGTGCAGTCATCAGCGAACACTTCTGATCTTATGTTGGAAGGAAGGTCACTGATGAAGCAGCTGAAGATGGTTGGACCTAGGACACTGCCCTGAGGAACCCCTGCAGCAATGTCTTGGGGCTGAGATGATTGACCTCCTACCGCCACAACCATCTTCCTTTGTGCTAGGTATGACTCCAGCCAGTGGAGAGTTTTCCCCCAGATTCCCATTGCCTTCAGTTTTACTAGGGCTCCTTGATACCACACGTGGTCAAATACTGCCTTGATGTCAAGTGCAGTCACACTCACCTCACCTCTGGAATTCAGCAGCCGCAGGTCAAGTAGAAGGAGCCAGACGACTCAAGCAACTGTACTGATATCAGATCCACGCCCCAGGGAGAGAGCCCGTTGATTCACTGATGAAGCATTGGAGGCATTGGTGTTCGCTCTGGAGAGACGGAGGGTGGTGCTCTACCCAACAAGTGGCAGGAGGCCCTAGCCGCAAGTCTTCCGCACCATGTGGAGGGAGGTAGCCGAGCACGTGTTGGGCAGCACTGTGGTCCCCAGGACCCACACACAGTGCAGGAAGAAGTTTAACGACCTCACTTGTGTAGTCAGGGTGAGTCAATGCTTCAACAAATGCTACATACCACCATCTGAACCTCAGTCTGCACACACTGCCCAAAGCACCATACCCCCAGCACTCACCCACCAACAATCTCCACCTACCAACACTCACACCCACATCTCACACATTGCACACAATGACAGCTATTCAACTATGGCAGGCACAACACCTAAACACATTGCTCCACACTCATTCACACATTCCTTTCTCTTACAGGCCAAGGTGGCTCACAACAGGAGGGAGCAGGAACACACAGGCGGGGGACAAGCCGACACCCAACTACTGTCTGAGCTGGAGGCAAGAGTGCTGCAGAATGGTATGTTCATCCCTACTCCTTCTTCTCACATCCCACATTCCCCTCACCCCACAAGCCTTTCATGCTTTCCAGCTATGCATGCATTTCTTCTTTCCTGCCCACGTCCCCTCACCTTAACCCGACTCTTGTGCCCTTATGGTTTCAGATAATCAGCAATCACCTGAGCAACTTGTCCTTGAGGCTACCGTAGAGAGCGAGGTGAGAGAAGAGGACGAGGAAGAACACACCGTGTCACTGCATGACTCACTGGCAGGCACCAGCTCAGATACTGGCACTACGCGTTCATTAGAGGCTAGTATAGTAGCGGGATCTGCACAGGGTGAGGCACCGGGGATGAGTGGGCTGCAGCAAGGCCAGGGGAAAGGATAGCTCGGGGGTCAGCTCCCCGGAGGGCGGGTTCATGCGCGTGTTCTGCTGCACAGGACTCAGATGAGGACCTCGATGGAGAGGCCTCTAGAAGAAGGGTGATGGACATGCACACGGAGATGATAGGCGCAATGGCAAGGGTGCCCGAGAGCCTCTCGGCAATGGTAAGGAGCATGGAGGTGTCCACCTCTAACATTGCACAGAGTTCTGCGCACAACATGGAGCCCATCATTTCTAGTCTGCAAAGGATGGTGGACTCCCAGACAGACTGTGGTGACCCAGACCTGATGTCACGTGTGATGGGCAATCTGGCAGCTTCCATTGCAGCACAGATGGAAGCGACACAACGTCTTAGTGCTTTAATGCAGTCTATGGTTGGTGCCATTCAATCTCAGACTGCTCTCATGCAGTCTCAGCTTGATGCCACGTAAGTTCTGACTGCTGCCATCGTAGCTGGGTCTACTACTGTTGACCGGGGCTTTCACGGTGTTGCAGCAGGCCAGCAATCTGTGCTCCAACAGATTGCTAGGGATGCCGAGGTGCTGCCCCGGGGTAGTGGCAGTGGGTCAGTGGAGCAGGAACCTGCTGCCCTCTCTCAGGATGACAGCATTCCTGTTTCCACCACTGGCACTCCACCATTGCCCTTATCACTGCCTGTCATTCAGCCAGCCCAGACTGCTGCCGCCCATCCTGAGTGGTACAGTCTACAGCCGAGCCTTCCAGGCCCAGAGAAGGTCGAGGGCGTCCTGTAAGGCCACCTGAAGTCTCCTGCACGGACACTCAGCAACCTTCCACCAGCCCTGCTGCAGCCAATGGGCCAACACTTCATAGGAGCACTAGAGTAGGCAAAGACAGTAACAAGAGGCACTAAGTGATTGCACAAAGGTGTATAGTTCATATTGTTGTTGTAAATATGTGTTCACTGATTATTGATAAATTTATTAATTCAGTTTGGATTCTTTTGTGGTATCTCTCATTTCAGCTTTGCACTGTGATATGATGTGTGACAGGGATGGAATGATGGGGATGTGGTGAGCAATGGGGATCTGGGGTTTAATTTATTGGACTCGCAGTCTGATGAGGTGATCACGGACCGCCCTTCTGGAAGACCGATTGAGTGTTGCCTCCTTTCTCGCTCCTGTTCTTCCTCCGCCTCTTCCTCTTCCTCCTCATCCTCTTCGTATTCCTCTTCTTCCTCGTCCTCCTCCTCCTCCTCCTTCTCTCCCACTTCCTCCTCCTGAGGTGGTCCCGCAATCCCTGGTGGCAAGGGCTGGGCCCTCATGATGGCCAAGTTGTGGAGCATGCAGCAGACCACCACCGAGTACTGGAGGGCTCCTCCCAAGCGGTCAAGGCAGTGGTGCCGTTGCTTGAGCACTCCGATGGCCTGCTCGATGATGTTGCTGGTGGCAAAATGGCTCTCATTAGATGAGTGCAGGGCAGGAGTGTTGGGGCTGCAGAGGGGAGCCATGAGCCAGGTGGAGAGCGGATAGCCCTTGTCTCCGAGCAGCCAGTCGTGAGCTTGACATGGTGGCTGGAAGCATGCTGGCACACCGGCCTGGTGCAGGATGAAGGCATCATGGCTGCTGCCAGGATAGAGGGCGTTCACATTGAGGATTTGCTGCCTGTGGTCGCACACCAATTGCACATTAAATGAGTGATAGCTTTTGCGGTTACGGAAGATGTCAGGATTGTTATGCGGTGCCCGCTAAACCACATGAGCACAGTCAATGGCGCTCTGCACCATGGGGAATCGCGCTATCCTGGCAAAGCCACATGCACGCTCATCCTGCTTCTCTCTGGTGATTGGGAAGTAAATGTAATCCCTTCTCCTACTGTAGAGAGTCTCTGTGACCTCCCGGATGCAGCGATGGATAGCGAACTGCGAAATGTTAGCCATGTCTCCTGTTGCAGATTGGAAGGATTCGCTGGCGAAGAAATTGTGGTGACAGTGACCTTGACTGCCACTGAGAGAGCCGTGGTCGGCCTGATCTGAGGCTGGAGGTCTGATTGCAGGAGGTTACAGAGTTCTGTGACCACCTCCTTGGTGAAGGGGAGCCTTCTAATACACTGCTCCTCGCTTAATTGAAGGTAGGAGAAATGCTCTCTGAATACCCTCGGAGGGTAAGGCCTCCTGCTGAGAGCTCTAATGGCCGTCCTCCTCCTTCTGACCACATGTTCCAATCTTTCTCGCTGCCTCTGTTTCCTCCACCGTAGATCCTGGAGGGCCAGATCGACTGCCAGTACAGCCCCCATTAATGTAAAGCAAGTGTAGTGGTTTGATTTTTTAAAGATTAAATGTAGCTTTTTTTAGTTCCCACAACACTCCTCGTACAAAATAACCTTTAAATTACTGAATTAAACTGTTGCACAATGTCAAACTGACAAGGAAACTCCACTAACCTGACAGTTGCATCTCATTACTCAAGATCCCTTTATATAACATCCCTGGAGCCGGCTTCTGCCTGCTTGATGTCTCCTCTCCCTGTTGCTGTCTGGTCAAGGCACTAAGGTCAGTGGCGAAAATCAATTTTGCAGGTCGGGCGCCCAGTGAGCGTTGCACATTCACTGATGTCACGATCTGCCTGGCGTTGAACTCCCCAGCGGTAACTCGTACCAGCAGCGCAACGGTGGATCCAGATTTGCCCTGCATCACTGGATTCACCTCGCCCCAACGCTACTTCAACAGCGCTCCATTAGTACCAGCTGCTGGCACTAACCAACTAAATTTTTCCCCGTAGTTTCTTTTGAATATTAACTGCCACATTCATTTTGCATTTTATAGTGTCAGGACCTGGTGGGTATGGAGCTGATGCATTCTCCTAACATTGTTAAAGGCGCTATATAAATGCAAGTTGTTGTTGTTGTTTAATATGTGCATGAACGTGCTTTAATTTACGTTGGTCAACTATGTGAGATGATTAAACCTTTTCTGGCACTGTGTAGTCATGCATGGGGTGGTGGATGTGACACTCACTGCCACCTTCCTGCATAATTATTTTTCTACCCCCTTCTGTAGCTCGCTGTCTCCTGTCACTAGGAGATGTTCTCTCCTTGCCCATGTCTCGGCCAAAAGGATGTCAATGGAGGCATGGGAGAATCTCAAGGCCATTCCAACAGCTGGACTCCCCGACGCTGCTCCTCCTTCTGCTATTCTTGATGAGTTCTCGCTGTTGTCTCTATGTTGTTGATTTTTTGAAGTCGTCTGTCCCTTTAAGCAGCTGCAGCTCTCCACTGCAGCTGCACAGCACACTCTTCCCTTCCTGTGGAAGTCAGGATTGAGAATACTGTTCCAAATTCATTCTGCATAAGAATCTTGGCTTGCCCCTAGAAAATGAAACAGGGTTCCAGCAGTATCACGTGGTGATCAGAAGTCCCACCCCCCTCTGGACCTCCACTAGAAGGAGGAAAATCCAGGTCTGACTTGTTATACGAGAATTTCCCAAAAGACTGCCCATTTACAGCCAAAAGGCAGAAAATCTAGTCTGTTCTTTGTTGCTGCTTGTTCTTTGAAGACTTGTTAGTTGACTTGTTTATCTTTGTATTCCTAATATGAATGCTTCTTGTCCAGATGGTGAAGATTTTCTCAATGCATTTCTAACTGTTTTGTCCGTCTGCTTGACTGGTATTTGGGAGCCGTGGCTAAGACAACCAGCCAAACAAATCAAAGGAAGCAAATATGATTCACTTATCATACACTACTCAATTTTTGCTTCATAAAGCAAATCTACCACTCAGACCCCCGAGGCTGTTGCAGAGATTGTACCACACCAGATGGAGGGGAAGACAAGGCTTTTAGTGTAGACTCTCAACGTGAAGAATACGTTAAAATGTTTCATATATCCTGAAGTATTTTTTGCAGTCTAGTGGAATTAGTGAGACTTCACATGGAGTCAGTTCCAGTCTGTTTCAGCCCACTGATCCACTTTGAGAAATACATTGCAATTTTACTGCACTGGTTGGTAACATGCAAGTCACAGTATAATTATGACTGTACTTGCTATACAGTGAGCATGTTAAGAAGAGTGTATTAAATTACTTTCTCATGTTTTATTGGGTTATGGTCTTCCATCTACAACATACATATATGTGAGGATGTCTGATGAGGGAATGTACAAGTTATCATTAATAACCTATCATAAGAATTATTGTACCTATCATGGCACTGTCACATTACAACACTAGAAATTGCATGCATAGTTTCACCTACTCCTAGAAATGAACATCTATTGTTTCATAAGTAAATATTGATGACCAGTATTAGTATTTTTATGAAAAATATTACTCACCAGTATTGTGTAACTAATTTGTTAATATTTCCTTCGGCTTGCAGGCTTTCCCAAATACCTATTATTGAATCTTTGGTCATCACAAAGCTTCATCAGCCAGGAGTACTTTTCAGGAATTCAGGGATGGAGGCCAATGGAAACTGCAGGATGTTCCATCCTTCAAAATGACCTTAGTGCTCAAATTTGTGATTTGTGCTCCTGGCCTGTGAAGCTTCGTACTGGAAGTACAAATTGATAAAATTTACCCCATTTGATTTCCACCTACCCTGATGTCCCCATGACTTTCAATTAGTTATTTGCAATGATGCCTCTCATCAACCTTAAATTGTTATTGTTTTTATTGGAATAGCTGTTTTGTTTTGCTTCGCAGAGTAAACCAAGCATCCAGGTCAGTGGCCGTCGCTTTTTACATAACAGTTTCTGCTGCCTTTGTGATGCTAGTATTGACTTGCTTTTCATCATTGGCCTGGTTTTGACTCATGGCATTACTTTGGTTATGAACTCAATTTGTTTGACACCCCTGTGCTCGCTGACCTACACTGGCTCCTGGTTAACAGAGAGTTGGGATAAATGGTTCAATCTCGGGTTGGCAATCAGTAACCAGTGGTGTTCCGCAGGGGTCAGTGCTGGGACCCCAACTCTTTACAATCTATATTAACGATTTGGAGGAGGGGACCAAGTGCAACATATCCAAGTTTGCCGATGATACAAAGATGGGAGGGAAAGCAGTGAGTGAGGAGGACATAAATAACCTGCAAAAGGACATAGACAGGCTAAGTGAGTGGGCAGAAATTTGGCAGATGGAATATAATGTTGGAAAGTGTGAGGTTATGCACTTTGGCAGAAAAAATCAAAGAGCAAGTTATTATCTAAATGGAAAGAAACTGCAAAGTGCTACAGTACAAAGGGATCTGGGGGTCCTGGTGCATGAAACACAGAAGGTTAGTATGCAGGTACAGCAGGTGATCAGGAAGGCCAATGGAATCTTGGCTTTTATTGCAAGAGGGATGGAGTATAAAAGCAGGGAAGTCTTGCTTCAGTTATATAGGGTACTGGTGAGGCCACACCTGGAATACTGCGTACAGTTTTGGTTTCCATATTTAAGAAAATATATACTTGCTCTCGAGACAGTTCAGAGAAGGTTCACTCGGTTGATTCCGGAGATGAGGGGGTTGACTTATGAGGAAAGGTTGAGTAGGTTGGGCCTCTATTCATTGGAATTCAGAAGAATGAGAGGCGATCTTATCGAAACATATAAGATTGTGAGGGGGCTTGATCGGGTGGATGCGGGGAGAATGTTTCCACTGATGGGTGAGACTAGAACTAGGGGGCATAATCTTAGAATAAGGGGCTGCTGTTTCAAAACTGAGATGAGGAGAAACTTCTTTACTCAGAGGGTAGTAAATCTATGGAATTTGCTACCTCAGAGAGCTGTGGAAGCTGCAACATTAAATAAATTTAAAACGGAGATAGATAGTTTCCTAGCTGATAAGGGAATTAGGGGTTACGGGGAGAGGGCAGGGAAGTGGACGTGAGTCTAGGTTTGGATCAGCCATGATCCTATTGAATGGCGGAGCAGGCCCGAGGGGCTGTATGGCCTACTCCTGCTCCTACTTGTTATGTTCTTATGTTCTTATTAAGCAACCACTCGATTTTAAAATCCTCATCCTTGTTTGCAAATCCCTCCATGGCCTAGCCCCACCCTATCTCTGTAATCTCTTCCAGCCCTACAAACCTCCAAGATAGCTGCGCTCCTTCAATTCTGGCCTCTTGAGCATCCCTGATTTTAATCGCTCCACCATTGGCAGCCGTGTCTTCAGCTGCCAAGGCCCTAATCTCTGGAATTCCTTCCCAAAACCTCTTTGCCTCTCTACCTCTCTTTTCTCCTTTAAGGCACTCTTTAAAACATCCATCTGCCCTAATACCTCCTTATGCGGCTCAGTGTCAAATTTAGTTTAATAACGCTCCCGTGAAGCGCCTTGGGACGTTTTACTACGTTAAAGTTGTTGTTGTTGTTTTGTTAGGATTACAAAGGCTGCACAGCACAGAAACAGGCCATTCGGCCCAACCAGTCCCTACCGGCGTTTATGCTCCACTTGAGCCTTCTTCCGTCTTTCCTCATCCAGTTCTATCAGCATAACCCTCTATTCCCTTCTCCCTAAGATGCTTATCTAACCTCCCCTTAAATGCATCTATACTATCCTCTTCAACCACTCCCTGTGGTAGTGAGTTCCACATTCTCACCACTCTCTGGGTAAAGAAGTATCTCCTGAATTCCCTATTTGAGTTCTTCGTGACTATCTTATATTGATGACCTCTAGTTTTGCTCTTCCCCACAAGTGGAAACACTGGCCGCAATTTTATTAATGGAGGCGGGTTGGGTGTGGGTCAGGTGGTTTCTGACTTCCTGTCCCGCCCCCAGCTGCATCTGGCTCACAAATGTGATTTTGCCTTGATTGACCTTGTTAAGCCTGCCCTGTGGGCTTGCCAGCCAATTAAGAGGAAGCGGGTCAGATGACGTCATTTGATGATGCGACATTTGCCAGTTTCCTTTAGGGACCATGCACAATTTTATTTTGACAGTTGATTTCTCAGTGTTTGACAGCATTGAGGTGCTGAAAACACTGACAATCACTGCACAAAGGTGACCTCTTGCACCCAGGCTCTCCAATGACTCCCTCCATAGGCTGGAATAGATGGCAGCTGCAGGTGAGGTGGCAGAAGCAATCTGTCACTGGTGAGGGAGGTTCTCCCAATGAGGTGGCACTGGCCATGGATTTCAAAACTTGTAACCTAAAGAAAAGTGTAAATGTATTAAAAATGCAGTTCTCAACATTTTCTTTCCTTGAGACTCACCATGTGCAACATTGGATCCTTCACACCACTTCTGCAGCTGTCGTCAATGCAGAAACATTACAGCAGACTTACAACACGCCACACTTGCCTGGCGTGGTGTCCGGACTTCGGGAAACCAGAGCCAGAAGCGGCAAAATTCAAAAATAGACTGTCAACTACTGGCAACTACCTGTTAATAGGCAGGTAATTGCCTTTAATCCTCTTCCCACTGCTAGGTGTCAGGTCTATTCACAAATCGGGGACCCAACACTTGGGAAAATTGTTTGGAGGCGGGTTGACGGCAGGATCACAACCCACCATCAATCAAAACAATTTTAACCTTTAATCCGCCTCCAAACCCGCCCTCTGAGTGCTGGCAAAATCCAACCCATTGTCTCTGTATCAAAACCTTTCATGATTTTAAAGACCTCTATTAGGTCACCCCTCAGCCTTCTATTTTCAAGAGAAAAGAGACACAGCCTGTTCATCCTTTCCTGATAGCCTACATAAATGTCATTCTTTTTCACCACTTTCCTATCTTGACCATTCTTGAGTGCTGGGTGGTAAGTGGCCTTCTAACTTGTTTGATGATGAATGTGAAGAAATGAATTGATGTGGATGAATGGGAGGATGTTCAAGGGGTGCTTGGTGCTTGCAGGACTGTTCTGTGTCAGTGGCAATGGGGGGAAAGTGGGGGAAGTGGGAAGAGTGGCCATTGCATTTTTTGGTGACATGGGTCCACTGGTGCAACCTAAGTGAGCCTCGCATTAATAAGGGCATCCCTGGCATCCTGGGCAGCAATGTGAGCAGCTGGGTATGCATTGCCCTCATCACCCTCCTCCATCCCCTCCTCCTCCTCCTCTTTCTTCTTCCTCCTCCCCCCTCCGAAGCGTCCGAGGATGATCTGAGACCTTCGGCTTGTTCCTCCTGCAGTTTCCAGCTTCGCTGTTGCGCAATGTTGTGCAGAGCACAGCAACCCGCAGTCACTCTGGAGACCCTGGCTGGTGCGCACTCCCACAAAAAGATCATTTTGTGGTTGCTAGTTTTTCTGGGGGTGCCTGGATTACCACGTGTGTACAGTCAATGACAAAATTTAGTCGGTTTTAACCCCCCCCCCTCCACATGCACCCAAACCCACGTGCTCCTGCAGATTAAAATTCAGCCCTGAGAGTCCCTGTCCTTGGCCCCATCCACTTTATTCGATAAGCTTGTAAGATGTACCCAGGTCTTAGCAAAGCTGACGGCCACTCCAACAGATTTCATCTGAAGTTACAGCTGGAACAGCTGAAGAATTTCAACCCCAATTTCTTAAATTTGTACTCACGAATGTTTTCAATTTTAACTCACTCCACGCAGTTTAAACAAGGCAATAGTAGCGTCAAAATTGCAGTGTCAGCCTTACCACCGAGTTTATGCTCCCAATCCAACCACCAACATCTTGTGTAGTGTCCTGAGAAAGGCGGCCCAGGTATACACCTGTTTCCGGCAGAAACCTTATCACAGTATGCAACTTGGGGTGCTATAATTTAAATAGTCCTCTGATTCAAATTTTAGGAACCAATGGGCAAAGCGGTGCTGCATATGCTCCACCCAATGATGTCAAGTGCTGAGCAGCCGAACCAGCAGTCCTTAAAGGTATCACTGCAGCCTTTTTAAGACCACCCGGCAAAGACCTCGGGTGAGAAACGCGATCGCACCACCCACCACCCACCCAAAGTCTGCCCAAAATTAACATCGACCCAGTCACATTGAGTAATACCTTTCATTTCACATCTTTCCCACTGATGGTCACATTTGACCTAAATTCTATGGGGGATCTCTTGGTCTCCTGCTGCAATTTAGATAATTTCTGCTGTTTCCCCGGTGTCTGCTGGAGTTGTGATGGAGACCGTTGGAACCACCCTGGGCATTTCAGCCCTTAATTAGTTAACATCAGATACAAAGGCAACAAAGGCAACAAAACTACATTAAGCACCCAGCTTATTTATAAAAGTAAAAACATTCCTTTTCCCTCCTATAAGTAAAAGTTACAAATACATTTTGGCATCTCAAAGAGCAAGATCTCAACCCTTTTACACATGATGATGAACAAATTGCCCAAATCATTTATTTCTACAATTTCTTCATGGAAATTCTCATTTTGATGATTTTTTTTTTGTGAGCTGAAATGGCACTTACTGGTTTAAGTATGAAATGTGTTTCCTTGATTCTTTGACATTCAACTTACTGAGCCTTAAAAAAGAATTCAGGCTGTAACCATGGCTAATCGGCAGCTTCATCATTTGATGCTGATGATGGCGTACTGCTAGCTGTAAGTTCACTTGGTTGATCAGATCCGTTGCAGAACAAACTACGCCTGCAGCAGGGGAATCTGCTCCTTGGTCTAAAAAAGAATCCGATTAGTAGCTACTATCAGTTGTCCTGCAGTCTCTGTAATGATGTTAAGGGGTCAAAAGTGCTTATTTACATTTTGCTGAGTAAACTACATGGTGATGGTAGGAATGGTGATCAGGAAAGGTTCTCTTCTAAGGCCCAAGAGATTCTAGGTTTTCTTCCTATGTTCTTATGTTATTTTGTGAAGTCAATATGGCTTTGATTTTTTTCACGTGAAATCACTGTTGCTAAGGAGTGTGATTGCTTGACTTGTTTTAGTCATTCATTTGGATATTTTCATGAATTCTAATAATGCTTTTCTTCCTGTGGTCTTTCAGTTCAGCCATGTGTGTAAGAGATATCTGCCTATAGATGTACTCCATCTCCTAGTGTGAGGATCTGCCTAACCGACCAGGTGGAGAGAAAGAAAAACATTTATTAGAATTCATGAAAGTATCCAAATGAATGACTAAAATAAGTGAAACAATCATGGAGAGTATCAAATGCAGTATGCAGAAAGATATCATCTGAGCCCGAAGTATTATTGCAGAACAGTTCAGGTTTAACCAGAGGAGGCAAAGGGATGATGAAAATGTTTCTCAGTTTATGGCAGAACTGAGGAAACTGCCTGAAACACGTGACTTTGGGTTTCTCGACAATGCAATAAGCGATGGATTATCTGCAGTTTGAAAGAAAAGTCGATATAGAGGAAACTATTGGTAGAAGACAGACTCACGTCTGCTCGAGCTCTGGAAATAACACTTAATGATGGAGACTGCAGATAGACATGCCAGTGAGTTACAGGCCAGAAAGTTCAACAGCTCCGCAGCTCCAGAGTTGCTCAACCGTGTTGGAGGTGTGGTAAAAATAATCATCATCCAGGCAAATGTAAGAAGTTTAAATTTCATAGCTACATGGAATCGAGCCATTTAGCTAAGTGTTGGCAGTCGGTGCTGCAAGGTTGGAGGCAGGAAGAAGAAAAGAAGGCCCCAAGTCATATAATGCTATGGTGAATCAACAAAAGTAAAGACAAAAATCCAGGGAGCGAAATTCCCTCATTTGCGCCTCTGATGGGAGGCGCTAACAGGGCGCAAATGGATTTGCACCCCCCCAAGGCGATAACCGTGCCTCCTTTTGAAATTCAGGATGTACAGGAGTAGGGTTAGCAATGCAGAGTGATGGGGATGTGATGACAGGCACAGCAGAATTAAGGTAAATGAGCTTTTATACTCACTTTTCCTGAATGCAGGATATCAGTGAACCTTTTCCTGCATTGGACCCAGGTGCGTCTATACATAGACCTGGCACTGACCTCCTCGGCTATTCGCAGCCAGGCTGCCTTTGTCTGCTGAGAAGGTTTCCTTCTTCCATCAGATGGGTACAGGACCTCCTGACGTCCTCTGACTCCCTCCACAAGAACATGGAGGGAGTCCTCATTGAAGCAGGGAGCTGCCTTTTGTTTTTGTGCGTGGTGAGAAGCAGCAGTAGAAGTACCAGAAATTACCTGAGATCTAATGGGGAAATGACCCCCTTAAATGCACCAGCTGCAAATGCATCAGCATATCAGCTGAACAGACCGGCACCTTGTGATGAGGGCGGGCAACCCACATGGCGGGCTTAACTAGGCCAATCATTGAAGAATTGTGTCAGCAGGCCGGCAGGAGCCGAAAGCAGGATGGGTACCTGCCCACTATCATTCCCGACGCAAACCCACCTCCAGGAAGAAAATCACGGCCTGGGACTGTGGTAAGTATAATGTTATTAAAAGTATATGAGGAAAAGTTTCCGAAAATTGCCCTACCCAAAAAAAGGGCATTTTACTGAAAAACATTTCTGGGCACCCATTGCTAGTACTTGAGAAATAACTGTCCAAAAAAAATACAAAAATCAGGCAAAATAATTACCTGTCATAGTAATTGAAGGAAAAGGATCCTCACTGATGGGTCTTGATTTGTTTTGCAGGCTAAAGCTAAACTGGGCCAGTATTCAGAAGACCACCACTCGAAGATCCATGGATGTACTCATGGAAAAGTACAAGTCCTTATTAATTAATTAATGGTACCAGGGATGAGGGACTACAGTTATGTGGAGAAGCTGGGGTTGTTTTCCTTAGACCAGAGAAGGTTAAGAGGATAATTTAATGTGATCAGGGTTCCTTTAAGGATCCCGGCTTAAAACACGTCATGAGTGACGTCATCAGACCTGCTCCATCTCATTGGGCCGGGTAACATGCTGGGTGGGCTTAATAGGCTCCATTAAGGTAAGTTCATTCTGTACAGCGGGATGGAGCCAGCAGCGGGGTCAGGTCCCGCCACGGAAACTGGCAACACCGGACTCGCCTAGGCAAGGAAGATTCTGGCCTATGGCCTTAATTTGTCACTAATTTTATAAGTTGATATGTCTCAAGTAGGTGCAGGAGCTGTGAATTCTCATCAATATCCTGATGGCTCCGAATGACCGATAGTGTTCATCTCCCATACCATAACTTCCTCCAAGACCAAATATTCATGAGATCGAATGGGAAGCCCTTGCAATCATATTTGGAGTGAAGAAATTTCACACATCTATTTAGACATCATTTTGTTCTGTAACTTGGTTATAAGCCTTTAACCTTCCTACTCTTGGAGAACCGAGGAATACCTATTTTAGCTTCGATGATAATTCAAAGACAGGCTTTTGAATTATCAGCTCATTAGTATGACATCAAGTTTAAACAATCAAAATCGAATGCCAATGCAGATTTTTTTGTCCCGCCTACCTATATGAGGTTCACATATTTCTGAAGATTTGAGTTTCAAGAAATTCTTTACTGAGCAGTTGAACTCACTTCCAATCACAGTCAGTGACATACGTAATGCTACGGCACATGACTCTGTACTATCCAGTGTTACATATTATATGATGAATGGCTGGTCTGATGATGGAGTTTGGCCAACTGAACTATGATTAGATGGTAGACATGGAGGTGAATTGTTGATTGAAGAATGTTTGCTTCGCAGACTGCATGTTGCTATTACACCTGAATTCCAAAATGTTATGATCCATGAATTACATACCAGTCATCCATAGTAAGAATGAAAGGATTATCTAGCATGCACATGTGGTGGCCTTCCCTATATAGCAACATAGAAGATGCTGTTCAAACCTGTCAGATCAACTTAACTGTGGAAACTAGTACTTGGCAATGGCCAACAAAACCATGGTGATGGATTTTTTTTATTCATTCATGGGATGTGGGCATCGCTGGCAAAACCAGCATTAATTACCCATCCCTAGTTGCCATTGAGAAGGTGGTGGTGAGCTGCCTTCTTGAACCGCTGCAGTCCATGTGGTGAAGTTACTCCCACAGTGCAATTAGGAAGGGTGTTCCAGGATTTTGACCCAGCAACGATGAAGGAATAATTATATACTTCTAAGTCAGGATGGTGTGTGACTTGGAGGGGAACTTGGAGGTAGTGGGGTTCCCATGCACCTGCTGCCCTTGTCCTTCTAGGTGGTAGAAGTGGCGGGTTTCAGAGGTGCTGCCGAAGAAGCCTTGGCGAGTTGCTGCAGTGCATCTTGTAGATGGTACACATTGCAGCCACGGTACGCCGGTGGTGGAGGGAGTGAATATTTAAGGTGGTGGATGGGATGCCAATCAAATGGGCTGCTTTGTCTTAGATGGTGTCGAGCTTCTTGAGTGTTGTTGGAGCTGCATTCATCCAGGCAAGTGGAGAGTATTCCATCACACTCCTTACTTGTGCCTTGTAGATGCTGGAAAGAATTTGGGGAGTCAGGAGGGGAGATACTTGCCACAGAATACCCAGCCTCTGACCTGCTCTTGTTGCCACAGTATTTATGTGGCTGCTCCAGTTAAGTTTCTGGTCAATGGTGACCCCCAGGATATTGATGGTGGGGGATTCAGCGATGGTAATGCCGTTGAATGTCAAGGGGTGGTGGTTAGACGCTCGCTTATTGGAGATAGTTATTGCCTGGCACTTATGTGACGCGAATGTTGCCTGCCACTTATCAGCCCAAGCCTGAATGTTGCCCAGGTCTTGCTGCATGCGGGCATGGACTGCTTCATTATCTGAGGAGTTGCGAATGGCGCTGAACACTGTTCAGTCATCAGCGAACATCCCCACTTCTGACCTTATGATGGAGGGAAGGTCATTGATGAAGCAGCTGAAGATGGTTGGGCTGAGGAAACTGACCAGTGGAACTCCTGTAGCGATGCCCTGGGGCTGTGATGATTGACCTCTAACAACCACAACCATCTTCCTTTGTGCTAGGTATGACTCCAGCCAGTGGAGAGTTTTCCCCCTGATTCCCATTGACTTCAGTTTTACTAGGGCTCCTTGATGCCACACTCAGTCAAATGCTGCCTTGATGTCAAGGGCAGTCACTCTCACCTCACCTCTGGAATTCATCTCTTTTGTCCATGTTTGGACCAAGGCTGTAATGAAGTCGGGAGCCGAGTGGTCATGATGGAACCCAAACTGGGCAGCAGTGAGCAGCTAATTGGTAAGTAAGTGCTGCTTGATAGCACTTTTGACGACACCTTTCGTCACTTTGCTGATGATTGAGAGCAGACTGATGGGGCGGTAATTGGCCAGATTAGATTTGTCCTGCTTTTTGTGGACAGGACATACCTGGGCAGTTTTCCACATTGTCGGTTAGATGCCAGTGTTATAGCTGTATTGGAACTGCTTGGCTAGAGGCGTGGCTCGTTTTGGAGCACACGTCTTCACCACAACAGCCCACAGCCTTTGCTGTATCCAGTGCGCTCAGCCGTTTCTTGATATCACGTGGAGTGAATCGAATTGGCTGAAGACTGGCTTCTGTGGTGGTGGGGGCCTCAGGAGGAGGCCGATATGGATCATCCACTCAGCACTTTTGACTGAAGATGGTTGCAAACGCTTCAGCTTTGTCTTTTGCACTCATGTGCTTGGCTCCACCATCATTGAGGATGGGTTATTCATGGAGCCTCCTCCTCCCGTTAGTTGTTTAATGGTCCACAACCATTCATAACTGGATGTGGCAGAACTGCAGAGCTTTGATTTGATCCATTGACATGGGTTCACTTAGCTCTGGCTATAGCATGCTGCTTCCGCTTTTAAGTTTGCATGTAGTCCTGTGTTGCAGCTTCCCCAGGTTGGCACCACATTTTTAGGTATGCCTGGTGCTGCTCCTGGCATGCTCTTCTACATTCCTTATTTAACCAGGGTTAGTCCCCTGGTTTGATGGTAATGGTAGAGTGAGGAATATGCCGGGCCATGAAGTTACAGATTGTGGTGGAATACAATTCTTCTGCTGCTGATGGCCCACAGCACCTCATGGATGCCCAGTTTTGAGCTGCTAGATCTGTTCTGAATCTATCCCATTTAGCATGGTGGTAGTGCCACACAACATGATGGAGGGTGTCCTCAGTGTGAAGATGGGACTTTGTCTCCACAAGTACTGTGTGGTGATCATTGCTACCAATGCTGTCATGGACAGATGCATCTGCGACAGGTAGATTGGTGAAGACGAGGTCAAGTAGGTTTTTCCCTCATGTTGGTCCTCTCACCACCTGTCGCAGGCCCAGACTGGCAGCTCTGTCGTTCAGGACTCGGCCAGCAGTGGTACTACATTGAAGTCCCTCACACAGAGCACATTCTGTGCCCTTGCTACTCAGTGCTTCTTCCAAGTAGTGTTCAATATGGAGGAGTACTGATTCATCAGCTGAGTGAAGGCAGTAGGTGGTAATCAGCAGATTGTTTCCTTGCCCATGCTTGACCTGAAGCCATGAGACTTCATGGGGTCCAAAGTCAATGTTGAGGACTCCCAGGGCCACTCCTTCCCGACTGTCTGCCACTGTGCCGCCACCCTGCCGGTGGGACAGGACATACCCAGCGATGGTGATGGAGCAGTTTGGGACATTGGCTGAAAGGTATGATTCTGTGAGTATGACTATGTCAGGCTGTTGGTTGACTAGTCTGTGGGACAGCTCTCCCAATTTTGGCACAAGTCCCCAGATGTTGGTGAGGAGGACTTTTCAGGGTTGACTGAGTGTGCTATTGTCGTGATCCATCAGGTTTTATCCTTATTGTTTTTCGTAGCGTTTTTTTTACAACTGAGTAGCTTGCTAGGCCATTTCAAAGGGCAGCTGAAAGTCAACCAAATTGCTGTGGGTCTGGAGTCAGACCAGGTAAGAACAGCAGATTTCCTTCCCTAAAGGACATTAGTGAACCAGATGGGTTTTTACAACAGTCCAATAGTTTCATGGTTACCATGACTGATACTAGCTTTTTATTCCAGATTTATTTAATTAACTGAATTTAAAATCCCCAGCTGCCATGGTGGATTTTGAACTCACATTTCCAGATCATTAGCCCAGGTCTCTGGATTACTAGCACAGTGACATTACCACTATGCTACCATTCACGTTAATTATGCTGAGCTGCAGATGCAGATTTTCACTTATTTTAGATTCACATCCTAAAAAGCTTGACGTGGTTCCAATGTCATCAACAGAGCTTCTACAGGTATATACAAAGGAAGAGCCTAGCTAAAGTAAACGTTGGTCCCTTAGAGGATGAAAATGGGGAATTAATTATAGTGAACGGGGAAATGGCAGAGACTCTGAACAAATATATTGTATCTGTCTTCATGGTAGAAGACACTAACAACATCACAATAATAGATAATCAAGGGGCCACTTGGAGGGGGGAACTAACGACAATCACTATCACTAAGGAACAAGTATTGGTAAAATAATGGGACTAAAAGACGACAAGTCCCCTGGACCAGATAGCCTGCATCACAGGGTCTTAAAAGAAGTGGCTGCAGAGATAGTGAATGCATTTGTTGCAATATACCAAAATTCCCTGGGCTCTGGAGAGGTCCCAGCGGATTGGAAAACTGCAAATGTAACACCCTATTTAAGAAAGGAGGGAGACAGAAAGCAGGAAACTACAGATCAGTTAGCCTAACATCTGTCGTTGGGAAAATGCTGGAGTCCTTCATTAAGGAAGCAGTAGCAGGGCATTTGGAAAATCATAATGCAGTCAAGCAGAGTCAGCATGGTTTTATGAAAGGGAAATCATGTTTAACAAATTTACTGGAGTTCTTTGAGGATGTGACAAGCAGGGTGGATAAGGGTGAGCCAGTGGATGTGGTGTATTTGGATTTCCAGAAGGCATTCGATAAGGTGCCACATAAAAGATTACTGCATAAGATAAGAGCTCATGGAGTTGGGAGTAATATATTAGCATGGATAGAGAATTGGCTAACTAACAGAAAGCAGAGAGTTGGGATAAATGGGTCATTTTCCGGTTGGCAAACGGTAACTAGTGGGATGCCACAGAGATCGGTGCTGGGGCCTCAACTATTTACAATCTACATTAATGACTTGGATGAAAGGACCGAGTGTAATGTAGCCAAGTTTGCAGATGATACAAAGATGGGTGGGAAAACAAGTTGTGCAGAGGACTCAAAGAATCTGCAAAGGGATATAGCCAGGCTAAGTGAGTGGGCAAACATTTGGCAGATGGAGTATAAAGTGAGAAAGTTTGAGGTTATCCACTTTGGCAGGAAAAATAAACAAGCAAATTATTATTTAAATGGAGAGAGATTACAAAATGCTACAGTTCAGAGGGACCTGCGGCTCCTTGTGCATGAAACACAAAAAGTTAGCATGCAGGTACAGCAAGTAATCAAAAAGGCAAATGTAATGTTGGCCTTTATTGCAAGGGGGTTGGAGTATAAAAGCAGGGAAGTCCTGCTACAACTGTACAGGGTATTGGTGAGAGCACACCTTGAGTACTGCGTACAGTTTCGGTCTCCTTATTTAAGGAAGGATATACTTGCATTGGAGGCAGTTCAGAGACGATTCACTCGGTTAATTCCTGAGATGAGGGGGTTGACTTATGAAGAAAGGTTGAGCAGGTTGGGCCTATACTCATGAGAGGTGAGCCTATTGAAACATATAAGATACTGAAGGGGCTCGACAAGGTAGATGCAGAGAGGATGTTTTCCCTCGTGGGGAAATCCAGAACTCGGGAGCATAGTTTCAGAATAAAGGGTCGCCCTTTTCGGACTGAGATGAGGAGGAATTTCTTCTCTCAGAGGGTTGTAAATCTGTGGAATTCTCTGCCCCAGAGAGCCATGGAGGCTGGTCATTAAATACATTTAGGGTGGAGATAGACAGATTTTTACAAGATAAGGGAGTGAAGGGTTATGGGGAGCGGGCAGGGAAGTGGCTTTGAGCCCAAGATCAGCCATGATCTTATTGAATGGCAGAGCAGGCTCGAGGGGCCAAGTGGCCTATTCCTGCTCCTGTTTCTTATGTTCTTATGTTCTAACAGATGCAATGGTGACGATTGATATGTTACAGTATTTGCTTGCCTGCTATGGACTTCCTATAGAGCTGGTCTCTGACAATGGACCACCTTTTCAGTCATACAATTTTTTTTCTCAATTTTCGAACACGCATGGTGTGTCTCCACCCAGACACCCTCAGTCAAATAGGGAAATTGGGAGGGATGCACAGACATTTAAAGCTCTAAAGAAGATGCCACTATATATCAGAAATGAGCTGTATTTCTTTTGAGTTATCATACCACATCTCACACTGTATGACACCCGTTGAATTATTCAGTGGAAGGAAGTTACGTACTTGTTTGGATATTTTTAGACCTGAATTGGAAACGTCATTGTTCAGAAATAATGAATCGCGAGCTTCAAAGCAATATTGCATGGGAGAAAGAGTTTTGTGTCTTACTTTTCATGGGAATGTGAGAAATGGAGTGTTTGGGCTGGATTTTGTCAATGGGGACGTGATGGAGGTGGGACTCCCACTTTTTTGGGTTGTAGTCCCGCCTCCATCGACTTGTGGCCAACCCACGCTATTTTCCCTTGATTGACGTTGTTAAGCCCACCCAGCGAGCTCAGCAGGCCAATTAAGGGACACCTGGTTACTGGTGACATCAGTGATTGACATTTCATCTGTCAAGAGCTTTTGATAGATGAAAAATCAGCATTTGACAGCTCTGTGTAGCTGTCAAACACTGACAATCTGTCTTCTAACTTGAGTCCTTCTATTCAGACTCAGTTAGAGATCTCTCCAGACCAGAAAGCAGAATGTTGCAGATTTTGACGTTTCAGCGGCCATTCTGCTTTCTGTGCCGGTGAGCTCAGGGACTCCCAAGAACTGAAGGGAGGAAGCCTGCAGGAGAAAGTAAAGGTAAGTAAAACCTATTAAAACACTTTACACTTACCTCACACACTTACCTCTGTACACATGCACCCATCACTCAACTGCACAACGGACATCTCAACCCCTCCAACCCCTTCAGACCGATGGTCCACCTTGCTAACTTGGCGTGGTTCGGAGCCATCGGGAAGCCCACGCTTCAGGGCTAAAAATAGGAGTAGGCAAAAAACTGCCTGTTAACTACCTGTTAACAGGCAGTTAATTGGCACTAATTCCATTCCCGCCTCGGGGAGGCGGCTCCCAGCACAGGTCGGATACCCGCCTCCTGGGACATTGGCATGGAGGCGGGTTGGGGGCGGGATGGGTTCGTGCCCCCCGATTCTGCAATTTTCCCACCGCTCCCGCATCCAAACCTGCCTCCACGGGGCTTGGAAATTCGAGCCCTTAATGTTATTGAACAGAAGATTAGAGCTGTTACGTTTTTAGTTGCAGTGAATGGTTTGCTGTGGAAGGATCAATCGTGAGAACTGCATCAACCTCCTGACTGTGATGCACCAAATGGTGATGTTGCATGTGACCTACCACCAATCTATTCCATCTAAGGAAGTAGATGTTGCAGCTCCTCAGAAATCTTCAGATGTTTCACCTATTCCCATGTGCTACAAGCCAACCACCTCCCATGACATTGTTCATGCTCCTGACTCCAATGTAAACTCTTCCGGACAGCCTGGAAAGAAAGCTATGAAACCAGATGGTGTTGAAACTCAACCTGAAAACTTACCATCTACAGCTTACCCATTGTCAATCCTACTCAAAGATATCCTCAAAGGTCAAGGAAACCTCTGTACCTTTTGGATTAGTAGATAGATATGAGCATTGTGGTTGTCAGTATAGTTCTAGTGTTGCCATAACCCATCTTTACTGCATTCTACCGGGAGGGTGCTAAAGTTATTTTGTTATCACGTTATCGTAAGATGAAATTGCTGAATTTATTTACAGTTAACCAGGCTGATTCTTGGAGATGGTTATTTTCACCTTGTAATTCTGGGAGGGAAAAGTGATATGCATTATCTTTTCTTCTTAGGCAGTCCCTCGGAACTGAGGATGAATTGCTTCCACATTAAAAATGAGTTCTCAGGTGACTGATGAGTCCAATGCGGGACCTACAGTCTCTGTCACATGTGGGGCAGACGGTGGTTGAAGGGGCGGGTGGGTGGGGTGCTTGGATTGACGTGTGCTCCTTTCACTGTTTGCGCTTGGCTTTTGCTTGCTCCCAGCGAAGAGACTCGAGGTGTTCGGCGACTTCTCGGATGCTTCTCCTTCACTTTGTGTGGTCTTGGGCCAGGGATTACCAGGTGTTGGTGGGGATGTTGCACTTTTTCATGGAGGCTTTGAGGGTGTCCTTGAAGCATTTCCTCTGCCCACCTGGGGCTCTCTTGCCGTGTTGGAGCTCCGAGTAGAGTGCTTGTTTTGGGGGTCTCGTACTGGGCATATGGATGATGTGGCCCGTCCATCGGAGCTGATCGAGCGTGGTCAAAGCTTCGATGCTGGGGATGTTGGTCTGACGTTGGTGCGCCTATCCTGCCAATTGATTTGCAGGATCTTGTGGAGGCAGCATTGGTGGTACCTCCCCAGTGCTTTGAGGCGCCTGCTGGGAACTCAATGTCCAGGGGTATTCAATATTCAGGAAAGATAGGCAAAAAGGAAAGGGAGGTGGGGTAGCATTGCTGGTTAAAGAAGGGATTAACACAATTGTAAGGAAGGATATTAGCTCTGATGATGTGGAATCTGTATGGGTAGAACTGAGAAATACCAAGGGGCAGAAAACAATAGTGGGAGTGGTATATAGACCTCCAAACAGTAATGCGGAGGTTGGGGACAGCATTAAAAGGTAAATTAGAGAAGCATGTAATAAGGGCAGAGCAGTCATCATGGGTGACTTTAATCTACATATAGATTGGGCTAACCAAATTAGTAAAAATACTGTGGAGGAGGAATTCCTGGAGTGTTTAAGGGATGGTTTCCTGGACCAATATGTCAAGGAACCAACCAGAGTTCAGGTCATCTTAGACTGGGTATTATGTAATGAGAAAGGATGAATTAGCAATCTTGTTGTACGAGGCCCCTTGGGTCAGTGCGATCATAATATGATCGAATTCTTCATTAAGATGGAGAATGAAGTAGTCGAATCAGAGACTAGGGTCCTAAATTTAAATAAAGGAAACTACGATGGTCTGAGGCGCAAGTTGGGTAGGATTGATTGGGGAATGTCACTCAAAGGGTTGATGGTGGATAGGCAATGGCAAACATTCATAGGCTGCATGGATGAACTACAGAATTTGTTCATCCCAGTTTGGCATAAAAATAAAACAAAAAAGGTGACTCAACCATGGCTAACAAGGGAAATTAGGGATAGCATAAGATCCAAGGAGAGGACATATAAATTGGCCAGAAAAAGCAGTAAACCTGAGGATTGGGAGCAGTTTAGGATTCAACAAAGGAGGACAAAGGGATTAATTAAGAAAGGGAAAATAGAATATGAGAGTAAGCTTGCAGAGAACATAAAAACTGACTGTAAATGCTTTTATAGATATGTGAAGAGAAAAAGATTGGTGAAGTCAAGCGTAGGTCCCTTGCAGTCAGAATCAGGGGAATTTATAATGGGGAACAAAGAAATGGCAGACCAATTGTGATGAAATATTCCATTCATCACTGCCTGTGACTGTGGTCGGTTTCAGTGTCATTTCCCTTCCCCCAGTCCTCATTGTATTGTTTATTGGAATGTGCTGGAATGTGCTGTGTGTGTAGGGCTCCGCCCATACCTGGCCCCTTTTGTAAGCTAGCTCAGTCTGGCCTCAGTCTCCAGAAGGAAGATACCTCTCTCTCTTACGTGTTACTTTCTAAGTTAATAAAAGCCTTGTTTTGTTTCGCTAACATCGAGTCTTGGAATTATTGAGGCACGTCAATTTTATTAACTTATTTTTCAACACTATGGATCAACTCCTGAAACCCGAACGTTTGGATTTGGATCAACATGCTCCGGACGCATCAGCACGCTTCGGACACTGGTTTGAGTGTATGGAATTCTTCCTGGACAATTCCGCAGCCATCAAAGACGCTACGGACGCTGCGAGGATGAGACTCGGAATTCTGCGGAATTGGGTAAGCCACCGGGTTTACCCCCTCATCCAAGACGCCGATACGTACCTGGCCGCCTGCGACATCTTAAAGGCGCATTACCAGCAGCCTACGAATGAGGTGTATGCTAGGCATCTGCTCACTACTCGCGCACAGCGACCTGGGGAATCGGTGGAGGAGTTCCTAAGCACCCTGAAAATGCTTGGCAAAGACTGCAAGTGCCGAGATGTAAAAGCCGCAGTGTACACTGACGAGCTTGTTCTCGATGCCTTTATCACAGGCCTCAGCTCCACTTACATCCGGCAAAGACTGCTGGAAAAAACGGGGTTGGACCTGAAACAGGCTGCGGACACCGCGCGATCCCTGGATGTGGCCCAGAGAAACTCGGACGCCTACTCTTCAGCCAGCGCCATCCATGCCGCCACGTGTGCACCGAGGGCGCCACCATCTTGGAAGGCATCTTCCCCGCCCGGCAGCCCGACACCGGCGGGGCCCCGCTCTCCCCCCAGAAGCCCTACGACAGCCGCGACGCGTCAGGGACCCAACTGCTACTTCTGCGGACAGCCAAAACACACCAGGAACCTGTGCCCGGCGAAAGGCACCACCTGCTTTAAGTGCGGTAAGAAGGGGCACTTCGGGAAGGTGTGCAGGGGGAACCCCGCCGGAAAACCAACCGCCGGAAAACCCGCCACCGCCGCGTGTGCGCCGTGGGAGCGGCCATCTTGGACGCCATCTTGCCCGACCTCGTGAGGTCCGCCATCTTATGAGCAGACAGCGTGGACGCCATCTTGTATCGATCAGGGCCCTACAGTGGCATCGGTCACAGTGGACCAGACCAGGCCGCACCCGCTATCCAAATCAATGGTGGACATCGAGGTAAACGGGTGCCGGGTTAAATGTTTAATTGACAGTGGAAGCACGGAGAGTTTTATCCACCCTGAACTGGCACAGCAACTCTCCCTAAAGGTGGTCCCTGCTCAGGGTACCATCTCTATGGCTGATAAAACCCAGACATCGACCATTCTGGGTTACTGCACGGTACAATTGGGCGTTAACGAACTGTATACGATAATTTTAAAGTGTTAATCATGAAGAACCTATGTGCGAGCGTGATCTTGGGCCTGGATTTCCAGTGCAACCACCAAAGCATCACGCTCAAGTATGGTGGGTCCCAGCCGCCCCTCACAGTGTGCGGTCTGGCTACCCTGAAGGTAAAGCCGCCTTCGCTATTCGCGAACCTTACCCCTAACTGCCAGCCAATAGCGACCAAAAGCAGGAGGTACAGCTGGGAGGACAGGCGGTTTATCGCGACCGAGGTAGACAGGCTCCTGAAAGAGCGCATTATTGAACGCAGCAACAGCCCGTGGCGCGCCCAAGTGGTAGTGGTAAGGGGTAGCGAGAAGAAACGGATGGTGATCGACTATAGTCAAACGATCAACAGGTACACCCAACTAGACGCCTACCCGCTACCCCGCATATCAGAAATGGTGAACCAAATCGCCCAATACCGGGTGTTCTCCACCATCGACCTCAAGTCAGCGTACCACCAGCTCCCTATCAGACCAGAGGACCGCCCGTACACCACCTTCGAGGCGAACGGACGCCTCTACCAATTCCTCAGAGTCCCCTTTGGGGTGATGAATGGGGTCTCAGTTTTTCAGAGGGAGATGGACCGCACCACCAATTGCAGGCAACCTACCCCTACCTCGACAACGTCACCCTCTGCGGGCACAATCAGCAGGATCACGACTCGAACCTCGAGAGGTTCCTGGAAACCGCACAAAATCTCAACCTCACCTACAACGAGGACAAGTGCGTTTTCAACACCACGCGCCTCTGCATACTAGGCAGCGTGGTGGAGAATGGGGAAATCAGACCAGACCCCGACCGATTGCGCCCCCTATGGGAGCTGCCCCTGCCCAACACTCCCAAAGCCCTGAAAAGGTGCCTGGGGTTATTTTCTTATTATTCCCAATGGGTCCCCAACTACTCCGACAAAGCCCGCCCCCTCTTGAAAGCATCCTCTCTTCCGCTCTCTGCTGAGGCCCACGCCGCCTTCAAAAGCATTAAGCAGGATATTGAACGGGCCACGCTACAGGCAGTGGACGAGAACACTCCATTTCAAGTGGAAAGTGATGCGTCTGACTTCGCCTTGGCGGCCACCCTCAACCAGGTGGGGCGGCCCATAGCTTTCTTCTCGAGGACCCTCCAAAGGCCCGAGATCAGACACTCCTCCGTGGAAAAGGAGGCCCAAGCCATCGTGGAGGCAGTGCGCCACTGGCGCCACTGCCTAGCCAGCAAACGCTTCACCCTACTTACCGACCAGCGGTCGGTAGCGTTTATGTTCAATAATAAACAGAGGGGGAAGATTAAAAATGATAAGATACTTAGGTGGCGGATCGAGCTCTCCACCTTCGAGTACAACATCATTTAACGGCCAGGGGCCCTTAACGAATCCCCTGACGCCCTCTCACGAGGGATGTGTGCCAGCGCCACCGGGGATCGGCTACAGACCCTCCACAACGACCTCTGCCACCCAGGGGTCACGCGGCTGTTCCACTTCATAAAGTCCCGTAACTTACCCTACTCGATTGAGGAAGTTCGGTCTCTGACCAGGAACTGCCGCACTTGCGCTGAGTGCAAGCCTCGGTTCTACCGCCCAGATAGAGCCCACTTAATCAAAGCTACACGGCCCTTTGAGCGGCTCAGCTTAGATTTCAAGGGCCCCCTCCCGTCCGTCGACCGCAATGTTTACTTCCTGAACATTGTGGACGAATACTCCCCGTTCCCATTCGCCTTCCCCTGCCCAGACATGGCCAGCGCCACGGTCATTAAATGCCTCAACAGCCTGTTCTGCCTGTTCGGTATGCCGAGCTACATCCATACGGATAGGGGGGCGTCCTTCATGAGTGAAGAGCTACGCCAGTACATGCTGTCCAAGGGGATCGCCACGAGCCGTACCACCAGCTACAACCCCCGGGGTAACGGCCAAGTGGAGCGAGAGAACGGGACAGTATGGAAAGCAGTCACTCTAGCTCTAAGGACCAAGGGCCTCCCTATCTCCCGCTGGCAGGAAGTCCTCTCGGATGTGCTCCATTCGATACGGTCGCTATTGTGTACGGCCACTAATGCCACGCCTCATGAACGAATGTTTGTCTTTCCCCGGAAATCCACCTCAGGCGTATCCATGCCGTCATGGCTCTCCACCCCAGGTCCGGTACTCGTGCGAAGGCATGTGAGGGGCCACAAGACGGACCCTCTCGTGGAGCCAGTACACCTACTCCACGCCAACCCCCAATACGCATATGTCCGGCACGCCGACGGAAGGGAGGACACCGTGTCCATAAAAGACGTCGCCCCAGCCGGCATCGACAACAACCACGGCAATAGCAGCAACAACGATCACAGCAACTCTTACCCACCCACTATTCTTTCATCACCCCCGGAAGAACATCGACCAATGGCACCCCCACCAACTACCCCTTCAACAACCCTGGCGGCACCCCAGGCAGAGACCCAGGAGACTACCGGGGACACCCAGCCGACACCCGCAGCACCACAACAGCCACGTCGGTCGCAGAGGACTATCAAACCCCCGAACAGACTAAATCTATAGAAGGGGTGAATGTGATGAAATATTTCATTCATCACTGCCTGTGACTGTGGTCGGTTTCAGTGTCATTTCCCTTCCCCCAGTCCTCATTGTATTGTTTATTGGAATGTGCTGGAATGTGCTGTGTGTGTAGGGCTCCGCCCATACCTGGCCCCTATTGTAAGCTAGCTCAGTCTGGCCTCAGTCTCCAGAAGGAAGATACCTCTCTCTCTTACGTGTTACTTTCTAAGTTAATAAAAGCCTTGTTTTGTTTCGCTAACATCGAGTCTCGGAATTATTGAGGCACGTCACCAATTAAATACTTATTTTGGTTCTGCCTTTACAAAGGAGGACACAAATAACCTGCCAGAGATGTCGGGGAACATAGGGTCTGATGAAAGGGAGGAACTGAAAGAAATCAGTATTTGTAGGGAAATGGTGTTAGGGAAATTGTTGGGATTGAAGGCCGATAAATCGCCAGGGCCTGATAATCTGCATCCTAGGGTACTTAAGGAAGTGGCCCTAGAAATAGTTGATGCTTTGCTGATCACCTTCCAGCATTCGATGGAATCTGGAACAGTACCCATGGATTGGAGGGTAGCTAATGTTACCCCACTATTCAAAAAAGGTGGTAGAGAGAAAACGGGGAATTACAGACCGGTAAGCCTGACATCGGTAGTGGGGAAAATGCTAGAGTCCATTATAAAAGATGTAATAGCAGAGCACTTGGAAAACAGTGACAGGATTGGACAAAGTCAACATGGATTTACAAAAAGTAAATCATGCTTGACTAATCTATTGGAATTTTTTGAGGATGTAACTGGTAAAATAGATAAGGGAGAACCAGTGGATGTGGTGTATTTGGACTTTCAGAAGGCTTTTGATAAGGTCCCGCATAAGAGATTAGCGTGTAAAGTTAAGGCACATGGGATTGGATAGAGAACTGGTTGGCAGACTGAAAGCAAAGAGTTGGAATAAATGGGTCTTTTTCCGAATGGCAAGCAGTGACTAGTGGGGTACCGCAGGGATCGGTCCTTGGGCCCCAGCTATTCACAATATATATTAATGATCTAGACAAGGGAACTAGATGTAATATCTCCAAATCTACAGACGACACAAAGCTGAGTGGGCGTGTGTGTTGTGAGGAGGATGCCGAGAAACTCCAGGATGATTTGGACAGGTTGGGTGATTGGGCAAAAGCATGGCAGATGCAATATAACATGGATAAATGTGAGGTTATCCACTTTGGTGGGAAAAACAGGAAGGCTGATTATTATCTGAATGGCAATAGATTGGGAGAAGGGGAAGTGAAACGAGACCTGGGTGTCCTTGTGCACCGGTCGCTGAAGGTAAGCATGCAGGTGCAGCAGTCGGTTAAGAAGGCAAATGGCATGTTGGCCTTCGTAGCGAGAGGGTTTGAGTACAGGAACAAGGATATCTTGCTGCAGTTGTACAGGGCCTTGGTGAGACCACGTCTTGAGTATTGTGTGCAGTTTTGTTCGCCTTATCTGAGGAAGGAGTTCAGCGAAGATTCACCAGGCTGATGCCTGGGATGGCAGGAATGACGTATGAGGAGAGATTGGGTCGATTGGGCTTGTACTCGCTGGAGTTTAGAAGAATGAGAGGGGGTCTCATTGAAACTTATAAAATTCTGACAGGACTGGACAGACTAGATGCAGGAAGGATGTTCCCGATGGTCGGGAGTCCAGAACCAGGGGTCACAGTCTAAGGATAAGGGGTAGGCCATTTAGGACAGAAATGAGGAGGAATTTCTTCACCCAGATAGTGGTGAACCTCTGGAATTCTCTACCACAGAAGGCAGTAGAGGCCAATACATTCAATATATTCAAGAAGGAGTTGGATTTATTTCTTAAGGCTGAAGGGGTCAAGGGGGATGGGGAGAAAGCAGGGAATGGGTACTGAATTTGGATGATCAGCCATGATCGTATTGAATGGCGGAGCAGGCTCGACGGGCCGATTGGCCTACTCCTGCTCCTATCTTCTATCTATCTATCTATATATATAAAAGGATACGTCTGTCTGTCTGTCATTCCGTCTGTCTGTCTGTCTGTATTGCATTAACTCGAAAGTTATAGAGCGTACCTACACGTGTGTGACATCGAAAGAAAGCTGACGATTCCAGAACCGTCCTAAGCGTATTTACGTTTCAGCCAGATAAAAATTGCTCCCGCGGTATCCAATAAACTTTCAACATTCCACTCATTAGCATCGAGTGACGTCGAGGTCGACCAATCGTACGGCGGGTTCCTGGCGCGTGTGGGCGGGCCCTCCTACGGTCGAGTGATGGGACGATTGACGAATCCTATGCTTTGGTGACCTGACGGTCCACCAATCGGTGCGTGTGTGGGCGGGCCTTATCGTTCTGAACCGAGGTAAGTCGCCGCCATCTTGATTCCAAACTTTTCCTTTCTTTTTCCTGCTTTCTGCGTGTTTCTTTTCAAATCTACATTTTCAACAAAAAAAAAGTTGCTTTTAAAAGACAAATTGTTTTTTTAAAAAGTTAATTAATTTGTAAATCTTTTGTCTAACCTCTATAATTTTTCTACCTTTCACCATTTTTCCAGGCCTCAAAGCCTGGGCGTCTGTTGACCAGCCACGCTAGAGCTAGGCGCCTCCCGTCACGATCGACAAAAGGCCAGCGATCGGCGCCATCTTTGTGAAGGCTGGAGGGGGTGGGCCTGAGCCGAGCATCGCCACCGCCGCCATCTTAGTAAAGGCGGGTGGGGCGGGAGTCAGCATCCGCGTCATCTTCTGCCCGGAGCGCGACTTGAGTCCGGCCGGGCCTCACGCGGTAGGTTGCACGGCGGCGTCTCTCTGGTCTTGAAGCTGGCTCGGGTGGGGACATCGGGAGATCGCGGGGGCGGGACAACGGGAGATCCGGGGGCGGGACATCGGGAGATCGGGGGGCGGGAGATCGGGGGGCGGGACATCGGGAGATCGCGGGGCGGGACATCGGGAGATCGGGGGGCGGGAGATCGGGGGGCGGGAGATCGGGAGATTGGGGGGCGGGGCTAAGGGACTCCCCCTCTCCCCCTCCTCTCCCCCCTCCCCTCCCCCTCCTCCCCTTCCTCCCCCCTCCCCCTCCCCCCTCCCCCTCCCCTTCCTCCCCCTCCCCTTCCTCCCCCCTCCCCTTCCCTTTCCTCCCCCTCCCCTTCCTCCACCCCTCCCCCTCCCCTTCCTCCCCTTCCTCCCCCTCCCCTTCCTCCCCACCCCTCCCCTTCCTCCCCCCTCCCCCTCCCCCTCCCCTTCCTCCCCCCTCCCCCCTCCTGCCCCCTTCCTCCCCTCCCCCTCCCCTCCTTCCTCCCTCCCCTCCCCTCCTCCCCTCCCCCTCCCCTCCCCTCCCCCCTCCCCCTCCCCTCCCCCCTCCTCTCCTCCCCTCCCCTCCTCCCCCTCCCCCCTCCCCTCTCCCCTCCCCCCTCCCCCTCCCCTCCCCCCTCCCCCCACCCCCACTCCCCTCCCCACTCCCCTCCCCCCCACCCCTCCCCCGCTCCCGTCCCCCCCATCTCCCCTCCCCTCCTCCCCCCCTCCCCCCTCCTCCCCCTCTCCCTCCCCCCTCCCTCCCCCCCTCCCCCCTCCCTCCCCCTCCCTCCCCACCTTCCCCCCAGTCGCTGTCTCTCTTCCCCCCAGTCGCTCTCTCTCTTCCCCCCAGTCGTGCTCTCTCTTCCCCCCCCAGTCGCGCGTGCTCTCTCTCTCTCTCTCTATTCCAACAACAACATGCCCTCGAAAAAGCCTCAGCACCGCCGGGCACTCCAGCTAGTGTTTCTATGTTTCTGTACATGGTCCATGTCTCTGAAGCATACAGAAGGGCAGGTATCACTACTGCTCTGTAGACCATGAGCTTGATGCTGGGTTTGAGGTCCTGGTCTTCAAACACTCTCTTCCTCAGGTGACCGAAGGCTGCACTGGCACACTGAAGGTGGTGTTGGACTTCGTCATCAACATCTGCCTTTATTGACAGTAGGCTCCCAAGGTATGGAAAGTGGTCCACGTTGTCCAAGGCCTCGTCATGGATTTTGATAATCGGGGAGCAGTGCTGTGTGGCAGGGCAGATTGGTAGAGGACCTTTGTCTTACGGGTGTTTAGTGTAAGGCCCATGCTCTCGTATGCTTCAGTGAAGGTTTTGACGATGGTTTGGAGTTCGACCTCAGAGTGTGCGCAGACGCAAGCGTCGTCTGCATACTGTAATTCGATGACAGAGGATGGGATGACCTTGGAGATGACGGAGGTTGAATAATTTCCCGTTTGTTCTGTAAATTAGCTCCACTTCAGCTTACTGAAGGTGAGATGGAGCATTGCAGCCAGGAAGATCAAGAAGAGCGTTGGTGCGATAACACAACCTTGCTTGACCCGGGTCTGTTTGTGAATTGGGTCTGTGGTGGAACCGTTGGTCAGGATCATGGTTTGCATGTCATCGTGAAGCAGGCGATGGATCATGACAAACTTTTGAGGGCAGCAGAATTTGAGGAGAACACTCCATAATCCCTACTGGTTGACAGTGTCGAAGGCCTTTATGAGGTCAAAGAAGGGCATGTACAGGGGTTGGTGCTGTTCCCTGCATTTCTCTAGTAGTTGACGCACGGTAAAGATCATGTCCATTGTGCCCCTTAGTGGGCGGAATCCGCATTGCGACTCTGGGAGAAGCTCTTCAGCCGCTGGGAGAAAGCGATTGAGGAGGATTCTTGCGATGACTTTCCCTGTGGCAGAGAGCAGGGAGACTCCTCTGTAATTACCACAATCGGACTTGTCACCTTTCTTGAAGATGGTCAGGAAAAGTGATATGTGTTATATATGCATATTGTTAATGGAAGGCTAGATGGCCCCCTGATGGGAATAAGTATGTGTAGCAATTACACTCCAAGTTCTCTCTTGTATTTTTTTTTGTTATTCTTTGATGGGATATTCTAGAAGGTTTGGAAATGAAAGCAGCTAGTATTACGACACAAATTCAAGTGTTTATTCAGACATAACAATTGGGAAATGTGAGGTAACATTGTCATTCTGGTTTCTCATCTGAGTTATAAGATGAAGGAACTGTTCAGTTGAATGGTAGTGCTTCTGCTGTTGATACCTTTATGATGAGGGTCTCCTTCTGTATCTGGTAAGAATTTCAAACAACTTATGGGAGCTGAGGAAGACAATCATTGTATGGACTCTACAGCACGCAGAATCAAAAAGTATAAAATGAGAAACAATTTAAATCAGCCCTGCTGTTTTTGATATAGTTCTGCTTTTGGCCTGCATGTGGACCAGATGCCATGAGACATGCGAATGAATTGTGGCATAACTCCCAGCACCTTGTACATCTCTTAGGAACAGGGAAATGTGGTTTGCAGCTCCCCACTCTGATTGAGATGGACCTGCTCCTTCTAATGCATTTGTTTGATATTTCCATGTTGTCCTAATTTGGCCCAGGAAATGGTGAATATTGATGCTGTCAGATGCCCTGATGTGATGGAACATGTGTTCTTTTCTATTGAAGTGCCTGTCAAGGTCAGCCACCATGTCTTTGGCACCATCACTAAAGCAAGAAGTGTTTTCGCTTCTCTTTCCTGCTTACTGTCAGTCTCTCTGTTTTTCAGTCATTTTATACGTCTTGTCATTTTGAAGGGATGCTATATGGCTGCTTTGTTTAATGATGCTGCCATGAAATCAATTTCAGTAAGTATTGAGCAGTGTCGTAAATTTTGAATTCTAAATTCAGTTACTTCCAAAGAAACAAGCATCATAAATGAGTTTCTATAGAATTTTCAATTAGAATCTTTCATTAACACTAAAGTCAGTGACCATAAAAATCAGGAGCAATATCATTCTCCAATCTGCACTCTCATCCAAACAACAGTGTCTCACAATTAAGGGAAATTATCCTTAGAATTTTAAATCCACAATATTTTTGTAAACTATTATAATCATTGTATGACATTATAATCAATTAGGTTAGGAAATGAGAACTTTGCAACCATGTTCATTTATCAATTTCACACCACAGCCCAGTCATTAAAACAATCCATGGAACTTTTGTCTGCCAGTCATTCTGTTTATTATATTTTTATACATAAAATTACACAGGAATTTCATGCAGATACGAGTACAGCACAATCGTCCTGTGCCGCAAGGTATAGCCTGGAAATGTCAGCCCCCTGGGAGACAGAATTCAGTTGAAGTTGTAGTGGGTGAGTTGGAATTGGAGCAGAGTCCAGATCTGTTAGGTATCCGCCCAATTTCACTTAGCCTGAAAATTCTGATTGGGGAATGGTGGGTAACATATCTTCTACATTTCAGCATTTTGGGGACATGTCTGGGTGCATTCCCAGGATCTCCTGGATGCCTTAACCCACCTGGAAGAAATTACCTTTCAAATTGTTAGCCAGAAACTGGTGGAGTCTGTTGGAGAGGGTCATGCATGAGGTCAATCTACAACTCCAAGCTAACACCCATCATTGCTGGTTTCTCTGGGGGGAAAATTGGGTTGCTTTGTGCCTCCCGTTAACGCCCTAAGTGGACGCTACCTGGGCGCAAAGCAACTAGCTGCCAGCGCCTCCCGCAGAATTCAGCAAGAGGTTAGTGGCAGCAGTAACCATTAGCTCCCCACGGCGCTGCACCACTGGTGATGATATCATCGCTGTGCGCAGTGCCTCGGCCGCGATCTTCGGTGGCGCCCCCTGAATTACCACTGGACACTATGTCCAACGGGGTCAAGGGGGCCTACCTGCGGCCAGGGTGGTGCTAATTAAAGGTGAGGTGGCACGCGGCCATTTTTGTTGCTGGCCGCCTGCCAACACCTGCCCCTGCCCCTGTTGCCGACCCCGGCCTTCTGAGAAGCCCCCCCCGCGGAGTGCCGGCTGTGCTCTGTGAGCCCGGCACTTCTCTTGAATGTTGGGCTCTTTTGCCGGCACTCTGATCCCCGGTTGCCCAGCTGGGCCCCGGGTCGCGCTGTGCAAGGCCCCTCCCCTTTAACAAGGGGTGGAAGGCCCGCAGTACCGTGGCGTGATGTGCCGCAGCGCAGGGCGCTTCAGCACGTACTGCCACTATATTGACTCACAGCGCCCCAAGAGAGACGCGGGGTGCTTCCAGTAGTGCCCCTCCTGCCTCTCGGGGCACTACCTGGGAAAATTGGCTGTGGGGGCACTAATTTTTTCGGGGCGCTAAGAGTAGCTCCACCGAATCCTTTAAAAACTAAGGGCTAACAATTCAGTAGCCCCCCCATTTGATGCTAACGTCACCGGGGCGCGGTATTGCCGGCCTTCTTCCCCTGCTGGGCCCCCGGGGATCGGGATTGCCAGCAAAAGAGCCCGACACTCAAGAGAAGTGCCGGGCTCTTGGAGCGCAGCCAGCACTCTGCGTGGGGGCCATTCAGGAGGCCAGGGATGGGAGCGCAGGCAGGCGGTCAGCAACAAAAATGGCCGCCCCGCACCTTGCCTTTAAATTGCGTCTCCCTGGGCATATAAGGTAGCCAAATCTAGTGGGAGGATAGAGGATTGGGAAAACTTTAAAAGACAGCAAAAAATAACAAAAAGATTGATTAAGAAAGGGAAGATAGATTATGAAAGTAAATTAGCAAAAAATATAAAAACAGATAGTAAGAGTTTTTATAGTTATACAAAAAGAAAAAGGGTGGCTAAAGTAAATGTTGGTCCCTTAGAGGATGAGACCGGGAAATTAATGGTGGGAAATATGGAGATGGCAAAAACACTGAATGAATATTTTGTATCAGTCTTTACAGCAGAAGACACTAAGAATATCCCAACACTGGACAAACAGGGGGCTATGGTGGGGAGGAGCAAAACACGATCAAAATCACTAAGGAAGTGGTACTCGGTAAAATAATGGGACTCAAGGCGGATAAATCACCTGGACCTGATGGCTTACATCCTAGGGTCTTGAGGGAAGTGGCGGTAGGGATTGTGGATGCATTGGTAATAATTTTCCAAAACTCCCTGGACTCAGCAAAGGTCCCGGCAGACTGGAAAACTGCAAATGTAACACCCTTATTTAAAAAGGGCAGTAGACAGAAGGCTGGGAAACTATAGACCGGTTAGCCTAACATCTGTGGTAGGTAAAATTTTGGAGTCCATTATTAAGGAGACAGTAACAGGACATTTGGATAATCATCATTTAATAGGACAAAGTCAGCATGGTTTTGTGAAGGGGAAGTCATGTTTGACAAATTTGCTGGAGTTCTTTGAGGAAGTAACATATAGGGTGGATAAAGGGGAACCAGTGGACATAGTGTATTTAGACTTCCAAAAGGCATTTGACAAGGTGCCACACAAAAGGTTATTGCTTAAGATAAAAAATCACGGGATTGGGGGTAATATTCTGGCATGGATAGAGGATTGGCTATCTAACAGAAGGCAGAGAGTTGGGATAAATGGTTCATTCTCAGAATGGCAATCAGTAACTAGTGGTGTTCCGCAGGGGTTGGTGCTGGGTCCCCAACTCTTTAAAATCTATATTAACGATTTGGAGGAGGGGACCGAGTGTAACATATCAAAGTTTGCAGATGATACTAAGATTGGAGGGGAAGTAGTGAGTGAGGAGGACATAAAAAACCTGCAAAGGGACATAGACAGGCTAAGTAAGTGGGCAGAGATTTGGCAGATGGAATACAATACTGGAAAGTGTGAGGTTATGCACTTTGGCAGGAAAAATCGTAGAGCAAGCTATTATCTTAATGGCAAGAAACTGGAAAGTACTGAAGTACAAAGGGATCTGGGGGTCCTGGTGCACGAAACTCAAAAGGTTAGTATGCAGATGCAGCAAGTGATTAAGAAGTCCAATGGAATGTTGGTTTTCATTGCTAGGGGGATAGAGTATAAAAATAGGGATGTATTGCTTCAGTTGTACAAGGTATTGGTGAGACCGCACCTGGAATACTGCATACAGTTTTGGTGTCCATACTTAAGAAAAGACATACTTGCTCTCGAGTCAGTACAAAGAAGGTTCACTCGGTTAATCCCGGGGATGAGGGGATGGACATATGAGGAGAGGTTGAGTAGATTGGGACTCTACTCATTGGAGTTCAGAAGAATGAGAGGCGATCTTATTGAAACATATAAGATTGTGAAGGGGTTGGATCGGGTGGATGCAGGGAGGATGTTCCCGATGATGGGTGAAACTAGAACTAGGGGGCATAGTCTTAGAATAAGGGGCTGCTCTTTCAAAACTGAGATGAGGAGGAACTACTTCACTCAAAGGGTGGTAGGTAGGTCCATGGAATATGCTGCCCCAAAAAGCTGTAGAAGCTTCATCATTACATAAATTTAAAACAGAAATAGACAGTTTCCTAGAAGTAAAGGGAATTAAGGGTTACGGGGAGCGGGCAGGAATTTGGACATGAGTCTAGGCTCGGATCGGACATGGCCCTGTGGGTAGCGGAGCGGGCCCAGGGGCCGTGTAGCCTGATCCTGCTCCTATTTCATGTGTCTAATTCTGTTAGATTCAGGAGATGGTTCTGTGATAGTAGATTGGCGGTTAGGATCAGATCAGCCATGATCTTATTAAATGGCGGAGCAGGCTCGAGGGGCCGATTGGCCTACTCCTGCTCCTATTTCTTATGTTCTTATGTTCTTATGCAGTCCCCCCAACCCCGTCGGACATAATGTCCGGTGGTAAGTCAGAAGGCACTGCCGAAGATCGTGGCCAGGATGCGAGCGGGGCGCTGCGCATGGCGATGACATCGTTGCCAGCGGCGCAGCGCCGTGGGGCACTACTGGTTAGCGCTCCCGTTAACCTCCCACTGAATTTCGCGGGAGGCGTGGGCATCGTTGCACCCAGGCGCTACTTGCTATGCGCCCCGTTAGCGCCCTCTTAGGGCGTTAACGGGAGGCGCAAAGCAACCCAATTTTTCCCCCTAAGGGCTGGATTTTACCATCCCTGAGGAGGCGGGTTTGGAGGCGGAAGGGCTGGGAAAGTCAAAAGGAATGGGAGCGGATCCTGAACCCGCTCCCAACCCGCCTCCAACCAATCTTTCCGGTAGTTGGGTCCCCGACTTGCGCAGGGACCCAAATCCTAGTGGCGGGAAGCAGATTATAGCCACTTAAGAGGCTTTTCCCAATTTTTTGACTGCTGCTGCAGGCTTCCCGATGTCGGGGAACCCCGCCAGGGTAAATGAGGTGTGCTGTGGGTCTGTTGTTATGTTGGTGTTTGGATGACAGCTGCAGAAGTGGTGTGAAGGATGCAATGTGACAATGGTGAGTATGAGAGGTGAGAGAATGTTGTGAAAGTAATTTTTAATGTGGTTAGATGTTTCTGCAGGTGACAAGCTGTGAAGTGTTTGTGTAGCCTCATCTCATTGGAAGAACTGACAGATGGCTTCTGCAATCTCAGCTGCAGCTGCCATCTGTTTTATCCTAAAGAGAGAGTAATTGGAGAGCCTGGGTGAAAGGGCTCACCTTTGGACAGTGATTGCCAGTGTATTACAGCACCTCAATGCTGTCAAACACTGACAATTCAGCTGTCAAACAAGTGTGGTGCATATGTCTTTCAGAAAACTGGCAGATGAAGCATCATCAACTGAAGTCATCTGACACCAGCTTTCCCTTAATTGGCCGGCAAGCCCGCAGGGCAGGCTTAACAAGACCAATCAGGGCAAAATAGCATCTGTTCATCAGACGTCGCTGGGAGCGGGACTGGAACCCAAAAACCAGCAGTCCCGCCTCGAACTCAGTCTGGAAAGTAAGATTTTGCCCTTCAATGCTGGGAACTTCCTCAGGGTTCTCCTAATCAGCTTGTGTAACTTCGGCAGAAGATCAACAGAAACCCAATTCACATGTGTAGCTATGGTTGCTGCTGATCAACCAGCGAAATTATGGCAGTCAATCTGGAGAATCTCCGAGGAAATTTAGACACTCTGTCAATCACAAACTTGTCAATCATGCACCACAACATCATAAAATGGCTTATCTTGGCAAGTCACATTTATTTTAAGGAGTGTGTTGCCGATATCACTGTAAGGCTTGGGTAAAATAATGAAGCATTTTTTTGTCTGTGATGTATCTTGTTATTGGCTTCTTTCTTTCTGTCACAATACGTACAACAGTGGATTTTATCACTGGGGAGCTTCACCTGCTAGCAGTGTCTATCAGGAAATCGCTGGTGACTTTCCACAACTTTCGTAAAATCAGCACTATAGGTTTAAAATCTAGATTCACTCACAGGAAATGATTCAGCTTATTTTGATGCACAATAGCCCCATGCTGAAGACTTGTGCTCCAGAACTAGCTGTGCCACTCGCCAAGCTGTTCCAGTACAGCTACAACACTGGCATCTATCTGACAATGTGGAAAACTGCCCAGGAATGTCCTGTCCACAAAAAGCAGGACATATCCAACCTGGCCAATTACCGCCCCATCAGTCTACTCTCAATTATCAGCAAAGTGATGGAAGGTGTCATCGACAGTACTATCAAGCGACACTTACTTACAAATAACCTGCTCACTGTTGCCCAGTTTGGGTTCCGCCAAGACCACTCGGCACCCGACCTCATTACAGCCTTGGTCCAAACATGGACAAAGGAGCTAAATTCCAGAGGTGAGGTGAGAGTGACTGCCTTTGACATCAAGGCAGCATTTGCCCGAACCTGGCATCAAGGAGCCCTAGTAAAACTGAAGTCAATGGGATCAGGGGAAAAACGCTCCACTAGCTGGAGTCATACCTAGCACAAAGGAAGATGGTTGTGGTGGTTGAAGGTCAATCATCACAGCCCTAGAACATCGCTGCAGGAGTTCCTCAGGGCAATGTCCTAGGCCCAACCATCATCAGCTGCTTCATCAATGACCTTCCCGTCAACATAAGGTCAGAAATGGGGATGTTCGCTGATGACTGCACAGTGTTCAGAAACATTTGCAACTCCACAGATAATGAAGCAGTCCATGCCCGCATGCAACAAGATCTGGACGATAAGTGGCAGGTAACATTCGCGCCACACAAGTGCCAGGCAATGACTATCTCCAACAAGCGAGAGTCTAACCACCTCCCCTTGACATTCAATGGCATTACCATCGCTGAATCCCCCACTATCAACATCCTGGGGGTCACCATTAACCAGAAACTTAACTGGACCAGCCACATAAATACTGTGGCAACAAGAGCAGGTCAGAGGCTAGGTATTCTACGGCGAGTGTCTCACCTCCTGACTCCCCAAACATTTTCCACCATCTACAAGGCACAAGTAAGGAGTGTGATGGAATACTCTCCACTTGCCTGAATGAGTGCAGCTCCAACAACACTCAAGAAGCTCGACACCATCCAGGATTAAGCAGCCCGCTTGATTGGCACCCCATCCACCACCTTAAACATTCACTCCCTCCACCACCAGCGTACATTGGCTGCAGTGTGCACCATCTACAAGATGCACTGCAGCAACTCGCTAAGGCTTCTTCGGCAGCACCTCCCAAACCCACAACCTCTTCCACCTAGAAGGGCAAGGGCAGCAGGCACATGGGAACACCATCACCTCCAAGTTCCCCACCAAGTCACACACCATCCTGACTTAGAAGTATATCGCCGGTCATTCATCGTCGCTGGGTCAAAATCCTGGAACTCCCTACCTAACAGCACTGTGGGAGTACCATCACCACACGGACTGCAGCGGTTCAAGAATGCAGCCCACCACCACCTTCTCAAGGGCAACTAGGGATGGGCAGTAAATGCTGGCATTGCCAGCGACGCCCTGATCCCATAAAATGAATAAAAATTTAAAAAATATGGATTTTGGTTGGGAATTTTCACTTTTGCAGACTCCCAACAAATGTTATTGTGGTGGGAGTTCCATCCTCTGTGGTTGTGAGCCCTGATGCCAATCAATTTTCAATGCACTGCCTGTTCTTTCTTTTGTTTATGCTTAGAAATCCAAAAGATGTTCTCAGTGGAAAAACTCAGACTATAGAGGTATTTCAGTTTTCAAATCACTTTAATCCCAGCAGGAAGATAAATTATTGGATTGGGCTCAGTTCCTGCTGAATTTCTGTTTCTCTCCTCTTCATTTACATTCCAAATAATGTTAATGATATCTTTAATGAGTCAAATGAACATTCACAGTGCTAGCATTATGAATAAAGATAAAGCGGGTGGTGACGAACAGCAGAGAAGCCAAGAGGCCAGGCTCATAAGGCAGTACAGCAGGAGATCTAGGCCCTTCGGCAGATACCCAGCCACCAGCACTTGTAGACCCAGGAGATCTGATTTGACTCTCTCCCTGGAGTTACATGTTGGGAGGCTGCAATTCAGCCCAGAAGCCCTGGAAGAGTTTTGCAGCATCCTACAGAGACAAGCAAGCTTTGCCAAGAAACAGAACATTGCTTACCTTGGCTCAGAAAGTAAATATTGCACTTAATTTCTTGGCCACTTGCTCATCCTAAGGGCCAGGTCAGTTAGTTTGCTGTCCATTCTTACATTCTGTTTGCATTTGGTGCAGGAGCAAAACAAATTAGCGATCAGTCTATTAATCTTCATTGCATTGATGGGTTTCCAAGAGTGCTTGCAGCTATAGATTGCACTCACACAAGCCCCTACTGTCAACCTACACCATTATGTTAACTGAAAGAGATTTTAATCCCTTAATGTTCAATTAGTATGCATGGCAATGCTCCATGTGCAGAGAGTCCAATGTTGCTGCACTCTTTCGGAATAAAGGGAAGGCACTGGCTGGCTTCTTGGAGATAACGAGTATCTAATACCACTGTGGCTTCTAACGCCATTGAGAAGGATCACCAATGAAGCAGAAGGACACTACAATGAAGCTCATATCTGAACTTAAATTGAACAGGCCATTGATGTGCTGATGGGACGATTCAGCTGCCTAGATAGGTCTGGCGACTCCCACTAATATTCTCTCAATATTGTTCTGTGTCATTCACAATTTTGCTCTTCAGAAAAACTTAGAAATTAACATTCTTGAAGAGAAGACGAATATGAAGTTGAACCCCCTTAGACAGAGAAACTTGAATATGCAAACACCTCAAAAATGATGCCTTGCAGATCTTGGAATTTAGTAGTCAATGATCTCTCCATTCTGCCACTCAAGAGTCTGAGTGCCCCTAGTCCAAACCTGCAAATTGGAGGTGATGACTTGTTTCCAGGCCTTTTTGTTCTGTGGAACATAACAAAGGTTCCTACAGCTGTCACTTACTCCAGGCTGCCCTGCATTGTTGAGAAACCCTCTCTGATATGTCCACAAAGAAGGGCATTGGATTCTGCCAACAGCCATGCCAACTGCTGCAGATGGTGGAGACTGTTAGATCCGTGATTCTGAGAGTATGCTGTTTTTCAATAACCACACGGATGCTGTAACTTAACGATAAACAGGTATTTACTGGAGGAGGGTAGTCTCAAGACTGGGGGTACAGAGGCATGCGCAAGGCTTATATACAGGTGTGGTCACTGCCGGTACTACAGTATACAGGAGCTGTAAAAGTAGTTCTGTCTTAAAGGCACATACACTACAATTCCTCCCCTTTTAGATTAGTAGTACCCCTAATATTCAAACAACAATTAACACTTTAATATGTACATTAAACAACAATAGTCCATTTATAGATTCAGTCTTTGGGGCGGCTTCCTGACCCTTTCGGGATAGCGCCTTTCCTGAGGTTCTTGTTCTTGGTGCAGAGGCGATTCTGACCCCTTTTCATCGGGTAGTTCATCGGGTTCCACTGCTACTGGTTCTGAGGTAGATGCTACCGGTATGTCGGGTTCATCCCCAGGTACTCGAGACATGGGGTTGACGCGTTCCTGTGACGCTAAGATCTGATCGACGTGGCATCTCACAATGTTCTCCCCGACATCCACTGTGTACATTAATGGCCCCTGCCTTGTGCATATCGTTCTGGGTTGCCATTTCTCTGTTCGATAGTCACGGGCCAAGGCTATTGTCCTACATTGACGCTCCTTGTCGGCTTCTCATTGATGTGCTGGAATTGTTTGTCCTCAACATTTCTTCGCACATTTGGTCTGAGCAAGTCCAGACGAGATCTCAACCTTCGGTTAAAGAACATCATGGCCGGGGTCTGGTTGGTAACTGCATGTGTCGCGTTTCGGTAGGCTAATAAGAAATTGTCCATCTTATGCTGTAGTGGAATTTCCTCGTCGCACATGGCCTTTATCGCCTTCTTAAAGGTTTGTACGAACCTCTCAGCCAATCCATTTGTGGCTGGATGATACGGGGCGGATGCGTAATGCCTTACCCCATTCCTTTTCATAAATTTTTGAAACTCTTCGGACACAAACTGTGGTCCATTATCAGAGCAAATCTGCTCTGGCAAACCGTTTCTGGCAAATATGGTCCGTAGGACTGCAATCGTTTTCTCTGTAGTGGTTGAGGACATTTTTATCACCTCAGGCCACTTCGAATGAGCATCCACTGCTATTAAGAACATTGAGTCCATGAATGGACCAGCAAAATCAATATGCACCCATTGCCATGGAGAGGAGGGCCACTCCCATGGGTGTAGAGGGGCATGTGGTGGTGCATTTTGGACCTTCTGGCATCCTAAGCAGCTCTTAGTTAGGTCTTCGATTTGTTGATCGATTCCCGGCCACCACACATAAGCCCTAGCAAGGCTTTTCATTTTCACTCCCCCCAGATGACCTTCATGCAGCTCATTTAGCACTCTCTCCCTTAACTTGGGTGGAATCACCACTCTGGATCCACACATCACTGTCCCCTGGCATACTGACAGCTGTTCTCTTCTGGATGAGAATGCTGGCAACAGTGAGTCGCCATGTGTTGGCCATCCCCTCACCGTCAAATCATATACCCGAGACAGCGTCGGATCATTGCGGGTCTCCTTCTCTATATCCGCATTCGTTACTGGCAATAGTTCAATTATTGACGAATAAAATATCTCGATAGGGTCCACTGCTGGTGCTTCCTCCACAGTAGGCAGTGGCAGGCGCGATAGCCCATCAGCGTTCCCATGCTGTCTCGTGCCTTTATATTCTATTTCATATTGATTCGCCCCTAGAAACAGGGACCATCTTTGTAACCGTTGTGCAGTCATCACAGGACTTGATCCATTGCCCTTTGCCAGATAGCCGGAGCCAAGGCTACCCCGAACACCAGCCGGTTGTATTGATAGAGACCTTAATGAGTGTTAATCGTAAGGTATTGTTTCGAAGCTTCTCCTCCATTTGCAAGTACGCCTGGGCTAGATCAATTTTGGTGAAGCGTTTACCTCCAGATAGCGAGGCGAAAATATCCTCAATTTGTGGAAGCGGATATTGTACCGTGTGAAGGGCTGGGTTCACTGTCACCTTAAAATCCCCACAGATGCGGACCTTCTTTGGTTCCCCAGGCATATTACTCAACGACCTCTTCATTACAGGAGCGATGGGTGTAGCCCACTCGCTCCAGTCCACTTTGGACAGTGCTCCTGAACGTTCCAACCCTTCCAGCTCTGCTTCGACAGCTGGTCTGATCGCATAAGGCACTGGTCTCACCTTAAGAAACTTTGGGCTTGCATTTTCCTCGATTTTAATCGTTGCTGTTATGCCTTTTAGTGTTCCGAGTCCCTCCTGGAACACTTCTTTTGTGTCAGTTAGCATTTTTGACAGTCGTCCAGGTGTGACGTCGTCATCCTTTTTGGCCTCAACCTTCAGTGCCTGTATGGAATGCCAATCTAATTGTATCTTCCGGATCCATTCGCGTCCTAGCAGTGGTGGTCCTCCATCTGGCAATACATATATATCCATTTTAGGTATTTCCTGGCCTTTATATATCACTTTCACCCTTATTTTTCCTTTGGGGTAGACATTTTGCCCCATATACGTCTTCAAGACAATCTCTGTAGCTTTCAAGGGTACATGTGAAAATAACCGCTTGTAGTCCCTTTGGTTTATGACTGTTAGGGCTGATCCTGTGTCCAATTCCATTTTCACTTGGACTCCTTCTATCTTGAGTGTAACCCAGATAGTCTGGTGATCCTCCATTTTGGTTACCTTATGTAGTTTCAGACAACCCAGCTCCTTGCTTCCGGAGTCTGTGTCTCTTTTCTGTGCGTCTGAACCACTGTCCATCACCTGGTGTACCTTTTTGTACTTCTCCTGTGGAGAATTCTTACTGTTGGTTTTCTTCCCAGACCTGCAGACTCTTGCTATGTGTCCTGCTTTTCCACACTGTCTGCACACTCGGTCCTTGAACCAACAATCCTTCTGGTCATGTGTTGTTCTGCCGCAGCGATAGCACTTCCCTGTTCCATAGGACATTTCATTGGTGCCATATTCTTGCGGTTTCCATTGTATCTCTGCAGCTCCCCTTGCTGCTGCTTCGTGTGATACTGCCATACTGAAAGCCTTGTCCAGCGTAGATCCTTTTCTGATAGAAGCTGTTTCTGGGTTCCTTCACTTTGCAGCCCACACACAAACTTGTCCCTTAACGTATCTGCTAGTCCCACTCCAAACTGGCAATGTTTCGATAGCTTGCGCAGTTCCGTTAGGTACTCAGCATTGCTTTCGTCTTTGTGTTGGTTCTTTTTATGGAACTTAAATCGTTTTGCTATCAGCAGCGGTGTGGGGTTTAAGTGGTCCTGTAGGATTTCTACTATGCTTTTGAAATTCTTGTTTACCGGCTTCTCTGGGGTTATTAGATTTCGCAGTAACCCATAAGTTTTTGCACCCATGGAATTTAACAAAACCAGTGCTTTATTAGCATCTGGCACTTCATTTGCCCTGCAGTACACCTCAATACGTTCCACATATGTCGCCCAATCTTCGACTTCATTGTCAAACGTAGAGATACTGCCACTCTTCGGCATCCCTGGGTGTGATTTAACTGTCAAAAATGGCGTCTCCCGCGCTTCCCCTTCTCCTCCGCGGCTCAATGGCATCTCCCCCGCTCTCCCTTCTTCTCCCCGCGGATACTGTTCAGCCCTTGAGCCCTGTCTGTGCTCTGCGCGTTCTTTTCTTTTTTTTTTTGACGCCGCTCGGTCCTGAACCCAGCTGTTGCTTTACCCTCTCTCTCTCCGTTTTTTGTTTTGTTTTCTCTCGATGCCGCTCGGTTTTCAACCCCCGGCTGCGCCCTGTGCGCTTCACCCTCTGTCTTACCCCGTCAACGCTGCTCGGCTTTCTCTCCGCCGTCGGTCGGCTCCAGCCGCCGCTGTCCGGGAAGGGCCTGCACTGGACCTGTCGTCAGTCTCTTGCTGATCGTCGTGGCTGGGGAACCAAGCCCGGCTCTCCACAGCCTCCCCTGCAATGTTCACTCTCTGCCGGGCGACTGGGCGGTTGCTCGTGGTCGACGCCCGTGTTCCTGGCCTCGACTTTTTTTTTGTTACACCGCGCTCCCGGAGCGAATCCTCGAAGGGAAATGCAGAGTTGCAGGTAGATTCGTATCGACACTCGTCGCCACTGTTAGATCCGTGATTCTGAGAGTATGCTGTTTTTCAATAACCACACGGATGCGGTAACTTAACGATAAACAGGTATTTACTGGAGGAGGGTAGTCTCAAGACTGGGGGTACAGAGGCCCAAGGCGCAAGGCTTATATACAGGTGTGGTCACTGCCGGTACTACAGTATACAGGAGCTGTAAAAGTAGTTCTGTCTTAAAGGCACATAAACTACAGAGAGGCTTTGCAGTACCTTCATAGGAATTTTGTGCTCAGCATCCTTCTTTTTGTGGCAGGTTTCCTGAGATCAGTGTCTGAATGCTCTTTAGTCAAGAGCTGGCATTTCCTAAGTCTCTATTCAGGTATATCACATGGTGCTTTCAATGCCTCATCCTCTGGCTTCCTGAGCTGTGAATCATTTAGACTCTCTGTATCACCCAGGTGAATCCCTGGGCTGGTGAGTGTAAGCGATAGGGTGAATGATTAAATGGGTGAATTTCTGTTAGAAGTCCCTGATGTTCAAGGTCCTAGCATTGGCTCCTTTCTCTTTCTCTCTGCAAAATCTTTCTTGTTTCTGGCTGCTCTGGAGATAACATAAATGAGAAACTCAATGAGTTTCCTGCTCTCCACTTTTTCCTCACCATAGGACTCATGTTAGTGTTTCCTCAGAGCATGAGCCTCAAAACAGAGAAGCCATTGCTGATATTTGACCATTAGCATGTGATCAGAATAAACCACCCGTGAGTGCAGGCCCCACCACATCTCCACCCCCTACAACATTAGCTGAGTTAATTCACAGGATTCCCATTGCCTCCTCCTTCTGTGATGTTAAGACACAGATGTCTACTGTGCCTCTTTCTGTAACCTGTCATTCTTGGGAATTGTGTGCAATCTTTTCCTGCACTAGAAAAGAGTGCTTGTTACTGTCAGTCACAGACTATTTTCATTTGACGACTATTTGTTAATTCTCTTCATGGAATTGCCACAGAGGTAGTGAGGCTCCAATGTGTATGCATGCATTGCAGGATGCTATAACCATTTAATTAAATCTTCTGTATGCAGGTGTGACTAGAGTTCATTTAGTGCTGAGGGTGAAACTCTTAGGTCTGTGAATGCACTTTTTAGGATAAATATTGGTCTACTATCTGAAATTTCCCAATATACATTGGCCCAGAAATTCAGGTCGGAGGCTTCCCGTGGGTGCAAGCCTCTGACCTGCACTTACCTAGCACGCCGGCCGTTGTGCTGTGAGCCCGTGTGGGATTCCGACCCTGGGCTTGCTCCAACTGCCGGTGCGCAGTGCTTGCGTATCCCAGGGGCGCAGTTAGTTCGAAGCGTCCCCTGGGATCACGTGGACCATGGAGAGCCAATGGTAGCAGTGAATCTGTATTCATAGATTTGACAGGAAGAGCTGTCAAATCTATGAATACAATTCAGCCCCAAAACATCACTAAAACTTCAAATAATTTTTTTTTAAAAACACATTTTTGAAATAATTATAAATTACATAAAATAACTATTTTAAACAATAATTAAAATTTTTGATAAAATTAATTACAGTTTCTAACGGGGCTAAAAATAAACTTACTGACGTAATAAAGACTCACTACGCACTTGGTTGTACATAAAGCAAGGCTTTAATCGACTTGTAACAAAACATGGAGGTCTAGTTAGTAGTCACTAGCTTCCTGTTTCCAGATTGTCTCTGGCCAAGGTGGGCCCACGCCCGAGTATTTATACTCCTCGGATGGCGCCCTCAGCTGGCCGTTCAGTAGTACTTCCTGAGTTACTTCTTGTAGAAGTTGCAATTTATGACACTTACCTTTCTTAAAGTATTTAAAAATAATAAACCTGTGGAAAAAATATTTTAATTTAACTTAAGTCACCACTTACCTTGTTAAAAGTAGGTCTTGTGACTGCTTTTTACAAGCGTAGCTCCTGGAGACTTACCCTCTCAGAGAAACCTGCAAAAAAAGCGGAATTCCAGGCGTACGCGCTGCTTCTCCAGCGCACGCGTTCAACCTGTGAACCCCTTCCTTTAAGGGAATGGAAGTTCCGGTTTCCCGCGCACGCGCAGTGCCTGCACGAAACCGGCACTTTCGTTGGGCCTACGCGTGAGTACCCAGCGCGTACTCACCCATGGGGACCCGAAGTTCTACATTAATGGCAGCTGGAAGCTTCAACATCATTTTTGACGTTGGGAGTGTAAGGTTCACAAAATTTCTACATCTTCCCGAAGGTTATTAATAAGAAAAGGGACCCTGCATGGACATTTTGTAATGAAAAAGGGTACCCAAAATGGCGTCTGCGCCTTGTGGCAGAAAGCCTGTGAGATTTTAAAATGGACTCTGCAATGCAGACAGCTTGTGGATCGAAACCAAAGCTGCAGTTTCTGTGAAGAGAGACTTTGTATTTTGAAACCAGACAGGACTTTGAATTATGTATTAGACCGAATTGGAGACAAATCTAAATTCAGTTAGGCCTATAGTTAAGGCCGTCAAGCAGTATACATATATAATCGACAACAGATTAAGGAAGCCATCGAGGTTGGACAGGCCCATCAAGGAACATTCATGACAAAACAAGTCAATTATCGGGCCGGTAGATGCGATTACCGGCCATCTAAAAACAGTTAGTATGGATTGCTACCATTATTTAAAATAGCCCGCCAAGATTAAGACAAAGAACTAACCTGATTTGGCGCACAGATAAGGGTTTTCAAAAAGGGTATAATTTAAGGCCCCGGGTAGCAATCGCTCTCTTCTCGCTCTGCTCTGCTCGGCTCTTCCGCCCCTCGCCCTCGTGGCTGTCGCTCTTTCCCCGTCCCGCACTTACCCCCTGGCCTTTGCCCATGCCTTTTCCCCACTCCATCTGGAACTCGCCCAGGCACTGCATCGGGCGGACATGGACAATTCAGGCCAGGCCAGGCGGGACGCGACGAGGGGAGGAGGGAAGACCGACCGAAGAAGACCAATTGAGGATGACCAACTGAGGAGATGAACTGAGGGGAGGCTTCGAATCATCGGGCCTTCAGCCTCAGCCAACCTGCGACTATCTTCACACAAACTCAAACTGTCGGCTGAAGAAGAAGAATCATCCCTGCAAGGTAAAGTACCCAAACAGAGACTTTAACTTTGGGGTACTCGAACCTGGACAATGCCCTTGCAGCACTCGGAGACCACGTGACAACGGCAGGCTCTAGAGAGCACCAAGAGCGAACCCTGAACCCAACCGCTGTTTTGAGTCCAGCAGGCCTCTTTTGATTGGTGAGCATGAAGTTCTGACCCCTCATAGCTTGATCTAGTTAGGTATAGGGGGTGGGATAAGGATAAGGGGATTGTTAAGATAGTTGTTTTCCCTCGATGTGCTGTGTGTTCCCCATTCCCTGTATAAGTATATAGTTATTCTTTTGTATTTTGCCTGTAGAAGTGTACACTAGTAATTTTCCATAAGATTGCATCAATTTATTTCCTCTTCAATAAAATCTTGGTTTTTGTTTACATCCAACCACCTGTCTACCCGAGTCTTCTCTGTACTGCCGCCTTGTACCTAAGTCCGGTGTCTAGAACCCAGGGGCGTGGGAGCGATTCGAACCGCTCATAAACAGTCAGCGGCATAACTGACTGGGTGTACGCGCCAAACAACACCACCACATGCCACCCCCTACAGGAGATTACTAAATGTCTTCCTGCATTGGAGAAAGGTCCTGCAGGTTAAAGAGTTGGTTCCTTTTGCTTCCATTGTCTGGTGCCATTTTCTCCTCTTCTTGCCTGGGGAGGCAGGGGCGGAGGGCCGGCAGACTGTGGGAAGATTTTTGTGGGTCTGAGAGGAGCATTCATTTTACTTGCCATTTTTTGCACAGCTTGCAGTGTTCCCTTTAAGGACTACTGATTAGGCCATTCTAGATCAAGTAACAATGCTGGTACCTGAAAATTGTATCAGGGAGCTATGTACATTATAGGACCCTGATTAACATACCTTAACGAGGCACTGAAACAGGCAGGCATTCTGGGTGGATCAGCAGTGGGGATTTGGGTGGTAAGTAATGCACCACCTCTTGCCCTGTGTTACTGCCCTGTTCCCGTCTTAGAACGAGGCAGAGAACCCGCTCCTATATGTGAATTTCAGTGTCTCATTTGCTTAAATGCCATGTTCACAAAACAGCAATAAATCACATATGAAACATTGGAGCCTACCAATTAATCATAAAGTTCAAAAAATTATAAATCAATAATGAGCATTCAGAAACAGCTATCAATAAAAAAAGTAAATCAATTAAATTCCTCAAAGTATTTTCTTTGGAGTTTCCATCCACCATTTTCTTCTTCGCTGAGTTGAGTGTATTCAATTAGAAATAATATATAATATATTGGGGCAGTAATTCCTCCCCAAACGCGTGAGTACGGAAGGGGTACTCACGCGTCTGGCCGGAGGAAATGCCGGTTTTCAGCATGCACAGCGCATGTGCTGAAAACAGACATTTCCTCTCCTCTAACCCAAGAGGTGAAGAGGCTAGCGCGTGCGCTGTAGGGGGCAGCGTGTGCGTCTTGGATTTCCTCTGTTTTGGGGGATTTGCGCATGTCTAAAGGCCTCCGGTCTTTACGCTTGTAAGTATTTATTTTTACAGGTAAGTGGTGTTTTAGTTTAATTTAGAATTTTTTTTCCCACAGGTTTATTATTTTAAAGAATCTACAATAAGGTAAGTTTAGTTTTAGTCCCTTTTTATTAAAAATTTATTTTTTTCAAAAAAACAAATTATTGTTTAAATTATTTTTTTAAACTTATTTATACTTAATTTAATGATTGGGATGTTTTTTAAATTTTTATTTAAAGTTTAAATAGTGTTTTGGGCCCCCGTAGTTTTCATAAGTTTGACAGTTCTTACTCTCAAACTCATGAATGAACCTTCCCCTCCCCTGATTGGTTGTACAGTGCTCACCTGATCCCAGCCGGCACATCGCACTAACTACGCCGCTGGATCAGGTAAGCACTGCGCGCTGACATCTGAACCGGGCCTGTCACAGGAAATGCAAGCAGGCCCAGGCTTCAGATGTCAGCGCGCAGGGTGAGTGCAGATCGGGGGCTTGCACGCGCGGCAAGCCCCCGACACCAAGTTCTGGGCCAAGATATTAAAAAACACAATTTTGAGAAAGTTTACAAAATTTGTCCATAGATTTGTGTAATTGTTAAAACTGGTAACAAGAAGTTTAGAAGAATGAGAGGGGATCTTATTGAAACAAATAAGATTCTGAAGGGGCTTGACAGGGTAGATGCAGAGAGGATTTTCCCCGTATGGGGGAATCTAGAACTCGGGGCCATAATTTCAGAATAAGGGGTCACCCGTTTAAAACAGAAATGAGGAGGAATTTCTTCTCTCAGAGGGTCATGAATCTTTGGAATTCTCTTCCCCAGAAAGCTGTGGAGGCTGAGTCATTGAATATATCTAAGGTGGAGATAGACAGATTTTTGAATGGTAAGGGAGTGAAGGGTTATGGGGAACGAGCAGGGAAGTGGAGTTGAAGCCAAGATCAGATCAGCCATGATTTATTGAATGGTGGAGCATGCTCGAGGGGCCAAATGACCTACTCCTGCTCCTACGTCTTTTGTTCTTTTGTTCTTATGATCAGCCCACTCTGACTTTTACAGGGGCCTACCACTGGGCACCCAAAGCTTGTCACAACGTGAGCCAAAGAAGCGCTGAAAAAGTTTGAAACTATTTTGCGGGGCCCGGAGGAATGTGTGTGCTTATATAAAGTTATGATTACACACTCAAGTGCAGTCACCCTATTACTAATAATGTTGACCCGGCATAGAAAACGTGGGACTGAGCCACACAGGATGCTGACTTTTCATCAATGGAGGGTCACCTATTTATAAAGGGCAATGTGACCAAAGATTAAGCCCATTTGTCTTTGTTGGATCATCTATTGGTTTCTTTATTGCTGGCTACAATACACACACAGTTCAGATCAATTATTGCTTGCTGATTTCTGCTACCTGGATATAATTTACATTACAGTCATGCTATTATTTGCACCTCAGTGCAAGGCAGAGACTTGCATAGTTTTGGAAGTCTTTGATATGCATGGCTTGATGGTTCACTTTAGACTTGTCTAGCAGGTAATTCAGAGTATTTGGCACAAATTAATGCATCAATCCATCCCATACAAACACTCCAGGTGATTGACATCCAGGTATACTGGTTTTGATTGACAGCATGCCAAGGGTAAAACATGGATCAGGCCTGTGTTAGAGTTTGAGAAATGATTCTTTGTAGTTCCTTTGATGGACAGCTTTTGGCTAGGAGCTTCCAATTGTGGGTTTATAGCACGATAGCAAAATACTGCAGACTTCTCCGTCTCCATCTCTGGGGATAGGTTATCGACCAATATTTACTACAAGCCCACTGACTCCCACAGCTACCTGGACTACACTTCCTCCCACCCCGCTTCCTGTAAGGATTCTATTCCATTCTCCCAGTTTCTCCGCCTCCGCCGTATCTGCTCCGACGATGCCACCTTCCACACCAGTGCTTCAGACATGTCTTCCTTTTTCCGCAACCGAGGATTCCCCTCTACCGTGGTTGACACTGCCCTCGACCGTGTCAGTTCTATCTCCCGCACCTCTGCCCTCACCCCTGCCCCTCCCTCCCGGAACCACGATAGGGTTCCCCTTGTCCTCACCTTTCATCCCACCAGCCTCCACATTCAACGGATCATCCTCCGGCATTTCCGCTACCTCCAAAGTGATCCCACCACCAAACGTATCTTCCCCTCCCCTCCCCTTTCAGCATTCCGCAGGGACCGCTCTCTCCGAGACACCCTAGTCCACTCCTCTATCACCCCAAACAGCCCTTCCCCTTCGCCTGGCACCTTCCCGTGCAAGCGGAGGAGATGTAACACCTGCCCCTATACCTCCCCCCTCCCCACTGTCCAGGGCCCCAAACACCCCTTCCAGGTGAAACAGCGATTTACTTGTACTTCTCGCAATCTAGTATACTGTATTCGCTGCTCACGATGCGGTCTCCTCTACATTGGGGAGACCAAACGCAGATTGGGTGACCGCTTTGCAGAACACCTCCGTTCAGTCCGTAAGGGTGACCCCGAGCTTCCGGTCGCCTGTCATTTCAATTCACCGCTCCATTCCCACTCGGACCTCACCGTCCTTGGCCTCTTGTACTGTTCCATGGAAGCTCAACGTAAACTCGAGGAACAGCACCTCATCTTCCGATTAGGCAGTCTGCAGCCTTCAATATCGAGTTCAACAATTTCAGATCATAACCTCGGCCCCTATTTCATTTTCACTTATATTTTTCCACTCCTTTCCTTTCCCCCCCCCCTTTCCTTTTGTTTCTCTCTCACACCTGGCAGCTATCTTTTGCCCTGCCAGTACACTTTACACCTAATCACAGCCTATTACCATCTCATCTAGCTTCTAATCTCTTTTACTTCTTTTGGCTCTTTTATTCTTTTGTCCGATCGCAGCCCTGCCTTCGATCTAGTTCCTTTTCTCTCCAGTTTTGAAGAAGGGTCAAACCCGAAACGTCAACTCAAATTTCTCTCCACGGATGTTGCCTGACTTGCTGAGTTTTTCCAGCATTTTCTGTTGTTATTGTGGGTTTATAGCAGGTTCCTCAAGATTAAATTCTTCCAATGCTCTCCTGCATGACCTCCTACACTTTACCCTATACAAACTCCAACTTGTCTAAGGTTTTGCTGCCTGCATCCTGGACCATACCAGGTTCTGCTCACCCATCACCTTTTGTCCTTGTCAACCTCCTGTTCCCTTGTCTGTTCCCCAAACACACAATATGTAAAATCCTTGTCCTTTCAGGACTTTGTTCCACCTTATCTCTGCGAACTCCTTTGGTTGTAGGTGCCAGCCTTTGACTTCTCCGGGTGGCTTCCTGTATACCATCCTCCCACCACTCCCCTATCTGTAGCAGAGCTTTCTGCTATCTTAGCTCTATTTTCTAGATTCTCTGCCTAAACTTTCTCGGCTTGCTACTTCTCGACCCATATTTAAAAGACTTCTCAAAATCTATCTTTTCAACAGTGCCTTTTGACATCCCTCCTAACATCTTTGTTAATGTTCAACATGTGTGCACCCTTATGTGAAGCTCTTTAAAGATCTTTTATTATGCTGAAAGTGCAATAAAATGCAAGCTGTAATTGTCAGTAAGCTTGTACCAAGTTCCTCTTTCTACTTTTTAATAGGGGTGCTAACCTATTTATTTTAAATGGGTTAATGTTGCCGTTAAAATAAGAGAAAAAATTTGATATGAGTGCAAACAGTTCTTAAGATACAATTGCCAATGATAATTTCTACTTTAATAACCTTCCCTCAACTCTTTTTTATAACGCACTAGTAAGTCTGACTGTACTTTCAATCGCCTACATGAACACCAACATTCAGCTTTCAGTCCCATGAAAACAGTTTTCATTTTTCATTTTATTTGTTGTTAATAAGGTAAAAGAACACAAACTCTTGTTCTGAGTACATAGATTTTACAGTAAATGATATGATTACTATGATTCGAACAAAATCATCCCAAACTGAATTAGAACTTGACATTTAAGCATGCCTCTCCATTTAGTGAAATGCAGGACTGTCTGAAGGGTGGGGAAGTCATTAGATGGAGGACACATTAAGCCTAGAAGGCAGCCTTTAATCATTCACTTTGGGGAAAAAATTGACACACGCTTCTGATTTAGACTGCACTTGGTTGGGGCTGTTCACAGCATATGCAAGCATTCTGCAGTTTCAAGTACTTGACCTAGCCATTATTAGAGCCCCTACAAAAGAATTGCTGCTTTTAAGCAGTATTAAAACCCTGGATAGCTGTAGGGGAAATGCACTGTAATTCCCAAGCAGGCATCTTTTAGGTGACCCTGCTGCAAAAGGCCAATCATAAGTGGTTGAAGAGCTGGAGATTGCACTAGTTGAGATAGACACAGCATCACGGCCTCACTAAGGTTTTTGCTTATACACAGATTCAGATCAGTCACATTATTATTATTGCTTTGTTTCATATGCTTATATTTAGCATTATTGTCCCGAAGGATGACCTTTCTAGACATCTCTAAAAACTTGCAAAAAAAGATATTGAATTTTGGATTTGGTGGAATCCCACAGGGTTATATAGCCATTCCTTAATGATTAATGTAAAGCCTCATTCTGCTTGGTGTGGCATTTTTTAAGAGCATAATTTAGTCACAGAATATGGCTGGGCAAACATTGACATTTCCAGGAGAAAATAGAGTTTTACATTTTCCAGAAATTTATGCTACTGCCCGGGGAAATCGCCTCACAAATTACACCTTTTATATGAAAATTTCCCTTCTTTGATATCGGGGGCAAATCTCTCCACAAAAAAGAACTGTTCGTGTTAGAGAATTCTATGGCTGAATATCATCAATTCAAGCTGTCAAGAGTTGCAGATTATTTAAGTAAAACAGAAGATGAATTAGACAAAAATTGGTTGCCTGTAATTAACTAAATTAATGCAAAGTCAAGTCATCTTTGAAGTCTTTATCGCTACACTGTCTCTGAGGCAAATATTTCTGCCAGCCTTTTTTTTATCCACTGACAGCAAGAGCCTGGCAATTTGGTATCAGCAGATTATGTATCATTATATTCTCATCTGTGATTTTGACCATTAATTAATGCAAATTAAACATTCTCAAAAAAAAACCCAGCGTGTTAATTCAAGGAATTGGCCTGAAAACTTTGTAGCATTTTGGAAGCTGTCCTAAGAACCTGAAGGTGAATATAATTAAAACAAGACACTCATAGACAATCTATTGTGGAGTTACATCGTAAGATTCTACAAATCTTTCCAATCTAGGCTATCGAGCTCAACTTGCCATGACATATATACGGCACTTGCTCCTATTAAAATGGTAATAAGAGGAGCTGATCCCCACCCACCCTACCCCTCCCCACTCTGCACTCAAGCCCACTGTTGGAACTAGGTTTGGTCAGCTTTGGATGGATGGACTACCACATCGCAGCAGATATCTCCATATTGAGGGGAAAAGGAAAGCAATTTAATCAGTTTGTGCAAGTACACCTCCTGTTCCTGTTCATGGAACAGCATTGATAATGGACACGGAGACATCTACCGTCTGCTTCACTCTCACAGTTCAGTTCTTTCACCATGCAATCACATGCAAACTGCTCTGGTCAAAAACATCCCCACCAAACCAATGCAAAAGCAAAGGGTAATCCACAAAAAATAAATTTAAGTTCAAGAATCTTTAAAAATAACAAGGCTAAAAGCAAAGTAATGGGGTTAATTAATTGACTATTGGTGCACAGCATATCCTCTCAACTTACTACTGAAAATATCCAGTCAGATAGTAGTTAAAGTTATTTGAGCAGAAGTGAGACACTGAATGCTTCTTATTACAATGGCGGTGATAAAAAGTGCAATAGGGCGGTGAATTAGAAGTTGCACTTAGACTACTTCCGCTCGGTTGCGCTGATTTATTTTGCCGCAAATTGCCCGAAATCGGTGTAACCTGTGCAAAAGTTCACGGAATTTTAAGTGCAAATTACGTACAGCATAAATCAAGTTTCTGTGGTCTTTTGCACTAGTTTAAAAAAAATTGTGCTAGAATCCGGCCCTGCCCACAAAACTGGTCCTGCCAAAGGGTGAATTAATCACCATTGGAAGTTTCCACTAATTGCGCTCATTTGCAGGCCTTCGAGGAGGCTCCAACAATTAAGCTGGTTCTTTTGAGCGCAAGGACACTAATAGTATGGTTTAAAAGCTGTTAGAATGCAATTTTTTAAATTGCTAAAACTGACTACTGTACCTCAATATAACTAGCAAATGGTTTTGTATAGTTTTTAAGTCATTTTCAGTCATTTAAAATTGCGTTACTCGTAGCTGGTGGACTAGACACTGTGATTAAAAATGCTCATTTTTTGTGATAAACCCATTTTCAGCTGTATTAATCAAACTGTACCAAGGTAATGCTCTTAAATATATCAAGGAATATTTCTTAAAGCCAATATTTAAAAAAAAATCTGTACTAATACACTGCCTGAATGTGTTGGTTCGTAGCAGATTTTGCATTCGTCGATATGCCAATGAGTTTGAGCGGAAACTCGAGGGGGGAAAAAAAACTTCTCAAAATGGACGCTGTAGTGTATGTGCTTTAAGTCAGAACTACTTTTTACAGCTCCTGTATACTGTAGTACCGGCAGTAACCACACCGGTATATAAGCTGTGCGCATGCCTCTGTACCCCAGCCTAGAGATTGCCCTCCTCCAGTAAAGACGTGTTATTTGTTTATGTACAGCATCCGTGTAATTATTTATCCACTGAACAACGGATCTTACAGTAGCGACGAGTGTTGATGCGAATCTACCTGCAACATTAAACAAAGAAAAAAAAAATAGTCGAGTCCAGGAACACGGGCGTCGACCGCGAGCAACCGCCCAGCAGTCAGGCAGAGATCCAACTTCACTGGGGAGGCTGTGGAGAGCCGGGCTTGGATCCCCAGCCACAACGAGCAGTAAGAGACCAATGACAGGTCCAGAGCAGACCCTTCCCGAGCAGCGCTGGCTGGAGCCGACCGACGGCAGAGAGAGAGAGCCGGGCAGCGTCGACGGGGTAAGAAAAAGGGTGAAGAGAGCAGGGCGCAGCCGGGGGTTGATCACCGAGCGGCGTCGAGGAAAAATACTGCAAAACCGGAGAGAGAGAGGGTAAGAAACAGCCGGGTTCTAGACTGAGCGGCGTCGACAAATATCAAGAGAAGAACGCACAGAGCACAGCCAGGGATCACGGGCTGATCAGGGTCCGCGGGGCGAAGCAAGGGGAGATGCCATTGAGCCGCGGAGAAGCAGGGAGAGCGCGGGAGATGCCATTGAGCTGCGGAGAAGCAGGGAGAGCGCGGGAGCCGCCATTGAGCCGCGGAGAAGAAGGAAGAGCGCGGGAGATGCCATTTTGCGAAGCCGCAGCGGAGAAGACGGGCGAGCGCGGGAAGGAAGGAAAGCGCGGGAGATGCCATTTTGTGCCAGCGGAGAAGAAGGGGAAGCACGGGAGGCGCCATTGGTGATAGTTAACGCACAACCAAGGATGCCGAAGAGTGGCAGTATCTCTACGTTCGACAATGAAGTCGAAGATTGGGCGACATATGTGGAACGTATTGAGGTGTACTGCAGGGCGAATGAAGTGCCAGATGCTAATAAAGCACTGGTTCTGTTAAATTCCATGGGTGCAAAAACTTATGGGTTACTGCGAAATCTAATAACACCAGAGAAGCTGGTAAACAAGAATTTTGAAAGCATAGTAGAAATCCTACAGGACCACTTAAACCCCACACCGCTGCTGATAGCAGAACGATTTAAGTTCCATAAAAGGAAACAACACAAAGACAAAAGCAATGCTGAGTACCTAACGGAACTGCGCAAGCTATCGAAATACTGCCAGTTTGGAGCGGGACTAGCAGACACGTTAAGGGACAAGTTTGTGTGTGGGCTACAAAGTGAAGGAACCCAGAAACGGCTTCTATCAGAAAAGGACCTTACGCTGGACAAAGCTTTCAGTATGGCAGTATCACACAAAGCAGCCGCAAGGGGCGCTGCAGAGATACAACGGAGACCGCAAGAATATGGCACCAATGAAATGACCTATGGAACAGGGAAGTGCTATCGCTGCGGCAGAACAACACATGACCAGAAAGATTGTTGGTTCAAGGACCAAGTGTGCAAAAAGTGTGGGAAAGCAGGACACATAGCAAGAGTCTGCATGTCTGGGAAGAAAACCAACAGTAAGAAATCTCCACAGGAGAAGTACAAAAAGGTACACCAGGTGATGGACAGTGGTTCAGACGAACAGAAAAGTGACACAGACTCCGGAAGCAAGGAGCTGGGTTGTCTGAAACTACATAATGTAACTGAAATGGAGGATCACCAGACTATCTGGGTTACACTCAAGATAGACGGACTCCAAGTGGAAATGGAATTGGACACAGGGTCAGCTCTAACAGTCATAAATCAAAGAGACTACAAGCGGCTATTTTCACACATACCCTTGAAAGCTACAGAGATTGTCTTGAAAAGGTATACGGGGCAAAATGTCTACCCGAAAGGAAAAATAAGGGTGAAAGTGACATATAAATGTCAGGAAATACCTAAAATGGATATATATGTATTGCCAAATGGAGGACCACCACTGCTAGGACGTGAATGGATCCGGAAGATGCATTTAGATTGGCATTCCATACAGGCACTGAAGGTGGAGGCCAAAAAGGATGACGACGTCACACCTGGATGACTGTCAAAAATGCTAACTGATGCAAAAGAAGTGTTCCAGGAGGGACTAGGAACACTAAAAGGAATAACAGCAACAATTAAAATAGAGGATAATGTAAGCCCAAAGTTTCTGAAGGCCAGACCAGTGTCTTATGCGATCAGACCAGCGGTTGAAGCAGAGCTGGAAGGGTTGGAACGTTCAGGAGTACTGTCCAAAGTGGACTGGAGTGAGTGGGCTACACCCATCGTTCCTGTAATGAAGAGGTCGTTGAGTAATTCGCCTGGGGAACCAACGAAGGTCCGCATCTGTGGGGGTTTTAAGGTGACAGTGAACCCAGTCCTTCACACGGTGCAATATCCGCTTCCACGAATTGAGGATATTTTTGCCTCGCTATCTGGTGGTAAACGCTTCACAAAAATTGATCTAGCCCAGGCGTACTTGCAAATGGAGGTAGAAGAAGCTTTGAAACATTACCTTACGATCAACACCCATAAAGGTATCTATCAACACAACCGGCTGGTGTTTGGGGTAGCCTCGGCTCCAGCTATCTGGCAAAGGGCGATGGATCAGGTCCTGCAAGGGATTCCAGGGACCCAGTGTTATTTGGACGACATCTTGGTCACGGGCGAAAATGACGGTGATCACCTCGCTAACTTGGAGAAGGTGCTCGCCAGATTAAAGGAATATGGGCTACGAGCTAATCGCCACAAGTGCCAGTTTTTCCAGAAACAGATCTCGTATTGCGGCCACGTCATCGATGAAGAGGGGTTACATAAGTCCCCTGACAAGATAGAGGCAGTAGTCAAGGCTCCAGCACCGGAAAATGTGTCACAACTGAGGTCGTTCCTCGGGCTGGTAAACTATTACCACAAGTTCTTACCAAATTTGTCTACGGTATTACACCCACTGAACACCCTACTGCAAACAGGGGTACCATGGAAGTGGGATGACGAATGTAGACGCGCTTTCCAGAAGTGTAAAGAATTGATCACGTCAAAAGAGGTGTTGGCCCATTTCAACCCAGCACTACCAATTCGTTTGGCATGTGATGCATCACCGTACGGCATTGGAGCGGTGCTGTCGCACAAATTCCCGGATGGTTTGGAGAGGCCAGTAGCCTTTGCGTCTCGGTCTCTAACCTCAGCCGAGCGCAACTATGCCCAGATTGACAGGGAGGCCCTCAGCCTAGTATGGGGAGTAAAAAAATTCAACCACTATCTGCATGGACAGAAGTTCACCTTGCTGACTGACCACCAACCACTTGTCTCCATCTTTAATCTTAAGAAGGGCGTGCCAGTAATGACTGCACAGCGGTTACAAAGATGGTCCCTGTTTCTAGGGGCGAATCAATATGGAATAGAATATAAAGGCACGAGACAGCATAGGAACGCTGCTGGGCTATCGCGCCTGCCACTGCCTACTTTGGAGGAAGCACCAGCAGTGGACACTATCGAGATATTTTATTCGTCGATAATTGAACGATTGCCAGTAACAAACGCGGATATAGAGAAGGAGACCCGCAATGATCCGACGCTGTCACGGGTATATGAATTGACAGTGAGGGGATGGCCAACACATGGCGACTCACTGTTGCCAGCATTCTCATCCAGAAGAGAACAGCTGTCAGTATGCCAGGGGACAGTGATGTGTGGATCCAGAGTGGTGATTCCACCCAAGTTAAGGGAGAGAGTGCTAAATGAGCTACATGAAGGTCGTCTGGGGGGAGTGAAAATGAAAAGCCTAGCTAGGGCTTATGTGTGGTGGCCGGGAATCGATCAACAAATCGAAGACCTAACTAAGAGCTGCTTAGGATGCCAGAAGGTCCAAAATGCACCACCACATGCCCCTTTACACCCATGGGAGTGGCCCTCCTCTCCATGGCAACGGGTACACATTGATTTTGCTGGTCCATTCATGGACTCAATGTTCTTAATAGCAGTGGATGCTCATTCAAAGTGGCCTGAGGTGATAAAGATGTCTTGAACCACTACAGAGAAAAGGATTGCAGTCCTAAGGACCATATTTGCCAGAAACGGGTTGCCAGAGCAGATTTGCTCTGATAATGGACCACAGTTTGTGTCCGATGAGTTCCAAAAATTCATGAAAAGGAATGGGGTAAGGCATTACACATCCGCCCCGTATCATCCAGCCACCAATGGATTGGCTGAGAGGTTCGTACAAACCTTTAAGAAGGCGATAAAGGCCATGTGCGACGAGAAAATTCCACTGCAGCATAAGATGGACAATTTCTTATTAGCCTACCGAAACACGACACATGCAGTTACCAACCAGACCCCGGCCATGATGTTCTTTAACCGAAGGTTGAGATCTTGTCTGGACTTGCTCAGACCAAATGTGCGAAGAAATGTTGAGGACAAACAATTCCAGCACATCAACGAGAAGCCGACAAGGAGCTTCAATGTAGGACAACCAGTCTTGGCCCGGGACTATCGAACAGAGAAGTGGCAACCCGGAACAATATGTACAAGGCAGGGGCCATTAATGTACACAGTGGATGTCGGGGAGAACATTGTGAGACGCCACGTCGGTCAGATCTTAGCATCACAGGAATGCGTCAACCCCATGTCTCGAGTACCTGGGGATGAACCCGACATACCGGTAGTATTTAATTCAGACCCAGTAGCAGTGGAACACGATGAACTACCCGATGAAAGGGGGTCAGAATTGCCTCTGCACCAAGAACAAGAACCTCCGGAAAGGCGCTATCCCGAAAGGGTCAGGAAGCCGCCCCAAAGACTGAATCTATAAATGGACTTTTGTTATTGAATGTACATGTAAAAATGTAATTGTTATTTGAATATTAAGGGGGTATTATTAATCTAAAAAGGGAGGAATTGTAGTGTATGTGCTTTAAGTCAGAACTACTTTTTACAGCTCCTGTATACTGTAGTACCGGCAGTAACCACTTCGGTATATAAGCTGTGCGCATGTCTCTGTACCCCAGTCTAGAGATTGCCCTCCTCCAGTAAAGACCTGTTATTTGTTTATGTACAGCATCCATGTAATTATTTATCCACTGAACCACGGATCTAACAGACGCAATTTGTGCCTGGATCACCAGTTGCAACCAAAGTGGAAACTCAACCCCAGTGAAATAGGACTGTTTACACCAGTAATATCTGGTGTTCACCTGGTGCAAGCGATTTGATGGCATTGTTTAATTTGATGTAATTTTTTCTTTATTCATTCATGAGATGTGGGCGTTGCTGGCAAGGCCAGCATTTATTGCCCATCCCTAATTACCCTGGAGAAGGTGGTGGTGAGCTGCCTTCTTGAATCGCTGCTGCCTGTGTGATGAAGGTACTCCCACAGTGCTGTTATGGAGGAAGTTCTAGGATTTTGAACCAGCGATGATGGAGTATTGGCGATATACTTCCAAGTCAGGATGGTGTGTAACTTGGTGGGGAACTTGGAGGTGGTGGTGTTCCCATGCGCCTGCTGCCCTTGTCCTTCTAGGCGGTAGAGGTGGCGGGTTTGGGAGGTGCTGCCAAAGAAGCCTTGGTAAGTTGCTGCAGTGCATCTTGTAGATGGTTGGGTCTAGCTGTTGGTTGGCTGTCTCATTGATTACATTGGTAACAATCCTCCTCTCACCTCCTGGATGTTGCATTCAAAGTTTTCTTGAGTTCTCTGAAGGCCATTCTGTGGAGTTATGAGGTCAGTGTGGAGGTTCGAGTTGCTTGGTGGTAAATAGGCAGTTGTAGGAGTCTACGTACTCCTAGCAAAAAACACTGAACTCGGAGAGGTTCAACAGAAAAGGTTTAATTGTTGAGGCTGCATGCTGAACACAAAATGGAGTCAGAGACTACACAAAGTACGACTGCTTTTTATCAGTGCACAGCTTCGACTGCTCCTCCCCTGCTCTGGGCTTAACTATGTTGCAGATTGAGTTTCTTAAAGGTGTGATCCTTCTTAAAGGCATGACGCCTGATTTATAGTCTACGGACCGGAAAGCGGATTGTGTCCTTTCTGTGATCGGTACGCCACGCAGCTCCCCCCAGAATCCGCTAGTAGGGAGTGTACGAACCGGCGTGGCGGCTTGATGGCACAGCCGGAACGGCTCTTGGCGGTTGGTGTCGGGAGCGGGGCGGTCAGACACGTCGAGCTCTTAGGCGGTCTGCCCCGCGGTGGGGGTTGGCCCACTTGAACGGGTTCATCAGGCTTTAGGTGCGCCAGCTTGAGCCGGTCGACTGACACCTTGTCAGTTCTGCCGCCCACTTCGACGAGGAAGAACTTGTTCCCCGTCTGGAGTACCTTGTAGGGTCCGTCGTATGGGGGCCGTAGAGGTGCTCGGTGGGCGTCATGGTGCACGAAAACAAATTTGGCCATGTGCAGGCTAGGTGGTAGCGCGGCGTTGCTGGTCAGCCGACCAGGGGGTCGTGGCGGTGGGCAGGAACTCTCCGGATACGCGCAGCGGCTGGCCGTACACGAGTTCCGCTGCCGAGGCTTGCAGGTCTTCCTTGACCGTGGAGCGTAGGCCGAGTAGTACCCACGGGAGGCGGTCGATCCAAGCCTTGTCCTCGAGGCTGGCACAGAGGGACGCCTTCATGGACCTGTGGAATCGTTCGCACAGTCCGTTGGCTTGGGGGTAGTAAGCCGTGGTGCGGTGAACGGCCACCCCGAGGTTTCGGGTGATGGCGGCCCACAGATCAGAGGTGAACTGCGGGCCTCTATCCGACGTCATGTCGGAGGGGACGCCGAACCGTGCGACCCAGGTAACGATGAACGCCGTCGCGATGTCGGCGGTGGTGGTGGACGTCAGTGGAAAGGCCTCGGGCCAGCGGGTGGTACGGTCCACGATTGTCAGCAGGTGCGTGTGACCTTGTGATGGCGGCAGGGGGCCGAGGAGGTCGATGTGGACGTGGTCGAACCTTCTTTCTGGCACGGTGAACTCCTCGAGTGGGGCTTTGACGTGCTGGTGGATTTTGGCACACTGGCAAGCTATGCAGGATCTGGACCAGACGCACACATCTTTGCGCAGGCCATGCCAGACAAATCGGTTGGCCACCAGTCTAATGGACGCGCGGGTGCCGGGGTGTGAGAGGCCGTGGACGATGTCGAACACCCGTTTTCGCCAGGACACCGGGACTATGGGGCGGGGTTGCGCCAAGGAGGTGTCACATTTGACTGTGACGGCGGATGGGCCGCAGGCGACGTCGGTCAGTCGCAGCCCTGGGAGGGTTGTGGGCGCGGAGAGCAGATCGTGGTCGGTGCGTTGCTCTGCTGCCAGTTGAGCATAGTCCACTGCCAGGTGGGCGCTGTGGACGGCGGGGCGGGATAGGCAGTCGGCCACCACGTTGTCTCGACCGGAGACGTGCCGGATGTCCGTGGTGAATTCGGACACCGCGGCGAGCTGGCGTTGTTGCCTGGCTGACCACGGGTCCGCAGATTTCGCCATCGCGAATGTCAGGGGTTTGTGGTCGACAAACGTGGTGAAGGGGTGGCCCTCCAGAAGAAATCTAAAATGACAGACTGCCAGGTACAGTGCGAGGAGCTCGTGGTCAAAGGCGCTGTATTTGGCCTCCGGGGGGCGCAGTTGGCGGCTGAAAAAGGCCAGTGGTTGCCAGGCCCCGTCGACCCACTGTTCGTACATGGCGCCGACTGCGTGGTCGGAGGCGTCCGTGGTGAGGGCCACCCTGGCGTTGGGCTGTGGGTGAGCGAGCATGGTGGCGTCGGCGAGCGCCTTTTTGGTCGAGTCGAAAGCGGTCAACATGTACGCCGACCACTCGATCGCCATTCTGTCTTTCTTACCCCGGAGGGCTTTGTATAGGGGCCGCATGAGGGAGGCCGCTCCAGGAATGAAGCGGTTGTAAAAGTTGATCATCCCCAAGAACTCCTGGAGGCCTTTGATGGTGGTAGGCCGGGGCAACTGCTGGACGGCTTGCACCCTGGCGGGCAGGGGAATGGCTCCGTCCTGCGTGATGTGGTGGCCGAGGAATTCGATCCTGCTGAGGCCGAATTGGCACTTGGCTGGGCTGATGATGAGCCCGTGCTCACTGAGCCGCTGGAACAGGGTGCGGAGGTGCTTGATGTGTTCCTGCTTGGAGGAACTAGCTACCAGGATGTCATCCAGGTAGACAAAGAGGAACTTCAGGTCCCGGAGGACCGAGTCCATGAGCCGCTGGAAGGCCTGGGCTGTGTTTTTGAGGCCGAAGGGCATTCGGAGGAACTCGAATAGCCCAAAAGGGGTGATTATGGCCGTCTTGGGAACGTCCGTGGGGTAGACTGGCACCTGATGGTAACCGCGCACCAGGTCGACTTTGGAGAAGACTGAGCGGCCGGCCAGTCTTGCCGCGAAGTCTTGAATGTGCGGTATGGGGTACCGATCCGGCGTGGTGGCGTCGTTTAGGCGCCGGTAGTTCCTGCAGGGGCGCCATCCCCCGTCGGGTTTGGTGACGATGTGGAGTGGGGAGGCCCAGGGGCTGTTGGAGCGGCGGATGATGCCGAGCTGTTCCATTGTGGCGAACTCGGCCCGCGCGATCTCCAGCTTGGCTGGGTCCAGCCTGCGGGCGTGGGTATACACCAGTGGGCCTGTGGTGGGGATGAAGTGTTCTACCCCATGCTTAGCAACCTTCGCGGAGAAGGTCGGGTTGGTGAGGGCTGGGAACTCAGCCAGGAGTGCTGAGTAGTCGTCCGTTGAGCGGGCGCGGCACTGCCACGTCATTTCGGCGGGTTGGCGGGGAGGCCATGGCGCCCAGGATAGGTGACATGATGTTCATGTCCACGAGGCGGTGCCGAGGCATGTCGACCAACAGGCTGTGGGTGCACAGGAAATCTGCACCGGGGAGCGGGGAGAGCACCTTGGCGGTGATAAACTCCCAGTGGTAGCGGCGGCCTGCGAGGTCGATGGTGATGGTGCGGGTGCCGTATGTCCGGCTGTCGGTGCTGTTGGCGGCAGCCAGCGCAGGGCCGCGGCCGCCTCGCTGGATCTTGAGGGCGGACGCGGGGATGATGCTGCGCTGCGCGCCCGTGTCGCATAGGAAATGGCGTCCGGAGGTGCTGTCCGTAACGTACAGCAGCGCGCCTGCTTGCCCCACGGCCATCGTGTAGGCCGGTGTGGGGGTGGTAGGAAACGTGCAGGGATTGCTGCAGCGGCATGCCCGTGCGCCAAACCGGGTATGGAAGTAGCAGTAGCCCTGGGTCGTAGGGCTTGGGGGACGTGGGGGCCTGGGGGGCCTCGTGGCCGTGCTGTGTGGCCGCGCAATAGAGGGTGGAGCGCGTGCCGACGCTGCGGAGGCCAGGTCGGGGGTGACGGCGTGGTTGGAGCTGGTGGACAGGAGCTTATCGGCTTCGTTGGCCAGGGCCTCGAGGTCCGTGAGGCTGGACGCCACGATCGCCGGGCGGATGCTGGGAGGTAGTTGGCGGATAAAGAATGTGCGGAAGAGGGAGCCGGGTGGTTTCTCATCGGTCAGAGCAAGCATGTGTGAGAGCAAGTCTGACGGCGTGGAGTCACCGAGGCCCGGGAGGTCGAGGAGGTGGCAGTTGTGCAAGAATTGGGAGTCTGTGAATTTTTTAATGAGCGCGGCCTTGAGATGTGCGTACTTGCCTTCCTCCGGAGGGTTTTGTAGTGTTGTCCAGACTTTCATGATTGTGGAGCTGCCCAGGGAGGCGAGGAGGTAGTCGTGCATCATTGCATCGGCGGTGATGCCGCGGAGTCGGAATTGCGATTCGGCTTGAAGGAACCAGGCGGTGGCCAGGTTCTCCCAGAACTCCGGCAGCTTCACAGAAACTGCGTTTGTGTCAGCCATGGTTACGCTTAGGAGTCATCCTGAGCGTCAGGGTCACCAATGTAGGAGTCTACGTACTCCTAGCAAAAAATACTGAACCCGGAGAGGTTCAACAGAAAAGGTTTAATTGTTGAGGCTGCATGCTGAACACAAAATGGAGTCAGAGACTACACAAACTATGACTGCCTTTTATCAGTGCACAGCTTTGACTGCTCCTCCCCTGCTCTGGGCTTAACTATGTTGCAGATTGAGTTTCTTAAAGGTGTGATCCTTCTTAAAGGCATGACGCCTGATTTATAGTCTACGGACCGGAAAGCGGATTGTGTCCTTTCTGTGATCGTTACGCCACACAGTCAAATTACTGACAAGTGACTATTTATACCACATTTGTTTTACAGCTGAGGCGATCCACTTACACAAGTCATTCATTACCTCATCACAGGTAAATTAGCTCTGAAACCAGTCTGACTGATCAAATAAATACCACACTCTCCAAGTATCATCTGTATCTCAAAGATTGTGTAAATTGCACTGTGGTAAACCACTGTATTGTATATTGCCACCTCTGGGTGGCGCTGTGTATGGAGGCATGCCTCAGCTGACTCCACCCACCACTGTGTGGGTTTCGTTCAGACTTGTTCAGTCACTCACGAAGAAGCATGGTCTCTTCTTAGCTAATAAAAGCCTTATTCATCTCTTCTTTCGACTCATCATCTCTTCTTCGACTCATCACCTTTTATGAAGTAATTGATAAGCGTATCAATTTTATTAGCTAAAAGTTAAATGGCGACACCTGAGGAGCAACAACAGCAACGGATACAGCAGACATTGCTGAGAGCCCTCAGACCACCACGCCTGGACCTCGACCCTCAAGATGTGGGTGCATCAGCCAAGTTTGAACACTGGCTGAGCTGCTTTGAATCCTTCCTCGCAATCTCACAGGTTACAGAGAAGGATCACAAACTGAAAATTTTGACCGCCCAGGTGAGCCATCAAGTATATATGCTAATCCGGGACTCTAATACGTACGTGGCGGCCCTCGAGCTACTAAAAGGGCAATATACGCGCCAAGTGAACACAATTTACGCCCGACACCTCTTGGGATCCCGCAGGCAGCAACCGGGAGAATCGGTAGGGGCATTTGCACGGGCGCTACTGGCACTCTGCAGAGACTGCGATTGTAAAGCGGTAACGGCTGTGGAGCACGCGCAGGGACTCGCCTGTGATGCCTTCGTCAGGGGCCTCCAGTCAGACCACACCCGGCAGAGACTGCTAGAAAGCAAGGAACCCGACCTGAAGACGGCCATTGCCCTTGCGCTCTCGTTAGAGGAGGCCCACCGAAACCTCGAGGCATACCCCCGTAACGGCGCCGAGACATGGCAATCGAAACCGTGGGACACGGGACCGCCGCCCCCGGCACCAACCGCTGCAGCGACCCAACCGAGACAGCAGCCTCCGGTAAGAACTGCTTCGATGCCCAGTAACCAGGCCCAAAAATGCTATTTCTGTGGCCAGTTAAAACATCCCAGAGCGCACTGCCCAGCTAAGACAGCTACCTGCTCGGGCTGTGGGAAGAAAGGCCATTACGCTAACGCCTGCAAGGGGAAGCCAGCCAGCAGCGCAGCGTGCGGGCCGTGGGAGCAGCCATCTTATCCGCCATTTTGTGTACCCCCGGCCGCATGGCATCCGCCGCCATCGTATCCAACGCACTCAACCGCCATTTCGTCACCGGAACCGACCACCGTCTCGGCGGATGACTATAGTGACTCACTAAGCCACATACTGGCCTCCGTGACGCTGGATCAAGGCCACCCTCACCATCTATCCAGCTCCATGATGGATATCGCGGTAAACGGCCGCGCCACCAGTTGCCTGATCGACAGCGGGAGCACAGAGAGTTTCGTCCACCCCGACACGGTACGTAGCCACTCCCTCACGATTCTGCCAACGCACCATCGCATTTCTATGGCGTCCAAGTCCCAGTCAATGGACATCAGCGGCTACTGTGTGGTGACCCTGTCAGTAGGGGGCACTGAATATCAAAAATTTAAACTGCTAGTCCTGCCCCGTCTTTGCGCTGCCGTCCTGCTAGGGTTGGATTTTCAGTGCCACCTTAAGAGTGTCACACTAGCATACGGTGGACCCCTCCCCCCACTCACAGTCTGCAACCAACAACTTTTAAATCGCCCGCTGCAAACCACCTGCAGCCTTTCCACATTAAAAGTCCCCCCCCCTCCCCTGTTCGCTAACCTCACCCGCGACTGTAAACCCATCGCTACCAAAAGCAGGCGGTACAGTGCCGGGGACAGAGCTTTTATCAGCTCTGAGTTGGAGCGGCTCTTGAAGGAGGGCATTATCGAAGGTAGCACTAGCCCCTGGCGAGCCCAGGTTGTAGTCGTTAAAACCACTGCAAAACGCCGCATGGTAATCGACTACAGCCAAACCATAAACCGGTACACCCAGCTGGACGCGTACCCCCTCCCTCGCATATCTGATATGGTCAATCAGATTGCGCAATACAAAGTATTCTCCACCATCGACCTTAAGTCAGCGTACCACCAGCTGCCCATCCGCCATGAGGACCGCCAGTATACTGCCTTCGAGGCAAACGGCCGCCTCTACCACTTCCTTAGGGTCCCCTTCGGCGTCACCAACGGGGTTTCGGTCTTCCAAAGGGAGATGGACCGAATGGTTGACCAGAACGCGCTGCGGGCAACCTTCCCCTATTTGGATAACGTCACCATCTGCGGCCATGACCAGCAGGACCACGACGTTAATCTAGCAAATTTCCTCCGTACGGCCCAACGGCTGAACCTAACGTACAATAAGGAAAAATGTATGTTTCACACCAAGCGCCTGGCCATCCTCAGCTGCGTGGTGGAGAACGGAGTCATCGGGCCTGACCCCGACAGAATGCGCCCCCTAATGGAGCTACCCCTTCCCCACTGCCAAAAAGCACTGAAGAGATGCCTGGGGTTTTTCTCCTACTACGCCCAGTGGGTGCCCCTCTATGCAGACAAAGCCAGGCCCCTCATCAAAGCCACCTCCTTCCCCCTGACACCAGAGGCGTGTGCAGCCTTCACTCTTATCAAGAACGATATCGCGAAGGCCGCAATGCACGCGGTGGATGAGTCCATCCCCTTCCAAGTGGAGAGCGATGCCTCCGACTTCGCCCTAGCCGCGACCCTTAACCAGGCGGGCAGACCCGTGGCCTTTTTCTCAAGGACCCTCCAGGGCCCCGAGACGAGACACTCCTCCGTCGAAAAGGAGGCCCAGGCTATTGTAGAAGCGGTGCGTCACTGGAGGCATTACCTGGCCGGGAAACGATTTACCCTGCTCACTGACCAGCGTTCAGTAGCTTTTATGTTTAATAATAAGCAGAGGGGTAAAATCAAGAACGACAAGATCTTGAGGTGGAGAATCGAACTCTCCACCTACAATTATGATATCTTGTATCGGCCAGGGAAACTCAATGAGCCCCCAGATGCCCTATCACGTGGTACATGCGCCAACGCGCAGAGTGATAGGCTGCAGTCCCTCCACAATGACCTCTGCCACCCGGGGGTCACCAGGTTTTTCCATTTTATCAAATCCCGTAACCTGCCCTACTCCATCGAGGAGGTCAGGACCATGACCAAGAGCTGCCAAATCTGCGCCGAGTGCAAACCGCACTTCTATAGGCCGGACAGAGCAAGCCTGATCAAGGCCACCCGCCCCTTCGAACGCCTGAGCGTCGATTTTAAAGGGCCCCTCCCCTCCGCTGACCGCAATGTGTACTTCCTCAACATAGTTGATGAGTACTCCCGTTTCCCCTTTGCCATCCCTTGCCCAGACATGACCAGTACCACGGTCATCAAGTGTCTGAATGACATCTTTGCTCTGTTCGGGTTCCCCAGCTATATACATAGCGACAGGGGCTCATCGTTCATGAGCGACGAACTTCGGCAGTACCTGCTAACAAGAGGTATCGCCACGAGCAGGACCACCAGTTACAACCCCCGGGGGAACGGCCAGGTGGAAAGGGAGAACGCGACGGTTTGGAAGGCAGTCCTCTTAGCACTAAAGTCTAAGGGCCTTCCGACCTCCCGCTGGCAGGAGGTCCTCCCTGCAGCGCTTCACTCCATTCGGTCACTGCTTTGTACTGCCACTAATGCGACCCCTCATGAGAAAATGTTCGTTTTCCCCCGGAAGTCTACATCGGGAACCTCGCTACCGGCATGGTTGACTTCTCCTGGGCCCGTCCTACTGCGGAGGCACGTGAGGACGCATAAAACGGACCCCCTGGTCGAGCGGGTGCACCTCCTACACGCCAACCCCCAGTATGCCTGGGTGACATATCCAGACGGGCGGGAGGACACGGTCTCCATACGAGATCTCGCACCCTCGGGTACCCCTGAATTACCACCGTTATCCCCCTTACCACCGTTATCGCCCTTACCACTGTTATCCCCCACCACCCCTCCCAACCCAACCCCTACAGACGGCATGCCAAAGCCCCAGGAATCTTCGCCAACCACCCAGACACCAGACCCGACGTCGGATGCTGCAACACCACCGCCGCCACCATGACGATCAGGACGTCAGACAAGGCCTCCTGATAGACTTAACTTGTAGTACCCTTCACCCCGCCGGACTTCACATTAAACAAGGGGTGAATGTGGTAAACCACTGTATTGTATATTGCCACCTCTGGGTGGCGCTGTGTATGGAGGCATGCCTCAGCTGACTCCACCCACCACTGTGTGGGTTTCGTTCAGACTTGTTCAGTCACTCACGAAGAAGCATGGTCTCTTCTTAGCTAATAAAAGCCTTATTCATCTCTTCTTTCGACTCATCATCTCTTCTTCGACTCATCACCTTTTATGAAGTAATTGATAAGCGTATCATGCACTTAGCCTTTTATGTATTTCTAAAGGATAGCAAAGATTCAGAGCAAACTAAGTTTTTTTCATTTTATTTCCAGCTCCCTTTGAAATGGTTAAAGTTTAAATTTAAAATGCTTGTGTATGAAACATTCTTTTTCACTCTGTATTTTATAAATGCAGAGACATATTGTGAGCAATAATGCAATAAAATAACTTATGCATATAATCTATTTTTCCTTTTTTTAATATATTTATCTGCTTCAGTACTGAGGCACCTTTGGTACTTTGATCCTGTAGATTTGCAAGACTCTGAACCTGAAAAACATAACAATTGCTTGAACTTGACAGGCGTCTACACACACTCATAATGCAACCCATATAATGAGTTTAAAGAAATGGTTCAGCCAATCACATTGAACAATGGATGGCACCCAATTAAGATCTGAGCAGACAGACATCCCTACTTGCACATATTTAAGTTCTTAAACTGACACTTTCACTTTTTCAAGAAGACAGGGGAATACGAATAAAATAACAGTGCTTATGAGAGGAAAAACAATATGAAAACATAAATTATTCATGCAAAATTCAAAGTACTGGTAAATAAAAAAGATTAAGTTTAAAATGTTAAAATTGTGCATTTCCTATATTTTAAGTGTGCCGCAGGTTGCAATTTCTATTTAACAAAAGAGTATAAGGCCCCAGGTCCACCTCATTTGGTAGTCAAGAGAGTATAACATTTTGAAATTACAAACATACAATGGCATAGAAATAGGTCTGCGCAGCACCCATTTTTTAGGCACTTCTTGGACTACCAAGGCATCAATGTGGCGGGAAGGATGAGTGCGCACATTTCCGGCTGGAAGTGCGTTGCCTGCCATATTGGGTAAATACAAATATATGCGTCCTTTACCCATGCCTGAATTAGCGTTTGGTCCTTTGCATATGCAAATAAGGGGCCTAATATCTGTTTGAGGCCCCCCTCCCCAAGATTGGTTTGCCCTGAGGCACTGATTGCACTTGGGGAAACCAGGCCTAGGGATCTCCTGCTAGGCCCATCCAAGAAGCTAAGCAGCTTTCTTGAATGTGGAACCAGGAGGGGCAGGAGTGTGCCCAAATATGGGTGCCCGAATTCCTGGGCCAATATGTTTTCTGCAGGTAAAACAATTCCTTCCATGAATTGTAGCCTATCCTTAATTTTTTCAATACAGCTATTCCAGAATAGATTTCAAAACATTTATTTTAAAAAGCGTCTCTTTATAATAGATAAAGGAGAACCAGTAGATGTGGTGTATTTGGACTTTCAGAAGGCTTTCGATAAGGTCCCATATAAGAGATTAGCATGAAAAATTAAGGCACATGGGATTGGGGGCAAGGTATTGACTTGGATAGAGAACTGGTTGGCGGACAGAAAGCAAAGAGTTGGAATAAACGGGTCGTTTTTTGAGTGGCAGGCAGTGACTAGTGGGGTACCACAAGGATCGGTCCTAGGACCCCAGCTGTTCACAATATATATTAATGATTTGGACGAGGGAATTGGATGTAATATCTCCAAATTTGCAGACGACACAAAGCTGGGTGGGAGGGTAAGCTGTGAGGAGGATGTCGTGAAACTCCAGTACGATTTGGACAGGTTGGGTGATTGGGCAGAAACATGGCAAATGCACTATAATGTGGATAAATGTGAGGTTATCCACTTTGGTGGCAAAAACAGGAAGGCAGATTATTATTTGAATGGCAATAGATTGGGAGAAGGGGAGGTGCAACGAGACCTGGGTGTTCTTGTGCACCAGTCACTGAAGGTAAGCATGCAGGTGCAGCAGGCGGTTAAGAAGGCAAATGGTATGTTGGCCTTCGTAGCAAGAGGGTTCGAGTACAGGAACAAGGATGTCTTGCTACAGTTGTACAGGGCCTTGGTGAGACCGCACCTTGAGTATTGTGTGCAGTTTTGGTCACCTTACCTGAGGAAGGACGTTCTTGCCATGGAGGGAGTGCAGCAAAGATTCACCAGGCTGATACCTGGGATGGCAGGAATGACGTATGAGGAGAGATTGTGTCGATTGGGATAATACTCACTGGAGTTTAGAAGATTGAGAGGGGATCTCATCGAAACCTATAAAATTCTGTCAGGTCTGGACAGACTAGATACAGGAAGGATGTTTCTGATGGCAGGGGAGTCCAGAACCAGGGGTCATAGTCTAAGGATAAGGGGTAAGCCATTTAGGACTGAAATGAGGAGGAATTTATTCACCCAGAGAATGGTGAACCTGTGGAATTCTCTGCCACAGAGGGTGGTGGAGGCCAGTTCATTAAATATATTCAAGAAAGAATTGGATATATTTCTTGAGGCTAAAGGGATCAAGGGATATGGGGAGAAGGCAGGGACAGGGTACTGAATTTGGATGATCAGCCATGATCTCATTGAATGGCGGAGCAGGCGCAAAGGGCCAAATGGCCTACTCCTGCTCCTATCTTCTATGTTTCTATGTTTCTATGTAATAAGGAACAGTTTTAAAAAATTGTATTAGATGGTTTTCTTGGTGTTTTTGGGTTACAGTTTCTGTGAGTTTGATGAGTTTTCTGTTATATTTTGGTATTTTGGTGAGTTAGTTGTGTATTTGTAGAGTTTGTTGTGTGTCTTGAAATAGGTAACAGATAATTATTCGAAGCTCTTTGTTTGCTTTTAAATTCAATTAATCCATAACATCATCTGTCTCTCCCTCAGCCCATTTACTCCTGAAATCATCGTCTATGCCTTTGTTTCCTCGTGGCCGGCCCCCTGTTATCCACCCTCCATTAACTTCAACTCTCCAAAACTACTGTCCGTATGTTTACCCCGGACTCCCCCATGCTGATCGCCCGGCCTCTCTCTTTTCTCCCCAACAAACCACCCCCCTCCCCTGCTGCGATTGCCAACCTCCTGCAAATCCAATGACCTTTCTTCCCCCGCCAGCCCCAATCACTAACCTTCCTCCCTCCTGATTGCTGGGGACCGTCCCCGAGGGCCCAAGCTGTGGCTTCCTGCCGCTGGTCTTACCTGTCGGCCAGGCTGTCCGAGGGACTGCCATTTGGCTTAAATAAAAACAGAAAATGCTGGAAATGCTCAGCAGGTTAGGCAGCATCTGTGGAGAGAGAAATAGAGTTAACGAGCTGAATATTCCCCGGTCCCAACTGCATGGTGCGGGGGGGGGGGGGGCGGCGGGATTCCAGGAGATGGCGGGAAACCCGGAACGCTATGGAGTTTTAATGCTGTCGGGGGCAGGTTTCCCGCCCGGAAGTCAGCCTGATTGACAGGCTAGCTTCCAGTCATGCGAGAAACTCGGAAAAGGAGGCCGCAGGGGGAGTCCGTACCCCATCCCCGGGGAGGGCCAGGTTGATGGTGGGGGAGCTTAGGGGTCAGGAGGAAGAACTCCTGCTCCTTCCAGCCCACAAGGATTGCTCCCCAAGGCTGAGGCCGCCTCGTTGCAGCCACTGGGAATCCCGAGCCACGGGGTCCCCGGCCGCCTGCAGTAAAACCTGCAGTGCAGGCTAAAGTAGAGGCCTCATTATCATATTACGTTGCCAATCTGCCTCTTGGTGAAAGTGGGCGGGTTGGAGGTGGGTTGGAGTTAGGGTTCACATGTTTTCAACTTTCACTTTCCCCCACGCCTCCAACCCACCCGCTCCTATCTCAGGAAATTCCGGTCCATTTGGCTGGCTGCTGGGCGGGAAGCAGAACAAAGATAATGAGGTCCTGCCATTAAGTTCAGCATTGTTTGGCTGTTTTTGGTCTCCCCACACTCTCCCCTCCTCCATGTATATATCGGGGACAAAGTGTTACAGGACACTTAACTTAACTGTCAACATAAAAGGGAATTCAAAAGTCTTCTATAGGCATATAATAATAATAATAAATGGGTAGTGAGAAAAGGGGTGGGGCTGATTAGGGACCAAAAAGGCGACCTATGTGTAGTGTATGTACCTTGAAGAAGGAACTATATTCTGCAGCCCCTGTATACTGCAGTACCAGTAGTGACCACCCCTGTATATAAGCCTGTGTAGTAACTTTGTATAGTAGTTCCAGTTTTGTCTCCATTCAGTAAACACCTGTTATAACCAACTTCTACAGTCCGTGTATCAATTACACACGGACATTACATTGGCGATGAACAGATCCGAACTTACCTACAGTTCTGCACCACCTCACGGGGATCCATCCCTGAAGCGAAGTTATTAGAGGTCGAAGCCAGAAGGAAGAAATCCAAAAAGAAAAAAAAACAAACAAACAGAAGAAACAGGCGTCGACCGTGGGCAACCGCCCTCTGATTCATCGAATTCGAAGATTTGCAGGAGAGGCTGTCGAGAGCTGGGCTTGGTTCTCCAGTCTATGGTGTTCCAGCTAATCGGGCTGGTGGCAGGTAGTACACTGATCCTTCCTGGGCTGCGGCGGGCTAGAGCTCGATCGGGTGGCTTTTCAACGGGGCCGAGCAGCGTTGTCGGGAAGAGGAGAGGCAGCGTACAGACCCGAGAAGAGGGAGGAAAGTGTCTCATAGGGTCTGCTCTGATGACGGGAACAGTAATTAAAATAAAAGAAAAAGAAATTAGAAGCACAGAAAGCTGCGAGGAGCTGCAGTTTGCCACGGGGTCCGCGGAGAGCAGCGTTGGCAGCAGCGCAGGGGGAAGTGTGCGAAGACCATAGGGCGTCGCCATCAAGGCATAAAAACGCCAGCAACAGTGTTGGCAGCAGCGGAAAAGACAGAAAGCGCGGGAGGCACCATCTTAATCCAGCGGGGAAGAAGGAAAAGCGCGGGAGGCGCCATTTTGTTCAATCGGGGAAGAAGGCAAAGCGCGGGAGGCGCCATTTTGTTCAATCGGGGAAGAAGGCAAAGCGCGGGAGGCACCATCTTAGATCTCCAAGATGCCGAAGACTGGCAATATCACTGCCTTCGATAATGAAACAGAAGACTGGACCACGTATGTGGAAAATAGTCGAAGTATATTGCAAGGCATATGAAGTAGCCGATGAGAAAAAGGCATCGGTACTACTAAACTTAATGGGCGCAAGAACGTACGGCCTATTGCAGAACCTGATCACTCCAGTCAAACCGATGGAGAAGAGTTTTAACGAAATTGTTGATATCCTACAGGAACACCTAAATCCTACACCGCTGCTGATAGCAGAAAGATTTAAATTCCACAAGAGAAATCAGCATAAAGATGAGAGCAATGGTGATTACCTTACGGAACTATGCAAGCTATCAAAGCACTGCCAGTTCGGAGCAGGACTGGCAGATACCCTACGGGACAAATTTGTCTGTGGACTCCTGAGTGAAGGAACCCAGAAGAGGTTACTCTCAGAGAAAGAGCTGACGCTAGATAAGGCTTTCAGCGTGGCAGTATCGTACGAAGCAGCAGCAAGGGGAGCTGCGGAAATACAGCAAAAGCCACAGGAATACGGCACCCTTGAAATGACACGGGGATTTGAAAAATGTTATCGCTGCGGCAGAACAACCTATGACCAGAAGGACTGCTGGTTCAAGGACAAAACATGCAGGCAATGCGGAAAGATGGGACACATTGCACGAGTTTGCAGGTCCGGGAAGAATACTAACGACAACAAAAAGGCTACTAAGGAAAAGTACAGGAAAGTACAAAAGATGATGGACAGTAGTTCCAAAGACCAGAAGAGCGATAGTGAATCCGGGAACAAGAGACTAAGCTGTCTCAAACTACACAACGTAATCGCAAAAGAGGATCACCGAACCATTTGGGTCACTCTCACGATAGCAGGGTCCCAAGTCAAAATGGAATTGGATACAGGATCAGCCCTGAATGTCATGAATCGATGAGACTACGAGCGGCTATTCTCACACATACCCTTGAAAGACACATCCATTGTCTTGAAGACATATACGGGGCAGAAAGTATACCCCAGAGGTAAAATAAGGGTGCCTGTCGAATACAACGGCAAGGAAATACAGAAATTGTATCTGTACATACTGCAAGATGGTGGACCACCGTTATTGGGACGTGAATGGATCAGAAAGATAAGTTTAGACTGGCACTCCATTCAGGCATTGACTGTGGCTGGTAAAAAGGATGATGACGCCACACCTGGACGATTGTCAAAAATCTTAGCTAATGCTAAAGAGGTATTTCAACAAGGACTGGGAACTCTTAAAGGCGTAACCGCCTCTATAACAATAGAAGAGAATGCAATTCCCAAGTTTTTAAAGCAAGACCGGTACCGTATGCAATTCGCCCAGCCGTTGAGGCAGAGCTGGAGAATCTGGAGAATACAGGCGTGTTATCTAAGGTAGACTGGAGCAAGTGGGCGACACCCATCGTTCCTGTCCTGAAGAAAACGTTGAACAAAAAGTCTGAGGAGCCAAGGAAGGTTCGCATCTGTGGGGACTTCAAGGTGACTGTGAACCCAGTCCTTCACACAGTACAGTATCCTCTTCCGAGAATAGAAGATATTTTCGCCTCACTATCTGGAGGGAAACGTTTTACAAAAATTGACCTAGCGCAAGCATATTTGCAGATGGAGGTTGAAGAATCCTCTAGGAAATATCTCACGATAAACACTCACAAAGGTCTTTACCAGTATAATCGACTGGTATTCGGAGTAGCATCAGCTCCGGCTATATGGCAAAGAGCAATGGAACAAGTCCTGCAAGGGATTCCGGGGACTCAGTGTTACTTGGATGACATCCTAGTGACAGGTGAAAATGACAGTGAACACCTTGCCAACCTAAAGCAGGTGCTCACTGGACTAAGAGAACATGGGCTACGAGCCAATCGCCCCAAGTGCGAGTTTTTTAAGAAACAAATATCGTATTGTGGCCACGTGATTGATGAAGAGGGGTTACATAAGTCCCCTGACAAAATTGAAGCAGTAGTTAAGACTCCAGCACCTGAAAATGTGTCGCAACTGAGGTCATTCCTCGGATTGGTGAATTACTACCATAAGTTTTTGCCGAATTTGTCCACAATTCTGCACCCACTGAACACCCTGCTACAAACTGGAGTAGCATGGAAATGGAGCGATGAATGTAAGCGGGCCTTTCAGAAGTGTAAAGGCCTGATCACTTCAAGAGAAGTATTGGCTCACTACAACCCATCACTACCGATAAGACTGGCGTGTGATGCATCTCCCTACGGCGTTGGAGCGGTACTGTCACATAAATTCCTTGATGGTTCAGAGGCCGATAGCTTTTGCGTCACGCTCGTTAACTTCAGCCGAGCGTAAGTACGCCCAGATTGACAGAGAGGCCCTCAGCCTGGTGTGGGGGGTGAAGAAGTTCAATCACTACCTGCACGGACAGAAATTTACTCTACTAACTGACCATCAATCTCTTGTCTCCATTTTCAACCCTAAGAAGGGCGACCCGATAATGACAGCACAACGGCTACAGAGGTGGTCCCTTTTCCTAGGGGCACACCAATATGACATAGAGTACAAAGGAACTAAACAGCATGGGAATGCTGATGGATTGTCGCACCTACCGTTGCCGACGGTGGAAGAAGCACCTGCAGTGGATCCTGTGGAGATATTCCACTCAACCATAGTCGAATGTCTACCTGTGACGAATGCAAACATAGAAAAGGAAACACGAAATGACCCGACACTCTCCAGGGTCTATGATTTAACGGTGAAGGGATGGCCAGCACATGGCGAACCACTGTTGCCAGCATTCTCGCCGAGAAGAGAACAGCTGTCAGTGTGCCGAGGAACCTTGATGTGTGGATCCAGAGTAGTAATTCCACCCAAATTGAAGGATAGAGTGCTCAATGAGCTTCATGAGTGTCATCTGGGAGGGGTAAAAATGAAGAACTTAGCCAGAGCGTTTGTGTGGTGGCCGGGAATCGATAGAGAAATCGAAGAGATGACCAAGAGCTGTACAGGATGCCAGAAGGTCCAAAACGCCCCACCACAAGCCCCTCTACATCCATAGGAGTGGCCCTCATCTCCATGGCAAAGGGTACACATTGATTTTGCTGGTCCATTTATAGACTCGATGTTTTTAATTGCGGTGGATGCACATTCAAAGTGGCCAGAGGTAATAAAAATGTCCTCAACCACCACAGAAAAAACTATCACAGTCTTATGAACCATATTCGCCAGAAATGGGCTGCCTGAACAGATTTGCTCCGACAATGGACCACAGTTTGTGTCTGAAGAGTTCTGGAGGTTCTTAAAGAACAATGGTGTTAAGCATTACACATCCGTCCCATATCATCCAGCCACAAATGGATTGACTGAGAGGTTCATTCAAACATTCAAGAAGGCTATCAAGGCAATGTGTAATGAAGCCATACCCCTACAACACAAGGTGGATAACTTCTTGTTTGCCTACCGGAATGCGACACATGCGGTTACCAACCAAACTCCAGCCATGATGTTCTTCAATCGAAGACTAAGATGCCGCTTGGATTTGGTTAAGCCAAACATCAGAAGAGATGTGGAGAACAGGCAGTTTCAGAATATGAATGAAAGGCCAACCAGGAGTTTCAAGATAGGTCAACCAGTTTTGGCCCGGGACTACCGCACAGAGAAATAGCAGCCAGGAACGATCTGCACACGGCAAGGACCTCTAATGTATACCATGGACGTTGGAGAGAGCATTGTAAGACGCCATGCTGACCAGATTCTAGAGTCACTGGAAAACGTCAAATCTACACCACGATCCTATACACCTGGTGATGAAACCGAAGTACCAATTGCATCTACCTCAGAATCGGTGATATTGGAAGCAGACGAACCAAACAACGACGTTGATCCCGAATCAACTTTGCCAGAAGAACCTGATACCCCAAAGAGGCGTTATCCGGACAGAATCAGGAAGCCTCCTCAAAGACTGAATTTATAATTGATTAACTTCAGCTAATGTATATAGCAACTGTAATTGTAAATATGTTATTTAATTATTAATCGAATGTTATGTACTGTTTAGCTAAAAGGGGAGGAATTGTAGTGTATGTACCTTGAAGAAGGAACTATATTCTGCAGCCCTTGTATACTGCAGTACCAGTAGTGACCACCCCTATATATAAGCCTGTGAAGTAACTTTGTATAGTAGTTCCAGTTTTGTCTCCATTCAGTAAACACCTGTTATAACCAACTTCTACAGTCCGTGTCTCAATTACACACGGACATTACACTATGCATGGAGGCAGAGGGCATGGCTGAGGTACTACGTGAATACTTTGCATCTGCTTTCACCAAGGAAGAAGATGCTGCCAAAGTCATAGTGAAAGAGGAGGTAGTGGAGATACTGGATGAGATAAAAATTGATAAAGAGGAGGTACTAGAAAGGCTGGCTGTACTTAAAGTTGATAAGTCACCAGGACTGGATGGGATGCATCCTAGGATGCTGAGGGAAGTTAAGGAGGAAATCGCAGCGGTACTGGCCATAATCTTTCACTTCTCCTTAGATATGGGGGTGGTGCCAGAGGACTGGAGAATTGCAAATGTTACCCCCTTGTTCAAAAAAGAGTGTAAGGATAAGCCCAGCAACTACAGGCCAGTCAGCTTAACCTCGGTAGTGGGGAAGCTTTTAGAAATGATAATCAGAGACAAAGTTAACAGTCACTTGGACAAGTGTGGTTTAATTAAGGAAAGCCAGCATGGATTTGTTAAAGGCAAATGGTGTTTAACTAACTTGATCAAGTTTTTAATGAGGTAACAGAGAGGGTTGATGAGGCCAATGCAGTTGACGTGGTGTACATGGACTTCCAAAAGGCATTTGATAAAGTGCCACATAATAGGCCTGCCAGTAAAGTTGAAGCCCATGAATAAAAGGGCAGCATGGATACAAAATTGGCTAAGTGACAGGAAACAGAGAGTAGTGGTGAACGGTTGTTTTTCAGACTGGAGGAAGGTATAGAGTGGTGTTCCCCAGGGGTTGGTACTAGGACCACTGCTTTTCTTGATATATATTAATGACATGGACTTGGGTGTACAGGGCACAATTTCAAAATCTGCAGATGAAACAAAACCTGGACATATAGTGAACAGGGCTACGGGGAAAGGGCGGGGGGAGTGGGACTATCTGAAGTGCTCTTGCAGAGAGCCAGCATGGGCTCGACAGGCTGAATGGCCTCCTTCTGTGCTGTAACCATTCTATGATTCTATGAATTAATATTTGTAGACAGGTGTTAAGTATGTGTATTGTATTGAACAATTAACACAAAGACTTAAACGTATAACTCAAACAGGCCTTTACTGGTTGGAGGTAGGGACTGCATGTAGGTCTTTACTTCATGCCCACAGGCAGGAACTGAGGGGAGATCAGTACCCACAGTACTATTTATACCCCTATGGCCAGGAGTGGTACTGCGTATCACTACGCCCTACAAGTAGTGCAGTCCTGTCCATAGGTTCAAGTAGCACACATATTACATACACAACATTCCTCCCTTCTTAGCTTTACAGTCATCTCCCCATTTAACATAACGTAATAACATATAAACATATATAACTTCAGGTTTACATAACAGAATAACATAGATACATAGATAACTTCATGTCAAAACAGATCACAGATTCAGTCTCTGCGGGAAACAGTTCACAGATTCAATCTCTGTGGTGTAGTCGGTTCACGTTGCTGGAGTGACTCATTCAATAGTCCTTCCATGGATTTAACAGTTTAAACTTCCGAACTGAATTGGCTCCGTTCGGAGGGACCACGTGTGTGATCTGGTAGAGGTAATAATGGTTCAGATGGGTCATCTTCTGTTTCGACTTTTCCTTTTCTGCTTCTTGGAGACTCTCTGGGCTCCATTGTCAGCTGCCACAGCTGCCAGCTGCATGCGCAGTTCCTCCTTCTCTTCCTCCTGTTTCCGTCGTAGAGCCCGCTTCTCCCGATGTTCCGTAGACTTTTGGTGCTCCTCCATGATTTCTGCACTTTGGGAGTCGAAGTTACAAGCTGGGCAGGACAGGACATCGTAATATTCGGTGTCGTCCACCAGGTCATGGTAATATTCGGTGTCGTCCTGAGCTAGACCAGTGAGAGGGTCGTCTATTTCCTCCATACCCAGCTGGACGTTAGCCAGCTCTTGTTCCAAATCCAGACATCTTTCCTGAAGAGACTTCTTCATGTGTACCTCTGCATCCAGCTTTTTCTGGGCTTTCAGCAAGTCGTTTACTAATGACCTCATTTGAGATTTTACTACTTCAACTTCTTTTGGAGATTGATTGATCGGACTATTCAATCCCTCTACCGGAGCAGCTGTTTCAGCGGTCTGTTGTTCTACGTTGACGTGAGTCAGCGTACTTTTGGCATCCAAGGGCTGCTCTGTTGCAGTCATCTCAGTCTGTGTTGCCACCTCAGCTCTTCCAATAACCTTTGAGAGCTCCGAACCCCTTTCGTTTGAATATTGAAGTTCGTGTTCAAGTTTTTCCCATTTCAGAGTCCTGTCCTTCAGCATATGCAGGAGTTGGCTGACCGTTAACTCCTCTGACATCAGACGTTTTGTGTGCTCCTGCTCCATTTTCTCCATCAGCTGCTTCTGTTGTCTTTCCAGATTCTCCAACTCTATATCAAAGAACTCTTTCGTTGCATTCAACTCTTGCTCAAAACGGCGAAGCATTTGTTCTAATTGCTGTTGTAGTTTGAAATGGAGTTGAGTTCGAGCCCGGTCTCCCTCAGAAATGGGCACATCAGTAGACTTGCCAGACTCAGAATCCACAGTTAAACTATGTTGTTGTTGCTCAGTGGAATTCTGTGCTGAAACTTTGTCTTTTGCACCTGAGTTGGGCTTACCATCATCCGTTCCAGAGTCTGGGCCGACTATCTTCACCGAGTTCTCACTCGTTATTGTTTGTAGGAAATGCCAGTCCATATTCATTTTCCTAATCCACTCCCGTCCTAGTAGTGGAGGACCTCCTTCAGATATCACATATAAGTCCATTATTTGACTGTCTTCGCCCTTGTGGGCCACTGCAACCTCTATTTTCCCGATGGGGTACACTCTTTGCCCCGTGTATGTTTTCAATATAATCCCCGTATCCTGTAGGGGAATATGTTGGAATAACTTTCCGTAATCTTTCTTATTTATGACCGTCAATGCCGATCCAGTGTCCAATTCCAGTTTTACTTGGACTCCTTCTATCTGAAGAGTGACCCAAATTGTCTGGAGGTCTGCACCCTTACCAGCGTTGAGTACTCTTAAGCTAGCCAGTTCATTACAGCTTAAGCTAGCCAGTTCATTACTGCTAGCGTCTGAATCGGACTCCTGTTCGGTCACCTTGTGTACCTTTGCGTATTTTCCTTGCGGTGACTTCTTGTTGCTGGTCTTCTTCCCTGACCTGCATACTCTAGCTATATGTCCAAGCCTACCACAAGTTCTACATTCTTGGTTTTTAAACCAACACTGGTTCTGATCATGCGTTGTCTTTCCACAACGATAACATTTGCCAGAACTCACACCCAATTTGTGTGCACTGAGCTCCGGTGACCGTAGCTGCATTACTGCCGTGCCTCTCGCTGCGGCTTCATGTGCTGCTGCCATAGTGACCGCCTTCTCAAGCGTCAGCTCATTCTCCTCGAGCAGTCGCTTTTGTGTATCCTGTTTAAATAAACCACACACAAATTTGTCTCGTAGTGCATCTGTCAGTCCCGTTCCAAACTGGCAATATTTCGCTAATTTACGCAATTCCAGCAAATATTCAGCATTGCTTTCATGCTGTAGCTGCCTTCTGTCGTAAAATTTAAATCGTTCCGCTAGCATCAGCGGCGTGGGGTTTAGATGATCTTTCAGGACAGTAACAATCTCATCGAACGTCTTATCCGCCGGTTCATCTGGTGATAACAGGTGTTTCAATTGCCCGTATGTCTTCGCACCCATTAAATTTAATAATGTTAGAGCTTTATCTTGGTCACGAATTTTATTGGCCTTACAATAATTTTTTACTCTTTCAACATATATGGCCCAATCTTCGAGGTCACTATCAAAGGTGCTAATATTCCCGTGTTTAGGCATTGTAGATTTGCAATTTCTCAGATTTTATTTTCTTTACTTGTTATCAAAGATGGCGGCTTCCCGCTCTTGCCGTCGTCCTCCGCCCACAAAATGGCGGTTTTCCCGCGCTTGGCGGTCTTCACCCGTCCCCCGACGCTGTCTCCCTTCAGCCCCCGAGTGCGGCCCTTATCTTCGCCGCGATCAATAGCCCGCGCTGTGCACCGCGGCTCTCGCACCTTGAGCTTCTGCAGCCGCCGCGCCTTTCAGTCCGAGTGCGGCCCTTATCTTTGGTCCCGATCGCTGGCCCGCGCTGCGCCTCGCACTTGAAGCGGCTCCCGGCCTCTGGCTCACCCGCTCGCGCGGCTCTTGCTCGCTCCCTCCCGGGCTCTGGCTTACCCACGAGGTTATGGAGGCTTCAGGGTCCTAATGCCTGTCGCTTCCAGTCGCTGGAAGCTGTCAGGATTTCTGCTGCCCTTCAGTTTTGAGTGGGGTGTTGAGGATTGAAACCTCTCTTCAACGTCCTGTCTTTGGACGAAGCCGCCGTGGAATAACTGCCGCAGGGTTCGAACCGACTCGTCGCCAGTGTTAAGTATGTGTATTGTATTGAACAATTAACACAAAGACTTAAACGTATAACTCAAACAGGCCTTTACTGGTTGGAGGTAGGGACTGCATGTAGGTCTTTACTTCATGCCCACAGGCGGGAACTGAGGGGAGATCAGTACCCACAGTACTATTTATACCCCTATGGCCAGGAGTGGTACTGCGTATCACTACGCCCTACAAGTAGTGCAGTCCTGTCCATAGGTTCAAGTAGCACACATATTACATACACAACAACAGGAACTGCACACCATATGCAATTTTTTAACTATGTATAGATGATGTAAAGTTGAATAAATTTGAGTATATTTTTAAATACAAGTGATTATGAGATTGGTGAAACCAGCAGCAAATCATATTGCTCAGCGCATAGCATCTAAAGTACAAAATGTAGTATGAACTGCTACTTAAATTGCCCATATCTGGATCTCATTGTTTGTGCCTTCAAAGAAAGACTTTAAAGGCTTTCGTAAGACATAGAGGTAATATTCAAAAAGTTGACCGGAATGATGTAAACCTATATTCCATCTTACATACAGACAATACTGGTGTCCAAGAGGTAAGGAGCGATTTTAACCCTGCCCGGCCAGTGGAAACTGGGTGGGTGGGCATTTAAAATTGCCCGCTCTTATGAGCAGGTGGCAAAGATGCCCGCCTGAAACTGACTGTGTCCTGCTTTCAATATGCAATGGCGTCATCGGGGCACAACTGCTATTTTAACCAGTGACCTGAGTGGGGAAGCCATTATGGCTTTCCCCGCCAGGTGAAGCTAACAGAAGAAGAGTAGAGACCAGTAGAGGCCTAAAGAGGAATTTTAACATTTTTAAAAATTTTAAACGGAATCATTTTGTTGTATAAGTAATTTAAAAACTTGCAACATCGCTTAAATTTTGCTTAATAAGAAAGTCCAATTCTGTGGAATCTTCCTCGTTGGTCCTCCATTAAACACTTGCAAATTCATCAAGCTCCTTTTTGCATAAGAACATAAGAACATAAGAAATAGGAGCAGGCGCAGGCCATTCGGCCCCTCGAGCCTGCTCCGCCATTTAATGAGATCATGGCTGATCCGATTTTGGCCTCAACTCCATTTTCCTGCCTGATCCCCATAACACTTGATTCCCCTGTTGCTCAAAAATCTGTCTATCTCGACCTTGAATATATTCAATGACTCTGCTTCCACAGCTCTCTGGGGTAAAGAATTCCAAAGATTCACGACCCTCTGAGAGAAGAAATTCCTCCTCATCTCCATCTTAAATGGGCGACCCCTTATTCTGAGACTATGCCCCCTCGTTCTAGATTCCCCCACGAGGGGAAACATCCTCTCAGCATCTACCCTGTCCAACCCGCTCAGAATCTTACATGTTTCAATAAGATCACTCCTCATTCTTCTAAACTCCAATGAATATAGACCCAACCGGCTCAACCTTTCCTCATAAGACAACCCTTGCATCACAGGAATCAACCTAGTGAACGTTCTCTGAACTGCCTCCAGTGCAAATATATCCCTCCTTAAATAAGGGGATCAAAACTGTACACAGTACACTAGGTGTGGTCTCACCAGCGCCCTGTACAGTTGTAGCAAGACTTCCCTGCTTTTATACTCTATCTCCCTTGAAATAAAGATCAACATTCCATTTGCCTTCCTAATTACATGCTGCACCTACATGTTAACATTTTGTGTTTCATGTACAAGGACACCCAAATCTCTCTGAACCGCCGCATTCTGTAGTCTTTCTCCATTTAAATAATATTTTTATTTTCTATTCTTCCTACCAAAGTGGATAATTTCACAATTCCCCACATTATATTCCATCTGCCAAAATCTTGTCCACTCACTTAACCTATCTATATCCCTTTGCAGACTCTTTATGTCCTCCTCACAAAATTGCTTTCCCACCTATCTTTGTATCATCAGCAAATTTGGCAACAGTACACTCAGTCCCTTCATCCAAGTCATTAATATAGATTGAAAATAATTGAGGCCCCAGCACTGATCCCTTTGGCACCCCATTAATTACAGATTGCCATCCTGAAAATGACCCATTTATCCCGACTCTCTGTTTTCCGTTAGTTAGCCAATCCTCTATCCATGCTAATATATCATCCCCAACACCACGAGCTCTTATCTTATGCAGTAACTTTTTATGTGGCACCTTGTCGAATGCCCTTTGGAAATCCAAGCACACTACATCAACTGGTTCCCCTTTATCCACCCTGTTCATTACCTCCTCAAACAACTCTAATAAATTTGTCAAACATGATTTCCCTTTCATAAAACCATGCTGACTCTGTTTGATTTTATTTTGATTTTCTAAATGTCCTGCTACTACTTCCTTGTGGTAAACCACTGTTGTTAGTATTGTTGTACTTGTCTGTGCATGCCTCAGCTGACTCCGCCCCTGGCTCCACCCTCATGGCTGGGTATAAAGGTCGCTGCTCAGAAGCCTCCGGCCCTTTTGGATACCAGGCAACCCCAAGAGGCATGCTCTGTTCTTTGGTAATAAAAGCCTGTTTATTACTTACTCAATCTCCAGTCTTTTGTAGCAATTGATAGTGCATCAATTTTATTACCAAAGTTAAATGTTGGCTGCGGATGCTGATCAACCGATGGCGCAAAACGCTGAGCAGCAGGCGCTGCTGCGAGCCCTCAGACCAACATGCCTGGACCTAGACCCCCAAGAAGCGGGTTCGTCGACTAAATTCGCACAATGGCTGCGTTGCTTTGAGGCGTATCTGGAAGCCTCGACCGTGACTCTTGATGAAAATAAACTGAAAATCCTGGCCTCGAAGGTGAGCCACCAAGTCTATACTTTAATCCAAGATGCGACGACCTACGCGGCGGCTATCGACCTACTGAAAGGGCAGTATGCACGCCCGGTTAACACGGTCTATGCCAGGCACCTTTTAAGATCTCGCAGACAGCAGCCCGGGGAATCGGTGGAAGCCTTCCTACGGGCACTGCGGGTACTCGGACGCGGCTGCGACTGCAAGGAAGTATCGGCCGCGGCACATGCGGAGGGACTGATACGAGACGCTTTCGTTGCGGGTCTAAGGTCCGACTACTCCCGGCAGAGGCTGCTGGAGAAGGGTGAAATAGACCTGACAAAGGCAGTGTCCCTCGCGCTCTCGCTCGACGCGGCCCACAGAAATATGGACGCTTTCTCCCCTCATCGCCCCGCGCCGTGGACGCCGCAATCTTGGGCCATGGGACCGCCACCTCCAACTGCTGCAGCGATGTCCAAGGCACAAAAATGCTATTTTTGTGGCCAAGCTAAACACCCTAGAGCACGCTGCCCCGCGAAGAATGCTACCTGCTCCGGCTGCGGGAAGAAAGGTCACTACGTTAGCGCCTGCAAAGGGAAGACCGCTAACGCCAGCAGCGCTGCGTGCGAACCGTGGGCGCAGCCATCTTGTCCGCCATCTTGGGCTCCCCCAGCCGCGTGGGGACCGTGGGCGCCGCCATTTTGTCCGCCATCTTGGACGCCTCCGACTTTGGTTACGGGGGACCCGGACTCCACCACCGCCTCATCGGACGACCGCATCGACACGCTTGAACATACGCTGGCTTCCGTGACGCTGGATCAATCTCTCCCGCATCAACTGTCCAGGTCCATGATGGACATTACGGTAAACGGCTGCGCCACTACCTGCCTTTTTGACAGCGGGAGCACGGAGAGTTTTATACACCCCGACACGGTGCGCAGTTACTCTCTCCCGGTCCTGCCGACGCGTCATCGCATCTCTATGGCTTCCAAAGCCCAGTCAGCGGACGTCGGTGGCTACTGTATGGTGACTCTTTCAGTGCGGGGTACTGAATACAAAAATTTTAAACTTCTGGTCCTGCCCCATCTCTGCGCTGCCGTCCTACTGGGGTTGGATTTTCAGTGCCACCTTAAGAGTGTCACTTTAGCGTATGGTGGACCCCTCCCCCCTCTCACAGTCTGCAGCCAGCAGTTTTTAAATCGCCCGCCGCGCGCCATTTGCAGCCTCTCCACCCTTAAAGTCTCCCCCCCCTCCTTGTTCGCTAACCTCACCCGCGACTGTAAGCCCATCGCTACCAAAAGTAGGCGTTACAGTGCCGGGGATAGGGGTTTCATTAAATCCGAGGTAGCGAGACTCCTGAAGGAAGGGATTATCGAGAGCAGCAATAGCCCATGGCGAGCACAAGTGGTGGTGGTGAAGGCTGGCGGCAAACAGCGCCTAGTTATTGACTACAGCCAGACGATCAACCGCTACACCCAGCTGGATGCATATCCACTCCCCCGCATATCTGACATGGTCAATCAGATAGCACAATACCGGGTGTTCTCGACGATTGATCTGAAGTCGGCATACCACCAGCTCCCCATCAGGGCTGAGGACCACCAGTACACAGCTTTTGAAGCTGACGGTCGGCTCTATCACTTTCTCAGAGTTCCCTTCGGCGTCACCAACGGAGTTTCTGTCTTCCAACGGGAGATGGACCGGATGGTTGACCAGAACGCGCTCCAGGCCACTTTCCCATATCTAGACAACGTCACCATCTGCGGCCACGACCAGCAGGACCACGACGTTAATCTAGAGAAATTCCTCCGGACGGCCCAGCGGCTGAATCTCACATACAACAAAGACAAATGTATGTTTCGTACTACGCGCCTTGCTATTCTTGGCTGCGTAGTGGAGAACGGAGTCATCGGCCCAGACCCCGATAGAATGCGCCCCCTTATGGAGCTCCCCCTCCCCCACTGCCAGAAAGCACTGAAGAGATGCCTGGGGTTTTTCTCTTACTATGCGCAGTGGGTGCCCAACTATGCAGATAAAGCCCGACCCCTCATCAAGTCCGCCTCCTTCCCCCTGACAGCAGAGGCCTGTGCAGCCTTCACCCTCATAAAAGGAGACATTGCGAAGGCCACAATGCACGCTGTGGATGAGTCCCTTCCTTTTCAAGTGGAGAGCGACGCATCCGACTTTGCCCTAGCTGCAACCCTTAACCAGGCGGGGAGACCCGTGGCCTTTTTCTCAAGGACCCTCCAGGGCCCCGAGATTCGACACTCCTCTGTCGAAAAGGAGGCCCAGGCCATTGTGGAAGCCGTGCGACATTGGCGGCATTACCTGGCCGGAAAACGATTTACCCTGCTCACTGACCAGCGTTCAGTGGCTTTTATGTTTCATAATAAGCAGCGGGGCAAAATCAAGAATGACAAGATCTTAAGGTGGAGAATCGAACTCTCCACCTACAATTACGATATCTTGTACCGGCCCGGGAAACTCAATGAGCCCCCAGATGCCCTATCACGTGGTACGTGCGCCAACGCGCAGGTTGATAGGCTACAGACCCTCCACAATGACCTCTGCCACCCGGGGGTCACCAGGTTCTTCCATTTTATCAAATCCCGTAACCTGCCCTACTCCATCGAGGAGGTCAGGACCATGACCAGGAACTGCCAGATCTGTGCCGAGTGCAAGCCGCATTTTTATAGGCCAGACAGAGCGAGCCTGATCAAAGCCACGCGCCCCTTCGAGCGGCTGAGCATCGATTTTAAAGGGCCCCTCCCCTCCTCTGACCGCAATGTGTACTTCCTCAATATAATTGATGAGTACTCCCGTTTCCCGTTTGCCATCCCTTGCTCGGACATGACCAGTACCACGGTCATTAAATGTCTGAATGACCTCTTCGCCTTGTTCGGTTTCCCTAGCTATATCCATAGCGACAGGGGCTCATCTTTTATGAGCGACGAACTTCGGCAGTACCTGCTCGCGAGAGGCATTGCTACAAGCAGGACCACCAGCTACAACCCCCGGGGTAACGGCCAGGTGGAAAGGGAGAATGCGACAGTCTGGAAGGCAGTCCTTTTAAACTTAAAATCTAAGGGCCTTCCGACCTCCCGCTGGCAGGAGGTCCTCCCTGCGGCGCTCCATTCCATTCGGTCGCTGCTCTGTACACCCACCAATGCCACTCCTCACGAGAGAATGTTCTCCTTCCCCAGGAAGTCCACGTCGGGGATTTCGCTACCAACATGGCTGACTTCTCCAGGTCCCGTCCTACTGCGGAAGCACGTGAGGACCCATAAGGCGGACCCCCTGGTCGAGAGGGTGAGCCTCCTCCACGCTAACCCGCAGTATGCTTACGTGGTGTACCCGGACGGGCGGGAGGACACAGTCTCCATTCGAGACCTCGCACCTGCAGGTGCTCCTGAAACACCCTCTTCGCCACCCACCGCTACTCCTGCCTACCCCCAGGACACAGTCCCCGCACGAGACCTCGCACCTTCGGGTGCCTCTGAGAGACCACCATCGCTACCTCCCATTACCCATGCTCTGACCCCTGTAGACGGCATGCAGCAGCCCCAGGGTCCGCCACCTGCTACTCCTCCTCTGAACGAGACACCGGGTTCAACGTTGGATGCTGCACCATCACCGCCGCTGCTGCGACGCTCAGGACGGCTTACAAGGCCTCCTGATAGACTTCAGTACACGAATTTTTAGTGCACTTCACCCCGCCGGACTCAATTCTAAACAAGGGGTGAATGTGGTAAACCACTGTTGTTAGTATTGTTGTACTTGTCTGTGCATGCCTCAGCTGACTCCGCCCCTGGCTCCACCCTCATGGCTGGGTATAAAGGTCGCTGCTCAGAAGCCTCCGGCCCTTTTGGATACCAGGCAACCCCAAGAGGCATGCTCTGTTCTTTGGTAATAAAAGCCTGTTTATTACTTACTCAATCTCCAGTCTTTTGTAGCAATTGATAGTGCATCATTCCTTAATAATGGATTCGAGCATTTTGCCAATGACAGATGTTAGGCTAACTGGCCTATAGTTTCCTGCTTTCTGTCTCCCTCCTTACTTGAATAAGGGCATTGCAGTTGCGGTTTTCCAATCTGCTGGGACTTTTCCAGAGTCAAGGGAATTTTAGAAGATTACAATCAATGTATCCACTATCTCTGTAGCCACTTGTTTAAGACCCTAGGACGCAGGCCATCAGGTCCATTGGACATGTCAACCTTTAGACCCATAAGTTTGCCTAGTGATAATGATTGTTTAAAGTTCCTCCCTCCCTATTGCCCCTTGATTTTCTACTATTACTGGGATGTTTATGGTGTCCTCTACTGTAAAGACAGATACAAAATATTTGTTCAATGCCTCTGCCATTTCTTTGTTTCCCATTTTTATTTCCCCAGTCTCATCCTCTAAGGGACCAATGCTTACCATAGCTACTCTCTTCCCTTTTATATACCTGTAGAAGCTCTCACTGTCAGTTTTTATATTTCTTGCTCATTTACTCTCATAAGCTATTTTCTCCCTTTTTATTATTTTTTTAGTCATCCTTTGCTGGTTTCTAAAATTTTCCCAATCTTCTGGTCTACCACTAATCTTTGCAACATTGGCCCTGTGGGCAGAGGACTGCGATCTGGAAAAATCTGCGCCTTTACCTGAGGGCTCTCAGGAGGTGCACAATTTCGGTGCTGGGCCTCTCCAAACTGCCGGTGTGCAGGGCCCACATATCCCAGAGGCGCAGGTAGTTCGCAGCATCGCTGGGATCATGTGGACCATGGGGAGCCAATCAAAGAAGGGAACCTCCCTTCATACATTTGACAGGAAGACCTGTCAAATATATGAATGGAGATCACCACCAAAACATAGAAAACTTCAAATAATTTTTTTTTAAATCATATTTTTAAAATGACTTGAAAGTACAATAAATTAACGATTTTAAACAAAACTTTACATTTTTGAAAAAAATAATTAAAGTTTTTTACAGGGCTAAAAATAAACTTATCTTTTTTAAAGTATTTTTAAATGATAAATCAGTGGAAATTTTTTAAAAAACTTTTTTCAATTCTTATCTTGGTAAAAGCAGGCCTTATGCCTGCTTTTACCAGGCACATGAATTGTAAGGGTTCTCTGCAGGCGGAGGGTCTCCAAGAAGCAGAACTATCCGCCCGCAGAGGCCCTTCTCCCGGGCAGCCGGAGGATCTGTCAAAAGCTTTCTTGACAGATCGTAAATGCCGGTTTCCAGCGCATGCGCAGTGCATGCCTGAAACCGGCATTTCCAATGTCCCTACGGGTGGGTACACAACACATACCCACCTATAGCGATCGGAATATCCGGCCCATTGTATGCCTTTTCTTTCAATTTAATACCATCCTTAACTTCCTTGGTTAGCCATGTTTGGTTCATCCTTCTCTTTGAGTCTTTCTTTCTCACTGAAATATATCTTTGTTGAGATTTATGAAATAGCTCTTTAAATGTCTGCTACTGCTTTTCTACCGTCTTACCTTCTAATCTATTTTCCCAGTCCACTTTAGCCAACTCTCTCCTCATACCTTTGTAATTGCCTTTATTTAAGTTTAATACTCTAGTTTCAGACCAAAGTTTCTCACCTTCAAACTGAATGTGGAATTCTATCATGTTATGATCAATCTTCCCAAGAGGATCCTTTACTATGAGATCATTAATCAATCCTGTCAATCTTTCCCTTACTATTTCTTACTTCCACCGTAATTGATTCTATATCTGGAACTTCCGAGCCAAGATCATTTCTCACTATTGTACTGATCTCATCCTTTTATTAACAGAGCTACCCTACCTCCTTTTCCTTTCTGTCTATCCTTCTGAAATGTCAAATACCCCTGAATATTCAGTTCCCAGCCTTGGTCACATTGCAACCATGTCTTTGTGATGGCTATTAGATCATACCTATTATTTCTATTTGTGCCATCAATTTATCTATCTTGTTACGAATTCTGTGTTCATTCAGATAAAGAGCCTTTAATTTTGTCTTTTTATAATTTTTCCCTACTCTGACCTTATTTGCTGGTGCACTCTTATGTTTGTACGCTTTGTCCCTTCCTGTTACACTCTGGTTTTCATTGCCCATATTGCTACCCTGCACTATTGCTTTGTCCTTTCTCTTTAACTTTCTAAATTTCCCCTCGCTTGAACCCTCCCCCCCCCCACCCCCACTATTTAGTTTAAAGCCCTATCTACAGCCCTAGTTATTCGATTCGCCAGGACACTGGTCCCAGCATGGTTCAAGTGAAGGCTGTCCCAACGGAACAGCTCCCTCTTTCCCCAATACTGGTGCCAGTGCCCCATGAATTGAAACCCATTTCTCCCACATCAATCCTTGAGCCACGCATTCAACTCTCTGATCTTATTGGCCCAATGCCAATTCAAAATCAAATCAACTTTTATTGTCATTGTTAGTGCACAAGTGCAGTACAACGAAATGTAGGCTTGCGGCTCCCGAGAGTGTACATTTGGATTAAGACATTTAAACATTCAACATACATTTGGCTTGTAGTATATTAACATAACTATAACCATAATAAAGTGCATTGGCAGATGTGCAGGCTTTAGAGTTTATTTGTGGAGTTCAGTAGGATGACAGCCCTGGGAAAGAAGCTGTTCCTAAATCTGGTCGTACGGGTGCGAATGCATCTGTAGCGTCTCCCAGATGGCAGGAGGGCGAACAGGCTGTGGCTGGGGTGGGTAGGGTCTTTGATGATGGACCGTGACCTCCGTAGACAGCGTTTCTGGTATATGTGCTCTATGGCCGGTAGCCGGGTGCCGGTAATGCGTTGGGCAGTTTTGACTACCCGCTGCAGGGCTTTCCGGTCATAGTAGCTACAGCTGCCATACCATACTGTAATACAGTTTGTCAGGATGCTCTCTATAGTGCAGCGGTAAAAGTTAGAGAGGATCAGGGGTGACAGGTTACATCCCTTCAGCCTCCTTAGGAAATATAGGTGCTGCTGGGCCTTCTTCACCAGAGAGGAGGTGTTGAGGGACCAGGAGAGGTCTTCCGTGATGTGGACTCCGAGGAACTTAAAGCTGTCCACCCTTTTTGAATGTGGCATGCCTTAAAATCCATACAATATTCCAAATGTAGCTGCACCAGTGATCTATTTAATTTGACTAACTTATTTTGACTTACAGTCAAATGCCATTGAGCTGAATTCCAATACCTGACTAGCCCAAGCAGAGGCCAGACATTTCCACACAGGGAGGAAGATATCTAGCCAGGGTTCCACTGGACCATAAGCAGAAAATGATGGAAATACTCAGCAAGTCAGGCAGCAACTGTGGAGAGAGAAACAGTTAACATTTCAGGTCGGTGACCTTTCCTCAGAACTGGAAATTATAACAGGTTTTAAGCAAGTACAGAGGCAGGGAAAAGGGCGGGGTGGGGGGTGGGGGCAGCGGAGGAAAGAACAAAAGGGAAGGTCTGTGAGAGGGAGGAAGGCAGGAGAGATTAAATGAATAGCAGAATCATTATCAGCACCTGCTGTCCGAAAAAATGGGAGCAGTGATTATGTTCTGAAATTGTTGAACTTGATGTTGTCATTGGTCACCAGCTTTGTTTATCTCTTAAAATAAAAAATATTTTTACACTGACGGGCGAAATTGGACCTTGTTGCACCCATTTTCCAGAAAACGGGTGCAAAAGGGTCCAATTTAGGGGGCCAACCTCCCACATCTGAACAACATTGGTGACATGTCTGATGCCATATTGGTTCGGCCGCTGTCGAGGCAGCCTTGGTGGCCACCTAAAACAAGTGTTAGGCCTCTTGAATACAGTAATAAAGGGCCAAATGCCTGCTTTAGGACCCAAGGTGTCGAGCTGGGGTCTACCGCCAAAGAGGTAAGTTTTAAACTAAAATACTTACCTGAAGGTGGAGCCAGGAGGAGCAGGAGTGCTCCTCCCAGCTCCATATTAAAACTGCAGGCTGCTGCCAGCACCCTCCCAATTGCCTCTCTTTATCCACCCTTCCCCCCCACCCCTCACCCCCCAGGACTCACTCAAGGCCCTCAGCTGCTGTCCTAGCCATCTGAATTTGTTGCTCCGCCCCCCCCACCCCCGGCCCCCGCGATGGGCGAGCTGTCTCTGGAGCCACGGCTGGTGCCTACAGCTCGTGAGGCTGCAGTGCTCTCCTAATGAGGCCAGCGGACCAATTTGGAGCGGCCCTGCCACCAGCTTCATTCGGTGCGTTCACTGCACTGAAATGGCACCCTGACCAATTTAGAACGGTCCTGTCACCAGCTTCATTCGGTGCGTTCACTGCACCGAGATCGCACCCCGACCAATTTAGAACGGTCCTGCCACCAGCTTCATTCGGTGCGTTCACTGCACCGAGATTGCACCCCGACCAATTTAGAACGGTCCTGCCACCTGCTTCATTCGGTGCGTTCACTGCACTGAGATCGCACCCCGACCAATTTAGAGCGGTCCTGCCACCTGCTTCATTCGGTGCGTTCACTGCACTGAGATCGCACCCCGACCAATTTAGAGCGGTCCTGTCACCAGCTTCATTCGGTGCGTTCACTGCACCGAGATCGCACCCCAATTCGGATGCGATCCAATTTCCAGGTGACAGTGTCAACTCAATAAATGGACCAAATTTGTCAGGTTGATATTGCTGTGTTATAATTCTGAGAATTAAACAGTTTTGTTTGGAAAATGGCACATAAGCTGTATGTAGCATTATTACTGCTTCAGGACTCATGGAAGTCAAATGAACACATCACCAGTGCAAATGGAAGCTTTGATATATTTAAGCAATTTTGTTCTATTAAGATAATTGCTATCATGGAAATGGTTTTTCATTTTGAATTGGATATTACAATTTTAGGAAATAAATACAATATGTAATAACCTTGTAATGTATAATTATGAAATTAAAATACTTCATTATAATTACATTTTTGGAGATTATATTTACATTAAACTGAGCCTGTTAACCAAAGCAAAGCTTTAGTGAAATAGTCATAATTTGCAGTCAACAAAAAATGCTGCAAATTCTATTGACAATACTGTATTCCTTTCCCATTAATCAGGGGTGTAATTAATTAAACTGTAGCAACTGAAATGGTTTGATGGATAGGAATTGGTAATTTCTCATATTTATATTGGCAGCAATGGAGCTATTGACATCTGCTATTATTCATCCCACAGCTTGTCATATCCTACACAATGCAAACTTGCTTTCTTTCTGCTCTGTTTAATGGGCTGTTAGGTAGTGACCCAGACCTGTAACTCACTCATTTTTGTGACTGATGTGGCTCCAGCATATAAAATAAATAGGCTTTTATATTCAGTGTTGCAATTGTGAATATATTAGGCATCTACTGACATTTCATTAATCTTCTTCGTTAATATATGGGCCCTAAAAATTATTTTTCATAAAGTCGTGTAGTTCTAACGCAGGGGACTGGAATTTGGGTGTATAAATCAGGTAAACCAAAGTTATCTTGCTTCTTCTGAAATATACACTAAAGTCCAGTAGAATTTGGCTGCTGGCACCAGATGTGCCCAGGCCCAAGGTGGTGCATGTGTGCACATGACAGGATAATGAAGGCCAAAGCTGCTGTCCCAGAAATTCCACCGTTTACAGCAGAATTGCACCGGACTTAAGCCTGTAGAGAAGAGGGGTAAGTTACCTGCATGACTTGTTTGAACTAGGAAGTGATTGAGTTGATTTCACAGAATCTTACCATCCTTAGTCTGAAACATCAGCCCCAAAATTCCTCACTGTTTTTGGTATTTCTGGATCCATTGTTGTCCATTTTGTGCCCTTGCTGAAGTTGAATTTAATTCTCTAAGTCTATGGCTTACTGGAGAGCCTTTGAAACTTTTTTGTTGTTGCAATTTTCATAAACAGTGTTGGATTGACGACTGGCTGGCTGTTGGACTGTCAGGCCCCTGGACCATCGAGGCCTTAAAGGTTCACTTTCGCTGTGCTGCCCATGCAGGAGAGGCTTCAGGTCATGGCGCAGACTTCCAACAGTCAGTCACTCATTTCTAGCCTGAAGAATTGGCAGTAAGAAATCTAAAAGCGACCTTGTGCACTCATTCCCTGCCTGAATCAAATTTCAGAAAGGCCTTTAAATTAACTCCAAGCTCTCCATCCCAAAACAGGCAGGAGGCTGTTTAAATATGTTGTAGGATCTCGATTGCAATTTTCAAAGAGAAATGGGCCAAGTCTGCGTGGTGCATGCAACCTTTGACACAGTCGATTGGACCATCCTCCTCTATTATCTAGTTTGGTGGGACTACCCTTGCTTGGTCCATAATTACCCATCTGTGTCAGCTGTGGCTCAGTGGGTAGCACTCTCTAGGTGGGAGGGTCTAGGAGTGAACAGGTGTTACTGGTTGCCTGATTGCAGCAGGGAGTTGGAGTGAGTTTGTAAAAAGTTGGTGGTGGGTTTTGTTTTTGTTTTTTTCAGGTTTTAGTGCCTTTTTGGCCCATAAACAACAGCCAGATGGCTGCTGAGGGGTCCGGAGTGCCGGGCCCCTCAGAGGACAGTGTTCCCAAGATTAATTTAATTAGGGGAGAAACTGTGGTTGGAAGGGAAAGAAAAAGGCCCAAAGATTTGGACCGGGACCCCAGGAGGTTTGGAAAAGAAAACACGGTGGTGGCTCAGTGTGAGGAGAAGGAGATACGAGCTTGGGATATTATCCAAGCAGTACATGAGGACTGTGGCGAGGGAAGCTGCTTTGCCTGCCAACCAAAGCCGAATGTTGGGATGGAGGTGACGGCCAGTGGCCGAGAGGGGGTGGAAAGACTTTTACTCAGTTTGAAAGTTGGCGGTAAGTTCTTGGAGGTATCTTTGCTATATTTTGAAGAGGTGGTGGTCTCATTCTTAAATTTGTCAGTTTATATTGAGGATGATGTGCTAATCAAAAAGTTGGAGTCATGGGACATTATAATTTTCTCATCAATAAAGAAGAGATACTATCCAGGAACACGGGTAGCAGATGGAACCCATTACGTAAAGGTACAGTTCCCAGAGGGGGTGAAGTCATTACCGTACAGCATGAAATTCGAGACAATGGAAGGAGTGCAGTGTTTCTGAGTGCTGCATGATAACCAAGTGAAGGTTTGTTATTATTGCCTTGGACACAACCATCTTGTAAGAAACTATCTAGAATTGTACTGTTATAATTGCAGCGAGCCTGGACACATCGCTTGGAGCTGCAAGGCGGAGAGCTGTGGGGTGTGTCACAAAGGCCCCACCCGCTGTGAGTGTGGGGCAGAAGGAAGCTCTATGAGTGATGAGGAGATGGGAGAAGGAGCAGGAGGTGTGAGTGGAATGGCCAGAGGAGCGGAGCAGTTGGAGGACACAGCTGGTAAATTGTAGGAGAAAAGAGCACAGGAAGAGGCAGAAAATTGCGGAGCAGAGAATAGGATGGAGATGGTGGAAAACACACCAAGTACAGTGGAAAAGATCAAAGACAGCAGCAGGCAGCAAGGGTCAAGTGCAGACGCGAGCCTTAATACGGTTCAGCTCTCCCTAAAGAATCTGGTGTCCGCGGGGGGAGAGGAGGTGGGAGCGGGGTGCGTGGTAAATGTAAATACTCCAAAGAAAGCTGGAAACTATAGACCTGTTAACCTAACATCTGTGGTTGGTAAAATGTTAGTGTCCATTATTAAGGAGACAGTAACGGGACATTTGGATAAACATAATTTAATAGGACAAACTCAGCATGGTTTCATGAAGGGGAAGTCATGTTTGACAAATTTGCTTGAGTTTTTTGAGGAAGTAACATACAGGGTGGATAAAGGGGAACCAGTGGACGTAGTGTATTTAGACTTCCAAAAGGCATTTGACAAGGTGCCACACAAAAGATTATTGCTCAAGATAAAAAATCACGGGATTGGGGGTAATATTCTGGCGTGGGTGGAGGATTGGCTCTCTAACAGAAAGCAGAGAGTTGGGATAAATGGTTCGTTCTCAGATTGGCAACCAGTAACTAGTGGTGTTCCGCAGGGGTCAGTGCTGGGTCCCCAACTCTTTACAATCTATATTAACGATTTGGAGGAGGGGACCGAGTGTAACATATCAAAGTTTGCAGATGATACAAAGATGGGACGGAAAGTAGTGAGTGATGAAGACATAAAAAACCTGCAAAGGGACATAGACAGGCTAAGTAAGTGGGCAGAGATTTGGCAGATGGAATACAATACTGGAAAGTGTGAGGTTATGCACTTTGGCAGGAAAAATCATAGAGCAAATTGTTATCTTAATGGCAAGAACCTGGAAAGCACTGTAGTACAAAGGGATCTGGGGGTCCTGGTGCACGAAACTCAAAAAGTTAGTATGCAGGTGCAGCAAGTGATCAAGAAGGCCAATGGAATGTTGGCTTTTATTGCTAGGGGAATGGAATATAAAAACAGGGAGGTATTGCTGCAGTTGTACAAGGTATTGGTGAGACTGCACCTGGAATACTGCATACAGTTTTGGTGTCCATACTTAAGAAAAGACATACTTGCTCTCGAGTCAGTACAAAGAAGGTTCACTCGGTTAATCCCGGGGATGAGGGGGTGGTCATATGAGGAGAGGTTGAGTAGATTGGGACTCTACTCATTGGAGTTCAGAAGAATGAGAGGCGATCTTATTGAAACATATAAGATTGTGAAGGGGCTTGATCGGGTGGATGCGGTGAGGATGTTCCCAATGATGGGTGAAACTAGAACTAGGGGGCATAATCTTAGAATAAGGGGCTGCTTTTTCAAAACTGAGATGAGGAGAAACTTCTTCACTCAGAGGGTGGTAGGTTTGTGGAATTTGCTGCCCCAGAAAGCTGTGGAAGCTACATCATTAAATAAATTTAAAACAGAAATAGATAGTTTCCTAGAAGTAAAGGGAATTAAGGGTTACGGGGAGCGGGCAGGAAATTGGACATGAGTCTAGGTTCGGAATGGTCATGGCCCTGTGGGTAGTTGAGTGGGCCCAGGGGCCGTGTAGCCTGGTTCTGCTCCTACTGTGTTCTAATTCTGTGTTAGATTTCAGGAGATGGTTTTATTCCTGTTCCTGGCTGGGGTGGAAATCGCCTTTACAGAAGGTAAGTACTGTAGAAAATATAGGGACAGAGTGATCTCCTGGAAGAATTTCGATCGCCTAGATGGGTCGGAGAGGAATTTCCCAGATTTTTTTCTCCCAAATTGGCCATTGGGTCTTTTATCTGGTTTTTCGCCTCTCCCGGGAGATCACATGGATTCGGGTGGATGGAGAGTGATAGAAGATTTGAGGTTAGGATCAGATCAGCCATGATCTTATTGAATGGTGGAGCAGGCTCGAGGGGCCGATTGGCCTACTCCTGCTCCTATTTCTTATGTTCTTATTAAAGACGGGGAGTCGGACATCTCGGTGAGCAGGAGGGGGCAAGAAAAGGAGAGGGTATAAGAGGCAGGAGCCTTAAAGGGGCAGCGGGACGGGAGCGGTGAGACAAAGATGCCAGAAGGGAGCAATATAGGTGCGCCATTGTCCGAGAGAGAGAAGGATCAGGGAGCAAGGGTCAGAGGTGGCGATGAGGTCGAAGGGAGTGGCACTGTTGGAGAAACCGTGATAGCAGGAAGACTCTCTATAGGAGATGATGCATCTGACGGGGTGCAGGATTATGTAGCTGATGGGGAGCAGGCACAGAGGCTTACAGAAGAGCTTGAGAGTGAGGAATTAGAGGGGGACAGAGACATGGAAGTGGGGGGTGGGGTGGCATCATGTGGAAAGGGAAAGGTTAGTGAGGGGCAGAAGGAGGGAGAAAGGGCAGCTCCTTGGCCCAAACTTAATGCAAGGAAGAGGCTGAAACAGCAGGGAAGGTTCAAACAGGAGGTGAAAAAGAGTCGGAGGCTGCAGGAAAAAGCAACAGCTGGCTGAAAAGTTGGGAAGGAGTATGAGAGGAGGGAATGGCCAGAGATTAAGTGATGGGGAGATTATCAGGCATACTTCCCTTCTTCGGAGCCATGATTACATTGGTCTCGATTAATGTGAACGGACTGAGGGGTGAGAAGAAATTGCAGCAGTTATTGCAGGGTTTTAAAGGCACAGACTTGTTGTGTCTGTAAGAAACCTTTTGGGTTGAGGATATCCTAGAAAGAGTTCAGAAGGTTTGGAAGGGAGAGATGTTTGCAGGTTGTGCAAACAATAACCGTAGAGGGGTAGCTGTTTTGGTGAGTCCGTCCATAAAAGAGAACGTTGCCTTGGTGGACAAGGACACTGAGGGGAGATTTTTACGGCTAAGGGTAAAAATGGAGGAATTTAATTGCGATCTCTTTAATATCTATGCACCGAACGACCATTGCAAGCATCGCAAGTTTTTTCGGGGTTTATTCACTGAAGTGGCAGAGGTGGAAAATCCTTGTATAGTGGGGGATTTTAATGTACTTTTATCTCGGAAGGACATTTCAGCCCAGATGACCTTTAAGGATGATAACTCCAGAGGGATGATTGTAAAAATGATGGCAAATTTAAATTTGAGAGCCATATGGAGGGACCGGAACCCCATAAAAAGTGAGTTCTCCAGAATAGGTTGGGGGGGGTGATCTTTTTAAAACAGAGCTGAATAGATTTTGTGTTAATGCAGGAAGGGTTAAGTTCTGAGGTGATGGAGATTTATTATAAAAAAGTATTTTTTAGTGACTACTCAGCTTTGGTTCTTAGAATTAGGAACAGCAGAGTTAAGATCGGTTCAGAGGTGTGGATTTTAAACAATCAAAGAAATTGCTTATAAAGAAGGGATTTTAAATATGATAAAGAATGCTCGGAAGGAACCATTGTTCTTGAAAGAAAGAAGAGTTTGGTGGGACAATTTCAAATATGAGGTAAAAGTTTTTTCGGTACGTTATGGGAAAAAGAGAGCGGCAGCTAACCGGCGTCGAGAAGAGAATAAAAACAAAAGGTTTATGGATGTCTGTAAAGCATTTGACGGAGGGGATAAGGGAGCTGAGACTAAGTTCCGGGTGCTAAAGGAAGAGTGGGAATTATTGCAAGCTGAAAATGGCAAGGGGGCCATTCTCCGTGCAAAGGCTAGAGATGCATTGGAGGGCGAAAGATGCATTAGATATTTTCTAGAGCAAGAGAAGCTGCGACAGAGATTATCATTAATTGGAGAGTTGAAGTTTGGGAAGAAGATCATTCATGAAAGTGGGGGGATTTTATAGGCGGTTAGCAGCTTTTATCAAGAGTTATATACAAAAGAAGACATTTCCAATTTGGCGATGGAGAAGGTTGGTGCTTTTATTGAAGAGGGTTTAAAGGAGGATGAGAGAAGCATGTGTGACAAAGAAGTAGGATTAGCGGAAATAAAAGTAGCAGTAAGTGGAATGAAGGGGGGGAAAGTCCAGGGTCCGATGGACTAAGTGCAGAATTTTATAAAGAATTTTTTCGAGATTTTAAGTCCATTGCTCTTAGAAGTTTTTAAGGAAATTAAAATTGAGGGAAGCCTGGCCCCATCTATGAGGAGAGGTGTCATAAGCTTAGCTTATAAAAATAAAGGGGATAAAAGGGATCTGAAGAATTGGAGGCCCATCACATTATTAAATGTGGATTATAAGATCTTGGTGAGGGTTATGGCAGATCATTTGAAGGAGGTGTTGCCGCAGATAGTTTTGCCCTCTCAGTCCTATGGAGTCATAGGCCGGGACATCGCAGACTCTGTGGTCTCAATCCGAGATGCGATAGAGCTCATGGAAGACAGTGGGAGGGAGGCTTATGTATTAAAGATAGATCAAGAGAAAGCCTTTGATAGCGTCTCTCATGAGTTTTTATTGAAGGTTTTGGAAGCATTTGGTTTCGGGGAAAATTTCATTGATTGGATAAGGATTTTTTATTCAAACATATTTAGCTGTGTTAAATGTAATGGTTTTTTATCCAAGTATTTTCCGATAGAGAGATCAGTGAGACAGGGTTGTCCCCTGTCCCCATTGTTGTACACATTGGTAGCAGAACCATTAGGTTACATGATGCGAAAGAAACAAGGTGTAGTTGGGATTGTAGTTCCCAGTTCTGGGCTGGTGTCGGTGATACACCAATATGCAGATGACACAACCTTAACATTGAGAAATGGGGAGTCAGTGAGGAAAGCTATGGGTGTAGTGGAGGAATATTGTAGAGCTTCAGGAGCCAGAGTGAATTACAGTAAGTCCCAATGCCTGGTTGCAGGAAGGGGTAGGGGGGAATGGCTGGGGGAAAGTCCCTTTTAAGTTGGTGAAGGTTTTGGAAGTTGTTGTGTATGTACCTTTAAGAGAATAACTGACCTCAGACTGCAGTACCGGCAGTGACCACCCCTGTATAAAAGGCGCTATTGAGCCTCTGTGTTTTTAGTTTCACTATTGACTTCCACCAGTAAAGACTTACTTTGTTCACTCCTGCTGTCCGTGTCTCAATTATTCACGGACGTAACACTGGCGACGAGTAAGAAACAAACTTACCTGCAACTCGGCAGCACCTCAGATGACGTTATTGAAGGTCGAAGCCAGAAGAAAGAAAAAAAAAAAATCCAAAGAAACTCGAGAAACGGGCGTCGACCGTGGGCAACCGCCCTCCAAATCGTCGGATTGGAAACTTGCAGGAGAGACTGTCCAGAGCCAGGCTTGGTTCCTCGGTCTGTGGTTTCCCAGCTAATTGGGCTGGTGGCAGGTAGTACACTGATCCTACCTGGGCTGCGGCGGGCTGAAGCTCGATCGGGGGCTTTTCAACGGGGCCGGACAGCGAGTCGGGAAGCAAAGAGAGAGGGAGAGGGTGGAGCACACAGGGCGCGGCCGGTGCTTCGGAGCTGGGCAGCGTTCGGACCTAAGAAGAGGGAGGGAAGTGTCCCAGAGGGTCCGCTCCACGACGGGAAAATAATAAAAGAAAAAAAAATCAATATTAAACGCGCAAGAAACCGTGGAAAGCAGCGCTAACAACAGCGGGGAAGAAGGCAAAGCGCGGGAAGTGCCATTTTGTTAAATCGGGGAAGAAGGCAAAGCACGGGAGGCGCCATTTTAGATTTGCAAGATGCGAAGACTGGCTGTATCACTGCTTTTGATAATACAATAGAGGACTGGACCACGTATGTGGAAAGAGTCGAGGTATATTTCGAGGCAAACGAAATAGCGGAGGGGAAAAAGGCATCGATATTGCTAAACTTAATGGGCGCTAGAACGTACGGCCTATTGCGGGACCTGATTACTCCAGCCAAACCGAAGGCGAAGAGTTTTAACGAAATTGTTGCTGTCCTACAGGAACACTTAAACCCTGCACCGCTGTTGATAGCAGAAAGATTTAAATTCCACAGGAGAACTCAGCACAAAGATGAGAGCAATGCTGAGTACCTTACAGAACTACGCAAGCTATCAAAGCACTGCCAGTTCGGAGCAGGACTGGCAGATACCCTACGGGACAAATTTGTCTGTGGACTCCTGAGTGAAGGAACACAGAAGAAGTTACTCTCAGAGAAAGAGCGGACGCTAGATAAGGCTTTCAGCGTGGCAGTATCATATGAAGCAGCAGCCAGGGGAGCTGCAGAAATTCAACAAAAACCACAGGAATACGGCACCCACGAAATGACACGGGGATTTGCAAAATGTTATCGCTGCGGCAGAACTAACCATGACCAGAAGGACTGCTGGTCCAAAGACAAAATATGCAGGCAATGCGGGAAGATGGGACACATTGCACGAGTTTGCAGGTCTGGGAAGAAGACCAGCGACAACAAAAAGGCTACTAAGGAACCGTACAAGAAAGTACAAAAGATGACGGACAGTAGTTCCGAAGACCAGATGAGCGATAGTGAATCCGGGAACAGGAGACTAAGCTGTCTCAAACTTCACAATGTAATCGCAAAAGAGGATCACCGAACCATTTGGGTCACCCTCACGATAGCAGGGTCCCAAGTTAAAATGGAATTGGATACAGGATCAGCGCTAACCATCATGAATCGACGAGACTACGAGCGGCTATTTTCACACATACCCTTGAGAGAGACATCCATCGTCTTGACGACGTATACGGGGCAAAAAGTATACCCCAGAGGAAAAATAAGGGTGCCTGTCGAATACAACAGCAAGAAAATACGGAAATTGTATCTCTACATACTGCCAAATGGTGGACCACCGTTATTGGGACGGGAATGGATCAGGAAGATAAACTTAGATTGGCACTCCATTCATGCAATGACGGTGGACAGTAAAAAAGATGAAGACGTCACTCCTGGACGATTGTCAACAATCTTAGCTAACGCCAAAGAGGTATTTCAACAAGAACTGGGCACGCTTAAAGGCGTAACCGCCTCGATAAAAATAGAAGAGAATGCTGTTCCCAAGTTTTTCAAAGCAAGACCGGTACCATATGCAATTCGCCCAGCCGTCGAGGCAGAGCTGGAGAATCTGGAGAAGGCGGGCATGTTGTCTAAGGTCGACTGGAGCGAGTGAGCGACACCCATCGTTCCTGTCATGAAGAAAACGTTAAGCAATAAGTCCGGGGAGCCAAGGAAGATTTGCATCTGTGGGGATTTCAAGGTGACGGTGAACCCTGTCCTTCACACAGTACAATATCCTCTTCCAAGGATAGAAGACATCTTTGCCTCACTGTCTGGAGGGAAGCGTTTTACAAAAATTGACCTAGCACAAGCATATTTGCAGATGGAGGTTGAGGAGTCCTCTAGGAAGTATCTCACGATAAACACTCACAAAGGTCTTTACCAGTATCATCGATTGGTATTCGGAGTAGCATCGGCTCCGGCGATATGGCAAAGAGCGATGGAACAAGTCCTGCAAGGGATTCCGGGGACTCAGTGTTACTTGGACGACATCCTTGTAACAGGTGAAGATGACAGTGAACACCTTAACAACCTAGAACAGGTGCTCACTAGACTACGGGAACATGGGCTGCGAGCCAACCGCCCCAAGTGCGAATTTTTTAAGAAACAGATATCGTATTGTGGCCACGTGATTGATGAAGAGGGGTTACATAAGTCCCCTGACAAAATTGAAGCGGTTGTTAAGGCCCCAGCGCCTGAAAATGTGTCGCAACTGAGGTCATTCCTCGGATTGGTGAATTACTATCATAAGTTTTTGCCGAATTTGTCGACAATTCTGCACCCACTGAACTCCCTGCTACGAACGGGGGTAGCATGGAAATGGAGCGATGATTGTAAGCGTGCTTTTCAGAAGAGTAAGGACTTAATCACTTCAAGGGAAGTATTGGCTCACTACAACCCAGCACTGCCAATCAGGCTGGCATGTGATGCGTCTCCCTACGGCATTGGGGCAGTACTGTTACATAAATTCCTTGATGGTTTAGAGAGGCCGATAGCTTTTGCGTCACGCTCGTTAACTTCTGCCGAGCGTAACTACGCCCAGATTGACAGAGAGGCCCTCAGCCTAGTGTGGGGGGTGAAGAAGTTCAATCACTACCTGCACGGTCAAAAATTTACTCTACTAACCGATCATCAACCTCTTGTCTCCATTTTCAACCCTCAGAAGGGCGTACCGATAATGACAGCACAACGGCTGCAGAGATGGTCCCTTTTCCTAGGGGCACACCAATATGACATCGAGTACAAAGGAACTAAACAGCATGGAAATGCTGATGGATTGTCACGTCTACCGTTGCCGACGGTGGAAGAAGAAGACCTTGCAGTGGATCCAGTGGAGTTATTCCACTCGACCATAGTCGAATGTCTCCCTGTGACGAATGCAAACATAGAAAAGGAAACACGGAATGACCCGACACTATCACGGGTCTATGATTTAACGGTGAAGGGATGGCCAGCACATGGCGAACCACTGCTGCCAGCATTCTCGCCGAGAAGAGAACAGCTGTCAGTGTGCAGAGGAACCTTGATGTGTGGATCCAGAGTAGTAATTACACCTAAGTTGACGGATAGAGTGCTCAATGAGCTTCATGAGGGTCATCTGGGTGGGGTAAAAATGAAGAGCTTAGCCAGAGCGTTTGTGTGGTGGCCGGGAATCAATAGAGAAATCGAAGAGATGACCAAGAGCTGTGCAGGATGCCAGAAGGTCCAAAACGCCCCACCACAAGCTCCTCTGCATCCATGGGAGTTGCCCTCATCTCCGTGGCAAAGGGTGCACATTGATTTTGCTGGTCCCTTCATGGACTCGATGTTTTTAATTGCGGTGGATGCACATTCAAAGTGGCCAGAGGTAATAAAAATGTCCTCAACCACCACGGAAAAAACTATCACAGTTTTACGAACCATATTCACCAGGAATGGGCTGCCTGAACAGATTTGCTCTGACAATGGACCACAGTTTGTGTCTGAAGAGTTCCGGAGGTCCTTAAAGAACAATCGTGTTAAGCATTACACATCTGCCTCATATCATCCAGCCACTAATGGATTGGCCGAGAGGTTTGTCCAAACATTCAAGAAGGCTATCAAGGCAATGTGTAATGAAGATATACCCCTACAACACAAGGTGGACAACTTCTTGTTTGCCTACCGGAATGCGACACATGCGGTTACCAACCAAACTCCAGCCATGATGTTCTTCAATCGAAGACTACGATGCCGCTTGGATTTGGTTAAGCCAAACGTCCGAAGAGATGTGGAGAACAGGCAGTTTCAGAATATGAATGAAAGGCCGACCAGGAGTTTTAAGATAGGTCAACCAGTTTTGGCCCGGGACTACCGCACTGAGAAATGGCAGCCAGGAACGATTTGTACACGACAAGGACCTCTCATGTATACCGTGGACATTGGGGAGAGCATTGTAAGACACCATGCTGACCAGATTCTAGAGTCACGGGAAAACGTCAACTCCACACCACGATCTGATACACCTGATAATGAAATCGACGTTCCAATTGCAGCTACCGCAGAACCAGTAATATTGGAAGCAGATGAACCAAACAACGACATTGATCCCGACTCAACATTGCCAGAAGAACCTGATACCCCAAAGAGGCGTTATCCAGACAGAATCAGGAAGCCTCCTCAAAGACTGAACTTATAATTGCTTAAACTTAACCAATGTATCTAGCAACAGTAATTGTGATTGTAACTAGTTATCATTTAGTTGTTAAATGAATGTTATGTACTGTTTATCTAAAAGGGGAGGAATTGTTGTGTATGTACCTTTAAGAGAATAACTGGTCTCAGACTGCAGTACTGGCAGTGACCACCCCTGTATAAAAGGCGCTATTGAGCCTCTGTGTTTTTAGTTTCACTATTGACTTCCACCAGTAAAGACTTACTTTGTTCACTCCTGCTGTCCGTGTCTCAATTAATCACGGACGTAACAGAAGTTCTGGGGGTGCATATGGGGTGCAAGAAAGACAGGGATGAAGTTGATCAATTAAATTGGGAACCGAAGGTTCTAAAAATTAAAAAGATTTTGGGAAGATGGGAAAGAAGGTGGTTCAAGGAAGAGCAACAGTGGTGTCTGCTCTCCTGCTATCTAAGCTATGGTACTTATTGACGATGGAGGATATTCCTGAGTGGGCGGAAAAGTCCATCCGAGAGGCTTGTGTGAGGTTTTTATGGGAAGGGAAACCAGCCTTGGTGGCTTACGATACCATCATTGGACGGAGAAATCAGGGAGGACTCAATTTCCCAGATATTGATTTGAAGAAATAATCCTTTAGAATTAAATGGGTGAAGAGATTTCTTCAGAAGTCAAATACAAGTTTTTGGAAGAGTTGTTTTGAGCATTTTTTTAAACGAAGTGGGATAGGAGGGCAGGGGATATTGTATATGGAATACAATAATATGTTTTTGAAATCGATTAAACTTCTCCCTAGGTTTTATAAGGGGGTTGTAGACACTTGGGGCCCAATTTTTAAAAAGTGTGCAGTTTATGCCCAAGGGGACTGAGGAATTTATAGAACAGCCCTTATTTTTGAACAGGTAGGTCAACATCGAAGGAGAGGTTTTATTTAATCAAGCTTTTATAAAAGCTGGTATTATATGTGTGAAAGATGTATTATACGAGGTAATTCCAGGTTGGTTGCCGGAAGCGATAGGGACATGGTGTGGGAGGAGGATCAGGAGGTAGAGGAAAAAGCAATATGGATCATGTATGAGAAGATTGTGAGGGCAATGCCACAGGATTGGATGGAAGAAATAAATGTGGAAATCTCCAAAGGAAGTAAAATGCGTCCCGCTTTTCCAAGCTTTCTGCTGGAGAAAGGGGGAAGAGTTGGTCCAATTTGACAACTGTAATACTCGAGATTTCTATGAGGCATTTAGAGAATGGAGATTCAAGACACCTGCTGGTCAGGAGTTTTGGCAGAGTATATACACACAGCTGGACTTCAAGAGGATTTGGAAGGGAGTGTGGACGAATTTTAAATGTCCAGAGTGGATTGAACTGGATTTCAAATTGGCTCATAACCGGATTTTTACCATGACGATCTTGTGCAAGATTGGACGAGTGGAGGGGGCAACTTGCCCAGTGTGTGGGACATGGGATGAGACTCTGTCCCATTTACTGGTGTTATGTCCGCAGTTAAATGATTTTAAGTACTATGTTCGACAGTTGTGTGAAGTTTTTTTGCTGGGTGGGGACCGAAGAGCGAGAATGGGAATCCCGTGGGATTCAATTTTGAGATGGGGATTGCAGGAGAATCTGCCCGAGTCTAGCGGAGCGGCAATTAATTTAATGTTCTGTTTGGCTAGTTTCATGATTGTGCAAAGAAGGAATGCTCTGTTTTTTAAGGGGAGGAGAATCAATCTAAAAGAATATTTTAAATATAATCTAAAAGATCATTATAAGGCTCTGTGGCTGTTTTATTCAGAAAGGAATTTAAAGATAGTATTTTACAATCAATTTTTAAAGTACAATCGATTAATACATGTTGCTGGAGACAAATTAAAATTTAGGTTTTAATGTTAAAATGTGGTGGTGGAATGGCTGTGCAGAGCGGCGGAATGGAATTGTATGATACAATGAAATGATCACGATGTTGTAAATGTTCTTAATGTTCAATAAAGTATATTAATAAAAAAAAAGTGGGTAGCACACTTGCCTCTGAATCGGAAGGTTGTGGGTTCAAGTCTCTGGAGTGGCACATAAAGCTAGGCTGACACTCCAGTGCAGTGCTGAGGGAGTGCTACACCGCCGGAGGTGCCGTCTTTTGGATGAGGCATTAAACCAAGGCCTCGTCTGCTCTCTCAGGTGAATGTAAAATATCCCATAGCACTATTTTGAAGAGCAGGGGAGTTATTCCTGGTGTCCTGGCCAATATTTATCCCTCAACCAACATAACAAAAACATTTTATCTGGTCATTATCACATTGCTGTTTGTGGGAGCTTGCTGTTGCCAAATTGGCTGCTGCGTTTCCCACATTACAACATTGACTCCACTTCAAAAGTAGTTCAATGGTTGTAAAGTGCTTTGAGTCGTCCGGTGGTCGTGAAAGGTGCTATATAATTGCAAGGGGGAAAAATTTGGTTGCTTTGCACCTCCCATTAGCGTCCTAAGAGGGCGCAAATGGGGTGCAAAGCAACTAGTGCCTGGGCGCGGCAATGTTTGCGCCGCTAGCGTAATTGACCAGACATTTTGCGGCGGCACTAAACACTACCACCACAATCTCCTGCGCCTGCAGATCGTGACGTCAGTCGAGCGTGCAACACCCCGGTAGCGCCCCGGACTGGATATTGAGTGGCACCCCCTGCCTTTCTGCCTGCCGCTAGCAAGGACAGGTTGAGGGCAACATTTTGCAGTTGGGAAGGGACTGGGGGAGTGCTATTTAAAGGCGACTACTTCCTGCCTTTTTTTGTCGGTGACATTTTTGCACCACGCATTCTGAGAGAGAGAGAGACTTCTGGAGAGATTCAACGCTGTGTGAAGGAGTTTTGGGTACTGAGCAGCACATTGCAGTTTCATTTTGATTTGACCTTCCTTGCATCGATTTAGAAGAGACTGTGGGGGCTGCACTCTGAGCTCTTTCCCTGGGTCTCTCCATTGTTCTTTCCAGCAGATTTGATGTACAGGTCTCTCCAGGCCGAGGTTCAAGGCTGCAATGAGCAGGGCGTGGATGGAGAGCAAGCTCGACCCTCCCCTTTAAGAACTGGCCAGCGCCAATGTGTCTGTGCTCCATTGCTGACTGACATCACATGCGCTTTACCAGCGCTCTGAGGTAGCGCCTCGCTTCTCGGCGTTAGCACCTTAAGAGAGGTGTGTAGCACCTGATTTAACGTTCCAATCACCTCCAGGGGCAATAGAAGCCAAGTTTGCAGTTGGAGGCGATAATTAGCACCAGGCGCAAAACTTTGCGCCCGGCCGATAATTGCGCCCCAAACGGGGTTATACCAAATTTCTCCCCCCCCACAAGTCTTTCTTATTCTTTAGCTGATCATCTCAAGCAATGGCTTCTCTTGCTGCTCCACACTGTTACAGGTGGAGTCCCCCAAGGATCTATCTGTGCCACCCCCTCCCCCCACCACACGCTCATCTACATGCTTTCCCTTGCCGATGTTATCCACAGCCCTAGGACAGCATCCACAGCTAACAACACCCAGCTTTATCTCTTCATCTTTCTTGATCCCTTCACTGCTTCTGTGCTGCTAGACTGCTTGTCCAAACTTAGATGAGTTGCAATGACATCCCGTTAAACATTGGGAAGACGAAACCCTCTGGGCGAAAAGATTACCTGAAAAAAATGTGGGTTTGGAGCTTGGGGGGTAGTTAAATTGTAAAAAAGTTGGAATCTCGACGTGAACCCGCCTCCAACCCGCCCACTTCAAGTTTTAATGGAGACGGGAAGTGGGGGGGAGGCGGGAGGGGTGGGGGCAGCCAACCCACTGCCAATTTAAATATTACAATGAGGCTGCAAGTCTCTTCTTTAACCACCATTTTGTATTTAACTGTAGCTGGTCGGGTTTTACACACTTTGAAAACCTGGCAGTTACAGCAAGGCGATCTTACCTCAGCCCCCCCACCCACAATGATGGCCGGCCACGATCCACTAAGGGCTGCCGCGATTTTAGTGATCCTCCCCCCCAGTCTCTCGATTTTAGTGATCCTCCCCCACCCAGTCTCTCGATGTTAGTGATCCCCCCAGTCTCTCGATGTTAGTGATCCCCTCAGTTTCTCGATGTTAGTGATCCCCCCAGTCTCTTGATGTTAGTGATCCCCCAGTCTCTCGATGTTAATGATCCCCCCAGTCTCTCGATGTTAGTGATCCTCCCCCCCAGTCTCTCGATGTTAGTGATCCTCCCCCACCAGTCTCTCGATGTTAGTGATCCCCCCAGTCTCTCGATGTTAGTGATCCCCTCAGTTTCTCGATGTTAGTGATCCCCCCAGTCTCTCGATGTTAGTGATCCGCCCAGCCTCTCGATGTTAGTGATCCCCCCAGTCTCTCGAAGTTAGTGATCCCCCAGTCTCTCGATGTTAGTGATCCACGCAGTCTCTCGATGTTAGTGATCCCCTGAGTCTCTCAATGTTAGTGATCCTCCCCCCAGTCTCTCAATGTTAGTGATCCCCCCCAGTCTCTCGATGTTAGTGATCCCGCCCCCAGTCTCTCGATGTTAGTGATCCTCCCCCAGTCTCTCAATGTTAGTGATCCCCCCCAGTGTCTCGATGTTAGTGATCCCCTGTCTCCTGAGGTTAGTGATCCTCCCCGCAGTCTCTCGATGTTAGTAATCCTCCCCCGCCAGATTCTCGATGTTAGTGATCCCCCAGTCTCTCGATGTTTGTGATCCTCCCCAGTCGCTCGATGTTTGTGATCCCCTCAGTTTCTCGATGTTTGTGATCCCCTCAGTTTCTCGATGTTTGTGATCCTCCCCAGTCTCTCGATGTTAGTGATCCCCCCAGTCTCTCGATGTTTGTGATCCCCTCAGTTTCTCGATGTTAGTGATCCCCCCAGTCTCTTGATGTTAGTGATCCGCCCAGCCTCTCGATGTTAGTGATCCCCCAGTCTCTCGATGTTAGTGATCCACGCAGTCTCTCGATGTTAGTGATCCCCTGAGTCTCTCAATGTTAGTGATCCTCCCCCCAGTCTCTCAATGTTAGTGATCCCCCCCAGTCTCTCGATGTTAGTGATCCCGCCCCCAGTCTCTCAATGTTAGTGATCCCCCCCAGTGTCTCGATGTTAGTGATCCCCTGTCTCCTGAGGTTAGTGATCCTCCCCGCAGTCTCTCGATGTTAGTAATCCTCCCCCGCCAGATTCTCGATGTTAGTGATCCCCCAGTCTCGATGTTAGTGATCCCCCCAGTCTCTCGATGTTAGTGATCCCGCCCCCAGTCTCTCGATGTTAGTGATCCTCCCCCAGTCTCTCAATGTTAGTGATCCCCCCCAGTGTCTCGATGTTAGTGATCCCCTGTCTCCTGAGGTTAGTGATCCTCCCCGCAGTCTCTCGATGTTAGTAATCCTCCCCCGCCAGATTCTCGATGTTAGTGATCCCCCAGTCTCTCGATGTTTGTGATCCTCCCCAGTCGCTCGATGTTTGTGATCCCCTCAGTTTCTCGATGTTTGTGATCCCCTCAGTTTCTCGATGTTTGTGATCCTCCCCAGTCTCTCGATGTTAGTGATCCCCCCAGTCTCTCGATGTTTGTGATCCCCTCAGTTTCTCGATGTTAGTGATCCCCCCAGTCTCTTGATGTTAGTGATCCGCCCAGCCTCTCGATGTTAGTGATCCCCCAGTCTCTCGATGTTAGTGATCCACGCAGTCTCTCGATGTTAGTGATCCCCTGAGTCTCTCAATGTTAGTGATCCTCCCCCCAGTCTCTCAATGTTAGTGATCCCCCCCAGTCTCTCGATGTTAGTGATCCCGCCCCCAGTCTCTCAATGTTAGTGATCCCCCCCAGTGTCTCGATGTTAGTGATCCCCTGTCTCCTGAGGTTAGTGATCCTCCCCGCAGTCTCTCGATGTTAGTAATCCTCCCCCGCCAGATTCTCGATGTTAGTGATCCCCCAGTCTCGATGTTAGTGATCCCCCCAGTCTCTCGATGTTTGTGATCCCCCCAGTCTCTCGATGTTTGTGATCCCCCCAGTCTCTCGATGTTTGTGATCCTCCCCAGTCGCTCGATGTTTGTGATCCCCACCAGTCTCTCGATGTTCGTGATCCCCCCATTCTCTCGATGTTAGTGATCCCCCCATTCTCTCGATGTTCGTGATCCCCCCCAGTCTCTCGATGTTCGTGATCCCCCCATTCTCTCGATGTTAGTGATCCCCCCCAGACTCTCAAAGTTAGTGATCCTCCCCCCAGTCTCTCAATGTTAATGATCCTCCCCTGCCAGTCTCTCGATGTTAGTGATCCCCAGTCTCTCAATGGTAGTGATCCCCCCTGTCTCTCAATTTTAGTGATCACCACTGTCTCTCGATGTTAGTGATCACCCCGTCTCTCAATGTTAGTGATCGCCCCTGTCTCTCGATGTTAGTGATCACCCCGGCTCTCAATGTTAGTGATCACCCCTGTCTCACGATGTTAGTGATCACCCCCGTCTCTCAATGTTAGTGATCTGCCCAGTCTCTCGATGTTAGTGATCCCCCCTGTCTCTCGATGTTAGTGATCCCCCCAGTCTCTCGATGTTAGTGATCCCCCCACAGTCTCTTGATGTTAGTGATCCTCCCCCCCAGTCTCTCGATGTTAGTGATCCCCCCCAGTCTCTCGACGTTAGTGGTCCCCCCGTCTCTCGATGTTTGTGATCCCCCCCAGTCTCTCGATGTTAGTGATCACCCCAGTCTCTCGATGTTAGTGATCCCCCCAGCCTCTCGATGTTAATGAACCCCCCAGTCTCTCGATGTTAGTGATCCCCCCAGTCTCTCGATGTTAGTGATCCCCCCAGTCTCTCGATGTTAGTGATCCCCCCAGTCTCTCGATGTTAGTTCCCCCCCAGTCTCTCGATGTTAGTGATCCTCCCTCCAGTCTCTCAATGTTAGTGATCCCCCCAGTCTCTCGATGTTACTGACCCCCCCCCAGTCTCTCGATGTTACTGATCCCCCCCAGTCTCCCGATGATACTGATCCCCCCCAGTCTCTCGATGTCAGTGATCCTCCCCCAGTCTCTCGATCTTAGTGATCCCCCCAGTCTCTCGATGTTAGTGATCCTCCCCCCAGTCTGTCGATGTTAGTGATCCCCCCCAGTCTCTCGATGTTAGTGATCCTCCCCCCAGTCTATCGATGTTAGTGATCCCCCCAGTCTCTCGATGTTAGTGATCCTCCTCCCCAGTCTCTCGATGTTAGTGTTCCCCCCAGTCTCTCGATGTTAGTGATCCCCGCAGTCTCTCGATGTTAGTGATCCCCCCCAGTCTCTCGATGTTAGTGATCCCCCCAGTCTCTGGATGTTAGTGTTCCCCCCAGTCTCTCGATGATAGTGACCTCCTCCGTCTCTCGATGTTAGTGATCCTGCCCCATGTCTCTCGCTGTTAGTGATCCTCCCCCCAGTCTATCGATGTCATTGATCCTCCCCCAGTCTCTCGATGTTAGTGATCCCCCAATATCTTGATGTTAGTGATCCCCCCATTCTCGATGTTAGATATACCCGGCCAGTCACTCGATGTTATTGATCCCCCCGTATCTCGATGTTAGTGATCCCCCATTCTCTCGATGTTAGTGATTCTCCCCTGCCTCTCGATGTTCGCGATCCCCCCCAGTCTCTCGATGTTAGCGATCCTCTCCAGTCTCTTGATGATTGTGATCATCCGCAGTCTCTCAATGTTAGAGATCCCCCCAGTCTCTCGATGATAGTGATCCCCCCGTCTCTCTATGTCAGTGATCCCCCCAGTCTCTCGATGATATTGATCCCCCCGTCACTCTATGTCAGTGGTCCCCCCAGTCTCTCGATGTTAGTGATCACCCCTGTCTCTCAATAATAGTGATCACCCCGTCTCTCAATGTTAGTGATCCCCCAAGTCTCTCGATGTTTGTGATCCCCCCCAGTCTCTCGAGGTTAGTGATCCCCCCAGTCTCTCGATGTTAGTGATCCTCGCCCCAGTCTCTCGATGTTAGTGATCCATCCAGTCTCTCGATGTTAGTGATCCCCGCAGTCCCTCGATGTTAGTGATCCCCCCAGTCTCACGATGTTATTGATCCCCCCAGTCTCTCGATGGTAGTGAACCTCCCCAAAAGTCTCTTGATGTTAGTGATCCCCCCCAGTCTCTTGATGTTAACACAAAGAATTCGACCCAACACAATCGTCGCTAAGCAAAAGGAAAAATATCTGACATATTGGGCAGCAACAACAAAAACCCAAAGCAAACTCAATTGCTACTTGGCCCTAAACAGACAATACAACATAGCTGATTACCTGACCATGGTAAAGGATAACAAACTGAGAAGAACCTTGACAAGGTACAGACTTAGCGAACATAGCCTAGCGATCGAAAAAGGCAGACACAGGCAGACCAGGCTGCCAAGAGAAGACAGGATATGCTCTCACTGCAGTCAGGGAGTAGTGGAGACAGAGATGCACTTCCTCACAGCCTGTGGAAAATATCAGGACATCAGGGAGAATTTCTACCAAAAATTCTCACAAATATGCCCTGAATTCAGAAATCTGAATGACAACCAAAAACTCCCATTCCTACTGGGAAAGGAGAAAAGCTGTGTAACACTGGCGGCACACTATGTTACAGCTTGTCATGAACAAAGGGACAACCAGTAAACTAAGAAAAGAATATATATAAACAATGCGAATGTATATTTATACACTCAGGGATATGCCTGTTTATACACTGTATGAATAGAACTGCGTTTATGTGCTCAACCATAAATGTATTTTGATGCTTTGGCAACATAAGATGTAACTTATCATGCCAATAAAGCGATTTGAATTGTGAATTGTGAATTGTAGTGATCCCCCCCAGTCTCTCGATGTTACTGATCCCCCCCAGTCTCTCGATGTTACTGATCCCCCCCAGTCTCTCGATGTTACTGATCCCCCCCCAGTCTCTCGATGTTACTGATCCCCCCCAGTCTCTCGATGTTACTGATCCCCCCCAAGTCTCTCGATGTTACTGATCCCCCCCAGTCTCCCGATGATACTGATCCCCCCCAGTCTCTCGATGTCAGTGATCCTCCCCCAGTCTCTCGATCTTAGTGATCCCCCCAGTCTCTCGATGTTAGTGATCCTCCCCCCAGTCTGTCGATGTTAGTGATCCCCCCCAGTCCCTCGATGTTAGTGATCCTCCCCCCAGTCTATCGATGTTAGTGATCCCCCCAGTCTCTCGATGTTAGTGATCCTCCCCCCCAGTCTCTCGATGTTAGTGTTCCCCCCAGTCTCTCGATGTTAGTGATCCCCCCAGTCTCTCGATGTTAGTGATCCCCCCCAGTCTCTCGATGTTAGTGATCCCCCCAGTCTCTGGATGTTAGTGTTCCCCCCAGTCTCTCGATGATAGTGACCTCCTCCGTCTCTCGATGTTAGTGATCCTGCCCCATGTCTCTCGCTGTTAGTGATCCTCCCCCCAGTCTATCGATGTCATTGATCCTCCCCCAGTCTCTCGATGTTAGTGATCCCCCAGTATCTTGATGTTAGTGATCCCCCCATTCTCGATGTTAGATATACCCGGCCAGTCACTCGATGTTATTGATCCCCCCGTATCTCGATGTTAGTGATCCCCCCATTCTCTCGATGTCAGTGCTTCTCCCCTGCCTCTCGATGTTCGCGATCCCCCCCAGTCTCTCGATGTTAGCGATCCCCTCCAGTCTCTCGATGATTGTGATCATCCGCAGTCTCTCAATGTTAGAGATCCCCCCAGTCTCTCGATGATAGTGCTCCCCCCGTCTCTCTATGTCAGTGACCCCCCCAGTCTCTCGATGATCGTGATCCCCCCGTCTCTCTATGTCAGTGATCCCCCCAGTCTCTCGATGTTAGTGGTCCCCGCTCTCTCTCGATGTTAGTGATCACCCCAGTCTCTCAATGTTAGTGATCCCCCCCAGTCTCTCGATGTTAGTGATCACCCCGTCTCTCGATGTTAATGATACCCCCTCTCTCTCAATTTTAGTGATCAGCCCTGTCTCTCAATAATAGTGATCACCCCGTCTCTCAATGTTAGTGATCCCCCAAGTCTCTCGATGTTTGTTATCCCCCCCAGTCTCTCGATGTTAGTGATCCCCCTGGTCCCTCGATGTTAGTGATCCCGCTCCCAGTCTCTCGAAGTTAGTGATCCCCCCAGTCTCTCGATGTTAGTGATCCCCCTGTCTCTCGATGTTAGTGATCCCGCCCCCAGTCTCTCGAAGTTAGTGATCCCCCCAGTCTCTCACTTTTAGTGATCCTCCCCCCAGTCTCTCGATGTCAGTGTTCCTCCCCCAGTCTCTCACTGTTAATCCTCCCCCCAGTCTATCGATATCAGTGATCCCCCCAGTCTCTCGATGTTAGTGATCCTCCCCCGCCAGTCTCTCGATGTTAGTGATCCCCCCAGTCTCTCGCTGTTAGTGATCCTCCCCCCAGTCTATCGATGTCAGTGATCCCTCCGAGTCTCTCGATGTTCGCGATCCCCCCCAGTCTCTCGATGTTAGCGATCCCCCAGTCTCTCAATGTTAGCGATCCCCCCAGTCTCTCGATGTTAGTGATCCCCCCTGTCTCTCTATGTCAGTGATCCCCCCAGTCTCTCGATGTTAGTGATCCCCCCAGTCTCTCGATGTTAGTGATCCTCCCCAGCCAGTCTCTCGATGTTAGTGATCCCCCCTAGCCTCTCGATGTTAGTGATCCTCCCCCAGTCTCTCCATGTTAGTGATCCCCCAGTATCTTGATGTTAGTGATCCCCCCGTATCTCGATGTTAGTGATCCCCCCATTCTCTCGATGTTAGTGATTCTCCCCTGCCTCTCGATGTTCGCGATCCCCCCCAGTCTCTCAATGTTAGCGATACCCCCAGTCTCTCGATGTTAGTGATCCCCCCAGTCTCTCGATGTTAGTGATCCCCCCAGTCTCTCGATGTTAGCGATCCCCCCAGTCTCTCGATGTTAGTGTTCCCCCCCAGTCTCTCGATGTTCGTGACCCTCCCCAGTCTCTCGATGTTAGTGATTCCCCCAGTCTCTCAATGTTAGCGATCCCCCCAGCCTCTCGATGTTAATGATCCCCGCTGTCTCTCTATGTCAGTGATCCCCCCAGTCTCTCGATGTTAGTGATCCTCCCCCCAGTCTCTCGAAGTTAGTGATCCACCCCCCAGTCTCTCGATGTCGGTGATCCCCCCAGTCTCTCGATGTTAGTGATCCTCCCAGTCTCTCGATGCTAGTGATCCACCCAGTCTCTCGATGTTAGTAATGCACCTAGTCTCTCGAGGTTAGTGATCCCCCCAGTCTCTCGATGTTAGTGATCCCCCCAGTCTCTCGCTGTAAGCGATCCCCCCAGTCTCTCGATGTTATTGATCCCCCCCCAGTCTCTCGATGTTAGTGATCCTCCCCCCAGTCTCTCGATGTTAGTGATCCTCCCCCAGTCTCTCGATGTTAGTGATCCCCCCAGTCTCTCGATGTTAGTGATCCTCTCCCAGTCTCTCAATCTTAGTGATCCCCCCAGTCTCTCGATGTTAGTGATCCCCCCCCAGTCAATTCAATTCAATTCAAATCGATTTATTGGCTTGACAAGTTACATCTTATGTTGCCAAAGCATCAGAAAACATTCATGTTTGTTCAGAAAAATACAGATCTATCCATAGAGTGTATAAACAGATATATCCCTGAGTGTATAAATATACTTTCATATTATTTATATATACTCTTTTCTTATATTCAGTGGTTGTCCCTCTGTTTATGGGAAGCTGTAACATAGTGTGCCGCTAGTGTTACGCAATTTCTCTCTTCCCCTAGTAGGTATGGGAGTTTTTGGTCGTCATTCAAATTTCTGAATTCCGGGCATATTTTTGTGAATTTTGGGTAGAAATTCTCCCTTATGCCCTGATATTTTCTACAAGCTGTGAGGAAGTGCATCTCTGTTTCCACCACTCCCTGACTGCAGTGAGAGCATATCCTGTCCTCTCTTGGTAGCCGGGTCTGTCTGTGTCTACCTTTTTCGATCGCCAGGTTATGTTCACTAAGTCTGTACATTGTCAAAGTTTTTCTCAGTTTACTATCCTTTACCATGGTCAGGTAATCAGCCATGTTGTATTGTCTGTTTAGGGCCAAGTAGCAATTGAGTTTGCTTTGGGTGTTTGTTGTTTCTGCCCAATATGGCAGATATTTTTCCTTTTGCTTAGCGACGATTGTGTTGGGTCGAATTCTTTGTGTTACGCTGTCACTGTCCTGGGGCTGGTTATTGTTAGTAGTGTTATTAGTTACTTCACTGAGTCCCAGGACTAGTTGACTGAGGGTATTCTTCTTTATGGTCCTCTCTTGGCATTTCAGGGCTTCGTAATGATAGCATTGGGGGTTGCTCATTTCGAGGTGTTTCCAAAATTTGGTGGCTCTTTTTTGGATAGTGATTATTAATGGATATTGGCCTAGTTCTGCCCTGCATGCATTGTTTACGGTTTTCCTTTGAGGCCGGAGGATACTTTTACAGAATTCTGCATGTAGGATCTCAATTGTGTGTTTGTCCCATTTTGCAAATTCTTGTTGTGTTAGCGGTCCCCACACCTCACTGCCATAGAGTGCAATTGGTTCAATTACTGATTTGAAAATTTTGAGCCAAATGCTAATTGGGATTTCTATTTGGATTGATTTTTTAATGGCATAGAAAGCCCTTCTTGCTTTCTCTTTCAGTTCATTCACAGCCAGTTTGAAATTTCCCGTAGAACTGATTTTTAAGCCCAAGTATGTATAGTTAGTGGTTTGTTCAATTTTGGTTGTTCCTAGTGTGAAATTTATTTTGGGTCCCTGATGTCTGGATCTTTGCTGGAACACAAGGACTTTGTTTTTTGGGGGATTTATTGTCAGGGCCCAAGTCTGGCAGTACGACTCCAGCAGATCCAGGTTCTGCTGTAGACCCTCCTTAGTTGGTGACAGCAGAACCAAGTCGTCTGCATAGAGGAGGAATTTAACCTTGGATTCATATAGGGTGAGGCCGGGTGCTGTAGATTGTTCAAGTAGTTTTGCCAATTCATTTATGTAAATATTAAAGAGTGTCAGTGAGATTGGCGAGCCCTGCGTCACCCCCCGCCCCTGTGGGAAGTATTTTGTTTGTTTGTCTCCAATTTTAACTCCACATTTGTTGTTTGTATACATTGATTTAATTACATCATATGTTTTTCCCCCTACCCTGCTTTTGATAAGTTTCAGGAATAAACCGTCATGCCAGATGGAGTTGAAAGCCTTCTGGAAATCTATAAAGCATGCGTAGATTTTGCTTTTGTTTTGATGAACGTGTTTGTCAATTAGGGTCTGTAGGGTGAAGATATGATCTGATGTTCTATAGTTTGGCAGGAATCCACTTTGGCTTTTACTCAAGACATTGTGCTCCTCAAGGAAGTTTATAAGTCTTTTGTTTATGATGCTACAGAATACCTTCACCAGGTTACTGTTTACACAGATGCCTCGATAGTTATTTGGGTCAACTTTGTCACCACTTTTGTATATGGGCATTATGAGTCCTTTGTTCCAGATATCAGGGAAGTAACCGACACTCAGAACCAAGTTGAAGAGTTTTAGGATAGCCAGTTTCATTTTATCGTCTGTGTGTTTAATCATCTCGCTTAGTATGCCGTCTGCCCCCAGTCTCTCGAAGTTAGTGATCCTCCCCCCAGTCTCTCAATGTTAGTGATCCCTCCCAGTCTCTCGATGTTAGTGATCACCCCGTCTCTCGATGTTAGTGATCCCCCCTCTCTCTCAATTTTAGTGATCACCCGTCTCTCGATAATAGTGATCACCCCTGTCTCTCAATGTTAGTGATCCCCCCAGTCTCTCGATGTTAGTGATCACCCCTGTCTCTCGATGTTAGTGATCACACCCGTCTCTCAATGTTAGTGATCCGCCCAGTCTCTCGATGTTAGAGATCACCCTGTCTCTCGATGTTAGTGATCCCCCCAGTCTCTCGATGTTAGTGATCACCCCCAGTCTCTCGATGTTAGTGATCCCCCCAGTCTCTCGATGTTAGTGATCCCCCAAGTCTCTCGATCTTAGTGATCCCCCCAGTCTCTCGATGTTAGTGATCCCGCCCCCAGTCTCTCGATATTAGTGATCCTCCCCCCGTCTCACGATGTTAGTGATCCTCCCCAAGTCTCTCAATCTTAGTGATCCCCCCAGTCTCTCGATATTAGTGACCCCCCAGACTCTCGATGTTTGTGATCCCCCCAGTCTCTCGATGTTAGTGATCCCCCCAGTCTCTTGATGTTAGTGATCCCCCCAGTCTCTCGATCTTAGTGATCCCCCCAGTCTCTCAATGTTCGTGAATCCCCCCCCAGTCTCTCGATCTTAGTGATACCCCCAATCTCTCGATGTTAGTGATCCCGCCCCCAGTCTCTCGAAGTTAGTGATCCCCCCAGGCTCTCGATTTTAGTGATCCTCCCCCCAAGTCTCTCGATCTTAGTGATCCCCCCAGTCTCTCGATGTTAGTGATCCCGCCCCCAGTCTCTCGATGTTAGTGATCCTCCCCCCATCTCACGATGTTAGTGATCCTCCCCCAGTCTCTCAATCTTAGTGATACCCCCAGTCTCTAAATGTAAGTGATCCCGCTCCCAGTCTCTCGATGTTAGTGAAGCTCCCCCCAGTCTCTCGCTGTTAGTGATCCTCCCCCAGTCTCTCGATCTTAGTGATCCCCGCAGTCTCTCGAAGTTAGTGATCCCCCCGCCAGTCTTTCGATGTTAGTGATCTCCCCCAGTCTCTCGATGTTAGTGATCCTCCCCCCAGTCTCTCAATGTTAGTGATCCCCCCAGTCTCTCGATGTTAGTGATCCTCCCCCCAGTCACTCAATGTTAGTGATCCCCCCTGTCTCTCGATGTTAGTGATCCCCCCTCTCTCTCAATTTTAGTGATCACCCCTGTCTCTCGGTAATAGTGATCACCCCTGTCTCTCAATGTTAGTGATCCCCCCAGTCTCTCGATGTTAGTGGTCACCCCTGTCTCTCGATGTTAGTGCAGACGGAGTGAATACACATGCTGAAGATGGGCTGCTGAGATTTTAGTGTTTTTAGTGTCTAAAGTGGGGAAAAAAAAAAGTTTCATTTCATTTCAATTTTTAAAAAGGTTTTAAAATTAAATTTAGTTCTAGTTAAGTTAGTTTAGTTTAGGTTAGTTTAAGTTTAGATTAGTCTAGACAAAGTAGAGAAGGAAAAGACCGCCAGAAAGACTACCAAAGAAAAAAAAACCCAGAGGAAAATAGAGGGAAAAAAAAAAAGCCAAAGCAAAAAAAAAAAAAAAAGAAACAAGAGAAGAACTACACAAACCAGTGAACGGCAGCCACACGGGGCTTCAGCAGCGGTGGTTGAGTCGGCGGCATCGGGACCGAGTTCGAGGAGGCGAGGTGACTCGGGCCGCAGCCCAGCGGTCCAGCAACCGGCACAGCCGAGGGGACTCGGGCCGCATCCCAGAAATCGGAACGCAGCCCGGCAACGGGCACAGCGGAGAGGACTCGGGCCGCATCCCAGAAATCGGCACAGCCGAGGAGATCCGGAACGCAGCCCGGCAATCGGCACAGCGGAGAGGACTCGGGCCGCATCGCAGAAATCGGCACAGCCGAGGAGATTCGGAACGCAGCCCGGAAATCCAGCAATCAGCACAGCCGAGGGGACTCGGGCCACAGCCCAACAATCCAGCACGGGAAAGGCCCGAGGAGCCAGGCCAGCAGGCACAGAGACCTCTGAGGAGAAGGAGAGCAACCAGAAGGCTCGCAACCAAGACCGTGAGTACAGGGCCCAGGGAGGGAGGCCCAGGGAAAGGCCCGAGGAGCCAGGCCGAAACAGAGGCCCAGAGACCTCTGAGGGGGAGGGGAACAGCCCGAAGGCACCGGGAAACAGTGGCTCACAGACTCAGACCTGAGAAGGGTGAACCCAGAACCCAGGAGCCGAGGCCCAGGGACCACGGGGTCGGAGAGGGGGACCGGGAAAGTTCGCGAACAGGGAGAGGGTAACACCAAACCCGGGGCCCCAGAAAAGCTTATTCTAAGATCAACAATACTTTACCAAAAATGAGCGAATCAGAAGATCCACAACAGCCCCGCTTCCAGATTCCCCCCAACACCACAAAAAAAGCTATAAAAACGATCAAGCATGCTCAGATGAGAGAAAAACCAGAAACTCTCTTTACTGACTGTTACAACAATGGGACAAAAAGTAACCTCATATTCTACTCAGATCAGCCAGCGGCTTGGATCAGAGCAATAAAATCACACTATACCAGTGTTAAGCTAAAAAATACCGCAAATGGGTCCATAATGAAAATTAACACACCAGGAGACAGTTCAATCATGACTGTCAACGCGTACAATACCGGAACAATATTAGTGCAAGGCAACCTCGACAAATTTGCAACGGCCTTCAGGACACTGAAAAGATCAACTACGAGGGGAATGAACAGCCCCAGAGTGGCCCGCACTCCCCCCAACATTGACAACTTACCAGGAGAAAATCTGCATGGTCAAGGGATGAACGAGCCACACAGTTCAAACCAGACACTAACCCCGGGGAACCACAGCCACACGATACAACTGACAAACCCCAGCATAACTACCACGGAGGAAGCCACACATAGTTCCCCTACCATTCCCAGCCCACCAAGAGAAGAGCAGCATAGCCAGGAAGTGAGTGAGCCTTCCAGGGCCGACCAGCTTAGCCAGGAAGTGAGTGAGCCTTCCAGGGCCGACCAGACACATACCCCGGGATCACACAGCCAGATACAACCAAAAGATAAATGTTATCAATTAGAGATAGAGATGGTTAAACTTAGAGAGGAGGTCCTCAAATTGAATGACAAACAAAAGCAGGAGAGGGAGAGACACAAGAGAGAGCTGAATAGACTTGATAACCAGGTGAATCTACTTAAGAATCAGGTGAAAGAGCTGCAGGAAAAAGAAGAGAGCCATAGAGGAGAGAAAACACCATTAGACCAGCAACCAGAGACTAGAGATAAGACAAGACAGAGCCGGACGGAACGGCTGCACTCCCACACGGAACAAAAGCAACAGACACACAATACAAGGGGTGCCACACAGACCGACCAGCATGCTGACTCGCAATCTTCCCCACCACCATGGAACCACAAGCGAGCCGCTCACAAGAGGTACGCACACACCAGACACCCCAGCCCAGCACACACACTATGAGTCCAGGCGAAAGCCACCAGACAGTAAACACAAACAAGGCTGACGTCGTAATACTCATAGACTCAAATGGGAAATTTCTATGGGAGAAAAAGCTCTTCCCTAGAAGTAAAGTAGAAAAGATTTGGTGCCCAACAACAGACAGAGCCATGGGATGGCTGACCAAAGCCAGATTAGGCTCCCCCCAACACATAATAATACACACGGGCACAAATGACCTAAAGGCCAAACAGAAAGAGGTAGCAACATCGCTCAGAGCAATGATTAGGAAGGCAAGCAGTACATTTCCAAACACTAGAATCACTGTTTCCACAATATTGCCGAGAACAGACTTCAACAACAACACAATTCATGAGATAAATGCCAGCATAGCAACAGAATGCGAATCAAACCACAACGTACACCTGGCCCAACACCCCACCCTCGATGAAGAATGTCTTTACGACCACGTCCACATCCAAAGGCAAAAAATATCGATCTTTGCTAAAGCCCTGAAGGACGTCGCTTTTAACCGGGTCCATACCCAGACTCCAAGAGGACCCCCCCCAACCACCAGAGATCAGCGGGGTACATATCAGGAACACTACAAAGACCACCACCACACCAACCGAGACCGGAGAGGATCCCCATGCAAAACAACATTATCAGACCTGCACCACTCCTGTCCCACAGGGGAATAGGACCGCTACCAGCCAGACAGAGGGAGAGATGCACAGGACGTACGCAATACCTCAGACAGAAACAATCCATTAAGAGACAATAAGCAGATGTGCAGCAGCATCTACTTCCGCCTTATGGATCAAGGACTAATTAATAGAAAGAACTGTAACCAAATTGTATTAACTTTTGTAGACAACTGGGGTGATCTTTTTTTTCCCCACACTTAGACACGACAAACACGTACCACTCTTTAACCTATCATAGAAAAAGATAAAACTTAACATGAAATCCTTATATATTTCGACCTGGAATATCCAAGGTCTACGCTCTTCACTGCGAGAAGTGAAGAGTAGGACCCCAGAGTTCATAGAGGAAACTAAAGATCTAGATATTATCATTTTACAGGAAACTTGGTATAAAGGAAAAGGACACACCGGCTGTCCCCAAGGGTACACTGAGCTAGTGGTCCCCTCCAATAAATTACCAAGTGTAACCCAAGGCAGAGACTCCGGAGGCATACTGATCTGGTTTAAAACAGAACTTAAGAATTACATCAAATTTATAAAAAAGGGCGAAAACCATATGTGGCTCAAACTTGAGAGGGAGATTATCTCAAACACCCAAGATGTTTACATTTGCGCACTTTATATCCCTCCAATCGATTCCCCGTACTACAAAGAGGACACCTTCTCCAACATGGAGGGGGAAATTATCCAATACCAGGCCCAGGGGAACGTGTTGATCTGTGGGGACCTCAATTCAAGAACGGGCGAAGAACCAGACTTCACCAATAATCAGGGAAACAATTACGTATTCGGGAATAACCACTTTGACATCCCTTCCCTTCCATACAGGCATAACTGCGACAAGCAGTCAAATACCAACGGTAAACAGCTACTACAGCTCTGTTGAAACCTGGGTCTGTACATTGTCAATGGTAGGTTCATAGGAGACCTCCTAGGAAGATCGACCTACTGCTCACCTCTTGGCTGCAGCACAGTAGACTATATGATTACAGACTTGGACCCATCCTCTTTCAGAGCATTCACAGTCAAACCACAAACAACACTGTCAGATCACAGTCAAATTACTATGTTTCTCAAAAAGACAGAAACAAACAACATAGAAACACAACCCAGTAAACTGTGCAACACCAAAAAATCGTACAGATGGGCCAAAAACGACACGGAAAAATACCAGAAAACAATTAGCAATGCATCAACTCAAGCTCTCTTAGACACCTTTCTGGATAACATATACACTCACAATAAAGAAGGCGTAAACCGGGCAGTTAGTAAACTAAACAATATTTTTGATAATTTGGCAACAAATGCAAACTTGAAAGCTCGCAAGAACAAACCCAAAACAAAAAACTATGAAAAATGGTTTGACCATGATTGCCATAACATGAGGAAAAAACTTAGAAAACTATCAAACCAAAAACACAGACATCCAGAAAACGAGGAATTACGCCTTACTTATTGTCAGACGCTAACACAATACAGAAACACACTCAGGACCAAAAAAGAGCAATTTATTAAGAATACACTCAGCTCCATGGAGGAATCCATTGAGTCGAATTGTTTCTGGGACAACTTGAAAACACTACACAAAAAACAACATGACGATTTGTCCATTCAAAATGGGGACACATGGGTAAACCACTTTGAAAAATTATACCAGAAAAACACACTAGGACCAGAGCAACACCAAATACGCAAAAAACTTGAAAAGCTTGAAATGGCCATAAAAGATAACCAAAACCCGCTAGACGCCATAATAACAGAAAAAGAACTTCTTGAAAAACTCAAGGACCTGCGACCAGGAAAAGCTTGCGGGACAGACGGCATACTAAACGAGATGATTAAACATGCAGACGACAAACTGAAACTGGCTATCCTAAAACTCTTCAACTTGGTTCTGAGTGTCGGTTATTTCCCTGACATCTGGAACAAAGGACTCATAACACCCATATACAAAAGTGGGGACAAAATCGACCCAAACAACTATCGAGGCATCTGTGTAAACAGTAACCTGGGGAAGGTATTCTGCAGCATCATAAACAAAAGACTTATAAACTTCCTTGAAGAGCACAATGTCTTGAGTAAAAGCCAAATTGGATTCCTGCCAAACTATAGAACATCCGATCATATCTTCACCCTACAGACCCTAATGACAAACACGTTCACCATAACAAAAGCAAAATCTACGCATGCTTTGTAGATTTCCAGAAGGCTTTCGACTCCATCTGGCATGACGGTTTATTCCTGAAACTTATCGAAAGCGGGGTAGGAGGTAAAACATATGATGTAATTAAATCAATGTATACAAACAATAAATGTGCAGTTAAAATTGGAGACAAACAAACAAAATACTTCCCACAGGGGCAGGGGGTGACGCAGGGCTCGCCAATCTCACCGACACTCTTTAATATTTACATTAATGGATTGGCAAAACTACTTGAACAATCTACAGCACCCGGCCTCACCCTATATGAATCCAAGGTTAAATTCCTCCTCTATGCCGACGACCTGGTTCTGCTGTCACCAACTAAGGAGGGTCTACAGCAGAACCTGGACCTGCTGGAGTCGTACTGCCAGACTTGGGCCCTGACAATAAATCCCCAAAAAACCAAAGTCCTTGTGTTCCAGCAAAGATCCAAACAACATGGACCCACAATAAATTTCACAGTAGGAACAACCAAAATTGAACAAACCACTCACTACACATACTTGGGCTTAAAAATCAGTTCTACGGGAAACTTCAAACTGGCTGTGAATGAACTGAAAGAGAAAGCAAGAAGGGCTTCCTATGCCATCAAAAAATCAATCCAAATAGAAATCCCAATTAGCATTTGGCTCAAAATTTTCAAATCAGTAATTGAACCAATTGCACTCTATGGCAGTGAGGTCTGGGGACCACTAACACAACAAGATTTTGCAAAATGGGACAAACACCCAATTGAGATCCTACATGCGGAATTCTGTAAAAGTATCCTCCGGACTCAAAGGAAAACAGTAAACAACGCATGCAGGGCGGAACTAGGCCAATACCCATTAATAATCACTATCCAAAAAAGAGCCACCAAATTTTGGAATCACCTACAAATGAGCAACCCCCAATGCTATCACTACGACGCCCTGAAATGCCAAGAGCTGACCATAAAGAAGAATACCCTCAGTCAACTAGTCCTGGGACTCAATAAAGTAACTAATAACAATACTAACAATAACCAGCCCCAGGACAGTGACAGGGTAACACAAAGAATTCGACCCAACACAATCGTCGCTAAGCAAAAGGAAAAATATCTGTCATATTGGGCAGAAACAACAAAAACCCAAAGCAAACTCAATTGCTACTTGGCCCTAAACAGACAATACAACATAGCTGATTACCTGACCATGGTAAAGGATAACAAACTGAGAAGAACCTTGACAAGGTACAGACTTAGCGAACATAGCCTAGCGATCGAAAAAGGCAGACACAGGCAGACCAGGCTGCCAAGAGAAGACAGGATATGCTCTCACTGCAGTCAGGGAGTAGTTGAGACAGAGATGCACTTCCTCACAGCCTGTGGAAAATATCAGGGCATCAGAGAGAATTTCTATCAAAAATTCTCACAAATATGCCCTGAATTCAGAAATCTGACTGACAACCAAAAACTCCCATTCCTACTGGGGGAGGAGAGATTCTGTGTAACACTGGCGGCACACTATGTTACAGCTTGCCATGAACAGAGGGACAACCAATAAACTAAGACAAGAGTATATATAAACAAGGCGAAAATATATTTATAAACTCAGGGATATACCTGTTTATACACTGTATGAATGGAACCGCGTTTATGTGTTCAACCATAAATGTATTTTGATGCTTTGGCAACATAAGATGTACCTTATCATGCCAATAAAGCGATTTGTCTTGTATTGTATTGTATAGTGATCACCCCCGTCTCTCAATGTTAGTGATCTGCCCAGTCTCTCGATGTTAGTGATCCTCCCCCAGTCTCCAGCTGTTAGTGATCCTCCCCCCGTCTGTCGATGTTAGTGATCCCCCCCAGTCTCTCGATGTTAGTGATCCTCCCCACCAATCTCTCGATGTTAGTGACCCCCCCAGTCTCTCGATGTTAGTGATCCCCCCAGTCTCTCGATGTTAGTTCCCCCCAGTCTCTCGATGATAGTGATCCCGCCAGTCTCTCGATGTTAGTGATCCCACCAGTCTCTCGATGTTAGTGACCCCCTCCGTCTCTCGATGTTAGTGATCCTGCCCCCAGTCGCTCGATGTTAGTGATCCTCCCCCGCCAGTCTCTCGATGTTAGTGATCCCCCCCAGTCTCTCGATGTAAGTGATCCTCCCCAGCCAGTCTCTCGATGTTAGTGATCCCCCCCCAGTCTCCCGATGTTAGTGACCCCCTAGTCTGTTGATATTAGTGATCCTCCTCCCAGTCTCTCGCTGTTAGTGATCCTCCCCCCAGTCTATCGATGTCAGTGATCCCCCCGAGTCTCTCGATGTTAGTGATCCTCCCCCAGTCTCTCGATGTTAGAGATACCCCGCCAGTCACTCGATGTTAGTGATCACCCCATATCTCGATGTTAGTGAACCCCCATTCTGTCGATGTTAGTGATTCTCCCCTGCCTCTCGATGCTCGCGATCCCCCCAGTCTCTCGATGTTAGCTATCCCCCAGTCTCTCGATATTAGTGATCCCCTAAAGTCTCGATGTTCGTGATCATCCGCAGTCTCTCAATGTTAGCGATTCCCCAGTCTCTCGATGTTAGTGATCCCCCCTGTCTCTCTATGTCAGTGATCCACCCAGTCTCTCGATGTTAGTGATCCTCCCCCCAGTCTCTCGATGTTAGTGATCCCCCCAGTCTCTCGATGTTCGTGATCCTCCCCAGTCTCTCGATGTTAGTGATCCCCCCAGTCTCTCGATATTAGCGATTCCCCAGTCTCTCGATGTTAGTGATCCCCCTGTCTCTCTATGTCAGTGATTCACCCAGTCTCTCGATGTTAGTGATCCTCCCCCCAGTCTCTCGATGTTAGTGTTCCCCTCCAGTCCCTCGATGTTCGTAATCCTCCGCAGTCTCTCAATGTTAGCGATCCCCCCAGTCTCTCGATGTTAGTGATCCCCCCCAGTCTCTCGATATTAGCGATCCCCCCAGTCTCTCGATGTTAGTGTTCCCCTCCAGTCCCTCGATGTTCGTAATCCTCCGCAGTCGCTCAATGTTAGCGATCCCCCCAGTCTCTCGATGTTAATGATCCCCGCTGTCTCTCTATGCAGTGATCCCCCCAGTCTCTCGATGTTAGTGATCCTCCCCCCAGTCTCTCGAAGTTAGTGATCCCCCCAGTCCCTCGATGATAGTGATCCTCCCCCACCAGTCTCTCGATGTTAGTGATTTCCCCCAGTCTCTCGATGTTAGTGATCCTCCCCCAAGTCTCTCGATGTTAGCGACCCCCCCAGTCTCTCGATGTTATTGATCCCCCCCAGTCCCTCGATGTTAGTGATCCTCCCCCCAGTCTCTCGATGTTAGTGATTCCCCCAGTCTCTCGATCTTAGTGATACCCCCAGTCTCTCGATGTTAGTGATCTCCCCCAGTCTCTCGATGTTAGTGATCCCCCCAGTCTCTCGATGTTAGTGATCCTCCCCCAGTCTCTCGATCTTAGTGATCCCCCCAGTCTCTCGATGTTAGTGATCTCCCCGCCAGTCTCTCGATGTTAGTGATCTCCCCCAGTCTCTCGATGTTAGTGATCCCCCCAGTCTCTCGATGTTAGTGATACCCCCAGTCTCTCGATGTTAGTGATCCACCCCAGCCAGTCTCTCGATGTTAGTGATCCCCCCCAGTCTCTCGATGTTAGTGACCCCCCTAGTCTGTTGATATTAGTGAGCCTCCCCCCAGTCACTCGCTGTTAGTGATCCTACCCCCAGTCTATCGATGTCAGTGATCCCCCAGTATCTTGATGTTAGTGATCCCCCCAGTCACTCGCTGTTAGTGATCCTACCCCCAGTCTATCGATGTTAGTGATCCCCCCGAGTCTCTCGATGTTAGTGATCCTCCCCCAGTCTCTCGATGTTAGTGATCCCCCAGTATCTTGATGTTAGTGATCCCCCCATTCTCTCGATGTTAGTGATTCTCCCCTGCCTCTCGATGTTAATGCTCCTCCCCAGTCTCTCGATGTTAGTGACCCCCCCAGTCTCTCGATGTTAGTGATCCTCCCCCAGTCTCTCGAATTTAGTGATCCCCCCAGTCCCTCGATGATAGTGATCGTCCCCCACCAGTCTCTCGATGTTAGTGATTTCCCCCAGTCTCTCGAAGTTATTGATCCACCCCCCAGTCTCTCGATGTCGATGATCCCCCCAGTCTCTCGATGTTAGTGATCCTCCCAGTCTCTCGATGCTAGTGATCCACCCAGTCTCTCGATGTTAGTAATGCACCTAGTCTCTCGAGGTTAGTGATCCCCCCAGTCTCTCGATGTTAGTGATCCCCCCAGTCTCTCGATGTTAGTGATCCACCCAGTCTCTCGATGTTAGTGATCCCCCCAGTCTCTCGATGTTAGTGATCCCCCCAGTCTCTCGAGGTTAGTGATCCCCCCAGTCTCTCGATGTTAGTGATCCCCCCAGTCTCTCGATGTTAGTGATCCTCCCCCTCAGTCTCTCGATGTTAGTGATCCTCCCCCAAGTCTCGCGATGTTAGTGATCCTCCCCCCAATCTCTCGATATTAGTGATCCTCCCCATCTCTCGATATCAGTGATCACCCCAGTCTCTCGATGTTAGTTCCGCCCCAGTCTCTCGATGTTAGCGATCCCCCCAGTCTCTCGATGTTATTGATCCCCCCCCAGTCTCTCGATGTTAGTGATCCTCCCCCCAGTCTCTCGATGTTAGTGATCCTCCTCCAGTCTCTCGATGTTAGTGATCCCCCAGTCTCTCGATGTTCGTGATCCTCCCCCAGTCTCTCGATCTTAGTGATCCCCCCAGTCTCTCGATGTTAGTGATCCCCCCCAGTCAATTCAATTCAATTCAAATCGCTTTATTGGCATGACAAGTTACATCTTATGTTGCCAAAGCATCGGAAAACATTCATGTTTGTTCAGAAAAATACAGATCTATCCATACAGTGTATAAACAGATATATCCCTGAGTGTATAAATATACTTTCATATAATTTATATATACTCTTTTCTTATATTTAGTGGTTGTCCCTCTGTTTATGGCAAGCTGTAACATAGTGTGCCGCTAGCGTTACGCAATTTCTCTCTTCCCCTAGTAGGTATGGGAGTTTTTGGTCGTCATTCAAATTTCTGAATTCCGGGCATATTTTTGTGAATTTTGGGTAGAAATTCTCCCTTATGCCCTGATATTTTCTACAAGCTGTAAGGAAGTGCATCTCTGTCTCCACCACTCCCTGACTGCAGTGAGAGCATATCCTGTCCTCTCTTGGTAGCCGGGTCTGTCTGTGTCTACCTTTTTCGATCGCCAGGTTATGTTCACTAAGTCTGTACATTGTCAAAGTTTTTCTCAGTTTGCTATCCTTTACCATGGTCAGGTAATCAGCCATGTTGTATTGTCTGTTTAGGGCCAAGTAGCAATTGAGTTTGCTTTGGGTTTTTGTTGTTTCTGCCCAATATGACAGATATTTTTCCTTTTGATAAGCGACGATTGTGTTGGGTCGAATTCTTTGTGTTACGCTGTCACTGTCCTGGGGCTGGTCATTGTTAGTAGTGTTATTAGTTACTTCACTGAGTCCCAGGGCTAGTTGACTGAGGGTATTCTTCTTTATGGTCCTCTCTTGGCATTTCAGGGCTTCGTAATGATAGCATTGGGGGTTGCTCATTTCGAGGTGTTTCCAAAATTTGGTGGCTCTTTTTTGGATAGTGATTATTAATGGATATTGGCCTAGTTCTGCCCTGCATGCATTGTATATGGTTTTCCTTTGAGTCCGGAGGATACTTTTACAGAATTCTGCATGTAGGATCTCAATTGTGTGTTTGTCCCATTTTGCAAATTCTTGTTGTGTTAGCGGTCCCCACACCTCACTGCCATAGTGTGCAATTGGTTCAATTACTGATTTGAAAATTTTGAGCCAAATGCTAATTGGGCTTTCTATTTGGATTGATTTTTTAATGGCATAGAAAGCCCTTCTTGCTTTCTCTTTCAGTTCATTCACAGCCAGTTTGAAATTTCCCGTAGAACTGATTTTTAAGCCCAAGTATGTTTGTTTGTTTGTTTGTTCAATTTTGGTTGTTCCTAGTGTGAAATTTATTTTGGGTCCCTGATGTCTGGATCTTTGCTGGAACACAAGGACTTTGTTTTTTGGGGGATTTATTGTCAGGGCCCAAGTCTGGCAGTACGACTTAGTTGGTGACAGCAGAACCAAGTCGTTTGCATAGAGGAGGAATTTAACCTTGGATTCATATAGGGTGAGGCCGGGTGCTGTAGATTGTTCAAGTAGTTTTGCCAATTCATTTATGTAAATATTAAAGAGTGTCGGTGAGATTGGCGAGCCCTGCGTCACCCCCCGCCCCTGTGGGAAGTATTTTGTTTGTTTGTCTCCAATTTTAACTCCACATTTGTTGTTTGTATACATTGATTTAATTACATCATATGTTTTTCCCCCTACCCCGCTTTCGATAAGTTTCAGGAATAAACCATCATGCCAGATGGAGTTGAAAGCCTTCTGGAAATCTATAAAGCATGCGTAGATTTTGCTTTTGTTTTGATGAATGTGTTTGTCAATTAGGGTCCGTAGGGTGAAGATATGATCTGATGTTCTATAGTTTGGCAGGAATCCACTTTGGCTTTTACTCAAGACATTGTGCTCCTCAAGGAAGTTTATAAGTCTTTTGCCCTGTTCCTGGGACTAGGGACAGGGTCACTGGCAAGGCTTGGAAGCTACGCAGAGCTAGGCCTCATTAGTACCTGGAGGGGTTACCATCAGGGAAGACCAGGTGCAGAAGGTCACGGAAGGAGCCCCGAGGAGGGGCAGTTGGTGAGAAGGTCACGGAAGGAGCCACGGGAGGAGCGGCTGGTGAGCAGGCCCGGGCGGTGGGCTGAAGATTGTCGGACAGGAGGAATGGTGGAAATGGAATGGCGGCGCGCACCGACGCAGCGGCTTTGCTTCTCCCAGTCATGGGAGCTTGCAAGATCACATTTCGTTGTTCATGTACTTGTGCAATGACAATAAAGTTGAAATATTATTATTATTACTTTTGTATATGGGCATTATGAGTCCTTTGTTCCAGATATCAGGGAAGTAACCGACACTCAGAACCAAGTTGAAGAGTTTTAGGATAGCCAGTTTCATTTTATCGTCTGTGTGTTTAATCATCTCGCTTAGTACGCCGTCTGCCCCCAGTCTCTCGAAGTTAGTGATCCTCCCCCCAGTCTCTCAATGTTAGAGATCCCCCCAGTCTCTCGATGTTAGTGATCACCCCGGCTCTCGATGTTAGTGATCCCCCCTCTGTCTCAATTATAGTGATCACCCCTGTCTCTCGATATTAGTGATCACCCCTGTCTCTCAATGTTAGTGATCCCCCAGTCTCTCGATGTTAGTGAACACCCCTGTCTCTCGATGTTAGTGATCACACCCGTCTCTCAATGTTAGTGATCCGCCCAGTCTCTCGATGTTAGAGATCACCCCGTCTCTCGATGTTAGTGATCCCCCCAGTCTCTCGATGTTAGTGATCCCTCCAGTCTCTTGATGTTTGTGATCCCCCCGTCTCTCGATGTTAGTGATCCCCCCAGTCTCTTGATGTTAGTGATCCCCCCAGTCTCTCGATCTTAGTGATCCCCCCAGTCTCTCAATGTTAGTGATCCCGCCCCCAGTCTCTCGATATTAGTGATCCTCCGGCCGTCTCACGATGTTAGTGATCCTCCCCAAGTCTCTCAATCTTAGTGATCCCCCCAGTCTCTCGATATTAGTGATACCCCCAGACTCTCGATGTTTGTGATCCCCCCCAGTCTCTCGATGTTAGTGATCCCCCCAGTCTCTTGATGTTAGTGATCCCCCCAGTCTCTCGATCTTAGTGATCCCCCCAGTCTCTCAATGTTAGTGAATCCCCCCCCAGTCTCTCGATCTTAGTGATACCCCCAATCTCTCGATGTTAGTGATCCCGCCCCCAGTCTCTCGAAGTTAGTGATCCCCCCCAGGCTCTCGATTTTAGTGATCCTCCCCCCAAGTCTCTCGATCTTAGTGATCCCCCCAGTCTCTCAATCTTAGTGATCCCCCCAGTCTCTCAATGTTAGTGATCCCGCCCCCAGTCTCTCGATGTTAGTGATCCTCCCCCCGTCTCACGATGTTAGTGATCCTCCCCCAGTCTCTCAATCATGGTGATCCCCCCAGTCTCTAAATGTAAGTGATCCCGCCCCCAGTCTCTCGATGTTAGTGAAGCTCCCCCCAGTCTCTCAATGTTAGTGATCCTCCCCAAGTCTCTCAATGTTAGTGATCCCCCCAGTCTCTCGATATTAGTGCTCACCCCGTCTCTCGATGTTAGTGATCCCCCCTCTCTCTCAATTTTAGTGATCACCCCTGTCTCTCGGTAATAGTGATCACCCCTGTCTCTCAATGTTAGTGATCCCCCCAGTCTCTCGATGATAGTGATCCCACCAGTCTCTCGATGTTACTGATCCTGCCCCCAGTCGCTCGATGTTAGTGATCCTCCCCCGCCAGTCTCTCGATGTTAGTGATCCTCCCCAGTCAGTCTCTCGATGTTAGTGACCCCCGTAGTCTGTTGATATTAGTGATCCTCCTCCCAGTCTCTCGCTGTTAGTGATCCTCCCCCCAGTCTCTCGATGTCAGTGATCCCCCCAGTCTCTCGCTGTTAGTGATCCTCCCCCCAGTCTATCGATGTCAGTGATCCCCCCGAGTCTCTCGATGTTAGTGATCCTCCCCCAGTCTCTCGATGTTAGTGATCCCCCAGTATCTTGATGTTAGTGATCCCCCCATTCTCGATGTAAGAGATACCCCGCCAGTCACTCGATGTTAGTGATCACCCCATATCTCGATGTTAGTGATCCCCCCATTCTGTCGATGTTAGTGATTCTCCCCTGCCTCTCGATGTTCGCGATCCCCCCCAGTCTCTCGACGTTAGCTATCCCCCAGTCTCTCGATGCTAGTGATCCCCTCCAGTCTCGATGTTCGTGATCATCCGCAGTCTCTCAATGTTAGCGATTCCCCTGTCTCTCGATGTTAGTGATCCGCCCTGTCTCTCTATGTCAGTGATCCACCCAGTCTCTCGATGTTAGTGATCCTCCCCCCAGTCTCTCGACATTAGCGATCCCCCCAGTCTCTCGATGTTAGTGTTCCCCTCCACTCCCTCGATGTTCGTAATCCTCCGCAGTCTCTCAATGTTAGCGATCCCCCCAGTCTCTCGATGTCAATGATCCCCGCTGTCTCTCTATGCAGTGATCCCCCCAGTCTCTCGATGTTAGTGATCCTCCCCCCAGTCCCTCGAAGTTAGTGATCCCCCCAGTCGCTCGATGATAGTGATTCTCCCCCACCAGTCTCTCGATGTTAGTGATTTCCCCCAGTCTCTCGAAGTTAGTGATCCACCCCCCAGTCTCTCGATGTTAGTGATCCCCCAGTCTCTCGATGTTAGTGATCCCCCAGTCTCTCGATGTTAGTGATCCCCCAGTCTTTCGATGTTAGTGATCCTCCCCCCGAGTCTCTCGATATTAGTGATCCTCCCCCATCTCTCTATCAATGATCACCCCCAGTCTCTCGATGTTAGTTCCGCCCCAGTCTCTCGATGTTATTGATCCCCCCCAGTCTCTCGATGTTAGTGATCCTCCCCCCAGTCTCTCGATGTTAGTGATCCCCCCAGTCTCTCGATGTTAGTGATCCTCCCCCAGTCTCTCGATCTTATTGATCCCCCCAGTCTCTCGATCTTAGTGATCCCCCCGCCAGTCTCTCGATGTTAGTGATCTCCCCCAGTCTCTCGATGTTAGTGATCCCCCCATCTCTCGATATTAGTGATCACCCCCAGTCTCTCGATGTTAGTTCCGCCCCAGTCTCTCGATGTTAGTGATCCCCCCATCTCTCGATATCAGTGATCACCCCCAGTCTCTCGATGTTAGTTCCGCCCCAGTCTCTCGATGTTAGTGATCCTCCCCCCAGTCTCTCGATGTTAGTGATCCTCCCCCAGTCTCTCGATGTTAGTGTTCCCCCCAGTCTCTCGATGTTAGTGATCCCGCCAGTCTCTCGATGTTAGTGACCCCCTCTGTCTCTCGATGTGAGTGGTCCTGCCCCCAGTCGCTCGATGTTAGTGATCCTCCCCCGCCAGTCTCTCGATGTTAGCGATCCCTCCCAGTCTCTCGATGTTAGTGATCCACCCCAGCCAGTCTTTCGATGTTAGTGATCCCCCCAAGTCTCTCGATGTTAGTGACCCCCCTAGTCTGTTGATATTAGTGATCCTCCCCCCAGTCTCTCGATGTTAGTGATTCCCTCCAGTCTGTCGATGTTCGTGATCATCCGCAGTCTCTCAATGTTAGCGATCCCCCCATTATCTCGATGTTAGTGATCCCCCTGTCTCTCTAAGTCAGTGATCCCCCCAGTCTCTCGATGTTAGTGATCCTCCCCCTACTCTCTCGATGTTAGTGATCCCACCAGCCTCCAAATGTTCGTGATCCTCCCCAGTCTCTCTATGTCAGTGATCCCCCCAGTCTCTCGAAGTTAGTGATCCCCCCAGTCCCTCGATGATAGTGATCCTCCCCCACCAGTCTCTCGATGTTAGTGATTTCCCCCAGTCTCTCGAAGTTAGTGATCCACCCCCCAATCTCTCGATGTCAGTGATCCCCCCAGTCTCTCGAAGTTAGTGATCCTCCCAGTCTCTCGATGCCAGTGATCCACCCAGTCTCTCAATGTTAGTAATGCACCTAGTCTCTCGAGGTTAGTGATCCCCCCAGTCTCTCGATGTTAGTGATCCCCCCAGTCTCTCGATGTTAGTGATCCTCCCCCTGTCTCTCGATGTTAGTGATCCTCCCCCCCAGTCTCTCGATATTAGTGATCCTCCCCATCTCTCGATATCAGTGATCACCCCAGTCTCTCGATGTTAGTTCCGCCCCAGTCTCTCGATGTTAGCGATCCCCCCAGTCTCTCGATGTTATTGATCCCCCCCCCCAGTCTCTCGATTGTTAGTGATCCTCCCCCCAGTCTCTCGATGTTAGTGATCCTCCCCCAGTCTCTCGATGTTAGTGATCCCCCCAGTCTCTCGATGTTAGTGATCCTCCCCCAGTCTCTCGATCTTAGTGATCCCCCCAGTCTCTCGATGTTAGTGCCCCCCCTAGTCTGTTGATATTAGTGATCCTCCTCCCAGTCTCTCGCTGTTAGTGATCCTCCCCCAGTCTATCGATGTCAGTGATCCCCCCAGTCTATCAATGTCATTGATCCTCCCCCAGTCTCTCGATGTTAGTGATCCCCCAGTATCTTGATGTTAGTGATCCCCCCATTCTCGATGTTAGAGATACCCCGCCAGTCACTCAATGTTAGTGATCACCCCATATCTCGATGTTAGTGATCCCCCCATTCTGTCGATGTTAGTGATTCTCCCCTGCCTCTCGATGTTCGCGATTCCCCCCAGTCTCTCGATGTTAGCTATCCCCCAGTTTCTCGATGTTAGTGATCCCCTCCAGTCTCGATGTTCGTGATCATCCGCAGTCTCTCAATGTTAGCGATTCCCCAGGCTCTCGATGTTAGTGATCCCCCCTGTCTCTCTATGTCAGTGATCCACCCAGTCTCTCGATGTTAGTGATCCTCCCCCCAGTCTCTCGATGTTAGTGATCCCCCCAGTCTCTCGATGTTCGTGATCCTCCCCAGTCTCTCGATGTTAGTGATCCCCCCCAGTCTCTCGATATTAGCGATCCCCCCAGTCTCTCGATGTTAGTGTTCCCCTCCAGTCCCTCGATGTTCGTAATCCTCCGCAGTCTCTCAATGTTAGCGATCCCCCCAGTCTCTCGATGTTAATGATTCCCGCTGTCTCTCTATGCAGTGATCCCCCCAGTCTCTCGATGTTAGTGATCCCCCCAGTCCCTCGATGATAGTGATCCCCCCAGTCCCTCGATGATAGTGATCCTCCCCCACCAGTCTCTCGATGTTAGTGATTTCCCCCAGTCTCCCGATGTTGGTGATCCCCCCAGTCTCTCGATGTTAGTGATCCCCCCAGTCTCTCGAGGTTAGTGATCCCCCCAGTCTCTCGATGTTAATGATCCCCCCAGTCTCTCGATGTTAGTGATCCCCCAGTCTCTCGATGTTAGTGATCCTCCCCCTCAGTCTCTCGATGTTAGTGATCCACCCCCAAGTCTCTCGATGTTAGTGATCCCCCAGTCTCTCGATGTTAGTGATCCTCCCCCTCAGTCTCTCGATGTTAGTGATCCTCCCCCTCAGTCTCTCGATGTTAGTGATCCTCCCCCTCAGTCTCTCGATGTTAGTGATCCTCCCCCAAGTCTCTCGATGTTAGTGATCCTCCCCCCCAGCCTCTCGATGTTAGTTCCGCCCCAGTCTCTCGATGTTAGTGATCCTCCCCCCAGTCTCTCGATGATAGTGATCCCCCCTAGTCTCTCGATGTTAGTGATCCCCCCAGTCTCTCGATGTTAGTGATCCTCCCCCAGTCTCTCGATCTTAGTGATCCCCCCAGTCTCTCGATGTTAGTGATCCCCCCGCCAGTCTCTCGATGTTAGTGATCTCCCCCAGTCTCTCGATGTTAGTGATCCCCCCATCTCTCGATATCAGTGATCACCCCCAGTCTCTCGATGTTAGTGATCCTCCCCACAGTCTCTCGATGTTAGTGATCCTCCCCCAGTCTCTCGATGTTAGTGTTCCCCCCAGTCTCTCGATGATAGTGATCCCGCCAGTCTCTCGATGTTAGTGACCCCCTCCGTCTCTCGATGTTAGTGATCCCCCCCAGTCTCTCGATGTTAGTGATCCACCCCAGCCAGTCTCTCGATATTAGTGATCCCCCCCAGTCTCTCGATGTTAGTGACCCCCCTAGTCTGTTGATATTAGTGATCCTCCCCCCAGTCTCTCGATGTTAGTGATTCCCTCGTCTCTCGATGTTCGTGATCATCCGCAGTCTCTCAATGTTAGCGATCCCCCCAGTCTCTCGATGTTAGTGATTCCCCCTGTCTCTCTAAGTCAGTGATCCCCCCAGTCTCTCGATGTTAGTGATCCCCCCAGCCTCTAGATGTTCGTGATCCTCCCCAGCCTCTCGATGTTAGTGATCCCCGCTGTCTCTCTATGTCAGTGATCCCCCAAGTCTCTCGATGTTAGTGATCCTCCCCCCAGTCTCTCGAAGTTAGTGATCCCCCCAGTCTCTCGATGTTAGTGATTTCCCCCAGTCTCTCGAAGTTAGTGATCCACCCCCCAGTCTCTCGATATTAGTGCTCACCCCGTCTCTCGATGTTAGTGATCCCCCCTCTCTCTCAATTTTAGTGATCACCCCTGTCTCTCGGTAATAGTGATCACCCCTGTCTCTCAATGTTAGTGATCCCCCCAGTCTCTCGATGTTACTGATCCTGCCCCCAGTCGCTCGATGTTAGTGATCCTCCCCCGCCAGTCTCTCGATGTTAGTGATCCCCCCCAGTCTCTCGATGTTAGTGATCCTCCCCAGCCAGTCTCTCGATGTTAGTGACCCCCGTAGTCTGTTGATATTAGTGATCCTCCTCCCAGTCTCTCGCTGTTAGTGATCCTCCCCCCAGTCTATCGATGTCAGTGATCCCCCCGAGTCTCTCGATGTTAGTGATCCTCCCCCAGTCTCTCGATGTTAGTGATCCCCCAGTATCTTGATGTTAGTGATCCCCCCATTCTCGATGTAAGAGATACCCCGCCAGTCACTCGATGTTAGTGATCACCCCATATCTCGATGTTAGTGATCCCCCCATTCTGTCGATGTTAGTGATTCTCCCCTGCCTCTCGATGTTCGCGATCCCCCCCAGTCTCTCGACGTTAGCTATCCCCCAGTCTCTCGATGCTAGTGATCCCCTCCAGTCTCGATGTTCGTGATCATCCGCAGTCTCTCAATGTTAGCGATTCCCCTGTCTCTCGATGTTAGTGATCCGCCCTGTCTCTCTATGTCAGTGATCCACCCAGTCTCTCGATGTTAGTGATCCTCCCCCCAGTCTCTCGACATTAGCGATCCCCCCAGTCTCTCGATGTTAGTGTTCCCCTCCACTCCCTCGATGTTCGTAATCCTCCGCAGTCTCTCAATGTTAGCGATCCCCCCAGTCTCTCGATGTCAATGATCCCCGCTGTCTCTCTATGCAGTGATCCCCCCAGTCTCTCGATGTTAGTGATCCTCCCCCCAGTCCCTCGAAGTTAGTGATCCCCCCAGTCCCTCGATGATAGTGATTCTCCCCCACCAGTCTCTCGATGTTAGTGATTTCCCCCAGTCTCTCGAAGTTAGTGATCCCCCCAGTCTCTCGATGTTGGTGATCCCACCAGTCTCTCGATGTTAGTGATTTCCCCCAGTCTCTCGAAGTTAGTGATCCACCCCCCAGTCTCTCGATGTTAGTGATCCCCCAGTCTCTCGATGTTAGTGATCCCCCAGTCTCTCGATGTTAGTGATCCCCCAGTCTTTCGATGTTAGTGATCCTCCCCCCGAGTCTCTCGATATTAGTGATCCTCCCCCATCTCTCTATCAATGATCACCCCCAGTCTCTCGATGTTAGTTCCGCCCCAGTCTCTCGATGTTATTGATCCCCCCCAGTCTCTCGATGTTAGTGATCCTCCCCCCAGTCTCTCGATGTTAGTGATCCCCCCAGTCTCTCGATGTTAGTGATCCTCCCCCAGTCTCTCGATCTTATTGATCCCCCCAGTCTCTCGATCTTAGTGATCCCCCCGCCAGTCTCTCGATGTTAGTGATCTCCCCCAGTCTCTCGATGTTAGTGATCCCCCCATCTCTCGATATCAGTGATCACCCCCAGTCTCTCGATGTTAGTTCCGCCCCAGTCTCTCGATGTTAGTGATCCCCCCATCTCTCGATATCAGTGATCACCCCCAGTCTCTCGATGTTAGTTCCGCCCCAGTCTCTCGATGTTAGTGATCCTCCCCCCAGTCTCTCGATGTTAGTGATCCTCCCCCAGTCTCTCGATGTTAGTGTTCCCCCCAGTCTCTCGATGTTGGTGATCCCCCCAGTCTCTCGATGTTAGTGATCCTCCCAGTCTCTCGAGGTTCGTGATCCCCCCAGTCTCTCGATGTTAGTGATCCCCCAGTCTCTCGATGTTAGTGATCCCCCAGTCTTTCGATGTTAGTGATCCTCCCCCCGAGTCTCTCGATATTAGTGATCCTCCCCCATCTCTCTATCAATGATCACCCCCAGTCTCTCGATGTTAGTTCCGCCCCAGTCTCTCGATGTTATTGATCCCCCCAGTCTCTCGATGTTAGTGATCCTCCCCCCAGTCTCTCGATGTTAGTGATCCCCCCAGTCTCTCGATGTTAGTGATCCTCCCCCAGTCTCTCGATCTTATTGATCCCCCCAGTCTCTCGATCTTAGTGATCCCCCCGCCAGTCTCTCGATGTTAGTGATCTCCCCCAGTCTCTCGATGTTAGTGATCCCCCCATCTCTCGATATTAGTGATCACCCCCAGTCTCTCGATGTTAGTTCCGCCCCAGTCTCTCGATGTTAGTGATCCCCCCATCTCTCGATATCAGTGATCACCCCCAGTCTCTCGATGTTAGTTCCGCCCCAGTCTCTCGATGTTAGTGATCCTCCCCCCAGTCTCTCGATGTTAGTGATCCTCCCCCAGTCTCTCGATGTTAGTGTTCCCCCCAGTCTCTCGATGTTAGTGATCCCGCCAGTCTCTCGATGTTAGTGACCCCCTCTGTCTCTCGATGTGAGTGGTCCTGCCCCCAGTCGCTCGATGTTAGTGATCCTCCCCCGCCAGTCTCTCGATGTTAGCGATCCCTCCCAGTCTCTCGATGTTAGTGATCCACCCCAGCCAGTCTTTCGATGTTAGTGATCCCCCCAAGTCTCTCGATGTTAGTGACCCCCCTAGTCTGTTGATATTAGTGATCCTCCCCCCAGTCTCTCGATGTTAGTGATTCCCTCCAGTCTGTCGATGTTAGTGATCATCCGCAGTCTCTCAATGTTAGCGATCCCCCCATTATCTCGATGTTAGTGATCCCCCTGTCTCTCTAAGTCAGTGATCCCCCCAGTCTCTCGATGTTAGTGATCCTCCCCCTACTCTCTCGATGTTAGTGATCCCACCAGCCTCCAAATGTTCGTGATCCTCCCCAGTCTCTCTATGTCAGTGATCCCCCCAGTCTCTCGAAGTTAGTGATCCCCCCAGTCCCTCGATGATAGTGATCCTCCCCCACCAGTCTCTCGATGTTAGTGATTTCCCCCAGTCTCTCGAAGTTAGTGATCCACCCCCCAATCTCTCGATGTCAGTGATCCCCCCAGTCTCTCGAAGTTAGTGATCCTCCCAGTCTCTCGATGCCAGTGATCCACCCAGTCTCTCAATGTTAGTAATGCACCTAGTCTCTCGAGGTTAGTGATCCCCCCAGTCTCTCGATGTTAGTGATCCCCCCAGTCTCTCGATGTTAGTGATCCTCCCCCTGTCTCTCGATGTTAGTGATCCTCCCCACCAGTCTCTCGATATTAGTGATCCTCCCCATCTCTCGATATCAGTGATCACCCCAGTCTCTCGATGTTAGTTCCGCCCCAGTCTCTCGATGTTAGCGATCCCCCCAGTCTCTCGATGTTATTGATCCCCCCCCCCAGTCTCTCGATTGTTAGTGATCCTCCCCCCAGTCTCTCGATGTTAGTGATCCTCCCCCAGTCTCTCGATGTTAGTGATCCCCCCAGTCTCTCGATGTTAGTGATCCTCCCCCAGTCTCTCGATCTTAGTGATCCCCCCAGTCTCTCGATGTTAGTGCCCCCCCTAGTCTGTTGATATTAGTGATCCTCCTCCCAGTCTCTCGCTGTTAGTGATCCTCCCCCAGTCTATCGATGTCAGTGATCCCCCCAGTCTATCAATGTCATTGATCCTCCCCCAGTCTCTCGATGTTAGTGATCCCCCAGTATCTTGATGTTAGTGATCCCCCCATTCTCGATGTTAGAGATACCCCGCCAGTCACTCAATGTTAGTGATCACCCCATATCTCGATGTTAGTGATCCCCCCATTCTGTCGATGTTAGTGATTCTCCCCTGCCTCTCGATGTTCGCGATTCCCCCCAGTCTCTCGATGTTAGCTATCCCCCAGTTTCTCGATGTTAGTGATCCCCTCCAGTCTCGATGTTCGTGATCATCCGCAGTCTCTCAATGTTAGCGATTCCCCAGGCTCTCGATGTTAGTGATCCCCCCTGTCTCTCTATGTCAGTGATCCACCCAGTCTCTCGATGTTAGTGATCCTCCCCCCAGTCTCTCGATGTTAGTGATCCCCCCAGTCTCTCGATGTTCGTGATCCTCCCCAGTCTCTCGATGTTAGTGATCCCCCCCAGTCTCTCGATATTAGCGATCCCCCCAGTCTCTCGATGTTAGTGTTCCCCTCCAGTCCCTCGATGTTCGTAATCCTCCGCAGTCTCTCAATGTTAGCGATCCCCCCAGTCTCTCGATGTTAATGATTCCCGCTGTCTCTCTATGCAGTGATCCCCCCAGTCTCTCGATGTTAGTGATCCTCCCCCCAGTCTCTCGAAGTTAGTGATCCCCCCAGTCCCTCGATGATAGTGATCCTCCCCCACCAGTCTCTCGATGTTAGTGATTTCCCCCAGTCTCCCGATGTTGGTGATCCCCCCAGTCTCTCGATGTTAGTGATCCCCCCAGTCTCTCGAGGTTAGTGATCCCCCCAGTCTCTCGATGTTAATGATCCCCCCAGTCTCTCGATGTTAGTGATCCCCCAGTCTCTCGATGTTAGTGATCCTCCCCCTCAGTCTCTCGATGTTAGTGATCCTCCCCCAAGTCTCTCGATGTTAGTGATCCTCCCCCCCAGCCTCTCGATGTTAGTTCCGCCCCAGTCTCTCGATGTTAGTGATCCTCCCCCCAGTCTCTCGATGATAGTGATCCCCCCTAGTCTCTCGATGTTAGTGATCCCCCCAGTCTCTCGATGTTAGTGATCCTCCCCCAGTCTCTCGATCTTAGTGATCCCCCCAGTCTCTCGATGTTAGTGATCCCCCCGCCAGTCTCTCGATGTTAGTGATCTCCCCCAGTCTCTCGATGTTAGTGATCCCCCCATCTCTCGATATCAGTGATCACCCCCAGTCTCTCGATGTTAGTGATCCTCCCCACAGTCTCTCGATGTTAGTGATCCTCCCCCAGTCTCTCGATGTTAGTGTTCCCCCCAGTCTCTCGATGATAGTGATCCCGCCAGTCTCTCGATGTTAGTGACCCCCTCCGTCTCTCGATGTTAGTGATCCCCCCCAGTCTCTCGATGTTAGTGATCCACCCCAGCCAGTCTCTCGATATTAGTGATCCCCCCCAGTCTCTCGATGTTAGTGACCCCCCTAGTCTGTTGATATTAGTGATCCTCCCCCCAGTCTCTCGATGTTAGTGATTCCCTCGTCTCTCGATGTTCGTGATCATCCGCAGTCTCTCAATGTTAGCGATCCCCCCAGTCTCTCGATGTTAGTGATTCCCCCTGTCTCTCTAAGTCAGTGATCCCCCCAGTCTCTCGATGTTAGTGATCCCCCCAGCCTCTAGATGTTCGTGATCCTCCCCAGCCTCTCGATGTTAGTGATCCCCGCTGTCTCTCTATGTCAGTGATCCCCCAAGTCTCTCGATGTTAGTGATCCTCCCCCCAGTCTCTCGAAGTTAGTGATCCCCCCAGTCCCTCGATGATAGTGATCCTACCCCACCAGTCTCTCGATGTTACTGATTTCCCCCAGTCTCTCGAAGTTAGTGATCCACCCCCCAATCTCTCGATGTCGGTGATCCCCCCAGTCTCTCGATGTTAGTGATCCTCCCAATCTCTCGATGCTAGTGATCCACCCAGTCTCTCGATGTCAGTAATGCACCTAGTCTCTCGAGGTTAGTGATCCCCCCAGTCTCTCGATGTTAGTGATCCCCCCAGTCTCTCGATGTTAGTGATCCTCCCCCTCAGTCTCTCGATGTTAGTGATCCTCCCCCCCAGTCTCTCGATATTAGTGATCCTCCCCATCTCTCGATATCAGTGATCACCCCAGTCTCTCGATGTTAGTTCCGCCCCAGTCTCTCGATGTTAGCGATCCCCCCAGTCTCTCGATGTTAGTGATCCTCCCCCCAGTCTCTCGATGTTAGTGATCCTCCCCCAGTCTCTCGATGTTAGTGATCCTCCCCCAGTCTCTCGATCTTAGTGATCCCCCCAGTCTCTCGATGTTAGTGATCCCCCCGCCAGTCTCTCGATGTTACTGATCTCCCCCAGTCTCTCGATGTAAGTGATCCTCCCCCCAGTCTCTCAATGTTAGTGATCCCCCCAGTCTCTCGATGTTAGTGATCACCCCGTCTCTGGATGTTAGTGATCACCCCCGTCTCTCCATGTTAGTGATCCGCCCAGTCTCTCGATGTTAGTGATCCTCCCCCAGTCTCTCGATCTTAGTGATCCCCCCAGTCTCTCGATGTTAGTGATCCCCCCGCCAGTCTCTCGATGTTACTGATCTCCCCCAGTCTCTCGATGTTAGTGATCCTCCCCCCAGTCTCTCAATGTTAGTGATCCCCCCAGTCTCTCGATGTTAGTGATCACCCCGTCTCTCGATGTTAGTGATCACCCCCGTCTCTCCATGTTAGTGATCCGCCCAGTCTCTCGATGTTAGTGATCCTCCCCCAGTCTCTCGATGTTATTGATCCTCCCCCCAGTCTGTCGATGTTACTGACACCCCCAGTCTCTCAATGTTAGTGATCCTCCCCCCAGTCTATCGATGTTAGTGATCCCCCAAGTCTCTCGATGTTAGTGATCCTCCCCCCAGTCTCTCGATGATAGTGACCCCCCCAGTCTCTCGATGTTAGTGATCCCCCCAGTCTCTCGATGTTAGTGATCCCGCCAGTCTCTCGATGTTAGTAATCCCGCCAGTCTCTCGATGTTAATCACCCTCTCCGTCTCTCGATGTTAGAGAGACAGAGAGAGAGAGGGAGAGAGAGAGAGAGAGAGAGACAGAGAGAGAGAGAGACAGAGAGAGAGAGAGAGAGAGAGAGGGACAGAGAGAGAGAGGGACAGATAGAGAGAGGGACAGAGAGAGAGAGAGGGACAGAGAGAGAGAGAGGGACAGAGAGAGAGAGGGACAGAGCGAGAGAGAGACAGAGAGAGAGAGAGACAGTGAGAGAGAGGGGGACAGAGAGAGGGGGGGCAGAGAGAGAGAGAGGGACAGAGAGAGAGAGGGACAGAGAGAGAGAGGGACAGAGAGAGAGAGAGACAGAGAGAGAGAGGGACAGAGAGAGAGAGAGAGAGAGACAGAGAGAGAGAGAGACAGAGAGAGACAGAGAGAGAGAGAGACAGAGAGAGAGAGGGACAGAGAGAGAGAGAGAGAGAGGGAGAGGGACAGAGAGAGAGGGACAGAGAGAGAGAGGGACAGAGAGAGAGAGAGACAGAGAGAGAGAGGGACAGAGAGAGAGAGGGACAGAGCGAGAGAGGGACAGAGCGAGAGAGGGACAGAGCGAGAGAGGGACAGAGCGCGAGAGGGACAGAGAGAGAGAGGGACAGAGCACGAGAGGGACAGAGCGAGAGAGGGACAGAGCGAGAGAGAGACAGAGAGAGAGAGAGGGAGAGAGACAGAGAGACAGAGAGAGGGACAGAGAGAGAGAGACAGAGAGAGAGAGAGAAAGAGAGAGAGAGGGACAGAGAGAGAGAGGGACAGAGAGAGAGAGAGGGACAGAGAGAGAGAGAGGGACAGAGAGAGAGAGGGACAGAGAGAGAGATTGACAGAGAGAGAGAGAGAAAGAGAGAGAGAGGGACAGAGAGAGAGAGGGACAGAGAGAGAGAGAGGGACAGAGAGAGAGAGAGGGACAGAGAGAGAGAGGGACAGAGAGAGAGATTGACAGAGAGAGAGAGAGAAAGAGAGAGAGAGGGACAGAGAGAGAGAGGGACAGAGAGAGAGAGGGAGAGAGAGAGAGAGGGACAGAGAGAGAGAGAGACAGAGAGAGAGAGAGAGAGATAGAGAGAGAGAATTTTGCCGAAGCATTCTTCGCACCCAAAGGAAAACACCAACAAATGCATGCAGAGCCGAACTAGGCAGATACCCACTGATAATAAACATCCAAAAACAAGCACTAAACTTCCTAAATCACCTCAAATCTAGCTCCCCAGACACCCTTCATTTTAAAGCCTTCCAGACCCAAGAGCTAAACCCAGAAAAGAGTCCCCTGAGTCAGCTGCTACTGAAACTAAGTACTCCTACTCAGCCGGACCCTGACCAGTCCCAGACCAACACTGCCGTCCAAACACCAATCCGAGTGAACCAAATCATTAAACAATGCAAAGAAACCTACCTGGAACATTGGAACAAAATAACCAAAAACCAAAGCAGACTAGAATGTTACCTGGCCCTAAAAAGAGAATATAAACTGGCAGACTATCTCTCGACCATCAGAGACACAAAACAGAGACAGACCCTCACCGGGTACAGACTAAGCGACCACCAACTGGCAATTGAAAAAGGAAGATACAAGAAATCCTGGCAGCCTAGAGAGAATAGAATATGTGATCAATGTCTGGCCGGCGAGGTTGAGACAGAGATGCATTTCCTCCTAAAATGTGAAAAATTCAACACATCAAGAAACATATTATTTGACAAGCTCAGCCAAACAACCCCAGATTTCAAGGAATTGGATGACCTGTCAAAATTAAGATTAGTCCTGGGAGAAGGAGACAGACCATACCTTGGTGCCAAATATGTAACAACATGTCACAACCTGAGGACTGTTTAAAATTAATACTGAATGTACCCAACGATGTACAACGACTGTTTAAATTAATATTGTTTAAAGTAATATTGTATGTACCCAACGAAGGTCAAAAATGTTTGACACCTACAGAATGTTGGAAAACGGTACTTTTTGTTATGTAAGCTTTGGCAATATGGTTCCCTGTAAACTTTCATGCCAATAAAGCATTTGAATTGAATTGAATAGTGATCCTGCCCCCAGTCGCTCGATGTGAGTGATCCTCCCCCGCCAGTCTCTCGATGTTAGTGATCCCCCCCAGTCTCTCGATGTTAGTGATCCTCCCCAGCCAGTCTCTCGATGTTAGTAATCCCCCCCAGTCTCTCGATGTTAGTGACCCCCCTAGTCTGTTGATATTAGTGATCCTCCCCCCAGTCTCTCGATGTCAGTGATCCTCCCCCAGTCTCTCGATGTCAGTGATCCTCCCCCCAGTCTCTCGATGTCAGTGATCCTCCCCCAGTCTCTCGATGTTAGTGATCCCCCAGTATCTTGATGTTAGTGATCCCCCCATTCTCAATGTTAGAGATACCCCACCAGTCTCTCGATGCTAGTGATCCCCCCGTATCTCGATGTTAGTGATTCTCCCCTGCCTCTCGATGTTCGCGATCCCCCTCAGTCTCTCGATGTTAGCGATGCCCCAGTCTCTCGATGTTAGTGATACACTCCAGTCTCACGATGTTCGTGATCATCCGCAGTCTCTCGATGTTAGTGATCCCCCCCAGTCTCTCAATGTTAGCGATCCCCCCAGTCTCTCAATGGTAGTGTTCCCCTCCAGTCTCTCGATGTTAATGATCCTCCGCAGTCTCGCAATGTTAGCGATCCCCCCAGTCTCTCGATGTTAATGATACCCCCTGTCTCTCTATGTCAGTGATCCCCCAGTCTCTCAATGTTAGTGATCCTCCCCCCAGTCTCTCAAAGTTACTGATCCCCCCAGTCCCTCGATGATAGTGATCCTCCCCCACAAGTCTCTCGATGTTAGTGATTTCCCCCAGTCTCTCGAAGTTAGTGATTCATCCCCCAGTCTCTCGATGTTGGTGATCCCCCCAGTCTCTCGATGTTAGTGATCCTCCCAGTCTCTCGATGCTAGTGATCCACCCAGTCTCTCGATGTAAGTAATGCACCTAGTCTCTCGAGGTTAGTGATCCCCCCAGTCTCTCGATGTTAATGATCCCCCCAGTCTCTCGATGTTAGTGATCCTCCCCCCCAGTCTCTCGATGTTAGTGATCCTCCCCAAGTCTCTCGATGTTAGTGACTCGATGTTAGCGAAACAAAACAAGGCTTTTATTGACTTAGAAGGTAACACACAGGAGAGAGGTATCTTCCATCCAGAGCTCTGCTGTACTGGATGTGCTGCAGGCTGGGCCAGGTTACATAGGGGCCAGGTATGGGCGGAGCCCTACACATAGTACAATACAATGGTGAGGAAATGGAACAGAGGTAAGGGAAATGAAACTGAAACCAACCACAGTCACAGGCAGTGATGAATGGAATATTTCATCACATTCACCCCTTCTATAGATTTAGTCTGTTCGGGGGTTTGATAGTTCTCTGCGACCGACGTGGCTGTTGTGGTGCCGCGGGTGTCGGCTGGGTGTCCCCGGTGGCCTCCTGGGTCTCTGCCGGGGGTGCCGCCAGGGTTGTTGAAGGGGTAGTTGGTGGGGGTGCCATTGGTCGATGTTCTTCCGGGGGTGATGAAAGAGTAGTGGGTGGGTAAGAGTTGCTGTGATCGTTGTTGCTGCTATTGTCGTGGTTGTTGTCGTTACCGGCTGGGGCGACGTCTTTTATGGACACGGTGTCCTCCCTTCCGTCGGCGTGCCGGACATACGTGTATTGGGGGTTGGCGTGGAGTAGGTGCACTGGCTCCACGAGAGGGTCCGTCTTGTGGCCCCTCACAAGCCTTCGCACGAATACCGGACCTGGGGTGGAGAGCCATGACGGCATGGATACGCCTGAGGTGGATTTCCGGGGAAAGACAAACATTCGTTCATGAGGCGTGGCATTAGTGGCAGTACACAATAGCAACCGTATCGAATGGAGCACATCTGGGAGGACTTCCTGCCAGCGGGAGATAGGGAGGCCCTCGGTCCTTAGAGCTAGAGTGACTGCTTTCCATACTGTCCCGTTCTCTCGCTCCACTTGACCATTACCCCGGGGGTTGTAGCTGGTGGTACGGCTCGTGGCGATCCCCCTGGACAGCATGTACTGGCGTAGCTCTTCACTCATGAAGGACGCCCCCTATCCGTATGGATGTAGCTCGGCATACCGAACAGGCAGAACAGGCTGTTGAGGCATTTAATGACCGTGGCGCTGGTCATGTCTGGGCAGGGGAAGGCGAATGGGAACCGGGAGTATTCGTCCACAATGTTCAGGAAGTAAACATTGCGGTCGATGGACGGGAGGGGGCCTTTGAAATCTAAGCTGAGCCGCTCAAAGGGCCGTGTAGCTTTGATTAAGTGGGCTCTGTCTAGGCGGTAGAACCGAGGCTTGCACTCAGCGCAAGTGCGGCAGTTCCTGGTCAGAGACCGAACTTCCTCAATCGAGTAGGGTAAGTTGCGGGACTTTATGAAGTGGAACAGCCGCGTGACCCCTGGGTGGCAGAGGTCGTTGTGGAGGGTCTGTAGCCGATCCCCGGTGGCGCTGGCACACATCCCTCGTGAGAGGGCGTCAGGGGATTCGTTAAGGGCCTCTGGCCGGTAAATGATGTCATACTCGAAGGTGGAGAGCTCGATCCGCCACCTAAGAATCTTATCATTTTTGATCTTCCCCCTCTGTTTATTATTGAACATAAACGCTACCGACCGCTGGTCGGTAAGTAGGGTGAAGCGTTTGCCGGCTAGGTAGTGGCGCCAGTGGCGCACTGCCTCCACGATGGCTTGGGCCTCCTTTTCCACGGAGGAGTGTCTGATCTCGGGCCCTTGGAGGGTCCTCGAGAAGAAAGCTACGGGCCGCCCCCCCTGGTTGAGGGTGACTGCCAAGGCAAAGTCAGACGCATCACTTTCCACTTGAAATGGAGTGTTCTCATCCACTGCCTGTAGCGTGGCCCGCTCAATATCCTGCTTAATGCTTTTGAAGGCGGCGTGGGCCTCAGCAGAGAGCGGAAAAGAGGATGCTTTCAAGAGGGGGTGGGCATTGTCGGAGTAGTTGGGGACCCATTGGGAACAATAAGAAAATAACCCCAGGCACCTTTTCAGGGCTTTGGGAGTGTTGGGCAGGGGCAGCTCCCATAGGGGGCGCAATCGGTCGGGGTCTGGTCCGATTACCCCATTCTCCACCACGCTGCCTAGTATGCAGAGGCGCGTGGTGTTGTAAACGCACTTGTCCTCGTTGTAGGTGAGGTTGAGTTTTTGTGCGGTTTTCAGGAACCTCTCGAGGTTCGAGTCGTGATCCTGCTGGTTGTGACCGCAGATGGTGACGTTGTCGAGGTAGGGGAAGGTTGCCTGCAAGTGGTGGTCATCGACCATGCGGTCCATCTCCCTCTGGAAGACCGAGACCCCATTCGTCACCACAAAGGGGACTCTGAGGAATTGGTCGAGGCGTCCGTTCGCCTCGAAGGCGGTGTACGGGCGGTCCTCTGGTCTGATAGGGAGCTGGTGGTACGCTGACTTGAGGTCGATGGTGGAGAACACCCGGTATTGGGTGATTTGGTTCACCATTTCTGATATGCGGGGTAGCGGGTAGGCATCTAGTTGGGTGTACCGGTTGATCGTTTGGCTACAGTCGATCACCATCCGTTTCTTCTCGCTACCCCTTACCACTACCATTTGGGCGCGCCAAGGGCTGTTGCTGCGTTCAATAATGCGCTCTTTCAGGAGCCTGTCTACCTCGGTCAGAGCTCTGGATGGATGATACCTCTCTCCTGTGTGTTACCTTCTAAGTCAATAAAATTGATGTGCCTCAATAAATCCGAGACTCGATGTTAGCGAAACAAAACAAGGCTTTTATTGACTTAGAAGGTAACACACAGGAGAGAGGTATCTTCCATCCAGAGCTCTGCCATACTGGATGTGCTGCAGACTGGGCCAGCTTACATAGGGGCCAGGTATGGGCGGAGCCCTACACATAGTACAATACAATGGGCCAGGTATGGGCGGAGCCCTACACATAGTACAATACAATGGTGAGGAAACGGAACAGAGGTAAGGGAAATGAAACTGAAACCAACCACAGTCACAGGCAGTGATGAATGGAATATTTCATCACATCCTCCACCCCAGTCTCTCGATATTAGTGATCCTCCCCCATCTCTCGATATCAATGATCACCCCCAGTCTCTCGATGTTAGTTCCGCCCCAATCTCTCGATGTTAGCGATCCCCCCAGTCTCTCAACGTTATTGATCCCCCCCAGTCTCTCGATGTTAGTGATCCTCCCCCCAGTCTCTCGATGTTAATGATCCTCCCCCCCGAGTCTCTCGATGTTAGTGATCCTCTCCCGTCTCTCGATCTTAGTGATCCCCCCCAGTCTTTCGATGTTAGTGATCCGCCCCCAGTCTGTCGATCTTAGTGATCCCCCCAGTCTCTCGATGTTAGTGATCCCGCCCCCAGTCTCTCGATGTTAGTGATCCTCCCCCCCAGTCTCTCGATGTTAGTGATCCTCCCCCCGTCTCACGATGTTAGTGATCCCCCCTGTCTCTCTATGTCAGTGATCCCCCCAGTCTCTCGATGTTAGTGATCCTCCCCCAGTCTCTCGATCTTCGTGATCCCCCCAGTATCTCGATGTTAGTGCTCCTCCCCCAGTCTCTCGATCTTAGTGAACCCCCCAGTCTCTCGATGTTAGTGATCCTCCCCCAGTCTCTCGATCTTAGTGATCCTCCCCCAGTCTCTCGATCTTAGTGATCCTCCCCCAGTCTCTCGATGTTAGTGATCCCCCAGTATCTTGATGTTAGTGATCCCCCCATTCTCAATGTTAGAGATACCCCACCAGTCTCTCGATGCCAGTGATCCCCCCGTATCTCGATGTTAGTGATTCTCCCCTGCCTCTCGATGTTCGCGATCCCCCAGTCTCTCGATGTTAGTGATACACTCCAGTCTCACGATGTTCGTGATCATCCGCAGTCTCTCGATGTTAGTGATCCCCCCCAGTCTCTCAATGTTAGCGATCCCCCCAGTCTCTCGATGTTAGTGTTCCCCTCCAGTCTCTCGATGTTCGTGATCCTCCGCAGTCTCTCAATGTTAGCGATCCCCCCAGTCTCTCGATGTTAATGATACCCCCTGTCTCTCTATGTCAGTGATCCCCCCAGTCTCTCGATGTTAGTGATCCTCCCCCCAGTCTCTCAAAGTTACTGATCCCCCCAGTCCCTCGATGATAGTGATCCTCCCCCAGAAGCCTCTCGATGTTAGTGATTTCCCCCAGTCTCTCGAAGTTAGTGATTCATCCCCCAGTCTCTCGATGTTGGTGATCCTCCCAGTCTCTCGATGTTAGTGATCCTCCCAGTCTCTCGATGTTAGTGATCCTCCCCCAGTCGCTCGTTCTTAGTGATCCCCCCAGTCTCTAAATGTTAATGATCCCGCCCCCAGTCTTTCGATGTTAGTGATCCCCCCAGTCTCTCGATGTTAGTTCCCCCCAGACTCTCGATGATAGTGATCACCCCCAGTCTCTTGATGTTAGTGATCCCCCCAGTCTCTTGATGTTAATTCCCCCCCAGTCTCTCGATGTTAGTGACCCCCCCAGTCTCTCGATGTTACTGATCCTCCCCAGCCTCTCGATGTTAGTGATCCCCCCAGTCTCTCAATGATAGTGATCCCCCCCAGTCTCTCGATGTTAGTGATCTCCCCCCAGTCTCTCGATGTTATTGATCCCCCCAGTCTCTCGATGTCAGTGAACCTCCCCCCAGTCTCTCGATGTTAGTGATCCCCCCAGTCTCTCGACGTTAGTGATCCTCCCCCCAGTCTCTCGATGTTAGTGATCGTCCCCCCGTCTCTCGATGTTAGTCATCCCCACAGTCTCTTGATGTTAGTGATCCTCCCCCAGTCTCTCGATCTTAGTGATCCCCCCAGTCTCTCGATGTTAGTGATCCCGCCCCCAGTCTCTCGAAGTTAGTGATCCCACCCAGTCTCTCAATTTTAGTGATCCTCCCCCCCGTCTCTCGATTTTAGTGATCCTCCCCCCCAGTCTCTCGATGTAAGTGATCACCCCCCATTCTCTCGATTGTTAGTGATCCTCCCCTCAGACTCTCGAAGTTACTGATCCCCCCCAGTCTCTCGATGTTAGTGATCCCCCCAACTCTCGATGATAGTGATCCCCCCCAGTCTCTCGATGTTTGTGATCCTCCCCCCCAGTCTCTCGATATTAGTGATACCCCCCATCTCTCGATGTTAGTGATCTTATCCCCCAGTCTCTCGATGTTGGTGATCCTCCCCATCAGTCTCGCGATATTAGTGATACAACCACAGTTTTTCGATGTTGGATATCTTCCTCCAGTCTCTCAATGTCAGTGATCCCCCCAGTCTCTCGATGTTTGTGATCCCCCCCAGTCTCTCGATGTTATTGATCCTCCCCCCAGTCTCTCGATATTAGTGATCCTCCCCATCTCACAATATCAGTGATCACCCCCAGTCAATCGATGTTAGTTCCGCCCCAGCCTCTCGATGTTAGCGATCCCCCCAGTCTCTCGAAGTTATTGATCCCCCACCAGTCTCTCGATGTTAGTGATCCTCCCCCCCAGTCTCTCGGACCTGCTGGAGTCGTACTGCCAGACTTGGGCCCTGACAATAAATCCCCAAAAAACCAAAGTCCTTGTGTTCCAGCAAAGATCCAAACATCAGGGACCCAAAATAAATTTCACAGTAGGAACAACCAAAATTGAACAAACCACTAACTACACATACTTGGGCTTAAAAATCAGTTCTACGGGAAACTTCAAACTGGCTGTGAATGAACTGAAAGAGAAAGCAAGAAGGGCTTTCTATGCCATCAAAAAAATCAATCCAAATAGAAATCCCAATTAGCATTTGGCTCAAAATTTTCAAATCAGTAATTGAACCAATTGCACTCTATGGCAGTGAGGTATGGGGACCGCTAACTCAACAAGAATTTGCAAAATGGGACAAACACCCAATTGAGATCCTACATGCAGAATTCTGTAAAAGTATCCTCCGGACTCAAAGGAAAACAGTAAACAATGCATGCAGGGCGGAACTAGGCCAATATCCATTAATAATCACTATCCAAAAAAGAGCCACCAAATTTTGGAATCACCGACAAATGAGCAATCCCCAATGCTATCACTACGACGCCCTGAAATGCCAAGAGCTGACCATAAAGAAGAATACCCTCAGTCAACTAGTCCTGGGACTCAGTGAAGTAACTACTAACAATACTAACAATAACCAGCCCCAGGACAGTGACAGGGTAACACAAAGAATTCGACCCAACACAATCGTCGCTAAGCAAAAGGAAAAATATCTGACATATTGGGCAGAAACAACAAAAACCCAAAGCAAACTCAATTGCTATTTGGCCCTAAACAGACAATACAACATAACTGATTACCTGACCATGGTAAAGGATAACAAACTGAGAAGAACCTTGACAAGGTACAGACTTAGCGAACATAGCCTAGCGATCGAAAAAGGCAGACACAGGCAGACCAGGCTGCCAAGAGAGGACAGGATATGCTCTCACTGCAGTCAGGGAGTGGTGGAGACAGAGATGCACTTCCTCACAGCTTGTGGAAAATATCAGGGCATCAGGGAGAATTTCTACCAAAAATTCTCACAAATATGCCCTGATTTCAGAAATCTGAATGACAACCAAAAACTCCCATTCCTACTGGGAGAGGAGAGAAGCTGTATAACACTGGCGGCACACTATGTTACAGCTTGCCATGGACAGAGGGACAACCAGTAAACTAAGAAAAGAATATATATAAACAATGCGAATGTATATTTATACACTCAGGGATATACCTGTTTATACACTGTATGAATAGAACTGCGTTTGTGTGCTAAACCATAAATGTATTTTGATGCTTTGGCAACATAAGATGTAACTTATCATGCCAATAAAGCGATTTGTATTGTGAATTGTGAATAGTGATCCCCCCAGTCTCTCGATGTTAGTGATCCCCGCAGTCTCTCGATGTTAGTGATCCCCCCAGTGTCTCGAGGTTAGTGATCCTCCCCCCAGTCTCTCGATGATAGTGATCCCCCCAGCCTCTCGATGTTAGTGATCCCCCCAGCCTCTCGATGTTAGTGATCCTCCCCCCAGTCTCTCGATGTTAATGATCCTCCCCCAGTCTCTCAATGTTATTGATCCTCCCCCAGTCTCTCGATGTTGGTGATCGTCCCTCCGTCTCTCGATGTTAGTGATCCCCCCACAGTCTCTCGATTTTACTGATCCTCCCCCAGTCTCTCAATGTTATTGATCCTCCCCCAGTCTCTCGATGTTGGTGATCCCCTCAGTCCCTCGATGTTGGTGATCCCCTCAGTCCCTCGATGTTAGTGATCCCCCCAGTCTCTCGATGTTAGTAATCCCGCCCCCAGGCACTCGATGTTAGTGATCAACCCCCAGTCTCTCGATGTTAGTGATCCTGCCCCAGTCTCTCGATGTTAGTGATCCTCCACCCAGTCTCTCGATGTTAGTGATCCCCCCAGTCTCTCGATGTTAGTGTTCCCCCCAGTCTCTCGATGATAGTGATCCCCCCAGTCTCTCGATGTTAATGATCCCGCCAGTCTCTCGATGTTAATGACCCCCTCCGTCTCTCGATGTTAGTGATCCTTCCCCCAGACGCTCGATGTTAGTGATCCTCCCGCGCCAGTCTCTCGATGTTAGTGATCCTCCCCAGTCTCTCGATGTTAGTGACCCCCCCCCCCCACAGTCTGTTGATATTAGTGAACCTCCCCCGAGTCTCTCGCGGTTAGTGATCCTCCCCCGTCTATCGATGTCAGTGATCCCCCCCAGTCTCCAAATGTTAATGATCCCGCCCCCAGTCTTTCGATGTTAGTGATCCCCCCAGTCTCTTGATGTTAATTCCCCCCCAGTCTCTCGATATTAGTGAACCCCCCAGTCTCTCAATGATAGTGATCCCCCCAGTCTCTCGATGTTAGTGATCCCCCCCCAGGCTCTCGATGTTATTGATCCCCCCCAGTCTCTCGATGTCAGTGAACCTCCCCGCAGTCTCTCGATGTTAGTGATCCCCCCAGTCTCTCGATGTTAGTGATCCTCCCCCCAGTCTCTCGATGTTAGTGATCGTCCCCCCGTCTCTCGATGTCAGTCATCCCCCCAGTCTCTTGATGTTAGTGATCCTCCCCCAGTCTCTCGATCTTAGTGATCCCCCAGTCTCTCGATGTTAGTGATCCCGCCCCCAGTCTCTCGAAGTTAGTGATCCCACCCAGTCTCTCAATTTTAGTGATCCTCCCCCCCGTCTCTCGATTTTAGTGATCTTCCAACCCAGTCTCTCGATATTAGTGATCCTCCCCCCCATTCTCTCGATGTTAGTGATCCTCCCCTCAGACTCTCGAAGTTACTGATCCCCCCCAGTCTCTCGATGTTAGTGATCCCCCCAACTCTCGATGATAGTGATCCCCCCCAGTCTCTCGATGTTTGTGATCCTCCCCCCCAGTCTCTCGATATTAGTGATACCCCCCCATCTCTCGATGTTAGTGATCCTACCCCCCAGTCTCTCGATGTTGGTGATCCTCCCCATCAGTCTCGCGATATTAGTGATACACCCACAGTTTTTCGATGTTGGATATCTTCCTCCAGTCTCTCAATGTCAGTGAGCCCCCCAGTCTCTCGATGTTTGTGATCCCCCCCAGTCTCTCGATGTTATTGAACCCCCCCAGTCTCTCGATGTTAGTGATCCTCCCCCCAGTCTCTCGATATTAGTGATCCTCCCCATCTCACAATATCAGTGATCACCCCCAGTCAATCGATGTTTGTTCCGCCCCAGCCTCTCGATGTTAGCGATCCCCCCAGTCTCTCGAAGTTATTGATCCCCCACCAGTCTCTCGATGTTAGAGATCCTCCCCCCAGTCTCTCGATGTTAGTGATCCTCCCCCCAGTCTCTCGATGTTAGTGATCCTCCCCCCGAGTCTCTCGATGTTAGTGATCGTCCCCCCAAGTCTCTCGATGTCAGTGATCGTCCCCCCAGTCTCTCTATGTTAGTGATCCTCCCCCCAGTCTCTCGATGTTAATGACCCTCTCCCCAGTCTCTCGATGTTAGTGATCCCCCCCACTCTCTCGATGTTAGTGATCCCCCCAGTCTCTCGATGTTAGTTCCCCCCAGACTCTCGATGAAAGTGATCACCCCCAGTCTCTTGATGTTAGTGATCCCCCCAGCCTCTTGATGTTAATTCCCCCCCAGTCTCTCGATGTTAGTGATCCCCCCAGTCTCTCAATGATAGTGATCCCCCCCAGTCTCTCGATGTTAGTGATCCCCCCCCAGTCTCTCGATGTTATTGATCCCCCCAGTCTCTCGATGTCAGTGAACCTCCCCGCAGTCTCTCGATGTTAGTGATCCCCCTCCCAGTCTCTCGATGTTAGTGATCATCCCCCCGTCTCTCGATGTTAGTCATCCCCCCCAGTCTCTTGATGTTAGTGATCCCGCCCCCAGTCTCTCGATGTTAGTGATCCCGCCCCCAGTCTCTCGAAGTTAGTGATCCCACCCACTCTCTCAATTTTAGTGATCCTCCCCCCCGTCTCTCGATTTTAGTGATCTTCCAACCCAGTCTCTCGATGTTGGTGATCCTCCCCATCAGTCTCGCGATATTAGTGATACACCAAAAGTTTTTCGATGTTGGATATCTTCCTCCAGTCTCTCAATGTCAGTGAGCCCCCCAGTCTCTCGATGTTTGTGATCCCCCCCAGTCTCTCGATGTTATTGAACCCCCCCAGTCTCTCGATGTTAGTGATCCTCCCCCCAGTCTCTCGATATTAGTGATCCTCCCCATCTCACAATATCAGTGATCACCCCCAGTCAATCGATGTTTGTTCCGCCCCAGCCTCTCGATGTTAGCGATCCCCCCAGTCTCTCGAAGTTATTGATCCCCCACCAGTCTCTCGATGTTAGAGATCCTCCCCCCAGTCTCTCGATGTTAGTGATCCTCCCCCCCGAGTCTCACAATGTTAATGATCCTACCCCGAGTCTCTCGATGTTAGTGATCCTCCCCCCCGAGTCTCACAATGTTAATGATCCTCCCCCCGAGTCTCTCGATGTTAGTGATCGTCCCCCCGAGTCTCTCGATGTCAGTGATCGTCCCCCCAGCCTCTCTATGTTAGTGATCCTCCCCCCAGTCTCTCGATGTTAGTGATCCTCCCCCCCAGTCTCTCGATGTTAGTGATCCTCCCCCGCCAGTCTCTCGATGTTAGTGATCCCCCCCAGTCTCTCGATGTTAGTGATCCTCCCCAGCCAGTCTCTCGATGTTAGTGACCCCCGTAGTCTGTTGATATTAGTGATCCTCCTCCCAGTCTCTCGCTGTTAGTGATCCTCCCCCCAGTCTATCGATGTCAGTGATCCCCCCGAGTCTCTCGATGTTAGTGATCCTCCCCCAGTCTCTCGATGTTAGTGATCCCCCAGTATCTTGATGTTAGTGATCCCCCCATTCTCGATGTAAGAGATACCCCGCCAGTCACTCGATGTTAGTGATCACCCCATATCTCGATGTTAGTGATCCCCCCATTCTGTCGATGTTAGTGATTCTCCCCTGCCTCTCGATGTTCGCGATCCCCCCCAGTCTCTCGACGTTAGCTATCCCCCAGTCTCTCGATGCTAGTGATCCCCTCCAGTCTCGATGTTCGTGATCATCCGCAGTCTCTCAATGTTAGCGATTCCCCTGTCTCTCGATGTTAGTGATCCGCCCTGTCTCTCTATGTCAGTGATCCACCCAGTCTCTCGATGTTAGTGATCCTCCCCCCAGTCTCTCGACATTAGCGATCCCCCCAGTCTCTCGATGTTAGTGTTCCCCTCCAGTCCCTCGATGTTCGTAATCCTCCGCAGTCTCTCAATGTTAGCGATCCCCCCAGTCTCTCGATGTCAATGATCCCCGCTGTCTCTCTATGCAGTGATCCCCCCAGTCTCTCGATGTTAGTGATCCTCCCCCCAGTCCCTCGAAGTTAGTGATCCCCCCAGTCGCTCGATGATAGTGATTCTCCCCCACCAGTCTCTCGATGTTAGTGATTTCCCCCAGTCTCTCGAAGTTAGTGATCCACCCCCCAGTCTCTCGATGTTGGTGATCCCCCCAGTCTCTCGATGTTAGTGATCCTCCCAGTCTCTCGAGGTTCGTGATCCCCCCAGTCTCTCGATGTTAGTGATCCCCCAGTCTCTCGATGTTAGTGATCCCCCAGTCTTTCGATGTTAGTGATCCTCCCCCCGAGTCTCTCGATATTAGTGATCCTCCCCCATCTCTCTATCAATGATCACCCCCAGTCTCTCGATGTTAGTTCCGCCCCAGTCTCTCGATGTTATTGATCCCCCCCAGTCTCTCGATGTTAGTGATCCTCCCCCCAGTCTCTCGATGTTAGTGATCCCCCCAGTCTCTCGATGTTAGTGATCCTCCCCCAGTCTCTCGATCTTATTGATCCCCCCAGTCTCTCGATCTTAGTGATCCCCCCGCCAGTCTCTCGATGTTAGTGATCTCCCCCAGTCTCTCGATGTTAGTGATCCCCCCATCTCTCGATATCAGTGATCACCCCCAGTCTCTCGATGTTAGTTCCGCCCCAGTCTCTCGATGTTAGTGATCCCCCCATCTCTCGATATCAGTGATCACCCCCAGTCTCTCGATGTTAGTTCCGCCCCAGTCTCTCGATGTTAGTGATCCTCCCCCCAGTCTCTCGATGTTAGTGATCCTCCCCCAGTCTCTCGATGTTAGTGTTCCCCCCAGTCTCTCGATGTTGGTGATCCTCCCAGTCTCTCGAGGTTCGTGATCCCCCCAGTCTCTCGATGTTAGTGATCCCCCAGTCTCTCGATGTTAGTGATCCCCCAGTCTTTCGATGTTAGTGATCCTCCCCCCGAGTCTCTCGATATTAGTGATCCTCCCCCATCTCTCTATCAATGATCACCCCCAGTCTCTCGATGTTAGTTCCGCCCCAGTCTCTCGATGTTATTGATCCCCCCCAGTCTCTCGATGTTAGTGATCCTCCCCCCAGTCTCTCGATGTTAGTGATCCCCCCAGTCTCTCGATGTTAGTGATCCTCCCCCAGTCTCTCGATCTTATTGATCCCCCCAGTTTCTCGATCTTAGTGATCCCCCCGCCAGTCTCTCGATGTTAGTGATCTCCCCCAGTCTCTCGATGTTAGTGATCCCCCCATCTCTCGATATTAGTGATCACCCCCAGTCTCTCGATGTTAGTTCCGCCCCAGTCTCTCGATGTTAGTGATCCCCCCATCTCTCGATATCAGTGATCACCCCCAGTCTCTCGATGTTAGTTCCGCCCCAGTCTCTCGATGTTAGTGATCCTCCCCCCAGTCTCTCGATGTTAGTGATCCTCCCCCAGTCTCTCGATGTTAGTGTTCCCCCCAGTCTCTCGATGTTAGTGATCCCGCCAGTCTCTCGATGTTAGTGACCCCCTCTGTCTCTCGATGTGAGTGGTCCTGCCCCCAGTCGCTCGATGTTAGTGATCCTCCCCCGCCAGTCTCTCGATGTTAGCGATCCCTCCCAGTCTCTCGATGTTAGTGATCCACCCCAGCCAGTCTTTCGATGTTAGTGATCCCCCCAAGTCTCTCGATGTTAGTGACCCCCCTAGTCTGTTGATATTAGTGATCCTCCCCCCAGTCTCTCGATGTTAGTGATTCCCTCCAGTCTGTCGATGTTAGTGATTCCCTCCAGTCTCTCGATGTTCGTGATCATCCGCAGTCTCTCAATGTTAGCGATCCCCCCATTATCTCGATGTTAGTGATCCCCCTGTCTCTCTAAGTCAGTGATCCCCCCAGTCTCTCGATGTTAGTGATCCTCCCCCTACTCTCTCGATGTTAGTGATCCCACCAGCCTCCAAATGTTCGTGATCCTCCCCAGTCTCTCTATGTCAGTGATCCCCCCAGTCTCTCGAAGTTAGTGATCCCCCCAGTCCCTCGATGATAGTGATCCTCCCCCACCAGTCTCTCGATGTTAGTGATTTCCCCCAGTCTCTCGAAGTTAGTGATCCACCCCCCAATCTCTCGATGTCAGTGATCCCCCCAGTCTCTCGAAGTTAGTGATCCTCCCAGTCTCTCGATGCCAGTGATCCACCCAGTCTCTCAATGTTAGTAATGCACCTAGTCTCTCGAGGTTAGTGATCCCCCCAGTCTCTCGATGTTAGTGATCCCCCCAGTCTCTCGATGTTAGTGATCCTCCCCCTGTCTCTCGATGTTAGTGATCCTCCCCCCCAGTCTCTCGATATTAGTGATCCTCCCCATCTCTCGATATCAGTGATCACCCCAGTCTCTCGATGTTAGTTCCGCCCCAGTCTCTCGATGTTAGCGATCCCCCCAGTCTCTCGATGTTATTGATCCCCCCCCCAGTCTCTCGATTGTTAGTGATCCTCCCCCCAGTCTCTCGATGTTAGTGATCCTCCCCCAGTCTCTCGATGTTAGTGATCCCCCCAGTCTCTCGATGTTAGTGATCCTCCCCCAGTCTCTCGATCTTAGTGATCCCCCCAGTCTCTCGATGTTAGTGCCCCCCCTAGTCTGTTGATATTAGTGATCCTCCTCCCAGTCTCTCGCTGTTAGTGATCCTCCCCCAGTCTATCGATGTCAGTGATCCCCCCAGTCTATCAATGTCATTGATCCTCCCCCAGTCTCTCGATGTTAGTGATCCCCCAGTATCTTGATGTTAGTGATCCCCCCATTCTCGATGTTAGAGATACCCCGCCAGTCACTCAATGTTAGTGATCACCCCATATCTCGATGTTAGTGATCCCCCCATTCTGTCGATGTTAGTGATTCTCCCCTGCCTCTCGATGTTCGCGATTCCCCCCAGTCTCTCGATGTTAGCTATCCCCCAGTTTCTCGATGTTAGTGATCCCCTCCAGTCTCGATGTTCGTGATCATCCGCAGTCTCTCAATGTTAGCGATTCCCCAGGCTCTCGATGTTAGTGATCCCCCCTGTCTCTCTATGTCAGTGATCCACCCAGTCTCTCGATGTTAGTGATCCTCCCCCCAGTCTCTCGATGTTAGTGATCCCCCCAGTCTCTCGATGTTCGTGATCCTCCCCAGTCTCTCGATGTTAGTGATCCCCCCCAGTCTCTCGATATTAGCGATCCCCCCAGTCTCTCGATGTTAGTGTTCCCCTCCAGTCCCTCGATGTTCGTAATCCTCCGCAGTCTCTCAATGTTAGCGATCCCCCCAGTCTCTCGATGTTAATGATTCCCGCTGTCTCTCTATGCAGTGATCCCCCCAGTCTCTCGATGTTAGTGATCCTCCCCCCAGTCTCTCGAAGTTAGTGATCCCCCCAGTCCCTCGATGATAGTGATCCTCCCCCACCAGTCTCTCGATGTTAGTGATTTCCCCCAGTCTCCCGATGTTGGTGATCCCCCCAGTCTCTCGATGTTAGTGATCCCCCCAGTCTCTCGAGGTTAGTGATCCCCCCAGTCTCTCGATGTTAATGATCCCCCCAGTCTCTCGATGTTAGTGATCCCCCAGTCTCTCGATGTTAGTGATCCTCCCCCTCAGTCTCTCGATGTTAGTGATCCTCCCCCAAGTCTCTCGATGTTAGTGATCCTCCCCCCCAGCCTCTCGATGTTAGTTCCGCCCCAGTCTCTCGATGTTAGTGATCCTCCCCCCAGTCTCTCGATGATAGTGATCCCCCCTAGTCTCTCGATGTTAGTGATCCCCCCAGTCTCTCGATGTTAGTGATCCTCCCCCAGTCTCTCGATCTTAGTGATCCCCCCAGTCTCTCGATGTTAGTGATCCCCCCGCCAGTCTCTCGATGTTAGTGATCTCCCCCAGTCTCTCGATGTTAGTGATCCCCCCATCTCTCGATATCAGTGATCACCCCCAGTCTCTCGATGTTAGTGATCCTCCCCACAGTCTCTCGATGTTAGTGATCCTCCCCCAGTCTCTCGATGTTAGTGATCCTCCCCCCAGTCTCTCGATGATAGTGATCCCGCCAGTCTCTCGATGTTAGTGACCCCCTCCGTCTCTCGATGTTAGTGATCCCCCCCAGTCTCTCGATGTTAGTGATCCACCCCAGCCAGTCTCTCGATATTAGTGATCCCCCCCAGTCTCTCGATGTTAGTGATTTCCCCCAGTCTCTCGAAGTTAGTGATCCTCCCAGTCTCTCGATGCCAGTGATCCACCCAGTCTCTCAATGTTAGTAATGCACCTAGTCTCTCGAGGTTAGTGATCCCCCCAGTCTCTCGATGTTAGTGATCCCCCCAGTCTCTCGATGTTAGTGATCCTCCCCCTGTCTCTCGATGTTAGTGATCCTCCCCCCCAGTCTCTCGATATTAGTGATCCTCCCCATCTCTCGATATCAGTGATCACCCCAGTCTCTCGATGTTAGTTCCGCCCCAGTCTCTCGATGTTAGCGATCCCCCCAGTCTCTCGATGTTATTGATCCCCCCCCCAGTCTCTCGATTGTTAGTGATCCTCCCCCCAGTCTCTCGATGTTAGTGATCCTCCCCCAGTCTCTCGATGTTAGTGATCCCCCCAGTCTCTCGATGTTAGTGATCCTCCCCCAGTCTCTCGATCTTAGTGATCCCCCCAGTCTCTCGATGTTAGTGCCCCCCCTAGTCTGTTGATATTAGTGATCCTCCTCCCAGTCTCTCGCTGTTAGTGATCCTCCCCCAGTCTATCGATGTCAGTGATCCCCCCAGTCTATCAATGTCATTGATCCTCCCCCAGTCTCTCGATGTTAGTGATCCCCCAGTATCTTGATGTTAGTGATCCCCCCATTCTCGATGTTAGAGATACCCCGCCAGTCACTCAATGTTAGTGATCACCCCATATCTCGATGTTAGTGATCCCCCCATTCTGTCGATGTTAGTGATTCTCCCCTGCCTCTCGATGTTCGCGATTCCCCCCAGTCTCTCGATGTTAGCTATCCCCCAGTTTCTCGATGTTAGTGATCCCCTCCAGTCTCGATGTTCGTGATCATCCGCAGTCTCTCAATGTTAGCGATTCCCCAGGCTCTCGATGTTAGTGATCCCCCCTGTCTCTCTATGTCAGTGATCCACCCAGTCTCTCGATGTTAGTGATCCTCCCCCCAGTCTCTCGATGTTAGTGATCCCCCCAGTCTCTCGATGTTCGTGATCCTCCCCAGTCTCTCGATGTTAGTGATCCCCCCCAGTCTCTCGATATTAGCGATCCCCCCAGTCTCTCGATGTTAGTGTTCCCCTCCAGTCCCTCGATGTTCGTAATCCTCCGCAGTCTCTCAATGTTAGCGATCCCCCCAGTCTCTCGATGTTAATGATTCCCGCTGTCTCTCTATGCAGTGATCCCCCCAGTCTCTCGATGTTAGTGATCCTCCCCCCAGTCTCTCGAAGTTAGTGATCCCCCCAGTCCCTCGATGATAGTGATCCTCCCCCACCAGTCTCTCGATGTTAGTGATTTCCCCCAGTCTCCCGATGTTGGTGATCCCCCCAGTCTCTCGATGTTAGTGATCCCCCCAGTCTCTCGAGGTTAGTGATCCCCCCAGTCTCTCGATGTTAATGATCCCCCCAGTCTCTCGATGTTAGTGATCCCCCAGTCTCTCGATGTTAGTGATCCTCCCCCTCAGTCTCTCGATGTTAGTGATCCTCCCCCAAGTCTCTCGATGTTAGTGATCCTCCCCCCCAGCCTCTCGATGTTAGTTCCGCCCCAGTCTCTCGATGTTAGTGATCCTCCCCCCAGTCTCTCGATGATAGTGATCCCCCCTAGTCTCTCGATGTTAGTGATCCCCCCAGTCTCTCGATGTTAGTGATCCTCCCCCAGTCTCTCGATCTTAGTGATCCCCCCAGTCTCTCGATGTTAGTGATCCCCCCGCCAGTCTCTCGATGTTAGTGATCTCCCCCAGTCTCTCGATGTTAGTGATCCCCCCATCTCTCGATATCAGTGATCACCCCCAGTCTCTCGATGTTAGTGATCCTCCCCACAGTCTCTCGATGTTAGTGATCCTCCCCCAGTCTCTCGATGTTAGTGTTCCCCCCAGTCTCTCGATGATAGTGATCCCGCCAGTCTCTCGATGTTAGTGACCCCCTCCGTCTCTCGATGTTAGTGATCCCCCCCAGTCTCTCGATGTTAGTGATCCACCCCAGCCAGTCTCTCGATATTAGTGATCCCCCCCAGTCTCTCGATGTTAGTGACCCCCCTAGTCTGTTGATATTAGTGATCCTCCCCCCAGTCTCTCGATGTTAGTGATTCCCTCGTCTCTCGATGTTCGTGATCATCCGCAGTCTCTCAATGTTAGCGATCCCCCCAGTCTCTCGATGTTAGTGATTCCCCCTGTCTCTCTAAGTCAGTGATCCCCCCAGTCTCTCGATGTTAGTGATCCCCCCAGCCTCTAGATGTTCGTGATCCTCCCCAGCCTCTCGATGTTAGTGATCCCCGCTGTCTCTCTATGTCAGTGATCCCCCAAGTCTCTCGATGTTAGTGATCCTCCCCCCAGTCTCTCGAAGTTAGTGATCCCCCCAGTCCCTCGATGATAGTGATCCTACCCCACCAGTCTCTCGATGTTAGTGATTTCCCCCAGTCTCTCGAAGTTAGTGATCCACCCCCCAATCTCTCGATGTCGGTGATCCCCCCAGTCTCTCGATGTTAGTGATCCTCCCAATCTCTCGATGCTAGTGATCCACCCAGTCTCTCGATGTCAGTAATGCACCTAGTCTCTCGAGGTTAGTGATCCCCCCAGTCTCTCGATGTTAGTGATCCCCCCAGTCTCTCGATGTTAGTGATCCTCCCCCTCAGTCTCTCGATGTTAGTGATCCTCCCCCCCAGTCTCTCGATATTAGTGATCCTCCCCATCTCTCGATATCAGTGATCACCCCAGTCTCTCGATGTTAGTTCCGCCCCAGTCTCTCGATGTTAGCGATCCCCCCAGTCTCTCGATGTTAGTGATCCTCCCCCCAGTCTCTCGATGTTAGTGATCCTCCCCCAGTCTCTCGATGTTAGTGATCCTCCCCCAGTCTCTCGATCTTAGTGATCCCCCCAGTCTCTCGATGTTAGTGATCCCCCCGCCAGTCTCTCGATGTTACTGATCTCCCCCAGTCTCTCGATGTAAGTGATCCTCCCCCCAGTCTCTCAATGTTAGTGATCCCCCCAGTCTCTCGATGTTAGTGATCACCCCGTCTCTGGATGTTAGTGATCACCCCCGTCTCTCCATGTTAGTGATCCGCCCAGTCTCTCGATGTTAGTGATCCTCCCCCAGTCTCTCGATCTTAGTGATCCCCCCAGTCTCTCGATGTTAGTGATCCCCCCGCCAGTCTCTCGATGTTACTGATCTCCCCCAGTCTCTCGATGTTAGTGATCCTCCCCCAGTCTCTCAATGTTAGTGATCCCCCCAGTCTCTCGATGTTAGTGATCACCCCGTCTCTCGATGTTAGTGATCACCCCCGTCTCTCCATGTTAGTGATCCGCCCAGTCTCTCGATGTTAGTGATCCTCCCCCAGTCTCTCGATGTTATTGATCCTCCCCCCAGTCTGTCGATGTTACTGACACCCCCAGTCTCTCAATGTTAGTGATCCTCCCCCCAGTCTATCGATGTTAGTGATCCCCCAAGTCTCTCGATGTTAGTGATCCTCCCCCCAGTCTCTCGATGATAGTGACCCCCCCAGTCTCTCGATGTTAGTGATCCCCCCAGTCTCTCGATGTTAGTGATCCCGCCAGTCTCTCGATGTTAGTAATCCCGCCAGTCTCTCGATGTTAATCACCCTCTCCGTCTCTCGATGTTAGAGAGACAGAGAGAGAGAGGGAGAGAGAGAGAGAGAGAGAGACAGAGAGAGAGAGAGACAGAGAGAGAGAGAGAGAGAGAGAGAGGGACAGAGAGAGAGAGGGACAGATAGAGAGAGGGACAGAGAGAGAGAGAGGGACAGAGAGAGAGAGAGGGACAGAGAGAGAGAGGGACAGAGCGAGAGAGAGACAGAGAGAGAGAGAGACAGTGAGAGAGAGGGGGACAGAGAGAGGGGGGGCAGAGAGAGAGAGAGGGACAGAGAGAGAGAGGGACAGAGAGAGAGAGAGACAGAGAGAGAGAGGGACAGAGAGAGAGAGAGAGAGAGACAGAGAGAGAGAGAGACAGAGAGAGACAGAGAGAGAGAGAGACAGAGAGAGAGAGGGACAGAGAGAGAGAGAGAGAGAGGGGGAGAGGGACAGAGAGAGAGGGACAGAGAGAGAGAGGGACAGAGAGAGAGAGAGACAGAGAGAGAGAGGGACAGAGAGAGAGAGGGACAGAGCGAGAGAGGGACAGAGCGAGAGAGGGACAGAGCCAGAGAGGGACAGAGCGCGAGAGGGACAGAGAGAGAGAGGGACAGAGCACGAGAGGGACAGAGCGAGAGAGGGACAGAGCGAGAGAGAGACAGAGAGAGAGAGAGGGAGAGAGACAGAGAGACAGAGAGAGGGACAGAGAGAGAGAGACAGAGAGAGAGAGAGAAAGAGAGAGAGAGGGACAGAGAGAGAGAGGGACAGAGAGAGAGAGAGGGACAGAGAGAGAGAGAGGGACAGAGAGAGAGGGACAGAGAGAGAGATTGACAGAGAGAGAGAGAGAAAGAGAGAGAGAGGGACAGAGAGAGAGGGACAGAGAGAGAGAGAGGGACAGAGAGAGAGAGAGGGACAGAGAGAGAGAGGGACAGAGAGAGAGATTGACAGAGAGAGAGAGAGAAAGAGAGAGAGAGGGACAGAGAGAGAGAGGGACAGAGAGAGAGAGGGAGAGAGAGAGAGAGGGACAGAGAGAGAGAGAGACAGAGAGAGAGAGAGAGAGATAGAGAGAGAGAATTTTGCCGAAGCATTCTTCGCACCCAAAGGAAAACACCAACAAATGCATGCAGAGCCGAACTAGGCAGATACCCACTGATAATAAACATCCAAAAACAAGCACTAAACTTCCTAAATCACCTCAAATCTAACTCCCCAGACACCCTTCATTTTAAAGCCTTCCAGACCCAAGAGCTAAACCCAGAAAAGAGTCCCCTGAGTCAGCTGCTACTGAAACTAAGTACTCCTACTCAGCCGGACCCTGACCAGTCCCAGACCAACACTGCCGTCCAAACACCAATCCGAGTGAACCAAATCATTAAACAATGCAAAGAAACCTACCTGGAACATTGGAACAAAATAACCAAAAACCAAAGCAGACTAGAATGTTACCTGGCCCTAAAAAGAGAATATAAACTGGCAGACTATCTCTCGACCATCAGAGACACAAAACAGAGACAGACCCTCACCGGGTACAGACTAAGCGACCACCAACTGGCAATTGAAAAAGGAAGATACAAGAAATCCTGGCAGCCTAGAGAGAATAGAATATGTGATCAATGTCTGGCCGGCGAGGTTGAGACAGAGATGCATTTCCTCCTAAAATGTGAAAAATTCAACACATCAAGAAACATATTATTTGACAAGCTCAGCCAAACAACCCCAGATTTCAAGGAATTGGATGACCTGTCAAAATTAAGATTAGTCCTGGGAGAAGGAGACAGACCATACCTTGGTGCCAAATATGTAACAACATGTCACAACCTGAGGACTGTTTAAAATTAATACTGAATGTACCCAACGATGTACAACGACTGTTTAAATTAATATTGTTTAAAGTAATATTGTATGTACCCAACGAAGGTCAAAAATGTTTGACACCTACAGAATGTTGGAAAACGGTACTTTTTGTTATGTAAGCTTTGGCAATATGGTTCCCTGTAAACTTTCATGCCAATAAAGCATTTGAATTGAATTGAATAGTGATCCTGCCCCCAGTCGCTCGATGTGAGTGATCCTCCCCCGCCAGTCTCTCGATGTTAGTGATCCCCCCCAGTCTCTCGATGTTAGTGATCCTCCCCAGCCAGTCTCTCGATGTTAGTAATCCCCCCCAGTCTCTCGATGTTAGTGACCCCCCTAGTCTGTTGATATTAGTGATCCTCCCCCCAGTCTCTCGATGTCAGTGATCCTCCCCCAGTCTCTCGATCTTAGTGATCCTCCCCCAGTCTCTCGATGTTAGTGATCCCCCAGTATCTTGATGTTAGTGATCCCCCCATTCTCAATGTTAGAGATACCCCACCAGTCTCTCGATGCTAGTGATCCCCCCGTATCTCGATGTTAGTGATTCTCCCCTGCCTCTCGATGTTCGCGATCCCCCTCAGTCTCTCGATGTTAGCGATGCCCCAGTCTCTCGATGTTAGTGATACACTCCAGTCTCACGATGTTCGTGATCATCCGCAGTCTCTCGATGTTAGTGATCCCCCCCAGTCTCTCAATGTTAGCGATCCCCCCAGTCTCTCAATGGTAGTGTTCCCCTCCAGTCTCTCGATGTTAATGATCCTCCGCAGTCTCGCAATGTTAGCGATCCCCCCAGTCTCTCGATGTTAATGATACCCCCTGTCTCTCTATGTCAGTGATCCCCCAGTCTCTCAATGTTAGTGATCCTCCCCCCAGTCTCTCAAAGTTACTGATCCCCCCAGTCCCTCGATGATAGTGATCCTCCCCCACAAGTCTCTCGATGTTAGTGATTTCCCCCAGTCTCTCGAAGTTAGTGATTCATCCCCCAGTCTCTCGATGTTGGTGATCCCCCCAGTCTCTCGATGTTAGTGATCCTCCCAGTCTCTCGATGCTAGTGATCCACCCAGTCTCTCGATGTAAGTAATGCACCTAGTCTCTCGAGGTTAGTGATCCCCCCAGTCTCTCGATGTTAATGATCCCCCCAGTCTCTCGATGTTAGTGATCCTCCCCCCCAGTCTCTCGATGTTAGTGATCCTCCCCAAGTCTCTCGATGTTAGTGACTCGATGTTAGCGAAACAAAACAAGGCTTTTATTGACTTAGAAGGTAACACACAGGAGAGAGGTATCTTCCATCCAGAGCTCTGCTGTACTGGATGTGCTGCAGGCTGGGCCAGCTTACATAGGGGCCAGGTATGGGCGGAGCCCTACACATAGTACAATACAATGGTGAGGAAATGGAACAGAGGTAAGGGAAATGAAACTGAAACCAACCACAGTCACAGGCAGTGATGAATGGAATATTTCATCACATTCACCCCTTCTATAGATTTAGTCTGTTCGGGGGTTTGATAGTTCTCTGCGACCGACGTGGCTGTTGTGGTGCCGCGGGTGTCGGCTGGGTGTCCCCGGTGGCCTCCTGGGTCTCTGCCGGGGGTGCCGCCAGGGTTGTTGAAGGGGTAGTTGGTGGGGGTGCCATTGGTCGATGTTCTTCCGGGGGTGATGAAAGAGTAGTGGGTGGGTAAGAGTTGCTGTGATCGTTGTTGCTGCTATTGTCGTGGTTGTTGTCGTTACCGGCTGGGGCGACGTCTTTTATGGACACGGTGTCCTCCCTTCCGTCGGCGTGCCGGACATACGTGTATTGGGGGTTGGCGTGGAGTAGTTGCACTGGCTCCACGAGAGGGTCCGTCTTGTGGCCCCTCACAAGCCTTCGCACGAATACCGGACCTGGGGTGGAGAGCCATGACGGCATGGATACGCCTGAGGTGGATTTCCGGGGAAAGACAAACATTCGTTCATGAGGCGTGGCATTAGTGGCAGTACACAATAGCAACCGTATCGAATGGAGCACATCTGGGAGGACTTCCTGCCAGCGGGAGATAGGGAGGCCCTCGGTCCTTAGAGCTAGAGTGACTGCTTTCCATACTGTCCCGTTCTCTCGCTCCACTTGACCATTACCCCGGGGGTTGTAGCTGGTGGTACGGCTCGTGGCGATCCCCCTGGACAGCATGTACTGGCGTAGCTCTTCACTCATGAAGGACGCCCCCTATCCGTATGGATGTAGCTCGGCATACCGAACAGGCAGAACAGGCTGTTGAGGCATTTAATGACCGTGGCGCTGGTCATGTCTGGGCAGGGGAAGGCGAATGGGAACCGGGAGTATTCGTCCACAATGTTCAGGAAGTAAACATTGCGGTCGATGGACGGGAGGGGGCCTTTGAAATCTAAGCTGAGCCGCTCAAAGGGCCGTGTAGCTTTGATTAAGTGGGCTCTGTCTAGGCGGTAGAACCGAGGCTTGCACTCAGCGCAAGTGCGGCAGTTCCTGGTCAGAGACCGAACTTCCTCAATCGAGTAGGGTAAGTTGCGGGACTTTATGAAGTGGAACAGCCGCGTGACCCCTGGGTGGCAGAGGTCGTTGTGGAGGGTCTGTAGCCGATCCCCGGTGGCGCTGGCACACATCCCTCGTGAGAGGGCGTCAGGGGATTCGTTAAGGGCCTCTGGCCGGTAAATGATGTCATACTCGAAGGTGGAGAGCTCGATCCGCCACCTAAGAATCTTATCATTTTTGATCTTCCCCCTCTGTTTATTATTGAACATAAACGCTACCGACCGCTGGTCGGTAAGTAGGGTGAAGCGTTTGCCGGCTAGGTAGTGGCGCCAGTGGCGCACTGCCTCCACGATGGCTTGGGCCTCCTTTTCCACGGAGGAGTGTCTGATCTCGGGCCCTTGGAGGGTCCTCGAGAAGAAAGCTACGGGCCGCCCCCCCTGGTTGAGGGTGACTGCCAAGGCAAAGTCAGACGCATCACTTTCCACTTGAAATGGAGTGTTCTCATCCACTGCCTGTAGCGTGGCCCGCTCAATATCCTGCTTAATGCTTTTGAAGGCGGCGTGGGCCTCAGCAGAGAGCGGAAAAGAGGATGCTTTCAAGAGGGGGTGGGCATTGTCGGAGTAGTTGGGGACCCATTGGGAACAATAAGAAAATAACCCCAGGCACCTTTTCAGGGCTTTGGGAGTGTTGGGCAGGGGCAGCTCCCATAGGGGGCGCAATCGGTCGGGGTCTGGTCCGATTACCCCATTCTCCACCACGCTGCCTAGTATGCAGAGGCGCGTGGTGTTGTAAACGCACTTGTCCTCGTTGTAGGTGAGGTTGAGTTTTTGTGCGGTTTTCAGGAACCTCTCGAGGTTCGAGTCGTGATCCTGCTGGTTGTGACCGCAGATGGTGACGTTGTCGAGGTAGGGGAAGGTTGCCTGCAAGTGGTGGTCATCGACCATGCGGTCCATCTCCCTCTGGAAGACCGAGACCCCATTCGTCACCACAAAGGGGACTCTGAGGAATTGGTCGAGGCGTCCGTTCGCCTCGAAGGCGGTGTACGGGCGGTCCTCTGGTCTGATAGGGAGCTGGTGGTACGCTGACTTGAGGTCGATGGTGGAGAACACCCGGTATTGGGTGATTTGGTTCACCATTTCTGATATGCGGGGTAGCGGGTAGGCATCTAGTTGGGTGTACCGGTTGATCGTTTGGCTACAGTCGATCACCATCCGTTTCTTCTCGCTACCCCTTACCACTACCATTTGGGCGCGCCAAGGGCTGTTGCTGCGTTCAATAATGCGCTCTTTCAGGAGCCTGTCTACCTCGGTCAGAGCTCTGGATGGATGATACCTCTCTCCTGTGTGTTACCTTCTAAGTCAATAAAATTGATGTGCCTCAATAAATCCGAGACTCGATGTTAGCGAAACAAAACAAGGCTTTTATTGACTTAGAAGGTAACACACAGGAGAGAGGTATCTTCCATCCAGAGCTCTGCCGTACTGGATGTGCTGCAGACTGGGCCAGCTTACATAGGGGCCAGGTATGGGCGGAGCCCTACACATAGTACAATACAATGGGCCAGGTATGGGCGGAGCCCTACACATAGTACAATACAATGGTGAGGAAACGGAACAGAGGTAAGGGAAATGAAACTGAAACCAACCACAGTCACAGGCAGTGATGAATGGAATATTTCATCACATCCTCCACCCCAGTCTCTCGATATTAGTGATCCTCCCCCATCTCTCGATATCAATGATCACCCCCAGTCTCTCGATGTTAGTTCCGCCCCAATCTCTCGATGTTAGCGATCCCCCCAGTCTCTCAACGTTATTGATCCCCCCCAGTCTCTCGATGTTAGTGATCCTCCCCCCAGTCTCTCGATGTTAATGATCCTCCCCCCCGAGTCTCTCGATGTTAGTGATCCTCTCCCGTCTCTCGATCTTAGTGATCCCCCCCAGTCTTTCGATGTTAGTGATCCGCCCCCAGTCTGTCGATCTTAGTGATCCCCCCAGTCTCTCGATGTTAGTGATCCCGCCCCCAGTCTCTCGATGTTAGTGATCCTCCCCCCCAGTCTCTCGATGTTAGTGATCCTCCCCCCGTCTCACGATGTTAGTGATCCCCCCTGTCTCTCTATGTCAGTGATCCCCCCAGTCTCTCGATGTTAGTGATCCTCCCCCAGTCTCTCGATCTTCGTGATCCCCCCAGTATCTCGATGTTAGTGCTCCTCCCCCAGTCTCTCGATCTTAGTGAACCCCCCAGTCTCTCGATGTTAGTGATCCTCCCCCAGTCTCTCGATCTTAGTGATCCTCCCCCAGTCTCTCGATCTTAGTGATCCTCCCCCAGTCTCTCGATGTTAGTGATCCCCCAGTATCTTGATGTTAGTGATCCCCCCATTCTCAATGTTAGAGATACCCCACCAGTCTCTCGATGCCAGTGATCCCCCCGTATCTCGATGTTAGTGATTCTCCCCTGCCTCTCGATGTTCGCGATCCCCCAGTCTCTCGATGTTAGTGATACACTCCAGTCTCACGATGTTCGTGATCATCCGCAGTCTCTCGATGTTAGTGATCCCCCCCAGTCTCTCAATGTTAGCGATCCCCCCAGTCTCTCGATGTTAGTGTTCCCCTCCAGTCTCTCGATGTTCGTGATCCTCCGCAGTCTCTCAATGTTAGCGATCCCCCCAGTCTCTCGATGTTAATGATACCCCCTGTCTCTCTATGTCAGTGATCCCCCCAGTCTCTCGATGTTAGTGATCCTCCCCCCAGTCTCTCAAAGTTACTGATCCCCCCAGTCCCTCGATGATAGTGATCCTCCCCCAGAAGCCTCTCGATGTTAGTGATTTCCCCCAGTCTCTCGAAGTTAGTGATTCATCCCCCAGTCTCTCGATGTTGGTGATCCTCCCAGTCTCTCGATGTTAGTGATCCTCCCAGTCTCTCGATGTTAGTGATCCTCCCCCAGTCGCTCGTTCTTAGTGATCCCCCCAGTCTCTAAATGTTAATGATCCCGCCCCCAGTCTTTCGATGTTAGTGATCCCCCCAGTCTCTCGATGTTAGTTCCCCCCAGACTCTCGATGATAGTGATCACCCCCAGTCTCTTGATGTTAGTGATCCCCCCAGTCTCTTGATGTTAATTCCCCCCCAGTCTCTCGATGTTAGTGACCCCCCCAGTCTCTCGATGTTACTGATCCTCCCCAGCCTCTCGATGTTAGTGATCCCCCCAGTCTCTCAATGATAGTGATCCCCCCCAGTCTCTCGATGTTAGTGATCTCCCCCCAGTCTCTCGATGTTATTGATCCCCCCAGTCTCTCGATGCCAGTGAACCTCCCCCCAGTCTCTCGATGTTAGTGATCCCCCCAGTCTCTCGACGTTAGTGATCCTCCCCCCAGTCTCTCGATGTTAGTGATCGTCCCCCCGTCTCTCGATGTTAGTCATCCCCACAGTCTCTTGATGTTAGTGATCCTCCCCCAGTCTCTCGATCTTAGTGATCCCCCCAGTCTCTCGATGTTAGTGATCCCGCCCCCAGTCTCTCGAAGTTAGTGATCCCACCCAGTCTCTCAATTTTAGTGATCCTCCCCCCCGTCTCTCGATTTTAGTGATCCTCCCCCCCAGTCTCTCGATGTAAGTGATCACCCCCCATTCTCTCGATTGTTAGTGATCCTCCCCTCAGACTCTCGAAGTTACTGATCCCCCCCAGTCTCTCGATGTTAGTGATCCCCCCAACTCTCGATGATAGTGATCCCCCCCAGTCTCTCGATGTTTGTGATCCTCCCCCCCAGTCTCTCGATATTAGTGATACCCCCCATCTCTCGATGTTAGTGATCTTATCCCCCAGTCTCTCGATGTTGGTGATCCTCCCCACCAGTCTCGCGATATTAGTGATACAACCACAGTTTTTCGATGTTGGATATCTTCCTCCAGTCTCTCAATGTCAGTGATCCCCCCAGTCTCTCGATGTTTGTGATCCCCCCCAGTCTCTCGATGTTATTGATCCTCCCCCCAGTCTCTCGATATTAGTGATCCTCCCCATCTCACAATATCAGTGATCACCCCCAGTCAATCGATGTTAGTTCCGCCCCAGCCTCTCGATGTTAGCGATCCCCCCAGTCTCTCAAAGTTATTGATCCCCCACCAGTCTCTCGATGTTAGTGATCCTCCCCCCCAGTCTCTCGGACCTGCTGGAGTCGTACTGCCAGACTTGGGCCCTGACAATAAATCCCCAAAAAACCAAAGTCCTTGTGTTCCAGCAAAGATCCAAACATCAGGGACCCAAAATAAATTTCACAGTAGGAACAACCAAAATTGAACAAACCACTAACTACACATACTTGGGCTTAAAAATCAGTTCTACGGGAAACTTCAAACTGGCTGTGAATGAACTGAAAGAGAAAGCAAGAAGGGCTTTCTATGCCATCAAAAAAATCAATCCAAATAGAAATCCCAATTAGCATTTGGCTCAAAATTTTCAAATCAGTAATTGAACCAATTGCACTCTATGGCAGTGAGGTATGGGGACCGCTAACTCAACAAGAATTTGCAAAATGGGACAAACACCCAATTGAGATCCTACATGCAGAATTCTGTAAAAGTATCCTCCGGACTCAAAGGAAAACAGTAAACAATGCATGCAGGGCGGAACTAGGCCAATATCCATTAATAATCACTATCCAAAAAAGAGCCACCAAATTTTGGAATCACCGACAAATGAGCAATCCCCAATGCTATCACTACGACGCCCTGAAATGCCAAGAGCTGACCATAAAGAAGAATACCCTCAGTCAACTAGTCCTGGGACTCAGTGAAGTAACTACTAACAATACTAACAATAACCAGCCCCAGGACAGTGACAGGGTAACACAAAGAATTCGACCCAACACAATCGTCGCTAAGCAAAAGGAAAAATATCTGACATATTGGGCAGAAACAACAAAAACCCAAAGCAAACTCAATTGCTATTTGGCCCTAAACAGACAATACAACATAACTGATTACCTGACCATGGTAAAGGATAACAAACTGAGAAGAACCTTGACAAGGTACAGACTTAGCGAACATAGCCTAGCGATCGAAAAAGGCAGACACAGGCAGACCAGGCTGCCAAGAGAGGACAGGATATGCTCTCACTGCAGTCAGGGAGTGGTGGAGACAGAGATGCACTTCCTCACAGCTTGTGGAAAATATCAGGGCATCAGGGAGAATTTCTACCAAAAATTCTCACAAATATGCCCTGATTTCAGAAATCTGAATGACAACCAAAAACTCCCATTCCTACTGGGAGAGGAGAGAAGCTGTATAACACTGGCGGCACACTATGTTACAGCTTGCCATGGACAGAGGGACAACCAGTAAACTAAGAAAAGAATATATATAAACAATGCGAATGTATATTTATACACTCAGGGATATACCTGTTTATACACTGTATGAATAGAACTGCGTTTGTGTGCTAAACCATAAATGTATTTTGATGCTTTGGCAACATAAGATGTAACTTATCATGCCAATAAAGCGATTTGTATTGTGAATTGTGAATAGTGATCCCCCCAGTCTCTCGATGTTAGTGATCCCCGCAGTCTCTCGATGTTAGTGATCCCCCCAGTGTCTCGAGGTTAGTGATCCTCCCCCCAGTCTCTCGATGATAGTGATCCCCCCAGCCTCTCGATGTTAGTGATCCCCCCAGCCTCTCGATGTTAGTGATCCTCCCCCCAGTCTCTCGATGTTAATGATCCTCCCCCAGTCTCTCAATGTTATTGATCCTCCCCCAGTCTCTCGATGTTGGTGATCGTCCCTCCGTCTCTCGATGTTAGTGATCCCCCCACAGTCTCTCGATTTTACTGATCCTCCCCCAGTCTCTCAATGTTATTGATCCTCCCCCAGTCTCTCGATGTTGGTGATCCCCTCAGTCCCTCGATGTTGGTGATCCCCTCAGTCCCTCGATGTTAGTGATCCCCCCAGTCTCTCGATGTTAGTAATCCCGCCCCCAGGCACTCGATGTTAGTGATCAACCCCCAGTCTCTCGATGTTAGTGATCCTGCCCCAGTCTCTCGATGTTAGTGATCCTCCACCCAGTCTCTCGATGTTAGTGATCCCCCCAGTCTCTCGATGTTAGTGTTCCCCCCAGTCTCTCGATGATAGTGATCCCCCCAGTCTCTCGATGTTAATGATCCCGCCAGTCTCTCGATGTTAATGACCCCCTCCGTCTCTCGATGTTAGTGATCCTTCCCCCAGACGCTCGATGTTAGTGATCCTCCCGCGCCAGTCTCTCGATGTTAGTGATCCTCCCCAGTCTCTCGATGTTAGTGACCCCCCCCCCCACAGTCTGTTGATATTAGTGAACCTCCCCCGAGTCTCTCGCGGTTAGTGATCCTCCCCCGTCTATCGATGTCAGTGATCCCCCCCAGTCTCCAAATGTTAATGATCCCGCCCCCAGTCTTTCGATGTTAGTGATCCCCCCAGTCTCTTGATGTTAATTCCCCCCCAGTCTCTCGATATTAGTGAACCCCCCAGTCTCTCAATGATAGTGATCCCCCCAGTCTCTCGATGTTAGTGATCCCCCCCCAGGCTCTCGATGTTATTGATCCCCCCAGTCTCTCGATGTCAGTGAACCTCCCCGCAGTCTCTCGATGTTAGTGATCCCCCCAGTCTCTCGATGTTAGTGATCCTCCCCCCAGTCTCTCGATGTTAGTGATCGTCCCCCCGTCTCTCGATGTCAGTCATCCCCCCAGTCTCTTGATGTTAGTGATCCTCCCCCAGTCTCTCGATCTTAGTGATCCCCCAGTCTCTCGATGTTAGTGATCCCGCCCCCAGTCTCTCGAAGTTAGTGATCCCACCCAGTCTCTCAATTTTAGTGATCCTCCCCCCCGTCTCTCGATTTTAGTGATCTTCCAACCCAGTCTCTCGATATTAGTGATCCTCCCCCCCATTCTCTCGATGTTAGTGATCCTCCCCTCAGACTCTCGAAGTTACTGATCCCCCCCAGTCTCTCGATGTTAGTGATCCCCCCAACTCTCGATGATAGTGATCCCCCCCAGTCTCTCGATGTTTGTGATCCTCCCCCCCAGTCTCTCGATATTAGTGATACCCCCCCATCTCTCGATGTTAGTGATCCTACCCCCCAGTCTCTCGATGTTGGTGATCCTCCCCATCAGTCTCGCGATATTAGTGATACACCCACAGTTTTTCGATGTTGGATATCTTCCTCCAGTCTCTCAATGTCAGTGAGCCCCCCAGTCTCTCGATGTTTGTGATCCCCCCCAGTCTCTCGATGTTATTGAACCCCCCCAGTCTCTCGATGTTAGTGATCCTCCCCCCAGTCTCACGATATTAGTGATCCTCCCCATCTCACAATATCAGTGATCACCCCCAGTCAATCGATGTTTGTTCCGCCCCAGCCTCTCGATGTTAGCGATCCCCCCAGTCTCTCGAAGTTATTGATCCCCCACCAGTCTCTCGATGTTAGAGATCCTCCCCCCAGTCTCTCGATGTTAGTGATCCTCCCCCCAGTCTCTCGATGTTAGTGATCCTCCCCCCGAGTCTCTCGATGTTAGTGATCCTCCCCCCCGAGTCTCTCGATGTCAGTGATCGTCCCCCCAGTCTCTCTATGTTAGTGATCCTCCCCCCAGTCTCTCGATGTTAATGATCCTCTCCCCAGTCTCTCGATGTTAGTGATCCCCCCCACTCTCTCGATGTTAGTGATCCCCCCCGTCTCACGATGTTAGTGATCCTCCCCCAGTCGCTCGTTCTTAGTGATCCCCCCACTCTCTAAATGTTAATGATCCCGCCCCCAATCTTTCGATGTTAGTGATCCCCCCAGTCTCTCGATGTTAGTTCCCCCCAGACTCTCGATGAAAGTGATCACCCCCAGTCTCTTGATGTTAGTGATCCCCCCAGCCTCTTGATGTTAATTCCCCCCCAGTCTCTCGATGTTAGTGATCCCCCCAGTCTCTCAATGATAGTGATCCCCCCCAGTCTCTCGATGTTAGTGATCCCCCCCCAGTCTCTCGATGTTATTGATCCCCCCAGTCTCTCGATGTCAGTGAACCTCCCCGCAGTCTCTCGATGTTAGTGATCCCCCCCCCAGTCTCTCGATGTTAGTGATCATCCCCCCGTCTCTCGATGTTAGTCATCCCCCCCAGTCTCTTGATGTTAGTGATCCCGCCCCCAGTCTCTCGATGTTAGTGATCCCGCCCCCAGTCTCTCGAAGTTAGTGATCCCACCCACTCTCTCAATTTTAGTGATCCTCCCCCCCGTCTCTCGATTTTAGTGATCTTCCAACCCAGTCTCTCGATGTTGGTGATCCTCCCCATCAGTCTCGCGATATTAGTGATACACCAAAAGTTTTTCGATGTTGGATATCTTCCTCCAGTCTCTCAATGTCAGTGAGCCCCCCAGTCTCTCGATGTTTGTGATCCCCCCCAGTCTCTCGATGTTATTGAACCCCCCCAGTCTCTCGATGTTAGTGATCCTCCCCCCAGTCTCTCGATATTAGTGATCCTCCCCATCTCACAATATCAGTGATCACCCCCAGTCAATCGATGTTTGTTCCGCCCCAGCCTCTCGATGTTAGCGATCCCCCCAGTCTCTCGAAGTTATTGATCCCCCACCAGTCTCTCGATGTTAGAGATCCTCCCCCCAGTCTCTCGATGTTAGTGATCCTCCCCCCCGAGTCTCACAATGTTAATGATCCTACCCCGAGTCTCTCGATGTTAGTGATCCTCCCCCCCGAGTCTCACAATGTTAGTGATCCTCCCCCCCGAGTCTCACAATGTTAATGATCCTCCCCCCGAGTCTCTCGATGTTAGTGATCCTCCCCCCCGAGTCTCACAATGTTAATGATCCTCCCCCCGAGTCTCTCGATGTTAGTGATCGTCCCCCCGAGTCTCTCGATGTCAGTGATCGTCCCCCCAGTCTCTCGATGTTAGTGATCCTCCCCCCCGAGTCTCACAATGTTAATGATCCTCCCCCCGAGTCTCTCGATGTTAGTGATCGTCCCCCCGAGTCTCTCGATGTCAGTGATCGTCCCCCCAGCCTCTCTATGTTAGTGATCCTCCCCCCAGTCTCTCGATGTTAGTGATCCTCCCCCCCAGTCTCTCGATGTTAGTGATCCTCCCCCGCCAGTCTCTCGATGTTAGTGATCCCCCCCAGTCTCTCGATGTTAGTGATCCTCCCCAGCCAGTCTCTCGATGTTAGTGACCCCCGTAGTCTGTTGATATTAGTGATCCTCCTCCCAGTCTCTCGCTGTTAGTGATCCTCCCCCCAGTCTATCGATGTCAGTGATCCCCCCGAGTCTCTCGATGTTAGTGATCCTCCCCCAGTCTCTCGATGTTAGTGATCCCCCAGTATCTTGATGTTAGTGATCCCCCCATTCTCGATGTAAGAGATACCCCGCCAGTCACTCGATGTTAGTGATCACCCCATATCTCGATGTTAGTGATCCCCCCATTCTGTCGATGTTAGTGATTCTCCCCTGCCTCTCGATGTTCGCGATCCCCCCCAGTCTCTCGACGTTAGCTATCCCCCAGTCTCTCGATGCTAGTGATCCCCTCCAGTCTCGATGTTCGTGATCATCCGCAGTCTCTCAATGTTAGCGATTCCCCTGTCTCTCGATGTTAGTGATCCGCCCTGTCTCTCTATGTCAGTGATCCACCCAGTCTCTCGATGTTAGTGATCCTCCCCCCAGTCTCTCGACATTAGCGATCCCCCCAGTCTCTCGATGTTAGTGTTCCCCTCCAGTCCCTCGATGTTCGTAATCCTCCGCAGTCTCTCAATGTTAGCGATCCCCCCAGTCTCTCGATGTCAATGATCCCCGCTGTCTCTCTATGCAGTGATCCCCCCAGTCTCTCGATGTTAGTGATCCTCCCCCCAGTCGCTCGATGTTGGTGATCCCCCCACCAGTCTCTCGATGTTAGTGATCCTCCCCCCAGTCCCTCGAAGTTAGTGATTTCCCCCAGTCTCTCGAAGTTAGTGATCCTCCCAGTCTCTCGAGGTTCGTGATCCCCCCAGTCTCTCGATGTTATTGATCCCCCAGTCTCTCGATGTTAGTGATCCCCCAGTCTCTCGATGTTAGTGATCCTCCCCCCAGTCTCTCGATGTTAGTGATCCCCCCAGTCTCTCGATGTTAGTGATCCTCCCCCAGTCTCTCGATCTTATTGATCCCCCCAGTCTCTCGATCTTAGTGATCCCCCCGCCAGTCTCTCGATGTTAGTGATCTCCCCCAGTCTCTCGATGTTAGTGATCCCCCCATCTCTCGATATCAGTGATCACCCCCAGTCTCTCGATGTTAGTTCCGCCCCAGTCTCTCGATGTTAGTGATCCCCCCATCTCTCGATATCAGTGATCACCCCCAGTCTCTCGATGTTAGTTCCGCCCCAGTCTCTCGATGTTAGTGATCCTCCCCCCAGTCTCTCGATGTTAGTGATCCTCCCCCAGTCTCTCGATGTTAGTGTTCCCCCCAGTCTCTCGATGTTGGTGATCCTCCCAGTCTCTCGATGTTAGTGATCCCCCAGTCTCTCGATGTTAGTGATCCCCCAGTCTTTCGATGTTAGTGATCCTCCCCCCGAGTCTCTCGATATTAGTGATCCTCCCCCATCTCTCTATCAATGATCACCCCCAGTCTCTCGATGTTAGTTCCGCCCCAGTCTCTCGATGTTATTGATCCCCCCCAGTCTCTCGATGTTAGTGATCCTCCCCCCAGTCTCTCGATGTTAGTGATCCCCCCAGTCTCTCGATGTTAGTGATCCTCCCCCAGTCTCTCGATCTTATTGATCCCCCCAGTCTCTCGATCTTAGTGATCCCCCCGCCAGTCTCTCGATGTTAGTGATCTCCCCCAGTCCCTCGATGATAGTGATCCTCCCCCACCAGTCTCTCGATGTTAGTGATTTCCCCCAGTCTCTCGAAGTTAGTGATCCACCCCCCAATCTCTCGATGTCAGTGATCCCCCCAGTCTCTCGAAGTTAGTGATCCTCCCAGTCTCTCGATGCCAGTGATCCACCCAGTCTCTCAATGTTAGTAATGCACCTAGTCTCTCGAGGTTAGTGATCCCCCCAGTCTCTCGATGTTAGTGATCCCCCCAGTCTCTCGATGTTAGTGATCCTCCCCCTGTCTCTCGATGTTAGTGATCCTCCCCCCCAGTCTCTCGATATTAGTGATCCTCCCCATCTCTCGATATCAGTGATCACCCCCAGTCTCTCGATGTTAGTTCCGCCCCAGTCTCTCGATGTTAGTGATCCCCCCATCTCTCGATATCAGTGATCACCCCCAGTCTCTCGATGTTAGTTCCGCCCCAGTCTCTCGATGTTAGTGATCCTCCCCCCAGTCTCTCGATGTTAGTGATCCTCCCCCAGTCTCTCGATGTTAGTGTTCCCCCCAGTCTCTCGATGTTAGTGATCCCGCCAGTCTCTCGATGTTAGTGACCCCCTCTGTCTCTCGATGTGAGTGGTCCTGCCCCCAGTCGCTCGATGTTAGTGATCCTCCCCCGCCAGTCTCTCGATGTTAGCGATCCCTCCCAGTCTCTCGATGTTAGTGATCCACCCCAGCCAGTCTTTCGATGTTAGTGATCCCCCCAAGTCTCTCGATGTTAGTGACCCCCCTAGTCTGTTGATATTAGTGATCCTCCCCCCAGTCTCTCGATGTTAGTGATTCCCTCCAGTCTGTCGATGTTAGTGATTCCCTCCAGTCTCTCGATGTTCGTGATCATCCGCAGTCTCTCAATGTTAGCGATCCCCCCATTATCTCGATGTTAGTGATCCCCCTGTCTCTCTAAGTCAGTGATCCCCCCAGTCTCTCGATGTTAGTGATCCTCCCCCTACTCTCTCGATGTTAGTGATCCCACCAGCCTCCAAATGTTCGTGATCCTCCCCAGTCTCTCTATGTCAGTGATCCCCCCAGTCTCTCGAAGTTAGTGATCCCCCCAGTCCCTCGATGATAGTGATCCTCCCCCACCAGTCTCTCGATGTTAGTGATTTCCCCCAGTCTCTCGAAGTTAGTGATCCACCCCCCAGTCTCTCGATGTCAGTGATCCCCCCAGTCTCTCGAAGTTAGTGATCCTCCCAGTCTCTCGATGCCAGTGATCCACCCAGTCTCTCAATGTTAGTAATGCACCTAGTCTCTCGAGGTTAGTGATCCCCCCAGTCTCTCGATGTTAGTGATCCCCCCAGTCTCTCGATGTTAGTGATCCTCCCCCTGTCTCTTGATGTTAGTGATCCTCCCCCCCAGTCTCTCGATATTAGTGATCCTCCCCATCTCTCGATATCAGTGATCACCCCAGTCTCTCGATGTTAGTTCCGCCCCAGTCTCTCGATGTTAGCGATCCCCCCAGTCTCTCGATGTTATTGATCCCCCCCCCCCAGTCTCTCGATTGTTAGTGATCCTCCCCCCAGTCTCTCGATGTTAGTGATCCTCCCCCAGTCTCTCGATGTTAGTGATCCCCCCAGTCTCTCGATGTTAGTGATCCTCCCCCAGTCTCTCGATCTTAGTGATCCCCCCAGTCTCTCGATGTTAGTGCCCCCCCTAGTCTGTTGATATTAGTGATCCTCCTCCCAGTCTCTCGCTGTTAGTGATCCTCCCCCAGTCTCTCGATGTTAGTGATCCCCCAGTATCTTGATGTTAGTGATCCCCCCATTCTCGATGTTAGAGATACCCCGCCAGTCACTCGATGTTAGTGATCCTCCTCCCAGTCTCTCGCTGTCATTGATCCTCCCCCAGTCTCTCGATGTTAGTGATCCCCCAGTATCTTGATGTTAGTGATCCCCCCATTCTCGATGTTAGAGATACCCCGCCAGTCACTCGATGTTAGTGATCACCCCATATCTCGATGTTAGTGATCCCCCCATTCTGTCGATGTTAGTGATTCTCCCCTGCCTCTCGATGTTCGCGATTCCCCCCAGTCTCTCGATGTTAGCTATCCCCCAGTTTCTCGATGTTAGTGATCCCCTCCAGTCTCGATGTTCGTGATCATCCGCAGTCTCTCAATGTTAGCGATTCCCCAGGCTCTCGATGTTAGTGATCCCCCCTGTCTCTCTATGTCAGTGATCCACCCAGTCTCTCGATGTTAGTGATCCTCCCCCCAGTCTCTCGATGTTAGTGATCCCCCCAGTCTCTCGATGTTCGTGATCCTCCCCAGTCTCTCGATGTTAGTGATCCCCCCCAGTCTCTCGATATTAGCGATCCCCCCAGTCTCTCGATGTTAGTGTTCCCCTCCAGTCCCTCGATGTTCGTAATCCTCCGCAGTCTCTCAATGTTAGCGATCCCCCCAGTCTCTCGATGTTAATGATTCCCGCTGTCTCTCTATGCAGTGATCCCCCCAGTCTCTCGATGTTAGTGATCCTCCCCCCAGTCTCTCGAAGTTAGTGATCCCCCCAGTCCCTCGATGATAGTGATCCTCCCCCACCAGTCTCTCGATGTTAGTGATTTCCCCCAGTCTCCCGATGTTGGTGATCCCCCCAGTCTCTCGATGTTAGTGATCCCCCCAGTCTCTCGAGGTTAGTGATCCCCCCAGTCTCTCGATGTTAATGATCCCCCCAGTCTCTCGATGTTAGTGATCCCCCAGTCTCTCGATGTTAGTGATCCTCCCCCTCAGTCTCTCGATGTTAGTGATCCTCCCCCAAGTCTCTCGATGTTAGTGATCCTCCCCCCCAGCCTCTCGATGTTAGTTCCGCCCCAGTCTCTCGATGTTAGTGATCCTCCCCCCAGTCTCTCGATGATAGTGATCCCCCCTAGTCTCTCGATGTTAGTGATCCCCCCAGTCTCTCGATGTTAGTGATCCTCCCCCAGTCTCTCGATCTTAGTGATCCCCCCAGTCTCTCGATGTTAGTGATCCCCCCGCCAGTCTCTCGATGTTAGTGATCTCCCCCAGTCTCTCGATGTTAGTGATCCCCCCATCTCTCGATATCAGTGATCACCCCCAGTCTCTCGATGTTAGTGATCCTCCCCACAGTCTCTCGATGTTAGTGATCCTCCCCCAGTCTCTCGATGATAGTGATCCCGCCAGTCTCTCGATGTTAGTGACCCCCTCCGTCTCTCGATGTTAGTGATCCCCCCCAGTCTCTCGATGTTAGTGATCCACCCCAGCCAGTCTCTCGATATTAGTGATCCCCCCCAGTCTCTCGATGTTAGTGACCCCCCTAGTCTGTTGATATTAGTGATCCTCCCCCCAGTCTCTCGATGTTAGTGATTCCCTCGTCTCTCGATGTTCGTGATCATCCGCAGTCTCTCAATGTTAGCGATCCCCCCAGTCTCTCGATGTTAGTGATTCCCCCTGTCTCTCTAAGTCAGTGATCCCCCCAGTCTCTCGATGTTAGTTATCCCCCCAGCCTCTAGATGTTCGTGATCCTCCCCAGCCTCTCGATGTTAGTGATCCCCGCTGTCTCTCTATGTCAGTGATCCCCCAAGTCTCTCGATGTTAGTGATCCTCCCCCCAGTCTCTCGAAGTTAGTGATCCCCCCAGTCCCTCGATGATAGTGATCCTACCCCACCAGTCTCTCGATGTTAGTGATTTCCCCCAGTCTCTCGAAGTTAGTGATCCACCCCCCAATCTCTCGATGTCGGTGATCCCCCCAGTCTCTCGATGTTAGTGATCCTCCCAATCTCTCGATGCTACTGATCCACCCAGTCTCTCGATGTCAGTAATGCACCCAGTCTCTCGATGTTAGCGATCCCCCCAGTCTCTCGATGTTAGTGATCCTCCCCCCAGTCTCTCGATGTTAGTGATCCTCCCCCAGTCTCTCGATGTTAGTGATCCTCCCCCAGTCTCTCGATCTTAGTGATCCCCCCAGTCTCTCGATGTTAGTGATCCCCCCGCCAGTCTCTCGATGTTACTGATCTCCCCCAGTCTCTCGATGTAAGTGATCCTCCCCCCAGTCTCTCAATGTTAGTGATCCCCCCAGTCTCTCGATGTTAGTGATCACCCCGTCTCTGGATGTTAGTGATCACCCCCGTCTCTCCATGTTAGTGATCCGCCCAGTCTCTCGATGTTAGTGATCCTCCCCCAGTCTCTCGATCTTAGTGATCCCCCCAGTCTCTCGATGTTAGTGATCCCCCCGCCAGTCTCTCGATGTTACTGATCTCCCCCAGTCTCTCGATGTTAGTGATCCTCCCCCCAGTCTCTCAATGTTAGTGATCCCCCCAGTCTCTCGATGTTAGTGATCACCCCGTCTCTCGATGTTAGTGATCACCCCCGTCTCTCCATGTTAGTGATCCGCCCAGTCTCTCGATGTTAGTGATCCTCCCCCAGTCTCTCGATGTTATTGATCCTCCCCCCAGTCTGTCGATGTTACTGACACCCCCAGTCTCTCAATGTTAGTGATCCTCCCCCCAGTCTATCGATGTTAGTGATCCCCCAAGTCTCTCGATGTTAGTGATCCTCCCCCCAGTCTCTCGATGATAGTGACCCCCCCAGTCTCTCGATGTTAGTGATCCCCCAGTCTCTCGATGTTAGTGATCCCGCCAGTCTCTCGATGTTAGTAATCCCGCCAGTCTCTCGATGTTAATCACCCTCTCCGTCTCTCGATGTTAGAGAGACAGAGAGAGAGAGGGAGAGAGAGAGAGAGAGAGAGACAGAGAGAGAGAGAGACAGAGAGAGAGAGAGAGAGAGAGAGGGACAGAGAGAGAGAGGGACAGATAGAGAGAGGGACAGAGAGAGAGAGAGGGACAGAGAGAGAGAGAGGGACAGAGAGAGAGAGGGACAGAGCGAGAGAGAGACAAAGAGAGAGAGAGACAGTGAGAGAGAGGGGGACAGAGAGAGGGGGGGCAGAGAGAGAGAGAGGGACAGAGAGAGAGAGGGACAGAGAGAGAGAGGGACAGAGAGAGAGAGAGACAGAGAGAGAGAGGGACAGAGAGAGAGAGAGAGAGAGAGACAGAGAGAGAGAGAGACAGAGAGAGACAGAGAGAGAGAGAGACAGAGAGAGAGAGGGACAGAGAGAGAGAGAGAGAGAGAGAGGGAGAGGGACAGAGAGAGAGGGACAGAGAGAGAGAGGGACAGAGAGAGAGAGAGACAGAGAGAGAGAGGGACAGAGAGAGAGAGGGACAGAGCGAGAGAGGGACAGAGCGAGAGAGGGACAGAGCGAGAGAGGGACAGAGCGCGAGAGGGACAGAGAGAGAGAGGGACAGAGCACGAGAGGGACAGAGCGAGAGAGGGACAGAGCGAGAGAGAGACAGAGAGAGAGAGAGGGAGAGAGACAGAGAGACAGAGAGAGGGACAGAGAGAGAGAGACAGAGAGAGAGAGAGAAAGAGAGAGAGAGGGACAGAGAGAGAGAGGGACAGAGAGAGAGAGAGGGACAGAGAGAGAGAGAGGGACAGAGAGAGAGAGGGACAGAGAGAGAGATTGACAGAGAGAGAGAGAGAAAGAGAGAGAGAGGGACAGAGAGAGAGAGGGACAGAGAGAGAGAGGGAGAGAGAGAGAGAGGGACAGAGAGAGAGAGAGACAGAGAGAGAGAGAGATAGAGAGAGATAATTTTGCCGAAGCATTCTTCGCACCCAAAGGAAAACACCAACAAATGCATGCAGAGCCGAACTAGGCAGATACCCACTGATAATAAACATCCAAAAACAAGCACTAAACTTCCTAAATCACCTCAAATCTAGCTCCCCAGACACCCTTCATTTTAAAGCCTTCCAGACCCAAGAGCTAAACCCAGAAAAGAGTCCCCTGAGTCAGCTGCTACTGAAACTAAGTACTCCTACTCAGCCGGACCCTGACCAGTCCCAGACCAACACTGCCGTCCAAACACCAATCCGAGTGAACCAAATCATTAAACAATGCAAAGAAACCTACCTGGAACATTGGAACAAAATAACCAAAAACCAAAGCAGACTAGAATGTTACCTGGCCCTAAAAAGAGAATATAAACTGGCAGACTGTCTCTCGACCATCAGAGACACAAAACAGAGACAGACCCTCACCGGGTACAGACTAAGCGACCACCAACTGGCAATTGAAAAAGGAAGATACAAGAAATCCTGGCAGCCTAGAGAGAATAGAATATGTGATCAATGTCTGGCCGGCGAGGTTGAGACAGAGATGCATTTCCTCCTAAAATGTGAAAAATTCAACACATCAAGAAACATATTATTTGACAAGCTCAGCCAAACAACCCCAGATTTCAAGGAATTGGATGACCTGTCAAAATTAAGATTAGTCCTGGGAGAAGGAGACAGACCATACCTTGGTGCCAAATATGTAACAACATGTCACAACCTGAGGACTGTTTAAAATTAATACTGAATGTACCCAACGATGTACAACGACTGTTTAAATTAATATTGTTTAAAGTAATATTGTATGTACCCAACGAAGGTCAAAAATGTTTGACACCTACAGAATGTTGGAAAACGGTACTTTTTGTTATGTAAGCTTTGGCAATATGGTTCCCTGTAAACTTTCATGCCAATAAAGCATTTGAATTGAATTGAATAGTGATCCTGCCCCCAGTCGCTCGATGTGAGTGATCCTCCCCCGCCAGTCTCTCGATGTTAGTGATCCCCCCCAGTCTCTCGATGTTAGTGATCCTCCCCAGCCAGTCTCTCGATGTTAGTAATCCCCCCCAGTCTCTCGATGTTAGTGACCCCCCTAGTCTGTTGATATTAGTGATCCTCCCCCCAGTCTCTCGATGTCAGTGATCCTCCCCCAGTCTCTCGATGTCAGTGATCCTCCCCCCAGTCTCTCGATGTCAGTGATCCTCCCCCAGTCTCTCGATGTTAGTGATCCCCCAGTATCTTGATGTTAGTGATCCCCCCATTCTCAATGTTAGAGATACCCCACCAGTCTCTCGATGCTAGTGATCCCCCCGTATCTCGATGTTAGTGATTCTCCCCTGCCTCTCGATGTTCGCGATCCCCCTCAGTCTCTCGATGTTAGCGATGCCCCAGTCTCTCGATGTTAGTGATACACTCCAGTCTCACGATGTTCGTGATCATCCGCAGTCTCTCGATGTTAGTGATCCCCCCCAGTCTCTCAATGTTAGCGATCCCCCCAGTCTCTCAATGGTAGTGTTCCCCTCCAGTCTCTCGATGTTAATGATCCTCCGCAGTCTCGCAATGTTAGCGATCCCCCCAGTCTCTCGATGTTAATGATACCCCCTGTCTCTCTATGTCAGTGATCCCCCAGTCTCTCAATGTTAGTGATCCTCCCCCCAGTCTCTCAAAGTTACTGATCCCCCCAGTCCCTCGATGATAGTGATCCTCCCCCACAAGTCTCTCGATGTTAGTGATTTCCCCCAGTCTCTCGAAGTTAGTGATTCATCCCCCAGTCTCTCGATGTTGGTGATCCCCCCAGTCTCTCGATGTTAGTGATCCTCCCAGTCTCTCGATGCTAGTGATCCACCCAGTCTCTCGATGTAAGTAATGCACCTAATCTCTCGAGGTTAGTGATCCCCCCAGTCTCTCGATGTTAATGATCCCCCCAGTCTCTCGATGTTAGTGATCCTCCCCCCCAGTCTCTCGATGTTAGTGATCCTCCCCCAAGTCTCTCAAAGTTACTGATCCCCCCAGTCCCTCGATGATAGTGATCCTCCCCCACAAGTCTCTCGATGTTAGTGATTTCCCCCAGTCTCTCGAAGTTAGTGATTCATCCCCCAGTCTCTCGATGTTGGTGATCCCCCCAGTCTCTCGATGTTAGTGATCCTCCCAGTCTCTCGATGCTAGTGATCCACCCAGTCTCTCGATGTAAGTAATGCACCTAGTCTCTCGAGGTTAGTGATCCCCCCAGTCTCTCGATGTTAATGATCCCCCCAGTCTCTCGATGTTAGTGATCCTCCCCCCCAGTCTCTCGATGTTAGTGATCCTCCCCCAAGTCTCTCGATGTTAGTGACTCGATGTTAGCGAAACAAAACAAGGCTTTTATTGACTTAGAAGGTAACACACAGGAGAGAGGTATCTTCCATCCAGAGCTCTGCTGTACTGGATGTGCTGCAGGCTGGGCCAGCTTACATAGGGGCCAGGTATGGGCGGAGCCCTACACATAGTACAATACAATGGTGAGGAAATGGAACAGAGGTAAGGGAAATGAAACTGAAACCAACCACAGTCACAGGCAGTGATGAATGGAATATTTCATCACATTCACCCCTTCTATAGATTTAGTCTGTTCGGGGGTTTGATAGTTCTCTGCGACCGACGTGGCTGTTGTGGTGCCGCGGGTGTCGGCTGGGTGTCCCCGGTGGCCTCCTGGGTCTCTGCCGGGGGTGCCGCCAGGGTTGTTGAAGGGGTAGTTGGTGGGGGTGCCATTGGTCGATGTTCTTCCGGGGGTGATGAAAGAGTAGTGGGTGGGTAAGAGTTGCTGTGATCGTTGTTGCTGCTATTGTCGTGGTTGTTGTCGTTACCGGCTGGGGCGACGTCTTTTATGGACACGGTGTCCTCCCTTCCGTCGGCGTGCCGGACATACGTGTATTGGGGGTTGGCGTGGAGTAGGTGCACTGGCTCCACGAGAGGGTCCGTCTTGTGGCCCCTCACAAGCCTTCGCACGAATACCGGACCTGGGGTGGAGAGCCATGACGGCATGGATACGCCTGAGGTGGATTTCCGGGGAAAGACAAACATTCGTTCATGAGGCGTGGCATTAGTGGCAGTACACAATAGCAACCGTATCGAATGGAGCACATCTGGGAGGACTTCCTGCCAGCGGGAGATAGGGAGGCCCTCGGTCCTTAGAGCTAGAGTGACTGCTTTCCATACTGTCCCGTTCTCTCGCTCCACTTGACCATTACCCCGGGGGTTGTAGCTGGTGGTACGGCTCGTGGCGATCCCCCTGGACAGCATGTACTGGCGTAGCTCTTCACTCATGAAGGACGCCCCCTATCCGTATGGATGTAGCTCGGCATACCGAACAGGCAGAACAGGCTGTTGAGGCATTTAATGACCGTGGCGCTGGTCATGTCTGGGCAGGGGAAGGCGAATGGGAACCGGGAGTATTCGTCCACAATGTTCAGGAAGTAAACATTGCGGTCGATGGACGGGAGGGGGCCTTTGAAATCTAAGCTGAGCCGCTCAAAGGGCCGTGTAGCTTTGATTAAGTGGGCTCTGTCTAGGCGGTAGAACCGAGGCTTGCACTCAGCGCAAGTGCGGCAGTTCCTGGTCAGAGACCGAACTTCCTCAATCGAGTAGGGTAAGTTGCGGGACTTTATGAAGTGGAACAGCCGCGTGACCCCTGGGTGGCAGAGGTCGTTGTGGAGGGTCTGTAGCCGATCCCCGGTGGCGCTGGCACACATCCCTCGTGAGAGGGCGTCAGGGGATTCGTTAAGGGCCTCTGGCCGGTAAATGATGTCATACTCGAAGGTGGAGAGCTCGATCCGCCACCTAAGAATCTTATCATTTTTGATCTTCCCCCTCTGTTTATTATTGAACATAAACGCTACCGACCGCTGGTCGGTAAGTAGGGTGAAGCGTTTGCCGGCTAGGTAGTGGCGCCAGTGGCGCACTGCCTCCACGATGGCTTGGGCCTCCTTTTCCACGGAGGAGTGTCTGATCTCGGGCCCTTGGAGGGTCCTCGAGAAGAAAGCTACGGGCCGCCCCCCCTGGTTGAGGGTGACTGCCAAGGCAAAGTCAGACGCATCACTTTCCACTTGAAATGGAGTGTTCTCGTCCACTGCCTGTAGCGTGGCCCGCTCAATATCCTGCTTAATGCTTTTGAAGGTGGCGTGGGCCTCAGCAGAGAGCGGAAAAGAGGATGCTTTCAAGAGGGGGTGGGCATTGTCGGAGTAGTTGGGGACCCATTGGGAACAATAAGAAAATAACCCCAGGCACCTTTTCAGGGCTTTGGGAGTGTTGGGCAGGGGCAGCTCCCATAGGGGGCGCAATCGGTCGGGGTCTGGTCCGATTACCCCATTCTCCACCACGCTGCCTAGTATGCAGAGGCGCGTGGTGTTGTAAACGCACTTGTCCTCGTTGTAGGTGAGGTTGAGTTTTTGTGCGGTTTTCAGGAACCTCTCGAGGTTCGAGTCGTGATCCTGCTGGTTGTGACCGCAGATGGTGACGTTGTCGAGGTAGGGGAAGGTTGCCTGCAAGTGGTGGTCATCGACCATGCGGTCCATCTCCCTCTGGAAGACCGAGACCCCATTCGTCACCACAAAGGGGACTCTGAGGAATTGGTCGAGGCGTCCGTTCGCCTCGAAGGCGGTGTACGGGCGGTCCTCTGGTCTGATAGGGAGCTGGTGGTACGCTGACTTGAGGTCGATGGTGGAGAACACCCGGTATTGGGTGATTTGGTTCACCATTTCTGATATGCGGGGTAGCGGGTAGGCATCTAGTTGGGTGTACCGGTTGATCGTTTGGCTACAGTCGATCACCATCCGTTTCTTCTCGCTACCCCTTACCACTACCATTTGGGCGCGCCAAGGGCTGTTGCTGCGTTCAATAATGCGCTCTTTCAGGAGCCTGTCTACCTCGGTCAGAGCTCTGGATGGATGATACCTCTCTCCTGTGTGTTACCTTCTAAGTCAATAAAATTGATGTGCCTCAATAAATCCGAGACTCGATGTTAGCGAAACAAAACAAGGCTTTTATTGACTTAGAAGGTAACACACAGGAGAGAGGTATCTTCCATCCAGAGCTCTGCCGTACTGGATGTGCTGCAGACTGGGCCAGCTTACATAGGGGCCAGGTATGGGCGGAGCCCTACACATAGTACAATACAATGGGCCAGGTATGGGCGGAGCCCTACACATAGTACAATACAATGGTGAGGAAACGGAACAGAGGTAAGGGAAATGAAACTGAAACCAACCACAGTCACAGGCAGTGATGAATGGAATATTTCATCACATCCTCCACCCCAGTCTCTCGATATTAGTGATCCTCCCCCATCTCTCGATATCAATGATCACCCCCAGTCTCTCGATGTTAGTTCCGCCCCAATCTCTCGATGTTAGCGATCCCCCCAGTCTCTCAACGTTATTGATCCCCCCCAGTCTCTCGATGTTAGTGATCCTCCCCCCAGTCTCTCGATGTTAATGATCCTCCCCCCCGAGTCTCTCGATGTTAGTGATCCTCTCCCGTCTCTCGATCTTAGTGATCCCCCCCAGTCTTTCGATGTTAGTGATCCGCCCCCAGTCTGTCGATCTTAGTGATCCCCCCAGTCTCTCGATGTTAGTGATCCCGCCCCCAGTCTCTCGATGTTAGTGATCCTCCCCCCCAGTCTCTCGATGTTAGTGATCCTCCCCCCGTCTCACGATGTTAGTGATCCCCCCTGTCTCTCTATGTCAGTGATCCCCCCAGTCTCTCGATGTTAGTGATCCTCCCCCAGTCTCTCGATCTTCGTGATCCCCCCAGTATCTCGATGTTAGTGCTCCTCCCCCAGTCTCTCGATCTTAGTGAACCCCCCAGTCTCTCGATGTTAGTGATCCTCCCCCAGTCTCTCGATCTTAGTGATCCTCCCCCAGTCTCTCGATCTTAGTGATCCTCCCCCAGTCTCTCGATGTTAGTGATCCCCCAGTATCTTGATGTTAGTGATCCCCCCATTCTCAATGTTAGAGATACCCCACCAGTCTCTCGATGCCAGTGATCCCCCCGTATCTCGATGTTAGTGATTCTCCCCTGCCTCTCGATGTTCGCGATCCCCCAGTCTCTCGATGTTAGTGATACACTCCAGTCTCACGATGTTCGTGATCATCCGCAGTCTCTCGATGTTAGTGATCCCCCCCAGTCTCTCAATGTTAGCGATCCCCCCAGTCTCTCGATGTTAGTGTTCCCCTCCAGTCTCTCGATGTTCGTGATCCTCCGCAGTCTCTCAATGTTAGCGATCCCCCCAGTCTCTCGATGTTAATGATACCCCCTGTCTCTCTATGTCAGTGATCCCCCCAGTCTCTCGATGTTAGTGATCCTCCCCCCAGTCTCTCAAAGTTACTGATCCCCCCAGTCCCTCGATGATAGTGATCCTCCCCCACAAGCCTCTCGATGTTAGTGATTTCCCCCAGTCTCTCGAAGTTAGTGATTCATCCCCCAGTCTCTCGATGTTGGTGATCCTCCCAGTCTCTCGATGTTAGTGATCCTCCCAGTCTCTCGATGTTAGTGATCCTCCCCCAGTCGCTCGTTCTTAGTGATCCCCCCAGTCTCTAAATGTTAATGATCCCGCCCCCAGTCTTTCGATGTTAGTGATCCCCCCAGTCTCTCGATGTTAGTTCCCCCCAGACTCTCGATGATAGTGATCACCCCCAGTCTCTTGATGTTAGTGATCCCCCCAGTCTCTTGATGTTAATTCCCCCCCAGTCTCTCGATGTTAGTGACCCCCCCAGTCTCTCGATGTTACTGATCCTCCCCAGCCTCTCGATGTTAGTGATCCCCCCAGTCTCTCAATGATAGTGATCCCCCCCAGTCTCTCGATGTTAGTGATCTCCCCCCAGTCTCTCGATGTTATTGATCCCCCCAGTCTCTCGATGTCAGTGAACCTCCCCCCAGTCTCTCGATGTTAGTGATCCCCCCAGTCTCTCGACGTTAGTGATCCTCCCCCCAGTCTCTCGATGTTAGTGATCGTCCCCCCGTCTCTCGATGTTAGTCATCCCCACAGTCTCTTGATGTTAGTGATCCTCCCCCAGTCTCTCGATCTTAGTGATCCCCCAGTCTCTCGATGTTAGTGATCCCGCCCCCAGTCTCTCGAAGTTAGTGATCCCACCCAGTCTCTCAATTTTAGTGATCCTCCCCCCGTCTCTCGATTTTAGTGATCCTCCCCCCCAGTCTCTCGATGTAAGTGATCACCCCCCATTCTCTCGATTGTTAGTGATCCTCCCCTCAGACTCTCGAAGTTACTGATCCCCCCCAGTCTCTCGATGTTAGTGATCCCCCCAACTCTCGATGATAGTGATCCCCCCCAGTCTCTCGATGTTTGTGATCCTCCCCCCCAGTCTCTCGATATTAGTGATACCCCCCATCTCTCGATGTTAGTGATCCTATCCCCCAGTCTCTCGATGTTGGTGATCCTCCCCATCAGTCTCGCGATATTAGTGATACAACCACAGTTTTTCGATGTTGGATATCTTCCTCCAGTCTCTCAATGTCAGTGATCCCCCCAGTCTCTCGATGTTTGTGATCCCCCCCAGTCTCTCGATGTTAGTGATCCTCCCCCCAGTCTCTCGATATTAGTGATCCTCCCCATCTCACAATATCAGTGATCACCCCCAGTCAATCGATGTTAGTTCCGCCCCAGCCTCTCGATGTTAGCGATCCCCCCAGTCTCTCGAAGTTATTGATCCCCCACCAGTCTCTCGATGTTAGTGATCCTCCCCCCCAGTCTCTCGGACCTGCTGGAGTCGTACTGCCAGACTTGGGCCCTGACAATAAATCCCCAAAAAACCAAAGTCCTTGTGTTCCAGCAAAGATCCAAACATCAGGGACCCAAAATAAATTTCACAGTAGGAACAACCAAAATTGAACAAACCACTAACTACACATACTTGGGCTTAAAAATCAGTTCTACGGGAAACTTCAAACTGGCTGTGAATGAACTGAAAGAGAAAGCAAGAAGGGCTTTCTATGCCATCAAAAAAATCAATCCAAATAGAAATCCCAATTAGCATTTGGCTCAAAATTTTCAAATCAGTAATTGAACCAATTGCACTCTATGGCAGTGAGGTATGGGGACCGCTAACTCAACAAGAATTTGCAAAATGGGACAAACACCCAATTGAGATCCTACATGCAGAATTCTGTAAAAGTATCCTCCGGACTCAAAGGAAAACAGTAAACAATGCATGCAGGGCGGAACTAGGCCAATATCCATTAATAATCACTATCCAAAAAAGAGCCACCAAATTTTGGAATCACCGACAAATGAGCAATCCCCAATGCTATCACTACGACGCCCTGAAATGCCAAGAGCTGACCATAAAGAAGAATACCCTCAGTCAACTAGTCCTGGGACTCAGTGAAGTAACTACTAACAATACTAACAATAACCAGCCCCAGGACAGTGACAGGGTAACACAAAGAATTCGACCCAACACAATCGTCGCTAAGCAAAAGGAAAAATATCTGACATATTGGGCAGAAACAACAAAAACCCAAAGCAAACTCAATTGCTATTTGGCCCTAAACAGACAATACAACATAACTGATTACCTGACCATGGTAAAGGATAACAAACTGAGAAGAACCTTGACAAGGTACAGACTTAGCGAACATAGCCTAGCGATCGAAAAAGGCAGACACAGGCAGACCAGGCTGCCAAGAGAGGACAGGATATGCTCTCACTGCAGTCAGGGAGTGGTGGAGACAGAGATGCACTTCCTCACAGCTTGTGGAAAATATCAGGGCATCAGGGAGAATTTCTACCAAAAATTCTCACAAATATGCCCTGATTTCAGAAATCTGAATGACAACCAAAAACTCCCATTCCTACTGGGAGAGGAGAGAAGCTGTATAACACTGGCGGCACACTATGTTACAGCTTGCCATGAACAGAGGGACAACCAGTAAACTAAGAAAAGAATATATATAAACAATGCGAATGTATATTTATACACTCAGGGATATACCTGTTTATACACTGTATGAATAGAACTGCGTTTGTGTGCTAAACCATAAATGTATTTTGATGCTTTGGCAACATAAGATGTAACTTATCATGCCAATAAAGCGATTTGTATTGTGAATTGTGAATAGTGATCCCCCCAGTCTCTCGATGTTAGTGATCCCCGCAGTCTCTCGATGTTAGTGATCCCCCCAGTGTCTCGAGGTTAGTGATCCTCCCCCCAGTCTCTCGATGATAGTGATCCCCCCAGCCTCTCGATGTTAGTGATCCCCCCAGCCTCTCGATGTTAGTGATCCTCCCCCCAGTCTCTCGATGTTAATGATCCTCCCCCAGTCTCTCAATGTTATTGATCCTCCCCCAGTCTCTCGATGTTGGTGATCGTCCCTCCGTCTCTCGATGTTAGTGATCCCCCCACAGTCTCTCGATTTTACTGATCCTCCCCCAGTCTCTCAATGTTATTGATCCTCCCCCAGTCTCTCGATGTTGGTGATCCCCTCAGTCCCTCGATGTTGGTGATCCCCTCAATCCCTCGATGTTAGTGATCCCCCCAGTCTCTCGATGTTAGTAATCCCGCCCCCAGGCACTCGATGTTAGTGATCAACCCCCAGTCTCTCGATGTTAGTGATCCTGCCCCAGTCTCTCGATGTTAGTGATCCTCCACCCAGTCTCTCGATGTTAGTGATCCCCCCAGTCTCTCGATGTTAGTGTTCCCCCCAGTCTCTCGATGATAGTGATCCCCCCAGTCTCTCGATGTTAATGATCCCGCCAGTCTCTCGATGTTAATGACCCCCTCCGTCTCTCGATGTTAGTGATCCTTCCCCCAGACGCTCGATGTTAGTGATCCTCCCGCGCCAGTCTCTCGATGTTAGTGACCCCCCCCCCCCACAGTCTGTTGATATTAGTGAACCTCCCCCGAGTCTCTCGCGGTTAGTGATCCTCCCCCGTCTATCGATGTCAGTGATCCCCCCCAGTCTCCAAATGTTAATGATCCCGCCCCCAGTCTTTCGAAGTTAGTGATCCCACCCAGTCTCTCAATTTTAGTGATCCTCCCCCCCGTCTCTCGATTTTAGTGATCTTCCAACCCAGTCTCTCGATATTAGTGATCCTCCCCCCCATTCTCTCGATGTTAGTGATCCTCCCCTCAGACTCTCGAAGTTACTGATCCCCCCCAGTCTCTCGATGTTAGTGATCCCCCCAACTCTCGATGATAGTGATCCCCCCCAGTCTCTCGATGTTTGTGATCCTCCCCCCCAGTCTCTCGATATTAGTGATACCCCCCCATCTCTCGATGTTAGTGATCCTACCCCCCAGTCTCTCGATGTTGGTGATCCTCCCCATCAGTCTCGCGATATTAGTGATACACCCACAGTTTTTCGATGTTGGATATCTTCCTCCAGTCTCTCAATGTCAGTGAGCCCCCCAGTCTCTCGATGTTTGTGATCCCCCCCAGTCTCTCGATGTTATTGAACCCCCCCAGTCTCTCGATGTTAGTGATCCTCCCCCCAGTCTCTCTATATTAGTGATCCTCCCCATCTCACAATATCAGTGATCACCCCCAGTCAATCGATGTTTGTTCCGCCCCAGCCTCTCGATGTTAGCGATCCCCCCAGTCTCTCGAAGTTATTGATCCCCCACCAGTCTCTCGATGTTAGAGATCCTCCCCCCAGTCTCTCGATGTTAGTGATCCTCCCCCCAGTCTCTCGATGTTAGTGATCCTCCCCCCGAGTCTCTCGATGTTAGTGATCGTCCCCCCAAGTCTCTCGATGTCAGTGATCGTCCCCCCAGTCTCTCTATGTTAGTGATCCTCCCCCCAGTCTCTCGATGTTAATGACCCTCTCCCCAGTCTCTCGATGTTAGTGATCCCCCCCACTCTCTCGATGTTAGTGATCCCCCCAGTCTCTCGATGTTAGTTCCCCCCAGACTCTCGATGAAAGTGATCACCCCCAGTCTCTTGATGTTAGTGATCCCCCCAGCCTCTTGATGTTAATTCCCCCCCAGTCTCTCGATGTTAGTGATCCCCCCCAGTCTCTCGATGTTATTGATCCCCCCAGTCTCTCGATGTCAGTGAACCTCCCCGCAGTCTCTCGATGTTAGTGATCCCCCCCCCAGTCTCTCGATGTTAGTGATCATCCCCCCGTCTCTCGATGTTAGTCATCCCCCCCAGTCTCTTGATGTTAGTGATCCCGCCCCCAGTCTCTCGATGTTAGTGATCCCGCCCCCAGTCTCTCGAAGTTAGTGATCCCACCCAGTCTCTCAATTTTAGTGATCCTCCCCCCCGTCTCTCGATTTTAGTGATCTTCCAACCCAGTCTCTCGATGTTGGTGATCCTCCCCATCAGTCTCGCGATATTAGTGATACACCAAAAGTTTTTCGATGTTGGATATCTTCCTCCAGTCTCTCAATGTCAGTGAGCCCCCCAGTCTCTCGATGTTTGTGATCCCCCCCAGTCTCTCGATGTTATTGAACCCCCCCAGTCTCTCGATGTTAGTGATCCTCCCCCCAGTCTCTCGATATTAGTGATCCTCCCCATCTCACAATATCAGTGATCACCCCCAGTCAATCGATGTTTGTTCCGCCCCAGCCTCTCGATGTTAGCGATCCCCCCAGTCTCTCGAAGTTATTGATCCCCCACCAGTCTCTCGATGTTAGAGATCCTCCCCCCAGTCTCTCGATGTTAGTGATCCTCCCCCCCGAGTCTCACAATGTTAATGATCCTACCCCGAGTCTCTCGATGTTAGTGATCCTCCCCCCCGAGTCTCACAATGTTAATGATCCTACCCCGAGTCTCTCGATGTTAGTGATCCTCCCCCCCGAGTCTCACAATGTTAGTGATCCTCCCCCCCGAGTCTCACAATGTTAATGATCTTCCCCCCGAGTCTCTCGATGTCAGTGATCGTCCCCCCAGCCTCTCTATGTTAGTGATCCTCCCCCCAGTCTCTCGATGTTAGTGATCCTCCCCCCCAGTCTCTCGATGTTAGTGATCCTCCCCCCGTCTCACAATGTTAGTGATCCCCCCTGTCTCTCGATGTTAGTGATCCTCCCCCAGTCTCTGGATCTTAGTGATCCCCCCAGTCTCTCGATGTTAGTGATCCTCCCCCAGTCTCTCAATCTTTGTGATCCCCCCAGCCTCACGACGTTAGTGATCCCCCCAGTCTCTCGATTTTAGTCATCCTCCCCGCCAATCTCTCGATTTTATGATCCTCCAACCCAATCTCTCGATATTAGTGATCCTCCCCCAGTCTCTCGATGTTACTGATCCTCCCCCTAGTCTATCGATGTTAGTGTTCCCCCCAGTCTCTCGATGTTAGTGATCCCGCCAGTCTCTCGATGTTAGTGATCCTCCCCCGCCAGTCTCTCAATGTTAGTGATCCCTCCCAGTCTCTCGATGTTAGTGATCCCCCCAGTCTCGCAATGTTAATGATCCCCCCAGTCTCTCGATGTTAGTGATCACCCCCAGTCTCTCGATGTTAGTGATCCCCCCAGTCTCTGGATGTTAGTGATCCCCGCAGTCTCTCGATGTTAGTGATTCCCCCAGTGTCTCGAGGTTAGTGATCCTCCCCCCAGTCTCTCGATGATAGTGATCCCCCCAGTCTCTCGATGTTAGTGATCCCCCCAGTCTCTCGATGTTAGTGATCCTCCCCCCAGTCTCTCGATGTTAATGATCCTCCCCCCCAGTCTCTCGATGTTAGTGATCGTCCCCCCGTCTCTCGATGTTAGTGATCGTCCCCCCGTCTCTCGATGTTGGTGATCCCCCCGTCTCACGATGTTAGTGATCCTCCCCCAGTCGCTCGATCTTAGTGATCCCCCCAGTCTCTAAATGTTAATGATCCCCCCAGTCTCTCGATGTTAGTGATCACCCCCAGTCTCTCGATGTTAGTGATCCCCCCAGTCTCTGGATGTTAGTGATCCCCGCAGTCTCTCGATGTTAGTGATTCCCCCAGTGTCTCGAGGTTAGTGATCCTCCCCCCAGTCTCTCGATGATAGTGATCCCCCCAGTCTCTCGATGTTAGTGATCCCCCCAGTCTCTCGATGTTAGTGATCCTCCCCCCAGTCTCTCGATGTTAATGATCCTCCCCCCCAGTCTCTCGATGTTAGTGATCGTCCCCCCGTCTCTCGATGTTAGTGATCGTCCCCCCGTCTCACGATGTTAGTGATCCTCCCCCAGTCGCTCGATCTTAGTGATCCCCCCAGTCTCTAAATGTTAACGATCCCGCCCCCAGTCTTTCGATGTTAGTGATCCCCCCAGTCTCTCGATGTTAGTTCCCCCCCAGTCTCTCGATGATAGTGATCACCCCGAGTCTCTTGATGTTAATTCCACCCCAGTGTCTCGATGTTAGTGATCACCCCCAGTCTCTCGATGTTACTGATCCCCCCCCAGTCTCTCGATGTTAGTGGTCCCCCCAGTCTCTCAATGATAGTGATCCCCCCCAGTCTCTCGATGTTATTGGTCCCCCCCGAGTCTCTCGATAACAGTGAACCTCCCCCCAGTCTCTCGATGTTAGTGAGCCCCCCTGTCTCTCGATGTTAGTGACCCTCCCCCCAGTCTCTCGATGTTAGTGATCGTCCCCCCGTCTCTCGATGTTACTGATCCTCCCCCAGTCTCTCGACCTTAGTGATCCCCCCAGTCTCTCGATGTTTTTGATCCCGCCCCCAGTCTCTCGATGTTAGTGATCCTCCTCCCGTCTCTCGATGTTAGTGATCCACCCAGTCTCTCGATTTTAGTGATCCTCCCCCCCAGTCTCTCGATTATAGTGATCCCGCCCCCAGTCTCTCGATGTTAGTGATCCTCCTCCCCAGTCTCTCGATGTTCGTGATCCCCCCAGTCTCTCGATATTAGTGATCCGCCCCCCCATTCTCTCGATGTTAGTGATCCTCCCCCCAGACTCTCGATGTTACTGATCCCCCCAGACTCTCGATGATAGTGATCCCCCCCAGTCTCTCGATGTTAGTGATCCTCCCCCCCAGTCTCTCGATATTAGTGATACCCCCCATCTCTCGATGTTAGTGATCCTACCCCCCAGTCTCTCGATGTTGGTGATCCTCCCCATCAGTCTCGCGATATTAGTGATACACCCCGAGTTTTTCGATGTTGGAGATCTTCCTCCAGTCTCTCGATATTAGTGATACCCCCCATCTCTCGATGTTAGTGATCCTACCCCCCAGTCCCTCGATGTTTGTGATCCCCCCAGTCTCTCGATGTTAATGATACCCCCAGTCTCTCGATGTTATTGAACCCCCCCAGTCTCTCGATGTTAGTGATCCTTCCCCCAGTCGCTCGATGTTAGTGATCCTCCCGCGCCAGTCTCTCGATGTTAGTGATCCCCCCAGTCTCTCGATGTTAGTGATCCCCCCAGTCTCTCGATGTTAGTGACCCCCCCCAGTCTCTCGATGTTAGTGACCCCCCCCAGTCTGTTGATATTAGTGAACCTCCCCCCAGTCTCTCGCGGTTAGTGATCCTCCCCCGTCTATCGATGTCAGTGATCCCCCCCAGTCTCTCGATGTTAGTGATCCTCCCCGCCAGTCTGTCGATGTTAGCGATCCCCCCAAGTCTCTGGATGTTAATGATCCCCCCAGTCTCTCGATGTTTGTGATCCCGCCAGTCTCTCGATGTTAGTGATTCCCCCTGTCTCTCGATGTTAGTGATCCTCACCCCAGTCTCTCAATGTTAGTGATCCCCCCAGTCTCTCGATGTTAGTGATCCTCCCCGCAGTCTCTCGATGTTAATGACCCTCCCCACCCAGTCTCTCGATGTTAGTGATCGTCCACCCGTCTCTCGATTTTAGTGATCTCGCCCCTAGTCTCTCGATGTTAGTGATCCTCCCCCCGTCTCACGATTTTAGTGATCCTCCCCCAGTCTCTCGATCTTAGTGATCCCCCAGCCTTTAAATGTTAGTGATCCGGCCCCCGGTCGTTCGATGTTAGTGATCCCCCCAGTCTCTCAATGTTAGTTCCCCCCCAGTCTCTCGATGATAGTGATCACCCACAGTCTCTCGATGTTAGTGATCCCCCCAGTCTCTCGATGTTAGTGATCCCCCCCAGTCTCTCGATGTTAATGATCCCCCCAGTCTCTCGATGTTAGTGATCCCCCCAGTGTCTCGAGGTTAATGATCCTCCCCCCGAGTCTCTCGATGACAGTGATCCCCCCCAGTCTCTCGATGTTAGTGATCCCCCCCCAGTCTCTCGATGTTATTGATCCCCCCCCCAGTCTCTCGATGTTAGTGATCCTCCCCCAGTCTCTCGATCTTCGTGATCCCCCCAGTCTGTAAATGTTAGTGATCCCGCCCCCAGTCTCTCGATCTTAGTGATCCCCCCAGTCTCTCGATCTTAGTGATCCCGCCCCCAGTCTCTCGATCTTAGTGATCCCCCCAGTCTCTCGATCTTAGTGATCCCGCTCCCAGTCTCTCGATCTTAGTGATCCCCCCAGTCTCTCGATCTTAGTGATCCCGCTCCCAGTCTCTCGATCTTAGTGATCCCCCCAGTGTCTCGATGTTAATGATCCCCCCAGTCTCTCGATGTTAGTGATCCCCCCAGTGTCTCGAGGTTAATGATCCTCCCCCCGAGTCTCTCGATGACAGTGATCCCCCCCAGTCTCTCGATGTTAGTGATCCTCCCCCAGTCTCTCGATCTTCGTGATCCCCCCAGTCTCTCGATCTTAGTGATCCCGCTCCCAGTCTCTAGATGTTAGTGATCCTCCCCCAGTCTCTCGATCTTAGTGAGCCCCCCAGTCTCTTGATGTTAGTGATCCCGCCCCCAGTCTCTCGATGTTAGTGATCCTCCCCCCGTCTCACGATGTTAGTGATCCTCCCCCAGTCTCTCGATCTTAGTGATCCCCCCAGTCTCTAAATGTTAGTGATCCCGCCCGCAGTCTCTCGATGTTAGTGAAGCTCCCCCCAGTCTCTCGATCTTAGTGATCACCCCAGTCACTCGATGTTAGTGATCCTCCCCCAGTCTCTCGATTTTAGTGATCCCCCCCCCCAGTCATTCGATGTTAGTGATCCTACCCCCCAGTCTCTCGATGTTGGATATCCTCCCCATCAGTCTCTCGATATTAGTGATGCACCCCCAGTTTCTCGATGTCAGTGATCACCCCAGTCTCTCGATGTTAGTCATCCTCCCCCCCAGTCTCTCGATGTTAGTGATCCCCCCAGTCTCTCGATGTTAGTGATCCCCCCAGTCTCTCGATGTTAGTGATCCCCCCAGTCTCTCGATGTTTGTGATCCCCCCAGTCTCTCGATGGCAGTGATCCTCCCAACCATCTCTCGATGTTAGTGATCCCCCCAGTCTCTCGATGTTAGTGAACCTCCCCAAAAGTCTCTCGATGTCAGTGATCCTCCCCCCAGTCTCTCGATGTTACTGATCCCCCCCAATCTCTCGATGTTAGTGATCCCCCCAGTCTCTCGATGTTAATGATCCTCCCCCCCAGTCTCTCGATATTAGTGATACCCCCCCGTCTCTCGATGTTAGTGATCCCCCCCAGTCTCTCGATGTTAGTGATCCCCCCCAGCCTCTCGATCTTAGTGATCCCCCCAGCCTTTAAATGTTAGTGATCCGGCCACCCGGTCGTTCGATGTTAGTGATCCCCCCAGTCTCTCGATGTTAGTGATCCCCCCCAGTCTCTCGATGTTAGTGATCCCCCCAGTGTCTCGAGGTTAATGATCCTCCCCCCAGTCTCTCGATGACAGTTATCCCCCCAGTCTCTCGATGTTAGTGATCCTCCCCCAGTCTCTCGATGTTAGTGATCCCGCCCCAGTCTCTCGAAGTTAGTGATCCCCCCATTCTCTCGATCTTAGTGATCCCACCCCCAGTCTCTCGATTTTAGTGATCCCGTCCCCAGCCATTCGATGTTAGTGATCCCCCCCGTCTCTCACTGTTAATCCTCCCCGCAGTCTATCGATATCAGTGATCCCCCAAGTCTCTCAATGTTAGTGATCCCGCCCCCATTCTCTCGATCTTAGTGACCCCCCCAGTCTCTCAATGTTAGTGATCCCGCCCCCAGTCTCTCGATGTTAGTGATCCCCCCGTCTCTCGATATTAGTGATCCTCCCCCCCGAGACTCTCGATGTTAGTGATCGTCCCCCCGTCTCTCGATGTTAGTGATCCGCCCCAGTCTCTCGATGTTAGTGATCCTCCCCCCAGTCTCTCGATCTTAGTGATCCCCCCCGTCTCTCGATATTAGTGATCCTCCCCCCCGAGACTCTCGATGTTAGTGATCGTCCCCCCGTCTCTCGATGTTAGTGATCCGCCCCAGTCTCTCAATGTTAGTGATCCTCCCCCAGTCTCTCGATCTTAGTGAGCCCCCCAGTCTCTTGATGTTAGTGATCCCGCCCCCAGTCTCTCGATGTTAGTGATCCTCCCCCCGTCTCACGATGTTAGTGATCCTCCCCCAGTCTCTCGATCTTAGTGATCCCCCCAGTCTCTAAATGTTAGTGATCCCGCCCGCAGTCTCTCGATGTTAGTGATCCTCCCCCAGTCACTCGATCTTAGTGATCACCCCAGTCTCTCGATTTTAGTGATCCCACCCCCAGTCATTCGATGTTAGGGATCCTCCCCCAGTCTCTCGATGTTAGTGATCCCCCCAGTCTCTCGATTTTAGTGATCCCACCCCCAGTCATTCGATGTTAGGGATCCCCCCCGTCTCTCGCTGTTAATGATCCTCCCCCCAGTCTATCGATGTTAGTGACCCCCCTCAGTCTCTCGATATTAGTGATACCCCCCCGTCTCTCGATGTTAGTGATCTTCCTCCAGTCTCTCGATGTCAGTGATCCCCCCAGTCTCTCGATGTTATTGATCCCCCCCCAGTCTCTCGATGTTAGTCATCCTCCCCCCCGTCTCTCGATGTTAATGATCCTCCCCCCGTCTCACGATGTTAGTGATCCCGCCCCAGCCTCTCGAAGTTAGTGATCCCCCCAGTCTCTCGATCTTAGTGATCCCACCCCCAGTCTCTCGATTTTAGTGATCCCGTCCCCAGCCATTCGATGTTAGTGATCCCCCCCGTCTCTCACTGTTAATCCTCCCCCCAGTCTATCGATATCAGTGATCCCCCCAGTCTCTCGATGTTAGTGATCCTCCCCCCAGTCTCTCGATCTTAGTGATCCCCCAAGTCTCTCAATGTTAGTGATCCCGCCCCCATTCTCTCGATCTTAGTGATCCCCCCAGTCTCTCAATGTTAGTGATCCCGCCCCCAGTCTCTCGATGTCAGTGATCCCCCCAGTCTCTCGATGTTAGTGATCCTCCCCCCCGAGACTCTCGATGTTAGTGATCCCCCCAGTCTCTCGATGTTAGTCATCCTCCCCCCCAGTCTCTCGATGTTTGTGATCCCGCCAGTCTCTCGATGTTAATGATTCTCACCCCAGTCTCTCGATGTTAGCGATCCCCCATTCTCTCGATGTTCGTGATCCCCCCAGTCTCTCAATGTTAGTTCCCCCCAGTCTCTCGATGCTAGTGATCCCCCCAGTCTCTCGATGTTAGTGATCCCCCCAGTCCCTCGATGTTAGTGATCCCCCCAGTCTCTCGATGTTAGTGATCACCCCAGTCCCTCGATGTTAGTGATCCCCCCAGTCTCTCGATGTTAGTCATCCTCCCCCCCAGTCTCTCGATGTTTGTGATCCCCCCAGTCTCTCGATGTTAATGATTCTCACCCCAGTCTCTCGATGTTAATGATTCTCACCCCAGTCTCTCAATGTTAGTTCCCCCCCAGTCTCTCGATGCTAGTGATCCCCCCCAGTCTCTCGATGTTAGTGATCCCCCCAGTCTCTCGATGGCAGTGATCCTCCCAACCATCTCTCGATGTTAGTGATCCCCCCAGTCTCTCGATGTTAGTGAACCTCCCCAAAAGTCTCTCGATGTCAGTGATCCTCCCCCCAGTCTCTCGATGTTACTGACCCCCCCCAGTCTCTCGATGTTAGTGATCCCCCCAGTCTCTCGATGACAGTGATCCCCCCAGTCTCTCGATGTTAGTGATCCTCCCCCCAGTCTCTCGATATTAGTGATACCCCCCCGTCTCTCGATGTTAGCGATCCTCCCCCCAGTCTCTCGATGTTAGTGATCCCCCCCAGTGTCTCGAGGTTAATGATCCTCCCCCCAGTCTCTCGATGACAGTGATCCCCCCCAGTCTCACGATGTTAGTGATCCTCCCCAGTCTCTCGATGTTAGTGATCCTCCCCCAGTCTCTCGATCTTAGTGATCCCCCCAGTCTGTAAATGTTAGTGATCCCGCTCCCAGTCTCTCGAAGTTAGTGATCCCCCCAGTCTCTCGATGTTAGTGATCCGCCCCAGTCTCTCAATGTTAGTGATCCCCCCCAGTCTCTCGATCTTAGTGATCCCGCCCCCAGTCTCTCGATGTTAGTGATCCTCCCCCAGTCTCTCGATCTTAGTGATCCCGCTCCCAGTCTCTCGATGTTAGTGATCCCCCCAGTCTCTCCATGACAGTGATCCCCCCCAGTCTCTCGATGTCAGTGATCCTCCCCCCAAGTCTCTCGATGTTACTGATCCCCCCCAATCTCTCGATGTTAGTGATCCCCCCCAGTCTCTCGATGACAGTGATCCCCCCCAGTCTCTCGATGTTAATGATCCTCCCCCCCAGCCTCTCGATATTAGTGATACCCCCCCAGTCTCTCGATGTTATCGATCCCCCCCCCCAGTATCTCGATGTTAGTGATCGTCCCCCGTCTCTCGATGTTAGTGATCCCCCAGTCTCTCGATCTTAGTGATCCCCCCAGCCTTTAAATGTTAGTGATCCTCCCCCCAGTCTCTCGATGTTAATGATCCCCCCCAGTCTCTCGATGTTAGTGATCCCCCCAGTCTCTCGATCTTAGTGATCCCACCCCCAGTCTCTCGATTTTAGTGATCCCGTCCCCAGCCATTCGATGTTAGTGATCCCCCCCGTCTCTCACTGTTAATCCTCCCCCCAGTCTATCGATATCAGTGATCCCCCCCCAGTCTCTCGATGTTAGTGATCCTCCCCCCAGTCTCTCGATCTTAGTGATTCCCCCAGTCTCTCAATGTTAGTGATCCCGCCCCCAGTCTCTCAATGTTAGTGATCCTCCCCCAGTCTCTCGATCTTAGTGATCCTCCCCCCCGAGACTCTCGATGTTAGTGATCGTCCCCCAGTCTCTCGATCTTAGTGAGCCCCCCAGTCTCTTGATGTTAGTGATCCCGCCCCCAGTCTCTCGATGTTAGTGATCCTCCCCCCGTCTCACGATGTTAGTGATCCTCCCCCAGTCTCTCGATCTTAGTGATCCCCCCAGTCTCTAAATGTTAGTGATCCCGCCCGCAGTCTCTCGATGTTAGTGAAGCTCCCCCCAGTCTCTCGATGTTAGTGATCCCCCCCAGTCTCTCGATTTTAGTGATCCTCCCCCCAGTCTCTCGATCTTAGTGATCCCCCCAGTCTCTCAATGTTAGTGATCCCGCCCCCAGTCTCTCAATGTTAGTGATCCTCCCCCAGTCTCTCGATCTTAGTGAGCCCCCCAGTCTCTTGATGTTAGTGATCCCGCCCCCAGTCTCTCGATGTTCGTGATCCTCCCCCCGTCTCACGATGTTAGTGATCCTCCCCCAGTCTCTCGATCTTAGTGATCCCCCCAGTCTCTAAATGTTAGTGATCCCGCCCGCAGTCTCTCGATGTTAGTGAAGCTCCCCCCAGTCTCTCGATGTTAGTGATCCTCCCCCAGTCACTCGACCTTAGTGATCACCCCCGTCACTCGATGTTAGTGATCCTCCCCCAGTCTCTCGATCTTAGTGATCCCCCCAGTCTCTCGATATTAGTGATCCCCCCAGTCTCTCGATGTTAGTGATCCCCCCCAGTCTCTCGATGTTAGTGATCCCCCCAGTCTCTCGATGTTAGTGATCCCCCCAGTCTCTCGATCTTAGTGATCCCCCCAGTCTCTCGATCTTAGTGATCCCCCCAGTCTCTCGATGTTAGTGATCCCCCCAGTCTCTCGATGTTAGTGATCCCCCCCAGTCTCTCGATGTTAGTGATCCCCCCAGTCTCTCGATGTTAGTGATCACCCCAGTCCCTCAATGTTAGTGATCCCCCCAGTCTCTCGATGGCAGTGATCCTCCCAACCATCTCTCGATGTTAGTGATCCCCCCAGTCTCTCGATGTTAGTGAACCTCCCCAAAAGTCTCTCGATGTCAGTGATCCTCCCCCCAGTCTCTCGATGTTACTGACGCCCCCCCCCAGTCTCTCGATGTTACTGATCCCCCCCAATCTCTCGATGTTAGTGATCCCCCCAGTCTCTCGATGACAGTGATCCCCCCCAGTCTCTCGATGTTAGTGATCCTCCCCCCCCAGTCTATCGATATTAGTGATACCCCCCCCCGTCTCTCGACGTTAGTGATCCCCCCCCAGTCTCTCGATGTTATTGATCCCCCCCGTCTCTCGATGTTAGTGATCCTCCCCCCAGTCTCTCGATGTTAGTGATCCCCCCAGTCTCTCGATGTTAGTGATCCTCCCCCAGTCTCTCGATGTTAATGATCCTCCCCCACAGTCTCTCGATGTTAGTGATCGTCCCCCGTCTCTCGATGTTAGTGATCCCCCCAGTCTCTCGATGTTAGTGATCCTCCCCCAGTCTCTCGATCTTAGTGATCCCCCCAGTCTCTCGATGTTAGTGATCCCGCCCCCAGTCTCTCGATGTTAGTGATCCTCCTCCCCAGTCTCTCGATGATAGTGATCCTCCCTGTCTCACGATGTTAGTGATCCCGCCCCCAGTCTCTCAAAGTTAGTGATCCCACCCAGTCTCTCGATTTTAGTGATCTTCCAACCCAGTCTCTCGATATTAGTGATCCTCCCCGCAAGTCTCTCGATGTTAGTGATCACCCCCATTCGCTCGATGTTAGTGATCCTCCCCCCAGACGCTCGATGTTACTGATCCCCCCCAGTCTCTCGATGTTAGTGATCCCCCCAGTCTCTCGATGATAGTGATCCCCCCAGTCTCTCGATGTTAGTGCTCCTCCCCCCCAGTCTCTCGATGTTAGTGATCGTACCTCCCAGTATCTTGATGTTGGTGATCCTCCCCTTCAGTCTCTCGATATTCGTGATAAACCCCCAGTTTTTCGATGTTGGTGATCTTCCTCCAGTCTCTTGATGTCAGTGATCCCCCCAGTCTCTCGATGTTAGTGATCCTCCCCTGCAGTCTCTCGATGTTAGTGATCCCCCCAGTCTCTCGATGTTTGTGATCCCGCCAGTCTCTCGAAGTTAGTGATCCCCCCTGTCTCTCGATGTTAGTGATCCCCCCAGTCTCTCGATGTTATTGATCCCCCCCAGTCTCTCGATGTTATTGATCCTCCCCCCAGTCTCTCGATGTTAGTGATCCTCCCCCCAGTCTCTCGATGTTAGTGATCCTCCCCCCCCAGTCTCTCGATGTTAGTGATTCCCCTCAGTCTCTCGATATTCGTGATCCTCCCCCATCTTTCGATATTAATGATCACCCCCAATCTCTCGATGTTAGTTCCCCCCCAGTCTCTCGATGTTAGTGATCACACCCAGTCTCTCGGTGTTAGTGATTCTCCCCCAAGCGTCTCGATGTTAGTAATCCTCCCCTGCCAGTCTCTCAATGTTAGTGATACGCCCCCTGTAATGTATATACCTTTAAGGGGGGAACTACTTTTTACAGCTCATGTATACTGTAGTAGCAGCAGTGACCACACCTGTATATAGCACTGAGTAGTAATCTGTACAGGCAGTTCCAGTGTGAGCCACGTTTAGTAAACACCTGTTGTACCATTTCTGCTGCAGTCTGTGTCTTATTATACACGGACACAACATTGGCGACAAGGCAAGTTCGAACCTACCTGCAACTCTGCATCACCTCCCGGGGATTCGTTCCTGGAGATCAGTGGATTGGAGATCAAGGCCAGAGACTCGGGCGTCGACCACGGGCAACCGCCCAGTCATCCAGCAGAGACTCGAGAATTGCGGGGGAGGCTGTTGAGAGCCAGGCTTGGCTTTCCAGTCGAGGTGGTCCAGCAAAACGGGCTGGCAACAGGTAGTGCACAGACCCTTCCCGGACAGCAGTGGGCTAGAGCCCGACTGAGCAGCACAGAAAAGGGCTGAGCAGCGTCGACGGGGGGAGAGAGAGAGAGGGCAGAGCGCACAGGGCGCAGCCGGTGTTCAGGGGCCGAGCAGCATCAAAGAGAGGGAGAGAGAGACGCGCAGAAACCCACGAGGCGCCGCCATTGCCACGAGGACCGCCGAGAGCGGCATTGGCAGCAGCGCAGGAGAAGAGCGCGAAACCTACAGGGCATCGCCATTGCCACGAGAACCGCCGGGAGCGGCGTTGGCAGCAGCGGGGGAGGAAGGAAAGCGCGGGAGACGCCATTTTAAGCCATTGGGAGAGGCCATTTTAAACCACACCCAAAATGCCGAAGAGTGGCAGTATCACCGCATTTGACAATGAAGTCGAAGATTGGACTACATATGTCAAACGAATAGAGGTATACTGCAAGGCAAATGAGGTGTCAGATGACAAGAAAGCGTCGGTATTGTTAAATTTAATGGGTGCAAAGACGTATGGTTTATTATGAAATCTAGTAACCCCAACGAAGCCAATGGAAAAGAGTTTTGAAGACATAGTAACAATACTACAGGAACATTTAAACCCCACACCGCTGCTGATAGCAGCAAGATTCAAGTTTCACAAACGGAACCAGCATAAGGATGAAAGCAATGCTGATTATTTAACAGAACTGCGCAAACTATCAAAACACTGCCAGTTTGGAGCGGGACTGGCAGATACCTTAAGGGACAAGTTTGTGTGTCGGCTTCAAAGTGAAGGAACCCAGAAACGGCTTTTATCTGAAAAGGACCTTACGCTGGAAAAGGCTTTCAGCATTGCAGTATCATATGAAGCAGCAGCACGGGGCGCTGCAGAGATACAACAGAGACCACAAGAATATGGCACAAACGAAATGTCATATGGAACAGAGAAGTGCTATCGCTGCGGCAGAACAACACATGACCAGAATGATTGCCGGTTCAAAGACAAAGTGTGCAGACAGTGAGGAAAAGTAGGACACATAGCACGAGTCTGCAGGTCGGGAAAGAAAACCAGCAATAAGAAACCTACCAAAGGAAAGTACAAGAAGGTACATAAGATGACGAAGAATAGTTCAGACGAACAAAAGAGTGATTACGACTCCAAAAGCAGGGAACTGAGTTGTCTGAAATTACATAATGTGATCACAACGGAGGATCACCGAACCATTTGGGTCACTCTCAAGATAGCAGGAGTCCAAGTAAAGATGGAATTGGACACAGGATCAGCCCTAACAGTCATAAACCGATGGGACTATGAGCGGCTATTCTCACACATACCCTTGAGAGACACAAACATTATTTTGAAGATGTACACGGGGCAAAAAGTCTACCCCAAAGGAAAAATAAGGGTGACCATTATATATAACGGTAAGGAAACACCAAAACTAGACCTGTATGTATTGCAAGATGGAGGACCACCATTACTGGGACGTGAATGGATCCGGAAAATACAGCTGGATTGGCATTCCATACAAGCACTGACTGTGGCTGCCAAAAAGGATGACGACGTCACACCTGGGCGACTGTCAAAGATCCTAACTGACGCGAAAGAGGTGTTCCAGCAAGGACTCGGAACACTAAAAGGCATGACAGCGACAATTAAAATTGAAGAAAACGCAAGCCCAAAATTTTTTAAGGCCAGACCGATGCCTTATGCGATCCGCCCAGCTGTCGAAGCAGAGCTGGAGAGTCTGGAACGGTCAGGTGTACTGTCCAAGGTATAGTGGAGTGAGTGGGCTACACCCTTCGTTCTTGTGATGAAAAAGTCGTTGAGCAGCACGCCTGGGGAACCAAGGAAGGTTCGCATCTGTGGGGACTTTAAGGTAACAGTGAACCCGGCCCTTCACACCGTACAATATCCACTTCCGCGGATTGAAGATATTTTCGTCTCGCTATCTGGAGGGAAACGCTTCACTAAGATTGATTTGGCCCAGGCGTATCTGCAAATGGAGGTAGAAGAAGCATCAAAAAAAAAACTCACAACCAACACCCATAAAGGTCTCTACCAATACAACTGGCTGGTATTCGGTGTAGCATCAGCTCCGGCTATTTGGCAGAGGGCAATGGAACAAGTCCTGCAAGGAATCCCAGGGACCCAGTGTTATTTGGACGACATCCTGGTCACGGGCGAAAATGACAGTGACCACCTTGCCAACCTGGAGCAGGTGCTCACTAGATTGCAGGAATATGGGCTCCGAGCTAACCGCCCCAAATGCGAGTTTTTTAGAAATCAGATCTCGTATTGTGGCCACGTTATCGATAAAGAGGGGTTACATAAGTCCCCAGAGAAGATTGAGGCAGTCGTCAAGGCTCCAGCACCAGAAAATGTGTCACAACTGAGGTCGTTCCTCGGGCTGGTAAACTACTACCATAAGTTTTTGCCAAATTTGTCTACAATACTACACCCACTGAACACCCTACTGCAAACTGGGTTGCCATGGAAGTGGAGTGACGAATGTAGACGAGCTTTCCAGAAGAGCAAAACACTAATCACATCGAAAGAGGTATTGGCCCATTACAACCCAGCATTACCAATTCGGTTGGCATGTGATGCGTCACCCTACGGCATTGGAGCGGTGCTGTCGCACAAATTCTCAGATGGCTCAGAGAGGCCAATAGCCTTTGTGTCATGATCACTAACCTCAGCCAAGCGTAACTACGCCCAGATTGACAGGGAGGCCCTCAGCCTAGTGTGGGGAGTGAAAAAGTTCAATCACTATCTGCACGGGCAGAAATTCACCTTGCTGACTGATCACCAGCCTCTTGTCTCCATTTTTAATCCGAAGAAGGGCGTTCCGGTGATGACTGCGTAACGACTACAAAGATGGTCACTTTTTCTAGGGGCGCACCACTATGAGATTGAATATAACGGCACGAAACAACATGGAAATGCTGATGGGCTATCACGCCTGCCACTGCCTACTGTGGAGGAAGAACCAGCAGTGGATCCTGTCGAAATATTCCATTCGACTATAGTTGAATACCTACCGTTAACTAACGCTTGTATCGAAAAGGAAACCCGAAATGACCCGACACTGTCTCGGGTATATTATTTGACGGTGAAGGGATGGCCAGCACATGGCGACTCACTGTTGCCAGCATTCTCAACAAGGAGAGAACAGCTGTCAGGGTGCCGGGGGACCTTGATGTGTGGATCCCGAGTGGTAATTCCACTCAAGTTAAGGGATAGAGTGCTCAATGAGCTTCATGTGGGTCATCTGGGAAGGGTAAAAATGAAAAGCCTAGCCAGGGCTTATGTTTGGTGGCTGGGAATCGATAAACAAATCAAGGACCTGACCAAGAGCTGCTCAGGATGCCAGAAATTCCAAAATGCACCACCACAGGCCCCTCTACACCCATGGGAGTGGCCCTCATCTCCATGGCAACGGGTGCATATTGATTTTGCTGGTCCATTCATGGACTCAATGTTTTTAATAGCCATGGATGCGCACTCGAAATGGCCTGAGGTCATCAAAATGTCCTCGACCACCACGGAGAAAACTATTGCAGTCCTACGGACCATTTTTGCCAGGAATGGCTTGCCAGAACAGATTTGCTCTGACAACGGACCACAGTTTGTGTCCGAAGAGTTCTGGAGGTTCTTGAAAAAGAATGGGGTAAGGCATTATACATCCACCCCGTATCATCCAGCCACAAATGGATTGGCTGAGAGGTTTGTACAAACCTTTAAGAAGGCAATAAAGGCTATGTACACTGATAACATTCCGCTGCAGCACAAGGTGGACAATTTCCTGTTCGCCTATGTAGTGTCCGAGTATCAATAATACACGGACTGCAGGAGAACAATAATAACAGGTATTTACTGAACAGAGGGTAACTTAATGACTGAAGTACAGGAGCCTGCTATGGCTTTATATACAGGTGTGGTCACTGCCGGTACTGCAGTATAAAATCAGTTCTCTCTTAAAGGTACATACACAACAATTCCTCCCCTTTTAGATAAACAGTACATAACATTCATTTAACAACTAAATAATAACTAATTACAATTACAATTTTCTCTGTACTATATACATCAACTGAAATAATCATTTGCAAGTTCAGTCTTTGAGGAGGCTTCCTGATCCTGACTGGATAGCACCTTTCTCGAGTATCCTGTTCTTGCGGCGGAGTCGATTCTGGCTCATTGTCATTGGTTGGTTCGTCAGCTTCCAATACCACTGCTTCTGAGGTAGACGCAATCTGTCCTTCGGGTTCATTACCAGGTGCACATGCTCGTGGTATGGGTTTGGCTTGTTCCTGTGACTCTAGAATCTGGTCAGCATGGCGTCTCACAATGCTCTCTCCAACGTCCACTATGTACATTAGTGGTCCCTGCTGTGTGCATATCGTTCCTGGCTGCCATTTTTCTGTTCGGTAGTCGCGGGCCAAGACTGGTTGCCCTATCCTGAAGCTCCTGGTTGGCTTCTCATTTATGTGCTGGAATTGCTTATCCTCAACATCTCGTCTTATGTTTGGTTTGAGCAAATCCAGGCAACATCTTAGCCTTCGGTTGAAGAACATTATGGCTGGAGCTTGGTTGGTGACTGCATGTGTCGCATTCCGGTAAGCAAACAAGAAGTTATCCACCTTGTGTTGTAGTGGTATGTCGTCGTTATACATCGCCTTTATTGCCTTTTTAAAGGTCTGAACAAACCTCTCAGCCAATCCATTTGTGGCTGGATGATATGGGGCAGATGTGTAATGTTTCACCCCATTATTCCTCAGAAACCTCCGGAAATCCTCTGACACAAACTGTGGCCCATTGTCGGAGCAAATCTGTTCTGGCAAGCCATTCCTGGTGAAGATGGTCCGTAGGACTGCAATAGTTTTCTCCGTGGTGGTGGAGGACATTTTGATGACCTCTGGCCATTTCGAATGGGCATCCACGGCGATTAGAAACATTGAGTCCATAAATGGACCAGCAAAATCAATGTGTACCCATTGCCATGGAGATGAGGGCCACTCCCATGGGTGTAGCGGGGCCTGTGGTGGAGCGTTTTGGACCTTCTGGCATCCTACGCATCTCTTGGTCATATCCTCGATTTCTTTATCAATTCCTGGCCACCACCCAAATGCCCTGGCTAGGCTCTTCATTTTTACCTCTCCCAGGTGACCCTCATGAAGCTCATTGAGCACTCTATCTCTCTACTTGGGTGGAATTGCCACTCGGGATCCACACATCAAGGTCCCCCGGCACACTGACAGCTGTTCTCTCCTTGGCGAGAATGCTGGCAACAGTGAGTCACCATGTGCTGGCCATCCCTTCACCGTCAAATCATAGACCTGAGAGAGTGTCGGGTCATTTTGGGTTTCCTTCTCTATACTTGAGTTTGTAACAGGTAGACATTCGACTATGGTCGAATGGAATATCTGAACAGGGTCCACTGCAGGTGCTTCCTCTACCGTAGGCAACGGTAGGCACGACAGCCCATCAGCGTTTCCATGCTGTTTCGTACCCTTGTACTCTATGTCGTACTGATGTGCCCCTAGAAAAAGTGACCATCTTTGCAGCCGATGCGCCGTCATCACCGGAACGCCCTTCTTTGGGTTAAAAATGGAGACCAGGGGCTGATGATCAGTCAGTAGGGTGAATTTCTGCATGTGCAGATAGTGATTGAACTTCTTCACCTTCCACACCAGGCTGAGGGCCTCCCTGCCAATCTGGGCATAGTTACGCTCGGCTGAGGTTAACGAGCGCGACGCAAAGGCTATTGACTTCTCTGAACCGTCAAGGAATTTGTGTGACAGCACCGCTCCAATGCCGTAGGGAGACGCATCACATGCCACCCAAATCGGTAGTGTTGGATTGTAGTGGGCCAATACTTCTTTTGAAGTGATTAGGCATTTACATTTCTGAAAGGCACGCTTACACTCATCACTCCATTTCCATGTTACTCCAGTTTGCAGCAGGGCATTCAGTGGGTGCAGAATTGTAGATAAATTCGGCAAGAACTTATGGTAGTAGTTCACCAACCTGAGAAACGACCTCAGTTGCGAAGGATTTTCTGGTGCTGGAGCCTTGACTGCAGCCTCAATCTTGTCTGGCGACTTATGCAACCCTTCCTCATCAATCATGTGGCCACAATACGAGATTTGTCTCCTGAAGAACTCGCATTTGGGGCGGTTGGCGTGTAGCCCTTATCCCTGTAATCTAGTGAGCACCTGCTCCAGGTTGGCAAGGTGGTCACTGTCATTTTCGCCCGTAACCAGGATGTCGTCCAAATAACACTGGGTCCCCGGGATCACTTGCAGGACTTGTTCCATCGCTCTCTGCCAAATAGCCGGGGCTGATGCTACCTCCAATACCAGTCGATTGTACTGGTAAAGGCCTTTGTGAGTGTTTATCGTGAGGTATTTCCTAGATGCTTCTTCCACCTCCATTTGTAGATACGCTTGGGCCAGATCAATCTTCGTAAAGCCTTTCCCTCCAGCTAGTGAGGCGAAAATACCTTCTATCCGTGGAAGTGGATATTCTACTGTGTGCAGGACTGGGTTCACAGTTACCTTGAAGTCCCCACAGATGCGAACCTTCTTCAGCTCCCCAGGCGTGCTGCTCAATGATTTCTTCATTACAGGAACGATGGGTGTGGCCCACTCGCTCCAGTCCAATTTGGACAGCACACCCGAACGCTCCAAACTCTCCAGCTCTGCTTCAACGGCTGGGTGGATCGCGTACGGTACCGGTCTGGCCTTAAAAACTTTTGGGTTTGCGTTATCTTCGATTTTTATCATTGCCGTTACTCCTTTTAGAGTTCCAAGTCCTTGTTGGAACAACTCTTTCGCGTCAGTTAGAATTTTTGACAGTCGTCCAGGTGTGACGTCATCATCCTTTTTGTCAGTCACAGTTAGCGCCTGAATGGAATGCCAATCCAATTTTATTTTTCGGATCCATTCACGTCCCAATAATGGTGGTCCTCCATCTTGTAGTATATATAGATACAGTTTCTGTGTTTCCTTGCCGTTGTATTTAACTGGCACCCTTATTTTTCCTCTGGGGTAGAATTTTTGCCCCGTGTATGTCTTCAATACAATGGACGTGTCCTTCAAGGGTATGTGTGAGAATAGCCGCTCATAGTCTCATCGATTCATGACAGTTAGGGCTGATCCTGTGTCCAATTCCATTTTTACTTGGGACCCTGCTATCATGAGGGTGACACAAGTGGTTCAGTGATCCTCCTTTGCGATCACGTTGTATAACTTTAGACAACTTAGTCTCCTGCTCCCGGAGTCATTATCACTCTCCTGATCTTCCGAACTACTGTCTGTCATTTTTTTTACTTTCTTGTACTTTTCCTTAGTAGTTCTTTTAGTATTGGTTTTCTTTCCCGACCTGCAGACTCTTGCTATGTGTCCCATTTTCCCACATTGCCTGCATACTTTGTCCTTAAACCAGCAGTCCTTCTGATCATGGGTTGTTCTGCCGCAGCGATAGAACTTTTCTGCTCCATACGCCATTTCGTTAGTGCTGTATTCTTGTGGTTTCTGTTGTATTTCCGCAGCTCCCCGTGCTGCTGCTTCGTAGGATACTGCCACGCTGAAAGCCTGTTCTAGTGTCAGGTCCTTTTCCGAAAGTAGTCATTTCTGGGTTCCTTCGCTCTGGAGCCCGCAGACAAACTTATCCCTTAAGGTGTCTGCCAGTCCTGCTCCGAACTGGCAGTGCTTCGATAACTTGCGTAGTTCCGTAAGATAGTCAGCATTGCTCTCATCTTTGTGCTGGTTTCTTTTATGGAACTTGAATCTTTCTGCTATCAGCAGCGGTGTAGGGTTTAGGTGTTCCTGTAAGATATTAACAATCTCTTCAAAACTTTTCTCCATTGGTTTAGCTGGGGTAATTAAATTCCGCAATAGGCTGTACATTCTCGCGCCTATCAAATTTAATAATACCGACGCCTTCTTTCCATCGGCCACCTCATTTGCCTTGCAGTACACTTTGATTCTTTCCACATACGTGGTCCAGTCTTCTACCTCATTGTCGAAAGCAGTGATACTGCCACTCTTCGGCATCTTGGGTAATTTAAAATGGCGCCTCCTGTGCTTTTTCTTCTTCCCCAATGGATTAAAATGGCGCCTCCCACGCTTTTCCTTCTTCCCCAATGGAATAAAATGGCGCCTCCCATGCTTTTCCTTCTTCCCCTTGCTGCCACGCTGCTCCTAGCGTTCTACAGGGTAATGGCGGCGACCCGCGGCTGCGGCACATCTCACTTTTCCTCCCCCTCGTTTTATTTTCTCTACGCTGCCCGGTTCGTGAGCACCTGTGCGCTCCACCCTCTCTCTCTCTCGTTTCCTCCCGACGACGCTGCACGGCTCCTTTGCAGAGCCGCTCGATCGAGCTCGAGCCCGCCGCAGTCCGGAAGGGTCAGCGCACTACCTGCTACCAGCACGTTTTGCTGGAACACCTTGACTGGGGAGCCAAGCCCAGCTCTCCACAGCCTCCCCTGCAATTCTCCGAACTCCGATGGATCCTTGGGCGGTTGCCCGCGGTCGACGCCCGTTGCTCTGACTTCGACCTCCAAGAAGCTTCTTCTCAGGGAAAGATCCCCGTGAGGTGATGCAGTACTGCAGGTGTGTTCGAACCTGCTCGTCGCCAGTGTAGTGTCCGAGTATCAATAATACACGGACTGCAGGAGAACAATAATAACAGGTATTTACTGAAAAGAGGGTAAATTAAGACTGAAGTACAGAAGCCTGCTATGGCTTTATATACAGGTGTGGTCACTGCCGGTACTGCAGTATAAAATCAGTTCTCTCTTAAAGGTACATACACAACAGCCTACCGGAATGCGACACATGCAGTCACCAACCAGGCCCCAGCCATGATGTTCTTTAACCGAAGGTTAAGATCTCGCCTGGATTTGCTCAGACTAAATGTACGAAGAGATGTTGAGAGTAAGCAATTCCAGCACATCCATGAGAAGCCAACAAGGAGCTTCAATGTAGGGCAACCAGTCTTGGCCCACGACTACCGAACAGAAAAATGGCAGCCAGGAACGATATGCACACGGCCGGGGCCACTAATGTACACAGTGGACATTGGGGAGAGCATCGTGAGACACCATGCTGACGAAATCCTAGAGTCACAGGAACAAGTCAACCCCATGCCTCGCCCATACGTACCTGGTGATGAACCCGACGTACAGGTCGCATCTGCCCCAGAAACAGTAGCATCGGAAGCTGATGAACCAACCGACGACAGGGGGCCAGAATCGCCTCCGCACCAAGAGCAAGACACTCGGGAAAGGCGCTATTCAGAAAGGATCAGGAGGCCTCCCCAAAGACTGAATACATAAATAGACTTTTTTCAGCTAATGTTGCATGTTAAAAGTGTTAATTGTAATTAGTTTGATATTTAATTGTTAAATGAGTGTTATGGTACTGTTAATCTAAAAGGGGAGGAATTGTAATGTATATACCTTTAAGGGGGGAACTACTTTTTACAGCTCATGTATACTGTAGTACCGGCAGTGACCACACCTGTATATAGCACTGAGTAGTAATCTGTACAGGCAGTTCCAGTGTGAGCCACGTTTAGTAAACACCTGTTGTACCGTTTCTCCTGCAGTCTGTGTCTTATTATACACAGCACCCCCAGTCTCTCGATTTTAGTGATCTTTCTCCAGTCTCTCGATGTTAGTGATCCCCCCAGTCTCTCGATGTTAGTGATCCCCTCCAGTCTCTCGATGCTCGTGATCCCCCCAGTCTCTCGATATTAGTGAGCCCCACAGTCTCTCGATGTTAGTGATCCCGCCCCCAGTCACTCGATGTTAGTGATCCTCCCCCAGTCTCTCGATGTTAGTGAGCCCCCCCCAGACTCTCGATGTTAGTGATCACCCCCAGTCTCTCAATGTTAGTGATCCTCCCCCACCAGCCTCTCGATGTTAGTGATCCCCCCGTCTCTCGATGTTAGTGAGCACCCCCAGACTCTCGATGTTAGTGTTCCCCCCATCTCTCGATGTTAGTGATCCCCCCAGTGTCTCGAGGTTAGTGATCCCCCCAGTGTCTCGAGGTTAGAGATCCTCCCCCCAGTCTCTCGATGTTAGTAATCCCCCCAGTCTCTCGATGTTAGTGCTCCCCCCGTATCTCGATGTTAGTGATCCCCCCAGTCTCGATGTTAGTGATACCCCACCGTCTCTCAATGTTAGCGATCCCCCCAGTCTCTCGATGTTAGTGATCCCCCCAGTCTCTCGATGTTAGTGATCCTCCCCAGTCTCTCGATGTTACTGATCCCCCCCAGTCTCTCGATGTTAGTGATCCCCCCAGTCTCTCGATGTTAGCGATCCTCCCCAGTATCTTGATGTTACTGATCCCCCCAGTCTCTCGATGTTAGTGATCCCGCCCCCAGCCTCTCTATGTTAGTGATCCTCCCCCACTCTCTCAATGTTATTGATCCCCACAGTCTCTCGATGTTAGTGATCCCCCCTAGTCTCTCGATGTTAGTGATCCCCCCAGTCTCTCGATGTTAGTGATCCCCCCGGTCTCTCGCTGTTAGTGATCCCCCCGTCACTCGAAATTTGTGATCCCCCCAGTCTCTCGATAGCAGTGATCCTCCCCCAGCCTCTCGATGTTATTGATCCCCCCAGTCTCTCGATGTTAGTGATCCCCCCAGTCTCTCGATGTTAGTGATCCCTCCAGTCTCTCGATGTTAGTGATCCCCCCAGTCTCTCGATGTTAGTGATCCCTCCGTCTCTCGATGTTAGTGATCACCCCCAGTCTCTCGATGTTACTGATCCTCCCCCAGTGTCTCGATGTTAGTAAGCGTCCCCCGCCAGTCTCTCGATGTTAGTGATCCCCCGTCTCTCGAAGTTAGTGAAACCCCCAGACTCTCGATGTTAGTGCTCCTCCCACCAGTATCTCAATTTTAGTGATCCCCCCGTCTCTCGATGTTAGTGTTACTCCACCTGCCTCTCGATGTTAGTAATCACCCCTGTCTCTTGATGTTAGTGACCCCCCAGTCTCTCGATGTTAGTGATCCCCCCAGTCTTTCAATGTTAGTGATCCTCCCCCAGGCTCTCGATGTTAGTGATCCCACCAGTCTTTCAATGTCAGTGATCCCCCAGTCTCTCGATTTAATGATCCTCCCAGTCCCTCGATGTTAGTGATCCTCCCCCAGTCTCTTGATGTTAGTGATCCCCCCAGTCTCTCGATGTTAGTGATCCTCCCCCGCCAGACTCTCGATGTTAGTGATCCCCCCGTCTCTCGATGCTAGTGATCCCCCCCAGCCTCTCGATATTAGTGATCCTCCCCCTTAGTCTCTGGATTTTAGTGATCCTCCCTAGTCTCTCGATGTTAGTGATCCCCCCCGTCTCTCGATGTTGGTGATCCTCCCCACAGTCTCTCGATGTTAATGATCCTCCCCCACGAGTCTCTCGATGTTAGTGGTCCCGCCAGTGTCTCGAGGTTAGTGATCCTCACCCCAGGCTCTCGATGTTACTGATCCCCCCAGTCTCTCGATGTTAGTGATCCTCCCCAGTCTCTCGATTTTACTGATCCCCCCCAGTCTCTCGATGTTAGTGATCCCCGCAGTCTCTCGATGTTAGTGAGCACCCCCAGTCTCTCGATGCTAGTGAGCCCCCCCCCAGTGACTCGATGTTAGTGATCCCCCCAGTCTCTCGATGTTAGTGATCCTCCCCAGTCTCTCGATGTTAGTGAGCCCCCCAGTGTCTCGAGGTTAGTGATCCCCCTAGTCTCTCAATGTTAGTGATCCCCCCAGTCTCTCGATGTTAGTGATCCCCCCAGTCTCTCGATGTTAGTGATCCCGCCCCCAGTCTCTCGATGTTAGTGAGCCCCCCAGTCTCTCGATGTTAGTTATCCACCCCAGTCTCTCGATGTTAGTGAGCCCCCCCCAGTGTCTCGAGGTTAGTGATCCCCCTAGTCTCTCAATGTTAGTGATCCGCCCCCAGTCTCTCGATGTTAGTGAGCCCCCCAGTCTCTCGATGTCAGTGAGCACCCCCAGTCTCTCGATGTTAGTGAGCCCCCCCCAGTGTCTCGAGGTTAGTGATCCCCCCAGAGTCTCGAGGTTAGTGATCCTCCCCCCAGTCTCTCGATGTTAGTAATCCCCCCAGTCTCTCGATGTTAGTGATCCCCCCGTATCTTGATGTTAGTGATCCTCCCCCCAGTCTCTCGATGTTAGTGATCCCCCCAGTCTCTCGATGTTAGTGATCCCCCAGTCTCTCGAGTTTAGTGAACCCCCCCAGTCTCTCAATGTTAGTTCCCCCCAGTCTCTCGATGTTAGTGATCACCCCCAGTGTCTCAATGTTAGTGGTCCCCCCAGTCTCTCGATGTTAGTGATCCCCCCAGTCTCTCGATGTTAATGTTACCCCCGTCTCTCGATGTTAGTGATACCCCCAGTCTCTCGATGTTAGTGATCACCCCCAAGTCTCTCGATGTTAGTGATCCCCCCAGTCTCTCGATGTTAGTCATCCTCCCTCCCAGTCTCTCGATGTTAGTGAGCCCCACAGTCTCTCGATGTTAGTGATCCTCCCCCCAGACTCTCGATGTTAGTGATACTCCCCCCAGACTCTCGATGTTAGTGATCCCCCCGTCTCTCGATGTTAGTGATCCCCCCAGTGTCTCGAGGTTTGTGATCCCCCCAGTTTCTTGAGGTTAGTGTTCCTCCCCCCAGTCTTTCGATGTTAGTAGTCCCCCCAGTCTCTCGATATTATTGATCCCCCCGTATCTCGATGTTAGTGATCCCCCCAGTCTCAATGTTAGTGATCCCCCCAGTCTCTCGAAGTTAGTGATCCCCCAGTCTCTCTATGTTAGTGAGCCCCCCAGTCTCTCGATGTTAGTGATCCCCCCCAGTCTCTCAAAGTTAGTGATCCTCCCCCACCAGTCTCTCGATGTTAGTGATCCCCCCAGTCTCTCGATGTTAGTGATCCTCCCCGCCAGTCTCTCGATGTTAGTGATCCCCCAGTCTCTCGATTTTAGTGATCCTCCCCCCCAGTCTCTCCATGTTAGTGATCCCCCCCAGTCTCTCGATGTTAGTGATCCCCCCAGTCTCTTAATGTTAATGATCCTGCCCCCAGTCTCTCGATGTTAGTGACCCCCCCAGTCTCTCAATGTTAGTGATCCCCCCAGTCTCTTGATTTTAGTGATCCTCCACCCCAGTCTCTCGATGTTAGTGATCCCCCCCAGTCTCTCGATGTTAGTGAGCCCCCCCAGTGTCTCGAGGTTAGTGATCCCCCCAGTCTCTCAATGTTAGTGATCCCCCCAGTCTCTCGATGGTAGTGATCCTCCCTCCAAGTCTCTCGATGTTAGTGATCCCCCGCCAGTCTCTCGATGTTAGTGATCCCCCGCCAGTCTCTCGATGTTAGTCATCCCCCCCGTCTATCGATGTTAGTGATCCCCCCCCCGTCGCTCGATTTTAGTGATGCCCCCAGTCTCTCGATGTTAGTGATCCCCCAGTCTCTCGATTTTAGTGATACTCCCCCCATACTCTCGATGTTAGTGATCCCCCGCCAGTCTCTCGATGTTAGTGATCCCCCGCCAGTCTCTCGATGTTAGTCATGCCCCCCGTCGCTCGATGTTAGTGATCCCCCCAGTGTCTCGAGGTTAGTGATCCCCCCAGTGTCTTGATGTTAATGATCCTCCCCCCAGTCTTTCGATGTTAGTAATCCCCCCAGTCTCGCGATATTATTGATCCCTCCCGTATCTCGATGTTAGTGATCCCCCCAGTCTCGATGTTAATGATCCCCCCAGTCTCTCGATGTTAGTGATCCCCCCAGTCTCTCGATGTTAGTGATCTCCCCCAGTCTCTCGATGTTAGTGATCCTCCCCCGCCAGTCTGTCGATGTTAGTGATCCCCCCAGTCTCTCGATGTTAGTGATCCTCCCCCCCAGTCTCTCGATGTTAGTGATCCCCCCCAGTCTCTCGATGTTAATGATCCTCCCCCCAGTCTCTCGATGTTAGTGACCCCCCCCCCAGTCTCTCGATGTTAGTGATCCCCCAGTCTCTCGATGTTAGTGATCCCCCCAGTTTCTCGATGTTAGTGATCATCCCCCCTAGTCTCTCCATGTTAGTGATCCCCCCCCAGTCTCTCGATGTTAGTGATCCCCCCAGTCTCTCGATGTTAGTGACCATTCTCAGCTCCCCCCCACCCCCGCCCCTGCTCTTGTCCCTGGACAGCCCCGATCGTCCTCACCTCCCCATCTTCCTATCTTCGGGTGGGAAACAGAGCCTTCAGATGCAAATCAGGCCCTGCTGTTAAAGTTGTCCGGGCCTGCGGGAAACCTGTTCGTCTGGGTTTCCCACTCACATCGGAGCCCCTCCCCCACCCCAGCCCACCTTCCCCATTTAAATCCAGCTCATAGTCTTTTACCCCTGCCCATACCCTTGTCACTGATTTCATCCCCCTCTCTGCCCATGTCTCGCGCAAAGTCAGACTATTTGCAACTTCTGCTGCCTACTCAACCTTAGCTGAGCTTCTGACCCATGTCCTCTCCATCACAAAGGCCACCTCCTTCTACCTCTAAAACTACCTGCCTGTATCCCTACTTCAGCCCATTTGTTTCTGAAATCCTCATCCATGCCTTTGTCAACTCCAGACTCAACTATTTCCAATGGTCTCCTGGCTGGCTTAGCACCCTGCTCTGTAAACTTCAGCTCATCCTAAACTCTGCCGCCCATATCCAAGTCCCAGTCATGTTCTCACTGGTTGACATTGACTCCTATTGCCCGAGCACCTCCAATTGACCTAGAAATTGGGTTGGTAGCGCCGGCGCTGAGCGCCTAAAGAGACCTAGAATTGGGGCGAAGCCCTATGTTGGGGCGAGCGCTATGAGGATAGCACCGACTCAGAAATTAACTATGCATTTAGCGCCTGCGCTAAGTGTTTGCGCGCGCCCGCGAGCGCAAACGGCTCATGATGTCATTTCAGTGTGCAACGCCTTTTAGGAGTGCCTGAGCGCATATTGGGTGGCGCCCGGAGCCTTAGCGCCCAGCGCTATTAGTGACAGTTCGAAGGAGGGCTAACAGGCCCTTCTCGGAGTAGGGCAGTGCTATTTAAAGGGGACAGCTCTAGTGCAGAATCTTCTGCCACTTGGCCTGCTCATTGCGATCGCTGCTGGAGAGAGTTGGTGAGCTAATGTGGAGCGGAGTTCTGGGATTTGAGCTTTACAGTACTTGGGACCTTCAACCCTGTCCGAAGCACTTGCAGCACTACACCTAAAAGCCTTTTGACCAACTAGCATCGGAATGGGAGCTTGTTTGGAGGGTGACGGCCTCATCGCCCAACACTGTGAAGGGGCAGAGAGATGGCGGGAGAGAGGGCCGGGATTGTCCAGAAGGAGGAGGGGCAATGGAGGTCGGCCAATCCGACGGGAGGCTGCGAGGGTCTTTAGGCAGCAGGTGACAAGCCTTGACATGTCGGAGGAGCAGTGTTTGCGAAGGCTCCGAATCTGGAAGGACATTGTTACTGATCTGTGCCACCTGCTTGGTCAGGATCTGCAGCCGCGTGAACGCTACAGAACCTCTCTGTCCGTGATGGCTACACTGACTGAAGGCCTCCATTTTTATGCCAACGGCTCCTTTCAGTCAGCCATTGGGGACAATGCGACTGCCACTCAGGCTGCAGTCCGCTGTTGCATCCGGCAAGTGACAGATGCCCTTTATATGCGAACGCATCCATTCATTACCTTCTCTCGGACCCTGCACAAGCAGGCAGAGGAGGAGGAGTATGAGGAGGAGTATGAGGAGGAGGAGGAAGAGCAGGCGGAGGAGGAAGAGGAGGAGGAGGAAGATGGAAGGGCTGCTGAAAGTGGAAGGTCCATTCGTCAGAGGCTCCTCTGGACTCGTCTCGACACCCCTGTGGCGGAATGATGAGAGTCTTACCTCATGGGCACTTTGGATGTTTGAGGGCCTCTGCATGCCAGCATCACTGAAAGTAGTCACATGCACCAAGCAACATTTAAACTTCTGTTTATTGACACAAAAGTCTTTCATTACAGCTAAACAACGTAAAGTGAGCAGAAACCATCACTGCCAAAATAAAAGTGACCAGTTCGGCAAAGCAGCAAAACTCAACAAAAATCTGCACCTATAACAGCAGGTGAGGGTGTCCGTGAATTTGGACAAACAAACGTCTCAGCACCTCCCTCTACAACTGGCCCCTTGAGGGAGAATAACTTCTCGTTCGCGCCCGGCCCCTTCCCTCCCTGCTGCTCCTACGTAATTGCACCCCAGTGGCGGCCTCACAGCTGGGGGACGCTTGCCAACTGTCTGTAAGCGCAGAGCCCCTGAGGTACGGCCTGGCCGACCTCTGGGCTTGGAGGGTGCGGATGCGGGATGCTTGCTTTGAGCATGGCTGGGAGCAGTGTGGCCTGCAGGTGGTGGCAGCTGCAATGCAGGCGTCCCAGCGCTGGCATGTGCAATTGTCTCCTGCCGAGAGAGGACACCTGCACCATGGTCGGACGACACACTGGCTATCTGAGGGGAGCGGCTCGGCTCATCCGCCACAATTGCAGGCTCCACGGATTCCTGGCCTTGTACGGGAGTGGAAGGGCCCGGGGTGATCCTATCTGATGCAGAGAGGGTGGCTGCAGTGAGACATCGCGTTGCGTCAATCTGGCTGTGGAGGAGCCCAGCAAGTGAATGCGTGGCAACAGTGAGGACCTGTGTGCCAGGTGCCAGTGCTTCGGAGAAGGCCTGGACAGTTCTTCCCATGGCTTCGGACAAGGCAGGAACCGACCGCTCCACTGCCTCGGACAAGCCCTGCACAGACCTTTCCAGGGATTGTCCGTAGCCCTGAACAGTCCTTTCCATTGCCGACTCAAAGCCGTGGACAGTCCTCTCCATTGTTGGGCTGAAGCCCTGGATAGTCCTGTCCATTATGGTCCCGAAGCCCTGGATAGACCTGTCCATTGTTTCCCCGAACACCTGGAGAGACCTCTCCATTGTTGCGCCAAAGCCCTGCAGAGTCCTTTCCATTGTTGCCCCAAAGTCCAACATACTCCTAGGCAATGAATCTATTGACTCAGGCATCTTCTCCACTGCAGCCATCAGCTCCGTGTGTCTGACCCGGGCCTGTTTGCTCATCTCTGCCAGGCGCCGGACCTCATCTGCACTCTGTGCAGCAGTCATGACGACCTGCCTTGCCCTGCGGGGAGACGGTGGCCGAACTTGCCTATCCCCCCTGCGTTGCTCCATGCCGCTTGGTCCGGCAACTGGTTCATTCTCAGAGCCACCCCCCCCTCCCCTCCAGGGGACTACTATCCCCAGTCTGCAGATGTCTCCGCTCCCCGGATTCTGCAACGGCTGATCCGGATTCCTCCTGGTCCTCACCTCCGGTGGCACTGGCACTGGCAGCTTCAGCGCGTTGAGCCCGAGTTGGTGCTGCTTCATCTGAAAGTGGGAGGTGGAAGAGTGGCTTTAGCAAAAGGACAGGTTTGCTGAAAGGCATGCCAGATTGCGGCATGGCTCTGACATGGCTGCACACTGAGGATGCATGCTGGCGGGGGGACCAAGTGGAAGGCAACAGGTGGAAAAGGTGAGAGACTTACCCTCACTGTCGGTAATGGGGTCGGCAGATGCAGTGGTCACTGGACCAGACAGACGTCCTCCAAGTATCTGGTGCACTCTCTCCTCCAGATCCGTGAGAGTGACCACTTGTGCAGGTCCGCCACCGGTTCGACGCTGTTCTTTTCTAATCTGCGCCATCTTCGACTGCAGGGGAAAGAAGGGGAGGTTCTGTTACATGAGGCCTTGAGACATCATCGCATGCTCCCCATTGTGCAAGAGCCCTTACATGAGGCCTTGAGACATCATCACATGCCCCCCATGGTGCAAGAGCCCTTACATGAGGCCTTGAGACATCTGTCCATGTGTGCCCAGAAAGGGCCATGGGTGCATACTGACAGATGGCCAGTGGCGCATCATTGCAGCAGGGTGCCCGAAGTCAGCTGCAGATGGAGGGAAGCATAAGTTCGGTAAACCATCACTCACCCTAACGATCCGTGTCAGGTCGTTGAATTTCTTCCTGCACTGAACAGGGGTCCTGGTCGCCATGCTGCTGGAGTTGACCCTCACAGCAACCTCCCTCCAAGATCGTCGGTAAGCCTTCTGATTTGGCCTCTTGCCATTATCCGGGTACAGCACCTGTCGACGGTGTTCAACTGCAGCCACCAATTGGTCCAGAGCCTCAGTGCTGAAGCGCTCTGCTCTCTGCCTAACCTTCTCCATAATGATGAACTTTGTACCGCCAGACAAGGGCGAGCGCCGAATCTGAGGCTGGGTGTTGAAGCTCAGTCTGACTGACCCACCCCTTTAAGAGCCGGCCGGCGCCTGCAGGTCTCGTGCTTTGCCATAATTGTGCTTAAATACAACCATGGGCTGATCCTAACCACTTATGGAGACCGTAATTACATCACCATAGTGGTTTTCCTTTTGTTTTGTAATCTAATTACCTTCTTTCATGGACTTCACTGTTGGTCTGTAGATTTACCAACTAATGATTTCTTCAACCCTATTGCAGCCAATTCCTTCCTTATCCTTTCAAATTTAGCCTTGTTTAAATTCAAAAGCGTAGTTCGTGACCTTCCTTTCTACCCTTCCAATCTGAAAGTAAAATTGATCATATGGCACTATTCTCAAGATGCTCTCTTAGTGCCTGATCATTACCTATTTCTGGTTAGTTACTCAGAACTGAATTGCACATTGCCTGCTCCCTTGCAGGGTTGAAGACATGCTGCTTTAGGAAACTACACTGAATACATTCAATAAATCAATCCTCTTTCCTACTTGTGCTGTTATTTCTCTCCCAATGTATATGTTAAAATCTCTCAGTATTGTCACATTTTTCATCAGGCCGCCCTGATCTGCTAAACATACATAGCTGCGTTATGTCTTCACAATCAGGATGTACCTATACTGACCAGCATTTTTGCATCCTTTCCTGTTTCTTTGTTCTACCTATTGTGATTCCATCTGTTGACTACACTCATTTAGATCCCCTCATTCTAATGTCATGATGGTGTTATTTATTATCTATCCCATTCCTATTTTTCCTATCCTTTTCATCTGAGGTATCTATTCTCCTGATTACCGAAGGCCGGCTTTATGCATGGGTGTTTTGCTCTCAGATTTCAGGGCTTCAACATTGTGTGGTGGCAGCCCGACTAAATGGCCGTAAACTTCACCGGGACCCGGTGAATTTGGGTCTCGGTCTGTAGTACAAATTTCCAGTATGTGGAAGCTGAGCCTTTCCCAGTGCCCACCCCTACAAGACCATTGATGTAAGATGGACACGGCTGGGGATGCAGACTCCCTAAGTTGGGAGTTCCTGCTTCTGGGCTCTCAGTCAGGACCTGGTATATCATCAGTACAGGTGTGTCTGGTCTCACCAGGTGTACCTAGTGAAATTGGGGTCCACCTGGAAGTCTAGGCCAGTGTCGGAAGGAAATTTTCTTTACATTTTAAAGCAGCCCAGGACACAGGAGCCACCTGGGTAAGCAGATTCCTCATTCCCCCCCATCTGGTCCGCTAAAAGTAGCATTTCTATGGTACCTGAGAGTAGCATACTGCAGATGTACCCTCAAACTACTGAGAAGAAAAGGGTGTAAAAGAAAAGACAGCCATCCGTGGCTAAGTAAAGAAATTAAGGATAGTATTCGACTAAAAACAAGGGCATAGAAGGTAGCCAAATCTAGTGGAAGGATAGAGGATTGGGAAAACTTTAAAAGACAGCAAAAAATAACAAAAAGATTGATTAAGAAAGGGAAGATAGATTATGAAAGTAAATTAGCAAAAAATATAAAAACAGATAGTAAGAGTTTTTATAGTTATATAAAAAGAAAAAGGGTGGCTAAAGTAAATGTTGGTCCCTTAGAGGATGAGACCGGGAAATTAATGGTGGGAAATATGGAGATGGCAAAAACACTGAATGAATATTTTATATCAGTCTTTACAGTAGAAGACACTAAGAATATCCCAACACTGGACAAACAGGGGGCTAAAGGGGGGGGGGGAGCTAAACACAATCAAAATCACTAAGGAAGTGGTACTCAGTAAAATAATGGGAGTCAAGGCGGATAAATCACCTGGACCTGATGGCTTACATCCTAGGGTCTTGAGGGAAGTGGCGGTAGGGATTGTGGATGCATTGGTAATAATTTTCCAAAACTCCATGGACTCGGCAAAGGTCCCGGCAGACTGGAAAACTGCTAATGTAACACCCTTATTTAAAAAGGGCAGTAGACAGAAGGCTGGAAACTATAGACCGGTTAGCCTAACATCTGTGGTAGGTAAAATTTTGGAGTCCATTATTAAGGAGACAGTAACAGGACATTTGGATAATTATAATTTAATAGGACAAAGCCAGCATGGTTTTATGAAGGGGAAGTCATGTTTGACAAATTTGCTGGAGTTCTTTGAGGAAGTAACATATAGGGTGGATAAAGGGGAACCAGTGGACGTAGTGTATTTAGACTTCCAAAAGGCATTTGACAAGGTGCCACACAAAAGATTATTGCTTAAGATAAAAAATCACGGGATTGGGGGTAATATTCTGGCATGGGTAGAGGATTGGCTATCTAACAGCGTTGGGATAAATGGTTCATTCTCAGACTGGCAATCAGTAACTAGTGGTGTTCCGCAGGGGTCCGTGCTGGGTCCACAACTCTTTACAATCTATATTAACGATTTGGAGGAGGGGACCGAGTGTAACATATCAAAGTTTGCAGATGATACTAAGATGGGAGGGAAAGTAGTGAGTGATGAAGACATAAAAAACCTGCAAGGGGACATAGACAGGCTAAGTAAGTGGGCAGAGATTTGGCAGATGGAATACAATACTGGAAAGTGTGAGGTTATGCACTTTGGCAGGAAAAATCGTAGAGCAAGTTATTATCTTAATTGCAAGAAACTGGAAAGTACTGAAGTACAAAGGGACCTGGGGGTCCTGGTGCACGAAACTCAAAAGGTTAGTATGCAGGTGCAGCAAGTGATTAAGAAGGCCAATGGAATGTTGGCTTTCATTGCTAGGGGGATAGAGTATAAAAATGGGGAGGTATTGCTTCAGTTGTACAAGGTATTGGTGAGACCACACCTGGAATACTGCGTACAGTTTTGGTGTCCATACTTAAGAAAGGACATACTTGCTCTCGAGTCAGTACAAAGAAGGTTCACTCGGTTAATCCCGGGGATGAGGGGATGGACATATGAGGAGAGGTTGAGTAGATTGGGACTCTACTCATTGGAGTTCAGAAGAATGAGAGGCGATCTTATTGAAAGATATAAGATTGTGAAGGGGTTGGATCGGGTGGATGCGGGGAGGATGTTCCCGATGGGTGAAACTAGAACTAGGGGGCATAGTCTTAGAATAAGGGGCTGCTCTTTCAAAACTGAGATGAGGAGGAACTACTTCACTCAGAGGGTGGTAGGTCCATGGAATATGCTGCCCCAAAAAGCTGTAGAAGCTACATCATTACATAAATTTAAAACAGAAATAGACAGTTTCCTAGAAGTAAAGGGAATTAAGGGTTATGGGGAGCGGGCAGGAATTTGGACATGAATCTAGGTTCGGATCGGTCATGGCCCTGTGGGTAGCGGAGCGGGCCAAGGGGCCGTGTAGCCTGATCCTGCTCCTATTTTGTGTGTCTAATTCTGTTAGATTCAGGAGATGGTTCTGTGATAGTGGATTGGCGGTTGGGATCAGATCAGCCATGATCTTATTGAATGGCGGGGCAGGCTCGAGGGGCCGATTGGCCTACTCCTGCTCCTATTTCTTATGTTCTTATGTTCTTATGTAAGGCTCACTCATGGAAGCCCCTTCCCCTCTTCCCTTGAGTAACCCCAGAGAGCGGGGATGATCCAAACATAATTGCTGGGGTAGCACCTCCGCAGATTTCCGAGCCATACATTTTCATACATGGGCAACCAGAAACGTAACTGGACCAGCCACATAAATACTGTGGCAACTGTGGTGTATGTAACCTGTTCCACCTTAAGAGAACTTAAGCCTGTTCCACCTTAAGAGATGTACTACTTTCTCTGGCTGCTGTATACGTAATACCGGTGGTGACCACACCGGTATATAAGCACTGTGTAGTAATATTGTATTCAGTATAGTCCCGACCTCCAACCAGTAAAGATCTGTTCAATTTATTCTTGTAGTCTGTGTAGTAATTATCACTATAACACACAGACTTAACAGTGGCGACGAGTCCGATTCTTACCCTGCGGCAGTTATTTCCACGGCGGCTTCGTCCACAGACAGGACGTCGAAGAGAGGTTTCCACCCTCATCACCCTACTGGAAGACACGTCGAGCGGCAGGCATCGAGAAACCGGAGCGCAGAAGACATCCTGACCTCGAAGCCTCCATCAGCGACTGTCAGCTTTCTTCTTTCTACCTCGGTGGTGGGTAAGCCGGGCAGCGACGCGACAGAAAGTCAACCGCGTTGGCTGTACAGATGGGGCTGGGAAGACGGAGGAATAAGGGCGGTGAGATCGATCGCGACCGGAGATAAGGGCCGGGCCGCTTTCGAGCGAGAGGCGCAGCGCGGGGACATCGATCGTGACCGGAGATAAGGGCCGCATTCGGGCTAAAAGGCGCAGCGTCTGGGGAAACTGAAGGCGCGAGAGCCGTGGTGAAGCGGAGACAGCATCGGGGGACGGTTGAAAACCGCCAAGTGCGGGAAAACCACCATTTTGTGGGCGGAGGACGATGACAAGAGCGGGCAGCCGCCATCTTGGATAACATAAAAATACAATAAATTGCAACGATGCCTAAACATGGGAACATTAATACCTTTGATAGTGACATCGAAGATTGGGCCATGTATGTAGAACGCATACAAAATTATTGTAAGGCAAATAAAATTCCTGATGCAGATAAAGCACTAACATTATTAAATTTAATGGGTGCGAAGACATACGGGCAATTGAAACACCTGTTATCACCAGATGAACCGACGGATAAGACGTTCGATGAGATTGTTACTGTCCTGAAAAATCATCTAAACCCCACGCCGCTGATGCTAGCGGAACGATTTAAATTTTACGACAGAAGGCAGCTGCAGAATGAAAGCAATGCTGAATATTTGATGGAATTACGTAAGCTAGCAAAATATTGTCAGTTTGGAACAGGACTGACAGAGGCACTACGAGGTAAATTTGTGTGTGGTTTATTTAAACAGGATACACAAAAGCGACTGCTCGAGGAGAATGAGCTGACGCTTGAGAAGGCGGTCACTATGGCAGCAGCACACGAAGCCACAGCGAGAGGCACGGCAGTAATGCAGCTACGGTCACCGGAACTCGGTACAAACAAATTGGATTTGAGTTCTGTCAAATGTTATCGTTGTGGAAAGACAACGCACGATCAGAACCAGTGTTGGTTTAAAAACCAAGAATGCAGAACGTGTGGCAGGCTTGGCCACATAGCTAAAGTATGCCGGTCAGGAAAGAAGACCAGCAACAAAAAGTCACCGCAAGGAAAATACGCAAAGGTACACAAGGTGACAAAGAACAGTTTGACCGAACAGAAGTCAGATTCAGATGCTAGCAGTAATGAACTGGAAAACTTAAGAGTACACAACGTTGGTAAGGATGCAGATCTCCAGACAATTTGGGTCACTCTTCAGATAGCAGGAGTCCAAGTAAAAATGGAATTGGACACTGGATCGGCATTGACGGTCATGAATAAGAAAGATTACAGAAGGTTATTCCAACATATTCCCCTACAGGATACGGAGATTATATTGAAAACATACACGGGGCAAAGAGTGTACCCCATCGGAAAAATAGAGGCAGAAGTGGTCCACAAGGGCGAAGAAAGCCAAGTAATGGACTTATATGTGCTACCTGAAGGAGGTCCACCACTACTAGGACGGGAGTGGATTAGGAAAATGAATATGGACTGGCACTCCTTGAAGGCACTAACGGTAGATTCCGGGGAAACAGATGTCAAACCTAAACGATTGTCCAGAATATTGGATGAGGCAAACATCAAGATTGATGAACATGCACAACCAAAATTTTTTCAAGCCAGACTGGTACCCTATGCAAGGAACTGGAAGCACTAGAACGTTCAGGTGTACTGTCTAAGGTAGATTGGAGTGAGTGGGCTACGCCCATTGTTCCCGTTATGAAACGTCCTGCGAGCAACAAGCCAGGAGATCCAGGGAAGGTTCGCATCTGTGGAGATTTCAAAATCACCGTTAATCCGGTGCTTCACACGGTGCAGTATCCGCTTCCACGGATTGAGGATATTTTCGCTTCATTGTCTGGCGGGAAACACTTCACCAAGATAGACCTGGCGCAGGCGTACTTGCAGATGGAGGTTGAGGAAGAGTCACGCCAATACCTCACGATCAACACGCATCGAGGGTTGTACCGGTACAATAGGCTGGTTTTTGGAGTGGCATCGGTTCCAGCAATTTGGCAGAGGGCCATGGAGCAGGTATTACAGGGAATTCCAGGCACACAATGTTACCTGGACGATATTCTGATCACAGGTGATGGTGATGAACAACATCTCGCAAACTTGGAACTGGTGCTCAACAGACTGAAAGAGTATGGACTTAGAGTAAATCGGCAGAAATGTGAGTTCTTCCAGAAGCGGATCTCGTACTGTGGCCATGTCATTGACCGGGAGGGGCTTCATAAGTCTCCTGACAAGATTGAGGCAGTTGTAAAGGCTCCCGCTCCGGAGAATGTCTCTCAGTTGAGGTCGTTTCTAGGATTAATTAACTATTACCATAAATTTCTGTCAAATCTATCCACGGTACTGCACCCGTTAAACGCTCTTTTACAGAAAGGGGTACCATGGGAATGGGGCAAAAACTGTAAGAAGGCATTTCGCAAAAGCAAAGAATTGATCACCTCAGAGGAAGTGTTGGCTCACTTCAACCCGACACTGCCTATTCGGTTGGCTTGTGATGCTTCTCCATATGGTATTGGGGCAGTACTCTCACACAAGTTGCCAAATGGCACGGAAAGGCCAGTCGCGTTTGCATCCAGATCATTGACCTCCGCTGAGCGCAACTATGCGCAGATCGATAGGGAGGCTCTTAGCCTTGTATGGGGAGTGAAGAAGTTTAATCATTACCTGCAGGGCCAAAAATTCACACTTCTGACAGACCATCAACCGTTGGTATCCATTTTTAACCCTAAGAAGGGTGTTTCGGTGATGACAGCGCAGCGTCTCCAGAGATGGTCTCTTTTCCTAGGGGCACATCAATATCAAATAGAATTCAAAGGTACGAAACAGCATGGCAATGCTGATGGGCTGTCGCGCCTGCCACTACCTGAAGAAGAAGACACGACGAAAGTTGACCCTGTTGAGTTATTTCATTCGACCATCATCGAGTGTTTACCAGTCACCAATGCAAGTATTGAAAGAGAAACCAGGAACGACCCGACACTGTCCGGAGTCTACGAGGTGACAGTGAAAGGATGGCCAACACGGGGTGATCTTCTGTTACCGGCATTTTCGGCAAGGCGAGACCAGCTGTCCGTCTGCCATGGTACCTTGATGTACGGGACAAGAGTGATTGTTCCTCCCAAGTTAAGGGAAAGAGTTTTAAACGAACTGCATGAAGGTCATCTGGGGGGAGTTAAAATGAAAAGTCTTGCTAGGGCTTATGTATGGTGGCCGGGTATTGACCAACAGATTGAGGAGTTAACGAAAAGCTGCGCTGGGTGCCAAAAAGTGCAAAATGCACCTCCGATAGCACCGCTACACCCATGGGAATGGCCTTCAGCCCCATGGCAACGCGTACACATTGACTTTGCTGGTCCATTCATGGACTCCATGTTCCTAATCGCGGTGGACGCACATTCCAAATGGCCAGAAGTCATCAAGATGAATACCACTACTTCAGAAAAGACAATTGCGGTGTTAAGAACAATATTCGCAAGGAACGGATTGCCAGAACAGATCTGTTCGGACAACGGACCACAGTTTGTATCGGAAGAATTCCGACAATTCTTAAAGAAGAATGGAGTAAAACATTATACCTCTGCCACATATCATCCGGCGACAAACGGGTTGGCTGAAAGATTTGTCCAGACATTCAAAAAGGCAATTAAGGCCATGAACGATGATCAGATTCCGCTGCAACACAAGGTCGACAAGTTCCTGATGTCATATCGAAACGCCGATCATGCAGTGACTAACCAAAGTCCTGCCATGATGTTTTATAACAGGAGGTTGCGGTCCAAGTTGGACTTGTTAAAACCAAATGTGCGGAGGGAAGTGGAAAACAAACAGTTTCGGCATATTAACAACAAGACCACTCGAACTTTCGACGTAGGACAACCAGTGTTGGCAAGGGGCTAGGGAAACGAAAAATGGCAGTCCGGAACAATTCGGGCCAGACAAGGACCTCTGATGTACACAGTAGATATTGGTCATAATGTGATAAGGCGTCATGCGGATCAACTGGTAGAGTCGAGAGCAAGGGTCGAACCCATGGTTGTGACAGAGACAACTGTGGAAGACGTTAATGAACCTGAAGCATTTACCTCGGCAGGGAATGTACTTGATGATGATGACACCCAATACATTGGAAACCAAATAGAGGAGGCACCTCAACAACAAGAATCAGAGACTACTGAGAGGCGTTATCCAAGCCGCATCAGAAAGCCTCCTGAGAGACTGAACCTTTGAACTGTTATACCTGAAGTTATATATGTAAATATGTTATTATGTTATGTTAAATGGGGATATGACTGTTAAGCTGAAAAGGGAGGATTGTGGTGTATGTAACCTGTTCCACCTTAAGAGAACTTAAGCCTGTTCCACCTTAAGAGATGTACTACTTTCTCTGGCTGCTGTATACGTAATACCGGTGGTGACCACACCGGTATATAAGCACTGTGTAGTAATATTGTATTCAGTATAGTCCCGACCTCCAACCAGTAAAGACCTGTTGAATTTACTCTTGTAGTCTGTGTAGTAATTATCACTATAACACACAGACTTAACAGCAACAAGAGCAGGTCAGAGGCTAAGTATTCTGTGGCGAGTGTCTCACCTCCTGATTCCCCAAAGCCTTTCCACCATCTACAAGGCACAAGTCAGGAGTATGATGGAATACTCTCCACTTGCCTGGATGAGTGCAGCTCTAACAACACTCAGGAAGCTCAACACCATCCAGGACAAAACAGTCTGCTTGATTGGCACCCCATCCACCACCTTAAACATTCAATCCCTCCATCATCAGCACAATGTGGCTGCAGTGTGTACCATCTATAAGGTGCACTGCAACAACTTGCCAAGACTTCTTCAATAGCACCTCCCAAACCAGCGACCTCTACCACATAGCATTTCTAGCAAGCTCAGCAGGCGCATGGGAACGCCACCACCTCCAAGTTCCCCTCCAAGTCACACACCATCCTGTCTTGGAAGTATATCGCCGATCCTTCATCGTCGCTGGGTCAAAATCCTGGAACTCCCTACTTAACAGCACTGTGGGATTTCCTTCACCACCTGGACTGCAGTAGTTCAAGAAGGGTGCTCTCCACTACCTTCTCAAGGGCAATTAGGGATGGGCAATAAATGTTGGCCTTCCTAGCGATGCCCACATTCCGTGAGTGAATAAATTTTAAAAAGCAGCAATGCAAGCCTTTTCTGGATTTTGTTTTTACTTACATGATATGCTCTCATCTACATGGTTTGTTGAATATGGAAAACTTTTTAAAATCCATCTTTTTTCACTAATTAACCTGACCTATTATAAAATACATTGGCTGAAGAATAATATGAATCACTCAATTATTCTGTCGCATTATGTCTCGCATTATCTCTGCGTTGCTTGATATTTTTAGTTTTCTGATAGGCTTGTTTCTTTTCTGTATATCCATTCTAATTTTAATATCTCCTTTTGATTTTTTTTAGGACAGTTTCTCTAACACAATGAGAACATTCATGCAAGCAGATTTACAAATGTAATAAAAGCTCTCTCTTCTCCCATGCAATTTTGTTCCATTTGTTTATCGTTCAGGCTGGGTCTGCATTAAGTTATACTGTCCCTCTTTTGCTGCTGCTAATCAGAGTTGATTTATTTCTCTGTTTTCCTAACAGTATTATTTTTTCTGTGCATCTTTTTACACTCTTCATAACTTTGAATCTCCTTTTAACACAGTTTTGATTGAACAATAAAACACAGATTTACAAACTTAATAAAAAAAGGAATCTTATCAACTTAGTGATTTGATCTCATACATATACTAAAGTAGCTGTAACATTTTTGCCAAGTCTATTCACACATTTGTATGACATGAGAACATTTTCAAACTTTCAATTAAATTCTCTTTGGAAATGTTGCTGAACAAACAGTTGGGTGTCTCTCATGAGAAATAATGTAATTGTCTATTAATCAAACGGCCTTTCAGCTATTTCTTCTGCCACATCACATAACTTAAACATTGGAAAAAATGGACATCTGGATTTTGAACTGCTTAAAATCTTTAGTACTTAAAGATAATTTTGATAATGTAGCAATTAATAAGGAAATATACTGTAGTTCAATTACTTTCTCTAATTCTAATTCACAAGTCAACACAACAAATGCATTAACATTATTTTTAGATGTGGTGACAGTAGCATGTTTCATGACATTCAGCAGCACAGAGGCTATCTTAAAAAAGCAACAACATGCAGCAATTTATTTGCATTTTCAATTTATATTTCCTGTTACAGTTCAAGGTTTTTTCATTCCAATGGCCTTTACAATAGTGTCAGTGAGCAGACCAGATTCCTTCTGATCTCTAACCTGTGTCTTTCATTTTTGGCTTTGCACAGTAACATAACCAGGGGCAACCAATTGGTGTACCTTGTCTAATGGAATTCATGTAGATTCCCTCTACATCTTCAGGCTCTGAAAAGACAGAAAAGATCATAGCGCAAAACCAGCTTCATGCAAACTAGGAAAAAATATTTATAATGTAATAATTTACAGTAGCAAAGACATTGAATAAGCGCTATACATTACAAGCAGTGATTGACAATACATACATTTCCATTACGTAAGTTTCTTCCTGCAGATTCTTTAGATGAAACTGTAGCTCAGATAGAAAGTTTCACTTCAAATACTTGAAATCAAAAGTTCACCTGGACTTGATTAAGTGCGTGGGCAAAAATGTGGCATGTGGCATTCACCATAGGGAATTGTGAGGTCATCCACTCTGGACCTAAGAAAGATAGATCAGTGTATTTTCTAAATGGTGATAAGCTGGGAATTGTGGAGGAACAAAAAGATTTAGAGTAATAAAAAAAGGAAAATGCTGGAAATACTCAGCAGGTCAGGCAGCATCTGTGGAGAGAGAAACAGAGTTAATGTTTCAGGTCGATGACCTTTCGTCAGAACTGGAAAATGTTAGAGACGTAACAGGTTTTAAGCAAGTACAGAGGCTGAGAAAGTGTGTTGGGGGGACGGTGCAGTGGAGGAAAGAACAAAAGGGAAAGTATGTGATAGGGTGTGTAGTGTCCGAGGATCAATAATAATCAGACTGCAGGAGAACAATAAAACAGGTATTTACTGAACAGAGAGTAATTCAAGACAGAAGCCTGCTATGGCTTTATATACAGGGGTGGTCACTGCCGGTACTGCAGTATAGAATCAATTCTTCTCTTAAAGGTACATACACAACAATTCCTCCCCTTTTAGATAAACAGTACATAACATTCATTTAACAACTAAATAATAACTAATTACAATTACAATTTTCTCTGTACTATATACATCAACTGAAATAATCATTTGCACGTTCAGTCTTTGAGGAGGCTTCCTGATCCTGACTGGATAACGCCTTTCTCGAGTATCCTGTTCTTGCGGCGGAGTTGATTCTGGCTCATTGTCATTAGTTGGTTCGTCAGCTTCCAATACCACTGCTTCTGAGGTAGACGCAATCTGTACTTCGGGTTGATTACCAGGTGCACCTGCTCATGGTATGGGTTTGGCTTGTTCCTGTGACTCTAGAATCTGGTCAGCATGGCATCTCATGATGCTCTCTCCAATGTCCACTGTGTACATTAGTGGTCCCTGCTGTGTGCATATCGTTCCTGGCTGCCATTTTTCTGTTCGGTAGTCGCGGGCCAAGACTGGTTATCCTATCTTGAAGCTCCTGGTTGGCTTCTCATTTATGTGCTGGAATTGCTTATCCTCAACATCTCGTCTTATGTTTGGTTTGAGCAAATCCAGGCAACATCTTAGCCTTCGGTTGAAGAACATTATGGCTGGAGTTTGGTTGGTGACTGCATGTGTCGCATTCCAGTAAGCAAACAAGAAATTAGCCACCTTGTGTTGTAGTGGTATGTCGTCATTATGCATTGCATTTATTGCCTTTTTAAAGGTCTGAACAAACCTCTCAGCCAATCCATTTGTGGCTGGATGATATGGGCAGATGTGTAATGTTTCACCCCATTATTCCTCAGAAACCTCCGGAAATCCTCGGACACAAACTGTGGCCCATTGTCGGAGCAAATCTGTTCTGGCAAGCCATTCCTGGTGAAGATGGTCCGTAGGACTGCAATAGTTTTCTCCGTGGTGGTGGAGGACATTTTGATGACCTCTGGCCATTTTGAATGGGTGTCCACAGCGATTAGGAACATTGAGTCCATAAATGGACCAGCAAAATCAATGTGTACCCGTTGCCATGGAGATGAGGGCCACTCCCATGGATGTAGCGGGGCCTGTGGTGGAGCGTTTTGGACCTTCTGGCATCCTGTGCATCTCTTGGTCATATCCTCAATTTCTTTATCGATTCCCGGCCACCACACAAATGCCCTGGCTAGGCTCTTCATTTTTACCCCTCCCAGATTACCCTCATGAAGCTCATTGAGCACTCTGTCTCTCAACTTGGGTGGAATTACCACTCGGGATCCACACATCAAGGTCGCCCAGCACACTGACAGCTGTTCTCTCCTTGGCGAGAATGCTGGCAACAGTGAGTCGCCATGTGCTGGCCATCCCTTCACCGTCAAATCATATACTCGAGAGAGTGTCGGGTCATTTCGGGTTTCCTTCTCTATACTTGAGTTTGTAACAGGTAGACATTCGACTATGGTCGCATGGAATATCTCAACAAGGTCCACTGCAGGTGCTTCCTCTACCGTAGGCAACGGTAGGCCCGGCAGCCCATCAGCGTTTCCATGCTGTTTCGTACCCTTGTACTCTATGTCGTACAGATGTGCCCCTAGAAAAAGTGACCATCTTTGCAGCCGTTGCGCCGTCATCACCGGAACGCCCTTCTTTGGGTTAAAAATGGAGACCAGGAGCTGATGATCAGTCAGTAGGGTGAATTTCTGCCCGTGCAGATAGTGATTGAACTTCTTCACCCCCCACACCAGGCTGAGGGCCTCCCTGTCAATCTGGGCATAGTTATGCTCGGCTGAGGTTAACGAGCGCGACGCAAAGGCTATTGGCCTCTCTGAACCGTCAAGGAATTTCTGTGACAGCACCGCTCCGATGCCGTAGGGAGACGCATCACATGTCAACCGAATCGGTAGTGTTGGATTGTAGTGGGCCATCACTTCTTTTGAAGTGATTAGGCATTTACATTTCTGAAAGGCACGCTTACACTCATCACTCCATTTCCATGTTACTCCAGTTTGCAGTAGGGCATTCAGTGGGTGCAGAATTGTAGATAAATTCGGCAAGAACTTATGGTAGTAGTTCACCAACCCGAGGAACGACCTCAGTTGCGACACATTTTCCGGTGCTGGAGCCTTGACTACAGCCTCAATCTTGTCCGGCGACTTATGCAACCCTTCCTCATCAATCATGTGGCCACAATACGAGATTTGTCTCCTGAAGAACTCGCATTTGGGGCGGTTGGCTCGTAGCCCATATTCCTGTAATCTCGTGAGCACCTGCTCCAGGTTGGCAAGGTGTTCACTGTCATTTTCGCCCGTAACCAGGATGTCGTCCAAATAACACTGGGTCCCCGGGATCCCTTGCAGGACTTGTTCCATCGCCCTCTGCCAAATAGCTGGGGCTGATGCTACCCCAAATACCAGTCGATTGTACTGGTAAAGGCCTTTGTGAGTGTATATCGTGAGGTATTTCCTAGATGCTTCTTCCACCTCCATTTGTAGATACGCTTGGGCCAGATCAATCTTTGTAAAATGTTTCCCTCCAGATAGTGAGGCAAAAATATCTTCTATCCGTGGAAGTGGATATTGTACTGTGTGCAGGACTGGGTTCACAGTTACCTTGAAGTCCCCACAGATGCGAACCTTCTTCGGTTCCCCAGGCGTGCTGCTCAATGATTTCTTCATTACAGGAATGATGGGTGTGGCCCACTCGCTCCAGTCAAACTTGGACAGCACACCTGAATGCTCCAGACTCTCCAGCTCTGCTTCAACGGCTGGGCGGATCGCATAAGGTTCCGGTCTGGCTTTAAAAAATTTTGGGTTTGCGTTATCTTTGATTTTTATCATTGCCGTTACTCCTTTTAGAGTCCCAAGTCCTTGTTGGAACACCTCTTTCGCGTCAGTTAGAATTTTTGACAGTCGTCCAGGTGTGACGTCATCATCCTTTTTATCAGTCACAGTTAGCGCCTGAATGGAATGCCAATCCAATTGTATTTTTCGGATCCATTCATGTCCCAATAGTGATGGTCATCCATCCAGTATTATATATAGATACAGTTTCTGTGTTTCCTTGCCGTTGTATTCAACTGGCACCCTTATTTTTCCTCTGGGGTAGACTTTTTGCCCCGTGTATGTCTTCAACACAATGGATGTGTCCTTCAAGGATATGTGTGAGAATAGCCGCTCATAGTCTCGTCGATTCATGACAGTTAGGGCTGATCCTGTATCCAATTCCATCTTTACTTGGGACCCTGCTATCATGAGGGTGACCCAAATGGTTCGGTGATCCTCCTTTGCGATCACGTTGTGTAACTTTAGACAACTTAGTCTCCTGCTCCCGGAGTCATTATCACTCTCCTGATCTTCCGAACTACTGTCTGTCATTTTTTTTACTTTCTTGTACTTTTCCTTAGTAGTTCTTGTAGTGTTGGTTTTCTTTCCTGACCTGCAGACTCTTGCTATATGTCCCATTTTCCCGCATTGCCTGCATACTTTGTCCTTAATCCAGCAGTCCTTCTGCTCAGGGGTTGTTCGGCCGCAGCGATAGCACTTTTCTGCTCCATACGCCATTTCGTTGGTGCTGTATTCTTGTGGTTTCTATTGTATTTCCGCAGCTCCCCGTGCTGCTGCTTCCTAGGATACTGCCACGCTGAAAGCCTGTTCTAGCGTCAGGTCCTTTTCTGAATGTAGTCATTTCTGGGTTCCTTCACTCTGGAGCCCGCAGACAAACTTATCCTGTAAGGTGTCTGCCAGTCCTGCTCCGAACTGGCAGTGCTTCGATAACTTACGTAGTTCTGTAAGATAGTCAGCATTGTTCTCATCTTTGTGCTGGTTTCTTTTATGGAACTTGAATCTTTCTGCTATCAGCAGCGGTGTAGGGTTCAGGTGTTCCTGTAAGATATTAACAATCTCTTCAAAACTTTTCTCCATTGGTTTAGCTGGGGTAATTAAATTCCGCAATAGGCCGTACGTTCTCGCGCCCATCAAATTTAATAATACCGACGCCTTCTTTCCATTGGCCACCTCATTGGCATTGCAGTACACTTCAATTCTTTCCACATACGTGGTCCAGTCTTCTACCTCGTTGTCGAAAGCAGTGATACTGCCACTCTTCGGCATCTTGGGTGATTTAAAATGGCGCCTCCCGCGCTTTTTCTTCTTCCCCAATGTAATAAAATGGCGCCTCCTGCGCTTTTCCTTCTTCCCCAATGGAATAAAATGGCGCCTCCCACGCATTTCCTTCTTCCCCTTGCTGCCACGCTGCTCCTAGTGTTCTACAGGTTAATGGCGGCGACCCGCGGCTTCGGTGCGTCTCACTTTTCCTTCCCCGCGTTCTATCCTCTCCACGCTGCCCTGTTCTTGAGCACCGACCGCGCCCTGTGCGCTCCACCCTCTCTCTCTCTCTTCCTCCCAACGAAGCTGCACGGCCCCTTTGCAGAGCTGCTCGATCGAGCCCGAGCCCGCCGCAGTCCAGAAGGGTCAGCGCACTACCTGCTACCAGCACGACTTGCTGGAACACCTCGACTGGGGAGCCAGGCCCAGCTCTCCACAGCCTCCCCTGCAACTATCCGATGGATCCCTGGGCGGTTGCCCGCGGTCGACGCCCGCCGTTCTGACTTCGACCTCCAAGAAGCTTCTCTTCAGGGAAAAGATCCCCGTGAGGTGATGCAGTACTGCAGGTGAGTTCAAACCTGCCCGTCGCCAGTGTAGTGTCCGAGGATCAATAATACTCAGACTGCAGGAGAACAATAAAACAGGTATTTACTGAACAGAGAGTAATTCAAGACTGAAGTACAGAAGCCTGCTATGGCTTTATATACAGGGGTGGTCACTGCCGGTACTGCAGTATAGAATCAGTTCTTCTCTTAAAGGTACATACACAACAGGGTGGAAAGCAGGAGTGATTACATGACAAAACGGTTGATGGTGCAAGGCAAAAGGGGGTGGTAATGGGACAAGTAAAGAAACACAAGATGGATCTAGAGGAGCTGTAAATGGCAACAACAGAACTATTACCAGCACCTGCTATCTGAAAAATTAGGAGCAGTGGTTATGATCTGAAATTGTTGAACTCCATGTTGAGTCTGGAAAGTTGTAAAGTGCCTAATCAAAAGGTCAGATACTGTTCCTTGTGCTTCTGTTGAGCTTCATTGGAACAGTGCAGGAGGCCGAGGACAGAGAGGTCAAACTGGGAGCAGGGCGGACAATTAAAATGACAGACGACTGGAAGCTCAGGATCATGCTTAGATCACATCTGGAATACTGCGTTCAGTTTTGAGCACCACAGCTCAGGAAGGCTGTATTGGCCTTGGCCTTGGATGGAGTGCAGTGTAGATTCACCAGAATGATACCGGGGCTAAAAGGGTTAAATTATGAGGACGAGTTGCATAGAACAGGCTTTTATTCCCTCAAGTATAGCGGATTAAGGGGTGATATAATTTAGGTGTTTAAGATATTTAAAGGATTTGACAGGGTAGATAGAGAGAACTATTTCCTCTGGTGGGGGATTCCAGAACAAGGGGGCATAACCTTAAAATTAGAACTAGGCCGTGCAGGGGTGATGTCAGGAAGCTCATCTTCATACAAAGGGTAGTGAAAATCTGGAAAACTCTCCCTCAAAAAGCTGTTAAGGCTGGGGGGTCAATTGAAAATTTCAAAACTGAAATTGTTAAGTTGTTGTTAGGCAAGGATCAGCCATGATCTAATTGAAAGTGGAACAGGCTTGAAGGGCTGAATGGCCTACTCCCTGTTCCTATGGACCAATAATTAAAATCCAAGTCGAATTAAAGAATAACTGCAAGGCCTGTAATATTAGTACTTTTTAATGTAACAACAGTTGTTTTCGAGAAAGAAAAGAGAATTTGCTTGGAATTTCCACAGGAATTCTCTAGTGGGAGATAGGCGGAACTTCTGAGGAAATAAAATAAACGGCCATTTCTGCCATTTCTCCAGAGTTTCCACCAAAGTTATGGCGGCAGATTACGATAACCCAGCAAAAGTTCTCCCCCTTTAACACCTTCGTAAACGATGTAGGCGGCTTTGTGCCATCAACATCTCCCACCTGCAACTTTCGGACAAAGTAGCCAGTCTATTTTAACAGGTGAAAATAATACATTTTAGCCTGCTACTACTACATGATGAATTTGCAGTGACCATATAACCTGGAAACATCCTGCAAAACACATTCATACCAAACATTCAAGTTACTGAAATCTTCCTAAAGAACAAAATCTTCCTAAACCCATAAAAGAATGAACAGGACACAAGATGCCAACTTTTATAATCCGCTGTCTGAAACAGACAACAGCTATCTTTTTTATACTGTTCTACATTGTTTTGAAAATGAAACAGCGAAAATGTTGCTAGATGAAGAATAACCAGATGTCCTTGGGCAGGGGTGATAATATGATCAATGCACCAGGTGTCTGCTCTCCAGAGAATGTGGCACAGGCACATGTCTCAACTGTCAGGTGACTACTGTTGAACACAAGGCAGCGCCACTCAGCATGCCAAATCTACCTGCTTATCCATGGCAGAGAGTAAGTGTCGATTTCCGTGGGTCCTTTCCATCAGGACACTTCTCTTAGTAATGGCCACGCTATCCCTTTGAAGCAGTATTATAAGATTGTGAAGAAAAGTCGCATTGTTAAGGCAAAACTGAAGGCCTATGCTGATCAAAAACATTATGCTCAAACTAGCAAAATCAAAGTTAGTGTCAAATTGTAATGAAAACTAATGAGCAAGGAAAACTGATACCTCCAAACAAACTAATAGCTCTCAGACAAACCAATACTGTACACTATGATTTGCAGACTTGGTTTCACTATAACTACTGAAAGAAGATCCCATCAAATGACCAGAAATTTATATTTCTTCAAGAAAGTAATAACATCATCAAATCTTAACACATTATGCAAATCAAACACAATGTTTTAGTGGTTCTGAACCAAACAATGCAGCCATCACATGCAGGATAAAGCACAGCCTATTTACAATCTTTATTTCAGGGAAAAAGGCCTCTGTCATACCTAAAGGTTATGTTGTTTAAAAGACTGAATTTTATGTTTTAGAAACTCCTTTTTTTTTATTGCTGTTAGTCTATTGTAAAGGAAGGGAGGTGTGTAATGAATTCATCCACACACTAGAGAGGGAACTAAGGCCTAGAAATTCAGTATAGCCACGTTTGGGGCGCTACAGCATGGCGTTCGCTAACTTTTGCGCCCGGCGCAACTGAGCGCCACCTTCGCCGATATTCAGTAGCATCGCCCCAAGAGGTTGCTGCTGCGCTAAAGCAGGCGATGCACGACTATCATTAGGTGCTAAGCCAGCGATCCGGGGTGCAAACACCGAAGGCAGGCACAGCGCAGGTGCGGCGAGTTGCTCATTGAGGGCAGACAGTCAGGCGCCGGTCAGCACTTAAAGGGGGAGGGTGGAATTGTTTGGCTGCCACGCCCTGCACACTGCATCCCCAAGGCAAGGCCTGAACACTGCTTCTGGAACTGCTCCACGCCCAGGAGAATGGAGAAGGCCAGGGAGAGAGCGCAGCGCTTCGGCGAGGGTGACCTGAGGCTGCTGGTTGGCGCAGTGGACCGCAGGCACCATATCCTCTTCCCTGAGGGTGGCAGGAGGCCACTGCCTACCGAATATCGGAAAGCATGGAGGGAGGTGGCAAACAGGGTCACGTCCAACAGCGTGGTTGGCAGGACACCAACCCAATGCCGGAAAAAATTCAATGACTTCACTCGGGTTGTCAGGGTGAGTACCTTTTCCAGTATCCTCCTCATCCCTGCATGTGCACCTCACTTTATGGCCAAAGGGGCCTGAAAGCCCTAATGGCCAGCCCTCATCCAGCAGCTATGTTACTGTCATGAAAAGCACTTGTACATTCAGGACTTTAGACACTGTCAGGGCTATTTGACCATGGGAGGCAGTGCAGGCGAGATCAGGGCTTGACACTGTCAGGGCTATTCTACCATGGGAGGCAGTGCAGGCGAGATCAGGGCTTGACACTGTCAGGGCTATTTAACCATGGGAGGCAGTGCGGGCAAGATCAGGGCTTGGCACTGTACTTAGAGGCCGTCCTTTCTCTTGCAGGGCAAGCTGGCGCATAACAGAAGACAGCAGCGACAGACCGGGGGAGGCCGTCCTGACCTGAAACAGCTGAGCGACCTCGAGCAGCGAGTGGAGCGGATCATGGCAGGCCAGCTGAGGGGCCCTGTCGCCACTGGAGATGCTGACCCTGTTCTGGGCACCAATGGTAATCACCTTTTTGACCTCTCTCTTGCCACTTGCGCCTCACACCAGCATCCTTTGCCACTATCGAACCAATGCAGTGCACAGCAGCATGCATGCCTCCCTCGCTGCCGCCCTGTCCTCACTCTAAAGCAACTCTTGTGCCTCCCTGCTTTCAGATGGTGACTCGCCAGGTGAGGAGGTGGCCCCTCAAGCTGGCACTGTGTCCGAGTCAGACATAGAGGAGGAGGAAGAGGAAGCCGGCCCATCAGGGATACCCTCAGCCAAGGCAGCCCATGGCCATAATGGTGACACGTCTTCCCTGGAGGGGAGCAGGGGGAAAGGGTCGGAGGAGAGTGAAGCTCCGGGGACCAGCAGGCTGCAGCAACGCGGGAGGGGTGGGGAAGCTCGGCGGCCTTCTCCCCGGAGGGTGAGTGCGGCCTCCAGTCCTGCTATGGTGAGCGCAGAGGAGGTGCGGCTCCAAACGGAAATGGGCGCCCAGGCTGAGCGCAGGCACACTGAGCTCATGGCTGCAGTGGCAAGGATGCCTGACTCCATAGAGTCACTGGCAAGGAGTGTGCAGGAATTCGGGGCAGCACAGGCCAGGAGTCTGCAACAATTCAGTGCAGCACAGGCCAGGAGTCTGCAGGACTTCGCGGCAGCACAGGCTAGGAGTCAGCAGGACTTCGCTGCATCACAGGCGGCTTCTAGCCAAGTGCTCAGTCGTGCCGTGCATTCACTGGCTGGTGTCATGCAGACACAGACCAGGGCCACACGGGCACTAACTGCTGCCACCCTCGCTGGATCGGCCAGGCATTGCCAGGGCACTCGCTGCGCTGCAGCAGCCCAGCAGTCTGTGCTTCAGCAGATTGCTGCGCATGCTGCAGTGCTGGCCCGTGCGAGTGCCAATGTATCAGCCGACCAGGGAGTGCCTGTGATCTGTCAGGTTGGCAGCATTCCTGCAGCCAACACTGTCACTCCTCCATTGCAGCTGCCACCAGCCGTTGGGCAGATTGATGCCGCCCAAGCAGAGTTGGAGCAGTCAGCAGCCGGCCCCTCCAGGCCCAGAGCTGGTCCAGGCCGACCCCCAAGGGCATCTGCCGTCTCACCATCTGACCCTCAGCAGCCTTCCCCCAGCCTTGCTGCAGCCACTGGGGTCCCATTGAGGAGGAGCTGCAGGGCGGGTAGGGGCCAGTCACGGAAGCGAGATGGATCACCCTCGCAGGGGAAAAAGTAGAAGGTGTGGCCAAATGTTTTGTTTTATTTATAAAGGCCGAGGCTGCTGTATTTGTTTTAGATATAAAGGCCGAGACTGGTATATTTCTTTTATATTTAAAGGCCGAGACTGGTATATCTGTTTTATTTATAAAGGCCGAGACTGGTGTATTTCTTTTATATATAAAGGCCGAGACTGGCGTATTTGTGTTTTTGGGGGGGTTTCTCTCCATTAGTTTGTCATGTGGGAAGGGCACAGAGGTATCACAGTAAAAAAATGTCTTAAATCGCTCCGTCCATGTTTTCTTTTGGAAGTCCTGGTTGCCCTGCTCGGCTGAGGGCTTGTGGAGTGGCTACATTCATCTTCTGCCATTGGCACAAGCGATTCCCTGAGAGGGGGCCTAGAACCGAGTTGCAATATGCCGCCGATGGGTGGCCCTTGCACTTTCTGCCTCCCTCCCATGCTGGTCCTCCTCCTCCTCCTTCTCCTCCTCTGGTGGTCCTCCGATGTCTGCTGGCAGTGGCTGAGTCCTGTGGATAGCCAGGTTGTGCAGCATGCAGCACACGACAACGAAATGGGAGACTCGCTCAGGCGAGTACTGTAGGGCTCCCCCGGAACGATCCAGACAGCGGAACCGTTGCTTCAGCACGCCGATTGTTTGCTCAATGATGTTCCTGGTTGCTTGATGGCTGTCATTGTATCGCTCTTCAGCAGGGGTGCTGGGCGCATGGAGCGGGGTCATCAGCCAGGTGCACAAAGGATAGCCTTTGTCCCCGAGAAGCCATCCTCGTGGGTGAGGCTGGGCCTCGAACATGTCTGCCACAGAAGTCTGGCGCAGGATGAAGGCATCGTGGCTGCTGCCTGGAAAGCGGGCATTGACAGCTAGGATGAGCTGCCTGTGGTCACACAACGACTGCACGTTGATCGAATGGTAGCCCTTCCGGTTGCGGTAATCCTCAGCATTCTCTAGAGGTGCCCGCAAAGCCACATGCGTGCAGTCAATGGTGCCCTGCACCATGGGGAAGCCCGCTAATACTGCAAAGCCCATTGCACGCTCTTGCTGCTTGTCCACGGTCATGGGGAAGGAGATGAACTGACGTCTCCTTCTGAAAAGGGCATTGGTCACCTGGTGGATGCAGCAATGTACCGCGAACTGGGAGATGTTGGAAATGTCCCAGTAGCGGATTGGAAGGAGCCGGTGGCATAGAAGTTGAGAGCCACCATCACCTTCACTGCCACCAACAGAGACGTCCTGCTCCTCAGCTGTGGCTGCAGATCTCCACGAAGCAGGTGGCAGATCTCAGTGACCACCGCCCTTCTGAATCACAGCATCTGAACACACTGCTCCTCAGACATGTTCAGATATGAGAACTGCTGGTGGTATACCCTGGGTGGGTAAGGCGTCATTTTCCAACGCCTGTTGGCCCTTCTCCGTCTGGCCATGACTGGCACCCTCTCACGGCGTCTCTGAGCCCTTTGAATGCAATGGAGAAGCCCAACGTTTCCACCCATTGCAGCCCCCATTATATGTTTCCAATCAATGCTATGACACTGAAGTTAAAGACAAGTTCAAAGCTCTGGCCTGAAGCCACAAGTACCTTTGCGAGTGTTGAGCCAAACCAGAAAGCTCTCTACCTTTGTCTTTCTCCAAATATCAGTGTCTCACAAAGAAGGAGTGGAGCAAAATGGCTGCCATTTATACTGCAGGAGGAGTCCCCTTTAATTAGCGCCCCCCGCACCCCGCAGCGACTGGGAACCGTTCCCCTCTACCAGTCGCGGGGGGCGCCAGGCGCACAATAGGCCGGCGCCACTGAATTTCCAGTTTGGGGCGCACAAAGGGCATTGCACCATGAAATGACGTCAGGACCTGCGCGCGCAGCTGAGCGCGCGCAAAGGTTTTGCGCCGCTGTTAAATCTTAACTGAATTTCGCGAGAGGCGCAGATCGTGCCGCGCCCGGGCGCTAGCCGCTTAGCGCCCCACTTCTCCTCCTCCTAAGGCGCTAGCGGCTGACGCAAACAACTGAATTTCTAGGCCTAAAGGTTTTCTGTTAGAACAAAGACCATGCTGTCACTTGTAACAACAAAGTACTTTTCCTTCAAATAATCAATGTTGATGAAGATATACACAACAGGTGCCAGGCTGAAGTTTATAAAAGGATGGACCTCAGGGAAATGGATTGATCTATTCAAGTAAGAAAATTAAATGTAAAAGTTAAGACCAGGGGCAAAGCACAGAAATGCCCCCAGTCAGGTGTCTAGGTGGATGTGAATTGAGGCATGAAGCATGAGGCACAGGCTCCTTAAATTGAGTCTGAAGCATGTGAAAGTCCAGACATCACTACATCTCCAGACTGTGAATCGAGCTGCAGGTTGCTTTTCCACCTGACATTTGCTTGATTACAACTTGGATTTCAGTCATGTGAGGTGGGATGCACAGGTCGTTGATGTATGGCATTGAGTGGGCCAGCAGAGGGACAGCTGAGGACTTAGTCGAAGTGGCTGGCCCAGTGTTCCTTACACTTCTACTTGGTCAGTTAGCAACTGAAATAAAGAATAGATTTGCCTTTCTAATCTAGGCTTTATTAACTTTAAAATCCTGTAGCACATCTTTCCACACCCAGTCCCAACCAAAGCTAGAAAGAACTGAATTTAAGATGGCCACCACAAATCACATGACATCAACTACCAATGAGATTACAGCATATATCCCAAGGCAGGAAACAAACAACCAATCACAATACTTCTTACTAACATAAAGAATAATCACCACATTCACCCCTCCTTTTAAAATATACTCCAACCTAAATAACCTTTACAATTTATAATTAATTATTTACAACTAAAACTATGCACAGACAAGAATAAAACTATTCAACATGACACAATACTAAGTGACAACAACAAATAGTAACATTGCACATAAGTATTAAGTATCTCTCAGCTAAAACAATATAATATAATATTTCAACAATTTTAAAACACCACTATCAATTTAAAAGTCCATTTTCAATCAGTCGACCGGATATCTTGTTCATGTCGACCTTCTTAACCTTGGTGAAATTCCTTGCCCTCCCACACCAGGAAACACAGAAGTATCTTCTGCAGGAAGGCTATCCATATCCCAATTCTCAACGGTTTCCGGATTAGAAATCCCATCAGGAGATAAACTGGGACGGTCATAAACATCCATCAAGGGCTGACTAATAGAAGTATAATTATCTGCAATCGGATTGGAAATATTTGTAGTATCTGTAACAGCATCCACATTATCTGAATCATGACTATTGCTAATATCCTCAGAAGAGGGCTGGCCACCACAAGGAGCCAAGTCTTTAATTGAAACGGTACTTTCTTTCCCATCTTGGAATGGAATATGAGCATATTGGGAATTTGCCTCCAACAGCTCCACCTCCTCCACTAAAGGATCATATTTTGACAATCTAACATGGCGTCGAAGCAGCACAGGTCCCTGCATAGTAAGCCATGAAGGTACCGAATATCCTGTAGTAGATCTCCGCGGATAGTTAAAGAGCCTTTCATGGGGGGTCACATTAGTAGCCATTGAAAGCAATGATCTAATGGAATGCAGGGCATCAGGCAGTACCATTTCCCACTGTGTATTCTTAAGGTTCCGGGATGTCAAAGCCAACATAACTGCCTTCCAGATCACCCCATTGTATCGTTCGCACTGTCCATTACCCTGGGGATTATACGGGGTAGTTCTACTAGTAGAAATTCCCCGACTCTGAAGGTATTCCTTCAACTGGGAAGACATAAAAGAACTTCCCTGATCTGAATGGATATACGCAGGCATCCCAAAGATAACAAAAAGTTGAGTCAGACATTTGATAACTGTAGCGGCTGATACATCTGCACAAGGAAAAGCAAAAGGGAACCTTGAAAACTCATCCACAACAGTAAATATATATCGGTTTTGAGTAGTTGAAGGAAGAGGCCCCTTAAAATCGACGCTCAAACGTTCAAAAGGAGAAGTAGCCTTTATATGATGAGCTCGTTGAGGCTTAAAGAAATTCGGTTTACACCGAGCACAGATAGAACATGATGAAGTCATCCGCTTGACGTCTTCAACTGAAAAGGGCAAATTCTTACTGCGTACGAAGTGTATCATCCTCATAACCCTAGGATGGCATAAGGCATTGTGAAGATTAATAAGCGTATCTCTGTGAATCACAGAACAATAAGCCCTCGACAGCGCATCAGCAGCAACATTATCCTTCCCCGGACGATAAACTATATCAAAATGGTAACATGCCAACTCAATCCTCCACCTCATTATTTTATCATTCTTAATCTTTCCAAAATGTTTGATATCAAACATAAAGGACACAGACTTTTGATCAGTTACCAACGTAAAATGTCGCCCCGATAAATAATGTCTCCATTTACGCAGTGCTTCTACTATTGCATACGCCTCTTTCTCTATTGAAGAATGCCTTTTTTCACTATTGTTCAAGGTACGTGAGAAAAAGGCCACAGGTCTTCCATTTTGGTTCAGAGTAGCCCCAATTGCAAAATCAGAAGCATCCATCTCAATCACAAAAGGAACCTGCTCATCAATAGAATGCACAACTGCTCCAAGGATATCCTTTTTAAAATTATCAAAACACGTCCTGGCCTCCCATGATAGAGGGTATGTCATAACCCGAATAAGAGGCCGGATCTTCTGTGAAAAATTTGCAATCCAATTAGAATAATAAGAAAACAGTCCAACAACTCGTTGCAAAACCTTAGAATTAGTAGGACAAGGTAAATCAATCAATGGTCGCAGACGTTCTGGATCTGGTTTAATCTTATTTCCCGAGATAATATACCCCAATAGATTTACCTCAGTGGTCGAAAAGATACACTTCTCTTTATTAAAAGTTAAACCAACTTTTTCCGCAGCTTGAAGGAATCTTTTTAAATTAGAATCATGCTCCACCCTTGATTTGCCACACACTGTGATGTCATCTAAGTATGAAAAGGTGTCAGAGAGAGAGTTATCACTTATAAAAGCATCCATTGCCCGTTGAAAACAAGCAACACCATTAGTAACACCAAATGGTATTCGGCAAAACTGATACAGCTTTCCACCAGCCTCAAAGGCCACATATGGTTGATCCTTCTTAACAATAGGAATCTGATGATAAGCACTCTTTAAGTCAATAGTGCTAAAAACCTTATACTGAGATACTTTGGTGATAAGCTCATCAATCTTAGGCAAGGGGTACGCATCTAATTGAGTATACCTATTAATAGTTTGGGAATAGTCTATCACCATTCGTTTCTTATGTCTCTCGTTAGTCGTGACAACTACCTGTGCTCGCCAAGGCGAACAACTAGGTTCAATGATTCCTTCCAATAAGAGACGTTGAACTTCAGAATTAATAAATTCTCTATCCTGACTGCTATACCTTCTTGACTTGGTAGCAATTGGCTTACAATCCGGCATCAAATTGGAAAAAAGTGATAATGGAGAAATGGATAAAGAGGTTAATCCACAAATAGATAAAGGTGGCTTAGTCCCTCCAAATGAAAGACTAAGAGACTCGTGTAACTGAAGCACATCATGACCAATCAAAATATCCGCACAGAGATTAGGCAAAACAGATAGGCGTATATCAGTATACGTATTACCTAGAAGAATCAATTTCACAAAGCAACAACCAGCTACTTGTGAAGTGAGAGTCGTCTGAGCCATACACACTTGATACGTAACAGGCAAAATTTTCAAATGCTTCTCCTTCGCAAACTGAAGACTTATAAAACTCTCGGTACTGCCCGTATCTATAAGGGCCTTCACTTCCAACCCATTAACTTGGGCTGTAACTATAGCTTTGTTTAGGCCATGAGCAAATGCAGCAGAAATTGATGCAATAAACGCCCTATCTAAAGGCTGAATAGTCACAGAAGAGGTAATTGAACCTGATGATTTACACACACGTGCGTAATGACCTCTCTTGCCGCATTTACTACACACAGCCTCCCAAGCAGGACACTTCAGACGAGGGTGCCGGACGTTCCCACAAAAATAACACTTCTGAATCCTAGAGGCAACAGCCGCCGAAGTAGAAACTGTTTCAGAATCTAGTAAACCACTCCTATTAAGTCCACATAATTCCTTTTCATCCGGAACTGCCGAAACCACAGTCGCAGGCCGATTAAAAAGAGCACAAGAATCCGAACTTCTCTGAGCCACATCCAATGTAGAAGCTTGCTCAAAAGCACTCTTAAGATCCAAAGTCTTATTTTCTAACAACCGCTGACGAATTGATCTAGACAGTAATCCATTAATAAAAGCATCCCGTACCGATTCTTCCTTATATTCTTCAGCCGTCACGGCCTTATAATTACAGTTAACACTAAGGCACCGAAGTGCTTGTAAATAAGTATCCAAAGATTCTCCCACCTGCTGCCTACGGGCAGATAGAAGGTGACGTGCAAATACCTCATTCTTTGGTTTAACAAAAATCTTTTCCAATGTAGAAATAGCCATTTCGTAAGTTCTACAGTCCAAAATATACTTATACACATCTGGAGCAATGTAGTTGATCAGCATATTCAACTTATTTAGAGACTCTTGATCCAACACGCCCAAAAAGTTTTTAAATGTACAATACCAGTGTTTCCATTTATCATCCACTCCAGCAGAATTAGGGTCAGCATTGAATCGTTCTGGTTGAAGATATCGCTCCATTCTGACATAAAGTTAATAAATTGAAATAAAGAATAGATTTGCCTTTCTAATCTAGGCTTTATTAACTTTAAAATCCTGTAGCACATCTTTCCACACCCAGTCCCAACCAAAGCTAGAAAGAACTGAATTTAAGATGGCCACCACAAATCACATGACATCAACTACCAATGAGATTACAGCATATATCCCAAGGCAGGAAACAAACAACCAATCACAATACTTCTTACTAACATAAAGAATAATCACCACAGCAACTTAGTGCTATCTCCACTCAGGATGGGGACACTGCTGCCATCAAAGCAAGTTTCGCTTTTACGTTTAACAAAGTTAAGTACTTCTCCAGAGGTGCTGTAATTAGCTTTCATTAAGTTTGCCCACATGCTTTCAACATCACTCCTTTGTTGCTTGGATATGCCACTTGATAACTGGCTTGATTTCAGAACTTTCTCAAGCTTGCTGGTCAGCTCAACATGAGAGTGGTAATCATCGAGTGCATGGATGTTGAGTGGTTCGACTGAAGGTGATTGGTGAGTTGCTTTGAATGGAAGGTCATTCTCATTGTGCATCTCACCATCAGATCTGCAGCTAGCACCATGCATTGTACTTGTGATCATAACATCTTGGATGTTGTGCTGATGCACAATAACGGTCAATCAGGTGCCGGCAGCCAGAGCCAGGGTGGTCTTGCATTTGTTTGGTTGTTGAAATATGAGGGCAATTTTAATCTAACCTGCCCATTGGGAAACTGATGGGATCGGGTACAATGCTGGTTTTACACCCGTCTGATTTTATTCTCCATTGAAGTCAATGGACAGCAATATTGGGCGAGGTGTAAAACTAGTGTTCCACCCGATCCCGTGGGTTTCCCACCCGGCGAGTTAGGTGTTGCTGAAAGCTAAATGGGGTTCCATGCAGGTGGCCAAAAGAAAAGAGCCATTGGAGTTTTTGCAACCAATGCAGTGGTGTTCAATTACCTTTTTCCATGAGGTGTGATCATGGTTAACTTGAGCATTGAAATCGCCGAGGATTATTAGTCATTCTTTGATGTTGATCTGATGATGTTGGTGAGAACTTCATAGAAATTCTCTTTGAAGTCATCGGTGTTGATTATGGTTGGTGCATAGGCACTAATGATGGTGCTATAGTGCTGTAGCCTGATGGAAATGCAAAGAATTGTCAGCCTGTTGTTGATGCCTTCTTGTAGCTTGCGTGCTAATTCTGTGCATATAGCGAAGTCTACGCTGGAAAGGCAGCATTCAACTTCTGCCTTGCCGATGCAGTAAAGGATGTAGCCAGCACCGACCTCCTCAAACTGAGAGTTGTCGTGAACCAGCTATGTCAATGTGTTACCTGGCAAGCTCTTTGCATCTGTGAGGCCAAAGTAGAGTACAAACATTCTAGGAGGCAAGGTTTATAGCGCGTTTTAGTCAGCAATGTTTTTAGATCGCATGGTTGGATAGCCAGCTGGCCATGGCAGGCCAGCAGACTGAGGAGAGAGCAAGCAATTTTCAGGGATTCTTTTATCCCCTTCCCCAGCTGGGAAGAGCAGCACTGTTCCTAATAAGGACTGTTGTGTCATTCGAGGCAGGTGCAAATGGCTGTTGCTCCAGAATCAACATCAAATGACCATCATCCTCAAAGTGCCTGCATGCAGGTTTCTGCTTAGCTACTCCGTGCGACACCCTCCACCTATACCTGTCACCACTTGCCCATACCCACAGGTCTGGCGGTGCCCTTTGATGTCCAGGTTGTGTGACAACTGAGAATTCTGCACATACAGTGGATATAGTTAGAGAGGCCCTGTGCGATGGCCGATCTCACTCTCTTTCCATACAGACCATTGTCTGTTGGTGAGGAGCTCCTCAATGAGAGGACTAATAGGCATGGATGCAGCACGTTGCATGAAGCCAGGATAAAAGTCACAGATTTAACCCATTTATAGCCAAAGTGACCACTGTCTAGTTCCAGGGCTGTGTTACACAGTTTTAGACTCCTTGTTAGGTTATAGTTACACGAGCACCTGTTGCCCTCAGGTACCTCCCCAAAGTAGTTATTTTTGATGTGCGTTGCTTTATGCAGACTATTCAACCACCAGGGCATCACTTAACCAAGGGGTGAGGAGACCAACTGTAATGTCTCTGCTGCCATCCTAGCTGAACACAGCTATCAGCACAGACCTGGGATTGAACCTGGGATTGTCCTGGTGTGTATTCTCACCTTAAATAAATGACTGCAAAACTACAGGAGAGCACAGCCACAATTTCCCATTATGCAGCCCTGTCAGGCACATTACAGATGCGTTAGTACTAATTTTCCAAAGCTCTCCAGATTCAGGAATTGGGCCATTGGACAAGTATGAGCTGATGAAAGAGAGTATGGATTTGTGAAGGGTAGATCATGTATGAATAACCTCATTGAATTTTCTGAGGAGGGCACTGCCATGATGGATAGGGGAGTACCTGTGGAAGTTGCTTATATGGACTTTCAGAAGGCATTTTAGACGATTCTGCACAAGAGATTATCAGCAAAAATTAAAGTGCACGGAGTATGAGATAACCTTGTGACATGGATTGGTAATTGGTTGGGAGGTAAGAAACAGAGAGCAGATCTGGTTGGCAGGATTTGACAGTTGATGTTCTCCAGGGATCTGTGGCTTCAGCTTTTCACCATATTTATCAATGACTTGGATGAAGGAATAAAAGGTTGTATAATCAAAGTTTGTAGATGACACTAAGTTACGAGGCACAGTAAGTTATATAGATGGGAGCAGGAAGTTACAAAGGGACATAGACAGACTAAGTGAGTGTGCAAACCTATGGCAAATGGAATTCAATGTGGGGAAGTGTGAGGTCATCCACTTTGGACCTGAGAAAGACAAATCAGAAAAGTTTTTAATGGTGGGAGAGCAGGAGCTGTGGAGGACCAAAGGGTTCAAGATGACCTTCTGCATAAATCACTAAAAGCTAGTGCACAGGGACAAAAAGTAATCAGGAAGGGTAATGGAGTGTTGGCTTTTATTATAAGGGAGTGGGAATGAAAGGGAAGGAAGTGAGGCTTCAGTTGTGTGGAGCCTTGGTCAGACTTCATCTCGAGTACTGGATTCAGTTTTGGGCACTGAACCTAGGGAAGGATATATTGGCCTTGAAGGGGTAGAGTGCAGATTCACCAGAATTATATCAGGGTTTAAAGGGTTTGTGAGGACCGGTTGCATAAACATGGTTTGTATTCCCTTGAGTTTAGAAGGTTGAGATGTGATGTAATTGAGGTGTTTAAAACGATAACATCATTTGATAGAGTAGATACAGAGGATGTATTCCCCAGCTGGGACAATCCACAACTAAAGGGCATAATCTTAAATTTAGAGCTAGGCCCTTTAGGAGTGATATCAGGGAGAACTTTTTTCACACAAAGGGTGATGGGAATATTGCACTCTCTCCCCCAAAAGGCTGTAGATGCTGGGTCAATTGATATTTTCCAAGTCTAAGATTGATAGATTTTTGTTAGTTAACTGTATCAAAGGATATGGAGCAATGGCAGGTAAATGGTGTTAAGGTACAGATCAGCCATGATCTAATGGAATGGTGGAACAGACTTGAAGGGCCAAATGGCCTAATTCTATCCCTATGAAACTTCGTGTTGAGAATATACATTTGGAAAATCAGCTTTAACGGGTAAACCATTGAGTCATTGAATAAAATGTACTCCTCCTCACTTTCTTTTCCCTTTCACTACACCTGAAGTAGAATTTACAAAAAAAATGAATTGCAATATCTCTGTATTTGAAGAATTATTTGCATTAATAACTAAATCAGCTCATCTTTAGGTAATAATAAATTAGTTCCTGCAGTCAGACTTTTCAGAGAAAAACAATAAAAGCTCAAAAACTGCATAATAACAAAACTATATAATCAATCAGTCAATAAAAATTCCTAGGAAGGGAGGCTAAAATAAAATAATCATGTTGTGCCTTTGCTTTGCAATTGTGGGCTGTACAGTGAAAAAGAAAAGGGAACATCAATAAGATAGGTTTCCCACTAACTGAATTGGTCAGAGTTGATTTGTTATTTTGAAGAATAGCAGGGGAGTTTCCCTGGTGTCCTGGCCAATATTTGTCCCTCATCCAACATCACTAAAACCGATCATCTGGTCATTTATCGCATTACTCTTTGTGGGAGCTTGCTGTGCACAAATAGGCTGCCGCATTTCCTACAGTACAACAGTGACTACATTTAAAAAATACTTCATTGGCTGCAAAGCACTTTGGGGTGTCCTTAGGTTATGAAAGGTGCTGTATAAATACATGTCTTTCTTTTCCTTTATTGAAAGTATTTTCATTTAGTGCTATGACCATTAATGTTGCTCTTAGTACCACATAAAAGCCCATTGTGACATGAGCTGAAAAGGTCTGGGATGTATTTCATGATATAAATTGGTTTAGTTGCTATTTTTATTAAATAATTAAACATTTGCAAAGAAAAAACAAATAGATGGTATATAGATTCAATACGGGTACTTTGTAAGTTGAGGTACACAGAACATAGTCAAAGCCAATAATTTCAATAACAGAAGTGTGTCCATTGACACTTAAATATATAGCAACATTTGTATGAGTAATTGCAAGATTATTGCTATACGCAGTGGCCTAGGAAAGTGCAATCATTTTTTAAGATAGCAAAAGTGTATGTAATTTAACTGCTGTATATAGGAATAATGAGGTAGTTCATTTGAAAATGCAAAATGCTATGGTCACAGAACACTAGAGATTTCCATGTAATAAAATAATCATTTGCATAATATAATGACTGTATTTTGATTAATAATATACTCAAATTAACTATGTATCTTGTGTTCAATTTAATTAATTCAAAATCAATTTAGACAAATGATAGCATGGAGAAGATTCTCAGACTTGTACCAGCTTTATTTATTTAGGGGTCTGAGCCTGGGAACCTTAGCCTATTGTCTACTATCTTAGCAAAAGCGTTGTCATGTATTGGAATTTGAATTGTAGAAGGGGAACCAATTGAGGGTCCTTTTGGAGCAGCAGATATAGTGGTCAAAGAGGGGATACTGTTTAAAGGGGAAAGGTGGATCGTGCCCACACAGTACCGGGAGGAATTTATGCAGCTAGCTCACGGGGGTCTGGGAGCTGGACATCCAGGGCCGGAAACTACCTGGAAGAAAGTGGAGGAGGTGGGATGGTGGCCTCATCTCAGGGAAGAGGTGAAGGAATATTGCAGTGAGTGCCTAGTGTGCGCTGTGAATAATCCAGACCCCACCGTAGAAAGGCATCATTGGGACACATTAGGAGGGTAGAGGGACCATGGCGTTCTATACAAATAGACGTCATTGGGTCCCTGCCCACCACAAAAGTAGGCAACAAGTATTGTCTGGTGTTGGTGGATGTTTTCTCTAAGTGGGTTGAGGCCTTCCCTTGTCGAACAGCCACAGCGTTAAACATGGCTAAGATCCTAGAAAGGGATGCGTTTTCCCGATGGGGATTGCCCCAGGTAGTGGAATCAGATCAGGGGAGCCATTTCACAGGACAAGTGATGCAGACCACCCTGAAACTTTTAGGGATACAGGGAAAATGGCATGTGGCCCACAACCCCTAATCATCGGGAATAGTGGAAAGGATGAACCAGACCTTAAAGGAAAGGCTTAGGAAGGAGATAGGGGGGTACCCAAAGAAATGGGATGAGGTCCTGCCTCTAGTTCTCATGAATATCAGGGCCAGCCTCTCCAAAAGCACAGGACACTCTCCGTATGAGCTGATGACCGGTAGGGCGATGAGGACCCCGACTCACGTGTTGGTACCGGTCCTGACCGAAGCTCAAATGAGGGCGGTCAACCGGGACAGGTTCGTAAAAGACCTGCATGAGACCTTGAGGAAAGTACAATGGGAAGCTGCAAATCACATGGGAAGCCAGCACCAGAAAAATAGAATGCTGTTAGAGCCAGAGAAAGTACAGGGCTGGAAGGTAGGGGACCAGGTCATGGTGAGAAATTATGTCCGGGTAGGGGCTTTCGAGCCACTGTACATGGGGCCGTACAGTATAGTATAGTGGACAAGGTAAGCAGTGCAGCTGCCAAAACAGACAAAGTGGTTCCACATCAATCAATGTAAACTCTATGACCCCGGGAAAAAGGGAATAAAACGAACCAGAGCCCAGGGAACGATCATGAGTTTGACCAATGTAAGATTTTCTCCCAGGTTGTGGGATGATGACAAAAACCCAGAGAGCGGAGCGGTGAGAAAGAGTAGTCAAACAACCCGACCTAGGGTGCCTTGGACGCCTCCTCGCACACCGACCCCGAGCCGCAAGAGGTCCCAACCGGACAGTAAGGAAAAAGGGACGCGGTGATTGCAGCAATCACAGCATGTATAATATGTATATAACCTAAGTTTGACCTGTGGAGGGAAGACCTCTCACAGAGCGTTGCTATTTTTCTTTTCTTTTATTTGCAGAGGCGAGTCGAACGGAGGACGCAGGATGGAATGCACTCTGTAGCTGGGCCTGTTGGTAATCCTGATCAGATCAGGACAGATGGAGCGAGGTGACATCGAGATGTCGTTTACTTACGGCTGTATGGGAGGAGCTGGGCCCAACGTAAAACAGGGAGGTAGAGCACGTGGCACTGACAGGATAGCTATATACTCCAGTACGATTTGGACAGGTTGGGTGATTGGGCAGAAACATGGCAAATGCACTATAATGTGGATAAATGTGAGGTTGTCCACTTTGGTGGCAAAAACAGGAAGGCAGATTATTATTTGAATGGCAATAGATTGGGAGAAGGGGACGTGCAAAGAGACCTGGGTGTTATTGTGCACCAGTCGCTGAAGGTAAGCATGCAGGTGCAGCAGGCGGTTAAGAAGGCAAATGGTATGTTGGCCTTCGTAGCAAGAGGGTTCGAGTACAGGAACAAGGATGTCTTGCTGCAGTTGTACAGGGCCTTGGTGAGGCCGCACCTTGAGTATTGTGTGCAGTTTTGGTCACCTTATCTGAGGAAGGATGTTCTTGCCATGGAAGGAGTGCAGCGAAGATTCACCAGGCTGATACCTGGGATGGCAGGAATGACGTATGAGGAGAGGTTGTGTCAATTGGGCTTGTACTCATTGGAGTTTAGAAGATTGAGAGGGGATCTCATCGAAACCTATAAAATTCTGTCAGGCCTGGACAGACTAGATGCAGGAAGGATGTTCCCGGTGGCCGGGGAGTCCAGAACTAGGGGTCATAGTCTAAGGATAAGGGGTAAGCCATTTAGGACTGAGATGAGGAGGAATTTCTTCACCCAGAGAGTGGTGAACCTGTGGAATTCTCTGCCACAGAGGGCGGTGGAGGCCAGTTCATTAAATATATTCAAGAAGGAGTTGGATATATTTCTTAAGGCTAAAGGGATCAAGGGATATGGGGAGAAGGCAGGGACAGGGTACTGAATTTGGATGATCAGTCATGACCTCATTGAATGGCGGAGCAGGCTCGAGGGGCTGAATGGTCTACTCCTGCTCCTATCTTCTATGTTTCTATGTTTTTTCCATGAGGGAGTATGGCCGGGTTGGTTGGGGTCAAGTTTCACTAAATATTCCAATTACACTGGTTACAAATTCGGTGAAGCATCAGTGCCCTGCCCCAAATTAAATATCATCACCAAAAAGGTACTGGTAAATGAGCGAAGGGAAGTGTGCCTAGAATGCTGGGGAAGCATCTCCGTGGGATGGTGGTGGTGGCTATGGAAAACAGACAAGATAAATGAATCCACGGATTGGGAAAGATTGGGGAACGACTCATACAGATTGATTGTGGGGACAAAGGGGGGTGTAAAATTACGTGGGACAAGTGGTGGAAGGAGGAACAAGGGGTTTATGAATGTGGGAGGATCGGAATGTAAATGCCAGAAGGGGGTGTCCATCGCTTTTAAACGGCAATGGCAAGATTTCGGGTCTGGAATAGGCTGGACTCAGAGTTTCGATTCGTGTGTGGTCCCAGATCCTCCAAACGCAGTCAATGCTACTGAACTAGTAGCGCACGATAAGAAGCCCCTACCATCAGCCCCAAAGACACGGGATACAGAGGTTAAGTGCCCCATAATGACACCTGGACTTAGGAATGGGTTAGTACTAATTCCAACAGGGAAGGTGTTGTACCATGACGTGCATTACGAGGTAGCATCTGTTATCCTTAATGTGACAAAGGTACGGCTACCCCGGTGGTGCCCAGCTGAAATGGAAAAATTGTACAAGAAACTATTAAAAGAAATGTTCCAGCAATTCTACGAGTTGAACTATGGGGAAGAAAGTCGGAAGGATTTGTATAAATGAGCTGACAACAGTCACACCGGTTTGGGGAGACAGAAGAGGAGATTGATCAATGACGCGGCCACGATGTTTAATACGGGGACATCACTAGTCAATAGTATAGATGATGCCCAGCTGCAAACGCAGGTCAATACTTTATGGGATCAGCTAAAGAGGATACTGGGGAGGGTAATGAGATTGAGGGACAGGAAATACAAGAAGGTTATATACCACATTTTGGGTATGATATCCCGCCATTATCTGAACACTTGACGAAACTGGTAAAGGAAATGGAGCTTTCCCAGAAACATTACTACACTCTCCAGCAGGAAAACAGAGAAATGCGAGAGGAGATCAGGGAAATGAACACCCCACCTTGGTGGGACATTGGGTTTAATATTGAAATTCCTCCCTGGATCAGAATTGCCTCACATGTATTGATAATTGTGCAATTAATTATGGTGTTCTATCTGTTCAGGTTATTGTGTAAAATGAAACGAAGGGTAAAAAGGGACAACAGGAAAGACTGTATAAAGGGGATTTGGGATTATAGAATGAAATATATGGACTGTGTAAAAAAATGCGAGATTTGGCTGGGACCGACAATGCACCCTCCACGGCAGAAGAATGGATGGAAGTAATATCTCTAATGTAAGAGATATTAAAGGGGGGAGATGTAGGATCGATTTCTCCCCCCCAACGGTAAAAATATTAGACTATGAAATATAAAAACCCAGAAGTGCACAGCCCGCAAAAAGGGCTGGGCAATAAAGGGTTAATTCAAACATTGCAGCCGAAACTACGAACCTTCAAGAGATTGGATCACAGACAATCTAATATATGAATCTAAAGTCTAAACGAGAACATCCGCATATTCATGTACCATAAGGGGTTACATTGTCCACCTTAGACCATGGCCCCCGAATAACCAGTTTCAGTGCAGGCCTAGACAATGGGCCGGGCCTCGAACCTTTTGAATATGAATGCTAATAGAAACCAACAACTTCGCACATGCAGTCACTTTGGGAAGGTTACATTTTCAAAAAGATATCTCAAATCAATGGACAATACCAGGAACAATTCACACATTTTGATATGGCCATCATATGCTCAGGAAGGGGCCGGGAAATACTGATGGGTGGTTTTGGTTTAAAGTAAGATCACTTCGAGGACAGTGAGTGGGAAGCCAACGGCAGAACAGTGAACAGAAAGATTCGGGCCTACAATCAACTCCAAGAGACAGCCGATTGGGAGTGGTGATTGTATGTTTCAGCCAAATCATAGAGGGGGCTTTTATGATTGAGCCTGAGTAAGTTTGTGAGTTTCAGTCAGATCACAATAAGGGCTGTAGGGGGTGGTGGGAGTGGTGCGTGCGCCCAGTCAGTTATGCCCCTGACTATTTGTGAGTGGTTCGAATCGCTCCCACGCCCCTTGGGTTCTAGTCGCCGGACTTAGATACAGGCGGCGATACAGAAAACTCGAGTAGACAGGTGGTTTGGATGTAAGAAAACCAAGATTTTATTAAAACAGAAATTCAAACAGTCTTGCGAGAAGTTACTAGTATAAAAATACAGGCAAATACAAAATAACTATACTTATGCAGGGAATGGGGAACACACGGCACATCGAGGGAAAACAAACTACATTAACAATCCCCATATCGTTATCCCACCCGCTATACCTAACTAGATTAAGCTATGAGCGGCCAGAATTCATGCTCACCAATCCAAAATAAAGCCAACTGTTTGACGAATGCAAGTTTTGAGGTTTGGTCTTTGGTCCTTCTAGGTACCCCGTCGCCACATGGTCTCAGGGCGCAGTGCTGGAGCTGCTACTGCGACACACCTTCTTCTCTTCAGCTACCATCGTCGTCTCGTCTCAATGGGTTCTCCTCTTCTTCTCCCTCGGGCGGTCGTCGGCGGTAACGTTATGTTTATCGGACAGTTAGCAGTCTTTACTGTTTAGATTTCACGACCCATGCGTCAAACGCCAGTATATTCGTTGTGGCATAGACACCTGCATTATCGCAGTATTCAACAAGATGTCTTGCCTCACCGTCCTCAAGTAATTTCTTCCCCGAGCGTCTGCTTATAACTCGGCGCTTGGTTTTAATTAATACGTCTTCTGCTGCCCTTCTCTGCTCTTCATTGGGACTACCTTACTCTTCGTCTCGATCCGTATCACCTTGTTGGACTACCATACAAGTCCTGGGCTACCTGCTCAACTTCGTCTCGCCCCCCTCTTTCGGCCTGGGTGTCCCGGATGACTAGGGACTCGGGTCTCGTCCCCCCCTTCCCCGCGATTGGTGTAATTGGTTGCTGAAAACTCTGCTACAGGGAGCGAGGAGAGAATCCAACACGAGACCAAGGCACGAGTACGAGTGGCGGCAACCCAAGAGGCCGGAGCCATGAGAGCAGGAACAAGGGCAAGAGCAAGAGAGCAGAGCGAGTTTGCTACCTGGGGCCTACAGTTATACTCCTTTCGAAGCCCTTATCTGCGCGCCAAATCAGGTTAGTTCATTGTTCCAATTTTGGCGGGCTGGTTTAAATGATTGTAGCAATCTAAACTAACTGTTTTTTAGATGGCCGTTTATCGCACCTAATGGCCTGATGTCCGAGCTGTATTGTTATTAATGCATTCTAATCGGCCTGTCCAGCCTTGATGGCTCTCATAAGCTGTTTCTGATTATTTATGCAGACAACTTGATGGCCTCAAGTATAGGCCTAACTAGTTCTGATCTGTCTACGATATGGCTAAATGCATATTCAATGTTTGCTGTCTGCTTTCCAAAATACAAAGTCCCTTTTCACAGAAACTGCATTTTAGGTTTCGATTTCCCCAAAAGCTGCTTGCGCTGCCACAGAGTCCAAGCTTTTAAAATCTTGCAGGTTTTTGGTCACGAGGTGCGGACGCCATCTTTTGGGTACCCTTTTTAAAATGTCCATGCAGGGTCCCTTTTATTAATAACCTTGGGGGAATGTGGGAATTATGTGAATCTTACACTCCCCGCTGTGATACTAAAATTTGCTTGAAGTATCATTCTTACAAGGTGAGCAAAATTTTCTGACCCTCCATAGTCAACCTTCCCCTGTAATTACCTATCTAATATACCCACGACATATGCACTTCCCATTCCGTGAAAATGTAGTGTACATAAGCATACATAGGATAAATTACAGACTTTTACACACAGCCAAGCATAGAGGGGGTCCAACACCCTTGCACCACTTGGTACCCATACATCTTTATTAAACGCGTCGCAAAAAATCAAAAAACTTTATTAAAAACAACATACACAAAAAAACAACAACCTTTAATCAAAAATACAAGGAAAAACTCAAACAGGCTTATCTCCCTCCAGCTTCACATAATGTTCCTTCCAGATCTCTGGTTTTGGAATTCTAACAACTGACCTTTTCCCTTACACTGAATGCAAACTAGAAACAACACTATCCCTAGCTGGCAAACCACGAGAATGTGGGAAGCCAGTCTGATCCACGAAGGGACCTCTATGTTATTGAAAATGTCCCACCAGGGTGCAATCACAAAATCCAATATCTTAGTCCCTATCTCTACTGTTTTCTGCTCTAGAGTGTAAAAATGTTTCTGCAAAACTATAAAGGCTTTGAGTATTTTGGTAAGGTGTTCAGGGAGAGGGGGAATTTCATAGCTGAAGTGCGCTACGTACTTTTGCAAATTCGTAAAATTCTCTTTCACAGTGAGGTGAACAGTGGAGGGTTCAGGAATGGGGACAATTCGCTCCTGGGCCACTTGTACTTCTGCCTTGGGTTTGAAACAGAAATATAGGAGGTGGGACATATTGTGTCACCACCGGTGCGTCCCACTACCAACATGCATAACTGGTATCATTCTTACAAGGTGAGCAAAATTTTCTGACCCTCCATAGTCAACCTCCCCCTGTAATTACCTATTTAATATATCCACGACACATGCACTTCCCATTCTGCGAAAATGTAGTGTACATAAGCATACATAGGGTAAATTACAGACTTTTACACACATCCAAGCATGGAGGGGGTCCAACACCCTTGCACCACTTGGTACACATACATCTTTATTAAACACGTCGCAAAAAATCAAAAAACTTTATTAAAAACAACAACTATATATGCTACCTGTGAGGGAACATGGCATTGTGCCATTGCCTCCATGGTACAATTTATAGGTTTCACGCCAGCAGCGCTGAGCCCACACTGCGGTTTTGAATAGGCATTCAAGTGCTGGGGACACAGGATTATGTGTGCTCCCCGGCTCCGGCATGCTGAGAGGTCGGTACCTGTCATAGCGTGCTCCCACTTTATGACGTAAGGCAGGACCGCTGTGAAACGAATGTGCGCACCCCCTTGAATGACTCCAATGTACTCAACCCTGTACACCGGCGTGGGTCGGGCTGTCCTACCCATGACCGGCATCCTAACTACTACTCCCATGATTGTGTGGTTGGACCGCCCACAATCCACGGGGACTGGGTAGGCTTCGGAAGCTAGCCGGAGTTGGCATGGGCTTAATGCATTCTCAAATGGGTGGAGGGCTGCGAGGTGCTTGTTGCTGATCCAGGAGGGGACTAAACCCTGTTTTAAATCCTCCAGATTACTGCGGCCCTCGCCCAGCAACCACTCCCCATACAGCACGCACACCTCATTCTGCGCAGCCTGGTCAGAAGCATTCTGTCCTCCCTTATGAGAGCATTTACCGTCTTTGCGTGCTTTTCCAACTCTGCTATGATCTCTTTTAAATGGACCGTCATGGCCTGGTCCTCATGCAACTCCTAGCCCACTACCTTGTTCTCATCCAGTAATATCTTTCTTAACTGTGTTTTTGAACCGTTTATCTGGGTCTGTAGCTCTATGTTATCCAAACTGTTGATGACAGAGGACCCAGTATTAAACGCAGTAAAAACATCATTCCATACTCCCCTTCTTTGCCTCCCTGCATTACCCAAAAGCTCTCAGTGTGTGGTGTACAGTTCAGTTTTGTCGACATTGGCGAAATCGAACTCATAAAATTTCCTGAACATGTCCTTTAATAGGGCCTGGTATAGCTGCTCTGTTTCTTTGGGGCACCACTCCGGCAAATGTACCTCGGTGAGATTTAAAATCACGGAGGCTACCGCATAGTGTTCCCCCTGGTACAGCATCTGACCAGTAGGTACGAGTACCAACCCATTCCCTGGTCCCTTGGTGGTGGTGGGGCACCCCTCTCAGTGTGTCCTTGCTGCCTGAGTCGTGGGCAAGGGATTTCGGGCACGCGCCACTAGCTCAGTGACTTTAACTGGGGCTGGGTACCGTGGGACTATGCATGTGTGTACGTGGGAATCCCATTCTATCCCCTTCCCCTTATCCTGCCAGGCTGCAGAGAAGATGATAGATACGCCCGTAGGGCAGGCCCTTTTCGACCCCCACATACAGATGTAAATCCCTTGATCAGGTTCCCACCACTTGTCCCAACACACGCTTAATCCCCCATGAGTCCCTGTAATCGTCTGGTGAGTATTATTCCCCAACTGTTCCCACTCGACTGCGGGGTTTCTCATATCTTTGCTAAGCTTTCTGAGCCACCACCACCTATCCAGAGGAATGTGTCCTTTGCACGTTAAACATACACGCTTTCCAATGGTGACGCTGACCCTCGTGGTAACGACCTGTACCCTGGGGCACAGGAGGGAGGCCTCCCCGTACGTGAACCCGGTCCGACTGGAGTGCTGAGACGAATTGGACCCCAGCCATCCTGGCCACCTTCCCTCGTGGACGTAGACGGCGGTCTCCTCCGCATCCCGTTCACCACTTCGGTTGGTCGCTATGAGTCCTCTATCTCCCGAGCACCCGTAGATGTGGGAGTCTTCCACATCACCTCGCCTTCTGACGCTCATCCCAATCAGGGCGAATAGGATTACGATCCCCTTCATCCTGAACGTCTTTCTGCAAAAAGATACAAAAACATGCAGCCAGGTCCCCAAGAGATTCTTTAGCTTGGGTGAAGCATGGTCGGGTCCCGCGACCTCGACCCAAATACACACTCTTAGCAGATTACTTACTTAATTAAAACTACCCATCACCTTACTTAACTTAAGCTAAAACACCCAAACTTAAGCTAAATACCTAAACTTAACAATAACCAAAACTTTAAACTACCTAAACTATGTACATCCGCCGCCCGTCTCCGGGCGGCCAGGCTGATTCCTGATGGGACTGTGGCTCACCGCTACCTCCGGCGTGGCCGCACCATCCTGCACTGTTGGTCCCTCGCAGCCCGTGGCTGCTGGCTGAGGACCTGTGTCCTTTGATCTCCCCCTGACTCGAGGGGCGGCCCTTGGTAACTGGAGAGCTTGTGACCATGGCTTTCTCGGCTGGGGCGTCTGTGGGGACCTTCTAGGGGCCTTGGTGGGTGGGGCTTTCTTGGCCGATGGGCCTTTAACCCAAACTGCTGCTCCCTCTGGCTTGACCTCTCCTGAACCTGGGCTAGGGGCAGGTAACTCTTCGCAGCCTGCTGCTGCGAGCTGAGAGTCTCCGCCCCAAGGTCCCATGGCTGAGTCCGGGGCGGGGTTTTCGACCTCAGGTCATTCCTTCTCTACACCTGGGTTAGGGGCCGGGTTTTCGCCCTCAGGTCCCTCCCCCTCGTCTGGACCCCAGAAGAGTGGGGGAGTGTCCCAATCGATGGGCGGGATGGCCCCTCCCTTCAGGTAAGCCACAGCGCCTGCCTGTGCAGCCTGTGAACTCGCTCCTGCTGCAGGCTGAGAATCTTTATCCTCAGACCTTACCCCAACTGGCTGTTTTCCCCTTTCAGGTTTGAACAGCTTGCACTGGTTGATATGAAACCATTTTGTACGCCGGGCATTTTCACGGCGTATACCATGGGGCTGGCTTTATCTACAATGCTGTGGGGCCCCATGTATAATGGTTCCAAACTCCCCACTTTGGCATAGTTTCTCATCATGACCTGATCTCCTACCTCCCACTCGTGGTGCTTTCTGGGTTCGGCCAGCAATCGGTTACTCCGATGCTGCATTCCCATGTTCCCAGCCGTCTGCTCGTGGACCTGCTTCATGTGCTCAAAAAGGTTTCGGGCAAACCTGTTCCTCAGTGAGCACCGGGGCTAGTACATGGGTGGGGGTCCTCATAACCCTGCCGGTCATCAGCTCGTACGGGGAGTACCCCGTGCTTTTAGACTGGCTGGCCCGGATCCCCATCAAAACCAACGGTAGGACCTTGGCCCATTTACGGGTCGAGTCCACCGTCTCCTTCCTCAACCTTTCTTTCAGGGTCCTGTTCATACGTTCCACAATCCCAGATGACTGCGGGTTGTGGGCCACGTGCCATTTCCCCTCAATGCCTAACAGCATAAGGGTATTCTGCATCACCTGTCCGGTGAAGTGACTCCCTTGGTCGGACACCACATACTGTGGTAGTCACCACCTCAAGAACACTTTCTGGACCAGGATCCTGGCAGTACCCAGAGCTGTGGCTGTTCTGCAGGGGAAGGCCTCTACCCATTTGGTAAACACATCCACCAGGACTAGACAGTACTTATAGCCTCCCTGGGCGGTGGGCAGGGGCCCGATGTAGTCGACTTGTATCGACTGCCATGGTCCCTCTACCCTCCTGATGTGTCCCACAGGTACCTTCCTTTTGTGGGGGTTGGGGTTATTCGCAGCGCACACAAGACAGCCTGCACAGAACTCGCGGACATCCTCCCTGGGTCCCGGCCACCATCCCGCCTGTTCCGCCCGCTGCCAGGTGGTCTCAGGCCCAGGGTGTCCTGCTCCTGGGCCCTCATGGGCCAGTTGAAGGAATTCCCTCCGATGCTGCTGCAGCACAACCCACTGTTCCCCCCGGAACAGCATGCCCTCTTTTACGGAGAGGGTTGCTGTGCCGTACGGACCCTCTACTCCTTTTCCCTCAGTGACTGTCACGAGGGCTGCTTTGAGGACGGGGTCTTGGGCTTGGACCGTCTTAAGGTCCGGGGCTAACGCTACCCCTACACTCCCTTGGGTCCCGTCCCTACCTCTGACCACCGCCTTGGGTCTGGACCTGAATGGGTCCCAGAAAGTGCCAGTGCGGGCACCCTCCTTGGCAAGCAAGTCAGCCTGCTGGTTGCCTTGGTTACGGGGTTCTGTGGCGGAATGGGCTTTCACCTTGTGGATGAAAACCTCCCCTTCCTCCCCCACTGCTGCTAGGATCTTTTCCAGCAGGGGGTTTACTGTGAGGGGTCTCCCGTCAGCGGAGCTGTATCCGCGGCGGGACCAGATGGCCAGGTACTCTGTACACGAATTGCACGTGAAAATGCTGTCCGAGCAAATCGTGTAGGGGGTGGGGAAGATTTCGGGGTGTGTAACAACTTACACCACCGTGGACAGTTCAGCCTGCTGGGCGCTCATGGTGCTGGGGAGCTTAATCGCCAGGGCAATGTTTGCCGCAGGGTCATAAACTCCACACTCCGTGTGACGCTCGCCAGCAGATACCGTGCTGGAACCGCCTACATAGATCTCCCGGTCCGTGGGATGTATCCCGGCCCGTAAACCTATGTTCACTTCCCAAACCCCTTCTATGGACCACCGGTGGGCTGTTCCAGGATATACCAGGTTGGCTGCGAGCTTTGGCTCACAGAGACCCTTCACCTTAAGATCCATCTGTGAGAGGAGCAAGGTCCAGCGGGCAATGCGGGCAATGCGGGCACTGCTCACTGTTCCATCCTTGATCCTCCCGTCCAGAAGCATCTGGATGGGTGTGTGATGGGTGAGGAGGGTGATGGGAGAAGTGCCTGTGAAGATCAATGATCTCTTCACAGCCCAATGTGTGGCCAAGTGGTGCCGCTCACAATTGGAGTAGCTCCTCTCCACATCCGTGAGTATCCTAGAGGAGTAGACCACCGGCCTCAGCCTGCCGTGCCGCTCTTGGAGCAGCACAGCACTCAGGCTGTCCTCGCTGGCTGCTACCTCCAGGAAAAACTCTTTCCCCCCATCTATAGCCCCTAGAGCTGGTGCAGTCTGCAAGTCTTTCTTGAGCCTGACAAATGCTGCCTGGCAACCCTCATCCCAAAGCCACTCCACTCCCTTGTGTAGGAGTCGGAGCAGAGGGGCTGCTGTGGCTGCATAGCCCTCAATAAAGTCTCTACAGTACCCGGTCAGCCCAAGAAATGACCTCACACCTCTTACTGTTTTGGGGACTGGTAACTCTTGTACCGCTTCTCTCCTAGCCTTATCTATGGCCCTTTCTCCAGCGCGCACGGTCAGGCCCAGGAATTTCACCTCCTGCTGGCCAATCTGTGCTTTTTTGGGATTCACTTTGAAACCCTTCTGCCCTAGCAGTTCCAGCAGTTCGGCCAATAGTGGGCCATGCTCCTCTTTTGAATTGGTGGACAGGAGCAGGTCATCCACATATTGGACCAACTGTCTGAGCTGATTAAAATCCTTCAAACTGTTTGCCATGCACTGATGGAAAATGCTGGGGCTGTTGTGGAAGCCCTGTGGCAAGCAGTTCCACGTGCACTGTTGCCCTTTAAACGTAAAGGCAAACTTGTACTGATCCTCCCTCCTTAAAGAGATGGACCAAAACCCATTGGAAATATCCAGCACCGTGAAATGGTCGCGGATGCTGGAAGACTTCCTATCAGGTCGGCAACTGCTGCTACCGTGGGTGCACATGCTGGGATGTTACTATTGAGCACTCGATAGTCTACCGTGGCCCTCCAGGAATTGTCTGGCTTTCTGACCGGCCATAATGGAGAATTCACGTGGCTAGCTATCAGTCTCAGAACTCCCTGCTGCACTAACGAGGGCATGGCTGCTTCCATGTCTGGCTCTGCTTCCCTGGGGAAGTTATACTGTTTCTGTGGTCGGGCCATGGGGTCCCCGTCTACGCTGACCTCAAACCCTGTGACCCTCCCGCAGTCATGTTTGTGAGTGGCAAATGTGGCTAGGTAGGCCTGCACAAATGCCTGGAACTCCTGTGGGGTGTTACTGACCATAAGCTCGAGGTTATAACCCTCTTTGGGATTCATGATGCATACAGTTCCCTTCCCTTCCTTTCCTGGGATTACTACGATCTCACCGTTCTTCACTTTACCTGCCCCCCGTAAGCAATGGTTCCTCAAATCTACTAGGATCCCATGGCCCACAATAAAGTCGGCTCCCAGGACCCATCTTCCACCCTCCACGTCCCATTTCATCAGGACACAGGTTCACTTGGAGCGGCGCGGTCCTAACCGAATGGCGAGCGGGATGGAAAACGAGCCAGCCTGTTCTTTACCTGTGAACCCCGACAGACTGTATGGGACCCCGTTAGAGAGAGGCGAGGTGGTGGGGTTAGCTGAGTTGACCACGGTGCATGATGCCCCCGTGTCTAACAGATAGGTCCCCGTCACCTTTTCTACCTCCATCTCCAAGAGGGGTCTTTTCCATTCATCATACCGGAGAGAACACAGCTAAACAGGCTGTGCTGGCTCTAGTCACGGCTGTGGGTTGGATGGGGCTGACGGGGTCAGAGCACCGGTGGCGGCTGCTGCTCTCCCCTGGCCAGTCAATAAGGACCTCATGGTGTCCAAAAGTGACTCGACCTCTGCGGGAGGGATTCCTACCCCTGCCTTTTGGGCTGGGGCTGTGGAATTCTTTCCCTTGTTATCTTTCCAAGGGCTTTTGCACTCCTTCCGCCAGTGACCATCCTTCCCACACCCGTAACAATTAGTCTTTGTGTTGGGGGGGTTATTCCCTTCCTGGTGCCACTCTTTCCTAACCGGTCCGGGTTTTACTTCATCCACCTTCCCCTTGGGTGGGTGTGCATTGGCTCCCCTACCGTTTTTGTAGGCCAGAGTTAGCTGCCTTATCACCGTAAGCTCGATAGTCTGGGGATTTTTGGGGTTGAACCAGACTTCTGCCTTGGCCCAGACCTGTGGCAAGCTGTTCGCCACCAGGCAACGGAGCGAATGGGCCAGTAGATCCCTGTTCAGGAACCCCCTGTCTCAGGGTGCGGTGCTGGAGCTGCTACTGCGACACACATTCTTTTCTTCAGCTACCGTCATCGTCTCATCTCGATGGGTTCTCCTCTTCTTCTCCCTCGGGCGGTCATCGGCGGTAACGTTATGATTATCGGACAGTTAGCAGTCTTTACCGTTTAGATTTTACTACCCATGCATCAAACGCCAGTATATTCGTTGTGGCGTAGACACCTGCATTATCGCAGTGTTCAACAAGATGTCTTGCCTCACCGCCCTCAAGTACTTTCTTCCCCGAGCGTCAGCTTATAACTCTGCGCTCGGCCTTAATTAATACGTCTCTGCTGCCCTTCTCTGCTCTTCGTTGGGACTACCTTACTCTTCGTCTTGATTCGTCTCGCCTCGTTGGACTACCATACAAGTCCTGGGCTACCTGCTCAACTTCGTCTCGTCCCCTCTTTCGGCCTGGGCATCCCGGATGACTAGGGACTCGGGTCTTGTCCCCCCCTTCCCCGCGATTGGTATGGTGCAATTGGTTGCTGAAAACTCTGCTACGGGGAGCAAGGAGAGAGCCCACCATGAGGCCAGGGCACGAGTAAGAGCAGCGGCAGCCCAAGAGGCTGGAGCCACGAGAGCAGGAACAAGGGCAAGAGCAAGAGAGCAGAGCAAGATTGCTACCCAGGGCCTACAGTTATACTCCTTTCGAAGTCCTTATCTGCGCGCCAAATCAGGTTAGTTCATTGTTCCAATTTTGGCGGGCTGGTTTAAATGATTGTAGCAATCTAAACTAACTGTTTTTTAGATGGCCGTTTATCGCACCTAATGGCCTGATGTCTGAGCTGTATTGTTATTAATGCATTCTAATCGGCCTGTCCAGCCTTGACGGCTCTCATAAGCTGTTTCCGGTTATTTATGCAGACAACTTAATGGCCTCAAGTATAGACCTAACTAGTTCTGATCTGTCTACGATATGCTTAATGCATATTCAATGTTTGCTGTCTGTTTTCCAAAATACAAAGTCCTTTTTCACAGAAACTGCATTTTAGGTTTTGATTCCCCCAAAAGCTGCTTGTGCTGCCACAGAGTCCAAGCTTTTAAAATCTTGCAGGCTTTTGGTCACGAGGTGTGGACGCCATCTTTTGGGTACCCTTTTTAAAATGTCCATGCAGGGTCCCTTTTATCAATAGCCTTGGGGGAATGTGGGAATTTTGCAAATCTTACAGGGTTTTGTGATTGAGTCTGGGTAACTTTATATGTAGCAGTCAAATTGCGGACGGGTTTAACTGTGTCATATTGTGTCGATGCAAATTACCCTTGCGTAGGGGTTTGTATTTTGGGGTTGTTAGCCTGGTATAATTCGTAGGGATTTACACTGGGTAAGTAATTGTGTGTGTTCAATAAACAAATGAATCAAAGGTTGAGCCAAAACCCTGTGCCATGTGTATTTTGTTCTTATAAATCCTGACGTCCAAGAACTGTGTATAATGGGGGACCAGTATCGGAGAAAGCCCCTTACAGTGTGCAATGCCCCGGTAGCTCCCTGGACCGGATATTGAGTCGCGCCCCCTTCCTTTCCGCCTGCCGCTAGGAATGGCAGGTAGAGGGGAACGTTTTGCAATCGGGAAGGGGCTGGAGGAGGGCTATTTAAAGGTGGCCGCTTCCTGACTTTTCTTGTCTGCAAAATTTTTGTAGCACGCATGCTGAGAGGGAGAGAGACGTCTGGAGAGATTCAATGCTGTGCGAAGGAGTTTTGGCTCCTGAGCAGCACTTTGGAAGTTCATTTTTATTTCACTTTCATTCCAGCAATTTAGAAGATACTATGGGGGCTGCACTGACTCGGGGCATCGCCTTGCACCTGCAGAATCAGAGGCAGCAGAGGCGCAGAGAGAGAGTGGCAAACATGGCCAGAGGGAGGTTGGCCAACAGGCCTCTGCACAGGAGACCTTACCCTCCCAGGGTATTCCAGGAGCAATTCTCCTACATTCATTTGTCTGAGGAGCCGTGTTTGCGCAGGCTGTGCTTCAGCAAGGAGGTGGTCACTGAGCTCTGCCACCTGCTGCAACCAGATCTGCAGCCTCAACTCAGGACCAGGACGTCTCTGTCGGTGGCAGTGAAGGTGACAGTGGCTCTGAATTTTTATGCCAGCGGCTCCTTTCAAGCATCATTATACTGGGGACATCGCCAATATTTCCCAGTTCACTTTCCATTGCTGTATCTGGGAGGTGAGAAATGCCCTGTATAAAAGGAGACGCAATTACATCTCTTTCTGCATGACTCGGGACAAGCAGCACAAATGCGCATGTGGCTTTGCAAAGATAACGGGCTTCTCCATGGCTCAGGGCGCTATTGACTGCACACATGCGGCATTGCCAGCACCGCACGAAAAGGCAGAGGTATTCCGAAACCGCAAGGGCTACCAGTCCTTAAATGTGCAGTTGGTCTGTGACCACAGACAGCTCATACTCGCCGTCAATGCCCGCTGTCCTGGCAGCAGCCACAATGCTTTCATCCTGCCAGACGTTTTCCAGGCACTGCATCACCCAAGTGGATGGCTCCTCGGGGACAAGGGTTATCCACTCTGCACCTGGCTGATGACACCGCTCCATAACCCTAACACTCCTGCCGAGCTATGTTATAATGAGAGCCATATCGCCACCAGGAACATAATTGAGCAGACGATCGGTGTGCTGAAGCAACGGTTCCACTGTCTGGACCACTCAGGAGGAATCCTGTAGTACTCTCCTGAGCGAGTCTCCCTCTCCATAGTTGTATGCTGCATGCTTCACAACCTGGCAATCCTGAGGACCCAGCCATTGCCACCAGGGATTGGTGCACCACCTGAGGAGGAGGAGGAAGAGGGAGAGGAGGAGGAGGAGGTGGATGAGGAGGAGGATGAGGATCAACAGCACCAACGTGGGAGGGAAGCGCACAATGTTGCTAGTGCAAGGGCCGTCCGTCAACGACTGATAAGAAGCTACTTCTAGGCCCTTACTGAGAAGCTGGCTTCTGGCATGGAGAACAACATCATAGAAAATAACCCGCACCCCTTATTGCTGGCCATGGACCAAAAATGTAAATATTGAATAAAAAAACGTATTTATTTTACAAACTCCGTGTGTGTCATTTATTCAGGACAAACAATTAGAAACCAACACAACAAATCATGAACTAACAGAACTTGTTCTCACAACATGGAGATAAACAGCAAAACAGTAAATAAATGTAATCACATGAAGCTCGACCTTTAGCACAAACATTCCCACCATTTATTTAGACCTCCTACTGTTTGCCCTTCGAGGGTGATCTCCATCCCCTGCGCACTTCTCTGCTTCCCACCCGACTGCTCCTCTGTAATGGGGCCCCAGTGGCTGCAGCAAGGCTGGTGGAAGGCTACTCAATGCTGGATCCAGAGACTGCAGATGCCCTTGAAGAACGCCCTCGACCAGCTCTGGGCCTGGAGGGCCCGGCTGCAGACTGCACCAACTCTGCATGGGCGGCAGCAGTCTGGGCTGGCTGTGTTGCAGGCGGTAGCAAGTGCAATGGGGAAGTGACAGTGGTGGGAGCAGGAATGCTGTCATCCTGAGAGAGGACAGCACCTTCCTGCTCGACCGACACACTGGCACTCCCACGGGGCAGTACCTCAGCATCCGGAACAATCTGCTCGAGCACAGATTGCTGGCCTGCTGCGGCATTGTGAGAGCCCCGGGACAATGTGGCCGAACCAGTGATAATGGCAGCAGTCAGTGCTTGCGTTCCATCAATCTGAGATTGCATGAGAACAGTCTGAGATTGGATGGCAGCAGCCAGTGACTGAATTGCAGCACTAAACTGTTGCGTTGCATCGGCCTGTGCTGCAGCAGAGTGCTTCACACTCCTTGACAGTCCATCAATGCTTGCGGGCACCCTTGTCAGTGCACCCATGAGCTCAGTGTGCATGCTCAAGGCCTGGTTATTCATGGCCGCGATGGTGCAGTCCTCATCCGAGTCCAGTGCCGCAGGACTCGCTTGCCTACTCATCCTCCGGGGAGCTGGCCCCCGAGCTTCTCTAGCCTCATGGTGTTGCTGCAGCCCGCTGGGTCCAGGAGCTTCACCCTCATCAGACCCTACTCCCCTGCTCCACTCCAGAGAAGACATGGTTCCAGTGTGGGCATGGGCTCCTTCGGGAGAGGCAGGCACTGAGACTCCGGCTTCCTCTTCCTCCTCATCTGGGACGTTGCTGCCACTGGCAGGTTGTGGGACAAGCTGGTCAGCTGGTGGTTCACCATCTGAATGCTGGGAGGTACAAGAGTGGCTTTAGCATGAGGACAGTGGGGCAGGAAGGGAGCAAGGACTGCAGACAGTAAGTAAGTTGGATTGAAAGTGTAAAAGGCTTGTGTTGTGAGAGGCAAGTGGTATGAGAGAGGAGAGAAAGCTGATGAACATACCATTGCTGTCCCGAAGGGGGTCAACCTCTCCAGCGGCCACGGCACCTATGACCTGGCTGGCAACGATCCTGTGCACTCTTGCCTCCAAATCGGTCATGGGGTGTCAGTCAGCCGGCCCTCCTCCCCCGTGTTGCTGCTCCCGCCTGTTATGAGAGAGATTGGCCTGCAAGAAAAAGGACGGCGTCTGAGTGAGTGAGCAGCCATGTGCTTGCCTGATGTGCCTCCCATAGTTGAATAACCCAAAATGTATGCAGCCATGTGCTTGCCTGATGTGCCTCCTGTTGTGTCTGTGTATAATAAGACACAGACTGCAGGAGAACGGTACAACAGGTGTTTACTCAACATGGCTCACACTGGAACTGATCTGTACAGATTACTACTCAGTGCTATATACAGGTGTGGTCACTGCCGGTACTGCAGTATACATGAGCTGTAAAAGATAGTTCCCCCCTTAAAGGTATATACATTACAATTCCTCCCCTTTTAGATTAACAGTACCATAACACTCATTTAACAATTAAATGTCAAACTAATTACAATTAACACTTTTAACATGCAACATTAGCTGAAAATAGTCTATTTATATATTCAGTCTTTGGGGAGGCTTCCTGATCCTTTCTGGATAGCGCCTCTCCCGAGTGTCTTGCTCTTGATGCGGAGGCGATTCTGGCCCCCTGTACGTCGGGTTCATCACCAGGTACGTATGGGCGAGGCATGGGGTTGACTTGTTCCTGTGACTCTAGGATCTGGTCAGCATGGCATCTCACGATGCTCTCCCCAATGTCCACTGTTTACATTAGGGGGCCCTGCTGTGTGCATATCGTTCCTGGCTGCCATTTTTCTGTTCGGTAGTCACGGGCCAAGACTGGTTGCCCTACATTGAAGCTCCTTGTTGGCTTCTCATGGATGTGCTGGAATTGCTTACTCTCAACATCTCTTCGCACGTTTGGTCTGAGCAAATCCAGGCGAGATCTTAACCTTCGGTTAAAGAACATCATGGCTGGGGCCTGGTTGGTGACTGCATGTGTCGCATTCCGGTAGGCGAACAGGAAATTGTCCACCTTGTGCTGCAGCGGAATGTTGTCATTGTACATAGCCTTTATTGCCTTCTTAAAGGTTTGTACGAACCTCTCAGTCAATCCATTTGTGGCTGGATGATACGGGGTGTATGTGTAATGCCTTACCCCATTCTTTTTCAAGAACCTCCGGAACTCTTCGGACACAAACTGTGGTCCGTTGTCAGAGCAAATCTGTTCTGGCAAGCCATTCCTGGCAAAAATGGTCCATAGGATGCAATAGTTTTCTCCGTGGTGGTGGAGGACATTTTGATGACCTCAGGCCATTTCGAGTGCGCATCCACGGCTATTGAGTCCATGAATGGACCAGCAAAATCAATATGCACCCGTTGCCATGGAGATGAGGGCCACTTCCATGGGTGTAGAGGGGCCTGTTGTTAAGTCTGTGTGTTATATTGAGAATTAATACACAGACCACAAGAGTAAAAATTAACAGGTCTTTACTAGTCGAAGGTCAGGGCGGAACTGCACAATAAATCATTACACAGCACTTATATACTGGTGTGGTCACCACCGGTATTACAGTATACAGCAGCCAAGATAAAGTAGTGCAACTCTTAAAATAGTTCTCTTAAAGGTGGAAAGGTTCTCTTAAAGGTGGAACGGTTACATACACTACAATCCTCCCTTTTTAGCTTAACAGTATATGTTTCCCATTAAACATAACATCATAACATATATATACAACTTCATGTAAAAACAGTTCACAGATTCAGTCTCTGAGGCGGCGCCTCCTGCGCTTCCTGACTCGGTCCGGATAACGCCTCGGTTTTGTAGTAGTTCTCGGTGGTGTAGTAGGTTCTTTCGGCAAGGTCGATTCGGCTTGAATGCCAGTGTCGGGTTCATCTGATTCCAGTATCACCGGATCGGAAGTAGATACTATGGGTATCTCTGCTTCATCATTAGGCATATAAAGTCGTGGAGTAGGTTCTCGTTGCTGGGGTGACTCATCTAATAGTCCTTCACTGGACTTAACAGCTTGAACTTTTGTAACTTCAGAACCAGCATTGCTGACTTCTAAAGGCTCGAGTACCTTGGGAAGTTTTTCTACTTCCAGACTGATTTGGCTCAGTTCGGAGGGACCACGTGCATGACCTGGTAGGGGTGATAATGGTTCAGATGAGCCATCATCTTCTGCTTCCTCTCTATTGTCTTCTAATTCCTCCATCACTTCAGCTTTTGCCTCTGCCACCAATTTTTTATCTGACTGTAAGCTTTCCACTTGCAGCTTTAGCTTTTCATTGGAAAACTTAAGTTGCCTCCTCTCCGCCATGCCCAGCTTTTGTCCCACATCCAGACATCTCTCCTGAAGAGACTTCTTCATGTGTTCAGCTTCATCCAGCTTTTTCTGGGCTTCCTGCAAGTCTTTTACTAATGACATCACTTGTGATTTCAATACTTCAACTTCATTCGGAGATTGATTGTTCGGACTATTCAATCCCTCTACTGGAGCAGCTGTTTCAGCGTTCTGTTGTTCTACATTGACGTGAGTCAGCGTACTCTTGGCATCCAAGGGCTGCTCTGCTGCAATCTTCTCAGTCTGTGTTGCAACCTCAGCTGTTTCAATAACTTTTGAGAGCTCCGAAACCCTTTCCTTTGAAGATTGAAGCTCGTGTTCAAGTTTTTCCAATTTCAGAGCCTTGTCCCTCAGCATATGAAGGAGTTGGCTGATCGTTAACTCTTCTGACATCAGACGTTTCCCAGTATCGTCGTCATGTGTTTTTGACGTATAGGCTGTAGGGCTGTTTGTAACCTTGCACTGGGGGTCCTTTGTTGCTTTTAATTCGCCATCATCCGCAGCCTCCACCGTTCGAATTTCAACAAATGAATCGTCCGGTGATGCTGCACCCAACTTCAGTAGGAGCTCGGAATTCATGGCAACCACATCAGCCTTTCCTGCCTGCAACCAGCTAACAAGCGCCTTCAGTTGCTGAACATCCTGCTCCACCAGATTAGGGCACGCACCTTCAGAAACTGAATCAGCTTTGATTCGTTTGGCCTCCTCGCGCAGACGGTTTGTGTGTTACTGCTCCATTTTCTCAATCAGCTGCTTCTGCTGTCTTCCCAGATTCTCCAACTCTGTGTCAAAGAACTTTTTCTTTGCATTCATCTCTTGCTCAAAACGGCGAATCATTTGTTCTAATTGTTGTTGTAGTTTGAGATTGAGTTGAGTTCGAGCCCCGGGTTCCGCAGAAATGTGCATGTCTGTAGACTGGACAGACTCAGAATTCTCTGTCAAACTATGTTGTTGTTGTTCAGTGGAATTCTGTTCTGATACTTTGTTCTCTCCTGAAGCATTTATACACTCCTTCGTTTTTCCATCATTAGTCTGCAAGTCCATTTTATACTTGTCTTTTGCACATGGGCTGGTCTTGCCATCATCAGTTCCAGGGTCTGAGCTGATTGTCTTCCTCGAGTTCTCACTCTCTGCTTTGTCACTGTCACTGCTGCATATGCCCTCATCCAATATTCTGGACAATCGTGCACGTTTGACATCTTTTCTTTTTCCGGAATCTCCCATTATTGCTTTTAGGGAGTGCCAGTCCATCTTTATTTTCCTGATCCACTCCCGTCCCAGAAGTGGTGGACCTCCCTCAGGTAGTACATATAAGTCCATTCCTTTGTGTTCTTTGCCCTTGTGTCTCACCTTGACTTTTATCTTTCCGATGGGGTATACTCTTTGCCCCGTGTATGTCTTCAAGACAATCTCGGTATCTCTCAAGGGTATATGTGAGAATAGCCGCTTGTAGTCCCTTCGGTTTATGACTGTTAGGGCTGATCCTGTGTCCAATTCCATTTTCACTTGGACTCCGGCTATCTAGAGCGTGACCCAGATAGTTTGTAGGTCAGCTTCCTTACTCACATTGTGAATTCTCAGACTACCCAGTTCCTGGTTGTTGGAGTCTGAATCCGAATTCTGTTCATCCGAACTCTTCTCAGCCACCTTATGTACCTTTCTGTACTTTTCCTGCAGTGACTTTTTGTTGCTGGTCTTCTTTCCTGACCGGCATACTTTAGCTATGTGACCAAGCTTGCCACATTTTCTACATTCCTGGTTTTTAAACCAGCATTGGTTCTGATCGTGTGTTGTCTTCCCACAACGATAACATTTCGTTGTACCCGAAGCCATTTGATCTACGCTGAGTACCGCTGCCTTCAGCTGCATTTCCGCAGTGCCTCTCGCTGCGGCTTCGTGCGATGCTGCAATAGTGACAGCCTTATCAAGTGTAAGATCATTCTCTTCAAGTAGCCGCTTTTGTGTTCCTTCTTTCGACAGCCCACACACGAATTTGTCTCTCAGTGCCTCTGTCAGATTTTCCCCAAACTGACAGTATTTCGCTAGCTTACGCAGTTCAATTAAGTACTCCGCGTTGCTTTCCTCTTTCAGTTGCGTTCTCGCATAAAATTTAAATCGTTCTGCTAACATCAGCGGTGTGGGGTTCAAATGATCCTTCAGGACAGCAACAATATTAGCGAAAGTCTGATCCGTCGGTTTAGCTGGTGATAGAAGATGCTTCAATAGCCCGTATGTCTTTGCACCCATTGAGTTTAGTAAGGTTAGTGCTTTATCTTCATTTGATATTTTATTTGCCTTACAATATATCTCTATGCGTTCTACATACGTGGCCCAATCTTCAACATCGGGATCAAAATCGTTGATGTTACCACGCTTAGGCATCCTCGCAATCTTCTTGAGAAAACACAAAGAATTTTTCTTTAACTTTTTTTTTCAAAATGGCGGTTTCCCGCGCTTGTCTTCTTCCCCGCCTACTTTCAAAATGGTGGTTTCCCGCGCTTGTCTTCTTCCCCGCCTCCGAAAATGGCGGCTTCCCGCGTTTGCCTTTCTCCCCCGCTGGCTGTCTCTTGTCACTCCCGCTCGCTCGGTCTCGGTCTCCCTCGCTCGGTCTCCCTCGCTCGGTCTCGTTCTCCCTCACTCGCTCAGTCTCCCTCGCTCGGTCTCGGTCCCCCTCGCTCGGTCTCCCTCGCTCGCTCGGTCTCTTCTCTCTCCCGCTCGCTCAGTCTCGCTCGCTCGCTCGGGCTCTGTCTCTCCCGCTCGCTGTAACGGCGATTGCCGTATTGCTGCGTTCGCCCTCCCCAGCGGTTTTCAATCGTGCCTCCCAGCCCCTCTTGCAGTCCGGTCCTTTCCCCCCCCGGCTGCGGCTGAGTTCTCCGCGGTTTTTTTATTTTTTATTTTTTTTTATTTTCTCCCGCGCAAGCGGTTCTCGAATCGTGCCTCCCAGCCCCTCTTGCAGTCCGGTCCTTCCCCCCCCAGCTGCGGCTGAGTTCTCCGCGGTTTTTATTTATATTTTCTCCGCGTCTTACTCTGTCCCGGTCGCTGCGCCTCGCGGCCTCGGTAGCTGCCCGGCCTTTTTCACCAGTCGCGGTCGAGCTCTCTCTCGACGCTGTTGCGTCTCCCAGCCCGCTTGCAGCCCAGTCTCTCACACCGGCTGCGTTTGCATTCGCTGCGGTCTCTCACACCGGCTGCGTTTGCATTCACCGCAGCTTCCGTGCCTTACGCTGCCCCAGTCTCAGCGCCTCTGGCCCCGACTTCTGTCCGGCTCTTTTCCCCGGCCGTGGTCGAGTTCTCCGCCCTTATATCCTCCGATCTTCCCTCCCCTACTTCACAGTCAATGTGGCCGACTCGCTGTTCGTCGCTGATCGGCTTACCCACCACCGTGATAGAAGGGATGATCCTGCCTGTTGCTGATGGAAGGCTTCGTGTTAGAATTCTTCCGTTGCTCTGCAGACTCAAGTCTTTTCTCAGCAGAATGATGAGGGCGGATGCCTCTTCTCGACGCCCGTTAAACTGCCTTGGATAATCTCTGCCGCAGGGTAAGATCGTACTCGTCGCCACTGTTAAGTCTTTGTGTTATATTGAGAATTAATACACAGACCACAAGAGTAAAAATTAACAGGTCTTTACTAGTCGAAGGTCAGGGCGGAACTGCACAATAAATCATTACACAGCGCTTATATACTGGTGTGGTCACCACCGGTATTACAGTATACAGCAGCCAAGATAAAGTAGTGCAGCTCTTAAAATAGTTCTCTTAAAGGTGGAACGGTTCTCTTAAAGGTGGAACGGTTACATACACTACACCTGTGGTGGTGCATTTTGGACTTTCTGGCATCCTGAGCAGCTCTTGGTCAGGTCCTCGATTTGTTTATCGATTCCCGGCCACCACACATAAGCCCTGGCTAGGCTTTTCATTTTTAGCCCTCCCAGATGACCCTCATGAAGCTCATTGAGCACTCTATCCCTTAACTTGGGTGGAATTACCACTCGGGATCCACACATCAAGGTCCCCCAGCACACTGACAGCTGTTTTCTCCTTGTCGAGAATGCTGGCAACAGTGAGTCGCCATGTGCTGGTCATCCCTTCACCGTCAAATCATATACCCGAGACAGTGTCGGGTCATTTCGGGTTTCCTTTTCGATACAAGCGTTAGCTACCGGTAGGTATTCAACTATAGTCGAATGGAATATTTCGACAGGATCCACTGCTGGTTCTTCCTCCACAGTGGGCAGTGGCAGGCGTGATAGCCCATCAGCATTTCCATGCTGTTTCGTGCCCTTATATTCAATCTCATAGTGGTGCGCCCCTAGAAAAAGTGACCATCTTTGTAGTCGTTGCGCAGTCATCTCCGGAACGCCCTTCTTCGGATTAAAAATGGAGACAAGAGGCTGGTGATCAGTCAGCAAGGTGAATTTCTGCCCGTGCAGATAGTGATTGAACTTTTTCACTCCCCACACTAGGCTGAGGGCCTCCCTGTCAATCTGGGCGTAGTTACACTCGGCTGAGGTTAGTGATCGTGACGCAAAGGCTATTGGCCTCTCTGAGCCGTCCGAGAATTTGTGCGACAGCACCGCTCCAATGCCGTAGTGTGACGCATCACATGCCAACCGAATTGGTAATGCTGGGTTGTAATGGGCCAATGCCTCTTTCGATGTGATTAGTGTTTTGCTCTTCTGGAAAGCTCGTCTACATTCGTCACTCCACTTCCATGGCACTCCAGTTTGCAGTAGGGTGTTCAGTGGGTGTAGTATTGTAGACAAATTTGGCAAGAACTTATGGTAGTAGTTTACCAGCCCGAGGAACGACCTCAGTTGTGACACATTTTCCGGTGCTGGAGCCTTGACTACTGCCTCAATCTTCTCTGGGGACTTATGTAACCCCTCTTTATCGATAACGTGGCCACAATACGAGATCTGTTTTCTAAAAAACTCGCATTTAGGGCGGTTAGCTCTGAGCCCATATTCCTTCAATCTAGTGAGCACCTGCTCCAGGTTGGCAAGGTGATCACTGTCATTTTCGCCCGTGACCAGGATGTCGTCCAAATAACACTGGGTCCCTGGGATCCCTTGCAGGACTTGTTCCATTGCCCTCTGCCAAATAGCCGGAGCTGATGCTACCCCGAATACCAGCCGGTTGTATTGGTAGAGACCTTTATGAGTGTTGATTGTGAGTTTTTTTTTTGATGCTTCCTCTACCTCCATTTGCAGATACGCCTGGGCCTGATCAATCTTAGTGAAGCATTTCCCTCCAGATAGCGAGGCGAAGATATCTTCAATCCGCGGAAGTGGATATTGTATGGTGTGAAGGACCGGGTTCACTGTTACCTTAAAGTCCCCACAGATGCAAACCTTCCTTGGTTCCCCAGGCGTGCTGCTCAACGACTTTTTCATCACAGGGATGATGGGTGTAGCCCACTCGCTCCAGTCTACCTTGGGCAGTACACCTGAACATTCCAGACTCTCCAGCTCTGCTTCGATGGCTGGGCGGATCGCATAAGGTACCGGTCTGGCCTTAAAAAATTTTGGGCTTGCGTTTTCTTCAATTTTAATCGTCGCTGTCATGTCTTTTAGTGTTCCGAGTCCTTGCTGGAACACTTCTTTCACGTCAGTTAGGATCTTTGACAGTCGCCCAGGTGTGACGTCGTCATCCTTTTTGTCAGCCACAGTCAGTGCCTGTATGGAATGCCAATGCAGTTGTATTTTCCGGATCCATTCATGTCCCAGTAATGGTGGCCCTCCATCTTGCAATACATACAGGTCTAGTTTTGGTGTTTCCTTACCGTTATATTTAACGGTCACCCTTATTTTTCCTTTGGGGTAGACTTTTTGCCCTGTGTACGTCTTCAAAATAATGTTTGTGTCTCTCAAGGGTATGTGTGAGAATAGCCGCTCGTAGTCCCGTCGGTTTATGACTGTTAGGGCTGATCCTGTGTCCAATTCCATCTTTACCTGGACTCCTGCTATCTTGAGAGTGACCCAAATGGTTCGGTGATCCTCCGTTGTGATCACATTATGTAGTTTCAGACAACTCAGTTCCCTGCTTTCGGAGTCGTTATCACTCTTTTGTTCGTCTGAACTATTCTCCGTCATCTTATGTACCTTCTTGTTCTTTTCTTTGGCAGGTTTCTTATTGCTGGTTTTCTTTCCCGACCTGCAGACTCGTGCTATGTGTCCTACTTTTCCACACTGTCTGCACACTTTGTCTTTGAACCAGCAATCATTCTGGTCGTGTGTTGTTCTGCCACAGCGACAGCACTTCCCTGTTCTATATGACATTTCGTTTGTGCCATATTCTTGCGGTCTCTGTTGTATCTCTGCAGCACCCTGTGCTGCTGCTTCATATGATACTGCAATGCTGAAAGCCTTTTCCAGTGTAAGGTCCTTTTCAGATAAAAGCCATTTCTGGGTTCCTTCACTTTGAAGCCCACACACAAACTTGTCCCTTAAGGTATCTGCCAGTCCCGCTCCAAACTGGCAGTGTTTCGATAGTTTGCGCAGTTCTGTTAAATAATCAGCATTGCTTTCATCCTTATGCTGGTTCCATTTGTGAAACTTGAATCTTTCTGCTATCAGCAGCGGTGTGGGGTTTAAATGTTCCTGTAGTGTCGTTACTATGTCTTCAAAACTCTTTTCCATTGGCTTCGTTGGGGTTACTAGATTTTGTAATAAACCATACGTCTTTGCACCCATTAAATTTAACAATACCGACGCTTTCTTGTCATCTGACACCTCATTTGCCTTGCAGTATACCTCTATTCGTTTGACATATGTAGTCCAATCTTCGACTTCATTGTCAAATGCGGTGATACTGCCACTCTTCGGCATTTTGGGTGTGGTTTAAAATGGCGTCTCCCAATGGCTTAAAATGGCGTCTCCAGCGCTTTCCTTCCTCCCCCGCTGCTGCCAACGCCGCTCCCGGCGGTTCTCGTGGCAATGGTGGCGCCCTGTTGGTTTTGCGCGCTTCTCCTGTGCTGCTGCTAACGCCGCTCTCGGTGGTCCTCATGGCAATGGCGGTGCCTCGCGGGTTTCTGCGCGTTTCTCTCTCCCTCTCTTCGACGCTGCTTGGCCCCTGAACACCGGCTGCGCCCTGTGCGCTCTGCCCTCTCTCTCTCTCCCCTGCTGACGCTGCTCGGCCCTTTGCTGTGCCGCTTGGTCGGGCTCTAGCCCGCCGCTGTCCGGGAAGGGTCTGTGCACTACCTGTTGCCAGCCCGTTTCGCTGGACTACCTCGACTGGAAAGCCAAGCCTGGCTCTCGACAGCCTCCCCCGCAATTCTCGAGTCTCTGCTGGATGACTGGGCGGTTGCCCGTGGTCGACGCCCGAGTCTCTGGCCTTGACCTCCAATCCAGTGATCTCCAGGAACGAATCCCCGGGAGGTGATGCAGAGTTGCAGATAGGTTCGAACTTGCCTTGTCGCCAATGTTGTGTCTGTGTATAATAAGACACAGACTACAGGAGAACGGTACAACAGTAATATACTCAACGTGGCTCACACTGGAACTGATCTGTACAGATTACTACTCAGTGCTATATACAGGTGTGGTCACTGCCGGTACTGCAGTATACATGAGCTGTAAAAGATAGTTCCCCCCTTAAAGGTATATACATTACACCTCCCATAGTTGAATAGCCCAAAATGTATGCAGCCATGTGCTTGCCTGATGTGCCTCCCATAATTGAATAGCCCTTAATTTATACAAGGTGTGGAATGTGCATGTATCTTTTATGAGATGGCCATAGGTCTTGGATGAGTGCTGTGCATGTGGGATTTTAAACCCCCTGGCCACAGAGTGAAGTTGAGATGGAGAGATGTAAAGGTATTGAAAAGCATCCAATCGCCCTGATGACCCGAGTAAGGTCATTGACCTTCTTCCTACATTGAGTGCGACTCCTTGGCACCAGGCTCCTTGAGGAGATGTGTTGAGCCACCTCCCTCCACACTCTTCGGTACTCCTGGGGCAATGGCCTCCTGCCACTCTCTGGGTACAGCACTGCCCGTCACTGCTCAACAGTGCCAACCAGAGCCACCAAGGCCTGGTCGCTAAAGTGCTGAGCTCTCTCCCTGGGCCTATTCATCACTCCTCTCAGCACAATAGCGGTAGGTCTTTCCAGCACCAGAGTCAATGCTACAATAAGAAGGGTGTGCCTGACTAGCAAGATGGACTCTCCTCTTTAAGAACCCAGTGTGTCTGGGTTTCATTGCTAATTGACATCACCTGAGCTTCGGTAGCGCTCTGTGGTAGCGCCTCGCTCCTCGACCTTAGCGCCTTAAGAGAGGTGTGTAGCGCCTGATTTAGCGCTCAAATTACCTCCAGAGGCGACAGAGGTGAACCTTGCAGTCAGAGATGATAATTAGCGCCAGGGGCTAAACTTTGCGCCCGGCTAATATTACCGCCCCAAAATGGGCGACACCAAATTTTTCCCCCTAGCAGTCAAAATAAAGGGAAGTGGCAAGAACTTTTTGGGTACATAAGAAATAAAAAGAGAGTTGAAAAAGGGGGACCACTGAGGCACAAAGTGAAGGAATGGCAGTGATACTTACTAAGTATTTTTCCTCAGTTTTACAGAGGAAGGTGAAAATGGCACTATAGCAGCAGCTGAGGGATACGTCTTTTAAAGGAAACTATTAAAAATGTTAATATGACTAGAAGAAGACTTGCATTTATATAGCACCCTTCACAACCACCATGTCGCCCCAAAGTGCTTTACAGCCAATGAAGTACTTTTTAAAGTGCAGTCACTGTTGTAATGTAGGAAACGCTGCCGCCAAATTGCACACAGCAAGCTCCCACAAAACAGCAATGTGACAATGACCAGATAATCTGTTTTAGTGATGTTGATTGAGGGATAAATATTGGCCAGGACACTGGAGATAACTCCTTTGCTCTTCTTTGAAATAGTGCCTTGGGATCTTTTACGTCCATCTGAGAGAGCAGACGGGGCCTCAGTTTAACATCTCATCTGTAAGACAGTACAGCATTCCCTCAGCACTGCATTGGAATGTCAGATTAGATTATTTTTGTGCTCAAGTCTTTGGAGTGGGACTTAAACCTGCAACCTTCTGACTCAGATGCAAGGGTGCTACCAACTGAGCCACGATTGACACAGTCAAAAAGATGGGTATGGTAGTATAGTGATTATGATACTGGACTAGTAACCTAGAGAGTATAAATTACAATCTCAGCAAGGTAATTTGTAATAATTGAATTCAATAAATCTGGCAATAATGGGCTGGCACCAGAAAAAAAAGAGGGTGGGGAAAATATAACAGGGGTACTGTCAACTTCCAAAAACAGGAATTGCACCAAAGGACTGAAGGTTGAAAAACATTACACCCCTGTTCAAGTGAGGGAAAAGGATGAGTTTGGAAATTATATTCTTACCTTGGCTGTAGGTAAACTATGGGATGAAGCTGGTCAATGTAAGAGCAGGGGATAAAGGAAGAATACTCCAAATGGTAAGAATTAAGAGTGGAGGAACAGGGACAATCTAGTGAGGCAGATACATAGGTTTTTAAAGGTGGGTCTGCAGTAGAAAAAAACATAAAAAGGCAAATGGGACCTTCAATATAAAAGCAAGGAAGCAGTGTTCAATTTGTACAGGACCATAGTTGGAACATTGCAGACAGTTCTGGGCAACCTATTATAGCCATGGAAAGGTTACACTGAAGATTCACTAGAAAGTGTTAATTAGAAAAAGTAAGGGACTGACCTTTTGAATTGAGTGAGGATCATATCTAAAACTCTAGGTTGACTTTCAACCAGAAATTAAATGTGTTGAGCTCCAGACATTATATCACATGTATCTTAATAAAGACTCTCGACTACAACCTATTGCATTAATTAAGGAAACAAAAGGTTAACCCGTTGAAAGTGTTTGGTAAATGCTTGAAAAACTGTTGAGCAGCAAAGCATTTTTCTAGTGCTACAATGCCCCAACAACTTGTACCTATATAGCGCCTTTAACTTAGAAAACTATCTGAAGGTGCTTCACAGAGGTGTAGTCCTGTAAACCAGTTTGTGGGGTATTGAGACTTTTGAGGCAATTAAGCAGTTATAGCATTCTTTTCTGCAATGTGTCTTCAGTACACCACATTCATGAAAATGTTTGGCAAACTATTTTATATTTCTTTAGAAACAAAATTATGTGAATCACATCCCAAACATCACTGCATTACTTGTGCATGACATTACCATGGTGATAATGACACACGACTCTTAGGGTTCTTCACAAACAAAAAGGGTGTTTGTCAATCATTTCCATATAGACAGTACCCCTTTAATCTAGTGGTGCACTACACATTGACACTTTTTTGAAAAGACTACAAAAGCCATGCCGAGTTAGTTGCATGAATTCAAATTATTATATTCAGCAATGTCTAGTTTTATTCTGCATCTTTGGATTAGCAGTGGATAATAAATAGTAGATCTATACAAAAAAAGGCAAGTTTTTTTTGCCGCAAAGAAATTAAAGGCTTATTACAGGCACACCCAGTGCAGAAATAGCTCATATTTGATGCCCACTTTGTGTTGTCTTAGCTTATCTCAGTTGGGACAAATGTGACGCTACTACACTTGGCCTCAGTGTCCTAATCTAGGGAGGGATAAAATCAGCCAGGATTCCCACTCCTTTTACCCCTGCTGGAAAATGCATTCCTGTAGATGTTGGACAAAAGCAGAATCAGGCTGACATATGATGCCCTTCCCTCACCTTCAACTAGCCTAGAGACCCTCCCTGTCTAGATCACACATGGCAAACCGTTACTTGTATAAAGCTTGTTGGTGGTACCTGTAGCACTGTACCGCCTCTGAACAAGGGGAAGAAAACTGGAGAAAAAAATGTAGGACTCATGGTATTGGGGTAATATATTAGCATGGATTGAGGATTGGTCAATGGACAGAAAACAGAGAGTAGGAATAAACAGGACTTTTTCAGGTTGGCAGGCTGTAACTAGTGTGGTACCGCAAGGATCAGTGCTTGGGCCTCAGCTATTTGCAATCTATATTAATGACTTAGATGAAGGAACTGAGAGTAACATATCCAAGTTTGCTGATGATACAAAGTTAGGTGGGAAAGTAAGCTGTAAGGAGGATGCAAAGAGGCTGCAGAGAGATATAGACAGGTTGACTGAGTGGGCAAGAACATGGCAAATGGAATACAATGTGGGGAAGTGTGAAGTTATCCACTTTGGAAGGAAAAACAAAATGGCAGAATATTTTTTGAATGGTGAAAGACTGGGAAATGTTTGCACTCAGAGGGACCTGGGTGTCCTTGTACATGAATTACAGAAAGTTAACATGCAGGTACAGCAAGCAATTAGGAAAGCAAATGGTATGTTAGCTTTTGTTACAATGGGATTAGAGTACAAAAGTAAAGCAGTCTTACTACAATTATACAGGGCATTGGTGAGGCCACACCTGAAGTACTGTGTACAGCTGGTCTCCTTACCTAAGAGGGAGTGCAGCAAAGGTTCACTAGACTGGTTCCTAGGATGAGGGGATTGTCGTATGAGGAGAGATTGAGTAGACTAGGCCTATATTCCTTAGAGTTTAGAAGAATGAGAGGTGATCTAATTGAAACATAAAATTCTTAAGGGGCTTGACAGGGTTAATGCTGGGAAAATGTTTCTCCTGGTTAGGAAATCTAGAACACTGGGTCACAGTCACAGAATAAGGGTTAGGCCATTTAGGACTGAGATGAGGAGAAATTTCTTCACTCAAAGTGTTGTGAATCTTTGGAATTCTCTACCCCAGAGAGCTGTGGATGCTCAGTCATTGAGTATATTCAAGACAGAGGTCGATCATTTTTTGGGAACAAAGGGAATTAAAGGATATGGGGATAGTGCGGGAAGCGGAGTTGAGGTAGAAGATCAGCCATGATCTTGTTGAATGGCGGAGTAGGCTCAAAGAGCCAAATGGCCTACTCCAGCTCCTATTTCTTATGTTCTTATGTAGATATGAGATCATTTGTACTCTTGTGGTGCTATTTTAAAGCTAGCAGTAAGACATGCATAGTATTGTCACTTTTACAGTTCTCTCTTAATTAATTTTTTTGTTAAACAGAGAAAACAGCAGTCATTTAACCTTTGAATCTGTTTAGATTTCAATATATTCTTCCAGGTGCCATTTATGTATTAGTGTCATTTTTAAGAATTGAACTGCTATGTAAACCATGGAGGAGATGTCCTCCTAGCCTCCATATGCAGTCTGTTTTATCAACATGTAATGGAGTGGAACAATTCCCTGATGCACCTCCTGAAACTTCCATCAGTCTGTTTCTCCGACTAGAAAAATCTGCAGGAATCCTTTCTGATCTGACCTAAAGGGAGAGAAAATACAACATATGGATTTCCCCTGCGGGTTGTGGAGACAAGCTCCAGGCAGTGTTATGGTGTATGCAAATTACAGGCTGGCATTCAGTGAAAAATGACACTTTTCCTTGATTCAGTTAGTGCAAAAAAATTATGCATATATTTTCAGCTTTTTTTTACAAGTTTGCATTTTCCACGCTGCTGAAAACAGGACAACCACATCTGTTATTTAATCTCTTCCTGTTACTAATCATTGTTTGGCGAGGAAAAGAATGAGCCACATTTGAAAAGAAGAAATGCAGTAATAATGGGAATTGTGATTAATTTCCTACTGAATCCAATTACTGGGCGAAGTCTAAGAAATTTTAATTTTTACTGTACGTTGGTCTAGTTTGAATGTATTGTGAATGGAGCACTCCACTAAATTATAGATAACACTGCAAATTACAAAGCTGCGATACTGAATCTGATATCTAATAATTACAACCGATCCTGCCTTTGAAACAGTCATCGCTTATCTGAGAAATGAATCTACAAAGTGCTCTAAAATAACTAGAGTTGGACGATTAAGAATGAGAAAAATGACACCATCAACTCACAAATTCCCGTACATCTGATGAAAACGTCAGCAGTACTGGACAGGCAAGGAAAAGAATTGCAGAAGAAAACTGTCTGTGAGACTGCTCAAGTACAACGTTCACGTATGAGGCCTCACTGTAAGAAAGTAATGACTGTTTCTAACCTAGCCCCAACTAATGCGTGAAAGCTGTAAGATACATTGCTGTTGTTCTGTATCAACATAGACAAGGGAACTTTGCAAACGCACATTATCTCTCCCATTTACATGCATGATTAAAATTGTTAGGGCTACCGTATTCCCATTACAATAAATCAGCCTTCTCCCAATAGTTTCATTATTTTTCTTCCACAAGCAAAATTCCAGTGCATTAATAGGAAGGTACTAATAGCATGAGTTCAAGTGCACAACATAAAATGCCATGTGGGCACCACTGATTGGTAGTAAACAATTCAAAGTTGGCAAAGTTAAATATTTTTTGCTGTATATAATATGACTGTATTGTAGGTATTCTCATTAAAGATACCTTTCATTCAAATGAAATATTCAAACATTGATTTTTTTTCTCAACCATCACACTTTAGTTCAAATATGTTTGACATTATTACTGTTTGTCTTTATTTCAAAAACCTACAGGGTTAATTAGGGAAAAAAGGTTGATGCGGAGGAACTGAAAAATTGTCAGCACTGTCAAACATCCCCAGGTCAGGTGCAGCATAAAGCTTCAGTTACACTATTTCAGCATTGGGCTAGATTTTTCATGTTTTAATATACTGTAACTTGCTTCAAGACTATGCAATTTTCCACTCCTTTTTCTGGTACAATTTATGTGCCTGTCAGGATTTCTTTGCACCAGGTTTCTTAAAGCTAGTGATTGCCATTAAAAGCACGAGTGCTATATTGCATATGGAGCACAGTCAGCACAGCTACGTCCATAACTGTAGTATTTATTAATGCAAACCAGTCTTTTCAGTGAAGTCAATCGCTTGTGTAACATAAGATGGAATGTAAAGCTCAGTGCAGGTGCAAATAGCAGCAGAAGATCATGGCGAAGAAATTCATATAGTGTTGAAACAAATATAATTTGTTTTCTTTGAATGAGATTCCACAATTGCTGATAAATTATTAGCAGTTTTGGGCTGTGGACTCGTATCGATTAGCACAGTCCAAAATCATTTCATTTATGATTCTTAACAAATGTCATTCCATTAATCTCAGCTAGATTCAGACTTGGAGATAAATCCAATCCACTATGACACGCAACCTTTTTGAGTCAATCAAAATACACTAAAGAATGGAGTTCTTCCAATGCATTACGCAAGCACAACTCAGAGACCAGCACAGAACCAAAGTGGAAATATTCATTAATTCAGATTTCAGAAATTTCATAGACTTATATCCTATCACAGAGTGATAGCTCTCAGGCACAGGAGTTCATTTGATTGGTGCCCCTGCCACTGGATTCAATATCCACTCCCTCCATCACTGGCACAGTATGTATGACCTACAGGATGTACTTCAGCAACTCACCAAGGATACTTCAACAGCACCTCCCTCCCCTGCAACCTCTACCACCAGATAGAACAAGAGCAGCACTGTTGTGGGAACACCATCATCTCCAAGTTCCCCTCCAAGTCACACATTATCCTGACTTGAACATGTATTGCTGTTCCTTCATTACTGCTGGGTCTGAATCCTGTAATTCCCTACCTAACACAATTGCAGCGGTTCAAGGACAAGGCCCACTGCCACCTTCTCAGGGCAATAAATGTGGCCTTGCCAGTGGCACCCACATCTCAAGAACAAATTAAAAAAAGGATGTAAGACACTTTACACGAGTGCTGCTAAATGACTTTGCATCTGGGACAAGCAACATGGCCAGCCTCTGAAAAGTTAAAACCTTGCTTTTTTCCTTCCTTAACTCCAACTATTTCAGTCCTTCTTCCAAGAGTCTGCTCAGCTCTTTACCTGCAGCTCTTTACCTGTCCTTTAAATACAGAAGTTTGCCTTTGCTCCATCCTTTCCAAAATTTTCCAGGCTTCCCGAGGGCATCTGCACCCGTGATGGCAAGATTCCCACTGTTGTCTTTCCAGCCTTATTTAAATCAGCCTGAAATTCCTGACTGAATCAACCTTCCTCTGATTTTTGCATGCATAAGCCAACTTATAGCAGCAGAGTGGAGACCCAGGAATTGGCTGGGCTATATGTCTTATAAGGGTGGCCACCTGACTATTTTGAGAGATGAAAATCATATGCGACAACTTTTTTTTTAACTTTTTAAAAATGTCCTAGTGCTGTCTGCTTTTTGACTGGTGGATTGGCAAAAGCTTATTTATTGCCTTTGTATTATATAAAATGAGCCTTAAACTGTTCTTAGAAAAATGGCCCACTTGTTTAATTGTCTAAGAGGAAAATTTGTAACTACTGAACATAGCAAAATGCATTCCATCCTTTTTCATTCAGTTTGTTCTTCTCCTTCCCTGGCATAGCATTAAATGAGTTTAGTCTTTTGTAAAGCTGGCTTTTTTTGGTTTGTTCTCAACTGCTGCTTCTTGTTGCTGTGCTTCTAACTTCACCCGTAGAATCTGACAACGTGGCCAACAAACTTATCCAAGTTACCAAAGCTGCTGTGATCAATTAACAGGAAGTGGATGTTCAACTGCTCCCAGCCCTAAAATGGAGTTCTACACTATTAGGAAATAAAAACAGAAAATGCTGGAGAAACACAGCAAGTCAGGCAGCATCTGTGAAGAGAGAAACAGAGTTAACGGGCAGGATTTTCATTGGGCCATGGAGGCAGGATTGGAGGTGTGTTGGGGGTTAAAATCCCAAAATTGGGGGGCACGAACCCATCCCGCACCCAACCCACCTCCATGCCAGTTTCAAAGGAGGTGGGCACCTGACCCGCACTGGGACCCGCCTCCCCAAGGCGGGAAGGGGATTAGTGCCAATTAACTGCCTGTTAACATGTTAACAGAGAGATTTTAGCCTAATCCCTATTTTTAATGCTGAAGTGTGGGATTTCCGACGGCTCCAAAACACGGCAAGTTAGCGAGGCGGACCGTCAGGCTGAAGTGCTTGGAGGGTTCGAGATGTCTGGTGTTCAGGTAAGTGATGATGCATGAGTGCAAAGGTAAGTGTGTTTGGTGTGTGTCAAGTGTTTAAATAAGTTTTACATACCTTTACTTACCTTTACAGCCTTCCTTCCTTCCGGTCTCGGGAGTCCCTCATCTCATTGGCACAGAAAGCAGAATGGCTGCGAGCTGTGAAAAATTGCAGCATTCAGCTTTCTGTTCTGGGGAGATCACTAAATCATCCTGAGAGGAAGGAATTAACTTACAGTACAGATTGTCAGTGGTTGACAGCTTCAAACAGCTGTGAAACGCTGATATTTCATCTGTCAAAAGGTCTTGACAGATGAAATATTAATCTGTGACATCACCTGTTGCTGGGTGGCCGTTAATTGGCCTGCTGAGCCCGCTGGGCGGGCTCAACAAGGTCAATCAAGTCAAAATCACGTGGGTTGGCTAGAACTCAATGGAGGCGGGACTACAACCCCAAAAGTTGTAGTCCTACCTCTTACCCGACTCCTCAATGAAAATCCAGCCCAACGTTTCAGGTCGATGACCTTTCGTCAGAACTGGAAAAAGCAGGAAATGGAACAGATTTTTCAGCAAGTGAAGAGGCTGGGAAAGGGGGGAGGGGATGAAAGCACAAAAGGGAAGGTCTGTGATAGGATGGAAGGTGGGAGAGATTAAAAGACATTAAGAGATATTCAAGGCAAAAGGAGATGGTAATGGAACAGGTTAAGAAACAAAGGATGGCTCTAGATGAAGTGTAGATTGTGCTGGCAGAATGAAAGACAGCTGCCATGTGGGGGAGAAGAAAAAAAGACACAGACAAAACGTGTGGATAAAAAATATATATATATATATGAATATATATGATAGGAGCCGAGGTTATGATCTGAAATTGTTGAACTCTATGTTCCGGAAGGCTGTAAAGTGCCTAATCGAAAGATGAGGTGCTGTTCCTCGAGCTTACGCTGAGCTTTCGTGGAACAATGCAAGAGGCCGAGGACGGTGAGGTCCGAGTGGGAATGGAGTGGTGAATTAAAGTGAGAGGCGACCGGAAGCTCGGGGTCACCCTTACAGACTGAACGGAGGTGTTCCGCAAAGCAGTCACCCAGCCTTTGTTTGCCAGCACAATTTACACTTCATCTCGAGCCATCCTTTGTTTCTTAACCTGTCCCATTACCATCTCCTTTTGCCTTGAATGTCTCTTAATGTCTCTTAATCTCTCCCACCTTCCATCCTATCACAGACCTTCCCTTTTGTTCTTTCATCCCCTCCCCCCTTTCCCAGCCTCTTCACTTGCTTAAAAATCTGTTCCATTTCCTGCTTTTTTTCAATTCTGACGGAAGGTCATCGACCTGAAACATTAACTCTGTTTCTCTCTTCACAGATGCTGTCTGACCTGCTGAGTTTCTCCAGCATTTTCTGTTTTTATTTCAGATTTCCAGCATTTGCAGTATTTTCTTTTTTTCCTTTTTTACTATTAGGAAATATTTCCTTTGGCTGAGCTTGCCCAAACAAGCAAACAAATTCAGATGGCAGGTGAGACTGGCATTCAAACTCACAGCACTCTGGTTAAGAGTTCTATCCTAAACGTTACTGAATAGTGTAAAGAGACCTCTTTGAAACCCCATTTACATGTTCAAACCCCTTGAGATTGTTTTTAGTTTGTGTTACAATGACCTGTAATTTACATGATCCCCTGGGTTTACAGTCGGGGCCATCCTACATTACTAGCACCAGGAGGTATTAAATTAAATTAAATTAATTACTTTCCTGATAAACATCCTGACTTTTAATTTGTAGATTAGATTTATACTATCGTGATACAATTTTCTGCTTTGCAATGCCAGATAAAACCAAAAGGACAAGAGAAGCAATTTTACTCTTAAATTTAACTGAAGTAAATAACTCCCCATCATTTATATTGAGTCAGTTACTGTGCAGATGTGTAATTGCATCTAAAGTTATATTGAAACACACAATCTGCCTGTGCTTAATATATAGTGCTAGATGAGTTTATATTCTTTAATGTTAACTTACCTGAAAGCCCACTCTCACCTAATGAACACTCTCTCTCTCTCTCTCTCTCTCACACACACACATTCCTCTCCTCAATGTTAGACCCGTGATTCTGAGAGTATGATGCTTTTCAATAACCACACAGATGCTGTAACTTAACAATCAACAGGTATTTACTGGAGTAGGGTAGTCTCAAGACTGGGGTACAGAGGCATGCTCAAGGCTTATATACAGGTGTGGTCACTGCCGGTACTACAGCATACAGGAGCTGTAAAAGTAGTTCTCTCTTAAAGATACATACACTACAATTCCTCCCCTTTTAGATTAGTAGTACCCATAATATTCAAATAACAATGAACACTTTAACATGTAAATTAAACAACAATAATCCATTTATAGATTCAGTCTTTGGGGCGGCTTCCTGATCCTTTCAGGATAGCGCCTTTCCTGAGGTTCTTGTTCTTGGTGCGGAGGCGATTCTGGCCCCTTTTCATCGGTTAGTTCATCGGGTTCCACTGCTACTGGTTCGGAGGTAGATGCTACCGGTATGTCGGGTTCATCCCCAGGTACGCAAGACATGGGGTTGACTCGTTCCTGTGACGCTAAGATCTGATCAACGTGGCGTCTCACAATGTTCTCCCCGACATCCACTGTGTACATTAATGGCCCCTGCCATGTGCATATCGTTCCGGGTTGCCATTTCTCTGTTCGGTAGTCAGCGGCCAAGACTGGTTGCCTTACATTGAAGCTCCTTGTCGGCTTCTCATTGATGTGCTGGAATTGTTTATCCTCAACATTTCTTCGCACATTTGGTCTAAGCAAGTCCAGACGAGATCGCAACCTTCGGTTAAAGAACATGATGGCCGGGGTCTGGTTGGTAACTGCATGTGTCGCGTTTCGGTAGGCTAATCAGAAATTGTCCACCTTATGCTGTAGTGGAATTTCATCGTTGCACATGGCCTTTATCACCTTCTTAAAGGTTTGTACGAGCCTCTCAGCCAATCCATTTGTGGCTGGATGATACGGGGCGGATGTGTAATGCCTTACCCCATTCCTTCTCATAAATTTTTGAAACGCTTCGGACACAAACTGTGGTCCAATATCAGAGCAAATCTGCTCTGGCAAGCCGTTTCTGGCAAATATGGTCCGTAGGAGTTCAAATGTTTTCTCTGTAGTGGTTGAGGACATTTTTATCACCTCAGGCAACTTTGAATGAGCATCCACTGCTATTAAGAACATTGAGTCCATGAATGGACCAGCAAAATCAATATGCACCCGTTGCCATGGAGAGGAGGGCCACTCTCATGGGTGTAGAGGGGCATGTGGTGGTGCATTTTGGACCTTCTGGCATCCTGAGCAGCTCTTGGTTAGGTCTTCGATTTGTTGATTGATTCCCGGCCACCACACATAAGCCCTAGCAAGGCTTTTCATTTTCACTCCCCGCAGATGACCTTCATGTAGCTCATTTAGCACTCTCTCCCTTAACTTGGGTGGAATCACCACTCTGGATCCACACATCACTGTCCCCTGGCATACTGGCAGCTGTTCTCTTCTGGATGAGAATGCTGGCAACAGTGAGTCACCATGTGTTGGCCATCCCCTCACCGTCAAATCATATACCCGAGACAGCGTCGGATCATTGTGGGTCTCCTTCTCTATATCCGCGTTCGTTACTGGCAATCATTCAATTATTGACGAATAAAATATCTTGATAGGGTCCACTGCTGTTGCTTCCTCCACAGTAGGCAGTGGCAGGCGCGATAGCCCATCAACGTTTCCATGCTGTTTCGTGCCTTTATATTCTATTTCATATTGATTCGCCCCTAGAAACAGGGACCATCTTTGTAACCGTTGTGCCGTCATCACTGGAACGCCCTTCTTAGGATTAAAGATGGAGACAAGTGGTTGGTGGTCAGTCAGCAAGGTGAACTTCTGCCCATGCAGATAGTGGTTGAATTTTTTTACTCCCCATACTAGGCTGAGGGCCTCCCTGTCAATCTGGGTGTAGTTGCGCTCGGCTGAGGTTAGTGACCGAGACGTAAAGGCTACTGGCCTCTCCAACCCGTCTGGGAATTTGTGTGACAGCGCTGCTCCAATACCATAGGGTGATGCATCACATGCCAAACGAATTGGTAGTACTGGGTTGAAATGGGCCAACACCTCTTTTGATGTGATCAATTCTTTACACTTCTGGAAAGCTCGTCTACGTTCGTCATTCCACTTCCATGGTACCCCTGTTTGCAGCAGGGTGTTCAATGGGTGTAATACCGTGGACAAATTTGGTAAGAACTTATGGTAGTAGTTTACCAGCCCGAGGAACGACCTCAGTTGTGACACATTTTCCGGTGCTGGAGCCTGGACTACTGCCTAAATCTTTTCAGGGGACTTATGTATCCCCTCTTCATCGATGAGGTGGCCACAATATGAGATCTGCTTCTGGAAAAACTCGCACTTGTGGCGATTAGCTCGTAGCCCATATTCCTTTAATCTGGTGAGCACCTTCTCCAAGTTGGCGAGGTGATCACTGTCATTTTCGCCCGTGACCAGGATGTCATCCAAATAACACTGGGTCCCTGGAATCCCTTGCAGGACTTGATCCATCGCCCTTTGCCAAATAGCCGGAGCCGATGCTACCCCGAACACCAGCCGGTTGTATTGATAAAGACCTTTATGAGTGTTAATCGTAAGGTATTGTTTCGAGGCTTCTTCTACCTCCATTTGCAAGTACGCCTGGGATAGATCAATTTTGGTGGAGCGTTTACCTCCAGATAGCGAAGCGAAAATATCCTCAATTCGTGGAAGCGGATATTGTACCATGTGAAGGACTGGGTTCACTGTCACCTTAAAATCCCCACAGATGCGAACCTTCTTTGGTTCCCCAGGCGTATTACTCAACGACCTCTTCATTACAGGAACAATGGGTGTAGCCCACTCGCTCCAGTCTACTTTGGACAGTACTCCTGAACGTTCGAACCCTTCCAGCTCTGCTTCGACAGCTGGTCTGATCGCATAAGGCACTGGTCTGGCCTTAAGAAACTTTGGGCTTGCATTTTCCTCTATTTTAAACGTTGCTGTTATGCCTTTTAGTGTTCCGAGTCCCTCCTGGAACACTTCTTTTGCATCAGTTAGCATTTTTGACAGTCGTCCAGGTGTGATGTCGTCATCCTTTTTGGCCTCAACCTTCAGTGCCTATATGGAATGCCAATCTAATTGTATCTTCCGGATCCATTCACGTCCTAGCAGTGGTGGTCCTCCATCTGGCAATACATATATATCCATTTTAGGTATTTCCTGGCCTTTATATATCACTTTCACCCTTATTTTTCCTTTGGGGTAGACTTTTTGCCCCGTGTACGTCTTCAAGACAATCTCTGTAGCTTTCAAGGGTATATGTGAAAATAGCCGCTTGTAGTCCCTTTGGTTTATGACTGTTAGGGCTGATCCTGTGTCCAATTCCATTTTCACTTGGACTCCGTCTATCTTGAGTGTAACCCAGATAGTCTGGTGATCCTCCATTTTGGTTACCTTATGTAGTTTCAGACAACCCAGCTCCTTGCTTCCGGAGTCTGTGTCACTTTTCTGTTCGTCTGAACTACTGTCCATCACCTGGTGTACCTTTTTCGCCTTCTCCTGTGGAGATTTCTTACTGTTGGTTTTCTTCCCAGACCTGCAGACTTTTGCTATGTGTCCTGCTTTTCCACACTGTCTGCACACTTGGTCCTTGAACCAACAATCCTTCTGGTCATGTGTTGTTCTGCCGCAGCGATAGCACTTCCCTGTTCCATAGGACATTTCATTGGTGCCATATTCTTGCGGTCTCCATTGTATCTCTGCAGCGCCCCTTGCGGCTGCTTCATGTGATACTGCCATACTGAAAGCCTTGTCCAGCGTAAGATCCTTTTCTGATAGAAGCCGTTTCTGGGTTCCTTCACTTTGCAGCCCACACACAAACTTGTCCCTTAACGTATCTGCTAGTCCCGCTCCAAACTGGCAGTGTTTCGATAGCTTGCGCAGTTCCGTTAGGTACTCAGCATTGCTTTCGTCTTTGTGTTGGTTCCTTTTATGGAACTTAAATCGTTCTGCTATCAGCAGTGGTGTGGGGTTTAAGTGGTCCTATAGGATTTCTGCTATGCTTTCAAAATTCTTGTTCACAGGCTTCTCTTGGGTTATTAGGTTTCGCAGTAACCCATAAGGTTTTGCACCCATGGAATTTAACAAAACCAGTGCTTTCCTAGCATCTGGCACTTCATTCGCCCTGCAGTACACCTCAATACGTTCCACATATGTCGCCCAATCTTCGACTTCATTGTCGAACGTAGAGATACTGCCACTCTTCAGCATCCCTGGGTGTGATTTAACTGTCAAAAATGGCGTCTCCCGCGCTTCCCCTTCTTCTCCGCTGGCACAAAATGGCATCTCCCGCGCTTTGCTTCCTTCCCGTGCTCGCCCTTCTTCTCCGCTGCGGCTTCTAAAAATGGCATCTCCCACGCTCTTCCTTCTCCGTGGCTCAATGGCGTCTCCCGCGTTCTCCCTTCTTCTCCCCGCGGACACTGTTCAGCCCTTGAGCCCTGGCTGTGCTCTGCGCGTTTTTTTTTTTTTTTGTGCGCCTTTCCCGTTTCCGCCGCTCGGCCCTGAAACCGGCTGTTGCTTTACCCTCTCTCTCTGTTTTGTTTTTCCTCGACGCCGCTCGGTTTTCAACCCCCGGCTGCGCCCTGTGCGCTTCACCCTCTGTCTTACCCCGTCGACGCTGCTCGGTTTTCTCTCCGCTGTCGGTCGACTCCAGCCGCCGCTGCCCGGGAAGGGTCTGCGCTGTACCTGTCGTCAGTCTGTTGCTGATCGTCGTGGCTGGGGAACCAAGCCCGGCTCTCCACAGCCTCCCCTGCGATGTTCACTCTCTGCCGGACGACTGGGCGGTTGCTCGTGTTCGACGCCCGTGTTTCTGGCCTCGACTTTCTTCCACCGCCCTCCCGGAGCGAACCCTCGAAGGGAAATGCAGAGTTGCAGGTAGATTCTAATCGCCACTCGTCGCCACTGTTAGATCTGTGATTCTGAGAGTATGATGTTTTTCAATAACCACACAGATGCTGTAACTTAACAATCAACAGGTATTTACTGGAGTAGGGTAGTCTCAAGACTGGGGTACAGAGGCATGCTCAAGGCTTATATACAGGTGTGGTCACTGCCGGTACTACAGTATACAGGAGCTGTAAAAGTAGTTCTCTCTTAAAGGTACATACACTACACTCAATGCATCTGTTTTTCTTCAGGTTTTTCCCTCACTCCTTTTTGTCTCATCAAACTGTTTTACTGCAATCTTAAGGCTGATGTATAAGTTAAGAACATAAGAAACAGGAGCAGGAGAAGGCCAATCGGCCCCTCGAACCTGCTCCGCCATTCAATAAGATCATGGCCGATCTGATCTTGTCTTCAACGCCACTTTCCCGCTCTCTCCCCATACCCTTTGACTCCCTTGTAGTTCAAATGTCGTCAATCTCCGTCTTGAATATATTCAATGATTCCGCCTCCACAGCTTTCCGGGGTAGAGAATTCCAAAGATTCATGACCCTCTGAGAGAAGAAATTCCTTCTCATCTCCGTCTTCAATGGGCAATCCCTTGCCCCCCTAGTTCTAGATAACCCCACTAGGGGAAACATCCTCTCAGCATCCACCCTGTCAATCCCCCTCAGAATCTTATATGTTTCAATAAGATCACCTCTCCTTCTTCTACACTCCAATGAGTATAGCCCCAACCTGCTCAACCTTTTGCCATACGTCAACCCCTTCATCCCAGGAATAAACCTAGTGAACCTTCTCTGTACTGCCTCCAATGCGAGTATATCCTTCCTTAAATATGGAGACCGCAACTGTACGCAGTACTCCAGGAGCGGGCTCACCAGCGCCCTGTAAAGTTGCATCAAAACTTCCCTACTTTTATACTCCATACCACTTGCAATAAAGGCCAACATTCCACTAGCTTTCCTAATTGCTTGCTGTACCTGCATGCTAAGTTATTGTGTTTCATGTACGAGGACCCCCAGATCTCTTTCTACCGCAGCATTTTGTAGTCTCACTTCATTTAAATAATAATTTGCTTTTTCATTCTTCCTTCCAAAGTGGATAACCTCACATTTTCCCATATTGTACTCCATCTGCCAAATCTTTGCCCACTCACTTAACCTATCTATATCCCTTTGGGCTCGAATTTCATCGGGCCGTTGAGGCGGGATTGCAGGTGTGTGGGGGGTTAAAATTGCAAAAACTGGTGGGCGGGCCCAACACTGCCTCCATCCTGCCTCCAAGCAATTTTCATTAAATCGTGTCTACTGGTCATGTCTCCATCCTGCCTCCAAGAGGCGGGGTAGGCCGTTAAGGCCCTTAACAAGCACTAAATTGCATCTATAATGCCATTTTGATAGGCCTTTGTGATTTTCACCCTTTTCCCACGTGAAGCACGCCTGTTCTGAAACACGACAGTGAAACCTGGCAGTGTAGTGTATGTCTCCGTCTACCTTTAAGAAAACCATTGTATGTAACCGTTCACCTTTAAGAGAACTATTTTAGGTGTGGCACTACTTTGTTGGCTTCTGTATACTGTAATACCGATGGTGACCACACCGGTATATAAGTGCTGTGTCAGGATTATTTGGCAGATTCGCCCTGACCTTCGAATAGTAAAGTCCTGTTTTAAGTTACTCTTGGAGTCTGTGCATTAATTAACTAAACAACCCACAGACTTTACAGTGGCGACGAGTCCGATCGTACCCTACGGCAACAATACGTCCGAAGCAGTTAACGAGTGTCGAGAAGAGGCAACCGCCCTCGTCGTTCTGCTGGAAAAAAACTCGAGGCTGCAGAACTAGAAAGGAGGAAGAATTTAGAGACAAAGACTTCCATCAGCAACAGGCACTGACTGTCCCTTCTGCCACGGTGAGGAGTGAGCCGATCAGCACGAGAAGCAAGGCGGCCATGGTGACTGTGAGTAAGGGAAAGTAAAAAGAATAACCGGAGGATAAGGGCGGTGCACTCGACCACGGTCGAGGGGGAAAGGAGCCGGACAGAAGTCGGGCCCAGAGGCGCTGAGACTGGGGCAGCGTGGAGCAAGGAAGCCGCGGTACAGACAGGCTGGGGGGCACAACGGCGTCGTGAGACAGCTAGACCGCGACCGGCGAAAAAGGCCGGGCAGCGACCGAAGCCACGAAGCGCTGCGACCGGGAACGTAGGCGCGGGAAGAGATAAACTCAGCCGCAGCCGGGGAGGGAAGCACCGGACTGCGAGAGGGCTGGGAGGCGCGATTGGGAGCCGAGCGAGCGGGAGAGGCAGAGCCGACCAAGGGAGACTGAGCGAGAGCCAGTCCAGCGGCTGAAACTATTCTCCGTCAACGGGGTGTACCCAGCGCCGGTAGAGCCGAGCGAGCGGGAGAGAGACAGAGCCCGAGCAAGGGGAACTGAGCGAGAGCCAGCCCAGCGGCTGAAACTGTTCGCCGTCAACGGGGTGTACCCAGCACCGGTTGCCCTGCCGAGAAAAGGGAAAGCACTGAAGCCGACGCGCAGGCTGTGAACCTGAAAGCCAGCGGCCGTCGCCCGTGGGGAAAGTGTACCCCTCCCGCCAGGGGAAGAAACGCGGGAAGCCGCCATTAGGTGGAGAAGAAGACAGAAGCGGGGAACCGCCATTGAAGTGGGCGGGGAGAGAAGATAAGCGCGGGAAACCACCATTTTCGCGGGAACCGCCATCTTGAAAAAAAAAGAAAGAAAATGTAAAGAAATAATCCGTGGTGTTATCAGGAAGAGAGGAAGATGCCTAAGCGTGGTAACATCAACGATTTTAACTCCGAGGTAGAAGACTGGGCCACGTATGTGGAATGCATTGAGATCTATGGTGAGGCCAATAAAATAGAAGAAGATGACAAAGCTATAACCTTGCTAAACTCGATGGGCGCGAAGACATATGGGCTCTTGAAGCATCTACTAGCACCAGCTAAACCGGCGGATCAGACTTTCGATGATATTGTTGCTGTCCTGAAGGATCATTTTAACCCCGCACCACTGATGTTAGTGGAGCGATCCAAATTCTATGCGAGAACGCAAAGGAAAGACGAAAGCAACGCAGAATACTTGGTCGAACTGCGTAGACTAGTGAAACACTGCCAGTTTGGAGGGAATCTGACAGAGGCATTGCGAGACAAGTTCGTGTGCGGGTTGTCAAAGGAAGGAATGCAAAAGCGACTACTCGAAGAGAACGATCTTACACTTGAGAAGGCTGTCCTTATTGCTGCATCGAACGAAGCCGCAGCGAAAGGAATGGCGGAAATGCAGCTAAAGGCAGCGGCACTCAGGGTGCAGCAAATTACTTCAGGTACAACGAAATGCTATCGTTGTGGGAAGACAACACACGACCAGAACCAATGCTGGTTTAAAAACCAGGAATGTAGGAAATGTGGCAAGCTCAGTCACATAGCTAAGGTATGCCGGTCAGGAAAGAAGACCAACAATAATGAGTCACCACAAAAGAGGTACAGAAAGGTACATGAGGTGGCTAGGAGGAGTCCGGAAGAACAGAATTTGGACTCACACTCCAACTGCAAGGAACTGGATAGTCTGAGAATTCACAATGTGAGTAATGAAGCTGACCGACAAGCTATCTGGATCACACAACAGATTGCAAAAGTCCAAGTGAAAATGGAAGTGGACACCGGATCGGCGTTGACGGTCATGAATAAGCATGATTATAAAAAGTTATTCAAGCATATTCCCCTACGGGATACGGAACTAGTATTGAAGACATACACGGGGCACAAAGTATACCCCATCGGAAAGATAGAAGTCAAGGTGAGATACAAGACAAATATGAGGCGGCAATGACCGAGGTTCAACAACTTGAAGAACAGATTCAACTGGGAATTCTTTCAGTGGAAGAAAAGGCAACTGTAAGAAACACAGAGACTGTAAGAATGGCCCCTGAACATGAGCTAGAGAGCATCAAGGCGCAACTTCTCCGAGCGCTTAAAGCCAAAGTACAAGAGGAAAAAAAGGTGAAAGCATTGGAGGAAAAGGTGGATGAAATGGAGAAGACTCTGATCCACAGGGTCCCCGTGGAAGAGTTAACGGTCAGCCAACTCCTTCATATGCTGAGAGACAAGACTCTGCAAGGGGAACCATTTGAACACGAGCTTCAATCTTCAAAGGGAAGGGGTTCGGAGCTCTCAAATGTTTGGGGAATAGTTGAGGTTGCAACACAGATTTTACGGGGCTGTCGAAAGTACGCTGAATCACGTCAATGTGAACTACAGAATGTTGAAACAGCTGCTCCAGTAGAAGGATTGAATAGCCCGATCAATCAATCCCCGATGGAAGGGGAAGTATTGGAATCACAAATGAGGTCATTAGTGAAGGATGGGCAGGAAACCCAGGAAGAGCGGGATGAATATGAACGCATGAAGAAGTCTCTTCAGGAAAGATGTCTAGGGAGGGAACAACAGTCGGCTAACGTCCGGTTGGGTAAGGAAGAAGTAGCAGGCCCTCTCGCTAGACTAGTTCAGGACGACACCGAATATTACCATGACCTGTTGAGTGACACGGAATATTACGAGGACTTGGTCTGCCCAGCTTGTGATGAAAACTCCCAAAGTGCAGAAATCAGGATGAAGCACTTAAAGTCTAAGGAACATAGGGAGATGGTGGCGCTACAGCTGGCAGCTGATAAGGGAGCCCCGAGAGTCTCCAAGAAGCAGAAAAGAAAAAGACGAAGCAGAAGGTGATAACCATCTAAATCATTATCACTTCTACCAGATCATGTACGTGGGCCCTACGAAGGGAGCCAAATCAGTTGGCAAGTAGGAAAAATTACCAAGGCAGTCCAGCTGTTTGTAAAAGTCAGCACTGCTGGTTCAGCAGGACGGAAGTTCAAGCTGTTAAGTCAAGGGAAAGACTATTGGATGAGTCACGCTAGCAATGTGAACCGGCTACACCACAGAGATGTTGTTCGGACCGAGTCAAGACCAGAGACTGAATCTGTGAACTGTTCCCGCAGAGACTGAATCTGTAAACTGTTTCCCGCATAGATTATACCTGTGAATTGTTTTACATGAAGTTGAATATATGTTATGTTTAATGGGGGACTAAGTATGTTGTAAGCTAAAAAGGGAGGATTGTAGTGTATGTCTCCGTCTACCTTTAAGAAAACCATTGTATGAAACCGTTCACCTTTAAGAGAACTATTTTAGGTGTGGCACTACTTTGTTGGCTTCTGTATACTGTAATACCGATGGTGACCACACCGGTATATAAGTGCTGTGTCAGGATTATTTGGCAGATTCGCCCTGACCTTCGAATAGTAAAGTCCTGTTTTAAGTTACTCTTGGAGTCTGTGCATTAATTAACTAAACAACCCACAGACTTTACAGACAGTAGTACAATTGGATTGCTGACTATAAGCTGCAGCTCAAACATTAAATAGGAGATTTGATCAGCCATCATTTGCAGGTGGCAGGATTTTGTTGTCTCAGGCCTGGGGGAACTTTTAGAAGGCATAACCACAGCTGTGGAAGTTTGGAGCCTGACACCCATCTCCAGTGTGACCTCCTGGGAAACCCCTCTCGCCACCTTGAGTGAGCGCTTCCTCAACTGAGGCATATATCAGAAGCATGGGAGGCATTTATTTCCTTCCCTTCTGGACATCAGATGAGGACGAAGACCAGCCGTGGCACCAGCAGAACCAGGAACAACAGCAGCACGAACAGCAGCAGCAACAACAGGAGCGCAGGCTGCTGCTCACCCACCTGAAGCTGCACAGGCCAGAAGGGGCCAGCGCATTGAAGCCCGTCGGCGCAGGAGATGCCCCCCCAAACAGGGTCTACAGACACAGGGCCAGTTACCTCAACATGTCTGAGCAGCAGTGCCAAAGGCAGCTCCGTTTTCGCGAGAGGTAGTGGGTGACATCTGCGCAATGCTGCAACAAGACCTGCAGGCCAGAGGACCAGGTGGACAACCCTTACCAGTGGCCGTCAAAGTCACCACCACAGTCAAGTTTTTTGCCTCAGGATCATTCCAGGGATCAGCAGCAGACATCAGCGGCATCTCCCAGGCGGCCACACACACTTGCATCACACAGGTACCCGATGCCCTCTTTGCCATCGCGCACAATCACATCCATTTCACCAAGGATCAAGCAAGTGTCACGGCGCGTGCGTTTGGATTAGCTCATCTGGCAGGCTTTCCAAGGGTGCAGGGCATCATTGACTGCACACATGTGGCCCTTAAGGCACCCCATCACAATCCAGGTATTTTTGTCAACCGCAAGGGCTTCCACTCCCTTAACGTTCAGCTGGTGTGTGACCACAAGAAGGAAATTTTGCATGTTTACACCAAGTACCCTGGCAGTTGCCATGACTCCTTCATACTGCGCCAGTCTAGTGTGCCTCTGCTATTCAGTCTGCCAGACCAACTTAACGGATGGCTACCTGGAGACAAGGGCTATCCCCTGAAGACATGGCTAATGACGCCGTTGAGGAGCCCATCTAACGAAGCTGAGGAGAGCTACAACTCCAGCCACATGTCCACCAGAGCCATAATCGAGCGAACCATTGGTTTGCTGAAGATGCGTTTCAGATGCCTGGATAGATCAGGTGGAGCCCTACAGTACTCAGCAGCCAGGGTCTCCAGAATCATCGTGCTTTGCTGTGCAGTTCACAACATGGCACAGCGTCGTGACTTGCAGATTCCTGAGGACCAAGTGGCTCGTCACATATCCTCCTCAGATGAGGAGGAGGAGGAGGTGGAGGAGGAGAGCAAAAACAAACATCTTGCAGAAGCCTATCAACCAGTGGCAGCAGTACACGAGAACATTGCTGCCCGGGATGCAAGGAACACACTCATCTTGGCCAGATTTGCTTAGCCTAGCCAATCAAGCACTTTTGCCTCACAGCTTCTTACCTGAGCATCAACAATGGCCAAGAACCAACAGTTTCCTAGCAATTTGACCACCATACTGACAATTGCAAGTAATCCTAAGCCCTCAATGTGGAAGTCCCATTCGCGAAATGATGCACGCCACAACTACAGCAGTAGCCATCAGATTTTTTATTTACAGTAATCATCTGATGGCTTTTTAACATAAAACATCAAATATCACCCAAGTGACTACCCTTGTGACTATTTGAGCAGTATCTTTCTCTTACACATGTTCCTACGTGGTGCTTCCCCTCTGGCTTCAGCAGATGTGGAGGCCCCTTGCTCACTTTCTTGCTGCTCCTGTCTCGACACCTTTGGCGGGCGTCCTCCGGGGTTGCGAACCTGTGAGGGCTCGCCAACAGTCTGCTGCTCCTGCAGCTGTGCAGGGGATGAGACGCCGATCTCAGTTGGGTGTGGACTCTGGTGGGGCTCTGATCGAGGGCTCTGCAGTGGCATGGAAGTGTGAGCGCTTGGAGAGGAGCCCCCACTTCCTTGATGTCTGCCACCAACTTCCCTCTCATGGGTCAGGTCCCCCTCAGCGCTTGCAAGTGGCTTCAGAGCACCTTGCTGCACATCAGGTGGGCCATGGGGACCCGTATCTGCACTGGCAGTCCTACTCAGAAGGACTTCCATGAAGGTCTGGTTTCTCTGTTCAATAGATGACCATCGCTCCTCCAGAGATGTCATTCTATTCAGAACACTCACCATGTTTTCTGCACTCTGGTGACTTATCACCTCCATGGAGGTTGCCATCCTTTCCATGGTGATGCATTCATGCCCCAATGACGCCACAAAGGCTCTGCTCATGTTCGCTATGGACTCCTCCATTTGCTCCACACTCTCAGCGACCCTGGAGACAAAACCAGTCAGAGACTCCTGCATCTGTTCCTGGAGTTCCAGCTGTAAGATTTGCAAAATTTCTACATTTTCCCAAAGGTTATTATTAATAAAAGGGACCCTGCATGGACATTTTAAATCAAAAAGGGTACCCAAGATGGCGTCCGTGCCTCGTGGCAGAAAGCCTGTGAGATTTTAAAACTTGGACTCTGCGACGCAGGCAGCTTGTGGAGAAATCGAAACCAAAGCTGCAGTTTCTGTGAAGAGAGACTTTGCATTTTGAAAACCAGACAGGACTTTGAATTATCAAACAGTTTGCATAAATAATCGGCAACCGATTAAGGAAGCCATCGAGGCTGGACAGGCCCATCCAGGTGCATTCATAACAAAACAAGTTAATCATCGGGCCAGTAGATGCGATTACCGGCCATCTAAAAACAGTTAGTATAGATTGCTACCATTATTTAAAATAGCCCGCCAAGATTAAGACAAAGAACTTACCTGATTTGGTGTGCAGATAAGGGTTTTCGAAAGGAGTAGAATTGAAGGCCCCGGGTAGCAATCACTTCTCTGCTCTTCTCTTCTCTCTGGCCTCTCCTTACCCCTCGCCCTCGTGGCTGTCGCTCTTTCCCCGTCCCACACTTACCCCCTGGCCTTTGCCCGTGCCTTTCCCCACTCCATCTGGAATCGCCCAGGCACTGCATCGGGCAGACACGGACAGTTCAGGCCAGGCGAGGCGGGACGCGACGAGGCGAGGAGGGAAGACGAACTGAGGAAGACAACTGAGGAAGACGAACTGAGGAGATGAACTGAGGAAGACGACTGAAGACAGGCTTCGAATCATCGGGCCTTCAGTCTCAGCTGACCTGTGACTATCTTTATGCAAACTCAAACTGTCGGCCGAGGAAGAGGAACCATCATCCCTGCAAGGTAAAGCACCCAAGCAGAGACTTTAATTTTGGGGTACTCGAACCTGGACAACGCCCTTGCAGCACCCGGAGACCACGTGACGATGGCAGGCTCCAGAGAGCACCAAGAGCAAACCCCGAACCCCACCGCAGTTTTGAGTCCAGCAGGCCCTTTTGATTGGTGAGCATAAATTCTGGCCCCTCATAGCTTAATCTAGTTAGGTATAGGGGGTGGGATAAGGATAAGGGGATTGTTAAGATAGTTGTTTTCCCTCAATGTGCTGTGTGTTCCCCATTCCCTGTATAAGTATATAGTTATTTGTATTTGCCTGTAATTTTATACATGGGTAACTTCTCGCAAGACTGTGTTATTTTTTTGTTTAATAAAATCTTGAGTTTTGCTTACATCCAAACCACCTGTCTACTCGAGTCTTCTCTGTATCGCCACCTGTACCTAAGTCCGGTGTCTAGAACCCAGGGGCGTGGGAGCGATTCGAACTGCTCATAAACAGTCAGAGGCATAACTGACTGGGCGTACGTGCCAAACAACCACCACACGCCACCCCCTACAGAAATGGCGACCACGGCAGGACACCGGCAACAGGGTTGCGATACAGTAGACAATGGTTCGGATGAGCAAACCATGATGGAGGAAAGGATTTCTGATTATGTGTTTAGCAAGGTGAATATCACTAAGAAGTGAATCACCACTCCGTTAAAGGCTGGGCATCCGGTAGATGCAGCAGCTAAGTGGACAGAGGGAAAGGAACACAAGAGGTTCTTAGAGAAGGCAGTTTGGCTGATGTGCTTTAAAAAGCAGGTCCAGCTTTTGGACAGGCTCGTTGCAGCACAGGCAGTCGAGTTAAGGGAGTCAGCCCTGGAGATCCAGGATAAGGTTCTCGCGGGGGAAAAGTTGTTAGTAGCTTTGCAGGCTTTGAACCAAGAAAGAGTGCATTTAGTGGGAGAACACAAGGCCCAGTTGGAATACCTACGGTGCCAAGTCACTGAGGCCAAGGGAAATTAGTTAAGGTTGCGGGAGAAAAACGCCCGCTTGGCAAGGCAGATTAGGGAACAGGAAGAGAATGTACAGGAGGTAAACATAGAAGATATGAGTAGGAGTAGGCCATTCCGGCCCTTCGAGCCTGCTCCGCCATTCAACGAGATCATGGCTGATCATCCAAACCCTAGCACCCGGTCCCTACACCGACAGCCATCCCACACAAGCCCTATCCCCGTAATCCCGTAACCCCACGTATTTAATCCCCCCCTAACACTAAGGGTCAAATTTTGTCATGGCCAATCAACCTAACCCGCACATCTTTGGACTGTGGGAGGAAACTGGAGCACCCGGAGGAAACCCACACAAACACGGGGAGAATGTGCAAACTCCACACAGACAGTCACCCGAGGCCGGATTTGAACCCGGGTCCCTGGCGCTGTGAGTCAACAGTGCTAACCACTATGCCACCGTGCTGCCTGCTTACAAGCTAGCGAGTGAACAGGGGTTTGAGGAGGCAGACCACGGCCCCTGTAGGGAGAGGATAGAAAATCTGAGCTGGGCCCTCCGGAAGGCAAAAGGCATGGTATGCTTCATAAGCCCAAAGGCAGGCCAGGCAGATTTTTTGGGGAAGGAGGGGAGGACAGGTCCAACATCACCAGTAGTGCTTAGGGCTGACCCGGTTGAGAGAGAGGAGACCTCACGGCCACCACCCATAGCGCCAAGTTTCAGCGAGGTTTGGCAGCAAATGGGGGTGGAACCGGGGGTAGAACCCGGAGTGGAGCCAGAGGTGGAGGCGGAGGTAGAGCAAACCCCGCCCGAGAGGTTGGAGCTGGGACCGATGTGCCCAGCGCGGCATCGGAAGTTCGGCCCACCCGCCAATGGCGACAATGAGGGACTCCTCCAAAACCAGTTCGTATTACCGTTTAACACCCAACAGCTTAGGGTTATGGTCAACCATATCCCGAAGCTCTCCGAAAAGGGAGACCCCTTGATCCACTTCAGGGAAATAGAGCAGACAGCCAGCATCAATGACTGCGATGACGCTGAGAAGGCCAAGATGCTGCTATTCTCCCTGGAGAACAGTCTCCTCCAATCCCTCTCTGACGAGTGTAAAAGGGGGCAGAGCGGGTACGAGGGGCTTAGAGATGTGGTTCTGGAAGCCATGGGGATGGATGAGGGAAGTCCTTTCTCCCTCGTGGAGAAGACAATCCAGCTCCCTGGGGAAACTCCGCAGGCTTTTGCGGACCGGATGTGGCCGGTGTACCGGAAGGCCTGCCCGGGGGCGCCGGACCGAGCGTTCCTGAACAGGGATTCCCTGGCCCATTGGCTCCATTGCCTGGTGGCGAACAGCTTGCCACAGGTCCGGGCCAAGGCAGAAGCCTGGTTCGACCCCAAAGATCCCCAGACCACCGAACTCACGGTAATTAAGCAGCTCACTCTGGCCTACAAAAACGGTAGGGGAGCCGATGCGCACCCACCCAAGGGAAAGGTGCATGAGATAAAACCTGGATCGGGTAGGAAAGAGTGGCAGCAGGAAGGGAATAACCCCCCCAACACAAAGGTGAATTGTTACAGGTGCGGGAAGGATGGTCACTGGTGGAAGGAGTGCAAAAACCCTTGGAAAGATAACAAGGGAAAGAATTCCCCAGCCCCAGCCCAAAAGACGGAGGCAGGAATCACTCCCGCAGCTGTTGAGTCATTTTTGGATGCAGTGAGGTCCATATTGACTGGCCAAGGGAAGGTAGCAGCCACCACCGGTGCTCTCACCCCGTCAGCCCCATCCAACCCACAGCCATGATTAGAACCAGCGCAGCCTGTCGACCTGTGTCCCCTTGAAAACAATGAGGGGAACAAGCCCTGTGTTAAGATGCGGGTCGAGACGGTGCAGGGGAGATATTTGGTGGACACTGGAGCTTCCAGCACGGCGGTCCATTCGGAAGACCCGACCAATCCACCCAGGTCTAACGAGGTCCCATTTAGCCCAATGGGAGCCACAGGGAATGAGCAGGCTGGGGAAATGGCCAAACTTTTGGCCATAGTTTTGGGATCCCTCCCTACCACGTGGGAGGGTAACCAAAGGACCAACGAGGTGGCCAAGCAGGGGGCCAGGGAAGGAGAGTTATGGGATCCCTGTAGAGCAGCGCTGGTAGCTGCAGTCCGGGACAAGGGAGGCACACAGGGGGTAGCTTTGGCCCTGGACCTAAAGCAGGTCCAAGCCCGAGATCCTGTCTGTAGGGCCGTCCCGGTAAGGGAAGAGAAAGGGGAGCCCCTAGATGGTCCGTTCGGGGCAGCGGACGAACCTTTAGGTCCATTTAAAGGAGATCATAGCCGAGTTGGAAAAGCATGCAAAGACGGTAAATGCTCTCATAAGGGAGGACAGAAATGCTTCTGACCAGGCTGCGCAGAATGAGGTGTGCGTGTTATACGGGGCGTGATTACTGGTGAGGGCCGCAGTAAACTGGAGGATTTAAGATAGGGTTTGGTCCCCTCCTGGATTAGCAACAAGCACCTCGCAGCCCTCCACCCTTTTGAGAATGCATTGAGCCCGTGCCAACTCCGGCTAGCCTCCGAAGCCTATCCAGTCCCCGTGGATTGTGGGCGGTCCAACCACACAATCATGGAAGTAGTAGTTAGGATGCCAGTCATGGGTAGGACAGCCCGACCCTCACCGGTATACAGGGTTGAGAACATTGGAGTCATTCAAGGGGGTGCACACATTCGTTTCACAGCGGTCCCGCCTTACGTCTTTAAGTGGGAGCATGCTATGACAGGTACTGACCTCTCAGGATGCCGGAGCCGGGGAGCACACATAATCCTGTGTCCCCAGCACTTGAATGCCTATTCAAAATGCAGTGTGGATTCAGAGCTGCTGGCGTGAAACCTATAAATTGTACCATGGAGGCAATGACACAAGGCCATGTTCCCCCGCAGGTAGCATATATAGGAGGTGGGACATATTGTGTCACCGCCGGCGCGTCCCACTACCAGCATGGACAGCATAGCTGGTGTCCGGTTAGTGACAGCAGTTTCTGTTTTAAACCTGAGGCAGAAGTTCAAGTGGCCCAGGAGCGAATTGCCCCCATTCCTGAACCCTCCACTGTTCACCTCAATGTGAAGGAGAATTTTACGAATTTGCAGAAGTACATAGCGCAATTTGGCTATGAAACTCCCCCTCTCCCTGAACACCTTACCAAAATACTCAAAGCCATTATAGTTTCACAGAAACATTTTTACACTCTCGAACAGAAAACTGTAGAGATAGGGACTAAGATATTGGATTTTGTGATTCCACCCTGGTGGAACATTTTCAATAATATGGAGGTTCCTTCGTGGATCAGACTGGCTTCCCACATTCTCGTGGTTTGTCAGTTAGGGCTAGTGTTATATTTAGTTTGTATTCAGTGTAAGAGATAAGGTCAGTGGTCAGAATTCCAAAACCAGAGGATCTGGAAGGAACATTATGCAAAGGTGGAGGGAGATACACCAGTTTAAGTCTTTTCCCCTGTATTTTTAATTAAAGATTGTTTTTTTTGTGTGTTTGTTATTCGTAATAAAGGTTTTCCTGTTGTTTCTTTTTGCGACGGGGTTTAATAAAGATATGTGTACCAAGTGGTGCAGGAGTGTTGGACCCCCTCCATGCTTGGATGTGTGTAACGTCTGTAATTTTATCCTATGTATGCTTATGTACACTACATTTTCACGGAATGGGAAGTGCATATGTCGTGGGTATATTAGATAGGTAATTACAGGGGACGGTTGGCTATAGAGGGTCAGAAAATTTTTGCTCACCTTAAAAGTATGATACTTCAAGCAAGTTTTAGTATCACGGGGGGAGTGTAAGATTTGCAAAATTTCTACATTTCCTCGAAGGTTATTATTAATAAAAGGGACCCTGCGTGGACATTTTAAATCAAAAAGGGTACCCAAGATGGCGTCCGTGCCTCGTGGCAGAAAGCCTGTGAGATTTTAAAACTTGGACTCTGCGACGCAGGCAGCTTGTGGAGAAATCGAAACCAAAGCTGCAGTTTCTGTGAAGAGAGACTTTGTAATTTGAAAACCAGACAGGACTTTGAATTATCAAACAGTTTGCATAAATAATCGGCAACCGATTAAGGAAGCCATTGAGGCTGGACAGGCCCATCCAGGTGCATTCATAACAAAACAAGTTAATTATTGGGCCAGTAGATGCGATTACCGGCCATCTAAAAACAGTTAGTATAGATTGCTACCATTATTTAAAATAGCCCGCCAAGATTAAGACAAAGAACTTACCTGATTTGGTGCGCAGATAAGGGTTTTCGAAAGGAGTATAATTGAAGGCCCCGGGTAGCAATCACTTCTCTGCTCTTCTCTTCTCTCTGGCCTCTCCTTGCTCCTCGCCCTCGTGGCTGTTGCTCTTTCCCCGTCCCGCGCTTACCCCCTGGCCTTTGCCCGTGCCTTTCCCCACTCCATCTGGAATCGCCCAGGCACTGCATCGGGCGGACACGGACAATTCAGGCCAGGCGAGGCGGGACGCGATGAGGCAAGGAGGGAAGACGAACTGAGGAAGACAACTGAGGAAGACGAACTGAGGAGACGAACTGAGGAAGATGACTGAAGACAGGCTTCGAATCATCGGGCCTTCAGTCTCAGCTGACCTGTGACTATCTTTATGCAAACTCAAACTGTCGGCCGAGGAAGAGGGACCATCATCCCTGCAAGGTAAAGCACCCAAGCAGAGACTTTAACTTTGGGGTACTCAAACCTGGACAACACCCTTGCAGCACCCGGAGACCACGTGACGACGGCAGGCTCCAGAGAGCACCAAGAGCAAACCCCGAACCTCACCGCAGCTTTGAGTCCAGCAGACCCTTTTGATTGGTGAGCATAAATTCTGGCCTCTCATAGCTTAATCTAGTTAGGTATAGGGGGTGGGATAAGGATAAGGGGATTGTTAAGATAGTTGTTTTCCCTCAATGTGCTGTGTGTTCCCCATTCCCTGTATAAGTATATAGTTATTTGTATTTGCCTGTAATTTTATACATGGGTAACTTCTCGCAAAACTGTGTTATTTTTCTGTTTAATAAAATCTTGAGTTTTGCTTACATCCAATCCACCTGTCTACTCGAGTCTTTTCTGTATCGCTGCCTGTACCTACGTCCGGTGTCTAGAACCCAGGGAGCGATTCGAACTGCTCATAAACAGTCAGAGGCATAACTGACTGGGCGTACGCGCCAAACAACCACCGCACGCCACCGCTGATCTTATGGATGGACCCAGAGGCAGAGGGTCAACATGCAGCTGAGCCAAGCTGGCAGAGTCCTGCGCCCTCCGACTAGGACTCTCCATTGCTGTCCCTGTCTCCACAATCTGCTGATGCTCACTTGTGAGCTGTGATACACCAGGTGACAACACTACTCTATCTTGCGATGTTCCCTCCGAGGTGTCATTGTCTGCGCTGGTGCTGAGTGCGGTGAATTCTGCTGATCCTGCGCCCACAGAGGTTGCAGCTTCCTCTGAGGAGTCTTGAGGCTCATGCTCTTCATCCTGGATAGTGGGGACGGGTGCTTGCGATGGTCCTGTCAGGGAGTAAAGCAAAGAGTCAGAGATGTGAGGTCAAGGTTACATGCACATTGCATATTGCAGATGATCATAAGTCCATCTGTTAGAGCTTCAGAATCATTATCAGCAACTCCTGCAATGTCATTGAGAGAGATGGAAAAGTATTTTGTCACCAGTTTGCTGTGATGCGCCCGTCTGTCCGTCCCCCACTTGGGAATCTTCCTCTACTCCCACGAACTCCAGGACCGCCTCCTCCCAGGTGGTGAGCTGGGCTACTGAGGGTAGCCTTCCTCCTGTCCTCACTCTTTCCCTCTTATTGTGAGCTCTCTTTTCCTGCAATGAGGGAGACAAGTGGAGTTTGAGTGAGAATGAAGGAGTGAGTGCAGAGAATCCATAGCATAGATGCTTAGAAGGAGACAAAGATGGAGTGAGGTGGCAAGACCAAGGGCCCTCCCTGTGTGTTGTAAGTTGAAATTGCGTTAAGTGATAGGGAGTGTGAGGGCTGCATAGTCGAATAGTTAGGTGAATGTGACCATAGAGAGAGAGGGAATGGGTAAGGGTGCATGGATGTCAGTGTCAAGTGGGATGTGGAGTAAGCGATTGCTAAAGCTGAGTGCTGGCGAGGAGAGGCAATGGGATCAGATTGAGAGTGATGGGAAATTCATACTCACTTTTCCAGTGTGCAGATTGTCATGAAACCTCTTCCTGCACTGAAGCCAGGTTCTGCGGGTTACTGACAAAGAGTTGACTTCCTCTGCCATCTGGATCCACACAGCCTTGGTTTGCTGGGGAGGATTCTTCCTCCCTGAAGAATGGAAGAGCACCTCTTTATTTGCTCTTGCTCCCTCTACTAAAGCCTGCAGGGCAACGTCATCAAAGCGGGGTGCAGACCTAGGTCTCTGGCTGGCCATTCTTCCTACAGGTGCCTCTAACATGCAAGGGCAAAAGCTTGGCAGTCTGCAGAAGAAGCAAGGATTGTTGCAGACCTTAAATACAGCAGCAATGATGACGTCATCGGAGCTGACTTTCAGACTGGAAAAACTCATTGCCATGGGTTCCCACACGTTGGAACTCAATTGGCCAATTAAGTTAAAATGGCATCATTTTCCCACATCGATGTAGAATCGGGTGGCTAACACAAAATGTGGAGTACACGACCCCAGCCCGCCCCAGTATCAAAATCCAGCCCTTTGTGTCATCCTCACAACCTGCTAACCCACCTATCTTTGTATCATCAGCAAATTTGGCTACAGTACCCTCAGTCCCTTCATTCAAGTCATTAATATAGATTGTAAACAGTTGAGGCCCCAGCACTGATCCCTGTGGCACCCCACTAGTTACTGGTTGTCAACCGGAAAATTACCCATTTATCCCGACTCTGTTTTCTGTTAGTTAGCCAATCCTCTATCCATGCTAATATATTACCCCCAACTCCATGAGCTCTTATCTTACACCACATCCACTGGTTCCCCTTTATCCACCCTGTTTGTTACATCCTCAAAGAACTCTGGTAAATTTGTCAAACACGATTTCCGTTTCATAAAACCATGTTGACTCTGCTTGATTGTTTATGATTTTCTAAATGTCCTGCTACTACCTCCTCAATAATGGATTCCAGCATTTTCCCAATGGCAGATGTTAGGCTAACTGGCCTATAGTTTCCTGCTTTCTGTCTCTCTCCTTTCTTGAACAGTGGCGTTACATTTGCGGTTTTCCAATCTGCTGGGACCTCTCCAGAATCCAGGGAATTTTGGTAGATTATAACCAACGCATCCACTATCTCTGCAGCCACTTCTTTTAAGACCCTAGGATGCAGGCCATCAGGTCCAGGGGACCTGTTGGCCTTTAGCCCCATTAGTTTGCCTTGTACTTTTTCTCTAGTGATAGAGATTGTTTTAAGTTCCTTTCTCCCTATAGCCCCTTGATTATCTATTATTATTGGGATGTTTTTAATGTCTTCTACCATGAAGACCGATCAAAATAATAGTTTAGAGTCTCTGCCATTTCTCTATTTCCCATTATTAATTCCCCAGTCTCATCCTCTAAGGGACCAACGTTTACGTTAGCTACTCTCTTCCTTTTTATATACCTAAAGAAGCTCTTACTGTCTGTTTTTATATTATTTGCTAGTTTACTCTCAAGTTAAAGCACATTACATTAATAACTGTAATTAAAATAAAGATTAACAGAAATTCTTGCTAGCATGTAATAGTATATACCAGGCAACATAATGTAGAACACATAATAATTTTACCAACAGCATCTTAAAAGTTGCACATCAAAGCATAGTCACAGACAAAAAAATCTATTTCTAAGGGTAACATTTTTGAAGTCAGTCTTATTTTAGTTTCCATGAAACTTTCATGGGCTGATCGTTTGCATAGTTTTATATGCAATAATGTTTCTTGGTGACTTGGTGATAAACATGCAAAAGGTCTTCAATTTCACCAATATATTTATTTGTGCCTATCAGCCAATAAAGACTATGGGCTGGATTTTAATTCAGGGGCGGGCTGGGGTCGTGTAATCCGCATTTCGTGTTATCCACCCTAATCTAAATCGATGTGGGAGATTGATGCGATTTTAACTTAATTGGCCAATTGAGTTCCAACGTGTGGGGACCCATGGCCAATGAGTTTTTCCAGTCTGAAAGTCGCCTCCGATGATGCCATCATTGCTGCTGCATTTAAGGTCTGCAACAAGCCTTGTTTCTTCTGCAGACTGCCAACCTTTTGGCCTTTCATGCTACAGGGACCTGGAGACAGAATGACCAGCGAGAGACCTAGGTCTGCTCCCAGGTTTGATGACGTTGCCCTGCAGGCTTTAGTTGAGGGAGCAAGAGCTCATAAAGAGGTGCTCTTCCCTTCTTCAGGGAGGAAGAAGCCTCCCCAGCAAACCAAGGCTGTGTGGATCCACATGGCACAGGAGGTCAACTCATTGTCAGTAACCCGCAGAACCTGGATTTAGTGCAGGAAGAGATTTCATGACCTTCTGCACACTGGAAAAGTGAGTATGAATTTCCCATCACCCTCAATCTGATTCCCATTGCCTTTCCTCACCAGCACTCAGCTTTAGCAATCTCTTCCTCCACATCCCACTTGACACTGACATCCATGCACCCTTACCCATTCCCTCTCTCTCTATGGTCACATTCACCTAACTATTCGACTATGCAGCCCTCACACTCCCTATCACTGTGATGCTATGAAAACAACTGACAACACACAGGGAGGGCCCTTGGTCTTGCCACCTCACTCCATCTTTGTCTCCTTCCATGTATCTATGCTATGGAATCTCTACACTCACTCCTTCATTCTCACTCAACCTCCACTTGCCTCCCTCATTGCAGGAAAAGAGAGCTCACAATAAGCGAGAAAGAGCAAGGACAGGAGGAGGGCCACCCTCAGTAGCCCACCTCACCCCCTGGGAGGAGGCGGTCCTGGAGATCGTAGGAATGGAGGAAGATGCGCAAGTGGGGGACGGACAGAGGGTTGCATCACAGCAAGCTGGTGACAGAATAGTTTTCCATCTCTCTCATTGACATTGCATGAGTCGCTGATAATGATTCTGAAGCTCTAACAGATGGACTAATGATCATCTGCAATACGCAATGTGCATGTAACCTTGGCATCACATCTCTGACTCTTTCCTTTACTCCCCGACAGGACCATCGCAAGCACCCGTCCCCACTAGCCACGAGGAACAGCATGAGCCTCAAGACTCCTCAGAGGAAGCTGCAACCTCTGAGGGCACAGCGTCAGCAGAATTCAGCGCACCCAGCACCAGCACAGACACTCACACCTCAGTGGGACCTTCGGGACATAGAGACATAGTGTTGTCACCTGGTGTATCACAGCTCACAAGTGAGCATCAGCAGATTGTGGAGACAGGGACAGCAGTGGAGAGTCCTAGTCAGAGGGTGCAGGACTCTGCCAGCTCGGCTCAGCTGCATGTCGACCCTCTGCCTCTGGGTCCATCCATAAGATCAGCGGTGCTGGAACTCCAGGAACAGATGCAGGAGTCTCTGGCAGCTTTTGTCTCCAGGGTCGCTGTGAGTGTGGAGTGAATGAAGGAGTCCATAGCGAACATGAGCAGAGCCTTTGTGGAGTCATTGGCGCATGAACGCATCACCATGGAAAGGATGGCAACCTCCATGGAGGTGATAAGTCACCAGAGTGCAGAAAACATGGTGAGTGTTCAGAATAGAATGACATCTCTGGAGGAGCGATGGTCATCTATTGAACAGAGAAACCAGACCTTCATGGAAGTCCTTCTGAGTAGGATTGCCAGTGCAGATATGGGTCCCCATGGCCCCCCTGATGTGCAGCAAGGTGCTCTGAAGCCACTTGCAAGCGCTGAGGGGGACCTGACTCATGAGAGGGAAGTTGGTGGCAGACATCAAGGAAGTGGGGGCTCCTCTCCAAGCGCTCACACTTCCATGCCACTGCAGAGCCCTTGGTCAGAGCCCCACCAGAGTCCACACCCAGCTGAGATCGGTGTCTCAACCCCTGCACAGCCGCAGGAGCAGCAGACTGTTGCTGAGCCCTCACAGGTTCACAACCCCAGAGGACGCCCGCCAAAGGTGTCGAGACCGGAGCAGCAGGAAAATGAGTAAGGGGCCTCCACATCTGCTGAAGCCACAGTGGAAGCACCACATTGGAGCATGCGTAAGAGAAAGATACTGCACAAATAGTCCCAGGGTAGTCACTTGGGTGAAATTTGATGTTTTCTGTGAAAAAGCCATCAGATGAATACTGTAAATATAAAATCTGATGGCTACTGCTGTAGTTGTGGCGTGTGTCATTTTGCGAATGGGACTTTCACATTGTGGGCTTAGGATTACTTGCAATTGTCAGTATGGTGGTCAAATTGCTAGGAATCCGCTGGTCCTTCGCCATTGTCGATGCTCAGGTAAGAAGCTGCAAGGCAGAAGTGCTTGATTGGCTAGGCTAAGCAAATCTGGCCAAGATGAGTGCGTTCCTTGCATCCCGAGCAGCAATGTTCTTGCGTACTGTTGCCGTTGGTTGATGGGCCTCTGCAAGATGTTTGTTTTCGCTCTCCTCCTCCTCCTCATCATCATCATCATCTGAGGAGGATATGCGATGAGTCACTTGGTCCTCAGAAATCTGCAAGCCACGATGCTGTGCCATGTTGTGAAGTGCACAGCAAACCGCGACAATTCTGGAGACCCTGGCTGCTGAGTACTGCAGGCTCCACCTGATCTATCCAGGTATCTGAAGTGCATCTTCAGCAAACCGATGATTTGCTCGATTATGGCTCTGGTGGACATGTGGCTGGAGTTCTAGCTCTCCTCAGCTTCGTTGGATGGGCTCCTCAACGGCGTCATTAGCCACGTCCTCAGGGGATAGCCCTTGTCTCCAAGTAGCCATCCATTAAGTTGGTCTGGTGGACTGAATAGCAGAGGCACGCTAGACTGGCACAGTATGAAGGAGTCATGGCAACTGCCAGGGTACTTGGCGCAAACATGCAAAATTTCCTTCTTGTGGTCATACACCAGCTGAACGTTAAGGGAGTAGAAGTCCTTGTGGTTGACAAAAATACCTGCTGATCCCTGGAATGAGCCTGAAGCAAAAAAGTTGACTGCGGTGGTGACTTTGACGGCCACTGGTAAGGGTTGTCCACCTGGTCTTTTGGCCTGCAGGTCTTGTTGCAGCATTGCGCAGATGTCACCCACTACCTCTCGCGAAAACGGAGCCGCCTTTGGCACTGCTGCTCAGACATGTTGAGGTAACTGGCCCTGTGTCTGTAGACCCTGTTTGGGGGGGTATCTCCTGCGCCGACGGGCTTCAATGCGCTGGCCCCTTCTGGCCTGTGCAGCTTCAGGTGGGTGAGCAGCAGCCTGGTGCTCCTGTTGCTGCTGCTGCTGTTGCTGCTGCTGCTGTTGGTGCTGCTCTTGTTCCTGGTTCCGCGGCTGGTGCTTGAGCTCATCTAATGCCCAGAAGGGAAGGAAATAAATGGCTCCCATGCTTCTGGTATATGTCTCAGTTGAGGAAGCACTCAGTGAAGGTGGCGAGAGGGGTTTCCCAGGAGGTCATCCTGGAGATGGGTGTCAGGCTCCAAACTTCCACAGCTGTGTTTATGCCTTTTAAAATTTCCCCCAGGCCTGAGACAACAAAGTCCTGCCACCTGCAAATGATGGCTGATCAAATCTCCTCTTTAATGGTTGAGCTGCAGCTGGTAGTCAGCAATCCAATTGTGCTCCCGCCAGGTTTCACCGTCGTGTTTCAGAACAGGTGTGTTTCACGTGGGAAAAGGGTTAAAATCACAAAGGCCTTTCAAACTGGCATTATAGAGGCAATTTAGTGCTTGTTACGGGCCTTAATGGCCTATCCCGCCTCTTGGAGGCGGGACGGAGACGGGACCATTCGACACAAATTTATTAAAATTGCTTGGAGGCCGGATAGAGGTGGGGTTGGGCCCTCATGCCAGTTTTTGCAATTTTAACCCCCCACATGCCTCCAATCCCGCCTCCACAGCCCAATGAAAATCCTGCCCCATGACTGCTATTGTGCCATATACATTGCATTGTAACTGTATAAAATATTCATTGCTGGCCATTAGGCAGATTCAATTTTGGCACTAATCTTAACCGTATGATTGGTATGCCACATATAGATATGTCTGCCACTCACAACTGATATAAATTAACACAAAAGTTCAATTTAAGGAGACCTGTTCTTTTCAGAGCCATCAGATATTAAAGAAATCCTATTTTCGTATTTAACCACTCTGGAAGAATAAAATGGGAGACATACTAAATGAATAGTGTTGAACCAGCCAGGGGAGAAGATGTGGTGTCAAACTAGCAAACAGAACGTTGAGCAATATTGTCATATCAACAGAATACATCGAAGACCATCATGCTGCAGTTGTAGAGTGCTCTAGTTGGGCTACACCCTGATTATGGCATTCAGTTTTGGTCACCAAGGCACAAGGGAAACATTCAAGGCCTGAGAGGGCAACAAGACTGATCTGTACTGTGCAATGATTTAGCTATGAGGAAATATTGGAATAACTTGGACTTTTCAGCCTTGAAAGGAGACAAATGGGAGCATGTAATATGTTAATTGGAAGAGAAAGTAGAAGAGAAAATGTTTATCCTGAACATGACTGAAAGTCAAACCATGTGGGACAAGAGGCCATAGGTACAAACTTGTAAAAGGCAAGTTCAGGACTGACTGGCTTCAAGACAGAAAGCAGAGAGTAGGGGTAAAAGGTAGCTATTCACAGTGGCAGAAGGTGGGTAGTGATGTTCCACAAGTATCAGTGCTGGGACCACTGTTGTTCCCAATTTATATTAACGATTTAGACTTTGGAATCAAAAACGCAATTTCTAAATTTGCGGATGACACCAAATTGCAGGGGGGGGATAGTCAATACTGAGGAGGACTGCAACAAATCACAGGAGGACATTAATAAACTTGCAGAATGGGCAGAAATTGGCAAATTAAGTTCAACACAGATAAATGTGAGGTATTACATTTTGGTAGGAAGAATAAGGAGGTCACTTATTACTTGGAGGGTGCGAGTCTAGGTGGGGTAGAGGAACAAAGGGATCTAGGAGTACAAATACACAAATCACTAAAAGTTGTGACACAGGTTAGCAAGGCCATAAAAAAAAGCAAACCAAGCACTAGGATTTATTTCTAGAGGTATAGAATTGAAAAGTAGGAAAGTTATGCTAAATCTGTATCGAGCCTTGGTTAGACCACACTTAGAGTACTGCATACAGTTCTGGTTGCAATATTATAAAAAGGATATAGAAGCACGGAGAGGGTGCAGAGAAGATTTACAAGGGTGATACCAGGAATGCAAGGGTATACATATCAGGAAAGGATGAACAGGCTGGGTCTCTTTTCTCTTGAAAAAAGGAGGCTGTGGGGTGACCTAATAGAGGTCTTTAAAATTATGAAAGGCTTTGATAGAGTGAATACAGCGAGAATATTTACACTTGTGGGGAAGAGCATAACTAGAGGCCATCAATATAAGATAGTCACCAACAAATCCAATAGAGAATTCAGAAGAAACTTCTTTCCCCAAAGAATGGTGAGAATGTGGACCTTGCTACCACAGGGAGTGGTTGAAGCGAAAAGTATAGATGCATTTAAGGGGAGGCTAGATAAGCATATGAGGTAAAAGGGAATAAAGGGTTATGCTAATAGATTTAGATGAGGAAAGACGGGAGGAGGCTCGAGTGAAGCATAAACGCCGGCATGGGCTGGTTGGGCCGAATGGCTTGTATCTGTGCCGTATCTCCTATGTAATCCTATGATGTCAGGAAGCACTTTTTCCACACAAAGTGTGATTACTACGTGGCATGGTCTTCTGGGTAGTGTAATAGGGGAAAAACTCTGGACTTATTGAAGATGCAGTTGGACGCTGTGATGGTGCTTAGGTTTCTATGGAAGGATTAGCTAAATGCGTTGTCATCTGTATTTCTGATCATTGTGACCTCTCCTTCAACCCTGCTATGTTCAGTTGTATTTTATCTTTTACTGAGCAATTGAATGTGAATGGTAACATGAATAAACACAGGCTGAGCCTCCAAAAACACTCGCGTCTCATGAACCACAATAAGCGAATGAGCAAACAAACTTACATTTACTGTATTACGCACCTTATCAGATTTCTGAGAAATGTCCCAAAGTGCTTCACATCTGATGAATTACTTTGAAGTGCAATCATTGTTGCTTTGTAGGCAAACACAGCAACCACTTTGTGCTCAGCATGACCCCACAAACAGAAACAACAGTAATGCATCACATTACTTAGGGGACAAAATTCTGCAAATTTAGTTAATGCTGATGTTTAATTGTACTCTACAATTGTAATGTTTTCCAAGCACGCTAGGTTGTTTCATCTTATGTGAAGTACTTTGTGACATTTCTCAGAGCTCTGATAAGGTTCTCTATAAATGTAAGGAGGATGGAAGGAGGCTTCAAGGGGATATAGACAGGCTAAGTGAGTGGGCAAGAACACAGTGAATGGACTATAATGTGGAGAAATGTGAAGTTATCCACTTTGGTAGGAAAAATAGAAAAGCAGAGTATTTTTTAAATGGTGAGTGATTGGGAAATGTTGGTGTTCAGAGGGACCTGGGTGTCCTTGTACACAAATCACTGAAAGTTAACATGCAGGTACAGCAAGCAATTAGGAAACCAAATGGTATATTAGCCTTTATTACAAGTGGATTTCATATAAGAGTAAAGACATCTTACTGCAATTATATAGGGCCCTGGTGAGACCACACCTGGAGTATTGTGTACAGTTTTGGTCTCCTTACCTAAGGAAGGATATACTTGCCATCGAGGGAGTCCAACGAAGGTTCACCAGACTGGTTCCTGGGATGGGGGGATTGTCCTATGAGGAGAGATTGAGTAGACTAGGCCTATAGGGGGAAAAATTCAGTTGGTAGCGCCACCCATTAGCGCCTTAAGAGGGCGCTAAGTGGGGCGCAAATCAACTAGCGCCCGGGCGCGGCGATATCTGCGCCTCTCGTGAAATTGACCGGACATTTTGCGGCGGCGCTAAACAATACCGCCACGATCTCCTGCGCCAGCAGATCGTGACGTCAGTCAAGTGCACAACGCCCCGTTAGAGCCCCGGACCAGAAATTGAGTGGCGCCCCCTGTCTTACCGCCTGCCGCTAGCAACAACAGGTTGAGGGGAGCGTTATGCTGTCAGAAAGGGACTAGGGAAGCGCTATTTAAAGGCGACCACTTACTTCCTGCCTTTTTTTGTCGGTGACATTTTTGCACCACACATTCTGAGAGAGAGAGAGAGACTTCTGGAGAGATTCAACGCTGTGTGAAGGAGTTTTGGGTACTGAGCAGCACTTTGCAGGTTGGTTTTGATTTGCCCTTCCTTGTATCGATTTAGAAGAGACTATGGGGTCTGCAGTCTGAGCTCTTCCCCTGGTTCTCTCCATTGTTCTTTCCAGCAGATTTGATGTACAGGTCTCTCCAGGCCGAGATTCAGGCCGAGATTCAAGGCTGCAATGAGCAGGATGTGGATGGAGAGCAAGATCAACCCTCCCCTTTAAGATAAAAACAGAAAATGCAGGAGAAACTCAGCAGGTCAAGCAGCATCTGTGAAGAGAGAAACAGAGTTAACGTTTCAGGTCAATGACCATTCGTCAGAACTCCCCTTTAAGAATTGGATGGTGCCAGTGTGTCTGTGTTCCATTGCTGACTGACATCACATGAGCTTCGCCAGCGCTCTGAGGTAGTGCCTCGCTCCTCGGCCTTTGCGCCTTAAGAAAGGCGTGTAGCGCCTGATTTAGCGCTCCAATCACCTCCAGGGGCGATAAAAGTCAAGTTTGCTGTCGGAGGTGATAATTAGCACCGCCAATAATAGCGCCCCAAATGGGGCGATACTGAATTTCTCCCCCATATTTTCTAGAGTTTAGAAGAATGAGAGGTGATCTCATTGAAACATACAAAATTCTTACAGGGCTTGACAGGGTAGATGCAGGGAGGATGTTTCCCCTGGATGGGGCATCTAGAACCAGTGGTCACAGTCACAGAATAAGGAGTCAGCCATTTTGGACTGAGATGAGGAGACATTTCTTCACACAGAGGGTGGTGAATCTTTGGAATTCTCTACCCCAGAGGGCTCTGGAGGCTCAGTCGTTGAGTATATTCAAGACAGAGATCAATAGATTTTTGAATATTAAGGGAATCAAGGGATGATGAGGTAGAAGATCAGCCATGATCTTATTGAATGGCGGAGCAGGCTCGAGGGGCCGAATGGCCGACTCCTGCACCTATTTCTTTCTTATGTTCTTCTAAAGCGAGTGTGTGTGTCAGCTGGACCAGTAAATGCAGAGGCTGTGAATTGAGCTGAACATTGTGGAATCGTCAATGAACAGGTAGAATAGATAAGGGAGAACCAGCAGATGTGATGTATTTGGATTTTCAGAAGGCCTTTGATAAAGTCCCACATAAGAGGTTAGTGTGCAAAATTAAAGTACATGGGATTGGGGGTAATATACTGGCATGGATTGAAAATTGGTGACAGGAAACAGAGAGTAGGAATAAATGGGTTTTTTTCAGGGTGACAGGCAGTGACTAGTGGGGTACGGCAGGGATCAATGCTTGGGCCCCAGCTATTCACAAGATATTTCAATGATTTGAATGAGGGAACCTAATGTAACATTTCCAAGTTTGCTGATGACACAAAACTAGGTGGGATTGTGAGTTGTGAGGAGGATGCAAAGAGGCTTCAAGGCAATTTAGACAAGTTGAGCGAGTGGGCAAATACATGGCAGATGCAGTATAAAGTGAATAAATGTGAAGTTATCCACTTTGGTAGGAAAAACAGAAAGGTAGAGTATTATTTAAATGGTGATAGATTGGGAAATGCTGATTTACAAAGGGACCTGGGTGTCCTCGTACACCAGTCACTTAAAGCAAACATACAGGTGCAGCAAGCAGTTAGGAAGGCAAATGGTATGTTGGCCTTTATTGCAAGAGGATTTGAGTACAGGAGCAAGGATGTCTTACTACAGTTGTACAGGGCCTTGGTGAGACCACACCTGGAGTACTGTGTGCAGTTTTGGTCTCCTTACCTAAGAAAGGATATACTTGCCATAGAGGGAGTGCAGCAAAAGTTCACCGGACTGATTCCTGGGATGGCAGGACTGTCGTATGAGGAGAGATTGGGTCGACTAGGCCTGTGTTCACTAGAGCTTAGAAGAATGAGAGGGGATCTCATTGAAACGTATACAATTCTGACAGGGCTAGACAGACTGGATGCAGGGAGGATGTTTCCCCTGGCTGGGGGCTCTAGAACGAGTGGTCACAGTCTCAGGATACAGGATAGGACATTTAGGACTGAGATGAGGAGAAATTTCTTCACTCAGAAGGTGGTGAACCTGTGGAATTCTCTACCACAGAAGGCTGTGGAGGCCAAGTCACTGAATATATTTAAGAAGGAGATACATAGATTTCTAGACACAAAAGGCATCAAGGGGTATGGTGAGAGAGCAGGAATATGGTATTGAGATAGAGCATCAGCCATGATCATATTGAATGGCGGAGCAGGCTCAAAGGGCCAAATGGCCTACTCCTGCTCCTATTTTTCTATGTTCTATGTTTCTAACAGCTGCAGTCCATTATAAGAGCAGGAATGGAGTTGCTGATGATTCTGCAGTGTTCAGCTCCATTCACAGCTCTTCCAATAATGAAGCTGCCCATACCAATCTACAACAGGAACTGGACAAGATGTGCTGCCATGTGGCAGATAACATTCATGTCACATAAGTGGCTGGTAAGGACCATCTCGAACAAGAGAAAACCTAGCTGCATTTCCTTAACCTTTAATGGCAACAATATTGTCGAGTCCCCCACCATCAACATTCAGGAGGTTACCATTGTCTAGAAGCTGAACAACCATATCAACACCGTGGCTACAAGAGCAGGGCAACGAGTCTGGGTAGGGAGTGATGAGTCCTCACTTCTTGACCAAGCCTCTCCATCACCTACAAGGCTCGTAAGCAATATGATGAATTATTTATCAGTGACCTGGATGGGCAGCCGCAACAACATTCAGGAAGCTCGGCATCATCCAGGGCAGAGCAGTTTGCTTGATTGCAACCCTGCTACTGGACTCAATATCCATCCAGTCCATCATCAATGCACTATGGCTGCTGTATGTACTATCTACAGGATGCAACACCTCACCAACGTTACTTCAACAGTACCTCCCTCTACCTATACCACTAACAAGGAAAATGATGAGGACAATGAGCAGCAACGTAATGGGAACATCATCAACTCAAAGTTATGCTCCATGTCGCACACCATCCCGACTTGAACACAACGATTTCTGCATTAACACCAGATCATTATCCTGCAATTCCCTAATTGTGGGAGTACTATCATGATAGGAACTGAAGCTGTTAAAAAAGAAGGTCCACCACCTTCTCACAGCAGCTAGGATGGACAATAAATGTGGCCTTGCCAGCAAAACCCACAACCTGAGAACAAATCAAATTGCCTTTGGACTGGAGATTACCTTAACTGAAATGGGTGGCCATTAGATTTTCCTGAATCTCACTTTGGTCCTATCTCTCATCTGAAAGGATAATGCTAATCATTTCAGTATTAATAACCTTTCAAACATCTCCTTTCTGGGCTAATAAGCCCAAGTATCTCTAATCTTTCCTCAAAGCTCAGATATCCATCACTAGAGATCAGCCTGGTGGCTCTTATTTACAGTGGCTCCTATGTTGAATGCTTTCCTTATGTCTTGGGGACAAGAACTGGATGCAGTACTCAAGCTGTGGTCTGACCAGAGAAATGTACAGTTTGGTCATGATTTCCTCTGATGTGTATTCTATTGTTTTGGCTATGTAGTTCAGCATTCTATTTGTTCATTGTTACTTTGCATTGGTTGGACATGTTGAACACAGATTGTACTAAGTCCCAGAAATTCGGGTGGTTTGCACCACCCATTACCTGCGAAAAACGGCAACAAGCGCTCTTCCGCCAGCTGGTGGCGGGTCCGGTGGTGTCCACCATTTTCGACAGGTTGGTGGCGCTGCCGTTGCCTGCTATCGGCAAGAGTATATTAATGAGTTGGAGCGTGATGTCAATTGGCATGCAACGCCGAGTTGACGACAACTCATTCATTTTGGAGTTCTCTGCTCACATTGCTACCCACGCTAAATCACGTCAGTGAGTGCTGCCGCTAAAAGGCCTTTCAGCAGCGTTAACAGCCATGAGGAGTCTGGCAGGAATTATGAGGATGGACGCTGGTACTTCAAATGCCTCCTTTGCCAAGGTTCTTCTTTTAAACTTTCATTTTTTGCCCATCAGTGGGAGGTGGGGGTTGCATTTTCTGGCAGCTTTCCAGGAGGCCTCCTGTGTTTGTGGGTCAGTAAATCAATGGGTGAACTCCATTGCAATGACTGTAGATGATCTGTGATAAGATCTCTTTTATCTGCATTCATGTCATAAACAAATTAAAAATCGACAAACCTCGGGTGGCAGCTAATATTTTTGGAGCACATACAGCAACTGTTCGGGTCGCTCTTTTGTTCCCCATTCCCCTACACTGCGAGCGGGAGACAGAGGCGACCTTTGGCCTCCTTCTGAGATTAGTGCTGCAAAGATCACATTGCACTAGAAAATCACTGCCACGCTGATGATAATGAGCAGGCAGTACCAAAATGCCAGTACTGCCTGCGTTCACTCGGCCGGCAGCCGTTATCCTTGGCCTCAATGTTGCCGGCAGGTTTCCAGCATTCCCTAATTTCTAGGCCTATGACTACTAAGTCTCTTTCAGCTTCATTTTTAGCTATTTCATCATTATTCCTGGAGCACAAATCAGTTATTTGTTCTTCCTATGTGCAGTACTTTACACTTGTCTGAATTAGATTTCATCTGCCATTTTTCTGTGCACTTATACATCTTATCCTAGTTATTTGGTAATTTCTAAGATGCCTCCTCTGAATCTGCTGCCCCATCTAATTTGGTATTGTCTGTAAATCTGACCAATTTGCATTGAATTTCTGAATTCAACGCATGTGTAATTTAGAAACAGTAGTGGTCCCAACACCAAGAGGCACCACACTCAGTCCTTTTCCCTCAGTACTTCCCCTCCCCACCACCACTCTATCAAGTACTTATTATTTCTTACCCTTCAGCTAGTTGCTTATCCATTCCTGTGGTTTACCCTGAATCCTCACAGCTTTGAGCTTGACTAATAGCCTTTTGTGTGGAACTTTGTCAATTGTTTTTTGGAAATCTAAATAGAAGGATTTACTGCTTCTGTGCTCTCCAGCTCATGATTTATTGCCATGTGTTTTAATGGATGGAAAATCATGAGCTGGAGAGTTCAGACATGGAAAATCCCAAGTCATGTCACAGATAAGTTTAATGGGCTAGAATTTGCTGCCAAAATAATGGTGAGGCTAATGGCGCTCGTTGTTATTTATGCGCAAATCGCACAGCAACTTCAGGTGAGGGGCATATGCGCGGCTAAACATAGATATCCAAAAGTCACTGTCTGAGTTGCACCGCTCCGCCATTAGCTTCACAAATAGCATCTCGCTGTCTGCCTCACCATTGAAATGCATTCAATGATGTGAAGTTGCTGTATTTGCGCAGTAGATGCAAACTGAACTCGTCTCATAAAGTTTAAGGGGAAGAAATTCTCCTCCTTTAGGCCTCCTGTGAGTGGCGCTAACAGGGTGCAAAGGCATTTTCGCCCGGCCATGGCGCTGACCACACCTCCCGCCAAATTCCGCTACCAGGTTGCACCCCCCAGCTCATGCGCCCGGAGAGCATGACATCATCTTTGGATGCATCGCCCCAGTAGTGCCCCAGCAGAAAAATTCCCCTTTGCCCCCTGCACCAGTGCTGGGTGATGTCAGTGACTGCTGCAGGGGACGTGAGCAGGGCGGAAGTTAAAAGTGAGGTGGCCGGCCACCCTGAAAAAAATGTTGGCTTTTTTGAAAAAAAAATTATTTGCTCTGGGCTCCTGCTCCCCAGTGCTGCAGGTATGTTAAAAAAAACAGCAGAGTTCGCAGCGTGGGGCCCATCCCTTTAATTCAGGAAATAGCCCCTGCAACGCGTCAGCGCCACGCAGACCAGTGTGTGGCGCTGCTGAGCCGTGTGCCCCGGGTCGTGAACTTCCCCCCCTCTTGTGCTCCAAGAAGGAAGTGGAGCGCTTGATTTAGCGCTCCACTTCCCCCTTGGAGCAAAAAGTGGGAGTTTTAGAAAGGCTGGAAGAGGTTAGCGCCTGGCGTTAATTTTTCAAGCTTTTCTGATTTAGCGCCTCAAACGGGGCTCGAGGAGAATTTCTAGCCCTAAGTCTTGTCATTTCTGGTGCAGCAACCTTTTAACATTGTGATAAGTGTTAATTACTGCTAATCAATTTCTCTGGCACTGAAAATTAACTATTACAAGTGTGGAGTCTCATTCCAACAAGTTTTAATTGTTGGAAATTTTAAGGAATGTCAGATTCAAAATTTGTAATTATTTTTACTTTTCCTTTCTGTCTCTTTGTTCTCTCTCTCTTAATCCACTCGTTATTTTCATAAGAACATAAGAACATAAGACGTAGGAGCAGGAGTAGGTCATTTGGCCCCTCGAGCCTGCTCCGCCATTCAATAAGATCATGGCTGATCTGATCTTGGCCTCAACTCCAGTTCCGCTCCCCATAACCCTTGAGACCTCTACCTTTCAAAAATCTGTCTCTCTCCACCTTAAATATATTCAATGACCCAGCCTCCAGAGCTCTCTGGGGAAGAGAATTCCAAAGATTCACGACCCTCTGAGAGAAGAAATTTCTCCTCAATTCCGATTTAAATGGGTGCCCCTTATTCTGAAATTATGACCCCTAGTTCTAGATTTCCCCATGAGGGAAAACATCCTCTCTGCATCTACCCTGTCAAGCCCCTTCAGAATCTTATATGTTTCAATAAGATCCTCTCTCATTCTTCTAAACTCCAGTGAGTATAGGCCCAACCTACTCAACCTTTCTTCATAAGACAATCCCTTCATCTCCGGAATCAACCTCGTCAACTTTCTCTGAACTGCCTCCAATGCAAGTATATCCTTCCTTAAGTAAGGAGACCAAAACTGCACGCAGTACTCCAGGTGTGGTCTCACCAACGCCCTGTAAAGTTGTAACAGGACTTCCCTACTTTTATACTCCATTCCCTTTGCAATAAAGGCCAACACTCCACTTGCCTTCCTAATTACTTGCTATACCTGCATGCTAACTTTTTGTGATTCATGTACAAGGACCCCCAGATCCCTCTGTACCTCAGCATTTTGTAATCTCTCCCCATTTAAATAATAATTAGCTTTTTTATTTTTCCTACCAAAGTGGATAACTCGCATTTTCCCACATTAAACTCTATCTGCCAGATTTTTGCCCACTCATTTAGCCTATCTATATCCCTTTGGAGATTCTTTGCGCACTCCACACAATTTGCTTTCCCACCTATCTTTGTATCATCAGCAAATTTGGCTACATTACATTCAGTCCCTTCATCCAAGTCATTAATATAGATTGTAATTAGTTGAGGCCCCAGCACTGATCCCTGTGGCACCCCACTAGTTACAGTTTGTCAACCTGAAAATGACCCATTTATCCCGACTCTCTGTTTCCTGTTAGTTAGCCAATCCTCTATCCATGCTAATATACTACCCCTAACCCCGTGAGCTCTTATCTTGTGTAGTAACCTTTTACATAGAAACATAGAAACTAGGAGCAGGAGTAGGCCATTCGGCCCTTCGAGCCTGCTCCGCCATTCAACGAGATCATGGCTGATCATCCAAACCCTAGCACCTGGTCCCTACACCGACAGCCATCCCACCCAAGCCCTATCCCCGTAACCCCGTAACCCCACGTATTTAATCCCCCCTAACACTAAGGGCCAATTTTTTATCATGGCCAATCAACCTAACCCGCACATCTTTGGACTGTGGGAGGAAACCGGAGCACCCGGAGGAAACCCATGCAAACACGGGGAGAATGTGCAAACTCCACACAGATAGTCACCCGAGGCCGGATTTGAACCCGGGTCCCTGGCGCTGTGAGGCAACAGTGCTAACCACTATGCCACCGTGCTGCCATCTTATGTGGCATCTTATCGAATGCCTTCTGGAAATCCAAATACACAACATCTACTGGTTTCCCTTTATCCACCCTACTCGTTACATCCTCAAAGAACTCTAGCAAATTTGTCAAACATGATTTCCCTTTCATAAAATCATGCTGACTCTGCTTGACTATATTATGATTTTCTAAATGTCCTGCTACCACTTCCTTAATGATGGACTCCAGCATTTTCCCAATGACAGATGTTAGGCTAACTGGTCGATAGTTGCCTGCTTTCTGTCTCCCTCCTTTCTTAAATAGGGGCGTTACATTTGCGGTTTTCCAGTCCACTGGGACCTCTCCAGAATCCAAGGAATTTTGGTAGATTACAACCAATGCATCCACTATCTCTACAGTCACCTCTTTTAAGACTCTCGGATACAGGCCATCGGATCCAGGGGACCTGTCCACCTTTAGTCTCATTAGTTTGCCTAATACTTTCTCTCTAGTGATAGTCATTGTTTTAAGTCCCCCCCCCACCCCAATAGCCCTTTGATTATCCATTATTGGGTAGCTTTTAGTGTCTTCTACCGTGAAGACCGATACAAAATATTTGTTCAAGGTCTCCGCCATTTCCCTGTTTCCCATTATTAATTACCCAGACTCATCCTCTAGGGGACTAACATTTACTTTAGCTACACCCTTCCTTTTTATATACCTGTAGAAGCTCTTACTGTCTATTTTTATATTTCTTGCTAGCTTACTCTCATAAGCTATCTTCTCTCTCTTTATCCTTTCTTTATTTCTCTTTTTCTGTAACTTATTTGACATTGAATTCACAGACTCTAATTTACACTTCCCTCTCAGACCTTGCGCTGTTAATTTCACAATCCTTCAATCTAATTGTTTAGGGAGATACACAGTTACTTGCCCTGTTCACTCAGGTGCCAGATCCCATTTCCCTCACTGCGACGTTATCAGCTCGCACTTTCAGCAACTTACTACGGAAAAAAATGTAAAAACCTAAATGTGCAATGGTAAGTCTAGCTAACAGCAAATGCCATTAGATGCCCTGCTACAGCAATTTATGGCCCAAATTCTTTTTGTGAATTTGATATTCACCTACTTTCAGCGGACAGTTTAACGGATGACTCCAGAATGTTCTAAACATGCAAAAAATGATAAACTTAATTACTACTAAAACATTGAATATGTATTAAAAATATATATAAATAATACTGTAATCTATTATTTCAAAGCTGTAACCTAATCTCAGGTTTCATGATGATGGCCTAAATTTCCTGCTTTCATGGTATTGGGGTGCATCTCTGACAGGGCGGGACTTACAGCCTGACTCCAGCTGATCTTCTAGCCTCAGGTTCATTAGAGTACTGGACGCAGGCTCCTTGGCCTCCATCAAGGAGTCCAGCAGAAATAGGGATGGAGTTTTTCTGTGGTGGATCTTGGAAGCCTGCTGCACTGTGGGGTACATGCTGTCTTTATGCTTCCTGTGATAAAGACAATTAAAAAAAAATGAACTGAACCTTTTGGGCCTGTGGACCCCATTGCTCTGAGGGTGATTGCTTGAGCCCCATCATTCAGAAAATTTTCAGGGTCGCTTTCACCACCATTAGAACACTGGATGTCTGTGACCTGTACCAGGAAATACATCACAAGACGTATTTGCTGGTTTCTAAATACAGATTCACCAAACAATTGATGGGGTACGCGTAGAAAATTCTGATCACCTAAAATTCTGATCACCTAATGCAATATGAATCATACCAGTATTTATATATTCAAACCCCAATGTATATTGTGTCATTGACCAGAATTTCGCCTTTGCACTCGTCTCCTAAAGAATGCTATCAATATGATCATGGCTAGCGATTATAGAATTCTGTATAAATTGTTGATGTTCATAACTGCTTACTTTATACTTTCAATTTGCTTTTCATTTTGATAATCAGTTTCTCAATGTTATGTCTGACATTGGTGATAGGTACTCGATTGCCTTGGCCTGAGCACATGGAGTTTGATAGTGCTGTTATCATTGTATTGTGTATAGGTATTTGATTGCTTGTGCCTGGAAGTGTGTGTGTGTGGCAGCCATTATAAAAGCAGCATGAACTGAACTCTGCTGACGGCTTCTGGATTATCTTTGCAAGCGCAACATTTGGCGACAAGGATGGCTGAAATCTCTCTTCCACCACCTCCTCCCTTCCTTGCACTACCAGGTGAGCCCCCGATCCCATGGGTTCGCTGGTTACAGTCCTTTGAAACCTACCTCATTGCTCTTGGACTAGAAACTGTGAGTACGGCTCGGAAAAAGGTACTGTTATCCCATTGCTTGGGAGCGGAGGGCCAGCGTGTTCTTGGGACATTATGCACAGCACACTCAATTCAAACATATGATGTGGCTGTAACTCTGTTAAGCACACATTTCTCTGCCCCACAAAGTGCCCTCCTGCAGTGATTCATTTTTAGACAGCGTCACCAACTTCCCGGCGAGTCGGTGCATCAATACCTGGCTAATTTGAGGGGGTCAGCTAGCTCGTGCAAGTTCAGTGCGCTACATGATGAGATGGTGTGTGATCAACTAATAGAGCACACCAACAACGTGAGAGTGCGTGAAAGACTGTTACTCGAGTCCGACGATCTGTCGTTGTCACAGGCAGTCAACATTGCCTTTCAAGTGGAGTCTGCAGCCGAATGTGCAGCGAAACTAGCACACACACCCAGTGATGGCGCCCTCGGCCCCGACAGCCCTGACACTGTAATGCTCATGCGACGGCAGCAACGCGCGCTACCGTGGCAACAGTGTGGAAACTGCGGATCTTGTTCACATGCTACCAGAGTGCAGAATTGCCCCGCGCGTGGCCAAGCCTGTCGCAATTGTGGAAAACAAAATCACTTTGCCAAGGTCTGCCACTCTACCCCTGTTGCTACAGATGAACACTCTCAGTCCTCAAGCAGTTGGCCTATAAATCACAACGTGAGCTCTGGGCCAGTAGTGGCTTTCAAGTCATGCACAATTAACCTTAATGATGTGTGCATCCCTCTGTTATTGGATACCGGTGCCAGCGTCTCACTGCTGAATGTGGACACATTCAAACGCTTTTTCAGCTCCCTGCCACTCTCTGCGCCCTCCACTGCCCTTTGCGGGTATGGTAATTCGAAAATTGGACTAGTGGGCTCAGTCAACCTCACTGTACGCTATGGAACAAAAGTTTTGCCAGATTTTTGTTTTCATGTGGCACGCCAAGGAGCTAACCTGATGGGACTGGGTCTTTTCACTGACCTGGGTTTTTCTCTCTTGGACACCGGCGGGTCTGCGATTCTGCACGTCGCCTCACCGTGGCGCCAACATGGCCAGCACTCTTTGAGGGTCTGGGCTGCCTGACTGCCTTCACCCACCAGCCCATGGTTGACTCCACCGTTACCCCTGTCATTCAGCCACTGCGCCGCATCCCGCTTGCTCTCCGTGACGGGGTCACAGCTGAACTAAAGCAGCTACTGGAAGCTGGCATCATCGAACCAGTTGATGCCTCCCCATGGGTCTCCAACCTGGTGGTCGCAACGAAAAAGTCAGGTGGTCTACGCGTCTGTGTCGATCTTCGAGCAGTGAATAAGGCCGTAATCCCTGACAAATATCCACTGCCCACGTCAGAGGAACTCACAGCGCAGTTCTATGGTTCCATCTTGTTCTCGAAACTGGACCTTCGACAGGCTTATCTACAGGTTCCCCTCCACCCCAGCAGCAGGGACCTCACTGCTTTTGTGACACATGCTGGCATCTTTCGGTACACCAGGATGCCATTTGGACTTAGCTCTGCACCCAGCTACTTCCAAAAGGTGATGTCCTCTGTGCTCGTGGGCATTCCTGGGTGGCCATCTACCTGGATGACATCGTCGTGCATGGGCCCTCGACCTCCACTCACAATGAACGCCTTCACAGAGTTTTCACAGCTCTAGCAAAACACAAGCTCACACTGAATGGCGAAAAGTGTGTCTTTGCTGTTTCAGAGATCGAATTTGTGGGGTTTCGGTTGTCGGCTGATGGTATATCCCCACTCCAGTCAAACGTGGATGCCATTCACAGCATCCCAGAACCCAGCTCTGCAGCACAGGTTGCCTCCTTCCTTGGCATGACTGGGTACTACCTGAAGTTTTTGCCCCAGTACTCAGCCACCACAGCCCCACTGCGCCAGCTCCTGCGAAAGGATGAGCCCTGGGTGTGGTCACAAGCCTGTACGGAAGCTGTTCGCCTCCTCAAATCGCAGCTCACGTCGCCTCCAGTGTTGGCTCACTTTGACATCGCCAGCTCCACCCTCGTCACCTGCGATGCGTCCGCTGCAGCTGTGGAGGCGGTGTTATCGCAGATACAGAATGGAGTGGAGAAACCAATCACCTTTGCCTCCCGAACCCTTAGCCCTACCGAACAGAAGTACTCAGTAGGCGAGCGTGAGGCGCTGGCGTGCGTCTGGGCATGTGAGCGGTGGCACCTGTACACGTATGGCCGTGCCTTCACCCTGCGAACCGATCACCAGGCTCTCACTGCCCTGCTGTCGACATCCGGCATGGGCCACAGACCACTGCCTCTACACCACTGGTCTGACCGCCTCCGCCAATACAATTTCAGTCTCCATTTCATACCAGGACATGACAATGTTGTTGCAGATCTGCTCTCCCGCACTGTCTCTGCCCCAGCCCCACTCGTCGGGTCTGAACATGTGGAACAGGATATCATCCAGATGCTGCACACGCCTCTCCAAACCACAGTCTCTCTCCAGGAGCTCAAAGAGGCCTCTGAACAGGATCTGGCCCTCTCCCAGCTGTGCACCTTCATCAGAGATGGCTGGCCTCGCAAGGTGCCTGGGGAACTGTCTGCCTACTCCAGAGTTAAAGAGGAGCTCTCCTGCTGGAATGACTCCTGTGTTGCACGTGGGCTCTGCACTGTGGTCCCAAGTGCCCTTCGTGCGCGTGTTTTATCCATGGTGCATGAGGGCCACTGGGCATAGTGAAGCTCAAACAACGATGCCGAGACCTAGTGTGGTGGCCGGGTATCGACAGGGAAATCGAGGCCCTGGTCAAGGACTGTGCAGCCTGCCTTGTAAGTGGCACGACTGGTCACCAAGCACCCCCACCCCTGCAACCCCTTGCCTGGCCCTCTCAGCCCTGGGAGCACCTGCAGCTGGACATCTGCGGGGAGATCCATGGTGTCCCCCACCATCAATGCTGTTTACGGAGGTCACTGACCATCATCAAAGACCCTACCCACCCCAGCCACAGTCTGTTCGCCCCCCCTGCCATCTGGGAGACGCTACAGATGCATTCTCACCCGAACGACCAGATTTAGGAACAGCTTCTTTCCCAGGGCTGTCATCCTACTGAACTCCACAAATAAACTCTAAAGCCTGCACATCTGCCAATGCACTTTATTATGTTTATGTTAATGTATTACAAGCCAAATGAATGTTGAATGTTTAAATGTCTTAATCTAAATGTACACTCTCGGGAGCCGCAAGCCTACATTTCGTTGTACTACACTTGTGCACTAACAATGACAATAAAGTTAATTATGATTATGATTATGATTATGATAGTGGTGACCTATGACCTGCACTCAAAATGGCCAGAGGTCACTGCCGTGGGCTCCGTCACCTCTTGGGTCATCATTGATATCCTTGAGTCCCTCTTCTCCCGCTGGGGGCATCCAAAGGCCATCACCACAGACAATGGCCCCCAAATGGTCTCTTTGGAACTCTCCTCTTACCTTGAGAGCAAGGGCATCCGTCACATTCGCACAGCGTACTACCACCCTGAGTCAAATGGGGGGGTGGAGCGTTTTAACCAGTCACTGAAAAATGGCCTCAGAGCACACCTATCCCAGGGGTGTGCGTTTGACAAGGCCCTCCTCCACACACTGCTGCACTACAGAGCCTCCCAGCATTCCACTACAGGGGTCTCACCCGCATCCCTCATGCTAGGCTGTGAGCTCATGCTGCCCCTTGGCAGGCTCCGCCCCTCGCTAGCTCAGAGCCCTGCTCCACCGGCTCAAGCCACAGTCGCTAGACAGCAGGGGAAGATGAAACTCCGCTTCAACCAGTCGAAGAGGGCCAAGGCGCCAACATCTCAGTCTCCGATTGGGTCAGAGTCCGCAGGCCTCACCGCAATAATAAGATGGCGTCATTCTGGTCCTCCCCTCTCCAAATCAGCCGCCAACTTGGACCAGCCACTTTCTGCCTCACTGACAGCTGTCGGTGGCATGCCAGCCACCTTCGGAAGGTGCCAGCACCCCCTGATGCGGGATTATACGGGCCTAACCCCCAAGCCTTACCCCAGAGTGGCGGGATGCACATGTGACTCAGCCAGCCAACCCCAAGCAGATGTTATGCCTCAGCCTGCTCGTCAGCAGTCCCCACTTCAGCCTGCTCTTCACCAGTCCTCACCTCGGCCTGTTCGTACACGTTCTCGCCCTGGCCACCTACAGGACTTTGTCACTACATTTCATGTTTGAAATTCTGTGAGGGGGGAGGAAATGTTATGTCTGACATTGGTGATAGGTACTCGATTGCCTTGGCCTGAGCACATGGAGTTTGATAGTGCTGTTATCATTGTATTGTGTATAGGTATTTGATTGCTTGTGCCTGGAAGTGTGTGTGTGTGGCAGCCATTATAAAAGCACCATGAACTGAACTCTGCTGACGGTCTCTGGATTATCTTTGCAAACGCAACACTCAATCCTTGTAGAATTTGCTTTCCCAAGATCTTCCAAGCTCATCACTTGATTGACAAACTCAATCATGCTGTGAAACTCTCTTACATTTTAATACTACCTATTCCCAGTCTGGTCCTCTGTTCCATTATTTTATCCATGCTGTTGGTGATTCTCCATTTCATTCTGGCTGCTTTTGTGAGCAGGTAGGGAAGGAATCTATTGTGATTAAGCCCTATAGAATCAGGTGGAACCCCAACTGGCTGACCGTGCACTATCATGAGTATCAAGCTATTCAACCAAGCTTGATCCTGTCTTCACCAGTTGTCGTCACATGTGCATTTCCACCAAGAGTCACTAGTTAGTGATCAGCAGCGAGAACCCTTGATAATTTCCCCCTCTCTAACCTGGGGCGCTGACCCCTATTGTAGTACTGGTACTATTACCCTGGCTGAGATCATCTAACCCAATACAATCAAAGGAGTAAACCTGGGGTACCTTCCTTATTCTTTAAGCCTCAACCATTCACTGTTTCGATCAACTTAGCCATTGATGGTGCCCGGCACCAGCTATTTTAATGGGAATCGCGTTAGACAACTCATATCTGAAAATAATACGTCTTTATGCCATGACCTTTTGAGTTCAGAGTGCAATTTTTCTCCTGTTCAGAGTGTTGACATAAGGTTTGATCAAAGGTGAAGTGTAACAGATCAGTGGAAAGAAAACACATTGGCAATAAGATCTCAGAAGACTTGTTTACTCGCAGTTATAAATCAATGTCTTCTCAAGAGAGAAAATTACCCTTTCTGGTGGTAGAGTTAGGAATCATACTGGAAATCCATCTTTTCAAGAAAATGCAATTTGTTGTGTAAGTGGCAGTTCATGGTCTCTTCATCTGAAACATTGTTTGAAACCCTTAAGAAGCAAGTAAGAATGAGGTGGGCAAACATATAGGTCAAAAGCCAATATTTCCACTGCTAATATTAGGAGCTCAGAAATTGGTCAATATTGTCTTTAATTACAGTGCACTGACTTTCCTTCCAAATATGCTGCCAAAAATCTTTATAGACTCTTTTATTAGTGTCTGAACTTTCAAGGCCATTGTGTATATTCAACTCTATTTTTGCATAATAACTAATGTATTTCATGAGAGCCAGGTGCTGAAAATGCCAGCTTGGAAGAGATGAGTGCTTACATCTGCCCTTTGCTCAGTCTAGCACTTGCTTGCAGGGAGGAACATGCTGCTGAGAGATAAATTTTCCTCATTCTAATTACAGTACTTGCCATTTTCATCCCACTTCAAGTGTAAATCACCTCATGATAAATAGGATCCATTCAGAGCACAGTGCGAATCAGAGGTGCTCCTCTGACAGTGACAATCCATGCACAAAGCTGCTTTCAGGCAACAATCCACTACAATGTCATATGTTCCTGGATTAAAAATCAGGAAAAGAAGGTCTTTAAAATGTGTATCAGTAAACTGTATGGAAGGGTCATTACTGGGGTCACTTCATTCAAATTGCATTGACTTCAATTACCAGTATTTTATGGACTAGCATTTTTTCATTCTTTATTTTAGGCTACATATTAAGCACAAACTTTAAGCTGCTGCTTTCTTTTGTACTGTCAAACAATATTTTTTTACCATTTCGATTGCACTGTCTGTGCTACGGTAGCAGCACATTTCATCATTAGTTTTTCTCAATACATATAGTTCCATTAGTTTGTGCCCAGATAGCATAATTTAAAATTAAGTAATACTCATTGTTCAGTCTCGACTTGTGTAGCAAAACCTTGTTTACTTTGTCTTAGAATATAGCATATCAAGGTACTGGTCAACTTGGGGAGCGTGGCATGCTTTCTGTGATTAGAAAATAGAGTTGAAAGGTGTTAAAACACAGCACAGATCGTGCAAAAAGGTGATAAAATATATTGTTTAATGTCCTAGTTTGAGGTGTCTGAAAATGCTTGATTAGAGTGCACAAAGAGAAAAGTGCTCTGACTCACCCTCTGATTTTCTGTATTATTAAAAAGCTTGTGACAGTGTGAATATAGAATAATAGAGTTCCTGCCCTTCAACCAATCAGGTCCCAGAACTTCAACCAATCAAATCACAACAATCACTGTCCCTTCAATCTATCTATTAAACCCGTCAAATCACAGAACCAGGAACCAATAACCAAGGACTGATCAGATCTCAAAACTATCTCTATAATGTCACATCTGATTGCTCCCAATCACATCCTACCAAAGAAAATCTGCCATACAGCTACCATGACTCACCATCCACGATATACTCGAAAACATTAAAAGGGTAGATTTTCTGAGTGCTCACACACAGCAAGCTAGCATTGGAAAATCACAGTCAATGTACCCATAATTTTCCGATGTACTTTCATACCATGTGTTGTATATTGTCATATGCAAGAACTTCAAAACATATCCTAAAATGTATAGCAGAATAAACACATAAATCAGAAAAAAATAATGAAATTGTCTATAAGCTTGCTCCTGAGTGTTACTGGAAAGCCTGATTTGGTTTTAATTAAATGGTCACTTAAATTTGTAATAGGCTATGGGCTAGATTTTCAGTATAGACAGTTTTGGGGCGCTAACCTTAGCGCCCGCCCGAAGTTAGCGCCCGCCCCAAAGTAGCGCCCCGTTGCCGGAAATTCAGTGGCTTCGCCCTAAGAGAGTGGTGGAGCGCTAAAAGAGGCGTTCCACTCCTACCTTTAGGCGCTAAGCCGGCGGTCCAGAGGGATAGCGCCCAGGCGGGGCGCAGCGCGGGTGCGGTCATTTTTGCACTGACAGCAGACCCCGTGGTGCCGACCAGCTGTTAAAGGGGGAAGGGACGAATTGGTCTGCTGCCACGCCCTGCACACTGCAGCCTTGCAAAGAGGCCTCAACACTGCTGCTCAGCCCCAGGGAGTCATGGCAACGCCAGAGAAGGCCCGTCAGCGTGCCCTGCGCTTCTCAGAGGGTGATCTGGACATAATGGTCACAGCTCTGGAGGTGAGGCGCAAGATCTTGTTTCCAGAGAGTGGGAGGAATCCAACCCACCATGACTACACCAAAGCCTGGAAGCAGATCGCCCAGAGGGTGACGTTCACCGGCGAGGCCCCCAGGACCCACAAACAATGTCGTAAAAAATACAACGATCTGACCAGGATTGTGAAGGTGAGTAGCCTTTCCAGTCTCCTCCTCATTCTTGCATGTACACCTGACATGATGGGCAAAGGGAGCTGAAAGTCCTATTGGCCAGCCCTCAGCCAGCAGCATTGGGACAGTCATGAGCATCAAATGGCCATTCGGCACTCTACACTTTGGCCAAGCTATTCCACCATGGGAGGCAGTGCACACTACATCAGGGCTTCACTCTGTCCAAGCTATTCCACCATGGGAGGCAGTGCACACTACATCAGGGCTTCACTCTGTCCAAGCTATTCCACCATGGGAGGCAGTGCACACTACATCAGGGCTTCACTCTGTCCAAGCTATTCCACCATGGGAGGCAGTGCACACTACATCAGGGCTTCACTCTGTCCAAGCTATTCCACCATGGGAGGCAGTGCACACTACATCAGGGCTTCACTGCGCACTTACAGCCCGTCCTTTCTCTTGCAGGCTAAAGTAGCGTTTAATCGCCAGGCCCGTGCCAGGGGTGGCCGCGCCAAGCTGCAGAAGCTCACTCGGCTGGAGGAGCGCGTGTGTGTGCTCATGGGAGCCCGTGTGATTGTCCCCACAGCGTGCGGTGTATCCGACCCTCCACTGCCCGGCAATAGTAAGGACCTCGCCTTTTGGCCCTCTCGCGTCGCACTGGCCCATCCGAGCTACCTCCTTTGCCACTGTCCCACCAATGCGCTGAATCCCACCAGTCCTAACTCCCTCGCTGACGCCGTCTCCTCACTCTGAAGCTACTCTTGTGCATTCCTGCTTTCAGCTGGTGACGACCAGGACCCTGAAGCTGCCAGTGACAGCACCTCCGACCAGGAGGAGGAGGAGGAGCAAGCCAGACCTTCGGGGGAACAGTCACGTCCCGCAGGAGAGGAGGAAATGCTTGACACCTCCTCACTGGACGAGTGCCTGGAGGAACTGTCGCAGGGCAATGCAGCTTCTGGGACCAATGGCGTCCAGCCACCCAGCAGCCGTGCGCGTGGCCCGCGGCCTTCCCCCCAAAGGGGGGAAGGATCAGAGGGGAGTGCTGCTGCTCGGCACACTCGCCGTCACCAACGCGGCAAGGGTCCCCTAGTTCGGCCCCCTCCTCCCCAGCGGGAGAGTCGCGACTCCAGTCCGGACACCTTCACTTCGGAGGAGGTGCGGAAGCTGGATAAGATGGCCGACGACTCGGACCGGCGCCACACGGAGCTCATGAGCATGGAGGGGCGCATGCCTGAGGCCATCGAGTCGCTGGCGACCAGTGTGCGCGAGTTCGGGGCAGCAACTGCCGCGAGTGGCCGCATGCTGACTGATGCCGTCAAGACCCTGGCGGATGTGATGCGCGCGCACACCAGGACCACAGGGGCACTCACTGCTGCCACACGCGCTGTCTCAGGCAGGCATCGCCAGGGCAGCGCCGCGCTGGACCATCCCAGCAAGCCGCCCGTCGGCTGATTGCTGCGGATCCTGCAGTGCGGGCCCGGCCGAGTGCCACCGCGCCACAGCACCAGCCAGCGCATCCCAGACGCCAGCTGGCCCACATTGCGCCATCCGTCGCCGCCATTCCCCCTCTGGGGCGTCAAGGGCAAGCGGCTGCAGCTGATGGTGGCCAGGCTCAGGTGCGCCACTCAGCAGACGGCCCCTCGAGGCCCAAACGCCGTGTAGGCCGCCCCCCAGCGGCATCTGGCGGAAGGGCATCTGAGCCTCAGGCGCCTTCCCCCAGCCTCGCAGCAGCCACTGGGCAGAGCTTGCGAAGGAGCAGCAGGCCGGGCAGGGGAGGCAAAAGGCTGGCCAAGGTCTCGCTCTCGCGGGCCACTCAGTAGAGGGTGTGGGCAGCTTTCCTTTAATATGGCGGTGGCCATCTTTATTTTGCCCATGGTTGTGCTTTTGGAGGGCTTATTTTTTGCGTTAGGCCGACGTTGAGGCCCGGTTTGAAGAAAGGTGGAGTGACTCCTCCCCAGTTTGTGGGAGTGAGTCGTTTGTTGGGCTTTTTGTGGGGCCCGTTTATTGTTTTTGGGGATTCATGTGGGAAGGGCTTTTCATTTTTGTGCAATAAAAAATTATCTTTATTCATGCAGTCTCCATGGTTGTTCTTCTTAGTGTTTGTTGGCTTCGCCGGCTGAGGGCTTGCGGAGCGGCTGCATTCATCTTCCCTCATGGCCCCTGGCCATTCCCTGACAGGGGGCTTAGAAGTACCGTGTAATAAGGTGGCGTCGTGCGGCCTTTGGCCCTGGTCGCTCCCTCCTGGGAACGTACTCCTGCTCCTCCTCCTCCTCCTCCTCCTCATGCTCCTCCTGCTCCTCCTCCTGAGGTGCTGGTCCAACGTCAGGTGGCAGTGCCTGAGTCCTGCGGATAGCCAGGTTGTATAGCATGCAGCAAACCACCACAAATTGGGAGACCCGGTCCGGCGAATACTGGAGAGCTCCTCCGGAGCGATCAAGGCAGCGGAACCGCTGCTTGAGGACCCCAATAGTTAGCTCGATGATGTTGTGGGTGGTTTGATGGCTCTCGTTGTAGGCCTCTTCAGCAGCGGTCCTGGGCGCACGGAGCGGGGTCATGAGCCAGGTGCACAAAGGATAGCCTTTGTCCCCGATGAGCCATCCTCTTGGGGGAGGCTGTGCCTGGAACATGTCATGCACAGTACTCTGCCGCAGGATAAAGGCATCGTGGCTGCTGCCTGGGAAGCTGGCATTGACTGCCATGATGCGCTGCTTGTGGTCACATACCAGCTGCACATTCAGAGAATGGTAGCCCTTCCTGTTGCGATACTGCTCGCCATGCTCCAGAGGGGCCCGCAAAGCCACATGCGTACAGTCAATGGCGCCCTGCACCAAGGGGAATTCCCCGAGTCTGGCAAATCCCAATGCGCGCTGATGCTGGCGCTCGAGGGCCATGGGGAAGGAGATGAATTGGCTTCTCCTTCTGAACAGTGCTTCGGTCACGTGGCGGATGCAGCGATGCGCGCCATGCTGGGAGATGTTTGCTATGTCCCCAGCAGCGTATTGGAAGGAGCCGGTGGCATAGAAGCTCAATGCCACCGTCACCTTCACTTCCACCGACAGAGACGTCCTGCACCTGAGCTTTGGCCGCAGATCTCGGCGAAGCAGGTGGCAGATCTCTGCAATCACCTCCTTTCGGAATCGGAGCCTTCTAACACATCGCGCGGCACTCATGTTTAGGTAGGAGCGCTGCTGGCGGTATAGCCTGACTGGGTAAGGCCTACGTGGCCGACGCCTGTAGCCCCCTCTGCCTCTAGCCAGGGCTGCCCCTCTCACAATGCGTCTGCGAGCCCTACGGACATGGCGCTGCAGCTGCGCGTTGGCACCCCATGCAGCCCCCATCAAATCCTGGCAAACAGTCTAATTTCCAAATGGCCACTTGCAGCGCTATGGCCTGAGTCCAAAAATACCTGGCTCTTGCTGCTTGAAACCAGTTAGCTATCCTCCTTGTTGTGTCTCCAGAAATGCGTTGCACAAGACTGTTTTCTGAAAAAAGGCTGGCCTTTATACTGGAGAGGACGTTCCCTTTAATTAGCGCCCCCCGGGGCCCGCGCTGGTTGTGTTGCGTTCCTTTTTCCAAACGCTCCGGCCGCCCGCTGCACAATGGGGCGGTCCGACTGAAGTTTGCAATCGGGGCGGCCAAAGGGCGTTGCACGAGGATGTGACGTCATTTTCTGCGCGCGCATCCGGGCGGGCGCTAAACTTTGCGCCGGCGCTAACGGGCAACTTAATTTGGGGCGGGGCGCAAACTGCGCTGCGCCCGGGCGCTACACGCATAGCGCCCGGAAATCACTTCTCTTAAGGCGCTAACTGCTGGCGCAAGCGACTGAAAATCTAGCCCTATGTACCTACCAATAGGCTATGTACCTACCTACATACATTCACACAGCATTAGAATGACACCAACCTGCCAGAAGTTTCTGCAGGTACATAGTGTATTTCTAAAATTACTTTTATATTAATTGTGTACACTAGAGGCTATTTTGTATTTTTGTGTATTTTTCATGCATAGCGTCAGAACTGTTGAGTTGCCAGATAATCACTGCTCCTGAATTACCTGATAACCACTTCATTAAAAATGTTTGCCACAGCAATTGTCACATGAAACCTCATCGCTCCTTTCTGCACACAGTGTAGGGGGGCATCTATTCCGTGGTTTACGGTAATTTACCTGGTCAGCAGCCTTTGCCTGCACTCTGACCAATTCCAATCTTTTACCTGGTTTACGGTAATTCACCTGGTCAGGCAGCCTTTTGCTGCTGCACTCTAAACCAATTTCCAAACAGCGGTTTCGAATCGCTACCTCACCTTCCAGTTCTGACTGGAGGAACTTATAATTAATGATATATTAAAAACGGACAACTGACCTGGATATGAGAAAGTCAAATTTTATTAACTAAAGGAACTATACCACACAAACACAGTAATTACAGTAAATTGCTTAACAGGGGAAGGCAGATGGCAAAAATGGGGGATAAATGGCTACAATGTTAATTAAACAATCTTAGCAATTTCCCCTAAATTACCACCCTCTAACTAGATTGCCTTGCTGAGGAGTCAGAAACCTGCTCACCTGCGGTCCAAGGAAGTAAGAGAGAGATAGCTTCTCAGGAGCTACCTTTATATCCTGCCAACTCCTGCTGTTTGGCGCTGAAAGGGTCTGTGTGCAAAATTCAAGCCCAAAGTTCGAATACACAAGAGAAAGACCCTGATTGGCTGACTCAGATGGGCTTGGAATGGTTTGAATGTGTCTGCATTCTGCGGCCGAAATGTTCCCACCCACATCCGGAATTCACCTGGGCTAAAACAAAAGGGAACCCAACTGCCCTATTTTTCAGTAATGGGTGATTCAAAAGCCCATTCAATCCAAACTGTTCTCTTTCAAAAATCCTTTTCCGGAGTTTCAATGTGCCTCATTGTGTGTAAGAGGTTTGAATGGGGCTGGATTTCTGTGTAAACAGAAGCCTATTGTCCTGCAGTTAGCATAACCGCAACCTAAGTGGATAATCCCTTATGTAAATAAACAAACATCGATTGCTTCTATAGAGAAGGGAAACTCCCTGGTTTGATTGACAGGTCTGACTTCCACTGCTTGATCCTCCCACTTACACAGACACTTCGAGCTGTGAGCTGCTTTTGTCTTTTGGCCATGCTTTCTGATGGCCATTTTAACCCCTTTGTGATTTACACAGTTCAAACTCAAAAGTACAATTTTTTATTAATAAAATGTACTGTCTTAGAGTGTGCAAATTTTTCCATGAAGTTCCTCGATTCCGGTGTTGTCCACGTGCTGTCCATCTCAACGCAGCCTTTTTCAGCTCTGGGTATACTGTTTAAAACATTTTCCAACCCAGAGACAATTCACATCACACAATTCTTCGTCCACGATGTGGACCAATATTTTCCGATCTTCAGGGATTATGGGGATTTTTGCGAACCCCTACTGTCCTCCCTTTGGATACTTCCAACTTGATTGTGGTATCCACTTGAAGGAGTGAGCAAAATTTTCTGACCCCCGACAAACAACCATCCCCTGTATTTACCTAATAGCTACTTAACCACTGATCCCCCGACTCGTCTATTCCCCTCAAATTCGAGAAAAAACATGGTACGGTAGGCATCTTACAGATGCATCAGTTTACAATAAGGGGTCTAATACCCCTGCATCACTTGTTACATTATACAATGCAATCAAAATTTACAATCACTTGTTACATTACAACTTATTTCAAAATGTTGCAATCTTAGTTATACAATGTAATCAAAATGATCCCAAGCACGGAGAGAGTCCTACGCCTCTGCACCACATGGAACTATAAAACAAAATACAAAAATCTTCATTAAACATTTGAACAAAATGCTGAAATAAAGCCCGACCATCACGTGCCAATGATGGGACACGAAATTCGAGTGGGTATTGCTCCTCCCACCTGGGCAGTAAATGTTCCTTCCACCCCCCTTGAATGGTCTTAAACCTTTTAAAAACATGCAGAATGGATTTTACAGAACAGTCTGCTCCACCAGCCCCGAGCCATTCCCTTGTCCCTTTGTGGAGGTGGGGTACCCCTCATGTTTAAAATTACCTTGGCACAGACCGAGACCGGGGAGTATGGGATCGTGACTCCCAGTCCCTCCCCCTCCCATCTTCCCTCGACTGGCTGCAGAAAATGATGGGTGCCTGTGTGGCGGCTCTCCCTGGCCCCACACTCACACTTGGATCCCAGATCCGGCCACCCACTCATCCTCCCCAGCCACACTTACACTCTAACTTTTCCCGTGGGCCCCGGGTGAGTTCCTCCCTCCCCCGAATGCACCCACATGACTCTTGGGTCTCCCCCTCCCCTTTACAATCTTTCCCGGGCCGTCACCACCCACTCCCGTGGAACGCGTCCCGATCTGACAAGGCGCCCACGCTTCCCCACCATGACTCCTCAACAGCGAGGTCTCCCGCAAGTGAACTTCGGTTAGGATAGCGCTGGGTTGGGGGCCATGCCCCACCCAGCTGGGGCCATCTCTTCCATGTAGGAGGAGTAGGCAAGCTCCTCCGGACCCTGTCCGGTTTCTCCCGAAGATCACTGCGGGGTTTCCCTCTGGAATTGTCCAGTGGCGAGGTGATCCCCAACATTCTGTATCCATATCTTCATTCGATGCCCAGCTCGGGCTGGGTGAACAGGGCTACTTCTTCGTCCAATCTCCTGCAAAACCTTAAAAGGACATGCAGCCAGGTCTCTGGCTGACCTGCTGCCTTAGGTGGAGGCGTGGTCGGGTCCCTCAACCTCGGACCAAAAATACAAACATTTGGCACACTTATAAACTTAAACTTAAACTTAAACAACAACAGTAGTTATATCGAAACTTAAAATTCAAACAACTTAAAACAAGCTCTATAATGTAACTTAACACAAAGCTATAATACAAATGCCGCCCGTCTCCGGGTGGCCAGGCTAATCTCTGGCACTGTTGCAGATTACTGCTGCCTGCAGCGAAGCTGGACTGCCTCCTGCCCCTGGTCCCTTGCAGCTTATGGCTGCTGGTTGGGGACCTCTGCCCTTTGGCTACTCCCTGGTTCGGGAGACCACCCTACTCCACTGTAAAGTGGGTGACCATGCTTTCTTGGGCTGGGGCACCTGAAGAGATCTTCTGAGGGGCGTCTCTGTGGGGGAAACTTTGGCTGGCGGACCCTGAGCTTGGGTCACAGCCGTAGCTGGCTGGGAACCTTCTCTCCCTGATGCAAACATCCCGGACTGTATATGATACCTGGCAGCCTGCCGGTACTCTGGGTTTGTCTCCTTTTCCCTCCCCACTCCTGTACTGGGGGCAGGTATTCCCTCACCACCCGCTGCTGGTGGCAGGAAATTTTCCTCCCCATGTCCAAAACCTGTTACCAGTTCCCCTGCAAGAGGAATTGCTATCCCTGCCTCCCCAGGGTCTCACATCATGGGGGGGACCACTCTAGAAGCCGGCTGGGAAGCTTGTCCCTTTAAACAGGTGACTGTGCCTGCGCAAACCTTCTCTCCGGAGTCCTTCGGCAGAGTCTGTGAAGCCTCTGGCTTCAAACAGCTGATTGCGCCTGTGCAAACCTCCTCCCCAAAGTCCCGTGGCAGAGGCTGTGAAGCCTCTGTCTTCAAACAGGTGACTGCGCCTGTGCAGGGAAACTGAGGAGGAGCCGCTGTGGTCCCGCAGGCAACTGCGCCTGCACGAACCTCCTCCCTGGAGTCCCACGGCAGAGGCTGTGAAGCCTCTGGCTTCAAACAGGCGATTGCGCCTGCGCAAGGCAACTGAAAAAGAGCCACTGGGGTCCCGCAGGCAACTGTGCCTGCACGAACAATCTTTTCAAAGGGCTGGGGAACTGCTACACTAGCACAGGCAACCGCGCCTGCGCGTTCGATTTGCTTGAGAAGGATAGGAAGAACCGCTGGGTCTTCCAAGCAGGCTACTGCACCTGCGCGTATGGATTGGGAAGCGGGGACCTTTAAACGGCCAACTGCGCCTGCGCGCTCGGCCTCACAGTGAGCAAGAGCCGCTCGGGGTTCCAAGTCCGCGACTGCACCTGCGCGAACCCGGTGTTGAGAAACCTTTCCTCTCAGGCGTGCGGCTGCGCCTGCACGAACCTCCTGTTGGCAAAACTCTCCCCTCAGGCGCGCAACTGCGCCTGCGCGGGAAAACTGAAGAGGAGCCACTTGGGGTATGGGCTGGGGAACCGCGCTTGTGCGAGCAGTCTCTGTGAATGGATTGGCAGCAGCCTGCAGATTTCTAATCTCAGGTTGCTGTTTCTGTTTTTGAGCCACATAACTTGTTCAAATTTAAGCTTTGGCCAAAATTTAGGTCCCACTGGGACGGGGAAGTGTCCCAATTTGTGGGCTGGACAACTTTTCCCTGGAAACAAGCCACAGCGCCTGTCTTTACAGGCTGTGAACTTGAACTTGTCTGGTCAGCAAACTTATGCTCTCTTACCCGGGTGGCTTTAAATGGGGAATTTTGGACTTGGACCTGCCTTTGGTCTGGAGCCAAAACTATCCCCTGTGTGCCTCCCTTGTCCCGGATATCTGCTACCAGACCTGCCCTACAGGGGTCCCAGAACTCTCCTTCCCTGTTCCCCTGCTTAAGCAGCTTAGTCCTCCTTAACTCCATACCCAAACTCTCTATCTTTCTGTTACATGGGGTATGATCTGCTCCACTAAACCATTGGTCGCAGGCCAGCTTATAAGCTGCCTTTACCTCCCTAACCTTCTCCTCCTGCTCTGTTACTTCTGAGGTGAGGCGGGCATTCTCTTCCCGCAGTCTCATCTCGCTATCTCTGGCCTCAGTGACTTCCTGCACAAGGCGCTCTATCGCTGCCTGGCATTTTGTGACCTCTAGTGTGAGGCGTGCATTTTCTTCCCACACCCTCATCCCACTATCTCTGGCCTCATCTACCTCCGCCTGGCATTTTCCAAACTCGGACTCCCGATTCTCGGCCTCTTTAACCTGGCCACTTATACTATAATAGGCCAGCTTACACACTGCCACTACCTTCCGCAGGACTGCCCAAAGACTGAAAGCAAGAAAGGCAAAAGCTGATGCTTTCTCCAGATCCAGACCACTTATCATATCAAGAACTGCCTCCAGTCCTCCAGTCCTGCCGCGGTTGCCAATGTGTAGGGGGCATCTTTTCCGTGGTTTACGGTAATTTACCTTCCTTTACCTGGTTTACAGTAATTCACCTGGTCAGGCAGCCTTTTGCTGCTGCACTCTAAACCAATTTCCAAACAGCGGTTTCGAATCGCTAACCCCACCTTCCAGTTCTGACTGGAGGAACTTATAATTAATGATATATTGAAAACGGACAACTGACCTGGATATGAGAAAGTCAAATTTTATTAACTAAAGGAACTATACCACACAAACACAGTAATTACAGTAAATTGCTTAACAGGGGAAGGCAGATGGCAAAAATGGGGGATAAATGGTTACAATGTTAATTAAACAATCTTAGCAATTTCCCCTAAATTACCACCCTCTAACTAGATTGCCTTGCTGAGGAGTCAGAAACCTGCTCACCTGCGGTCCAAGGAAGTAAGAGAGAGATAGCTTCTCAGGAGCTATCCTGCCAACTCCTGCTGTTTGGCGCTGAAAGGGTCTGTGTGCAAAATTCAAGCCCAAAGTTCGAATACACAAGAGAAAGACCCTGATTGGCTGACTCAGATGGGCTTGGAGTGGTTTGAATGTGTCTGCATTCTGGGGCCGAAATGTTCCCACCCACATCCGGAATTCACCTGGGCTAAAACAAAAGGGAACCCAACTGCCCTATTTTTCAGTAATGGGTGATTCAAAAGCCCATTCAATCCAAACTGTTCTCTTTCAAAAATCCTTTTCCGGAGTTTCAATGTGCCTCATTGTGTTTAAGAGGTTTGAATGGGGCTGGATTTCTGTGTAAACAGAAGCCCATTGTCCTGTGGTTAGCATAACTGCAACCTAAGTGGATAATCCCTTATGTAAATAAACAAACATCGATTGCTTCTATAGAGAAGGGAAACTCCCTGGTTTGATTGACAGGTCTGACTGCCACTGCTTGATCCTCCCACTTACACAGACACTTCGAGCTGCGAGCTGCTTTTGTCTTTTGGCCATGCTTTCTGACGGCCATTTTAAACCCTTTGTGATTTACACAGTTCAAACTCAAAAGTACAATTTTTTATTAATAAAATGTACTGTCTTAGAGTGTGCGAATTTTTCCGCGAAGTTCCTCGATTCCGGTGTTGTCCACGTGCTGTCCATCTCAACGCAGCTTTTTTCAGTTCTGGGTATGCTTTTTAAAACATTTTCCAACCGAGAGACAATTCACATCACACAATTCTTTGTCCACGATGTGGACCAATATTTTCCAATCTTCAGGGATTTAGGGGATTTTTGCAAACCCCTACAACAGGCTGGATGAACTTAGGCCTTTGCGATCTTCCCTATTACCAACATGTCTCAAATTACTACTACTCATGACTACTACTCATGATATAATCTACAAATACAAAGTAAAATTTAAATCAATTTGCTGCTGATATTATAAAAATGAAACAGTACATTCAAAATATGTCACTGAATGAGGTGTGCTTTCATACCTATGCTCAATTTTGTATTTGTGACTGCGATGTGCCTTAAATCCTCGAAATCCACAAAAGTGCCCTAGAAATTATCGACACAGGATGCTAAGTGGAATTGTCTCAATCACAATTCACAATTCACAATTCAAATCGCTTTATTGGCATGATAAGTTACATCTTATGTTGCTAAAGCATCAAAATACATTTATGGTTGAGCACATAAACGCAGTTCTATTCATACAGTGTATAAACAGGTATATCCCTGATTGTATAAATATACATTCGCATTGTTTATATATATTCTTTTCTTAGTTTACTGGTTGTCCCTCTGTTCATGGCAAGCTGTAACATAGTGTGCCGCCAGTGTTACATAGCTTCTCTCCTCTCCCAGTAGGAATGGGAGTTTTTGGTTGTCATTCAGATTTCTGAATTCAGGGCATATTTGTGAGAATTTTTGGTAGAAATTCTCCCTGATGTCCTGATATTTTCCACAGGCTGTGAGGAAGTGCATCTCTGTCTCCACTACTCCCTGACTGCAGTGAGAGCATATCCTGTCTTCTCTTGGCAGCCTGGTCTGCCTGTGTCTGCCTTTTTCGATCGCTAGGCTATGTTCGCTAAGTCTGTACCTTGTCAAGGTTCTTCTCAGTTTGTTATCCTTTACCATGGTCAGGTAATCAGCTATGTTGTATTGTCTGTTTAGGGCCAAGTAGCAATTGAGTTTGCTTTGGGTTTTTGTTGTTTCTGCCCAATATGTCAGATATTTTTCCTTTTGCTTAGCGACGATTGTGTTGGGTCGAATTCTTTGTGTTACCCTGTCACTGTCCTGGGGCTGGTTATTGTTAGTATTGTTAGTAGTTATTTCACTGAGTCCCAGGACTAGTTGACTGAGGGTATTCTTCTTTATGGTCAGCTCTTGGCATTTCAGGGCGTCGTGGTGATAGCATTGGGGGTTGCTCATTTGTAGGTGATTCCAAAATTTGGTGGCTCTTTTTTGGATCGTGATTATTAATGGATATTGGCCTAGTTCCGCCCTGCATGCATTGTTTACTGTTTTCCTTTGAGTCCGGAGGATACTTTTACAGAATTCTGCATGTAGGATCTCAATTGGGTGTTTGTCCCATTTTGCGAATTCTTGTTGAGTTAGCGGTCCCCATACCTCACTGCCATAGAGTGCAATTGGTTCAATTACTGATTTGAAAATTTTGAGCCAAATGCTAATTGGGATTTCTATTTGGATTGATTTTTTGATGGCATAGAAAGCCCTTCTTGCTTTCTCTTTCAGTTCATTCACAGCCAGTTTGAAGTTTCCCGTAGAACTGGTTTTTAAGCCCAAGTATGTGTAGTTAGTGGTTTGTTCAATTTTGGTTGTTCCTAGTGTGAAATTTATTTTGGGTCCCTGATGTTTGGATCTTTGCTGGAACACAAGGACTTTGGTTTTTTGGGGATTTATTGTCAGGGCCCAAGTCTGGCAGTACGACTCCAGCAGGTCCAGGTTCTGCTGTAGACCCTCTTTAGTTGGTGACAGCAGAACCAGGTCGTCTGCATAGAGGAGGAATTTAACCTTGGATTCATATAGGGTGAGGCCGGGTGCTGTAGATTGTTCAAGTGGTTTTGCCAATCCATTTAGGTAAATATTAAAGAGTGTCAGTGAGATTGGTGAGCCCTGCGTCACCCCCCGCCCCTGTGGGAAGTATTTTGTTTGTTTGTCTCCAATTTTAACTGCACATTTGTTGTTTGTATACATTGATTTAATTACATCATATGTTTTCCCTCCTACCCCGCTTTCGATAAGTTTCAGGAATAAACCGTCATGCCAGATGGAGTCGAAAGCCTTCTGGAAATCTACAAAGCATGCGTAGATTTTGCTTTTGTTATGGTGAACGTGTTTGTCAATTAGGGTCTGTAGGGTGAAGATATGATCGGATGTTCTATAGTTTGGCAGGAATCCAATTTGGCTTTTACTCAAGACATTGTGCTCCTCAAGGAAGTTTATAAGTCTTTTGTTTATGATGCTACAGAATACCTTCCCCAGGTTACTGTTTACGCAGATGCCTCGATAGTTGTTTGGGTCGATTTTGTCCCCACTTTTGTATATGGGCGTTATGAATCCTTTGTTCCAGATATCAGGGAAATAACCGACACTCAGAACCAAGTTGAAGAGTTTTAGGATAGCCAGTTTCATTTTGTTGTCTGTGTGTTTAATCATCTCGTTTAGTATGCCGTCTGTCCCGCAGGCTTTTCCTGGTCGCAGGTCCTTGAGTTTTTCAAGAAGTTCTTTTTCTGTTATTATGGTGTCTAGCGGGTTTTGGTTATCTTTTATGGCCATTTCTAGCTTTTCCAGTTTTTTGCATATTTGGTGTTGCTCTGGTCTTAGTGTGTTTTTCTGGTATAATTTTTCAAAGTGGTTTACCCATGTGTCCCCATTTTGAATGGCCAAATCGTCGTGTTGTTTTTTGTGTAGTGTTTTCAAGTTTTCCCAGAAACAATTGGAATCAATGGATTCCTCCATGGAGCTGAGTGTATTCTTAATATATTGCTCTTTTTTGGTTCTGAGTGTGTTTCTGTATTGTGTTAGTGTCTGACAATAAGTAAGGCGTAATTCCTCGTTTTCTGGATGTCTGTGTTTTTGGTTTGATATTTTTCTAAGTTTTTTCCTCATGTTATGGCAATCTCGGTCAAACCATTTTTCATAGTTTTTTGTTTTGGGTTTGTTCTTGCGAGCTTTCAAGTTTGCATTTGTTGCCAAATTATCAAAAATATTGTTTAGTTTAATAACTGCCCGGTTTACGCCTTCTTTATTGTGAGTGTATATGTTATCCAGAAAGGTGTCTAAGAGAGCTTGAGTTGATGCATTGCTAATTGTTTTCTGGTATTTTTCCGTGTCGTTTTTGGCCCATCTGTACGATGTTTTGGTGTTGTACAGTTTACTGGGTTGTGTTTCTATGTTGTTTGTTTCTGTCTTTTTTAGGAACATAGTAATTTGACTGTGATCTGACAGTGTTGTTTGTGGTTTGACTGTGAATGCTCTGAAAGAGGATGGGTCTAAGTCTGTAATCATATAGTCTACTGTGCTGCAGCCAAGAGGTGAGCAATAGGTCGATCTTCCTAGGAGGTCTCCTATGAACCTACCATTGACAATGTACAGACCCAGGTTTCGACAGAGCTGTAGTAGCTGTTTTCCGTTGGTATTTGACTGCTTGTCGCAGTTATGCCTGTATGGAAGGGAAGGGATGTCAAAGTGGTTATTCCCGAAAACGTAATTGTTTCCCTGATTATTGGTGAAGTCTGGTTCTTCGCCCGTTCTTGAATTGAGGTCCCCACAGATCAACACGTTCCCCTGGGCCTGGTATTGGATAATTTCCCCCTCCATGTTGGAGAAGGTGTCCTCTTTCAAGTACGGGGAATCGATTGGGGGGATATAAAGTGCGCAAATGTAAACATCTTGGGTGTTTGAGATAATCTCCCTCTCAAGTTTGAGCCACATATGGTTTTCGCTCTTTTTTATAAATTTGATGTAATTCTTAAGTTCTGTTTTAAACCAGATCAGTATGCCTCCGGAGTCTCTGCCTTGGGTTACACTTGGTAATTTATTGGAGGGGACCACCAGCTCAGTGTACCCTTGGGGACAGCCAGTGTGTCCTTTTCCTTTATACCAAGTTTCCTGTAAAATGATAATATCTAGGTCTTTAGTTTCATCTATGAACTCTGGGGTCCTACTCTTCACTTCTCGCACTGAAGAGCGTAGACCTTGGATATTCCAGGTCGAAATATATAAGGATTTCATGTTAAGTTTGATCTTTTACTATGATAGGTTAAAGAGTGGTACGTGTTTGTCATGTCTAAGTGTGGGAAAAAAAAGATCACTTCAGTTGTCTATAAAAGTTAATACAATTTGGTTACAGTTCTTTCTATTAATTAGTCCTTGATCCATAAGGCAGAAGTAGATGCTGCTGCACATCTGCTTATTGTCTCTTAATGGATTGTTTCTGTCTGAGGTATTGCATACGTCCTGTGCATCTCTCCCTCTGTCTGGCTGGGAGCGGTCCTATTCCCCTGTGGGACAGGAGTGGTGCAGGTCTGATATTGTTGTTTTGCATGGGGATCCTCTCTGGTCTCGGTTGGTGTGTTGGTGGTCTTTGTAGTGTTCCTGGTATGTACCCCGCTGATCTCTGGTGGTCGGGGGGGGGTCCTCTTGGAGTCTGGGTATGGACCCGGTTAAAAGCGACGTCCTTCAGGGCTTTAGCAAAGATCGATATTCTTTGCCTTTGGATGTGGACGTGGTCGTAAAGACATTCCTCATCGAGGGTGGGGTGTTGGGCCAGGTGTACGTTGTGGTTTGATTCGCAGTCTCTTGCTATGCTGGCATTTATCTCATGAATTGTGTTGTTGTTGAAGTCTGTTCTCGGCAATATTGTGGAAACAGTGATTCTAGTGTTTGGAAATGTACTGCTTGCCTTCCTAATCATTGCTCTGAGTGATGTTGCTACCTCTTTCTGTTGGGCCTTTAGGTCATTTGTGCCCGTGTGTATTATTATGTGTTGGGGGGAGCCTAATCTGGCTTTGGTCAGCCATCCCATGGCTCTGTTTGTTGTTGGGCACCAGATCTTTTCTACTTTACTTCTAGGGAAAAGCTTTTTCTCTCATAGAAATTTCCCATTTGAGTCTATGAGTATTACGACGTCAGCCTTGTTTGTGTTTACTGTCTGGTGGCTTTCGCTTGGACTCATAGTGTGTGTGCTGGGCTGGGGTGCCTGGTGTGTGCGTATCTCTTGTGAGCGGCTCGCTTGTGGTTCCACGGTGGTGGGGGAAGATTGCGAATCAGTATGCTGGTCGGTCTGTGTGGCACCCCTTGTATTGTGTGCCTGTTGCTTTTGTTCCGTGTGGGAGTGCAGCCGTTCCGTCCGGCTCTGTCTTGTCTTATCTCTAGCCTCTGGTTGCTGGTCTAATGGTGTTATCTCTCCTCTATGGCTCTCTTCTTTTTCCTGCAGCTCTTTCACCTGATTCCTAAGTAGATTCACCTGGTTCTCAAGTAGATTCAGCTCTCTCTTGTGTCTCTCCCTCTCCTGCTTTTGTTCGTCATTCATTTTGAGGAACTCCTCTCTAAGTTTAACCATCTCTATCTCTAATTGATTAAATTTATCTTTTGGTTGTATCTGGCTGTGTGATCCCGGGGTATGTGTCTGGTCGGCCCTGGAAGGCTCACTCACTTCCTGGCTAGGCTGGTCGGCCCTGGAAGGCTCACTCACTTCCTGGCTATGCTGCTCTTCTCTTGGTGAGCTGGGAATGGTAGGGGGACTATGTGTGGCTTCCTCCCTGGTAGTTATGCTGGGGTTTGTCAGTTGTATCGTGTGGCTGTGGTTCCCCGGGGTTAGTGTCTGGTTTGAACTGTGTGGCTCGTTCACCTCCTGACCAGGCAGATTTTCTCCTGGTAAGTTGTCAATGTTGGGGGGAGTGCGGGCCACTCTGGGGCTGTTCCTTCCCCCCTTAGTTAATCTTTTCAGTGTCCTGAAGGCCGTTGCAAATCTGTCGAGGTTGCCTTGCACTAATATTGTTCCGGTATTGTACGCGTTGACCGTTGTGGTTGAACTGTCTCCTGGTGTGTTAATTTTCATTATGGACCCATTTGCGGTATTTTCTAGCTTAACATTGGTATAGTGTGATTTTATTGCTGTGATCCAAGCCGCTGGCTGATGTGAGTAGAAAATGAGGTTACTTTTTGTCCCATTGTTGTAACAGCCAGCAAAAAGAGTTTCTGGTTTTTCTCTCATCTGATCATGCTTGATCGCTTTTATAGCTTTTTTTGCGGTGTTGGGGGGAATCTGGAAGCGGGGCTGTTGTGGATCTTCTGATTCGCTCATTTTTGGTAAAGTATTGTTGATCTTAGAATAAGCTTTTCTGGGGCCCCGGGTTTGGTGTTTCCCTCTCCCAGTTCGCGAACTTTCCCGGTCCCCCTCTCTGACCCCATGGTCCCTGAGCCTCGGCTCCTGAGTTCACCCTTCTCAGGTCTGAGTCTGTGAGCCGCTGTTTCCCGGTGCCTTCGGGCTGTTCCCCTCCCCCTCAGAGGTCTCTGGGCCTCTGTCTCGGCCTGGCTCCTCGGGCCTTTCCCTGGCTTCAGTCTCCCTCCCTGGGCCCTGTACTCACAGTCTTGGATTGCTTCTGGGAGCCTTCTGGTTGCTCCCCTTCTCCTCCGAGGTCTCTGGGCCTGGCTCCTCGGGCCTTTCCCGGGCTTCCTATCCCAGCCGCCACTCGGGCTGTGCCTCGTTCGCCGTTCGGGTGCTGGACTGCGGCCGTCGCTCGGGTGCTGGACTGCGGCCGTCGCTCGGGTGCTGGACTGCGGCCGTCGCTCGGGTGCTGGACTGCGGCCGTCGCTCGGGTGCTGGACTGCGGCCGTCGCTCGGGTGCTGGGCTGCGGCCGCCGATCGGGCCGTGTCTCTTTCGCCGCTCGGGCTCCCCGAGTCACCTCGCTCCGGTTGCCGCTGCGTCTCCGTGCGGCCTCCCCGATTCGCCTCGCCTCATTTCCCGAAGCGGCCTCCCCGAGTCACCTCGCTCCGGCTGTCGCTGCGTCTCCGTGCGGCCTTCGTCGAGTCACCTCGCCTCGGTTCCCGATGCGGCCGAGTCACCTCGCTTCTGCTGCTGCTGTGGCCCCGTGCGGCCGCTGTTCTTTGGTTTGTATATTTCTTCCCTTATTTCTTTTTTGCTTTGGCTTTTTTTTTCTAATTTCTTCTGGTTTTTTTTTTCCTTTGGTGGTCTCTTTGGCGGTCTTTTCCTTCCTTACTTAATCTAGACTAAACTAAACTTAAACTTAACTAAACAAAACTAAACTAACTTAACTAGAACTAAATTTAACTTTAAAACCTTTTTAAACTTGAAATGAACCTTTTTTTTCCCACTTTAAACACTAAAAACATTAAAAATTCAGCAGCCCATCTTCAGCGTGTGTATTCACTCTGTCTGGCTCTCCCTCACACTCCCTCACAATCCAGTAGTTTCAATTCACAAGCATAACATTTTCAGGAAAATCCAAGACTGCCTACTTCCTCCTCCGTAACATCGCTCTACTCCACCTCTGAGCCAGCTCATCTGCGACTGAAACCCTCATCCATGCCTTTGTTTTTTTAAATATTCGTTCATGGGATGTGGGCATCGTTGGCAAGGCCAGCATCCCTAGTTGCTGTTGAGAAGGTGGTGGTGAGCTGCCTTCTTGAACCGCTGCAGTCCGTGTGGTGAAGGTACTCCCACAGTGCTGTTAGCGAGGGAGTTGCAGGGTTTTGACCTAGCGACGATGAAGGAACGGCGATATATTTCCAAGTCAAGATGGTGTGTGACTTGGAGGGGAACTTGGAGGTGGTGGTGTTTCCATGCGCCTGCTGCCCTTAGCCTTCTAGGTGGTAGAGGTTGCGAGTTTGGGAGGTGCTGCCAAAGAAGCTTTGGCAAGTTGTTGCAGTGCATCTTGCAGATGGTACACATTACAGCCACAGTGCACTGGTGGTGGAGGGAGTGAATGTTTAAGGTGGTGGATGGGGTGCCAATCAAGCGGGCTGCTTTATTTTGGTTGGTGTTGAGCTTCTTGAGTGTTGTTGGAGCTGCACTCATCCAGGGAAGTGGAGAGTATTCCATCACACTCCTGACTTGTGCCTTGTAGATGGTGGAAAGGCTTTGGGGAGTTAGGAGGTGAGATACTCACCGTAGAATACCAAACCTCTGACCTGCTCTTGTTGCCACAGTATTTATGTGGCTGTTCCAGTTAAGTTTCTGGTTAGTGGTGACCCCCCAGGATATTGATGGTGTGGGTTTTGGCGATGATAATGCCGTTGAATGTCAAGGGGAGGTGGTTAGACTCTCGCTTGTTGGAGACAGTCATTGCCTGGCACTGATTACCTTTAGACTTGATTATTCCAATACACCCCTGGCCGGACTCCTATCTTCCACCTTCTATAAACATAAGGTCATCCAAAACTCTGCTGCCCGTATCCGAACTTGCACCAAATCCCCTTCACCCATAACCCCTGTGCTCACTGACCTACATTCGCTCCTGGTCTAGCAACACCTCAATTTTCAAATTCTCATCCTTGTTTCCAAATCTCGCCCCCTTCCTATTTCTGTAACTCCTCCAGCCCTACAACTATACAGGTGTCAGCTGTGGCTCAGTGGGTAGCACTCTCTAGGTGGGAGGGGTTAGGAGTGAGCCAGGTGTGACTGGTTGCCTAATTGCAGCTGGGTGTTGGAGGAAGTTTTGTAAAAAGTTGGTGGAGGGTTTTGGGGTGTTGTTTTCAGGTTTTAGGGCCTTTTTGGCCCACAAAAAACAGCCAGATGGCTGCTGAGGGGTCCGGAGTGCCAGGCCCCTCAGAGGACAATATTTCCGAGAGGAATTTTATTGGGGAAGAAACTGTGGTGGGAAGGGGGAAAAAAAGGCCCAAAGATTTGGGCCGGGACCTCAGGAGGTTTGGTAAAGAAAATACGGTGGTGGTGCAATGTGAAGATAAGAAGATTCGAGCCTGGGATATAATTCAGGTGGTTCATGAGGACTGTGGTGAGGGAAGCTGTTTTGCCTGCTGACCAAAACCAAATGTGGGATTTGAGGTGACGGTCAGTGGCTGTGAGGAGGTGGAATAACTGCTGCTCAGTCTGAAAGTTGGGGAGAAATTTTTGGAGGTGACTCTGCTATATTCAGAGGAGGTGGTGGTTTCATTTTTGAACTTGCCTGTGTACATCGAGGACGAAGTGCTGAGCAAAAAGTTGGAGTCGTGGGACAATAAAATCTGTTCTGAAATAAAGAGGAGGTACTATCCGGGAACATGGGTAGCGGACGGAACCCGGTATGTAAAGGTGCGGTTCCCAGAGGGGGTGAGGTCTTTGCCTTACAGTATGAAGTTCGAGACACTGGAAGGAGTACAATACTTTCGTGTGCTGCACGATAACCAAGTAAAGGTGTGTTACTATTGTCTGGGACATGACCATCTCGTGGGAAACTGTCCTGATTTGTATTGTTACAATTGCGGTGAGTCGGGACATATCGCGCGGAGCTGCAGGGCGGAGAGCTGTGGGGTGTGTCGTAAAGGCCCCGCCCGCTGTGAGTGTGTGGCAGAAGGGAGCGAAATGAGTGATGAGGAGATGGGGGAAGGCGCAGGAAAGGAGTGTGGAATGGCCGGAGGTGCGGTGCAGTCGGAGGACACAGCCGGTAAAATGAAGGAAAAAGGAGCACAGGAAGAGGCAGAGGTTGGCGGAGCGGAGATCGAGATGGAGATGGCAGAAAACACGACGAGTGCTATGGAGGGGAACAAAGACAGCAGCGGGCAACAAGGGTCGAGTGCCGACTCAAGCCTTAGTGCAGTTCGGCTCCCCCTGGGGAGTCTGGTGTCTGCGGGGGGAGAGGAGGCAGGAGCGGGGTGTGTGGTGGAAGTGAGTGCTCCGGGGAAAGGCGGGGAGTTGGATATTTTGGTGAGCGGGAGGGGGCAGGGCGGGGAGAGGGTGCAAGAGGCAGGAGCCTTAAAGGGACAGCAGAATGGGATCGGCGAGATAGAGACGTCAGAAGGGAACAATTTAGGAGCGCCATTGTCCCATGGAGTGAGGGAACAAGGTGCAAGGGTCAGAGGTAGAGATGTGGTCGAAGGGGGCGGCACAGTGGGAGAAACTGCGATAGCAGGAAGACTCTCTATGGGAGATGAAGTATCTGACGGGGAGCAGGATTATGTATCTGACGGGGAGCAGGCACAGGGGGTTGCAGAAGAGCTTGAGTGTGAGGAATTAGAGGGGGACAGAGACATGGAAGTCGGGGATGGGTTGGCATCATGTGGAAAGGGAAAGGTTAGTGAGGGGCAGAAGGAGGGAGAAAGGGCAGCTCCTGGGCCCAAAGTTAAGGCAAGGAAGAGGCTGAAACAGCAGGGAGGGGTCAAACAGGAGGGGAAAAAGAGCCGGAGGCTGCAGGAAAAAGCAACAGCTGGCCGAAAAGTTGAGAAGGAGCATGAGAGGAGGGAAGAGCCAGAGATTAAATGATGGGGAGATTATTGGGCATACTTCCCTTCTTTGGAGCCATGATTACATTGGTCTCGATCAATGTGAACGGACTGAGGGGTGAGAAGAAATTGCAGCAGTTGTTGCAGGGTTTTAAAGGCACGGACTTGTTGTGTCTGCAAGAAACCTTTTGGGATGAGGATATTCTAGAAAGAGTTCAGAAGGTTTGGAAGGGAGAGGTGTTTGCAAGTTGTGCAAACAATAACCGTAGAGGGGTGGCTGTTTTGGTGAGTCCGTCCATAGAAGAGAATGTTGCATTGGTGGACAAGGACACTGAGGGGAGATTTTTATGGCTAAGGGTAAAATTGGAGGGATTTAATTGTGATCTTTTTAATATCTATGCACCGAACGACCATTGCAAGCGTCGCGAGTTTTTTCGGGGGTTATTCACTGAAGTGGCAGAGGTGGAAAATCCTTGTATAGTGGGGGATTTTAATGTATTTTTATCTTGGATGGACATTTCAGCCCAGATGACCTTTAAAGAGGATAACTCCAGAGGGATGATTATAAAAATGATGGCAAATTTAAATTTGAGAGAGTTATGGAGGGACCGGAACCCCATAAAAAGGGAGTTCTCCAGAGCAGGTTGGGTGGGTGATGTTTTAAAACAGAGCCGAATAGATTTTGTGTTAATGCGGGAAGGGTTAAGTTCGGAGGTGATGGAGATTTATTATAAAAAAGTATTTTTTAGTGATCACTCGGCTTTGGTTCTTAGAATTAGGAACAGCAGAGTTAAGATCGGTTCAGGGGTGTGGATTTTAAACAATCAATACCTGAAGGAAAGTGCTTATAAAGAAGGGATTATAAATATAATAAAGAATGCTCAGAAGGAACTTTTGTTCTTGAAAGAAAGAAGAGTTTGGTGGGACAATTTCAAATATGAGGTAAAAGGTTTTTCGGTACTTTATGGGAAAAAGAGAGCAGCAGCTAATCGGCATTGAGAAGAGAATATAAACAAAAGGTTTACGGATGCCTGTAAAGCAGTTGACGGAGGGGATAAGGGAGCTGAGACTAAGTTCCGGGTGCTAAAGGAAGAGTGGGAATTATTGCAAACTGAAAAATGCAAGGGGGCCATTCTCCGTGCAAAGGCTAGAGATGCATTGGAGGGCGAAAGATGCACTAGATATTTTCTAGAGCAAGAGAAGCTGCGACAGAGATTATCGTTAATTGAGGAGTTGAAGGTTGGGGAGAAGATCATTCATGAAAGTGAGGAGATTTTGGAGGCAGCTAGTAGCTTTAATCAAGAGCTATATACAAAAGAAGACATTTCCAATTTGGAGATGGAGAAGGTTACTGCTTTTATTGAAAAGGGTTTAAAGGAGGATGAGAGAAGCATGTGTGATAAAGAAGTAGGATTAGCGGAAATAAAAATAGCAATAAGTGGAATGAAGGGGGGAGAAAGCCCAGGGTCCGATGGACTAAGTGCAGAATTTTATAAGGAGTTTATCGAGATTTTAAGTCCATTGCTCTTAGAAGTTTTTAAGGAAATTAAAATTGAGGGAAGCCTGGCCCCATCTATGAGGAGAGGTATCATAAGCTTAGCTTATGAAAATAAAGGGGATAGATGGGATCTGAAGAATTGGAGGCCCATCACACTATTAAATGTGGATTATAAGATCTTGGCGAGGGTTATGGCAAATCGTTTGAAGGAGGTGTTACCAGAGATAGTTTGGCCCTCTCAGTCCTATGGAGTCATAGGCCGGGACATCGCAGACTCTGTGGTCTCAATCCGAAATGCGATAGAACTCATGGAAGAGAGTGGGAGGGAGGGTTATGTATTAAAGATAGATCAAGAGAAAGCCTTTGATAGGGTCTCTCATGAGTTTTTATTGAAGGTTTTGGAAGCATTTGGTTTCAAGGAAAATTTCATTCAGTGGATAAGGATTTTTTATTCAAACATATTTAGCTGTGTTAAATGTAATGGTTTTTTATCTAAGTATTTTCCGATACAGAGATCAGTGAGACAGGGTTGTCCCCTGTCCCCACTGCTGTACACTTTGGTAGCAGAACCATTAGGTTACATGATACGAAAGAAACAAGGTGTAGTTGGGATTGTAGTACCCAGTTCTGGGCTGGTGTCGGTGATACACCAATATGCAGATGACACAACCTTAACATTGAGAAATGTGGAGTCAGTGAGGAAAGCTATGGAGGTAGTGGAGGAATATTGTAGAGCTTCAGGTGCCAGAGTGAATTATAGTAAGTCCCAATGCCTGGTTGCAGGGAGAGGTAGGGGGGAATGGTTGGGGGAATGTCCCTTTAAGGTGGTGGAGGTTTTGGAAGTTCTGGGGGTGCATATGGGGTGCAAGAAAGACAGGGAAGAAGTGGATCGATTAAATTGGGAACCGAAGGTTATGAAAATTAAAAAGATTTTGGGAAGATGGGAAAGAAGGTGGTTGAAAGTGCAAGGAAGAGCGACACTGGTGTCTGCTCTCCTGCTATCTAAGCTATGGTACTTATTGACGGTGGAGGATATTCCTGAGTGGGCAGAAAAGTCCATCCGAGAGGCTTGTGTGAGGTTTTTATGGGAAGGGAAACCAGCCTTGGTGGCTTACAATACCATCATTGGACGGAGAAATCAGGGAGGACTCAACTTCCCAGATATTGATTTGAAGAAAAAATCCTTTAGAATCAAATGGGTGAAGAGATTTCTTCAGAAGTCAAATTCAAGTTTTTGGAAGAGTTGTTTTGAGCATTTTTTAAAACAAAGTGGGATAGGAGGGCAGGGGATATTGTATATGGAATACAATAATATGTTTTTGAAATCGATTAAGCTTCTCCCTAGGTTTTATAAGGGGGTTGTAGAGACTTGGGCTCAATTTTTTAAAAAGTGTGCAGTTTATGTCCAAGGGGGCTGAGGAATTTTTAGAACAGCCCTTATTTTTGAACAGGTGGGTCAACATCGAAGGAGAGGTTTTATTTAATCAAGCTTTTATAAAAGCTGGGATTATATCGGTGAAAGATATATTATACGAGGTGATTCCAGGTTGGTTGCCGGAAGCGATAGTGAGGGACATGGTGTGGGAGGATGATCAGGAGGTAGAAGGAAAAGCAATAGGAATCATGTATGAGAAGATTGTGAGGGCAATGCCACAGGATTGGATGGAAGAAATAAATGCGGAAATCTCCAAAGGAAGTAAAATGCGTCCTGCTTTTCCAAGCTTTGTACTGGCGAAAGGGGGAGAGTTAGTCCAATTTGACAAATGTAATACTCGAGATTTCTATGAGGTGTTCAGAGAATGGAGATTCAAGACACCTGCTGGTCAGGAGTTTTGGCAGAGTATATACCCACAGCTGGACTTCAACAGGATTTGGAAGGGAGTGTGGGCGAATTTTAAATGCCCAGAATGGATTGAACTGGATTTCAAATTGGCTCATAACCGGATTTTTACCATGACGGTCTTGTGCAAGATTGGACGAGTGGAGGCGGCAACTTGCCCAATGTGTGGGACACAGGATGAGACTCTGTCCCATTTACTGGTGTTATGTCTGCAGTTAAATGACTTTAAGTACTATGTTCGACAGTTGTGTGAAGCTTTTTTGCTGGGTGGGGACCGAACAGCGAGAATGGGAATCCCGTGGGACTCAATTTTGAGATGGGGATTGCAGGAGAGTCTGCCAGAGTCTAGCGGAGCGGCAATTAATTTAATGTTCAGTTTGGCTAGATTCGTGATTGTGCAAAGAAGGAATGCTGTTTTTTAAGGGGAGGAGAATCAATCTAAAAGAGTATTTTAAATATAAGCTAAAAGACCATTATAAGGCTCTGTGGATGTTTTATTCAGAAAGGAATTTAAGGACAGTATTTTACAACCAATTTTTAAAGTACAATCGATTAATATATGTTACAGGTGACAAATTAAATTTCAGGTTTTGATGTTAAAAGGTGGTGGCGGAACGGCTGTGCAGGGTGGTGGAATTGATTTGTATCATACAATGTAATGATCACGATGTTGTAAATGTTCTTAATGTTCAATAAATTATAATAAAAAAAATTTTTTTTAAAGTTGGTAGCACACTCGCCTCTGAGTCAGAAGATTGTGGGTTCAAATCCCACTCCAGGGTAACACTCCAGTGCAGTGCTGAGGGAGTGCTGCACTGTCGGAGGTCTCGCTTTCAGACGAGACATTGAACCGAGGTTCTCTCATGTGAAATAAAAGATCCCCAGGCACTATTTTGAAGAAGAGCAGGGGAGTTATCCCCGGTGTCTTGGCCAATATTTATCCCTCAACCCACATAACAAAAACAGATTATCTGGCCATTATCACATTGCTGTTTGTGGGAGCTTGCTGTGCAAAAATTGGCTGCTGCGTTTCCCAAATTAGAACAGTGACTACACTCCAAAAGTACTTCATTGGCTATAAAGTGCTTTGAAATGCCCGGTGGTCGTGAAAGGCGCTATATAAATGCAAGTCTTTCTTTTCTATAACACTGCGAGTTCCCTGCGCTCCTCCAATTCTGGCCTCTTGTGCATCCCCGATTTTAATCGCTCCACCATTGGCGGCCTTCAGCTGTCAAGGCCCTAAGCTCTGAAATTCCCTCCCTAAACCTCATCGTCTCTCTTCCTCCCTCTTCTCTTTTAAGATGCTCCTTAAAACCTAGCTCTTTGACCAAACTTTTGGACATCTGTCCTAATATCTCATGTGGCTCGGTGTCAAATTTTGTTTGATAACGTTCCTGGGAAGCGGCTTGGGATGTTTTACTACTTTAGAGGTGCTATATAAATGCAAGTTGTTGTTGTTGTTGAAAGGATGCATGTAGGAGCGAAGAATAAGGTTTTAAACTGTTGGCATGAGCAAATCAGCTTTCTTCCCTATTTCTGATGTCAAGGTTCAAGTTACTTTTCCATTGCTTTTAATAGATAAGGTTTGACTGAATGAAAGTTAGATGCTTTCTAAAACAAAGCAGGAGTTTTTCTAATATCTGAAAAAATATGAATATAGTTGTTGGTTCAAAACAAAAATGATTAAGAAGTGATATATTGCATAAACTTAAATGGTATTTCCAAGGGAAGCTTTGAGAATAAGTAGTGGTAGATTTGACATGGGGAAGACATATATATCCCAGAAACATCCACTTGGAATGCAAAACTAGGTTGTCATAAATTTGATGAAACACTGAGGCCAGAATTTTCTGTACCTGGGCGGGTCGGGTGCGGGCGGTCGCCGTGGCGGGTCGTGATCCTGTTCTTCATTCCATCCCACTCCTGAGATCAACTTTCTGTTAATGGCGCCTATTAAGGCCGCCCTGCGCGTTACCCAGCCCTATTAAATGGTGCGGGTCTGATGACGTCAGCGATGACGCATTTTCAGCCAGGATATTTAAAGGAGCCATGGTCACATTGCATTTGAAGGTTCAGCTAGGAGTGTGCAGGCACTGCACAAGTGGAATGTTGCATAGAGTGAGAAAAATGACAGCACAGAGACAGGGGGCTGCAGCCAGCTTCTCAGATGACTCCCTCCATATGCTTGTGGAGGGAGTGAGAGCACGCAAGGAGGTCCTCTTCCCTTCTGATGGGCGGAAGAGACCTCTCCAGCAGACCAAAGGAGCCTGGTTCCAAATAGCAGAGGAGGTCAACAGTAGGGATGTTGTCAGGAGGACCTGGGTGCAGTGCCGCAAACATTTCAATGATCTCAGTAGATCAGGAAAGATGAGTACAAAGCCACACTCAACTTCATCCCGCTGTGCCTCTCATCACATCACCATCACTCTGCCTTCCCAAGCCTACTCCTGCACATCTTTATTCACACCAACATACCTTGCACGTCCCCACATCCCTCTCTCTCTATCTACATTATCACATCTCCATCTGACGAATCACCCCTCACACTCACCGTCATCCTAATGCAACCATACCAACTAACAACACACAAGGAGGCCACTTGGCATTACCACCCCGCTCCATCATATTCTCCCTCTAAAGATGTAACCCATCCATTCATTACACTCATTACGTCACTCTCACTGAGCCTTCTCTTCTTTCCCTCCTTGCAGGAGAAGAGAGCCCACAATAAGAGGGAGAGGGAGAGAACTGGAGGTGGCCCTCCATCATTTGCAAACCTTAACACCAGCAGAGGAGGTCACCCTGGAAGTTTCAGGAGTCGCAGAGCAGCTGGAGATGGGAGACAGAGAGAGGGGGACATCTCAACAACCTGGTGACAGAATTGCATGTCATACAGCCACATGGCATACAGCAGTCACTCATGGGGGCTGATGTCAGCAGCCAGTGAATGCTCATCATGTGCATAATGGTATCTGTACCCATTCTTGATATGACATATCTAACTCATTTCTTTACTGTCCCACAGGTCCATCAAGAGCCCCCCACCCCCACAACCCCACTGTCCAGGAGGAAGAGGAAGACGACTTCTCAGAGGAGCCTCCAGGCTCTGAGGGTGCACTGTCACCAGACATAAGCTCACCCAGCACCAGCGCAGATACGCACACCTCGGTGTGTGCCACATGACATAGAGTAGTGTTGTCACCTGGTGTCTCACAAGTCACAAGTGAACAAGAGGAGATGGTAGAGACAGGGACAGCAGTGGAGACTCCTCGTTGGAGGGTGCAGGACTCTCCCAGCTCTGCTCAGCTGCATGCAGACGCTGAGCCTCAGGGCCCATCCAGAAAGCGGGCAATCCTGGAGGTGCAGGAAAAAGTGCAAGAGGCTTTGACAGGTTTTGCGACCGCGATGTCTGCAAATGTGCAAAGAATGGAGGAGTCCATCTCCAACATGAGCACCACTGTGTCACAGGCGATGGCGACTGTAGGCTCTTCCATGGATAGGATGGCCACCTGCATGGAGCAGCTAATGCGCCACTCACATGAGCACATGCTCTCTATGGAGAATAGGTGGCAGATGCTCATAGACCTCCGCTCTAGGAGGGATGTCACATTATAAATGGCACCCATGCTGATGTAATAGGTGGCAGGTCAAGTAGAGATCAGAGGACCAACCTGTCAATGGTGGATAGGTGGTACCAATGAAGTGACAGTGGATCTCGACTTTGCTGAAAAGGCTTGCAACCTCTGGAAAGCTAAATCTGTGCTGACAATGCAGTCACCAGCAGCCTCTGCCTTAGGAAAGTGATCAGGCGTCAGGTGAGAGTATTTATTGTTCTTTTCATGCTGTGCACTAATGAGCTGGATCAATGGCCACTCACTTCTGCCTTAGGTTCACAGAGGTGGTTCCCGAGCTGCGTGATTCCTGTGCTCATCCAGGGGAATTTGAAAGGTAGGGTTAACAAGAGGTTTAAGGGCCTGAAAAGTACCTCATAATTGTAGTGTCCGAGTATCAATAATACACGGACTGCAGGAGAACAATAATAACAGGTATTTACTGAACAGAGGGTAAGCTTAAACTGAAGTACAGAAGCCTGCTATGGCTTTATATACAGGTGTAGTCACTGCCGGTACTGCAGTATAAAATCAGTTCTCTCTTAAAGGTACATACACAACAATAATGAGTTAAATTTCCTCGTCCGCCTCTGCCTTTCGGGTTGCTGCCATGCTGGTAAACAAGCCCAAGGGAAAGGCACATGGGGGTGGGATGACGGCGGGTTCCCGACCCGCTCCAAGTTTTTTTAATTTTCCCTCCTTTCCCACCTCCAATCGCGCTGCACGGATGCCAGAAAATTCCGGCCTAATTTTTCAGCAAAGTTTCTGCTTCACCTGACACAAAATTGCTCTTTATGCCTATTTTTACATTTTCTTACTGAAAACTTCTCAAAGTTTCTCTTTTCTAGTACCTGTCCATGTTCTTTATCCATGTGACCCTTAAGTACCATTTTCCTGTGTACATAATGTTGACATGATCATCGCTACCTATTAACTGTTAAATCTGTGCTGGAAAACTCCATACAGCAATCATTAATACCACATCACTATGCAGTGACATGGTATGGTATTGTATAAGGAAAGTAATCCTTTTAGTGAGTAATAAAATAGGTATTGAATCCATGATTACAATGTCAGATTTACGTTCTTGAGTGGTATCAATGATACATAAGAAAATAATGGCAATGTAGTGGCACTCTTAGGTCAGGTGTTACATAAATCAGAGTTACATAACTCTGCATGATTAGTCTGATGTAAGTTTGAATGCCAGTCTCAAAAGGTATTGCCTTCTTCCCACTGCTCTTCCAGAATGATATTTGCACTTTTGGTCTCTGGTGCCATGGTAATGATGCAAATTCAGATTTCTTGTGAATTTGCAGCAGAATTAATGCAACTAGCCAAGTATACATGCTGAAGAGTCATTTGCTCCAAACAGATTTCAGAGTCTTGGGGCTGGATTTTAATGGGGAATCCAGGTTGGGGGCGGGGGGGCCTCCGAGGCGGGTGGGAAACCCGGGCGAACAGGTTTCCAACAAGCCCTGCTGGCTTTAACAACAGGGGCTGTTTCCCACCTGCAGCCAGCAAGATGGATAGGCTGGCTGGATCCAGGCGGGTAGGCCTGCGGCACTAGGCTGCACAGAGGAGGGAGTGAGGGATCAGGTGGGGGCCGGGACTGAGCTCTGGAGGATAAGTGGGGCAGAAGGAAGATCGGGGCCAGAGGCGGGGGTGGGGGGGGGGTGTGTGATTGGAGGGATGCGAAGTTCATGGCTGTCCACCGGAGTATCGGGGCCGGCCTCTGAATGATTTGGGGGGGGGTGGCAGCAAGGATGATCGGGGCCAGAGAATTGGGGTGGGATAAAAGGAAGATCATGGCTGGCCACTGGAGGATTGGGGTTGGCCTCCAGATGATCTGGGGGTGGGTGGGGGAGGAAGATCAGGGTCGGAGGCTCTATGAGGGTGGGGGTGGCAGTGAAGGGAAGATCATGGCCAGCCACTGGAGGCTCAGGTGGGCAGGGGTGGGGGAGAGAAGATCGGGGCCAGCCTCAGCATCATCAGTGGGTGAGGGGTCCGGGAAGGTGACCGGAGGCCTCGTGGGGAGGGGGTCTCCGATCGCGGGGGGTGGATTAGGCAGGGACACTGGATCCAAGAGGTAGGTATAAAGGCACTTACCTCCTGGATCCAGCAGTCCTCATCTTGCTGTAACTGCCGGGTTTTACGAGGTGTGTAAAACCTGACCAGCTACAGTTAAACACAAAATGGAGGTTAAAGAAGAGGCTTCCAGCCTCATTATAATATTTAAATTGACATCCCACCTCCTGGCTGCGAGTTGGCTGCCTGCCCCCGTTCTGGCTCCCATCCTGCCTCCGTTAAAAGTGGAAGTAGGCGGGTTGGAGGCGGATTCAGGTCGGGATTCCGATTTTTGACAATTTAACTACCCCCGCGCTCCTAACCCACCTGTTTTTTTAAAGTTAAAATTCCCCCCTTGGTCTCAGATTTATCTAGGAACAAGAATGCTGTGACTAAATTATAAAAAATACCTAATTCAAATCTGCTGAGTTCTGTTTGAAAAAAAATCAACACATATGCCAGCACATACACAGATTTGGGCACTCTTACTATACTCACCTTGATTCTGCTCCAATCAATCCTCCCAACCGGAACTGTTTTGCTTAACTGAGAAACCAAGGATATGGGTCAAGGCCTATAGTGAAGCTGGAAAGAGTACTAGAGAATGCAAGATAAATCAGGAAGTCGTGATTATGTGACGCCAAATTTAGGCATCAAAAGCCAGAAGATTATAGAAGGAAGGGAAGACTGTGGTCTAGAGAAACAATGACTTACAGTAGGAGGCTGTACGGTGACCCTTATTTTCAACATTATGGGGAGGAGGAAGAGCATAATAATGTGGAGTATTTGGAACAAGAGAGGTAAGTTCAGAGGACCATGGTGTAAAAGAGGGAATGGCACAGACAAAAAGAAAATACTGCAGATGCTGGAAATCTGAAATAAAAACAGAAAATGCTGGAGATACTCAGCAGGTCAGGCAGCATCTGTGAAGAGAGAAACAGAGTTAACACTTCAGGTTGATGACCTTTCGTCAGAACTGGAAAAAAGCAGGAAATGGAACAGATTTTTAAGCAAGTGTAGGGGCTGGGATGAAAGAACAAAAGGGAAGGTCTGTGATAGGATAGAAGGCAGGAGAAGTTAAGAGACACTGAGAGATATTAAAGGCAAAAGGAGATGGTAATGGGACAGGTTAAGAAACAAAGGATGGCTCTAGATGAAGTGTAAATTGCGCTGGCAGAATGAAAGACGGCTGTCATGTCATGAGAGAAGAATAGAAGGCACAAACAAAAAGTGTGGATAAAATATATATGTATGATAGGAGCCAGGTTATGATCTGAAATTGTTGAACTCTATGTTGAGACTAGAAGGCTCTAAAGTGCCTAATCGAAAGATGAGGTGCTGTTCCTCGAGCTTACGCTGAGCTTCCGTGGAACAATGCAAGAGGCCGAGGACGGTGAGGTCTAAGTGGGAGTGGAGCGGAGAATTAAAGTGACAGGTGACCAGAAGCTTGGGGTCCCCCTTACGGACTGAACGGAGGTGTTCTACAAAGTGGTCACCCAATCTCCGTTTGGTCTCCTCAGTGTAGAGGAGATCACATCGTGAGCAGCGAATACAGTATACTAGATTGCAAGAAGTACAAGTAAATCGCTGTTTCACCTGGAAGGGGTGTTTGGGGCCCTGGACAGTGGGAAGCGGGGAGGTATAAGGGCAGGTGTTGCATCTCCTGCACTCGCACAGGAAGGTGCCAGGTAAAGGGGAAGGGGTGTTGGGGGTGATAGAGGAGTGGACTAGGGTGTCACGGAGGGAGCGGTCCCTACGGAATGCTGAAAGGGGAGGTGAGGGGAAGATGCATTTGGTGGTGGGATCACGCTGGAGGTAGCGGAAATGGCGGAGGATGATCCGTTGAATGTGGAGGCTGGAGGGGTGAAAGGTGAGGACAAGGGGAGCTCTATCGTGGTTCCGGGAGGGAGGGGCAGGAGGGCAGAAGTGTGGGAGATAGAACGGACACGGTCAAGAGTCATGTCAACCACTGTAGAGGGGAATCCTCGGTTGAGGAAAAAGGAAGACATGTCGGAAGCACTAGTGTGGAAGGTGACATCATCAGAGCAGATGTGGCGGAGATGGAGCAACTGGGAGAATGGAATACAGTCCTTACAGAAGGCGGGGAGGGAGGAAGTGTAGTCCAGGTAGCTGTGGGAGTCAGTGGGCTTGTAGTGAATATTTGTTTATAACCTATTCCCAGAGATGGCAAAGGAGAAGTCGAGGAAGGGAAGGGAAGTGTCGGAGATGGACCATGTGAAGGTGAGGGAAGGGTGGAAATTGGAAGCAAAGTGAATGAAATTATCTAGTTCAGGGCGAGAGCAGGAAATGGCACCGATACAGTCATCAATGTATCGGAAAAACATAGAAACATAGAAGATAGGAGCAGGAGTAGGCCATTCGGCCCCTCGAGCCTGCTCCGCCATTCAATGCGATCATGGCTGATCATCCAAATCCAGTACCCGGTCCCTGCTTTCTCCCCATACCCCTTGATCCCTTTAGCCTTAAAAAATATATCCAACTCATTCTTGAATAGATTTAATGAATTGGCCTCTACTGCCTTCTGTGGTAGAGAATTCCACAGGTTCACCACTCTCTGGGTGAAGAAATTCCTCCTCATTTCTGTCCTAAATGGCCTACCCCTTATCCTTAGACTGTGACCCCTGGTTCTGGACTCCCTGACCATCGGGAACATCCTTCCTGCATCTGGTCTGTCCAGTCCTGTCAGAATTTTATAAGTTTCAATGAGATCCCCTCTCATTCTTCTAAACTCCAGCGAGTACAAGCCCAATCATCCCAATCTCTCCTCATACGTCATTCCTGCCATCCCAGGTATCAGCCTGGTGAATCTTCGCTGAACTCCTTCCATGGCAAGAACATCCTTCCTCAGATAAGGCGACCAAAACTGCACACAATACTCAAGATGTGGTCTCACCAAGGCCCTGTACAACTGCAGCAAGACATCATTGTTCCTGTACTCAAACCCTCGCCATTCAGATAATAATCTGCCTTCCTGTTTTTGCCACCAAAGTGGATAACCTCACATTTATCCACATTATATTGCGTCTGCCATGCTTCTGCCCAATCACCCAACCTGTCCAAATCATCCTGGAGTTTCTCGGCATCCTCCTCACAGCACACACGCCCACCCAGCTTTATGTCATCTACAAATTTGGAGATATTACATCTAGTTCCCTTGTCTAGTTCATTAATATATATTGTGAATAGCTGGGGTCCAAGGACTGATCCCTGCGGCATCCCACTAGTCACTGCCTGCCACTCGGAAAAAAAACCGTTTATTCCAACTCTTTGCTTTCTGTCTGCCAACCCGTTCTCTATCCAAGTCAATACCTTGCCCCCAATCCCATGTGCCTTAACTTTACATGCTAATATCTTATGCGGGGCCTTATCGAAAGCCTTCTGAAAGTCCAAATACACCACATCCACTGGTTCTCCCTTATCGATTTTACCAGTTACATCCTCAAAAAATTCCAATAGATTAGTCAAGCACAATTTACCTTTTGTAAATCCATGTTGACTTTGTCCAATCCTGTCACTGTTTTCCAAGTGCTCTTCTATTGCATCTTTTATAATGGACTCTAGCATTTTCCCCACTACCGATGTCAGGCTTACCGGTCTGTAATTCCCCATTTTCTCTCTACCACCTTTTTTGAATAGTGGGGTAACATTAGCTACCCTCCAATCCATGGGTACTGTTCCAGATTCCATCAAATGTTGGAACATGATCAGCAATGCACCTACTATTTCTAGGACCACTTCCTTAAGTACCCTAGGATGTAGATTATCAGGCCCTGGGGATTTATCAGCTTTCAATCCCATTAATTTCCCCAACACCATTTCCCTACAAATACTGATTTCTTTCAGTTCCTCCTTTTCATCAGACCCTATGTTCCCCAATACCTCTGGGAGGTTATTTGTGTCCTCCTTTGTGAAGACAGAACCAAAATATGTATTTAATTGGTCTGCCATTTCTTTGTTCCCCATTATAAATTCCCCTGATTCTGACTGCAAGGGACCTACGCTTGACTTCACCAATCTTTTTCTCTTCACATATCTATAAAAGCTTTTACAGTCAGTTTTTATGTTCCCTGCAAGCTTACTCTCATATTGTATTTTCCCCTTCTTAATTAATCCCTTTGTCCTCCTTGGTTGAATCCTAAACTGCTCCCAATCCTCAGGTTTACTGCTTTTTCTGGCCAATTTATATGTCCTCTCCTTGGATCTTATGCTATACCTAATTTCCCTTGTTAGCCACGGATGAGTCACCTTTTTTGTTTTATTTTTATGCCAAACTGGGATGAACAAATTCTGTAGTTCATCCATGCGGTCTTTGAATGTTTGCCATTGCCTATCCACCGTCAACCCTTTGAGTGACATTCCCCAATCAATCCTACCCAACCCGCATCTCAGACCATCGTAGTTTCCTTTATTTAAATTCAGGACCCTAGTCACTGAGTCAGCTACTTCATTCTCCATCTTAGTGAAGAATTCGATCATATTATGATCGCTCTGACCCAAGGGGCCTCTTACAACAAGATTGCTAATTAATCCTTTCTCGTTACATAATACCCAGCCTAAGATGGCCTGATCTCTGGTTGGTTCCTCGACATATTGGTCCAGGAAACCATCCCGTAAACACTCCAGGAATTCCTCCTCCACAGTATTGTTACTAATTTGGTTATCCCAATCTATATGTAGGTTAAAGTCACCCATGATGACTGCTGTGCACTTATTGCACGCTTCTCTAATTTCCCTTTTAATGCCATCCCCAACCTCTGCATTACTGTTTGGAGGTCTATATACCACTCCCACTAATGTTTTCTGCCCCTTGGTATTTCTTAGTTCTACCCATACAGATTCCACATCATCAGAGCTAATATCCTTCCTTACAATTGTGTTAATCCCTTCTTTAACTAGCAATGCTACCCCACCTCCCTTTCATTTTTGCCTATCTTTCCTGAATATTGAATACCCCTGGATGTTGAGTTCCCAGCCTTGGCCACCCTGGAGCCATGTTTCCGTAATCCCAATCAAATCATATTTGTTTACCTCTATTTGCGCAGCTAATTCTTCCACCTTATTACGAATGCTCCTCGCATTAAGACACAAAGCCTTCAGGCTTGTTTTTTTTAACACTCTTAGACCTATTAGAATTATTATTTACTATGGCCATGTTTGATTTAAACCGTTGATTTCTCTGACTGCCACTTTTGTTTTTCTCCTTCCTATCTTTTGCTTTTATCCTTGTTTCCCTTTCCTCTGTCCCCCTGCTCAGGTTCCCAACCCCCTGCCATTTTAGTTTAAACTCTCCCCCAGAGCATTAGCAAACACTCCCCCTAGGACATTGGTCCCAGCCCTGCCCAGGTGCAAACCGTCCGGTTTGAACTGGTCCCACCTCCCCCAGAACCGGTTCCAATGTCCCAGGAATTTGAATCCCTCCCCCTCGCACCATTCCTCTAGCCATGTATTCATCTGAAATATCCTCCTATTTCTATTCTGACTAGCACGTGGCACTGGTAGCAATCCTGAGATTACTACCTTTGAGGTCCTATTTTTTAATTTACCTCCTAACCCCCTATATTCAGCTTTTAGGACCTCATCCCATTTTTTTACCTATATCATTGGTAAAGGAAACTTTCGCTTAACCAGAGGTTAAATGTCCGGAAAGCTCTATCTACCGGCAAAATTCAGGAGCCATTTCCTATAAGTTTTTTTACTTCTCGTTGCTTTTTTTTCCAGTCAGGCTCTGCAAGGTCTAGCTGAAGCTGTTGCTTAGCTACAGAGATGCTTTTAAGCTGCGGCCGATTGTTTTGAAGCTGTTGCTAAGCAACAGGGTTTGTTGATTCACACAGAGCTCAAAAGCTCCGTATGTTTTAACATTAGCGCTGGTTTCTACGGCAGTTTTGATGGTACGGCACCAGCTCGGTCCCGTCAGTGCCGGATACCAGAAAGTTTCCTGTACCTATATGCACCATGACAACTGGCTGTTCACCCTCCCCTTCCAAAATGTTCTGCAGCTGCTCTGAGACATCCTTGACCCTTGCAACAGGGAGGCAACACACCATCCTGGAGTCTTGTTAGCAGCCACAGAAACGCCTAGCTATTCCCCTTACAATAGAATGCCCTATTACTATAGTTCTACTCCTCTTTTTCCTCCCATCCTGTGCAGCAGAGCCACCCCTGGTGCCAGGAAGTTGGCTGCTGCTGCCTTCCTCTGATAAGCCATCCCCCCCAACAGTACTCAATGTGGTGTATCTGTTTGAGAGGGGGATGTCCACAGGGGACCCCTCCACTACCTGCCTGCGCCTACTACTCTGTCTGTTGGTCACCCCTTCCCTTTCTGCCTGTCCACCCTTTGCCTGCGGTGTGACCAACTGAGGTCACAAAAGAGGTGAGGGAGGGGTCCCAAGTAGGACTGGAACAAAGAGTGTTCCACATATCCCATGAAAAGGCAGGCATAGCTTGGACCCATGCGGGTTCCCATAGCAGCACCTTTGATTTGGAGGAAGTGAGTGGAGTCAAAGGAGAAGTTGTTCAATATGAGAACAAGTTCAGCCAGGCGGAGGAGGGTGGTGGTGGATGGGGACTGGTTGGGCCTCTGTTCAAGGAAGAAGCGGAGCACCCTCAGGCCATCCTGGTGGGGGATGGAGGTGTAGAGGGATTATACATCCATAGTGAAAAGGAGGCAGTTGGGGCCAGGAAACTGGAAACTGTTAAAGTGGCAGAGGGCGTCGGAAGAGTCACGGATGTAGGTGGGAAGAGACTGAACAAGGGGAGAAAAAAATAGTGTTGAGATAGGAAGAGATAAGTTCTGTGGGGCAAGAACAGGCTGAAATGATGGGTCTTCCAGGGCAGTCCTGTTTGTGGATCTTGGGAAGGAGGTAGAAGCAGACTATGCGGGAACTATGAGGTTGGCGGCCGTGGGGGGAAGATCTCCAGTGGAGATGAGGTCAGTGACAGTCTTGTAAACGGTGGCTTAATGTTCGGTAGTGGGGTCATGGTCCAGGCAAAGGTGTCGGAGAGTTGGCGTTCAGCTTCCGCTAGGTAGAGGTCGGTTCACCAAACAACAGCACCCCCCTTGTCAGCAGGTTTAATGACAATGTCGGGGTTGGATCTGAGAGAATGGAGTGCTGCAAGTTCAGAGGGAGGTAGGTTGGAGTGAGTGAGGGGAGCAGAGAAATGGAGACGGCCGATGTCACGGCAGCAGTTACCGATTAAAAGATCTAGAGAGGGTAAGAGGCCAGAGGGAGGGGTCCAGGTAGAACGAGAATTCTGAAAGCGGGAGAAAGGATTAGCCATGCGGGGGGAAGACTCCTGGCCAAAGAAGTGGGCACGGAGACAAAGGTGGCAGAAAAGGAGCTCAGCATCGTGCCGAGCTCGAAACTCATTGAGGTGGGGGCGTAAGGGGATGAAGCTCAGGCCTTTGCTACGGACTGATCGTTTGGGGTCAGAGAGAGGAAGATCAGAGGGGATAGTGAAAACACGGCAGGGGTTGAGATTGGGAGAAGGGATGGAGTCAGAGGAAAGTGATGGGGAAGAAAGTTCCGGAGGGCGTTGGTGTCCAAGAGTTGTTGAAGCTTGCGATCCTTGACACCTGAAAGGAAGAAAATAAGTTTTTTGTTAAAGCGTCGCATGAGGCGAAGGATGAAATGGAACTGTGGACCCAGACAGCTTTGAGATGGAGTGAGTCAGTGCTGCTGAAGAGAGAGGTCGAGAGTGTCCATGTGGCGTTCCATGGCATTCAGCGTGGATCTCAGGATACAGCGAGAGCAGTGGTTCGAGGAATGCTGAATATCTTGGAGATATCTGTAGTCCTGGGAGGATCCAAAACACGATCACAGAATCACAGAAACCCCACAGTGCAGATAGAGTCCATTTCGGCCCATCGAGCCTGCACCGACACATATCCCACCCGATCCCCGTAACCCCTACACCAACACATATCCCACCCGATCCCCGTAACCCCACGTATTTAATCCCCCTAACACTAAGGGTCAATTTATCATAACCAATCAACCTAACCCGCACATCTTTGGACTGTGGGAGGAAACCGGAGCACCCGGAGTAAACCCACGCAAACACGGGAAGAATGTGCAAACTCCACACAGACAGTCGCCCGAGGCTGGATTCGAACCCGGGTCCCTGGCGCTGTGAGGCAACAGTGCTAACCACTATGCCACCGTGCTGAGGGGTGGAATTTCAGTTGGAATCCACGTGGAGTAAGTCAGAGCCGGAGACAGTTGCTGAGGAAAGATATGTGGCTGTGAAAGCGAGTTTTGGTAGATACTTGATCAAACACGAGAAGGGAGACAGAAAGCAATGAAGATAAACAAGGTAAAAGAGACAAACGGAAATCCTGTCAGAGAGAAGAGCAGAACATCTTCAAGGTGGGCATTCCTGGAAGAGAGGTGGCAGATAGATTGGTAAGGAGTGCTGAGAGAGAGAGATTGCCAATCAAACAATATGCATTTTCTTCTATTCCGTTCAGGAGTATGAGTATGAGAGATGTAATAGAAGATTTTGATTGTTGATGTGGTACTAAGAAGGTGTCAGGTTTAATCTCTGGTCAGCACTGAATATTCTGATCTCAACGGTAGGCCATTAGTTTGCTTCTTTTTACCTATAGAAATGCCCCTTTCATGATCGTTAATATATATATGCATTGCAAAAACTATATTTAGATTCTGTGGTTCCCATTAACAGGGCCACTTTGGTCGTCTAATGCAATTCCTGACATGGAAGCAATATTTTTGGTGTTGTTTCTTTGGATACTTTAACCATGGTGTTACTTCCAGATAACCCAGTCACTCTGTCTTGAGATGCTTTTCCTTCCTTGTATGTAGGTGGCATCTGTTGAAATAGCTCTGCTCAAGCAGTGACGCCCAGTGTAAGATGAAGTAGTTAGCAATGAAAAATGGCTTTGTGGTGAAACATTCTGAGTACCTGTTTGACACTGTGTGCATATATAAGTGAAGACTCTAGAAACATCAGTGTGTCAGTGTTGCTGAGATTGTGCCTAGGACGCTGCTGACAATCATAGTTATTCACTGCATCTTTGTTTACTGTCCAGTATATTTTTCTCAGTCATCATTTTTGAGTCTCATAAAGCATTCGTAATCTGAGAAAATCTGACAAATGACAATAGAAACATATAAAGTGTTGTTTTAATAGGATAATTGCATTTATAGCAGAATGTTCATCCAGGGGCGATTATGTGGTCCTGTCACAGTGTTGGCAGCAAATAGCATGTAAAACTGACCGTACATTATTTCAGTAGTTTTCACATGCTTCCTGCCCAGGTTGATTGATATGCAAGGAGCATGCTGGGGTCACTCCGTGATATCCAGTGAATCAGCAGCTCTTAAAGGACTGCTGCTTGTAAGTAAATCTAAATAACACATTTTCAAATGTAAAGTTTTTTCTAATAGCATTTGAATATGACAGCAAGGCGGGAGAAGCGCACAACTGCTCTTTTCGTGGATGAAGCTCTGGAAGCGTTACTTCAGAAGTGCGGCAAAGGATACGTACCCAAATTGCTGCAGGGACCAATTTGTTGATAGCACAGAAATATGTTTCTAGTATCACACCTAAATCTTGTAAGTTAGGACCACCAAGAGCACTAACAAACTCCCCCTGCCATTCAATGGTATTACCATCGTCAAATCCCCCACCATTAACATCCTTGGAGACACCATTGACCAGAAACTTAACTGGACCAACCATGTAAATGCTGTGGCTGCTAGAGCAGGTCAAAGGCTGGGTATTCTTTGGCGAGTGGCTCACCTCCTGACTACTCAAAGCCTTGACATTGCACAAGTCAGAAATGTGATGGAATACTCTTTATTTGCTTGGATGGGTGCAGCTGCAATAACACCCAAGAAGCTTGACACCATCCAGGAAAAATTAATCCATATGATTGGCTCCTCATCCACCAAACTAAACATTTGCCCGCTTCACCACCAGAGTACCATGACTTCAGTGTGTACTACCTACAGAAAGCACTGCAGAAACTCTCCAAGACTTCTTCAGCAGTACCTCCCAAACCCGCGACCTCTACCGCCTAGAAGCATAAGGGCAGCAGGTGCTTGGGAACACTATCACCTCCAAGTTACCCTCCAAGTCACATAACATGCGGATTTGGACATACATCACTGTTCGTTCATCATTGCTGGGTAACAATCCTGGAACTCACTACCTAAGAGCACTGTGGGAGTACCTTCACCACATGCACTGCAGCAGTTAAAGAAGGCGGCTCACCACCACCTTCTCAAGGGCAACTAGGGATGGGCAATAAATGCTGGTCTTACCAGCAACACCCACACCCCGAGAATGAATTTAAAAACAATAAAATAGGTGACTGGCACAATAAATGTGAGGCAGGAAATCCAATTCTGTGGCCAACGATACTGTTGTACAATGTTCCTTTCAAGCTGCGCGGCCACGCAGCTGTCTCGAGGTCCCGCGTAGCCTGTGAGCCAGCTTCCCAATATAAGAAACCACGCATGTGCAGAAGATTAAATGGGCCACGCATCCCGTTAAAGGGGCCATGTGGCCCAAAAAAACATTAGAGGGAACATTGCTGTCATACCCAATCGCCTAATTGAGCATTGCTTCATTGACTATTAAACAAAGATCAGTTGAATCTGGTCTTCAGGAGATTCTGGCCCTGGGTGGTGATCCTGACACGTATGCTGGGGTCATCCCTCCAACACTGACCTGTGCTGGAGTTTGCAGGGTCAGTGGCTCAGCATCTGATTTGCAATAATTTAATCTGTATTATAAGTCCAGCAGCACTTCCAGTGGAAAATGCCATAAGTGATGGGAGGTGGGGTCAAACAGTGAGCTAAAGAAGTTGCCGCTATCTTCCACTGGGGGCCGACATTACTGCAGCGGAAACCCTAGGCTTGCATTCTTAAAGAAGCAAGCCCCCCACAATGCTACTATAGGCACAATGCTGATAAATGTAAACAGCCATTTCAAGTGGTATAAGCTGCTGCAAGCAGCCATTTTTGTTATTGTACAGCATAGGCCAAGCAATTAGTCAGTCCATAACAGGTCTGTAATTTTTTCGTACTGTGAGCTTAACGTTCCTCCCCCTGACATTAGGAAAGATCTACAGATAGAAAATTCAAATCATTAGTGTAACTTTAAAACAACTGAACATGCGCAAGCTGTTAGAATGTGGTGTTGCTGGATGTCTGAAACTTTTCTTGCAATTTAAATGGGGCAGTTTCCAGAAAACTGAGTTCCAGCACAAAGCAAAATAATATTCAGAATAATATCCTTTGTTGGAGCAAATATTAATTTAAACAAGCTTTCAAAACCTCAGTGATTTCTTTTATAAAAACTAGCATATATCATGTCTTTTTAGAGACTATCTTTTTATATTCTCACAAGAGGTCTTGGGTTATGTTGCATTTTTTTAAGGCTGACTTGTTTATAGTTTTTTTTCATTCTGCACCAAAGCTATTCCATATTTATATAATAGCTTTCATTGCAGAATCTATTCAATATCTAAAGAGAGAATTTTTCTACTGCCAGTTTAATTGTGATGTTGCTGTATGCTCTTTATCTCCACTTTCCACCACGGCATCACATTTGTATTTAATGCCAATTATCTCAGTTTGTATGTAAATTAGATTCAGATAACTTTTGTCCCATTAAAATCCCCTCCTCTCCCCCACCTACCTATGTAGAGATGAATACTGAAAAATAAAAATGAATCTGAACTAGTCCAAATTCAGATTCTTAAATTTAATCTGATTCATCTTGGGCCTTTATTTAAGAAAAGGGCTAGTTCAGACAATTTTAGTTTGAACAATTTTGCAAATATGATTTTGGATTTCTTTTGGATGTCCCCTTTAAAGAAAATGGGAGTAAACATATATGAAGCGAGGTTCTTCTGCATACGCATGAAGCACTGTCATTTAAATCCAGAGAAAATGGTTCCTGCCATGGAGACACGCTTGAAGAATATGTCCTGCCATTCTTCAATGATCAGTGTCAAATGGCAGGGGGTTAGGAACTTGTGCAGGGAGACAGAGGGAAGGGAAGCAAGGATAGAAGGAAAAGACAGGAAGGAGAAAAGCAAAAGTGGCAGTCAGAGAAATCAAGGGTGTAAATCAAATATGGCCACAGTAAATAATAATTCTAAAAAGTCTAAAAGTGTTAAAAAAAACAAGCCTGAAGGCTTTGGCCTAGAAATTCAGTTGCGTTCGCCAGCCGTTAGCGCCATAAGAGGAGTAGATCTCGAGCGCTAGGCACTTAGCGGCCGGGCACAGAACGATCTGCGCCTACGCCCAACTTCAGTAGATATTTAGCGCCGGCGCAAAGTGTTTGAGCGCGCTCAGCTGCGCGCGCAACTTATGACGTCATTTCGTCGTGCAACGCCGTTTGTGCGCCCCAAACCGGAACTTCAGTGGCGCCCGCCCAATGTGGGCGTGGCGCTGTTAAGAACTGTGAAGTGGAATGCAGCAGAGGCCCTGCGGGCCTCGGGGAGCGCTAATTAAAGGGCACTTAGACTGAACTATAAAGGCCAGCCATCTTGCTGCAATGACTTTAGTGCAACGGATTTCTGGACAGAGACCAAGGAAGAGACCTTACTGATTTGGGCCAACATAGGAGAGGTATTTTTGGCTTCTGGCCAGAGCTTGGAAATTTGACTCATTGTGATTTCACTGTTTGCAAGTATATTATGGGGGCTGCATGGGGTTCCAACCCTTAGTTCCAGCATTTTGTGCGAAGGGCTCGCAGACGCTGTGTGAGAGGGGCAGCCATGCCTAGATGCAGAGGGGCCATCAGGCGTCGGCAACGTAGGCCTTACCCACTCAGGGAATACCGCCAGCAGGTGTCCTATCTCACCATGACTGCTGCGCAGTGTGTTAAGAGGCTGCGCTTCAGAAGGGAGGTGGTTGCAGAGATCTGCCAGCTGCTTCACAGAGATCTGCATCCACAGCTGATGTGCAGGACGTCTCTGTCGGTGGAAGTGAAGGTCACGGTGGCTCTGAACTTTTATGCAAGCGGCTCCTTCCAAGCCGCTGCTGGGGACATAGCTAACATCTCCCAGTTCACCGTGCATCGCTGCATCCGGCAGGTCACCGATGCCCTTTTCACAAGGAGACACCAATTCATCTCCTTCCCCATGACCCTAGAGAGGCAGGAGCAGCGTGCAGTCGGATTTGCGAGGATCGCTGACTTCCCCATGGTGCAGGGCGCCATTGACTGCACGCATGTGGCTTTGCAAGCACCTATTGACAATGCCGAGGATTACCGCAACCGGAAGGTCTACCATTCCCTCAATGTACAGCTGGTGTGTGACCACAGGCAGCGCATCCTAGCTGTCAATGCCCGCTTTCCAGGCAGCAGCCACGATGCATTTATCCTGCGCCAGACTACTGTGGCTGACATGTTCCAGGCACAGCCTCCCCCAAGAGGATGACTTATCGGGGACAAAGGCTATCCTTTGTGTACATGGCTCATGACCCCGCTCTGCGCGCCCAGGACCCCTGCTGAGGAGGCATACAATGAAAGCCATCAAGCCACAAGGAACATCATAGAGCAAACGATTGGCATCCTCAAGCAACGGTTCCGCTGCCTGGATCGCTCCGGTGGATCTCTGCAGTATTCGCCGGATAGAGTCTCCCAGTTCGTCGTCGTTTGCTGCATGCTGCACAACCTGGCTATCCGCAGGACTCAGGCACTGCCACCTCACGTTGGACCACCACCTCAGGAGGACGAGCAGGAGGACCATGAGGAGGAGGAGGAGGAGGAGGAGTACCAGCCCAGGAGGGAGCCACAAGGCCCAAGGGCCGTCCGTCGGCGGCTTATTGAACGACACTTCTAGGCCCCCTGTCAGGGAATGGCTTGTGGCAATGAAGGCACATGAATGCAGCCGCTCCGCAAGCCCTCAGCCGGTTAACGCAACAACCACTTCAAACATCACACATGGACAAGCTGAATAAAGAAAAAGCTTTATTGAACAAACTCAGGGCCCTTCCCACATGAAACCCAAAAACACACAACACCCCCAAAAAACAGTCAAAAACATATCTCATTCCCACAACCTGGGGAGGAATAACAAAACTTGTCCATCCAAATGGCCTTCATCCTCGGCCTTACCAAAAGAACCCCCCCCATAGACAGCACAAGCACCCCCATATAAAAAAACATTTGCCTTCATCCTCGGCCTTACCAAAAGAACCCCCCCCATAGACAGCACAAGCACCCCCATATAAAAAAACATTTGCCTTCATCCTCGGCCTTACCAAAAGAACCCCCCCCATAGGCAGCACAACCACCCCCATATAAAAAAACATTTGCCAACACACTCTACTTTGTGTGCCGACAGGGCGAGTCCTTGTCCAGCCTTTTCCGGCCCCTGGACGACCTGCTGCTCCGCCTCAACCTGGGCACTGTGGGTGTTGCAAGGCTGGGGGAAAGCTCCTGAGGGGCACATTGCGTGACGGCAGATGCCCTTGGGGGTCGGCCTAGACAAGCTCTGGCCCTCGAGGGGCCGGCTGCTGACTGCTGCAGCTGTGGCTGGGCAGCATCAGTCTCTCCAGCAGCTCGTCGCAGCTTTGCTGGGGGAGTGGCAGTGGCGGCTGCAGCAATGGGGGCAAGCTGGCTGATGGCAGGCGCTCGCTGGTCGCCAGAGACACTGGCACTCGGCCGGGCTGGCACTGCAGCAAGCGCAGCAATCTGGTGAAGGCCAGACCGCTGTGCTGCAGCAGCGCGGCGGGTGCCCTGGCGATGCATGCGTGACACAGCGAGTGTGGCAGCAGTGAGTGCCCGTACTGCCCTGGTCTGTGCCCGCATCAGACCAGCCAGTGACTGTGAGGGTGCCAGTCAGTTCTGTTGGTAAACTCTAGATGGCACCTTCACTTGCTTCTTTTGTGAGACAAATGAGTTAAACAAATAAACTGTAAACGAAACTCTAATAAACCTTTAAATAAACCTTAACAAATCAAATTAAAATTTGGTCATTTAAACTAATTATGCACTCCAGTCCCCGCGGCGCCCACCGGTCACGAAATTGCTCGAGCGCGCCGGCGGACACCGCGTGCTCCAACTCTAGGGCCACTCGGGCGCGAACATGGCCACGGAAGAGAGGGAGGCAATCCGGTCGGACGACCCCCTCGACCGCCCGCTGCCTGGACCAATTAATGGCTTTCTTGGCCAGGCCCAGGAGCAGACCCACGAGGAGGTCCTCCAACCTGCCCGCTCCCCTCCGCACCGGGTGACCGTAGTTCAAGAGCGTGGGACTGAAGTGCAACCAAAACTTGAGGAGCAGCCCCTTCAAATACTGAAAGAGGGGCTGCAACCTCTCACACTCAACATAGACATGGAACACGGACTCCTCCAGACCGCAGAACAAACAGGCGGTCTGGGAGTCCGTAAACCTATTTAAGAATCTATTGCACGGGACTGCTCTGTGCAACACCCTCCAGGCCAAGTCCCCAATAGAACAAGGGAGGACTCCCGCATAGAGAGCCCCCCATTGGGGGCCTCCGCCTCCGTCGGAAGGTAAAGCGGCACGCCACGGCGTGTCCGGACGGCAGGCGAAGATGGCAAAGTGGAAGGTGTGCAGGAGCAGCCCGTACAGGAAACCCCTCCGTGCGGAATGAAAAAGCACGGAGGGTATTTCCTCGAGACGGCTCAAGTTGTGAGGCGCCGATCCCCGAGGAGAGTTTCGGGGCAGGGCGCCGATAAGGAATTCCGTCCGAACAGGGGTAAGCTCGGACGGGATCGCCCCACGTGCCTGAGCTGCCTCGATACACCTCGTGGCGCCGGGGGGCAGCATCGCTTTCACCGCCCCGATGGCATTGACCGCGAGCCGGACGTTGTCCCAGGACATGCGCCGCGCCAACTCCTCCGGCGCCATCCAGTCCGCTCCTCCGCCATCGAGTAGGTCCCCGACTCTGGTCACCCTGCCAGGCACAGCCATGCGTTCCGCCAGCCACCCGAACTCGCGGACGTGGAGGTGCGGATTCCTGAACAGCGGCTCCCGGAGGACAGCCGCCATTCCTGACGGGGGAGAGCTCCGCCTGGAGGCGACGTAGTTCCAAACCCATAGTAGTTCCTGGTAGAAGACAGGCAGCTCCCGCAGGCTCTCACGCCTGCCGCTCACTTCCAAAAACAGGAGCTGCATGTCGTAATTGAGGCCGTGCAGCTGGCGGAAAAAATACGTCGCCAGCGCACACCATCTCGGAGGATTCTCGACGTACAGGTATCTCTGCAACGTCTGAAGACGGAAAGTCGCAGCCTGGGTGCGAAGGCACACCAGCGCCTGACCGCCCTCCCTAAGCGGAAGACACAGAACCGCGGCAGAGACCCAGTGCATCCTGTTGTTCCAGAAGAACTCGATGAGCTTCTTCTGTATCTTGGCGACAAACGCAGGGGGGGGGGATCAGAGTAACCAACCGGTACCACAACATGGCGGCCACCAGTTGGTTTATGACCAACGCCCGACCCCTGTAGGACAACACTCGGAGCAATCCTGTCCAGCGTCCTAAGCGAGCGGTGACTTTGGCCTCCAACTCGTGCCAGTTCGCCGGCCAGGCGTCCTCAGCCGGGCTGAGGTAGACACCCAGGTAGAGGAGGTGCGTTGTGCTCCAGGCGAAGGGCTTGAACTCCTCCGGCAGGGAGTCCACCCGCCACTGACCCACCAGGAGTCCGGAACATTTCCCCCAGTTGATCCTGGCGGAGGATGCGTCCGAGTAAATCTGCTGGCATTCCCGCATCCTCCGCAAGTCAACGGGATCCGTGACCATGAGCACGTCATCGGCATAAGCCGAGAGGACCACCTCCACGCCCGGCCCTTGCAGAGCCAGTCCCGCCAACCTCTTCCGCAAGAGGCGCAGGAAAGGCTCTACGCAAATGGTATATAACTGGCCGGACATGGGGCATCCCTGACGCACCCCCCCCCGAAGCGAAGGGGCGCCGTCAAGGACCCGTTAACTTTAATCAGACACTCCGCGGCAGCGTACAGAAGTCGGATCCGGGCGACAAAATGCGTCCCGAACCCGAATGCGCGCAGAGTCCCGAAAAGATACTCGTGATCCACCCTGTCGAACGCCTTCTCCTGATCCAAGGAAAGGAAGGCGACCGACAGACCAGCCCTCTGGGAATGGTGGGCCAGGTCCCGGACCAGATGGACGTTATCATGGATAGACCGGCCCGGGACCGTGTAGGACTGGTCGGAGTAGATCATGTGGGCCAGCACGGTGCCAAGGCGAACAGACATAGCCCTGGCAAAGATTTTGTAATCCGTGCTGAGGAGGGAGACCGGGCGCCAGTTCTTCAGGAGGCAGAGATCGCCCCTCTTAGGCAGCAGGACAATCACCGCCCTGCGCCAAGAGAGGGGCATCTCGCCGGTCGCCAAACATTCCCCCAGGACCCGCACGTAGTCACCTCCCAGGACGCCCCAGAACGCCCTGTGGAACTCCACGGTCAGCCCGTCCAGCCCCGGGGACTTCCCCCTAGAGAGCTGGCGGAGGGCGCCGGACAGCTCCTCCAAACTCAGAGGAGCGTCCAATTTTTCGGCGCCCTCCAGGCCGACCTTCGGCAGGTCCTCCCACAAAACTCTGCGCGCGTCCTCGCTGGACGGATCCGGAGAGAACAGAGCCCCGTAATAGGCGCGGGTCTCCGCGCGGATTCCCTCCGGATCCGAGACCAGAGATCCATCGTCGGCCAGCAGCTCCAAGAGCTGCTAACGGACCCCCCGTCTTTTTTCCAGCGAGTAGAAGAAGGGGGAGCCGCGGTCCAGGTCCCGCAGGAACTGGATCCGCGACCTCACGTACGCGCCTCAGGACCCGACGAGCTGCAGGTCCTTCAGCGCGCCCTTCTTCTCTTCGTACGCCAACCGCAGGGCCGGGTCCTCGACGACTTGACCGAGACGGGACTCCAGGTCGAGCACCTCCTTCTCCAACTGCCCGACCCGGGCCTCCCGCCTCTTGGTCGACCCCTTCGCGTACTCCTGGCAGAAGAGACGGATGTGAGCCTTGCCCACATCCCACCATAGCCTCAAGGAGGGGAAGCCCCCCTGCTTCCTTCTCCAGCCGGCCCAGAACCGACTGAACGAATCCCAGAACCGTGCGTCCTCCAGCAGCAGGTTGTTAAAGTGCCAATACGCGGACCCCCCCCGTGCAGCGGAACGAGCTCCGCCCACACCAGGTGGTGGTCCGTGCACGGCACCGGCCGCATGGAAGCCGCCGGAACGCAGGAGACGTATGCCTGGGAAATGTAGAGGCAGTCGATCCTGGACGCTCCTCCCCCAGACCTCACAAAAGTGAAGGCGCTGGAGTCGGGATGGAGATTTCGCCAGACGTCCACCAAGTCGAGGGACCCGACCAGGTCCCTCAACTTCTCCGTCGCCGCCGGGCAAGGCAGGGTGCCCGTGCGGTCCCTCGCCTCGAGGGTACAATTAAAATCCCCCCCGAGGATGATGCACTCGCCCGCGTCGATGGAGCTCAGAAGAGTGGACACTTCTTCAAAGAAACGCGCTTGCTGCGCACCGGTCTGAGTGGCGTACACGTTCACTAGATGGAGCGGCACGCCCCCCAGGCGAACAGTGACCTGGAGCAAGCGGCCCGGCACGAGCTCCTTGACCCCCAAGATCTCCGGCTGAAAATGCGGGGCCAGCAAGATAGCCACCCCACTGGAAACACTGGAGAGGTGATTCATGCTGACCCCTCCTTGCCACTCCAGAAGCCACGTGGCTTCGTCTCCCGGAACGGTGTGGGTTTCTTGCAGGAAGCACACCGCATACTTCCCGTCCCGAAGGACCGAAAAGTTATTAAACCTGCGGCTAGCTTCCCTGCTGCCGTTGATGTTGAGGCTGGCTATGGTTATCTTCATTTCAGAAGCACAAACCAACCCCTACTTATGACTAACGGGGGAAGGGAGGGCGGCCGCTAGTCGACCGCCACTCCCTTAGCAGCCCAGTGAGGAATAGCCGGAACTGACGCAGCTCGGACGGGCCCACGCCCGCGTCCACACTCATGGTCTTGTAGGTGGCGCGGGCCGACTCGATGAGCAGCGCCAGTCCCGAACATCTGTCGAGGGCCTGCCGGGTCCTGCGACGACCCAGGCACATGGCCACAAAGTCCCGGAGTTCCTTAATGGGAATGAGGGGGGTCCCGGCGAGGGGAGCGAGGTCATCCATCGCCTCATCGGCGAGGGACTCCCAGTCCTCCTCCGCCCCCACCACCGAGTCCCCGTCCTCCTCCGGGGGGTCGCCACTGGCGGCCGAGCCGTCCGCCACGCAGTGCGTATCGAGCGGCTCGGCCGCGACGGCCGGCCCCGCCTCCACCCGTATCCCACCCCCAGGATCGGTAGCGGAGGATTCCTCCCTGGGCTCCTCTAAGGGGGCCGGGCCAGAAGACGGCGGCGGTTCGGAGACCCCCTCCGCCCCAGGCGCCGGAACGACCGGAGAGATCGGAGAGACGGGAGAATACGTAAAACCGACCCCCTCCAAGTCGCCCGGCGCCGGAGACACAGGCAGAGGGTCCTCCTCTTCCGCACCACCGGCCTCCGACCCAGCAGATGGGGTAATTTTTTTACATACCTCGACGAAGTCGAGCAGCACCTGGGAAAGGTCCGGGCCGCTCTGGGCGAGCTCATCTTCAGATGACTCGTCCGACCCGGTCCCCTGGCCGCCCGACTCGTCGAGGGGTAAAGCCACTGATAGGGGGTCAATTTCTGCCGCGGGTTGTTCCGCAACCCCCCCCACGGGCAGGGTCGTGTCCCCATCCCCGGGAGGCACGAGCTGGGCAGACACCTCTGCCTCAGCCTCCCCAGGGACAGGCGACCCCTGCCGATCGCTAACGATGTTAACAGCGGTGGGGTGGGGCGCAGTACCCGCGGCGGGCGACGACTCCCCCTGACCGGAGGGGCCTTCCTCCTCCCGGTCCTCCTCCTCATCCAGGGGGTCGCGCCTTCTTTTGAGTGCGGAGGGGTAGAGGGAGACCTCCATTTCTGCAGAGTCCTCCCCTGCTCCCTCCGGTGGAGCGAGTTCTTCGGGTCCCCCGGGCTCAAGCCCGGCCGCTGGTTCTGGCGCTACCGCCTTGGCGGTCGCGGCCACAGGCTCGGGCACGAGGGCCCCCCCCCTCCGCACTCCGCGATTAACGCGGCGACGCTCTCGGGCGTCAGGGGCTCCATATTATGGGGCACGCCCTCCACGGGGGGACCTGCCCTGCGGTTTTTAGTTTTGTACCGCGCCTTCTTCCCGACCGGACGCTCCTCCTCCCCCCCGCCGGAGGCCTGGATGGCGATGGCCTCCGATGACGACCGTACCCCGGTAGCATTTGTTTGGGGGGGACACGGCTAGACCCGGGGGGAGGAGCGGCGGCGGCGCCAGCCTCGGCCACACCAGTCGCCCTGGCGGCCTTGGAGGCGGGGCAGTTTTTCCGAACGTGCCCCACCTCCTTACAGGCGTGGCACCGCACGCCGTCCGTCGTCCAGAAGACGCGGTATGGGGTCCCCTCGTGGAGGACTGTAAAGGCCCCTTCCGTCTCCCCCTCCCGCGCCAGCTGAATAAAGGCCTGGCGCCGGAAGGAGAAGACATGGCGAAGGCTGGCCTCCCGGAATCCGAGCGGGATCGGCGAGATACCCGACCTCACCTCCCCAAGTTGGTGTAAGTGGGGGAGGAGGAGCTCACCGGAGATAAAGGGCGGGACGTTGGATAGTACGACCCTCTGCGCGGTGGCCTCAAGAGGGTCCACCGGCAGGAAGGTCCGGCCCACGGTGAGCCCCTGGGTGATGGAGAGGGCCACTGCCCGCTCGGACACCAGGAAGAACACAGCCTTCCCATACATCTTCGAGGCGGCGACTATGGCCGGAGGGCCGACAACCCCAGCCATAGCCTTAACACACGCCTCGATGGTCATGTTGGCGTGGGTGTAGCTCTTCACCCCAAGCTTCTTGGTCAGTAGGCGCAACGGCGACGGGGCAGCAGCGGAAGCGGGAGCGGCCGCGGCTTTAGACGTCACCGCCGCGTATGATCTCGCCGGCCCCGCCGCCGCCGCAGATGTAGACGCCATAGTGGGGTGGATTTTCAAAGAGCTACACACACCCCAAAAGTCACAGGCCTGAAGGTGTTAATGGCCTTGGTATAAAAATAATGTCTTCCCTTGAGCAGAGGGAATGTAGATTAACTGGGCCGCCTCTCCCCTTGATGGTGTTAATTGGGAGAGGGCCCTTTCCTCCCTCTGCTCAATTGGGAATTAGTAAGTCGAAGAGGTGCCTTTTGGAGAGGCAGAGAGAGGACAAAGAGAGAGAGAGAAGGGGGGATGGGAAGGAGGGGGGGCCACAAAGGCAGGGTCCCCACTCACGATGTTGTTCGGTGGGTGGGTGTCGGCAGGGTGCACTCCCCCGATGGTAAAACAAAGTCTTAAGATGGTCTTCGGGCAGGGGGAGAAGATGTCTTCGCCTGGGTAGGCTGGAGACAGCCCACGCTCAGCCCCACACCAGGTCTTCTTAATGCAGGGGAAAACAAGCTTCACCTGGGCAGGCTCCAGCCAACCCAGGCCAGGCTTTCGGCCCGTATTCTTTCCTCCCCCCGCCTAGAATGTAAAGTCTTTAGGGGGAATGCACAGAGACACCCACCTGCAGATGGTAAAGTTGCAGCTCCTCCCCTCCTTCCAAGTGGAGCTGTGTGGTATCCTCTCTCCCTCTCTCCCTCTCCTGGGCTGGAGGCCAAATTGGGAGGCAGTGATGGAAAAGGCCTCTCCCGATATAATGCTGGGCTCCTCCTCTGTCCTCTACTCCTCCCTCTCCAGGCACCTCTGTAGATGATGGTGGTTGGTTGGTTGTAGGTAGGCCTCCTGCACCACTAGCAGCAGCTCAGTAGCACAACATTCTCCTCTGACAGCAAGGAACAGACTGAGCACCTTCACTTGTTTGTTCCTTTGTTAATTGTTCCTAGTTTCCTGTGTTAATTGTTCCTAGCCTTCTTGTGTTAAACCAAAAGTACATTAAACAAATAAACTGTAACTAAAAATCTAATAAACGTTTAAATAAAACTTAACAAATTAAATTAAAATTTGGTCATTTAAATCGATTATGCACTTCAGTCCCCGCGGCGCCCACCGGTCACGAAAGTGCTCGAGCTCGCCGGCGGACACCGCGTGCTCCATCTCCAGGGCCACCCGGGCGCGAACATGGCCACGGATGAGAGGGAGGCAATCCGGCCGGACGACCCCCTCGACCGCCCGCTGCCTGGACCAATTAATGGCTTTCTTGGCCAGGCCCAGGAGCAGACCCACGAGGAGGTCCTCCGACCTGCCCGCTCCCCTCCGCACCGGGTGACCGTAGATCAAGAGCGTGGGACTGAAGTGCAACCAAAACTTGAGGAGCAGCCCCTTCAAATAATGAAAGAGGAGCTGCAACCTCACACATTCAACATAGACATGGAACACGGACTCCTCCAGACCGCAGAACAAACAGGCGGTCTGGGAGTCCGTGAACCTATTAAAAGCCTATTGCACGGGACTGCTCTGTGCAACCCCCTCCAGGCCAAGTCCCCAATAGAACAAGGGAGGACTCCCGCATAGAGAGCCCCCCATTGGGGACCTCCGCCTCCGCCGGAAGGTAAAACGGCACGCCACGGCGTGTCCGGACGGCAGGCGAAGATGGCAAAGTGGAAGGTGTGCAGGAGCAGCCCGTACAGGAAACCCCTCCGTGCAGAATGAAAAGGCACGGAGGGCATCTCCTCGAGACGGCTCAAGTTGTGAGGCGCCAATCCCCGAGGGGAGCCTTGGGGCAAGGCGCCGATAAGGAATTCCGTCCGAACGGGGGAAAGCTCGGGCAGGATCGCACCACGTGCTTGAGCCGCCTCGATACACCTCGTGGCGCCGGGATGCAGCCTCGCCTTCACCGCCTCGATGGCATCGACCGCGAGCCGGACGTTGTCCCAGGACATGCGCCGCGCCAACTCCTCCGGCGCCATCCAGCCCGCTCCTCCGCCATCAAGTAGGTCCCCGACTCTAGTCACCCTGCCAGCCACAGCCCTCCGCTCCGCCAGCCACCCGAACTCGCGGACGCGGAGGTGCGGATTCCTGAACAGCGGCTCTCGAAGGACAGCCGCCATTCCTGACGGGGGAGAGCTCCGCCTGGAGGCGACGGAGTTCCAAACACATAGCAGTTCCTGGTAGAAGACAGGCAGCTCCCGCAGGCTGGCACGCCTGCCGCCCACTTCCAAAAACAGGAGCTGCATGTCGTAATTGAGGCCGTGCAGCTGGCGGAAGAAATACGTCGCCAGCGCACACCATCTCGGAGGATTCTCAACGTACAGGTATCTCTGCAGCGTCTGAAGACAGAAAGTCGCAGCCTGGGTGCGAAGGCACACCAGCGCCTGACCGCCCTCCCTAAGCGGAAGACACAGAACTGCGGCAGAGGCCCAGTGCATCCTGTTGTTCCAGAAGAAGTCGATGAGCTTCTTCTGTATCTTGGCGACAAACGCAGGGGGGGGGATCAGAGTAACCAACCGGTACCACAACATGGCGGCCACCAGTTGGTTTATGACCAACGCCCGACCCCTGTAGGACAACACTCGGAGCAATCCTGACCAGCGTCCTAAGCGAGCGGTGACTTTGGCCTCCAACTCGTGCCAGTTCGCCGGCCAGGCGTCCTCGGCCGGGCTGAGGTAGACTCCCAAGTAGAGGAGGTGCGTTGTGCTCCAGGCGAAGGGCCTGAACTCCTCCGGCAGGGAGTCCACCCGCCACTGACCCACCAGGAGTCCGGAACATTTCCCCCAGTTGATCCTGGCGGAGGATGCGTCCGAGTAAATCTGCTGGCATTCCTGCATCTTCCGCAAGTCAACGGGATCCGTGACCATGAGGAGCACGTCATCGGCGTAAGCCGAGAGGACCACCTCCACGCCCGGCCCTTGCAGAGCCAGTCCCGCCAACCTCTTCTGCAAGAGGCGCAGGAAAGGCTCTACGCAAATGGTATATAACTGGCCGGACATGGGGCATCCCTGACGCACCCCCCTCCTGAAGTGAAGGGGCGCCGTCAAGGACCCGTTAACTTTAATCAGACACTCCGCGGCACCGTACAGAAGTCGGATCCGGGCGACAAAATGCGTCCCGAACCCGAATGCGCGCAGAGTCCCGAAAAGATACTCGTGATCCATCCTGTCGAACGCCTTCTCCTGATCCAAGGAAAGGAAGGCGACCGACAGACCAGCCCTCTGGGAATGGTGGACCAGGTCCCGGACCAGATGGATGTTATCATGGATAGACCGGCCCGGGACCGTGTAGGACTGGTCGGAGTGGATCATGTGGGCCAGCACGGTGCCAAGGCGAACAGACATAGCCATGACAAAGATTTTGTAATCCGTGCTGAGGAGGGAGACCGGGCGCCAGTTCTTAAGGAGGCGGAGATCGCCCCTCTTAGGCAGCAGGACAATCACCGCCCTGCACCAAGAGAGGGGCATCTCCCCGGTCGCCAAACATTCCCCCAGGACCCGCGCGTAGTCGCCCCCCAGGACACCCCAGAACGCCCTGTGGAACTCCACGGTCAGCCCGTCCAGCCCCGGGGACTTCCCCCTAGAGAGCTGGCGGAGGTCGCCGGACAGCTCCTCCAAACTCAGAGTAGCGTCCAATTTTTCGGCGCCCTCCAGGCCGACCTTCGGCAGGTCCTCCCACAAAACTCTGCGCGCGTCCTCGCTGGATGGATCCGGAGAGAACAGAGCCCCGTAATAGGCGCGGGTCTCCGCGCGGGTTCCCTCCAGATCCGAGACCAGAGATCCGTCGTCGGCCAGCAGCTCCAAGAGCTGCTTACGGACCCCCCGTCTTTTTTCCAGCGAGTAGAAGAAGGGGGAGCCGCGGTCCAGGTCCCGCAGGAACTGGATCCGCGACCTCACGTACGCGCCTCGGGACCCAACGAGCTGCAGGTCCTTCAGCGCGCCCTTCTTCTCTTCGTACACCAACCGCAGGGCCGGGTCCTCGCAGACTTGAACGAGACGGGACACCAGGTCGAGCACCTCCTTCTCCAACTGCCCGACCCGGGCCTCCCGCCTCTTGGTCGACCCCTTCGCGTACTCCTGGCAGAAGAGACGGATGTGAGCCTTGCCCACATCCCACCATAGCCTCAAGGAGGGGAAGCCCCCCTGCTTCCTTCTCCAGCCGGCCCAGAACCGACTGAACGAATCCCGGAACCGTGCATCCTCCAGCAGCAAGTTGTTAAAGTGCCAATACGCGGACACCCCCCGTGCGCGCAGCGGAACGAGCTCCGCCCACACCAGGTGGTGGTCCGTGCACGGCACCGGCCGCATGGAAGCCGCCGGAACGCAGGAGACGTATGCCCGGGAAATGTAGAGGCAGTCGATCCTGGACGCTCCTCCCCCAGACCTCACAAAAGTGAAGGCGCTGGAGTCGGGATGGAGATTTCACCAGACGTCCACCAAGTCGAGGGACCCGACCAGGTCCCTCAACTTCTCCGTCGCCGCCGGGCAAGGCAGGGTGCCCGTGCGGTCCCTCGCCTCGAGGGTACAATTAAAATCCCCCCCGAGGATGGTGCACTCGCCCGCGTCGATGGAGCTCAGAAGAGTGGACACTTCTTCAAAGAAGCGCGCTTGCTGCGCACCGGTCTGAGGGGCGTACACGTTCACTAGATGGAGCGGCACACCCCCCAGGCGAACAGTGACCTGGAGCAAGCGGCCCGGCACGAGCTCCTTGACCCCCAAGATCTCCGGCTGAAAATGCGGGGCCAGCAAGATAGCCACCCCACTGGAAACACTGGAGAGGTGACTCATGCTGACCCCTCCTTGCCACTCCAGGAGCCACGTGGCTTCGTCTCCCGGAACGGTGTGGGTTTCTTGCAGGAAGCACACCGCATACTTCCCGTCCCGAAGGACCGAAACGTTATTAAACCTGCGGCTAGCTTCCCTGCTGCCGTTGATGTTGAGGCTGGCTATGGTTATCTTCATTTCAGAAGCACAATCCAACCCCGACTTGTGACTAACGGGGGAAGGGAGGGCGGCCGTTAGTCGACCGCCACTCCCTTAGCAGCCCAGTGAGGAATGACCGGAACTGACGCAGCTCGGACGGGCCCACGCCCGCGCCCGCACTCATGGTTTTGTAGGCGACGCGGGCCGAATGAGGGGGGTCCCGGCGAGGGGCGCGAGGTCATCCATCGCCTCATCGGCGATGGACTCCCAGTCCTCCTCCGCCCCCACCACCGAGTCCCCATCCTCCTCCGGGGGGTCACCACCGGCGGCCGACCCGTCCGCCACGCAATGCGCAGCGAGCGGCTCGGCCGCGACTGCCGGCCCCGCCTCCGCCCGGCTCCCACCCCCAGGATCGGTAGCGGAGGATTCCTCCCTGGGCTCCTCTAGGGGGGCTGGGCCAGAAGACGGCGGCGGTTCGGAGACCCCCTCCGCCCCAGGCGCCGGATCGACCGGAGAGATCGGAGAGACGGGAGAATACGTAAAACCGACCCCCTCCAAGTCGCCCGGCGCCGGAGACACAGGCAGAGGGTCCTCCTCTTCCGCACCACCGGCCTCCGACCCAGCAGATGGGGAAATTTTTTCACACACCTCGACGAAGTCGAGCAGCACCTGGGAAAGGTCCGGGCCGCTCTGGGCGAGCTCATCTTCAGACGACTCACCCGACCTGGTCCCCTGGCCGCCCGACTCGTCGAGGGGTAAAGCCACTGATAGGGGGTCAATTTCTGCCGCGGGTTGTTCCGCAACCCCCCCCACGGGCAGGGTCGTGTCCCCATCCCCGGGAGGCACGAGCTGGGCAGACACCTCTGCCTCAGCCTCCCCAGGGACAGGCGACCCCTGCCGATCGCTAACGATGTTAACAGCGGTGGGGTGGGGCGCAGTACCCGCGGCGGGCGACGACTCCCCCTGACCGGAGGGACCTTCCTCCTCCCGGTCCTCCTCCTCATCCAGGGGGTCGCGCCTTCTTTTGAGTGCGGAGGGGTAGAGGGAGACCTCCATTTCTGCAGAGGCCTCCCCTGCTCCCTCCGGTGGAGCGAGTTCTTCGGGTCCCCCGGGCCCAAGCCCGGCCGCAGGTTCTGGCGCTAACGCCTCGGCGGTCGTGGCCACAGGCTCGGGCACGAGGGCCCTCCGCACTCTGCGATTACCGCGGCGACGCTCTCGGGCGTCAGGGGCTCCATATTATGGGGCACGCCCTCCACGGGGGGACCTGCCCTACGGTTTTTAGTTTTGTACCGCGCCTTCTTCCCGACCGGACGCTCCTCCTCCCCCCCGCCGGAGGCCTGGATGGCGATGACCTCCTCCGACGACCGTACCCCGGTAGCATTTGTTTGGGGGGGGCACGGCTAGACCCGGGGGGAGGAGCGGCGGCGGCGCCAGCCTCGGCCACGCCAGTTGCCCTGGCGGCCTTGGAGTTGGGGCAGTTTTTCCTAACGTGCCCCACCTCCTTACAGGCGTGGCACCGCACGCCGTCCGTCGTCCAGAAGACGCGGTATGGGCTCCCCTCGTGGAGGACTGTAAAGGCCCCTTCCGTCTCCCCCTCCCGCGCCAGCTGAATGAAGGCCTGGCGCCGGAAGGAGAAGACATGGCGAAGGCTGGCCTCCCGGAATCCGAGCGGGATCGGCGAGAGATACCCGACCTCACCTCCCCAAGTTGGTGTAAGTGGGGGAGGTGGAGCTCACCGGAGATAAAGGGCGGGACGTTGGATAATACGACCCTCTGCGCGGTGGCCTCAAGAGTGTCCACCGGCAGGAAGGTCCCGCCCACGGTGAGCCCCTGGGCGATGGCCAGGGCCACCGCCCGCTCGGACTCCAGGAAGAACACAGCCTTCCCATACATCTTCGAGGCGGCGACTATGGCCGGAGGGCCGACAACCCCGGCCATAGCCTTAACACACGCCTCGATGGTCATGTTGGGGTGGGTGTAGCTCTTCACCCCAAGCTTCTTGGTCAATAGGCGGAACGGCGACAGGGCAGCAGCGGAAGCGGGAGTGGCCGCGGCTTTAGACGCCACCACCGCGTATGATCTCGCCGGCCCCGCCGCCGCCGCAGATGTAGATGCCATAGTGGGGTGGATTTTCAAAGAGCTACACTCACCCCAAAAGTCACAGGCCTGAAGGTGTTAATGGCCTAGGTAGTAAAAGTCTTCCCCTGAGCAGAGGGAGTGTAAATTAACTGGCCCGCCTCTCCCCTTGATGGTGTTAATTGGGAGGGGGGCCCTTTCTTCCCTCTGCTCAATGGGTAATTAGTTAATTAAAAAAGAGGTGCCTTTTGGAGAGGCAGAGAGAGAACAAGGAGAGAGAGAGGGGAGGTGTGAGAAGGAGGGGGGGCCGCAAAGGCAGGGTCCCCACTCACGATGTTGTTCGGTGGGTGGGTGTCGGCAGGGTGCACTCCCCCGATGGTAAAATAAAGTCTTAAGTTGGTCTTCAGGCAGGGGGAGAAGATGTCTTCACCTGGGTAGGCTGGAGACAGCCCAGGCTCAGCCCCACACCAGGTCTTCTTAATGCAGGGGAAACAAGCTTCACCTGGGCAGGCTCCAGCCAACCCAGGCCAGGCTTTCGGTCCGTCTTCTTTCCTCCCCCCGCCTAGAATGTAAAGTCTTTAGGGGGAATGCACAGAGACACCCACCTGCAGATGGTAAAGTTGCAGCTCCTCCCCTCCTTCCAAGTGGAGCTGTTTGGTATCCTCTCTCCCTCTCTCCCTCTCCTGGGCTGGAGGCCGAATTGGGAGGCAGTGATGGAAAAGGCCTCTCCCGATATAATGCTGGCCTCCTCCTCTGTCCTCTGCTCCTCCCTCTCCAGGCATCTCTGTAGATGATGGTGGTTGGGTGGTTGTAGGTAGGCCTCCTACACCACTAGCAGCAGCTCAGTAGCACACCCTTCTCCTCTGACAGCCCTCTGTAGATGATGGTGGTTGGTTGGTTGTAGGTAGGCCTCCTACACCACTAGCAGCAGCTCAGTAGCACAACCTTCTCCTCTGACAGCAAGGAACAGACTGAGCACCTTCACTTGTTTGTTCCTTTGTTAATTGTTCCTAGTTTCCTATGTTAATTGTTCCTAGCCCTGTGTTAATTCTTAACGGCCTGTTAGCTGTTCATGGGTTTCACCTGGTTTCTTGGTATATAAGTTCTGTTGTTGCTTCACTCTTTGCTCAGTCCTCACTAGGGTGAACCAGGGAGTTAGTCTTGACAATGTTCTCTGTCTTGACAATGTTCTCTGTCTTGACAATGTTCTCTGTCTTGACAATGTTCTCTGTCTATGGCAGCTTGCCTTCACAAGCTGGTTGCCATGGTTCTTGCTTGCGTTTTAAGATGTATTTAAGTCTGTTGTTCTGTTAAGTTGCTTGTCTTGGTAAGGTGCTGTTTGGACAAGCGTGTTGCTATGTGGGAGCCATTGGGAGCTTGTCTTGAGCTTTGCATTGATAAGCTGATTACCCTTGGGGTAGCTTGTCTGGAGTTTTGCCTCGGCAAGCCGCTTGCCCCTTGTGGTAGCTTGTCGCAAGCTCAGTATAGACAAGTGGGCTTCCTCATGGAAGCTGTCCTGAGTTCCTATCTTGACTAGCCGTCTTGTAACTTGTCTCTAGTTCTTATGTATGTTTGTTGTGTTTCTTGTGTTAATCTAGTTATGTGTGAATCTAGTAAAGTTCAAACAAAGTACAGTATATTTGTCTCTTGTCTGGTTTCTGCACTTGGGTCCAGAACCTACCTTACCCGGAGAGCCCGGCCCTGTGTGAACACGGCTCCGTGGCTCCCCAACCCTGACAGTGACTGCACGGCACCACTGATCAACTGTCCACTCGCGTCCTGTGCTGCCCTGAAGTCGTCCCGACTCGCGTCCTGTGCTGCCCTGAATTCGGCCCGACTCGCGTCCTGTGCTGCCCTGAATTCGGCCCGACTTGCGTCCTGTGATGCCCTGAATTGTGCCCGACTCGCGTCCTGTGATGCCCCGAATTGTTCGAGACCCCTGGCCTGTGTTGCCGCGAGTTGTTCGAAACCCCTGGCCTGTGAGGCCCCGAAATCGGACACACTGTGAGCCAGGGACTCAATGGCCTCAGGCAACCGTACCACAACCCCCATGAACTCGGTGTGCCGCCGATCCGAGTCCGCGGACATTTGATCAAGGAGGCGCACCTCCTGGGCGAGGACCGTCTCCGGACTGGAGGCCGGACTCTCCCTCTGGGGAGAAGGCCGCCGAGCTGGCCGACCCTTCCCCGCGTGGCTGCACGCCACTGGGCCCAGCAACTACACACCCCTGCAACACTTACCCCTGGCTCTCCTCCAGGGAACACGTGTCCCCTCCATTGCCACCCCCTGGCGCGGATGAGGGTTCCCCTGATGTGCCGCCTTCCTCTTGCTCCTCCTCGTCCTCCTCTTCCGAGGGACTGACACTCGCAGCTTCAGGGACCTCCTCCTCACCAGCTGAAAGCAGGAAGGCACAAGAGTAGCTTTAGAGTGAGGACAGGGCGTCAGCGAGGGAGGCATGAGTGGTGGCATTCTGCGCATTGGTCGGACAGTGGCAAAGGATGTAGATCTGAAGCGCAAGGGGAACGAGAGAGGTCCAAACGGTCATGTCCTTACCATTGGGGCCCAGCACAGGGTCGGCATCTCCAATTGCAACGGGGCCAATCACCCGGGCACCCATGACTCGACCCACGCGCTCCTCCAGGTCACTGAGCTGCTGGAACTGGGCACGGCCTCCCCCGGTGACAGTCCGGCTCTTCAGATTCTGGACCAGCTTGGCCTGCAAGAGAAAGGACGGCCTCTAAGTACAGTGTGGTGCCCTGTTGTTGTGTGCACTGCCTCCCATGGTCAAATAGCTTGGCCAGTGTGGTGCCCTGTTGCTGTATGCACTGCCTCTCATGGTCGAATAGCTTGGCCAGTGTGGTGCCCTGTTGCTGTATGCACTGCCTCCCATGGTCGAATAGCTTGGCCAGTGTGGTGCCCTGTTGCTGTATGCACTGCCTCCCATGGTCGAATAGCTTGGCCAGTGTGTCAAGTGCAGAAAGTGCAATTGATGTTCATGCCAGTGCCATAGCTGCTGGATGAGGGCTGGCCATTAGGGCTTTGAGGTCCCTTTGCCCATAATGTGAGGTGCACATGCAAGGATGAGGAGGACACTGGAAAGGGTACTCACCCTGACAATCCGAGTGAGGTCGTTAAACTTTTTCCGGCATTGGACACCAGTCCTGGGGACATCGCTGTTGGCTGTGACCCTCTGGGCGATTTCCCTCCAGGCTCTCCTGTACACCCTCTTGGGAGGCTTCTTGCCACTGTCCGGGAACAAGATATGGCTTCTCTTCTCCAAAGCCCTAACCAGCACCTTTAAATCATGGGCAGAGAAGCGCTGCGCTCGCTCACGGGCCCTCTGCATCCTTCCTGGCGCTATTTCTCTCCAGCAGCAGTGTTTAGGCCTAGCTGGAGGGCTGCAGTATCCAGGGCGTGGCAGCAGACCAAGTCGACCCTTCCCCCTTTAAGAGCTGGCCGGCGCCAGGGCGTTTGCTGTCAATCAAAACATGACCGCACATGCGCTGCGCCCGGCCTCGGCGGTATCAGTCTGCACCGCCGGCTTAGCGCCTAAAGATAGCCGTGCAACGCCAGTTTTAGCGCTCGAGCGAACTCCTTGGCCAAAGCTACTGAATATCGGCGAAGTGGCTTCCACTTTCCGGCGGGCGCAAACTTTAGCGGCCGCCCGACTTCACCGCCCCAAAAGTGGCTATACTGAATTTCTAGGCCTGAGTGTCTTAATGCGTGGATCATTTGTAATAAGGTGGATGAATTAGCTGCACAAATAGATGTAAATGGATATGATATAATTGGGATTACGGAGACATGGCTCCAGGGTGACCAAGGCTTGGAATTCAACATCCAGGGGTATTCAATATTCAGGAAAGACAGGCAAAAAGGAAAAGGAGGTGGGGTAGCATTGCTGGTCAAAGAGGAGATTAACACAATAGTAAGAAAGGATATTAGCTCTGATGATGTGGAATCTGTATGGGTAGAGCTGAGAAATACCAAGGGGCATAAAACGTTAGTGGGAGTGGTATACAGACCCCCAAACAGTAATGCTGAGGTTGGAGATGGCATTAAATGGAAAATTAGAGGTGTGTGCAATAAGGGCACAGCAGTTATCATGGGTGGTGACTTTAATCTACATATAGATTGGGAGAACCAAATTAGTAACAATACTGTCGGGGAGGAATTCATAGAGTGTATATGGGATGGTTTCCTGGACCAATATGTCGAAGAACCAATTAGAGATCAGGCCATCTTAGACTGGGTATTATGTAATGAGAGGATTAATTAGCAATCTTGTTGTGCGAGACCCCTTGGGGAGGAGCAATCATAATATGATAGAATTCTTCATTAAGATGGAGAGTGAAGTAGTTGACTCAGAGACTAGGATCCTGAATTTAAGTAAAGGAAACTATGATGATATGAGGCGCGAGTTGGCTAGGATGGATTGGGGAATGTTACTTAAAGGGTTGATGGTGGACAGGCAATGGCAAATATTTAAATATCGCATGGATGAACTACAGAATTTGTTCATCCCTGTTTGGCATAAAAATAAAACAAAAAAGGTGACTCAACCGTGGTTAACAAGGGCAATTAGGGATAGCATAAGATCCAAGGAGAGGACATATAAATTGGCCAGAAAAAGCAGCAAACCTGAGGATTAGGAGCAGTTTAGGATTCAGCAAAGCAAAGGAGGACAAAGGGATTAATTGAGAGGGGGAAAATAGAGTATGAGAGTAAGCTTTCAGGGAACATAAAAACTGACTGTAAAAGCTTCTATAGATATGTGAAGAGAAAAAGATTGGTGAAGTCAAGCGCAGGTCCCTTGCAGTCAGAATCAGGGGAACTTATAATGGGGCACAAAGAAATGGCTGACCAATTAAATACATACTTTGGTTCTGTCTTCACAAAGGAGGACACAAATAACCTCCCAGAGATGTCGGGAACATAGGATCTAATGAGAGGGAGGAACTGAATGAAATCAGTATTTGTAGGGAAATGGTGTTAGGGAAATTGATGGGATTGAAGGCTGGTAAATTCCCTGGGCCTGATAATCTACATCCTAGGGTACTTAAGAAAGTGGCCCTAGAAATAGTAGATGCATCGCTGGTCATCTTCCAAAATTCTATAGACTCTGGAACATTTCCCATGGATTAGAGGGTAGTTAATGTAACCGCACTATTTAAAAAAGGTGGTAGAGAGAAAAGGGGGAATTACAGACCGGTAAGCCTGACATCGGTAGTGGGGAAAATGCTAGAGTCCATTATAAAAGATGTAATAGAAGAGCACATGGAAAACAGTGACAGGATCGGACAAAGTCAACATGGATTTACAAAAGGTAAATCATGGTTGACTAATCTACTGGAATTTTTTGAGGATGTAACTGGTAGAATAGATAAGGGAAAACCAGTGGATGTGGTGTATTTGGACTTTCAGAAGGCTTTCGATAAGATCCCGCAGAAGAGATTAGCGTGCAAATTTAAAGCACATGGGATTGGGGGTAAGGTACTGACTTGGATAGAGAACTGGTTGGCAGACAGGAAGCAAAGAGTTGGAATAAATGGGTCTTTTTCCGAGTGGCAGGCTGTGACTAGTGGGTTGCTGCAGGGATTGGTGCTAGGACCCCGGTTATTCACAATATATATTAATGATCTAGACAAGGGAACTAGATGTAATATCTCCAAGTTTGCAGACGAGACAAAGCTGGGTGGGCGTGTGTGCTGTGAGGAGGATGCAGAGAAACTCCAGTATGATTTGGACAGGTTGGGTGATTGGGCAGCTGCATGGCAGATGCAGTATAACGTGGATAAATGCGAGGTTATCCACTTTGGTGGCAAAAACAGGAAGGCAGATTATTATCTGAACGGCAATAGATTGGGAAAAGGGGAAGTGCAATGAGACCTGGGTGTCCTTGTGCACCAGTCGCTGAAGGTAAGCATGCAGGTGCAGCAGGTGATTAAGAAGGCAAATGGTATGTTGGCCTTCATAGCGAGAGGATTTGAGTACAGTAGCAAGGATGTCTTGTTGCAGTTGTACAGGGCCTTGGTGAGACCACACCTTGAGTATTGTGTGCAGTTTTGGTCGCCTTATCTGAGGAAGGGTGTTCTTGCCATCGAGGGAGTGCTGCGAAGATTCACCAGACTGATACCTGGGATGGCAGGACTGACGTATGAAGAGAGATTGGGTCGATTGGGCTTGTATTCGCTAGAATTTAGAAGAATGAGAGGGGATCTCATTGAAACTTAGAATATTCTAACAGGACTAGACAGACTAGATGCAGGAAGGATGTTCCCGATGGCGGGGGAGTCCAGAACCAGGGGTCACAGTCTAAGGATAAGGGGTAAGCCATTTAGGACTGAGATGAGTAAGAATTTCTTCACACAGAGAGTGGTGAACCTGTGGAATTCTCTACCACTGAAGGCAGTTGAGGCCAATTCATTAAATACATTCAAGAAGGAGTTAGATATATTTCTTAAGGCTAAAGGGATCAAGGGATATGGGGAGAAAGCAGGTACCGGGTACTGAATTTGGATGATCAGCCATGATCTCATTAAATGGCGGAACAAGCTTGAGGGGCCGAATGACCTACGCCTGCTCCTATCTTCTGTGTTTCTATGTGTCCCGCTAAGTTCTTCTCACCCTGGTAATTATAAAGGTAGGTGCTTTCTTTCACACCACTGCTAGTTAGGGGGATGAGAATATATAGCCATGCTCTGGCAGATTGTATCTAATGGTGCAGCACCACTGTCAGTGACCAGCTGGCAATGCCAATGAGGTGGCACCTGGCAATAACTCCAGCAGCAGCGGCAGCTCAAAACATGTTTTCTATCGGAGATGGAGGCAGCCATGTTTTGTGACTGTGGGAGTGGCTGAAGTATTCCTGCCCACTCCACACAGGCTGTCTAAGTGTTTTTTCAATCACTAGGGAAATAGCTAAAATAATCATGTACAGCTGCATTAGCCATCTCTTTCTCTTACCAGAGTTGTTTTTGATAGCAAATGTGCTGTCAAAAGCAACCATCTTTCGCAATCAACTCCTTTGATGCTATTGGAGTTACCAAACCCTTTAGGGAATGTAATTTCACTGGATGCCTCCAACAACAGAATTCTAATGGTGGCAAAGGTTGGTGTTGGCAGCACTTGCATTATCTTGGTTCTGGCTACAGAGCGCTGAAAGATCCCGGGCAGAATGGCAAAGTTGCAAATGCAGCATTGTAGTAACTGCAAGTGCAGCTCCATTGTTCCCTTGCTGCCAAATCCATCTCACATCATAACAGTGGCATAAAACAGCTAAGCATGCTCGCATTCAGGTGTTTAAATGTGAATCTAGTACTGCAGTAATTGACCTGCAGTATAAACAGAGCACTTTTTACATACCGAGAGCTGCAGTTGGTGTTGTAGAACCATTTCAGTAAGCAGGTCTATGCTATAAATGGAGTGTTAAGTTTTTTTTATTGGTTTAGTGGAGGTTTTGTATTGCTCTCATTTTGAAGCAAACCAAACAATAAATTTCTCCTTGTGCTTCCTTTAATTAGGCAATTTCTGACTTGGATGGCACATCCTGCAATAAAAATGTGTTATTTATTCAATCAGTTTTAAGTCTCTGCTTTAGATGCCGAATTTGGAACTTAACCACATTCTCATCCCTACCACCATATTTCTTGTTATTGATTGATCCCAACTGAGAAAAAGTGAATACCACACATTTCTTCAGAAAAGAATAACACCACAGCTTGTTGTTAATAGAAATCCGTGCCATTCTAAATATGCTTTAAATCAGGAACAAATCTGTGTTAACTGTAGCAGCTAAGAGCATTGACCCATTAAATACACTAGCTTTTATTAAATCAAATACAGACATGATAAGAAAACACAATTAATAATCGGATTTTGTATGACATTTCTTTGGCTATGTTAGAATTAATAGACAGAGAAATTTCGTGCTTTAGTTTAACTAATATCTGAACACGATTTCAACTTTCTTTCTGACGGGGAGGGGGGGAGGACAAGGTGATGTTCGGCAGGGGTTACATTGTTAGCAAATTCTTCAATGATACTTGATTTTCCGTGGACCGAGAAGCATAAATGTAAAAATAATGATAGTGCTGAGGGATCAGTGAACTTTCTCTGTGTGCTTACCATTACAGCACTGGAATAACAACAGTCTGGAATGAAAGCATTTCTGTTCTGATACACGGTAGATTTCAGAGCTGAGACTGCTGGATCAGCAGCATGTCTGAACCAGATGAAGGGCAGTGGCTGAGTCGTGTCTTAGCCAGCTGCGTGTCCAAGTCCCAAGGGATACTTGACTGTTTCTTGATCAGCAGGCAGCTTGTAGAACCTCATAAATTTGCCTGAGACTGAAGGAACAAATAAGCCATTTTTATTACAGAACTTGCCATCCAAGTCAGCAAAAATTGGTATTTATGGCAGACACAGGGAAACATTTCTTATTTTAGAAAGTATTTGCTTAAATATCTCAGCATTTACTTGTAGTAGGATTGATGTATTTTTATACGAATCTTGATGTTAAATTACAATTGCGTATAAGTGCTGTCTAGTAGAAAAGGTTTCCCACAAAGTAGCATTAGAGCACTGTGACATAAATCATGATCTTGCTAAGCAAATTACCTGTGAGGAACCATGTATTCAAAAATGAAGCAAAACTATTGCAAGGGGGTGAAATTCTTTTAACAAAACAATGAGAATGCCCATTGACCTCTATAATTAACGACTCTTTGACAAAATTGTGGCTTTTGAACATATGGCGGTAATTGGCAGCCTGTTTTACATCTCTGACTTGAAATGAAATTTGGGACAGATGTAAAACAGGCTGCCGATTCACAATTGCCCATTTTACACTATCGCACAATGGACCTGAAATTGCGGTCGGAGGCGTCCCGCGGGCGAATGCCTCCGAACCGCAAGAAAAGTCCGCACCTACCTGGTGCCTCCGTATCTTCAGACTCTTGCAGTCCTGGGCATGTGGGTGTATGCCTTGGGAAAGGCCCACATATCCCAGGGGCGCAGGCAGTTCACAAGCGTCCCTGGGATCACATGGGCCGGCCCAACCAATCACAAAGGAGGATTCCCATTATGCTTATGAGAATTCCATTTACGTACGGAATCCCCATAAGCATAATCGGAATGACATAAAAACACACTTTCACAAACCTAAATAAAAATAAATCACCACGTGTTTAACATTAATTAAAATACAATTTAAACATTTAAAACAAAAATGTAATTTTTTGAAAAATGAATTAAAACATTTTAAAGGGGTCAAAAATAACCTAAACTAATTTTGAAGGTTTTAGACTGTTTAAATGATTTAAGAATGTTATTTTAATATTTATTTAAACCCTTATGCTGGTAAAAGGAGGACCTATGCCTGCTTTTACCAGGCGTAAGTGTTTCATGGGCATTCACTGGGCAGTAGTTGGGCAAATAGATCAACTCTCCGCCAGCCAATGACCATTTCCTGCACTTGTGCATGATCTGTCAGGCTGAAACTTGACATATTGTAAGTTTCGAGTTTTCGCGCACGCACAGTGCATACGGAAACCCGGAACTTGCGGGGCACTTACGGCCGTGTATGCTGTGTGCGCGCAGTCATGGGCCATGGAAAATCCAGGCCAATGCCAGAATTAACCTGAATTTATCCGTGCATTGTTGATTTGGGAGCTTGATTGGCACCCCATCCACCATCTTAAACATTCACTCCCTCCACCACCAGCGCAATGTGGCTGCCATGTGTACCATCGACAAGATGCACTGCAGCAACTCACCAAGGCTTCTTTGACAGCACCTCCCAAACCCACGACCTCTACCACCTAGAAGGACATGGGCAGCAGGTGCATGGGAGCACCACCACCTCCAAGTTCCCCTCCAAGTCACACACCATCCTGAATTAGAAATATATTGCCATTTCTTCATCATCACTGGGTCAAAGTCCTGGAGCTCCCTCTCTAACAGCACTGTGAGAGTACCTTTACCACACAGACCACAGCGGTTCAAGAAGGCAGCTCACCACCACTTTCTCAAGGGCAATTAGGGATGGGCATTAAATGCTGGCCTTACCAACGATGCCCATATCCCAGGATCGAATGAAAAAAACACACATTTTCTCTTTGATTATTAAAAGTGAAATTTTATACCCAAGAAGCAGTATTCCTAAGCAGAGTACAGTATGAAGAATGTAGAGCTAGAACTTCAACTGCACTCAAACAGGTGCGCAGGAGGTGGCGCGAGTGCTGCATATTCACGTGGTCCTAGGCAGCACGTTAAATTCAAGCTGGGATTCAGGCGTTCAGAGAATGCTACCATTGCTGTATGGCTGTTTGGGGGAGGGTGATAAATTGGGTGTTTCTGATGCCCCTTAAAGGCAGTCAGCACCTCTTAAAGGGGAGGTGCACTCTGACTGCAGACAACAGGGAAACTGCTCAGATTAAAGAAGTTGGTTGGAGGAGGTCCAGACAGTGCACTTAGGTTCTCCAATGCCACATTGGAGGCCCTGGTCGAAGCATTGGACAGGAGGATGGAGATCCTGGTTCCCTCCCCATCCATGCAGAAAGCCCTCCAGGCAACAACTCAGCCAACAGTGGAACGAGTTTGCTGAGGAGGCCAATGCCAGAAGCTTAGCTCCCAGGACATGGCTCCAATGCCGAAAGAAGAATATTGCTCTCTTACTCTCTGTTCATACTTGCACTACCTCCAGCCTTAACACTCACAATACTCCCCTCTCCACTTCCCTTTACTCTCCTATAATTACTGCACCACACTTCACTCCAGCTTCTATTCCTCATGTTCACACATTCATCGCCATTGTAACCCTCACTTCCCCACACCTCACATCTTACACACTGAATACCAACTATTCTACCTAACAGGCACATTCACTAAACACCTCATAAGACTGCCACTAACACATTCCCTGCTGTCTTGCTACAGAAGGTCACACACACCTTAAGACAGGAGGCTGCAACTGGAGGAGGCTGATCCTGCCTGCACACCCTCTCCCCCATGAGGAAAACATGCTGGCCCTCATGGGCAGGGGGAGACTAGCCATGGCGAGCAGCAACACTCGAGAATGCATCACGTAGTGTTTCTTCACACCTTATCCTCTTTATCCCTTTTTACCTCTATCTCCCCCCGCACACTCTGCATAACAAACTGCAGCCCCTCATCCCTCTCTGCTCTCCCATCACACTAAAACTTAAGCCTCACAGCCTGGTTGGAACAAAAGAGGTACAGAGAACTGGCATAGGCTAAATGAGTCATGACTGGTGCCAGGAAACTGGGCACAGACCTACGCTGTCTGTGGTTGCAAACAAACTGGACACAGTGAAGGGATAATTACTAGTCCTAGCCCCTTTAGGGCTACCCTGGATCAGGCGTATTCCCCAGACTAAAGTTTGAGGTAGCCGAATCCTACAGACGCTTAATTGGGTCTAAAGGTCCAGACTATCTCTCCCTAAAGGAAAGGAACAACCTGAAGATGTTACCGTCCTCCAGATGGCACTTTTAATAAGTTTAGCTAGACTGCAACGTTCCAGATATTATGAGGGTCCAGATAGCTCCCCCAAAATTCTGCAACTCCTCACCAAAGTGTACAGAGATTGAGTTCGCGAGTTTGATACAGAAGTACTATGTGAGACAATTCTAAGAATATATAGATTTATTAAAGAACCGACATGTAATTACAGTAGGTGTTTCAATCGCAACATTAACAGTTCTAAAAAGAGAAAGCTTTTGCAATCTTATTATCAGAGATCCTTATTCTCAAATCTTAACTTCTCTACAGTTTTACAGTTCTTAGGCCTAGAAATTCAGTTGGCTGCGCCAGCCGTTAGTGCCTTAGGAGGAGCAGATCTCGAGCGCGAGGCGCTTAGCGCCCGGGCGCAGCGCGATCTGCGCCTCGCCCCAACTTCAGCAGACATTTAGCGCCGGCGCAAAGTCTTTGCGCGTGCTCAGCTGCGCGCCCAGATCATGACGTCATTTCGTCGTGCAACGCCCTTTGTGCGCCCGGAACCGGAACTTAACTCGCGCCGCCCCATTGTGCGCCGGGCGGCCCTAACGACTGTGAAGTGGAATGGTACACAGCCGAGGCAGGCCGCGGGGAGCGCAAGTTAAAGGGCACTTACCCTGCACTATAAAGGGCAGCCATTTTGCAGCATTCACTCTTGTGCAATGGATTTTTGGAGAGAGACCAAGGAAGAGAGCTTACTGCTTTGGCCCAACACTAGGACAGGTCTTTTTGGCTTCACGCCAGAGCTTTGCAATTATCTTTGCCTTCATTGAGAGCTCAGTGTTTGCCAGCATATAATGGGGGCTGCATTGGGTGCCAACGCTGAGTTTCAGCCTTATGTCGGAAGGGCTTACAGACGCCGTGAGAGAGGGGCAGCCCTGGCTAGACGCAGAGGGGGCAACAGGCGTCGCCAAGTGAGGCCTTACCCACCCAGGGTATACCGCCAGCAGTTCTCCTATCTCAACATGTCTGTCGCGCAGTGTGCTAGGAGGCTGCGATTCAGAAGGGAGGTGGTTGCAGAGATCTGCCAGCTGCTTCACAGAGATCTGCGTCCACAGCTGATGCGCAGGACGTCTCTGTCGGTGGCAGTGAAGGTGACGGTGGCTCTCAACTCCTATGCCACTGGCTCCTTCCAATCCGCTGCTGGGGACATCGCTAACATCTCCCAGTTCGCCGTGCATTGCTGCATCCGCCAGGTGACCAATGCCCTTTTCAGAAGGAGACGTCAATTCATCTCCTTCCCCATGACCCTGGACAAGCAGCAGCAGCGTGAAGTGGGATTTGCAAGAATAGCGGGCTTCCCCATGGTGCAGGGCGCCATTGAATGCACGCATGTGGCTTTGCGGGCACCTCTGGAGCATGCCGAGGATTACCGCAACTGGAAGGGCTACCATTCCCTCAACGTACAGCTGGTGTGTGACCACAGGCAGCGCATCCTAGCTGTCAATGCCCGCTTTCCAGGCAGCAGCCACGATGCCTTTATCCTGCGACAGACAACTGTGGCTGACATGTTCCAGGCACAGCCTCACCCAAGAGGATGGCTTATCAGGGACAAAGGCTATCCTTTGTGTACCTGGCTCATGACCCCGCTCCACGCGCCCACGACCCCTGCTGAAGAGGCATACAACGAGAGCCATCAAGTGACCAGGAACCTCATCGAACAAACAATCGGCGTCCTGAAGCAACGGTTCCGCTGTCTGGATCGCTCCGGGGGAGCCCTCCAGTATTCGCAGGAGCGAGTCTCCCAATTCGTCGTCGTTTGCTGCATGCTGCACAACCTGGCTATCCGCAGGACTCGGGCACTGCCACCTCATGTTGGACCACCACCTCAGGAGGAGGAGCAGGAGGAGCATGAGGAGGAGGAGGACGAGGAGTACCAGCCCAGGAGGGAGGCAGAAGGTCCAAGGGCCGCCCGTCGGCGGCTTATTGAACGTCACTTCTAGGCCCCCTGTCAGGGAATGGCTTGTGCCAATGAAAGAACATGATTGCAGCCGCTCCACAAGCCCTCAGCCAGTTAAGGCAACAAACACTTCAAAGATCAAACATGGACAATGTGAATAAATAAAATGGTTTATTGTACAAACTCAGGGCCCTTCCCACATGAAAACCAAGAACACACAAAACCCCCAAAAAACACACACACACATGACTCACTCCCACAACCTGGGGAGGATTAACCAAAGATGTAAACAAAAATGGCCTCATCCTCGGCCTTCAAAAAACAACCATTCCACAAAACACAACATTTGGACACAGCATCAGTCGCTGCAGCAGCTCGTGGCAGCTCCACTGGGGGAGTGGCAGTGGCGGCTGGAGGAATGGGGGCAAGCTGGCGGATGGCAGGCGCTCGCTGGTCGCCTGAGACACTGGCACTCGCCCGGGCCAGCACTGCAGCATGCGCAGCAATCTGCCGAGGGACAGACCGCTGTGCTGCTGCAGCGTGCCGGGTGCCCTGGTGATGCCGGGCTGACACAGCGAGTGTGGCAGCAGTGAGTGCCCGTGTTGCCCTGTTCTGTGACCGCATCAGAGCAGCCAGTGACTGCACAGCACCACTGATCACCTGGCCAGTCGCTGCCAGAGAGGCCCCGAATTCGGTGACACTCCGAGACAGGGACTCGATGGCCTCAGGTATCCGTCCCACTACCCCCATGAGCTCCGTGTGCCGGCGCTCCGAGTCCGCGGACATGCCCTCGAGGCGTTGCATCTCCTCGGCGTTGACCGTCTCCGGACTGGAGGCCGGACTCTCCCTCTGGGGAGAAGGCCGCCGAACTGGCCGACCCTTCCCGCGTTGCTGGACGCCGCTGGGCCCAGCAATTGGACTCCCCTCCAACCCATCCCCCCCTCTGGGGAGAAAGCCGCTGAGCTTCCACCCCCCTCCCGCATTTCTGCAGGCCGCTGGTCCCAGGAGCTACACTCCCCTCCGACACTTCCGCCACGCTCCCCTCCAGGGAAGACGTCTCCCCTACAGTGGCATGGCTTGCCGCGACTGAGGGTTCCCCTGATGGGCCACCTTCCTCTTGCTCCTCCTCCTCCTCCTCTTCTGAGGGGCTGCCACTGGCAAGTTCAGGGACCTCCTCCTCACCATCTGAAAGCAGGAAGGCACAAGAGTAGCTTTAGAGTGAGGAGAGGGCATCAGCGAGGGATGCATGAGTGGTGGCATTCAGCGCATTGGTCGGACAGTGGCAAAGGATGTAGATCTGATGCGCAAGTGGGACGAGAGAGGTCCAAAAGGTGATGTCCTTACCATTGGTGCCCAGAACAGGGTCGGCATCTCCAGATGCAACGGGGCCAATCACCCGGGCACTCATGATGTGCTCCACGCACTGTTGCAGCTCGGTGAGCGGCTGGATCTGGGGTCCGCCTCCCCCGGTCACAGTCCGGCTCCTCTTATTATTGGCCAGCTTGGCCTGCAAGAGAAAGGATGGCCTCTAAGTACAGTGTGTAGCCCTGATCTTGTGTGCACTGCCTCCCATGGTGGAATAGCCTGGTCAGTGTGTAGCCCTGATCTTGTGTGCACTGCCTCCCATGGTCAAATAGCCTGGCCAGTGTGTTAAGTGCACAATGTGCAATTGATGTTCATGACTGTCCCATAGCTGCTGCATGAGGGCTGGCCAGTAGGGCTTTCAGGTCCCTTTGCCCATAATGTGAGGTGCACATGCAAGGATGAGGAGGACACTGGAAAGGGTACTCACCCTGACAATCCTGGCGAGGTCATTGATCTTTTTTCTGCATTGGACAGTGCTCCTGGGGACCTCAATGTTGGATGTCACCCTCGTGGCAACATGCCTCCAGGCTCTCCAGTAGACGCGGGCCGGCGGCTTCCTCCCATTGTCTGGGAACAAAATATGGCGTCTCTTCGCCACAGCGCTAACCAGCACCCTCAGATCATGCTCTGAGAAGCGCTGCGCTTGTTCACGGGCCTTCTCCATACTTTGAGGTGCTATTTGGGTCCAGCAGCAGTGTTCAGGCCTAGCTGGAGGGCTCCACTGTCCAGGGCGTGGCAGCAGACCAAGTCGACCCTTCCCCCTTAAGAGCTGGCCGGCGCCAGGGTGTCTGCTGTCAATCAAGAAATGGCCGCACCTGCGCTGCGCCCGGCCTCGGCGGTATCGCTCAGCACCTCCGGCTTAGCACCTAAAGAGAGCCGTGCATCACCAGTTTTAGCGCTCGAGCAAACTCTTAAGGTGAAGCTAATGAATATCGGCGATGTGGCCTCGAATTTGCGCCGGGCGCAAACTTTAGCGGCCGCCCGACTTTACCGCCCCAAAAGTGGCTATGATGAATTTCTAGGCCTTAGCCTTTATTCAGAATTTCCACCAAAATCAAATACAGTACAGTACCTTGATCCCCGAGACACAAGGAGTTGTAGACTTACAGAGCCTGCCTCTGAAGCCAAGAATCGCTTTGCCCCTTTACAGCAAATCTATCATCCCATTTGAAAGTTCAATATTTATATCCTTTCTCATTGGTATTTCCTTTGAAGTTTTCTGCTGATGTAAGCTAATTATCTCTAGTCATTTTTCTGCTGACCCCTGCTATTCTTACAGTCTCCTCAGCTGGTAGCATTAAGAATCGTGTCTCTACCTTTAGGTGTTTGAAGCTTATCATAAAATATGTTGTAACAGCAGGTGCATCTATTTGATGTCATTCTTACCAAGGTCTTCTGTTTGTATCTTTTTACAGAGTATAAATTAAAACACCTCAGCCAGGGTGATCTATGCAATTCTTATTTACCTCAGCTGGTTGCAACACAGAATTGTGTCTCCTGTGTTTCATTTGATGTCATTTTTACGAAGGCCTTTGTTTCTTAATTTTATGTGTTTCTTTCTGAAGTGTAATTTAGAACACCTTAACAGGGTGTACCATTGTGTTCTTTCCAAAGCTTCAGACTTCAGGGGCCTCCAACCTCCTGTTTCAATAAGGTTATTGATTCAGTGTCAACAACTTATCTTATCTCAGTAGCCTGTATGCTGTTTACAGCTTTAGATTGTTGAGGCTTCCAGATTTCCAAACCCAGTTTGTCATGTTTTAATAAAGCCTGAATTATTTCATAGGATGGTGTATTTTTCTGAATATGGCTTATTCCTTCATAACAGAGGGAGCGGAACCCCTTTCTATTGGTAAAGATGCCAGGATGGTGCTGGGGAACATGCAAGTAAATGTGAGTGCAGTCTCTGGCATCTTACAACCTGTAACAGCCTGCAATTTGGGCGAAGCCTAATGCTCTCTTGTCCTGCTTCTCTCTGACCATAGGGAAAGAGAGATAACTGTTCTTCCTGACGTAGAGAGCCTTGGTAACCTCTCTGATCCAACGGTGATCTGCAAACTGTGAGATGTCACTGATGGCGCCTGCTGCAGCTTTGAAAGAGCCCATGGCATAAACATTAAGGGCCACAGTGGCCTTGATGGCCACAGGCAGTACTGTCCATGCCCTGATTTCAGACTCGAGTTATAGCTGCAGCTGGTGACATCGCTCGGTGACAGCCACCTTTGTGAAGCCAAGGTGCCTCACACATTGTTCCTCAGAGAAGTTCAGGTAGAGTAAGAGCTCCCTGATGACCTGCTGTGAGTATGACCTACTGTGCCGTGCACCCCTCCTCCTCTTTCTTCTCCCAGTTTCACCTGCTCTCTCCTGTCTTCTTTGCTGCTCCTCCTCATTGTCCAGCCTCAAAGGCCGCCCTACCAGACCACCCATGACTGCAGTAAAACTATTGATGGAAATCAAAAATAGTGCAGGATGAGCAAACACTTCTTCTTAGAAGTCAGAATTAACTTTTATAAGTCAGAAAACAGGCTACAAAACATCCAAAAGTTAACCAGCAGCCTAGAAAAACAAACTAGCAACTAAGCCGTATGTGCCAGTCATGTCTCAGTGGGTAACACTCTTGCCTCTGAGTCCGAAGGTTGTGGGTTCAAGTCCCACTCCAGACACTTGAGCACACGTATCTAGGCTGACACACCAGGAGGGTGTGACTGCAACTCAGGTAGGTAAGGGGGCCTCGGGTGAGTTGCTGGAGGAGCCTTGGCCTTTGCCCTGATCCGACAGGTATGAGGTTCTTGCTGCCTGTGTGGATGAGGGCAAAGTCTGCAGGGTGGATAAGCAAACTGACCATAGCACCATGGTACAGGAGGCCATTCAAGTGGGGGGAGTGAAAAGGAATGTAGTAGTGGTCGGGACAGTGTAGTCAGGGGGATAGATACTGTTCTTTGCAGCCGTGATTGGGATTTCCGAAGGCTGTGTTGCCTGCCCGGTGCCAGGGTTAAGGATATCTCCTCGTGGCTGGAGAATGATTTAGATTGGGAGGGGGTGGATCCAGTTGTCGTGGTCCATGTAGGAACCAACAACTTAGGTAAAACTAGGAATGAGGTTCTGCTGAGGAGCTCTTAAGGAGCTAGGGTCCAAATTAAGAGACGGAACCTCAAAGGTAATAATCTCTGGATTGTTTCCTGAGCCACACGCAAATTGGCATAGGGACAAACAGATCAGAGAGTTAAATGCGTGGCTCAAAGAGTGGTGTGGGAGTAAGTGCTTTTGATTCATGGGGCACTGGCACCAGGGAAAGGGGGAGCTGTTCCATTGGGATGGCTTCCATTTAAACCGGTCTGGGACCAATGTTCTGGTGAATCAATAACTAGGGCTGTAGATAGGGATTTAAACTAAATAGGATGGGGGAGGGGTCAGGTGAGGGGAAAGTTAGAAAACTAAGAGAAATGTCAAGGCAATGGAACAGTGTAACGATTTGGGTAAAGATAACCAGTGTATGACAGGAAGGGACAAAGGGGGCTAAGTTTGGAGCCTTTGCACCTCCCATTAGCACCCCTGGGGGACTTTTAGACTAGGCGCGGTGCTGATATCGACTCCCGCCATATTCAGCGGCAGTTTTGTGGCGGCGCTATGGCATTACACCCCGATCTCCTTCGCCCGGAGATCGTGACGTCATCGCCGTGCGCATCGCCCCAGTTGCAACCTGGACCCGAAATTGACTTCTGTCTCCTGCATCAGCGCCAGTTGAAAACACCGACAACTGCAGGAGGCTTCCATTGGGCAGACGGCCGCTTCGGGGGCGATGATTAAATGTGAGGTGGCCGAGGTAAGTAAAAAAAAGTACCTTTCTTGTTCCAGCTTTTTTCACGTGTTCCTGCCCACGATCGATCAGCCCATCACTCTGCTTGAGTGCCGGGCTGATTGTATGCGATCGTGGCTGCCTTCGTGGTCCAGGTAGGTACTTTTTAAATTGCAGAGCCTGCAGCGATGGCCCTTCCCTTTAAGGGAGGGAAGGCGCCTTTGAACGCGGCAGCACTGCAGTGAGCAACGCTGCTGAAGTCTCCGCCCCGCCTGCTGCTGACTGCTGATTACGCGCAAAGAAGGAAGCTGAATTTAGCGCTCCACTTCCTTCTTGGAGCAGAAACGGTAAATTTTTCAAAAGTTTTAAATCGTTAGCACCTGCCGCTAATTTTTCAAACTTTAAAAAATTAGTGCCCCAAATGGGGTGATAGTGAATTTCTCCCCCAGAGAGTTTAAAGGTAATCATGCATCAGTGAATAAGATGAAAGCAGGGAATAATGGTAAAATGTTCAAACTAAAAGCTCTTTACCTGAATGCACAAAGCATTCGTAATAAGATAGATGAATTAATGGCACAAATAGTGATAAATGGGTATGATCTAATAGCCATTACAGAGACATGGTTGCAAGGAGACCAGGGTTGGGAACTAAATATTCCAGGGTACTTGGCATATTGAAAAGGCAGGCAGACTTGAACAGGAGGGGGTTGGGGAGGGGGGTGAGCGGGTAGCCCTGATAATTAAGGATGACATAAGGACAGTAGTGAGAAAGGATTTTGGTTTAGAAGATAAGGAAGTATAATCAGTATGGGTGGAGATAATAAATAACAAGGGGCAGAAAACAATGGTGGGAGTAGTTTATAGGCTTCCTAAAAGTAGCTATACCATTGGACAGTGTATTAATCAAAAAATAATAGGAGCTTGTAACAAAGGTAATATAATTAATCTGCATATAGATTTGGCAAATCAAATTGGCAAGGGTAGTCCGGAGAATGAGTTCCTGGAATGTATTTGAGACAGTTTCCTAGAACAATACATCATGGAACCAACCAGGGAACAGGCTATTTTAGATCTTGTTTTGTGTCATGAGACAGGGTTAATTAGTAATCTCATAGTAAAGGATCTTCTAGGGAAGAGTGATCATAATATGATAGAATTTCACATTGAGTTTGAAAGTGACATTCTCAAATCCGATACTAGAGTCTTAAACTTAAACAAAGCCAATTATGTAGGTATGAGGGGTGAGTTGGCTAAAGTAGATTAGGAAATTAGATTATAAGGTAAGCAGTGGCAATCATTTAAAGAAATTTTTCAAAATTCTCAGCGATTATATATTCCATTGAGCAATAAAAATTCCACAGGAAAAGTGATCCATCCATGGCTAAATAAAGAAGTTAAGGATAGTATTAGATTAAAATAAGAGACTTATAATGTTGCAAAGAATAGTAGTAAGCCTGAGGCTTGGGAGTGCTTTAGAAACCAGCAAAGGATGACCAAAAAATTGATAAAAAGGGAGAAATTAGAATATGAGAGTAAATTAGCAAGAAATATAAAAAGAGATTGTAAGAGCTTCTACAAATATGTAAAAAGGCAGAGAGTAGCAAAAGTAAGCATTAGTCCCTTAGAGACTGAGACAGGAGAAATTATATTGGAGAACAAGAAAATGGCAGAGAATTTAAACAAATATTTTGTTCCTATCTTCACAGTAGAAAACACAAAAAGTATACCAAAAATAGTGGGGAACCAAAGGGCCAATGAAAGTGAGGAACTTAAAGTAATTAATATCAATAGAGAAAAAGTACTTGAGAAACTAATGGGACTAAAATCCGACAAATTCCTTGGAACTGATGGCCTACATCCTAGGGCTCTAAAAGAGGTGGTTGTAGAGATAGTGGATGCATTGGTTGTGATCTTCCAAAATTTCCTAGATTCAGGCATGGTCCCAGCAGATTGGAAGGTAGCAAATGTAACCCTGCTAGTCAAGAAAGGAGGGAGAGAGAAAAAAGGAAACTATAGGCCAGTTAGCCTGACATCAGTCATCGGGAAAATGCTGGAATCCATTGTTAAGGAAGTGGTAACAAGGTACTTAGAAAATCATAGTATGATTAGTCAGAGTCAACGTGGTTTTATGAAAGTGAAATCGTGTTTAACAAATTTATTAGAGTTTTTTGAGGATGTAACTAGCAGGGTAGATAAAGGGGAACCAGTGGGTGTAGTATATTTGGATTTCCAAAAGGCATTTGATAAGGTGCCATATAAAAGGTTGTTAAGCAAGGTAAGGGCACATGGGTTTGGGGGTATTGTAATAACATGGATAAAAGATTGGTTAACAGACAGAAAACAGTGAGTAGGGATAAATGGGTCATTTTCAGATTGGCAGGCTGCAACTAATGGGGTGCCGCAAGGATCAGTGCTTGGGCCTCAGTAATTTACAATCTATATAATTGATTTAGGTGAAGGGACTGAGTGCAATGTATCCACGTTTGCTGACGATACAAAGCTAGGTGGAAAAGTAAGCTGTGAGGAGGACACAAAGAGCCTGCAAAGGGATATAAACAGGTTAAGTGAGTGGGCAATAAGGTGGCAGATGGAGTATAATGTGGGGAAATGTGAAGTTATTCACTTTGCTAGGAAGAATAGAAAAACAGAATATTTTTTAAATGTTGAGAAACTATTAAATGTTAGTGTTCAAAGAGAATTAGGTGTCCTAGTACAAGAAACACTGAGAGTTAGCATGCAGGTACAGCAAGCAATCCTTTCAGGCAGTGCATTCCAGATCCTAACCACTCGCTGTGTAAAAAAGTTTTTTTATGTCGCCTTTGGTTCTTCTGCCAATCACCTTAACTCTGTGTCCTCTGGTTCTCAACCCTTCCACCAATGGGAACAGTTTCCCTCTATCTACTCTGCCTAGACCCTCATGATTTTGAACACCTCTATCAAATCTCCTCTCAACCTTCTCTCCTCTAAGGAGAACAACCCCAGCTTCTCTAGTCTATCCACTGAAGCCCCTCATCTCTGGAATCATTATTGTAAATCTTGTCTGCACCCACTCTAAGGCCTTCACATCCTTCCTAAAGTGCAGTGCCCAGAATTGGACACAATACTCCAGTTGAGGCCGAACCAGTGTTTTATAAAGCTTCATCATAGCTTCCTTGCTTTTGTACTTTATGCCTCTATTTATGAAGCCCAGGATCCAGTATGCATTTTTAACCACTTTCTTAACCTGCCCCGCCACCTTCAACGATTTGTGCACATATACCCCCAGGTCTCTCTGTTCATGCACCCCCTTTAGGATTGTACCCTCTAGTTTATATTGCCTCTCCTCATTCTTCCTGCCAAAATATATCACCTCGCACTTTTCTGTGTTAAATTTCATCTGCCACGTGTCTGCCCATTTCACCAGCCTGAGAATGTATTCTTAAAATCTATCACCATCCTCCTCACTGTTCACTATACTTCCAAGTTTTGTGTCATCTGCAGATTTTGAAATTGTGCCCTGTTCACCCAAGTCCAAGTCATTAATATATATCAGGAAAAGCAGTGGTCCAAGTACCGACCCCCAGGGAACACCACTGTATACGTTCCTCCAGTCCGAAAAACTCTCTGTTTCCTGTCACTTAGCCAATTTCGTAACGATGCTGCCACTGTCCCTTTTATTCCATGATCTTATTGAATGGTGTAGCAGGCTCAAAGGGCCATCTATTTTGAAGAAGAGCAGGGGAGTTATCCCTGGTGTCCTGGTCAATATTTAGCCCTCAATCAACATCACTAAAACTGATTATCTGGTCATTATCACATTGTTGTTTGTGGGAGCTTGCTGTGCGCAAATTGGCTGCCGCATTTCCTACATTACAACAGTGACTACACTTCAAAAAATACTTCATTGGCTGTAAAGCACTTTGGGATGTCCACTGGTCGTGAAAGCCACTATATATATGCAAGTCTTTCTTTCTTATATGTAGTGGATGACCCCTTTAAATAGCTCTGCTGAAGGGTCCTTCCTGTCTGTAGCACCACGAGTTGCTGAGTGAATTTATTGTGTGACGAGTCAGATAAAAAGGCCCTAACAACAAGTGTAGGACCCTTATTAAAATATTTTAATCAGTGTTTAACATACTTCCAGCATGCACCCAGAACGCCTACGGAGCCAACCAACCCGAATGAGTGGCGCTTGCCGCACGCCATATTAAACACTTCAAAACCAGTTTTGCACCTGAAAAACGGGCGCAGCGCCAACAAATTGCTAGGCCATCGTGTCATGACCACCAAAGAGACTTTTAGTTACATGGTTATATGTATTACAAATACAAAAATGATGAAATAAAGAACCACCTGGATGGTATCAAAGTAATGATCTGTCCCTTTCTCAATACAGAATTGCACCCTGGTATTCACAATAATTATTGTCTGGAATGCCTCAGGTCACACATGAATCAACAAGAATTGGTACGCACTGTACCATCATTTTCTAAATGACTAGGTAGGTTCTGATCTGAGCAGGCTGTCTATTCTCAGAGGAAAACAAAGCTGAGTGTTTCGCAGTGCTGTGTACAGATCAAATAATGAGAAACCAAACGTCAGCATACTGGATTCATGAATTTTCAGCAGCATTCCAGACGCACTTAAGCATTTTTATACTCTAAACTAATGAGGTTTAGACCACATAGTTCACTCCGTTCATGTAGTAAACAACAAGATCCTATCTTTGTTTTTTCTGCCTGTAGGTTTAATTCACAATTACTTAAATATCTGTTGTGAATGATTTGTCTTACGGTTTGAACAGGCTTCTTTAAAACTAGCAGGTGCATCTGCTTACAGATCTGGCAAAGATGTGTATCAGCGGATCAATCTTTGCAGTGCCTATAAATATGGAAATTCTTAAGTATTTTATTTTATGCTTTGTGGTTTTATTTACAAAGTATTCATCTGAATAGACCAGCATGTAGGACACTGTGGTGAGAGTAGTTATTATGGGGCTGCTGAGGGGGCAAGATATCTTGAGGAGGATTACTGAATATTTACAGCAGTTATTTTGAGCAGAGCTCAAGTGGAAGCTTATGGTCTGCATGATGATTTAAACTGTTTCCATCATATATTCTGTTCTACTCACAAAGTCGCTCAGAATCAAAGTGAAATCAAGGATACAGGTAAGAAAGCAAAAATATAGGATTCTGAAATTCTGAGACCACTTGCGAATAGGAGGAAGGAAATCTTGGCAGCAACATTTTAGGCCCCTTTACCTTACACCAATTCCACTGAGAGCAGCCCAACTTTCACGGTGCCATGCTGCAAGGTCTTGAAGGCAGCCTCTGGAGGTGTTGACATCCCCTAAAGATGTGGGTTTTGCTGGCACTTCTGGTAGCACCAGTTCTCTGGGGGCAAATATGAAAGTGTGCTGCTGGAATGGGAGGATGTTTTTTTTTTCTCGTCATCAGTTGGCTGAGCAATGCAGATTCCCATTTGCTGGCCTGTGTGGATCTTCCCTGACCATTGAAGAAGGTCCAGCAACCAGACCCGAAGGTGTGCATTGTGACTTTCAAACAACGGCTCAAGCGCCACCTTTTGTTCTGTAATGTCCACGGGCCCTTGACCGCAGTGCAAGTGCCAGGAGTGGCCTCCTGATGACATCTGCTCCTGACCCATCAGGGTATGTGGGTTCAGGAGGAGGTCACCTCATTTGAATGTTGCTGGTGGGCGCCTGTACTGCTAATCTTGGATCTTGGATGCCCGCCAGTCATGGGAGTTCAGGAATTACGGTGGAATTATGGAGAGGTACGATGGGTGGGTTGGTGGAAGGTGGAGGGTGTTGGGAATGTGAGAAACACCTGAAACATGGGCCATTGGCTTCCTTCTGAAATCTTCCCAAATCCTCGGGGGTCCAGGGCAGGCCATGTCCCTGGCCAGGACCCCCAGGTGGACAGTCCAGTTGGACTTACAGCAAGAGTACATTAGAAAAGCTGTGGATTTTCAGCCCCCCCAGTGGACAATGGTGTATAATGATTGGAATGCTCAGCAGCACAAACTGAAGCATCTATTCACATTTTGCTAATTGCCGAATGTTCAACTTCAGCCTTGATTATGCAATATAATACTGAAGAAGCTGTACAGATATATCGAGATTTTTTTTGAATGGTGAGACATAAACATTGGCCCAGAAATTCGGGTCGGGGGCTTCCTGCAGGTGTAAGCCCCCGACCTGCACTTACCTACCGCGCTGGCCATTGTGCTGTGGGCCCGCGTGGGATTCCGATCCTGGGCCTCCTCCAACTGCCGGCGTGCAGTGCTTGCGTATCCCAGGGGCGCAGTTAGTTCGATGCGTCCTCTGGGATCACGTGGGCCTTGGAGAGCCAATGGTAACAGGGAATGCTTCATTCATAAGTTTGACAGGAACCTATAAATACTATAAGCCCCAAAACATCACTAAATCTTCAAATACATTTTTAAAAATCACATTTTTAAAATAACTATAAATTACATGAAATAACTATTTTAAACAATAATTTAAATTTGTGAAAAAATTAATTACATTTTCTAACGGGACTAAAAATAAACACCTTTCTTTAAAGTATTTAAAAATAATAAACCTGTGGAAAAAAAATTTAAATTTTAATTAATTCACCACTTACCTTGTAAAAAGCAGGCCTTGCGCCTGCTTTTTAAAAGTGTAACTCCTGGAGACTTACCCTCCTGGAAAAACCTGGAAAAAAACGTAAGTTCGATGCGCACGCGCTGCCTCCTCCTGCGCACGCATTCCACCTCTTAACCCCTTCTTTCAGGGGAACGGAAGTACCAGTTTCCCGCGCATGCGCAGTGCATGCACGAAACCAGCACTTCCATTTGGCTTACGGGTGAGTACCCCATGCATACTCACCCGTGGAGGCCTGAATTTCTGGGCCATTATGAAAAATAAATATTAAACGAAAGAAATGGCTATATTTAAACAGATAAGAATCCTGTGCACAGTAATCTCTGAATGAAAATAGCTTCCTTGGATGCTTTAGTTCCTGAATGTACATACATTCCATTATACATTAAGGGCTCTGAACATGGCATGAGTGTTAGCAACTGGTAATAATGAATAAAAACATACTAAAACACATACAAAGAAAAATATCCAGAAGGGTTTGCCACTGACATCTTATCTCACAGGTGACATTTTCCATTCTCACCTGTGATCCTTAGTGGAATAAATATCAGACTGCAGTGAGGTACTGTGCAGCCATCAGCTTGTAGGAAGTGTAAGAACAATTGCCTATGGGATAACTTATGATTAATGCCCTGCCAACAGCTTCTCATAGTAACTAGCAGCAGCACAGTACATTGTTAGTGAGTCTTCAAAAACATTAACTTCTTTTAAAGAATTGTGCAGTTTTTATGTTTCAAAGCCTTTTTAAAAAAATGCCATGACGTTTCTAACATTCAATCTTCATCTGTTGGATCTGTTGCAAGTGTAATTCAGTTAAGAAGTAACATCTGAAAGCTCAAGCACACCTGGTATATCAGTCATGTTTCTAGCAGTAGCTTTTGGGACTTAGCCAGATGCTGCTCGCAGATTAATGCCTGAATCATTCATGTTTTATTGAGACTGATGCCCCCTTTATGTTGCCTCTGGTGCAGGAGAATCCAGGATAATTCCAGTTACATTTAGGTTCTACCCCAAATAAACTCTGCAGCCAAACATGACTGCTGGAATCGCTTTATAGTTGTTTCAGGAAAACTCAGCATTTATAGTGTCTCCAATGGCATTTGCCATCTTTGGGGTTTTCAAATATTTTTGCGTGAAAGGATTTGCCTATGACTTATATTGAAGTGATGCTTTAAATTGAAATTAGTTCAAAAGGTTTAAAATCCACTTTACGGCAGTATGTGGAACCACTGGGATAAAAGGGAGTTGGCATGTTAATGACCTCACCCAGCCGTAACGAACAAACATTGAAACTGTTACCAATAACAATCTGGGTCATTGGCATATTCATTGTCTCAGTTCAGTCGCTACCATTACGTTTTCACCTTTGAGGTTGGGTTGAACTGATGTCTTGCATAAACAGCATGATGTGTTCTGGCCTGGCCTCCATTGGATGGTGGGAGGATGGCATTCAGTTTAGTTGGCAGCTCCTGCCTCTCCTGGCTCCACATAAAGGCAATGCTAAAAAAAGTAAACTTACCTTTTTGGCAACGATCTCCAGTGGTGGTTTTAAGGACCGTTGGTTAGACTGCTGTAGACTAAGAAACATTGAGATCAGCCTGCATGGCTTACGCACCGCTAAGTTTATGCCTAATACAGAGCAGGTTCTTAAACAGGTGTTAGGACCCTGATTTGCATATTCAAAGTGGCTAATGCCAGTTTCAGGTGTCATGATGGACACATGGAAGTCCAATTTGGCAGCTGGCGCACTTCCAGGAAGCTTGTGCCCCGAAATTAGTCCCCCCAACTCTAATTTTCCACCCAAAAAACAGGCGGAATGGGGATCAATTTCGCCCCCAAAATATACAAACATTAGGATTAAGAAGTGCAGAAAGTGCCAACTTAGTGTCCAGCCTACATTTCATTCTGAGTGAATACATGACAAAGCAGCATCCATGTAGTTTCAGGTGCTTTTCGGATTGGTGAAGCAACTTAAAAAATTATGGGTGATGTTGAAAGCATTTTTAACTGTCAGCCACAATGTCCAAAACTGTATTGGAATGGACGTGGAAGTGCATGCGCGAATGCTTTAAAAGGTTATGTAAATAGTCCCATGCCCCTTTACAGATACTGCACCTTTCTTAAACAATGGTTTCACATTTGCAGTCTTCCAGTCCTTTGGCACCTCCCCTATATCCAAGGAGGATTGGAAAATTGTGGCCAGTGCCTCCGCAGTTTCTATCCTTACTTCCCTCAGTAACCTAGGATGCACCCCATCTGGACCGGGTGACTTTTCTACTTTGAGGACTGCCAGCCTCATAAGTGCATCCTTGTTATATATTTTTATCCCATCCAATACCGCTACTGCCTCCTCCTTTACTGTTACATTGGCAGCATTCTCTTCTCTAGTGAAGACCGATCCAAAGTATTAATTTAGTAACTCAGCCATGGCCTCTGCCTCCACAAGAAGATCTCCTTTTTGGTCCTTAATTGGCCTCACCGTTCCTTTGACTACCCTTTAACTACTTATGCATTTATAAAAGACTTTTGGGTCCCCTTTTATTTTAGCCATTAATTTATTTTCATACTCTCTCTTTGCCCATTCTATATTCAGCTTGGTTCTGTACTGTATTATGAATCTTACAATTGTCATAGGCTTCCTTTTTCTGTCTCATTTTAACTTCATTGGGGGAAAAATTGGGTATCGCCTATTTTGGGGCGCTAATATTGGCCGGGCACAAATTTTAGCGCCTGGTGCTAATTATCACCGGCAACCGCAAAATTCGTCTCCAGCACCCCTGGAGGTGATTGGAGCGCTTAATCAAGCGCTACACACCTCTCTTAGGGTGCTAACATCGGGGAGCGAAGCGCTACCTCAGAACACTACTAAAGCTCAGCCGATGTCAATGACCTTCTACTCAGGCAGACTGGCGGCGTCCAATTCTTAAAGGGGAGGGTCCATCTTGCTGCACAGTCACACCCTACTCATTGCAGCATTTGACCTCGGCCTGCAAGCAGTTAAAAATCCTCATCCAAGATTTATGATGGATACTCAGAGGCCCAGGAAGAGAGCTCGTCGATTTAGCAACCAGGCATTGGTGGCTCTGATTGGTGCTGTGGAACGGCGGCAGGCAGTGCTTTATCCAGAGAGTGGCAGGAGACCATTGCCCCGCAAGTTTAGGTCTGGAGGGAGGTTGCCCAGCACATGTCATCAAGGAGCCTAGTCCAAAGAACGCATACGCAGTGCCGTAAGAAGTTCAACGACCTCACTCGGGTGGTCAGGGTGAGTACCTGCTTTTCAAAACCTCTGCATCCCACCATCTCAACCTCACTCTGTGCACAGACGGTATAAATACCCAAATGCCCAACACTCACCCAACAACCATGCTCATTTCATAGAAGTCACATGCACATCCCACACCTTGCACTCATTAATGGCTATTCAACTATGGTAGGCACATTTGTCAAACACATGGCTGCACACTCACTCACAAGCTGTCCTTTTTCTTGCAGGCCAAGCTTTCACATAATCGCAGGGAGCAACAACGGACAGGAGGAGGACAGGTGGAGCTATAGCCCCTCACACAGCTGGAGGAGCGAGTTCACAGACTCATTGCCAGCCATGTAGTCAGTGCTGTGGCTGTTGGAGAGGTCAACCCCCTTGGTATGTTAATCAGCTTTCTCTCCTCTCTCATGCCACTTCCCCCTCACAACAACAACTTTTTACACTTTCAATCTAACTATAGTGCCTGCAGTCCTTGCTCCCTTCCTGCCCTCCTGCCCTCATGTTAAAGCCACCCTTGTACCTTCCTGCTTTCAGATAGTGAACCATCAGCTGACCAGCCTGTCCCCCAGCCTCCCACTGGCAGCGACGCAGCAGAGGAGGAGGAAGACAAAGCCGTAGTCTCACTGCCTGCATCTCCCAAGAACGACACTTCCGACACTGGGGCCACGTGTTCACTGGGGGTTTGCATCTGATCTGGGTGAAGCTCCGGGACCCAGCAGCCTGCAGCAATGCCATGGGGGAAGGGAAGCTCTTACAACTTTGCTCGGTGTGTGAGTGCCCGCACAAGTTCTGCTGCACAGGACTTGGATGAGGACCTAGATATAGCGGCCATGAATACCCAGGCTGTGAGCATGCATAGGGAGTTCATGGATGTACTGGTTAGGAGCGTGGAGGTTCCACCGCTAGCACAGCTGTCATCTGTGTGCAAACCCTTGAACCCATCCTTGCTTCATTGCAGAGGATGGCTGAATTGCAGGGAGGCCGTGGGGATCCAGAGCCCATGCCGGGTGTGATGGGTCTGGTGGCAGGATCTAGTGCAGGCCAACGCAATGCAACGGCTTAGTGCTAGAATCGAGTCATTGGCTGGTGCCATCCAATGTCAGACTGCTCTCATGCAGTCTCAGATTGATGCCATGCAAGCGCTGACTGCTGCCTTCGTCACTGGGTCTCCCACTGTCTACCGGGGATCTCACGGTGCCGCAGCAGGCCAGCAATCTGTGCACGAGCAGATTGCTCTGGATGCTGAGGTTCTGCCCTGGAGGAGTGGCAGTGTGTCAGTCGAGCAGGAAGGTGCTGTCCTCTCTCAGGAGGACAGCATTCCTGCTCTCACCACCACCACGCCACCATTGCACTTGCCACAGCCTGTAACACAGCCAGCCCAGACTGCTGCTGCCCATGCAGAGTTGGTGCAGTCTGCAGCCGGGCTCTCCAGGCCCAGAGCTGGTCCAGGACGTCATTCAAAGCCATTTGCACTCTTTGGATCCAGCCTTCCGCCAGCCTTGTTGCAGCCACTGGGGCCACATTACGGAGGAGCAGTAGGGTGGGAAGGGGGGAAGTGCGCAGGGGATGGAGATCACCCTCAAAGGGCGAAAAGTAAAAATTCTCCAATAAATGGTGGGAATATTTGTGTCAAAGTTTGATGTTCATGTTAATATATTGTTCACTCTGTTTACGCTTATCTCGATGTGGTAAGAATGAGTTTTGTTAGTTAATGAATTGTGTTTGTTTGTTATTAGTTGCGCTGAATAAATAAGACAGTTTGTCAGGTAAATAAAAAAATTTATTAGAACTTTACAACTTTGCTTATTTGACTCATTGGAGCTTTGCCCAGCAATAGGGGCTGCGGGATACTTGTGATGATGTGCTTGTTCATCCCAAAAGCTATCTTCTCTGTCATTCGTCAGAAATGGTGTCCTATCAGGCATTCACGGATGATCCTTGCAGAAACAACATTGAGCACCTCCCTCCCACGTTGGTGCTGCTCACCCTCCTCGTGATCCTCCTCCTCCACCTCCTCCTCCTCCTCTCCCTCTTCCTCCTCCTGAGGTGGTGCACCATTCCCAGGTGGCAATGGCTGGGTCCTCATAATTCCGAGGTTGTGAAGCATGCAGCACACAACAATGAAAAGCGAGACTCGCTCGGGAAAGTACTGCAGGGCTCCTCCAGAGTGGTCAAGACACTGGAACCGTTGCTTCAAGATGCCGATCGTCTGCTCATTGAGGTTCCTGGTGACGTTATCATTGTATGCGAGCTCAGCAGGAGTGTTGGTGTTATGGAGCGGTGTCATCAGCCAGGTGCAGGGTGGAAACACTTGTCCCTGAGGAGCCAGCCACGAGGTTGACGTGGTGTTTGGAAGAGGTCTGGGCATCGGCAGCGGGTGGAGGCGGAGCTGAGCGGCAGAGCGACTACAAGAGGCCCCAGAGGCTCAGGTAGGCCCCAGTGCGGCATCGGCAGCAGGTGGAGGCGGAGCTGAGCAGCAGAGCGACTACAAGAGGCCCCAGAGGCTCAGGTAGGCCCCGGTGCGGCATCGGCAGCGGGTGGAGGCAGAGCTGAGCGGCAGAGCGACTACAAGAGGCCCCAGAGGCTCAGGTAGGCCCCAGTGCGGCATCGGCAGTGGGTGGAGGTGGAGCTGAGCGGCAGAGCGACTACAAGAGGCCCCAGAGGCTCAGGTAGGCCCCAGTGCGGCATCGGCAGCGGGTGGAGGCGGAGCTGAGTGGCAGAGCGACTACAAGAGGCCCCAGAGGCTCAGGTAGGCCCCAGTGTGGCATCGGCAGCGGGTGGAGGCGGAGCTGAGCGGCAGAGCAACTACAAGAGGCCCCAGAGGCTCAGGTAGGCCCCAGTGCGGCATCGGCAGCGGGTGGAGGCGGAGCTGAGCGGCAGAGCGACTACAAGAGGCCCCAGAGGCTCAGGTAGGCCCCAGTGCGGCATCGGCAGTGGGTGGAGGCGGAGCTGAGTGGCAGAGCGACTACAAGAGGCCCCAGAGGCTCAGGTAGGCCCCAGTGCGGCATCGGCAGCGGGTGGAGGCGGAGCTGAGCGGCAGAGCGACTACAAGAGGCCCCAGAGGCTCAGGTAGGCCCCAGTGCGGCATCGGCAGCGGGTGGAGGCGGAGCTGAGCGGCAGAGCAACTACAAGAGGCCCCAGAGGCTCAGGTAGGCCCCAGTGCGGCATCGGCAGCGGGTGGAGGCGGAGCTGAGGGGCAGAGCGACTACAAGAGGCCCCAGAGGCTCAGGTAGGCCCCAGTGCGGCATCGGCAGCGGATGGAGGCGGAGCTGAGCGGCAGAGCGACTACAAGAGGCCCCAGAGGCTCAGGTAGGCCCCAGTGCGGCATCGGCAGTGGGTGGAGGCGGAGCTGAGCGGCAGAGCGACTACAAGAGGCCCCAGAGGCTCAGGTAGGCCTCAGTGCGGCATCGGCAGCGGGTGGAGGCGGAGCTGAGCGGCAGAGCGACTACAAGAGGCCCCAGAGGCTCAGGTAAGCGTACCAATCTCCAATCTCAGGGAAGGAAAGAGGTAAAAAGTATTCAAGGTGTGACGTCACCACAAAGCGGGTAAGTGATTGGTTGGTAAGTATTTCTCCCTTTTTAAGCTTAAATCTCCTTGGTTTATAGTTTCTAAGGTGTGATATTCACCATCTAGAATTGAGGCAGAGTGTATTTAAGAATAATATTAATAAAATTAATTAATTACATAGAATGGGAGATCAGGTGATGTGTTGCTGCTGCAATATGTGGGAGCTGGTGGACACCATTGATGCTCACGGTGATCACATTTGCATTAAGTGTTGGCTGCTCGAGGAATTCCGGCTCCGTGTTGAAGAGCTGGAGTCCGAGCTTCAAATACTGAGACACATCAGGGAGGGGGAGAGTTACCTGGACTCTGTGTATCAGGAGGTAGTCACACCAATTAGATTAATTAATTCAGATGTAGTCCGTGGCCAGGGTCAGGATGGTGTGACTAGAAGTGAGGCAGGTACGGGGATCCAGGAGGTAGTGTTGGAGGAGCCGCAGCCCTTGCACTTGTCCAACAGGTTCGAGGCTCTTACTCCCTGTAAGGATGGGAACAGGGACTGCGGGGAGGATGAGCAACCTGGCCACAGCACCATGGAGCGGGGGGCCATTCAAGTGGGGGGAGTTAAAAGGAATGTTGTAGTGGTAGGGGATAGTATCGTTAGGGGGATAGATAGAGTTCTCTGCAGCCGAGAGCGAGAGTCCCGAAGGCTGTGTTGCCTACCCGGTGCCAGGGTTAAGGACATCTCCTCTGGACTGGAGAGAAACTTGGAGTGGGAGGGGGAGGATCCAGTTGTCGTGGTCCATGTTGGTACCAATGACATAGATAGGACAAGGAAGGAGGTACTGCTGAGGGAGTTTGAGCAGCTAGGGGCCAAATTAAAAAGCAGAACCACAAGGGTAATAATCTCTGGATTATTACCTGAGCCACGAGCGAATTTGGCTAGGACAAATAAAATTAGAGAGTTAAATGCGTGGCTCAAAGACTGGTGTGGGAGAAATGGGTTTTGCTTCCTGGGACACTGGCACCAGTACTGGGGCAGGAGGGAGCTGTTCCGTTGGGACGGGCTTCACTTGGCCAGTGCTGGGACTAGAGTCCTGGTGGATCATATAACTAGGGCTGCAGAGAGGGCTTTAAACTAACTAGTGGGGGGGAGGTTCCTAGAGAGCAAATAATAAAAATGATAACAGAGAAGGTCATAGACTTAGGTAGCAGTGGGGAAATTAAAAACCAGAGCATGTCAGGAAGGGGCAGAAAGTATGGAGTAAAAGGTAAAGTAATAAAAAGGGCAAAAGCAGGAACTAAGTGTCACAAAACATCTTTGAAAGTTCTCTATTTGAATGCACGTAGCATTCGTAACAAAATAGACGAGTTAATGGCACAAATAACTACATAAGGGTATGATCTTGTGGCCATTACAGAAACATGGCTGCAGGGTGACAATGCCTGGGAATTAAATATACCAGGTTATTTAACAATCAGGAAGGACAGGCAGGAAGGAAGGGGAGGTGGGGTGGCTATGTTAATAAAGGAAGGAATCACTGTAATACAGAGAAATGATATTGGGTCAAAAGATCAGGACAATGAAACAGTTTGGGTGGAGGTAAGGAATAATAAGGGGAAAAAAACACTAGTGGGCGTAGTCTATAGGCCTCCGAACAGTTGCAACTCTGTTGGACGGAGTATCAATCAGGAAATAGTTGAGGCTTGTAATAAGGGAACATCTATAATTATGGGGGATTTTAACTGTCATATTAATTGGACAAATTAAATTGGGCAGGGCTGCCTTGAGGATGAGTTCATTGAGTGTATTAGGGATGGGTTTCTTGAGCAGTATGTTACTGAACCGACCAGGGGGCAGGCAACCTTAGATCTGGTCCTGTGTAACGAGACAGGATTAATTAAAAATGTCCTAGTAAAGGACCCCCTTGGAATGAGTGACCATAACATGGTTGAATTCCATATTCAATTAGAGGGTGAGAAGGTTGGATCTCAAACAAGTGTGCTAAGCTTGAATAAAGGAGACTATGAAGGTATGAGAGCGGAATTGAGTAGAGTGGATTGGGAAAATAGATTAAAGGGTAAGACGATACATGATCAGTGGTGTACATTTAAGGAGTTATTCTACAACTTCCAAATAATATATATTCCACTGAGAAGAAAAGGGTGTATAAGAAAAGACAGCCATCCGTGGCTAAGGAAAGAAATTAAGGATAGTATTCGACTAAAAACAAGGGCATATAAGGTAGCCAAATCTAGTGGGAGGATAGAGGATTGGGAAAACTTTAAAAGACAGCAAAAAATAACAAAAACATTGATTAAGAAAGGGAAGATAGATTATGAAAGTAAATTAGCAAAAAATATAAAAACAGATAGTAAGAGTTTTTATAGTTATATAAAAAGAAAAAGGGTGGCTAAAGTAAATGCTGGTCCCTTAGAGGATGAGACCAGGAAATTAATGGTGGGAAATATGGAGATGGCAAAAACACTGAATGAATATTTTACATCAGTCTTGACAGTAGAAGACACTAAGAATATCCCAACACTGGACAAACAGGGGGCTAAAGGGGGGGAGGAGCTAAACACGATCAAAATCACTAAGGAAGTGGTACTCGGTAAAATAATGGGACTCAAGGCGGATAAATCACCTGGACCTGATGGCTTACATCCTAGGGTCTTGAGGGAAGTGGCGGTAGGGATTGTGGATGCATTGGTAATAATTTTCCAAAACTCCCTGGACTCGGCAATGGTCCCGGCAGACTGGAAAACTGCTAATGTAACACCCTTATTTAAAAAGGGCAGTAGACAGAAGGCTGGAAACTATAGACCGGTTAGCCTAACCTCTGTAGTAGGTAAAATTTTGGAGTCCATTATTAAGGAGACAGTAACAGGACATTTGGATAATCATAATTTAATAGGACAAAGTCAGCATGGTTTTATGAAGGGGAAGTCATGTTTGACAAATTTGCTGGAGTTCTTTGAGGAAGTAACGTATAGGGTGGATAAAGGGGAACCAGTGGACGTAGTGTATTTAGACTTCCAAAAGGCATTTGACAAGGTGCCACACAAAAGATTATTGCTTAAGATAAGAAATCACGGGATTGGGGGTAATATTCTGGCATGGATAGAGGATTGGCTATCTAACAGAAGGCAGAGAGTTGGGATAAATGGTTCATTCTCAGACTGGCAATCAGTAACTAGTGGTGTTCTGCAGGGGTCAGTGCTGGGTCCCCAACTCTTTACAATCTCTATTAACGATTTGGAGGAGGGGACCGAGTGTAACATATCAAAGTTTGCAGATTATACTAAGATGGGGGGAAAGTAGTGAGTGAGGAGGACATAAAAAACCTTCAAGGGGACATAGACAGGCTAAGTAAGTGGGCAGAGATTTGGCAGATGGAATACAATACTGGAAAGTGTGAGGTTATGCACTTTGGCAGGAAAAATCGTAGAGCAAGTTATTATCTTAATGGCAAGAAACTGGAAAGTACTGAAGTGCAAAGGGATCTGGGGGTCCTGGTGCACGAAACTCAAAAGGTTAGTATGCAGGTGCAGCAAGTGATTAAGAAGGCCAATGGAATGTTGGCTTTCATTGCTAGGGGGATAGAATATAAAAATAGGGAGGTATTGCTTCAGTTGTACAAGGTATTGGTGAGACCGCACCTGGAATACTGCGTACAGTTTTGGTGTCCATACTTAAGAAAGGACATACTTGCTCTCGAGTCAGTACAATGAAGGTTCACTCGGTTAATCCCGGGGATGAGGGGATGGACATATGAGGAGAGGTTGAGTAGATTGGGACTCTACTCATTGGAGTTCAGAAGAACGAGAGGCGATCTTATTGAAACATATAAGATTGTGAAGGGTTTGGATCGGGTGGATGCAGGGAAGATGTTCCCGATGATGGGTGAAACTAGAACTAGGGGGCATAGTCTTAGAATAAGGGGCTGCTCTTTCAAAACTGAGATGAGGAGGAACTACTTCACTCAGAGGGTGGTTGGTCCATGGAATATGCTGCCCCAAAAAGCTTTCGAAGCTACATCATTACATAAATTTAAAACAGAAATAGACAGTTTCCTAGAAGTAAAGGGAATTAAGGGTTACGGGGAGCGGGCAGGAATTTGGACATGAGTCTAGGTTCGGATCGGTCATGGCCCTGTGGGTAGCGGAGCGGGCCCAGGGGCCGTGTAGCCTGATCCTGCTCCTATTTTGTGTGTCTAATTCTGTTAGATTCAGGAGATGATTCTGTGATAGTGGATTGGCGGTTAGGATCAGATCAGCCATGATCTTATTGAATGGCGAAGCAGGCTCGAGGGGCTGATTGGCCTACTATTGCTCCTATTTCTTATGTTCTTATACCAGTATGGCGCAGGATGAAAGCAGGATAGCGGGCATTGACGGCGAGGGTGCGCTGTCTGTGGTCGCACACCAACTGCATGTTCAGAGAGTGGAAGCCTTTGCAGTTGTGGAACACCTCTGCATTTTCATGAGGTGCCCACAATGCCACATGCATGCAGTCAATGGTGCACTGAACCATGCGGAAGCCTGCTATCCTAGCGAAGCCACATGTGCATTCACGCTGTTTGTCCTGAGTCATGGGGAAAGATATGTACTCCATTCTCCTTTTGTAGAAAACATTTGTGACCTCCCGAATGCAGCAATGGACAGTGAACTGGGAGATATTCGCTATGTCCCCAGTTGAAGCCTGGAAGGAGTCGCTGGAATAGAAATTCAGAGCCGCCGTCACATTCACTGCCACTGACAGAGACATCCTGGTCCTGAGCTGAGGCTGCAGATCAGGTTGCAGGATGTGGCAGAGCTCTGTGACCGCCACCTTGCTGAAGCGCAGCCTTCTGAAACACTGCTCCTCGGACAAATGAATGTAAGAGAATTGCTCCCGGAATACCCTGGGAGGGTAAAGTCTGTAAGTTGCAGGGTTCTCAAAATTCCCGCACTCCCCAAGTTATCGATCAAGGGACCCTGTTTTTGGACAAGTTATTAAAAGCAGGGTACCCAAAATGGCTTCTGTAAACCTCGTGACCAAAACTGACAGGATTTTTAAAGCAAGGCTCTGCAGGCAAGCAGGCCTGGAAAACAAAACTTAAAATGCAGGAATCTGTGAGAACGGGACTCTCTGGAGCCAGCCAGACAAAGTAAACGCAGAATACGCATTCATTCGACTTGAATCTAATCAAGCTAAATTGGGCCTATAATCGTGGCCATTAGGTTTCTGCATGTTTAATCAGTAACAGCTCACAGTAGCCATCAAGTTAGGATGGGGACAATTAAGTCTTATCCATGACAAACAACCAGGACATTGGGGCCATTAGACCCAGTGACAACCACTCCAAAAGTCGTTAAAATAAATGGTTGTAATCATTTAAAACAAGCCCGCCAAAAGTTAAACAATGGACTGACCTGATTTGGCGCGCAGATAAGGAGTTGAAGAACAGCTATAATTGTAGGCCCATCAGTGGTAATCGCTGCTAGCTCTTAGGTCTGGTAGCTCTTAGCTCGCTTGCTGCCGCTCGTGCTCATGCCCTGGCCTCATGGCGGGTTCTCCTCTCGCTCCCCACACCGCTCAACAACCAAGGGCACCCATTACACCGGGGCCAAACGCGGGAGGAGAAGGAGACCCGAGTTCAAAAGCCACACAGGACACACGGGCCACAAAAGGGGCAGACGAGACGAGATGAGACGAGGCGAGATGAAGAAGAAGGTAAACCGATAAGAGCAGAGAAGGGCAGCGAAAGACGCATTGGTAAAAACCCAAACGCCTAGTTATAAGCTGGCGCTTGGTGAAGAAATTAGCAGTGTGTGTATGGACAATGAGAATAAGTTGGCGTTTGAACACTGCGAATAAGCAGGCGTTAAACACGGGTGACAGCACCCGTGATGAATATACTGGCGTTCAAAGCTTGGGTAGTAAAATCTTCCAAGCGGTAAAGACCGCCAACTGGCTCTAACCGCACCATTACCGCCGACGACCGCCCGAGGGAGAAGAAGAAGAAAACCCATCGCGACGAGATGATGACGGTAGCTGAGGAAAAAGGAGGGTGCTTCACAGCAACAACTTCAGCGCCGCACCCTGAAACCACGTGGCGACGGGTACCCCAAAGGACAGGGAGGACAGACCTCAAAATATCAAAAAAGTTAAAGCAACAGGCTTTGGACTGGTGAGCATGAATTCCTGGCCCCTCATAGCTTAATCTAGTTAGGTATAGGGGGTGGGATAAGGATAAGGGGATTGTTAATGTAGTTGTTTTCCCTCGATGTGCCATGTGTTCCCCATTCCCATATAAGTGTAATTGTTTTATGCCTGTATTTCATACCAGTAATTCTCATAAGATTGTGTTTTTATCTGCTTTAATAAAATCTTGGTTTCCTTACACCAAACCACTTGTCTACTCGATTTTCTGTATCGCCGCCTGTACCTAAGTCCGGTGTCTAGAACCCAGGGGTGTGGGAGCGATTTGAACCACTCAAGGGACAGTCAGAGGCGAAGCTGACTGGGCGCACATGCCAACCCCCTACAGGTCTCCTGCGCAGAGCCCTGTTGGCCCTCCTCCCTCTGGCCTCTTTTGCCACTCTCTCTCTGCACCTCTGCTGCCTCCAAAGGTGAAGCCATGGTGTGGAGATGCCGGAGTTGGACTGGGGTGGACAAATGTAAGGAGCCACACAACACCAGGTTATAGTCCAACAGTTTTATTTGAAATCACAAGCTTTCGGAGCGCTGCTCCTTCTTCAGGTGAAGTGGAGAAATGCATAAAGACACAGCTTATATAGTCAGAGAATCATGTCAGATGTTTACAGGTAACCTTTCCAACTGCCATTTATCACACCTCGGCAGAGAGATAATCACAGCAGTCAAAGGTGTGAATGGTGTCCAAACAGGTCAGTCAGGGAAACATTACATCAAAGAACAATGAGGTGGGGTCACAAGGGGTCAAATATTGCAGATGCTGGGGTCTGTATGAAAAACAAAAAAACAGACAAAAAACATTTTTTTTGGCTGGAAATCACAGCAGGTCCGGCTGCATCTGTGTAGAGAGAACAAGCCAATGTCGACTCGAGTCTGGATGACCCTGCATCAGGTGGGGTTACATGTAGCGTGACATGAACCCAAGATCTCGGTTGAGGCCGTCCTCATGGGTGCGGAACTTGGCTATCAGTTTCTGCTCGACGATTTTGCGTTGTCGTGTGTCTCGAAGGCCACCTTGGAGAATGCTTACCCGAAGATCGGAGGCTGAATGTCCTTGACTGCTGAAGTGTTCCCCGACTGGGAGGGAACACTCCTGCCTGGTGATTGTTGCGCGGTGTCCGTTCATCCGTTGTCGCAGTGTCTGCATGGTCTCGCCAATGTACCATGCTCCGGGGCATCCTTTCCTGCAACGTATGAGGTAGACAACGTTGGCCGAGTCACATGAGTATGTACCATGTGCCTGGTGGGTGGTGTCCTCACGTGTGATGATGGTATCTGTGTTGATGATCTGGCATGTCTTGCAGAGGTTGCTGTGGCAGGGTTGTGTGGTGTCGTGGTCGCTGTTCTCCTGAAAGCTGGGTAATTTGCTGCGAACGATGGTCTGTTTGAGGTTAGGCGGCTGTTTGAAAGCGAGCAGTGGAGGCGTGGGGATGACCTTAGCGAGGTGTTCGTCATCATCGATGACATGTTGAAGGCTGCGAAGAACATGGCGTAGTTTCTCCGCTCCGGGGAAGTACTGGACGACGAAGGGTACTCTGTTGGTTGTGTCCCGTGTTTGTCTTCTGAGGAGGTCTATGCGATTTTTCGCTGTGGCCCGTCGGAACTGTCGATCGACGAGTCGAGCGTCATATCCCGTTCTTACAAGGGTGTCTTTCAGTGTCTGTAGGTGTCCATTGCGTTCCTCCTCGTCTGAGCAGATCCTGTGTATTCGCAGGGCTTGTCCATAGGGGATGGCTTCTTTAACGTGGTTAGGGTGGAAGCTGGAGAAGTGAAGCATCGTGAGGTTGTCCGTGGGCTTGCGGTAGAGTGAAGTGCTGAGGTGTCCCTCTTTGATGGAGATTCGTGTGTCCAGGAATGAGACTGATTCTGAGGAGTAGTCCATGGTGAGTTTGATGGTGGGATGGAACTTGTTGATGTTATCGTATAGTCTTTTCAGTGATTCTTCGCCGTGGGTCCATAGGAAGAAAATGTCGTTGATGTATCTGGTGTTTAGCGTTGGTTGGAGATCCTGTGCAGCGAAGAAGTCTTGCTCGAACTTGTGCATGAAGATGTTTGCGTATTGGGGTGCGAATTTGGTCCCCATGGCTGTTCCGTGTGTTTGGGTAAAGAACTGGTTGTCGAAGGTGAAGACATTGTGGTCAAGACTACACGATAACATCAACAAGTTCCATCCCACCATCAAACTCACCATGGACTACTCCTCAGAATCAGCCTCATTCCTGGACACATGAATCTCCATCAAAGACGGACACCTCAGCACTTCACTCTACCGCAAGGCCACGGACAACCTCACAATGCTTCACTTCTCCAGCTTCCACCCTAACCACGTTAAAGAAGCCATCCCCTATGGACAAGCCCTGCGAATACACAGGATCTGCTCAGACGAGGAGGAATGCGATGGACACCTACAGACACTGAAAGACGCCCTTGTAAGAACGGGATATGACGCTCGACTCGTCGATCGACAGTTCCGACGGGCCACAGCGAAAAATCGCATAGACCTCCTCAGAAGACAAACACGGGACACAACCAACAGAGTACCCTTCGTCGTCCAGTACTTCCCCGGAGCGGAGAAACTACGCCATGTTCTTCGCAGCCTTCAACATGTCATCGATGACGACGAACACCTCGCTAAGGCCATCCCCACGCCTCCACTACTCGCTTTCAAACAGCCGCCTAACCTCAAACAGACCATCGTTCGCAGCAAATTACCCAGCTTTCAGGAGAACAGCGACCACGACACCACACAACCCTGCCACAGCAACCTCTGCAAGACATGCCAGATCATCAACACAGATACCATCATCACACGTGAGGACACCACCCACCAGGCACATGGTACATACTCATGTGACTCGGCCAACGTTGTCTACCTCATACGTTGCAGGAAAGGATGCCCCGGAGCATGGTACATCGGCGAGACCATGCAGACACTGCGACAATGGATGAACGGACACCGCGCAACAATCACCAGGCAGGAGTGTTCCCTCCCAGTCGGGGAACACTTCAGCAGTCAAGGACATTCAGCCTCCGATCTTCGGGTAAGCATTCTCCAAGGTGGCCTTCGAGACACACGACAATGCAAAATCGTCGAGCAGAAACTGATAGCCAAGTTCCGCACCCATGAGGACGACCTCAACCGAGATCTTGGGTTCATGTCACGCTACATGTAACCCCACCTGATGCAAGGTCATCCAGACTCGAGTCGACATTGGCTTGTTCTCTCTGCACAGATGCGGCCGGACCTGCTGTGATTTCCAGCCAAAAAAATGTTTTTTGTCTGTTTTTTTGTTTTTCATACAGACCCCAGCATCTGCAATATTTGACCCCTTGTGACCCCACCTCATTGTTCTTTGACGTAATGTTTCCCTGACTGACCTGTTTGGACACCATTCACACCTTTGACTGCTGTGATTATCTCTCTGCCGAGGTGTGCTAAATGGCAGTTGGAAAGGTTACCTGTAAACATCTGACATGATTCTCTGACTATATAAGCTGTGTCTTTATGCATTTCTCCACTTCACCTGAAGAAGGAGCAGCGCTCCGAAAGCTTGTGATTTCAAATAAAGCTGTTGGACTATAACCTGGTGTTGTGTGACTTCTTACATTTGTCCAAAGGTGAAGCTGGAGGACGACGCGCCGAGTTAGTACAGCCACATTTAATCTTGTAAATGTGGTAAATATGAAGACGTGAGAAATAGGAACCTGAAAAGTGCTGCTCAGGAACAAAACTCCTTGTAGGACAGTGTTAAATATCGCCAGACATCTCTCTCTCTTTCTCAACTTGCGTATGCAAAATATTTTGCCGACAGGAAAAAGCAGGAAGCGCACGCCTTTAAATAGCACTCACCTTGAAAACTTCCCCTCTACCTGTCGTTCTTAGCAGCAGGCGTTAAACAGGGGGTGAGAATCAATTTCCGGTCCGGGGCGCAACTGGGGTGTTGCATGCCTGGACGATGTCACGATCTCCGGGCGCAGGAGGTCGTGGCAGTAGTGTTTAGCGCCATCGCAAAGCGCCAGGTCAATTTCGCGGGAGGCGCTAAAATCACCGCGCTCAGGCGGTGAGTCATTAGCGCCCCATTAGCGCCCCCCAGAGATGCTAATGGGAGGCGCTAACCAACCCAATTTTTCCCGCTATATCTTTAGTCATCCAGGGAGATCTAGCTTTGGATGCCCTTCCTTTTCCCCCTCATGGAAATGCGACTACACTGTACCCGAACCATCTCCTCTTTGAAGGCCTCCAGTTTAATTACTGGTTTGCTGACCAGTTTTTGATTCCAATACACCTGGGTCAGATCCCTTTTCAACTAACTGAAGTTAGCCCTCCTTCATTTAAGTATTTTTGCACTTGACTTCTATATGCATTCCAGCAGATGGAAAAGCTGGTGAGTACAGAGATCAGTGGGGACATCGCTGAGCTAACAAGAGCCTTACAAATTCATTGTAGTAGCACTATATTGGCCCAGTAATTCCTGTCACAACGCGTGAGTACGGACGGGGTACTCATGCGTGTGCCCGGAGGAATTGACGGTTTTCAGCATGCACAGTGCATGCGCTGAAAACCGGCATTTCCTGTCCTCTGACCCAAGGGGTTAAGAGGCAGAACGCGCGCGACTGCACAGGCAGCGCGTGCGCAGTGAAATTCCTTTTTTTTTTCAGAGTTGCGCGTGTGTAAAGGCCTCCGGTCGTTACACATTGAAAAACCACACGTAAGTACTTAGTTTTTCAGGTAAGTGGTCTATTAATACAATTGAGAATTTTTTTTTCCACAGGTTTGTTATTTTTAAAGAATTTACAGTAAGGTAAATTTAGTTTTAGCCCCGATTTTTTATATAAATTTTTTTTTTTAATTTTAAAATTATTGTTTAAAATAGTTTTTCAGAGTTCTTTATGGTTCATTTAAGTAGTGCAATGTTTTTATTAATTTTCTTTCAGGCTTAAGTAGTGTTTTGGGGCCAGGAGTTTTCATGAGTTTGACAGCTCTTACTGTGCTCATGTGATCCCAGCCGGCTCATCGCACTAAGTACGCCGCTGGGTCACGCATGCACAGTGCGGCAGGACCTCAAGCGGGCCAGTCAGAGGAAATGCAATGCGGGCCAGAATTAAAATGTCAGCGCGCTGGGTAAGTGAACATTGGGGGCTTGCACGCGCGACAAGCTCCCGATCCTAATTTCAGGGCCATTGTCAACTCTCTTGTGGTACTGAAACAATGGCCCAGAAATTCGTGTCGGGGGCTTCCCGCGGGTGCAAGCCCCCGACCTACACTTACATTGCGCGCCGACAGTTGAGGCCTGGGCCTGCGTGCATTTCCTGTCTGTGGCCCAGTCCAGCTCCCGGCGCGCTGTGCTTGCGTGATCCAGCGGCGTACTTAGTGCGATGCGTCGGCTGGGATCACATGAGCACTGGGCAACCAATCGGAGGAGGGAAAAGCCCATTCATGAGTTTGACATAAGACCTGTCAAACTCATGAAAACTCCGGGTGCCCAAAACAGTACATAACCTTAAAATAAATTTTAATAAAACATCACACTATTTAAATCAACTATAAATAACATTAAATAACCATTTTAAACAATAATTTAAATTTTTGAAAAAAATAATTTTATAAAAAATCGGAGCTAAAAATACACTTACATTACTGTAAAGTATTTAAAAATAATAAACCTGTGGAAAAAATGTTCTAATTTTAATTAATTGACCACTTACCTTTTAAAATGAAGTCCTTACGTCTGCTTTTTTAATGTGTAAAAAGTGGAGGCCTTCACACACGGGCAAACCTGTCAAAGAAAAGGAAGTTCAACGCGCACGCGCTGCCTCATACGTAGCACGCATTTCACCTCTTAACCCCTGCTTTCAGGGGACCGGACGTGCCGCTTTCCCGCGCATGCGCTGTGCATGCAAGAAACCGGCACTTCCATCGGGTCCACGCGCGAGTACCCCATGCGTACTCACGCGTTGGGACCTGAATTACTGGGCCAATAGAATGTGTTAGTGCAGGAGCTATAGGCTCTGTCACTGCTTCTGAAAGTACCAACGACCTGCATGGTTTGGACTTGATAGTCCACACTCAGGTCTGGGGAGAAGAAAAGAGTTAAGAACTTTTTATAGCATCTTCATTATCACATCAGCGCTAAAGATAGTTTACATTTATTAAAAGGGAGTTATTCAAACAAATAATGAATTATAAATGCATTCTGTGTTCTATTAATTCTGTGTTAACAGCTCCTAACAGTCAAAAATTGATATATGTTCTACAAAAATACACATCCTTTTTGAAAATGCTTCCATGCCTCCTCTGTGGATGTTCCAATCCCTTTGCAATTTCCCAAGACTGAGAAGTTGCATTTCCCTCTTTTCATAATTTTCTCAATGATTTTGGGATCTTCTTCCACCTTCCATTTCTTCCTTTGCTTGATGGTTGAATGCAACCTTCTCATCAGGTTTCAATGTCATTAAAACTTTTGCAGACAGTGTGCCAGCTCCTTTCTGTTTCTGGACACTGCATTCAACCACCACCCTGCTCCTAGTCTTACCGCCTCACGTGAGGAGTTGGTGGATTTACTCCAGAAAATGGATACCCTTCTTAACATTGCGTCCTCCACCTCCTGTTTGGAAAATCTAGGCTTCCTTGAATCATTTCCATGCCTTCAGACATCATTTTATAATCAGCTCTGTTATCAGTATTGCCACATAGTTACTTGTAGGGGTCACAGGCCTTATTTTCAGGTAAGTAACGATAACTGTTACTGATGGCTGATGATTGGATGTCTTAATTTACTGCTGGCAGTATGTTAAGAAGCAGTGGATTGGAATATTGCATGTTAGTGGTTTAGCAGTAGCTGAACATTATTCATGTCGAGTTAACGCTCTGCATGCCTTAATGTTTGCAAACCCAAATAATGTGCTTCCATTCTACACTGTGCACTTTCAGTCACTCGTGTATCAAAACATCTCTACTTTGCTCAAACCACATGCTTACATTTTAGCCCTCGAAGAAGTCCTTTACTGTATTAATATGATGATATTCGTATTGTTCAATGCAAATTCTTAGAGCAGCTTTGAAGGACATAGCTTACTTGATGGCAAATCAATTGAATTAACAACAGTTTTATATTTGAGTTTACATTTACTGAGCACAAGATTCAAACCACCCAAATTTAAGACCCCTCAACAGCCACCGGAGGAGTCTATTAATTCTTTGTTTGGATTATCTTGCCAGAATTATAAGTATTGGATTCTCGATAAGGCAGAATATATGGGCTTCTACCATTCCTTATACTTACGCCGAAAAATCAATTTCAAGCTTATTATTTAGACCACATTACATTTGTGCAGTCAGTGGTCAGTAACTACAATATCAAATTACCTATATATAGTACCTTTAACATTGAAAAATGTTTCAAGGCACTTCACGGAGGTGTAATCAGAAAACAATGGTTGCTGAGCTAAAGAAAGTGATATGGGGGGGCAAACAATTTTTAAAAATTATTTCATGGGATTATTGCCCATCCCTAATTGCCCTTCAGAAGGTGGTGGTGAGCTGCCTCTTTGAACCGCTGCAGTCCGTGTGGTGAAGGTATTCCCACAGTGCTGTTAGGGAGGGAGCTCCAGGATTTTGACCCAGCGACAATGAAGGAATAGTGATATATTTCCAAGTCAAGATGGTGTGTGACTTGGAGGGGAACTTGGGGGTGATGGTGTTCCCATACACCTGCTGACTTTGTCCTTCTAGGTGGTAGAGGTTGTGGTTTTGGGAGGTGCTGTCAAAGAAGCCTTGGCGAGTTGCTGCAGTGCATCTTGTAGATGGTACACACTGCAGACACGGTACGCCGGTGGTGGAGGGAGTGAATGTTTAAGGTGGTGGATGGGGTGCCAATCAAGTGGGCTGCTTTGTCCTGGATGGTGTCGAGCTTCTTGCGTGTTGCTGGAGCTGCACTCATCCAGGCAATTGGAGAGTATTCCATCACACTCCGGACTTGTGCCTTGTAGATGGTGGAAAGGCTTTGGGGAATCAGGAGGTGAGTCACTCGCCGCAGAATACCCAGGCTCTGACCTGCTCTTGCAACATAGTTGCTGGTCCAATTAAGTTTCTAGTCAATGATTGCTCAAAGAGAGTTTTAATGGAGAAAAGGGAAGTGGAAAGGCAGAGGGGTTTCAGGATGGAATGCCAGACCATGGGACCTAGACACCTGAAAGCACATCCACCAATGGTGCAGTGAAGAGGGAGGGGGGGTTGGTAGTAACACAAGAGGCCAAGGTTAGAGGAACGGTGCTCTCTTGCGGGGGGGACAGTGTTTGTGTAGGGCTGGAGGAGCTACTGAGGGAGAGAGGGGAGGCGAGACCATGAAGGGATTGAAACAAAATGATGAGAATTTTTAATTTACGGCACTGGGGGGAGGAAAAATTGAGTCGTGCCCCCTTTGGGGCGCTACTTTTAGCGCCCCGGAGAAATTAGCACCCCCGCAGCTGAAATTGAGTGGTAGTGCCCCAAGAGGGAAGTGGGGCGCTACTGGAAGTGCCCCGCCTCCTTCTTGGGGCGCTGCGAGGGAATATTGTGGTGCTATGTGCCGCGGTATTGCAGGCCTTCCTCCCCTTCTTAAAGGGGAGGGGCCTTGCGCAGCGTGACCCAGGGCCCAGCTGGGCCACCGGGGATTGGAGTGCCGGCAAAAGAGCCCGGCACTCAAGAGAAGTGCCGGGCTCATGGAGTGCAGCCGGCACCCTGCGGGGGGCGAGGCGGGTCAGGAGGCCGGGGACAACAGCAGAGGCAGGTGCTGGCAGACGGCCAGCAACAAAAATGGCCACCCGGAACCTTGCCTTTAAATAGCACCGCCTCGGCCGCAGGTAGGCCCCCCTGACCCCGTCGGACATTGCGTCCGGCGGTAATTCAGGCAGCGCTACCGAAGATCGCGGCCGGGGTGCTGCGCACGGTGATGACATCATCGCCAGCCATGCAGTGCCGTGGGGCGCTAATGGTTAGTGCCGCCGCTAACCTCCCGCTGAATTTTGCAGGAGGCACTGGTGGCGCCGCGCCCGGGCGCTAGTTGCTTTACGCCCCGTTAGCACCCTCTTAGGGCGCTAACGGGAGGCGCAAAGCAACCAAATTTTTCCCCCTGGGGGTCTGGCAGCCATTGTAGGTCATCGAGGACAGGGATGATGGATGAGCAAGACTTGGTGTGGGATAGGATATGGGCCGCACGGTTTTGGATGAGATTAAGTTTATGGAGGATGGGGGTGGGAGTCTGGACAGGAGAGCATCGGAAAAGCCAAGTCTGGAGTTGACAAAGGCATGGATGAAGGTTTTAGCAAAAGATGGGCTGAGGCAGGAAAGAAGGTTGTAAGATCTTTATGATTTCACAGAGTTCTTGGACGAGACACAAAAATAGGTAGCAACCAGTAGTACCTGGGCAATAGATCAAGATTTATTAAGCTTACAGCATACTATACTTAACAACAGGCGATAGTTTAATGAGTAGCTCACAGCCCTTGATCTCTGGAGCCTCTCAGACACAGGTGACATTGTCTTCAGTCTGTTCCTTTGTTCTCGCAGTAGGTCTGTGTGGAGTTGTTCTTTGAGTATCGAGGTTTTAACCCTTTTCTTAGCAAAAGTTCATTTGGCCAGTGTCCATATATGGTCTTTAACAAAATCACCTTTTTTAATTGGTTCTAATTGTCAAAATACCATTGTCACTCAGACTAAGGTTAACATCTTGGCCCTGCCTGGCCCCAATATTTTTCTGATAACTTTACCACGTTCATCATTATCTTATTTATAGTTCTTCACCCCATTGGAATTTGCCTCATCTCTCTTATCATTCAACCTTCACTGGTACAATCAGTGCAAGGCCTCGTAAGCTGCGTAGGCTGCGTGACCGTCTGTTATCAGAACTAGTCAAGACTATTTCTGACTGTCCTTGCGGCTACATTTGAACAAGCCTTAATATTTCCATACCCACAAGGAATTATGGGTAAGATTAGTTGGTCAATGGCTGCACTTAAATTTATACATATATTTATGTGGTTCTCATCTACTAAGGACCTCTAAATGCCAGTCTTTCGTACAAGGTGATTTTATGGAGGTGGAAGTAAACAGTCTTTCTGGTGGAGAGGATATGGAGTTGACAGGAATCCATCACTGTAATTTGTTAAGCATTGATCACTTATGGAAGTCACCTGATTTCCTGCATGCCAGTTTTGAAATTCAAAGGAAATAGGAGGTATATCTCAAGCAGTGTGTTTCTATCACTTCAGTTCTTCTAAGCTGTCTATAATGGAGGCTAGATCTGATATAGATGAAACCTCACATAGAGACACTGGTTCAGGCTTAATCTGACTGAAAGAGTTAGCGAAGTATTGCCTCTTTTACTATGTTTGTACCCATGGAAATATAATTTAAATGTTCTTTGAGCAAGTGAAATCTGCTGCATTAATTTTTCACTACTGCCTAATTGCTACTTTTAATAAACCTGATGTGTAACTTAAAGCCTAAGTTGCGTTGTCTGATGGAATGTTTATTCTTTCGCTGTTCAAAGACTCAGAGAGCATAGCGGGCTCATGTCAATTCAGTAAGGCAATTACAGTAGCAAGATTTCTGTTTGACCCCTGGGCATTTATACGTTACCAGATATTGTGCATATAAAATCATAGGCTGGTTTGTAGGTATCGAGGGCTTGCTTACAGGAGCGTCCTTTGATGCTGAGCACAAGACAAATATCGGGTAAAGCATAAAAATGTACCAGCTGGTTTATGGCCACTATTCTTACTGAATGAGTTACTGATGCTATGAGGAGAGGGGTGGGGGAGCAGAGAAGGCCATGCAATTCATCACAAAACAGGCGGGGAAACTAGATGATAAATTACAGAGTAACTTTGACAGTACTAAGGGGGTTGAAATGTATAGTTTCACCCTTAGGACCATAGCTCAAATCAGGCCCAGTAGGACCAGCTTCAGGGGTCTGCGATGCCTACAATCACAATCAGGTCTCGCATGTGTTCAGATTTTACAGAATGATTTGGAAGTTGTGCCGTCAATCCCGATTTTGACCCATAAGATTTGTGGACCTCCATTAAGACCAAAACAGAAATAATTAGGAAGTAACTGGAAAAATCCTGTGTTTAAAAGAATGTCCTGCTATTTATAGACCGCTGGACCATAAAGGTACTCTACATCTTTCTTTGAGAGCTCGTTACCAAGTCTACCAGAGAATGGTGCATGGTGTGGGAAGGCCAGGTGAGAGAGTTAGGAACAACAATACAAGAAACAAACTACCCCTAAAAAAGGATAAAAGAAAAATGTAATGCTGTTCTTACTGCGATTTTTGTGAGCTGTCTTGTCACTGATACTTGAAGCTTTGGTGAAGTACTGATGCATACACTTCCAGCAAGAAAAGACTTATTACTGAGTCCCTTAGGAAGTGTCTTGAACTCCAGTGGTCAGGTAAATGTATTTTCCTCTCTGGTTTTCAATATTTATACATTCAGCTCCGAAACAGTCTGCATACATTGTATGTAAAATGCATTCAATATGAGAGTTTTGACATTTAATCTAGGAAACTCAATCAACCAAAAATAATGGGTGTTTTGTCACAGGATATAATAAAGTACAGAGTGTGGTATGTGTCAGGAATTTCTAAAGAAGTAAAAAAACAGGTACTGACCATTGATATTTGGGCAGGTTATTATGCAGGATTCAAATTCTACTCTGATTTCTTTTAGACATATGTATGCATTCATGATTATAGAATAAGTTGTTAAAATTGAAGAAATCATTCCCCTGGATGCTGCATTCTACCATTTCTCCAAATATAACCATGGATTGCATATATCAAAATTCCACTGTAACCGTTTGCTTTACAAATTCACAATCTACCAACGAGTCAGCTATTGACATGAGCAGATTTACAGGTGCACAAGCTTTTTTTGTGGCTTTTCACCTTCGGCAAGTTAAATAAGATACCAAATGCTCTTTTAAAAGAAGGAGTACAGTTCAACAACAATAGCAACAACTTGCATTTATATAGCACCTTTAACATATTGAAACGTCCCATGGTGCTTCACAGGAGCATTGTCAAACAAAATTTGACACCGAGCCACATAAGGAGATATTAGGACAGATGACCAAAAGCTTGCTCAAAGAGGTAAGTTTTAAGGAGCGTCTTAAGGAGGAAAGAGAGGCAGAGAGGCGGAGAGGTTTAGGGAGGGAATTGCAGAGCTTAGGGCCTTGGCAGCTGAAGGCACGGCCACCAATGGTTGAGCGATTATAATCAGGGATGCTTAAGAGGCTAGAATTGGTGGAGCGCAGAGGTCTCAGTGGGGGAGGGGGCTGTAAGGCTGGAGGAGATTACAGAGATGGAAAGGAGCGAGACCATGGAGGGATGTCAGTGAGCACAGGGGTGATGGGTAAACAGGACTTGTTGTGAGTTAGGACACGGCAGCAGAGTTTTGGATGACTTCGAGTTTACACAGGCTAGGCGTGGGAGGCTGGCCAGGAATGCTTTGGAATAGTCAAGTCTGGAGGTAACAAAGGCATGGATGAGGGTTTCAGCAGCAGATGAGCTGAGGCAGGGGCGGAGTCGGGCGATATTATGAAGGTGGAAGTAGGCGGCCTTAGTGATGGCGCGGATATGTGGTTGGAAGCTCATCTCAGGGTCAGGTATGATACTAAGGTTGCAAACAGCCTGGTTCAGCCTCAGATAGTTGCCAGGGAGAGGGATGGAGTTGGTAGCTAGGGAACGTAGTTTGTGGTGGGGACCGAAGACAATGGGCAGGATTTTCATTGGGCCGTGGAGGCGTGATTGGAGGTGTGTGGGGTGTTAAAATCATGAAATTGGGGGGCACGAACCCATCCCGCCCCCAACCCACCTCCATGCCAGTTTCAAAGGAGGCGGATACCCGACCCGCACTGGGACCCGCCTCCCTGAGGCGGGAAGGGGATTAGTGACAAGTAACTGCCTGTTAACAGGTAGTTAACAGGCAGTTTTTAGCCTAATCCCTATTTTTATTCCTGAAGTGTGGGATTCCCGATGGCTCCAAACCACGGCAAGTTAGCAAGGTGGACCGTCGGGCTGAAAGACTTGGAGGGTCCGAGATGTCCAGTGTTCAAGTGAGTGATGTGTGCATGAGTGCAGAGGTAAGTGTGCTTGGTGTGTGTAAAGCGTTTGAAAAAGTTTTACTTACCTTTACTTACCTTTACAGCCTTCCACCTTTACAGCCTTCCTTCCTTCAGGTCTCGGGAGTCCCTCATCTCACTGGCACAGAAAGCAGAATGGCCGCGAGCTGTCAAAAGTTGCAGCATTCAGCTTTCTGTTCTGGAGAGATCTCTAAATCAGCCTGAGAGGTAGGAATTAACTTAGAGTACAGATTGTCAGTGTTTGACAGCTTCAAACCGCTGTTAAACGCTGATATTTCATCTGTCAAAAGCTCTTGACAGAGGAAATGTCTGTCTGTGACGTCACCTGTTGCCGGGTGGCCCTTAATTGGCCTGCGGGCTCAATAAGGTCAATCAAGTGAAAATCGCGTGGGTTGGCCACAACTCGATGGAGGCGGGACTACAACCCCAAAAGTTGTAGTCCCGCCTCCTACCCGCCTCCAGTATCAAAATCCAGCCCCTTGGCTTCAATCTTCCCAATATTTAGTTGGAGGAAATTTTTGCTCATCCAGAACTGGATGATGGACAAGCAGTCTGACAATTTAGAGACAGTGGAGATTTCGAGAGAGGTGGTTATGAGGTAGAGCTGGGCGTCATCAGCGTACATGTGGAAACTGATGTGGTGTTTTCGGAAGATGTCACCAAGGGCAACATGTAGATCAGAAATAGGAGGGGGCCAAGGATGGATCCTTGTGGGGACACCAGAGGTGACATTGCAGGAGTGGAAAGAGAAGCCATTGCAGGTGATTCTCTGGCTAAGACTGGATAAGTAAGAATGGAATCAGGCGCATGCAGTCTCACCCAGCTGGACGACGGTGAGAGGCGTTGGAGGAGGATAGTGTGGTCAACCATGTCAAAGGCTGCGGACAGGTCGAGAACGATGAGGAGGGATAGTTTACCTTTGTCACAGTAACATAGGATGTCATTTGTGACTTTGATAAGAGTCTTTTCGGTACTGTGGTGAGGCGGAAACCTGATAGGAGCGATTCAAACATGGAGTTCCGGGAAAGATGAGCATGGATTTGGGAGGTGACAGCATGTTCAAGGACTTTGGAGAGGAAAGGGAGGATGGAGATGGGGCGGTTGTTTGCAAGAACAGCGGGGTCAAGGGTTGATTTTTTTTCAGGAGCTGGGTGTTGACCAACGTTCCCTCCAAGTTGTGCAGCTGCATGGCCGCACAACTCTCTGCCAGTCCCGCACAGTCAGGATTGGATTTTTCCTTGTTAAGTTTCACACATGCGTGGAAATGTGAATGGGCAATGCATCCCCTTAAAGGGGACGCGCACCCAAAAAAATTAGGAGGAACATTGGTGATGGCGGCAGATTTGAAGGAGAGGGGAACAGTACCTGAGGGGAGAGACCATTAACAATATCAGCTAACATGGGAGCCAGGAATGGAAGTTGGGTTTGTTGTTATTTGGCGAACCGACCTCTACCTAGTGGAAGCAGAACACCAAATCTCCGACACTTCCTCCTACCTCCACCTGGACCATGACCCCACTACGGAACATCAAACCACTATTTCCAAGACTGTCACTGACCTCAGCTCCTCCGCAGATCTTCCCACCAACCTCATAGTTCCCCAACCCTGCACAGCCCGCTTCTACCTCCTTCCCAAGATCCACAAACAGGATTGCCCTGGTAGACCAATCATTTCAGCCTGTTCTTGCCCCATGGAACTTACCTCTTCCTATCTCGACTCTATCTTTTCTCCCCTTGTCCAGTCTCTTCCCACCTACATCCGCGACTCTTCGGATGCCCTCCACCACTTTAACAGTTTCCAGTTTCCTGGCCCCAACCGCCTCCTTTTCACCATGGACGTACAATCCCTCTACACCTCCATCCCCCACCAGGATGGCCTGAGGGCGCCCCGTTTCTTCCTTGAACAGAGGCCCAACCAGTCCCCATCCACCACCACCCTCCTCCACCTGGCTGAACTTGTTCTCACATTGAACAACTTGTCCTTTGACTCCACTCATTTCCTCCAAATTAATGGTGTTGCTATGGGTACCCGCATGGGTCCTAGCTATACCTGCCTTTTTGTGGGATATGTGGAACACTCTTTGTTCCAGTCCTACTCGGGTCCCCTCCCTCATCTCTTTTTCCAGTACATTGATGACGGTATCAGTGCAGTTTCCTGCTCTCGCCCTGAACTAGACAATTTCATTCACTTTGCCTCCAATTTCCACCCTTCCCTCACCTTCACATGGTCCATCTCCGACTCTTCCCTTCCCTTCCTCGACTTCTCCGTCTCCATCTCTGGGGATAGGTTATTGACCAACATTCACTATAAGCCCACTGACTCCTACAGCTACCTGGAATACACTTCCACCCACCCTGCCTCCTGTAAGGACTCTATTCCATTCTCCCAGTTTCTCCACCTCCGCCGCATCTGCTCCAATGATGCCACCTTCCACACCAGTGCTTCCGACATGTCTTCCTTTTTCCTCAACCGAGGATTCCCCTCTACCGTGGTTGACACGGCCCTCAACCGTGTCCGTTCTATCTCCTGCACTTCTGCCCTCACCCCTGCCCCTCCCTCCCGGAACCACGATAGGGTTCCCCTTGTCCTCACCTTTCACCCCACCAGCCTCCACATTCAACGGATCATCCTCCGCCATTTCCGCCGCCTCCAACGTGATCCCACCACCAAATGCATCTTCCCCTCCCCTCCCCTTTCAGTATTCCGTAGGGACCGCTCCCTCCAAGACAACCTAGTCCACTCCTCTATCACCCCCAGCACTCCTTCCCCTTCGCCCGGCACCTTCCCGTGCAAGCGCAGGAGATGTAGCAACTGCCCTTATACCTCCCCCCTTCCCACTGTCCAGGGCCCCAAACACCCCTTCCAGGTGAAACAGCAATTTACTTGTACTTCTTGCAATCTAGTATACCATATTCGCTGCTCACGATGTGGTCTCCTCTACATTGGGGAGACCAAACTGTTGTGTATGTGCCTTTAAGAGAAGAACTAATTCTATACTGCAGTACCGGCAGTGACCACCCCTGTATATAAAGCCATAGCAGGCTTCTGTATTTCAGTCTTAAATTACCCTCTGTTCAAGTAAATACCTGTTTTATTGTTCTCCTGCAGTCCGTGTAATATTTATACTCAGACATTACACTGGCGACGGGCGGGTTCAAACTCACCTGCAGTAATGCATCACCTCACGGGGATCTTTTCCCTGAAGAGAAGCTTTTTGGAGGTCGAAGTCAGAACGGCGGGCAACCAGCCAGGGATCCATCGGAGAGTTGCAGGGGAGGCTGTGGAGAGCTGGGCCTGGCTCCCCAGTCGAGGTGTTCCAGCAAGTCATGCTGGTAGCAGGTAGTGCGCTGGCCCTTCAGGACTGCGGCGGGCTCGGGCTCGATCGAGCGGCTCTGCAAAGGGGCCGTGCAGCGTTGTCGGGAGGAAGAGAGAGAGAGAGGGTGGAGCGCACAGGGCGCGGTCGGTGCTCAAGAACAGGGCAGCGTGGAGAGGATAGAACGCGGGGAAGGAAAAGTGAAACGCGCCAAAGCCGCGGGTCGCCGCCATTATCCTGTAGAATGCTAGGAGCAGCGTGGCAGCAAGGGGAAGAAGGAAAAGCGCGGGAGGTGCCATTTTATTACATTGGGGAAGAAGGAAAAGCGCGGGAGGCGCCATTTTATTCCATTGGGGAAGAAGAAAAAGCGCGGGAGGCGCCAATTTAAATCACTCAAGATGCCGAAGAGTGGCAGTATCACTGCTTTCGACAATGAGGTAGAAGACTGGACCACGTATGTGGAAAGAATTGAAGTGTACTGCAAGGCAAATGAGGTGGCCGATGGAAAGAAGGCATCGCTTTTATTAAATTTGATGGGCGCAAGAACGTACGGCCTATTGCGGAATTTAATTACCCCAGCAAAACCAATGGAGAAAAGTTTTGAGGAGATTGTTCATATCTTACAGGAACACCTAAACCTTACACCGCTGCTGATAGCAGAAAGATTCAAGTTCCATAAAAGAAACGCGCACAAAGATGAGAGCAATGCTGACTATCTTACGGAACTATGCAAGTTATCGAAGCACTGCCAGTTCGGAGCAGGACTGGCAGACACCTTGCGGGATAAGTTTATCTGCGGGCTCCAGAGTGAAGGAACCCAGAAACGACTACTTTCGGAAAAGGACCTGAAGCTGGAACAGGCTTTCAGCGTGGCAGTATCCTACGAAGCAGCAGCACGGGGAGCTGCGGAAATACAACAGAAACCACAGGAATACAGCGCTAACGAAATGGCGTATGGAGCATAAAAGTGCTACCGCTGCGGCAGAACAACCCATGATCAGAAGGAATGCTGGGTTAAGGACAAAGTATGCAGGCAATGTGGGAAAATGGGACACATAGCAAGAGTCTGCAGGTCAGAAAAGAAAACCAACACTACAAGAACTACTAAGGAAAAGTACAAGAAAGTAAAGAAATTGACAGACAGTAGTTCGGAAGATCAGGAGAGTGATAAGGACTACGGGAGCAGGAGACTAAGTTGTCTAAAGTTACACAACGTGATTGCAAAGGAGGATCACCGAACCATTTGGGTCACCCTCATGATAGCAGGGTCCCCAGTAAAGATGGAATTGGACACAGGATCAGCCCTAACTGTCATGAATCGACGAGACTATGAGCGGCTATTCTCACACATAAACTTGAAGAACACGTCCATTGTATTGAAGACATACACGGGGCAAAAAGTCTACCCCAGAGGAAAAATAAGGGTGCCAGTTGAATACAACGGCAAGGAAACACAGAAACTGTATCTATATATACTACCAGATGGAGGACCACCATTATTGTGACGTGAATGGATCCGAAAAATACAATGGGATTGGCATTCCATTCAGGCGCTAACTGTGACTGATAAAATGGATGATGACGCCATACCTGGACGACTGTCAAAAATTCTAACTGACGCGAAAGAGGTGTTCCAACAAGGACTTGGGACTCTAAAAGGAGTAACGGCAATGATAAAAATCGAAGATAATGCAAACCCAAAATTTTTTAAGGCCAGACCGGTACCTTACGTGATCCGCCCAGCCGTTAAAGCAGAGCTGGAGAGACTGGAGTGTTCGGGTGTGCTGTCCAAGGCGGACTGGAGCGAGTGGGCCACACCCATCGTTCCTGTAATGAAGAAATCATTGAGCAGCACGCCTGGGGAACCGAAGAAGGTTTGCATCTATGCGGACTTCAAGGTAACTGTGAACCCAGTCCTGCACACAGTACAATATCCACTTCCACGGATAGAAGATATTTTCGCCTCACTATCTGGAGGGAAACGCTTTACAAAGATTGTTCTGGCCCAAGCGTATCTACAAATGGAGGTGGAAGAAGCGTCTAGGAAATACCTCATGATAAACACGCACAAAGGCCTTTACCAGTACAATCGACTGGTATTCGGGGTAGCATCAGCCCCGGTTATTTGGCAGAGGGTGATGGAACAAGTCCTGCAAGGGATCCCGGGGACCCAGTGTTATTTGGACGACATCCTGGTTACGGGCGAAAATGACAGTGAACACCTTGCCGACCTGGAGCAGGTGCTCACTAGATTACAGGAATATGGGCTACGAGCCAACCGCCCCAAATGCGAGTTCTTCAGGAGACAAATCTCGTATTGTGGCCACATGATTGATGAGGAAGGGTTGCATAAGTCGCCGGACAAGATTGAGGCTGTAGTCAAGGCTTCAGCACCGGAAAATGTGTCGCAACTGAGGTCGTTCCTCAGGTTGGTGAACTACTACCATAAGTTCTTGCCGAATTTATCCACAATTCTGCACCCACTGAACGCGCTACTGCAAACTGGAGTAACATGGAAATGGAGTGATGAGTGTAAGCGTGCCTTTCAGAAATGTAAATGCCTAATCACTTCAAAAGAATTATTGGCCCACTACAATCCAACACTACCGATTCGGTTAGCATGTGATGCGTCTCCCTACGGCATCGGAGCGGTGCTGTCACACAAATTCCCTGACGGTTCAGAGAGGCCAATAGCCTTTGCATCGCGCTCGTTAACCTCAGCCGAGTGTAACTACGCCCAGATTGACAGGGAGGCCTTCAGCCTGGTGTGGCAGGGGGGGGGGGTGAAGAAGTTCAATCACTATCTGCACGGGCAGAAATTCACCCTACTGACTGATCATCAGCCCCTGTTCTCCATTTTTAACCCAAAGATGGACGTTCCGGTGATGACGGCGCAACGGCTGCAAAGATGGTCACTTTTTCTAGGGGCACATCAGTACGACATAGAGTACAAGGGTACGAAACAGCATGGAAACGCTGATGGGCTGTCGCACCTACCATTGCCTACGGTAGAGGAAGCACCTGCAGTGGACCCTGTTGAGATATTCCATGCAACCATAGTCGAATGTCTACCTGTTACAAACTCAAGTATAGAGAAGGAAACCCGAAATGACCCGACACTCTCTCGGGTCTATGATTTGACGGTGAAGGGATGGCCAGCACATGGTGACTCACTGTTGCCAGCATTCTCGCCAAGGAGAGAACAGCTGTCAGTGTGCCGGGGGACCTTGATGTGTGGATCCCGAGTGGTAATTCCACCCAAGCTGAGAGATAGAGTGCTCAATGAGCTTCATGAGGGTCATCTGGGAGGGGTAAAAATGAAGAGCCTAGCCAGGGCGTTTGTGTGGTGGCCAGGAATCAATAAAGAAATCGAGGATATGACCAAGAGATGCACAGGATGCCAGAAGGTCCAAAACACTCCACCACAGGCCCCGCTACATCCATGGGAGTGGCCCTCATCTCCATGGCAACGGGTACACATTGATTTTGCTGGTCCATTTATGGACTCATTGTTCCTAATTGCTGTAGACGCCCATTCGAAATGGCCAGATGTCATCAAAATGTCCTCCGCCACCACGGAGGAAACTATTGCAGTCCTACGGACCATCTTCGCCAGGAATGGCTTGCCAGAACAGATTTGCTCCGACAATGGGCCACAGTTTGTGTCAGAGGATTTCTGGAGGTTTCTGAGGAATAATGGGGTGAAGCATTACACATCTGCCCCATATCATCCAGCCACAAATGGATTGGCTGTGAGGTTTGTTCAGACCTTTAAAAAGGCCATAAAGGCAATGCATAATGACGACATACCACTACAACACAAGGTGGATAATTTCTTGTTTGCTTACCGGAATGCGACACATGCAGTCACCAACCAAGCCCCAGCCATAATGTTCTTCAACCGAAGGCTAAGATGTCGCCTGGATTTGCTCAAACCAAACATAAGATGAGATGTTGAGGATAAGCAATTCCAGCACATAAATGAGAAGCCAACCAGGAGCTTCAAGATAGGGCAAACAGTCTTGGCCCGCGACTACCGAACAGAAAAATGGCAGCCAGGAATGATATGCACACAGCAGGGACCACTAATGTACACAGTGGACGTTGGAGAGCGCATCGTGAGATGCCATGCTGACCAGATTCTAGAGTCACAGGAACAAGCCAAACCCATACCATGAGCAGGTGCACCAGGTAATCAACCCGAAGTACAGATTGCGTCTACCTCAGAAGCAGTGGTATTGGAAGCTGACGAACCAACCAATGACAATGAGCCAGAATCAACTCCGACGCAAGAACAGGATACTCGAGAAAGGCGCTATCCAGTCAGGATCAGGAAGCCTCCTCAAAGACTGAACTTATAAATGATTATTTCAGTTGATGTATATAGTACAGAGAAAATTGTAATTGTAATGAGTTATTATTTAGTTGTTAAATGAATGTTATGTACTGTTTATCTAAAAGGGGAGGAATTGTTGTGTATGTGCCTTTAAGAGAAGAACTGATTCTATACTGCAGTACCGGCAGTGACCACCCCTGTATATAAAGCCATAGCAGGCTTCTGTATTTCAGTCTTAAGTTACCCTCTGTTCAAGTAAATACCTGTTTTATTGTTCTCCTGCAGTCCGTGTATTATTTATACTCGGACATTACACAAACGTAGATTGGGTGACCACTTTGCGGAACACCTCCGTTCAGTCCGTAAGGGTGACCTGAGCTTCTGGTCGCCTGTTATTTCAATTCACCGCTCCATTCCCACTCAGACCTCACCGTCCTTAGCCTCTTGCATTGTTCCACGGGAGCTCAGCGTAAGCTCGAGGAACAGCACCTCATCTTCCGATTAGGCACTTTACAGCCTTCCGGACTCAATATCGAGTTCAACAATTTCAGATCGTAACCTCGGCCCCTATTATATTATGAAGCATTTTTTACCCACACCTTCGGTTTGTGCTTTTCCTTTTTTTCTCTCCCACATGGCAGCTGTCTCGCATTCTGCCAGCGCATTTCACACTTCATCTAGAGCCATCATTTTGTCTCTTTACTTGTCCTATTACTATCTCGTCTCGTCTTGAATATCTCTTAATGTCTCCTCACCCCTCCCAGACCTTCCGTTTTGTTCTTTCATCCCCTCCCCCATTTCCCAGCCCCCAAACTGGCCTTTTATTCTGTTTCATTTCCTGACTTTTTTTTCTCAGTTCTGAAGAAGGGTTTCGACCTGAAATGTTAACTCTTTTTCTCTCTCCATGGATGTTGCCTGGCCTGCTGAGTTTTTCCAGCGTTTTCTGTTGTTATTTCGGATTTCCAGCCTCCGCAGTATTTGGCTATCGTCATGGAAGTTGGGTGGTCAGCATTTTAGTGGGAATAGAGTCGAGGGAGCCGGGGGTGGGTCTCTTGGGCAAGATGAGCTTGGAGAAGGCATGAGGGAAGATCGGAGAGAAACTAGAGAAAGATGCAAATCAGGGCTAGGGCAGGGGGGAACCTTAGAGGAAGTTTGACCCGGTGGGCTAGGGGAAGGGAGCAAATCAGCAGAGGCAGCTGATCGGATGGTCTCAATCGTAGTGACAAAGAAGTCCATGAGCTCCTCGCGTGTTGTTTGAGGTGAGGGTGGAGGAGACAGGGGAGGGGAGTTTAATAAGACGGTTTGCAGTAGAGAAAGGAGGTTATCTTTGCATTCCAGGATGATCCTGGAATAGTGAGCAGTTTTGACAGACGAGAGCAGGACCCGATAGTGCTTTATGTGGTCCAGCCAGATCTGGCAGTGAATGGCTAAAATAATTGTTGGCCACATCCATTCAAGTCTGCGTCCCTTAGACTTAAGGAAATGAAGATGAGGGCTGCACCAGGGGCAATGGCCAGGGTGAGAGAGAGTAATGGTTTTAATGGGGACTACATCATCAAAGGTGGAAGTGAGGATGTGGTTGAGCAGATTGATAGCTGCAGAAATGTCATGGTGAATGGAAGGCCAAAGGCTACAGTGTTGGGATTTTGAAAGTACAGTTGTAAGCGAATTGGGCAGAGTTTTTTCCAGTGGCGGACACGGAAAGAAGTAGGGTTGGAAGGGTGAAGGGGGATATGGGTGAAGAGCAATACATCAGAGATGGTCTTTTCTGTGATTGACAAGATAGGAGTAGCAAGGCCATGTGAGATGGCAAGGTCAAGGTGGTGGTCATGCTTATGGGTTGGGGAGTTTATATGGCGGGAGGAGATTTTTATGGTGCTTAGGTGGACGGTAGGGAAAGGATTTTAAATGAAAGCTGAGAAGGCTGGAACAAGGTGAGATGCTCAAAGGAGGAGAAAGTGGCAGAGATGTAGGGGGCCAGACCAAAGTGTTATTTGGTGATAAGAGCCACAACGCCACCACGGCAGCCTGAGCGGGGCAAGCGGTGGAAGGTATAGTCAGGCGGGTTGGCTTCATTTATGGGAAAAGTGTCATCACCCCTCAGCCAAGTTTCCATCATCCACAATAAGCTCATGGATGGCAAGGCCCTTGTTCATAAGTGAAAGGACATTCTGGAGGGAGATGTGGAGGGGGGTGATGATAGCTGATCCACTAAAGAGTCCACAGGGTCAGCATTGGACGGGGAGGAGATTGGCAAGATTAGCCCCAGCGAGCGCATTGGGCAGGAAGGTCGGCGAGAGAGTAAGATGGGGCAGTTGGGGTTGGTGCTTGTAAGGAGGCAACGATGAGTGCCTCGATGGGCCCTTCGGAGGAGGCAAGAGTGGCACAGAGCGAAGCTGTAGGCTTATCTAAGAGGGAGTCAAGTCTGGGACGGCGGCAGGAGAGGAGGAAGGTCGAGGAGTGCTGAAGGCTTCTAATTAACCATAGAGTCATAGAATCATAGAATGGTTACTGTTAAGTCTGTGTGTTCTAGTTGTATTTAAGATTAATTACTGACACAGACTACAAGAATAACGTTTCAACAGGTCTTTACTAGTTGGAGGTCAGGGCTATACTAACAGCAATATCACTACACAGTACTTATATAGCGGTGGTCACCACCGGTATTACGTATACAGCAGCCAGAGAAAGTAGTACATCTCTTAAGGTGGAACAGGCTTAAGTTCTCTTAAGGTGGAACAGGTTACATACACCACAATCCTCCCTTTTTAGCTTAACAGTCATATCCCCATTTAACATAACATAATAACATATATACATATATAACTTCAGGTATAAACAGTTCAAAGGTTCAGTCTCTCAGGAGGCCTTCTGATTCGGGTTGGATAACGCCTTTCAGTGGTCTCTGATTCTTGTTGCTGAGGTGATTCCTCTAGTTGGTTTCCTATGTATTGGACGTCATCATCAGGTACAGTCCCTGCCGAGGTAGATGCTTCAGGTTCATTAACGTCTTCCACAGTTGTCTCTGTCGCAACCATGGGTTCGACCCTTGCTCTTGATTCTACCAGTTGATCCGCATGACGCCTTATCACATTGTTACCAATATCTACTGTGTACATCAGAGGTCCTTGTCTGGCCCGAATTGTTCCGGACTGCCATTTTTCGTTTCCATAGTCCCTTGCCAACACTGGTTGTCCTACGTCAAAACTTCGAGTGGTCTTGTTATTAATATGCCGGAACTGTTTGTTTTCCACTTCCCTCCGCACATTTGGTTTTAACAAGTCCAACCTGGACCGCAACCTCCTGTTATAAAACATCATGGCAGGACTTTGGTTAGTTACTGCATGAGCGGCGTTTCGATATGCCATTAGGAAATTGTCCACCTTGTGTTGTAGCGGAATCTGATCATCGTTCATGGCCTTTATTGCCTTTTTGAATGTTTGGACAAATCTCTCGGCCAACCCGTTTGTCGCCAGATGATATGGGGCAGAGGTATAATGTTTCACCCCATTCTTCTTTAAGAATTTTTGGAATTCTTCCGACACGAACTGTGGTCCGTTGTCCGAACATATCTGTTCTGGCAATCCGTTCCTTGCGAATATTGTTCTTAACACCGCAATTGTCTTTTCTGAAGTAGTGGTATTCATCTTGATCACTTCTGGCCATTTGGAATGTGCGTCCACCGCAATTAGGAACATGGAGTCCATGAATGGACCAGCAAAGTCAATATGCACGCATTGCCATGGGGCTGAAGGCCATTCCCATGGGTGTAGCGGTGCGATCGGAGGTGCATTTTGCACTTTTTGGCACCCAGCGCAGCTTTTCGTCAACTCCTCTATCTGTTGGTCAATACCCGGCCACCATACATAAGCCCTAGCAAGACTTTTCATCTTAACTCCCCCCAGATGACCTTCATGCAGTTCCTTTAGAACTCTTTCCCTTAACTTGGGAGGAATAATCACTCTTGTCCCATACATCAAAGTACCATGGCAGACGAACAGCTGGTCTCGCCTTGCCGAGAATGCCGGTAACAGAGGATCACCATGTGTTGGCCATCCCTTCACTGTCACCTCGTAGACTCGGGACAGTGTCGGGTCGTTCCTGGTTTCTCTTTCAATACTTGCATTGGTGACTGGTAAACACTCGATGATGGTCGAATGAAATAACTCAACAGGGTCAACTTTCGTCATCTCTTCTTCTTCAGGTAGTGGCAGGCGCGACAGCCCATCAGCATTGCCATGCTGCTTTGTACCTTTGAATTCTATTTGGTATTGATGTGCCCCTAGGAAAAGGGACCATCTCTGGAGTCTCTGTGCTGTCATCACCGAAACACCCTTCTTAGGGTTAAAAATGGATACCAATGGCTGATGGTCTGTCAGAAGTGTGAATTTTTGGCCCTGCAGGTAATGATTAAACTTCTTCACTCCCCATACAAGGCTGAGAGCCTCCCTATCGATCTGCGCATAGTTGCGCTCAGCAGAGGTCAATGATCTGGATGCAAACGCGACTGGCCTTTCCGTGCCATTTGGCAGCTTGTGTGAGAGTACTGCCCCAATACCATATGGAGAAGCATCACAAGCCAACCGAATAGGCAGTGTCGGGTTGAAGTGAGCCAACACTTCCTCTGAGGTGATCAATTCTTTGCTTTTGCGAAATGCCTTCTTACAGTTTTCGCTCCATTCCCATGGTACCGCCTTCTGTAAAAGAGCGTTCAGCGGGTGCAGTACCGTGGATAGATTCGGTAGAAACTTATGGTAATAGTTAATCAATCCTAGAAACGACCTCAACTGAGAGACATTATCCGGAGCGGGAGCCTTTACAACTGCCTCTATCTTGTCAGGAGACTTATGAAGCCCCTCCCGGTCAATGACATGACCACAGTACGAGATCCGCTTCTGAAAGAACTCACATTTCTGCCGATTAACTCGAAGTCCATACTCTTTCAGTCTGTTGAGCACCAGTTCCAAGTTTGCGAGGTGTTCTTCATCACCATCTCCTGTAATCAGAATATCGCCCAGGTAACATTGTGTGCCTGGAATTCCCTGTAATACCTGCTCCATGGCCCTCTGCCAAATTGCTGGAGCCGATGCCACTCCAAAAACCAGCCTATTATACCGGTACAAACCTCTATGCATGTTGATCGTGAGGTACTGGCGTGACTCTTCTTCAACCTCCATCTGCAAGTACGCCTGCACCAGGTCTATCTTGGTGAAGTGTTTCCCGTCAGACAACGAAGCAAAAATATCCTCAATCCGCGGAAGCGGATACTGCACCGTGTGAAGCACCGGATTAACGTTGATCTTGAAGTCTCCACAGATGCGAACCTTCCCTGGTTCTCCTGGCTTGTTGCTCGAAGGACGTTTCATAACGGGAACAATGGGCGTAGCCCACTCACTCCAATCTACCTTAGACAGTACACCTGAACGTTCTAGCGCTTCCAGTTCCGCTTCTACAGCAGGTGGTATTGCATAGGGTACCGGTCTGGCTTTGAAAAATTTTGGGTGTGCATGTTCATCAATCTTGATGTTTGCCGTAATTCCTCTCAGTGTTCCCAGTCCCTGCTGGAACACCTCTTTAGCATCATCCAATATTCTGGACAATCGTTTAGGTTTGACATCTGTTTCCCCGGAATCTACCGTTAGTGCCTTTAAGGAGTGCCAGTCCATATTCATTTTCCTAATCCACTCCCGTCCCAGTAGTGGGGGACCTCCTTCAGGTAGCACATATAAGTCCATTACTTGGCTTTCTTTGCCCTTGTGGACCACTTTTACCTCTATCTTTCCGATGGGGTACACTCTTTGCCCCGTGTATGTTTTCAATATAATCTCCGTATCCCGTAGGGGAATATGTTGGAATAACCTTTTGTAATCTTTCTTATTCATGACCGTCAATGCCAATCCAGTGTCCAATTCCATCTTTACTTGGACTCCTGCTATCTGAAGAGTGACCCAAATTGTCTGGAGATCTGCATCCTTACCAACGTTGTGTACTCTTAAGCTACCCAGTTCATTACTGCTGGCGTCTGAATCTGACTTCTGTTCGTTCGAACTGTTCTTTGTCACCTTGTGTACCTTTATGTATTTTCCTTGCGGTGACTTTTTGTTGCTGGTCTTCTTTCCTGACTGGCATACTTTAGCTATGTGGCCAAGCCTGCCACACATTCTGCATTCTTGGTTTTTAAACCAACACTGGTTCTGATCGTGCGTTGTCTTTCCACAACGATAACATTTTACAGTACTCAAAACCAATTGATTTGTACTTAGTTCCGGTGACCGTAGCTGCATTACTGCCGTGCCTCTTGCTGCGGCTTCGTGTGATGCTGCCATAGTGACCGCTTTCTCAAGCGTCAGCTCATTCTCCTCGAGCAGTCGCTTTTGTGTATCTTCTTTTAATAATCCACACACAAATTTATCTCTTAGCGCATCTGTTAGTCCCGTTCAAAACTGACAGTACTTTGCTAGCTTACGCAATTCCATTAAATATTCAGCATTGCTTTCATCTTTCAGCTGCTTTCTGCTGTAAAATTGAAATCGTTCCGCTAGCATCAGCGGCGTGGGGTTTAGATGATTTCTCAGGACAGTAACAATCTCCTTGAACGTCTTCTCCGCCGGTTCATCTGGTGATAAAAGGTGTTTCAATTGCCCGTATGTCTTCGCAACCATTAAGTTTAATAAAGTTAGTGCTTTCTCATCATCTGGGATTTTATTTGCTTTACAATAATTTTGTATGCGTTCTACATACGTGGCCCAATCTTCGATGTCGCTATCAAAGGTATTAATGTTCCCATGTTTAGGCATCGTTGCAATTTTTTTTAGTAATTTCCCTTTTTCCAAGATGGCGGCTTCCCGCTCTTGTCTTCGTCCTCCGCCTACAAAATGGTGGTTTCCCGCGCTTGGCGGTCTTTCCCGCGCTCGCCTTCTTCACCCGCTGGCTGCAATGGCGTTTGGCGTGCCGCTGCTGCTCCCCTTTCCCAGCGGTTAGTAACTCCCCCGACGCTGTCTCCGCTTCACCGCGGCTCCCTCGGGCATTCGCGCTTCCCCGATGTCGCGCCTCGCAGCCCTTCTTGCAGCCCGGTTATTAGCACCGGCTGCGTTTGCCTTCACCGCGGCTCTCGCGCCTTCAGTCGCCCCAGACGCTGCGCCTTTTTGGCCCGAATGCGGCCTGGCCCTTATCACCAGCCGTGATCGATGTCCCCGCGCTGCGCCTTTTGGCCCGAATGCGGCCCGGCCCTTATCTCCGGTCGCGATCGATCTCACCGCCCTTATTCCTCCGTCTTCCCTCCCCGTCTGTACAGCCAACGCGGCCGACTTTCTGCTCGCGTCGCTGACCGGCTTACCCACCACCGAGGTAGAAGGAAGATAGCTGACTGCCGCTGATGGAGGCTTCGAGTTCAGGATATCTTCTGCACTCCGGGTTCTCGATGCCTGCCGCGCGACGTGTCTTCCAGCAGGGTGATGAGGGTGGATGCCTCTCTTCGACGCCCATTCTGTGGACGAAGCCGCCATGGATATAAACTGCCGCAGGGTAAGAATCGGACTCGTCGCCACTGTTAAGTCTGTGTGTTCTAGTTGTATTTAAGATTAATTACTGACACAGACTACAAGAATAACGTTTCAACAGGTCTTTACTAGTTGGAGGTCAGGGCTATACTAACAGCAATATCACTACACAGTACTTATATACCGGTGGTCACCACTGGTATTACGTATACAGCAGCCAGAGAAAGTAGTACATCTCTTAAGGTGGAACAGGCTTAAGTTCTCTTAAGGTGGAACAGGTTACATACACCACAGTTACAGCACAGAAGGAGACCATTTGGCCCCTCGAGCCCGTGCTGGCTCTCTGCAAGAGAACTTCAGCTAGTCCCACTCCCCCACTCTTTCCCTGTAGCCCTGCAAATGTATGTCTTGTTTTGCACACTTTGTACAAAAATAATAAATTGCAGGACAACGGAGTATTACAATTTAAACTCTTTTAATGAAGCATCAGGTCTGATCTCACTCACAACAGTACAGCACCGTGTGTACAAGATGGAGTCAGGACCCCCTGGGTCCTCTAAAACAATAGCAGTCCTTACAGGTGCCTGCAGGCCAATGACAACTCAGCATGTGATCACATGTGAATATAATAGGTATTCCTTACAGATGCCTGCGGGCCAATGATAAATCAATATGCAAATGTTACAATGTATTTCCTTTAAATTATATTTAAATTTAAATCATTATCAGAATTTAGTAATTACACAACTTCAAACAGCAGGGTTTTAGTCTCATTATTAAGTTCCCTTGGGGTCTGCAAAATAGTGACACACGTAGGAGTTCTGTTTGACCCCTAGCTGAGCTTCTGACCTCATATCTTCTACATTACAAAGAGCCTGCTTCCATCGCTGTAACATTGTCTGTCTCCACCCCTGCCTCAATCCATCAGCTTCCAAGACCTTCACCCTTGCCTTTGTCTCCTCCAAACTGACCTTTCCAATGTTCTCCTGACTAATCTCCCATCCTCCAGCCTCCATAAGCTACAATTCATCCAAGAGTTTGCTCCCTATCCGAATCTGCACCAAGTGGCACTCACCCCCACCTCTGTCCTGGCTGACCCATTGAACATTGGCTCCCGGTCGCCCAACGTCTCCGATAAAAAATTCTCATATTTAATTCCCTTCATGGCCTCACCCTTCCCTATTTCCGAAACCTCCTCCAGCCTACAACCTTCCGAGAATTCTGCGTTCCTCCAACTCTGGCCTTTTGTGCATCCCCCATTCACTTCACCCAATCATTGGTGGTCTAGGTCCTAAGCTCTATAATTCCCTCCCGAAACCTGTCCATCTCTCCACCTCTCGCTTCCATTTAAGACCCTCCTTAAACCTACCTCTTTGATCAAGGGAATTAAGGGATATGGGGATAGGGTGGGAAAGTGGAGTTGAGGTAGAAGATAAGCCATGATCTTATTGAATCGCGGAGCAGGCTCGAGGGGCCATAAGGCCTACTCCTGCTCCTAATTTTTATTTTTTGTGTTCTTAAACTGCCCTTCCTAATATCTCTTTCTTTGGCTGGGTGTCAATTTTTTGTCTGATTACCTTTCTGTGAAGTGCCTTGGGACATTTTTCTTTGTTAAAGGTGCTATATAAATGCAACTTGTTGCTGTTTTTCATTGCTCATAGTGATCATGCCACTGAATCATTGCTTGTGGAATGTAATTTGTATTAATGAGTCAGGTCAGTGGAGAGTTTCTTCTTGCATTGCATTATGTAATTCATTTAAAACATACTGGTATAATTTTTAGGGATCTAGATTATTTTGTTTCTGTTTCAATTTTTGCTTATTGCATGGGAGTTAGGTGTTCTAGCAGGGGAGAGGATGGGGCCAGTATAGTTTGGGAGTCAGATTTTTAGAATAATTTTTCAAGGGCAAAAGTACTTTTGAGGGAAAATTTCTAGAAAGGAGAAACTGCTTTTGTGCAGGTAGACACTGGGGGAAAATGCCTTTTTGAAGTGACCAAGGTGAAATGCTGAAAAGGACATGAGCAAGCCAGTGTGTCGAATGAAGGCAGGTGTACTGGCGGATGCTGGCCCGCCTAGGGGGTCCATGCCTGGATTGTAATCTGGATCCCCCAAAGGGCGAAGAAGTTAAAGAACATTTTTCAGCTCCCTTATAAGGGGCCAATGAGAAAAATTTGGGCATTTTGCTGAGGTGGGCAGGGGTAAATTTAAAGAAATCTAGGCACTTAAAAGGTAAGTGGCCCCAATACCAGGATAAAATTGTCAGTAGCCTTTACATAGGTTGCTAATGCTTGTCATTTATATTTTGTCCTTTGCAAAAGTTAGTTGAGTACAAAAATGCTTGGCAAAATTCCAGTGGCTACCCAAATAAATGTAGGGCATGAGGCTGAGTCTGTGGGAAACACTCCAACCACCCCTCCCCACCCATTCACCAAGTTTAAAAGTCCCCAGATCAAACTACTGAGAAATTCACACAGGCAGAGTTTCTGTTTGACTGTTAAAGGGTGCAAACCGCAAACCATCTCTCATAGGGACACATCCCACTTGCCTACGTCTAGAGAGTTACACAAAGCCAACATCTATTTCTGAATAGCATACACCAGGAGCATGTTTCTGACATCTTTCCTCAGCAGAGCAGAAGGAAGAACATCTGTGCATATTAATATCCTTTAGTACAAGGCCAACCTTAATAACACATCCTGTATGATTTGGTTCAACGCTATCAGTGTGACAGTTAAGTTTTCTTTGGAATATTTTGAGCCCATAATCACTCTGCGCTTGGGATCAATGTATCCTGCAGCTTTCAGGGTCCAAAGACATATTGCCATTTGATCTTATTTATGTAGCTGTGATTAAATGGACACACATCACTTGCTGTGCCACAATGTGAGGAGTCTGGCGTTCACCTCCAATGAATTAGAACCTGCTGAGAACTGCAAATATTTGAAATGTCAATCCATTTGATAATGTCAAAGGTTCTGAAATACCAGAGATAGCAAAAGAAAACATTCAATTCATGCCTCAGAATATAAAGAGTGTTCTCTGCACAGAAATTACAGTTCAGTGTGAATATCTGGTCCCAGAAGGAGATGACTAAGGTTGCTGATTTAATAATCCCAATGACAGACCTGCTTCTGCAAAAAAATTCTGCTTTGAACTGGAGCAGGTTGTTCAGTGTAAGTCAGTTTATAATTTAGTGGCTGGTGGAAATGTGTACTGACACAGTGAAGGAAATTCTTGCTTCTAGAATCAATCTACTTCAATTGATACATATTTTAAATTTTACAGTTAACAAAGGTCTTGCTCAGCTTGCTGCTGCCGAGTGAATTCGTCATTTCATGAGGGATTGCGGAGCTCTGCAACAGATGCAGTGCACAGTAGTATTCATCTGATAAAGCTGGCGATGAGTATCAGCCAATAAAGGTTAATGGATTGTTTCTAAATGTAAGTACACAAGGTCCAATTTTTAACCATGCCCACCTGACGGGAACAGGGCAGGTGGTGGCTAAAATGGCATCTGGTGGGCACTTCCCAATGCATTCGTGCCTGCCGCCATTTTAACTGCTGTGTTTTCAGCAGCGGGGGTTTCATAATTAATATTTTAATATGGGGTCTGATGATGACATGACTTTAAATGCTGATTGTGGTAGTGAAGCCCAGAGAAACCAGGTGGCAGGCCAGATCGTGGCCAGAAGAGGCGCAGGTAAATTGAAACTTTTAATTTTATTAACGTTTCCTCATGGGCTTCTTCGGGCCCCACAAGCAAACTTTGGGCCTCCCCTGCCCCAGGCGTCCCTTCCCTGCCACCACCCCCCCCCAACCACGATCGCCACTGGAACTCGACCCCCCCCATAACTTACCTTAGTGCCGGTGGGACTGTTCCCTTGGGTCGCCGGTGACGGCTGCTTGCCACACTCACTCCAACTCCCGCCCCCTGGCATCCTCGTTATTACTGATGGGTTCGGGCGGGAGTCCGTGCTGCAACGTGATATGGGCCCGGAATTTGCAGTCAGCAAAGGCGTTCTCCGCTGGCCCCGAAGTAAGCTTCGCGCAAAGATCTCACGATCTCTGTGTCGAGATGTTCGGGTTTTCCGACGTGTAATTCAAATCAACGGAGTATTGTGGGGATCCCCCAGCGCGAGCTGCTGTGAGGACAACAAGCTGTCTAAGCAGCCAACCAAAATGCAGAATTTTCATAGACAGCAAACAAGGAAGTGGGTGAGCTCCTAAAATTCTAACTTTTTAAAAATATTATAGAGTGCAAAACAAACATTGGGGCTCTCACATGGGGAAAAGGCAAACCTGAAATAAAGATGATTTAACTTAAAAAAAAATGTTTTTTTGAAGTTTCTTAAAAATGTTAATTTTTATTAAAATGGATAAATTTCACACTGCACAAAATTTAAATTAGTTTTTCCATGCCCATAACCATTGTTTAGCAGTCAATACGCTGTTAAAACCCCAATTACACCTAATCCCTTTGGGTCTAACTTTTAATGGAGAATTTAAGAGCGTAATTATTGCGGAAGAGCTGAAGCTTTCGTCAGTTTCAATGATTCATGAGATTTCACTGATTGCTGGCTATGTGGGTGGGTGGGGAGAGCGGGGGACAGCACAGACTGTGTCAGAGCTGTGAATGACAAGCCGCAACTTCAGGATTTACACGTTAGGCTGCGCATGCGCTAAATCCTGATGTTGCGGTCAGCTTCAAAGGCGAAATGACGGCGAACACTGCCAGTTCGCCGTCACCACGGCCTTAAATTCTGGGCCATTGAGGCCCGGAAGTTAAAATGGCCCGGCCTCATACCAATACCGCCATGGACACTTTCTACTCTCCCCCCATCCCCCACTCACTCACGTTTGCTCCCGGACACGCCGCACTTACGCCCAGAGTTAAAATCAGGTTTTCAAAAAGTGCACTGACTGGCCAGAGCAGTATGAAAAGTGAGCACATATATTACAAATGGATTAAAATATCAGAACAAAACAATAGTCAATCAAATCATACCATTCTCCAGTTACATTCACCAATATTGCAGAAGGTAGTACAGCTCACACTCAAAATTATTTACATTTCAACTAAACTTGTAATTGTAAGCCTTAAATATTATTCCCTGTGAGGACATATCATCCAAAGTATAATTGTGAAATTTTGCTGATTCTGTGACAGTGTAAAGCTGTATTTGTGCCGTGGTCAGCCGATAGATTGTGGTGCACAGACAGTGTTTGAATTCTCTCCCCATTAGGAGTTCGACATGATGCTTGTGGTGTGCCACGTTGCAAGAGACTTGAGCAATATTCCCACAGCATCTGAGACTTCGCTGAAACAATGCTATTTAATCTTAGGAGTTCTCACAATTATCCTATTCCTATCTTTAAATGAAAAAAGTTGAGTAGCAAGTGTGTACCCAAAGCACATTTAAATCAACATCTTAATATTTATTTGGCAGTGTGAGGACACACTACACAGAACACAGAACTAGTCTTTGTGTCAAAGTTGGTGCTGTCGCACATGATTAGAATAAAATTCTGCTCAATAAGATTGTAGAGAAATTGTTAAGGTTAAGGACCATGGGCTAGGTATAGCACCACTGAATGGAAAGTGAAGCTTGCTCCCTCGACTTCCTGTCCCGATAATATGTTTTAAGCACAACTGCATAAGAGCCTTTCCTTTTGTATATACACAATTATGGATTGGGGAGGGTGAGATTACAAGGCAGCAATGCAGTCAAGAGATTCAGGTAAACAATGAGAACAAAGTTTGAGCTTTTTAGTTATCTGAAGCACACAATCGAATTCCCAACTGCAATTGGCAGCAGCATCTCCACTATATTATATATTCTATCAGTTTTTTTAACCTTTCCAATGCCACTGCCATTTTCATGCTCCTGCTATTGGGTAATGAAAGAAAATTACTCATGGAACATCAGGTCAATGATGCAAAGTGATGTCACTTGATAGAAGATGATGCAAGACCTTAGAAGACATGCATGGCCGGGAATTTCCCCGATCTGCTCTTGATCCTCCGCTGTAATTGTACCTTTCAGAAGGTGAATTCATTTGTATTTCACCATCTGTGTTTAGATAAAATATTCCATTATGGGCAGGGGGAAAGCACGCTGTCTGCTCCTCCTGTATACTAAAGTGGTTGCATTCTTGTTAAACAGCCACCATATACTAGTCGGTGCCTCCTTACTGACCTTTACACTATTTAAGAAGGGAAGGAAGGAGAAACCAGGAAATTATAGACCTGTCAGTTGAATGTCAGTTGTGGAGCAGTTACTATTATTAGGGACAGACTGACTGAGCACTTGAACTAGTATGAGCCGAGGAAAGAGAGTCAGCATGGCTTTGTGATGAGTAGGTCATGTCTGACTAATCTAGCTGAATTTTTTGAGAAGATCACTAACATGGAGGATAGGGACTGTCTATGGATGTTGTCTATATGGACTTCCAGAAGGCATTTGATAAAGTTCTGCACAAGAGATTATTAGCAACAACAAAAAACGCACAGTATTGGAGATAACCTTGTGACATGGATTAATAATTGATTGGGAGGTAGGGCACAGAGAGTAGGGATAAAGGAAATGTACTCTGATTGGTGAGATGGGACGAATGGTGTCCCCCTGGGATCTGTACTGGGGCCTCAGCTTTGCATCATATATATCAATGACTTGGACTTGGATGAAGGAGTAGGGAGTGGTATATCCAAGTTTGCAGAAGGCACTAAGTTAGGAGGCACAGTAAGTTATGTAGAGCAGGAAGTTACACAGGGACATTAACTGATAAAGTGAGTTCGCTAAACTGATAAATGGAGTTCAATGTAGGGAAGTGTGAGGTTATCCACTTTGGATCCAAGAAAGTCAAATCGGAATATTTTCTAAATGATGAGAGACTAGGAAGTGTGGAGAACCAATGGGATTTATGTGTCCAGGCACAAAATTAGTCAAATCTAGTGCACAGGTACAAAAAAGTAATCACGAAGGCTAATGGAGTAATGGCCTTTATTATAAGGGGTCTGGGATCAAGGGGAAGGAAGCGATGCTTCAGTTGTGCAGAGCCTTGGGCTGACTCCATCTGGTATACTGGATTCAGTTTTGGGCACCACACCTCAGAAAGGATGCATTGGACTTGGAAGGGTATAACAGAGATTCACCAAAATGATACCAGGGCTTCGTGGGATAAATTAAGATGACAGTTTGCATAAATTGTCCTGCCTGTCCAGGCCCCCAAAAATAAATTAAAACTTATCTTCTACATTCCTCTTGGGCGGGACTGTCAGTTGAATCTGTGCACAGTGTACGCTTCAACCAGTTGAGACCTAAAATGGCATATTTACATATTAAAAGAGCCTACTGCCTGACTTAGGAGGATGCTCCGACCACCGAGAGGTAGGCCCTTGGAAAGAGAGCATTGGCCACACAGCCAGCAGGAAGGTGGTGATCAGTCGTTCCTCACTATTTACAGGGCGCTACCACCCCATTTCCACCCAGAGGGCAGTCTCAAGGTCTCCTTCCTAGTAGATACGGAAGAGACAGTGGAAGTTATCTACCTGGATTTCAGGAAGGCATAAGACACTGTTCCAAATAGATGGGAATCTCTACTCAATATCCTTTTTTATTTTGTAAAGTGTCTTGGGACATTTCATTATATAAGTGCAAGTTGTTGCTATTGCTATTTAATGGTTCAGGAGATTCCTTCATTGCATGAGAGATGAAGAGAATATTTTAGTGAACGTTTTCATTTTAAAAAGGGAGCCTCACTATCTGGGACAAAATTAATTGACACTTGAAAAAACAAGAGTTAATTCATGACAGCCAATACAAAGGCTGTGATTTTATTAATGGAGGCGGGTTGAGGGCGGGCCCGCTGCTCGGCAGCTTCCGGACCTGCTCCCAGATGCCGCTGCCCAGCAGTTCAGATTTTACCTTGATTGGCGTTGTTACGGCCGATGTGCTCGTCCCTCCAGGCAATTGCTTGGAGCATATCAGATTCTCGCCTCTGATGACGCATTAGGTTTTTTCTCTTAAAGGTGCTGGCTGCTGCAGGAATGGCAGCCCCAAAAATTAAGGCTGCAATGTTCAATGAGGGCTCCCTCCATGCTCTTGTGGAAGGAGTTAGAGGACGTCAGGAGCTCCTCTTCCCTGGAAATGGAAGGAGGAGGCCTCCTCAGCAAACCAAGGCAGCTTCGTTGCAAATTGCTGAGGAGGTGAGCTCGAGGTCTGTGTGCAGACGCACATGGGTTCAGTGTTGAAAAAGGGTTTAATGATCTGCTGAGATCACCTAAAGTGTGGCCTCTGTGTTCTGGGAAATGGAAGTTCAAGAGTGAGGGCTCGGGGTGATTTCCATGTAGAATGTTGGTGGTGACACTGAGCACAAATCACCGTTTATTGGACAGATGATGCCGGGGGTTTTGAGAATGTCGGACTTATATTCTTATCCATGTGCCAGCCAACTGTGGTTGAAGCGTAAGCTTATGCGAACCTGGCATGGATGAGTGCATCCCTTGCCTGATGGCCAGCAATGTAGTCGCCTACTGCTGGATTGGCCACATCTGGCCCCGCAAGGCATCGCTCTTCATTCTCCTCCTCATCCTTTTCCTCGTCCTCTTCCTCTTCCTCCGAGGAGGCTGTATGCTGAGCCACTTGTTCATCCAGCAGCACTAAGCCGCGCTGCTGTGCGATGTTGTGCAGGGCACAGCACATCACGATGACTCTGGACACCCTGGCTGGTGTATACTGCAAGGCTCCTCCAGATCCGTCTAGGCATCAGAAGCGCATTTTGACCAAGTTGATAGTTTGCTCAATGATGCTTCTGGTGGATATGTGACTCACATTGTACCGCTCCTCAGCATCATTTGATGGCCTCCTCATCGGTGTCATAAGCCACTTTTTCAGGGGCTAGCCCTTGTCGCCAAGAGGCCATCTGGAAAGTTGGGGTGGTGGATGGAAGAGCTGAGGCACAGTAGACTGGTGCAGGATGAAGGAGTCATGGCAACTGCACGCCGTCACACTTGGGCCATTCGTGGAGGAGTGGATGTAATTGAACGCCTTTGCAAAGATGGTATCAGTAACCTGCGTGATGCAGGTGCGTGCAGCCGACTGGGTGATGTCGCTGATGTCTGCAGATGCTCTGTGGAAGGAGCCCGAAGCAAAGAAGTTGAGTGCAGTGGTGACTTTGACAGCAACTAGTTAGGAGTGTCCACAAGCTCCTCTGGGCTCCAGGTGTTGGTGCAGCATTGAGCAGATGTCAGCAACTATGTCTCTCGAAAGTCTCAGCCTCCTTTGGCACTGCTGCTCACTCATGCTGAGAAAGCTGATCCTCTGCCTGTAAACCCTGTGTTGGGGGTATCTCCTGCGGTGAGGTGCAGCCCTGCACTGAGGCCCTCTGCCCCATGCATCATCAGGTGGGTGAGGAGGAGGTTGGCGCTCCTGGTGCTGCTGTTGTGGCTGGTTGTGGTGCTGCCGCGGCTGCTCTTCCTACAAATCTGACGACCAGGATGAAAGGTTATAAATGGTTCCCATCCCGTTGCTATAGATTTCATTTATGGCAGGAAGCTTGCAACCGCACAGTTGACGTGGCCTGAAATTATTCCAATCAGATCACACTGCAGATGGCTGTCAGCTTGAACAGTCACAAGGTCATTAGATTTGCAAAATCTTATCCCAAACATCCAACAACAAAGTTGTTGTATTTGAATGTCAGCCATGTTACAGGAGCGCTTTTAAACTGCTGCACTAGTGACTACAAATCATGTCCTGCAGCAACTCATCTCCTTGCAGCTGGCCTGTTTCTGACAAGATGGGAAACAGGAGCCAGAAGCACGAAAATGGGAAACCACTATAAAAATAGGATTAGCAAGGCAATTAACAGGGTGTTAACTGCCTTAACTATCTGTCCCACTGGTTCCGGTCGGGTCAGTTTGGGAGCAGCTGAGCATTTTATTCTGATTTTCGCTGCCCATCCACCTCCTCAGGGCTATTAAAATCGAGCCTAGATTTGTTAAAGGCAAGTCGTCGAGTCTGACAAACTTGATTGAGTTAATCAATTAAATAATGAAAAGGGTCGATGATAGTGCGATTGATGTTGTGTATATGGACTTTCATAAGGTGTTTGATATGTTACCACATAATAGACGTGTTAGCAAAATTGAAGCCCAGGGGATTAAAGGGGCAGTGGCAGCATGGATGCAAATTTGGTTAAGAGACAGAAGGGGAGAAATTGGGTACCTTTGCACCTCCCATTAGCACCTCTGGGGGGTGCTAATGGGGCACTACCAGCTTTGCGACCCGGCGCAGCGGTAGTACTGACGGCCACAAAATTAACGTGGAGGTTTGCGGCGGCGGTAACCACTTTTGCCACGCTCTCCTGCGGCCAGAGATCGTGACATCATCTGGCTGCGCAGTGCCCTGGTAATGCCCCGGCTCAGAAATTCACTCTCGCCCCCTGCCTGAGCGCCTGCTGTTAGCAACGACAGGTAGAGGAGGTGGCATGCAGTTGCATGAGTGCTGGAGGAGCGCTATATAAAAGCGTCAACATCCGGTTTATTTTTAGTCGGCAAAGAATGCTGCCTTGCCAGTTTGACATAGGCAAACTTGTGCGTTTTGAGCGATTGCAGCGTTTTTCAATTGAAGGAGTCTTTGGCCTCAGAAAAATTATTCAGTTTCATTTAGGTGAGATTTTGAAGTGCAACATTTCCATTCTTTAATGGGGGCTGTTCTGGCACTCAACCTCGCCCTCCTGCATCAATGTCAGAGTCAGCGGAGCAGAGAAAGATTGGAAAATGTGGCCAGAGGGAGGAGGGCCAACAGAGCTCTCAACAGGAGGCCTTACCCTCCCAGGGCATTCTGGGAGCATTTTTCCTACATCAATTTCACTGAGGAGCAGTGTCTTAGAAGGCTTCGCTTCACCAAGGACGTGGTCACAGAGTTCTGCCATCTCCTGCAGCCAGACCTCGAGCCTCACATCAGGAGCACCATGTTTCAGTCAGAAGGCCCAGCTGTACACTGCACCACCTCAGGCTGGGCGGCGGCAGACTGGGCTGGCTGGATGACAGGCAGCGACAAGTGCAATGGTGGAGTGGCAATGGTGGGACCAGGAATGCTGTCATCCTGAGAGAGGACAGCAGATTCCTGCTCCACTGACCCACTTCCACTCCCCCGAGGCCAACCCTCAGCATCCCCAGCAATCCGCTGGAGCACAGATTGCTGGCCTGCTGCGATACCATGAGATCCCCGGTGGACTGTGGTGGACCCAGCAATGATGGCAGCAGTCCGAGCTTGTGTGGCATCAAGCTGAGACTGCATGAGAGCAGTCTGAGATTTAATGCCACCAACCGTTGACTGCATGACAGCACTAAGACATTGCGTGGCATCAAGCTGTGCTGCAAAGGAAGCTGCCACATCACCCATGATGCGCGTCATGAGGTCTGGATCCGCACGGTCTCTCTGGGAGTCCACCATCCTCTGCAGACTGCAAATGATGGGCCCCATGGTGTGCACAGGGCTCCATGCAATGTTGGAGGTGGACTCCTCCACGCTCCTTACCATTGCCGAGAGACTCCCGGGCACCCTTGCCATTGCACTTATCATCTCGGAGTGCATGGTCATCACCCTGTGCATGGTCATCACCCTTCTTCTAAATGCCTCCCCATCGAGGTCCTCATCTGAATCCTGTGCAGCAGAACCTGCACATGAACTCGCTCTCCGGGGAGCTGCCTCCCAAGCTACCCTTTCCCCCTGGCCTTGCTGCAGCCCACTCGTCCCCGGTGCCTCACCCTGTGTAGACCCCTCTACTAAACTTGCCTCTAAAGATCACGTAGTGCTAGTACCTGAGGTGGTGCCTGTTGTGTATGTGCCTTGAAGAGAAGAACTGATTCTATACTACAGTACCGGCAGTGACCACCCCTGTATATAAAGCCATAGCAGGCTTCTGTATTTCAGTCTTGAAATACTCCCTGTTCAGTAAATACCTGTTTTATTGTTCTCCTGCAGTCTGAGTATTATTGACCCTCGGACACTACACTGGTGACGAGGATGGGATAGAACATGGGGAAGGAAAAGTGAGATGCGCCGAAGCCGCGGGTCACCGCCATTACCCTGTAGAACGCTAGGAGCAGCGTGGCAGCAAGGGGAAGAAGGAAAAGTGCGGGAGGCGCCATTTTATTCCATTGGGGAAGAAGGAAAAGCGCGGGAGGCGCCATTTTATTACACTGGGGAAGAAGAAAAAGCGCGGGAGGCGCCATTTAAAATCACCCAAGATGCCGAAGAGAGTGGCAGTATCACTGCTTTCGACAACGAGGTAGAAGACTGGACCACGTATGTGGAAAGAATTGAAGTGTACTGCAATGCCAATGAGGTGGCCAATGGAAAGAAAGCGTCGCTTTTATTAAATTTGATGGGCGCGAGAACGTACGGCCTATTGCGGAATTTAATTACTCCAGCTAAACCAATGGAGAAAAGTTTTGAAGAGATTGTTAATATCTTACAGGAACACCTAAACCCTGCACCGCTGCTGATAGCAGAAAGATTCAAGTTCCATAAAAGAAACCAGCACAAAGACGAGAACAATGCTGACTATCTTATGGAACTACGCAAGTTATCGAAGCACTGCCAGCTCGGAGCAGGGCTGGCAGACACCTTGCGGGATAAGTTTGTCTGCGGGCTCCAGAGTGAAGGAACCCAGAAACGACTACTTTCGGAAAAGGACCTGATGCTAGAACAGGCTTTCAGCATCGCAGTATCCTACGAAGCAGCAGCACGGGGAGCTGCGGAAATACAACAGAAACCACAGGAATACAGCGCTAATGAAATGGCGTATGGAGCAGAAAAGTGCTATCGCTGCGGCAGAACAACCCATGATCAGAAGGAATGCTGGGTTAAGGACAAAGTATGCAGGCAATGTGGGGAAATGGGACACATAGCAGGAGTCTGCAGGTCGGGAAAGAAAACCAACACTACAAGAACTACTAAGGAAAAGTACAAGAAAGTAAAGAAATTGACAGACAGTAGTTCGGAAGATCAGGAGAGTGATAAGGACTCCGGGAGCAGGAGACTAAGTTGTCTAAAGTTACACAACATGATCGCAAAGGAGGATCACCGAACCATTTGGGTCACCCTCATGATAGCAGGGTCCCCAGTAAAGATGGAATTGGACACAGGATCAGCCCTAACTGTCATGAATCGACGAGACTATGAGCGGCTATTCTCACACATACCCTTGAAGGACACGTCCATTGTATTGAAGACATACACGGGGCAAAAAGTCTACCCAAGAGGAAAAATAAGGGTGCCAGTTGAATACAACGGCAAGGAAACACAGAAACTGTATTTATATATACTACCAGATGGAGGACCACCATTATTGGGACGTGAATGGATCTGAAAAATACAATTGGATTGGCATTCCATTCAGGCGCTAACTGTGACTGATAAAAAGGATGATGACGTCACACCTGGACGACTGTCAAAAATTCTAACTGACGCGAAAGAGGTGTTCCAACAAGGGCTTGGGACTCTAAAAGGAGTAACGGCAAAGATAAAAATCGAAGATAACGCAAACCCAAAATGTTTTAAAGCCCGACCTGTACCTTACGTGATCCGCCCAGCCGTTGAAGCAGAGCTGGAGAGTCTGGAGCGTTTGGGTGTGCTGTCCAAGGTGGACTGGAGCGAGTGGGCCACACCCATCGTTCCTGTAATGAAGAAATCATTGAGCAGCACGCCTGGGGAACCGAAGAAGGTTCGCATCTGTGGGGACTTCAAGGTAAGTGTGAACCCAGTCCTGCACACAGTACAATATCCACTTCCACGGATAGAAGATATTTTCGCCTCACCATCTGGAGGGAAACGCTTTACAAAGATTGATCTGGCCCAAGCGTATCTACAAATGGAGGTGGAAGAAGCATCTAGGAAATACCTCACAATAAACACTCACAAAGGCCTTTACTAGTAAAATCGACTGGTATTCGGGATAGCATCAGCCCCGGCTATTTGGCAGAGGGCGATGGAACAAGTCCTGCAAGGGATCCCGGGGACCCAGTGTTATTTGGACAACATCCTGGTTACGGGCGAAAATGACAGTGAACACCTTGCCGACCTGGAGCAGGTGCTCACGAGATTACAGGAATATGGGCTACGAGCCAACCGCCCCAAATGCGAGTTCTTCAGGAGACAAATCTCGTATTGTGGCCACATGATTGATGAGGAAGGGTTGCATAAATCGCCGGACAAGATTGAGGCTGTAGTCAAGGCTCCAGCACCGGAAAATGTTTCGCAACTGAGGACGTTCCTCGGGTTGGTGAACTAGTACCATAAGTTCTTACCGAATTTATCTACAATTCTGCAACCACTGAACACCCTACTGCAAACTGGAATAACATGGAAATGGAGTGATGAGTGTAAGCGTGCCTTTCAGAAATGTAAATGCCTAATCACTTCAAAAGAAGTATTGGCCCACTGCAATCCAACACTACCGATTCGGTTAGCATGTGATGCGTCTCCCTATGGCATCGGAGCGGTGCTGTCACACAAATTCCCTGAAGGTTCAAAGAGGCCAAAAGCATTTGCGTCGTGCTCGTTAACCTCAGCCGAGCGTAACTACGCCCAGATTGACAGGGAGGCCCTCAGCCTGGTGTGGGGTGTGAAGAAGTTCAATCGCTATCTGCACGGGCAGAAATTCACCCTACTGACTGATCATCAGCCCCGGTCTCCATTTTTAACCCAAAGAAGGGCGTTCCGGTGATGACGGCGCAACGGCTGCAAAGATGGTCACTTTTTCTAGGGGCACATCAGTACGACATAGAGTACAAGGGTACGAAACAGCATGGCAACGCTGATGGGCTGTCGCGCCTACCGTTGCCTACGGTAGAGGAAGCACCAGCAGTGGACCCTGTTGAGATATTCCATGCGACCATAGTCGAATGTCTACCTGTTACAAACTCAAGTATAGAGAAGGAAACCCGAAATGACCCGACACTCTCTCGGGTCTATGATTTGACGGTGAAAGGATGGCCAGCACATGGCGACTCACTGCTGCCAGCATTCTCGCCAAGGAGAGAACAGCTGTCAGTGTGCCGGGGGACCTTGATGTGTGGATCCCGAGTGGTAATTCCACCCAAGTTGAGAGATAGAGTGCTCAATGAGCTTCATGAGGGTCATCTGGGAGGGGTAAAAATGAAGAGCCTAGCCAGGGCGTTTGTGTGGTGGCCGGGAATCGATAAAGAAATCGAGGATATGACCAAGAGATGCACAGGATGCCAAAAGGTCCAAAACGCTCCACCACAGGCCCTGCTACATCCATGGGAGTGGCCCTCATCTCCATGGCAACGGGTACACATTGATTTTGCTGGTCCATTTATGGACTCAATGTACCTAATCGCTGTGGACGCCCATTCGAAATGGCCAGAAGTCATCAAAATGTCCTCCATCACCACGGAGAAAACTATTGCAGTCCTACGGACCATCTTCACCAGGAATGGCTTGCCAGAACAGATTTGCTCCGACAATGGGCCACAGTTTGTGTCAGAGGATTTCCGGAGGTTTCTGAGGAATAATGGGTTGAAACATTACACATCTGCCCTATATCATCCAGCCACAAATGGATTGGCTGAGAGGTTTGTTCAGACCTTTAAAAAGGCAATAAAGGCAATGTATAATGACGACATACCACTACAACACAAGGTGGATAATTTCTTGTTTGCTTACCGGAATGCGACACATGCAGTCACCAACCAAGCTCCAGCCATAATGTTCTTCAACCGAAGGCTAAGATGTCGCCTGGAATTGCTCAAACCAAACATAAGACGAGATGTTGTGGATAAGGAATTCCAGCACATAAATGAGAAGCCAACCAGGAGCTTCAAGATAGGGCAACCAGTCTTGGCCCGCGACTACCGAACAGAAAAATGGCAGCCAGGAACGATATGCACACAGCAGGGACCACTAATATACACAGTGGACGTTGGAGAGAGCATCATGAGACGCCATGCTGACCAGATTCTAGAGTCACAGGAGCAAGCCAAACCCATACCACGAGCAGGTGCACCTGGTAATCAACCCGAAGTACAGATTGCGTCTGCCTCAGAAGCAGTGGTATTGGAAGCTGACGAACCAACCAATGACAATGAGCCAGAATCAACTCCACCGCAAGAACAGGATACTCGACAAAGGCGCTATCCATCAGGATCAGGAAGCCTCCTCAAAGACTGAACTTATAAATGATTATTTCAGTTGATGTATAAAGTGCAGAGAAAATTGTAATTGTAATTAGTTATTACTTAGTTGTTAAATTAATTTTATGTACTGTTTATCTAAAAGGGGAGGAATTGTTGTGTATGTGCCTTTAAGAGAAGAACTGATTCTAAGAACATAAGAACATAAGAAATAGGAGCAGGAGTAGGCCAATCGGCCCCTCGAGCCTGCTCCGCCATTCAATAAGATCATGGCTGATCTGATCCTAACCGCCAATCCACTATCACAGAACCATTTCCTGAATCTAACAGAATTAGACACACGAAATAGGAGCAGGATCAGGCTACACGGCCCCTGGGCCCACTCCGCTACCCACAGGGCCATGACCGATCCGAACCTAGACTCATGTCCAAATTCCTGCCCGCTCCCCATAACCCTTAATTCCCTTTACTTCTAGGAAACTGTCTATTTCTGTTTTAAATTTATGTAATGATGTAGCTTCTACAGCTTTTTGGGGCAGCATATTCCATGGACCTACCACCCTCTGAGTGAAGTAGTTCCTCCTCATCTCAGTTTTGAAAGAGCAGCCCCTTATTCTAAGACTATGCCCCCCAGTTCTAGTTTCACCCATCATCGGGAACATCCTCCCCGCATCCACCCGATCCAACCCCTTCACAATCTTATATGTTTCAATAAGATCGCCTCTCATTCTTCTGAACTCCAATGAGTAGAGTCCCAATCTACTCAACCTCTCCTCATATGTCCATACCCTCATCCCTGGGATTAACCGAGTGAACCTTCTTTGTACTGACTCGAGAGCAAGTATGTCCTTTCTTAAGTATGGACACCAAAACTGTACGCAGTATTCCAGGTGCGGTCTCACCAATACCTTGTACAACTGAAGCAATACCTCCCTATTTTTATATTCTATCCCCCTAGCAATGAAAACCAACATTCCATTGGCCTTCTTAATCACTTGCTGCACCTGCATACTAACCTTTTGAGTTTCGTGCACCAGGACCCCCAGACCCCTTTGTACTTCAGTACTTTCAAGTTTCTTGCCATTAAGATAATAATTTGCTCTATGATTTTTCCTGCCAAAGTGCATAACCTCACACTTTCCAGTATTGTATTCCATCTGCCAAATCTCTGCCCACTTACTTAGCCTGTCTATGTCCCCTTGCAGGTTTTTTATGTCCTCCTCACTCACTACTTTCCCTCCCATCTTAGTATCATCTGCAAACTTTGATATGTTACACTCGGTCCCCTCCTCCAAATCGTTAATATAGATTGTAAAGAGTTGGGGACCCAGCACTGCCCCCTGCGGAACACCACTAGTTACTGATTGCCAGTCTGAGAATGAACCATTTATCCCAACTCTCTGCCTTCTTTTAGATAGCCAATCCTCTATCCATGCCAGAATATTACCCCCAATCCCGTGATTTGTTATCTTAAGCAATAATCTTCTGTGTGGCACCTTGTCAAATGCCTTTTGGAAGTCTAAATACACTACGTCCACTGGTTCCCCTTTATCCACCCTATATGTTACTTCCTCAAAGAACTCCAGCAAATTTGTCAAACATGACTTCCCCTTCATAAAACCATGCTGACTTTGTCCTATTAAATTATGATTATCCAAATGTCCTGTTACTGTCTCCTTAATAATGGACTCCAAAATGTTACCTACCACAGATGTTAGGCTAACCGGTCTATAGTTTCCAGCCTTCTGTCTACTGCCCTTTTTAAATAAGGGCGACCAGTCGGGACCAGTGGGAGCAGCGAGGAGGAGCTCGGGAGAAAACCCGGCGACCAGCGAGGCCCGAGACCAGTCGGGAGCAGTGTGGTGAGACCGGTATAAAAACCGGAGAGAGGCGAGGCCCGAGACCAGTCGGGACCAGCGGGAGCAGCGAGGAGGAGCTCGGGAGAAAACCCGGTGACCAGCGAGGCCCGAGACCAGTCGGGAGCAGTGTGGTGAGACCGGTATAAAAACCGGAGAGAGGCGAGGCCCGAGACCAGTCGGGACCAGCGGGAGCAGCGAGGAGGAGCTCGGGAGAAAACCCGGCGACCAGCGAGGCCCGAGACCAGTCGGGAGCAGTGTGGTGAGACCGGTATAAAAACCGGAGAGAGGCGAGGCCCGAGACCAGTCGGGACCAGCGGGAGCAGTGAGGAGGAGCTCGGGAGAAAACCCGGCGACCAGCGAGGCCCGAGACCAGTCGGGAGCAGTGTGGTGAGACCGGTATAAAAACCGGAGAGAGGCGAGGCCCGGGACCAGCGGGAGCAGCGAGGAGGAGCTCGGGAGAAAACCCGGCGACCAGCGAGGCCCGAGACCAGTCGGGAGCAGTGTGGTGAGACCGGTATAAAAACTGGAGAGAGGCGAGGCCCGAGACCAGTCGGGACCAGCGGGAGCAGCGAGGAGGAGCTCGGGAGAAAACCCGGCGACCAGCGAGGCCCGAGACCAGTCGGGAGCAGTGTGGTGAGACCGGTATAAAAACCGGAGAGAGGCGAGGCCCGAGACCAGTCGGGAGCAGTGTGGTGAGACCGGTATAAAAACCGGAGAGAGGCGAGGCCCGAGACCAGTCGGGACCAGCGGGAGCAGCGAGGAGGAGCTCGGGAGAAAACCCGGCGACCAGCGAGGCCCGAGACCAGTCGGGAGCAGTGTGGTGAGACCGGTATAAAAACCGGAGAGAGGCGAGGCCCGAGACCAGTCGGGACCAGCGGGAGCAGCGAGGAGGAGCTCGGGAGAAAACCCGGCGACCAGCGAGGCCCGAGACCAGTCGGGAGCAGTGTGGTGAGACCGGTATAAAAACCGGAGAGAGGCGAGGCCCGAGACCAGTCGGAACCAGCGGGAGCAGCGAGGAGGAGCTCGGGAGAAAACCCGGCGACCAGCGAGGCCCGAGACCAGTCGGGAGCAGTGTGGTGAGACCGGTATAAAAACCGGAGAGAGGTGAGGCCCGAGACCAGTCGGGACCAGCGGGAGCAGCAAGGAGGAGCTCGGGAGAAAACCCGGCGACCAGCGAGGCCCGAGACCAGTCGGGAGCAGTGTGGTGAGACCGGTATAAAAACCGGAGAGAGGCGAGGCCCGAGACCAGTCGGGACCAGCGGGAGCAGCGAGGAGGAGCTCGGGAGAAAACCTGGCGACCAGCGAGGCCCGAGACCAGTCGGGAGCAGTGTGGTGAGACCGGTATAAAAACCGGAGAGAGGCGAGGCCCGAGACCAGTCGGGAGCAGTGTGGTGAGACCGGTATAAAAACCGGAGAGAGGCGAGGCTTACCAACTCAGCAGCGGGGAGAGAGGTAAAAAGTAATCAGTGTGTGACGTCACCAGGGAGCAGGTAGGTGATTGGTTGGTGAGTATTTCTCTTTTTTCAATACAAGCTTGAATTCTGTGGTGTTAAATTTCTGTGGTGTAGTGGGGATAGTTGGTAAATAAAGCGCCCTAGAGCATACCTGTAACTGGGGTATTGAATACATTTTTTAAGTAATTAAAGGGGTAAGTCATGGCAGGAGAGTTCAGACCCGTGCTCTGCTCCTCCTGCTCTATGTGGGAAGTCAGGGATGCTGCCAGTGTCCCTGATGACCATGTGTGCGGGAAATGCATCCAGCTGCAGCTACTTGTAGACCGCATTGCGGCGCTCGAGCTGCGGGTGGATGAATTTTGGAGCATGCGCGATGCTGAAAGGCTCGTGGATAACACGTTTAGCGAGTTGTGCACGCCTCAGGGTAGGGCAGCACAGGGGGTGACCATCAGGCGGAGCAACAAAGGCAGGCAGGTAGTGCAGGGAACCCCTGCGGACATCCCCCTTTCAAACAAGTATACCGCTTTGGATACTGTTGAGGGGGATGACTCACCAGGGGAAGGCAGCAGCGGCCAACTTCCTGGCACTGGGGGTGCTGCTGCTGCCCAGGAAGGGGGGAAAAAGAGTGGGAGAGCAATAGTGGTAGGGGATTCTATAGTAAGGGGAACAGATAGGCGTTTCTGTGGCCGTAGACGTGAATCCAGGATGGTTTGTTGCCTCCCTGGTGCCAGGGTCAAGGATGTCACTGAGCGGCTGCAGGGCATTCTGGAGGGGGAGGGAGAACAGCCAGTGGTCGTGGTCCACATTGGTACCAACGACATAGGTAAAAAGAGGGATGAGGTCCTGCAGCAAGAATTTAGGGAGCTAGGTGAAGGATTAAGGAGCAGGACCTCAAGGGTTGTAATCTCTGGATTACTCCCGGTGCCACGTGCTAGTAAGTATAGGAATAGGAAGATAGAACAGATGAATGCGTGGCTAAAGGGATGGTGCAGGGGGGAGGGCTTTGGTTTCCTGGATCACTGGGTCTGCTTCTGGGAAAGGTGGGACTTGTACAAGTCGGACGGTTTACACCTGAACCAGGGGGGAACCAATATCCTTGTGGGGAGGTTTGCTAGCACTGCTGGGGAGGGTTTAAACTAACTTGGCAGGGGGTTGGGGTACAGAGTGGAGCTATAGTAGGGGGTGATTTACGGCCAAATACAGAGGGAAAAACAAGTCAGCTGGGAAGGCAGAGCAAATATGTGAAGGCAAAAGAGAATATGGCAGGGCTGGAAGGCATTTATTTTAATGCAAGGAGTCTTGCAAATAAGGTGGATGAACTGAAGGTGTTGTTCACCAGGATGTTACCTGGGATGGAGCGCCTCAGCTATGAAGAGAGGCTGGACAGGCTGGAGTTGTTTTCCTTGGAGCAGAGAAGGCTGAGGGGGGACCTGATTGAGGTGTACAAAATAATGAGGGGCATAGATAGGGTAGATAAAGAGGAACTTTTCCCCTTAGTGGGGGGGTCAATAACAAGGGGGCATAGATTCAGGGTAAGGGGCAGGAGATTTAGAGGGGATTTGAGGAGGAACTTTTTCACCCAGAGGGTGGTTGGAATGTGGAACTCAATGCCTGAAAGGGTGGTGGAGGCAGGAACCCTCACAACATTCAAGAAGCATTTGGATGAGCACTTGAAATGCCATTGCATACAAGGCTATGGACCAAATGCTGGAAAATGGGATTAGACTGGACAGGGATGGATGGGCGGCGCAGACACGATGGGCCGAAGGGCCTCTTTCTGTGCTGTAAAACTCTATGACTCTATGACTCTATGACTCTATGACTGATTAGCAGTTTTCCAGTCTGCCGGGACCTTTGCCGAGTCCAGGGAGTTTTGGAAAATTATCACCAATGCATCCACAATCCCTACCACCACTTCCCTCAAGACCCTAGGATGTAAGCCATCAGGTCCAGGTGACTTATCTGCCTTGAGTCCCATTATTTTACCGAGTACCACTTCCATAGTGATTTTGATGTGTTCAGCTCCTCCCCCCCTTTTGCCTCCTGTTTGTCCAGTGTTGGGATATTCTTAGTGTCTTCTACTGTATAGACTGATACAAAATATTCATTCAGTGTTTTTGCCATCTCCATATTTCCCACCATTAATTTCCCGGTCTCATCCTCTAAGGGACCAACATTTACTTTAGCCACCCTTTTTCTTTTTATATAACTATAAAAACTCTTACTATCTGTTTTTATATTTTTTGCTAATTTACTTTCATAATCTATCTTCCCTTTCTTAATCAATCTTTTTGTTATTTTTTGCTGTCTTTTAAAGTTTTCCCAATCCTCTATCCTCCCACTAGATTTGGCTACCTTACATGCCCTTGTTTTTAGTCAAATACGACCCTTAATTTATTTCCTTAGCCACGGATGGCTGTCTTTTCTTTTACACCCTTTTCTTCTCAGTGGAATATATATTTTTTGGAAGTTGTAAAATAACTCCTTAAATGCACACCACTGATCATGTATCGTCTTACCCTTTAATCTATTTTCCCAATCCACTCTACTCAATTCCGTTCTCATACCTTCATAGTCTCCTTTATTCAAGCTTAGCACACTTGTTTGAGATCCAAACTTCTCACCCTCTAATTGAATATGGAATTCAACCATGTTATGGTCACTCATTCCAAGGGGATCCTTTACTAGGACATTTTTAATTAATCCTGTCTCGTTACACAGGACCAGATCTAAGGTTGCTTGCCCCCTGGTCGGTTCAGTTACATACTGCTCAAGAAACCCACCCCTAATACACTCAATGAACTCATCCTCAAGGCAGCCCTGCCCAATTTGATTTGTCCAATTAATATGATATTTAAAATCCCCCATAATTATAGATGTTCCCTTATTACAAGCCTCAACTATTTCCTGATTGATACTCCGTCCAACAGAGTTGCCACTGTTCGGAGGCCTATAGACTACGCCCACTAGTGTTTTTTTCCCCTTATTATTCCTTACCTCCACCCAAACTGTTTCATTATCCTGATCTTTTGACCCAATATCATTTCTCTGTATTACAGTGATTCCTTCCTTTATTAACATAGCCACCCCACCTCCCCTTCCTTCCTGCCTGTCCTTCCTGATCGTTAAATAAACTGGTATATTTAATTCCCAGGCATTGTCACCCTGCAGCCATGTTTCTGTAATGGCCACAAGATCATACCCATATGTAGTTATTTGTGCCATTGACTCGTCTATTTTGTTACGAATGCTATGTGCATTCAGATAGAGAACTTTCAAAGATGTTTTGTGACACTTAGTTCCTGCTTTTACCCTTTTTATTACTTTACCTTTCACTCCATACCTTCTGCCCCTTCCTGACACGCTCTGGTTTTCAATTTCCCCACTGCTACCTAAGTCTATGACCTTCTCTGTTGTCATTTTTATTATTTGCTCTCTGGGAACCTCCCCCCCACTAGTTAGTTTAAAGCCCTCTCTACAGCCCTAGTTATATGATCCGCCAGGACTCTAGTCCCAGCACTGGCCAAGTGAAGCCCGTCCCAACGGAACAGCTCCCTCCTGCCCCAGTACTGGTGCCAGTGTCCCAGGAAGCAAAACCCATTTCTCCCACACCAGTCTTTGACCCACGCATTTAACTCTCTAATTTTATTTGTCCTAGCCAAATTCGCTTGTGGCTCAGGTAATAATCCAGAGATTATTACCCTTGTGGTTCTGCTTTTTAATTTGGCCCCTAGCTGCTCAAACTCCCTCAGCAGAACCTCCTTCCTTGTCCTATCTATGTCGTTGGTACCAACATGGACCACGACAACAGGATCCTCCCCCTCCCACTCCAAGTTTCTCTCCAGTCCAGAGGAGATGTCCTTAACCCTGGCACCGGGCAGGCAACACAGCCTTCGGGACTCTCGCTCTCGGCTGCAAAGAACTCTATCTATCCCCCTAACGATACTATCCCCTACCACTACAACATTTCTTTTAACTCCCCCCACTTGAATGGCCCCCTGCTCCACGGTGCTGTGGCCAGGTTACTCATCCTCCCCGCAGTCCCTGTTCCCAACCCCACAGGGAGTAAGAGCCTCGAACCTGTTGGACAAGTGCAAGGGCTGAGGCTCCTCCAACACTACCTCCTGGATCCCCGTACCTGCCTCACTTCTAGTCACACCATCCTGACCCTGGCCACGGACTACATCTGAATTAATTAATCTAATTGGTGTGAATACCTCGTGACACACAGAGTCCAGGTAACTCTCCCCCTCCCTGATGTGTCTCAGTGTTTGAAGCTCGGACTCCAGCTCTTCAACACGGAGCCGGAATTCCTCGAACAGCCAACACTTACTGCAAATGTGATCACCGTGAGCATCAATGGTGTCCACCAGCTCCCACATATTTCAGCAGCAACACATCACCTGATCTCCCATTCTATGTAATTAATTAAATTTATTAATATTATTCTTAAATACCCTCTGCCCCGATTCTAGATGGTGACTATCACACCTTAGAAACTATAAACCAAAGAGATTTAAGATTCAAAAGGGAGAAATACTCACCAACCAATCACTTACCCGCTTTCTGGTGATGTCACACTTGGATTACTTTTTACCTCTCTCCTTCCCTCCGAGTTCCCAGACTGGGGACTGGTAAACCTTACCTGGTCTCTGGGACTTTTATAGCCCCGCTCTGCCGCTCGAGATTCCCGCCGACGCTGTGAGGCCTTACCTGGGTCTCTGGGACTTTTATAGCCCCGCTCTACCGCTCAGGATTCCCGCCGACGCTGTGAGGCCTTACCTGGTCTCTGGGACTTTTGTAGCCCCGCCCTGCCGCTCGAGATTCCCGCCGATGCTGTGAGGCCTTACCTGGCCTCTGGGGCCTTTTGTAGCCCCGCTCTGCCGCTCGAGATTCCCGCCGATGCTGTGAGGCCTTACCTGGTCTCTGGGGCCTTTTGTAGCCCCGCTCTGCCGCTCGAGATTCCCGCCGATGCTGTGAGGCCTTACCTGGGTCTCTGGGACTTTTGTAGCCCCGCTCTGCTGCTCGAGATTCCCGCCGATGCTCTGAGGCCTTACCTGGGTCTCTGGGACTTTTATAGCCCCGCTCTACCGCTCAGGATTCCCGCCGACGCTGTGAGGCCTTACCTGGTCTCTGGGACTTTTGTAGCCCCGCCCTGCCGCTCGAGATTCCCGCCGATGCTGTGAGGCCTTACCTGGCCTCTGGGGCCTTTTGTAGCCCCGCTCTGCCGCTCGAGATTCCCGCCGATGCTGTGAGGCCTTACCTGGTCTCTGGGGCCTTTTGTAGCCCCGCTCTGCCGCTCGAGATTCCCACCGATGCTGTGAGGCCTTACCTGGGTCTCTGGGACTTTTGTAGCCCCGCTCTGCCGCTCGAGATTCCCGCCGATGCACTGAGGCCTTACCTGGTCTCTGGGGCCTTTTATAGCCCCGCCCTGCCGCTCAAGATTCCCGCCGATGCACTGAGGCCTTACCTGGTCTCTGGGGCCTTTTATAGCCCCGCCCTGCCGCTCAGGATTCCCGCCGATGCACTGAGGCCTTACCTGGTCTCTGGGGCCTTTAATAGCCCCGCCCTGCCGCTCAGGATTCCCGCCGATGCACTGAGGCCTTACCTCAGATGCACTGAGGCCTTACCTTAACGCAGATTCTATACTGCAGTACCGGCAGTGACCACCCCTGTATATAAAGCCATAGCAGGCTTCTGTATTTCAGTCTTGAATTACTCCCTGTTCAGTAAATACCTGTTTTATTGTTCTCCTGCAGTCTGAGTATTATTGATCCTCGGACACTACAGTGCCTGTGGGTGAAAGATGCAGTGACGCGGTGCGGTGCATTGCTCCTCTTCTTCCTCACTCTCAGTGGGAGACTCAGGGACAGGCTGGTCATCTGGTTGCTGATTACCTGAAAGCATAAAGGCACAAGACTCGCTTTAAGGTGAGGGCAGGGGGCGCAGGGAGGGAGCAAGGAATGCAGACAATATCAGGATCTGGAATGTGGGAAAGGCTTATGGTGTGAGGGGGAAGTGGGATGAGAGAAGGAGAGGGGATGAACATACCGTTGTTGCCCCCAAGTGAGTCGATGTTACCGACGGCCATGCCGAACACCGCCTGCTGCCCAATGAGTCGCAGCACTCGCTCCTCCAGGTCTGAAAGCTGCTGGAGCTGCGCATCATGCCTGCCTGTTCTCTGCTGCTCCCTCCTATTGTGGGCAATCTTGGTCTGCAAGAGAAACAAATGTGTTTGAGTCAGAGTCCAGCTATGTGTTTAGTAAATATGCCTGCCGTATTTGAATAGCTGTGATTGTACGCAAGGCGTGAGGTGTGTATGTGAGTTTGAGTAGGTGCAGATGCGTGGTGGGGGTGCGGTGGTTTGTGCATTGTGCACTGACTGAGGTTCAGATGCTGGTATGTAGGACCTGTTGAAGCATGTACTCACCTTGGCCACCTGAGTGAGGTAATTGAATTTCTTCTGGCACTTGACAGGCTGTGAACAACCACACTACTGGCCAAGACCTCCTGAGCCACTTCCCTCCACATTGCCCTGAAGACCTGGGGTAATGGCCTCCTTCCAGTGTCCGGGAACAGCACTGCCCTCCTTCGCTCCGCTCCCGCGACCAATGCCTCCAATGCCTCGTTTGTGAAACGACAAGCTCTATCCCTGGGTGTGGGATCAGCCATCACGATTGGGGGATTGAGTTGTTTGCAGGTTGCCTTCACAGCCAGCAATGCTGATAATGAGGATCTGCACAATGATGCAACCTCCCCTTTAAGAGCTGGAAGGGTCCAGTGTGAAGGATCATTCCCAATTGCATGACACCTGAACTTCATTATCACTCTGCTGGTAGCGCCCCTGTAGCACCCCACTTAGGTCATTCGTGCTTGATTTAGCGCACCAGCTCTCTCCAGGAGCGCTAACAGACAATTTAAGGGACGCTCAGAAGCATTAGTGCCTGGCGCTAATTTTTCACGATTTCAAAAATTAGCGCCACAAACGGGGCGATACCAAATTTCTCCCCCAGAAAGTAGAGAGCAGTGAATGGTTGTTTATCAGACTGGAGGGAAGTATACTGTGGTGTCCCCCAGGAGTCAATGTTAGGACCACTGCACTTTTTGATGTATATTAATGACCTGGATTTGGGTATGGAGGGCAGAATTTAAAAATTTGCAGGTGGTACAAAACTTAGAAATATAGTAAACAGTGAGGAGGATAGTAACAGACTTCAGGAGGACGTAGTCAGACTGGTGAAATGGGCAGACACATGGCAGATGAAATTTAACACAGAAAAGTGTGCATTTTGGGAGGAGGAATGAGGAGAGGCAATAGAAACTTGAACCATGACTTCACTTTGGAAAACTAGCGCAATTTGCGCCTGGATTGCCGATTGCGCCCAAAGTGGAAACCCTTGTCCCATATCTTTGTTTAAACATTTTGATTGTTGATTTCACTGGGTTAATTGGAATGAAGGAATTACTGAGCCTAACAGTTTGAGAGAGCTGAATTAACACCAGTAGATACCATTATTAACCCACATTTCTGTAGTAATCAGATTGTTTCAACTGTGTACATTAATTCAACCCCCTTGCAATGCCAGGTTGAATAACTCGTCTCAGCCAGTACCACTCAGTGATGCAATCGACAGTCTAAAATATTCATAGGATTAAGGAATATAGAGAGAAAAGTAACTAGAGGTTTGAAAATTACAATTATTTTAAGTAGCTTGAATTTTACAGACGTACAGAAGTTAAAGAGACAAATTTGAAAGTATGATAAAAATGTACATACCATTTACGTTACTGTTACAATTCCCATAATACAGGTTCTCTCACATATTATCAACATTAAGCTTTTGTTTGACATTTATTAAAATTTACCAACAATAGAATTCTAACAAAAATAATTAGCAGTTTGAATATATTTTCAACAGGTTATATTTATGAAGTAGCAACAGAAAATAATGACAGTGCCTAACAGCTTGAACTGCATCTGAAAGAAAATTACAGGATAACACTTCAAGTCAAGTCAGGGTTGATTCCTGGGATGAAAGGGTTGTTCTATGAGGAGAGATTGAGTAGAATGGGCCTATATTTGGAGTTTAGAAGAATGAGAGGTGATCTCATTGAAACATATAACATTCTTAAAGGGCTTGAAAGGGTAGGTGCTGAAAGGTTGTTTCCTCTGGCTGGGGAGTGTAGAATTTGGGGGCATAGTTTGGCCATTTAGGACTTAGATGAGGATAAATTTCTTCACTCAGAAGATTGTGAATTTTTTGAATTCTCTACCCAAGAGGGCTGTGGATACTCAATTGTTGAGTATATTCAAGACTGAGATTGATCAATTTTTGAATACTAAGGGAATCAAGGGATATAGGGCTAGGGTGGGAAAGTGGAGTTGAGGTAGAAGATCAGCCATGATCTTATTGAATAGCGAAGTCGGCTCGAGGGAGCTCCTATTTCTTAAGTTCTTAAGTACAGTTCATCACCAGAACGGGAATAACCACAGAATGTTTCATTTTGACACTCTAATTCCATGGCCAATTGTTCTGAACTCCTTTAAAGAAAGCAGGATGGATTTTGCGCTTCACTATCAGCCTTTCCCTGGGTGCAGTGAAGAAGGAAATAGGATGGAGACTTGTTATGTTGTCAGGTCTCCTGCGTCACTTTCTCTGCCCATGAACACTGGGCATCCCAGTGGAGGGTGTCTGTAGAAACCTGGTACAAGGGCATGGTCAAAGACCTGCACAAACTAAAAATATATTTGGAGAGTTCTGGGAGCAAATCAAAGATTTTGCAGGAAAGTAAGACATTCCCTTGGGGCACGAGTTGCTAATTGGCCGGGAGGTAGGAGACAGAGAATAGGGATGCCATCTTTACTCAGCTGAATTCTGCATACCAGCTGGCTCCCACCAACACTACCACCGCTCAGTTGATTCCTACAAGTTGGATTTCTCAATTGCCTGCTTTTCTGCTGCTAAGCACAAATTAGCTGCTTTGAATTGTAGGCACATTTGCCGATGTACTAAATTAGAAAAAGCTGATCAACAGCCTCACAAACGCTAACACAATCTCAGAAAAGCTGACATCTTAAAAACAGCCCTAAATGCAGGCCTTATGACACATGAAAATAAGGGATTGCACAGACGGTGCAGTGGGACATAGGTTTGTCATCACTTAAGCTCAGGTATAGGCAACATTTAATCGCTTTTATTGTAGGGCTAAAATTCTAAAGTATAGTTTGCAGCAATGTTGAATTTAGAAATCATTGAAGGGGCATGTCAGTACTGAAGGTCTGAGATTCATTTTCTTGCGGGGGGGGGGGTGGTGGGGGAGGGTGTGTGGGCAGGCCCCCAGGAAATTTTGATTTTCACACTTTATTTAATGCATTTTCTGGCAATTTGGAGCCTACTGCAGTTCTCAAAGCAAACATAATTTCTACTGAAAAGATTACAGATGTATTAAATATGAAAAATAAAGTGTGTGTCAATGAAAGTAAAGTCAAAACACATGGGTTATTGCCAGGTAGTTTTATCCATCTCTTCAGTCCGTGCATCCCCTCAATATTTTTTAATCAACTAGAATATTATATGAACATGTTAAACTGCTGTCCACGATTATTACCAGCAGTAAATTCTGACGTACTTTGCTCTTTCAACCTGTGAAATAAGTTTATTTTCTTTTACTGGAATAAAAATCATTGCATAATCATTAAGAAAATTAAGTGCAGAAAAATGTGTTTTCCAGGAACAGGCATGGGGAGCTGAACTTTTTGCTCTCAGATGCACCTGACTGACTGCCTCCTCCCTGAGGGTGGCTATGATACTCTTATTGATTATTAATGTCACTCCTCATATTTCCTTGTGGATATTGACCATTCTAATATAGATAAGGGCTCTTTCCTTGGTTACTTTATCGTAACAAAGGCATCTCACCATGTGTATGTAAACATACTGAAAACAATTAAGTTACAGAACATAACCAGCTCTGTGACTCATATAAAAGCAAGCTAACAGCCTGCACCATTTATCACAGTAGTATGCTGTTGGAAATTCCTAAATATGGAAATCACAGTGTTATTTGTTTGAATTAAGTAAAGCTCATCATCATTTCTATCACATTCACAGCAGAAAATCTTCTCATCATCTTAAAAAGACAGCTGCATCTAGTCTAGAAGAAAATAAATCTTCATGTAAGACATCAGTCGGGCATACCTGTAACTGAGACTCTCAGAATCCATCAATGCAGCTTAAACAAAAACTATAGAAAATGCTGGAAACGTCCAGCAGGTCAGTCAGCATCTGTGGAGAGAACAGACAAGATAATGTGATCGCAAAATACTGCAGATGCTGGAAATCCGAAATAACAACAGAAAACGCTGGAAAAATTCAGCAGGCCAGGCAACATCCATGGAGAGAGAAATAGAGTCAACGATTCAGGTCGAAGATCCTTTGTCAGGACTGAGAAAAATAAGCAGGAAATGAAACAGATTAAGAAGCAAGTAGGGGGCTGGGAAATGGGGGAGGGGATGAAAGAACAAAAGGGAAGGTCTGGGAGGGGTGAGGAGACATTAAGAGATATTCAAGGTGAGACGAGATGGTAATAGGACAAGTAAAGAGACAAAGGATGGCTCTAGATGAAGTGTGAAATGCGCTGGCAGAGTGAAAGACAGCTGCCATGGGGGAGAGAGAAAAAAAAGGAAAAGGCACAAACCAAAAGTGTGGATAAAAAATATATAAAAATATGACAGGGGCCGAGGTTATGATCTGAAATTGTTGAACTCGATATTGAGTCCGGAAGGCTGTAAAGTGCCGAATTGGAAAATGAGGTGCTGTTCCTCGAGCTTACACTGAGCTTCCGTGGAACAATGCAAGAAACCAAGGACGGTGAGGTCCGAGTGGGAATGGAGCGATGAATTGAAATGACAGGTGACCGGAAGCTCGGGGTCACCCTTACGGACTGAACGGAGGTGTTCAGCAAAGCGATCACCCAATCTGCGTTTGGTCTCCCCAATATAGAAGAGAACACATCGTGAGCAGCGAATACAGTATACTAGATTGCAAGAAGTACAATTAAATCGCTGTTTCACCTGGAAGGGGTGTTTGGGGCCCTGGACAGTGGGGAGGGGGGAGGTATAAGGGCAGGTGTTGCATCTCCTGCGCTTGTACGGGAAGGTGCCGGGTGAAGGGGAAGGAGTGCTGGGGGTGATAGAGGAGTGGACTAGGGTGTCTCGGAGGGAGCGGTCCCTGCAGAATGCTGAAAGGGGAGGGGAGGGGAAGATGCATTTGGTGGTGGGATCACGTTGGAGGTGGTGGAAATGGCGGAAATGCCGGAGGATGATCCGTTGAATGTGGAGGCTGGTGGGGTGAAAGGTGAGGACAAGGGGAATCCTATCGTGGTTCCGGGAGGGAGGGGCAGGGCTGAGGGTAGAAGTGCGGGAGATAGAACGGACACGGTCAAGGGCCATGTCAACCATGGTAGAGGGGAATCCTCGGTTGAGGAAAAAGGAAGACATGTCGGAAGCACTGGTGTGGAAGGTGGCATCGTCGGAGCAGATGTGGCGGAGACGGAGAAACTGGGAGAATGGAATAGAGTCCTTACAGGAGGCGGGGTGGGAGGAAGTGTAGTCCAGGTAGCTGTGGGAGTCAGTGGGTTTGTAGTGAATGTTGGTCAATAACCTATCCCCAGAGATGGAGACGGAGAAGTCGAGGAAGGGAAGGGAAGAGTCAGAGATGGACCATGTGAAGGTGAGGGAAGGGTGGAAATTGGAGGCAAAGTGAATAAAATTGCCTAGTTCAGTGCGAGAGCAGGAAATCGCACCGATAAATTCATCAATGTACCGGAAAAAAAGGTGAGGGAGGGGACCCGAGTAGGACTGGAACAAAGATTGTTCCACATATCCCACGAAAAGGCAGGCATAGCTAGGACCCATGCGGGTACCCATAGCAACACCTTTAATTTGGAGGAAATGAGTGGATTCAAAGGAGAAGTTGTTGAATGTGAGAAGAAGTTCAGCCAGGCGGAGGAGGGTGGTGGTGGATGGGGACTGGTTGGGCCTCTGTTCAAGGAAGAAGCGGTGTGCCCTCAGGCCATCCTGGTGGGGGATGGAGGTGTAGAGGGATTGTATGTCCATGGAGGCGGTTGGGGCCAGGAAACTGGAAACTGTTAAAGTGGCGGAGGGCGTCCGAAGAGTCGCGGATGTAGGTGGGAAGAGACTGGACAAGGGGAGAAAAGATAGAGTAAGATAGGAAGAGATAATTTCCGTGGGGCAAGAACAGGCTGAAATGATGGGTCTACCAGGGCAATCCTGTTTGTGGATCTTGGGAAGGAGGTAGAAGCGGGCTGTGCGGGGTTGGGGAACTATGAGTTTGGCGGCTGTGGGGGGAAGGTCTCCAGAGGTGATGAGGTCAGTGACAGTCTTGGAAATGGTGGTTTGATGTTCGGTAGTGGGGTCATGGTCCAGGTGGAGGTAGGAGGAGGTGTCGGAGAGTTGGCGTTCAGCTTCCGCTAGGTAGAGGTCGGTTCGCCAAACAACAACAGCACCACCCTTGTCAGCAGGTTTAATGACAAGGTCAGGGTTGGATCTGAGAGAATGGAGTGCTGCAAGTTCAGAGGGAGGTAGGTTGGAGTGAGTGAGGGGAGCAGAGAAATGGAGACGGCTGATTTCACAGCGGCAGTTAGCAATGAAAAGATCTAAAGGGGGTAAGAGGCCAGAGGGAGGGGTCCAGGTAGAATGAGAATTCTGAAAGCGGGAGAAAGGGTCAGACGTGCGGGGGGAAAACTCCTGGCCAAAGTGGGCACGGAGACGAAGGTGTCAGTTTCAGACCCTTCTTCAGAAACTTGGCTTAAAATGTTCTTCCTCAAATTTGTGTCGATGTAAGTATGGTCTCACCATGGTTCTATATTAATTTAACATTACCTCCCTGCTTTTACATTTTTTTTCTCTAGAAATGAACCCCAGTACTATGCTTGTATTCTTTATGGCTTTATCAACCTGTGCTGTTACTTTTAGTGATTTATGTATCTGTATTCACAGATCTCTTTGCTCCCATTTCATTTTTTACCTTCCAAGGAATAAGTAAGTGGCCTCCTTATTCTTCTGACCAAAATGAATTATATATATATATACATACATACACATACACACATATATAGTCAATCTTCTGTTACATTGCCCGCAAACAAAAAAGACCAAGGAAACTTTCTAAAATTATAGTAATATTACAATCAAATATATATATATATTTTTTTAATATGCACTGCAATGTCAGCCATGGCTCAGTCGGTAGCATCCTTGCCTCTGAGTCAGAAGGTTGTGGGTTCAAGTCCCACTCCAGAGACTTGAGCACAAAAATCTAGGCTGACACTCCAATGCAGTGCTGAGGGAGTGCTGCACTGTCAAAGGTGCCGTCTTTTGGATGAGATGTTAAAATGAGTCCCTGTCCGTTCTCTCAAGTGGATGTCAAAGATCCCATGGCACTATTTTGAAGAAGAGCAGAGGTGTTATCCATGGTGTCCTGGCTAATATTTATCCCTCAATCAACATCACTGAAAAAACAGATTATCTGGTCATTATCACATTGCTGTTTGTGGGAGCTTGCTGTGTGCAAATTGGCTGTTGCGTTTCCTACTGTAATGTACAGTAGGAAACACAACAGTGGCTACACTTCAAACGTATTTCATTGACTGTAAAGTGCTTTGAGACGTCCTTATGTCGTGAAAGGCGCTATATAAATGTAAGTCTTTCTTTTTTTTTATATAGTACATATCGCTAATCGATCGCCTGTGGCGTTGCACATGCAGTGTCAAGACCAAGACCAAGTGTACACTCCAGGTGAAGCAGGGTTAGATGGGGAGGGATAATTGGATGAGAGTGCACAGACATAATTCAGTCCCCATTTAAAAGTCATACTTTCTGTCCTTTTTATATAGCCATTACAAATTCCTACGTCCACATCTATAATGGAAACTGCCTATGTAAATTTGTCAAACTATAATTATAGCCGCCTGCCTGTGGTGACACTGCAGTACCGCCATTCATGGGAGGATGTAATAACAGTGTGCCAAGTTTACACAGACAGTTTCCATTATTAATATGGACATGGGAATTTATAATGGATCAGGTTGACAGGAAGTGCGCACAGATGTATAATTTTTAATATATTATGAGTCAATCTCCCATGGTGGTTTGCACAGGAAGTCAGAGGATATCTTGCTTGCTAAGGGCACAGTATTATATGGTATTTTTAGTAATAATGGAGAATGGGTCATTGTAAACCTATTTAGAAATTACGATGAAATGAATGCAAGCAATTGGAATTTGGGATAAAATGATACGTTACAAGATTTTGATGTAATTGTTTGGAATAAAAGGAAATGTGAGCGCAAGAATAAATTGATGTGAAATATATAAATTGCACAGTAAAATGTAATTACATAGAGTGTTGGTATATATTAAAATGTAGTTTTTTTTACTATAATCTGTGTAAAGGATTGGACATAACTTATATGTTGTATTTCTTGTGTAAATTGTATGACAAATGTCGTTTGAGAAAGTTACGCTTGGATCAGTGTCAGTTTCTTTGTTCAAATACAAGTGTGAAGTTGTGTCAGCTGTGGCTCAGTTGGCAGCACTTATGCCTCTGAATCAGAAGATTGTTGTTTCAAGTCCCATTCCAGAGACTTGAACACAAAATCTAGGCTGACACTCCAAAATGTCTTTTGAATGAGATGTCTGCTCTCTCAGGTGGATGTAAAAAAAAATTCCATGGCACTATTTGAAGAAGAGCAGGGGAGTTCTCCCCACTGTCCTGGCCAACACTTATCCCTCAACCAATATCGCTAAAACAGATTAACTGGTCATTATCACATTGCTGTTTGTGTTTCCCACATTACAACAGTGGCTACACTTCAAAAAGTATTTCATTGGTTGTAAAGCACTTTGGGACGTCCTGAGGTTGTGTAAGGTGCTCTATAAATGCAAGTTTGTAAGTAAGAACATAAGAAATAGGAGCCGGAGTAGGCTATTTGGCCCTTCGAGCCTGCTCCGCCGTTCAATAAGATCATGGCTGATCTTCTATCTCAACTCCACCTTCCCGCACTATCCCCATATCCCTTGATTTCCAAAAATTTATCGACCTCTCTTTTGAATATACTCAATGACTGAGCAAACACAGCTCTCTGGGCTTTAGAATTCCATAGATTCACAACCCTTTGAGTGAAGAACTGTCTCCTCATCTCAGTCCTAAATGGCTGACCCGTTATTCTGAGACTGTGACCCCATGTTCTTGATTCACCAGCCAGGGGAAACATTTTCTCAGCATTAACCCTGTCAAGCTCCTGAAGAATTTTATATGTTTCAATGTAAGTAAATCTCCTTTCTTTCTTTCTTTCTTTCTTTCTTTCTTTCTTTCTTTTCTTTCTTTGTGATTTTTGAGGGAGTAGGTTGAGGAGTGATGATTAAGTGGTATTTAGGTACGGAACATTAAGGGAGGAAATGGTTGTCTATGGAGACATCTGTGGTGGTGGGTGGAAAAGAGGTTGTGATGGTGAGTGGGTGGTAAAAGTTAATTGACCGCAAGTGTTGAAAGGTTTGAGAAGGCAAGTTAGGGATGCGTATAAGAGGTTTGTGCGATATAAGGGGTCTGAGCAGGAAAGAGGGAGTTTTGGCAGTAACACTAAAAGGAATGGCAAGCTAAAAGCAATACATTCCTAAGTAGAGGGGAGAAAAATTTCACAGTGTGCATACTTTTTTTTTAAAAAACATAAATGCAGGAGCAGGTCTAAAAAGGGCAGAATAGTAATCGTTAAAAAAAGAAACATGGCAAGTGAGCTTAAAGAATATAAACATTGGGAAAAACAGTAAAAAATGTGAGCGGGAGTAATACTAAAAGAAGCAGAAATACTGGGAGTGGTATCGTAATGGAAATAGAGTGAGAAATTTAAAAACACAAATATTGGGACTAAGAAAACAGAAACAACTGGAGCAGCACTAAACAAAACAGCAAGCATTGTGTGCTGGGGCTCACACCTGTCTCAGCTCAGCACATTCTGCTCCTTGTACTTCAGGCTCCGTTTTATAAATTTTGAAAGGAGCAGGCAGAGATAGGAAGATGGCCAGGAGGGAGTAGGCCTCGCTTTTTTAATGGATGAACTGGGGGGGTGGGGGGAGTGGGGGGAGCATGTTTTCTGGAGAGAGTGAAGCCTACACAGCTGGGAGTGAGTCCTGCTCACCCTGTGCTCGCTGACCTACATTGGCTCCCGGTCTGCCAATGTCTTGAATTTAAAATTCTCATCCTCGTGTTCAGATCCCTCCATGACCTTGCCCTACCCTATCTCTGTAATCAACTCCAGCCCTACAACTCTCCATGAATTCTGTGTTCTTCCAACTCTGGCCTCTTACGCATTCCCCCACTCCCTTCGCCCCACCAGTGGTGGCCGTGCCGTCAGCTGCCTAGGCTCCAAGTTCTGAAATTTCCTCCCTAAACTTCGCTGCCTCTCCAGTTCTCCATTCCCCTTTCAGACCCTCCTTAAAACCTATCTCTGACCAAGCTGTTAGCCACGTCTCCTAACATCTCCTTCTTTGGCTCGGTGTCAATATCTATCTGATTATGCTCCTGTGAAGTGCCTTGGGATGTTTTCCTATGTTAAAGGTGCTGTATAAATGCAAGTTGTTGTTGTATAATTCTCTCCAGTAACTTTATTGAAAAAGTAAATGATTTATGACTACATTGAAAAACTATTTTGCTTTGATTAAATTCAGCTGTGGGAGTATGTGTGACTGATTTATATCATTTCGCTTTTTGCTTTCACCATACTTAGAACAAGAATGGAACTAGTGGACATTGAAGAGATCCAGTCAGGGTGAGAAAGTGAGATAGAGAGAGAGCTGTAATGACTTTATAAATTGCCAAGTCACACAATGCTATTGATTACATTGTGCATTCTTGTCTACTGATGACAGCTTGTGCCCATAATATTCTTCTTCAGCTGTTAACCATGCTTTCCCTGGACTGACCACAGGTCCTAACTAAGATGACAGCAAAGCTGAGGAGGGTCAGAATTCTGTGTGACAGTTTGATGGCTGCAGAAGTGAACCTGATAGTATGGAGGTCAACTCCAAGTATACACAGATACAGAATAAAAGAAAGAGAGACGGGGCTTGGTGAAGCCTCAGTGGACTCAACGCAGGAAGTGTTCTCGATCACAAGAGTCCATGGGATTCCTCTACAAGTAAAAGTAAAGCACATTTGACAGCTGGCAGAGATGAGCATAGAATAATGGAGAAGGAACAGACAAAGGGCAAATTACTGAGTGCAACAGCTGAAATTACCAGAGCAACAGGCAGAGGGGTTACTTTCCTACTTTTTTAAAACCAATTAAAACCAAATATATTGAAGTTCGTTAATGTAGTACATGGGCTTATGCCGATTGTGATATTCATACTTTATCTGGGTGTTTGAAGTTTAATATATTGTACTGTTCTAGCTCCATATTCCTGATAAATTATGTAGATTGTTAACGACGACAATGCAAATAATTTTCTACTGAGAACTCTATTAAGGTGGTATTCAGATCAGCTCTTTGTGACTCAATAAACTAAGGTTAAAGTTTATACGAGTTTATGATAACCAATAAAAGAAGAGGTTACAGGTGCAAGTATAACCTTGTCAGATTCTTCGACTACCATGACAGAACCTTAGGGATGGATTTTCTCAGCGGTGTCGGGATGGTGGCGGGATAGCTGGCTGCTGGGTTCCGGTCCCGCTGCCAGCTGCAGCCACTCTGTCAAAGGAATTTTCCTTTGATTGGCTTTGTTAAGCCCACCCTGCAGGTTTCCTGGCCAATTAACCAGAAGTGGGTCTGATGATGTCATTTGATGCTTATGGAGAGGTCACAGCACGCAGGGAGGTTCTCTTCCCTTCCAAGGGCGAAAGAGACCACCCCAGGACACCAACGCAGCCTGGTTGCACATTGCACAGGAGGGCAAAAGCAGAGATGTCATCATGGGTCCCTGGCTACAGTGGTGCCAGCCTTTCAATTTTCTCATTGGATCACGAAACATTACTGCAAAGCCACACTCAAACTCACCTGCTGTGCTACTCAACATATCCCTATCACTCTGCCTTCCATACCCTCCTCCTGCACATCCTGGAGCAGCACCAGGCGAACCTAAAAATGAGGTACCAACCTGAGAAAGCTGCAACACAGGACTACATACATGCTGAAAAGTAGAAGCAGCATGCTATAGACAGGGCTAAGTGATCCCACAATCAACAGATCAGATCAAAGCTCTGCAGTCCTGCCACATCCAGTCGTGAATGGTGGTGGACATAGAAACATAGAACATAGAAGATAGGAGCAGGAGTAGGCCATTCGGCCCCTCGAGCCTGCTCCGCCATTCAATGAGATCATGGCTGATCATTCAAATTCAGTACCCTGTTCCTGCATTCTCTCCATATCCCTTGATCCCTTTAGCCTTAAGAAATATATCCAACTCCTTGAATATATTTAATGAATTGGCCACTACTGCCTTCTTTGGTAGAGAATTCTACAGGTTCACCACTCTCTGGGTGAAGAAATTCCTCCTCATCTCTGTCCTAAATGGCTTACCCCTTATCCTTAGACTGTGACCCCTGGTTCTGGACTCCCCGACCATTGGGAACATCTTTCCAGCATCTAGTCTGTCTAGTCCTGTTAGAATTTTATAAGTTTCGATGAGATCCCCTCTCATTCTTCTAAACTCCAGTGAGTACAAGCCCAATCGAGCCTATCTCTCCTCACACGTCATTCCTGCAATCCCAGGTATCAGCCTCGTGAATCTTCGCTGCACTCCTTCCATGGCAAGAACATCCTTCCTCAGATAAGGCGACCAAAACTGCGCACAATACTCAAGATGTGGTCTCACCAAGGCCCTGTACAACTGCAGCAAGACATCCTTGTTCCTGTACTCAAACCCTCTCGCTACGAAGGCCAACATACCATTTGCCTTCTTAACCGCCTGCTGCACCTGCATGCTTACTTTCAGCGACTGGTGCACAAGGACGCCCAGGTCTTGTTGCACTTCTCCTTCTCCCAATCTATTGCCATTCTGATAATAATCTGCCTTCCTGTTTTTGCTACCAAAGTGGATAACCTCGCATTTATCCACATTATATTGCATCTGCCATGCTTCTGCCCAATCACCCAACCTGTCCAAATCATACTGGAGTTTCTCAGCATCCTCCTGACAGCACACACGCCCACCCAGCTTTGTGTCGTCTGCAAACTTGGAGATATTACATCTAGTTCCCTCGTCCAAATCATTAATATATATTGTGAATAGCTGGGGTCCAAGGACCGATTCCTGCGGTACCTCACTAGTCACTGCCTGCCACTCGGAAAAAGAGCCGTTTATTCCAACTCTTTGCTTTCTGTCCGCCAACCAGTTCTCTATCCAAGTCAATACCTTGCCCCCAATCCCATGTGCCTTAATTTTAGACGCTAATCTCTTATGCGGGACCTTACCGAAAGCCTTCTGAAAGTCCAAATAAACCACATCCACTGGTTCTCCCTTATCTATTTTACCAGTTACATCCTCAAAAAATTCCAGTAGATTAGTCAAGCACGATTTACCTTTTGTAAATCCATGTTGACTTTGTCACGTCCGGTCACTTTTTTCCAAGTGCTCTGCTATTACATCCTTTAAAATGGACTCTAGCATTTTCCCCACTACCGATGTCAGGCTTACCGGTCTGTAATTCCCCGTTTTCTCTCTACCACCCTTTTTGAACAGTGGGGTAACATTAGCTACACTCCAATCCATGGGTACTGTTCCAGAGTCTATCGAATTTTGGAGATGGCCAGCAATGCATCTACTATTTCTGGGGCCACTTCCTTAAGTACCCTAGGATGTAGATTATCAGGCCCTGGGGATTTATCGGCCCTCAATCCCATCAATTTCCCTAACGCCATTTCCCTACAAATACTGATTTCTATCAGTTCCTCGCTTTCATTACACCCTATGTTCCCCGACATCTTTGGGAGGTTATTTGTGTCCTCCTTTGTGAAGGCAGAACCAAAGTATGAATTTAATTGGTCAGCCATTTCTTTGTTCCCCATTATAAATTCCCCTGATTCTGACTGCAAGGGACCTACGCTTGACTTCACCAATCTTTTTCTCTTCACATATCTATAAAAGCTTTTACAGTCAGTTTTTATGTTCCCTGCAAGCTTACTCTCATACGCTATTTTCCCCCTCAGGTTTACTGCTTTTTCTGGCCAATTTATATGTCCTCTCCTTGGATCTTATGCTATCCCTAATTTCCCTTGTTAGCCACGGTTGAGTCACCTTTTTTGTTTTATTTTTATGCCAAACTGGGATGAACAAATTCTGTAGTTCATCCATGCGGTCTTTGAATGTTTGCCATTGCCCATCCACCGTCAACCCTTTGAGTGACATTCCCCAATCAATCCTACCCAACTCGCACCTCATACCATCGTAGTCTCCTTTATTTAAATTCAGGACCCTAGGGTCTGAGTCAACTATTTCACTCTCCATCTTAATGAAGAATTCTATCATATAATGATCGCTCTGACCCAAGGGGCCTCGCACAACAAGATTGCTAATTAATCCTTTCTCATTACATAATACTCAGTCTAAGATGGCCTGATCTCTGGTTGGTTCCTCGACATATTGGTCCAGGAAACCATCCCGTATACACTCCAGGAATTCCTCCTCCACAGTATTGTTACTAATTTGGTTAGCCCAATCTATATGTAGATTAAAGCCACCAATGATAACTGCTGTGCCCTTATTGCATGCTTCTCTAATTTCCCATTTAATGCCATCCCCGACCTCCGCATTACTGTTTGGAGGTCTATATACCACTCCCACTAAAGTTTTCTACCACTTGGTATTTCTCAGTTCTACCCATACAGATTCCACATCATCAGAGCTAATATCCTTCCTTTCAATTGTGTTAATCCCCGCTTTAACCAGCAATGCTACCACACCTCCTTTTCCTTTTTGCCTATCTTTCCTGAATATTGAATACCCCTGGATGTTGAGTTCCCAGCCTTGGCCACCCTGGAGCCATGTTTCCGTAATCCCAATCATGTCATATTCGTTTACCTCTATTTGCGCAGCTAATTCATCCACCTTATTACGAATGCTCCTCGCATTAAGACACAAAGCCTTCAGGCTTGTTTTTTTAACGCTCTTTGTAGGATTCGCAAAATTTCCACATTTCCCCAAAGTTATTAATAAAAGGGACCCTGCATGGACATTTTAAAAGGGGTACCCAAAGATGGTGTCCACACCTCATGGCCAAAAGCCTGCAAGATTTTAAAGCTTGAACTCTGCAGCACAGAACAAGCAGTTTGTGGATAAATTGAAACCTAAAGTGCAGTTTCTGTAAAAAGGACTTTGGCCTAGAAATTCAGTTGGCTGCGCCAGCCGTTAACGCCTTAGGAGGAGCAGATCTCGAGCGCTAGGGAAGTCAACATCCAGGAGATGATGGAGATGATGGAGATGGAGGAGGAGGAGGAGGAGGAGGCGACGAGATGACGACGTGGTGGTGGTGTGCCGGTACCACATAACAAACTGATGGAGAGAAGCCCTCCCCAACAACACAAATACAGCAGTCTCGGCCTTTCAAAAAATCAAATCCACCCTCCCCCTTTAAGAGCTCACCGGAGCCAGAGTGTCTGCCATCAATCAGCAGCTCGCCGCACCTGCCCTGCGCCCACCTTCCGGTGTTAGCGCCCGGGCCGCCGGCTTAGCGCCTAAAGAGAGCCGTGCATCGCCAGTTTTAGCGCTCGAGCAAACTCTTAGTGTGAAGCTAATGAATATCGGCGAAGTGGCCTCGAATTTGCGCCGGGCGCAAACTTTAGCGGCCGCCCGACTTTACCGCCCCAAAAGTGGCTATAATGAATTTCTAGGCCTTTGTGTTTTGGAAAAGCAGACAGCAAACATTAGAATATGCATTAAGCCAGATCGTAGACAGATCAGAACCAGTTGGGCCTACACTTGAGGCCATCAAGTCATGTGAATATATAATCAGAAACAGATTAAGGAAGTCATTGAGGCCGGACAGGCCAATTAGAATGCATTAATAACAATACAGCTTGGACATCAAGCCATTAGGTGTGATAAACTGCCAGCTAAAAACAGTTATTTTAGATGGCTGTAATTATTTCAAACAGCCCGCCAAAATTGGAACAATGAACTAACCTGATTTGGCGCGCAGATAAGGAATGGAAACAACGGGTATAACTGCAGGCCCCGGGTAGCAATCTAGGTCACTCGCTCTCTGCCCTTGCTTGCGCTTGGCCCTCGCTCTTGGGTCCTGGCTCACTCATGCCCTGGCCTTGTGGCAGGTCTCTCCTCGCTCCCCGCAGCGAAGCACACCATACCAACAGCCGGGGAGAAGAACGAGACCTGAGCCCCCGTCATCTGGGACGCCCAGGCCGCAAAAAGGGGCGAGACAAATTCGAGCAGGTAGCAGGTAGACGAGACGAGCAGAGACAAAGAAGACAATAAAACTCGATAAACTAAGGGCAGAGCAGGGCAGCGAAAACCGTTTCGATAATGAAACCAAGCGTCGAGTTATAAGCTGGTGCTTGGGAAGACGAGCATCTTGTTTAACACTGTAACGCAAGTGCCTACGCTATGACGAATAAACTGTCGTTCAATGCATGAGTAACAAAATCTAAATGACAAAGACTGTTAACTGTCCGATAAAAATAACGTTACCGCCGACGACCGCCCGAGGGAGAAGAAGAGGAGTACCCATCGGGAGGAGACGACGATGGTACAGGAGGAGAAGAAGGTGTGTCGCGGTAGCTGCTCCCGCACCGCGCCCCTGAAGACCACGTGGCGACGGGGTACCCAAGAGGACAGAAAACCAAACCTCAAAATCCGCATTTTGTTAACAATTGGCTTTGCTTTGGATTGCTGAGCATGAATTCTGGCCCCTCAGAGCTTAATCTAGCCAAGTTCCACACTCATGAGGACGGCCTCAACCGGGATCTTGGGTTCATATCACACTACATGTAACCCCACCTGACGTAGGGTCATCCAGACTCGAGTCGTCATTGGCTTGTTCTCTCTACACAGATGCGGCCGGACCTGCTGTGATTTCCAGCAAAACAAATGTTTTTTTGTCTGTTTTTTGTTTTTCATACAGACCCCAGCATCTGCAACATTTGACCCCTTGTGACCCCACCTCATTGTTCTTTGATGTAATGTTTTCCTGACTAACCTGTTTGGACACCATTCACACCTTTGATTGCTGTGATTATCTCTCTGCCGAGGTGTGATAAATGGCAGTTAGAAAGATTACCTGTAATCATCCGGCATTATTTTCTGACTATATAAGCTGTGTCTTTATGCACCTCTCCACTTCACCTGACGAAGGAGCAGCGCTCCGAAAGCTTGTGATTTCAAATAAAACTGTTGGACTATAACCTGGTGTTGTGTGACTTCTTACATTAGTTAGGTATAGGGGGTGGGATAAGGATAAGGGGATTGTTAATATAGTTTGCTTTCCCTCGATGTGCCGTATGTTCCCCATTCCCTGTATAAGTATAGTTATTTTGTATTTGCCTGTATTTTATGCTAGTAATTTCTCATAAGACTGTGTTATTCTCTGTTTTAATAAAATCTTGGTTTTCTTACATACAAACCACCTGTCTACTCGAGTCTTTCTGTATCACCGCCTGTACCTAAGTCTGGTGTCTAGAACCCAAGGGGCGTGGGAGCGTTTCGAACTGCTCACCAAACAGTCAGGGGCATAACTGACTGGGCGCACGCGCCACACCTGCCACCCCCCTTATAGAATGGCGACTGCAGCAGGACACCAGCAACAGGGTTGCGATACAGTAGACAATGGTTCGGATGAGCAAACCATGATGGAGGAAAGGATTTCTGATTATGTGTTTAGCAAGGTGAATATCACTAAGAAGTGGATCACCACGCTGTTAAAGGCTGGGCGTCCAGTAGATGCAGCAGCTAAGTGGACAGAGGGAAAGGAGCACAACAAGTCCTTAGAGAAGGCAGTTTGGCTGATGTGTTTTAAAAAGCAGATCCAGCTTTTGGACAGGTTCGTTGCAGCACAGACAATCGAGTTAAGGGAGTCAGCCCTGGAGATCCAGGATAAGGCTCTAGCAGGGGAGAAGTTATTGGTAGCTTTGCAGGCCCTAAATCAGGAGAGAGTGCATTTAGTGGGAGAACACAAGGCCCAGATGGAATACCTACAGTGCCAAGTCACTGAGGCCAAGGGGAATGAGTTAAGTTTGCGGGAGAAGAACGCCCGCTTGGCAAGGCAGATTAGGGAACAGGAAGAGAAAGTACAGGAGGTAAAGGCCGCTTACAAGCTAGCGAGTGAGCAGGGGTTTGAGGAGGCAGACCACAGCCCCTATAAGGAGAGGATAGAAAATCTGAGCCGGGCTCTCCGGAAGGCAAAGGCATGGTATGCCTCATAAGCCCAAAGGCAGGCCAGGCAGATTTTATGGGGAACGAGGGGAGGACAGTTCCAACGTCACCGCTAGTGCCCAGGGATGACCCGGTTGAGAGAGAGGAGATCTCACGACCACCACCCGTAGCGCCAAGTTTCAGTGAGGTTTGGCAGAAAGGGGGGGTGGAGCCAGAAGTGGAGGCGGAGGTGGAGCAACCCCCGCCAGAGAGGTCGGAGCCGGGACCGATGTGCCCAGCACGGCATCGGAGGTTCGGCCCACCCGCCAATGGCGACAATGAGGGACCCCTCCAAAACCAGTTCGTATTACCCTTTAACACCCAACAGCTTAGGGCTATGGTCAACCATATCCCGAGGCTCTCCGAAAAGGGAGACCCCTCGATCCACTTCAGGGAAGTAGAGCAGGCAGCCAGCGTCAACGACTGCGATGGCGCTGAACAGGCCAAGATGCTGCTATTCTCCCTGGAGAGCAGTCTCCTCCAATCCCTCTCTGACGAGTGTAAAAGGGAGCAGAGCGGGTACGAGGAGCTTAGAGATGCGGCTCTGGAGGCCATGGGGATGAATGAGGGAAGTCCTTTCTCCCGTGTGGAGAAGACGATCCAGCTCCCAGGGGAAACCCCGCAGGCTTTTGCGGACCGGCTGTGGCCAGTGTACCAGAGGGCCTGTCCGGGGACGCCGGACCGAGTGTTCCTGAACGGGGATCTCCTGGCCCATTGGCTCCGTTGCCTGGTGGCGAACAGCTTGCCACAGGTCCGGGTCAAGGCAGAAGCCTGGTTCGACCCCAAAAATCCCCAGATCACTGAACTTACGGTGATTAGGCAGCTCACTCTGGCCTATAAAAATGGTAGGGGAGCCGATGCACACCCACCCAAGGGAAAGGTGCATGAGGTAAAACCCAGACCAGGTAGGAAAGAGTGGCACCAGGAAGGGAGTAACCCCCCCAATACAAAGACAATTGTTACGGGTGCGGGAAGGATGGTCACTGGCGGAAGGAGTGCAAAAACCCTTGGAAGGATAACAAGGGAAAGCATTCCACAGCCCCAGCCCAAAAGGCGGGGGCAGGGATCCCTTCCGCAGAGGTCTAGTCACTTTTGGACACCATGAGGTCCATATTGACTGGCCAGGGGAGAGTAGCAGCCACCACCGGCGCTCTCACCCCGTCAGCCCCATCCAACCCACAGCCGTGACTAGAGCCAGCGCAGCCTTTTTACCTGTGTTCTCTCCGGTATGATGAGTGGAAAAGACCCCTTTTGGAGATGGAGGTAGAAAAGGTGACGAGGACATATCTGTTGGACACGGGGGCATCATGCACCGTGGTCTACTCAGCTAACCCCACCACCTCGTCTCTCTCAAACGGGGTCCCATACATTCTATTGGGGTTCACGGGTAAAGAACAGGCTGGCTCGTTTTCCATCCCGCTCGCCATTTGGTTAGGACCGCTCCGCTCTAAGTGGACCTGTTGTAGGATTCGCAAAATTGGATTTCATATTAATAAGGGTCAATAGGCAGAAGAGGCCATAATTTTAAAGACTGTTTTAAAAGAAGCCCAGAAAAAGGGGCATACAAAATGGCCACCGTATCATGTGACCAGCTTATTGGGACACTTTAAAATGGTTCCTGCGCAACCTCAGACAGCTATGTGGATTGAACCCACAGTAAGTTCTGGAAGCCGTTTCGGAGAGAACGAAACCAGACCCACAGGCATGCATATGGATTAGATGCAGATCCACTCAAGATCGGCCTGGAGACAGAGGCCATCAAGATGCTGCCCCAGACAAAAGGGGACAATTTCATATTCATGAGAACAGCACCCAGGACTAGATAATGAGATCAGCAGGACATTCAAAACAATGAAAGCCATTTCCAACCAGAGATGGGCCTGTTACCAGCCGCTTAAAATGATTTTAAATATAATAACTGCCCCGCTGTGCTAAAAGCCCGCCAAAGTTAAAACAAAGACTAACCTGATTTTGGGCAGGAAGTGAAGCCTTGGGAAGAAAGGTATATCTGGAGAGACTTTTCGGCAGTGGACACGGCAGTTGGACACAACTCGACACGGCAGTAGATCGGGCAGACACACAGCTTGGGAGAAGACGCTGGGAGAAGCTTGAATTGGCACGCTTGAACAGTCACAAGGAGAGTCGAGCTAAAAGACAGTTTACAGTCGGACAGTTGTTGCAGCCCCAGCAGCCAGTCCAGCTTTTGAGCTGGGCGAAGAGGAGCTGGCTTGGGGAAAGATCAGTGGACTCCTCTCCACCGTCGGAGGAGAAAGATAATTATGACTGTATAAAGAAAGTCACTCGAAACCAGTGTCCCACCCCGGGGAAAACTATCGGGAGATCATCGACCATCCCCGGGCCGTAGCTGAAGGTAGAAGGGGCCACACCAGCCCAAAGCTCCTCTAACCAGGGTCGAGCCGACGATCCTCGACCCCGCCGACATCCAGGCCCGCCGGTGTCCAGCCGCCCCCGACCCCCACCTCAGGAGAGAGGTGTGGCGCAGCTCGCAGGAGCTCCACGATCCACGTGGAGACGAGACGCCTGAAAGGACCAAACACAGACTCAATTTCAAAACCTTGCACTTCCTAGTGGGATTGGTGAGCATGTTTCTGGCCTTTCACAATCAGATCTAGATAGGTTTAATAAGGGGGTGGATTTAAGGGTACAATTAACATGAGTTGTTGTCCCTCGATGTTCCGTGTGTTTCCTTATTTCATGATGATTTTTGTAGAGTATAAGATGCCTGTATTTGCCTTAGTTAGTATAATGTCGTTATGATTTGTTTGTGTTTGTTTTTTCCCCTCCCATGTACTCTTATCTGTGTTGCATTTGATTTGATATTTTTCCATTTGCAATAAAATTTCATTTTGATTCATCAAACTTGGTCTACAAGAGTCTTCTCTACATTGTAGTTCCCGCGCCTAAGTCCAGAGTATAGAATCTAAGGGATGAGTGGGTCGAACCACTCAAGGTTTTACTGTGCAAGAGAGAGAGGCCTCTAGAGAGAGAAACCTCAGGGAAACCTCTCGAGGAAAACCCCTTACACTGTGTCCTGATGAAATGGGAAGTGGAGGGTGGAAGAGGGGTCCAGGGGGCCGACTTTATTGTGGGCCACGGGATCCTAGTGGATTTGAGAAATCATTGCCTTTGGGGGGCAGGTAAAGTAAAGAACGGAGAGGTAGTAGTAATCCCGGGAAAGGAAGGGAAGGGGACCTTCTGCACCATGAAGCCCAAAGAGGATTATAACCTCGGGCTTACGGTCAGCAATACCCCACCAGAGTTCCAGGCATTTGTGCAGGCCCACCTGGCCACATTTGCCACTCACAAACACGACTGCAGGAGGGTCACCGGGTTTGAGGTCAGCGTAGACGGGGACCCCATGGCCCGACCACAGAAACAGTATAACTTCCCCAGGGAAGCAGAGCCAGACATGGAAGCAGCCATGTCCTCGTTAGTACAGCAGGGAGTTCTGAGACCGATAGCCACCCACGTGAATTCTCCATTGTGGCCGGTTAGAAAGCCGGACAATTCCTGGAGGGCCACGGTGGACTATCGGGTGCTCAATAGTAACATCCCAGCCTGTGCACCCACAGTAGCAGCAGTTGTCGACCTCATAGGGAGTATTCCAGCATCCGCGACCACTTTCACGGTGCTGGATATTTCCAACGGGTTTTGGTCCATCCCTTTAAGGAGGGAGGATCAGTACAAGTTTGCCTTTACGTTTAAAGGGCAACAGTACATGTGGAACTGCTTGCCTCAGGGCTTCCACAACAGCCCCAGCATCTTCCATCAGTGTATGGCAGACAGTTTGAAGGATTTTAGCCAGCCCAGACAGTTGGTCCAATATGTGGATGACCTGCTCCTTTTCACTGATTCAAAAGAGGAGCATGGCCCACTATTGGCTGAACTGCTGGAGCTGCTAGGGCAGAAGGGTTTCAAGGTAAACCCCAAGAAAGCGCAGATCGGCCAGCAGGAGGTAAAATTCCTAGGCCTGACCGTGCGCGCTGGAGAAAGGGCCATAGATAAGGCTAGGAGGGAGGCGGTACAAGAGCTACCGGTCCCCAACACAGTAACGGGTGTGAGGTCGTTTCTAGGGCTAACCGGGTACTGCAGAGACTTTATTGAGGACTATGCAGCCACCGCAGCCCCTCTGCTCCGACTCCTACACAAGGGAGTGGAGTAGCTTTGGGATGAGAGTTGCCAGGCAGCATTTGTCAGGCTCAAGAAAGACTTGCAGACCGCACCAGCTCTAGGGGTCATAGATGGGGGGAAAGAGTTTTTCTTGGAGGTAGCAGCCAGCGGAGACAGCCTGAGCGCTGTGCTGCTCCAAGAGTGGCACGGCCGGCTGCGGCCGGTGGTCTACTCCTCCAGGATATTCACGGATGTAGAAAGGAGCTACTCCAACTGTGAGCGGCACCTCTTGGCCACACATTGGGCTGTGAAGAGATCACTGACCTTCACAGGCACCCCTCCGATCACCCTCCTCACCCATCACACACCCACCCAGAGGCTTCTGGATGGGAGGATCAAGGATGGGACAGTGAGCAGTGCTCGCATTGCCCGCTGGACCTTGCTCCTCTCACAGATGGATCTGAAGGTGAAGGGTCTCTGTGAGCCAAAGCTCGCAGCCAACCTGGTATATCTTGGAACAGCCCACCGGTGTTCCATCGAAGGGGGTTGGGAAGTAAACATAGGTTTACGGGCCGGCATACATCCCACAGGCCGCGAGACCTATGTAGACGGTTCCAGCACGGTATCTGCTGGCGAGCGTCTCACGGGGTGTGGAGTTTACGACCCAGCGGCGAACATTGCCCTGGCGATTAAGCTCCCCAGAACCATGAGCACCCAGCAGGCTGAACTGTCTGCGGTAGTGTACATTGTTACACACCCTGAAATCTTCCCTACCCCCTACACGATTTTCTTGGACAGCATGTTCACGTGCAATTCGTGTATGGAGTACCTGGCCATCTGGTCCCGCCGCAGATACACCTCCGCCGACGGGAGACCCCCTCACAGTAAAGCCCCTGCTGGAAAAGATCCTAGCCGCAGTGGGGGAGGAAGGGGAGGTTTTCATCCACAAGGTGAAGGCCCACTCCTCCACAGAACCCTGCAGCCAGGGCAACCAGCAGGCTGACTTGCTCACCAAGGAGGGTGCCCGCACAGGCACTTTCTGGGACCCATTCGGTTCCAGACCCATGGCGGCGGTCAGAGGTAGGTACGGGACCCAAGGGGGTGTAGGGGTAGCGTTAGCCCTGGACCTTAAGACGGTCCAAGCCTAAGACCCTGTCCTCAAAGCAGTCCTCAGTGCAGTAACTGAGGAAAAGTGGGTAGAGGGTCCGTACGGCACAGCAACCCTCTCCGTCAAAGAGGGCATGCTGTTCCGGGGGGAACAGTGGGTTGTGCCACAGCAGCACCGGAGGGAATTCCTTCAACTGGCCCATGAGGGTCCAGGAGCGGGACACCCCGGGCCTGAGACCACCTGGCAGCGGGTGGAACAGGCGGGATGGTGGCCGGGACTCAGGGACGATGTCCGCGAGTTCTGTGCAGGCTGTCTTGTGTGCGCTGCAAATAACCCCGACCCCCACAAAAGGAAGGTACCTATGGGGCACATCAGGAGGGTAGAGGGACCATGGCAGTCGATACAGTTCGACAACATCTGGGCCCTGCCCACCACCCAGGGAGGCTATAAGTACTGCCTAGTGGACGTGTTCACCAAATGGGTAGAGGCCTTTCCCTGTAGGACAGCCACAGCTCTGGGTACTGCCAGGATCCTGGTCCGGGAAGTGTTCTACCCGCAGTATGTGGGGACTACCGCAGTATGTGGAATCCGACCAAGGGAGTCACTTCACTGGCCAGGCGATGCAGAACACCCTTATGCTGTTAGGCATTGAGGGGAAATGGCACGTGGCCCACAACCCACAGTCATCGGGGATTGTGGAACGTATGAACAGGACCCTGAAGGAAAGGTTGAGGAAGGAGACGGTGGACTCGCCCCGTAAATGGGCCGAGGTCCTACCGTTGGTTTTGATGGGGATCCGGGCCAGCCAGTCTAAAAGCACGGGGTATTCCCCGTACGAGCTAATGACTGGCAGGGTTATGCGGACCCCCACCCATGTACTAGCCCCGGTGCTCACGGAGGGTCAGCTCAGAGAGGTAAACCGGGACAGGTTCGCCCGAAATCTCTTTGAACACCTGAAGCAGGTCCACGAGCAGGCGGCTGGGAACATGGGAAGGCAGCATCGGAGTAACCGATTGCTGCTTGAACCCAGAAAGAACCACGAGTGGGAGGTAGGGGATCAGGTTATGGTAAGAAACTATGCCTGAGTAGGAAGTTTGGAACCATTGTACATGGGGCCCTACAGCATTGTAGATAAAGCCAGCCCCATGGTATACGCCGTGAAGATGCCCCAGCATACAAAATGGTTTCATATCAACCAGTGTAAGCTGTTCAGACCTGAAAGGGGAAAACAGCCAGTTGGGGTAAGGTCTGAGGATAAAGATCCTCAGCCTGCAGCAGGAGCGAGTTCACAAACTGCACAGGCAGGCGCTGTGGCTTGCTTGAAGGGAGGGGCCATCCCGCCCATCGATTGGGACACTCCCCCACTCTTCTGGGATCCAGATGAGGGGGAGGGACCTGAGGGAAAGAACCCCACCCCTAACCCAGGTGTAGAGAGGGAGGGTCCTGAGGTCAAAAACCCTGCCCCCGGACCCAGCCATGGGACCTGGGGGCGGAGACTCTCAGCTCGCAGCAACAGGCTGCGAAGAGTTACCTGCCCCTAGCCCAGGTTCAGGAGAGGTCAAGCCTGAGGGAGCAGCGGTTCGGGTTAAAGGCCCATCGGCCAAGAAAGCCCCACCCGCCAAAGTCCCTAGAAGGTCCCCACAGACACTCCAGCTGAGAAAGCCATGGTCACCAGCTCCTCAGTTACCAAGGGCCACCCCTCGAGGTAGGGGAAGGTCCAAGGACTGATGTCCTCAACCAGCAGCCACGGGCTGTGAGGGACCAACGGTGCAGGACGGTGCGGCCACGCCGGAGGTAGCGGTGAGCCGCAGTCCAACCAGGGATTAGCCTGGCCGCCCGTAGACGGGCGGCGGTTGTACATAGTATATAGTTTAAGTTTTGGCTATTGTTAAGTTAGGTGTTTTAGCTTAAGTTTGGGTGTTTTAGCTTAAGTTAAATAAGGTGATGGGTAGTTTAGATTAAGTAAGTAATCTGCTAAGAGTGTGTATTTGGGTTGAGGTCATGGGACCCGACCATGCTTCACCAAGCCAGAGAATCTCTTGGGGACCTGGCTGCATGTTTTTGTATCTTTTTGCAGAAAGACTGTCGGGATGAAGGGGATCGTAGTCCTACTCGCCCTGATGGGACAGAGCCTGGGAAGGCGGGGCGATGTACATGATTCCCACATCTACGGGTGCTCGGGAGACAGGGCGCCCATAGCAACCGATGGAAGCGGTGAACGGGATGCGGAGGAGACCGCCGTCTACGTCCACGAAGGAAGGTGGCCAGGATGGCTGGGGTCCAATTCATCTCAGTACTCCAACCAAACCGGATTCACGTACAGGGAGGCCTCCCTCCTGTGCCCCAGGGTACAGGTCGTTTCCACGATGGTCAGCGTCACCGTTGGAAAGCGTATATGTTTAACGTGTAAAGGACACAATCCTCTGGATAGGTGGTGGTGGCTTAGGAAGCTGAGCAAAGATATGAGGAACCCCGAAGTCGAGTGGGAATGGTTGGGGAACAATACCCACCGGACGATTACAGGGACTCATGGAGGATTAAGTGTGTGTTGGGACAAGTGGTGGGAGCCAGATCAAGGGATTTATATCAGTATGTGGGGGTCAGAGAGGGTCTGCCCTGCAGGCATATCCATTGTTTTCCACCGGCAGTGGCAAGTCGCCGGGGAAGGGAAGAATTGGGATACCAGCCTGAAGGTGTGCGCGGTCCCATACACCCCGATCCCAGTCAATGCCACTGAGCTTGTGCCCCGCCCATGGCACTGGCGGCGAGGTTATCCAGGGAAGGGTGCCCCACCATCACCAAGGGACCAGGGAATGGGTTGGTACTAGTACCTACCGATCAGGTGCTGTACCAGGGGTACACTACGCGGTAGCCTCCGTGATTTTAAATCTCACCGAGGTACATTTAGCGGAGTGGTGCCCCAAAGAAACAGAGCAGCTATACCAGGCCCTATTAAAGGACATGTTCAAGAAGTTTTATGAGTTGGATTTCACCCATGTGGACAAAATTGAACTGTACACCACACACCGAGAGTTTTTGGGTAATGCAGGGAGACAAAGAAGGGGAGTATGGAATGATGTTTTTACTGCGTTTAATACTGGGTCCTCTGTCATCAACAGTTTGGATGACATAGATCTGCAGACCCAGATAAACGGTTTAAAAACACAGTTAAAGAAAATATTACTGGATGAGAATAAGGTAGTGGGCTCAGAGTTGCATGAGGACCAGGCTGTAGTGTCCGAGTATCTATATATATAAAGCGGCTCTTCTGTCTGTCCTGATGTCTGTCTGTCTGTCCGCCTGGTCTCTATACGTTTGGAAGTTACAGAGCGTACCGACGCGCGCGTCGCCTCAAAAGAAAGCTTGCGATTCCGGACTGGTCATAGGCGTATTTACGTTTCGGCCGGACAAAAATCCCGCCCGCGGTATCCCAAAAATGTTCAGCGTTCCGCTCATTAGCATCTCATTAGCGACCGTGTGACGTCGAGGTCTTCCTACAGTTGAGTGTCGAGTGACTCGACGATTGACCAATCCTACGCTTCGGTGACCTGACCGGTCGACCAATCGGTGCGTGTGTGGGCGGGCCTTATCCTTCTGAACCGAGGTGAGTGGCCGCCATCTTGATTTTCCACGATTTTTTCCCCCACACTTTCTGTGTGTTAGGGAACAAAGGTAAATATTTCAATTATGTGTTAGGCAATTAATTAACAATATATTTGAGTTTTATATTTTGTTTAGCAACCACCCCCCCTCCTCCTCACCCTCGCGCAGGGGGGACTCGGGGCCTGAAGCTGAAAAAATTTCTCTCTCTCTCTCTCTTTCTTCCCTCTCTCTCTCTCCTTCTCCTCTTCCCTCTCTCTCCTTCTCCTCTTCCCTCTCTCCTCTTCCCTCTCTCTCCTTCTCCTCTTCCCTCTCTGTCTCTCTCTACTTCCCCCTCTCAGGTGTCGCGGACGGAGCGCGGGCACGCCACCCGAAGTTTCCCGCTCGCTAACGGCCTTGCCGGCTCCCGTGGGCCACTCGCACTGACCGCGCATGCGCCGCACGCACTCACCGCGCATGCGCTGCCCGCCCGCCCGCAGCGGCCGTCCATCAGCCGCGCGATACGCGGGGGACCTCAGCAACGGCACCGGACCTCAGGCGCTAGGCAGGGGGAGGGGCCGGAGAGAGGGACAGAGGGGAGTGGGGGAGGGGAGGGGTGGGGGGGGGAGAGGGAGACAGGGAGGGGAGGGGGGGAGACGGGGAGGGTAGGGGAGGGAGGGAAAGAGGGGAGGGAGAGAGGGGAGGGGAGGGAGGGAGAGAGGGGAGGGGAGGGAGAGAGGGGAGGGAGGGATAGGACAGGGAGAGGACATGACAGGGAGAGGGGGGACACAGAGGGGCAGGGAGACCAAACGCCCCAAAATTGCCCTTGCGCCCCAAAATTGCCCTCGCAACGCGGGGCTCCCCAGCTAGTAAATAATACAGACTGCAGGAGAACAATAATAACAGGTATTTACTGAACAGAGGGTACTCTTTTTGTTTGGACACAAAAAAAAACCCAATTGGACTGTAAATAAACAAAAGTTCAACTAAAACTTAACAAATCAGATTAAAATTTGGTTTTCCGGGTTGATAATGCACTCCAGTCCCCGCGGCGCCCACCGGTCGCGGAAATACTCAAGCGCGCCGGCGGACACCGTGTGCTCCATCTCCAGGGCCACCCGGGCGCGAAAATGGCCGCGGAAGAGAGGCAGGCAATCTGGCTGGACGACCCCCTCGACCGCCCGCTGCCTGGACCAATTGATGGCTCTTTTAGCCAGGCCCAGGAGCAGGCCCACAAGGAGGTCCTCCAACCTGTCCGCTCCCCTCCGCACCGGGTGACCATAGATCAAGAGCGTGGGACTGAAGTGCAACCAAAAATCGAGGAGCAGCCCCTTCAAGTAGTGAAAGAGGGGCTGCAACCTCTCACACTCCATATAAACGTGAAACACAGACTCCTCCAGGCTGCAAATAATGCAGGCGGCCTGGGAGTCCGTGAACCTGCTTAAAACCTTATTGCACGGGACCGCTCCGTGCAACACCCTCCAGGCCAAGTCCCCGATGGAACAAGGGAGGACTCCCGCGTAGAGAGCCCTCCATTGGGGACCTCCGCCACCGCCAGTCGGCAAGACGCCACGCCAAGGCGTGTCCGGACAGTAGATGAAGATGGCAAAGTGTAGAGTGTGCAGGAGCAGCCCGTACAGGAAACCCCTCCGCGCGGAATGAAAAGACACGGAGGGTATTTCCTCGAGACGGCTCAAGTTGTGAGGCGCCGGTTCCCGAGGGGAGTTTCGGGGTCGGGCGCCGATGAGGAACTCCGTCCGAACGGGGGTAAGCTCAGACGGGATCGCCCCACGTGCTTGAGCCGCCTCGATACACCTAGTGGAGTCGGGGCCCAGTGCCGCTTTCACCGATTCGATGGCTTCGACCGCGAGCCGGACGTTGGCCCAGGACAGGCGCCGCGCCAGCTCCTCCAGCGCCATCCAGCCCGCTCCTCCGCCATCGAGCAGGTCCCCGACTCTGGTCACCTTGCCAGGCACAGCCCTGCCCTCTGCCAGCCGCCCGAACCCGTGTTCGTGGAGGTGCGGATTCCTGAGCAGCGGCTCCCGAAGGAGAGCCGCCGCTCCTGACGGGGGAGAGCTTCGCCTGGAAGCGACGTAGTTCCAAACCCATAGTGGTTCCTGGTAGAAGACAGGCAGCTCCCGCAGGCTGGCACGCCTGCCGCCCACTTTCGCAAACAGGAGCTGCGTGTCGTAATTGAGGCCGTGCAGCTGGCGGAAGAAAAACGTCACCAGCGCACACCATCTCAGAGGATTCTCGACGTACAGGTATCTCAGCAGCGTCTGAAGACGGAAAGTCGCAGCCTGGGTGCGAAGGCACACCAACGCCTGACCGCCCTCCCTAAGCGGGAGACACAGAACCGTGGCAGAGACCCAGTGCTTCCTTTTGTCCCAGAAGAAGTCGATGAGCTTCTTCTGCATCTTGGCGACAAACGCAGGGGGAGGGATCAAAGTGACCAACCGGTACCACAACATGGCGGCCACCAGCTGGTTTATGACCAGCGCTCGACCCCTGTAGGACAACACTCGGAGCAGTCCTGTCCAGCGTCCTAGGCGAGCGGTGACTTTGGCCTCCAGCTCTTGCCAATTCGCCGGCCAGGCGTCCTCGGCAGGGCTAAGGTAGACTCCCAAATAGAGGAGGTGCATGGTGCTCCAGGCGAAAGGCCTGAACTCCTCCGGCAGGGAGCCCACCCGCCACTGACCCACCAGGAGTCCGGAACATTTCTCCCAGTTGATCTTGGCGGAGGATGCGTCCAAGTAAATCTGCTGGCATTCCCGCATCCTCTGCAAGTCAGCGGGACCCGTGACCGTGAGGAGCATGTCATCGGCGTAAGCCAAGAGGACCACCTCCACGCCCGGCCCTTGCAGAGCCAGTCCCGTCAACCTCTTCCGCAAGAGGCGCAGGAATGGCTCCACGCAAACAGGCATCCCTGACGCACCCACCTCTCGAAGCGAAGGGGTGCCGTCAAGGACCCATTAACTTTAATCAGACACTCCCCGGCGGCGTACAGAAGTCGGATCCGGGCGACGAAATGCATCCCGAACCCGAATGCGCGCAGAGTCCCGAAGAGATACTCGTGATCCACCCTGTCGAACGCCTTCTCCTGATCCAGGGAAAGGAAGGCGCAAGACAGACCAGCCCTCTGGGAGTGGTGGACCAGGTCCCGGACCAGATGGATGTTATCATGGATGGTCCGGCCCGGGACCGTGTAGGACTGGTCGGGGTGGATCATGTGGGCCAGCACGGTGCCAAGGCGAGCAGACATGGCCCTGGCAAAGATTTTATAGTCCATGCTGAGGAGGGAGACCGGGCGCCAGTTCTTAAGGAGGCGGAGATCGCCCTTTTTAGGCAGCAGGACAATGACCGCCCTACGCCAAGAGAGGGGCATCTCCCCGGTCGCCAAACTTTCCCCCAGGTTGCGCGCGTAATCGCCCCCCAAGACATCCCAGAATGCCCTGTGGAACTCCACGGTCAGCCCGTCCAGCCCCGGGGACTTTCCCCTAGAGAGCTGGCGGAGGGCGCCGGTCAGCTCCGTCAGGCTTAGCGGAGCGTCCAATTTTTCGGCGCCCTCCGGGCTGACCTTCGGCAGGTCCTCCCACATAACTCTGCACGCATCCTCGCTGGACGGATCCGGAGAGAACAGAGCCCCGTAGTAGGCGCGGGTCTCCGCGCTGATTCCCTCCGGATCAGAGACCAGAGATCCGTCATCGGCCAGCAGCCCCAAGAGCTGCTTACGGACCCCCCGTCTTTTTTCCAGCGAGTAGAAGAAGGGGGAGCTGCGGTCCAGGTCCTGCAGGAGCTGGATCCGTGACCTCACGTACGCGCCTCGGGACCCGACGAGCTGCAGGTCCTTCAGCATGCCGTTCTTCTCTTCGTACACCTTCCGCACGGCCGGGTCCTCGACGACCTGACCAAGACGGGACTCCAGGTCGAGCAACTCCTTCTCCAACCACCCGACCCGGGCCTCCCGCCTTTTGGTTGACCCCTTCGCGTACTCCTGACAGAAGAGATGGACGTGAGCCTTGCCCACGTCCCACCATAGCCTCAAGGAGGGGAAGCCCCCCCGCTTCCTTCTCCAGTTGGCCCAGAACCGACTAAACGAATCCCGGAACCGCGCGTCCTCCAGCAGCAGGTTGTTAAAATGCCAGTACGCGGACCCCCCCGCGCGTGCAGCGGAGCGAGCTCCGCCCACACCAGGTGGTGGTCCGTGCACGGCACCGGTCGCATGGAAGCCGCCGGAACGCAGGAGACGTACGCCCGGGAAATGTAGAGGCGGTCGATTCTGGACCTTCCTCCCCCAGACCTCACGCTGGTGAAGGCGCTGGAGTTGGGGTGGAGATTTCGCCAGACGTCCACCAAGTCGAAGGACTCGACCAGGTCCCTCAACTTCTCCATCGCCGCCGAGCTTCGTGGGGGACCCGAACGGTCCCTCGCCTCGAGGGTGCAGTTAAAATCCCCACCGAGGATGACGCACTCGCCCACGTCGACGGAGCCCAAAAGAGCGGACACTTCTTCGAAGAAGCGCACTTGCTGTGCACCGGTCTGAGGGGCGTACACATTCACTAGATGGAGCGGCATGGCCCCAGGCGAACAGTGACCTGGAGCAAGCGGCCCGCCACGTGCTCCTTGACCCCCAAGATCTCCGGCTGAAAATGCGGGGAGAGCAAGATAGCCACCCCGCTGGAATTGTTGGAGAGGTGGCTCACGCTGACTCCTCCTTGCCATTCCAAGAGCCACGTGGCTTTGCCTCCCGGAACGGTGTGGGTTTCTTGCAGGAAGCATACCGCATAGTTCCCGTCCTGAAGGACCGAGAAGTTATTGAATCTGCGGCGCGCCTCCCTGCTGCCGTTGTTGTTGAGGCTGGCTATGGTTATCTTCATGTCAGAAGCATAGTGCAACCTCTACCTACACCTAACGGGGGGAGGAAGCGCAGCCGCTGGTCAGCCGCCACCTCCTCAGCAGCCCAGTGAGGAACGTTCTGAACCGACGCAGCTCGACCGGGTTCACGCCCTCGTCCGCGCCCATGATCTTAACGGCGGCGCGGACGGACATGATGAGCAGCGCCAGCTCCGACCACCTGTCAAGAGCCAGCCGGACATTATTGCGCCGACCCAGGCACGTGGCCATAAAATCCCGGAGTTCCCTTACGGGAATGAGGGGAGACTCGGCAAGGGGCACGAGGTCATCCATCGCCTCGTCGGCGCTGGAGTCCGAATCATCCTCCGTGCCCATCACCGAGTCCCCATCCTCCTCCAGGGGGTCGTCACCAGTGGCCGACCCATCTGCCGCGCAGTGCGCAGCGAATGGCTCAGCCGCACCAGCCAGCCCCGCCTCCGCCCGGATCCCACCCCCAGGATCGGCGGCAGAGGATTCCCCGCTGGGCTCCCCTAGGGTTGCTGGGCCAGAAGACGGCGGCGGTTCAGAGCCCCCCTCCGCCCCAGACGCTGGAACGACCGGAGAAACCGGGGAGAGAACAATTCCCAGCTCCTCCAGTACGTCCGGCACCAGAGACGCAGCCAGGGGGCCATCCTCCTCCCCGCCACCAACCTCCGACCCAGCGAAATGGGTGTTTTCAATTAAAACCTCCACCAGGACGAGCATCCCCTGGGAGATGTCCGGGTCGCATTGGGCAAGCTCATTTTCCTCGAGCTTGCCCGACCCAGACCCCAGGCCGCCCGACCCGGTGAGGGGTAACTGTAGTGTATGTAAATGTTCTACCTTTAAGAGAACTATTGTATGTAACCGTCCACCTTTCACAGAATCACAGAAACCCCACAGTGCAGATAGAGGCCATTTCGGCCCATCGAGCCTGCACTGACACACATCCCACCCGATCCCCGTAACCCCTACACCAACACATATCCCACCCTATCCCCGTAACCCCACGTATTTAATCCCCCCTAACACTAAGGGCCAATTTATTACAGCCAATCAACCTAACCTGCACATTTTTGGACTGTGGGAGGAAACCGGAGCACCCGGAGAAAACCCACGCAAACACGGGGAGAATGTGCAAACTCCACACAGACAGTCACCCGAGGTCCGGATTCGAACCCGGGTCCCTGGCGCTGTGAGGCAACAGTGCTAACCTTTAAGGGAACTATTTTAGGTGTGGCACTACTTTATCCTGGCTGCTGTATACTGTAATACCGACGGTGACCACAGCGGTATATAAGTGCTGTGGCAGAATTTATTGGGCAGATTCGCCCTGACCTTCGAATAGTAAAGTCCTGTTTAAGTTACTCTTGTAGTCTGTGTATTACTTCGCTATACAACCCACAGACTTTACAGTGGCGACGAGTTCGATCTTACCCTGCGGCAACAATACTTCTGAAGAAGTAAACGAGCGTCGAAAAGAGGCACCCGCCCTCGTCGTTTTGCTGAGAGAAAACTCGAGTATGCAGACCAAGAAAGGAGGAAGATTCAAACACGAAGTCTTCCATCAGCAACAGGCACGGATTGTCCCTTCTGCCACGGTGGTGAGTGAGCCGATCAACACGAGAAGCAAGTCGGCCACGGTGACTGTGAGTAAAGGGAAAATAGAAACAAATAAACGGAGGATAAGGGCGGTGCACTCGACCACGGTCGAGGGGGAAAGGAGCCGGACAGAAGTCGGGCCCAGAGGCGCTGAGACTGGGGCAGCGTGGAGCAGAAGCCGCGGTACAAGCGGGCTGGGAAGCATCGTGAGACGACTAGACCGCGACGGCGAAAAAGGCCGGACAAATACCGCGACCACGAGGCGCTGCGACCGGGATCGTAAGGCGCGGGAAGATATAAACATAAATAAGCCACGGAGAACTCAGCCACAGCCGGGGAGGAAAGCACCGGACTGCGAGAAGCTGGGAGGCGCGATTGGGGTGAAAAAGGCCAGACAGTGACTGAGGCCACGAAGCGCTGCGACCGGATCGTAAGGCGCGGGAAGAGATAAAAATAAATAAACCGCGGAGAACGCAGCCACAGCCGGGGAGGAAGCACCGGACTGTGAGAGGCTGGGAGGAGCGATTGGGTGAAAAAGGTCGGACACTGACCGAGGCCACGAAGCGCTGCGACCGGGATCGTAAGGCGCGGGAAGAGATAAAATAAATAAATCGCGGAGAACTCAGCCGCAGCCGGGGAGGGAAGCACCGGACTGCGAGAGGGCTGGGAGGCGCGATTGAGAGCCGCGCGAGCGGGAGAGACAGAGCCCGAGCGAGAGCCGCGCGAACAGGAGAGACAGAGCCCGAGAGAGAGCAAGCGAGAGCCGCGCGAGCGGGAGAGACAGAGCCCGAGGAAGACTGAGCAAGATCCAGCCCAGCGGCTGAAACTGTTCGCCGTCAACGGGTTGTACCCAGCACCGGAGAGACAGAGCCCGAGCGAGGGAGACTGAGCGAGATCCAGCCAGCGGCTGAGACCGTTCGCCGTCAACGGGTTGTACCCAGAGCCGGTTGCCCGGCCGAGAGAAGGGAACGCGCTGAAGCCGAAGTGCAGGCTGCGAACCCCGAAAGCCAGCGGCCGTCGCCCGAGGGAAAAGCTTACCCCTCATGCCAGGGGAAGAAAAGCGGGAACCGCCATCTTGAAAGTGGGCGGGGAAAGAAGATAAGCGCGGGAAACCGCGGGAAGCCGCCAGTAGGCGGAGAAAAAGACAGAAGCGGGAACCGCCATTTTGAAAGGGGCGGGGAAAGAAGATAAGCGCGGGGAAACCGCCATCTTGGAAAAAAATTTTTTTTTAAAGAGTTAAAGAAATATTTCGTTGTTGTTTATCAGGGAGGTGAAGATGCCTAAGCGTGGTAACATCAACGATTTCGATTCCGAGGTGGAAGATTGGGCCATGTATGTAGAACGCATTGAGATATATGGTGAGGCCAATAAAATAGAGGATGATGATAAAGCTATAACCTTGCTAAACTCGATGGGGGCGAAGACATACGGGCTATTGAAGCATCTTCTAGCACCAGTTAAACCGTCGGATCAAACCTTCGATAATATTGTTGCTGTTCTGAAGGATCACTTGAACCCCACACCGCTGATGTTGGCGGAACGATTCAAATTTTATGCGAGAACACAACGGAAAGAGGAAAGCAACGCGGAATACTTGGTCGAACTGCGTAGGCTAGCGAAATACTGCCAGTTTGGAGGAAATCTGACAGAGGCATTGCGAGACAAGTTCGTGTGCGGGTTGTCGAAGGAAGGAACGCAAAAGCGACTGCTCGAAGAGAACGACCTTACACTGGATAGGGCTGTCCTTATTGCAGCATCACACGAAGCCGCAGCGAAAGGAACTGCGGAAATGCAGCTGAAGGCAGCGGTCCTCAGTGTGGATCAAATTACTTCGGGTGCAACAAAATGTTATCGTTGTGGGAAGACAACACACGACCAGAACCAATGCTGGTTTAAAAACCAGGACTGTAGGAAATGTGGCAAACTGGGTCACATAGCCAAAGTATGCCGGTCAGGGAAGAAGACCAACAACCAAAAAAAAAAGCCATCACAGGAAAAGTACAACAAAGTACACAAGGTGGTTGAGAAGAGTTCAGATGAACAGAATTCGGATTCAGACCCAAGCGGCCAGGAACTGGGTAGTCTGAGAATTCATAATGTGAGTAAGGAAGCTGACCTACAAACTATCTGGGTCATGCTAAAAATAGCCGGAGTCCAAGTGAGAATGGAATTGGACACTGGATCAGCCCTATCAGTCATAAATCGAAGGGATTACAACCGGCTATTCTCACATATACCCTTGAGAGATACCAAGTTCGTATTGCAGACATACACGGGGCATAAAGTATACCCCATGGGAAAGATAAGAGTCAAGGTGAGAGACAGGGGCAAAGAACACCCCGGAATGGACTTATACGTACTACCTGAGGGAGGACCACCACTTCTAGGACGGGAGTGGATCAAGAAAATAGACATGGAATGGCACTACCTCAAAGCAATAACGAGTGAGGACTCGGGGCAGACAATCAGCTCAGACTCTGAAACGGATGACGATAAGACCAGCCCAAGCATGAAAGACAAGTCTAAAATGAACTTGCTGACTAAGGTTGGTAGAACGAATGTGGGCATAAAGGCTTATGCTCCAGAGGAGAACAAAGCTTCAGAACAGAATTCCTCTGAACAACAACAACATAGCTTGACAGAGAATTCTGAGTCTGTTCAAGTTACAGACATATATATTACTGAGGAACATCGAGCTCGAACGCAAACTTATTTCAGATTACGACAGCAATTAGAACAATTGAATTGCCGTCTCGAGCAAGAGATGAAAGCAATGAAAAAGTTCTATGATACCGAATGGGAGAATCTGGAAAGACAACAGAAGCAGCTGGGGAAGAAAAGGGAGCAGGAGCACACAAACCGTCTGCACGAGGAGGCCAAACGAATCAAAGCTGATTCGGCTTCTGAAGGGGCGTGCTCCAATCCGGTGGAACAAGATGTGCCACAACTGAAGGCGCTGGTTAGCAGGTTGCAGGCAGAAAAAGCTGAGTTGGTCGACATGACTTCCGAGCTCCTACTGAAGTTGGGTGCAGCATCACCGGACGATTCATTTGTGGAAATTCGAATGATGGGGGCTGCGGATGATGGCGAAGTAGAAGCAGCAAAGGAGCCCCAGGACAAGGTTCTAAACAGCCCTGCAGCTAATGGAAAAGGGATGAGGACAGAAGAGTTAACAGTCAGCCAACTCATTCATATGCTGAGGGATAAAACTCTAAAATGGGAAAAACTTAAATACGAGCCTCAATCTTCAAGGGGAAGGGAGCTCTCAAAAGTCATTGGAAGAGCTGAGGTGGCAACCCAGACTGAGAAGTCTGCAGCAGAACAGCCCTTGGATGCCAAAAGTACGCTGACGCACGGCAATGTAGAACAACAGAATACTGAAACAGTTACTTCAGTAGAGGGATTGAATAGTCCGATCAATCAATCTCCGAATGAAGTTGAAGTATTGAAATCACAAATGAGGTCATTAGTAAAAGACTTGCAGGAAGCCCAGAAAAAGCTTGATGAATCTGAACACATGATGAAGTCTCTTCAGGACAGATGTCGGGATTTGGAACAAAAGTCGGCTAACGTCCAGCTGGGTAAGGAGGAAATAGAAGACCCTCTCGCTGGCCTAGCTCAGGACGACACCGAATATTACCATGATCTGTTGAGTGACACTGAATATTATGAGGACCTGGTCTGCCCAGCTTGTGCCGAGAACTCCCAAAGTGCCGAAATCAGGATGAATCACTTAAAGTCTAAGGAACATAGGGAGATGGTGGCGTTACAGCTGGCAGCTGACAATGGAGCCCCGAGAGTCTCCAAGAAGCAAAAAAGGAAAAGACGAAGCAGAAGATGATAACCATCTGAACCATTATTACCTCTACCCGATCACACACGTGATCCCCCGAACGGAGCCAAATCAGTTGGAAAGTAGGAAAATTTCCCAAGGCAATCCAACTGTTTTTTGTTTGTTTTATAAAAGTCAGCAATGCTGGTTCAGAAGTGATGGAAGTAAAGCTGTTAAGTCTAGGGAAGGACGATGGGATGAGTCCCTCTAGCAAGGTGACCCGACTACACCACGGAGGCGTGGTCCGGACCGAGTCAAGAAGATCAGAGACTGAATCTGTGAACTGTTTCCCGCAGAGACTGAATCTGTGAAATGTTTCCGCAGAGATTACCTCTGTGAACTGTTGTAACATGAAGTTGGATATGTTATGATGTTATGTTAATGGGGAATAAGTATGTTGTAAGCTAAAAAGGGAGTATTGTAGTGTATGTAACTGTTCTACCTTTAAGAGAACTATTGTATGTAACCGTCCACCTTTAAGAGAACTATTTTAGGTGTGGCACTACTTTATCCTGGCTGCTGTATACTGTAATACCGACGGTGACCACACCGGTATATAAGTGCTGTGGCAGAATTTCTTGGGCAGATTCGCCCTGACCTTCGAATAGTAAAGTCCTGTTTAAGTTACTCTTGTACTCTGTGTATAACTTCGCTATACAACCCACAGACTTTACAGTAACGGCAGCGATAAAATGTCAATTTCTGCCGCGGGTTGTTCCGCGACCCCCCCCCCCCCGGGCAGGGTCTCGTCCTCATCCCCGGGAGGCACGCGCCAGACAGACACATCTGCCTCAGCCTCCCGAAGGACAGGCGACCCCTGCCGATCGCTGGTGATGACGACAGCTGCGGGGGGGGGCGCAGTACCCGCGGCGGGCGACGACTCCCCCTGCTCGGAGGGACCTTCCTCCTTCTGGTCCTTCTCCTCTTCCAGGGGGTCACGCTTTCTTTTTAGCACGGAGGGAGCGAGGGAGACCTCCATGTCTGCAGAAGCCTCCTCCTCAGCTCCCTCTGGCGGAGCAGGTTTGTCGGGTTCCTCGGGCCCGAGCCCGGCCGCAGGTATTGGCGTTTCCGCTACGGTGGTTGTGGCCACAGGCTCGGGCACGAGGCCCCTCCCACTTGCGTCTGCCCCGATTAACTCCGCGAGGAGCGCGGGTGTAAGGGGCTCAACGGGCAAGGGCTGGACATCCACGGGGGGACCCGCCCTAAGGTGTTTAGATTTATTCCGCGCCTTCTTTCCGGCCGGACGCGCTCCCTCCGCCCCGCCGGAGGCCTTGGTGGCATCGGCCCCCGACGTCAACCGCGCATCAGATGTTCCCGACGCGCGGGCAGATCCGGGGGGAGAAGCGGCGGCGGCGCCAGCCTCGGCCGCACGAGATGATCCGGCGGCCTTGGAGGCGGGGCAGTTTTTCCTGATGTGCCCCACCTCCTTGCAGGCGTGGCACCACACACCGTCCGACGTCCAAAAGATGCGATAGGCGGTCCCCTCGTGGAGGACGACGAACGCCCCATCGGTGTCCTCCTCCCGCGCCAGCTGGATAAACAGCTGGCGCCGGAAGGAGAAGACGTGGCGAAGGCTGGCCTCCCGGAAGCCGAGCGGGATGGGTGTGATCCCCGACCTCACCTCCCCAAGTTGGCGTAAATGGGGAAGGAGGAGCTCACCAGGAACATAGGGCTGGACGTTAGAAATGACGATCCTCTGCGCGGTGGCCTCGAGACGACCCACCGGTAGGAAGGTCCCGCCCACGGTGAGCCCCTTGGTGACGGCCAGGGACACCGCCCGCTCAGACCCCAGGAAGAACACAGCCTTCCCATACATTTTTGTCGAGTATCCTGTTCTTGCGGCGGAGTTGATTCTGGCTCATTGTCATTGGTTGGTTCGTCAGCTTCCAATACCACTGCTTCTGAGGCAGACGCAATCTGTACTTCGGGTTGATTATCAGGTGCACCTGCTCGTGGTATGGGTTTGGCTTGTTCCTGTGACTCTAGAATCTGGTCAGCATGGCGTCTCACGATGCTCTCTCCAACGTCCACTGTTTACATTAGTGGTCCCTGCTGTGTGCATATCGTTCCTGGCTGCCATTTTTCTGTTCGGTAGTCGTGGGCCAAGACTGGTTGCCCTATCTTGAAGCTCCTGGTTGGCTTCTCATTTATGTGCTGGAATTGCTTATCCTCAACATCTCGTCTTATGTTTGGTTTGAGCAAATCCAGGCAACATCTTAGCCTTCGGTTGAAGAACATTATGGCTGGAGCTTGGTTGGTGACTGCATGTGTCGCATTCCGGTAAGCAAAGAAGAAATTATCCACCTTGTGTTGTAGTGGTATGTCGTCATTATTTATTGCCTTTATTGCCTTTTTAAAGGTCTGAACAAACCTCTCAGCCAATCCATTTGTGCCTGGATGATATGGGGCAGATGTGTAATGTTTCATCCCATTATTCCTCAGGAACCTCCGGAAATCGTCGGACACAAACTGTGGCCCATTGTCGGAGCAAATCTGTTCTGGCAAGCCATTCACAGAAATCACAGAAATCACAGAAACCCCACAGTGCAGATAGAGGCCATTTCGGCCCATCGAGCCTGCACTGACACATATCCCACCCGATCCCCGTAACCCCTACACCAACATATATCCCACCCTATCCCCGTAACCCCACGTATTTAATCCCCCTAACACCACGTATTTAATCCCCCTAACACTAAGGGTCAATTTATCATAGCCAATCAACCTAACCCGCACATCTTTGGACTGTGGGAGGAAACCGGAGCACCCGGAGGAAACCCACGCAAACACGGGGAGGATGTGCAAACTCCACACAGACAGTCACCCGAGGCCGGATTCGAACCTGGGTCCCTGGCGCTGTGAGGCAACAGTGCTAACCACTATGCCACCGTGCTGCCCCTGGCGAAGATGGTCCGTAGGACTGCAGTAGTTTTCTCCGTGGTGGTGGAGGACATTTTGATGACCTCTGGCCATTTCGAATGGGCGTCCACAGCGATTAGGAACATTGAGTCCATAAATGGACCAGCAAAATCAATGTGTACCCGTTGCCATGGAGATGAGGGCCACTCCCATGGATGTAGCGGGGCCTGTGGTGGAGCGTTTTGGACCTTCTGGCATCCTGTGCATCTCTTGGTCATATCCTCGATTTCTTTATAGATTCCTGGCCACCACACAAACGCCGGGGCTAGGCTCTTCATTTATACCCCTTCCAGATGACCCTCATGAAGCTCATTGAGCACTCTATCTCTCAACTTGGGTGGAATTACCACTCGGGATCCACACATCAAGGTCCCCTGGCACACTGACAGCTGTTCTCTCCTTGGCGAGAATGCTGGCAACAGTGAGTCGCCATGTGCTGGCCATCCCTTCACCATCAAATCATAGACCCGAGAGAGTGTCGGGTCATTTTGGGTTTCCTTCTCTATACTTGAGTTTGTAACAGGTAGACATTCGACTATGGTCGCATGGAATATCTCAACAGGGTCCACTGCAGGTGCTTCCTCTACCATAGGCAACGGTAGGCGTGACAGCCCATCAGTGTTTCCATGTTGTTTCGTACCCTTGTACTCTATGTCGTACTGATGTGCCCCTAGAAAAAGTGACCATCTTTGCAGCCGTTGAGCCGTCATCACCGGAACGCCCTTCTTTGGGTTAAAAATTGAGACCAGGGGCTGATGATCAGTCAGTAGGGTGAATTTCTGCCCGTGCAGATAGTGATTGAACTTCTTCACCCCCACACCAGGCTGAGGGCCTCCCTGTCAATCTGGGCGTAGTTACGCTCGGCTGAGGTTAACGAGCGCGACGCAAAGGCTATTAGCCTCTCTGAACCATCAAGGAATTTCTGTGAGAGCACTGCTCCGATGCCATAGGGAGACGCATCACATGTTAACTGAATCGGTAGTGTTGGATTGTAGTGGGCCAATACTTCTTTTGAAGTGATTAGGCATTTACATTTCTGAAAGGCACGCTTACACTCATCACTCCATTTCCATGTTACTCCAGTTTGCAGTAGGGCATTCAGTGGGTGCAGAATTGAAGATAAATTCGGCAAGAACTTATGGCAGTAGTTCACCAACCCGAGGAACGACCTCAGTTGCGAAACATTTTCCGGTGCTGGAGCCTTGACTACAGCCTCAATCTTGTCCGGCGACTTATGCAACCCTTTCTCATCAATCATGTGGCCACAATACGAGATTTGTCTCCTGAAGAACTCGCATTTGGGGCGGTTGGCTTGTAGCCCATATTCCTGTAATCTCGTGAGCACCTGCGCCAGGTTGGCAAGGTGTTCACTGTCATTTTCGCCCGTAACCAGGATGTCGTCCAAATAACACTGGGTCCCCGGGATCCCTTGCAGGACTTGTTCCATCGCCCTCTGCCGAATAGCCGGGGCTGATGCTACCCCGAATACCAGTCGATTGTACTGGTAAAGGCCTTTGTGAGTGTTTATCGTGAGGTATTTCCTAGATGCTTCTTCCACCTCCATTTGTAGATACGTTTGGGCCAGATCAATCTTTGTAAAGCATTTCCCTCCAGATAGTGGGGCGAAAATATCTTCTATCCGTGGAAGTGGATATTGTACTGTGTGCAGGACTGGGTTCACAGTTACCTTGAAGTCCCCACAGATGCGAACCTTCTTCGGTTCCCCAGGCGTGCTGCTCAATGATTTCTTCATTACAGGAACGATGGGTGTGGCCCACTCACTCCAGTCCACCTTGGACAGCACACCCGAACGCTCCAGACTCGCCAGCTCTGCTTCAACGGCTGGGCGGATCGCGTAAGGTACCGGTCTGGCCTTAAAAAATTTTGGGTTTGCGTTTTCTTCGATTTTTATCGTTGCCGTTACTCCTTTTAGAGTCCCAAGTCCTTGTTGGAACACCTCTTTCACGTCAGTTAGAATCTTTGACAGTCATCCAGGTGTGACGTCATCATCCTTTTTAGCAGTCACAGTTAGCGCCTGAATGGAATGCCAATCCAATTGTATTTTTCGTATCCATTCACATCCCAATAATGGTGGTCCTCCATCTGGTAGTATATTTAGATACAGTTTCTGTGTTTCCTTGCCGTTGTATTCAACTGGCACCCTTATTTTTCCTCTGGGGTAGACTTTTTGCCCCGTGTATGTCTTCAATACAATGGATGTGTCCTTCAAGGGTATGTGTGGGAATAGCCGCTCATAGTCTCATCGATTCATGACAGTTAGGGCTGATCCTGTGTCCAATTCCATCTTTACTGGGGACCCTGCTATCATGAGGGTGACCCAAATGGTTCGGTGATCCTCCTTTGCGATCACGTTGTGTAACTTTAGACAACTTAGTCTCCTGCTCCCGGAGTCCCTATCACTCTCCTGATCTTCCGAACTACTGTCTGTCAATTTCTTTACTTTCTTGTATTTTTCTTAGTAGTTCTTGTAGTGTTGGTTTAATTTCCCGACCTGCAGACTCTTGCGATGTGTCTCATTTTCCCACATTGCCTGCATACTTTGCCCTTAAACCAGCATTCCTTCTGATCATGGGTTGTTCTGCCGCAGCGATAGCACTTTTCTGCTCCATACGCCATTTTATTAGCGCTGTATTCTTGTGGTTTCTGTTGTATTTCTGCAGCTCCCCGTGCTGCTGCTTCGTAGGATACTGCCACGCTGAAAGCCTGTTCTAGCGTCAGGTCCTTTTCCGAAAGTAGTTGTTTCTGGGTTCCTTCGCTCTGGAGCTTATCCGGTAAGGTGTCTGCCAGTCCTGCTCCGAACTGGCAGTGCTTCGATACCTTGCGTCATTCCGTAAGATAATCAGCATTGCTCTCATCTTTGTGCTGGTTTCTTTTATGGAACTTGAATCTTTCTGCTATCAGCAACAGTGTAGGATTTACGTGTTCCTGTAAGATATTAACAATTTCTTCAAAACTTTTCTCCATTGGTTTAGCTGGGATAATTAAATTCCGCAATAGACCGTACGTTCTCGCGCCCATCAAATTTAATAATACCGACGCCTTCTTTCCATCGGCCACCTCATTTGCCTTGCAGTACACTTCAATTCCTTCCACATACGTGGTCCAGTCTTCTACCTCGTTGTCGAAAGCAGTGATACTGCCACTTTTCGGCACCTTGGGTGATTTAAAATGGCGCCTCCCGCGCTTTTCCTTCTTCGCCAATGGATTAAAATGGCGCCTCCCACGCTTTTCCTTCTTCCCCAATGGAATAAAATGGCGCCTCCCGCGCTTTTCCTTCTTCCCCTTGCTGCCACACTGCTCCTAGCGTTCTGCAGGGTAATGGTGGCGACCCGCGGCTTCGGCGCATCTCACTTTTCCTTCCCCTTGTTTTATTTTCGCTACGTTGCCCAGTTCTTGAGCGCCGACCGCCCCCTGTGCGCTCCACCCTCCCTCTCTCTCTTTTCCTCCCGACGACGCTGCACGGCCCCTTTGCAGAGCCGCTCGATCGAGCTCGAGCCCGCCGCAGTCCGGAAGGGTCAGCGCACTACCTGCTACCAGCACGATTTGCTGGAACACCTTGACTGAGGGGCCAAGCACAGCTCTCCACAGCCTCTCCTGCAACTCTCCGAACTCCGATGGATCCTTGGGCAGTTGCCCGCGGTCGACGCCTGTTGTTCTGACTTCGACCTCCAAAAGCTTCTTCTCAGGGAAAGATCCCCGTGAGGTGATGCAGTACTGCAGGTGAGGTCGAACCTGTTCGTCGCCAATGTTGTGTCCGAGTATAAATAATACATGGACTGCAGGAGAACAATAATAACAGGTATTTACTGTACAGAGGGTACTCTTTTTGTTTGGACACAAAAAAAAACCCAATTGGACTGTAAATAAACAAAAGTTCAACTAAAACTTAACAAATCAGATTAAAATTTGGTTTTCTGGGTTGATAATGCACTCCAGTCCCCGCGGTGCCCACCGGTCATGGAAATACTCAAGCGTGCCAGCGGACACCACGTGCTCCATCTCCAGGGCCACCCGGGCGCGAACATGGCCGCGGAAGAGAGGCAGGCAATCCGGCTGGATGACCCCCTCGACCGCCCGCTGCCTGGACCAATTGATGGCTCTTTTAGCCAGGCCCAGGAGCAGGCCCACAAGGAGGTCCTCCAACCTGTCCGCTCCCCTCCGCACCGGGTGACCGTAGATCAAGAGCGTGGGACTGAAGTGCAACCAAAAATCAAGGAGTAGCCCCTTCAAATAGTGAAAGAGGGGCTGCAACCTCTCACACTCCATATAAACGTGAAACACGGACTCCTCCAGGCCGCAAAAAATGCAGGTGGCCTGGGAGTCCATGAACCTACTTAAAACCTTATTGCATGGGAACGCTCCGTGCAATACCCTCCAGGCCAAGTCCCCGATGGAACAAGGGAGGACTCCCGCGTAGAGAGCCCACCATTGGGGACCTCCGCCACTGCCAGTCGGCAAGACGCCACGCCAAGGCGTGTCCGGACGGTAGACGAAGATGGCAAAGTGGAGAGTATGCAGGAGCAGCCCATACAGGAAACCCCTCCGAACGGAATGAAAAGGCACGGAGGGTATTTCCTCGAGACGGCTCAAGTTGTGAGGCGCCGGTTCCCGAGGGGAGATTTGGGGCCCGGCGCCGATGAGGAATTCCGTCCGAACGGGGGTAAGCTCGGACGGGATCGCCCCACGTGCTTGAGCCGCCTCGATACACCTAGTGGTGTCGGGGCCCAGTGATGCTTTCACCGATTCGATGGCTTCGACCGCGAGCCGGACGTTGGCCCAGGACAGGCGCCGTGCCAGCTCCTCCGGCGCCATCCAGCCCGCTCCTCTGCCATCGAGCTGGTCCCCGACTCTGGGCACCTTGCCAGGCACAGCCCTGCCCTCCGCCAGCCGCCCGAGCCCGCGTTCATGGAGGTGCGGATTCCTGAACAGCGGCTCCCGAAGGAGAGCCGCCGCTCCTGACGGGGGAGAGCTCCATCTGGAAGCGACGTAGTTCCAAACCCATAGCAGTTCTTGGTAGAAGACAGGCAGCTCCCGCAGTCCGGCACGCCTGCCGCCCACTTTCGCGAACAGGAGCTGCGTGTCGTAATTGAGGCCGTGCAGCTGGCAGAAGAAAAACGTCGCCAGCGCACACCATCTCGGAGGATTCTCGACGTACAGGTATCTCTGCAGCGTCTGAAGACGGAAAGTCGCAGCCTGGGTGCGAAGGCACACCAAAGCCTGACCTCCCTCCCTAAGCGGGAGACACAGAACCGCGGCAGAGACCCAGTGCATCCTTTTGTCCCAGAAGAAGTCGATGACCTTCTTCTGCATCTTGGTGAAAAACGCAGGGGGAGGGATCAAAGTGACCAACCGGTACCACAACATGGCGGCTACCAGCTGGTTTATGACCAGCGCTCGACCCCTGTAGGACAACACTCGGAGCAGTCCTTTCCAGCGTCCTAGGCGAGCGGTGACTTTGGCCTCCAGCTCTTGCCAGTTCGCCGGCCAGGCATCCTCGGCAGGGCTAAGGTAGACTCCCAAATAGAGGAGGTGCGTGCTGCTCCAGGCGAAAGGCCTGAACTCCTCCAGCAGGGAGTCCACCTGTCACTGACCCACCAGGAGTCTGGAACATTTCTCCCAGTTGATCTTGGCAGAGGATGCATCCGATTAAAACTGCTGGCATTCCCGCATCCTCCGCAAGTCAGCGGGATCCGTGACCGTGAGGAGCACGTCATCGGCGTAAGCCAAGAGGACCACCTCCACGCCCGGCCCTTGCAGAGCCAGTCCCGTCAACCTCTTCTGCAAGAGGTGCAGGAAAGGCTCCACGCAAATGACGTATAACTCACCGGACATGGGGCATCCCTGACGCACCCCGTCAACAACCCGTTAACTTTAATCAGACACTCCGCGGCGGTGTACAGAAGTCGGATCCGGGCGACAAAATGCGTCCCGAACCCGAATGCGCGCAGAGTCCCGAAGAGATACTCATGATCCACACTGTCGAACGCCTTCTCCTGATCCAGGGAAAGGAAGGCGACCGACAGACAAGCCCTCTGGGAGTGGTGGACCAGGTCCTGGACCAGATGGATGTTATCGTGGATGGACCGGCCCGGGACCGTGTAGGACTGGTCGGGGTGGATCATGTGGGCAAGCACGGTGCCAAGGCGAGCAGACATGGCCTTGGCAAAGATTTTATTGTCCGTGCTGAGGAGGGAGGCCGGGCGCCAGTTCTTAAGGAGGTGGAGATCCCCCTTCTTAGGCAGCAGGACAATGACCGCCCTGTGCCAAGAGAGGGGCATCTCCCTGGTCGCCAAACTTTCCCCCAGGACTCACGCGTAGTCGCCCCCCAAGATGTCCCAGAATGCCCTGTGGAACTCCACGGTCAGCCCATCCAGCCCCGGGGACTTTCCCCTAGAGAGCTGGCGGAGGGCTCCGGTCAGCTCCGCCAGGCTTAGCGGAGCGTCCAATTTTTCGGCGCCCTCCAGGCTGACCTTTGGCAGGTCCTCCCACAAAACTCTGCGCGCATCCTCGCTGGACAGATCCGGAGAGAACAGAGCCCCGTAATAGGCGCGGGTCTCCGCGCTGATTCCCTCCGGATCTGAGACCAGTGATCCGTCGTCGGCCAGCAGCCCCAAGATCTGCTTTCGGACCCCCCGTCTTTTTTCCAGCGAGTAGAAGAAGGGGGAGCCGCGGTCCAGGTCCCGCAGGAGCTGGATCCACAAGCTCATGTACACGCCTCGGGACCCGACGAGCTGCAGGTCCTTCAGCGCGCCCTTCTTCACTTCGTACACCTTCCGCAGGGCCAGGCCCTCGACGACCTGACCGAGACGGGACTCCAGGTCGAGCACCTCCTTCTCCAACCGCCCGACCCGGGCCTCCCGCCTCTTGGTCGACCCCTTCGCGTACTCCTGACAGAAGAGACAGATGTGAGCCTTGCCCACGTCCCACCATAGCCTCAAGGAGGGGAAGCCCCCCCGCTTCCTTCTCCAGTCAGCCCAGAACCGACGAAACGAATCCCGGAACCGCGTGTCCTCCAGCAGCAGGTTGTTAAAATGCCAGTACGCGGACCCCTCCCGCGCGCGCAGCGGAGTGAGCTCCGCCCACACCAGGTGGTGGTCCGTGAATGGCACCGGTCGCATGGAAGCCGCCGGAACGCAGGAGATGTACGCCCGGGAAACGTAGAGGCGGTCGATTCTGGACCTTCCTCCCCCAGACCTTACGCTAGTGAAGGCGCTGGAGTCGGGGTGGAGATTTCGCCAGATGTCCACCAAGTCGAAGGACCCGACCAGGTCCCTCAACTTCTCCATCGCCGCCGGGCTTCGCGGGGGACCCGAACGGTCCCTCGCGTCGAGGGTGCAGTTAAAATCCCCCCCGAGGATGATGCACTTGCCCGCGTCGACGGAGCCCAAAAGAGCGGACACTTCTTCGAAGAAGCGCACTTGCTGCGCACCGGTCTGAGGGGCGTACACGTTCACTAGATGGAGCGGCACGCCCCCCAGGCGAACAGTGACCTGGAGCAAGCGGCCCAGCATGTGCTCCTTCAACCCCAAGATCTCCGGCTGAAAATGCGGGGCCAGCAAGATAGCCACCTCGCTAGAATTGTTGGAGCGGTGACTCATGCTGACCCCTCCTTGCCACTCCAGGAGCCATGTGGCTTCATCTCCCGGAACAGTGTGGGTTTCTTGCAGGAAACACACCGCATACTTTCCGTCCCGAAGGACCAAGAAGTTGTTGAATCTGCGGCGCGCCTCCCTGCTGCCGTTGATGTTGAGGCTGGCTATGGTTATCTTCATGTCAGAAGCATAGTGCAACCTCTACCTACACCTAACGGCGGGAGGGAGCGCAGCTGCTGGTCAGCCGCCACTTCCTCAGCAGCCCAGTGAGAAACGTTCTGAGCCGACGCAGCTCGAGCGGGTCCACGCCCTCGTCCGCGCCCATGATCTTAACGGCGGCGCGGACGGTCACGATGAGCAGTGCCAGCTCCGACCACCTGTCGAGGGCCAGCCGGGTCTTATATTGCCGACCCCGGCACGTGGCCATAAAGTCCCGGAGTTCCATTACGGGAATCAGGAGAGACTCGGCGAGGGGCACGAGGTCATCCAGCGCCGCGTGGATGGTGGATTCCAAATCGTCCTCCGTGCACATCACCGAGTCCCCATCCTCCTCCAGGGGGTCGTCACCAGTGGCCGACCCGTCCGTCGCGCAGTGCGCAGCGAATGGCTCGGCCGCACCAGCCGGCCCCACCTCCGCCCGGATCCCACCCCCAGGATCGGTGGCAGAGGATTCCTCCCTGGGCTCCTCTAGGGGCGCCGGGCCAGAAGACGGCGGCGGTTCGGAGTCCCCCCCCGCCTCAGACGCCAGAACGACCGGAGAAACTGGGGAGAGAACAATTCCCAGCTCCTCCAGTACGTCCAGCACCAGAGACGCAGCCAGGGGGCCATCCTCCTCCCTGCCGCCAGCCTCCAACCCAGCGGATGGGGTGTTTTCAATTAGAACCTCCACTGGGCCGAGCAGCCCCTGGGAGATGTCCGGGTCACATTGGGCGAGCTCATTTTCCTCGAGCTCGCCCGACCCAGACCCCAGGCCGCCCGACCCGGCGAGGGGTAACGGCACCGATAAAATGTCAATAGCCGCGGGTTGTTCCGCAACCACCCCCACGGGCAGGGTCTTGTCCCCATCCCCGGGAGTCACGTGCCGGACAGACACATCTGCCTCAGACTCCCGAGGGACAGGCGACCCCTGCCGATCGCTGGTGATGACGACAGCGGGGGCGGGGGGGGCGCAGTACCCGCGGTGGGCGACGACTCCCCCTGCTCGGAGGGACCTTCCTCCTCCCGGTCCTCCTCCTCTTCCAGGGGGTCGCGCCTTCTTTTTTGCATGGAAGGAGCGAGGGAGACCTCCATGTCTGCAGAGGCCTCCTCCTCTGCTCCCTCCGGCGGAGCAGGTTTGTCGGGTTCCTCGGGCCCGAGCCCGGCCGCAGGTATTGGCGTTACCGCTGCGGCGGTTGTGGCCACAGGCTCGGGTACGAGGCCCCTCCCACTCGCGTCTGCCCCGATTAACTCCGCGAGGAGCGCGGGTGTAAGGGGCGCAAGGGGCAAGGGCTGGCCATCCATGGGGGGACCCGCCCTAAGGTGTTTATTTTTCCGCCGCGCCTTCTTTCCGGCTGGACGCGCTCCCTCCCCCCCGCCGGAGGCCTTGGTGGCATCGGCCCTGATGTCGACCGCGCATCAGACGTTCCCGACGCGCGGGCAGATCTGGGGGGAGGAGCGGCGGCGGCGCCAGCCTCGGCCGCATGAGATGATTCGGCGGCCTTGGAGGCGGGGCAGTTTTTCCGGATGTGCCCCACCTCCTTGCAGGCGTGGCACCGCACACCGTCCGACGTCCAGAAGACGCGATAGGCGGTCCCCTCCTGGTGGACGATGAACGCCCCGTCGGTGTCCTCCTCCTGCACTAGCTGGACGAACAGCTGGCGCCGGAAGGAGAAGACGTGGCGAAGGCTGGCTTCCCGGAAGCCGAGCGGAATGGGCATAATCCCCGACCTCACCTCCCCAATTTGGCATAAATGGGGGAGGAGGAGCTCACCAGAAACATAGGGTGGGACGTTCAAGATGACGATCCTCTGCGCGGTGGCCTCGAGAGGATCCACCGGCAGGAAGGTCCCGCCAACGGTGAGCCCCTTGGCGACAGCGAGGGACACCGCCCGCTCCGACCCCAGGAAGAACACAGCCTTCCCGTATATTTTTGAGGCCACGACGATGGCTGAGGGGCCGACAACCCCAGCCATGGCTTTAACGCAGGCCTCAATGGTCATAGTGGGGTGAGTGTAGCTCTTCACCCCAAGCTTTTTTGTCATAAGTTTAAAAGGTGACGGGGCAGCAGAAGCAACGGGAGCAGCTGTGGCTGTGGCTGCCATTCCCGCATAAGTCCTGGCTGGCCCCACCACCGGCGAAGATGCAGTCGCCATTATGGGGTGTTTTTATAAAGGCTACACTCACCCCAAGTCACAGGCCTGAAGGTGTTAATGGCCTCAGGTATTTTTTGGTCCTCTATTGAGCAGAGGGAGCTGTTTAAAATGAAGACACACCTCTCCCCTTATTGATTGAAATTGGGAGAGGGGCCTTCTCTCCTCTGCTCAATAGGCAAGTAATAAAAAGAGATGAAATTGAGGTGCCTCAGAGAAATAGGCAGAGAGAGACAAAGAGAGAGAGAGAGGGGGGGTGGGAAGGAGGGAGGCCGCAAGGGCAGGGTTGCCACTCAGGATGGTGGGTGGGTGGGTGTTGGCAGGGGTGCACTCTCCGATGGGAATTTGAAGTCTTTGAAGGTGGTCTTCTGGCAGGGGGAGAAGATGTCTTCACCTGGGAAAGCTGGAGATGCCCCAGGCTCTGTCCCACACCAGGTCTTAACGATGTAATTGGACTTCACCTAGGCAGCTCCAGCTGTCCCAGGTCAGGCAATTGAAGGGGTGCTTATTAGTGGTGTGTGTGGCCTAGTGTTTTACAAGAGCCACACACACACACAGGCACCCCTTGATGATCCGGCCTTGTTTCTTCTTTTCTCCCCCCACCTAAAATACAAAGTCTTTGGGAGAGTGCACCAAATAACACCCACCTAAAAGATGATGTTGTTCTTCCCTCCTTCCAAACAGTTGGTGGTTGTTGGTTGTTTCTCTCCCCTCTCTCCCTCTCCTGAAGTGGAGGCCAATTTGGGGAGGCAGTAATGAAAAGGCCTCTCCCCTGGTTGGTGTTGTTGCTGGCCTCCCTTCTCCTTCTCCTCCTCTGTCCTCTCTCTCCAGGCACCTCAGTTGTTGTGATGATGGTGGAGGTGGAGGTGGTGGTGGTCTATCTATATCCTCCTCTTCCTGGTCAGGAGACCACCACTTTCCACTCTCCTGGTTTGGCTGCTCCTTCTCCTCCTGCTGACTGGGGCAGCTGCACAGCCAGAAATGCTGGAACAGAGGGTAACTTAAGACTGATGTACAGAAGCCTGCTATGGCTTTATATACAGGGGTGGTCACTGCCGGTACTGCAGTATAGAATCTGTTCTTCTCTTAAAGGTACATACACAACACAGGCCATGACGGTCCATTTAATGGAGATCATAGCGGAGTTGGAAAAGCACGCAAAGATGGTAAATGCCCTCATAAGGGAGGACAGAAATGCTTCTGACCAGGCTGCGCAGAATGAGGTGCGCATGCTATACGGGGCATGGTTACTGGGCGAGGGCCGGAGTAATCTGGAGGATTTAAAAAAGGGTTTAGTCCCCTCCTGGATCAGCAACAAACACCTCGCAGTCCTCCACCCATTTGAGAATGCATTAAGCCCGTGCCAACTCTGACTAGCCTCCGAAGCCTACCCAGTCCCCGTGGATTGTGGACGGTCCAACCACACAATCATGGGAGTAGTAGTTAGGATGCCGGTCATGCGTAGGACAGCCCGACCCGCGCCGGTTTACAGGGTAGAGAACATTGGAGTCTTTCAAGGGGGTGCAAACATTCGTTTCACAGCGGTCCCACCTGTTAGAGCCATGATTCTGAGAGTATGATGTTTTTCAATAACCACACGGATGCTGTAACTTAACAATAAACAGGTATTTACTGGAGGAGGGTAGTCTCAAGACTGGGGGTACAGAGGCATGCGCAAGGCTTATATACAGGTGTGGTCACTGCCGGTATTACAGTATACAGGAGCTGTAAAAGTAGTTCTGTCTTAAAGGTACATACACCACACCACCGTACGTCATAAAGTGGGAGCAAGCTATGACAGGTACTGACCTCTCAGGGTGCCGGAGCCGGGGAGCACACATAATCCTGTGTCCCCAGCACTTGAATGCTTATTCAAAACTGCAGTGTGTGTTCAGAGCTGCTGGCGCGAAGCCTATAAATTGTACCATGGAGGCAATGGCACAAGGCCATGTTCTCCCGCAGGTAGCATATATAGGAGATGGGACATATTGTGTCACCACCAGCGCGTCCCACTACCAGCATGGACAGCTTTGCTGGTGTCCGGTTAGTGACAGCAGTTTCTGTTTTAAACCCGAGGCAGAAGTTCAAGTGGCCCAGGAGTGAATTGTCCCCATTCCTGAACCCTTCACTGTTCACCTCACTGTGAAGGAGAATTTTACAAATTTGCAAAAGTATGTAGCACACTTCGGTTACGAAATTCCCCCTCTCCCAGAACACCTTACCAAAATACTCAAGGCCGTTATAGTTTTGCAGAAACATTTTTACACTCTAGAGCAGAAAACCGTAGATATAGGGACTAAGATATTGGATATCGTGATTCCACCCTGGTGGGACATTTTCAATAACATAGATGTCCCTTCATGGATCAGGCTGGCTTCCCACATTCTCGTGGTTTGCCAGTTAGGGATAGTGTTGTATCTAGTTTGCATTCAATGTAAGGGAAAAGGGCAGTTGTTAGAGTTCCGAAACCAGAAGATCTGGAAGGAACACCTGTTTAAGATTTTTCCTTGTATTTTGATTAAAGATTGTTGTTTTTTTGTGTTTGTTGTTTTTAATAAATATTCTTGCGATGAGTGTTAATAAAGATGTATGTGTACCAAGTGGTGCAGGGGTGTTGGACCCCCCTCCATGCTTGGATGTGTGTAAACGACTATAATTATTCTATGTATGCTTATGTACACTACATTTTCACAGAATGGGAATTGCATGTGTCGTGGTTATGTTAGATAGGTAATTACAGGGGAAGGTTGACTATGGAGGGTCAGAAAATTTTGCTCACCTTGTAAGAATGATACTTCAAGCAAGTTTTAGTATCACAGGGGGGAGTGTAGGATTCGCAAAATTTCCACATTTCCTCAAAGTTATTAATAAAAGGGACCCTGCATGGACATTTTAAAAGGGTACCCAAGGATGGCGTCCGCACCTCATGGCCAAAAGCCTGTAAGATTTTAAAGCTTGAACTCTGCAGCACAGAACAAGCAGCTTGTGGGGAAATCGAAACCTAAAGTGCAGTTTCTGTAAAAAGGAATTTGCGTTTTGGAAAAGCAGACAGCAAACATTAGAATATGCATTAAGCCAGATCGTAGACAGATCAGAACCAGTTGGGCCTACACTTGAGGCCATCAAGTCGTCTGCATATATAATCAGAAACAGCTTAAGGAAGCCATCGAGGCCGGATAGGCTGATTAGAATGCATTAATAACAATACAGCTTGGACATCAAGCCATTAGGTGCGATAAACGGCCATCTAAAAACAGTTAGTTTAGATTGCTGTAATTATTTCAAACAGCCCGCCAAAATTGGAACAATGAACTAACCTGATTTGGTGTGCAGATAAGGAATGGAAACAACAGGTATAACTGCAGGCCCCGGGTAGCAATCTAGGTCGCTCGCTCTCTGCCCTCGCTTGCGCTTGGCCCTCGCTCTTGGTTCCTGGCTCACTCGTGCCCTGGCCTCATGGCAGGTCTCTCCTCACTCCCCGCAGTGAGATTTCAGCAGTGAAGCACACCATGCCAACAGCCGGGGAGGAGAACGAGACCTGAGTCCCCCATCATCTGGGATGCCCAGGCCGCAAAAAGGGGTGAGACGAATTCGAGCAGGTAGCAGGTAGATGAGACGAGCAGAGATGAAGAAGAAGATAAAACTCAATAAACTAAGGGCAGAGCAGAGCAACGAAAACCGTATCGATAAAAAAAACAAGCGTCGAGTTATAAGCTGGCGCTTGGGAAGACGAGCATCTTGTTGAACACTGTAACGCAAGTGCCTACACTACGATGAATAAACTGTCGTTTGATGCATGGGTAACAAAATCTACCCGACAAAGACTGTTAACTGTCTGATAAATATAACGTTACCGCCGATGACCGCCCGAGGGAGAAGAGGAGTACCCATCGGGACGAGACGACGACGGTACCGGAGGAGAAGAAGGTGCGTCGCGGTAGCCGCTCCCGCACCGCGCCCCTGAAGACCACGTGGCAATGGGTTACCTAAGAAGACAGAAAACCAAACCTCAAAATCCGCATTTCGTTAACAGTTGGCTTTGCTTTGGATTGGTGAGCATGAATTCTGGCTCCTCATAGCTTAATCTAGTTAGGTATAGGGGGTGGGATAAGGATAAGGGGATTGATAATATAGTTTGTTTTCCCTCGATGTGCCGTGTGTTCCCCATTCCCTGTATAAGTATATAGTTATTTTGTATTTGCCTGTATTTTATGCTAGTAATTTCTCATAAGACTGTGTTATTCTCTGTTTTAATAAAATCTTGGTTTTCTTACATCCAAACCTCCTGTCTACTCGAGTCTTTCTGTATCACCGCCTGTGCCTAAGTCCGGTGTCTAGAACCCAAGGGGCGTGGGAGCGATTCGAACCGCTCACCAAACAGTCAGGGGCATAACTGACTGGGCGCATGCGCCACACCCGCCATCCCCCCTTACATCTTAGAACTTTTAGAATTATTATTTGCTGTGGCCATGTTTGATTTAAACCCTTGATTTCTCTGCCTGCCACTTTTGTTTTTCTCCTCCCTGTCTTTTGCTTTTATCCTTGTTTCCCTTTACTCTGTCTCCCCGCTCAGGTTCCCAACCCCATTAAACCACTAATGGGATAAGGAGCTCCATGAATATCCCCATCCTCAATGATAGCGGAGCCCAGCACATGAGTGAAAAGACAAGGCTGAAGCGTTTGCAACCATCTTCAGCCAGAAGTGCCAATTGGATGATTCATATCGGCCTACTCCTGAGGACCCCACGATCACAGAAGCCAGTCTTCAGCCCATTCAATTCACTCCACGTGACATCAAGAAATGGCTGAGTGCACTGGATACAGCAAAGGCTATGGGCCCCGACAACGTCACGGCTATCCTGCTGAAGACTTGTGCTCCAGAACTAGCTGCACCTCTAGCCAAGCTATTCCAGTACAGCTACAACACTGGCATCTATCCGACAATGTGGAAACCTGCCCAGGTATGTCCTGTCCACAAAAAGCAGGACAAACCCAATCCAGCCAATTACCACCCCATCAGTCTACTCTCAATCATCAGCAAAGTGATGGAAGATGTCATCGACAGTGCTATCAAGCGGCACTTACTAACCTATAACCTGCTCACTGCTGACCAGTTTGGGTTTCACCAAGACCACTCGGCTCCTGACCTCATTACAGCCTTAGTCCAAATATGGGCAAAGGAGCTGAATTCCAGAGGTGAGGTGAGAGTGACTGCCCTTGATTCAAGGCAGCATTTGACCGAGTCTGGCATCAAGGAGCCCTAGTAAAACTGAAGTCAATGGGAATCAGGGGGAAATGCTCCACTGGCTGGAGTCATACCTAACACAAAGGAAGATGGTTGTGGTGGTTGAAGGTCAATCATCACAGCCCCAGGACATCGCTGCAGGAGTTTCTCAGGGCAGTGTCCTAGGCCCAACCATCTTCAGCTGCTTCATCAATGATCTTCCCTCCAACATAAGGTCAGAAATGGGGAAGTTAGTTGATGACTGCACAGTGTTCAGCACCATTCACAACTCCACAGATAATGAAGCAATCCATGCCCACATGCAACAAGACCTGGACGACGTTCATGCTTGGGCTGATAAGTGGCAGGTAACATTCGCGCCACAGAAGTGCCAGGCAATGGCTGTCTCCAACAAGCGAGAGTCTAACCACCTCCCCTTGACATTCAATGGCATTACCATCACTGAATCCCCCACTATCAACATCTTGGGGATCACCATTAACCAGAAACTTAACTGGACCACATAAATCCTGTGGCAAAAAGAGCAGGTCAGAGGCTACGTATTCTGTGGTGAGTGTCTCACCTCCTGACTCCCCAAAGCCTTTCTACCATCTACAAGGCACAAGTAAGGAGTGTGATGGAATACTCTCCACTTGCTTGGATGAGTGCAGCTCCAACAACACTCAAGAAGCTCGACATCATCCAGGACAAAGCAGCCTGCTTGATTGGCACCCCATCCACCACCTTAAACATTAATTCCCTTCACCACCAGCGTACCATGGCTGCAGTGCTTGGCATCTACAAGATGCACTGCAGCAACTTGCCAAGGCTTCTTCGGCAGCACCTCCCAAACCTGCGACCTCTTCCACCTAGAAGGACAAGGACAGCAGACACATGGGAACACCACCATGTCCAAGTTCCCCTCCAAGTCACACACCATCCTGACTTAGAAGTATATCGCTGATCCTTCATCGTCGCTGGGTCAAAATCCTGGATCTCCCTCCCTAACCACACTGGGGGAGTACCATCACCACACGGACTGCAGCGATTCAAGAAGGTGGATCACCACCACCTTCTCAAGGGCAACTAGGGATGGGCAATAAAAGCTGGCCTTGCCAGTGACGCCCACATCCCATAAACGAATAAAAAATAAAACAAGAGTTTCTGCGCTCTTAAACTGACCATCTGCAACATGGCATCCTTTACACCACCTATGCAGCTGTCAGATACATAGATACATAGAGATAGGAACAGGAGTAGGCCATTCGGCCCTTCGAGCCTGCTCCGCCATTCAATGAGATCATGGCTGATCTTCGTCTGAGATCATAGCTGATCTTACCAGTTCAGTACCCCGTCCCCGCCTTTTCTCCGTAACCCTTAATCCCCTTAGCCTTCAGAAATATATCCAATTCTCTCTTGAAAATATTTATTGAATTAGCCTTCACAGCCCTCTGTGGCAGGGAATTCCACAGGCTCACCACTCTTTGAGTGAAGAAATTCTTCCTCATCTCTGTTTTAAATGATTTGCCCGCTATTTTTAGACTGTGGCCCCTGGTTCTGTGCTCCCCGGCCATTGGAAACATTCTCTCTGAATTCAGCCTGTCCAGGCCTGCCATAATTTTATATGTTTCGATGAGATCCCCTCTCAATCTTCTAAACTCCAGTGAGTACAAGCCCAAACTATTTAATCTCTCTTCGTAGGTCATTCCCGCCATTCCAAGTATCAGCCTGGTGAATCGCCGTTGCACTCTTTCCATGGCAAGAACATCCTTCCGCAGATGGGGCGACCAAAACTGTACACAATACTCCAGATGCGGTCTCACCAGCACCTTGTACAGCTGTAGTAAGGTATCCCTATTCCTATACTCGAACCCCCTTGATATGAAGGCCAACATACCATTTGCCTTCTTGATCGCCTGTTGCACCTGCATGCTCTCCTTCAGTGACTGGTGCACAAGAACACCCAGGTCCCTCTGCACTTCCCCATCTCCCAATCTATTGCCATTTAGATAATAATCTACCCTCCTGTTTTTACCCCCAAAGTGGATAACCTCGCATTTATCCACATTATAGTGCATCTGCCACGTATCCGCCCATTCCCCCAACCTGTCCAAATCGCACTGTAGCCTCCTGACATCCTCATCAGAGCCCACCCCTCCTCCTAGTTTAGTGTCGTCAGCGAATTTGGAAATATTGCATCCAATTCCCTGATCCAGATCATTTATATATATTGTGAACAGCTGGGGTCCCAGGACAGATCCTTGCGGCACCCCGCTGGTCACTGCCTGCCACTCCGAAAACGAGCCGTTTATTCCAACTCTCTGTTTTCTATCCGCCAGCCAGTTCTCTATCCACGTTAATACTTTGCCCCCAATCCCATGAGCCTTAATTTTGCATGATAATCTTTTGTGTGGAACCTTATCGAAGGCTTTCTGGAAGTCAAGGTACACCACATCCACTGGCTCTCCCCCATCTATTTTACCAGTTACTTCCTCAAAAAATTCCAGCAGATTAGTCAAACACGATTTACCCTTTGTAAATCCATGTTGACTCTGTCCGATCCTTTCCCCATTTGTCAAGTGCTCCGCTATTTTATCCTTAATAATGGACTCTAGCATTTTGCCCACAACCGATGTAAGGCTTACTGGTCTATAATTCCCTGCTTTCTCTCTACCCCCCTTTTTAAATATTGGGGTAACATTAGCTACCCTCCAATCCACGGGTACTGTTCCCGAGTCAATGGAGTTCCGGAAGATGATCCTTAGAGCATCTGCTATCTCCAGGGCCACCTCCTTAAGTACCCTAGGATGTAGTTTATCAGGCCCCGGGGATTTGTCGGCCTTCAGTCCCCTCAACTTACCCAACACCATATCCCTAGAGATACTAATTTCTGTCAGCTCCTCCCTCTCATTAGTCCCTATGTTTGCCGATATTCCTGGGAGGTTATTTGTGTCCTCCTTTGTGAATACAGAACCAAAGTATGAGTTTAATTGGTCTGCCATTTCCTTATTCTCCATTATATATTCTCCCGAATCGGACTGCAAGGGACCGACTTGGGATTTTACCAGTCTTTTCCTCCTGATATACCGATAAAAGCTTTTGCAGTCTGTCTTTATGTTTGCTGCAAGTTTACTTTCGTATTCTATTTTCCCCTTCCTGATTAATCCCTTTGTCCTCTTTTGCTGTATCCTGTACTGCCCCCAATCTTCCGGTCTGGTGCTTTTTTTTGCCAGTTGATATGCCCTTTTTTTTGATTTTATGCTGTCCCTAATTTCCCTCGTTATCCACGGTTGAGTCACCTTTTTAGGTTTATTTTTATGCCAAACCGGTATAAACATGTTCTGGAATTCTTCCATTCTATCTTTGAATGCTTGCCATTGTCTATCCACTGTCAATCCCCCCAGAAACACCACCCAATCAATCTTACCCAATTCCCGTCTCATACCCTCGTAATTCCCTTTATTTAAGTTCTGGACCTTAGTCTCTGATTCAATTTCCTCACTCTCCATCTCGACTGAGAGCTCGATCATATTATGATCGCTCTGACCCAAGGGGCCTCGTACAAGAAGATTGCTGATAAGTCCCTTCTCATTGCACAATACCCAGTCTAAAACGGCCTGATCTCGAGTCGGCTCCTCGACATATTGGTCCAGATAACCGTCCCGAAAACATTCCAGGAATTCCTCCTCCTCAGAATTTTTACTAATTTGGGTAGTCCAATCAATATGTAAATTAAAGTCACCCATGATGACAGCTGTGCTCTTATCGCACGCTTCTCTAATTTCCCTTTTTATGCCTTCCCTCACCTCCATATTACTATTTGGAGGCCTATATATCACACCCACTAACGTTTTCCTCCCCTTGCTATTTCTCATTTCTACCCATACAGATTCCGTTTCATCCGAGTTAATATCCTTCCTTTCCATTGCATTAATCCCCTCCTTTACCAGCAATGCTACCCCACCTCCCCTACCTTTTTGCCGATCCTTCCTAAATATTGTATATCCCTGGATGTTAAGTTCCCAGCCTTGCCCACCCTGCAGCCACGTTTCTCTAATCCCAATCAAATCATACTTGTTTACCTCTATTTCCACAACTAATTCATCCACCTTGTTCCTAATGCTTCTAGCATTAAGATACAAAGCCTTCAGGCTTGCTTTTTTCACACTCTCATTATGAATTAGTTTGGCCCTTTGTGTTTCTGTCCTTTGCTTATTGCTTCTCACCTTTCTGCCATCTATTTCTACCATCAGCTTATCAGGTATATCAAAGCAGGCTCAACTCACACCAGGGTGAGCTGCCATGTTCCCTGAGCAGTGGGTAACCCGTGGGCGAGCACGTAAAATTGGAAGGATGCCATAAAAAAACATTAAATTGGCTCTTAACAAGCCATTTAATGACCTCAAATGTCTCTCTGAAAGGATAATTACTAGTCCTAGCCTCTTTAGGGCTACCCCAGATCAGGTGTATTCCCCAGACGTTCACTTTCAACTAAAGTTAGAGGTAGCTGAATCCTAAAGATGCTTAATTAGGTCTAAAGGTCCAGACTATCTCTTCCTAAAGGAAAGGAACAACCTGAAGATGTTACCGTCCTCCAGACAGCACTTTTAACAAGTTTAGCTAGACTGTAACCTTCCGGATATTATGAGGGTCCGGAAAACTGCCCTAGAATTCGGCAACTCCTCCCAAAGTGTGTACAGAGATTGAGTTCGCGAGTTTGATACAGAAGTACTATGTGAGACAATTCTAAAAATATATACGATAGCAAAATACTGCAGATGCTGGAAATCCGAAATAACAACAGAAAATGCTGGAAAAACTCAGCAGGCCAGGCAACATCTGTGGAGAGAAATTAGAGTCAACGTTTCGGGTCAAAACCCTTTATCAAGACTGAAGAGGCACAGGGAATGAAATAGATTAAGAGGCTGGGCTGGGAGAGAACAAAAGAGAAGAAGAGACATTAAGAGGTTTTCAAAACGAGATGAGATGGTGATAGGACTAGTGGAGACAAAAGACAGCTCCAGATTAGGTGTGAATTGTGCTGGCAGAATGGGAGACAGCTGCCATGTGGGAGAGAGAAAAAAAAAGGAAAGGGGGGGTGAATTGAAATGACAGGCGACCGGAAGCTTGGGGTCACCCTTATGGACTGAACGGAGGTGTTCCGCAAAGCGGTCACCCACCCTGCATTTGGTCTCCCCAATGTAGAGGAGACTGCATCGTGAGCAGTGAATACAGTATACTAGATTGCAAGAAGTACAAGTAAATCACTGTTTCACCTGGAAGGGGTGTTTGGGGCCCTGGACAGTGGGAAGGGGAGAGATATAAGGGCAGGTGTTACATCTCCTGTGCTTGCACGGGAAGGTGCCAGGCGAAGGGGAAGGGGTGCTGGGGGTAGTAGAGGAGTGGACTAGGGTGTCTCGGAGGGAGCGGTCCCTACGGAATGCTGAAAGGGGAGGGGAGGGGAAGATGCATTTGGTGGTGGGATCACTTTGGAGGTGGCAGAAATGGCAGAGGATGATCCATTGAATGTGGAGGCTGGTGGGGTGGAAGGTGAGGACAAGGGGAACCCTATTGTGGTTCCGGGAGGGAGGGGCAGGGGTGAGGGCAGAAGTGCGGGAGATAGAACGGACACGGTCGAGGGCCATGTCAACTACGGTAGAGGGGAATCCTCGGTTGAGGAAAAAGGAAGACATGTCGGAAGCACTGGTGTGGAAGGTGGCATCGTCGGAGCAGATGCGGCAGAGACGGATAAACTGGGAGAATGGAATAGAGTCCTTACAGGAGGTGGGGTGGGAGGAAGTGTAGTCCTGGGTGCTGTGGGAGCCAGTGGGCTCGTAGTGAATATTGGTCAATAACCTATCCCCAGAGATGGAGACAGAGAAGTCGAGGAAGGGAAGGGAAGAGTCAGAGATGGACCATGTGAAGGTGAGGGAAGGGTGGAAATTGGAGGCAAAGTGAATGAAATTGTCTAGTTCAGGGCGAGAGCAGCAAACGGCACCGATACAGTCATCAATGTATCGGAAAAAGAGGTGAGGGAGGGGACCCGAGTAGGACTGGAACAAAGAGTGTTCCACATATCCCACAAAAGGCAGGCATAGCTAGGACCCATGCGGGTACCCATAGCAACACCTTTGATTTGGAGGAAATGAGTGGAGTTAAAGGAGAAGTTGTTCAGTGTGAGAACAAGTTCAGCCAGGCGCAGGAGGGTAGTGGTGGATGGGGACTGGTCGGGCCTCTGTTCAAGGAAGAAGCGGAGCGCCCTCAGGCCATCCTGGTGGGGGATGGAGGTGTAGAGGCATTGTACGTCCATGGTGAAAAGGAAGTGGTTGGGGCCAGGAAACTGGAAACTGTTAAAGTGGCGGAGGGCGTCCGAAGAGTCGCGGATGTAGGTGGGAAGAGACTGGACAAGGGGAGAAAAGATAGAGTCGAGATAGGAAGAGATAAGTTCCGTGGGACAAGAACAGGCTGAAACGACGGGTCTACCAGGGCAGTCCTGTTTGTGGATCTTGGGAAGGAGGTAGAAGCGGGCTGTGCGGGGTTGGGGAACTATGAGGTTGGTGGCCGCGGGGGGAATATCTCCAGAGGAGATGAGGTCAGTGACAGTCTTGGTAACGATGGTTTGACGTTCGGTAGTGGGGTCATGGTCCAGGTGGAGGTAGGTGGAGGTGTCGGGGAGTTGGCGTTCAGCTTCCACTTGGTAGAGGTCAGTTCGCCAAACAACAACAGCACCACCCTTGTCAGCAGGTTTAATGACAATGTCAGGGTTGGATCTAAGAGAATGGAGTGCTGCAAGTTCAGAGGGATGTAGGTTGGAGTGAGTGAGGGGAGCAGAGAAATGGAGATGGCCGATGTCACGGCAGCAGTTAGCAATGAAAAGATCTAGAGCGGGTAAGAGGCCAGGGGGAGGGGTCCAGGTAGAACGGGAATTCTGAAAGCGGGAGAAAGGGTCAGTCATGCAGGGGGAAGACTCCTGGCCAGAGAAATGGGCACGGAGACAAAGGCGGCAAAAAAAGAGCTCAACATCGTGCCGATCTCAAAATTCATTGAGGTGGGGGCGTACGGGGATGAAGCTCAGGCCTTTGCTGAGGACTGATCGTTCGGGGTCAGAGAGGGGAAGGTCAGAGGGGATAATTAAAACGCGGCAGGGGGTGAGATTGGGAGAAGGGGGGTCAGAGGAAAGTGAAGGGGAAGAAGGTTCCGGAGGGGCGTTGGTGTCCAAGAGTTGATGAAGCTTGCGATCCTTGACATCGGAAAGGAAGAAATAAAGTTTTTTGTTGAAGCGTCGGATGAGTCGAAGGATGAAATGGAACTGTGGACCCGGGCAGCTTTGAGATAGAGTGCGCCGATGTTGCTGAAGAGAGCAGTCGAGAGTGTCCATATGGCACCGCATGGCATTGAGCGTGGATCTCAAGATGCGGCGAGAGCAGTAGTTCGAGGAACGATATCTTGGAGATATTTGTAATCCTGGGTGGATCCGAAACACGAATGGTGGAAGTTTAGTTGGAATCCACGTGGAATAAGTTGGAACCGGAGACAGTTGCTGAGGAAAATGCTGTGGCTGTGAAATCGAGTCTTGGCAGATACCTGATCAAACACGAGAAGGGAAACTGAAAGTAATGAAGATGAACAAGGTTGAAGAGCCAAACGGAGATCCCGTCGAAGAGAAGAGCAGAACTTCCTCAAGGTAGGGATTCCTAGAAGAGGTGTGGCAGTGAACCAAACACTAGTACGATAGTAAAATACTGCAGATGCTGGAAATCCAAAATAACAACAGAAAATGCTGGAAAATCTCAGCAGGCCAGGCAACATCCGTGGAGAGAAATTAGAGTCAATGTTTCGGGTCAAAACCCTTTATCAAGACTAATTAGGCACAGGGAATGAAATAGATTAAGAGGCTGGGCTGGGAGAGAAAAAATGAGAAGAAGAGACATTAAGAGGTTTTCAAAACGAGACGAGATGGTGATAGGACTAGTGGAGACAAACGTGAAGGCACTTTACAGCCTTCCGGACTCAATATCGAGTTCAACAATTTCAGATCTTAACCTCGGCCCCTGTTACATTTTTACTTATATTTTTTATCCACACCTTTGTTTTGGTTTACCCCCACTCTTTCCTTTTTTTTTCTCTCTCCCACATGGCAGCTGTCTCCCATTCTGCCAGCACATTTCACACCTAATCTAGAGCTGTCTTTTGTCTCCACTAGTCCTATCACCATCTCGTCTTGTTTTGAATACCTCTTAATTTCTCTTAACATAGAAATTAAAGATAGGAGCAGGAGTAGGCAATTTGGCCCCTCGAGCCTGCACCACCATTCAATGCGATCATGGCTGATCATCCAAATTCAGTCCCCGGTCCCTGCTTTCTCCCCATACCCCTTGATCCCTTTAGCCTTAAGAAGTATATCCAACTACTTCTTGAATATATTTAATGTACTGGCTTCTACTGTCTTCTGTGGTAGAGAATTCCACAGGTTCACCACTCTCTGGGTGAAGAAATTCCTCCTAATTTCTGTCCTAAATGGCTTACCCCTTATCCTTAGACTATGACCCCTGGTTCTGGGGTCCCCAATCATCGGGAACATCCTTCCTGCATCTAGTCTGTCCAGTCCTGTCAGACTTTTATAAGTTTCAATGAGATCCCCTCTCATTCTTCTAAACTCCAGTGAATATAAGCCCAATCGACCCAATCTCTCCTCATACGTCATTCCTGCCATCCCAGGTATCAGCCTGGTGCATCTTCGCTGAACTCCTTCCATGGCAAGAACATCCTTCCGCAGATAACGCAACCAAAACTGCACACAATACTCAAGATGTGGTCTCACCAAGGCCCTGTATAACTGCAGCAAGACATCCTTGTTCCTGTACTCAAACCCTCTCTCTACGAAGGCCAACATGCCATTTGCCTTCTTAACCGCCTGCTGCACCTGCATGCTTACCTTCAGCGACTGGTGCACAAGGACACCCAGGTCTCGTTGCACTTCCCCTTCTCCCAATCTATTGCCATTTAGATAATAATCTGCCTTCCTGTTTTTGCCACTAAAGTGGATAACCTCACATTTATCCATGTTATATTGCATCTGCCATGCGTTTTCCCAATCACCCAACCTGTCCAAATCATCCTGGAGTTTCTCGGCATCCTCCTCACAGCACACACGCCCACCCAGCTTTGTGTCGTCTGCAAATTTGTAGATATTACATCTAGTTCCCTTGTCTAGATCATTAATATACATTGTGAATAGCTGGGGTCCAAGGACCGATCCCTGCGGTACCCCACTAGTCACTGCCTGCCACTCGGAAAAAGAGCCGTTTATTCCAACTCTTTGCTTTCTGTCTGCCAACCAGTTCTCTATCCAAGTCAATACCTTGCCCCCAATCCCATGTGCCTTAATTTTACACGCTAAAGCATCAACTATTTCTAGGGCCACTTCCTTAAGTACCCTAGGATGTAGATTATCAGGCCCTGGGAATTTATCGGCCTTCAATCCCATCAATTTCCCTAACACCATTTCCCTACAAATACTGATTTCTTTCAGTTCCTCCCTTTCATCAGACCCTATGTTCCCCGACATCTCTGCCAGGTTATTTGTGCCCTCCTTTGTGAAGACAGAACCAAAGTATGTATTTAATTGGTTTGCCATTTGTTTGTTCCCCATTATAAATTCCCCTGGTTCTGACTGCAAGGGGCCTACGCTTGACTTCACCAATCTATTTCTCTTTACACATCTATAAAAGCTTTTACAGTCAGTTTTTATGTTCCCTGCAAGCTTACTCTCATATTCTATTTTCCCTTTCTTAATTAATCCCTTTGTCACAGAATCACAGAATCACAGAAACCCCACAGTGCAGATAGAGGCCATTTCGGCCCATCGAGCCTGCACCGACACATATCCCACCCGATCCCTGTAACCCCTACACCAACACATATCCCACCCTATCCTCCTTTGTTGAATCCTAAACTGCTCCCAATCCTCAGGTTTACTGCTTTTTCTGGCCAATTTATATGTCCTCTCCTTGGATCTTATGCTATCCCTAATTTCCCTTGTTAGCCACGGTTGAGTCACATTTTTTGTTTTATTTTTATGCCAAACTGTGATGAACAAATTCTGTAGTTCATCCATGCGGTCTTTGAATGTTTGCCATTGCCTATCCACCGTCAACCCTTTGAAACATAGAAACATAGAAGATAGGAGCAGGAGTGGGCCATTCGGCCCTTCGAGCCTGCTCCGCCATTCAATGAGATCATGGCTGATCATTCAAATTCAGTACCCTGTCCCTGCCTTCTCCCCATATCCCTTGATCCCTTTAGCCTTAAGAAATATATCCAACTCTTTCTTGAATATATTTAATGAACTGGCCTCCACAGCCCTCTGTGGCAGAGAATTCCACAGGTTCACCACTCTCTGGGTGAAGAAATTCCTCCTTATTTCAGTCCTAAATGTCCTACCCCTTTTCTTTAGACTATGACCCCTGGTTCTGGACTCCCCGACCATCGGGAACATCCTTCCAGCATCTAGTCTGTCTAGGCCTGACAGAATTTTATAGGTTTTGATGAGATCCCCTCTCAATCTTCTAAACTCCAGTGAGTATAAGCCCAATCGACACAATCTCTCCTCATACGTCATTCCTGCCATCCCAGGTATCAGCCTGGTGAATCTTCGCTGCACTCCTTCCATGGCAAGAACATCCTTCCTCAGATAAGGCGACCAAAATTGCACACAAAACTCAAGGTGCGGTCTCACCAAGGCCCTGTACAACTGTAGCAAGACATCCTTGTTCCTGTACTCGAACCCTCTTGCTACGAAGGCCAACATACCATTTGCCTTCTTAACCGCTTGCTGCACCTGCATGCTTACCTTCAGCGACTGGTGCACAAGAACACCCAGGTCTCTTTGCACTTCCCCTTCTCCCAATCTATTGCCATTCAAATAATAATCTGCCTTTCTGTTTTTGCCACCAAAGTGGATAACCTCACATTTATCCACATTATAGTGCATTTGCCATGTTTCTGCCCAATCACCTAACCTGTCCAAATCGTACTGGAGTTTCATGACATCCTCCTCGCAGCATACCGTCCCACCCAGATTTGTGTCGTCTGCAAATTTGGAGATATTACATCCAATTCCCTCGTCCAGATCATTAATATATATTGTGAACAGCTGGGGTCCTAGGACCGATCCTTGCGGTACCCCACTAGTCACTGCCTGCCACTTGGAAAACGACCCGTTTATTCCAACTCTTTGCTTTCTGTCCGGCAACAGTTCTCTATCCAAGTCAATACCTTGCCCCCAATCCCATGTGCCTTAATTTTGCACGCTAATCTCTTATGCGGGACCTTATCGAAAGCCTTCTGAAAGTCCAAATACACCACATCCACTGGTTCTCCCTTATCTATTTTACCAGTTACACCCTCAAAAAATTCCAGTAGATTAGTCAAGCATGATTTACCTTTTGTAAATCCATGTTGACTTTGTCTGATCCTGTCACTGCTTTCCAAGTGCTCTGCTATTACATCTTTTATAATGGACTCTAGCATTTTCCCCGCTACCGATGTCAGGCTTACCGGTCTATAATTCCCCGCTTTTTCTCTGCCACCTTTTTTGAATAGTGGGGTAACATTAGCTACCCTCCAATCCATGGGTACTCTTCCAGAGTCTATCGAGTTCTGGAAGATGATCAGCAATGCATCTACTATTTCTAGGGCCACTTCCTTAAGTACCCTGGGATGTAGATTATCAGGCCCTGGGGATTTATCGGCCTTCAGACCAATCAATTTTCCTAACACCATTTCCCTACAAATACTGATTTCTTTCAGTTCCACCCTTTCATCAGACCCTATGTTCCCCGGTATTTCTGGGAGGTTATTTGTGTCCTCCTTTGTGAAGACAGAACCAAAATATGTATTTAGTTGGTCTGCCATTTCTTTGTTCCCCATTATAAATTCCCCCGATTCTGACTGCAAGGGACCTACGCTTGACTTCACCAATCTTTTTCTCTTCACATATCTATAAAAGCTTTTACAGTCAGTTTTTATGTTCCCTGAAAGCTTACTCTCATATTCTGTTTTCCCTTTCTTTATTAATCCTTTTGTCCTCCTTTATTGAATGCTGAACTGCTCCCAATCCTCAGGATTATTGCTTTTTCTGGCCAATTTGTATGTCCTCTCCTTGGATCTTATGCTATCCCTAATTTCCCTTGTTAGCCACGGTTGAGTCACCTTTTTTGTTTTATTTTTATGCCAAACTGGGATGAACAACTTCTGTAGTTCATCCATTCGGTCTTTGAATGTTTGCCATTGCCTATCCACCGTCACCCCTTTGAGTGCCATTCCCCAATCAATCCGACCCAACTCGCTCCTCAGACCATCGTAGTTTCCTTTATTTCAATTGAGGACCCTTGTTTCTAAGTCAACTACTTCATTCTCCATCTTAATGAAGAATTCGATCAAATTATGATCGCTCCGACCCAAGGGGCCTCGTACAACAAGATTGCTAATTAATCCTTTCTCATTACATAATACCCAGTCTAAGATGGCCTGATCTCTGGTTGGTTCCTCGACATATTGGTCCAGGAAACCATCCCGTAAACACTCCAGGAATTCCTCCTCCACAGTATTGTTACCAATTTGGTTAGCCCAATCTATATGTAGATTAAAGTCACCCATGATGACTGCTGTGCCCTTATTGCACACTTCTTTAATTTCCCTTTTAATGCCATCCCCAAACTCCACCTTACTGTTTGGAGGTCTATATACTACTCCCACTAATGTTTTTTTCCCCTTAGTATTTCTCAATTCTACCCATACAGATTCCATATCATCAGAGCTAATATCCTTCGTTACAATTGTGTTAATCCCTTCTTTAACCAGTAATGCTACCCCACCTCCCTTTCCTTTTTGCCTATCTTTCCTGAATATCGAGTACCCCTGGATGTTGAGTTCCCAGTCTTGGCCATCCTTGAGCCACGTTTCCGTAATCCCAACCAAATCATATCCGTTTACCTCTATTTATGCAGTCTTGGCCATCCTTGAGCCATGTTTCCGTAATCCCAACCAAATCATATTTGTTTACCTCTATTTGCGCAGCCAATTCATCCACCTTATTACAAATGCTCCTCGCATTAAGACACAAAGCCTTCAGGCTTGTTTTTTTAAGGCTCTTAGACCTATTAGAATTATTATTTACTGTGACCATGTTTGATTTAAACCGTTGATTTCTCTGACTGCCACTTTTGTTTTTCTCCTTCCTATCTTTTGCTTTTATCCTTGTTTCCCTTTCCTCTGTCTCCCTGCTCAGGTTCCCAACCCCCTTCCATTTTAGTTTAAACCCTCCCCCACAGCACTAGCAAACAAACCCCCTAGGACATCGGTTCCAGCCCTGCCCAGGTGCAGACTGTTCGGTTTGAACTGGCCCCACCTTCCCCAGAACTAGTTCCAATGTCCCAGGAACTTGAATCCCTCCCCCTGGCACCATTCCTCTAGCCACGTATTCATCTGAAGTTTCTTTCTATTTCTACTCTGACTAGCACGTGGCACTGGTAGCAATCCTGAGATTACTACCTTTGAGGTCCTGTTTTTTAATTTACCTCCTAACTCCCTATATTCCGCTTTTAGGACCTCATCCCGCTTTTTACCTACATCGTTGGTGCCTATATGCACCACAACAACTGGCTGTTCACCCTCCCCTTCCAAGATGTTCTGCAGCCGCTCGGAGACGTCCTTGACCCTTGCACCAGGGAGGCAACACACCGTCCTGGAGTCTCGTTTGCAGCCGCAGAAATGCCTATCTATTCCCCTTACAATTGAATCCCTTATTACTATAGCTCTACCACTCTTTTTCCTCGCATTCTGTGCAGCAGAGCCACCCCTGGTGCCAGGAAGTTGGCTGCTGCTGCCTTCCTCTGATAAGCCATACCCCCCAACAGTACTCAAAGTGGTGTATCTGTTGGAGAGGGGGATGGCCACAGGGGACTCCTGCACTACCTGCCTGCGCCTAGTACTCTGCCTGTTGGTCACCTGTTCCCTTTCTTCCTGTCCAATCTCTACCTGTGGTGTGTCCAGCTACCTAAACGTGCTATTCATGATGTCCCGAGCATTGTGAACGCTCCAGTATGCATCCATTCGCAGCTCCAGCGCTGCAATGCGGTCTGTCAGTAGCTGCAGCTGGGTGCACTTCCTGCACACGTAGTTGTCAGGGACACAGGAAGTGTCCCTGAGTTCCCACATATCGCATTCCGCAGTGACATTCCCCAATCAATCCTACCCAACTCGCGCCTCAGACCATCGTAGTTTCCTTTATTTAAATTGAGGACCCTAGTCTCTGCATCGATTACTTCATTCTCCATCTTAATGAAGAATTCGATCATATTATGATCGCTCCGACCCAAGGGGTCTCGTACAACAAGATTGCTAATGAATCCTTTCTCATTACATAATACCCAGTCTAAGATGGCCTGATCTCTGGTTGGTTCCTCAACGTATTGGTTCAGGAAACCATCCCTTAAACACTCCAGGAATTCCCCCTCCACAGTATTGTTACCAATTTGGTTAGCCCATTCTATATGTAGATTAAAGTCACCCATGATGACTACTGTGCCCTTATTGCACGCTTCTCTAATTTCCCTTTTAATGCCATCCCCAACCTCCGCATTACTGTTTGGAGGTCTATATACCACTCCCACTAACGTTTTCTGCCCTTTGGTATTTCTCAGTTCTACCCATACATATTCTACATCATCAGAGCTAATATCCTTCCTTACAATTGTGTTAATCCCTTCTTTAACCAGCAATGCTACCCCACCTCCCTTTCCTTTTTGCCTATCTTTCCTGAATATTGAATACCCCTGGATGTTGAGTTCCCAGCCTTGGCCACCCTGGAGCCATGTTTCTGTAATCCCAATGAAATCATATTTGTTTACCTCTATTTGCGCAGCTAATTCATCCACCTTATTATGAATGCTCCTCGCATTCAGACACAAAGCCTTCAGGCTTGTATTTTTAACGCTCTTAGACCTATTAGAATTATTATTTACTGTGGCCATGTTTGATTTAAACCGTTGATTTCTCTGACTGCCACTTTTGTTTTTCTCCTTCCTATCTTTTGCTTTTATCCTTGTTTCCCTTTCCTCTGTCCCCCTGATCAGGTTCCCAACCCCCTGCCATTTTAGTTTAAACCCTCCCACAGAGCACTAGCAAACACTCCCCCTAGGACATCGGTCCCGGCCCTGTCCAAGTGCAAACCGCCCGGTTTGAACTGATCCCACCTCTCCCAGAACCGGTTCAAATGTCCCAGGAATTTGAATCCCTCCCCCTTGCACCATTCCTCTAGCCACGTATTCACCTGAAATATCCTTCTATTTCTACTCTGACAAGCACGTGGCACTGGTAGCAATCCTGAGATTACTACCTTTGAGATCATATTTTTTAATTTACCTCCTAACTCCCTATATTCCGCTTTTAGGACCTCATCCTGCTTGTTACCTATATCTTCTCTTTTGTTCTCTCCCAGCCCGGCCTCTTAATCTATCTCATTCCCTATGCCTCTTTCGTCTTGATAAAGGGTTTTGACCCAAAACGTTGACTCTAATTTCTCTCCATGGATGTTGCCTGGCCTGCTGAGTTTTTCCAGCATTTTCTGTTGCTATTTCGGATTTCCAGCATCTACAGTATTTTGCTATCGTACTAGTGTTTGGTTCACTGCCACACCTCTTCTAGGAATCCCTACCTTGAAGAAGTTCTGCTCTTCTCTTCGACGGGATCTCCGTTTGGCTCTTCAACCTTGTTCATCTTCATTACTTTCAGTTTCCCTTCTCGTGTTTGATCAGGTATCTGCCAAGACTCGGTTTCACAGCCACATCATTTTCCTCAGCAATTGTCTCCAGTTCCGACTTATTCCACGTGGATTCCAACTAAACTTCCACCCTTCGTGTTTCGGATCCACCCAGGATTACAAATATCTCCAAGATATTCATCGTTCCTCAAACTACTGCTCTCGCTGCATCTTGAGATCCACGCTCAAAGCCATGCGGTGCCGCATGAACACTCTCGACCTCTCTCTTCAGCAACATCGGCACACTCTAGCTCAAAGCTGTCCGGGTCCACAGTTCCATTTCATCCTTCGACTCATCCGACGCTTCAACAAAAAACTTTATTTCTTCCTTTCCGATGTCAAGGATCGCAAGCTTCATCAACTCTTGGACACCAACGCCCCTCCGGAACCTTCTTCCCCTTCACTTTCCTCATACCCCCCTTCTCCCAATCTCAACCCCTGCCGCATTTTCACTATCCCCTCTGACCTTCCCCTCTCTGACTCCGAACAATCAGTCCTCAGCAAAGGCCTGAGCTTCATCCACTTACGCCCCCACCTCAATGAATTTCGAGCTCGGCATGATGTTGAGCTATTTTTCCGCCGCCTTCGTCTCCGTGCCCACTTCTCTGGCCAGGAGTCTTCCCCCCACACGACTGACCCTTTCTCCTGCTTTCAGAATTCCCGTTCTACCTGGACCCCTCCCCCTGGCCGCTTACCCTCTCTAGATCTTTTCATCGCTAACTGCTGCCGTGACATCGGCCGTCTCCATTTCTCTGCTCCCCTCACTCACTCCAGCCTACCTCCCTCTGAACTTGCAGCACTCCATTCTCTTAGATCCACCCCTGACATTGTCATTAAACCTGCTGACAAGGGTGGTGCTGTTGTTGCTTGGCGAACTGACCACTACCTAGCGGAAGCTGAACGCCAACTCTCTGACACCTCCCCCTACCTCCATCTGGACCATGACCCCACTACCGAACATCAAACCACCGTTTCCAAGACTGTCACTGACCTCATCTCCTCTGGAGATCTGGCCCCCGCATCCACCAGCCTCATAGTTCCCCAACCCCGCACAGCCCGCTTCTACCTCCTTCCCAAGTTTCACAAACAGGACTGCCCTGGTAGACCCTTCGTTTCAGCCTGTTCTTGCCCCACAGAACTTATCTCTTCCTATCTTAATCTATCTTTTCTCCCCTTGTCCAGTCTCTTCCCACCTACATCCGCGACTCTTCGGACGCCCTCCGCCACCTTAACATTTTCAAGTTTCCTGGCCCCAACCACTTCCTTTTCACCATGGACGTACAATCCCTCTACACCTTCATCCCCCACCAGGATGGACTGAGGGTGCTCCGCTTCTTCCTTGAACAGAGGCCCAACCAATCCCCATCCACCACTACCTTCATCCGCCTGGCTGAACTTGTTCTCACATTGAACAACTTCTCCTTTAACTCCACTCATTTCCTCCAAATCAAAGGTGTTGCTATGGGTACCCGCATGGGTCCTAGCTATGCCTGCCTTTTCGTGGAATATGTGGAACACTCTTTGTTCCAGTTCTACTTGGGTCCCCTCCCTCACCTCTTTTTCCGATACATTGATGACTGTATCGGTGCCGCTTCCTGCTCTCGCCTTGAACTAGACAATTTCATTCACTTTGCCTCCAATTTCCACCCTTCCCTCACCTTCACATGGTCCATCTCTGACTCTTCCCTTCCCTTCCTCGACTTCTCCATCTCCATCTCTGGGGATAGGTTATTGACCAATATTCACTACAAGCCCACTGACTCCCACAGCTACCTGGACTACACTTCCTCCCAATAATAAGGGGAAAAAAGCACTAGTGGGCGTAGTCTATAGGCCTCCGAACAGTGGCAACTCTGTTGGACGGAGTATCAATCAGGAAATAGTGGAGGCTTGTAATAAGGGAACATCTATAATTATGGGGGATTTTAACTATCATATTAATTGGACAAATCAAATTGGGCAGGGCTGCCTTGAGGATGAGTTCAGTGAGTGTATTAGGGATGGGTTTCTTGAGCAGTATGTAACTGAACCGACCAGGGGGCAAGCAACCTTAGATCTGGTCCTGTTTAACGAGACAGGATTAATTAAAAATGTCCTAGTAAAGGATCCCCTTGGAATGAGTGACCATAACATGGTTGAATTCCATATTCAATTAGAGGGTGAGAAGGTTGGATCTCAAACAAGCATGCTAAGCTTGAATAAAGGAGACTATGAAGGTATGAGAGCGGAATTGAGTAGAGTGGATTGGGAAAATAGATTAAAGGGTAAGGCGATACATGATCAGTGGTGTACATTTAAGGAGTTATTTTACAACTTCCAAAAAAAAAATATTCCACTGAGAAGAAAAGGGTGTAAAAGAAAAGACAGCCATCTGTGGTTAAGTAAAGAAATTAAGGATAGTATTCGACTAAAAACAAGGGCATATAAGGTAGCCAAATCTAGTGGGAGGATAGAGGATTGGGAAAAAATTAAAAGGCAGCAAAGAAAAAAAAAAGATTGATTAAGAAAGGGAAGATAGATTATGAAAGTAAATTAGCAAAAAATATAAAAACAGATGGTAAGAGTATTTATAGTTATATAAAAAGAAAAAGGGTGGCTAAAGTAAATGTTGGTCCCTTAGAGGGTGAGACCGGGAAATTAATGGTGGGAAATATGGAGATGGCAAAAACACTGAATGAATATTTTACATCAGTCTTTACAGTAGAAGACACTAAGAATATCCCAACACTGGACAAACAGGGGGCTAAATGGGGGGAGGAGCAAAACACGATCAAAATCACTAAGGAAGTGGTACTCGGTTAAATAATGGGACTCAAGGCGGATAAATCACCTGGACCTGATGGCTTACATCCTAGGGTCTTGAGGGAAGTGGTGGTAGGGATTGTGGATGCATTGGTAATAATTTTCCAAAACTCCCTGGACTCGGCAAAGGTCCCGGCAGACTGGAAAACTGCTAATGTAACACCCTTATTTAAAAAGGGCAGTAGACAGAAGGCTGGAAACTATAGACCGGTTAGCCTAACATCTGTGGTAGGTAAAATTTTGGAGTCCATTATTAAGGAGACAGTAACAGGACATTTGGATAATCATAATTTAATAGGACAAAGTCAGCATGGTTTTATGAAGGGGAAGTCATGTTTGACAAATTTGCTGGAGTTCTTTGAGGAAGTGGATAAAGGGGAACCAGTGGACGTAGTGTATTTAGACTTCCAAAAAGCATTTGACAAGGTGCCACACAAAAGATTATTGCTTAAGATAAAAAATCATAGGATTGGGGGTAATATTCTGGCATGGATAGAGGATTGGCTATCTAACAGAAGGCAGAGAGTTGGGATAAATGGTTCACTCTCAGACTGGCAATCAGTAACTAGTGGTGTTCCGCAGGGGTCAGTGCTGGGTCCCCAACTCTTTACAATCTATATTAATGATTTGGAGGAGGGGACCGAGTGTAACATATCAAAGTTTGCAGATGATACTAAGATGGGAGGGAAAGTAGTGAGTGAGGAGGACATAAAAAACCTGCAAGGGGACATAGACAGGCTAAGTAAGTGGGCAGAGATTTGGCAGATGGAATACAATACTGGAAAGTGTGAGGTTATGCACTTTGGCAGGAAAAATCGTAGAGCAAGTTATTATCTTAATGGCAAGAAACTTGAAAGTACTGAAGTACAAAGGGATCTGGGGGTTCTGGTGCACGAAACTCAAAAGGTTAGTATGCAGGTGCAGCAAGTGATTAAGAAGGCCAATGGAATGTTGGCTTTCATTGCTAGGGGGATAGAATATAAAAATAGGGAGGTATTGCTTCAGTTGTACAAGGTATTGGTGAGACCGCACCTGGAATACTGCGTACAGTTTTGGTGTCCATACTTAAGAAAGGACATACTTGCTCTCGAGTCAGTACAAAGAAGGTTCACTCGGTTAATCCCGGGGATGAGGGGATGGACATATGAGGAGAGGTTGAGTAGATTGGGACTCTACTCATTGGAGTTCAGAAGAATGAGAGGCGATCTTATTGAAACATATAAGATTGTGAAGGGTTTGGATCGGGTGGATGCGGGGAAGATGTTCCTGATGATGGGTGAAACTAGAACTAGGGGGCATAGTCTTAGAATAAGGGGCTGCTCTTTCAAAACTGAGATGAGGGGGAACTACTTCACTCAGAGGGTGGTAGGTCCATGGAATATGCTGCCCCAAAAAGCTGTAGAAGCTACATCATTACATAAATTTAAAACAGAAATAGACAGTTTCCTAGAAGTAAAGGGAATTAAGGGTTACGGGGAGCGGGCAGGAATTTGGACATGAGTCTAGGTTCGGATCGGTCATGGCCCTGTGGGTAGCGGTGCGGGCCCAGGGGCCGTGTAGCCTGATCCTGCTTCTATTTCATGTGTCTAATTCTGTTAAATTCAGTAGATGGTTCTGTGATAGTGGATTGGCGGTTAGGATCAGATCAGCCATGATCTTATTGAATGGCGGAGCAGGCTCAAGGGGCCGATTGGCCTACTCCTGCTCCTATTTCTTATGTTCTTATGTTCTTATGTACTCTCACAGCTACCTGGACTACACTTCCTCCCACCCCGCCTCCTGTAAGGACTCTATTCCATTCTCCCAGTTTCTCCGTCTCCGCCGCATCTGCTCCGACAATGCCACCTTCCACACCAGTGCTTCCGACATGTCTTCTTTTTTCCTCAACCGAGGATTCCCCTCTACTGTGGTTGACACGGCCCTTGACCGTGTCCGTTCTATCTCCCGCACTTCTGCCCTCACCCCTGCCCCTCCCTCCCGGAACCACGATAGGGCTCCCCTTGTCCTCACCTTTCACCCCACCAGCCTCCACATTCAACGGATCATCCTCCGCCATTTCCACCACCTCCAAAGTGATCCCACCACCAAATGCATCTTCCCCTCCCCTCCCTTTTCAGCATTCCGTATGGCCCGCTCCCTCCGAGACTCCCTAGTCCACTCCTCTATCAGCCCCAGCACCACTTCCCCTTCGCCTGGCACCTTCCCGTGCAAGCGCAGGAGATGTAACACCTGCCCTTATACCTCCCCCCTTCCCACTGTCCAGGGCCCCAAACACCCCTTCCAGGTGAAACAGCGATTTACTTGTACTTCTTGCAATCTAGTATACTGTATTCGCTGCTCACAATGCGGTCTCCTCTACATTGGGGAGACCAAACGCAGAGTGGGTGACCGCTTTGTGGAACACCTCCGTTCAGTCCATAAGGGTGACCCCGAGCTTCCGGTCGCCTGTCATTTTAATTTACTGCCCCATTCCCACTCAGATCTCACCGTTCTTGGCCTCTTGCATTGTTCCACGGAAGCTCAACGTAAACTCGAGGAACAGCACCTCATCTTCTGATTAGGCACTTTACAGCCTTCCAGACTCAATATCGAGTTCAACAATTTCAGATCATAACCTCGGCCCCTATTACATTTTTACTTATATTTTTTATCCACACCTTTGTTTTGGTTTCCCACCCCCACTCCCCTTTCCTTTTTTTTCCTCTCCCCCACATGGCAGCTGTCTCCCATTCTGCCAGCACATTTCACACCTAATCTAGAGCTGTCTTTTGTCTCCACAAGTCCTATCACCATCTCGTCTCATTTTGAATACCTCTTAATGTCTCTTCTCTTTTGTTCTCTCCCAGCCCGGCCTCTTAATCTATTTCATTCCCTGTGCCTCTTTACTCTTGATAAAGGGTTTTGACCTGAAACGTTGACTCTAATTTTTCTCCACGGATGTTGCCTGGCCTGCTGAGTTTTTCCAGCATTTTCTGTTGTTATTTCTAAAAATATATAGATTTACTAAAGAACCGGCATGGATTTTTCAGTTCTTGTTTCAATCACAACATTAACAGTTCCAGATGCAAAAATCTTACAGTTCTATTATCAGAGATCCTTATTCTCAAATCTTAACTTCGTTAGATTTTTACATTTCTTAGTCTTATTCCAGGATATCCACCATAATCAAATACAAGTACCTTGATCCCCGAGATACAAAGAGTTGTAGACTTAAAGAGCTTGCCTCTGAAGCCGAGAATCGCTTTGCCCCTTTAAGCGAATCTGTCTTCCCATTTGAAAGTTCAATTTTTATACCCTTTCTCAGTGGTATATCCTTTGAAGTTTTCTGCTGATGTAAGCTAATTATCTCTAGTCATTTTTCCGCTGACCCCTGCTATTTTTACAGTTAGATCAGCTTGTACCATTAATAATTATGCCTCCTATGTAGGTGTCTCAAGCTTAACACAAAAACAATGTGATGGCTGGTGCATCGATTTGATGTCATTCTTACCAAGGTCTTCTGTTTGTATCTTTTTACAATGTATAAATTAAAAACACCCCAACCGGGTGCACCATTGTCTTCTTAGTTACCTCAACTGGTTGTAACACAGACTCGTGTCTCCATGTTTCATTTGATGTTATTTTTCCGAAGGCATATGTTTCTTTAATTTATGTGATTCTTTCCGAAATGATGGTTTAAGGCACCTTAACAGGGTATACTATTGTGTTCTTTCCAAGGCTTCAGACTTTCAGGAACCTCTAACCTCCTGCTTCAATAAGGCTATTGATTCAGTATCAACAACTTATCTTATCTTAATAGCCTGTATGCTGTTTACAGCTTTTCCATTGTTAGGTTTTTAGAATTTCAAACCCAGTTTGTCATGATTTAATAAAGTCAAAAATCTTTTGTAGAATGGTGTATTTTTCTGAATAGGTATATTGCTTATTTCTTCACATCTCCACCGTTTGTTGTCGGATCAGTTCTCTGCTGACAGACCCAACACCTGGGAGACTCGTGTGGAGGCGGGTTGACAGCGGGTTTCCTACCCGCTGCCAATCTTTGCTATTTTGACAGTGGATCCGCCTCCAAACCCGCCCTCTGAGCATCGGCAAAATTCCGGCCTTAGTGTAATACATCTTTTCTGAGGTCCCAAATTTAACCATTTACTAACTAGGTCATCATTCAAGTTTCTTTATAATATGTTAATGGACCTAAAATTGCTGGGACATGGCACCATAATAATAACGCATTAACGGTGTGCGCCATTATTAAAAGTCCAGCAATTTGCAGAGTAACTGAGGTACACCATGAGTTCTGATCCTTCACAAATTGCTGGACCATTTGAGCCACTCTGCCGTTAACCTCACAAAGCTGATAAAGAACCCTTCTCGCTGCTCAGCCCTCCATTGTAGTTAATGGCAATAACCAAATTGCTGGATTTATGCCATTACTTGCGCCACAGCCAGTTAGATAGAAAGAATAGTGGCGTGGGTGACTTGGTAATGACGTGATTTATGGCTAACACATGACTGTCAGCCTGGGATGCCAAAAAAGGACCATTAAAGCTGTGGAGCTGCACACCAGCAGTCTGGTAATTGTTCTATTCATATCTGAAGGCAACTATTTTCACAGCCCCCACCAATTTCTACATGTAAGGAAGCTGAAAACTATTTAATGGCCTGTCCACTGAGTATTCCACTGTTCCTGATTGTCATGGCCAGAGATTGAACCTTTTCTTCGGCACTGGTTCCTTCCAGTCAGGCACTGGAATCCTCTGTAACATCAGCCAAGGAGCTGTGAGGACCAGCATTCAACAAATGACAGATACCCTCTTCCTTAGGTCATCTGACTTTATTAAATACAACATTTTCCCTGTGCAGCAAAGAGTCAGGTCCATCAATTTCCACAGGATTGCTGGCTTCCTCAGGGTGCAGGGGACAATCGGTGGGGCCCATGTGCCACTGAAGGCTGCACCTGAGGAACCTGCCACTTTCATCAACTGGAAGGTTAGCATTTGCTAAATGTGCTAATTGTCTGCGATGCCCAAGTGAGGATTCTGTATGTAAACTCACGGCATCAAGGAAGTGCTCCTGATGGGGATGTGCAAATGCTAGAGATTACTTTTTGCAGCCTTTGAAAGAGTTCCTTTTAACTGTAATTAACTTTTAAAATTTGATTTAGGTTGATTTCAGAGGGTGCAGCTTACTCACCTCCCAATGCCACTCCTCAATCTGTGTTTTGGCATCTGTTTTCAGCTTTTTTTAGTGCCAAGTGGTTGGTCTGTAAGGTTAGCCATTGGGCAGGCCATCCATGAGGTTCCTAATACGTTATTGAACTCACTGTGCTGTTAATGGATCGATATTCCAGCAATTTGCGATGTAAATATAGATCAATATGAATGGAGAACTGAAAAATCCAAATAACGGCATACACAGCCAAATACACCGTTCCAGCAAATTAAGGCCCAACATAACCTGGTAAGCAAGTCTGCTTCTTTAAGTAATAACAAAAACTATCACTGTGTTGCTCCATCTGACCAAACATTTAATTAGTAGTCTTAAAAATAAATCTTTGTCTCGTGCTATTAATCTTATAAAATCCTTCTAAAGCTACAGAATGTTATAAACTCCTTCCCCTTCACATAATGTAAAGCTACATGGAAAAAGTCAGTAGTCATGATAGTTACGGTAAGAACAATTGGCACCAATAGGATTGCACAGAGACTTTAATGGCAACACTCCAATGGGAAAGTTGGAAATGGAAAAATAATTACAAACATAGGAGTTTTGTTCAAGGTAATAATCCTATCTTCAAGGTTTGGAGAGCTTTGCAAGCTGCTTGAGCCTTGCTCTTGTGGCTTATGATATTATCTGAACCTTTCAGGTGTTTTCTGGTCTTCTAACACACACAGCCATCTGTTACTCTATGTGTACGCTGAAAAGTAATATTCACTCATAGATCCATCTACTCATCTTGTACTCATGCACACCTACTGAGCTCATTGCTGCTAAAGGCTTCTTTGGTAGTGTTGATATTATATTATTTATAGCCTACTTAATGCGATTCATACAGTAGCTGAGCAATGATCATAATTTTTTCAAAGAGGCAAATCCCTAGATCTTTAAATAAAATCGCAAGATTCCATTGTGTTCTACTATTCCATTTGCATTGTGTCATTTTCTACGGTGGGAATGCATTTAAGTGGAAAAATGGGAGGTTCTGATGGTTTTAACATTTTTTCTAAGTACAAGCATTAAATACATCACCAGTAAAAATAAGAATCACTTGAATTCCTAATGAGTGGCACTATGAAATATGCTCTTGTGTATTTTTACATGTTGAATTGAGTTCTTAATCCATGACAAGATTTAGACCAACATTCAAGTGGAGTAAGCAAAACTGTTAAACTGCTGTCAATCACACATTCCCGCACTGGATTATAGAACTACTGAAAGCTGCAGTTCTATTGTGGTGATGTGCATCAACGGAAAAGGAAATCAAATATGTAAGTCAAAAAGAGGCAATGTCCTCCACACTTACACCAGAGCATACCTATCTTTCTTAGCTTAAGCAAGGGTGTATTCAAGATAGAAATGCAGTTCATCACATAATTTCTAAGAAGGTATATTATTGGCTGTTTATTGGCAAATTGTCAGGTAGAGTTAGTTCAGCAAACAAATGATTACTGGCATTTGAATTCTAGAAACAGCTGTTCTTAACCCAGTCATGCCAGTGATAGCGAAAGTAAACAAAAAGCAAAAAACCTGCAGATGCTGGAAGGCAAAAATAGAAAATGCTGGAAACACTCAGCAGGTCAGTCAGCATCTGTGGAGAGAACAGATGTGTTAACAGGTCTCGACCCTTTGTCAGAACATTGTACTGAAAGTGACAGCTGTCAACATTCATGCTATTGACTCATTTTGGTTCCGCACAATAGCTACACTTATAATGGTTATTCTGCATGCATCAAACAGATCACAATTCTATTTGTAAAGCAACCTACATTTGTGTCTTACACATGTATCCCTAGAAACACAGTAGTAGCCAGAATAATCGCAATAGTTATACGCCGTTGCTTGATTTCATAGGAATTTGGCTTCTGTTGACTACACACGTGTAGAAATAAATGCAGCTTCTTTGAATGAGTTTGCTTATTGTAATTGAAAAGGATATTACGCATGCAGTTGTCACATCTATTTGTGACTCATTCATGTTGGCTCATTAATCACTATCTAGGAAGGTTAAGTATGATGACTTCAATGTTTGGCAAAAGTGATTATTTAATCAGCCAGATTCAAATTAGAATTAAGTGAACTCAAGACCTTGCTTTATTATTCAAAGGATATTTTGAAAAGGCTTTTAAACTTCTGAGTCAAGTCTTCAGATATGTACCCTTGTAAGTACGAAGGTATGGTAGCATAGTGGATGAGGAACCCAAAGGTCATGAGCTCAAATTTCATCGCATAAGTTGTGAAATTGAATTTAATAAATATGGTGATTTATATTCCAATGACAGAAACATAACCATGAAAGATGACAGATTGGTTCACTAATGTCTACTCGACCTGGCATACATATGAGTCCAGTCCCACTCAATGTAGTTAACTCCTAATACCTTCTGAAACCATTCAGTTATCAACAATTGCTACAAAATTAAAAAATAAGGGAAAAAAATCCCAGACCTATTGGCAACAACTCAGGAATAATATCAGGACAAGACATAGGCAACTTCCTCACAAATATCTGGAGCCTGATGCTCAAGGTAGGAGAGTTGTCCCACAGACTAGTCAAGCAGCAGACTTGCAGTCATATTCACAGAATCATATCTAGCGGCCAAAATCCCAGACTCCTCCATCACCATCCATGAGCATGTCTGGCCTCACTGGCAGGACAGACCCACCATAAGTGGGATTACAGTGATATATGATCAGATAAGAATGGCCCTGGGAGTCCTCAACGTTGACTCTAGACCTCAAGAAGTTGCATTGTTTCACCTGCAGCAGGCGGCCCTTCATTTGTATTCTAGGAAAATTGTTGCTGCTGCAGGACTCTTGCACCCGCAGCAACTTAAGGTGGCTGGCTACTACCCAGGCAACAAGAGTGAGGGGCCTTGGAGTCTGTTGACTAAGTCTTCTTGTAGGGGAGAGTGTGTCAGTAACTCTATGATCAATTACACTCACAGAGAAATTTCCTTTAAATGCTAAATACTCTGCCAGCTCTGGCAATGCTGGGCAACAGTATAATGCTGGTACAAGTTGCTAAAGCAGTAATGACTAAAACTGTGACGTATGATTTCACTTCATCATTGCTGCCTTATTTGAATATGCCCCCATATTTGGATGATCTCGGCAGCATAAAATGCACCGACCCATATGTGAGTGAATGCAAAACATAATGGCCCAGAAATTCGGGTCTCCACGGGTGAGTACGCATGGGGTACTCACCCGTAAGCCCAATGGAAGTGTTGGTTTCGTGCATGCACTGCGCATGTGCGGGAAACCGGCACTTCCGTTCCCCTGAAAGAAGGGGTTAAGAGGTGGAACGTGTGCGAGGCAGAGGCAGCGCGTGCGCATTGAACTTATGTTTTTTTTCCAGGTGTCTCCGGGAAGGTAAGTCTCCAGAAGTTAGACATGTAAAAAGCAGTCGCCAGGCCTACTTTTTATATGATAAGTGGTGAATTAATTAAAATTAAAACATTTTTTCCACAGGTTTATTATTTTTTAATACTTTAAAGAAAGGTAAGTTTATTTTTAGCCCCGTTAGAAAATAAAAAAAAATTTTTCAAAAATTTAAATTATTGTTTAAAATAGTTATTTCATGTAATTTATAGTTTATTTTAAAAATGTGATTTCTTTTTTTACATTTATTTGAAGATTTAGTGACGTTTTGGGGCTTATAGTATTTATAGGTTTGACAGGTCTTTCTGTCAAACTTATGAATGAAGCATTCCCTGCTACCATTGGCTCTCCATGGCCCACGTGATCTCAGGGGACACATTGAACTAACTGCGCCCCTGGGATACGCAAGCACTGCGCGCCGGCAGTTGGAGGAGGTCCAGGATTGCAATTCCACAGCTCAACGGCCGGCGCGGTAGGTAAGTGCAGGTCGGGGGCTTGCACCCGCGGGAAGCCCCCGACCTGAATTTATGGGCCATTTGACCTGATTGAACATTGAATCCTGGGGCCACTTGTTAGGCTGTGACACTCAGTTTTCACAGATCCACACAGGAGGCCTCATAGGTTTCTTCACAAAGGGGTCTGTGCAGTTATTGGAGGCTGAATTCTTTCTCCTTCAGTGACAGAGCTCGACATGCAACAGCATGTTTCTGGCCCCAGTTTACAACACTCCCTAGCAGAGGCATGCTCATGACTCCGGCACAGGAGATTTGGTTAGGATCAGGGAGTTACCTCTGTGGTGGACAGAATTTGGAGCAAAAATGGATTTGCCCCACTTTAAAGTTTCTTCACAAACAACTTCACCTCAGACGCTCTGAAACATTGGGCAGAATTTTCCGGGTGGTCAGCAGGTGTGATCAGTGCCGGGTCGGGTGGGAAAATGTTTTTTTTTGACTGCGGGTCGGGACCCCACAGTCCACCTGCCACCACACAACTTTCCCAAATGTCGGGTTTGCCAGCGCTGAGCAGACACGACACGCAACGACGGGGGAGGCAATTGAAATTATGAGTGGCTTGTTTACAGCCACTTAAGAAAGCTTTTTTTCCAGCTTTTTGATTTTGACAGGTTGTCCACCGGTTTCCCATTGTGCCTAGAGCTCGTCTGTGAAGCTAAGGCAGGAAGTGACTTGCCATTGTTTCAACTGATCAGTTGACAGCTTCAAGTGTAAAATCAAACCTCCCAGCTGAACCAGATATCTTCCCTTAGCCACTAACTTCTCTAAACTGCATTTCCACTACAGATTCAGAATGCTGCAAGTATTTACACAAGTCCCCATCCAGTCTGACCTCATTATTTCTCCCAACATTGACAGATCGCTTCTGTCATTTCTACTTCACCTGCCATCTATTCCATCAGCATGGGTGCCCTTTATACTCTCTCACCTTGGTCCTCAGAATCCCACCACAATTACCAACCTTCTCTGCAATCAACTGATAATGCACAGGACAGAGGGCATCAGCACCCGATCACATTGCTGCCTGGAGACCAGGGATGGCCTCACGATGGCCTAATTTACTTCACTTGATGCTATACACCCTGGCTGCCACATGATGCACCAGGTTGGAACCACCCCATACCAACACCATAAAACATCCTTACAATGCCCAAGCCATTCCTTTCACACTTATCACCATTGCAGGGGGTAACATTATGTCTCACCATTCACAGCAACTCACTAAGCCACTTCCAAAGAATGCAACGTGTTGAAAATAAAGATTTCAATGTTTGACAGCACATTAACTGAAACTTTACATGAACATTGCATAAAACACCCAAGTACCTACCCTTGTGTGTTGTTAGTTGGTATGATTGTACTAGGATGAGGGTGAGTGTGAGGGGTGGCTAGTGAGATGGGGAAGTGATAATGTAGATAGAGAGGGATGGGTGGAAGTGCAAGGTAAGTTGGTGTGCATAAGAATGTGCAGGAGTAGGGTAGGGAAGGCAGAGTGATGGGGATGTGATGAGTGGCATAGCAGGATGAGGTTGAGTGTGGCTTTGCAGTAACATTTTGTGTACTACTGAGATCATTGAAAGGTTTGCACCACTGTAGCCTGGCCCTCCTGATGACATCCCTGCTTGTGTCCTCCTGTGCACTGTACAACCAGACTGCGTTGGTCTCTCGGGGTGGTCTCTTCCGCCCATTAGAAGGGAAGAGGACCTCCCTGCGTGCTGTGACTGTCTCCATAAGCATATGATGGGAGAGCTTGGGTGCAGCCGCCCACCTCTGTGCAGTGCTTGTCAGTGTTTGCAGCACCTCAAGCAAGATTTTCCCTTTTGAAATCCATGTTGACTATTCATTGTTATAGTTTTGGCTTCTAGATGTTCTTCTATTCTCTCCTTTAGTTGGGATTCTATTATTTTTCCTACTACCGATGTTAAGCTGGACATGTTCTATCTCCCTTTTTAAATATAAATATTACGTTAGCTATCTGCCAGTCCTCTGGCACTACGCCTTTTTCGAATAAATTATTAAATATGTGTAGTAATGCCTCTGCTATCTCTTCCCTAGATTCTTTTAAAATGCACAGATGTAATCCATGTGATTAGTTTATTTAATACTGTATATTTCCTCTTTTTATTTTAAATGCAGTTATTTCATTACTAATCTCATGATCCAATCTGCTCTATCTCCCTGGTAAATACTGAGACAAAGTAATTGTTTAATATTTCTGCCATCTCTCTATCACTGCCTGTGGTATTATCCAGTCCAGCCCTTAGTGGCCCTATTCCCATTCCCAACCTTCCTTTTTTTATTAATAAGCCTGCAAAATATTTTTACTATTTTGTATTATGTTCCTTGATAATTTAATTTCATAGTTCCTCTTTGCCTTCCTAATTGTTTTTTGACTGTCCTAATCTCTTTGTATTTTCCTTTATCATGCTCTCCCCTGCTTTCCATGTACTTAATGTATGCCTCTTTCCTTATCCTCAATTTTTCCCTTATGGCTTTATTCATCAATGGTTCCTCATTAGTGTTTAGCTTGTTCTTATTTTTTAGCACAATATATTTTTCCTGGACTCTGTTGAACACCATTTTAAATGTTTCCCATTGCTGTTCTACATCATTGTTTGCCAATGTTGTTGTTCATTATATTTTCCCAAGTTCTATTCTCAGCCCCATAAAATTAGCTTTTCTCTAATATATTACCCTGGTCTTCGTTATACTTATGTCCTTCTCAATTATTATTTTAAAGCATAGTATATTATGGTCACTATTGCCTAGATGTACCCCTATTTTTACTTCTCTTATCTGCTCTGGTTCATTCCCGATTACTAGTTCCAATAGCGAATCCTCCCTTGTTGGGCTTTTTATATATTGGGTTAGAAAGGAGTCCTGTACATGTTGTAGGAACTCCATTCTCTTATTCCCTTTATCTATCTCTTTTGTCCAATTAATATCAGGGTAGTTGAAATCCCCCATGATTATTATTCTATGTTTTTTACTCATTTCCCTAAATTGTTTTCAAATTTCTTCCTCCATCTCACTATTAGGTGGCCTGTAGACTACCCCTATTAGTGTGATTGATCCTTTATTATATTTTATCTCTATCCACATGGATTTATTTCTGTCTTGCTGATAGCTGCATCACTTTTTTCTACTGCCATTATGTTATCCATAATAAGTACAGCTACTCCATCTCTCCTTTATCCCTCTCTGGCCTAGAAATTCGGTTGGTAGCGCGAGCGATTAGCGCCTAAAGTGCCCGAGAATTGGGGCATTACCCAATTTTTGGGCGGGCACAGTGAATATAGCGCCACCTCCCATATTGAGTATCCTTTTAGCGCCAGCGCTAACCCTTTGCGCGCACCCGCAGGCGCAGGCAGATCATGACGTCATTTCAGTGTGCAACGCCTTTTTGGCGCCCCGGACCGGATATTCGATGGCGCCCGCAACCTTTCTGCCTGGCGCTATTAGTGACAGTTGGATGGAGCGTTCCCAGGCCTTTCTCGGACTTGGGGGGTGCTATTTAAAGGGGACAGCACTAGTATAAAAGCTGCAGCCATTTGGGCTGGCCATTCTGATCATTGCTGGAGAGAGTTGCTGACCTTCTGTTGGACAGTAATTTTCTCATTGAGCCTTCGGAGGCACTGGCACTGGCAGCTTGAGGGCCCAGCTCCCGAGCTGGTGGTGCAGCATCTGAAAGCAGGGAGGTGGAAGAGTGGCTTTAGCAAAAGGACAGCTTGGCAGCAAGGGATGCCAGATTGCGGCAAGGCTATGACATGGGTCCACAGTGAGAAAGCATGCTGGCGGGGGGAACAAGTGGAAGGAGACAGTTGTAAAAGGTTAGAACCTTACCATCACTGTCGACAATGGGGTCCGCAGCTGCAGTGGTTACAGGACCACTCAGACTTCCTCCAAGAATCTGGTGGACTCTCTCCTCGAGATCCGTGAGAGTGACCACTTGTGGCGGTCCTCCACCGGTGCGAAGCTGGTCTTTGCCAATCCTCGCCAGCTTGGACTGCAGGGGAAAGGAGAGGAAGTTATGTTACCTGATGCCCTGAGTGATCATCTCATGCCCCCCATGGTGGAAGAGACCTTACATGATGCCTTGAGTGATCATCTCATGCCCCCCATGGTGCACGAGCCCTTACATGACACCTTGGCCTAGAAATTCGGTGGGCTGCGCCACCAGTTAGCGCCTAAAGAGGGCACTCAGTGGCTTTAGCGCCACTGGCCATGCCTTCCGCGATATTTAGCGGGGCGCTAATGGCGGCGTTAGCCTGTTGCGCTGCGCCACCACCGATGACATCATCGGTGGGCGCAGCGCCCCGCTACCGCCCTGATCACGATATTTGGTCGTGCCCGCCTCTGTAACGCCGATCGCAAATCGCGCCCGGTTCACAGGGCCTACCTGCGGCGGTAGTGGCGCAAATTAAGGTGGAGGTGCGGGGCGGCCATTTTTTCGGTGGCCGCCTGCCAGCACCTCCATCCCCGGCCTCCTGATCCACCCCCCCCCCCCCGGCCAGTGCCGGCTGTGTCCCGAGAGCCCGGCACTTCTCCTCGGTGCTGGGCTCTTTTGCCGGCACTCGCGATCGGTCATCGCGCTGGTGCAGGCCCCTCCCCCTTAAGAAGGGGAGGAGGGCCTGCAGTACCGCAGTGTACCGTGCCGCAGTGTGTGGTGCTGCGGCACATAGCGCTGCGATATTCAGTTTGAGCGCCCCAAGCGGGACGTGGGGAGCCTCGAGCAGCACCCCGAGTCCCTCTTGGGGAGCTCCAACTGAATATCGGGAAGGCGCAAGCGGCTCCGCCTGGAGCACAAATTCCAGTGCCCAGGCGAGCTTGGCGCCCCAAACGCGGCGCCACCGAATTTTTAGCCCCTTGAGTCAAATGTGCATGTGTGTGCTCAGAAAGGGCCATGGGTGCTTGCTGGCAGATGGCCAATGGGGCACAGGCCACCCTGTAGCCATAAGGTCAGGTGCAAATGAAGGGATGCAGAAGTTTGCAGAAACAACACCCACCCTCACGACTCGAGTGAGGTCGTTGAATTTCTTTCTGCATTGGACAGGGCTCCTGGTCACCATGCTGCTGGAGTTGACGCTCTGGCATACATCCCTCCAAGCTCGTCGGTAGTCCTTAGGATTCGCCCTCCTGCCATTGTCTGGGTAGAGAACATCTCGCCGGTGCTCCACTGCAGCCACCAATTGCTCCAGAGCCTCATTGGTGAAGTGCTCTGCTCTCTGTCTCACCTTCTCCATCTGAACATAAGTGTGGTGTATGTAACCTGTTCCACCTTAAGAGAACTTAAGCCTGTTCCACCTTAAGAGATGTACTACTTTCTCTGGCAGTTGTATACGTAATACCGGTGGTGACCACCGGTATATAAGCACTGTGTAGTAATATTGTATTTTAGTATAGTCCTGACCTCCAACCAGTAAAGATCTGTTGAACTTTAATCTTGTAGTCTGTGTTAGTAATTACAACTAGAACACACAGATTTAACAGTGGCGACAAGTCCGATTCTTACCCTGCGGCAGTTTATATCCACGGCGGCTTCGTCCACAGAACCGACGTCGAAGAGAGGCTTCCACCCTCATCACCCTGCTGGAAGACACGGCGCGCGGCAGACATCAAGAAACCAGAGTGCAGAAGACATCCTGAACTCGAAGCCTCCATCAGCGGCTGTCAGCTATCTTCTTTCTTCCTCGGTGGTGGGTAAGCCGGGCAGCGACGTGACCAGAAAGTCGGCCGCGTTGGCTGTACAGACGGGGAGGGAAGACGGAGGAATAAGGGCGGTGAGATCGATCGCGACCGGAGATAAGGGCCGGGCCGCATTCGGGCCGAAAGGCGCAGCGCGGGGACATCGATCGCAGCTGGTGATAAGGGCCGGGCCGCATTCGGGCTAAAAAGGCACAGCGTCTGGGGCAACTGAAGGCGCGAGAGCCGCGGTGAAGTGGAGACAGCGTTGGGGGATGGGTGAAGACCGCCAAGCGTGGGAAAACCGCCATTTTGTAGGCGGAGGACGAAGACAAGAGCGGGAAGCCGCCATCTTGGATAAAAATAAAAATAAATTAAATTGCAACGATGCCTAAACATGGGAACATTAATAGCTTTGATAGCGACATCTATGTAGAACGCATACAAAATTATTGTAAAGCAAATAAAATTCCAGATGAAGAGAAAGCACTAACATTATTAAACTTAATGGGTGCGAAGACATACGGGCAATTGAAACACCTTTTTCACCAGATGAACCGGCTGATAAGACGTTCGAGGAGATTGTTACTGTCCTGAAAAATCATCTAAACCCCACGCCGCTGATGCTAGCGCAACAATTTAAATTTTACAGCAGAAGGCAGCTGAAGGATGAAAGCAATGCTGAATATTTAATGGAATTGCGTAAGCTAGCAAAGTACTGTCAGTTTGGAACGAGACTGACAGAGGCGCTACGAGATAAATTTGTGTGTGGTTTATTAAAAGAAGATACACAAAAGCGACTGCTCGAGGAGAATGAGCTGACGCTTGAGAAAGCGGTCACTATGGCAGCAGCACACGAAGCCGCAGCGAGAGGCACGGCAGTAATGCAGCTACGGTCACCGGAACTCAGTACAAATAAATTGGGTTTGAGTACTGTAAAATGTTATCATTGTGGAAAGACAACGCACGATCAGAACCAGTGTTGGTTTAAAAACCAAGAATGCAGAACGTGTGGCAGGCTTGGCCACATAGCTAAAGTATGCCGGTCAGGAAAGAAGACCAGCAACAAAAAGTCACCGCAAGGAAAATACATAAAGGTACACAAGGTGACAAAGAACAGTTCGACCGAACAGAAGTCAGATTCAGACACTAGCAGTAATGAACTGGGTAGCTTAAGAGTACACAACGTTGGTAAGGATGCAGATCTCCAGACAATTTGAGTCACCCTTCAGATAGCAGGAGTCCAAGTAAAGATGGAATTGGACACTGGATCGGCATTGACGGTCATGAATAAGAAAGATTACAAAAGGTTATTCCAACATATTCCCTTACGGGATACGGAGATTATATTGAAAACATACACGGGGCAAAGAGTGTACCCCATCGGAAAGATAGAGGTAAAAGTGGTCCACAAGGGCGAAGAAAGCCAAGTAATGGACTTATATGTGCTACCTGAAGGAGGTCCACCACTACTGGGACGGGAGTGGATTAGGAAAATGAATATGGACTGGCACTCCTTGAAGGCACTAACGGTAGATTCCGGGGAAACAGATGTCAAACCTAAACGATTGTCCAAAATATTGGATGATGCTAAAGAGGTGTTCCAGCAGGGACTGGGAACACTGAGAGGAATTACGGCAAACATCAAGATTGATGAACATGCACACCCAAAATTTTTTAAAGCCAGACCGGCACCCTATGCAATACGACCTACTGTAGAAGCGGAACTGGAAGCGCTAGAACATTCAGGTGTACTGTCTAAGGTAGATTGGAGTGAGTGGGCTACACCCATTGTTCCCGTTATGAAACATCCTTCGAGCAACAAGCCAGGAGAACCAGGGAAGGTTCGCATCTGTGGAGATTTCAAAATCACCGTTAATCCGGTGCTTCACACGGTGCAGTATCCGCTTCCGCGGATTGAGGATACTTCTGCTTCGTTGTCTGGCGGGAAATGCTTCACCAAGATAGACCTGGCGCAGGCGTCCTTGCAGATGGAGGTTGAAGAAGAGTCACGCCAATACCTCACGATCAACACGCATCGAGGTTTGTACCGGTACAATAGGCTGGTTTTTGGAGTGGCATCGGCTCCAGCAATTTGGCAGAGGGCCATGGAGCAGGTATTACAGGGAATTCCAGGCACACAATGTCACCTGGACGATATTCTGATTACAGGTGATGGTGATGAAGAACACCTCGCAAACTTGGAACTGGTGCTCAACAGACTGAAAGAGTATGGACTTAGAGTTAATCGGCAGAAATGTGAGTTCTTCCAGAAGCGGATCTCGTACTGTGGTCATGTCATTGACCGGGAGGGGCTTCATAAGTCTCCTGACAAGATAGAGGCAGTTGTAAAGGCTCCCGCTCCGGATAATGTCTCTCAGTTGAGGTCGTTTCCAGGATTGATTAAATATTACCATAAATTTCTACCAAATCTATCCACGGTACTGCACCCGCCAAACGCTCTTTTACAGAAGGGGGTACCATGGGAATGGAGCAAAAACTGTAAGAAGGCATTCCGCAAAAGCAAAGAATTGATCACCTCAGAGGAAGTGTTGGCTCACTTCAACCTGACACTGCCTATTCGGTTGGCTTGTGATGCTTCTCCATATGGTATTGGGGCAGTACTCTCACACAAGTTGCCAAATGGCACGGAAAGGCCAGTCGCGTTTGCATCCAGATCATTGACCTCCGCTGAGCGCAACTATGCGCAGATCGATAGGGAGGCTCTCAGCCTTGTATGGGGAGTGAAGAAGTTTAATCATTACCTGCAGGGCCAAAAATTCACACTTCTGACAGACCATCAGCCGTTGGTATCCATTTTTAACCCTAAGAAGGGTGTTTCAGTGATGACAGCACAGCGTCTCCAGAGATGGTCCCTTTTCCTAGGGGCACATCAATATCAAATAGAATTCAAAGGTGCGAAGCAGCATGGCAATGCTGATGGGCTGTCGCGCCTGCCACTACCTGAAGAAGAAGAAATGACGAAAGTTGACCCTGTTGAGTTATTTCATTCGACCATCATCGAGTGTTTACCAGTCACCAATGCAAGTATTGAAAGAGAAACCAGGAATGACCTGACACTGTCCAGAGTCTACGAGGTGACAGTGAAAGAATGGCCAACACGTGGTGATCCTCTGTTACCGGCATTCTCGGCAAGGTGAGACCAGCTGTCCGTCTGCCATGGTACTTTGATGTAGGGGACAAGAGTGATTATTCCTCCCAAGTTAAGGGAAAGAGTTCTAAAAGAACTGCATGAAGGTCATCTGGGGGGAGTTAAGATGAAAAGTCTTGCTAGGGCTTATGTATGGTGGCCGGGTATTGACCAACAGATAGAGGAGTTGACGAAAAGCTACGCTGGGTGCCAAAAAGTGCAAAATGCACCTCCGATCGCACCACTACACCCATGGGAATGGCCTTCAGCCCCATGGCAACGCGTACATATTGACTTTGCTGGTCCATTCATGGACTCCATGTTCCTAATTGCGGTGGACGCACATTCCAAATGGCCAGAAGTGATCAAGATGAATACCACTACTTCAGAAAAGACAATTGCGGTGTTAAGAACAATATTCGCAAGGAACGGATTGCCAGAACAGATCTGTTCGGACAACGGACCACAGTTCGTGTCGGAAGAATTCCAAAAATTCTTAAAGAAGAATGGGGTGAAACATTATACCTCTGCCCCATATCATCCGGCGACAAACGGGTTGGCCGAGAGATTTGTCCAAACATTCAAAAAGGCAATAAAGGCCATGAACGATGATCAGATTCCGTTACAGCACAAGGTGGACAATTTCCTAATGGCATATCGAAACGCCGCTCATGCAGTGACTAACCAAAGTCCTGCCATGATGTTTTATAACAGGAGGTTGCGGTCCAGGTTGGACTTGTTAAAACCAAATGTGCGGAGGGAAGTGGAAAACAAACAATTCCGGCATATTAATAACAAGACCACTCGAAGTTTCGACGTAGGACAACCAGTGTTGGCAAGGGGCTATGGAAACGAAAAATGGCAGACCGGAACAATTCGGGCCAGACAAGGACCTCTAATGTACACAGTAGATATTGGTAACAATGTGATAAGGCGTCATGCGGATCAACTGGTAGAATCGAGAGCAAGGGTCGAACCCATGGTTGCGACAGAGACAACTGTGGAAGACGTTAATGAACCTGAAGCATCTACCTCGGCAGAGAATGTACCTGAGGATGATAACACCCAATGCATGGGAGACCAACTAGAAGAATCACCTCAGCAACAGGAATCAGAGACCACTGAAAGGCGTTATCCAAACCGAATCAGATGGCCTCCTGAGAGACTGAACCTTTGAACTGTTTATACCTGAAGTTATATATGTTATTATGTTATGTTAAATGGGGATATGACTGTTAAGCTAAAAAGGGAGGATTGTGGTGTATGTAACCTGTTCCACCTTAAGAGAACTTAAGCCTGTTCCACCTTAAGAGATGTACTACTTTCTCTGGCTGCTGTATACGTAATACCGGTGGTGACCACCGGTATATAAGCACTGTGTAGTAACATTGTATTTTAGTATAGTCCTGACCTCCAACCAGTAAAGACCTGTTGAACTTTAATCTTGTAGTCTGTGTTAGTAATTACAACTAGAACACACAGACTTAACAATAAGAACATAAGAACATAAGAAATAGGAGCAGGAGTAGGCCATACGGCCCCTCGGGCCTGCTCCGCCATTCAATAGGATCATGGCTGATCTGAATCTAGACTCACGTCCACTTCCCTGCCCTCTCCCCGTAACCCCTAATTCCCTTATCTGCGAGGAAAATGTCTATCTTCATTTTAAATTTATTTAATGTTGCAGCTTCCACAGCTCTCTGGGGTAGCAAATTCCATAGATTTACTACCCTCTGAGTGAAGAAGTTTCTCCTCATTTCAGTTTTGAAAGGGCTGCCCCTTATTCTAAGATTATGCCCCCTAGTTCTAGTCTCACCCATCAGTGGAAACATCCTCACCGCATCCACCCGATCAAGCCCCCTCACAATCTTCTATGTTTTGATAAGATCGCCTCTCATTCTTCTGAACTCCAATTAGTAGAGTCCCAACCTACTCAACCTTTTCTCATATGTCAACCGCCTCATCTCTGGAATCAACCGAGTGAACCTTCTCTGAACCGCCTCGAGAGCAAGTATATCTTTTCTTAAATATGGAAACCAAAACTGCACGCAGTATTCCAGGTGTGGCCTCACCAATACCCTGTATAACTGCTGCAAGACTTCCCTGTTTATATACTCCATCCCCCTTGCAATAAAATCCAAGATTCCATTGGCCTTCCTGATCACCTGCTGCACCTACATACTAACTTTTTGTGTTTCATGCACCAGGACCCCCAGATCCCTTTGTACTGTAGCACTTTGCAGTTTCTCTCCATTTAGATATTGGCCCTGAAATTAGGATCGGGAGCTTGCCGCGCGTGCAAGCCCCCGATGTGCACTCACCCTGTGCGCCGACATCTGAAGCCCGGGCCTGCTTGCATTTCCTGTCACTGGCCCGGTTCAGATGTCGGCGCGATGTGCTTACCTGATCCAGCGGCGTAGTTAGTGCGATGTGCTTGCTGGGATCAGGTGAGCACTGTGCAGCCAATCAGGGGAGGGGAAACTCATTCATGAGTTTGACAGTAAGAGCTGTCAAACTCATGAAAACTCCTGGCCCCAAAACACTACTTAAACCTGAAAGAAAATTTAAAAAAACATTGCACTACTTAAATGAACAATAAAGAACTCTGAAAAACTATTTTAAACAATAATTTTAAAATTTGAAAAAAAAATTATATAAAAAATCGGGGCTAAAACTAAACTTACCTTACTGTAAATTCTTTAAAAATAACAAACCTGTGGAAAAATTTTTTCTCAATTGTACTAAAAGCCCACTTACCTGAAAAACTAAGTACTTACGTGTGGTTTTTCAATGCGTAAAGACCGGAGGCCTTTACACACGCGCAACTCTGAAAAAAAAAAGGAATTTCACTGCGCACGCGCTGCCTGTGCAGTCGCGCGCGTTCTGCCTCTTAACCCCTTGGGTCAGAGGACAGGAAATGCCGGTTTTCAGCGCATGCGCTGTGCATGCTGAAAACCGGCAATTCCTCCGGGCACACGCGTGAGTACCCCGTCCGTACTCACGCGTTGTGCCCGGAATTACTGGGCCAATAACTTGCTCTTTGATTTTTTCTGCCAAAGTGCATAACCTCACACTTTCCAACATTATATTGCATCTGCCAAATTTCTGCCCACTCACTTAGCCTGTCTATGTCCTTTTGAAGGTTTTTTATGTCCTCCTCACTCACTGCTTTCCCACCCATCTTTGTATCATCGGCAAACTTGGATATGTTGCACTCGGTCCCTTCCTCCAAATCGTTAATATAGATTGTAAAGAGTTGGGGTCCCAGCACTGACCCCTGCGGAACACCACTAGTTACTGATTGCCAGCCCGAGAACAAACCATTTATCCCAACTCTTTGTTTTCTGTTAGATAGCCAATCTTCCACCCATGCCAGTATATTACCCCCAATCCCGTGATTTTTTATCTTGATCAGTAATCTTTTGTGTGGAACCTTGTCAAATGCCTTTTGGAAGTCCAAATACACTACATCCACTGGTTCCCCTTTATCCACCCTGTATGTTACATCCTCAAAGAATTCGAGCAAATTTGTCAAACATGACTTCCCCTTCGTAAAACCATGCTGACCCTGTCCTATTAAATTATGTTTATCCAAATGCTCTGATTCTGTTTCCTTAATAATGGACTCCAACATTTTGCCAACCACAGATGTTAGGCTAACTGGTCTATAGTTTCCAGCTTTTTGTCTACTTCCCTTCTTAAATAAGTGTGTTACATTAGCAGTTTTCCAATCTGCCGGGACCTTTTTGAGTCCAGGGAGTTCTGGAAAATGATCACCAATGCATCCACAATCCCTACCGCAACTTCTCTCAAGACCCTAGGATGTAGGCCATCAGGTCCGGGGGATTTATCCACCTTAAGTCCCATTATTTTACTGAGTACCATCTCCTTAGTGATTTTAACCATGTTTAGCTCCTCCCCCCCCCATTGCCCCCTGTTTGTCCAGTGTTGGGATATTTTTAGTGTCCTCTACTGTAAAGACTGATACAAAATATTTGTTCAGCGTCTTTGCCATCTCCATGTTCCCCACCACTAGTTTCCCGGTCCCATCCTCTAAGGGACCAACGTTCACTTTAGCCACCCTTTTTCTTTTTATATAGCTGTAGAAACTCTTGCTATCTGTTTTTATATTTTTTGCTAGTTTACTTTCATAATCTATCTTCCCTTTCTTAGTTAATCTTTTAGTTATTGTTTGCTGGCTTTTAAATGCTTCCCAATCTTCTATTCTCCCACTAGATTTGACTACTTTATATGCCCTTGTTTTCAGTCGAATACTATCCTTTATTACTTTACTAAGCCACGGATGGCTGTCTTTTCTTTTACTCCCCTTTTTCCTCAGTGGAATATATTTTTCTTGAAAGATGTGAAATATCTCCTTGAATGTAGACCACTGCTCTTGTACCGTCTTACACTTTAATCTGTTTTCCCAGTCCACTTTAGTCAATTCTACTCTCATACCTTCATAGTCTCCTTTATTTAAGCTTAGTACGCTGGTTTGAGATCCAATTCTCTCACCCTCAAACTGAATTTGGAATTCAACCATATTATGGTCACTCATTCCAAGGGGATCCTTTACTGGGACATTTTTTATTAATCCTGTCTCATTACACAGGACCAGATCTAAGATTGCCTGCCCCCTGGTTGGTTCAGTTACATACTGCTCAAGGAACCCATCCCTAATACACTCTATGAACTCTTCCTCAATGCTGCTATGCCCAATTTGATTAGTCCAGTCAATATGAAAGTTAAAATCCCCCATGATTATAGCTGTTCCCTTATTACAAGCCCCAACTGTTTCCTGTTTTTAGCGTCAGAGAAGGGCCTGCGCCGATTCTGAGGCCTGCAAAGCGCAGAGTGTGGATGCTGAAGCTGACTGACCCACCCCTTTAAGATCTGGCCGGCACCTGGAAGTCTCGTGGTCATCAGTAATTGAGAGCACCTGCGCTGCGCCCGTCCGCTCCGATATTGGGTTGCGCCGGAAGTTTAGTGCCTTAGGAGTCCCGTGTAACACCTGAATTCGCGCCTCAATCACCTTTAGGGATGATGCAACCCAATATCGTGCCAGGTGGCGATAAGTTGCGTCTGGCTATAAACTTTGCGCTGCGCCAATTCTAACGCCCCAAGCGGGGCTATACCCAATTTCTATCTTTTCTAAGTATCTTATACTCTGCAATGTTTAATTCCCAGTCCTGATTTTTCTGTAGTCATGTCTCAGTAATCCCTACTACGTCTGGTTCCTCACAATGCACGATTGCCTCTAGCTCCCCTGTTTTATTACGGACACTGTGCAGTGCTGTACAGACTGTTTAATTCATTTTCAATAGCAATTCCTTTCACTTTATTTTTAACCATCTTTTTACACTCCTGTTCTATAACTCCATTTATTCCCTGGCCATCAATATCCTCCCTTACTTTACTCTTTCCTATGCTCTCCTTTCCTGTTTTGTTTATATTTAGGCTGGTTTCATTTCTAGTAGATCCCTCCCCCATTTTACTAGTTTAAAGTCTTTGCCACCTACCTATTTACCCTTTCCGCTAAGACATGGGCCCCATACCGGTTCAGGTGGAACTCGTCCCATCGGTACAGCTCCTTCCTGTCCCAGTACTGGTGCCAGTGTTCCATGAAAAGGATCCCTCTTTCCCACACCAGCCCTTTAGCCACTTGTTAATTCTCCTGATCTGAATGCTTATATGCCAAATTGCATGTTGCTTGGGCAATAATCCAGAGACTATTACCCTCGAGGTCCTGCTTTTTAATTTTGCTCCTAACTCCTGATACTCCTTCAGCAGGACCTCCTCCCTGTTCCTACCAATGTCGTTTGTTCCAACATGGACAACAACAACTGGATTTACCCCCTCCCTTTCCAAATTCCTCTCCAGCCACCTCAAGATATCCCTTACCTTGGCACCGGGTATGCAACACACCCTTCGGCATTCTCATTCTTGGCTGCAGAGGACGCTATCTATCCCCCTAATTATAGAATCCCCTATCACTACCACATTTCTATTCTGCTCTCCCCCCTCCCTTGGACAGCCTTCTGAGCCTTGGTGCCTTGGTCTGCATTGTGGCTGTCCTCCCTGCAGTCTTTCTCCTTGTACATTGTACCTGTTAGATAGGACCAGTGTCTGCGGGACATCCTTCTCAAACTCTCCTAAGTCCCCGCTACCCATCTCCCTAGCAGTCACACCCTCCCCTTCCTGAACCTGTGCTTTCTTCTGGGGTGTGACTGTATTCTGGATAAAATTGTCCAGAAATTCCTCCCCCTCCCTTATGTTTCAGCATGTCTCTAACTCACTCTCCAGCGCAATGACTCTGAGCCGGAGTGACTGAAGCTAGAGACATCCTGCAGATGTGGGAATCCGGGACAGTCTCGCTGTCCACAAACTCCTATGTACTACAGTCCCGACACATAGCCTGCCCTGCCATCGCTAGAGTTTTTTAATTTAAATGCTTATTTAAATTAGTTAAAGTTTTTAATCTAGTAATTATTTAGAGTTACATTAATGAATTAGTTTATCTAGTTAAGTTATTAATTTAATAAAGTATTAGTTATTGTTCCCCAGCTCTTAGTTTAAACCACTGCACTAGCTTAGAGACAAAAAAACATTCTAATACTCACCAACCAATCACCTACCTGCTGTCCTGTGGCGTCACTCCTTGATTTTTATTTTCTCTCTCTGCCCCGGTCCCCGGTTAGGTCTTCTCCTCCTCCGCTGCTCACAGTGAGTTTGGGCCCCTCTCCGAATGCGCTCTTTATTTCCTGCCTCTGAACCGGTCACCAGTTAGGTCCACTGCTGCTCCATTGCTCCTTCTCCCTTTCTTTATTATTTTTATTCCTTTCCTTTATTCCCTCTTCTGTTATTTTTCACCTCCTATCCTTAGATTTATCTTTAATGTGGTTAACACTCATTTGCAACCTATAGCATACAGCATGTATTCAAGTACTGCTGTGTCATTTTCAGTTTGGTGGATGCATTCATTATTTTGCTAACATCTCTTCTTCCTCTGTTTTTAATATGCAAGTAGATGTGCTAAACAAAAAAACAAATATTTTGGTTTTGGGCTTCTCTGATGACTCTGCCTGTTTCTCCAGTTAACGGAGAACAAGAAGATTCCAGAATTGATTCACAGGGCTGGATTTTCTCAATTGGGGTGTGTTGGGGGCAGGACTGCTGGCTGTCGGGTTTCAGTCCCGCCCCCAACGACGTCCGGCCAACCCATGCTATTTTCCCTTGATTGACCTTGTTAAGCCCACCCTGCAGGCTTAGCCGGCTAATTAAGGGAAAGCCCATGACAGAGGACGTCAGCCTATGACGTTTCATCTGTCGAGAATTTTTGACAGATGAATTGTCAGTGTTTGACAGCTTTGAGAAGCACAAAGACTCACCAAAACCTCTTTCCTCAGCAGAAATCAGATGGCTGCTGCATTTGAGAATACAGCAGCCATTCCGTTATCTCTGCTATTGAGATGAGGCATCTTCGGATCCCCAAGGGTTGAAGCCTGCAGGAAGAAGCAAAGATAAGTAAACGTTTTCTAACACTTTACACTCACCTCTCATACTTACCTCTCCACACTTGCACCCATCACTCACCTCCACAGTGGACTTTTTGATTCCTCTCACCCTCGCAGACCCGCTGCTCACCTCGCTGACCCTGGCAAGGTTCGCAGCCATTGGGAAGCCTGCACTTGTGTGGGTAAAATGGGGATAAGCCTCAAATTGGCTCTAATCCCCTTCCCGCCTCGAGGAGACGGGTCCCTGTGCGAGTCGGGGACCTACCTCCCGGGAAGATGGCATGGAGGCGGGTTGGGAGCGGGTTTGGTACCCGCTCCCAATTTCTGCCATTTTTCTGGCAGTCCTGCCTCCATACCCGCCTCCCCAGGGCTGGCAAAATTCCCCCCACAGTTGTTGCAAGTAATGGGTCACAACTTGGATGCTGGCAGGGAGGCCACAATTGGCCTCAGCTATTCTGTATTAGGGAGGGGAATGTTGGCCAGAGTTTTCACTCCTTATTGCCATCCAGTAACCTCTGTTGGAAATATGCATGTGTGCTCAGCTGTAATGTCTGTGCAGTTGAATAGCGCATCAGCACACACCATCAAGATTCACATGTGAATAAGAGGCATTTGGACAAGGAAACTCAGTATACATGGAACCCTATTTCATCAACAAGTCAATGCCCTCAGGAGAAAAGGGAAGAAACTGAGCGAGAAAATTATCTATTATATATTAGGGAGGGAAAATTCTGTGTTGCCCCTTCTGAGGCGCTAATGTCGCCCCTCCACCTGAAATTCAGTTGTAGCGCCCCAAGCAGAAGGTGGAGCACTACTGGAAGCGCGCCACCTCCTTCTTGGGGCGCTACAACTAAATATCGCTGTTAGAAACTAGGGGTGCCTAAAAATGTATATGGCTACATGAATAATACTGTTTTTAAATGATAAATTTTGTTTTCCTGGAAAGCTTGCATTAGAATTTGAGACAGTCTTTTTAATCAGTGAGATTAGGTGAAACATAAACATTCCACACGGGGGCCCATAGGATGGTCCTGCCAGGCTAGTTATCTGTTGTTTGTAAGTTAGGGTTTTGACTTTGTTAATGTATCTTTAATTTGGCCAGAAAAGGCCCAACCTATGTTTCTTCCATTATTACTAATAACCATATTATAATCTCCACAGATTTGTTAGATGAAGGTGAGATAGCCCAAGCAGCTGCAATTTGCTATGTATTTTTGAAAGGGAAAAAAAGTATAAAGCAACAGCTATTGAACATTGAAAGCAGCACGAAACCATAATTCATGGGAATGTAAAAGTTCTGAGAGAAAAGTTCACAGCAGAAAAATGGAGTAAATCATAGACCTTACTTGTGAAGGTCAGAATGGTGAGATAGCGACTGGTTAATGTGCGACAGCTCTGGCTGGGGCCTTGTACTTGCTGGGTTAAGGGGGAGAGAGTAAAAAGAGATAAGATGGATTCCAATGGAGGAACCTTCAAAATGTAAAAACAAGGATGAAGTAATGAGACCTTCTTTTGGGGAGGGCTTTCATCCAAGCACCAAGACAAAGAACTTAAGCTGTCATTGGTTGATGAAGTTTTGGAGGAACCTCTATAGGTTAAATGGTCTTGTCAATAACTTGGCCTCAGGCCCACCCCTAAAAAGAGAATAAAAAGTGACACCCCAAGGGCTTGCACACAGACGGTGGAAGGGAGAACCGAACAGCTGGTCGAGCGTTCTTTTAAGAGTGATCCCATGCTCACCATCGAAGGCCCTAGAGAGAGAGAGAGAGGCCAGAAGCCAGAGAACTGTTCACGCATGCCAGCCATCTGTCTGATCAGGTCCAGTACAAGCTGCTTGTCACGGTTGTATGTTTTTGCTGTATTACTAGTGTGTTATATTCCATCCTAAATTCTGATTAAACACAATATACCCACCATATTGGTCTGCACTTGATCCTGTTTACCAGAGATACGTGAATCTCTACATCGCGGCGCTACGTGCAACAGCGCCACGCGCGTTGACACATAGCACTGCATCATTGCAGGCCTCCCTCCCCTGACTAAAGGGGAGGGGCCTAATGCTGCACACACCGGGGCCCTGCTAGACCACTGGAGAGTGGGGTGCCGTGAAAACAGCCCGGCACTCAAGAGGAACCAAAAAAAAATGGTCGTCCGACACCTGCCCTTTAAGTAGCCCTGCCGCGGCTGCAAAAACGCCACCCTGACCCTGTCAGAAATATTGTCCGGTGATAGGTCAGGGAGCGCAAGCCAAGTTTGCTTCTGGGGTGTGAGCAGGGCGCTGCGTACGGCGATGACATCATCGCTGGCAGTGCAGTGCCGTGGGACGCTACCGACTGCTGCTGCCACTAACCTGTAATTTGTAAGCAAACCAGTGCTCGAAAATTGATAGCACAATATGTGAAATAAACTGAAATACTTTGACAACCCCCCCTCGGTGAGGCATTTTTCTACCCCCCTACCAATGCTGCACTTATACACCCACCTCAGCAAAGATAATTTTGCTCTCCCTCCCAACTGAAGCACTATTCCATTACTGCCACTGAGGTACAGCTCTTGTCCTCCCAGTTGCTGAGCTACTCTTCCCTCTCACTGCGGTAATTTTCTTATTCTGTCTGCCATCCTTTCCCTTGTCACCCCTCTTCCCTTCCTCTGACCACTTTCCCTCCTCGCCCTCTTACTTCCACACTTCCTCCTCCCACTCCCTTCCCTTTCTTCTTCCTCCCCTCCCTCCCTCTCACCCTGCCAATCTTGCTCTGCCTTCTCCAATTATCCACCCCACCCTTTAACCATGAAGACCGCACTTTGTCTTGGCTAACAGTTGAATAGTTGTCCTGGGTACCCAGACCTCGGGGATGATTCAATGATGATAGATTCACACAGCACACCCATGTATTCTGGGAGTGTGCTTCATTGAATTGGGTGAGTAGGCCCAAATGTCGAATTCACAAGGCATTAAATTCAGTGAATTATAAAGTTTTCCAATATTTGGAGGCCTTGCACAAAGTGTGCACAAACCTATTATTACACTTCATGGCCCTGAACTTCCATGTGGGTTCCACAGAAATTATAGGGAATTTACACAAGAGACATGTCACCTGATTTTCCACAGCAGTACTGACAAAATTACTAAAGGTAGACTACCCTTTATCCGAACTTCCGAAAACCGAAACCCTCTAAAAACCAAAGGTTTTTTCGTTCAGCGTAAGTCCAGCGTAAGTCATGCGCAAGACCCCCCGCGGACACCCCCGCGGACCCCCGCGGACCCCGCCAGCCCTGACCCCCGCCGACCCCCCCGCCGACCCCCCCGTGGACCCCCGCCGGCCCCGACCCCCGCCGACCCCCCCGCGGACCCCCGCCGGCCCCGACCCCCGCGGACCCCCCCGCGGACCCCCGCCGGCCCCGACCCCCGCGGACCCCCCCCGCGGACCCCCGCCGGCCCCGACCCCCGCCGACCCCCCCGCGGACCCCCGCCGGCCCCGACCCCCGCCGACCCCGACCCCCGCCGACTTACGCTGAGCGTCAGCGCAAGTCGTGCGCACGACCCCCCGCCGACCCCCCCGCGGACCCCCGCCAGCCCCGACCCCCGCCGACCCCCCCGCGGACCCCCGCTGACCCCGACCGTAAGTCGGCGGGGGTCGGGGTCGGCGGGGGTCCGCGGGGGGGGTCGGCGCCGGCGGGTGTCCGCGGGGGGGTCGGCGGGGGTCAGGGCCGGCGGGGGTCCACGGGGGGGTCAGCGGGGGGGGTCGGCGGGGGTCGGGGCCGGCGGGGGTCCGCGGGGGGTCGGCGGGGGGGGCGGCGGCGGTCGGGGCCGGCGGGGGTCCGCGGGGGGGTCTTGCGCACGACTTACGCTGCGGACCCCCGCCGACCCCGACCCCCGCCGACTTACGCTGAGCGTCAGCGTAAATCGTGCGCACGACCCCCCGCCGACCCCCCCGCGGACCCCTGCCGACCCACCTTCCGAAATCCGAAATTCTCCGAAAACCGAAACACGGCTGGTCCCGAGGTTTTCGGATAAAGGATAGTCTACCTGTACTGATACCTGCCAGCATTAACATCTGGTCTGATACCTTTTTGATCCATATGTTTTGTGAAAATATTTGGGGGGTGAAATTGGTCTTGGCCAGTAGCACGAAATGGGCCCATGGCAAATCGGCAACCTGTTTTACACCATGCTCAGCATTGATAGTGGAAACAAATATAATGCATGATGTAAAACAGGCTGCTAATTTGCTATCAGCCTGTTTCAAGCTTCTGGCAAAGAGCAAATTTACCCCCTTTCTCTTTAATCTGTTGCCGTATAATAAACATTATTTTAATGAATGCTTCTATTCTGGAAGGCATCTGTTATATCATGAAACTTCATGAAAATTGCAATTGTAAAGATAATCCTACAACTAAAATGACTCCCAATAGGATTGTGTGAAGTATTAAAGTTACAGCAATGGAATTAATGGAATTCTAAAATTATTTAAGGTGCCAGGTTTTCACAGTTATGTTATTTTGACTATTACAGATGTTACAATCCACAGGCACGCCAATCAGTTTATGGGTAAAATGTATTACTTACAGCTACAACCTTGGGAGCACTAGGTGTAAAATAGACAAAATGCATTTTCTGTATTGCTGTTACATTACTCCTGTGATTTCTGTAAACACCTTCAAAATATATGATTATTGATCAAACAAGAAATAAATCAATACACATAGAACTTATATATAATTAGCTGCAGCTAATTTCACAATGAACTCAAGACCATAATCATTCATTGTGTGAATATCATTGTGCATCATAGACAAGCTGTGCGCTAATAGTTGGTGCTGATGACTGCTAGTGGTACAATAGCTGACCAAAAACAGAATAAGGTGAATTTTCACTTTTACCACCAGGGAGAAAGTGGCCGGTAGCGTATCGATTGCCCGTATTACACCTCGTCTGATTTTCATTTCCATTGAAGTCAATGGAGTGAGCCGCACTGCTGTACCTGAAAGAATATTTAAGACAGACCCAAAAATTGTAACACTGGCCATTCATTTCATTGATGTTCATGGGTCCTTGTGTGCAAATTGGCTGCTGCATTTAGCTGCCAAACAACAACTACACTTTGAAAGTAAATCTTTGATTTTGAAGCACTTTGGGGCATCCTAAGGACATGAAAGGTGCTATATAAATGCAAGTTTTTATTTTATTTCCCCCCACCTTTTCCAACTAATTTACCCCTCTCCAATGCTCCTCTCCTGAAGGGATTTACTCCACACTGAGTTGTAGTTTCACAGTGATCTTCCAGTACTTTGTGTAATGTATATATAGAATGTATATACCTTTAAGGGGGGAACTACTTTTTACAGCTCATGTATACTGCAGTACCGGCAGTGACCACAGCTGTATATAGCACTGAGTAGTGATCTGTACAGTTCAGTTCCAGAGTGAGCCACGTTGAGTAAACACCTGTTGTACCATTCTCCTGCAGTCTTGTGTCTTATTACTGACGGACACAACATTGGCAACGAGAAAAATTCGATCCTACCTGCAACTCTGTGTCACCTCCCAGGGATTCGTTCCTGGAGACCAGAAGATTGGAGGCCAAGGCCAGAGACACGGGCGTCGACCACGGGCAACCGCCCAGTCATCCATCAGAGCAGCAGAGACTCGAGAATTGCGGGGGAGGCTGTTGAGAGCCAGGCTTGGCTTTCCAGTCGCGGTGGTCCAGCGAAATGGGCTGGCAACAGGTAGTGCGCAGACCCTTCCCGGACAGCGGCGGGCTAGAGCCCGACCGAGCGGCACAGCAAAGGGCCGAGCAGCATCGATGGGGGGGAGAGAGAGAGGGCAAAGCGCACAGGGCGCAGCCGGTGTTCAGAGGCCGAGCAGCATCGAGGAGAGAGAGAGAGACGCGCAGAAACCCGCGAGGCGCCGCCATTGCTGTAATGTATATACCTTTAAGGGGGGAAATACTTTTTACAGCTCATGTTTACTGTAGTACCGGCAGTGACCACACCTGTATATAGCACTGAGTAGTAATCTGTACAGTTCAGTTCCAGAGTGAGCCACGTTGAGTAAACACCTGTTGTACCATTCTCCTGCAGTCTTGTGTCTTACTACTGACGGACACAACATTGACGACGAGGCAAATTCGATCCAACTGCAACTCTGCATCACCTCCCAGGGATTCGTTCCTGGAGACCAGTAGATTGGAGGTCAAGGCCAGAGACACGGGCATCGACCACGGGCAACCGCCTAGTCATCCAGCAGAGACTCGAGAATTGCGGGGGAGGCTGTTGAGAGGCAGGCTTGGCTTTCCAGTCACGGTGGTCCAGCGAAACAGGCTGGCAACAGGTATTGCGCAGACCCTTCCCGGACAGCGGCGGGCTAGAGCCTGACCGAGCGGCACAGCAAAGGGCCGAGCAGTGTCGACGGGAGAGAGAGAGAGAGAGCAGAGCGCACAGGGCGCAGCCGGTGTTCAGTGGCTGAGCAGCGTCGAGGAGAGGGAGAGAGATGCGCAGAAACCCACGAGGCGCCGCCATTGCCACGATGACCGCCGAGAGCGGCATTGGCAGCAGCGCAGGAGAAGCGCGCGAAACCTACAGGGCGCCGCCATTGCCACGAGGACTGCCGAAAGCGGCGTTGGCAGCAGCGGGGGAGGAAGGAAAGCGTGGGAGACGCCATTTTAAGCCATTTTAAACCACACCCAAAATGCCGAAGAGTGGCAGTATCACCGCATTTGACAATGAAGTCGAAGATTGGACTACATATGTCGAACTAATAGAGGTATACTGCAAGGCAAATGAGTTGCCAGATGACAAGAAAGCGCTGGTATTGTTAAACTTAATGGGTGCAAAGACGTATGGTTTATTATGAAATCTAGTAACCCCAGCGAAGCCAGTGGAAAAGAGTTTTGGAGACATAGTGACGATACTACAGGAACATTTAATCCCCACACCGCTGCTGATAGCAGAAAGATTCAAGTTTCATAAATGGAACCAGCATAAGGATGAAAGCAATGCTGAATATTTAACAGAACTGCGCAAACTGTCAAAACACTGCCAGTTTGGAACGGGACTGGCAGATACCTTAAGGGACAAGTTTGTGTGTGGGCTTCAAAGTGAAGGAACCCAGAAACGGCTTTTATCTGAAAAGGACCTTACGCTGGACAAGGCTTTCAGCATTGCGGTATCATATGAAGCAGCAGCATGGGGCGCTGCAGAGATACAACAGAGACCGCAAGAATATGGCACAAACGAAATGTCATACAGAACAGAGAAGTGCTATCGCTGCGGCAGAAAAACACACGACCACAATGATTGCTGGTTCAAAGACAAAGGCCTAGAAATTCAGTTGGGCGCGCCAGCCATTAGCGCCTTCGGGGGAGTAGATCTCGAGCGCTAGGCGCTTATCGCCCGGGCGCAGCGCGATCTGCGCCTCTCCCCAACTTCAGGACACAATTAGTACCAGCGCAAAGTCTTAGCGCGCGCCCTGCTGCGCGCGCAGATCATGACGTCATATAATAGTGCAACGCCCTTTGTGCGCCCCAAACCGGAACTTCACTCGCGCTGGCCCATTGTGCGCCGGGCGTCCCGAGCGACTGTGAAGTGGAACGGTACACAGGCCAGCCAGGCCGGGGGGAGCGCTAATTAAAGGGCACTTACCCAGCAGTATAAAGGCCAGCCATTTTGCAGCATTCACTCTTGTGCAACGGTTTTTTGGACAGAGACCAAGGAGGAGAGTTTACTGGTTTGGACCAACACTTGGACAGGTATTTTTGGCTCAGGCCAGAGCTTACCAATTATCTTAGCCTTCATTCAGAGCTCAGTGTTTGCCAGCATATAATGGGGGCTGCATTGGGTGGCAACTCTGAATTTCAGCCTTATGCCAGAAGGGCTTACAGACGCCGTGAGAGAGTGGCAGCCCTGGCTAGACGCAGAGGGGGCAACAGGCGTCGCCAACTGAGGCCTTACCCACGCAGGGTATACCGCCAGCAGACCTCCTACCTGACCATGTCTGCCGCGATGTGTGTTAGGAGGCTGCGATTACGAAGGGAGGTGGTTGCAGACATCTGCCGGCTGCTTCAGAGAGATCCTAGCCACAGCTGATGCGCAGGACGTCTCTGTCGGTGGCAGTGAAGGTGACGGTGGCTCTCAACTTCTATGCCTCCGGCTCCTTCCAATCCGCTACTGGGGACATCGCTAACATCTCCCAGTTCGCCGTGCATTGCTGCATCCGCCAGGTGACCGAAGCCCTTTTCAGAAGGAGACATCAATTCATCACCTTCCCCATGACCCTGGACAAGCAGCAGCAGCGTGCAGTGGGGTTTGCAAGAATAGCGGGCTTCCCCATGGTGCAGGGCGCCATTGACTGCACGCATGTGGCTTTGCGGGCACCTCTTGAGCATGCCGAGGATTACCGCAACCGGAAGGGCTACCATTCCCTCAATGTACAGCTGGTGTGTGACCACAGGCAGCGCATCCTAGCTGTCAATACCCGCTTTCCAGGCAGCAGCCACAATGCCTTTATCCTGCGACAGACAACTGTGGCTGACATGTTCCAGGCACAGCCTCCCCCAAGAGGATGGCTTATCGGGGACAAAGGCTATCCTTTGTGTACCTGGCTCATGACCCCGCTCCACGCGCCCACGACCCCTGCTGAAGAGGCATACAACGAGAGCCATCAAGCGACGAGGAGCCTCATAGAACAAACAATCGGCGTGCTCAAGCAACGGTTCCGCTGTCTCGACCGCTCCGGGGGAGCCCTCCAGTATTCGCAGGATCGAGTCTCCCAATTCATCGTCGTTTGCTGCATGCTGCACAACCTGGCTATCCGCAGGACTCAGGCACTGCCACCTCACGTTGGACCACCACCTCAGGAGGAGGAGCAGGAGGAGCATGAGGACGACGAGGACGAGGAGTACCAGCCCAGGAGGGACGCACAAGGTCCAAGGGCCGCCCGTCGTCGGCTTATTGAACGTCACTTCTAGGCCCCCTGTCAGGGAATGGCTTGTGCCAATGATAGAACATGATTGCAGCCGCTCCGCAAGCCCTCAGCCGGTTAAGGCAACAAACACTTCAAAGATCAAACATGGACAATGTGAATAAATAAAATGCTTTATTGTACAAACTCTGGGCCCTTCCCACATGAAAACCAAAAACAGAGGAAACCCCCAAAAAACACTCAAACACATTACTCGCTCCCACAACCTGGGGAGGATTAACAAAATAGGGCAACTAAAATGGCCGTCATTCTCGGCCTTCGTCCAAAACAAACATCACATCATCGGCCTTCAAAAAACAAACATCCATTTCTCGGCCTCAAGAAACAAACACAAATGGCCACACATTCGACTATTTGGCCCGCTAGGGCGATGCCTTGGCCATCTTTGGGTGGCCCCTGCCCGCCCTGCTGCTCCGCCTCAAAGTAAGGCCATTGGCTGCTGCAAGGCTGGGGGCAGGCTCCTGAGGGGCACATGTCGTGACGGCAGATGCCCTTGGGGGTCGGCCTAGTCGAGGTCTGGGCGTCGAGCGGCCGGCTGTTGATTGCTGCAGCTGTGGCTGGCCAGCATCAGTCGCTGCAGCAGCTCCTGGCAGCTCCACTGGGGGAGTGGCAGTGGCGGCTGGAGGAATGGCAGCAAGCTGGCGGATGGCAGGCGCTCGCTGGTCGCCTGAGACACTGGCACTCGCCCGGGCCAGCACTGCAGCATGCGCACCAATCTGCCGAGGGACAGACCGATGTGCTGCTGCAGCGTGCCGGGTGCCCTGGCGATGCCTGGCTGACACAGCGAGTGTGGCAGCAGTGAGTGCCCGTGTTGACCTGTTCACTGACCGCAGCAGAGCAGCCAGTGACTGGACGGCACCAATAATCACCTGGCCAGTCGCTGAAAGATCTGCTCGGTATTCCGCCCGACTGGTGGCCTCTAAGGGCCCGAACTAGGCCACACTCCGAGAGAGGGAATCGATGGACTCAGGCAACCGTGCCACTGCCGCCATGAGCTCCGTGTGCCGGCGCTCCGAGTCCACGGACAAGTCTTCGAGGCGTTCCATCTCCTCGGCGAAGAGCATCTCCTGACTGGAGGCCGGACTCTCCCTCTGGGGAGAAGGCCGCCGAGCTGGCCGACCCTTCCTGCGTTGCTGGAGGCCGCTGGGCCCAGCAATTGGACTCCCCTCCGACGCATCCCCCCTCTGGGGAGAAGGCCGCCGAGCTTCCACCCCCCTCCCGCCTTTCTGCAGCACGCAGGACCCAGGAGCTCCCCTCCCCTTCGACACTTCCGCCACGCTGCCCTCCAGGGAAGACGTGTCCCCTACATTGGCCTGGGTGGCCGCGGCTGAGGGTTCCCCTGATGGGCCGCCTTCCTCTTGCTCCTCCTCCTGCTCCTCCTCGGAGGGTCTGTCACTGGCAAGTTGAGGGACCTCCTCTTGACCATCTGAAAGCAGGAAGGCACAAGAGTAGCTTTAGAGTGAGGAGAGGGCGTCAGTGCGGGATGCATGAGTGGTGGCATTCAGCGCATTGGTCGGACAGTGGCAAAGGATGTAGATCTGATGCGCAAGTGGGACGAGAGAGGTGCAAAAGGTGATGTCCTTACCATTGCTTCCCAGAACAGGGTCGGCATCTCCACATGCAACGGGCCCAATCACCCGGCCACCCATGAGGCGCTCCACGCGATGTTGCAGGTCGGTGAGTGGCTGGATATGGGGTCGTCCTCCCCCGGCCGCAGTCCGGCTCTTGCGATTATTCGCCAGCTTGGCCTGCAAGAGAAAGGACGGCCTCTAAGTACAGTGTGTCGCCGTGATCTTGTGTGCACTGCCTCCCATGGTGGAATAGCCTGGCCAGTGTGTCGCCATGATGTGCTGTGCACTGCCTCCCATGGTGGAATAGCCTGGCCAGTGTGTCGCCATGATCTGCTGTGCACTGCCTCCCATGGTGGAATAGCCTGGCCAGTGTGTCGCCATGATCTGCTGTGCACTGCCTCCCATGGTGGAATAGCCTGGCCAGTGTGTCGCCATGATCTGCTGTGCACTGCCTCCCATGGTGGAATAGCCTGGCCAGTGTGTCGCCATGATCTGCTGTGCACTGCCTCCCATGGTGGAATAGCTTGGCCAGTGTGTTCAGTGCAGAATGTGCAATTGATGCTCATGCCTGTGCCATAGCTGCTGGATGAAGGCTGGCCATTAGAGCTTTCAGGTCCCTTTGCCCATAATGTGAGGTGCACATGCAAGGATGAGGAGGTCATTGGAAAGGGTACTCACCCTGACAATGCGTGTGAGGTCATTTAACTTTTTGCGGCATTGGGCACCAGTCCTGGGGACGTCGCTGTTGGCTGACAGCTTGCTAGCGACATGCCTCCAGGCTCTCCTGTAGACGCGGACCGTCGCCTTCTTGCCATTGTCCGGGTACAAAACATGGCGCCTCTTCTCCACAGCAGCAAGCAGCACACTCAGATCACGCTCTGAGAAGCGCTGCGCACGTTGACGGGCCTTCTCCATGTCTTCAGGCGCTATTTGGGTCCAGCAGCAGTGTTCAGGCCTAGCTGGAGGGCTCCACTATCCAGGGCGTGGCAGCAGACACAGTCGACCCTTCCCCCTTAAGAGCTGGCCGGCGCCAGGGTGTCTGCTGTCAGTCACGAGATGGCCGCACCTGCGCTGCGCCCGGCCTCGGCGCTATCGATCACCACCTCCGGCTTAGCGCCCAAAGAGAGGCGTCCAACAGCAGTTTTAGCACTCGCCCGAACTAGTAGGGCGAAGCTAATAAATATCGGAGAAGTGGCCTAGATTTGGCGGCGGCCGCAAACTTTAGCGGACGCCCCACTTTAGCGCCCCAAAAGTGGCGTCAATGAATTTCTAGGCCAAAGTGTGCAGACAGTGTGGAAAAGTAGGACACATAGCACGAGTCTGCAGGTCAGGAAAGAAAACCAGCAATAAGAAATCTCCAAAAGAGAAGTACAAGAAGGTACATAAGGTGACGGAGAATAGTTCAGATGAACAAAAGAGTGATACCGACTCCGAAAGCAGGGAGCTGAGTTGGCTGAAACTACATAATGTGATCAAAACGGAGGATCACCGAACCATTTGGGTCACTCTCAAGATAGCAGGAGTCCAGGTAAAAATGGAATTGGACACAGGATCAGCCCTAACTGTCATAAACTGACGGGAGTATGAGCAGCTATTCTCACACATACCCTTGAGAGATACAAAAATTATTTTGAAGATGTACACGGGGCAAAAAGTCTACCCCAAAGGAAAAATAAGGGTGACCGTTATATATAACGGTAAGGAAACACCAAAACTAGACCTGTGTGTATTGCAAGATGGAGGACCACCATTACTGGGACGTGAATGGATCTGGAAAATACAGCTGGATTGGCATTCCATACAAGCACTGGCTGTGGCTGCCAAAAAGGATGACGACGTCACACCTGGGCGACTGTCAAAGATCCTAACCGACATGCAAGAAGTGTTCCAGCAAGGACTCGGAACACTAAAAGGCATGACAGCAACAATTAAAATCAAAGAAAACGCAAGCCCAAAATTTTTAAAGGCCAGACCGGTGCCTTTTGCGATCCGCCCAGCCGTCGAAGCAGAGCTGGAGAGTTTGGAACGTTCAGTAGTACTGTCCAAGGTAGGCTGGAGCGAGTGGGCTACACCCATCGTCCCTGTGATGAAAAAGTCGTTGAGCAGCACGCCTGGGGAACCAAGGAAGGTTTGCATCTGTGGGGACTTTAAGGTAACAGTGAACCCGGTCCTTCACACCGTGCAATATCCACTTCCGCGGATTGAAGATATTTTCGCCTCGCTATCTGGAGGGAAATGCTTCACTAAGATTGATCTGGCCCAGGCGTATCTGCAAATGGAGGTAGAAGAAGCATCAAAACAATACCTCACAATCAACACCCATAAAGGTCTCTACCAATACAACTGGCTGGTATTCGGGGTAGCATCAGCTCCGGCTATTTGGCAAAGGGCAATGGAACAAGTCCTGCACGGGATCGCAGGGACCCAGTGTTATTTGGACGACATCCTGGTCACGGGCGAAAATGACAGTGATCACCTCGCCAACCTGGAGCAGGTGCTCACTAGATTGAAGGAATATGGGCTCCGAGCTAACCGCCCCAAATGCAAGTTTTTTAAAAAACCAATCTCGTATTGTGGCCACGTTATCGATAAAGAGGGGTTACATAAGTCCCCAGAAAAAATTGAGGCAGTAGTCAAGTCTCCAGCACCGGAAAACATGTCACAACTGAAGTCGTTCCTCGGGCTGGTAAACTACTACCATAATTTCTTGCCAAATTTGTCGACAATACTACACCCACTGAACACCCTACTGCAAACTGGAGTGCCATGGAAGTGGAGTGACGAATGTAAACGCGCTTTCCAGAAGAGCAAAACTCTAATCACATCGAAAGAGGTATTGGCCCATTTCAACCCAGCACCACCAATTCGGTTGGCGTGTGACGCATCACCCTACGGCATTGGAGCGGTGCTGTCGCACAAATTCTCGGACGGCTCAGAGAGGCCAATAGCCTTTGCGTCACGATCACTAACCTCAGCCGAGCGTAACTACGCCCAGATTGACAGGGAGGCCCTCAGCCTAATGTGGGGAGTGAAAAAGTTCGATCACTATCTGCACGGGCAGAAATTCACCTTGCTGACTGACCACCAGCCTCTTGTCTCCATTTGTAATCCGAAGAAGGGCGTTCCGGTGATGACTGCGCAACGACTACAAAGATGGTCACTCTTTCTAGGGGCGCACCACTATGAGATTGAATATAAGTGCACGAAACAGCATGGAAATGCTGATGGGCTATCACATCTGCCACTGCCTACTGCGGAGGAAGCACCAGCAGTGGATCCTGTCGAAATATTTCATTCAACTATAGTTGAATACCTACCGGTAACTAACGCTCGTATAGAAAGGGAGACCCGAAATGACCCGACACTGTCTCGGGTATATGATTTCACGGTGAAGGGATGGCCAGCACATGGCGACTCACTGTTGCCAGCATTCTCGACAAGAAGAGAACAGCTGTCAGTGTGCCGGGGGACCTTGATGTGTGGATCCCGAGTGGTAATTCCACCCAAGTTAAGGGATAGAGTGCTCAATGAGCTTCATGAGGGTCATCTGGGAGGGGTAAAAATGAAAAGCCTTGCCAGGGCTTATGTGTGGTGGCCGGGAATCGATAAACAAATCGAGGACCTGACCAAGAGCTGGTCAGGATGCCAGAAAGTCCAAAATGCACCACCACATGCCCCTCTACACCCATGGGAGTGGCCCTCATCTCCATGGCAACGGGTGCATATTGATTTTGCTGGTCCATTCATGGACTCAATGTTTTTAATAGCCGTGGATGCGCACTCGAAATGGCCTGAGGTCATCAAAATGTCCTCCACCACCACGGAGAAAACTATTGCAGTCCTACGGACCATTTTTGCCAGGAACGGCTTGCCAGAACAGATTTGCTCCGATAACGGACCACAGTTTGTGTCCGAAGAGTTCCGGAGGTTTATGAAGAAGAATGGGGTAAGGCATTACATATCCGCCCCGTATCATCCAGCCACAAATGGATTGGCTGAGAGGTTCGTACAAACCTTTAAGAAGGCAATAAAGGCTATGTACAATGACAACATTCCGCTGCAGCATAAGGTGGACAATTTCCTGTTCGCCTACCGGAATGCGACACATGCAGTCACCAACCAGGCCCCGGCCATGATGTTCTTTAACCGAAGGTTAAGATCTCGCCTGGATTTGCTCAGACCAAATGTACGAAGAGATGTTGAGAGTAAGCAATTCCAGCACATCCATGAGAAGCCAACAAGGAGCTTCAATGTAGGGGAACCAGTCTTGGCCCGTGACTACCGAACAGAAAAATGGCAGCCAGGAACGATATGCACACGGCAGGGCCCACTAATGTACACAGTGGACGTTGAGGAGAACATCGTGAGACGCCATGCTGACCAGATCCTAGAGTCACAGGAACAAGTCAACCCCATGCCTCGCCCATACGTACCTGGCGAGGTACCCAACGTACAGGTCGCATCTACCCCAGAAACAGTAGCATCGGAAGCTGATGACCCAACCGACGACAGGGTGCCAGAATCGCCTCCGCACCAAGAGCGAGACACTCGGGAAAGGCGCTATCCAGAAAGGATCAGGAAGCCTCCCCAAAGACTGAATATATAAATGGACTATTTTCAGCTAACGTTGTATGTTAAAAGTGTTAATTGTAATTAGTTTGATATTTAATTGTTAAATGAGTGTTATGGTACTGTTAATCTAAAAGGGGAGGAATTGTAATGTATATATAGAATGTATATACCTTTAAGGGTGGAACTACTTTTTACAGCTCATGTATACTGCAGTACCGGCAGTGACCACACCTGTATATAGCACTGAGTAGTAATCTGTACAGTTCAGTTCCAGAGTGAGCCACGTTGAGTAAACACCTGTTGTACCGTTCTCCTGCAGTCTTGTGTCTTATTACTGATGGACACAACACTTTGCCCAAGTGGTCAGTTCTTATACGTGAGAGCAAGTGAAGAGGAAATCAGCTTATGTGAGAAAATAGTGAGACAAAACAATGGTATACTTGCGTGATCATATTTTTGGATTATATTCAACCTGTACATCAATAAAAGAGAAGCCTTTCTCATCAAAGGATATACCCAACAATGCATTTGCTAAGAATGTAGACATTCATTCATTCTCAGTGAGTACATGGATTGGTATGTTTCTACAGCCAATACTTTGAAAAGTAGAAATCATCCAGAAAAGCTTTTTACAAAGCTGTCCATCTGAACAAAGCAGCAATAACTTAAAAAATAACTTTGGAGAATGCTGTCAGAGTGATACCCATAGTTGTTCCAGCTGTGATCTGAAAGGTGCCAGTAGGATTACCTACCTCCACAAGCAGCAGCAATTCATAATTCGTAGGAGTGTGCTACTCCAAATCCTCTTTAACTCCTCACACAGGTCATAAAGCATTTGCTTATTAAATCTAAATCTCAGTCAACACTGTACGTCTGAGAAATCTATAAAATTAATGTGACATCTGTAATTCCTGAGGGATGGCTTTATTTTCACAACTCAACCATGACAATACAGTACTACCAATTCCTGGCTGCCATTATAATCCCAGGTAATTCACTGAATTGGCAGCCATTTATACTCAGCACCATTCTTTGATTCCTTCAGAGTGGTGCAAACAATCGCACAGAAAATTGGCTCTTTACACCTCACAATTCTGTAATCCAATTGTAATTTTGACATGTAAGGACCAATTTGACGAGATGCAGTGTAAAATTGAGGTCATATACCTGATTCATGGCACACTGCACTTTGCATATTTATTTAAATTAGGCTCCAAACTGAGCTCCATTATTGGCAGTGAAGCTCAACCCCAGCATGCACCTTGCCCATAAAGAATGGACACTAGCTTTTTGCCTTGGGACATTTCTCAACTTCTGTATTGAACATCTTGCATACTTTTATTACCTTGCATATTTTTCCTGAAGCCTTCAGTTTGAAAAGCCACACTTTCCTGACATCCTAACAATCACTGCTACAGTACATGTTGCAGCTAACAAGGATAGTTGCTTCCCTAGTGTTACATGAATTGAATGAGGAGGACCAAGTCATGACAACATCTATAGGTTCAAAGACATCTTACACAGTCTGCTTTCATCATTACCCAGTATGTGCATACTATCCCACTCTTACCTGACTAAGTTAGAGGAGGCCAGTCTTCACTGCTTTGACTTTACTGCAGATGGAGTGACCTACTTATGGCATCTACTGCAGGATGACTTCATGACAACATCAAGGATTGGGAAGACTCTTCCTATAGCTGTGAAGATCACAATGGCATTAAACTTCTACCCAACATAATCATTCCAAGCAACCATAGTGTTCATTTGCCAGATAAGTCAGTCTTCAGTTTATACCTGTCTAAAGCAATTGACAATCTAGAAATAGAAAAGCATTCACTTCCAAAACAAAACCCTACATTTTCACACTAACTGAAGCAACAGTAATCTTGTTTAATGAGTTAGACCAAACTAGGTCTGGTCTGTTGAGCTGACATTTTATATGGACGCGGCACATGCATGGGGTGGCCTCATCTTCCCCCCCAATTTTTTGTTCTTCCCCCAAAATTGTGCCTCCTAAAACTCAGCACTTTGTGAATTGGACACGTCAGGTCAACTGCCTCTAGCTGTGGAGGCAGGCATGGGTCGGAATATCGTGGCTGAATTCATGTGCTTCATGTGTGCCTCATAAAATTAGGACTCACATCAGAAAAATACAGTACATAGCACACTGTACAAATTCCATCTGCACTCAAGCCAATCTACTTATATCATTAAGTGCATTGCATTTTGCACCTCCAATATCAAGTACCTATGAAATCAATACAAATTTCCTGTTCACTTGTCAACTCAACTGATCCTGAGGTGGCACTGCTCATTTTTTGAAGTAGTAAAAGAAATAATGACCTGGCTTCTCCTTCCAGGGAAGTGTCCCTCCGACAGTGCTGGAACCCTGATTCTGTTTCGAGGGTGAGGGTTCATCTGACATGCATAGCGAGCTCCTGGCAGGATTCTCACAGCTAAGAGGGATTGTGGAGAAGAATCCCAGTCAATACTTATAAAAATAATAATAGAGTAATCAGAGTTAGAATCTTCTTGTTTTATGTTTAAACACTATATGAAGGATGTTGAAGCAATAGAGAGGATACAGAGCAGATTCACTTGGTATGAGGAAATACAAATCCGAAGAAAGGCTTGAAGAATTGTGCTGTTTTCATTAGAACAAAGGAGAATATGGGGCATTTAAATTAGGAAGTGGGACAGAGTAGATAGAAACAGACTGTTCCGAATGATTGAAGGGTTTAGAAGGAGGAGACAAAGATATATGATTAAGAGATTTAAGATAGAGAACAGGAATTTTTTTACGCAGGTTATGAATGTCCTACCTGAGTTAACAATTGAAGCAGAGACCATGTCATCCTTTAAGAATAGGTTACATAGATGGTGGAGGAAAGAGAAATAAAGTGATATGGGAACAGGGTGGCCATGTGGGATTAGGAGTACTGTTCATGTGGAGGATAAACACCAATGCAGATTGGGTGGGCCAAATGGTCTGTCTCCATTTTGTAATTTCTTGGTAATTCTATGCCGGTACTGTACATCTTTTATAGTGATCCCACCGTCAGCCATCCGTATTCTATCTTTCTTGAAAAATATCCCACTGCACTCTTGGTGCAGTACATAATGTTGTGAAATAGGGCTATTGCTGTTCAAATTATAAAACCATAAGGTTATTCTATCCTAAACAATGGTTGTTTTAATTTATTAGGAACTTTAGAGTTGCATGAAGACAAATGTTCACTAGGTATGAAACCTGCAGACTCTAAATAAACTTCTGTGTAAGTTTTGTTGGATATGCACCAGTGACTAAACAAATATGCATTCAGTTGTTGTAATTGAGCTGTTTGCAGGCAGAAGTGGAAATACATACTTCATTCTAAAGCAACACCTAATAAAATATTTGATTATCATTAAGCAAATATCTTAAGGCAACAATAGACTTGCACCATACACATGGACTGAATACTCAACAGCACCTTAGGTGGTACATTTGCTCTCGTCAATACCCAAGATCTGACTTTACAGACCATGCCATTCCTACGTGGCATGTCAGAGGAGATTGATCTTCACAAACTCAGCTATGCCATCTGCTCGCAGAAGGTTATTTCAAAAAATAATACGTTTTGTGACCCCTAAAGACCGGTGATATATCATGTGACACACTTGTGCATATCTAATGACTGCAAGTTCTGAAACTGCCCTCCGTTGCAGCAATATTTTGTATACTTTTTGGGCTAGATTTTCAGTTGCTTGCGCCAGCGGTTAGCGCCTTAAGAGAAGTGATTTCCGGGCGCTATGCGTGTAGCGCCCGGGCGCAGCGCAGTTTGCGCCCCGCCCCAAATTAAGTTGCCCGTTAGCGCCGGCGCAAAGTTTAGCGCCCGCCCGGATGCGCGCGCAGAAAATGACGTCACATCCTCGTGCAACGCCCTTTGGCCGCCCCGATTGCAAACTTCAGTCGGACCGCCCCATTGTGCGGCGGGCGGCCGGAGCGTTTGGAAAAAGGAACGCAACACAACCAGCGCGGGCCCCGGGGGGCGCTAATTAAAGGGAACGTCCTCTCCAGTATAAAGGCCATCCATTATTTCAGAAAACAGTCTTGTGCAACGCATTTCTGGAGACACAACAAGGAGGATAGCTAACTGGTTTCAAGCAGCAAGAGCCAGGTATTTTTGGACTCAGGCAACAGCGCTGCAAGTGGCCATTTGGAAATTAGAGTGTTTGCCAGGATTTGATGGGGGTTGCATGGGGTGCCAACGCGGAGCTGCAGCTCCATGTCCGTAGGGCTCGCAGACGTATTGTGAGAGGGGCAGCCCTGGCTAGAGGCAGAGGGGGCTACAGGCGTCGGCCACGTAGGCCTTACCCAGTCAGGCTATACCGCCAGCAGCGCTCCTACCTAAACATGAGTGCCGCGCGATGTGTTAAAAGGCTCCGATTCCGGAAGGGGGTGATTGCAGAGATCTGCCACCTGCTTCGCCGAGATCTGCGGCCAAAGCTCAGGTGCAGGACGTCTCTGTCGGTGGAAGTGAAGGTGACGGTGGCATTGAACTTCTATGCCACCGGCTCCTTCCAATACGCTGCTGGGGACATAGCAAACATCTCCCAGTACGGCGCGCATCGCTGCATCCGCCAGGTGACCGAAGCACTGTTCAGAAGGAGAAGCCAATTCATCTCCTTCCCCATGGCCCTGGAGAGCCAGCATCAGCGCGCATTGGGATTTTCCAGACTCGGGGAATTCCCCTTGGTGCAGGGCGCCATTGACTGTACGCATGTGGCTTTGCGGGCCCCTCTGGAGCATGGCGAGCAGTATCGCAACAGGAAGGGCTACCATTCTCTGAATGTGCAGCTGGTCTGTGACCACAAGCAGCGCATCATGGCAGTCAATGCCAGCTTCCCAGGCAGCAGCCACGATGCCTTTATCCTGCGGCAGAGTACTGTGCATGACATGTTCCAGGCACAGCCTCCCCCAAGAGGATGGCTACTCGGGGACAAAGGCTATCCTTTGTGCACCTGGCTCATGACCCCGCTCCGCGCGCCCAGGACCGCTGCTGAAGAGGCCTACAACGAGAGCCATCAAACCACCCGCAACATCATCGAGCTAACTATTGGGGTCCTCAAGCAGCGGTTCCGCTGCCTTGATCGCTCCGGAGGAGCTCTCCAGTATTCGCTGGACCGGGTCTCCCAATTTGTGGTGGTTTGCTGCATGCTACACAACCTGGCTATCCGCAGGACTCAGGCACTGCCACCTGACGTTGGACCAGCACCTCAGGAGGAGGAGCAGGAGGAGCATGAGGAGGAGGAGGAGGAGGAGGAGGAGGAGCAGGAGTACGTTCCCAGGAGGGAGCGACCAGGGCCAAGGGCCGCACGACGCCACCTTATTACACGGTACTTCTAAGCCCCCTGTCAGGGAATGGCCAGGGGCCATGAGGGAAGATGAATGCAGCCGCTCCGCAAGCCCTCAGCCGGCGAAGCCAACAAACACTAAGAAGAACAACCATGGAGACTGCATGAATAAAGATAATTTTTTATTAAACAAAAATGAAAAGCCCTTCCCACATGAATCCCCAAAAACAATAAACGGGCCCCACAAAAAGCCCAACAAACGACTCACTCCCACAAACTGGGGAGGAGCCACTCCACCTTTATTGAAACCGGGCCTCAACGTCGGCCTAACGCAAAAAAAAAGCCCTCCAAAAGCACAACCATGGGCAAAATAAAGATGGCCACCGCCATATTAAAGGAAAGCTGGCCACACCCTCTACTGAGTGGCCCGCGAGGGCGAGACCTTGGACAGCATTTTGCCTCCCCTGCCCTGCCTGCTGCTCCTTCGCAAGCTCTGCCCAGTGGCTGCTGCGAGGCTGGGGGAAGGCGCCTGAGGCTCAGATGCCCTTCCGCCAGATGCCGCTGGGGGGCGGCCTACACGGCGTTTGGGCCTCGAGGGGCCGTCTCCTGAGTGGCGCGCCTGAGCCTGGCCACCATCAGCTGCAGCCGCTTGCCCTTGACGCCCCAGAGGGGGAATGGCGGCGACGGATGGTGCAATGTGGGCCAGCTGGCGTCTGGGATGCGCTGGCTGGTGCTGTGGCGCGGTGGCACTCGGCCGGGCCCGCACTGCAGGATCCGCAGCAATCAGCCGACGGCCGGCTTGCTGGGATGGTCCAGCGCGGCGCCTGCCCTGGCGATGCCTGCCTGAGACAGCGCGTGTGGCAGCAGTGAGTGGCCCTCTGGTCCTGGTGTGCGCGCGCATCACATCCGCCAGGGTCTTGACGGCATCAGTTAGCATGCGGCCAGTCGCGGCAGTTGCTGCCCCGAACTCGCGCACACTGGTCGCCAGCGACTCGATGGCCTCAGGCATGCGCCCCACCACGCTCATGAGCTCCGTGTGGCGCCGGTCCGAGTCGTCGGCCATCTGATCGAGCTTCCGCACCTCCTCCGAAGTGAAGGTGTCCGGACTGGAGTCGCGACTCTCCCGCTGGGGAGGAGGGGGCCGAACTAGGGGACCCTTGCCGCGTTGGTGACGGCGAGTGTGCCGAGCAGCAGCACTCCCCTCTGATCCTTCCCCCCTTTGGGGGGAAGGCCGCGGGCCACGCGCACGGCTGCTGGGTGGCTGGACGCCACTGGTCCCAGAAGCTGCATTGCCCTGCGACAGTTCCTCCAGGCACTCGTCCAGTGAGGAGGTGTCGAGCATTTCCTCCTCTCCTGCGGGACGTGACTGTTCCCCCGAAGGTCCGGCTTGCTCCTCCTCCTCCTCCTGGTTGGAGGTGCTGTCACTGGCAGCCTCAGGGTCCTGGTCGTCACCAGCTGAAAGCAGGAATGCACAAGAGTAGCTTCAGAGTGAGGAGACGGCGTCAGCGAGGGAGTTAGGACTGGTGGGATTCAGCGCATTGGTGGGACAGTGGCAAAGGAGGTAGCTCGGATGGGCCAGTGCGACGCGAGAGGGCCAAAAGGCGAGGTCCTTACCATTGCCGGGCAGTGGAGGGTCGGATACACCGCACGCTGTGGGGACAATCACACGTGCTCCCATGAGCACACACACGCGCTCCTCCAGCCGAGTGAGCTTCTGCAGCTTGGCGCGGCCACCCCTGGCACGGGCCTGGCGATTAAACGCTACTTTAGCCTGCAAGAGAAAGGACGGGCTGTAAGGGCGCAGTGAAGCCCTGATGTAGTGTGCACTGCCTCCCATGGTGGAATAGCTTGGACAGAGTGAAGCCCTGATGTAGTGTGCACTGCCTCCCATGGTGGAATAGCTTGGACAGAGTGAAGCCCTGATGTAGTGTGCACTGCCTCCCATGGTGGAATAGCTTGGCCAAAGTGTAGAGTGCCGAATGGCCATTTGATGCTCATGACTGTCCCAATGCTGCTGGCTGAGGGCTGGCCAAAAGGACTTTCAGGTCCCTTTGCCCATCATGTCAGGTGTACATGCAAGAATGAGGAGGAGACTGGAAAGGCTACTCACCCTCACAATCCTGGTCAGATCGTTGTACTTCTTACGGCATTGTGTGTGGGTCCTGGGGGCCTCGCCGGTGAATGTCACCCTCTGGGCGATCTGCTTCCAGGCTTTGGTGTAGTCGTGGTGGGTTGGATTCCTCCCACTGTCTGGAAACAAGATCTTGCGCCTCACCTCCAGAGCTGTGAGCATGATGTCCAGATCACCCTCTGAGAAGCGCAGGGCACGCTGACGGGCCTTCTCTGGCGTTGCCATGACTCCCTGGGGCTGAGCAGTAGTGTTGAGGCCTCTTTGCAAGGCTGCAGTGTGCAGGGCGTGGCAGCAGACTAATTCGTCCCTTCCCCCTTTAAGAGCTGGTCGGCACCACGGGGTCTGCTGTCAGTGCAAAAATGACCGCACCCGTGCTGCGCCCCGCCTGGGCGCTATCCCTCTGGACCGCCGGCTTAGCGCCTAAAGAGAGTAGTGGAACGCCTCTTTTAGCGCTCCACCAACCTCTTAGGGCGAAGCCACTGAATTCCCGGCAACGGGGCGCTACTTTGGGGCGGGCGCTAACTTCGGGCGGGCGCTAAAGCTAGCGCCCCAAAACTGCCTAAACTGAAAATCTAGCCCTTTATTCTTTACTTCACAGATGTTCTCTGAAGATTATGGGCCAGAATTTGCTAACAAAATAACCCTGGGCTAGAAATTCGGCTGCTTTGCACCTCCAGATAGCACCTGCGGGGGGGCAGTAACGGGGCGCTAAGGGGTTACCAACCAGGCACGGCCAATTCAGTGATGCCCGTGAACTTCCCTGGTGGTTTTGCACTGGCATTAACACTTACCGCCTCAGTCTCTAGCGCCCCGTAGACCGTGACGTCATCAAGTGCGCACCGCCCTGTTACCGCCCCAGATGTGAAATTCGCTCCCGCCCCCTGGGGCATCGCCGGATAGCAACAGGAGGTGTTGTTACCTTGGCTGGCCGCTTGGAGAGCCATAATTAAAGGCAGTGGTGGTCAGATAGGCCAAACTTTATTCTTCGCACCTCATTGCTGCACGATGCTTAAGCCCTCCACTCTCTGAGAGTGATTGGGGCTGTAATGGAAGTCGCGCAAGTCCCCTGACTCCACAGAACTAAGAAGAAGAATGTTGCAAACCATCATTGGCCCTTCCCTTTAAGCGAGGGATGGAGCCTCTGATGCCGGTAGCACTGCACTGCACATTCTTCAGCGCTCTGCCGCTACCGCCGCCTCACACACTTTAGTGCGCTAAGAGAAGTGGTTAGTGCTTGATTTAGCGCTCCACTTCCCTCTTGGAGCGCTAAAACTGAATTTCGCGAGAGGCGAGAATGATTAGTGCCTGGCGCTAATTTTTCAACTTTTAGGGGAAGAAATTCCCTTAGAGGGCCGTTTGGGCTTTAAGTGAAAAATGTTTGGAAAGGCGCTAACCTTTTCAAACATTTGTTAAATTCCCTCTTTTTGCTCCAAGAGGGAAGTGGAGTGCTAAATCAAGCGCTCCACTTGCCTCTTGAAGAGAAAGAGGCAGGGAATGTCCTGATCCAGGGCCATGTGCTCAGCAACACCATGTTGCAAGAGCTCTGCAGGTTTCAGATTGCAGCACGGACGCCATGACAGGTGACTGAAATAAAAAAAATTTAAATCTGCATTTTTCTTTGGCCGGCCATCCATTGCACATTTAAATTGCACCTCACAAGCGGCGACTATTCGCAACCTCTGCAGCAGTTAGTAACGTCACCCGACGCTGCTGCGGGATGCAAGTGTGAATTTTTCTCCCGAGGTCTCAGGTGGGGGGGGGGGGCGAAAAACCATTTGTGCCCCATTAGCACCTCCTGGGGAATTTTGCCCTCTTAAAGTTTTAGGGCTAGATTTTCAGTTGCTTGCGCCAGCAGTTAGCGCCTTAAGAGAAGTGGGCCTAGAAATTGGGTTTTGGCGCAGCAATGGCTTTAGCACCGGAAGTTAGTGCCGGAGCTAAGTCGCGCTGGTCGGGCCAAAAATTCACTACTTCTGCGCCCAAACGGCTGCCGGCGCTGCTGAAAGCTGTTAGCGCCTGAAAACTGGCGCTATGCGCTGAATTTCGGCGCTATTCCGGCGCTGCGGCGCCCGCTGCGGTGCGGCAGGTTCGGGAAGTGCAGGCCTCCTCCTTCCCTTAAGGAGGACCTGCCTGCACCCGGCCGCGGCCCGCGATAATCTTATTAAAAATGAGCCCGGCACCTCAGACAAGTGCCGGGCTTGCTTCTGTTCCGGGGGGGGGGGGGGGGGGAAGTCCGGGGAGGGAGCTGCGGCCAGGCGGGCGGCGGGAAAGCGGCCGGCCGCCGCGGGGCCTTTAATGCGCCGGCGCAAACTTGTGCAAGGCACCTCTGCCAGAACGTTGCTTGCGGCTGCCACGGGCGAGGCGGCCGCAAGTCAATTTCCCAGTTCGGGCGGGTTACCATGGCAACCGGGACGCTGCGCACACCGATGACGTCATCGGTGCCGGCGCAGCGCTACCGGTCTACCGCGGCGGAAGGGCCCCAGGCAATTTAGGCGCCGGCGCCAATTGCAGCGCTAGGCCCTCTAGCGCCGCAAAATCGGCGCTAAGGGCACTGAATTTCTAGGCCGTGATTTTCGGGCGCTATGCGTGTAGCGCCCGGGCGCAGCGCAGTTTGCGCCCCGCCCCAAATTAAGTTGCCCGTTAGCGCCAGCGCAAAGTTTAGCGGCCGCCTGGATGCGCGCGCAGAAAATGACGTCACATCCTCGTGCAACGCCCTTTGGCCGCCCCGAATCCAAACTTCAGTCGGACCGCCCCATTGTGCGGCTGGCGTCCAGAGCGTTTGTAAAATGGAACGCAACACACCCTGGGGAGCGCAAATTAAAGGGCGCTCCTCCTGCACTATAAATGGCAGTCTGCATGTGTTGTGTGGAAGGATCCAGTGTGTTGTTGTGAACGGTGTATTTATGTTTCCGGCCACCACCTCCTCCTCCTCCTCCTCCTCCTCCTCCTCCTCCTCTTTTCCCCCCCAGACTCTGCCTTTGAAAAAAACACATGCACCCTTCCCCTTTAAGAGCTCACTGGCACCAGAGTGTCTGCCGTGCGCTGTGCCCGAGCTCGGGTGTTGCGCTCTGCACCGCCGGCTTAGCGCCTAAAGATAGTAGTGGAACGCCTCTTTTAGCGCTCCACCAACCTCTTACGGCGAAGCCACTGAATTTCCGGCAACGGGGCGCTACTTTGGGGCGGGTGCTAACTTCGGGCGGGCGCTAAGGTTAGCGCCCCAAAACTGTCTATACTGAAAATCTAGCCCTTAGTGCCCCAAATGGGGCTATACCGAATTTCTCCCCCACAGTTTAATGGCACTCACCGTTATTAGGGAGGAGGGAGGGAGGAGGGAGGAGTGGGGGAGGAGGAGGGGAGGAGGGGGAGGAGGGGGGAGGAGGGAGCAGGGAGGAGGGACACTACTGCCACGACCTCCTGCGCCGGCAGATCGTGACGTCAGTCGAGTGTGCGACACCCTGATAGCGCCCCAGACTGGCTATTGAGTGGCGCCCCCTGCCTTACCGCCTGCCGCTAGCAACGGCAGATTGAGGGGGGCGTTTTGCAGTCAGGAAGGGACTGGGAGAGCGCTATTTCAAGGCAACTACTTCCTGCCTTTTTTTGTTGGTGACATTTTTGCACCACGCATTCTGAGAGAGAGAGAGAAACTTCTGGAGAGATTCAACGCTGTGTGAAGGAGTTTTGGGTACTGAGCAGCACTATGCAAGTTCATTTTGATTTGCCCTTCCTTGTATCGATTTAGAAGAGACTGTGGGGGCTGCACTCTGAGCTCTTTCCCTGGGTCTCTCCATTGTTCTTTCCAGCAGATTTGATGTACAGGTCTCTCCAGGCCGAGATTCAAGGCTGCAATGAGCAGGATGTGGATGCAGAGCAAGATCAACCCTCCCCTTTAAGAACTGGCCGGTGCCATTGTGGCTGTGTTCCATTGCTGACTGACATCACATGAGCTTCGCCAGTGCTCTGAGGTAACGCCTCGCTCCTCAGCCTTTGCGCCTTAAGACAGGTGTGTAGCACCTGATTTAGCGCTCCAATCACCTCCAAGGGCGATAAAAGCCAGGTTTGCAGTCGGAGGCGATAAGTAGTGCCAGGTGCTAATCTTTGCGCCTGGCTGAAAATTGCGCCCCAAATGGGGCGACACTGAATTTCTCCCCCATTCTTTCTTTTCCTCCCTATGGAGAGAATTTTAGCATGGAGGAGCACATGGGTTTGGGTGTGGGTGGGGGGGTGGTGGTCAAAACCGGGAAAATTAACAGCACGTAAGGTAGCCGGCTCCAACCCGCCGACTTCCAGGTTTCACTCCAGCACATTAGGCTGCATGAGTGCAACCCCCTCGGGGAGATGGATTGCCAATTAACATATGTTAATCGCTCAATTAGAGCAATATTGACACAGAGTTTTGACTTTAACGTTGGGTCCTCGGCAGTGTTCCCATTAATTTTATTTTTGGATGCATGGCCCCTTTAAGGGGCTGCACGGCCCATTCAAAATACCAAGCATGCACGTTTATTCCCCATTGAAAAGCTGCTGAGACAGCTGCGCAAGAGGTCCAGAGAGTTGTTCGGCCATGCGGCTTATAGGAAACATTGGTCCACGGGCTTCCTGAAACTCGCCAGTGAAAGCAAGGTGAGTAAACAGCGGCAATTGAGAGGGCTAAATCAATCTCAGGGAGATATGGCAATAAATACTCAGTACTCACAACTACTTTCTTACCTAGTGGAAAAGGGTTTGTTCACAGTACTTTTGCTGAGAGTTGACTTTCTACAGATGCACAATTGAACAGGCCATCGGCATGATGAAGATGTGCTTCAGGTGCCTGGATAGATCTGGAGGTGCTCTTCAGTACGCATCAGCCAGGTCTCCACAATGGCCGTGGTTTGCTGTGCTCTGTACAACCTTGCATAGCAGTGAGGCTTGGACCTGCAGGAGGAACAAGGCGAACAGCCCAGATCTTCCTCAGACAATTCGGAGGGGGAGAAGGAAGAAGAGGAAGATGAGGAGGAGGAGAAGGTTGATGAGGGCAATGCACCCCAGCTGCTCACATTGCTGCCCGGGATGCCAGGGATGCCTTTATTAATGCAAGGTTCACTGAGGTTGCAGCAGTGTACCAATGTCACCAGAAAATGTAACAGATACACTTTCTGTGCCCCCCATCCCCCCTCCACCAATGCCACTGATACAAAGCAGTCCTGCAACCAACGAACCACAGCTTGAAAATCCCACCATTGGTCCCCATCAATTCATGTCTTCCCATTCATCATCAAACAAGTTAAAAGTTGACTTGCCACCCAGCACCCAAGAATGGACAAGATGGGAAAGTGGTGAAAAAGAGTAACAGTTACATGAGCTAAATAAATGACAGAAACTTATTACCACAACATTTTCAAAGACACCCATGTGCATACCCTTGTGCAAGTACAAAGCCTTACTCTTCCTCTTTCTGCTACTCCTATGTGGTGCAACCTCTGTGGCTTCAGAAGGCTGCTCTTGGCCGACGTCCTCTGGGTTTTGGAGCCCATGAGGGCCCCGCCAAAGGCTGCTCCACCTGTACCTGTGCAGGGGTAGACTCGGCCATCGGGGGACGAGGCAGCATGCAGGCTGCAGATTGAGATGTTACTGCAGCTGAGTGTCTCAGTATCTCTAATGGCTGAATAAATGTCAGTCTTTTTGTTTTATAGAATACAAAAGTATTCGGTAGCTTAGCACCTCCCGTTAGCACCTGTAGATGGCGGTAGTGGACGCTGATGCAGTGGTGTCGGTGTGAGGCGAATCCAGCACCGTACAGCAAATCCAGCCCCCCGTTGCGGCGCCGGTGCGAGGTACCGCCGGGGACTTCAACGCTAGGCAGATCATGATGTCAGTGAGCATGCTGGGCGCCCGATCTGGAAAATTCATTGCCGCCACTTACCTTAGCACCTCAACCAGATAACGACAGGGAGAGCTGGCGTGCAGCTGCAGGAAGCCGGCTTCAGCGACATTATTTAAAGGCATCAGCATTAATCACTCCCACCTGTCAGGGCAGGTTAGTTTCAATGGTTTCTTATCAGTTTCACCCGGTGGAACAGTTTGTAAGAGTAATTTCAAGCTTCCTTTGTATCAGCAGTCTTCTGACAAGTACAAAGTAGCTACATTTATTGCTCAAAGATTCAAACTGCTACACTTGGCAACATTAATGAGGGCTGTACTGGCATGCCACCTCACCCTCCAGGATGTACGGTGGAGGGAGCGTAGGCAGCAAGAAATACGGGAACATGTGCGCAGAGGGATGAGGTGGGACATCAGGGCTCTCACCAGGAGGGCTTACCCTCTGAGGGTATTCCGACAGCACTTCTACCTTCAAGTAAGCGATGAGCAGTGTATTAGATGGCTCCACATCACCAATGTGGTGGTCACAGAACTCTGCCACCTCTTCCAAACAGACCTCCAGCTCGCACCAGGATGACTTAAACCCCAGATCCCTTTTGCCCATCATACCATCTCTGCATCATGCCATATCACAGCATCCTCCTGGGTGCAAACGTGAAATGAGAGAGACCACAAAATATTGCAAACTCCATTAATAAATTTATGCATAAACATATCACACATATCACATTCATTCTAATAATTAATGACCCTTATGCCTGCCATAGTTGAATAGTCATTGTCTACAAGGTGTGAGATGTGGGTGTGAGTGTAGGTAGGTAGAGGCTGTTGGTGGGTGAGCGCTGGGGGTGTGGTACTTTGGGCAGTGTGTGAAGCTTGTGGTACAGATCGTGGTATGTAGCATTTGTTGAAGCATTCAATCACCCTGACCACCCGACTGAGATGGATCTGCCATGAACAAACCTGCTTCAGTCCTCCGGCTCCTTCTCCTTGTTGTGCTTCTCCTTGCTGAGGCAGCTGCATAGCCAGCAATGCTGAGAATGAGTTGCAGCAGTATCAATGTATTCCCTTTAAGTATTGGGAAAAGCCTGTGGCAATGATGAGTTGCGAAAAGATTGCACCCGATATGTGTGGAGTTTGCATATTCTCCCCGTGTTTGCGTGGGTTTCCTCCGGGTGCTCCGGTTTCCTCCCACAGTCCAAAGATGTGCGGGTTAGGTTGATTGGCTATGATAAATTGACCCTTAGTGTTAGGGGGATTAAATACGTGGGGTTACGGGGATAGGGTGGGATATGTGTTGATGTAGGGGTTACGGGGATCGGGTGGGATATGTGTCGGTGCAGGCTCGATGGGCCGAAATGGCCTCTATCTGCACTGTGGGGTTTCTGTGATTCTGTGATTCTGTGATATTGGTCTACCCTTTCAGTGTAACACCACTGAGTTAGGCTTTTAATAATTAATTTACTGTTCCAATTGTAGTGTATGTAACTGTTCTACCTTTAAGAGAACTATTGTATGTAACCGTCCACCTTTAAGAGAACTATTTTAGGTGTGGCACTACTTTATCCTGGCTGCTGTATACTGTAATACCGACGGTGACCACACAGGTATATAAGTGCTGTGTCAGGATTTATTGGGCAGATTCGCCCTGACCTTCGAATAGTAAAGTCCTGTTAAAGTTACTCTTGTAGTCTGTGTATTAATTCGCCATAATACCTACAGACTTTACAGTGGCGACGAGTTCGATCTTATCCTGCGGCAGCAATGCTTCTGAAGCAGTTAACGAGCGTCGAGAGGAGGCACCCGCCCTCGTCGTTCTGCAGAGAGAAAACTCGAGTCTGCAGAGCAAGGAAGAAGGAAGAATTCAGACATGAAGCCTTCCATCAGCAACAGGCACTGATTGTCCCTTCTGCCATGGTGGTGAGTGAGCCGATCAGCACGAGAAGCAAGTCGGCCACGGTGACTGTGAGTAAAGGGAAAATAAAAAAAATAAACGGAGGATAAGGGCGGTGAACTCGACCACGGTCGGGGGAAAGGAGCCGGACAGAAGTCAAGCCCAGAGGCGCTGAGACTGGGGCAGCGTGGAGCACGGAAGCCGCGGTACAAGCGGGCTGGGAGATGCAACGGCGTCGTGAGACAGCTAGACCGCGACCGGCGAAAAAGGCCGGGCAGCTACCGAGGCCACGAGGCGCTGCGACCGGGATCGTAAGGCACGGGAAGATATAAAAATAAATAAACCGTGGTGAACTCAGCCGCAGCCGGGGAGGAAAGCACCGGACTGCGAGAGGGCTGGGAAGCGCGATTGGAGTGAAAAAGGCTGGGCAGCGACCGAGGCCACGAAGCGCTGCGACCGGGATCGTAAGGCGCGGGAAGATATAAAAATAAATAAATCGTGGAGAACTCAGCCGCGGCCGGGGAGGAAAGCACCGGACTGCGAGAGGGCTGGGAGGCGCGATTGGAAGCCGCTGAGGGAGAGACAGAGCCCGAGCGAGCGGGAGAGACAGAGCCCGAGCGAGGGAGACTGAGCGAGATCCAGCCCAGCGGCTGAAACTGTTCGCCGTCAACGGGTTGTACCCAGCGCCGGTTGCCCTGCCGAGAAAAGGGAACAAGGAACGCACTGAAGCCGACGCACAGGCTGCGAACCCCGAAAGCCAGCGGTCGTCGCCCGAGGGAAAAGCTTACCCCTCCCGCCAGGGGAAGAAACGCGGGAAGCCGCCAGTAGGCGGGGAAGAAGACAGAAGCGGGAAACCGCCATTTTGAAAGTGGGCGGGGAAAGAAGACAAGCATGGGAAACCGCCATTTTGAAAAAAAAGTTAAAGAAATATTTCGTTGTTGTTTCTCAGGAAGAGTGTGAAGATGCCTAAGCGTAGTAACATCAACGGTTTTGATTCCGATGTGGAAGATTGGGCCACGTATGTAGAACGCATCGAGATATATTGTACGGTCAATAAGATAGCAAATTATGACAAAGCTCTAACCTTACTAAACTCAATGGGTGCGAAGACATACGGGTTATTGAAGCATCTTCTATCACCAGCTAAACCGGCGGATCAGTCTTTCACTAATATTGTTGCTGTCCTGAAGGATCATTTTAACCCCGCACCGCTGATGTTAGTGGAACGATCAAAATTTTACGTGAGAACGCAACGAAAAGAGGAAAGCAACGCGGAGTACCTGGTTGAATTGCGTAGGCTAGCAAAATACTGTCAGTTTGGGGTAAATCTGACAGAGGCACTGAGAGACAAGTTCGTGTGCGGGATGTCGAAGGAAGGAACACAAAACCGACTGCTCGAAGAGAACGATCTTACACTTGATAAGGCTGTCCTTATTGCAGCATCGCACAAAGCCGCAGCGAGAGGCACGGCGGAAATGCAGCGGAAGACAGCGGTACTCAGTGTGGATCAAATGACTTCGGGTACAATGAAATGTTATCGTTGTGGGAAGACAACACACGACCAGAACCAATGCTGGTTTAAAAACCAGGAATGTAGAAAATGTGGCAAGCTTGGTCACATAGCTAAGGTATGCCGGTCAGGAAAGAAGACCAGCAATAATAAGTCACCACAGAAGAAGTACAGAAAGGTACATAAGGTGACTGGGAAGAGTCCAGATGAACAGAATTCGGACTCAGACTCCAACAGCAAGGAATTGGGTAGTCTGAGGATTCACAATGTGAGTAAAGAAGCTGACCGACAAACTATCTGGGTCACACTACAGATTGCAAAAGTCCAAGTGAAGATGGAAGTGGACACTGGATTGGCGTTGACGGTCATGAATAAGCAAGATTACAAAAAGTTATTCAAACATATTCCCCTACGGGATACGGAGATAGTATTGCAGACATACACGGGGCACAAAGTATACCCCATCGGAAAGATAAAAGTCAAGGTGAGATACAAGGACAAAGATCACCAAGGGATGGACATGTATGTGCTGCCCAAGGGAGGTCCACCACTTCTGGGACGGGAGTGGATCAGGAAAATAAAGATAGACTGGCATTCACTAAACACAATGACGGTAGATTCCGGAAAGGAAGATGTCAAACCTGAACGGTTGTCCAGAATATTGGACGAAGCTAAAGAGGTATTCCAGCAAGGACTGGGAACACTGAGAGGAATTAAAGCAAAAATCAAGATTGCAGAACATGCAAGCCCAAAATTTTTCAAAGCCAGATCGGTACCTTACGCGATACGACCTGCTGTGGAGGCAGAACTGGAAGAGCTTGAACGTTCAGGGGTACTGTCTAAGGTGGACTGGAGTGAGTGGGCCACGCCCATCGTTCCCGTCATGAAGTCTTCATCAAGTAACAAGCCGGGGGACCGGGAAAGGTCTGCATCTGCGGAGACTTCAAGATCACAGTTAATCCGGTGCTTCACACGGTACAATACCCGCTCCCGCGGATTGAGGATATCTTTGCTTCATTGTCTGGCGGGAAACACTTCACCAAGATAGACCTGGCACAAGCATACTTACAAATGGAAGTCGAGGAAGAGTCGCGCCAGTATCTCACAATCAACACGCACAGAGGCTTGTATCGTTATAATAGACTGGTTTTTGGAGTAGCTTCGGCTCCAGCAATTTGGCAGAGGGCCATGGAGCAGGTCTTACAGGGTATTCCAAGCACGCAGTGTTACTTGGACGATATCCTGATTACGGGAGAAGACGAGGAGGAACACCTCACAAATTTGAAACTGGTGCTCACCAGGTTGAAGGAATATGGCCTTCGAGTTAATCGCCAGAAATGCGAGTTCTTCCAGAAACGGATCTCGTACTGCGGTCATGTCATTGACCAAGAGGGGCTGCACAAGTCACCTGACAAGATAGAAGCTGTCGTGAAGGCCCCCGCTCCGGAAAATGTATCACAGTTGAGATCGTTTCTGGGGTTGATTAATTATTACCACAAGTTTCTGCCAAATCTATCCACGGTGCTGCATCCGCTGAATGCTCTGTTGCGGAAAGAAGTACCATGGAAGTGGAGCAAGGACTGTAAGAAGGCCTTTCGCAGAAGCAAGGCGTTGATTACCTCTGAGGAAGTGTTGGCTCATTTCAACCCAACGTTACCTCTTCGTCTAGCTTGTGATGCTTCCCCTTATGGAATTGGAGCAGTACTTTCACACAAGTTACCAAATGGCTTGGAAAGGCCAGTCACATTTGCGTCCCGATCATTGACCTCCGCTGAGCGAAATTATGCTCAGATAGATAAGGGAGGCCCTCAGCCTTGTGTGGGGAGTAAAGAAATTCAATCATTACCTGCAGGGCAAGAAGTTCACATTACTGACAGACCACCAGCCGTTGTTGTCCATATTCAACCCTAACAAGGCCGTTTCCACTATGACAGCGCAAAGGCTACAGAGGTGGTCCGTGTTACTTGGGGCACACCAATATGACATCGAATACAAAAGGTCCAAACAGCATGGAAATGCTGATGGGTTATCACGCCTACCGTTGCCAGTAGTAGAAGAGGCGGCTACAGTGGACCCGGTAGAGATGTTCCACTCATCCATAGTGGAATGTCTACCAGTAACAAATTCGATGATCGAAAATGAAACAAGAAATGACCCGACTCTCTCACGAGTCTACGATTTAACAGTGGAGGGATGGCCAGCACATGGCGAACCAACGCTGCCCGCATTTTCGCAAAGAAAAGAACAGCTGTCAGTGTGCCGAGGAACCTTGATGTGTGGATCTAGAGTGGTGATTCCACCCAAACTTCAGCATAAGGTGCTAAAGGAGCTTCACGAGGGGCATCTGGGTGGAGTGAAAATGAAGAACCTAGCAAGAGCGTTTGTGTGGTGGCCAGGTATTGATGGAGACATCGAAGAAATAACCAAGAGCTGTCTAGGATGCCAGAAGGTCCAAAACGCGCCACCACAAGCTCCTCTGCATCCATGGGAGTGGCCCTCATCTCCTTGGCAAAGGGTACACGTCGACTTTGCTGGTCCATTTATGGACTCAATGTTTCTAATCGCGGTGGATGCACACTCCAAGTGGCCGGAGGTAATAAAGATGTCCTCCACCACCACGGAAAAAACCATCACAGTATTAAGTACCATATTTGCCAGGAATGGGCTGCCGGAACAGATCTGTTCTGATAATGGACCGCAATTTGTGTCCGAAGAATTCAGGAAGTTCTTAAAAAGGAATGGGGTCAAGCACTACACGTCAGCCCCATACCATCCCGCCACCAATGGATTAGCTGAAAGGTTTGTCCAGACCTTCAAGAAGGCCATAAAGGCCATGGGCAATGAAGACATCAACCTACAACATAAGGTAGATAACTTCTTGTTGGCGTACAGGAATGCAACACATGCGGTCACAAACCAAACTCCCGCCATGATGTTTTTCAATAGAAGACTAAGATGCCGGCTGGATTTGATTAAGCCAAACGTCAGAAGGGACGTAGAGAACCAGCAATTTCAGGGCATGAATGAAAGGCCAACTAGATCCTTTCAGATAGGTCAACAAGTTTTGGCCCGGGACTACCGTACCGAGAAATCGCAGCCTGGAACTATTGGGAAAAGGCTAGGGCCACTGATGTATACCATGGACATTGGTGACAGCATAATAAGACGCCATGTTGACCAGATCATAGGGTCATCCACAAAGGACCAACCTACTCCACAACCTTACACGGCTAATGTTGAAGCAGAGATACCCAGAGCACCTACCTCCGATCTGGTAATACTGGAATCAGATGAACCTGACACTGTCCTTCAAGCCGAATCGACCTTGCCAGAAGAACCTACTACCCCGCCGAAAACTACTACACCACCGAGGCGTTATCCGGACAGAGTCAGGAAGCCTCCAGAGAGACTGAATCTGTGAACTGTTTTGCATAAGTTGTATATATGTTATGATGTTATGTTAATGGGGAATAAGTATGTTGTAAGCTAAAAAGGGAGGATTGTAGTGTATGTAACTGTTCTACCTTTAAGAGAACTATTGTATGTAACCGTCCACCTTTAAGAGAACTATTTTAGGTGTGGCACTACTTTATCCTGGCTGCTGTATACTGTAATACCGACGGTGACCACACCGGTATATAAGTGCTGTGTCAGGATTTATTGGGCAGATTCGCCCTGACCTTTGAATAGTAAAGTCCTGTTAAAGTTACTCTTGTAGTCTGTGTATTAATTCGCCATAATACCTACAGACTTTACACCAATCATTTCTTTGAACAGTGAAAATGAATTTTGCGTGCCGCCTAAAGCATTAGCGCCTGGCGCTAATTCTCAAACTTTTCTAAAGATACTGCCCATTCCTGGGCTATAATGAATTTCTAGCCCTTTAACGATTTCAGTGAGATGAATTGCAAAATAATTTATAACTCAAAGCAAGTCTGCGTAACCCTTGCCCTGTTTTTGGGTTACTGCTGTACTTTTTTCTACCAAGAACCTTTTTTCCATTATTCTTTAGATGTAAGGTCACTGGCAAGACTGGCATTTATTGCCCATCCCGAGTTGCTCTTGAGAAGGTGGTGATGAGCCACCTTGAATCGCTGCAGTCCGTGAGGTGAAGGCACTTCCACAGTGCTGTTAGGTAGGAGGTTCCAGGATGTTGACCCAGCAACAATGAAACAACGGCGATATATTGTGTGTTTTCTTTGTTTATATCAAACAATGACCAATAGAAGTTTGAATTTTTTTTTCAAGAACTGAGACAGAAGATTATTGAGAACATTCCACTGTTCCAAATCCTTTCCCTCTTGATGTGCCTCAGTGAATTTGAGACTCGACGTTAACGGAGCAAAGCAAGGCTTTTATTAACTAAGAAAGTAATACACAGTGGAGAAGTGCCTCCCATCCAAAGATCTGCTGCACTGTCTGTGAGACAGTGCAGCCTGCTTAAGTAGTGGCCAGGTATGGGCGGAGCCCTACACACAATACAGTACCGGAGGGGAAATGAAACTGAAACTAAACTAAACACAGAGAATACAGTGCCTGAGAACACAGAGAATACAGTGCCTGATGAACGGCATATTTCATCACATTCACCCCTTCTATAGATTTAGTCTGTTCGGGGGTTTGATAGTCCTCTGTGACTGATGTGGTGCCGCGGGTGTCGGCTGGGTGTCCCCGGTGGCCTCCTGGGTCTTGCCGGGGGCGCCGCCAGGGTTGCTGAAGGGGTAGTTGGTGGGGGCACCGTTGGTCGATGTTCTTCCGGGGGTGATGAAAGAGTAGTGGGTGGGTAAGAGTTGCTGTGATCGCTGTTGCTGTTGTTGTCGTGGTGTCCTCCCTTCCATCGGCGTGCCGGACATACGCGTATTGGGGGTTGGCGTGGAGTAGGTGCACTGACTCCACGAGAGGGTCCGTCTTGTGGCCCCTCACATGCCTTCGTACAAATACCGGACCTGGGGTGGAGAGCCATGACGGCATGGATACGCCTGAGGTGGATTTCCGGGGAAAGACAAACATTCGTTCATGAGGCGTGGCATTAGTGGCAGTACACAATAGCGACCGTATCGAATGGAGCACATCTGGGAGGACTTCCTGCCAGCGGGAGATAGGGAGGCCCTTGGTCCATAGAGCTAGAGTGACTGCTTTCCATACTGTCCCGTTCTGTCGCCCCACCTGGCCGTTACCCTGGGGGTTGTAGCTGGTGGTACGGCTTGTGGCGATCCCCCTGGACAGCATGTACTGGCATAGCTCTTCACTCATGAAGGATGCCCCCCTATCCGTGTGGATGTAGCTTGGCATACCGAACAGGCAGAACAGGCTGTTGAGGCATTTAATGACCGTGGCGCTGGTCATGTCTGGGCAGGGGAAGGCGAATGGGAAACGGGAGTATTCGTCCACAATGTTCAGGAAGTAAACATTGCGGTCGACTGACGGGAGGGGGCCTTTGAAATCTAAGCTGAGCCGCTCAAAGGGCCGTGTAGCTTTGATTAAGTGGGCTCTATCTGGGCGGTAGAACCGAGGCTTGCACTCAGCGCAAGTGCGGCAGTTCCTGGTCAGAGACCGAACTTCCTCAATCGAGTAGGGTAAGTTGCGAGACTTTATGAAGTGGAACAGCCACGTGACCCCTGGGTGGCAGAGGTCATTGTGGAGGGGCTGTAGCCGATCCCCGGTGGCGCTGGCACACATCCCTCGTGAGAGGGCGTCGGGGGATTCGTTAAGGGCCCCTGGCCGGTAAATGATGTCATACTCGAAGGTGGAGAGCTCGATCCGCCACCTGAGAATCTTATCATTTTTAATCTTCCCCTTCTGTTTATTATTAAACATAAACGCTACCGACCGCTGGTCGGTAAGTAGGGTGAAGCGTTTGCCAGCTAGGTAGTGGCGCCAGTGGCGCACTGCCTCCACGGTGGCTTGGGCCTCCTTTTCCATGGAGGAGTGTCTGATCTCGGGCCCTTGGAGGGTCCTCGAGAAGAAAGCTACGGGCCGCCCCGCCTGGTTGAGGGTGGCCGCCAAGGCAAAGTCAGACGCATCACTTTCCACTTGGAATGGAGTGTTCTCGTCCACTGCCTGTAGCGTGGCCCGCTCAATATCCTGCTTAATGCTTTTGAAGGCGGCGTGGGCCTCAGCAGAGAGCGGAAAAGAGGATGCTTTCAAGAGGGGGCGGGCTTTGTCAGAGTAGTTGGGGACCCATTGGGAACAATAAGAAAATAACCCCAGGCACCTTTTCAGGGCTTTGGGAGTGTTGGGCAGGGGCAGCTCCCGTAGGGGGCGCAATCGGTCGGGGTCTGGTCCGATTTCCCCATTCTCCACCACGCTGCCTAGTATGCAGAGGCGCGTGGTGTTGAAAACGCACTTGTCCTCGTTGTAAGTGAGGTTGAGTTTTTGTGCGGTTTTCAGGAACCTCTCGAGGTTCGAGTCGTGATCCTGCTGGTTGTGGCCGCAGATGGTGACGTTGTCGAGGTAGGGGAAGGTTGCCTGCAAGTGGTGGTCATCGACCATGCGGTCCATCTCCCTCTGGAAGACCGAGACCCCATTCGTCACCCCAAAGGGGACTCTGAGGAATTGGTAGAGGCGTCTGTTCGCCTCGAAGGCGGTGTACGGGCGGTCCTCTGGTCTGATAGGGAGCTGGTGGTATGCTGACTTGAGGTCGATGGTGGAGAACACCCGGTATTGGGCGATTTGGTTCACCATCTCGGATATGCAGGGTAGCGGGTAGGCGTCTAGCTGGGTGTATAGATTAACCGTCTGGCTATAATCTATCACCATCTGCTTCTTCTCGCTACCCCTCACCACCACCACTTGGGCGCGCCACGGGCTGTTGCTGCATTCGATAATGCACTCCTTCAGGAGCCTGTCTACCTCGGTCGCGATAAACCGCCTGTCATCCCAGCTGTACCTCCTGTTTTTGGTCGCTATTGGCCGGCAGTTGGGAGTAAGGTTTGCAAATAGCGAAGGCGGCTTTACCTTCAGGGTAGCCAGACCGCACACTGTGAGGGGCGGCTGGGATCCACCGTAATTGAGCGTGATGCTTTGGTGGTGGCATTGGAAATCCAGGCCCAAGATCACGCTCGCACATAGATTCTTCATGATTAACAATTTAAAATTATCGTATACAGTTCCGTTAACGGACAATTGTACCGCGCAGTAACCCATAACGGTCGATGTCTGGGTTTTATCAGCCATAGAGATGGTGCCCCAAGCAGGGACCACCGTTAGAGAGAGTTGTTGTGCTAGTTCAGGGTGGATAAAACTCTCCGTGCTTCCACTGTCAATTAAACATTTAACCCCGCACCCGTTTACCTCGATGCCCACCATTGATTTGGATAGCGGGTGCGGTCTGGTCTGGTCCACTGTGACCGATGCCACTGTAGGGCCCTGATCGAGACAAGATGGCATCCACGCTGTCTGCTCACAAGATGGCAGACCCCATGAGGTCGGGCAAGATGGCGTCCAAGATGGCCGCTCCCACGGCGCACACACGGCGGTGGCGGGTTTTCCAGCAGGGTTCCCTCTGCACACCTTCCCAAAGTGCCCCTTCTTACCGCACTTAAAGCAGGTGGTGCCTTTCGGCGGGCACAGGTTTCTGGTGTGCTTCGGCTGCCCGCAGAAGTAGCAGTTGGGGCCCCGACGCATCGTGGCTGTCGTAGGGCTTCTGGGGGGAGAGCGGGGCCCCGATGGTGTCGGGCTGCCGGGCGGGGAAGATGCCTTCCAAGATGGCGGCACCCTTGGTGGACACGTGGCGGCGTGGGTGGCGCGGGCTGAAGAGTAGGCGTCCGAGTTTCTCTGGGCCACATCCAGGGATCGCGCTGTGTCCACAGCCTGTTTCAGGTCCAATCCCGTTTTTTCCAGTCGTCTCTGCCGGATGTAAGTGGAGCTGAGGCCTGTGATAAAGGCATCACGACAAGCTCGTCAGTGTACACTGCGGCTTTTACATCTTGGCACTTGCAGTCTTTGCCAAGCGTTTTCAGGGTGACTAGGAACTCATCCAGTGATTCCCCAGGTCGCTGTGCGCGAGTAGCGAGCAGATGCCTAGCGTACATCTCATTCATAGGCTGCTGGTAATGTGCCTTTAGGATGTCGCAGGCGGCCGGGTACGTGTCGGCGTCTTGGATGAGGGGGTAAACTCGGTGGCTTACCCAATTCCGCAGGATTCCGAGTTTCATACTTTCGGCGTCCGTAGCGCCTGTGACGGCTACGGAATTGTCCAGGAAGAATTCCATACACTTAAACCAGTGTCCGAAGCATGCCGATGCATCCGAAGCATGCTGGTCCAAATCCAAACGTTCGGGTTTCAAGAGTTGATCCATTGCGTTGAAAATTTAGTTAATAAAATTGATGTGCCTCAATGAATCCAAGACTCGATGTTAACGGAGCAAAGCAAGGCTTTTATTAACTAAGAAAGTAATACACAGTGGAGAAGTGTCTCCCATCCAAAGATCTGCTGCACTGTCTGTGAGACAGTGCAGCCTGCTTAAGTAGTGGCCAGGTATGGGCGGAGCCCTACACACAATACAGTACCGGAGGGGAAATGAAACTGAAACTAAACTAAACACAGAGAATACAGTGCCTGAGAACACAGAGAATACAGTGCCTGATGAATGGCATATTTCATCACACCTCTCACATTCCCTGTATTTTCCATCACTTCTCATTGCTGCCACTTTGCCCATTACAGTATCCTGGCCCCACTCCTCCCCCTTCCTGTTAATCATGACTGACCTGGCCCAATCCTATTTTCAGGACTCGGTGCAGGTAATTTAAGCTGAGAGAAGAATTAGAATGCTGCAAAGCAGATGATTCATTTTTCAACTTTAAATGAACCCCCAGTCCTTACAGGGCCTTTCCTGCCTTCTCCGGTTATTGGCTGGATTTACAGCAATTTTTCCAGGTTTTCTCCCCTCTCGAGTCTGTCTGAGGCGCACAGGCATAAAATTCTGCTCTTCTCCTGTGTTACTCACAGCAGTGCCCAGGAGAGCAACCTTCAATAACGGGAGTGTTGAATTCAGTGAACAAACACTACAATCTGTGTAAAATAAACTACCAGCATGCCCAGTTATACATATCTGGCATCATTCAGTGGTTTTATAACAAAAAAGAAACCTTAAGCCCTGTTATTTTCTTTGTTTCTATCTCACAATGACCAATAGGAGTTTAGATGTATCTTAAGGACTGAGATGGAAGACTTATTAAGGGCTAATTTTCCTAGGGCTCCTGCATCCATGTGCTGGACAAGGCCAAGGCCTGCAGCAGCAACAATGGCTGCTGCGCTTAGGGTCCTTTGATTGCTGTCAAAGAACAGCAGCCAGCAGGCCGTAAGGTGCAAAGATTGCTGTGGAGCGTAAAGAAAATGTAGTACTTACCTTTTTGGGCCTCCCTTGCATTGTTGTCTTCTCCCCTGAGACATTTCAAGCTGGCCTTCTTCGGGGCTCCCCTGCATCTGAGCACCCAACTATTGAAACCACAGAAAAATGAGCCATAAGCGTTGGGAAAGCCCCATCTCACCTTATTTGGGTTTGCCCTGTGCCTATTGCATTTGCTGCCACAAAATGTCGGACAACAGAAAGAAACAAGTTTGTGCAAAGAACTAAAAATCAAAGAATACATGAATGTTTTACAAATTTTGACCCAGGGAACATTTTACTGTTAATGATATGATTTAAAATCAAATCTATAGGCTAGCAAAAGAAGCCCACAGTCTTCAAACACTATTTTGGTTCTACTTCAACAGCTGATCTGATCAATGTTCACTGCTGTGAGGTAAGTATGCAGTACATCTGTTGCGTGGTTTGTGTCACTAATGTATATTAGATAAACATTGGCTGAGCAGTGTCAATTATTCTTGACCTGAGATTCGACAGAAGCTTTGCTGCTGGTTAATGAATGAGGCCCCTCTGTTATTGGTGATTTAAGGAGCTGAAAGCAGCTGCACTGGGGAGTGGCAGACGGCACGTTTTGAATATTTCAGGATAAGGTCCACAAGAAAGTGTCAATGATATAATTGCCAAAGTTCCAAACCAAAGGAGATGGAAACATTCCATAATGGTTACCGATGTTTTACCAGTCAAGTCAGTTAAACTCATGGGGGAGAAATTCAGTTTGTTAGCATCTCCCATTAACGCCTGGCAGGGGCGCTAACAGGGCGCTAATGAATTAGTGCCAGGGCGAGGTGAATCCAGCGCCGCACACCAAATCCAGTCGCCCCTTAGCACCACCGCTATGAGTTAACGGCGGGGGTTTTAGCACCAGGCAGATCGTGACGTCAGTGAGCGTGCACCGCTCACTCAGCGCCCGATCTGCCAAATTGATTGTCGCCCCTGCCTTAGTGCCTCGTCCCAACAACGACAGGAATAGGAAGCGTGAAGCAGGCGGATGGAAGCTCTGAAGGGATATTTACTAGTCCTGGCCCCTTTGGGGCTATCCCGGATCAGGCATATTTCTCAGATGTTCACTTTCAACTAAAGTTTGAGGTAGCCGAATCGTAAAGATGCTTAACTGTGTCTAAAGGTCCGGGCTATCTCTCCCTAAAGGAAAGGAGCAACCCAAGAATGTTACCGTCCTCCAGATAGCACTTTAAAAAAGTTTAGCTAGACTGTAACGTCCCAGGTATTATGAGGGTCCGGAGAGCTCCCCTCAGAAATGTAACTCTTCACCAAAGACTGTACAGAGATTGAGTTTGCGAGTTATTGATACAGAAGACTTATGTGAGACAATTCTAAAAATATATAGAGATTTATAAAAAGAACCAACATGCAATTTACAGTTGGTGAATCAATCAATTGCAATGTTAACAGTTCTAAAAAGAGAAAAAATACGATCTTTTTAACAGAGAATCTTACTTTTAAATCTTAACTTCACTACAGTATTACAGTTCTTAAAATGTTCTATACAAGATATCCATCAATATCAAAATACCTTTGATCCCCGAGGTACAAAGAATGGAAGACCACAGAGCCGCCTCTGTAGTTGAGAATTGCTTTGCCTGATTAAAGCGACTCTGATATCACATTTGAGACTTCAATATTTATACCATTTTTCAGTTGTATTCCTTAAGGTTTCTGCTGATGCAAGTTAATTATCACTATTCATCTTTCTGCTGACCTCTGCAATTCTTTACTGCCACATCAGCTTGTAATATTCCAGAATCTGCCGCATCTCCAAGTGTTCTGGGTTCACCATATAGAAGGTGTGAAGGCAGATGTCCCTTATTTTATGTGCCATCTTTACAAAGTTAAATTTATATCACATATCCAGGGTTGACCATTGTTTTGTTCCCAAAAGGTCAGCTACTCAGAGCCATCCATTCTTCCGTTTCAATAAGGTTATTTATTCAAGGTCAACAACTTGTCCTGTTTCAATAGCCAGAATTCTTTCATAGCTATTTCATAGTTAGGTTTCTAAATTTCCAAACCCAGTTTGTCATGTTTTAAAGCATTTATAAGGTAGAGTTCCTTATAAGGTACTCTTCAGGGTCAGCCACTGTCTTATCTCAACAAGGCCAGAATTATTTCATAAGATAGTGTGGGCTGAAAATTCAGTAGGGTTAGCGCCCCATTTGAGGCGCTAGAGGGCCTAGCGCCGGAGTTATGGCTGGTTTGTAAATTCAGTGGGGCCCTGCCATCGGCGTTAGACCGGTTGCGCTGCGCCGGCACCGATGACGTCATCGGTGTGCGCAGCGTCCCGGTTGCCGTGGTGACGGGCCCCAACACCGAAATTGAGTTGCGGCCGCCTCGCCCGTGGCAGCCGCAACTAACGATGTTTCAGCAGAGTCCTACGCGAGTTAGCGCCGGCGCATTAAGGTCGCGCGGCGGCCGGCCGCTTTCCCGCCGGCCGCCTGCCCGCACCTCCCTCCCCGGACTCCTCCACCCACCCCCCCCGCAGAACAGATGCGTCTGGCCTGCGAGCCCGGCACTTCTCCGAGGTGCCGGGCTCATTTTTTTCAAGATTTCAACGGCCAGCGGGCGGGTGCAGGCAGCTCCTCCTTAACTGAAGGAGGAGGCCTGCACTTCCCCAGCCTGCCGCACCGCATCGGATGCCGCAGCGCCGGAATTGCGCCGCAATGCGGCAGTCAGCGCCCATTTCGAGGCGCTGACACCCTCCTGTAGCACCGGCAGCCGTTTGGGCGCGGCGCTACTGAATTTTTGGCGTGCGCAGGGGGACGTAGCGCCGGCGCTAAATTTCCGGCGCTAAAGCCCTGGCGCGGCGCCAACTGAATTTCTAGGCCTGTATCTTTCTAAAAAGGCCATACAGTATATTTTTCTAAAAAGGTTAGACAGTATTCCTTCGCAGCTCCAGGGATGATATTTAAAGGGATCAGTTGCAGCTGTCAGGTTAGTGCTGTTTTACTGCTTCCTTGTCAGTTTGCGATTGTGTAAGAGTTTAATTTAGTCATTTAAAGGTTCTTTACTATCAGGAGTGTTGTGGCTACTAAAAATTTGTTACATTTATTCTGACAAAATTTCAATGTGCTATACATCATTACATTAATGGGGGCTGTACTGGCAGTTGACCTCGCCCTCCAAGATCTACTGCAGAGGGAGCGGAGCAGTGAGAAAGATTGCAAGATGTGGCCAGAGGAAGGAGGAGGGCCATCAGGACTCTCAACAGGAGGCCTTACCCTCTGAGGGTAGTCCGAGAGCACTTCTCCTACCTCCAATTAAGCGAGGAGCAGTGCATTAGAAGGCTCCACTTCAGCAAGGAGGTGGTCACTGAACTCTGCTACCTCCTGCGACCAGACCTCGAGCCTCAGGTCAGGTCAACCACGGTTCTCTCAGCGGCAGTCAAGGTTGCCCTCAATTTGCTCACCAGCAGTTCCTTCCAGTCTGCAACAGGAGATATAGTGAACATCTCGCAGTTTGCCATCCATCGCTGCATCCAGGAGGTCACAGAGGCTCTCTACAGTAGGAGAAAGGATTACATTTCCTTCTCCATCACCAGAGAGAAGCAGGACGAACGTGCATGTGGCTTTGCCAGGATAGCGGGATTCCCCATGGTGCAGGGTGCCATTGACTGCACCCACGTGGCTTTGCGGGCACCGCATAACATTCCTGAGGTCTACCATAACCTCAAAGGCTACCACTCACTCAATGTGCAGTTGGTGTGCGACCACAGACAGCGAATCCTCAATGTCAATGCCGGCTATCCTGGCAGCAGCCACAATGCCTTCATCCTGCGCCAGACCGGTGTGCCAGCACTCTTCCAGCCACCACCGAGTAATTACAGGCCAGTCAGCCTAACCTCGGTGGTGGGAAAATCATTGGAAAAAATTCTGAGGGACAGGATAAATCTTCATTTAGAAAGACATGGATTAATCAGGGACAGTCAGCATGGATTTGTTAAGGGAAGGTCATGTCTGACTAACTTGATTGAATTTTTTGAGGAGGTAACAAGGAGGGTCGATGAGGGTAGTGCATTTGATGTAGTCTATATGGATTTTAGCAAGGCTTTTGATAAGGTCCCGCATGGCAGACTGTTCACGAAAGTAAAAGCCCATGGGATCCAAGGCAAAGTGGCAAGTTGGGTCCAAAATTGGCTCAGAGGCAGGAAACAAAGGATAATGGTTGAAGGGTGTTTTTGTGACTGGAAGGCTGTTTCCAGTGGGGTTTCGCAGGGCTCAGTACTGGGTCCTTTGCTTTTTGTGGTATATATCAATGATTAGGATTTGAATGTAGGAAGTATGATTAAGAAGTTTGCAGATGATACAAAAATTGAAGAAAGCTGCAGAGTGCAGGAAGATATCAATGGACTGGTCAGGTGGACAGAACAGTGGCAAATGGAATTCAATCTGGAGAAGTGTGAGGTAATGCATTTGAGGAGGGCTAACAAGGCAAGGGAATACACTATAAATAGTAGGATACTGAGAAGTGCATTAGAACAGAGGGACCTTGGATTGCATGTCCACAGATCCCTGAAGGTAGCATGACAGGTAGATAAGGTAGTTAAGAAGGCATAGGGAATACTTGCCTTTATTAGATGAGGCAGAGAGTACAAGAGCAGGGAGGTTATGCTTGAACTGTATAAAACACTAGTTAGGCCGCAGCTAGAATAATGTGTGCAGTTCTGGTCACCACATTGCAGGAAGGATGTGATTGCACTAGAGGGGGTGCAGAGGAGATTTACGAGGATGTTGCCTGGGCTGGGGAATTTTAGCAAAGGGGAAAGATTGAATAGGCTGGCGTTGTTTTCTTTGGAACAGAGGAGGCGGAGGGGAGATTTAATTGAGGTGTATAAAATTATGAGGTGGAGCGTGGATAGGAAGGACCTATTTCCCTTAGCAGAAGAGTCAATAACCAGGGGGCATAGATTTAAAGTAATTTGTTGGAGGCTTAGAAGAGATTTGAGGAGAATTTTTTTCACCCAAAGGGTGGTGGGGGTCTGGAACTCACTACCTGAAAGGATGGTAGAGGCAGAGACCCTCATCATATTTAAGAAGAACTTAGATATGCACTTGAATTGCCATAACCTACGAGGCTACGGACCAAGTGCTGGAAAGTGGGATTAGGGTGGCTAGCTCTTTGTTGGCCAGCACGGACAAGATGGGCCAAATGGCCTCCTTCTGTGCTGTAGATTTCTATGATTCTATGATATGGTGATTAAGCTCACGGCTGGCTGGACCTAGACAAGGGTTATCCTCTCTCCACCTCGCTCATGACTTCCCTCCGCAACCCCAGCACTCCTGCTCATATAATGAGAGCCATGCTGCCACCAGGAACATCATCAAGCAGACCATCGGAGTGCTCAAGCAATGGTTTCACTGCCTTGACCGCTCGGGAGGAGCCCTCCAGTACTCGCTGGAGCGGGTGTCCCATTTCATCGTGGTCTGCTGCATGCTCCACAACTTGGGAGTGGTCCCCCAGGGATTGTGGGACCACCTCAGGAGGAAGAAAAGGGAGAAGAGGAGGAGGACAAGGATGAGGAGGAAGAGGAAAGCAAAGAAGAGGAGGAGGAGGAGGAACAGGAGCGAGGGAGGAGAAAGACACTCAATCAGCCATCTGGAAGGGCAGTCTGTGACCACCTCATCAGACTGCGGTTCCAATAAATTAAACCCCAGATCCCCATTGCTCACCACATCCTCATCATTCCATCTCTGTCGCAGGCCATATCACAGTGCAAAGCTGAATTGAGAAACATCACAAAATAATCAAAAGCCAGTTATTAAATTTATCAATAATCAGTGAACACATATTTACAACAACAATATTAACTATTTGTTAAGTCTGTGTGTTCTAGTTGTATTTAAGATTAATTACTGACACAGACTACAAGAATAACGTTTCAACAGGTCTTTACTAGTTGGAGGTCAGGGCTATACTAACAGCAATATCACTACACAGTACTTATATACCGGTGGTCACCACCGGTATTACGTATACAGCAGCCAGAGAAAGTAGTACATCTCTTAAGGTGGAACAGGCTTAAGTTCTCTTAAGGTGGAACAGGTTACATACACCACAATCCTCCCTTTTTAGCTTAACAGTCATATCCCCATTTAACATAACATAATAACATATATACATATATAACTTCAGGTATAAACAGTTCAAAGGTTCAGTCTCTCAGGAGGCCTTCTGATTCGAGTTGGATAACGCCTTTCAGTGGTCTCTGATTCTTGTTGCTGAGGTGACTCCTCTAGTTGGTTTCCTATGTATTGGACATCATCATCAGGTACATTCCCTGCCGAGGTAGATGCTTCAGGTTCATTAACGTCTTCCACAGTTGTCTCTGTCGCAACCATGGGTTCGACCCTTGCTCTCGATTCTACCAGTTGATCCGCATGACGCCTTATCACATTGTTACCAATATCTACTGTGTACATCAGAGGTCCTTGTCTGGCCAGAATTGTTCCGGACTGCCATTTTTCGTTTCCATAGTCCCTTGCCAACATTGTTTGTCCTACGTCGAAACTTCGAGTGGTCTTGTTATTAATATGCCAGAACTGTTTGTTTTCCACTTCCCTCCGCACATTTGGTTTTAACAAGTCCAACCTGGACCGCAACCTCCTGTTATAAAACATCATGGCAGGACTTTGGTTAGTCACTGCATGAGCGGCATTTCGATATGCCATTAGGAAATTGTCCACCTTGTGTTGTAGCGGAATCTGATCATCGTTCATGGCCTTTATTGCCTTTTTGAATGTTTGGACAAATCTCTCGGCCAACCCGTTTGTCGCCGGATGATATGGGGCAGAGGTATAATGTTTCACCCCATTCTTCTTTAAGAATTTTTGGAATTCTTCCGACACGAACTGTGGTCCATTGTCCGAACATATCTGTTCTGGCAATCCGTTCCTTGCGAATATTATTCTTAACACCGCAATTGTCTTTTCTGAAGTAGTGGTATTCATCTTGATCACTTCTGGCCATTTGGAATGTGCGTCCACCGCAATTAGGAACATGGAGTCCATGAATGGACCAGCAAAGTCAATATGTACGCGTTGCCATGGGGCTGAAGGCCATTCCCATGGGTGTAGCGGTGCGATCGGAGGTGCATTTTGCACTTTTTGGCACCCAGCGCAGCTTTTCGTCAACTCCTCTATCTGTTGGTCAATACCCGGCCACCATACATAAGCCCTAGCAAGACTTTTCATCTTAACTCCCCCCAGATGACCTTCATGCAGTTCCTTTAGAACTCTTTCCCTTAACTTGGGAGGAATAATCACTCTTGTCCCATACATCAAAGTACCATGGCAGACGGACAGCTGGTCTCGCCTTGCCGAGAATGCCGGTAACAGAGGATCACCATGTGTTGGCCATCCCTTCACTGTCACCTCGTAGACTCGGGACAGTGTCGGGTCGTTCCTGGTTTCTCTTTCAATACTTGCATTGGTGACTGGTAAACACTCGATGATGATCGAATGAAATAACTCAACAGGGTCAACTTTCGTCGTCTCTTCTTCTTCAGGTAGTGGCAGGCACGACAGCCCATCAGCATTGCCATGCTGCTTTGTACCTTTGAATTCTATTTGATATTGATGTGCCCCTAGGAAAAGGGACCACCTCTGGAGTCTCTGTGCTGTCATCACCGAAACACCCTTCTTAGGGTTAAAAATGGATACCAACGGCTGATGGTCTGTCAGAAGTGTGAATTTTTGGCCCTGCAGGTAATGATTAAACTTCTTCACTCCCCATACAAGGCTGAGAGCCTCCCTATCGATCTGCGCATAGTTGCGCTCAGCGGAGGTCAATGATCTGGATGCAAACGTGACTGGCCTTTCCGTGCCATTTGGCAACTTGTGTGAGAGTACTGCCCCAATACCATATGGAGAAGCATCACAAGCCAACCGAATAGGCAGTGTCGGGTTGAAGTGAGCCAACACTTCCTCTGAGGTGATCAATTCTTTGCTTTTGCGAAATGCCTTCTTACAGTTTTCGCTCCATTCCCATGGTACCCCCTTCTGTAAAAGAGCATTCAGCGGGTGCAGTACCGTGGATAGATTCAGTAGAAACTTATGGTAATAGTTAATCAATCCTAGAAACGACCTCAACTGAGAGACATTATCCGGAGCGGGAGCCTTTACAACTGCCTCTATCTTGTCAGGAGACTTATGAAGCCCCTCCCGGTTAATGACATGACCACAGTATGAGATCCGCTTCTGAAAGAACTCACATTTCTGCCGATTAACTCGAAGTCCATACTCTTTCAGTCTGTTGAGCACCAGTTCCAAGTTTGCGAGGTGTTCTTCATCACCATCTCCTGTAATCAGAATATCGTCCAGGTAACATTGTGTGCCTGGAATTCCCTGTAATACCTGCTCCATGGCCCTCTGCCAAATTGCTGGAGCCGATGCCACTCCAAAAACCAGCCTATTATACCGGTACAAACCTCTATGCGTGTTGATCGTGAGGTACTGGCGTGACTCTTCTTCAACCTCCATCTGCAAGTACGCCTGCGCCAGGTCTATCTTGGTGAAGTGTTTCCTGCCAGACAACGAAGCAAAAATATCCTCAATCCGCGGAAGCGGATACTGCACCATGTGAAGCACCGGAATAACGGTGATCTTGAAGTCTCCACAGATGCGAACCTTCCCTGGTTCTCCTGGCTTGTTGCTCAAAGGACGTTTCATAACGGGAACAATGGGCATAGCCCACTCACTCCAATCTACCTTAGACAGTACACCTGAATGTTCTAGCGCTTCCAGTTCCGCTTCTACAGTAGGTCGTATTGCATAGGGTACCGGTCTGGCTTTGAAAAATTTTGGGTGTGCATGTTCATCAATCTTGATGTTTGCCGTAATTCCTCTCAGTGTTCCCAGTCCCTGCTGGAACACCTCTTTAGCATCATCCAATATTCTGGACAATTGTTTAGGTTTGACATCTGTTTCCCCGGAATCTACCGTTAGTGCCTTCAAGGAGTGCCAGTCCATATTCATTTTCCTAATCCACTCCCGTCCCAGTAGTGGGGGACCTCCTTCAGGTAGCACATATAAGTCCATTACTTGGCTTTCTTTGCCCTTGTGGACCACTTTTACCTCTATCTTTCCGATGGGGTACACTCTTTGCCCCGTGTATGTTTTCAATATAATCTCCGTATCCCGTAGGGGAATATGTTGGAATAACCTTTTGTAATCTTTCTTATTCATGACCGTCAATGCTGATCCAGTGTCCAATTCCATCTTTACTTGGACTCCTGCTATCTGAAGAGTGACCCAAATTGTCTGGCGATCTGCATCCTTACCAACGTTGTGCACTCTTAAGCTACCCAGTTCATTACTGCTGACGTCTGAATCTGACTTCTGTTCGTTCGAACTGTTCTTTGTCACCTTGTGTACCTTTATGTATTTTCCTTGCGGTGACTTTTTGTTGCTGGTCTTCTTTCCTGACCGGCATACTTTAGCTATGTGGCCAAGCCTGCCACACGTTCTGCATTCTTGGTTTTTAAACCAACACTGGTTCTGATCGTGCGTTGTCTTTCCACAACGATAACATTTTACAGTACTCAAAACCAATTGATTTGTACTGAGTTCCGGTGACCGTAGCTGCATTACTGCCGTGCCTCTCGCTGCGGCTTCGTGTGATGCTGCCATAGTGATCGCTTTCTCAAGCGTCAGCTCATTCTCCTCGAGCAGTCGCTTTTGTGTATCTTCTTTTAATAATCCACACACAAATTTATCTCTTAGCGCATCTGTTAGTCCCGTTCAAAACTGACAGTACTTTGCTAGCTTACGCAATTCCATTAAATATTCAGCATTGCTTTCATCTTTCAGCTGCTTTCTGCTGTAAAATTTAAATTGTTCCGCTAGCATCAGCGGCGTGGGGTTTAGATGATTTCTCAGGACAGTAACAATCTCCTCGAACGTCTTCTCCGTCGGTTCATCTGGTGATAAATGGTGTTTCAATTGCCCGTATGTCTTCGCACCCATTAAGCTTAATAAAGTTAGTGCTTTCTCATCATCTGGGATTTTATTTGCTTTACAATAATTTTGTATGCGTTCTACATACGTGGCCCAATCTTCGATGTCGCTATCAAAGGTATTAATGTTCCCATGTTTAGGCACCATTGCAATTTTTTTTAGTGATTTCCCTTTTTCCAAGATGGCGGCTTCCCGCTCTTGTCTTCGTCCTCCGCCTACAAAATGGCGGTTTCCCGCGCTTGGCGGTCTTTTCCGCGCTCGCCTTCTTCACCCGCTGGCTGCAATGGCGTTTGGCGTGCCGCTGCTGCTCCCCTTTCCCAGCGGTTAGTAACTCCCCCGATGCTGTCTCCGCTTCACCGCGGCTCCCTCGGGCATTCGTGCTTCCCCGATGTCGCGCCTCGCAGCCCTTCTTGCAGCCCGGTTATTAGCACCAGCTGCGTTCGCCTTCACCGCGGCTCTCGCGCCTTCAGTCGCCCCAGACGCTGCGCCTTTTTGGCCCAAATGCGGCCCGGCCCTTATCACCAGCCGCGATCGATGTCCCCGCGCTGCGCCTTTTGGCCCGAATGTGGCCCGGCCCTTATCTCCGGTCGCGATCGATCTCACCGCCCTTATTCCTCCGTCTTCCCTCCCCGTCTGTACAGCCAACGCGGCCGACTTTCTGCTCGCGTCGCTGACCGGCTTACCCACCACTGAGGTAGAAGGAAGATAGCTGACTGCCGCTGATGGAGGCTTCGAGTTCAGGATATCTTCTGCACTCCGGGTTCTCGATGCCTGCCGCGCGACGTGTCTTCCAGCAGGGTGATGAGGGTGGATGCCTCTCTTCGACGCCCGTTCTGTGGACGAAGCCGCCGTGGATATAAACTGCCGCAGGTTAAGAATCGGACTCGTCGCCACTGTTAAGTCTGTGTGTTCTAGTTGTATTTAAGATTAATTACTGACACAGACTACAAGAATAACGTTTCAACAGGTCTTTACTAGTTGGAGGTCAGGGCTATACTAACAGCAATATCACTACACAGTACTTATATACCGGTGGTCACCACCGGTATTACGTATACAGCAGCCAGAGAAAGTAGTACATCTCTTAAGGTGGAACAGGCTTAAGTTCTCTTTAGGTGGAACAGGTTACATACACCACACTATTCACCCTTGTACAATTCCTTAGTATCCCTCATTACTGTGCTTTTGCCTACTCTAGTGCTCCTAAGAAGTGTTGGCCCAGTGGCTGCAGCATGGCTGGTGGAAGGCTGCCGAGTGTCCATGCGGTAGACTTCAGATGGCCTTGCAGGACGCCCTCGATGACTCTGGGCCTGGAAGGCCCGGCTGTAGACTGCACCACCTCAGGCTGGGCAGCAGCAGTCTGGGCTGGTTGGATAACAGGCAGTGAGTGACAAGGGCAATGGGGGAGTGGCAGTGGTGGGAGCAGGAGTGCTGTCACCCAGGGCAGCACCACTGCATTACTACCAATCTGCTAGAGCACAGATTACTGGCTTGCTGTGACACTGTGAGAGGTCCGGTGGACGGTGGTCGACCCAGCCATGATGGCAACAGTCAGAACTTGCGTGGCATCAAGCTGAGACTGCATGAGAGCAGTCTGAGAATCGATGGCACCAACCATAGACTGCATTACAGCACTAAGACGTTGCGTCGCTTCTGCCTGTGCTGCAATGGAAGCTGCGACATCACCCATCACACGTGGCATCGAGTCTGGGTGGCCATGGTCTCTTTGGGAGTCCACCATCCTTTGCAGACTTAAAATAATGGGCTCCACCATGTGCGCAGAGCCTGTGCAATGTTGGAGGCGGACTCCGCCACGCTCCTTACCATTGCCGAGAGGCTCTCAGGCACCTTTGCCATTGCACCTATCATCTCCGTGTGCATCCTTCTTCTAAAGGCCTCCCCATTGAGGTCCTCATCTGAGTCTTGTGCAGCAGATCTCACACGCGAACTCGCCCTCTGGGGAACTGACTCCCGAGCTACCCTTTCCCCCTGGCTTTGCTGCATCCCGCTCATCCCCAGTACCTCACCCTGTGCAGATCCTGCTACTATACTAGGCTCTAAAGAAGTGTAGTGCCAGTATCTGAGCTGGTGCCTGTGGGTGAGACATGCGGTGATGCGGTGTGTTCTTCCTCTTCATCTTCTTCCGCTTCGCTCTCTATGATACGCTCAGGGACAGTCTGCTCAGCTGCTTGCTCATTATCTGAAAGCATAAAGGCACAAGAGGCGGGTTAAGGTGAGGGAAGGGTGGCAGGAAGAGAGAAAGGCATGCATACAGGATGATTAGCTGGAAAGTGGGAAAGGCTTGTGGGGTGAAGGGGAAGTGGGATGTGAGAAGGAGTGGGGAAGAACATACTATTGTTGTCACCAAGGGGGTCAACGTCGCCAGTGGCCACAGTGCCCACCACCTGGCACCCAATGATTTGCAGCACTCTTTCCTCCAGTGCAGAATGTGGTTGGGTGTCAGGTTTTCCCCCACCTGTGCGCTCCTGCTCCCTCCTCTTGTGAGCGATCTTGGCCTGCAAGAGAGAGGAAAGTGTGTGAGTGAGTGTGGAGCAATGTGTTTGGGAGATGTGCCTGCCATAGTTGAATAGCTGTCATTGTGTGCAAGGTGTGAGATGTGGGTGTGAGTGTTGGTAGGTGGAGATTGTTGGTGGGTGAGTGATGGGGGTGTGGTGCTTTGGGCAGTGTGTGCAGACTGGTTCAGATGGTGGTATGTAGCATTTGTTGAAGCATTGACTCACCCTGGCCACCCGAGTGAGGTTGTTAAATTTCTTCTTGCACTGTGTGTGGATCCTGGGGACCACAGTGCTGCCCAAGACCTGCTGGGCTACCTCCCTCCACATGGTGCGGAAGACCTGTAGCGAGGACCTCCTGCCACTTCTCGGGTAGTGCACCGCCCTCCATCTCTGCATAGTGAAGACCAACGCCTCCAATGCCTGGTGGCAGAATCTGCAAGCTCTCTCCCTGGGTCATTGATCTGCCATAATGACACCTCCTTCAGTGGTCCGGTTCCTTCTCTTTGGCATTCTGATGCTTGCTGAGACAGCTGCAGAACCAGCAATGCTGAGAATGAGGTTCTGCAGCATGATTGAATCTTCCCTTTAAGAACTGGAAAGAACCTATGGCAATGATGACTAGCGATTAGACTGCACCTGAAATTGCTTAGCGCTTTGAGTTTAATGCCACTGAGCTAGGTCATTAGCGCTTGATTTAGTGCTCCCATCCTCTCTTTGAGCCATGACACTGAATTTTGTGTGCAGTGAGATTCATTTGCACCTGGTGCTGAATCTCAAACTTTTCAGAAGACAGTGCCCATTCTTGGGCGATTATTAATTTTGCCCCCATAATATGATAATAATTGGAGAATGTTTAACTGGCCATGGTGAAATCTATAGGTAGATTTTATTCTTAAGAATTATCTTGCATTTCATGAGAAACAGGCCTTGGTTTTCCAATTTCTGTTATTTTAATGCTGCCATTAATCCATGTAAAATAAATAGGCTATTACTGGTGTTAAACTAACACTGATTGGAAAATTTAGGCTACAAAGTCATAAGTGAATAACATAGGCAATCCTCAACACTGAACTGCATTTCACTCCCCCTTTATTTTACTGTAGCACATTGTGAATGCCATTTAAACTGGAGGGTTAGCCTTGCGATCGTACTTTAGTGGAGTTGCAAATACTGTAGTTAGCTATTAGTGCAAAGTTAGCCAAAAACACATTGAACTGCCTGCCCACAATTTCTGGTTTCAGTTTATTTGAATAATTAGCATGATCTTCCAGTGCAGTTTTGGCCTCATTCCAAGAGCTAGTCTAATGGGGTATGCAGAAAAAAATCTAAATAGCATCTCAAATTTAAAGGGATGTGCCACTTCAAGCTAAGTGGCCGCATATGAGAGAAAATATTGTTACAGTTTTTATAAAGGTTCAGAATGGATTTTAAATATTTGTCAACCTTTTCCAAGGCTGTGTACATGGCAGGAATGAACTGCTGGGCAAATAGGATGTGAAAGGAAACTTAATGTGGAGGCAAGAAATGAAGTCTATGGACAAACGATGAAGTGATGCAGCACCCGAGCCTAGTTTGCTGGCTGGTGAAGTGCATGTGCATCAGGTAGTGCCTTATCTGGAATTGCAGCGCCTCCTCCCCAGAGGATAGTGTAGTGTATGTGCTTTAAGTTAGAACTACTTTTTACAGCTCCTGTATACTGTAGTACCGGCAGTAACCACACCGGTATATAAGCTGTGCGCATGCCTCTGTACTCCAGTCTAGAGATGACCCTCCTCCAGTAAAGACCTGTTGTTTGTTTATGTACAGCATCCGTGTAATTCTTTATCCACTGAACCACGTATCTAACAGTGGCGATGAGTGTTGATGCGAATCTACCTGCAACATTAAACAAAAAAAACAAAAAAGTAGTCGAGTCCAGGAACACGGGCGTTGACCGCGAGCAACCGCCCAGCAGTCAGGCAGAGATCCAACTTCGCTGGGGAGGCTGTGGAGAGCCGGGCATGGTTCCCCAGCCACAACGAGCAGTAAGAGACCGACGATAGGTCCTGAGCAGACCCTTCCCGAGCAGTGGCGGCTGGAGCCGACCGACGGCAGAGAGAGAGAGCCGGGCAGCGTCGACGGGGTAAGAAAAAGGGTGAAAAGAGCAGGGCGCAGCCGGGGGTTGATCACCGAGCGGCGTCGTGGAAAAATACTGCAAAACCGGAGAGAGAGAGGGTAAGAAACAGTCGGGTTCTAGACTGAGCGGCGTCGACAAATATCAAGAGAAGAACGCGCAGAGCACAGCCAGGGATAACGGGCTAATCAGGGTCCGCGGGGCGAAGCAAGGGGAGACGCCATTGAGCCGCGGAGAAGCAGGGAGAGCGCGGGAGACGCCATTGAGCCGCGGAGAAGCAGGAGACGCCATTTTGCGAAGCCGCAGCGGTGAAGATGGGCGAGCGCGGGAAGGAAGGAAAGCGTGGGAGATGCCATTTTGTGCCAGCAGAGAAGAAGGGGAAGCGCGGGAGGCGCCATTGGTGATAGTTAACGCACAACCAAGGATGCCGAAGAGTGGCAGTATCTCTACGTTCGGCAATGAAGTCGAAGATTGGGCGACATATGTGGAATGTATTGAGGTGTACTGCAGGGCGAATGAAGTGCCAGATGCTAATAAAGCACTGGTTCTGTTAAATTCCATGGGTGCAAAAACTTATGGGTTACTGCGAAATCTAATAGCCCCAGAGAAGCCGGTAAACAAGAATTTTGAAAGCATAGTAGAAATCCTACAGGACCACTTAAACCCCACATCGCTGCTGATAGCAGAACGATTTAAGTTCCATAAAAGGAACCAACACAAAGACGAAAGCAATGCTGAGTACTTAACGGAACTGCGCAAGCTATCGAAATACTGCCAGTTTGGAGCGGGAATGGCAGACACGTTAATGGACAAGTTTGTGTGTGGGCTACAAAGTGAAGGAACACAGAAACGGCTTCTATCAGAAAAGGACCTTATGCTGGACAAAGCTTTCAGTATGGCAGTATCACACGAAACAGCTGCAAGGGGTGCTGCAGAGATACAATGGAGACCGCAAGAATACGGCACCAACGAAATGACCTATGGAACAGGGAAGTGCTATCGCTGCGGCAGAACAACACATGACCAGAAAGATTGTTGGTTCAAGGACCAAGTGTGCAGACAGTGTGGGAAAGCAGGACACATAGCAAGAGTCTGCAGCTCTGGGAAGAAAACCAACAGTAAGAAATCTCCACAGAAGTACAAAAAGGTACACCAGGTGATGGACAGTGGTTCAGGCGAACAGAAAAGTGACACAGACTCCGGAAGCAAGGAACTGGGTTGTCTGAAACTGCATAATGCAACTGAAATAGAGGATAACCAGACTATCTGGGTTACACTCAATATAGACGGAGTCCAAGTGGAAATGGAATTGGACACAGGGTCAGCTCTAACAGTCATAAATCAAAGAGACTACAAGCGGCTATTTTCACACATACCCTTGAAAGCTACAGAGATTGTCTTGAAGACGTATACGGGGCAAAAAGTCTACCCCAAAGGAAAAATAAGGGTGAAAGTGACATATAAAGGTCAGGAAATACCTAAAATGGATATATATGTATTGCCAAATAGAGGACCACCACTGCTAGGACGTGCGTGGATCCGGAAGATACATTTAGATTGGCATTCCATACAGGCACTGAAGGTGGAGGCCAAAAAGGATGACGACGTCACACCTGGATGACTGTCAAAAATGCTAACTGATGCAAAAGAAGTGTTCCAGGAGGGACTAGGAACACTAAAAGGAATAACAGCAACAATTAAAATAGAGGATAATGCAAGCCTAAAGTTTCTGAAGGCCAGACCAGTGCCTTATGCGATCAGACCAGCGGTTGAAGCAGAGCTGGAAGGGTTGGAACGTTCAGGAGTACTGTCCAAAGTGGACTGGAGCAAGTGGGCTACACCCATCATCCCTGTAATGAAGAGGTCATTCAGTAATACGCCTGGGGAACCAAAGAAGATCCGCATCTGTGGGGATTTTAAGGTGACAGTGAACCCAGTCCTTCACACGGTGCAATATCCGCTTCCACGAATTGAGGATATTTTCGCCTCGCTATCTGGTGGTAAACACTTCACCAAAATTGATCTAGCCCAGGCGTACTTGCAAATGGAAGTAGAAGAAGCTTCAAAACATTACCTTACGATCAACACCCATAAAGGTCTCTATCAATACAACCGGCTGGCATTTGGAGTAGCCTCGGCTCCGGCTATCTGGCAAAGGGGCGATGGATCAGGTCCTGCAAGGGATTCCAGGGACCCAGTGTTATTTGGACGACATCTTGGTCACGGGCAAAAATGACGGTGATCACCTCGCTAACTTGGAGAAGGTGCTCGCCAGATTAAAGGAATATGGGCTACGAGCTAATCGCCACAAGTGCGAGTTTTTCCAGAAACAGATCTCGTATTGCGGCCACGTCATCGATGAAGAGGGGTTACATAAGTCCCCTGACAAGATTGAGGCAGTAGTCAAGGCTCCAGCACCGGAAAATGTGTCACAACTGAGGTCGTTCCTCGGGCTGGTAAACTATTACCACAAGTTCTTACCAAATTTGTCTACGGTACTACACCCGCTGAACACCCTACTGCAAACAGGGGTACCATGGAATTGGGATGACGAACGTAGACGAGCTTTCCAGAAGTGTAAAGAATTGATCACATCAAAAGAGGTGTTGGCCCATTTCAACCCAGCACTACCAATTCGGTTGGCATGTGATGCATCACCCTACGGCATTGGAACAGTGCTGTCGCACAAATTCCCAGACGGGTTGGAGAGGCCAGTGGCCTTTGCGTCTCGGTCACTAACCTCAGCCGAGCGCAACTACGCCCAGATTGACAGGGAGGCCCTCAGCCTAGTATGGGGAGTAAAAAAATGCAACCATTATCTGCATGGGCAGAAGTTCACCTTGCTGACTGACCACCAACCACTTGTCTCCATCTTTAATCCTAAGAAGGGCGTGCCAGTAATGACTGCACAGCGGTTACAAAGATGGTCCCTGTTTCTAGGGGTGAATTAATATGAAATAGAATATAAAGGCACGAAACAGCATGGGAACGCTGATGGGCTATCGCGCCGGCCACTGCCTACGGTGGAGGAAGCACCAGCAGTGGACCCTATCGAGATATTTTATTCATCGATAATTGAACGATTGCCAGTAACAAACGCGGATATAGAGAAGGAGACCTGCAATGATCCGACGCTGTCACGGGTATATGAATTGATGGTGAGGGGATGGCCAACACATGGCGACTCACTGTTGCCAGCATTCTCATCCAGAAGAGAACAGCTGTCAGTATGCCAGGGGACAGTGATGTGTGGATCCAGAGTGGTGATTCCACCCATGTTAAGGGAGAGAGTGCTAAAGGAGCTACATGAAGGTCATCTGGGGGGAGTGAAAATGAAAAGCCTTGCTAGGGCTTATGTGTGGTGGTCGGGAATCGATCAACAAAACGAAGACCTAACTAAGAGCTGCTTAGGATGCCAGAAGGTCCAAAATGCACCACCACATGCCTCTCTACACCCATGGGAGTGGCCCTCCTCTCCATGGCAACGGGTGCACATTGATTTCGCTGGTCCATTCATGCACCATGTCTTTTGGGAAGCAACAACCACGCTCAACTGTCTTTACAGCACTCGCACTCCCGCTCCTCCAGGCCCACAAGGCATACTTTTACAAATAAAATGTACTTCTGGGCCTGCTGCTCCTTTGCATCTCGTGCTCCTGGCAAGGTCGGCAACGGGCGTTGAACTTCGCTCCCGAGAGTTAAAATAACATCGTGGTCTGAATGACATCATCAAACCCTCACTTTTGAATTTCAATGAGGCTATTGCCTGCCTGGTGCGTGGGCCTTTAGCTGGCCGGAACGCACTTGTTAAAATGATGCACGGAGCAAGGCCAGCATGGATTAGGTACATACATACATACATAGGAACATACGAATTAGGAGCAGGAGGAGGCCACTCGGCCCTTCGAGCCTGCTCCGCCATTCAATAAGATCATGGCTGATCTGATTACTCCACATTCCCGCCTACCCCCGATAACCTTTCACCCCCTTGCTTATCAAGAATCTATCTACCCCTGCCTTAAAAATATTCAAAGACTCTGCTTCCACTGCCCTCTGAGGAAGAGAGTTCCAAAGACTCACGACCCTCTGTGAGAAAAAAATTCTCCTCATCTTTGTCTTAAATGACTGACCCCTTATTTTTAAACAGTGAACCTTAGTTCTAGATTCTCCCACAAGAGGAAACATCCTCTCCACATCCACCCTGTCAAGATCCCTCAGGATCTTGTATGTTTCAATCAAGTCACCTCATACTCTTCTAAACTCCAGTGGATACAAGCCTAGCCTGTCCAACTTTTCCTCATAAGACTACCTGCCCATTCCAGGTATTAGTCTAGTAAACCTTCTCTGAACTGTTTCCAACGCATTTACATCCTTCCTTAAATAAGGAGACCAATACTGTACACAGTACTCCAGATGTGGTCTCACCAATGCTCTGAATAACTGAAGCATAACCTAGGAGTAGATTGCTACAACCATTTTAATACTCCCCACACCCCATTCTCATCGGATGCGGGAAGTTACAATCAGGACTATCGTTTTTTAAATTAACTAACTGTGATGTCGCTCACTTTTATGTATTATTGGTGATGCCTTTTTCTCCTTTGGAATTTTAAATCCCAGTTTTGATTTATCCTTCAGTTTGAGGTTGTACATCAATGGGCGAGTCATGGACTCAAATGCATCTGGCACTTGGCTTTGTTAAGCACCGCTCCTCTTGAGCCAGTTGAAGTTTGACATTTTCCCCTTCATTTTGATTAAAATGCAAATAGCCACATGAATTATGTAAAAAGGAGATTATTCAGGGTAATTAACATTAACATTTTAAAAATTACTTAATTGCTAAGTTTACTAGTGATTTAATTTGAGAATGGCATATGACACTGGCAGCCCTTTGCAGAATAAGAGGGTGTGCATTCCTACTGTGTGGACAATACTCTTGTCAATAGTGAAAGAGACAGGACCAGACGGAAACACTTCACAGTGAATGCAGCTAGTGTAATTAGAACTTGCTTGTTCAATTATTTATTCACTACAGCTTTGTAAAATTATCAGGTTAAACAGCAAGAACCAAAAGAAAAAATTGGAATGAGAAACTTGAATGTTCACGACTGTATGTTTTCATTTGATTGAACCCAACTTTTTCCCTTTTATCCCTAGGAGCTGGGTTCAGATCCAACACAGACAGATGGGATGGGAATGCATTCAGATGACTCTTCAGAGATCCAAATTAAGTGAATTTTCTCAGCCTCCATCTGGTTTTGGGTGAACACGAATCCACAGATCAATCCTGGCCTCAAACCTGGAACTACTGTAGTTAACACTTAAAAGAAGCAAAAAGGGCAATTTATTCAGGTAATGTCAATAATGCTATGTGAACCCATAGTTGTTTTATAATGCCCCAAACTCTTATTTCATATGCCATTGTTTAAAAATCCCAAAGCAACTGCAAAGGATGTTTGTCACAGAAGCTAGCTGAGTGCTTTTAGCTCAGAAAAGGCTTACAATGCCCTATCTAATAGAGGTAATAATTGAGACAATCAGTGCTTCATGTTATCAACTTTGTACCCCCCAGTTGCCACGGCCCTCATTAAAGAGAACAATAAAAAAAATCAAAGGAGCAGTGCAATTAGTAATGTATTGTTACTATTCAACCTGATTTGTAACAACATTTAATAACCATTTTATTAAAAAATAATTATGCAAACATATATAATGCTGTAGAGAAAGCAATTATGTGAATTTCCTTAGGCTCTACTTGTCCTACTTATGCTACCTCGAATGAATTATCTTTTATAAGTGCCACATATGGTGTGAAATGAGAAAGCCTTGAGGTGTAACCATTGGTGCAACAGTACACATTTTCAGCCACTAACATATCTCACTTTATCTAATAAAGTCCGGAAAGAAATGAAATCACTGATGATTAACAATGTTAAGCAACTAATTTTTGTTGCTGCATTTTCACTTTTCATGTCGCAAAAAGAAACTAGAAAACAAAGCTATGATCTTTTCAAACATCATGTACAACATTACGGAGGATAAAAATATGCCCATCTCTAATGACATCTATTGGAAACATTATCTACACAGCATATATCAATAGAATGAAAGGTTACAAAACAGCAAAATCAATGAACATGAATTAGCATAAATAAGAATGATGAACCTGTAAGGAATCTCAAGGATAGAAGGTAGTGGTAGTCATTCTAGGGGTGGGGTGGGAGGTTAGTGCATATATAGGCTGAAGGGAAACAGAAGATGACAGGCAAAGACATATACCAGAATTGCAATAGAGGATCTACTATTGTCTGAAATTACTGCCCTAGAAAATAATCCAGTTTATACCTAAAGCCTAACAGAATGGGTGTCATATTTTGCTGGTTCCATATTCTGCAATTCAGTATATAGTTATATAAACCACTTCCTCTTGTCAGACAGGACAACACTGGTGTCTGGTTAGCTCTTCAGAAGTTACACAAATGCATTTTGACGGGACTAAAAGGCTAATCATGATTAACCAGTTCTTCTGATATGGGCCACATACTAGCATCAGGACACCGAGAGCATAGCTATCTTGGATGCCAAGCACATACAAGTTAATACTTAACCACGTCACTAGGTCACTCTTATTTAGTTTGCCATTTTTTTGAGGATTTTAGAGGAAATCTCCTGATTTATGAAATTAATTTAATAAACTGAACACTTAGAATATTTACATTCCATTCATTGCATCATTTTTTCTGGACCATTCAAGAAAAAAATCTTTTAAATTTAATGTAGACAACCATTAATCAGTTTAAAAATTACAAGCAACCTTTTTGCCACAGAATCACTTTTAATTTTACGGACACCGTCTTCATTCAAACTTCCTTTCCATTACTCTACAAATACACAAAAACAGTCATGTAAATCACAAGAAGATGCATGCAATGGAATTGATGCAAGAACAATATTTACATAGAAGAAATAATTTATCTGCCGCATCTGGCACAAGGCAAGTTACCTTTCTCATTAATATGTTAATGGTAGTAAGATCCATTGGCCTGAACACCATATGTGGCTCAACATTCCAAAAACTGTAACAGCCGTGAGAGTGAACAGACAACGTGCTGAACATTTTAAATCTGTATCTTAAATGGGATTGGAAAGTTCTTTATATCCAGATGCACACTGAAATAACAAAATTACATACAATTATATAATTGGCTTTGCACAATTGGACGAGCTGATTGATAGCTGTAACAGAGGTTCCTAAACGGGGGTACGCCCCTCTCCTCCCCCTCCCCGCCACCCCCAACCAGGGGCATGTAGATCTGGAAGACGGTTCGCATGCTAAGGCAACAGTTAACTCTGTTTCTCTCTCCACCGATGCTGCCTGACCTGCTGAGTATTTCCAGCATTTTCTGTTTCTATTTCAGATTTCCAGCATCTGCAGTATTTTGCTTTTGAGTTAATGCCATCTGTAGTTTTAAGATTCGATAAAATCATGCAGATTATTTTGCTGCATCACGATTGTACTGATTTTCAATTAAATGCTTTTGTGTGGCAGTTCAGAATTTTTCTACATGACTACTTAGGTGAATAATTTTAATTTTCTACTTACCTTTTAATTTAAAACTACAACAGTGTTATTCAGCCTAGAGTTTATCACTGCAGATTATTTTTTAGTGAGCCCCTATACCTATGAATTGTTGGAATGATCTAATACTGATTGTAGGATCTTCATATTGACACAGCAGTAGGGCAATTTTAAAACTTGAATGTTCCTATTGTATGGCCCAAAATGTTACTTTGATATGCCACTCAAGAGCAAAACTAATCTGCTCTAGATTGTCAGCTTCCAATTTTCACCTCTTTAGCACAAGTGTGCAAATGAGTTTAAAATCAGGGGCAAATGGCCCCAATTTACATTCATTTCAAAAAATGATATTTTGTGTTTGGACGCAGTGGAGCCAAAATGAAACATTCATATGCATGTAAAGGAAATGCATGTACCTGAGGTTGTCCTTAGTGGCCATTGAAACACTTGCACATCGAAAAGCAACAGATTTCTTTTAAAATTTAAAAAATATACTTTATTCATATAATTTGTAAAGGTACGTTGCAGTACAATCCAAATGTTGGACAATAACCTGGTGTTGTGTGACTTCTTACATTTGTCCACACCAGTCCAACACCGGCATCTCCACACAATCCAAATGTCGCAATTCACATAGTGTAATACAGATTATATAGAGTACATGGCACTCTAGGATGCCTCATTCCACTTCTTCTTCTTAGGCAGTCCCTTGGAACCGAGGATGACTTGCTTCCACATTAAAAATGAGTTCTCAGGTGACTGATGAGTCCAATGTGGGACCTACAGTCTCTGTCACAGGTGGGGCAGACGGTGGTTGAAGGGGCGGGTGGGTGGGGTGCTTGGGTTAACGTGCACTCCTTGCGCTGGGCTTCCGCTTGCTCCTGGCAAAGAGACTCAAGGTGTTCGGAGCCTTCCTGGATGCTTCTCCTCCAATTTGTGCGGTCTTGGGCCAGGGATTCCAGGGGTCAGTGGGGATGTTGCACTTTTTCAAGGAGGCTTTGAGGGTGTCTGCCACCTGGGGCTCTCTTGCCATGCTGGAGCTTTGAGTAGAGCGCTTGTTTTGGAAGTCTCGTATCGGGCATGTGGACAACGTGACCTGTCCACCGGAGCTGATCAAGCGTGGTCAAAGCTTCGATGCTGGGGATAATGGCCTGAGCGAGAACACTGACGTTCCACTTACAGTGCAGATTACATCTACATTTACATTACATTAAACATTTTCTAATACATACAGCCCCTCAGTGTAAAATGGCGGGAGAGCCCTAAACTGTGGCCTTTCCCCATTGAGCCTTTGCGGCAGCTGCACTGAGCTTCAGTGCGTCCCTCACCACATAGTCCTGGACCTTGGATTGTGCAAGTCTACAATACTCAGTCATGGACAGCTCCTTGCACTGGAAGACCAGCAAGTTTCGGGCAGACCAAAAAGCGTTTTTCACTGAGTTGATGGTCTTCCAACAGCAGCTGATGTTTGTCTCGGTGTGCGTCCTGGGGAACAGTCTGTAGAGCACAGAGTCCTGTGTTACGGAGCTGCTCAGGATGAACCTTGACAAAAACCACTGCATCTCTTTCCGGTCTCTTCCCCACCGCAGCTGCCTGGAGGACAACGTGCAGCGGCACTGAGACGTCAGGTGTGCATGAAGGAAAAAGAACAGATGCAAGGCCTTCCTAAAGGAATACTCCAAGGAAAATCAACACAGGAACTGTGGAACAGGCGCAACCAAGCCATCCTTATACAAAGGATTGCTATTAGAATACAAAAACATGTAATAATTTTGGGGATGTAAGCTTGAATTTGAATGTAAATTATATTACCTGACAGTACACATTGAAAGACTTACAAATATGACTTTTGTGATTTTTCCTTTTTTTAGAAAAGTGTTAATTCCTGTGCATTTGTTTAATTTATAATCCCAATGGATGCAAGAGCATGCTACTGTCAAAAGAAAAACGTAATCCAGTTATTATGCACAATAAGACTGAGAAGCAGCCACATCTAATCTGCGACTTTGAGTATGGCCAAAAGGGGGAAGTGGCAGAACAGACTGCAGTTAATGAAGGGCCTTCTTGATCAAAGTAACATGGTATTAGCATCTGGACTAGTTTTGTTGTGAAAATATGGGAAAAGCCTCTTATGCTGTTACCTCTGTGCACACTGTCCCCAGAGCATAGTGATTTGTATTGCAATTTTAGATCATAGACGATAGTGAGAGGGAGCATGGAAATCTCACATCCAGATCCCATGGCTTGATAATGCCATCAAATTTAGTTTTTTTTCAAAAACTGAGCTACTTTGTTATGAGGCCTATAATAATCTATAATTAAAAGCTCCTTGTGACAGAATGTATAACCCATGTGTTAGTTAGAATACCACAGTTTTGAAATGATTGGTAATTTGCTTTAAATATTGAACATTTAATTATCAAGATCATTAATCAAAACACACACCTGTTCATGCTTGTAGTGGATATTCGTATTTGGAGCAGCAAATTGTATTTTCCTTGTTCAGATGTACTAACATCTCATGGTCAAAGGTTATTTAATCCTTTGAGCATGCATCAGAAGTCATATGTAAAAAAATGCATAGCAACTGCCTGATAACTGACAGCAAATCAACTGCAATCCATTTTTATTTACTCTCCCCAGATTAGATCAAACTCTTAGAATGGCCATGTTACCATAGGTGGGCAACAGCAGTTTTTCCACACTAGTTGTCAATTAAAAGAGAGGATGTAGATGCAGTAATCACTTGGTGCTACAGCTGAATTTCCAATTACTTCTTGTTAGATCCATTACTAAAATGAGAAAAAGATTCAGCGAACCAATTTACATAAAGCCAATAATGTTGGTTTCTTTGTCAACTTGATTAAACCTCATCGATAAACAGGAAAAAAATGTGAAACTAGCCCATTTACACGTCATTCATCTTTTGTCAACTAGTTTTGTGTCATCTATAGATTTGTCAACAGCTCTTATGATATTGATTAGTCTTGTGTACGTAAAGATAAAAAGTTATTGCCAAATCTATGCCATAAGCAGGTTTAGTATCGTGTAAAGTCAGGCAACCACTTTTTGCCTGTAGCAAGGTAACTGGCCTGCACTGAGCATGCATTGAAAATTTGTGGGTGCACTGCTTGTGATTTTCTGTCAATGCATTGAAAATGGTGAGGACTCATAATTTTACTCCATATAACTATGGTGATATTTTGACAAGTTTTAGGGAAAATAGAGCGGGGGGGTGCGGTTAGCAATACCCACTTGTTATTTAAATGTGGAAGGAGGACCAACTGGTGGGTGTTAACAGGGGAAAGCAGTTTTTTCCAGAGAACTCAGGTGCAGTTTTTTACTGGTGGAGTCCAGGTGGTAGCCATTTTACTTCATTGTGCATCCCGAATCTGCCCATTGACATTCATTCCTTCAAAACATTAACTGTCCCATCAAAGGCATCTTATCATAATTTAAATAATCCCAATATTTTGACTCTATGGACTGGATTTTCATTCTCGATCACACCCAAAATTGGATGGGATAGTGGCAGAAAAAACAGGGTAAAATTGGGCAGCGAAGCCAACTACCACCTCTCCACCCCAACCTTAATTTCTGTTGCTGGCAGTTCCTTTCTCGCCTGCCACCTGCACATGCCAACGGCTTCGGTTCCCAGAGATTTTCCTGCCATCTGCTCCTGTTACCGCCGTTCCCCAGGATTGCCAAGAGAAGCCCTGTGGTACTGTCAATGTACTAGTGAGAAGATCCCAAAGTCTTAGGATGGAAGGAGTGGGTCTAGTCCAATTCGGCCCCAAACATTTAATTTTGTAGACCTGGGTCTCAGTGTGTCAGCAATCTTCCAGCCACCACGTCAAACCCGAGGGTGGCTGTTTGGAGACAAAGGATATGCACTCTACACCTGGTTGATGATTCCCCTCCGCAACCCCAACACTCCTGCCCTTCACTCATATAATGAGAGCCATGCTACCAGCAGGAACATCATTGAGCTGACCATTGGGCTGCTGAAGCAATGGTTCCGCTGCCTTGACCGCTTGGGAGGAGCTCTCCAGTACTCGGCAGAGCGGGTGTCCCATTGCGTGGTGGTCTGCTACATGCTTCACAACTTGGCCATCATGAGGGCGCAGCCTTGCTAGCAGGGATTGCGGGACCACCTCAGGAAGAGGATGAGGAGAAGAAGAGAAGAGAAGGAGGAGGAGAAGAGGAAGAGGAAGAGGAGCAAGTGGAAGAGGAGGAGGGCGAGAAGGACGGGAGGAGGTAGGCAGCAAATCCCCCTTCCACACGGGCTGTCCATGACCGCCTCATCAGACTCTGATTCAAGTGAATGAAACCCCAGATCACCGTTGCTCATCACATCCCCATCAACCACAGCCCAATCATGCTATCCCTCTGTCACAGGACATCACAGCATCCTCCTGGGCACAAAGCTGAAATAACAGCCACTACAAAACAAACATGATGTAAGAAAACTACTAGGCACTTGGTCTGAGTATTAAACAAGGCTTTACTCAACAGTTTTTCAACAGGGAGATCTAGTTGTGTCCTTCACTAGTTCCTGTTAAAGAATGCCCTGAGCAAGCTGGCCCCATGCCTGAGTATTTATACTCTCCCTGGACAGCGCCACCAGCAGGCCACCCAGTATTATTTCCACATGAATGACAAGATTCATGTCATTCTTCCCGCCTGAAAGATTGGAAGTCCGGCGGCTTCATTCTACAGAGTTAGTCAGACTAAGTATCGACGCAGTCATTTGGATCTCCATTGGAGGCTGGAAGGCACGTCTCCTCGGACCGTGTTTTGGTCCCTGGGTCGCTTGGTTCGTACTGGCGGGCTGGCAGAGTCCGTGTCACCTTGATCGACCTGAGGGGGACTGAGAAGATCGTGGCTCCGGGTACGGGCCCCCACAGGCGCAGAGCTGGCTTTGCCCTGCTCAGTAGTCGGTGACTGACCAGCGTCCTGGCTTCGGGTGGCCATCCTGCGGGGAGCGCTCTGTTCCCCGGGTTGATCCGGCGGAATAGCTGGCAGACATTATTGGTGGCTCTTGGGGGAGGAGCAGTTTTATAGATAACAGCTGCAAAACTAGTAGAGGCTCTTGGGGGAGGAGCTGTTTTATAGATAGCAGCTGCAACACTAGTAGAGGCTCTTGACCGGCATACTTTAGAAAAGTGACCTTTCTTACTGCAATGATTGCAGGTTGCATTACGAGCAGGGCAACATTTCCTATAATGGAATGCACCTCCACAGAAGAAACACTTCTTTTTAGATTGCCAAGATGCCGCTAGGGTAGGGTCATCATCAGTGAGGGCTTCTGCCTGAGGCTTACCGGGGGAGTCACTAAAATTGGTAGCAGCAGTTCATGCATATGGTAAAAAATAGGCATCTGAATTTTTTTGAGCTAAGTCCAGTGAACATGCCTGGTTATAGGCAGCTTGTAACCCGAAGGTTTTATTTTCCAACAGATGCTGGCGTATGAGGGGAGAAGCAATTCCGTTAATAAAAGAGTCATGAATTAATTCCTCCTGGTACTGCTCAGCTGAGACAGCTTTAAGGTTACAATCTTTGCTGAGCCTGCAAAGCTCTTGAAGGAATTTGTCAAGTGATACTCCGGGTTGTTGTCGAGTTGTGGCCAGTAGGTGCCGAGCAAAAATTTTGTTTGGGGCCTTAACATATAGTTGCTGTAGTGTTTGGATAACAGAGTCATAGTCTACACAGTCTTCGATAAAGTCAAATACATGAGGGGATACATAATTGGCAAGCATTTGTAACTTATTAGGAACATTCTCACCACACTCCTCGAGGAAGTTGCTGAAGGTATGATACCAGTGTTTCCATACCTTAACAGCTGTGAGTGAATTCGGGTCCAGGTCGAGACGGGCGGGTCTGAGTAGTTTCTCCATGATGGATTGATTACTACGCCCGAGTTCCCTTCTACAGTTTGAATCATAGCTGTCTATTCCCAAATCACTCAGAGTGTGGAGCGGGTTGCAGTTGATTAAATTGATGTAAGAAAACTACTAGGCACTTGGTCTGATTATTAAATAAGGCTTTGATTGATTGTTTTTCAACATGGAGATCTAGTTGTGTCCTTCACTAGTTCCTGTTAAAGAATGTCCTGAGCAAGCTGGGCCCATGCCCGAGTATTTATACTCTCCCTGGACAGCGCCACCAGCAGGCCGCCCAGTATTACTTCATAAGTCATTTCCACATGAATGACAAGATTCATGTCAAAACATTTCAAACAAAATTAATACATTTATCAATAATCAATTCACAAATACTATATCAACTAATCACACTTGTGTAATTCCTTAGTGCCTGTTGGTCGTGTGCCCTTTCCTACTCTGGTGCTCCTACGCAGTATGCCCCCAGTGGTTACAGCATGGCTGGTGGAAGGTTGCTGAGTTTCCATGGGGGAGACTACAGATGGCCTTGCAGGACGACCTTGACCAGCTGTGGACCGAGAAGGCCCGGCTGTAGACTACACCACCTCGGCATGGGCGGCAGCAGTCTGGGCTGGTTGGCTGACAGGCAGAGGCAAGGGCAAGTGGAGTGGCAGTGGTGGGAATAGGAATGCTGTCATCCTAAGAGAGGACAGCAGGTTCCTGCTCCACAGACCACTGCCAAACATTACTGGCCATTAGCCTGCACCTGATATTGGCCCACCTGTTGAGTGTTAAGCCAACCAGCAGCGCATTTAGCACTGAGATCCAGGGCTGGATTTTCATTCAGGTGCGGGTTGGTGTCGTGTAATCCGCATTTCGTGTTATCCACACGAATTTAAATGGATGTGGGAGATTGAAGCAATTTTAACTTAATTGTCCAATTTATTTCCAACGTGCGGGAACCCTTGGCAAATGAGTTTCTCCTGACTGAAAGTTGCCTCCGATGATGTCATAATTGCTGCTGCATTTAAGGTCTACAGCAGTAAGCCTTGCTTCTTCTGCAGACTGCCAAGCTTTTTGACTGTGGAGTGAGAGGAACCTGGAGGTACCATGAGCAGCGGGAGACCTAGATCAGCTCCTCGTTTTGACGAGGTGGCCTTGCAGGCTTTAGTAGATGGGGCTGCAGCCAACAGGGAGGTGCTCTTCCCTTCGACAGGGAGGAAGAGGCCTCCCAAGCAGACCAAGGCAGTGTGGATACAGGTGGCTGAGGAGGTCAACTCCTTGGGAGTCACCTGCAGAACTTGGATTCAGTGCCACAAGTGATTTCATAACCTTCTCCGCAATGGAAAAGTGAGTATGATTTTCCCATCACCCTCAATCTGATCCCCATTGCCTTTCCTCACCAGCACTCAGCTTCAGCAAGCTCTTCCTCCACATCCCACTTGACACTGATATCCATGTACCCTTACCCATTCCCTTTCTCTCTATGGTCACATTCACATAACTATTCGACTATGCAGCCCTCACACTCCCTATCACTCTGATGCTTTGCAAACAACTGACAACACACAGGGAGGGCCCTTGGTCTTGCCACCTCACTCCATCTTTGTCTCCTTCTAAGTATCGATGCTATGGAATCTCTACACTCACTCCTTCATTCTCACTTTGTTGCAGCATTGTGCAGATGTCACTCACTACCTCTCGCGAAAGTCGGAGCTGCCTTTGGCACTGCTGCTCAGACATGTTGAGGTAGCTGACCCTGTGTCTGCAGACCCTGTTTGGGAGGTATCTCCTGTGCCGACGGGCTTCCATGCGCTGGCCCCTTCTGGCCTGTGCAGCTTCAGGTGGGTGAGCAGCAGCTTGGCGCTCCTGTTGCTGCTGCTGCTGTTGGTGTTGCTGTTGTTCCTGGTTCTGCTGGTGCCGTGGCTGGTGCTCAAGCTCATCTAATGCCCAGAAGGGAAGGAAATAAATGGCTCCCATGCTTCTGGTATATGCCTCAGTTGAGGAAGCGCTCAGTGAGGGTGGCAAGAGGGGTTTCCCAGGAGGTCACACTGGAGATGGGTGTCAGGCTCCAAACTTCCACAGCTGTGGTTATGCCTTCTAAAAGTTCCTCTAGACCTGAGACAACAAAGTCCTTCCACCTGCAAATGATGGCTGATCAAATCTCCTCTTTAATGGTTGACCTGCAGCTGATAGTCAGCAATCCAATAGTGCTCCCGCCAGGTTTCACCATCGTGTTTCCCACCAGGTGTGTATCACGTGGAAAAAGGGTTAAATTCGCAAGGGCCTTTCAAAATAGGATTATAGAGGCTATTTAGTGCTTGTTAAGGGCCTTAACGACCTATCCCGCCTGTTGGATGCGGGACGGAGTCGGGACCATTAGACACGACTGTGTTAAAGTTACTCGGAGTCGGGATCCAGGCGGGAGGGGGGGAGGTCCCAACCGCCAGTTTTCGCAACTTTAACCCCCCACACGCCTCCAATCATGCCTCCATGGCCCAATGAAATTCCTGGCCCAACACTCCAATCATGTAAATGAGCAGGCAGCATGAATTCTGCATGCTGCCTGCATCACTTTGAACGGGCACAGTCAAATAGCACTGACCCATGACACCACCTGTTTTTCAGGCCATATCCAATGTCTAGGCCTTTGTCCTTGACCACTCGACTACATCATCCCTCAACTATATATTTGAAATCATTTTTATTCACACTATTAGAGGATAGGTATTCTTACTTATAATTTATTCCTTAAAATAATAGGGTTCGCAACATTAAATGTCAGCTGTCACAAATTTTATTACGTATACAATAATTAAGCATACACTTAACAGCAGCACTTATGACAAAACCCTGAGTTTTAGCTGGAGAATTCTAACACATTTTAATTCTGTGCTCGGTTTTACAGGCTGATTAGACCTTAATCAAATTCTAAAATATCTGTTTCAACATCACCTTTTTCACCCCTTCTACGTGACAATTTGCATGTTTCACAGTTAAATTGCATTGTTATCATTCAACACTAATTTGATTGTCCTGTCCTCGCAGCTATAGATCTGTAACTCACTATGTTGACTACACTCACTAACTTTCCAGATCTATGGTCTTTCTCAGGCAGGTGCTTATTTTCAAGTAAAGCTTCAAGGCCCCCTTCCTAATGAATGAACAAAGGGAGCTTTTCTGCTTTTCCTGTGTCTACGAACTCTTTCTTTCCCATGTCTCCTATTAACTTTTCTTATTAAGCAGGTGGTTATAAACTTAGAATTCATGTATACTTCAACTATTTTAAGATAAAACAATAGCAGTATAACATTGGCAGACTTCAAGGCAGTTTGATTAACCCTTTCCTTACCGTCCCTTCCTTGTTGGCTTTAAAGCATTTAAGGCCAATAATAAACATTATTTCATCAGTGCCATGTATCTATCTCGATCTATTCTGTCATGCAAATCTCTACCCATTTGTTTTACATAACACATACATAATATTATGAACGTCATTATACATCGAATAGAAAACAAGGTTCAAAGCTTATTTCTCCACCTGCATCTCTATACATCAAAATTTATCACCTGGACTTAAAATAACTTCCAGTACTCTTTAACTATAATGGATAATTTTAATTTCAATTTTGGAGATTCGCCTTGAATTTGTAAGATTTGCAAAATTTCTACATTTCCCCAAAGGTTATTATTAACAAAAGGGACCCTGCGTGGACATTTTAACTGAAAAGGGTACCCAAGATGGCGTCCGCGCCTCGTGGCAGAAAGCCTGTGAGATTTTTAAAACTTGGACTCTGCGGCACAGGCAGCTTGTGGAGAAATCGAAACCAAAGCTGCAGTTTCTGTGAAGAGAGACTTTGCATTTTGAAAACCAGACAGGACTTTGAATTATGTATTAGACCAAATTGGAGACAGATCAAAACCCAGTTAGGCCTATAGTTAAGGCCATCAAGCAGTTTGCATAAATAATTAGGAATAGCTTAAGGAAGCCATCGAGGCTGGACAGGCCCATTAAGATGTATTAATAACAAAACAAGTCAATTATCATGCCAGTAGATCCGATTGCCGGCCATCTAAAAACAGTTAGTGTAGATTGCTACCATTATTTAAAATAGCCCGCCAAGATTGGGACAAAGAACTAACCTGATTTGGCGTGCAGATAAGGGCCGTCCGAAGGAGTATAATTGTAGGCCCACTGGCAACCTTCTCTCTCTGCTCTCTGCACTTGCTGCCGGCTCCTGCTCCGGCCCCTCGTCCTCGTGGCTACTGCTCTTCCCCCGTCCAGCACTTACCGCCCGGCCACTGCCCATGCCTTCCGCATTCCAACAGGGACGGCTGACATTGCGCCAGGCGGATACGGACAAACCAGGCCAGGCGAGGCGGGACGCGACGAGGCGAGGTGGTGAAGAAGACGAATGGAAAGAAGATTGAAGAAAAGCTTTGCATAATCGGGCCTTCAGTCCAGCTGACCTGCGACTACGTTCATGCAAACTCCAACTGTCGGCCGAGGAAGAGGAACCATCATCCCTGCGAGGTAAAATACCCAAGCAGAGAATTTAACTTTGGGGTACTCGTACCTGGACAACGCCCTTGCAGCACCCGGAGACCACGTGACGACGGTAGGCTCCAGAGAGCACAAAGAGCGAACCCCAAGCTGTTTTGAATTCAGCAGATCTTTGATTGGTGAGCATAAATTCTGGCCCCTCATAGCTTAATCTAGTTAGGTATAGGGGGTGGGATAAGGATAAGGGGATTGTTAAGATAGTTGTTTTCCCTCGATGTGCCGTGTGTTCCCCATTCCCTGTATAAGTATAATTATTTGTATTTGCCTGTAATTTTCTTTATACTAGTAGCTTCTCGTAAGACTGTGTTATTTCTACTTCAATAAAATCTTGGTTTTGCTTACATCCAAACCACCTGTCTATGCGAGTCTTTTCTGTATCGCCGCGTGTACCTAAGTCCGGTGTCTAGAACCCAGGGGCGTGGGAGCGATTCGAACCGCTCACAAACTGTCAGAGGTGTAGGGGGTTTCTCTTGCTCGTTCTGGCCTCCTGCCAGTCTTTGTGCAATGATTACCCTTGAGTGGTTCAACCCACTCTCCCCTATGGTTCTAGACCTTGGACTTAGATGCAGAGAACTGTAGTGCAGAGAAAGGACTCAATAGACCAGGTTGAATAGCACGAAATGGATGCGTTTATTTTTAAACAGTTTGAAGCATTACAAAATACATGTCATAGGCACAGATTAAAGTAACTACAATCATGCACAAATTTATGAAATTGATTCTATGGAAATGGGGAACACACGGCACGTCGTAAAAGGGGAAACACATTACGATTTAACCTTACTCCCTCCCCTAATACCTAAACTAAGTTTCGACTTGAGGAACTCAGGATCATGCTCACCACTATCAGAATCGCAAAAAGGGGGTTCGCAGTCTTTTTGGCACAGCTTTCCGTCGTCACGTGGATCTGGAAACTTCTGGCGCAGTTGGGGTTTTTTCTCTCTCTCTCAAGGCGGTGGGGCAGCAGACACAGCCTCGATGAGCGCTCGTCAAGGTTGAAATCCGCTAAATATTCTGTTGTGGATTTGGGTCCATGGAGGAGTCCCTGCCAACAATGGAATGTTGAGGCATGGAAGTGTTACGCCCGGAGAGTCCTTTCTCTCCGGCCTGGATCGTCGGTCCTCCTGAGGGTGTCTTCTCCTTCAGCCTGGGTCGTCGATGAGCTCCCGACAAAGTACCCGGGCCACCCTCGTCGTCTTCCCGTTGTGGCCGAGCCTTGTCTGGCCGAACACCGACCGTGTCCCGAAATCGAAGTGCTGCCTTGCACTGAAAAGTCCGTCCCGAAGCGTCCTCGAAAAGAAGAAACGTCTTGGTCGAATTCCGACGAAGTGAAGTGAAACGTGAACGTGATCCTGCACCTGTGTAACCGTACCTGGACCCCCTTGATGGACTTTTCAATCCATAGTTATACCCTTTTGGGATAGTCTTATCTCCCGCCAAATCATAGTCCTGTTTTTGTAATAATTTTGGCGGGCAGAAATCTCTGCAGGGGCGCTTTGTCTTGTAACGGGGGCCGGTGATACCTTAACTGCCCTTCCTGGGCCAATAATGTCTTTTACTTTGTCACCGTAACTCGGTTCGTATATTGATCGGTCTGGAGATTGCCCTTGATGGCTGTTAAACGGTTTTTCCTTTGTACAGTAAATGGGTTTCAAGTGTCCGCCCATTCCTTGATGGGCCCCATCCTGTCTCTGAAACTGTCTTGTACTTACAATCTAATTAATATGTATGCTCAGTTCCCTGAGTTTCGTTTTCCCGATACTGGCTTTCGCGGGCTTACTGTCTTCAATCCACAAGCCTGTCTGGCTTGCAGTAACAGAAATCAAATGGTCCAGAAAACTGATCACGAGGCCCGGCGGCCATTTTGTATGCCCTTTTATCAAAGGTTTTTCTGTACAAGCTTACTTTGGTCAATACTGTCTTATTTTATCCTGTTTTCTTGCGTGATTATTGCTGAAAATTTCGAATCTTACAGGCCCCCCTGTGATACTGATAGCTTGCTAGAGGTATCAATGATCCTTCGTGAGCAAATTTTCCCTGATTCCCCACATCCAAACATTCCTGGCACTTAACTATCTATGACCCTCACAACACATGCAGTTCCCATTTCCGAAAAAAACGAAAATTACCTTGTGCACATTTGGACAATCATAGGCAGTACTTCTTAAACTATAACACATTCATCTGTCAGATGTGCAGGGGTTGATACCCTCTTGCACCACCTGCATACACCTTTTATTAATCCAAAAACTTAACAACGACTAATAACATAACAATATTCATACACTTAAAAGAAAACGCGCAAATGGCCAAAATCTAAAAATGGAGGGACGCCTAACTTTCAATACTAGCAGCTTAAAGTGGGGTGTCTTCTTCCCCCATTCGCACATAGCGTTCTCTCCATTCTCCTGTGTTCTCGTGCCTCTGGAGGCGTTTGCCTCTCTTGCAATGCACGAACAGCAAAAATATCACAATTAAAACCTGACACACTACTAGGATGTGGGATGCTATTCTAATCCAGGCCGGGATCTCTATGTTAGTGAACAAGTCCCACCATGGTGGGATGACTATGTCCAGTATGTCTTTTCCTATCTCTAAAGTCTTCTGCTCCAGTGTGTAAAAATGTTTCTGTGAAACTATAACGGCTTTTAAAATCTTGGTGAGGTGTTCGGGAAGAGGGGGAATGACATAACCAAAATGCGCGACGAATCATTGCAAGTCCGTGAAATTCTCTTTTACAGTGAGGTGAACGGTGGAGGGTGCAGGAATGGGGACAATTCGTTGTTGTGCCACTTGAACCTCGGCCCTGGGTTTGAAACAGAAACTGCTATCACTGATCGAACACCACTCGTGCTGTCCGTGGCGGTAGTGAGGCGCTGCAGTGGTGACGCAGTATGCCCCACCCCCGATATATGCTACCTGCGGGGGCACATGGTCCTCTGCCATTGCCTCCATGGTGCAATTTATCGGCTTCGCGCTAGCGGTTCTGAACCCGCACTGTGGTTTCAAAAAGGCATTCAAGTGCTGGGGACACAGGATGATGTGTGCTCCCCGGCTCCGACATCCCGAGAGGTCGGTGCCTGTCATCGTACGCTCCCATCTGATGACATAAGGCGGGACCACTGCGTAACGAATGTGCGCGCCCCCCTGAATGACTCCAATGTTCTCCACCCTGTATACCGGGGCGGGCTTTGCTGCGGGACCCAACACCGGCATTCTTACCACTATTCCCATGATAGTATGATTCGAACGTCCGCAGTCCACTGGGACTGGGTACGCTTCTGCAGCTAGTCTGAGCTGGCACGGGCGTAATGCATTCTCAAAAGGGTGGAGCGCTTGCAAGTGCTTGTTGCTGATCCAAGACGGGACCAAACCCTGTTTTAAATCCTCAAGATTACTGCGGCCCTCGCCCAGTAACCACGCCCCGTATAGCACACAGGCCTCGTTTTGCGCAGCTTGATCGGACGCATTCCGATCCTCCTTAATGAGCGCATTTACCGTTCTCGCGTGTTTCTCCAGCTCAGCTATTATTTCCTTAAAGTGTAGTGTCATGGCCTGGTCTTCATGTAACTCAGAACCCACTACCTTATTTTCGTCTGTCAGTATGTTCCTTAACTGGGCTTTTAAGCCGTTGATCTGTGTCTGTAGCTCCACGTTATCTAGAGCGTTGACGACAGATGTCCCGGTATTAAAAGCAGTGAATATGTCATTTACTGTACCCCTTCTTTGCCTCCCGACTCAATCCAAAACTTCCGGTGGTGTGGTGTATAATTTGTCTTTGTCGATGTCGGCAAAGTCAAACTCGTAAAACTGTCTAAACATTCGGGTTAACAGGACCTGGTATAATTGTTCCGTTTCTTTGGGACACCACTCCGGCAATCGTACCTCAGTGAGGTTTAAAATCACTGAGGCTACCGCGTAGTGTACCCCTTGGTACAGCACCTGACTGGTGGGTACCAATACTAAACCGTTCCCGGGTCCCTTGGTGGTGGTGGGGCACCCTTCTTTCTGGGCTAGTGCTACCGGAAGCGTGGGCAGGGGCTTGCGTGGGTGGGTGATGAGTTCAGTGGCGTTTACCGGAATAGGGGAGTATGGGGCTCCGCACGCTCGAGTGCTGACATCCCATCTCATCCCTTTTCCTTCATCCTGCCACTGCCTCTGGAAGAAGATGGATACGCCCTTGGGGCAAACGCGTTTTGAACCCCACATACAGACATATATTCCTTCATCTGGTTCCCACCATTTGTCCCAACACACACGTAATTGTCCATTAGTCCCCGTAATAGTCCGATGGGTATTGTTACCCAGTCGCTCCCACTCGACCGTAGAGTTCTTCATGTCCTTTCCCCGCTTTCGTAGCCACCACCATCGTCTTAGTGGCACGTTCCCATTACACACCAAACAGATCCTCTTTCCCACGGTAACACTGACTCTGGGTGCAAGGATCCTCACCCGAGGGCACGTTAACGAAGTCTCTTGGTAGGCAAAACCGAAATTGCTGGAGTATTCCGTAGAATTCGTCCCCAGCCAACCTGGCCATCTCCCCTGGTGGAAGTAGGTGGCGGTTTCCTCAACCTCTCGCTCCCCTGTCCCATCCGTCGCGATGGGGGCCGTGTCCCCGGACACCAGAAGATGATGACGTCCTTGGTGCGGCCTCGGTAGGCCCACCCGCACCCGATCGCCACGAACACGATGAGAATCTTTTTCATCATATCCCAGGTTTCTGTAACCAATAAAATGATGTAGCCAGGCTCCCAATAGGTGCTGGCCTAATTAAATGGACACGCGGGTTCCTAGACCCCGCTTCCAAACAAGCACACATACCGGGCAGGCTTCAAAATTGTACTCTTAACATTTCTTAACACCGTAAACTTTATGGCCTAGAAATTGAGTTGACGCCGCGCCAGGGCTTTAGCGCCGGAAATTTAGCGCCGGCGCTAATTCCCTTGCGCGCGCCAAAAATTCAGTAGCGCCGCGCCCAGACGGCTGCCGGCGCTACTGGCGGGCGTGAGCGCCTCCCAATGGGCGCTGAGTGCCGAATTGCGGCGCTAATCCGGCGCTGCGGCACCCGATGCGGTGCGGCAGGCTGGGGAAGTGCAGGCCTCCTCCTTCAGTTAAGGAGGAGCTGCCTGCACCCGCCCGCTGTCCGTTCAAATATTGAAAAAATGAGCCCGGCACCTCGGACAAGTGCCGGGCTTGCAGGCCAGACGCATCTGTTCCGCGGGGGGGGGGGTGGAGGAGTCCGGGGAGGGAGGTGCGGCCAGGCAGCCGACGGGAAAGCGGCCGGCCGCCGCGCGACCTTAATGCGCCGGCGCAAACTCGGGGAAGACTCGGTTGCCAGAGTCTTAGTTGCGGCTGCCACGGGCGAGGCGGCCGCAACTGAATTTCGGCGCTGGGGCCCGTCGTCATGGCAACCGGGACGCTGCGCACACCGATGACGTCATCGGTGCCGGCGCAGCGCTACCGGTCTACCGCGGCGTAAGGGCCCCAGGCAATTTCGGCGCCGGCGCCAAATGCAGCGCTAGGCCCTCTAGCGCCGCAAAATCGGCGCTAAGGGCACTCAATTTCTAGGCCTATATTCCTTAAACTATCATCATAACTGAACCAGAGGGGAACCAATATCCTTGCGGGGAGGTTTGCTAGCACTGCTGGGGGGGGTTTAAACTAACTTGGCAGGGGGATGGGGTACAGAGTGGAGCTATAGCAGGGGGTGATTTACAGCCAAATACAGAGAAAAAAACAAGGCACAGCAAATATGTGAAGGCAAAAGGGAATATGGCAGGGCTGGAAGGCATTTATTTTAATGCAAGGAGTCTTGCAAATAAGGTGGATGAACTGAAGTTGTTGTTGAACACATGGGAGTACGATATTGTTGCTATCACGAAGACATGGTTGAGGGAGGGTCAGGACTGGCAGCTCAGTATTCCGGGGTATGGAATCTTCAGGCGAGACAGAGGGGGGTGTAAAAGGGGAGGGGGTGTTGCAATATTAATTAAGGAGTCAATTACTGCTGTAAGGAGGGATGATATATTAGCGGGTTCCTCTAATGAGGCCATATGGGTAGAACTTAAAAACAAAAAGGGGGCAAGCACTTTGCTGGGAGTGTACTATAGGCCCCCAAACAGTCAGGGGGAGATAGAGGAACAGATATGTAGGCAAATCTCAGAAAAGTGCGAAAATAATAGGGTAATAATAGTGGGGGATTTCAACTTCCCCAATATTAATTGGGATAGTCAGAGTGTGAAAGGTTTAGAGGGTGCAGAATTCTTAAAGTGCATCCAGGAGAGCTTTTTGAGCCAACATGTAGAAAGTCCTACAAGAGAGGGGGCGATACTGGACCTAATTCTGGGGAATGTAGCCGGGCAAGTGGTGGAAGTGTCAGTGGGAGAGCATTTTGGCGACAGTGACCATAATTCGGTGAGATTTAAGGTGGTCATGGAAAAAGACAAAGACGGCCCGAAATAAGGGTTCTAAATTGGGGGAAGGCCGATTTTAATATGATAAGGCAGGATCTGGCCAAAGTGGACTGGGAGCAGCTACTTATAGGAAAATCCACATCAAGACAGTGGGAGACTTTCAGAAGGGAAATAGAGAGAGTACAACGCCAACATGTTCCTGTAAAGGTCAAGGGTGGGACCAACAAGCAAAGGGAACCTTGGATGACAAGGGATATACAAAAATGCATTAGAAATAAAAGGGGGGCTTTTGGCAGTTACAAAAGACTAAAGACGGAAGAAGCTCTAGAGGAGCATAAAAAGTGCAGGGGCATACTTAAAAAAGAAATTAGGAGGGCGAGGAGGGGCCATGAAATAACACTGGTGAGCAAAATAAAGGAAAATCCTAAGATGTTTTATAAGTATATTAAGGGCAAGAGGATAACCAGGGAAAGGGTAGGGCCCATTAGGGACCAAAGTGGCAATCTGTGTGTAGAGCCAGATGATGTAGGCGGGGTTTTAAATGAATTTTTTGCATCTGTGTTCACTATGGAGAGAGACGATGCAGACATAGAAATCGGGCAAGGGGACTGTGACATACTTGAACATATTAGCATCGAGAGGGAGGAGGTGCTAGCGGTTTTAGCAGGCCAAAAAGTGGATAAATCCCCAGGCCCGGACGAGATGTATCCCAGGCTGCTGTGGGAGGCAAAGGAGGAGATTGCAGGGGCTCTGACACAAATTTTCAGAACCTCTCTGGCCACAGGGGATGTACCAGAGGACTGGAGAACAGCTAATGTAGTACCATTATACAAGAAGGGTAGCAGGGATAAACCAGCGAATTACAGGCCAGTGAGCCTAACATCTGTGGTAGGGAAATTATTGGAAAAAATTCTGAGGGACAAAATTAGTCTCCACTTGGAGAGGCAAGGATTAATCGGGGATAGTCAGCATGGCTTTGTCAAGGGTAAATCATGTCTGACAAATCTGATTGAATTTTTCGAGGGGGTGACTAGGGGGGTGGATGAGGGAAATGCTGTGGATGTGGTTTACATGGACTTCAGTAAAGCTTTTGACAAAGTCCCGCATAGGAGACTGGTCAAGAAGGTAAGAGCCTATGGGATCCAGGGTGCCTTGGCGCGTTGGATCCTAAACTGGCTGAGTGGCAGGAGGCAGAGGGTGATGGTCGAAGGATGTTTTTGTGACTGGAAACCTGTGTCCAGTGGGGTACCTCAGGGATCGGTGCTGGGTCCCTTGTTGTTTGTGATCTACATAAATGATTTGGATGAGAATGTAAAAGGTATGATCAGTAAGTTCGCAGATGACACGAAAATTGGTGGGGTGGTAAATTGCGAGGAGGAAAGCCTCAGGCTACAGGACGATATAAACGGGTTGGTCAGATGGGCGGAAAAGTGGCAAATGGAATTTAACCCTGAAAAGTGCGAGGTGATGCATTTTGGACGGACAAATAAGGCAAGGGAATACACAATGAGTGGTAGGACCCTAGGAAGTACAGAGGGTCAGAGGGACCTTGGTGTACATGTACATAAATCTCTGAAGGCAGCGGAACAGGTAGATAAGGTGGTTAAAAAGGCATATGGGATACTTGCCTTCATTAGCCAAGGCATAGAATATAAGAGCAGGGAGGTTATGATGGAGCTGTACAAAACGCTGGTGAGGCCACAGCTGGAGTACTGTGTGCAGTTCTGGTCGCCTCACTATAGGAAGGATGTGATTGCTTTGGAGAGGGTGCAGAGAAGATTCACCAAGATGTTACCTGGGATGGAGCGCCTCAGCTATGAAGAAAGACTAAAACAGGCTGGGGTTGTTTTCCTTGGAGCAGAGAAGGCTGAGGAGGAGACCTGATTGAGGTGTACAAAATGATGAGGGGCATAGATAGGGTAGATAAAGAGGAACTTTTCCCCTTAGTAGGGGCGTCAATAACAAGGGGGCATAGATTCAGGGTAAGGGGCAGGAGATTTAGAGGGGATTTGAGGAGGAACTTTTTCACCCAGAGGGTGGTTGGAATCTGGAACTCACTGCCTGAAAGGGTGGTAGAGGCAGGAACCCTCACAACATTCAAGAAGCATTTGGATGAGCACTTGAAATGCCATTGCATACAAGGCTATGGACCAAATGCTGGAAAATGGGATTAGACTGGACAGGGATGGATGGGCGGCGCAGACACGATGGGCCGAAGGGCCTCTTTCTGTGCTGTAAAACTCTATGACTCTATGACTCTAATTACCTAACTTAACTTATGTACAGCGCCGCCCTCCACCGGGCGGCCTACTGAATTTCTGTGAGGGCTGCAGCGTGCCGCACCCTGTGGTGGGGCTGCACTGACCTTCGGCTTTGATCCCCCGCAGCCTGTCGCTGTTGAACAAGAACCATGCCTTTCTGGGGCTGCTCTAGACCGAGGTTGGGAAGGATGGGGAGAATCTGGCCAAAACTTTCTGGGCTGGGGCGCTCGAATCGACCTACAAGGGGCTGCTTTGGGTGAGGCTCCCGGGGCTGATGGACCGGGGGTTGGGACTGTCACCGTCACAGCCTGTGGTTCCACCACAGCTGCCGGCTCCAGCTCCCCTCCCTCAGGCTCCGCCCCCCCGGGGCCGGGATTTGTGGCTTCCGACTCCACCTCACCTGTCCCTACAGGTAGTGAGTCTCCACCCCCATTCCCTACCTCCCCCAAGCTTGAGTCGAGGGCGGGATCGTCGTCCTCTGACTCTTCCTCCTCCGTGATTGGGTCTAAGGCGAGGTCAAGCTGTTCGGGCTCTTCCTCGTCCGAATCCCAAATTAGAGGGGAGACCTCCCACTCCGATGGGGTGGCCCCTCCCTTCACGCAGGCTACTGTTCCAGCCTGTGTGGTCTGTGACTCTGTTACAGGCTGAGGATTTTTGTTCTCAGACCTGGTCCCTGCTGTTGGCCCTTGTGCACCCGATTTAAACAGTTTACACTGGTTAATGTGAAACCATTTAGTACGTCGGGGCACCTTCACTGCAAAAACCATGGGGCTGGCCTTGTCTACAATGCTGTAAGGCCCCATGTACAATGGTTCAAAACTCCCTACCCTGGCATAGTTTCGGACCATGACCTGGTCTCCGACTACCCACTCTTGTTGCTTACGAGGTTCCAGTAACAGTCGGTTTCCCTGATGCTGTCTTCCCATGTTCCCAGCCGCCTGCCCATAAATCTGTTTCAGGCGCTCCAAAAGAGTTTGGACGAATTTGTCTCGCTTCACCTCTCGTAGCTGGCCCTCAGTGAGCACCGGGGCTAGTACATGGGTGGGTGTTCGCATGATCCTTCCAGTCATTAATTCGTGCGGGGAATACCCCGTACTTTTGGACTGGCTGGCCCGGATTCCCATGAGGACTAAAGGCAGGACCTCCGCCCATTTCTGGGGTGAGCCCATTGTCTCTTTCCTCAGCTATTCCTTGAGGGTCCGATTCATGCGTTCAACAATCCCGGATGACTGGGGATTGTATGCTACGTGCCACTTCCCCTCAATGCCCAAGAGCATGAGGGCGTTCTGCATTACTTGACCGGTGAACTGACTCCCTTGGTCGGACTCTACAAAACGGGGGAGTCCCCACCGTGAGAACACTTCCCGAATCAAGATCTTAGCAGTGCCCAGTGCCGTAGCTGTTCTGCACGGGAAAGCTTCTACCCATTTGGTGAACACATCTACCAGGACAAGGCAGTACTTATATCCTCCCTGGGCGGCGGGCAGGGGCCCTATGTAGTCGACCTGAATTGACTGCCATGGTCCCTCTACCCTCCTGATGTGCCCCATGGGCACCTTCCTTTTGTGGGGGTCTGGGTTGTTTGCAGCGCACACAAGACAGCTTGTGCAGAACTCGCGGACATCGTCCCGAAGTCCCGGCCACCATCCCGCCTGCTCTACCCGTTGCCAGGTAACCTCAGGCCCGGGGTGTCCTGCCCCTGGACCCTCGTGGGCCAGTTGCAGGAATTCCCTCTGGTGCTACTGCGGCACAACCCACTGCTCCTCTCGGAACAGCATGCCTTCTTTGACTGAGAGGGCTGCCGTACTGTACGGACCCTCTACCTGCTTGCCTTCTGTGATGGCTTTTAGGACTGTTTTTAGGGCGGGATCCAGGGTTTGGACGGTCTTTAGGTCTGGGGGCGGTGTCACCCCTGTGTTCCCTGGAGTTCCCTCCCCTTCTCGGATCGCTGCCACGGGTCCGGGTCCATAGGGGTCCCAGAAAGTGCCGTTGCGGGCACCCTCCCGGGCTAGCGCATCCGCCTGCTGGTTGCCCTGACTGCGGGGTTCTGTGGTGGAATGAGCCTTCACCTTGTGGATGAACACCTCCCCTTCCTCCCCCACAGCTGCTAGGATCTTTTCCAGCAAGGGCTTAACTGTTAAAGGCCGCCCGTCCGCGGAGGTATATCCGCGGCGGGACCAGATGGCGAGGTACTCCGTACACGAATTGCACGTGAACATGCTGTCTGAGCAAATCGTGTATGGGGTTGGGAAAATCTCGGGGTGGGTAACCACGTACGCCATCGCGGACAGTTCAGCCTGCTGTGCGCTCATAGTGCTGGGGAGCTTAATTGCCAGGGCAATGTTTGCCGCAGGGTCATAAACTCCACACCCTGTGAGTCGTTCGCCAGCAGATACAGTGCTGGAACCGTCTACGTAGATTTTGCGGCCTGTGGGGTGTATCCCGGCCCGTAAACCTATGTTGACCTCCCATACCCCTTCTACGGAACACCGATGGGCTGTTCCGGGATATACCATGTTGGCTGCGAGCTTTGGCTCGCAGAGGCCTTTAACTTTGAGATCCATCTGGGAAAGGAGGACGGTCCAGCGCGCAATCCGAGCGCTGCTTATGGTCCCATCCTTAATCCTTCCATCCAGAAGCATCTTTGTGGGGGTGTGATGGGTGAGGAGCGTGATGGGAGAGGTTCCTGTGAAGATCACTGATCTGTTCACAGCCCAATGCGTGGCCAGGAGATGCCGTTCGCAATTGGAGAAACTCCTCTCTACATCCGTGAGCACCCTGGAGGAATAAACTACCGGTCTCAGCTTGCCATGCCGCTCCTGGAGCAGCACGGCGCTCAGGCTGTCCCCACTAGCGGCTACCTCCAGGAAAAGCTCCTCTCCCCCATCTATGGCCCCTAGGGCTGGCGCGGTCTGCAGATCTCTTTTCAACTTCTCAAATGCTGCCTGGCACCCCTCATCCCAAGACCACTCGATTCCCTTGTGTAAGAGTCGGAGTAGCGGGGCCGCTGTGGCAGCATAGTCCTCGATGAAATCTCTGCAGTACCCGGTCAATCCCAAAAAGGACCTTACACCCATTACTGTGTTGGGGATCGGCAGATCTTATACTGATTCCCTTCTGGCCTTATCTATGGCTCTTTCTCCAGCGCGGATGGCCAGACCCAGGAATTTGACTTCCTGCTGGCCGATCTGTGCTTTCTTTGGGTTTAATTTGAAACCCTTCCTTTCTAACAGCTCCAATAATTCGGCTAATAGTGGGCCGTGCTCCTCCCTTGTGTCCGTGAACAGGAGTAAGTCGTCCACATACTGTACTATCTGGTTGGGCTGGCTAAATTCTTTTAAACTCCCCGCCATGCATTGATGGAAAATGCTGGGGCTGTTGTGAAAACCCTGTGGCAAGCAGTTCCAAGTGTACTGTTGCCCTTTGAAAGTAAAGGCAAACTTGTACTGATCCTCCCGCCGCAGCGGAATGGACCAAAAACCGTTCGAGATATCCAGCACCGTGAACGTGGTCGCCGATGCTGGAATACTCCCTATTAGGTCGGCAACTGCTGCTACTGTGGGCGCGCAGGCTGGGATGTTACTATTGAGGACTCTGTAGTCCACCGTGGCTCTCCACGAATTGTCCGGCTTCTTTACCGGCCATAAGGGGGAGTTCACGTGAGTGGCTATTGGTCTCAATACGCCCTGCTGCACCAATGAAGATATTGCGGTCTCCATGTCGGGTTCTGCCTCCTTGGGGAAGTTATACTGCTTTTGGGGTCGGATCATGGGGTCCCCGTCTACGCTGACTTCAAACCCAGTGACTCTCCCACAGTCGTGCTTGTGGGTGGCAAACGCGGTCAGATTTTCCGACACACACGCCTGCAAGTCCGTAGGGACGTTCGCTACCATGAGCTCGAGATCGTAACCTCCTGACGGCTTCATGGTGCACAGGGCCCCCTTTTCTTCCCTCCCTGGGATTACAACTACCTTACCTAAACCGCTCTCGGCTCCCCAGAGACAGTGATTTCTCAGGTCCACGAGGATCCCGTGTTCCACCAAGAAATCAGCCCCGAGGATGCCTTTTCCACCCCCCTCACTCCACTTCAATAGGATACACGTCCATGTGGTGTGGAGTGCTCCCAAATGAATGGAGAGCGGGATGGAGTAAGCGCCAGCCTGTTCTCTGCCTGTGAAACCCGCTACTGAGAATGGAGCCTGGGTGGACAGAGGTGAGGCAAAAGGTCTAGCTGTGTGGATCACGGTGCACGAAGCTCCTGTATCCAACAGGTAACTACCCTTTTCCCTTTCCATCTCCATTTCCACCACAGGTCTTCTCCAGGCGTCATAGCGGAGCGGACACAAGTAGACGGGCTGCGCAGGCGTCAGTCATTTAGGTGCTTCGGTTGGGGTCTCGGGAGCGATAGGGCTGTTGGCGACTGCTACCTTCCCCTGCGAGGTCATCAGAGACCGCATAGTCTCTAAAATTGACTCAATCGTAGCGGGATCCACAACCGCACCACCTCCTGTTGCTGGGGTAGGGGCTACGGTTGGGTTTTGGGCTGGTGCTGGGGCAACGGTCTGGGCTTGGGCCTGGGCTTGGGCTGCGGGGAATCTCCCTCTATTATCCTTCCATGGATTTCTACAGTCCTTGCGCCAATGACCCTCCTTCCCACACCCGTAACAGCTGCTTTTGGCTTGGGGAGGGCGATTCCCCTCCTGATGCCATTCCTTTTTAGCAGAAGCTGCGGGCCTTGCCTCATGTACCTTTCCTTTTAAGGCAGGCGTTTTCCTACCCTTGTTGTTCCTGTAACTGATCGTGAGCTGATCGAGCACTACGTCTTCCGTGGAGCGGGCGTTAGTGGGGTCAAACCATGCTTTGGCCTGCTCCCTCACTATTGGCAAGCAACCTGCTACCAGGCACCGGAGCCAATGAGCCCTTTGTTCATCATTTAGCGCGTCCCAGTCCGGTCCTCCCGGGCAGCTGCGCCGATACACGGGCCACAACCTTCCGGCGAAAACCCGTGAGGGTTCTCCTTCTAGCTGCACTGTCTTTTCTAAACGGAGGAACGGAGTTCCGTCACCCTCTCCTATAATCTCCAGGATCTCGTCCCGTAACAACCCATATTCCCTGTGCCCTCTCTTGCTCTCGTCAGGGAGACACTGGAGGAGCGAGCTGTCCAGGGAGAACAGCAGCATCTTAAACTGTTCAACCCCGTCTCAGTCATTAACGGCTGTGGTCTGCTCCACGTCCCTAAAATGGACGGAGGGGTCTCCTGATTCAGTGAGTTTTGGGATGTGACTGATCATTTCCCTTAGCTGTCGCGCGCTATGGGGCATTATGATCTGATTCACGAGGGGTCCGTCATCGCCATTCGCTGCATCCGGACCGAGCCTCTGGTGTCGCGTGGGACACATCGGTGCCGGCCCTGACTCTGCTACCTGGGGTGGCTCTTCCTCAAGAATCTCTTCATCTACCGTCTCCATTTCCTTTCCCGGAGTCCAAGACTCATCATAAGCAGGAGGCGCAGAGGGTTCGGGGGTTGGTTCCTGAACTATCTCTTGTGGAATCGGTCTTTTGGATTCCTTGGCTAGCAATAGCTGGCTCGCTGGTGGGTTTATGAGACACACCAACCCATTTGCCTTGGCTAGGGCCGTTCTCAGGTCCTCTTGCTCCCGGCGGCAAGCACTGTGGTCGGCGCTCTCAGATCTATCCTCCATGGCCATCTTATATGCTGCCCTGGCTCCCAGAAATTTTTCCTCTTGGGTCTCTATTTGCTTAGCTAGACGGAAACACCTTTCTCTCATTCTACCTTCACAGGCCTTGGCTTCAATGACCTGACATTTTAAATACTCCACCCGGGTTTCGTGGCGGTGAGTTGTGGATTGGCATTCCTGATTCAGCGCGTTAAGCGATTCAATCAGTTTCTGACCTCCCGCAACCTTTTCCTCTACTTCTGTAAGCAACCCTTTCATCTGGGCTGTCTGTGCTACAACGACTTGGTCCAAAAGCTGGACTTGCTTCTTGTAGCACATCAGCCAGACCGCCTTTTCTACAGATTTCTTATGCTCTTTACCCTCTGTCCACTTGATGGCTGCGTCTAGCGGGCGCCTATCCCTTAATAGGTCAGATATCCATTGTTTTGTGAGGTTTACCTTTCCAAAAACATAATCCGCTATTCTTTCATCCATCACATTTCGTTTATTCAGACCTTGACCTAACACACTACTTTCCTGCTGCCAAGGTCCTGCCGCGGTCGCCATTTCTGTAGGGGGTTTCTCTTGCTCGTTCTGGCCTCCTGCCAGGCTTTGTGCAATAATTACTCTTGAGTGGTTTGACCCACTCTCCCCTACGGTTCTAGACCTTGGACTTAGATGCAGAGAACTGTAGTGCAGAGAAAGGACTCAATACCAGGTTGAATAGCACGAAATGGATGCTTTTATTTTTAAACAGTTTGAAGCATTACAAAATACATGTCATAGGCACAGATTAAAGTAACTACAATCATGCACAAATTTATGAACTTGACTCTATGGAAATGGGGAACACACGGCACGTCGTAAAAGGGGAAACACATTACGATTTAACCTTACTCCCTCCCCTAATACCTAAACTAAGTTTCGACTTGAGGAACTCGGGATCATGCTCACCACTATCAGAATCGCAAAAAGGGGGTTCGCAGTCTTTTTGGCACAGCTTTCCGTCGTCACGTGGATCTGGAAACTTCTGGCGCAGTTGGTTTTTTTTCTCTCTCTCTCAAGGCGGTGGGGCAGCAGACACAGCCTCGATGAGCGCTCGTCAAGGTTGAAATCCGCTAAATATTCAGTTGTGGATTTGGGTCAATGGAGGAGTCCCTGCCAACAATGGAATGTTGAGGCATGGAAGTGTTACACCTGGAGAGTCCTTTCTCTCCGGCCTGGATCATCGGTCCTCCTGAGGGTGTCTTCTCCTTCGGCCTGGGTCGTCGATGAGCTCCCGACAAAGTACCCAGGCCACCCTCGTCGTCTTCCCGTTGTGGCCGAGTCTTGTCTGGCCGAACACCGACCGTGTCCCGAAATCGAAGTGCTGCCTTGCACTGAAAAGTCCGTCCCGAAGCGTCCTCGAAAAGAAGAAACGTCTTGGTCGAATTCCGAAGAAGTGAAGTGAAACGTGAACATGATCCTGCACCTGTGTAACCGTACCTGGACCCCCTTGATGGACTTTTCAATCCATAGTTATACCCTTTTGGGATAGTCTTATCTCCCGCCAAATCATAGCCCTGTCTTTGTAATAATTTTGGCGGGCAAAAATCTCTGCAGGGGCGCTTTGTCTTGTAACGGGGGCCGGTGATACCTTAACTGCCCTTCCTGGGCCGATAATGTCTTTTACTTTGTCACCGTAACTCGGTTCGTATATTGATCGGTCTGGAGATTGCCCTTGATGGCTGTTAAACGGTTTTTCCTTTGTACAGTAAATGGGTTTCAAGTGCCCGCCCATTCCTTGATGGGCCCCATCCTGTCTCTGAAACTGTCTTGTACTTACAATCTAATTAATATGTATGCTCAGTTCCCTGAGTTTCGTTTTCCCGATACTGGCTTTCGCGGGCTTACTGTCTTCAATCCACAAGCCTGTCTGGCTTGCAGTAACAGAAATCAAATGGTCCAGAAAACTGATCACGAGGCCCGGCGGCCATTTTGTATGCCCTTTTATCAAAGGTTTTTCTGTACAAGCTTACTTTGGTCAATACTGTCTTATTTTATCCTGTTTTCTTGCGTGATTATTGCTGAAAATTTCGAATCTTACAGAGGCATAACTGACTGGGCGTACGCGCCACCCCACCACCACCACCCCCTACAAATTTGGAATTTCCTATCTTATATCTTTTTCTATATAAATTTCCATCCCTCTGATAGGTACCAGTGTGTTTAACCCTATCCTGGTCTCCCATCATCTCTGTCCTTGATGACCTTCATTTGTTCCAGTTCCCCAACATCTCAAATTTAAAATTCTCATCCGTGTGTTTGAATCCCTCACCCCTCACTATCTCTGTAACCTCCTCCAGCCAAACTCCACCTCTCCACCTCCGTCTTCTCCTTTAAGGCCCTCTTTAAAATCCAGCTCTTTGACAAAACTTTTGGTCACCCCTTCCTAATAGCTTCCATTTTTATTTTTGATTAAGCATCCTTGAAGGGCCTTGGAATATTTTTCTATGTTAAAAGTGCTATATAAATGTAAGTTCTTGTTGTCGTTGAGTGATCCAAACAAAACTATTACTTTAGCATCTCTATAGTGTACTTAACAATACAATAATGGAAGCATAGTCCTTGTTGTATTTGTACACTGCTCTTGTGTGGGTGTTTCTAATTGGGGTCATGGCTGCAAAGGGTAGCCCTAACCTCACATTCAGTGTCTTGGGACCTTCGATAATTAAGGCACTGTGGACTGCTGCATTGTAAGATCGTCATTGCTGCTCTCTGGATAATAGGCATTAATGTGCAGGATCACATTTCTGTAGTTTAAAACCACCTGCATATTTATGGAGCAGTATCTCTTCCTGTTCATATTTGCATTCTGGTCGATGGGTGTAGCCTTGATGGTCACTTGGGTGCCTTCTATAATGCCGTGGACTCTAGGGAAGCTACCAGCAATTAAAAGTTCTGTCGCCTCTCCAGTTGGTGCCTCCATTCCACTGGGACGGTGCTAATGTGTTTTCCCTGGTAAACATGGCATCAGTCACTTGCTTCCTATAGGTATGAAATGAAGACTAGTTTATCTGGCCAGTGTCTCCTGTGGTGGTCTGGAAGGATCCTGTTGCTTGGAGGCTTAATGCTACTGCAAAGGTATGGCATGAGCTACCTGAGTCTGTGATAAATCAGCAAGCATGACTTGGTCACTACCTCTACGGTGAAGCAGAAGCGATGAAGACAAATGTTCTCTGACAGTTAGGATTGTCTTGATCTATATAAGCCTTGGGGAAGCTGGGACACGGGCAGTTGGGAGCAATTTTCAGAATACTTACCATGCAGGAACTTTTTTTAGTGAAGAAATTTGAGTGGAAGTCATATATTTTTGTCTTTTAATACTCCTGTGAAGCGCCTTGGGACGTTTACTACGTTAAAGGATCTATATAAATACAAGTTGTTGTTGTTGTTGTTGTTTCTGCCACTTGTGCATCTATAAAAGACTTCCTCCGATTTTTCTCGTCCTATTTGAGCCTTCCCGTGATCTGCCTGCTGAATGGTCACTGGTCTAATTTGCGTATGTTCGGGTGAAAATTAGTGACGTAGCATTTGCGAGTTTCCTGGGTTTGCATTGCTATGGCACTATGAGGATCCCCGATGAAGGTGGAAGTGAGGGGTTTGTGAACCTGAAGAGGGCGGAGACTTTATATAGTGATTTCTGCAACTTAGAAGCACTTAATTTTGCCTTTTTTTTCTACAAAGTACCTGCACTTGCTTCTGACTGCTTCTCACAGGGTCAGCCCACTGGAAGATTTCTGGACCCCAGCACCCACAGTCAGAGCAATTCAGGAGCAAGTATGACTTTTTCTATGGAGGTAGGATACCATTATCATGAAAGAGAGGAGGAGCAACAAATGGTGGAGCAAAGGAAGGTAAGGCACTATTCCAGGAGCATGAGCCCCACCAGGTATTAACCACCCCTCTCCCTACCCCCAAATAACATACAGGTCATATTAGGACCTCTCTGAGGAGCTCTGGATAAGAAGAGAGCACTTCACCAAAAAAGCCATAAGGTTTCCATGTGATTTGCTGTGGAAGACCTGAATCCACGGTTCTTTGCCCGGACTGCTCTCTCCATGCTTATGAAGGTGACCCCTTCCATCAAGTGCTACAGCATAGGTTCACTTCAGGTAGCAGCGGGGAAATCTCTGCAACATCAGTCTGCAGCCCAGTTCCTAACCTTTGGCATTGCAGCAGAGAGATAGGCTATAAAGTTTTACGGGTTTTCTGACTTCCCCAAGCTGCAGGGTGCAATCGACGGTATCCATATCGCATTGAGGGCGCTCACAGAACACCCACTCCGCTACCTCAATAGGAAGAGATTCCACGTTCTCAGTATGCAGATAATGGCCTGGAATTTGCAGTTGTTGTGATGAAATATATGCCTTCATCAGCCCCTGTGTTTTACCTGCATTGTATTGTGTGTACCGCCCCCCATTTTCCCCTATTGTGTGTATTGGCTCCGCCCCTGTCTTTTGTCATATAAAGGTCTCAAGAGCTGTATGAGTCATTCTGCCAGACGAATCCGATGTGGAATGGCGTGCAATGTTCTTAGCGATTAAAAGCCTTCAGTTGAATCCTTTAACTTCTTGTCTTTGAGTTATTGATGGCACATCAATTTTAATCGCTAAAACACCAAGATGGATCGACTCCTGAAACCAGAGCGCTTGGATCTGGACCCCCATGCCACAGACGCAGCCACACAGTTCGGACACTGGTTCCAATGCTTCGAATTTTTCATCGAAACCTCAGCCACCGCCATAGCAGCCGCGACCGCCACCGGAGACGTGAAACTGGGAATCCTGCGAAACCGGGTGAGTCATCGGGTCTCCCCTCTCATCCGAGATGCCACCAGCTACGAGGATGCCTGCACCATTCTGAAGGCCCACTACGTGCGGCCAATAAACGAGGTGTACGCCAGGCATCTTCTGACTACTCGCACGCAGCGGCATGGTGAGTCACTAGAGGACTTCATGCTAAGCCTAAAAGTACTGGGCAGAGACTGTAACTGTAAGGCCGTGTCTGCCACCGTGTACACGGAGGAGCTGATCCGAGACTCCTTTATTGCGGGCCTCAGTTCAAATTACATTCGGCAGAGACTGTTTGAAAAGGAGGGACTGGAATTAAAACAGGCTATGGGCATAGCGCGATCGCTGGATATGGCCCAGAGGAACTCTGAATCCTGTTCCTCAGGCCACGCGGCCCACTCCGCCTCGTGCGCGCCGTGGGGGCCGCCATCTTGGAAGCCATCTTCACCTCCCAGGTCTCAGGCCAGCCCAGCACCGTCGGAGCCCCAGCCTCCACCCAGGAGCCCCACTACTGCCGCGATGCATCGGGGCCCGAAATGCTACTTCTGCAGCCAGGACAAACACTCCAGGCATCTGTGCCCAGCGAAGGGCACCACCTGTTTTAAATGCGGGAAGAAAGGACATTTCAGTAAAGTCTGCAGAGGGAACCCCGCCTCCAACTCCACCACCGCCGCGTGCGCGCCGTGGGGGCGGCCATCTTGGACGCCATCTTGTCCACCCTCATGGAGTCCACCATCTTGTCCCGACTACACGGACCCACAGGACCCACTGGTGGCCTCAATCACATTGGATCAATCCAGGCCGCATCCGTTGTCTGGATCGGTGATGGACATAGAGGTAAACGGGAACAAGGTTAAGTGCTTGATTGACTGCGGGAGCACCAAAAGCTTTATTCATCCTAGCCTGGTAAAACGACTTTCACTAATGATAGTCCCTACACAGGGCAAAATCGCCATGGCTGATAAGACTCATACCTCAAAAATTATAGGTTTCTGCGTGGTTATGTTGTCGGTAAAAGGCACTGATTACAGAGATTTTAAACTCTTGATAATGCCAGATCTCTGTGTGAGCGTGATCTTGGGTCTGGACTTCCAGTGCCACCACCAAAGTATCACGCTTACCTACGGTGGGTCCCAGCTGCCCCTCACAGTGTGCGGTCTGGCTACCCTGAAGGTCAAGCCGCCCTCTCTGTTCGCCAACCTCGCACCCAACTGTCGACCCATAGCGACCAAGAGTAGGCGGTACAGCTGGGAGGACAGATGGTTCATTGCATCTGAAGTAGAAAGACTCAAGCGGGAGGGTATCATGGAATGCAGTACCAGCCCGTGGTGCGCCCAGGTAGTAGTGGTTATGGGTAGCGAAAAGAAGCGGATGGTGATAGATTATAGCCAGACGGTTAATCTATACACCCAGCTAAACGCCTACCCTCTGCCCCGCATAGCGGATATGGTTAACCAAATTGCGCAATACCGGGTGTTTTCCACCATCGACCTAAAATTGGCATACCACCAGCTCCCCATTAGGCTGGAGGACCGTCCATACACCGCCTTCGAGGCGAACGGACGCCTCTACCACTTCCTCAGAGTCCCCTTTGGGGTAACGAATGGGGTCTCGGTCTTCCAGCGGGAGATGGACCGCATGGTCGATGAGAACCAGTTAACAACCACCTATCCATACCTAGACAACGTCACCATCTGCGGCCATGACCAGCAAGACCACGACTCGAACCTCGCGAGATTTCTGAAAACCGCCCTCAGACTCAATCTCACCTACAACGAGGATAAGTGTGTCTTTAGCACCACGCGCCCCTGTATCCTGGGCTGCGTGGTGGAAAACGGGGAAATCGGTCCGGACCCCGACCGATTGCGCCCCCTATGGGAGCTACCCCTACCAAACACTCCCAAGGCCCTGAAAAGGTGCCTGAGGTTTTTCTCCTATTACGCCCAATGGGTCCCCAATTATTCCGACAAGGCCCGTCCCCTCCTGAAATCAACGTCCTTCCCGCTCATGGCTGAGGCCCACGCCGCCTTCAACAGCATTAAACACGACATTGAGAAGGCCGCGCTGCGGGCAGTGGACGAAAACATCCCTTTCCAGGTCGAAAGCGATGCGTCCGACTTCACTTTAGCAGCTGCCCTCAACCAGGATGGGCGGCCCGTAGCCTTTTTCTCAAGAACCCTCCAAGGGCCCGAGATCAGGCACTCCTAGGTAGAGAAGGAGGCCCAGGCCATAGTGGAGGCAGTGCGGCACTGGAGGCACTACCTAGCCGGCAAACGCTTCACCCTGCTTACCGACCAGCGGTCGGTAGCCTTCATGTTTAACAACAAACAGAGGGGGAAGATCAAGAACGACAAAATTCTCTGGTGGCGGATCGAACTCTCCACGTTTGAGTACGACATAATATATAGGCCGGGGGCCCTCAACGAATCCCCCTACGCCCTATCACGACGGATGTGTGCCAGCATCCAGGGGGACAGGCTACAGGGCCTCCACAATGGCCTCTGCCACCCGGGGGTCACCCGGCTATTTCACTTTATAAAATCCCGTAACCTGCCCTATTCCATCGAGGAGGTCCGGTCTATGACCAGGGACTGCCGCACCTGTGCGGAATGCAAGTCCCGTTTTTACAGGCCCGACCGAGCCCACCTGATCAAAGCTACACGGCCATTCGAGCGCCTGAGCTTAGATTTCAAGGGACCACTCCCCTCCACCGACCGCAATGTGTACTTCCTCAACATTGTGGACGAGTACTCCCGCTTCCCATTCGCCTACCCCTGCCCAGACATGACCAGTGCCACGGTCATCAAGTGCCTCGGCAGCCTGTTTTGCACGTTCGGCATGCCGAACTACATCCACACTGACAGGGGGGCGTCGTTCATGAGCGGCGAACTGTACCAATACCTGCTGTCGAAGCGGATAGCCACGAGTCGGACCACTAGTTATAACCCCCGGGGTAATGGGCAAGTGGAGAGGGAGAACGCGACAGTGTGGAAGGCGGTCACCTTAGCACTAAGGTCTAAAGGCCTCCCTACCTCCCGCTGGCAAGAGGTCCTCCCAGACGTACTCCACTCGATAAAGTCGCTACTGTGTACTGCTATACTGCTACTAACGCCACTCCTCACGAGAAGATGTTTGTTTTTCCCCGCAAATCAACCTCGGGAGTGTCCCTACCTTCGTGGCTCTCCACCCCAGGGACAGTCCTATTACGGAAGCATGTGAGGGGCCACAAAATGGATCCCCTCGTGGAGGCAGTACACCTACTCCACGCAAACCCACAGTACGCGTACGTCAAGCACGCCGACAGGCGTGAGGACACCGTGTCCATAAAGGACCTCGCCTCGGCAGGAAGCGACGACGACCCATCCTCACACCCCCAGAAGAACCTCCACCATCCCCAGAGGTATCCTCACCACCCCCAGAAGTACCTGCAACACCCCCAGCGCATGGGTATGCCCAGGAGGGCACCACGGACTCCCAGTCGGAACCCGAGGTACTGTTGCGACGTTCAGGAAGGACTATCACACCCCCGGACAGACTAAATCTGTAGAAGGGGTGAATGTGATGAAATATATGCCTTCATCAGCCCCTGTGTTTTACCTGCATTGTATTGTGTGTACCGCCCCCCCTTTTCCCCTATTGTGTGTATTGGCTCCGCCCCTGTCTTTTGTCATATAAAGGTCTCAAGAGCTGTATGAGTCATTCTGCCAGACGAATCCGATGTGGAATGACGTGCAATGTTCTTAGCGATTAAAAGCCTTCAGTTGAATCCTTTAACTTCTTGTCTTTGAGTTATTGATGGCACATCAGTTGTAATGACAGCGAAACCGTCAGCATTGGCCGTCATTATAACTACGAATCCGACAGCAACTTCTGGAGTATGCACATGTGCAGTTAAACGCGAAAATCCAGAAGTTGCTGTCAGTCATTCCCTGCTCCTCCACAGGGCGCACTGTTGAACCCCCAACAGCATGCCCCGGCAATGAATTGAAATCACTGAACTGACGAAAACTTCCCTTTTTACGCTGGAATATTGCTGTTAAAAACCCCCGATAAAGTTAAGCCTTGTTGAATGAGTTGTTTTTAACAGTGTACTGAGTCACAATTACTGCTGAACAACTGTTCTGGCCCTGATAAACTAATTTTATATTTGTGGAATGTCAAATTTTTCCATTATGATAAAAATTCCATGATTTTTTTGTTTGTTTATGATATTTCAGCTTCTACCTTAATCCCATGTGTATGTCCCAATCTTTATTTTGCTCTCTGTAAAATGATTAAAAAGTGAAGGAAAAGCAGTGTATTTTACTTCCTGATTTTCATGCCTGTGAGAATTCTTCAATGTGATTGGCTGCTTAGCCAGCTTGATGACATCACCATTGCTGGACACTGGAGATCCCCTTGAGTTGGCATCAGATTCAACTTAATGTGGGGAGAGGTGAAATCGACGCCACACAGATTGCTAGATCTTTGTGGGTAGCTTTCTTCGAGGTCAATGGCGAGCACCGTCACTTTACCGCTGACTGCAAAATCCGGACCAACGTGTGACAACAATCAGGGGATTTTCCTTGTCAATACTCGATATGGAGGAAGGTACCTTTGTTATTCACTCCTCCCTGACCTCGCCAGGGAACAGAATCAGATACACGGATGGCTTCTGGGTGAAAAACAATCTCCTATGGCTGGTGACCCCAATCAGAGTCTCTTAAACGGTAGCAGAGAAACACATGCAGCTACCAGGCTGTGAGGCTGTTTCCCCTGGCTGGCAGTCTAGAACTAGGGGTCATAATTTCAGGATAAGGGATTGGCCATTTTGGGCTGAGATGAGGGGAATTTTTTCCCTCAGAGGGTTATGAATCTTTAGACTTCTCTTCCCCAGAGGGCTGTGGATGCTCATTCGTTGAATATATTCAAGACAGAGAGCGATAGATTTTTGAACTCTAGGGGAATCAAGGGATTAGGGAAAGGGCAGGAAAATGGAGATGAGGTAGAAGATCAGCCATGATCTCATTGAATGGTGGAGCAGGCTCGAGGAGCTGTATGGTCTACTCCTGCTCCTATTTCTTATGATAGAGAGTGCCCATGGGAGACAAGTGTGTTTTTGCTGCCAGGGCAGGTTGTGAAGGGAAATGCAGTATGCTGCAGCTCGGGTGTCCAGAATAGTGATAACCTGCTGTGCCTTTCACAATTTTGCCATTCAGGAAGCGTAAGAATCCTGAGAAATCGCCATTTCAGATTCCCACTAGCAGACAGCATCAGTAGCAGTTACCACCGCAGTCATTATGGAGACGAAGTCCCATCTTCACACTGAGGACACCTTCCATCGTGTTGTGTGGCACTACCACCATGCTAAATGGGATAGATTCAGAACAGATCTATCAGCTCAAAACTGGGCATCCATGAAGCGCTGTGGGCCATCAGCAGCAGCAGAATTGTATTCCAGTACAATCTGTAACCTCATGGCCTGGCATATCCCTCACTCTACCATTACCATCAAGCAGGGGACCAAACCTGGTTCAATTCTATGAAGCTGTCAAACACGGACGTTCTGTGTAATTTGATGAATCCTTGTGTTTAGGACTTATCAAACCTTTCAACTTTGCAGAAATCACCTGGCTGTTGGTTCGGAGGATCCAACAGCCAGTCTGTGAAATCTACAATGAAGATGTCAGGACTCTGGATCCACCGTGGCTGAAGGCTGTAGGCAGAAACAAAGGTAAGTGAACATTTTATAACATTTAGCACTCACCTTACACACTTATCACTCCACACTTGCACCCATCACTCACCTCTACATCTCACTTTCAGACCCTTCTGACCCCCACAGACCTCCTTCACATATCCTCCACCCTGGAGGGGTTCTCCGAGGTCGGGAAGCCTGCACTTGAGAAGGTAAAATGGGACTAATCCTTTTTTCTGCCTGTTAACTACCTGTTAACAGGCAGTTTAAAGGATTTAATCCCTTTCCCGCCTCGAGGAGACGGGACCCAGGGCAGGAGGGCTTCCCGTCTCCTGGTAAAAGGGCACAGAGGCGAGATGGGGCAGTTTTGCCAGCCATCCACACATTCTGCAACTTTACTGGCAGTCCCACCTCCATACCCGCCTCCTCGGGGCTGAAAAAATCCAGCCCTATGACTCTATAAGGTCAGAAGTGGGGATGTTCGCTGATGACTGCACAATGTTCAGTGCTATTTGCAACTCCTCAGATAATGAGGCAGTCCCTGCCCGCATACACTAAGAATATCCCAACACTGGACAAACAGGGGGCTAAAGGGGGGGAGGAGCTAAACACGATCAAAATCACTAAGGAAGTGGTACTCGGTAAAATAATGGGACTCAAGGCGGATAAATCACCTGGACCTGATGGCTTACATTCTGGGGTCTTGAGGGAAGTGGCGGTAGGGTTTGTGGATGCATTGGTAATAATTTTCCAAAACTCCCTGGACTCGGCAAAGGTCCCGGCAGACTGGAAAACTGCTAATGTAACACCCTAATTTAAAAAGGGCAGTAGGCAGAAGGCTGGAAACTATAGGCCGGTTAGCCTAACATCTGTGGTAGGTAAAATTTTGGAGTCCATTATTAAGGAGACAGTAACAGGACATTTGGATAATCATAATTTAATAGGACAAAGTCAGCATGGTTTTATGAAGGGGAAGTCATGTTTGACAAATTTGCTGGAGTTCTTTGAGGAAGTAACATATAGGGTGGATAAAGGGGAACCAGTGGACGTAGTGTATTTAGACTTCCAAAAGGCATTTGACAAGGTGCCACACAAAAGATTATTGCTTAAGATAAAAAATCACGGGATTGGGGGTAATATTCTGGCATGGATAGAGGATTGGCTATCTAACCGAAGGCGGAGAGTTGGGATAAATTGCCATTCTGAGAATGAACCATCAGTAACTAGTGGTGTTCCGCAGGGGTCGGTGCTGGGTCCCCAACTCTTTACAATCTATATTAATGATTTGGAGGAGGGGACCGAGTGTAACATATCAAAGTTTGCAGATGATACTAAGATGGGAGGGAAAGTAGTGAGTGAGGAGGACATAAAAAACCTGCAAGGGGACATAGACAGGCTAAGTAAGTAGGCAGAGATTTGGCAGATGGAATACAATACTGGAAAGTGTGAGGTTATGCACATTGGCAGGAAAAATCGTAGAGCAAGTTATTATCTTAATGGCAAGAAACTGGAAAGTACTGAAGTACAAAGGGATCTGGGGGTCCTGGTGCACGAAACTCAAAAGGTTAGTATGCAGGTGCAGCAAGTGATTAAGAAGGCCAATGGAATGTTGGCTTTCATTGCTAGGGGGATAGAATATCAAAATAGGGAGGTATTGCTTCAGTTGTACAAGGTATTGGTGAGACCGCACCTGGAATACTGCGTACAGTTTTGGTGTCCATGCTTAAGAAAGGACATACTTGCTCTCGAGTCAGTACAAAGAAGGTTCACTCGGTTAATCCCGGGGATGAGGGGATGGACATATGAGGAGAGGTTGAGTAGATTGGGACTCTACTCATTGGAGTTCAGAAGAATGAGAGGCGATCTTATTGAAACATATAAGATTGTGAAGGGGTTGGATCTGGTGGATGCCGGGAGGATGTTCCCGATGATGGGTGAAACTAGAACTAGGGGGCATAGTCTTAGAATAAGGGGCTGCTCTTTCAAAACTGAGATGAGGAGGAACTACTTCACTCAGAGGGTGGTAGGTCCATGGAATATGCTGCCCCAAAAAGCTGTAGAAGCTACATCATTACATAAATTTAAAACAGAAATAGACAGTTTCCTAGAAGTAAAGGGAATTAAGGGTCACGGGGAGCAGACAGGAATTTGGACATGAGTCTAGGTTCGGATCGGTCATGGCCCTGTGGGTAGCGGAGCGGGCCCAGGGGCCGTGTAGCCTGATCCTGCTCCTATTTCGTGTGTCTAATTCTGTTAGATTCAGGAGATGGTTCTGTGATAGTGGATTGGCGGTTAGGATCAGATCAGCCATGATCTTGTTGAATGGCGGAGCAGGCTCGAGGGGCCGATTGGCCTACTCCTGCTCCTATTTCTTATGTTCTTATGTTCTTATGCAGCAAGACCTGGACGACTTTCAAGCTTGAGCTGATAAGTGGCAGGTAACATTCAAGCCACACAAGTGTCAGACAACGACTATCTCCAACAAGCGAGCGTCTAACACTAACCCTTGACATTCAATGGCATTACCATCACTGAATCCCCCACCATCAACATCCTGGGGTCACCATTGACCTTAACTTAACTGGACCAGCCACATAAAAACTGTGGCAACAAGAGCAGGCCAGAGGCTGGGTATTCTGTGGTGAGTGTCTCACCTGCTGCCTCCCCAAATCATTTCTACCATCTACAAGGCACAAGTCAGGAGTGTGATGGAATACTCTGCAATTGCCTGGATGAGTGCGGCTCCAACAACACTCGAGAAGCTCAGCATCATCCAAGACAAAGCAGCCCACTTGATTGGCACCCCATCCACCACCTTAAACATTAACTCCCTCCACCACCGGCGTACTGTGGCTGCAGTGTGTACCATCTACAAGATGCACTGCTGCAACTCGCCAAGGCTTCTTTGGCAACACCTCCCAAACCCGCGACCTCTACCACCCAGAATGAAAAGGGCAGCAGAGTCATGAGAACACCACCACCTCCAAGTTCCCCTCCAATTCACACACCATCCTGACTTGGGAATATATCGCCATTCCTTCATCATCGCTGTGTCAAAATCTTCGAACTCCCTCCCTAACAGCTCTGTGGGAGTACCTTCACCACATGGACTGCAGCAGTTCAAGAAGGCAGCTCACCACCAACTTTCAAGGGCAACTAGGGAGGGGCAATAAATGCTAGCCTTGCCAGTGATGCCCACATCCCATGAACGAATTAACAAAAAACATGAATCAAATGAAATAAGCATTATTAGTTGTAGGTTTAAGTTTGTATTATTTAACTGTTAGCAAATGCACGCCGATTCTTGAATAATCAGCTTTTAAATTAGTGTAATATGCCTTGGGTAGACTCGTTTAGATTTTAACATGGAAGAGAGATGCCTGCTTGACCAAGTATTAAAAATGCAGACTCCAACAAGCCTTGTTAGCAAAGCGACAGTCAGTCTGTGAAAAAAGCTGAGAGAATTAATGGAATTCCAGAGACTGAGACAATAGGCAGGGAGGTAAGATTGTTATGAATTGCATATTAGGTTTTTTTTTAATACTTGTTTTCTATCTTTAGTGATATAACCATCAGTAATAGATTTATAATTATGTGTAAGAATTAAATATAAAAGTCTGTAATCATCAACTGTATGCAATGACAACCTGAATTATATATGACATGTAACCCTTTCACTTATAAGTAAAAGTCTGTGAGTAAGCTGTAACCAGATAAGCTGGGGTGAGAAAGAGATTGCCATAGTAGAATAGACTGCAGTTCACCTGGGAATCAAGGTTAGGTGCAGTTAATATTGTGCTGGAATGTTATAACATCCGCAGTGAATTATAAAAACAAAGGGCTACAGCAAGGGCTGTATCTCAACCTGGGGAGACATTCAATTCAATTCAATTCAAATCGCTTTATTGGCATGACAAGGTACATCTTATGTTGCCAAAGCATCGAAAAAACATTTATGGTTGAACACATAAACGCAGATCTATCCATACAGTGTATAAACAGATATATCCCTGAGTGTATAAATATACATTCATATAATTTGTATATACTCTATTCTTAGGTTTAATGGTTGTCCCTCTGTTTATGGCAAGCTGTAACATAGTGTGCCGCTAAGGTTACACAATTTCTCTGTTCCCCTAATAGGTATGGGAGTTTTTGGTCGTCATTCAAATTTTTGAATTCAGGGCATATTTTTGTGAATTTTGGGTAGAAATTCCCCCTTATGCCCTGATATTTTCCACAGGCTGTGAGGAAGTGCATCTCTGTCTCCACCACTCCCTGACTGCAGTGAGAGCATATCCTGTCCTCTCTTGGCAGACAGGTCTGTCTGTGTCTGCCTTTTTCGATAGCCAGGCTATGCTCACTAAGTCTGTACATAGTCAAGGTTTTTCTCAATTTGCTATCTTTTACCGTGGTCAGGTATTCAGCCATGTTGTATTGTCTGTTTAGGGCCAAGTAGCAATTGAGTTTGTTTTGGGTTTTTGTTGTATTCTGCCCAATATGACAGATATTTTTCCTTTTGCTTAGTGACAATTGTGTTGGGTCGAACTCTCTGTGCTACGATGTCACTGTCCTGGGGCTGGTTATTGTTAGTAGTGTTAGTATTTGCTTCACTGAGTCCCAGGACTAGTTGACTGAGGGTATTCTTCTTTATGATCCTCTCTTGGCATTTCAGGGCTTCGTAATGATAGCAGTGGGGGTTGCTCATTTTTAGGTGTTTCCAAAATTTGGTGGCTCTTTTTTGGATAGTAATTAATAGTGGATATTGGCCTAGTTCTGCCCTGTGTTGTGTATGTACCTTTAAGGGAATAACTGGTTTCAGACTGCAGTACCGGCAGTGACCACCCCTGTATAAAAGGCCCTAGCAGGCTTCTGTAGTTTCAGTTTCCAGGTTGTCTCCATTCAGTAAAGACTTGTTATAATCAACTCCTGCAGTCCGTGTCTCAATTATACACGGACATAATACTGGCGACGAGTAAGAAACAAACTTACCTGCAACTTGGCAGCACCTCAGATGACGTTATTGAAGGTCGAAGCCAGAAGAAAAAAAAAAAAATAATCCAAAGAAACTCGAGAAACGGGCGTCGACCGTGGGCAACCGCCCTCCAAATCATCGAATTGAAAAGTGCAGGAGAGACTGTTGAGAGCCAGGCTTGGTTCCCCAGTCTGTGGTTTCCCAGCTAATCGGGCTGGTGGCAGGTAGTGCACTGATCCTTCCTGGGCTGCGGCAGGCTAGAGCTCGATCGGGTGGCTCTGCAATGGGGCCGGGCAGCGAGTCGGGAAGCAAAGAGAGACAGAGGGTGGAGCACACAGGGCGCGGCCAGTGCTTCGAAGCCGGGCAGCGTTCGGACCTAAGAAGAGGGAGGGAAGTGTCCCAGAGGGTCCGCTCCACGACGGGAACGGTTGTTCAATTAACGGAGCAAATATTGAAGCGCGATAGAAAAATAAAAATACCGTGGAGCGCGGCATTGGCAGCAGCGATCGGGGAGGCGCGAAGACCATAGGGCGTCTGATACGCTTATCAATTACTCCATAAAAGGCGATGAATTAGGAAAGTAATGAAGAGGTTTTTATTAACTAAAGAACAAAGCATGCCTCTCGTGGCCAACTGGTTCCAAGAAGGAAGTGGGTTGCCGAAACACCCACCTTTATACCTGGTCATGTGGGCGGAGCCAGCTGAGGCATGCATTGGTACACAGCGCCAACCAGAGGTAACAATATGCAATAACGATAACAGTAGGATACAATAACAGTGGTTTACCACATTCACCCCTTGTTTAAAATTTAGTCTGGCGGGGTGAAGTGTACTACAAGTTCGTGTAGGTAAGTCTATCAGGAGGCCTTGTATGACGTCCTGATTGTCGTGGTGGCGGCGGCGGTGGTGCAGTATCCAACGTCGAATCTGGTGTTTGGGTGGTCAACGAAGGGTCCTGGGGCTCCGGCATGCCGTCTACGGGGGTTGGGTTGGGAGAAGTGGTGGGGATAACGGTGGTAATTCAGGGGCACCCGAGGGTGCGAGGTCTCGTATGGAGACCGTGTCCTCCCGCCCGTCTGGGTACGCCACGTAGGCATACTGGGGGTTGGCATGTAGGAGGTTCACCCTCTCGACCAGGGGGTCCATTTTATGGGTCCTCACGTGCCTCCGCAGTAGGACGGGCCCAGGAGAAGTCAGCCATGTCGGTAGCGAGGTTCCCGATGTGGACTTCCTGGGGAAAACGAACATTTGCTCATGAGGGGTGGCATTAGTGGCAGTACAAAGCAGTGACCGGATGGAGTGGAGCGCCGCAGGGAGGACCTCCTGCCAGCGAGAGGTTGGAAGGCCCTTAGATTTTAAGGCTAAGAGGACGGCCTTCCAAACCGTCGCGTTCTTCCACCTGGCCGTTCCCCCGGGGGTTGTAGCTGGTGGTCCTGCTCGTAGCAATACCTCTCGCGAGCAGGTACTGACGAAGTTCGTCACTCATGAAAGATGAGCCCCTGTCGCTATGTATATAGCTAGGGAACCCGAACAGGGCGAAGAGGTCATTCAGACATTTGATGACCGTGGTACTGGTCATGTCTGGGCAAGGGATGGCGAACAGGAAACGGGAGTACTCATCAATTATGTTGAGGAAGTACACGTTGCGGTCAGAGGAGGGGAGGGGCCCTTTAAAATCGACGCTCAGCGCTCGAAGGGGCGAGTGGCCTTGATCAGGCTTGCTCTGTCTGGCCTATAAAAATGCGGTTTGCACTCGGCACAGATTTGGCAGTTCCTGGTCATGGTCCTGACCTCCTCGATGGAGTAGGGCAGGTTACGGGATTTGATGAAATGGAAGAACCTGGTGACCCCCGGGTGGCAGAGGTCATTGTGGAGGGACTGCAGTCTATTAACCTGCGCGTTGGCGCATGTACCATGTGATAGGGCATCTGGGGGCTCATTGAGTTTCCCGGGCCGGTACAAGATATCGTAATTGTAGGTGGAGAGTTCAATTCTCCACCTCAAGATCTTGTCGTTCTTGATTTTGCCCCTCTGCTTATTATTGAACATAAAAGCAACTGAACGCTGGTCAGTGAGAAGGGTAAACCGTTTTCCGGCCAGGTAATGCCTCCAGTGACGCACCGCTTCCACAATAGCCTGGGCCTCCTTTTCGACAGAGGAGTGTCGAATCTCGGGGCCCTGGAGGGTCCTTGAGAAAAAGGCCACGGGTCTCCCCGCTTGGTTAAGGGTCGCAGCTAGGGCGAAGTCGGATGCATCGCTCTCCACTTGGAAGGGGATGGACTCATCCACTGCGTGCATTGTGGCCTTCGCAATATCGCTCTTGATAAGAGTGAAGGCTGCACACGCCTCTGGTGTCAGGGGGAAGGAGGTGGATTTGATGAGGGGTCTGGCTTTGCCCGCATAGTGGGGCACCCACTGAGCATAGTAAGAGAAAAACCCCAGGCATCTCTTCAGTGCTTTTTGGCAGTGGGGGAGGGGGAGCTCCATAAGGGGGCGCATTCTGTCGGGGTCAGGCCCGATGACTCCATTCTCCACTATGCAGCCGAGGATGGCAAGGCGTTTGGTGCGAAACATACATTTCTCCTTATTGTACGTTAGGTTCAGCCGCTGGGCCGTACGGAGGAATTTTTCTAGATTAACGTCATGGTCCTGCTGGTCATGGCCGCAGATGGTGACGTTATCCAGGTAGGGAAAGGTGGCCTGCAGCGCGTTCTGGTCAACCATCCGGTCCATCTCCCTTTGGAAGACCGAAACCCCGTTGGTGACGCCGAAGGGAACCCTAAGGAAGTGGTAGAGGCGGCCGTTTGCCTCGAAGGCAGTATACTGGCGGTCCTCATGGCGGATGGGGAGTTGGTGGTATGCTGATTTAAGGTCAATGGTGGAGAATACTCTGTATTGCGCAATCTGATTGACCATATCAGATATGCGAGGAAGGGGGTATGCGTCCAGCTGAGTGTACCGGTTTATGGTTTGGCTGTAGTCAATGACCAGGTGGCGTTTATCGGTGGTTTTAACGACTACAACCTGGGCTCGCCAGGGGCTGGTGCTCCCTTCGATAATGCCCTCCTTCAGGAGCCGCTCCAGCTCAGAGCTAATAAAAGCTCTGTCCCCGGCGCTGTACCGCCTGATCTTGGTAGCGATGGGTTTACAGTCGCGGGTGAGGTTAGCGAACAAGGGGGGGGGGACTTTGAGTGTGGAAAGGCTGCAAGTGGTGTGCGGCGGGCGATTTAAAAGGTGTTGGTTGCAGACTGTGAGTGGGGGGAGGGGTCCACCGTATGCTAATGTGACACTTTTAAGGTGGCACTGAAAATCCAACCCTAGCAGCACGGCAGCGCAAAGACGGGGCAGGACAAGAAGTTTAAAATTTTTATATTCTGTGCCCCTAACCGAAAGGGTCACCACACAGTAGCCGCCGACGTCCATTGAATGGGACTTAGACGCCATAGAAATCCGATGGCGCGTTGGCAGGACCGTGAGGGAGTGGCTACGTACCGTGTCGGGGTGAATAAAACTCTCTGTGCTCCCGCTGTCAAATAGGCAAGTGGTGGCGCGGCCGTTTACCGCGATGTCCATCATGGACCTGGACAGATGATGAGGCAGGGCTTGATCCAGTGTAACGGAGGCCAGTGTATGGCTTAGCGAGTCGATATGGTCGTCCGACGAGACGGTGGTCGAGTCCGGAGACAAAATGGCGGTTGAGTGCGGCAGACAAAATGGCGGCGGCCATGATTCAGGTCCCCACGCGGCCGGAGGTGCACAAAATGGCGGATAAGATGGCTGCCCCCACGGTTCGCACGCGGCGCTGCTGGCGTTCGCGGGTTTCCCCCTGCAGGCATTGGCGTAATGGCCTTTCTTCCCGCAGCCCGAGCAGGTAGCGGTCTTAGCCGGGCAGCGCGCTCTAGGGTGTTTTAACTGGCCACAGAAATAGCATTTTTGGGCCTGGTTACGGGGCATCGCCGCAGTTGGTACCGGGGGCGGCGGTCCCGGTTGATTTCGGGACATCGCTGCAGCAGTTGGTACCGGGAGCGGCGGTCCCATGTCCCAAGGTCGCGATGGCCATGGCACAGCGCCGTTACGTGAGTATGCTTCGAGGTTTCGGTGGGCCACATCTAACGAGAGCGCAAGGGCTACGGCCGTCTTCAGGTCACGCTCCTTGCTTTCGAGCAGTCTCTGCCGGGAATAGCCGGACTGGAGGCCCCTAACGAAGGCATCACAGGTAAGACCCTCCGCGTGCCCCGCAGCCGTTACCTCCTTACAGTCGCAGTCCCTGCAGAGTGTCTGTAACGCCCGTAAAAATGCCTCTACCGATTCCCCCGGTTGCTGCCTGCGGGATCCCAAGAGGTGTCTGGCGTAAATCGTGTTCACTGGGCGCGTGTATTGCCCTTTTAGTAGTTCGAGGGCCGCCGTGTACGTAGTAGCGTCCCGGATGAGTGTATATACTTGAGGGCTCACCTGGGCGGTCAAAACTTTTAGTTTGTTCTCCTCCGATGTCACGGCGGAGGCTTCTAGGAAGGATGCAAAGCAGCTCAGCCAGTGTTCGAAATTGGTCGATGAACCCGCTGCTTGAGGGTCGAGGTCCAGGCATGCTGGTCTGAGGGCTCGCAGCAACGCCTGCTGTTGTTGCTGTTCAGGTGTCGACATTTTACTTTTAGTTAATAAAATTGATACGCTTATCAATTACTCCATAAAAGGCGATGAATTAGGAAAGTAATGAAGAGGTTTTTATTAACTAAAGAACAGAGCATGCCTCTCATGGCCAACTGGATCCAAGAAGGAAGTGGGTTGCCGAAACACCCACCTTTATACCTGGTCATGTGGGCGGAGCCAGCTGAGGCATGCACTGGTACACAGCGCCAACCAGAGGTAACAATATGCAATAACGATAACAGTAGGATACAATAACAGTGGTTTACCACAGCGTCGCCATTACAGGATAGTAAAATAAATATAATCACCAGCAGCAGCGTTGGCAGCAGCGGCAGCGGCAGGAAAGTGCGGGAGGCGCCATCTTAACTCGGCGGGGAAGAAGGAAAAGCGCGGGAGGCGCCATTTTGATCCATCGGGGACGAAGGCAAAGCGCGGGAGGCACCATCTTAGATTTTCAAGATGCCAAAGACTGGCAATATCACTGCCTTCGATAATGCAATAGAAGACTGGACCACGTATGTGGAAAGAGTCGAGGTATATTGCGAGGCAAACGAAATAGCCGATGAGAAAAAGGCATCGGTATTGCTAAATTTAATGGGCGCAAGAACGTATGGCCTATTGCGGGACCTGATTACTCCAGCCAATCCGAAGGTGAAGAGTTTTAATGAAATTGTTGCTATCCTACAGGAACACCTAAATCCTACACCGCTGCTGATAGCAGAAAGATTTAAATTCTACAGGAGAAATCAGCATAAAAATGAGAGCAATGCTGATTACCTTACAGAACTACGCAAGCTATCAAGCACTGCCAGTTCGGAGCAGGACTGGCAGATACCTTACGGGACAAATTTGTATGTGGACTCCTGAGTGAAGGAACCCAGAAGAGGTTACTCTCAGAGAAAGAGCTGACGCTAGATAAGGCTTTCAGCGTGGCAGTATTGTACGAAGCAGCAGCAAGGGGAGCTGTGGAAATACAACAAAAGCCACAGGAATACGGCACCCACGAAATGACATGGGGATTTGCAAAATGTTATCGCTGCGGCAGAACTAACCATGACCAGAAGGACTGCTGGTCCAAGGACAAAATATGCAGGCAATGCAGAAAGATGGGACACATTGCACGAGTTTGCAGGTCTGGGAAGAAGACCAACGACAACAAAAAGGCAACTAAGGAACTGTACAGGAAAGTACAAAAGATGACGGACAGTAGTTCCGAAGACCAGATGAGCGATAGTGAATCCGGGAACAAGAGACTAAGCTGTCTCAAACTTTACAACGTAATCGCAAAAGAGGATCTCCGAACCATTTGGGTCACCCTCACGATAGCAGGGTCCCAAGTCAAAATGGAATTGGATACAGGATCAGCTCTAACCGTCATGAATCGACGAGACTACGAGCGGCTATTCTCACACATACCCTTAAGAGAGACATCCATTGTCTTGAGGACGTATACGGGGCAAAAAGTATACCCCAGAAGAAAAATAAGGGTGCCTGTCAAATACAACGGCAAGAAAATATGGAAATTGTATCTCTACATTCTGCAAGATGGTGGACCACCGTTATTGGGACGTGAATGGATCAGAAAGATAAGTTTAGACTGGCACTCCATTCAGGCACTGACGGTGGCTGGTAAAAAGGATGACGACGTCACTCCTGGACGATTGTCAACAATCTTAGCTGACGCCAAAGAGGTATTTCAACAAAAACTGGGCACTCTTAAAGGCGTAACCGCCTCGATAAAAATAGAGGAGAATGCAATTCCCAAGTTTTTCAAAGCAAGACCGGTACCATATGCAATTTGCCCAGCCATTGAGGCAGAGCTGGAGAATCTGGAGAATGCAGGCGTGTTATCTAAGGTAGACTGGAGCGAGTGGGCGACACCCATCATTCCTGTCATGAAGAAAACTTTAAACAATAAGTCTGAGGAGCCAAGGAAGGTTCGCACCTGTGGGGACTTCAAGGTGACGGTGAACCCAGTCCTTCACACAGTACAATATCCTCTTCCAAGGATAGAAGATATCTTCGCCTCACTATCTGGAGGGAAGCGTTTTACAAAAATTGACCTAGCACAAGCATATTTGCAGATGGAGGTTGAAGAATCCTCTAGGAAGTATCTCACGATAAACACTCACAAAGGTCTTTACCAGTATAATCGAATGGTATTCGGAGTAGCATCAGCTCCGGCGATATGGCAAAGAGCGATGGAACAAGTCCTGCAAGGGATTCCGGGGGCTCAGTGTTACTTAGATGACATCCTAGTGACAGGTGAAGATGACAGTGAACACCTTGTCAACCTAGAGCAGGTGCTCACTGGACTACGTGAACATGGGCTACGAGCCAATCGCCCCAAGTGCGAGTTTCTTAAGAAACAGATATCGTATTGTGGCCACGTGATTGATGAAGAGGGGTTGCGTAAGTCCCCTGACAAAATTGAAGCAGTAGTTAAGGCTCCAGCGCCTGAAAATGTGTCGCAACTGAGGTCATTCCTCGGATTGGTGAATTACTACCATAAGTTGTTGCCGAATTTGTCCACAATTCTGCATCCACTGAACGCCCTACTACGAACGGGAGTAGCATGGAAATGGAGCGATGAATGTAAGCGGGCCTTTCAGAAGAGTAAGGACCTAATCACTTCAAGAGAAGTATTGGCTCACTACAACCCATCACTACCGATAAGACTGGCGTGTGATGCGTCTCCCTACGGCATTGGGGCGGTACTGTCACATAAATTCCTTGATGGTTCAGAGAGGCCGATAGCTTTTGCGTCACGCTCGTTAACTTCAGCCGAGCGTAACTACGCCCAGATTGACAGAGAGGCCCTCAGCCTGGTGTGGGGGGTGAAGAAGTTCAATCACTACCTGCACGGTCAGAAATTTACTCTACTAACTGATCATCAACCTCTCGTCTCCATTTTCAACCCTCAGAAGGGCGTACCGATAATGACGGCACAACGGCTACAGAGGTGGTCCCTTTTCCTAGGGGCACACCAATATGACATCGAGTACAAAGGAACTAAACAGCATGGGAATGCTGATGGATTGTCGCGCCTACCGTTGCCGACGGTGGAAGAAGAACTGGCAGTGGATCCAGTGGAGTTATTCCACTCGACTATAGTCGAATGTCTCCCTGTGACGAATGCAAACATAGAAAAGGAAACATGAAATGACCCGACACTCTCCTGGGTCTATGATTTAACGGTGAAGGGATGGCCAGCACATGGCGAACCACTGCTGCCAGCATTCTTGCCAAGAAGAGAACAGCTGTCAGTGTGCAGAGGAACCTTGATGTGTGGATCCAGAGTAGTAATTCCACCCAAATTGAAGGATAGAGTGCTCAATGAGCTTCATGAGGGTCATCTGGGAGGGGTAAAAATGAAGAACTTAGCCAGAGCGTTTGTGTGGTGGCCGGGAATCGATAGAGAAATCGAAGAGATGACCAAGAGCTGTACAGGATGCCAGAAGGTCCAAAACGCCCCACCACAAGCCCCTCTACATCCATGGGCGTGGCCCTCATCTCCATGGCAAAGGGTGCACATTGATTTTGCTGGTCCCTTTATGGACTCGATGTTTTTAATTGCGGTGGATGCACATTCAAAGTGGCCAGAGGTAATAAAAATGTCCTCAACCACCACAGAAAAAACTATCACAGTCTTACGAACCATATTCACCAGGAATGGGCTGCCTGAACAGATTTGCTCTGACAATGGACCACAGTTTGTGTCTGAAGAGTTCCGGAGGTTCTTAAAGAACAATGGTGTTAAGCATTACACATCCACCCCATATCATCCAGCCACTAATGGATTGGCCGAGAGGTTTGTTCAAACATTCAAGAAGGCTATCAAGGCAATGTGTAATGAAGATATACCCCTACAACACAAGGTGGATAACTTCTTGTTTGCCTACCGGAATGCGACACATGCGGTTACCAACCAAACTCCAGCCATGATGTTCTTCAATCGAAGACTACGATGCCGCTTGGATTTGGTTAAGCCAAACGTCAGAAGAGATGTGGAGAACAGGCAGTTTCAGAATATGAATGAAAGGCCGACCAGGAGTTTTAAGATAGGTCAACCAGTTTTGGCCCGGGACTACCGCACAGAGAAATGGCAGCCAGGAACGATCTGTACACGGCAAGGACCTCTAATGTATACCGTGGATGTTGGAGAGAGCATTGTAAGATGCCATGCTGACCAGATTCTAGAGTCACTGGAAAACGTCAACTCCACACCACGATCTGATACACCTGGCGATGAAACCGAAGTACCAATTGCATCTACCGCAGAATCGGTGATATTGGAAGCAGACGAACCAAACAACGACATTGATCCTGCCGCAACCTTGCCAGAAGAACCTGATATCCCAAAGAGGCGTTATCCAGACAGAATCAGGAAGCCTCCTCAAAGACTGAACTTATAATTGCTTAACTTCAACCAATGTATCTAGCAACTGTAATTGTAATTGTAATTAGTTATTATTTAGTTGTTAAATGAATGTTATGTACTGTTTATCTAAAAGGGGAGGAATTGTTGTGTATGTACCTTTAAGGGAATAACTGGTCTCAGAGTGCAGTACCGGCAGTGACCACCCCTGTATAAAAGGCCCTAGCAGGCTTCTGTAGTTTCAGTTTCCAGGTTGTCTCCATTCAGTAAAGACTTGTTATAATCAACTCCTGCAGTCCGTGTCTCAATTATACACGGACATAATACCCTGCATGCATTGTTTGCGGTTTTCCTTTGAGTCCGGAGGATACTTTTACAGAATTCTGCATGTAGGATCTCAATTGGATGTTTGTCCCATTTTGCAAATTCTTGTTGTGTTAGCGATCCCCACACCTCACTGCAATAGAGTGCAATTGGTTCAATTACTGATTTAAAAATTTTGAGCCAAATGCCAATTGGGATTTCTATTTGGATTGATTTTTTAATGGCATAGACATATTCCTTTTGTATTGCCATATCTACCCCAGATGTGAGCTTTGATGGTCAAAAGCAGATGATGTAAGAGTGTCATCAGACTAGAACCTGCGTAAACCAGGGTGCTGCAAACATACAATCTTTATGATTGTACTTTGGGTTTAGGTGTCAGCCAATGATTGGTTCAGGAGGATTCCGTAGGTTTTGAATGGGAATAAGGGTATAAGAAGGAGGTCTTAACAGCTACAAATTGTAGAAGATTTCTGGAGTAGAAGATTTTAGGAGTAAAAGATTACAGGACGAATCAAAGAAACACCTGGGAGACGAGGAGAAATGAGAGACAAAGACACAGAGTGCAACTTACTCACGGCTACGGCTTCTACCAGAGTATAAGTGGTAATATAAGTCTCAATTATACTCTGTAAACTGCTGCTCGAATACTGTAATGTATTAAATCTTGCTTATGCTGAATAAAGTTAAATAACTGTCCCCAATACGGGTCAACCTCGAATTATTTGGAACCATAGTCCTTCTTGGATCTTATAGAAAGGCAACTCTTTGACATAGCTGAGGAGTAGGCCCTGGCTTCTGGGGATCCAGAGTGATGTGGAACAGATCATCAAGAGACTATCAAACCATTGCTGACTGCTACAAGGAGCATCAGAGGATAGATCCTCTTGGAAGACTTCTCTTCAGTCAATATACCACCAATGCTATCACACACAGTGGCCCTTTTTGCCCCAACATGACCATGCCAATAATCATTACTTGAGTAAATAAACCAGCATCAAATGATGTTTAACTATAATCGGCATGTCAGTGCAGTCTATTTAATACTAAAAAGAGCTGTACAATATGTTAAATTCATTAGTAGATAAATGCCTAACATCAAAAACCTACATTTCACCATCAAATCAAACAACATTAACCTTGCTTTATGGCGTAGACTAAAACAGGCCAGGCCCATTGAACAGTCGTGCATACATTTCACTTGAGTGAGGCTCTATGGGTAGAGCTTTGCTGCAAGTCATGAAATTCAGCCTAATAATTATTGGATTGAAATTAGGATTTTGTTTGCCAGCGAAGCTGCTTCCTTTGGGCCACAAAAATCACCCCTCGCAAAATTTGATACAGTATGAATCGGATACACAAGGTCGCGCAGCCGATTTTTGCTACACATGCCCATTGTTGACAGTGGAGCCTCATAAAATCAGCCATTATATGGAAGGAATGAAATGACATTTTTGCAATGCAATTCCAGTTTGATGCATTGCCAAGGCTGCTGCACCAGTTGTATATAAAGCAAATGGATCAAAACTTTACAACTCATTGCAGTGTCAACTATTAATCAAGTTTTTGTTCACCTTCATGTGAAATAGAGGTGCAAGACTGACAAGGCTGGATGAATTTAAATCAAGCTAAACAGAATCTATCCTGTCTGTCCATGGAAATAGTTCTTAAGGTGCCAACTTTACAATTGTCCTTTGATTCAATTACTACAATGACCTTTGGTTACAAATAGAGTTGAATTCTGATTTTGTATAACTTGTTTGCCAACAGCAACATCATTCTGTTACGGCCAATATTTCAATGGGGTGAACATAAAAGCATGCATTTTAAAATATTTTAAACTTTATAAATGAAATCAGTTATTTTGTGAGGAAATGACACAAGCCATGTTACTATTGTAGAAATGGACTGAGAAGTTTTTTTACCAGCTACTTTGTGAAATTGTTTTATGTGAAGGATTGGCTGAGACCTATAATATTGTGGTGTCTAACATGGCTTTGAGTAATTGGCTGGCAAAATGCAGTTGTTGTGATTTTAATGTACTGAGATGGACGACCTGGTGCAGATAGGGGTAGATGAAGTAGGGCGGGAGGCGGCTCGTGTGGAGCATAAACACCAACATGAAGCAATTGGCTTGTTTCTGTGCAATAGATTCTATGTAATTCTATGTAATTGAATTGATTTACTCGTAGTTCAAAAATTATATTTTGCCACATGACATGAGTGTAGTAGTAAGGATACGTATGAAAAAAATGGAAACTCGGCTTCTTCCACACTAGTAAATATGTTAGACACAATAAATATCATGGAGGAAATTGCTGCAGGGAGCCCAGAACAGTAAGTGGTTATTACTCTTGAAACCTAAATCTCTGATGTCTTAATATTTACAAAGTTACTTTGTTCCATGCCTTTTTTTGACAGTTTTCTCTCTACTGCCATCCGCCTCCCCCGCCTCATTGGTATTAAGCCATTCTTTATATGTGAGCCCAGACAGTGAATGCTGGCAGGTTATTCAGTTGTGGAGGGCGTCACAGCCCAGCCTGATCTTGTGCTCATTTAAGGTCCAACTAAACCATCAGAGAAGCTGTGAAAAGGTTTTTTCGATTAAACAGTTGAACACTACAAAAGTGCAGAGAATTACATTTATATTGAGTTGTGGCGGAGCCACTAAAGGACTCAGACCGTTTGTATATAATTCCCTTTAACAACATGTTAGCTACAGCCTGAGTCTGTATCCTTATGTATACTGTTTACTTGTATAGAGCATGATTACTTTAACAGCGCGGGTAAACGCGATGACATCACGCCGTACATCACGTGATCCCCCACTGGCGAGAAGAATGTGATGATGTCATGACGTCAACCACGGGACCAGCCAGCAGTCCTCGTGGAGCCTCCGAACTGAATAGACCTACACTCGATGTTCTCCTGCAGTTACTTGTTTAAACCTCTTAGTTTCCATTAAACTTCGTTTTGTTTAAGCGCCTGAGTGGACCTCAGTCTTTGGATAGGAACTAGACATTGCTACATTGGTGACCCCGACTTTGCGAACGGTTTTCGCAGAAGATAATCAACATGGAAACGAATGCCGTTACCTTGAAGCTGCCGCAGTTCTGGGAGCAACAACCAGCCATGTGGTTCATCGAGGCTGAAGCCCAGTTCGCCATCAGGGACATCGTTACCGATCAGACCCGTTATTATTACGTGGTCTCTGCCCTCGACAGCGCCACAGCCTCACAGATCGTCAGCTAACTCGGTAGTCCGCCTACTGATCGCAAGTATGACACCTTAAAGGCGCGGTTGCTGCAGGCCTTCAGCTCACGAAGTCGGAGCGCGCTCACCGGCTGCTCGCTATGCCCGGCCTCGGGGACTCCAAGCCGTCCAAGCTCATGAGCCAGATGCTCACGCTCCTCGGGTCCGAGCCGGAATGCTTCCTCTTCAGGGAGCTAGTCCTCAGCCTACTCCCGGAGCAAGTTCAGGCTGCCCTAGCCAGGTCCGAAGTCACAGGCTGCGCGGAGCTTGCTGCCGAAGTGGACAAGATCTTCGCGGTGACACAACAGCAATGTGCGGCCACGAGGCGCCCCTCACCCACAGATGCTGCTCCAGCTCCTCAATCAGCTGGGTTGTGCTTTTACCACGCCCGTTTTGGCGCGAAAGTGAGATGCTGCCACCCTCCCTGCAGTTTTTTGCACAAAAAAAAACATCTTCAGACACCCTGGCGAAAGAGGACTGGGTCTAACGGGCGCCCCGCGGCCGCGATGGCCATCGGAGACTCAGGGAAGCTTCTCTTCATCACCGACTCCCTTTCTGGTCGACGTTTCCTTTGCGACACCGGGGTGCAGTGTAGCATCCGACCTGCGTCAAATCTCGATATACTAGTTGGGGGCCACGGCCCCGCCCTCGCGGCAGTTAATGGCGCGGCCGTTCGGACCATCGGAAGGCGGCGGGTCCAGGTGTGTTTCGGCGGCCAGCGTTTCCACTGGGAATTCATCACAGCCAAAGTCACGGAGGCCATCCTTGGGGCGGATTTTTTGTGCACCAACTGCCTTCTGGTCGATGTCAAGCACCGCCAGTTGATCAATGCGGCCACGTTCCACTCCATCCCATGCCACCACGGTAACGCCACGCCGCGCACTGTCTTCTGTGCGGTCCCACCTCCAGACGACTTCACTCGGCTCCTCGGAGAGTTCCCAGATCTGACCAGGCCCACTTTCTCCTTCTCGGCTACTAAACATGGTGTGGAACATCACATCACCACCACCGGCCCCCTGGTTTATGCACGGGCCCGATGACTCGAACCCGGCAAGCTCGCGGCTGCAAAAGTGGAGTTCGACACAATGGAGTGGCTGGGGATTATTCGCCGGTCAAATCGTCCCTGGTCTTCGCCTCTCCACATTGTTCCGAAACCCGGCGGCGGATGGCGGCCATGCGGCGACTACAGACACCTGAATGACGCCACTACTCCTAATTGGTACCCGATCCCGCATATCCAAGATTTTTCAGCCCATTTGGCGGGAAATACCTTTTTTTCAAAAGTCGACCTCGTCCGTGGTTACCACCAGGTCCCTGTGCACCCACAAGATGTCCTGAAAACCGCAGTCATCACTCCATTTGGCCTGTTCGAATTTCTGCAGATGCCGTTTGGCTTAAAAAATGCTGCACAGGCTTTTCAGCGCTTAATGGACTCCGTGCTTCGGGACCTAAAGTTCCTCTTCGTCTACCTCGACGACATCCTCATCGCCAGCCCTAGCAAAGAGGAGCACTTCTGCCATTTGCGTACCCTCTTCACACGCCTCAGTCAACACGGTTTGATTATCAACCCGGCCAAGTGCCAGCTCAGCCTGCAGCGGATTGATTTCTTGGGCCACCACATTACATCAGACGGCGCAATTCCCTTACAGACGAAGGTCGAGGCGGTTACATCTTTCCCGCGTCCGCAGACCATCAAGGCCCTACAGGAGTTCCTCGGGATGGTAAATTTTTATCATCGGTTCGTCCCTAATGCGGCTCTGCTTATGCAGCCCTTGTACGAGGCCCTCAAGGCCAAGTCCGGTAAGGATCCGATCAGCTGGCCGGCCGAGATGGACCAGGCGTTCGTCGACACCAAAGGCGTCTTGGCCAATGCAACCATGCTGGCGCACCCACTTCCAGGTGCCACCATTGCCCTTACCACCGACGCGTCGGACTACGCAATCGGCGCAGTGCAGGAACAGTGGGTGAATGGGACGTGGCAAACGCTTGCGTTTTTTAGCCATCAACTACGGCGAAACGAAAGAAAGTATAGCACTTTCGACCGAGAGTTGCTGGCCCTTTTTCTAGCCATCCGCCATTTCCGGTTCTTACTAGAGGGCCGTCTATTCACGGCTTACGTGGACCACAAGCCACTAACGTACGCTATGGCCAAGACCGCCGAACCGTGGTCAGCTCGGCAACAACGTCACCTGACCTTCATTTCAGAATTCACCACGGACATTCAGCATGTGTCCGACAAAGACAACCTGGTGGCGGATTGTCTCTCCTGCGCGACTGTGCACACAGTCCAACTCAGAATCGACTATGCCCTCATGCCTGCAGATCAAGCCTCGGACCCGGAGGTCCAAGCATACAGGACCAGCTCCTCTAGCTTCCAAGCGGCCGACGTCAAATTCCATGCCGCAGGCACCATGCTACTTTGCGACGTCTCCATGGGAGTTCCATATAGTTCCAGTCGCCTGGCGCCGAAAAGTGTTCGACGTCATACACGGTTTGTCACACCCTGGCATGAGGGCCTCGCAAAGGCTGATGTCATCAAAATTTGTCTGGAGGGGTAGGCACCTAGATGTCCGCGTCTGGGCCAACACCTGCGTGGTCTGCCAAAAGACCAAGGTGCAGCGTCATGTAAAAGCTCCATTGGCCACCTTCGCTGTTCCGGAGCATCGATTCGACCACGTGAATGTGGACCTCATGGGGCCGCTTCCACCTTCTCAAGGTTTTACACACATCCTCACAATGGTAGACCGCACCACTAGATGGCCAAAGGCAGTTCCTTTGGCTTCCACCACTTCGGCAGACGTGGCCAGAGCTTTCATCTCCTCTTTGGTTGCTCGTTTCGGCGTACCGGCAGACATCTCTTCCGATCGTGGACCGCAGTTTTCCTCTGAGCTCTGGAACGCTGTGGCTCAGGGGCTCGGCACCAAACTACATTGCACCGCCGCCTATCATCCACAGGCGAACCGCCTGTGCGAGCGATTCCACAGGTCGCTCAAAGCTGCTCTGCGGGCCAGTCTTCAAGGTGCGGGATGGGTGGACAGATTTCCCTGGGTCCTTTTGGGCCTTCGTACGGCGCCCAAAGAAGATTTACAATCCTCCTCGGCAGAACTCGTATATGGCCAACCACTACGAGTACCAGGGGATTTCCTCCCATCTCCAACAGAGCCATGGTCTGCATCCCAGCAACTCATCAGCCACCAGGAAGCGGCCAGATGTTTCGCTCCAGTGCCTACGTCGCATTACGGCTTACAGAGCTCCCACGTCCCAACTGAGCTGAAAAGCGCCGAGTACGTATTTATCCACCACGACGCTCACCGGGACCCGCTCAAGCCTCCTTACACTGGTCCCTTCCGCGTCATAGAGCCGGGAGACAAATCCTTTTCGGTCGATATCGGAGGTAAACCGGACCACATATTGGTTGACCGGCTGAAGCCGGCGCACTTAGACCTGGGCAGCCCAGTCGAAATCGCTCAGCCGCCAAAACGGGGCCGACCACCCACAGTCGCTGTGCCAGCTCCACCACAACCGCCCGACAGCTCGACCACTGGCCATCAGCTTCCACTTCAGGGTTACAGAAGTCACTCGGACAGGCTTGTCAGGCCTCCTCGCTGTCTCACTTTCGCTGTTAAAGACAATTCTGGGGGGGCGCATGTGGCGGAGCCACTAAAGGACTCAGACCATTTGTATATAATTCCCGTTAACAACATGTTAGCTACAGCCTGAGTCTGTATCCTTATGTATACTGTTTACTTGCATAGAGCATGATTACTTTAACAGCGCGGGTAAACGCGATGACGTCACGCTGTACATCACGTGATCCCCCACTGGCGGGAAGAACGTCATGACATCATGACGTCAACCACGGGACCAGCCAACAGTCCTCGTGGAGCCTCCGAACTGAATAGACCTACACTCGATGTTCTCCTGCAGTTACTTGTTTAAACCTGTTAGTTTCCATTAAACTTCGTTTTGTTTAAGCGCCTGAGTGGACCTCAGTCTTTGGATAGGAACTAGACATTCCTACAGAGTTTACTTTTTCTACCAAAATTACTTCAATGACGGTATAACTTCCAGTTAATGCCATGAGCTATTTGTCTTTATTTTTGTTCATATTTCCCTTTACCTCATCTCTCCTGTAGATGGTAACTCATGCCAGGGTACAACTTCACAGGGGCAAACGCACTTCAGGTACCGTACCTAAGGGTCACTAGATAGTCAATAAAAACAGGAACTCCTGCCAGGTTTTGCCTGCCTGCCATTCAAGAGTCGCTGAAGCCAATTATAATGCTCTTCATACTACCTCAGCTCAGATTGACCAAATCAGCACAGAGCAGGGATTGAACCGAGGACGGTCACGGTCTTTCCGTTCTCATTTATTTTTCAGTGCAAGTTCACTGCACCACCAGTTCTTGACGTACAAGCTTGTATCTACATCCCCGTAGACAAATTTCATATTACAGATACCGATGTTTATTATAATCTGGTAAACTTGGCAATTATAATAAACATGGTAACCTATAATGTGCAGCACAGAGGAGAGATTAATAAGAACAGAAAATATGCAAACCTAACCTGTCACAGGAATTTGCCCTTATTATTTTTCTAATTTCCCAGTCCTGTCTGTCTCTCCTCTATTATTATATTATATACACATGAGTGTGAACATTGAAGGCAACAGTATAAAAACTACAAACTGTTTCAATACATTTCTTCATGTATTGTCATGGTTGATCTAAAGTTGTTGATTACTTTCACATTTCTTGATATTGCTTTTCTTTTTACACCTTTTTAGTTTTCCTATTTCCCATAACTGGTGTTTGGATTTACGATGTCTTTGCTATTTCTCTGCTCTGTGTTTTTATAAACTTATTCTCAATTCCTTTGTAATCATTTTGTTTTGTTTCCTTTAAGATTTTTGCCTTACAAACATGAACTGTGAATAAAATCTTGATGTTTCTCCCTCAACAACTTACAATTAAATTGATAGTCGTGGTGGTTCTATATTTCAATTACTCTACATGTCTTTGACACTAAGAAGCAGCAAGACGCTGCTACAATATAGTCATACTCCCACTATGACCTCCCTGTCCTTGGCCTCCTACACTGTTCCAATGAAGTTGAACACAAGCTCAAAGAATAGCACCTCATCTTTCTACTAGGCACTTTTCAGCCCTCTGGCCTTAACACTACTTGAACAGCTTGAGACCTTAACCAGAACTTCCATTTTCTCTCGGACAGCCAGTGTTGGGAATGTAGGATGTGTTCACCAGCACTTCCATGGATGGGAGAGGCTTTGGACTGGGGTTTAGAGTGGGGATCCCCTATTGGTACACCACCAGTGAGGTGGGCTCCACCCCTGGTGCCTACCTGCCTTTTGCTTCCAGTACACCCATGGGCCATTGAACTTTCTCCGCATTGCAAGATTGTCTGTGCCTCCCTCCCATCTGCTATTCTGCTGCAACCATTCACATATCCTCTGGGTCTCAGGTGTAGCTTTATATTTTCTATTATTGCCTCCTTTTATCATAATTATATTATCACTTCTGTCATTTAATCATCTCCTGTCCTCCATCTAATCACAGGCCTTTCTATTTTGTTCACTCTGTCCTATGGTCCCTAGTTTCTCCTTATAAGGTGTTCGTCTGTATTATCTTTTGTTTCTGACGAAGGGTCATAAACCTGAAATGTTCCACTCTCCACAGATTCTGCTGACCTACTGAGTGTTTCCAGCATTTTCTCTTTTTATATAGTTGTCAATATTCTTTGAGGAAAAGCCTTCTGTGTCTTTCTTGCCATTTGATTTGGTGCAGTGTTGTAGTCCAATGATAGTCACTGAAAAGTGATGTGTGGTCCATGAGGGTGAAGCTGGGTTTTGTTAAGATGTCCGTGTGTATGCTCCCAATCCACCACAACCCAATTCACCCCAATCCATTTCCATCCCAATCCACCCCAATACACTTCCATCCCAATCCACCCCAACACACTTCCAACCCAATCCACCACAACCCACTTCATCCCAATCTCAAACACACAGGTCTGATTCTTAAAGACGTTACCCCCCTCCCCTCCCCTAGTTGGAGTTGAATTGGAATTTGATTTATCACTTACTCGTCTCAGCAAATGTGATCTGGATTTTGAAGGAAATTACTACAAATTTGAGGAAAAAAAACAAGAAGCCAAATTACCTTTTACGTGAGGGATGGTTGAGCTATAGGTTTATTTCTTTGGCTGGTCAGATCGTGTACATTTGAACAGTGACTGATAAAGTAGTAAAAAAAAAACACTTCATTACTTACTGCCACTTTTAACAGAGCTGCCAATGTGGTTTTCCTTTCAATTTTTCTAGTCAAATGAATGTAACCTGGATCAGAAATTGTCTTCATCTTTTAGAGGAAGAGGCAGCATTGCACATTGAATTACATCGTGTTCAGGTCTTTTGGAAATTCAGCTTCCAATGACTGAAAGGAATGAGAACATTTGACACTACTAATTTTACAGTCCAGATTTTGAATTGTCAAGCTGATGTATCATTTCTGCTTTACTTCCTTTTTGCTTTACCTGGCCCTAGACTCCAGAATTCCCTCCCTAAACTTCTCCACATCTCTAACTCTCTCTCTCCGCCTTTAAGACACTTCTAAAAACCTACCTCTTTGACCTAGCTTTTGGTCATCTGTCCTAATATCTTCTTATTTGGCTCCGTGTCAAATTTTGTTTGATAACGCAGCAGTGAAGCACCTTGGGATGTTTACTATGTTAAAGCGATATATAAATACAAGTTGTTTTTGTTGTGGTTTCTCTGCAAATCTGGATGGTCATTTGCTGAATTCCTTGGTTCCTTGCTGTGCTGGATAGTCCATTGCAATCGATAATCAAACTGAAATCCTTCCCATATCAATTTATAGCTGGGTTCCCTTAAGAGTATTGCAGGAAAGAAAAGTATTGATGAAAATAAATGATAGGTGCTTATTCTATTTTACATACCTTGGTTAAATAAAATGAACAACATGTGGAAGAGGTCAGCAAAGAGCTTTTATGTTTTGAAAAGTAAGAGTTTATAGAGTTATGCTGAAGGATTCTGATTGATTGGGATTGGTGGGATTGATTTGATTTAATTTAATTTGAATTAATTAAAGGGTAAGTCATGGCAGGACAGCTCGGTGCCGTGGTATGCTCCTCCTGCACTATGTGGGAAATCAGGGACACTTCCTGTGTCCCTGACGACCATGTGTGCAGGAAGTGTATCCAGCTGCAGCTACTGGCAGACCGCATTGTGGCGCTGGAGCTGCGAATGGATGCATACTGGAGCATTCGCATTGCTGAGGATGTCGTGGATATCATGTTTAATGAGTAGGTCACACCGCAGGTAAAGGATGCACAGCCAGGAAGAGAATGGGTGACCGCCAGGCAGAGTAGTAGATGCAGGCAGGTAGTGCAGGGATCCCCTGTGGCCATCCCCCTCTCAAACAGATATACCGCTTTGGATATTGGTGAGGGAGATGGCTTATCAAAGGAAGGCAGCAGCAGCCAACTTCCTGGCACCGTGGGTGGTTCTGCTGCACAGGACGGGAGGAAAAAGAGTGGGGGAAAAAGAGTGGGAGAGCTATAGTGATAGGGGATTCTATTGTAAGAGGAATAGATAGGCATTTCTGCGGCCACAAACGAGACTCCAGGATGGTATGTTGCCTCCCTGGTGCAAGAGTCAAGGATGTCTCGGAGCGGCTACAGAGCATTTTGGAAGGGGAGGGTGAACAGCCAGTTGTGGTGGTGCATATAGGTACCAACGATATAGGTAAAAAATGGGATGAGGTCCTAAAAGCTGAATATAGGGAGTTAGGAGGTAAATTAAAAAATAGAACCTCAAAGGTAGTGATTGCTACCAGTGCCACGTGCTAGTCAGAGTAGAAATAGAAGGATATTTCAGATGAATATGTGGCTAGAGGAATGGTGCAAGTGGGAGGGATTCAAATTCCTGGGACATTGGAACTGGTTCTGGGGGAGGTGGGACCAATACAAAATGGACGGTTTGCACCTGGGCAGGACTGGGACTGAGGTCCTAGAGGGAGTGTTTGCTCGTGCTGTGGGGGAGGGTTTAAACTAAAATGGCAGGGGGTTGGGAACCTGTGCAGGGAGACAGAGGAAAGGAAAACAAGGATAGAAGCAAAAGACAGAAAGGAGAAAAGCAAAAGTGGCAGTCAGAGTAATCAAGGGTTTAATTCAAACATGGCCACATTAAATAATAATTCTAAAAGGTCTAAGAATGTTAAAAAAACAAGCATGAAGGCTCTGTGTCTTAATGTGAGAAGCATTCGTAATAAGGTGGATAAATTAGCTGCGCAAATAGATGTAAACGGATATGATATGATTGGGATTATGGAAACATGGCTCCAGGGTGACCAGGGCTGGGAACTAAACATCCAGGGGTATTCAATATTCAGGAAAGACAGGCAAAAAGGAAAAGGAGGTGGGGTAGCATTGCTGGTTAAAAAGGCGATTAACACAATTGTAAGGAAGGCTATTAGCTCTGATGATGTAGAATCTGTATGGGTAGAGCTGAGAAATAGCAAGGGACGGAAAACATTAGTGGGAGTTGTATACAGAACCCCAAACAGTAATGCGGAGGTTGGGGATGGCATTAAATGGGAAATTAGAGATGCGTGCAATAAGGGCACAGCAGTTATCATGGGTGACTTTAATCTACATATAGATTGGGCTAACCAAATTAGTAACAATACTGTGGAGGAGGAATTCCTGGAGTGTATACGGGATGGTTTCCTGGACCAATATGTTGAGGAACCAACTAGAGATCAAGCCACCTTAGACTGGGTATTATGTAATGAGAAAGGAATAATAAGCAATCTTGTTGTGCGAGGCCCCTTGGGGCAGAGCGATCATAATATGATAGAATTCTTCATTAAGATGGAGAGTGAGGTATTTGACTCAGAGACAAGGGTCCTGAATTTAAATAAAATAAACTACGATGGTATGAGGCGCGAGTTGGGTAGAATTGACTGGGGAATGTTACTCAAAGGGTTGACGGTGGATAGGCAATGGCAAACATTTAAAGTTTGCATGGATGAACTACAGAATTTGTTCATCCCTGTTTGGCATAAAAATAAAACAAAAAAGGTGAATCAACCGTGGCTAATAAGCAAAATTAGGGATAGCATAAGATCCAAGGAGAGGAAATATAAATTGGCCAGAAAAAGCAGCAAGCCTGAGGATTGGGAGCAGTTTAGGATTCAACAAAGGAGGACAAAGGGATTAGTTAAGAGGGGCAAAATAGAGTATGAGAATAAGCTTGCATGGAACATAAAACCTGTCTGTAAAAGCTTCTATAGATATGTGAAGAGAAAAAGATTGGTGAAGTCAAGCGTAGGTCCCTTTCAGTCAGAATCAGGGGAATTTATAAGGGGGAACAAAGAAATGGCATGCCAATTAAATACATACTTTGGTTCTGTCTTCAAAAAGGAGGACACAAATAACCTCCCAGTGATGTCGGGGAACATAGGGTCTAATGAGAGGGAGGAACTGAAAGAAATCAGTATTTGTAGGGAAATGGTGTTAGGGAAATTGACGGGATTGAAGGCCGATAAATCCCCAGGGCCTGATAATCTACATCCTAGGGTATTTAAGGAAGTGGCCCTTGAAATAGTAGATGCATTGCTGGTCTTCTTCCAAAATTCTATAGACTCTGGAACAGTTCCCATGGATTGGAGGGTAGCTAATGTTACCCCACTATTCAAAAAAGGTGGTAGAGAGAAAACGGGGAATTATAGACCAGTAAGCCTGACATCGGTAGTGGGGAAAATGCTAGAGTCCATTATAAAAGATGTAATAGCAGAGCACTTGGAAAACAGGGACAGGATCGGACAAAGTCAACATGGATTTACAAAAGGTAAATCGTGCTTGACTAATCTATGGGAATTTTTTGAGGATGTAACTGGTAAAATAGATAAGGGAGAACCAGTGGATGTGGCGTATTTTGACATTCAGAAGGCTTTTGATAAGGTCCCGCATAAGAGATTAGCATGTAAAGTTAAGGCACATGGGACTGGGGGCAAGGTACTGACTTGGATAGAGAACTGGTTGGCAGACAGGAAGCAAAGAGTTGGAATAAACGGGTCTTTTTCCGAGTGGCGGGCAGTGACTAATGGGGTACCGCAGTGATCGGTCCTAGGACCCCAGCTATTCACAATATATATTAATGATCTAGGCAAGGGAACTAGATGTAATATCTCCAAGTTTGCAGATGACACAAAGCTGGGTGGGTGTGTCTGCTGTGAGGAGGATGCTGAGAAACTCCAGTATGATTTGGACAGGTTGGGTGATTGGGCAGATGCATGGCAGATGCAGTATAATGTGGATAAATGTGAGGTTATCCACTTTGGTGGCAGAAACAGGAAGGCAGATTATTATCTGAATAGCAATAGATTGGGAGAAGGGGAAGTGCAACAAGACCTGGGTGTCCTTGTGCACCAATCGCTGAAGGTAAGCATGCAGGTGCAGCAGGCAGTGAAGAAGGCAAATGGTATGTTGGCCTTCATAGCAAGAAGGTTCGGGTACAGGAACAAGGATGTCTTGCTGCAGTTGTACAGGGCCTTGGTGAGACCACATCTTGAGTATTGTGTGCAGTTTTGGTCACCTTATCTGCGGAAGGATGTTCTTGCCACGGAGGGAGTGCAGCGAAGATTCACCAGACTGATACCTGGGATGGCAGGAATGACGTATGAGGAGAGATTGGGACAATTGGGCTTATACTCACTGGAGTTTAGAAGAATGAGAGGGGATCTCATTGAAACTTATAAAATTCTAACAGGACTAGACAGACTTGATGCAGGAAGGCTGTTCCCGATGGCTGGGGAGTCCAGACCCAGGGGTCACAGTCTAAAGATAAGGGGTAAACCATTTAGGACAGAGATGAGGAGGAATTTCTTCACCCAAAGAGTGGTGAATCTGTGGAATTCTCTACCACAGAAGGCAGTTGAGGCCAATTCATTAAATATATTCAAGAAGGAGTTAGCTATATTTCTTAAGGCTAAAGGGATCAAGGGATATGGGAAGAAGGCAGGGACAGGGTGCTGAATTTGGATGAGCAACCATGATCTCATTGAATGGCAGAGCAGGCTCGAGGGGCCGAATGGCCTACTCCTGCTCCTATCTTCTATATTTCTATGTTTCTATGATTAAGGAAGATGAATAAGGATGCCAGGTATCTCCTTTCATTTGCTCTGAGACGTTGCTATAACATTCCTGTTTGTTGTAATTACAGTCCTGTTTGACATTGATGAGCTCTTCAGGCCACACTCATTTTAATGGATGTTGATGTTGTACTCAACTTTGTCTTCTGCATTTAAGTCAGCCCAGTAATGAGGCTGAAATTGACACATCTCTTCATGCACTGTTGATCTATAAGGCCAAAATCAGTGATCAGCCTGATTTGAGTGCAAACATTTTTCTGGGCTGTAATAGTCCCCACTGTTATTGCAGATATTATGAGCTCAATATTACTGTAACTGCACAATTAATTGTTATTTGCTATTGCGGGTGTTTTCTTTGTGTTATAGAGTAACATTTTTACTGTTGTCTTGTTTGGTTTGCTTCATGTTTCACCTTACTTATGGGTTCTAAAACAATACCAGAGGTTAAATTTACAGCCAGCATCTTTTCCCAGAAATGTGTCAGTGATCATTGTTACACCTGTTCCTACATGAATGAATGAGTGAATGAATGGTCCATGTAGGGAAAACCCTAAGGTTTAATTTCCTCTGGTAGTGCCCTAGTTAACCTTATTGTGTAAAATTCCTTGTGTGCTATTTTAACAGTAATTACAGCTTTATTTTCATGCAAACAAGGTTTCCGCCACACTTTCGGCGAAGTAACACCGGCAAAGTGGGAGCAGCTCCGAAGAATTTCCTGTCTTATGTAACACTGATGCCTCCATCACCATTAATTATTCTTGTAACTCCTGCTAAGATTTTTTTTGGCTGGCCAATATCATAGTCAATCTCTCTTGATAGGGTCATGGGGAGCAATTTTGACTTTAGGTACCTAATAGTCAGGTTCAGGTGAAGGCAACTGTAAGACACACAGATGTCTTGGAGATTTGACTCTAGTGGCTGCTGCATATATACAGTATGATGATTTTAGAGAAATCATACTGGAGTAGCAATGGGCAAGTTACTGATTTGTCATAGCCAAATGTAGATCCAGAAATGTTGCTTCAGTGGGTGTTTGTTAACTGTTTGTTTAAAATGATACACACGAGGAATGACATTTCTGGTGCCAACAGTGGCGTCAGGTAATGAGTTCTGGAGAAGCAGATTGTGAAGCTTTGATATTCTGTACAGAAATTTGGATACACAGGAAATGAATTTCCGTGGGGTTTCTCCCATTGGTCTGCCATAATTTTGCTGTAATAACCGTGGTATTCCCAGAAAAATGTAAAAAGTTCACCCATAGCTTGCTAAAATTAATCTTTTGTTTCTGGCACAAATATTCAGGTATGGCTTAAGCACCAACAGCACTTGTGCTGCTTCAACCATAATGTTATACAAAAACTGATAGCCCTCCAGTATTGTAGAAGGTAGATTTTGGCTTGGGTTATGGTTAAGGACTATGTAAGCTTTTCAAACCATATTTGGTAGCCGTTTGACCCATTATAGATCAGATGGGATTATTGAGCCTAGGAGATCATTTTTGCAACATAAGTGAATTTGCAATCTGTTATGTCCGTGTATCTTAATGTTGTGTCCTTCAATAATCAGACAGCAGGCTGCAGGGAACGATTCAACAGGTGTTTACTGAATGAGGGTTACTCTAGAACTAACTGTACAGATCACTGCTCAGGGTTTATATACAGGTGTGGTCACTGCCGGTACTACAGTATACAGGAGCTGTAAAAAGTAGTTCTCCCCTTAAAGGTACATACATTACAATTCCTCCCCTTTTAGATTAACAGTACCATAACACTCATTTAACAATTAAATATCAAACTAATTACAATTAACACTTTTAACATGCAACATTAGCTGAAAATAGTCTATTTATAAATTCAGTCTTTGGGGAGGCTTCCTGATCCTTTCTGGATAGCGCCTTTCCCGAGTGTCTTGCTCTTGGTACGGAGGCGATTCTGGCCCCCTGCCGTCGGTTGGTTCATCTGCTTCCGATGCTACTGTTTCTGGGGTAGATGCGACCTGTACGTCGGGTTCATCACCAGGTACGTATGGGCGAGGCATGGGGTTGACTTGTTCCTGTGACTCTAGGATCTGGTCAGCATGGCGTCTCATGATGCTCTCCCCAACATCCACTGTGTACATTAGTGGGCCCTGCCGTGTGCATATCGTTCCTGGCTGCCATTTTTCTGTTCGGAAGTCGCGGGCCAAGACTGGTTACCCTACATTGAAGCTCCTTGTTGGCTTCTCATGGATGTGCTGGAATTGCTTACACTCAACATCTCTTCGTACATTTGGTCTGAGCAAATCCAGGCGAGATCTTAACCTTCGGTTAAAGAACATCATGGCTGGGGCCTGGTTGGTGACTGCATGTGTTGCATTCCGGTAGGCGAACAGGAAATTGTCCACCCTGTGCTGCAGCGGAATGTTGCCATTGTACATAGCCTTTATTGCCTTCTTAAAGGTTTGTACGAACCTCTTAGCCAATCCATTTGTGGCTGGATGATACGGGGCGGATGTGTAATGCCTTACCCCATTCTTTTTCAAGAACGTCCGGAACTCTTCGGACAAAAACTGTGGTCCGTTGTCGGAGCAAATCTGTTCTGGCAAGCAATTCCAGGCAAAAATGGTCCGTAGGACTGCAATACTTTTCTCCGTGGTGGTGGAGGACATTTTGATGACCTCAGACCATTTCGAGTGCGCATCCACGGCTATTAAAAACATTGAGTCCATGAATGGACCAGCAAAATCAATATGCACCTGTTGCCATGGAGATGAGTGCCACTCCCATGGGTGTAGAGGGGCATGTGGTGGTGCATTTTGGACCTTCTGACATCCTGAGCAGCTCTTTGTCAGGTCCTCGATTTGCTGATCGATCCCCGGCCACCACACATAAGCCCTAGCAAGGCTTTTCATTTTCACCCCTCCCAGATGACCTTCGTGGAGCTCATTGAGCACTCTCTCCCTTAACTTGGGTGGGATTACCACTCGGGATCCACACATCAAGGTCCCCTGGCATACTGACAGCTGTTCTCTTCTGGATGAGAATGCTGGCAACAGTGAGTCGCCATGTGCTGGCCATCCATTCACCATCAAATCATATACCCGAGACAGTGTCGGGTCATTTCGGGTCTCCTTCTCTATACCGGCGTTAGTTACTGGCAAGCATTCAATTATAGTGGAATGAAATATTTTGACAGGATCCACTGCTGGTGCTTCCTCCGCAGTAGGCAGTGGCAGGTGTGATAGCCCATCAGCGTTTCCATGCTGTTTTGTGCCCTTATAATCGATTTCATATTGGTGCGCCCCGAGAAAAAGGGACCATCTTTGTAGCCATTGTGCAGTCATCACCGGAACGCCCTTCTTTGGATTAAAGATGGAGACAAGTGGTTGGTGGTCATTCAGCAAGGTGAACTTCTGCCCGTGCAGATAGTGATTGAACTTTTTCACTCCCCACACTAGGCTGAGGGCCTCCCTGTCAATCTGGGTGTAGTTACGCTCGGCTGAGGTTAGTGATCGTGACGCAAAGGCTATTGGCCTCTCTGAGCCGTCCGATAATTTGTGCGACAGCACCACTCCAATGACGTAGGCTGACGCATCACATGCCAACCGAATTGGTAATGCCGGGTTGTAATGGGCCAATACCTCTTTCGATGTGATTAGTGTTTTGCTCTTCTGGAAAGCTCGTCTACATTCGTCACTCCACTTCCATGGCACCCCAGTTTGCAGTAGGGTGTTCAGTGAGTGTAGTATTGTAGACAAATTGGCAAGAACTTATGGTAGTAGTTTACCAGCCTGAGGAACGACCTCAGTTGTGACACATTTTCCATTGCTGGAGCCTTGACTACTGCCTCAATCTTCTCTGGGGACTTATGTAACCCCTCTTTATCGATAACGTGGCCACAATACGAGATCTGTTTTCTAAAAAACTCGCATTTGGGGCGGTTAGCTCAGAGCCCATATTCCTGCAATCTAGTGAGCACCTGCTCCAGGTTGACAAGGTGATCACTGTCATTTTCGCCCGTGACCAGGATGTCGTCCAAATAACACTGGGTCCCTGGGAACCCTTGCAGGCCTTGTTCCATTGCCCTCTGCCAAATAGCCGGAGCTGATGCTACCCCGAATACCAGCCGGTTGTATTGGTAGAGACCTTTATGTGTGTTGATTGTGAGGTATTTTTTTGATGCTTCTTCTACCTCCATTTGCAGATACGCCTGGGCCAGATCAATCTCACTGAAGCATTTCCCTCCAGATAGCGAGGCGAAAATATCTTCAATCCGCGGAAGTGGATATTGTACGGTGTGAAGGACCGGGTTCACTGTTACCTTAAAGTCCCCACAGATGCAAACCTTCCTTGGTTCCCCAGGCGTGCTGCTCAACGACTTTTTCATCACAGGGACGATGGGTGTAGCCCACTCGCTCCAGTCTACCTTGGACAGTACACCTGAACGTTCGAGACTCTCCAGCTCTGCTTCGACGGCTGGGCGGATCGCATAAGGTACTGGTCTGCCCTTAAAAAATTTTGGGCTTGCGTTTTCTTCAATTTTAATCATCGCTGTCATGCCTTTTAGTGTTCCGAGTCCTTGCTGGAACACTTCTTTCGCATCAGTTAGGATCTTTGACAGTCGCCCAGGTGTGACGTCGTCATCCTTTTTGTCAGCCACAGTCAGTGCCTGTATGGAATGCCAATCTAGCTGTATCTTCCGGATCCATTCACTTCCCAGTAATGGTGGTCCTCCATCTGGCAATACATATAGGTCCATTTTTGGTGTTTCTTTGCCGTTATATATAACGTTCACCCTTATTTTTCCTTTGAGGTAGACTTTTTGCCCCGTGTATGTCTTCAAGACAATCTTTGTATCTCTCAAGTGTATATGTGAGAATAGCCGCTTTTAGTCCGTTCGGTTTATGACTGTTAGGGCTGATCCTGTGTCCAATTCCATTTTCACTTGGACTCCTGCTATCTTGAGCGTGACCCAGATAGTTTGGTGATCCTCCGTTTTGATCACATTATGTAGTTTCAGACAACCCAGCTCCTTGCTTCCGGAGTCTGTATCACTCTTCTGTTCGTCTGAACTACTCTCCGTCACCTTATGTACCTTCTTGTACTTCTCCTGTGGAGATTTCTTGCTGCTGGTTTTCTTTCCCGACCTGCAGACTCTTGCTATGTGTCCTACTTTTCCACACTGTCTGCATACTTTGTCCTTGAACCAGCAATCATTATGGTCGTGTGTTGTTCTGCCGCAGCGATAGCACTTCACTGTTCCGTATGACATTTCATTTGTGCCATATTCTTGCGGTCTCCGTTGTATCTCTGCAGCGCCCCGTGCTGCTGCTTCGTGTGATACTGCAATGCTGAAAGCCTTGTCCAGCTTAAGATCCTTTTCTGATAGAAGCCGCTTCTGGGTTCCTTCACTTTGAAGCTCACACACAAACTTGTCCCTTAAAGTATCTGCTAGTCCCGTTCCAAACTGGCAGTGTTTCGATAGCTTGCGCAGTTCTGTTAAATACTCAGCATTACTTTCATCTTTATGCTGGTTCCTTTTGTGAAACTTAAATCTTTCTGCTATCAGCAGCGGTGTGGGGTTTAAGTGGTCCTGTAGGATTGACACGATGTTTTCAAAATCCTTTTCTGCTGGCTTCTCTGGGGTTACTAGGTTTCGTAGTAAGCCATACGTTTTTGCACCAATTGAATTCAACAATACCAGCGCTTTCTTGTCATCTGGCACTTCATTCGCCTTGCAGTATACTTCTATGCGTTCGACATATGTCGTCCAATCTTCGACTTCATTGTCGAACGCTGTGATACTGCCACTCTTCGGCATTTTTGGGTGTGGTTAGACTGGCTTAAAATGGCGTCTCCCGCGCTTTCCTTTCTTCCCCGCTGTGGCTTAAAATGGCGTCTCCCGCGCTTTCCTTTCCTCCCCACTGTGGCTTAAAATGGCATCTCCCGCACTGCTGCCAACGCCGCTCTCAGCATTCCTCGTGGCAAATGGCGACGCCCTGTGAGTTTCGTGCGCTGCTCCTGCGCTGCTGCCAACGCCACTCTGCGGTCCTCGTGGCAATGGCAGCGCCTCATGTTTTCCTGCGCGCCTCTCTCCCCCGTTGACGCTGCTCGGCCCTTGAACACCGGCTGCGCTCTGTGCATTTTCCTGCGCGCCTCTCTCCCCCGTTGACGCTGCTCGGCCCTTGAACACCGGCTGCGCTCTGCTCTCTCTCGGCTCTTTCCCCCGTTGATGCCGCTCGGTCCTGAACACCGGCTGCACCCTGTGCGCTCTGCCCTCTCTCTCTCCCCCGTCGACGCTGCTCGGCCTTTTTCTGTGCCGCTCGGTCGGGCTCTAGCCCGTCGCTGTCCGGGAAAGGTCTGCGCAGTACCTGTTGCCAGCCCGTTTCACTGGACCACCGTGACTGGAAAGCCAAGCCTGGCTCTCGACAGCCTCCCCTGCGATGCTCAAATCTCCGCTGGATGACTGGGTGGTTGCCCGTGGTCGATGCCCGTGCTTCTGGACTCGACCTTCTTCCACTGTTCTCCAGGAGCGAATCCCTGGGAGGTGATGCAGAGTTGCAGGTAGGTTCAACTCTGCTCGTCGCCAATGTTATGTCCGTGTATCTTAATGTTGTGTCCTTCAATAATCAGACAGCAGGCTGCAGGGAACGATTCAACAGGTGTTTACTGAATGAGGGTTACTCTAGAACTAACTGTACAGATCACTACTCAGGGTTTATATACAGGTGTGGTCACTGCCGGTACTACAGTATACAGGAGCTGTAAAAAGTAGTTCTCCCCTTAAAGGTACATACACTACACAATCATTATAGAGAAAGAGTGGGTGGCCAATATCAATCAGTCTCTCTTGATAGGGTCATGGGGAGCAATTTAGACTTTGGGCAATATTAAAAAATAGCAGATATTGGATCAGTCATCTCTCCCGATTTTCATTTCTATTGACTCATCCAAAGTCAAAATTGCCCCCATTGACTGGTTCTTACCATTACTCAGATAAAAAATTGGTTACTGTGTATCAATACCAGATATTATGATCAGCAAAGAGAATATGTCACTTCTAATGCTATTCATCAGTTCATTGATAAGGCCAGAAAGAGAATAGGGCCTTCCTTGAAGAACTCCTACTGTTCTAATGAGATTCCATTTATGATAACCTGAGGATATCAGTAAGAAATATTTCAATGTGCAACTACTCCCATAATCCAGAAATATGAAGTTGATATCAGTAAAAGTGACCATGAAGCTGTTTGATTGCTGTAAGAACTGGTTCACTATTTTCCTTTTGGGAGGGAAACCTGCCGTACTTAACTAGTCTGACCTATATGTGACTCCAGTCTCACGCCAAAGTGGTTGAATCTTAACTGTTCACTGAAGTGGCCTGGCAAGCCATTCAGTTGTATCAAACTGCTCAGTGGTTCAGTAGAAAGACCAACCAGTTTCTCAAGGCAACTAGGGATAGGTAATAAAAGCCGGCCTTGCCTGCAACGCCCACATTGCAGGGCCCAGAAAAATAATCTGGGTCACTGCTGCCCTGGGTCTTCCCCCACCCCAGGACCTCCACCATCCACGATCACGACACCCCCTCCGCAACTTATCTTGCTGGCGGCAACCCCAACCTGACTTTCAGTCATCAACCTGGCGAGCTACATCAGGACATTTTTAGTCATTCATGGGATGTGGGTGTTGCTAGCAAGGCCGACATTTATTGCCCATCCCTAATTGCCCTTGAGAAGGTGGTGGTAAGCCACCTACTTGAACCACTGCGGTAAAGGTACTCCCACAGTGATGTTAGGGAGGGAGTTCCAGGATTTTGACCCAGTGACGATGAAGGATTGGAGGTATATTTTCAAGTCAGGATGGTGTGTGACTTGGAGGGGAACCTGGAGGTGGTGGTGTTCCCATGCGCCTGCTCCCCTTGACCTTCTAGGTGATAGAGGTTGCGGGTTTGGGAGGTGCTGCCGAAGAAGCCTTGGAGAGTTGCTCCAGTGCATCTTGTAGATGGTACAAACTGCAGCCTTGGTGCACCGGTGGTGGAGGGAGTGAATGTTTAAGGTGGTCGATGGGGTGCCAATTAAGCGGGCTGCTTTGTCTTGGATGGTGTCGAGCTTCTTGAGTGTTGTTGGCTGCACTCATCCAGGCAAGTGGAGAGTATGCCATCACACTACTGACTTGTGCCTTGTAGTTGGTGGAAAGGCTTTGGAGAGTCAGGAGGTGAGTCACCTGCCACAGAATACCCAGCCTCTGACCTGGTCTTGTAGCCACAGTATTTATATGGCTGGTCCAGTTAAGTTTCTGGTCAATGGTGACCCCCAGGATGTTGACGGTGGGGGATTCGATGATGGTAATGCCATTGTTTAGCGTCCTGTAGCTCAAATTTAAATGAGGCCAGGGCCTCAAAATGACAGGTGCTTCTTCGCTGCTGGGCTGGCCGGCCAACCAGTAGTCAAAATCTACCCTTTATACATCTTGATGCTGCATTACAAAGAGCCAAAGATATAAATGGACCAGGAGCACTGTGCCTGTCTGTGTAGAGTACTGAGCCTGGGTTATAGCCCCAGGTCTGAATATAAATATGGTATCAGAGTACATCCCCTGTAAGAGTCCAAATAAATTGCAAAATGTTGTAATAGTGCTTTTTCTAAAATATATTTACACTGGATTATGTTAAGTCTAACAACTGTTACTCAGAGAATTTACAAACCCTACTTTTCAATATGTTCAGTGATGATATTTCTTCTCTTCTTGTGTATTTGAAAGGATAATAACCTGGGGCAATAGATAAAAACAGTGAAGTGAGTTTTCAGTTCTTTTGGGATTGCTCTATTTTTGCTATTCCAGTAGAGTTCAGCAGCTTCACAAAGACACAAGTCGGGCAAATCAGACTTATTGTTATGATTTCAGATATGTTTGTGTGTTCACATTTAGAATGGCTAAGCAATTGGAGGGGTAAGAACAGCTCTGGTTGCTATGTGTAGCAATATCATAAAAAGATTTCTTCTGGTCGGTATATCCAACAAAATTGTAAACACGATCAAAGTGAGCACGTTTATGATGTTACCAGAAATACCAACCAGAGAATATCTTCATGGACCCACCTACAATGTCACTGCACATTGTGAACAGAGCTGTTCTTTCTCCTCTGTGTCATTAAAGCTTTTACATTATTGAAGAGTTAATTTAAAAGTAAAAAAATTAAAAGTTGCAATTGTTTTATATGCTTCTTATTATGTTTATTATAATTATAATACTAGATGAATAGAAAAAAAAGATTATGTAAATTAGTGTATATATATATATAGGTTATCACGAGGAAAACTTCCAGGTTTGTATTAATATGGGAATAAGGAACTAAATTGAAATTAATACAAAAGCAAAATACTGCGGATGCTGGGAATCTGAAATAAAAACAGAAAATGCTGGAAATACTCAGCAGGTCAGGCAACATCTGTGGAGAGAGAAACAGAGTTAACGGGGGTGATTTTCCCAGCCCTGAGGAGGCGGGTATGGAGGCGGGACTGCCGGGAAAATGGCAGAATCTGGGAGCGGGTACCCATCACGCCCCCAACCCGCCTCTGTGCTATCTTGCCAGGAGGCGGGTACCTGGCCCGCGCCAGATCCCATCTCCTCAAGTCAGGAAGGGGATTAGTGTCAATTAACTGCCTGATAACAGGTATTTAGCAGGCAGTTTTTTGGCTAATCCCTATTTTGAGCCCTAAAGTGTGGGCTTCCCGATGGCCCCGAACCTTGCCAGGATCAGCGAGGCGAGCTGGGGATCTTCGGGGTTCGGAGGGGCCGAGATGTCCGGTGTGCAGGAGAGTGATGAGTGCAAGTGTGGAGAGGTAAGTGTGTGAGGTGTGTCTAAAGTGTTTAAATAAGATTACTTACCTTTGCTTCTTCCTCCAGGCTTCATCCCTTTAGGCTGTGGAGCTGCCTTATCTCACCGGCATAGAAAGCAGAATGACTGCTGCAATCTCCAATGCAACAGCCATCTGATTTCTGCTCAGGAAAGTGGTTTGGTGAGTTGTGAGTACAAGGACTCACCAAAGAACAGAGATTGTCAGTGTTTGACAGCTTCTCAAAGCTGTCAAATGATGACAATTCATCAGTCAAAAATTTTGGACAGATGAAACGTTATACGCTGACATTTTCTGTAACCGGCTTTCCCTTAATTGGCCTGCTAAGCCCACTGGGCGGGCTTAACAAGGTCAATCAAGGGAAAATAGTATGGGTTGGCTGGACATCGATGGAGGCAGGACTAAAACCCGGCAAGCAACAGTCCCGCCTCCATCACATCCCCATTGATAAAATCACCCCAACGTTTCAGGCCGAAGACCTTTCATCAGAATTAAATTGAAACTGTTGCTGATCAGGAACAAAATATAGGGAGGTGGATTGTCCTCTTTGCCGCAATGGCTAAAGAGCCATAAATATTTTTCCTTGCACTTTGAACTTGCTGCTTTAACTAATGCAATCATTCACTCTGTGATAGATTTCTTTAGTCAAAGTGGCTCTTTAAAATTTACTCACCATGGCCCATAGCACCATTGCATGCCAAGAATGCACTGGCAGTCCTTGTGCCCAGCATTAGTAAGGGACAAATGATGGGAACGATGCGTGTGATAATATTCTGCCACTTGAATCTTATTGTAATGCTCCCATCTCATACTTGAACAGATATATTTGGATGTGCTGTCGGCTGGCAGGAACTGGCGGATTCGTTCCCCACCCAATTTTCCTCCCACCTCTGCCCAAGTTCCACCAGTTTATTAGTTTACTGGTGTAACTGAGGAGGAAAATCTGCCCCAGGGCTTAGAGTGGATAAAACCTATATAACCATAGCAGAGTATTTGTTGCAGTTAAAAGATGTGTTGGGTTGGATTAGCAGGAGGATAGACTACAAATTACAAGATGGTGTACTGCTGTTGTGTGAGGTGCTAATCAGAACCCATTTGGAGCGATATATACAGTTCAGTTACCCCATGTTCTGCTTGAATTTTGACTTAGTGCTCACGGGTGTAGAGCAAGGAAAGGAGAATTGGTGGTGGCTACTGCTGCTGCTGACCCGTGGAATTTCCCACTACAATTAGCTTGAGTGCTTTCAACAGAAACAGATCATATTACAATTGGTGGTTTGTTTTTGGTGCACAGGCACCAGAGGTGTTGAGCTGAAAATTGCAGAGACTATCCACCCCTGGCATCAGATACTCATGGGAGCATATTACAGGGACAGGACAAAATCCTTGGCACTCTCCAAAGACCAGTGCATTTGGAGACTGTTATAAATCTCCATCATCAAGAAACTACTTATGAAATAACGCTGGATGACCAGCTGGTGGCGCTGTCCAAGGAGTATAAATACTCGGGCGTGGGCCCAGCTTGCCAGGGACATTTTGTAAGACAAGGAACTAGTGAAGTACAACTAGACCTCCATGTTCTGAAACAAGTTGATTAAAGCCTTGCTTTATGCTCAAACCAAGTGTGTAGTGAGTTTTATTACGTCAATTTAATCAACTTGATATTGACTCCACGCTTTGGGTGATTTCAGGAACAGCCAGCTATGACTCGAACCGTAGAAGGGAACTCAGACAAGTAATCGATCCATCATGGAGAAACTACTCAGACCCGCCCGTCTTGACCTGGACCCGAATTGACTTACAGCTGCTAAGGTATGGAAACACTGGTATTGTACTTTCAGCAACTTCCTTAGGGTGTGTGGTGAGAATGTTCCTGATAAATTAGAGATATTTGCTAATTATGTATCCCCACACGTGTTTGATTATATCGAAGACTGTGTAGACTATGATGCCACTACCCAAATACTACAGCAGCTATATGTCAAGTCCCCAAATGAAATTTTTGCTTGGCACCTACTGGCCACAACTCGACAACAACCCAGGGAATCACTTGACGAATTCCTTCAGAAACTTCGCAGGCTCAGCAAGGATTGTAATCTTAAAGCTGTTACAGCTGAGCAGTACCAGGAGGAGTTAATTCGTGATTCCTTTATTAATGGGATTGCGTCTCCCTTCATACATCAGCATCTGCTGGAGAATAAAACCCTCAAGTTACAGGCTGCCTATGACCAGGCATGTTCTCTGGACTTAGCAAAGAGGAATGCAGATACCTATCTTTCACCATGTGCACAGGCTGCTGCTATCACTTTTAGTGACTCCTTCGATAGGCCTCGGGCGGAAGCCGTCATGGATGATGACTCCAACCTGGCTGATGACAACCCTACCCTAGAAACCTACACTGATGATGACCCCACCCTAGCAGCATCCTGGCAATCTGGAAGGAAGTGTTTCTTCTGCGGAGGTGCATTCCATTATAGGAAATTTTGTCCTGCTCGTAACGCAACCTGCAATCATTGCAGCAAGAAAGGTCACTTTTCTAAGGTATGCCAGTCAAGAGCTGCTGTTAGTAAGAAAGGCCACTTTTCTAAGGTATACCAGTCGAAAGCTCCTGGTAGTTTTGCAGCTACTATCTATAAAACTGCTCCTCCCCCAAGAGCCACTACTAAGGTTACAGCTGTCAAGGGTAAAACTGCCCCTCCTCCCATCACAGCTGTTTTTCCCCAAAGTCTGCCCCATGCAGCCACAAAGGTTTCGGTAAATGGACACATTTTGAGTGCACTAATCGACTCATGCAGCTCGACAGCTTCATTAGTGAGTGGGCTGTCAGTAAGTTGAAACTGTGTATTTACCCCTCGGACAGGGAAATTGCAATGGCTCTGACGACACTGACCACCAATTCTTCTGTCTTTTGTCTTGTCGACCTTATTCTCAATGGCTGCACTTATTTCTCCAGCCGGCTCGGGGTGCTCAAGAACCTATGCAGTGATGTGCTCCTGGGACAGGATTTCCAGAAACAACACAAAAGACTCACTTTCGAGTTTGAAGGGTCAAAGCCGGAGCTTACTATTTCCAAAGTACCGTTTTGTGTGCTTTCGGTGGCTTCGCTCGATGAGCCTTCCTTGTTTGCCAATCTTACCCCCCGATGTAAGCCCATAGTCACTAAATCACTATGTTTCAGCCAAGATGATCGATCCTTTATCAAGGCAGAAATCTCTCGCCTTCTAGCTGACGGTATCATTGAGCCATGTTCATCTTCCTGGCGGGCTCAAGTCGTCATTGTTAAAAATCCTCTGAAGCAACACAAGAAACGTCTTTGCATCGGTTACTCACAAACTATTAACCAGTATACTGACCTGGATGCCTACCCACTACCACGCATCGATGACATGGCCAATAACCTTGCTAACCACAAGGTATTTTCAACCTTTGATTTAAAGAGTGCAGACATAAAGTATACGGCCTTTGAGGCTAATGGTCGGCTTTACCAGTTTTGTCGCCTTCCATTTGGGGTCACCAATGGTGTGGCTGTCTTTCATTGGGCAATGGATAGCCTAGTCATACAGGAGAACTTAATGAACACTTTTCCATATCTGGATAATATCACCATTGCGGGTCATGACCAGAAGAAGCATGATGCCAACCTCCAGAAATATTTTGACGTTCTCCGTCGTCGCAACTTAACCTTAAATGAGTCCACGGGTCCGGAGCGACTTCATCCGCTTCAGGAGCTCCCTCCCCCTATGAATCTCGGCTCTCTTCGTCAGGCACTCGGCATGTTCGCCTATTATGTGAAATGGATACCCCACTTCTCCGACAAGATCCAGCCCCTGCTTCATGCAAAGTCATTTCCATTGGAGGCAATGGCTATTTCAGCTTTCAACCTCCTCAAGCGACAACTGGAAAAAGCCACGCTTCGTTCCATTGATGAAAATCTTCCTTTCGTGGTCGAGTGCGATGCATCGGATGTGGCGATCTCTGCTACCTTGAATCAAGCATTCCTGTCCAGAACTTTGCAGGGTAGCGAGCTCCATTATCCTCCTGTTGAGAAGGAGGCTACGGCTATCATCGAAGCGGTACGTAAATGGAGTCATTTTCTCACTCGTCGCCATTTCACACTTATAACCGATCAGCGCTCCGTGGCCTTTATGCTGGATAACCGGAAATGCACTAAGATCAAGAATAACAAAATACAACTCTGGAGGATGGAATTGGCCGCCTTTGGATACACCATACATTATCGACCCGGCAAAGAGAATGTGGCCCCGGATACCCTCACGCGGGCATTCTGCTCTTCTATGTGAACTTCGACTCTTGCGGATCTTCATACTGACTTATACCATCCTGGCATTACCCGTATGTTGCACTTTGTGCGATCTAAAAATCTCCCATTTTCTACGGAAGATGTGAAAAGAACATGCTCCTCCTGTAGAATTTGTGCGGAATTAAAACCGCAATTCTTCCATCCATCGGATGGCTCGCTCATACACGCTATGCAGCCTATGCAGTGACTCAGCATTGACTTTAAAGGGCCATTGCCTTCCTCAACGCGAAACACCTACTTACTGACTATGGTGGACGAATATTCATGCTTTCCCTTTGCTTTCCCCTGTCCCAATATGCTTACTTCCACAGTGATCAAATGCCTTGATCAAGTCTTTTCCCTTTGCGGTACGGACAATTTTATCCACTCTGATCGGGATCCCTCCTTCATGTCAAGCAAACTCAAAAGTTATCTCTCCCAACGGGGAATCGCCACAAGTAAAACGACACCGTACCATCCCATCGGTAACGGACAGGTTGAGAGATACAACGCTAATATTTGGAACGCTGTTCGTCTTGTGCTGAGGTCAAGCAACCTACCAGACCAGCAGTGGGAAACTATGCTCCCTGATGTGTTGCATTCCATCAGGCCTCTCCTTTCTACGTCTACCAATGTCACACCTCATGAGTGATTCTTCAGCTTCCAGCGTCGCTCCACCCATGGGACATCTCTACCGTCATGGTTGGCAGCTCCCGGCCCCGTGCTGCTCCGAAGATTCGTCCGATCATCTAAAAACGATCCTCTCGTCGACGAGGTAGAACTCATGGATGTCAATCCCACGTACGCGCACATGCAGTACCCTGATGGCCGGGAGTCCACCGCTTCGCTCCGGGACCTGGCTCCCTGTCCGGCCGGTTCCACGGACCCAACTGATAGAGGGACCCACGGGGATGATGCCGACACTCTGCGCTCCCCCGAAGATGATGCCCTACCTGGGACATCGGGAGAACAGCCAACTGCCCCACCGAATCCACTCGGGGAGCCGAGCGCTCCCCGTGGGATGGCCACCTGAGGCCAGGACGCCAGTCAATCCCCGGCTATCCAACAGGATGAAGCCAGTTCTGTGCCTGTGGGGACCAGCACCTGGAGTCACGGTCTCCCTAGCCTCCCTCGGGTCGATCAGAGCAACACGGGCCCTGTCGATCCACCAGCACGGATCAAGCGGCCCAGGGACCAAGACACGGTCCGGGGAAACGTGCCTTCTAGCCATAAACAAAAATCTAAAAGACTGTGGCTATTCGTGGTCTGCCTAATCTGTTGAGAGGAAGTCGGCGGACTTCCAAATCTTTTAGGCAGGAAGAATGTTATAAATCTCCATCATCAAGAAACTTCTCATGAAATAATGCTGGACGGCCAGCTGGTGGCGCCGTCCAAGGAGTATAAATACTCGCGCGTGAGCCCAGCTTTCCAGGGACATTTTGTAAGACAAGGAACTGGTGAAGTATAACTAGAACTCCATGTTCTAAAACAAGTTGATTAAAGCCTTGCTTTATACTCAAACCAAGTGCGTAGTGAGTTTTATTACATCAGAGACTATGGTTAACCAGGGATGTGATCACTGAGTTGTGTTATTTTGTCCAAGTAGATTTGGAGGGCCATTCCCCAGTTACAGAGTTCTGCCTTCGGCACTTAATATAACAACAGCTCTGAATTTCATTGCTTTAAGGTTCTTCCATGCTACCACTGGGTTGTTGATCTGCATTACACTGCATCAATATGGTCACTGAAGTTCTTCTAGTTTAACCGCAAGGATTTCCCTTGCTAAATGTGCAGATGGTATGGATCAGCTCTGATGGATGGGTCATATCGTCCGCATGCCCGATACGAGACTCCCAAAACAAGCGCTCTACTCGGAGCTCCGACACGGCAAGAGAGCCCCAGGTGGGCAGAGGAAATGCTTCAAGGACATCCTCAAAGCCTCCTTGAAAAGGTGCAACATTCCCACTGACACCTGGGAATCCCTGGCCCAAGACCGTACAAAGTGGAGGAGAAGTATCCGGGAAGGCGCCGAACACCTCGAGTCTCTTTGTCGGGAGCAAGCGGAAGCCAAGCGCAAGCAGCGCAAGGAGCGCACGTCAACCCAAGCACCCCACCCACCCGCCCCTTCAACCACCGTCTGCCCCACATGTGACAGAGACCGTAGGTCCCGCATTGGACTCATCAGTCACCTGAGAACTCATTTTTAACATGGAAGCAAATTGACGTAATAAAACTCACTGCGCACTTGGTTCGAGTATAAAGCAAGGCTTTAATCAACTTGTTTCAAAACATGGAGGTCTAGTTGTACTTCACTAGTTCCTGTCTTACAAAATGTCCCTGGGCAAGCTGGGCCCACGCCCGAGTATTTATACTCCTTGGACAGCGCCACCAGCTGGCCATCCAGTGTTATTTCATGAGTCGTTTCTTCATGATGATGAGAATTATAACACAAGTCATCCTCGGTTCTGAGGGAGTGCCTAAGAAGAAGAAGGAATGGCGAATATTTAAAGAAAAATTTCATAATTCTCAACGAATATACATTCCATTGAGAAATATAAACTCCGGAAGAAAAGTGATCCATCTGTGGCTAACTAAAGAAGTTAAGGATAGTATTAGATTAAAAGAAGAGGCTTATAATGTTGCCAAGAAGAGTAGTAAACCTGAGGGTTGGGAAAGTTTTAGAAACCAGCAAAGGATGACTGGAAAATTGATAAAGCGGGAGAAAATAGAATATGAGAGTAAACTAGCAAGAAATATCAAAGCAGATTGTAAGAGCTTCTACAAGTATGTAAAAAGGAAGAGAGTAGCAAAAGTAAACGTGAATCTCTTAGAGGCTGAGACAGGAGAAATTATAATGGGGAATAAGGAAATGGCAGAGATGTTAAACAAATATTTTGTGTCTGTCTTCACAGTAGAAGACAAAAAAACCCAGAAATAATGGAGAACCAAGAGGCTAATGAGAGAGAAGAATTAAAGTAATCAATATTAGTAGAGAAAAAGTATGGAAGTAATCAATGGGACTAAAAGCCGACAAATCCCATGGACCTGATGGCCTACATGTTAGGGCTCTAAAGGAAGTGACTGCAGAGATAGTGGATGTATTGGTTGTGATCTTACAAAATTCCCTAGATTCTGGAATGGTCCCAGTGGATTGGAAAGTAGCAAACATAATATCGCTATACAAGAAAGGAGGGAGAGAGAAAACGGAACTACAGGCTAGTAAACCTGACGTCAGTCGTCGGGAAAATGCTGGAATTCATAATAAAGAAAGTGGTAACAGGGCACTTAGAAAATCATAATATGATTAGTCAGAGTCAACATGATTTTATGAAAGGGAATTTGTGTTTGACAAATCTATTAGAGTTTATAGTTTATTGAGAATGTAACTAGCAGGGTAGATGAAAAGCAACCAGTGAAAGTAATATATTTAGGTTTTCAAAAGCCATTCAATAAGGTGCCACATTATAGGTTGTTAATAAGGGCACATGGGTTTGGGGGTAACGTATTGGCATGGATAGAGGATTGGTTAACAACAACAACAACAAAAACTTGTATTTATAAAGTGCCTTTGATGTAGTAAATTGTCCCAAGGCGCTTCACAGGAGTATTATAAGACAAACAATTTGACACCGAGCCACATAAGGAGAAATTAGGGCAGATGACCAAAAGCTTGGTCAAAGAGGTAGGTTTTAAAGAGCATCTTAAATGAAGAAAGAGAGGTAGTGAGGCGGAGAGGTTTAGGCAGGGAATTCCAGAGCTTAAGGCCTAGGCAACAGCAGGCATGGCCACCAATGGTTGAGCGATTAGAATCAGGGATTCTCAAGAGGGCAGAATTAGAGGAGCGCAGATATCTTGGGGGGTTGTGGGGCTGAAGGAGATGACAGAAATTGGGAGGGGCGAGGCCATGGGGGGACTTGAAAACAAGGATGAGAATTTTGAAATCGAGGCATTGCTTAACTGGGAGCCAATGTAGGTCAGCATGCACAGGGGTGATGGGTGAACGGGACTTGGTGCGAGTTAGGATGCGGGCAGCCGAGTTTTGGATGACCTCAGGTTTACATAGGGTAGAATGTGGGATAGAACGTAGAGTAGAACGTAGGGTTGAATGTAGGGTAGAGCAGACAGAAAACAGAGAGTAGAGATAAACGGGTCATTTTCAGGTTGGCAGGCTGTTAGTAATGGGACGCAGCAAGGATCGGTGCTGGGACATCAGCTATTTACAATCTATATTAATTACTTAGATGAAGGGACCGAATGTAATGTATCTAAGTTTGCTGACTATACAAAACTTGGTGGGAAAGTAAGCTGTGAGGAGGACACAAAGGGTCTGCAAAGGTGTATGGACAGGTTAAGTGAGTGGGCAAGAAGATGGCAGATGGAATATAATGTGGAGAAATGTGAGGTTATTCACTTTGGTAGGATGAATAGAAAAACAGAATATTTTTTAAATGGTGAGAAACTATTAAATGTTGGTGTTCAGAGGGATTTGGGTGTCCTTGTACACAAAACACAGAAAGTTAATATGCAGGTACAGCAAAAAATTGGGAAGGCAAATGGAATTTTGGCCTTTAATGCAAGGGGGTTGGAGTACAAGAGTAAGGAATCCTTGCTGCAATTGTATAGAGCTTTGGTGAGACCACACCTGGAGTACTGTTTTGTCTCCACAACTAAGGAAGGATATACTTGCCTTAGATGGGGTGCAATGAAGGTTCACTAGATTGTTCCTGGGATGAGTGGGTTGTCCAATGAGGAGACATGGACCTATACTCTCTGGAGTTTAGAAGAATGAGAGGTGATCATTGCAGAGAAGTGTGAGATGATACATTTTGGTAGGAACAATGAGGAGAGACCATACATACTAAATGTTACAATTTTAAAGGGGGTGCAAGAACAGAGAGAGCTGGGGGGTGTTTGTGCACAAATCTTTGAAGGAGGCAGTACAGGTTAACAAAGCAGTTAATAAAGCATATGGGATCCTGGGCTTTATAAATAGAGGCATAGAGTACAAAAGTCTGTAGGGGGTTTCTCTTGCTCGTTCTGGTCTCCTGCCAGGCTTTGTGCAATAATTACCCTTGAGTGGTTCGACCCACTCCCCCTACGGTTCTAGACCTTGGACTTAGATGCAGAGAACAGTAGTGCAGAGAAAGAACTCAATAGACCAGGTTGAATAGCACGAAATGGATGCTTTTATTTTTAAACAGTTTGAAGCATTACAAAATACATGTCATAGGCACAGATTAAAGTTACTACAATCATACACAAATTTATGAACTTAACTCTATGGAAATGGGGAACACACGGCACATCGTAAAAGGGGAAACACATTACGATTACCCTTAACTCCCTCCCCTATACCTAAACTAAGTTTCGACCTGGGGAACTTGGGATCATGCTCACCACTCTCGAAATCGCGAAAAAGGGGGTTCGCAGCCTTTTGGCGCCGCTTTCCGTCGTCACGTGGATTTGGAAGCTTCTGGCGCAGTCGATCTTCTCTCTCCCTCGAGGCGGTGGGGTAGACACAGCCTCGATGAGCGCTCGTCAAGGTTGAGATCCACTATCGTGGATTTGGGTTCATGGAGCAGACTTTAGATGCAGGCTGTTAAAGAACTGCATGCACATGGAAGAATCTTTCCGGCCTGGATCGTCGGTTCTCCAGAGGGTTTCTTCTCCGTCAGCCTGGGTCGTCGATGATCTCCCAACCCCAGTACCCGGGCCACCCTCGTCGTCTTCTCGTCGTGGCCGAGCCTTGTTCGGCTGAACACCGACCACGTTGTCTTTTTACCGAAGTCGTCCGTCTTTAAAAAGACGAAAACGTCTTCATCGATTCCGCATCTACCGAAGTGGAAGAGGCGCCGATCCTGGCACCGTCCTTCCTTCGTTCGTCCCTTGTAGAAGAAGTTCTTGAAGAAAATGGAAGTCTGAAGTCGTCCAAGAAGAAGCAGCCGTGAAGTCAAGTTCGAAGTTGTTGCAGTAGAAGTGAAGTACCTTAGATGGACTTTCAATCCATAGTTATACTCTTTTGGGACAGTCTTATCTCCCGCCAAATCATAGTCCTGTCTTTGTATTCATTTTGGCGGGCAGAAATCTCTGCAGGGGCGCTTTGTCTTGTAACGGAGCCAGTGATAACTTAAACTGGCCTTCCTGGCCGATAATGTCTTTTAATGTCTTTTACATTGTCATCGCGGCTCGGTTCACATATTGTTCGGTCCAGAGATTTTCCTTGATGGCCGCTAAACGGTTTTTCCTTTGTACAATAAATGGGTATAAGTGTTTTTGCATTGTCCGCCCATATCTTGATGGGCCCCATCCTGTACTTAGAATTCATTGAATATGTATGCTGTTTCTCTGAGTTTCGGTTCCCAGAGATTGGCTTTCGCGGGCTTACTGTCTTCAATCCACAAGCCTGTCTGGCTTGCAGTAACAGAAATAAAATGGTTCAGAAACTGATCACGGGGCCTGGCGGCCATTTTGTATGCCCTTTTATCAAAAGTTTTTCTGTGCAAGCTTACTTTGGTCAATAAACAGTCTTATTTTATCCAGTTTTCTTGCGTGATTTTTGCTGAAAATTTCGAATCTTACAGGCCCCCCTGTGATACTGATAGCTTGCTTAAAGTATCAATAATCCTTGGTGAGCAAATTTTCCCTGATTCCCCACATCCAAACATTCCTGGCACTTAACTATCTATGACCCTTACGACACATGCAGTTCCCATTTCCAAAGAAAACGAAAATTACCTTTTGCACATTTGGATAATCACAGACAGCACATCTTAAACTATAACACATTCATCTGTCAGATGTGCAGGGGTCGATACCCTCTTGCGCCATCTGCATACACCTTTTATTAACCCCAAAAAAAAACTTAAGAACGATTAATAACATAACAATACTTATTTCCTTATAACCCAAAACAAACACAAAAAAAAACGCGGATGGTCAAAAATTTTAAAAATGGAGGGACGCTTAATCTTATACTAGCAGCTTAAAGTGGGGTGTCTTCTTCCCCCATTCGCACATAGCGTTCTCTCCATTCTCCTGTGTTCTCGTGCCTCTGGAGGCGTTTGCCTCTTTTGCAATGCACGAAGAGCATAAATATCACAATTAAAACCTGACACACTACTAGGATGTGGGATGCTATTCTAATCCAGGCTGGGACCTCTATGTTGGTGAACAAGTCCCACTATGGTGGGATGGTTATGTCCAATATGTCTTTTCCTATCTCTAAAGTCTTCTGCTCCAGTGTGTAGAAATGTTTCTGTGAAACTATAACGGCTTTTAAAATCTTTGTGAGGTGTTCGGGAAGAGGGGGAATGACATAACCAAAATGCGCGACAAATCGTTGCAAGTCTGTGAAATTCTCTTTGATAGTGATGTGAACGGTGGAGGGCGCAGGAATGGGGACAATTCGTTGTTGTGCCACTTGAACCTCGGCCCTGGGTTTGAAACAGAAACTGCTATCACCGATCGAACACCACTCGTGTTGTCCGTATCGGTACTGAGGCGCTGCAGTGGTGACGCAGTATGTCCCACCCCCGATATATGCTACCTGTGGGGGCACATGGTCCTCTGCCATTGCCTCCATGGTGCAATTTGCCGGCTTCGCGCTAGCAGTTCTGAACCCGCACTGTGGTTTCAAAAAGGCATTCAAGTGCTGGGGACACAGGATGATGTGTGCTCCCCGGCTCCGACATCCTGAGAGGTCGGTGCCTGTCATCGTACGCTCCCATCTGATGACGTAAGGCGGGACCACTGCGTAACGAATGTGTGCGCCCCCCTGAATGACTCCAATGTTCTCTACCCTGTATACTGGGGCGGGCTTCGCTGCGGGACCCAACACCGGCATTCTTACCACTATTCCCATGATAGTATGATTCGAATGTCCGCAGTCCACAGGGACTGGGTATGCTTCTGCGGCTAGTCTGAGCTGGCACGGGCTTAATGCATTCTCAAAAGGGTGGAGCGCTAGCAAGTGCTTGTTGCTGATCCAGGACGGGACCAAACCCTGTTTTAAATCCTCAAGATTACTGCGGCCCTCGCCCAGTAACCACGCCCCGTACAGCACACAGGCCTCGTTTTGCGCAGCTTGATCGGACGCATTCCGATCCTCCTTAATGAGCGCATCTACCGTTCTCGCGTGTCTTTCCAGCTCAGCTATTATATCCTTAAAGTGTAGTGTCATGGCCTGGTCCTCATGCAACTCAGAACCCACTACCTTATTTTCGTCTGTCAGTATGTTCCTTAACTGGGCTTTTAAACCATTGATCTGCGTCTGCAGCTCCACGTTATCTAGAGCGTTGACGACAGATGTCCCGGTATTAAAAGCAGTGAATATGTCATTTACAGTACCCCTTCTTTGCCTCTCGACTCGATCCAAAACTTCTGGCGGTGTGGTGTATAATCTGTCTTTGTCGATGTCGGCAAAGTCAAATTCGTAAAATTGTCTAAACATTCGGGTTAACAGGACCTGGTATAATTGTTCCGTTTCTTTGGGACACCACTCCGGCAATCGTACCTCAGTGAGATTTAAAATCACTGAGGCCACCGCGTAGTGTACCCCTTGGTACAGCACCTGGCCGGTGGGTACCAATACTAAACCGTTCCCGGGTCCCTTGGTGGTGGTTGGGCACCCTTCTTTCTGGGCTAGTGCTACCGGAAGCGTGGGCAGGGGCTTGCGTGGGCGGGTGATGAGTTCAGTGGCGTTTACCGGAATAGTGGAGTATGGTGCTCTGCACGCTCGAGTGCTGACATCCCATCTCATCCCCTTTCCTTCATCCTGCCACTGCCTCTGGAAGAAGATGGATACGCCCTTGGGGCACACGTGTCTCGAACCCCACATACAGACATATATTCCTTCATCTGGTTCCCACCATTTGTCCCAACACACACATAATTGTCCGTGAGTCCCCGTAATAGTCCGATGGGTATTATTACCCAGTCGCTCCCACTCGACCGTAGAGTTTCTCATGTCCTTTCCCAGCTTTCGTAGCCACCACCATCGCCTTAGTGGTACATTCCCATTGCACACCAGACAAATCCTCTTTCCCACGGTAACGCTGACTCTGGGTGCAAGGATCCTCACCCGAGGGCACGTTAACGAAGTCTCTTGGTAGGCAAAACCGAAATTGCTGGAATATTCCGTAGAATTCGTTCCCAGCCAGCCTGGCCATCTCCCTTGGTGGAAGTAGGTGGCGGTTTCCTCAACCTCTCGCTCCCCTGTCCCATCCGTTGCGATGGGGGCCGTGTCCCCGGAGCACCCGAAAATAATGACGTCCTTGGTGCGGCCTCGGTAGGCCCACCCGCACCCGATCGCCATGAACGCGATGAGAATCTTTTCCATCATATCCCAGGTTTCTGTAACCAATAAAATGATGTAGCCGGGCTCCCAATAGGTGCTGGCCTAATTAAATGGACGCGCGGGTTCCTGGACCCTGCTCCCAAACAAACACACATATCGGGCAGACTTTGAAAATTGCACTCTTAACACATCTTAACGCTATATACATTTCCTTAAATTATCACCATAATTATCTAACTTAACTTATGTACAGCGCCGCCCTCCGCGGGGCGGCTTGCCTAATCCCTGTGAGGTCTGTCGTGCGCCACACCCTGCGGTGGGGCTGCACTGATCTTTGGCTTTGATCCCCCGCAGCCTGTCGCTGCTGAACGGGGACCATGCCTTCCTGGGGCTGCTCTAAACCGTGGTTGGGAAAAATGGGGAGAATCTGGCCAAAATTTTCTGGGCTGGGGCGCTCGAGTCGACCTACGCGGGGCCGCTTTGGGTTGGGCTCCCGGGGCTGATGGACCGGGGGTTGGGACTGTCACCGTCACAGCCTGTGGTTCCTCCACAGCCGCCGGCTCCAGCTCCCCTCCCTCAGGCTCCGCCCCCCCGGGGTCGGGATCTGTGGCTTCCGACTCCACCTCACCTGTCCCTACAGGTAGTGAGTCTCCGCCCCCATTCCCTACCTCCCCTAAGCTTGAGTCGAGGGCGGGATCGTCGTCCTCTGACTCTTCCTCCTCCGTGATTGGGTCTAAGGCGGGGTCGAGCTGTTCGTACTCTCTCCTGCCTAAATCCCATTCAAAAGGTGAGACATCCCACTCCAATGGGATGGCCTTTCCCTTCACGCAGGCTATTGTGCCAGCCTGTGTGGTCTGTGACTCTGTTACAGGCTGAGGATCTTTGTTCTCAGACCTGGTCCCCTTTGATGGCCCTTGTGCACCCGATTTAAACAGTTTACACTGGTTGATGTGAAACCATTTGGTACGTCGGGGCATCTTCACTGCATAAACCATGGGGCTGGCCTTGTCCACAATGCTGTAAGGCCCCATGTACAGTGGTTCAAAACTCCCTACCCTGGCGTAGTTTCGGACCATGACCTGGTCTCCGACTACCCATTCTTGTTGTTTCCGAGGTTCCAATAATAGTTTATTTCCCTGGTGCTGTCTTCCCATGTTCCCAGCCGCCTGCCCATAAATCTGTTTCAGGCGCTCCAAAAGGGTTTGGACGAATTTGTCTCGTTTCACCTCTCGGAGCTGGCCCTCAGTGAGCACCGGGGCTAGTACATGGGTGGGTGTTCGCATGATCCTTCCAGTCATTAATTCGTGCGGGGAATACCCCGTACTTTTGGACTGGCTGGCTCGGATCCCCATGAGGACTAAAGGCAGGACCTCCACCCATTTCTGGGGCGAGCCCATTGTCTCTTTCCTCAGCTTTTCCTTGAGGGTCCGATTCATACACTCAACAATCCCGGATGACTGGGGATTGTATGCTACGTGCCACTTCCCCTCAATGCCCAAGAGCATGAGAGCGTTCTGCATTACTTGACCGGTGAACTGACTCCCTTGGTCGGACTCTACAAAACGGGGAAGTCCCCACCGTGAGAACACTTCCCGAATCAAGATCTTAGCAGTACCCAGTGCCGTAGCTGTTCTGCATGGGAAAGCTTCTACCCATTTGGTGAACACATCTACCAGGACAAGGCAGTACTTATAGCCTCCCTGGGCGGCGGGCAGGGGCCCTATGTAGTCGACCTGAATCGACTGCCATGGTCCCTCTACCCTCCTGATGTGCCCCATGGGCACCTTCCTTTTGTGGGGGTCTGGGTTGTTAGCAGCGCACACAAGACAGCTTGTGCAGAACTCGCGGGCATCGTCCCGAAGTCCCGGCCACCATCCCGCCTGCTCTACCCATTGCCAGGTGACCTCAGGCCCGGGGTGTCCCGCTCCTGGACCCTCGTGGGCCAGTTGCAGGAATTCCCTCCGGTGCTGCTGCGGCACAACCCACTGCTCCTCTCGGAACAGCATACCTTCTTTGACTGTGAGGGCTGCCGCACTGTACGGACCCTCTACCTGCTTGGCTTCTGTGATGGCTTTTAGGACTGCTTTTAGGGCGGGATCCAGGGTTTGGACGGCCTTTAGGTCTGGGGGCGGTGTCACCCCTGTGTTCCCTGGAATTCCCTCCCTGCCTTGGATCGCCGCCACGGGTCCGGGTCCATAGGGGTCCCAGAGAATGCCGTTACGGGCACCCTCCCTGGCTAGCGCATCCGCCTGCTGGTTGCCCTGGCCGCGGGGTTCTGTGGTGGAGTGAGCCTTTACCTTATGGATGAACACCTCCCCTTTCTCCCCCACAGCTGCTAGGATCTTTTCCAGCAAGGGCTTAACTGTTAAAGGCCGCCCGTCCGCGGAGGTATATCCGCGTCGGGACCAGATGGCGAGGTACTCTGTACACGAATTGCAGGTGGACATGCTGTCTGAGCAAATCGTGTATGGGGTTGGGAAAATCTCGGGGTGGGTAACCACGTACGCCACCGCGGACAGTTCAGCCTGCTGTGCGCTCATAGTGCTGGGGAGCTTAATTGCCAGGGCAATGTTTGCCGCAGGGTCATAAACTCCACACCCTGTGAGTCGTTCGCCATCAGATACAGTGCTAGAACCGTCTACGTAGATTTCGCGGCCTGTGGGATGTATCCCGGCCCGTAAACCTATGTTGACCTCCCATACCCCTTCTACGGAACATCGATGGGCTGTCCCGGGATATGCCATGTTGGCTGCGAGCCTTGGCGTGCAGAGGCCTTTAACTTTGAGATCCATCTGGGAAAGGAGGAGGGTCCAGCGCGCAATTCGAGCGCTGCTTACGGTCCCATCCTTAATCCTTCCATCCAGAAGCATCTTTGTGGGGGTGTGATGGGTGAGGAGCGTGATGGGAGAGGTTCCTGTGAAGATCACTGATCTGTTCACAGCCCAATGCGTGGCCAGGAGATGCCGTTCGCAATTGGAGAAACTCCTCTCTACATCCGTGAGCACCCTGGAGGAATAAACTACTGGTCTCAGCTTGCCGTGCCGCTCCTGGAGCAACACTGCGCTCAGGCTGTCCCCACTAGCGGCTACCTCCAGGAAGAACTCCTCTCCCCCATCTATGGCCCCTAGGGCTGGCGCGGTCTGCAGATCTCTTTTCAACTTCTCGAATGCTGCCTGGCACCCCTCATCCCAAGACCACTCGACTCCCTTGTGTAAGAGTCGAAGTAGCGGTGCTGCTGTGGCAGCATAGTCCTCGATGAAATCTCTGCAGTACCCGGTCAATCCCAAAAAGGACCTTACACCCGTTACTGTGTTGGGAATCGGCAGATCTTGTATTGATTCCCTTCTGGTCTTATCTATGGCTCTTTCCCCAGCGCGGATGGCCAGACCTAGGAATTTGACTTCCTGCTGGCCGATCTGGGCTTTCTTTGGGTTTACTTTGAAACCCTTCCTTTCTAACAGTTCCAACAATTCGGCTAATAGTGGGCCGTGCTCCTCCCTGGTGTCCGTGAACAGGAGTAAGTCGTCCACATACTGTACTATCTGGTTGGGCTGGCTAAACTCTTTTAAACTCCCCGCCATGCATTGATGGAAAATGCTGGGGCTGTTGTGAAAACCCTGTGGTAAGCAGTTCCAAGTGTACTGTTGCCCTTTGAAAGTAAAGGCAAACTTGTACTGATCCTCCCGCTGCAGCGGGATGGACCAGAAACCGTTCGAGATGTCCAGCACCGTGAACGTGGTCGCCGATGCTGGAATGCTCCCTATTAGGTCTGCAATTGCTGCTACCGTGGGCGCGCAGGCTGGGATGTTACTATTGAGGACTCTGTAGTCCACCGTGGCGCTCCATGAATTGTCCGGCTTCTTTACCGGCCATAATGGGGAGTTCACGTGAGTGGCTATTGTTCCCAATATGCCCTGCTGCACCAATGAAGATATTGCTGTCTCCATGTCGGGTTCTGCCTCCTTGGGGAAGTTATACTGCTTTTGGGGTCGGATCATGGGGTCCCCGTCTACGCTGACTTCAAACCCAGTGACTCTCCCACAGTCGTGCTTGTGGGTGGCAAACGCGGTCAGATTTTCCGACACACACGTCTGCAAGTCCGTTGGGACGTTCGTTACCATGAGCTCGAGATCGTAGCCTCCTGACGGCTTCATGGTGCATAGGGCCCCCTTTTCTTCCTTCCCTGGGATAACGACTACCTTACCTAAACCGCTCTCGGCTCCCCAGAGACAGTGATTTCTCAGGTCCACGAGGATCCCGTGTTCCACCAAGAAATCAGCCCCGAGGATGCTTTTTCCACCCCCCTCATTCCACTTCAATAGGATGCACGTCCATGTGGTGTGGAGTGCTCCCAGCTGAATGGAGAGCGGGATGGAGTACGCGCCAGCCTGTTCTCTGCCTGTGAAACCCGCCACTGAGTATGGAGCCCGGGCGGACAGGGGTGAGGCAAAAGGTTTATCCGTGTGGATCACGGTACACGAAGCTCCCGTATCCAACAGGTAACTACCCTTTTGTCTTTCCACCTCCATCTCCACCACAGGTCTTCTCCAGGCGTCATAGCGGAGCGGACACAGGTAGATGGGCTGCGCGGGCGTTAGTCATTTAGGTGTTTCGGTTGGGGTCTCGGGAGCGATAGGGCTGTTGGCGACCGCTACCTTCCCCTGCCAAGTCATCAGGGACCGCATAGCCTCCAAGACTGACTCGATCGCAGCGGGATCCACAACCGCACCACCCCCTGTGGTTGGGGCGGGGGCTACGGTTGGGTTCTGGACTGGTGTTGGGGCAGCGGTCTGCCCTTGTGCTTGTGCTGGTGCCGGGTAAACGATCTGACCGTGGGCGACTTGGGCTTGGGCTCGGTCTTGGGATGCGGCAAACGCTCTCTCTCTCTTATCCTTCCATCGATTCCTACAGTCCTTGCGCCAATGACCTTCCTTCCCACACCCGTAACAACTGCTGTTGGCTTGGGGAGGGCGATTTCCCTCCTGACGCCATTCCCTTTTAGCAGAGGCTGCGGGCTTCACCTCATGCACCTTTCCTTTTACAACAGGCGTTTTCTTGCCCTTGTTGTTCCTATAACTGATCGTGAGCTGATCTAGTACTAGATCCTCCGTGGAGCGGGCGTTAGTGGGGTCAAACCATGCTTTGGCCTGCTCCCTCACCACTGGCAAGCAACCTGCTACCAGGCACCGAAGCCAATGAGCTCTCTGTTCATTATCCAGCCCGGCCCGGGCCGGCCCGCCCGGGCAGCTGCGCCGATACACTGGCCACAACCTGTCGGCGGAAACCCGTGGGGGTTCTCCCTCTAGCTGCACTGTCTTTTCTAAATGGAGGAATGGAGTTCCGTCCCCCTCTCCCATGATCTCCAGAATCTCATCCCGTAGCAACTCATAGTCCCTGTGCCCTCTCTTGCTCTCGTCAGAGAGACACTGGAGGAGCGAACTGTCCAGGGAGAACAGCAGCATTTTCGACTGCTCAACCCCGTCGCAGTCGTTGACTGCTGCGGTCTGCTCCACGTCCCTGAAATGCACGGAGGGATCTCCTGACTCAGAGAGTTTTGGGATGTGACTTATCATTTCTCTTAGCTGTCGGGCGCTATGGGGCATTACGATCTGACTCTCAAGGGGTCCGTCATCGCCATTTTCTGCATTTGGACACATCGGCGCCGGTCCTGACTCTACTGTCTGGGGTTGCTCTACCTCAGAACTCTCTTCCTCTACCGTCTCCGTCTCCTTTCCCGGAGTCCAAGACTCATCATAAGCAGGAGGCGCAGAGGGTTCGGGAGTCGGTACCCCAACTGGCTCTTGTGGAATCGGTCTTTTGGATTCCTTGGCTAGCAATAGCTGACTCGCTGGTGGATTTATGTGACACACCAACCCGTTTGCCTTGGCTAGGGCCATTCTCAGGTCCTCCTGCTCCCTGCGGCAAGCGCTGTGGTCGGTGCTCTCAGATCTATCCTCCATGGCCATCTTATATGCTGCCCTGGCTCCCAGAAGTTTTTCCTCTTGGGCCTCTATCTGCTTGGCTAGACGGAAACACCTGTCTCTCATTCTACCTTCACTGGCCTTGGCTTCAATGACCTGACATTTTAAATATTCTACCCGGGTTTTGTGGCAGCGAGTTGTGGAGTGGCGTTCCTGATTCAGCGCGTTAAGTGCTTCAATCAGTTGCTGACCTCCCACAACCTTCTCCTCTACGTCTTTAAGCAAACCGTTGATCTGGGCTGTCTGTGCAGTAACGACCTGGTCCAAAAGCTGGACTTGCTTTTTGTAGCACATCAGCCAGACCGCCTTCTCTACAGACTTCTTATGCTCTTTACCCGCTGTCCACTTGATGGCTGCGTCTAGCGGGCGCCTATCTCTCAACAGGTCAGATATCCATTGCTTTGTGAGGTTAACTTTTCCAAAAACATAATCGGCTATTCTTTCATCCATCACATCTCGTTTATTCAGACCTTGATCTAACACACTACTTTCCTGCTGCCAAGGTCCTGCCGCGGTCGCCATTTCTGTAGGGGGTTTCTCTTGCTCGTTCTGGTCTCCTGCCAGGCTTCGTGCAATAATTACCCTTGAGTGGTTCGACCCACTCCCCTTACGGTTCTAGACCTTGGACTTAGATGCAGAGAACAGTAGTGCAGAGAAAGAACTCAATAGACCAGGTTGAATAGCACGAAATGGATGCTTTTATTTTTAAACAGTTTGAAGCATTACAAAATACATGTCATAGGCACAGATTAAAGTTACTACAATCATACACAAATTTATGAACTTAACTCTATGGAAATGGGGAACACACGGCACATCGTAAAAGGGGAAACACATTGCGGTTACCCTTAACTCCCTCCCCTATACCTAAACTAAGTTTCGACCTGGGGAACTTGGGATCATGCTCACCACTCTCGAAATCGCGAAAAAGGGGGTTCGCAGCCTTTTGGCACCGCTTTCCGTCGTCACGTGGATTTGGAAGCTTCTGGCGCAGTCGATCTTCTCTCTCCCTCGAGGCGGTGGGGTAGACACAGCCTCGATGAGCGCTCGTCAAGGTTGAGATCCACTATCGTGGATTTGGGTTCATGGAGCAGACTTTAGATGCAGGCTGTTAAAGAACTGCATGCACATGGAAGAAACTTTCCGGCCTGGATCGCCGGTTCTCCAGAGGGTTTCTTCTCCGTCGGCCTGGGTCGTCGATGATCTCCCGACCCCAGTACCCGGGCCACCCTCGTCGTCTTCTCGTCGTGGCCGAGCCTTGTTCGGCTGAACACCGACCACGTTGTCTTTTTACCAAAGTCGTCCGTCTTTTAAAAGACGAAAACGTCTTCATCAATTCCGCATCTACTGAAGTGGAAGAGGCGCCGATCCTGGCACCGTCCGTCCTTCGTTCGTCCCTTGTAGAAGAAGTTCTTGAAGAAAATGGTAGTCTGAAGTCGTCCAAGAAGAAGCAGCCATGAAGTCAAGTTCGAAGTTGTTGCAGAAGAAGTGAAGTACCTTAGATGGACTTTCAATCCATAGTTATACTCTTTTGGGACAGTCTTATCTCCCGCCAAATCATAGTCCTGTCTTTGTATTAATTTTGGCGGGCAGAAATCTCTGCAGGGGCGCTTTGTCTTGCAACGGAGCCGGTGATAACTTAAACTGGCCTTCCTGGCCGATAATGTCTTTTAATGTCTTTTACATTGTCATCGCGGCTCGGTTCGCATATTGATCGGTCCGGAGATTTTCCTTGATGGCCGCTAAACGTTTTTTCCTTTGTACAATATATGGGTATAAGTGTTTTTGCATTGTCCGCCCATATCTTGATGGGCCCCATCCTGTACTTAGAATTCATTGAATATGTATGCTGTTTCTCTGAGTTTCGGTTCCCAGATATTGGCTTTCGCGGGCTTACTGTCTTCAATCCACAAGCCTGTCTGGCTTGCAGTAACAGAAATAAAATGGTTCAGAAACTGATCACGGGGCCTGGCAGCCATTTTGTATGCCCTTTTATCAAAGGTTTTTCTGTGCAAGCTTACTTTGGTCAATAAACAGTCTTATTTTATCCAGTTTTCTTGCGTGATTTTTGCTGAAAATTTCGAATCTTACAAGTCAGAAAGTTATTCTAAACCTATATAAAACACTATTTTGGCCCCAGCTGGAGTATTGTGTCCAATTCTGGGCACCGCACTTTAGGAAGGACATGAAGGCTTTGGAGAGGGTACAGAAGCGATTTACGAGAATGGTTCCAGGGATGAGGGAATATAAATACATGGATAGACTAGAGAAGCTGGGGTTGTTCTCCTTGGAGCAGAGAAGGCTAAGAAGAGAACATAAGAACATAAGAATTAGGAGCAGGAGCAGGCCATATGGCCCTTTGAGCCTGCTCCGCCATTCAATGAGATCATGGCTGATCTTTGACCTCAACTCCACATTCCCGCCAATCCCCATGTTCGAATCACTCGCCCCCTGGGTTCTAGACACTGGACTTAGATACAGGCAGCGATACAGAGAAGGCGCGAGCAGACAGGTGGCTGGATGCAAACAAAACCAAGATTTTTATTGAAGAGGAAAGCTTGATACAATCCTATGGAAAATTACTAGTGTACACTTCTACAGGCAAAAATTACAAGAGAGTCATAATAATGCTATATACAGGGAAATGGGGAACACACGGCACATCAAGGGAAAACAATTATCTTAACAATCCCCTTATCCTTATCCCACCTGCTATACCTAACTAGGCTAAGCTATGAGGGATCAGAATTCATGCTCACCAAATCAAAAGGGTTTGTTAGTCTCAAAACAACGGTTGGGTTCGGGGTTCGCTCTTGGTGCTCTCTGGAGCCTGCCGTCGTCACGTGGGCTCCCGGTGCTGCAAGGGCGTTGTCCAGGTTCGAGTACCCCAAAGTTAAAGTCTCTGCTTGGGTACTTTACCTTGCAGGGATGGTCCTTCGTCGACAGCTTGAGTTTGCATGAAGGTAGTCGCAGGTCAGCTGGGGCTGAAGGCCCGCTGATTCGAAGCCTACCCTCAGTTGGCCTTCCCTCCTCCTCCCCTCGTCGCGTCCCGCTTCGCCTGGCCTGACTTGCCCGTGTTCGCCCGACCCGGTGCCGGGGCGAGTCCAGATAGAGTGGGAGAGGGCATGGGCAAAGGCCAGGGGGTAAGCGCGGGACGGGGGAAGAGCGGCAGCCACGAGGGCGAGGGGCCGAAGAGCCTCATTGAATACAGATCTGTCTCCAACTCGGTCTAATACATAATTCACAGTTCTGTCTGAGGCCCAAAACACAAAGGCCTAGAAATTGGGTTGGGGCGCCAAAGTGGCGCAAAAGTCGCCTGAGCGCAGGATTTAGCGCAGCGATCGGAGTAATACCGATCGCCAGAAATTCAGTTTCAGCGCCCCTCGAGGGACACGGGGCGAGGCTCGAGGCACTCCGCGTCCCTCTTAGGGCGCTGAAACTGATTATCGCAGCGCAACATGCCGCAGCGCCACACGCTGCAGCACGGCACGCTGTGGTACTGCAGGCCTTCCTCCCACTGTTAAGGGGGAGGTGCCTGCAACAGCGTGATCCCCGCTCGCGAGTGCCGGCAAATGAGCCCGGCACCAAGGAGAAGTGCCGGGCTCTCGGGAAACAGCCAGCAATGCCGCGGGGGGGGGTTAGGAGGCCGGGGACGGAGGTGCTGGCAGGCCGCAGCCGCCCCGCACCTCCACCTTAACTTGCACCGCTGCCGGCACAGTAAGGCCCCGTGAACTGGGCGCGGGTAGTGAACGGCGCAACTGCGGCGTTTGCTACCAAATATCGCGAATGGGGCACGAATGGGGTGCTGCGCACACCGATGACGTCATCGGTGGCGGCGCAGCGCAACAGGCTAACGCCACCATTAGCGCCCCTCCTGAATATCGCGGGAGGCGCAGCCAGTGGCGCTACAGCCACTGACTGCCTCTTTAGGCGCTAACAGGTGGCGCTACTCACCCAATTTCTCCCCCAAAGTTCTTTTCACAGAAAGCCTGCAGCCTTAGTTTCAATTTCGCCCAAGCTGTTTGCGCTGCAGAATCCATTTTAGAGACCCGTAAGCTTTCTGCCACGAGGCACGGACGCCATCTTGGGTACCCTTTTTTGTTAAAAAAAAATATCCATGCAGGGTCCCTTTTATCGATAACAACCTTCGGGGAGATGCACAAATTTTGCAAATCTTACATATGGAATGTTTCACTGTTCTTTAACTAATACAGTATTATGTAAAGTGAGGAAAGTAAGAATTATTGGCAGAACCACCAGGAAAACTTGGGTGAGATTTCCATGACTCACACAGGAATTACTTTTAGTATACTCATAACTAAAAAATCAAAAAAGAAACTAAATATTTCTTTGATTAACTGTTTGAAATCTGTGACCAACTATAGTTTGTACTTTTAAAAGGATCTATTAAAAATTAATATCAACACCACAAAATGTTTGCTGCATTGTTCGGAACAGCTTTGTAGGAACTCCAGAGTGAAAACAAAAATCTGATAGGGCTGCTGCCAATCAAATCTGCAGTTCTAGCAACCTCAATTGACACTGACCTGCTATTTGGACCCATCTGTCAATTAACTCAGTGTATATCATCGCTTCTCTGTGTCGAGAGTGGGCCAATAGAAAGTGGGTCAAGTTGGTGCCTTGTAAAAGCATTAATCATAGAATCATAGAAATTTACGGCACAGAAGGAGGTCATTCGGCCCATCGTGTCTGTGCAAGCTGAAGAAGAGCTATCCAGCCTAATCCCACTTTCCAGCTCTTGGTCTGTAGCCCTGAAGGTTACGGCTCTTTAAGTGCATATCCAAGTACTTTATAAATGTGATAAAGGTTTCTGCCTCTACCACCCTTTCAGGCAGTGAGTTCCAGATACCCACCACTCCTTAACCCCCTTCTACCAGTTACTTTAACTCTATGCCCCTTGGTTATTGACCTCCCTGCTAAGGGAAATAGGTCCTTCTTATCCACTCTATCTAGGCCCCTCATAATTTTATACACCTCAATTAAGTCTCCCCTCATCCTCCTCTATTCCAAAGAAAACAACTCCAGCCTCTCCAATCTTTCCTCATAGCTAAAATTCACCAGCCCTGGCAACATCCTCATAAATCTCCTCTGTACCCTCTCTAGTACAAACACATCTTTCCTGTAATGTTGTAGGATTCTCAAAATTTACAGATTCCCCATTACGAAAGTAAACCATATTAAAGTGATTGTGAACCCTTGCTAAAAACCTCAGGAGGATAAAAAGCATGTTGGGCCCAGCAGGGAGATACAAGGTCAAAAACAGACCTGGCATTTTTAAAAGGACACGTTCAGGCATATTTGGGAAAAAGGCTGCAACAAAGAATTTGGGATCTACCTATGCAGTAGCCAGTTTGAGTATTCAAGGTAATCAAACTGTCTGGGGGAAACTGTAAACGACACTCAGCCCCTATCAAGATATTTACATGCTGAAAATAGACCCACGGAAGAACAGCCTCACAGAACCCATCCAAGTCATGCATAAACCAAATCGTTTAGCCAACCTGCAAAGAATCTCAAGCCCCACAGGAAACTCAAAGCTAGAGGACAATTCACTACAATTAGATAAGAGCTCAACAACTCAGTAAAACCATCCTGAAACTACTTCTCACATTTTCAATGACTCCAACAACTCAGGAAGCCATCTGGAAACCATTTAAACAAATTTACACAACTTAATATAACAAAAGACTTGGACAGATATGGCGCGCAGATTAGCAGGCCTCGTTTTGTATAATTGGGGGCCTGTTCAACAGTTAAACAGTAGGTGAAGAGAAAAAGATTGGTGAAGTCAAGTGTAGGTCCCTTGCAGTCAGAATCAGGGGACTTTATAATGGGGAACAAAGAAATGGCGGACCAATTAAAATACATACTTTGGTTCTGTCTTCACAAAGGTGGACACAAATAACCTCCTAGAGATGTCAGGGAACATAGGGTCGAATGAGAGGGAGGAACTGAATGAAATCAGTAATTGTAGGGAAATGGTGTTAAGGAAATTGACGGGATTGAAGGCCGATAAATCCCCAGGGCCTGATAATCTACATCCTAAGGTACTTAAGGAAGTGGCCCTAGAAATAGTAGATGCTTTGCTGGTCATCTTCCAAAATTCTATAGATTCTGGAACAGCTCCCATGGATTGGAGGGTAGCTAATGTTACCCCACTATTCAAAAAAGGCGGTAGAGAGAATGCGGGGAATTATAGACCGGTAAGCCTGACATCGGTAGTGGGGAAAATGCTAGAGTCCATTATAAAAGATGTAATAGCAGAGCACTTGGAAAACAGTGACAGGATCGGACAAAGTCAACATGGATTTACAAAAGGTAAATTGTGCTTGACTAATCTACTGGAATTTTTTCAGGGTGTAACTGGTAGAATAGATAAGGGAGAACCAGTGGATGTGGTGTATTTGGACTTTCAGAAGGCTTTCGATAAGGTCCCGCAGAAGAGATTAACGTGTAAAGTTAAAGCACATGGGATTGGCGGCAAGGTACTGACTTGGATAGAGAACTGGCTGGCAGACAGGAAGCAAAGAGTTGGAATAAATGGCTCTTTTTCCGAGTGGCAGGCAATGACTAGTGGGGTAATGCAGGGATTGGTGCTAGGACCCCAGCTATTCACAATATATATTAATGATCTAGACAAGGGAACTAAATGCAATATCTCCAAGTTTGCAGACAACACAAAGCTGGGTGGGCGTGTGTGCTGTGAGGAGGATGCAGAGAAACTACAGTATGATTTGGACAGGTTGGGTGATTGGGCAGATGTATAGCAGATGCCTAACATCTGTGGTTGGTAAAATGTTGGAGTCCATTATTAAGGAAGCAGTAACAGGACATTTGGATAAGCATAATTTAATCGGACAGAGTCAGCATGGTTTTACGAAGGGGAAATCATGTTTGACAAATTTGCTCGAATTCTTTGAGGACGTAACAAACAGGGTGGATAAAGGGGAGCCAGTGGATGTGGTGTATTTGGACTTCCAAAAGGCATTTGACAAGGTGCCACACAAAAGATTACTGCACAAGATAAAAAATCACGGGATTGGGGGCAATATACTGGCATGGGTGGAAGATTGGCTATCTAACCGAATACAGAGAGTTGGGATAAATGGTTCATTCTCGGGTTGGCAATCAGTAACTAGTGGTGTTCCGCAGGGGTCAGTGCTGGAACCCCAACTCTTTACAATCTATATTAACGATTTGGAGGAAGGGACCGAGTGCAACGTAACCAAGTTCACCGACGATACAAAGATGGGAGGGAAAGCAGTGAGTGAGGAGGACATAAAAAACCTGCAAAAGGACATAGACAGGCTAAGTAAGTGGGCAAAAATTTGGCAGATGGAATATAATGTTGGAAAGTGTGAGGTTTTGCACTTTGGCAGAAAAAATCAAAGAGCAAGTTACTATCTAAATGGAGAGAAACTGCAAAGTGCTACAGTACAAAGAGATCTGGGGGTCCTGGTGCATGAAACACAGAAGGTTAGTATACAGGTACAGCAGGTGATCAGGAAGGTCAATGGCATCTTGGCTTTTATTGCAAGGGGGATGGAATATAAAAGCAGGGAAGTCATGCTGCAGTTATACAGGGTACTGGTGAGGCCACACCTGGAATACTGCGTACAGTTTTGGTTTCCATATTTAAGAAAAGATATACTTGCTCTTGAGGCAGTTCAGAGAAGGTTCACTCAGTTGATTCTGGAGATGAGGGGGTTGACTATGAGGAAAGGTTGAGTAGGTTGGGCCTCTACTCATTGGAATTCAGAAGAATGAGAGGTGATCTTATCGAAACATATAAGATTGTGAGGGGGCTTGATCGGGTGGATGCGGTGAGGATGTTTCCACTGATGGGTAAGACTAGGACTAGGGGGCATAGTCTTAGAATAAGGGGCTGCTCTTTCAAAACTGAGATGAGGAGAAACTTCTTCACTCAGAGGGTGGTGAATCTATGGAATTTGCTGCCTCAGAGATTTGTAGAAGCTGCGACATTAGATAAATTTAAAACGGAGATGGACAGTTTCCTAGCTGATAAGGGAATAAGGGGTTATGGGGAAAGGGCAGGGAAGTGGACGTGAGTCTAAGTTTGGATCAGCCATAATCCTATTGAATGGCGGAGCAGGCCCGAGGGGCCGTATGGCCTACTCCTGCTCCTACTTCTTATGTTCTTATGTTCTTATGCAGTATAATGTTCATAAATGCGAGGTTATCTACTTTGGTGGCAAAAACAGGAAGGCAGATTATTATCTGAACGGCAATAGATTGGGAGAAGGGGAAGTGCAACGAGACCTGGGTGTCCTTGTGCACCAATCGCTGAAGGTAAGCATGCAGGTGCAGCAGGCGTTTAAGAAGGCAAATGGTATGTTGGCCTTCATAGTGAGAGGATTCGAGTACAGGAACAAGGATGTCTTGCTGCAGTTGAACAGGGCCTTGGTGAGACCACACCTTGAGTATTGTGTGCAGTTTTGGTCACCTTATCTGAGGAAGGATGTTCTTGCCATGGAGGGAGTGTAGTGAAGATTCACCAGACTGATACCTGGGATGGCAGGAATGACGTATGAGGAGAGATTGGGTCGATTGGACTTATACTCGCTGGAGTTTAGAAGAATGAGAGGGGATCTCATTGAAACTTATAAAATTCTAACAGGACTAGACAGGCTAGATGCAAGAAGGATGTTCCCGATGGCGGGGGAGTCCAGAACCAGGGATCACAATCTAAAGATAAAGGGTAAGCCATTTAGGACAGAGATGAGGAGGAATTTCTTCACCCAGAGAGTGGTGAACCTGTGGAATTCTCTACCACAGAAGGCAGTTGAGGCCAATTCATTAAATATATTCAAGAAGGAGTTAGATATATTTCTTAAGGCTAAAGGGATCAAGGGATATGGGGAGAAGGCAGGGACAGGGTACTGAGTTTGGATGATCAGCCATGATCTCATTGAATGGCGAAGCAGGCTCGAGGGGCCTAAAGGCCTACTCCTGTTCCTATCTTCTATGTTTCTATGTTTCTATGTTTCAAGTTCATCTCACAGTACAGCAAGGTATCATCCCACAGTTCCAAGTTCAAGGAGAGCCATCGCTGAGCAACATCGAGGTCGAGGAGCAAACATCTTGAAGCAGTTCTTTCTTGAAGAAGTAACACACCGATGGACACCTCGCGGCATCAAGGCCCCCACGAAACAACCAACCGAATATTGGGCCACCGCGACCAACGGAAAACCAACTTGGAAGAAACCGAAGATCCGCAAGTTTTTCCACGCTACAATCTATCCTGACTTACCCCTGGGTAAGATTTTATCCGAAAAGACTCTAGGCCCTATTTCTAGCCAAAAAAAATTTGGTACTCACCTGGTAGATCCAATACGCACCCTACCGCATCAGCGGACTCGTGAAGACTGGCCAGCTATGCAGGTGAAGTCCTCTACCACGTCCCGGGTATGGCAGGCCCCAACCAACACATCTAGTGAACCTCGAAGTCGCAAAACCAGCTCAACTGTCAAGAAGTCGTTTTGGTGAGCATTATCCCTGGTCCTTCAGAGCCTAACTTAGCTAGTAAGGTGGGATTGAAAGGGGTGAGATATTTTTCTACTGTAATTTTTCCCTCATGTATGTCGAAGTGTTTCCCCATTTTACTAGAGTGTTATTATTGTGTTGTATTTTCTTTCTCAAATAAAGATCAAAGTTCTTGCACCAAAATCAGTTGTTTGCTGCACTTTTATCTCAACCCCCAAATAAGTCCAAGGTCTAGAACCAAGGGAGTGGGAGCAATTCAAACCACTCATAAGTCAGAGGTGAAGCTGATCCCAAACACCACCCCCTACATAATGGCGACCGTGACAGGACCTTGGCAAAAGGGATGTGATGCAATAGACACTGTTTTAGAGGAGAGAACGAAGATGGAAGAGAGGATTTCCTCTTGTGTATTTGAGAAGGTGAATATCACCAAAAAATGGGTGCTCAGTCTGTTGCATGCTGAGCATCCCATGGACGCTGCAGCCAAATGGACTGAGAGCAAGGATCATAAAAAGTCGGTGGAGAAGGCCATATGGTTTGTCTGCTCCCACCGACAGATCCAGCTTTTAGATAAATGCATCGAGGCACTAACAGAAGAGCTGCGGGAATCAGCTCAGCTGTCTCAAGCAAGGGCTCTAGCAGGAGAAAGGTTGTTAGCAGAATTAAACGCCCAAAACCAGGAAAAGATGCAGATAGTGGAAAAGCATAGGAACAGACAGAAATACTTTCGGTGTCAGGTCACCGAGGCAAAAAGTAATGAATTAGTGTTACGAGAACGCCCGCCTTGCCAAGCAAGTAAAAGAACCGGAGGAAAGTTTGAGAGACGTACAGGCAGCTTACAAGATAGCAATCACTAGGGGGTATGAAGCGGGAGATCACGGCCCCTGTCAGAAGCAGATTGATAGTTTAAACCTTGTTCTGTCCAGGGCAAAAGGCATGGTGTGCCCTATAAGCCCGGGTGCGGCCCGGGTGGACCTGGAAGTAGAAGGGGAAACTGTTCAGATGTCATCTGTGGCACCGGGGACCAAGCCGGTTGGGCAGCAGGAGTGACGGGTGATTTGTGAGGCTGGCAGGGAGAGCAGACCACCACCACTTGTGGCATTGGGTTTTAACTCGGTTTGGCAGCAGGGAGAGGTGGGCGAACCAATGCAGGAAAGGTCGGGGCCGGGGCCGATGTGCCCGGTCCGGCAGCAAAAGTTAGGCCCGCCCGGCGGTGGTGGGGTCAGGGACCCCTTGAAAGCCAATTTGTGGTTCCCCATGGTACTCAACAGCTTAGGGCTATGATAAGCCACCTGAACAAACTCACCCAAAAGGGAGAACCCTCGGTCCACTTCATGGAAGTGGAACAGGCAGCAGGCATCAACGAGTGCGATGACTCTGAGATGGCTAAAATGCTCCTGTTCTCTCTGGATGGCAAGTTGTACCAGTCCCTCTCTGCGGCGAGCAAGAAAAGGCAAGGGGGGTATGCTGCCATCTGGGAGGACGTTCTGGAGGCCATGGGTATGAACGATGGTAGTCCTTTCTCCCGGGTGGAGAAGACAATACAGCTAGAAGGGGAGACCCCACAGGCTTTCGGAGACCGACTGTGGCCTGTGTACAGGAGTGCCTGTAATGGGGATCTCAACTGGGCTCACCTGAATCAGGACGAGTTGGCCCACTGGCTCCGAAGCCTGGTGGCAAACAGCTTGCCATGGATCAGAGCCAAGGCTGAGCTGTGGATTGGCCCAAAAGGCCCCCAGGTCACCGAGGAGACAGTGGTCAGACAACTGACCCTGGCTTACCACAACGGTAGAGGGGTAGAAGAACACCCACCAAAAGGAAAGGTTCATGAGATGAAACCAAGTCAGAATAAGAAAGAATGGCACCAGGAAGGGGGTAACTCTTCCGACATGAAGCGTAACTGCTTCGGGTGCGGGAAGAGTGGGCATTGGAGAAGGGACTGTGGGAATCCGTGGAAGGATAACGTAGTAAAGAACTCCCCAGCTCCTGCCCCAAAAACAGAAACACCGACCTCTCCCCCCACGCTTGATTCAATAGTAGCTGCACTCCGAATTATATTAAATAACCGAGGGAAGGTAGCCACCGCCACTGGTGTTTTAACCCCATCTGCTCCACCCAACCCAGGCTTGTGTACCCTAAAACCCAAGGAGGGTTACGACCTCGAACAAATGATCAGTAACACTCCAGTGGAGTAGCAGGCATTTGTGCGAGCACACCTCGCCGCATTTGCCACTCATAAACACGATTGTGGGAGGGTAAATGGGGTCGAGGTTAGTGTGAGTGGGGACCCCATGACCCGGCCACAAAAGCAATACAATTTCCCTAAGGAGGTGGAGGCAGACATGGAAATGGCCATGACCTCTCTGATCAAACAGGGGGTATTGAGACAGATAGTCACACACGTAAACTCTCCACGGTGGCCGGTTAGAAATCCTGGAGGGTACTCAATCAAAACATCCCCACGGTCGCAGCTGTCACCGACCTCATTGGAAGTATCCCAGCCTCCGCAACCACCTTCACGGTGCTGGATATTTCCAATGGGTTTTGGTCCATCCCTCTACGGAGAGAGGACCAGTACAAGTTCGCCTTCACTCTTAAAGGCCAACAATACACTTGGAACTGCCTACCTCAGGGTTTCCACAATAGCCCCAGCATTTTTCACCAGTGCATGGCAGATTGCTTAAAAGGCTTCAGCCGGCCCCGACAGTTAGTGCAGTATGTGGATGACCTGCTCCTATTCACCAATGAAGGAGAGGAACACAGTCCACTACTGGCTGAGCTGCTGGAGCTGCTCAGGCAAGAGGGTTTTAAAGTAAACCCAAAGAAAGTACAGATCGGCCAACAGGAATTAAAATTCCTAGGGCTGACTGTACGCAGAGGGGAAAGGGCCATCGACAATGCTAGAAGGGAAGCAGTGCAGGAGTTACCAGCCCCAACACAGTCACAGGGGTGAGATCTTTTCTAGGGCTAACCGGGTACTGCAGATATTTTATGGAGGATTACGCAGCCACAGCAGCCCCTCTGCTCCGACTCCTACACAAGGGAGTGGAGTGGGTTTGGGATGAGGGTTGCGAGGCTGCATTAGTAAAACTCAAACAAGAGCTGCAGACCGCGCCGGCTCTAGGGCTTATTGATGAGGGAAGAGAGTTTTTCCTGGAGGTAGCAGCCAGCGGGGACACTCTGATGTGCCTTCAATAACCACAAAACTAGAAGTTATAGACTTTAACAAGTTGGCTTTTAATCACTAAGATCAGAGCTAACATCTCAACACACTGACTGGCTCACAGGAATGAGTCATACAGATCCTGGGATCTTTAAGTAAGAGAAGTCAGGGGCGGAGCCAAGAGCCAAGACCTGGAACCTTCCAGGTTAGTCAGGGAAGAGGAAGTGAAACTATACACCGTGTGGGGGAGGGTAATATACATGAGTGCAAAACGAATACAGGCAAGCCAAACAGGTTTCATTACACACTCTGAGTGCAGTGCTGCTCCAAGAGCGGCACGGCCAGCTGAGACCGGTGGTTTACGCCTCCAGGATACTCACAGATATGGAGAAGGGCTACTCCAACTGTGAGAGGCACCTCCTCACCACTCACTGGGCTGTGAAAAGATCATTGATCTTCACAGGCACCTTGCCCATCACCCTCCTTACCCATCACACGCCCACCCAGATGCTCGTAGTTGGGAGAATTAAAGATGGGACAGTGAGCAGTGCCCTCATTGCTCGCTGGACCCTGCTTCTCTCCCAGATGGACCTAAGGGTGAAAGGTCTCTGCGAGCCGAAGCTAGCGGCCAACATGATTTATCCAGGGACGGCCCACCAGTGTTCCATTGAAGGGTTATGGGAAGTCAACATAGGTTTTCGGGCCGGGATACACCCCACAGGCCACAAAATCTATGTGGACGGTTCGAGCACAGTATCTGCTGGGGACCGACTTACAGGGTGTGGAGTTTATGACCCAGGGGCGGACATTGCCCTAGCAATTAAACTCCCCAGCACCATAAGCGCCCAGCAGGCTGAACTGTCCGTGGTAGTGTACGTGGTTACACACCCCGAGAAATTCCCTACCCCATACACGATTTGCTCATCAGCATGTTCACATGCAATTCGTGTACTCACCTGATAGATCCAATACGCACCCTACCACATCACATGAAGTCCTCTACCGCATCTGGGATATGGCAGGCCCCAACTGACACATCTAGTGAAGCCCGAAATCACGAAACCAGCTCAACTGTCAAGAAGTCATTTTGGTGAGCATTATCCCTGGTCCTTCAGAGCCTAACTTAGCTAGTAAGGTGGGATTGGGAGGGGTGAGATATTTTTCTACTGTAATTCTTCCCTCGTGTATGTTGAAGTGTTTCCCCATTTTACTAGAGTGTTATTATTGTGTTGTATTTTCTTTCTCAAATAAAGATCAAAGTTCTTGCACCAAAATCAGTTGTTTGCACTTTTATCACAACCCCCAAATAAGTCCATGGTCTAGAACCAAGGGAGTGGGAGCGATTCGAACCGCTCATAAGTCAGAGGTGAAGCTGACCCCAAACACCACCCCCTACAATGTGGTGACCAGAACTATATGCAGTACTCTAGCTGTGGCCTAACTAGTGTTTTATACAGTTCAAACATAACCTCCCTGCTCTTATATTCTATGCCTCAGCTAATAAAGGAAAGTATCCCGTATGCCTTATTAACCACCTTATCTACCTGTTCTGCTGCCTTCAGGGATCTGTGGACATGCACTCCAAGGTCCCTCTGTTCCTCTACACTTCTCAGTATCTAAAGCTTTATCAGTAAAGCTTAATGTAAGCTCCTAAATGGTTGTATAACATTTATTTGTACTTTTTATTGATATAAATGCATGTTTATGGGATACTTATTAAACAAATTTGTTTGCAGTGCCCTGTAGATTCCCAATAGATTTTGATGAAATATCACTGTGGTGATTAGTAATAATGCCAGGTACCCAGACAGAAAAGGACTGCCCATTTTATTTGCTGCACAGTGAGCAAAGGGCTCTTAAAGCAGTAACTGTTGTACTTCTAGCCATTATATAAGTGGATTTATATCCACTGGGTACCATCCTTTTGAACTGCAACCTTCTCAATGCAGAATTGAATCTATTTTCTAATTGGTGTTTTAACAGATACTTAACATGCAGAAACATTTTATAATTTACAAAACTGTAATATTTTAAAAAGCAATAGCATATGCAGTAATTGTTCTAAGTAATGGCTGTTTCTAATGGTGCAATTACACAAGCAGTATAACTCAGACATGACCCAATTTACATTAATGCATTACAATATCCTGACTTAGGCAGTAGAATTTTATTTTTTTAAATAACACTAGGGTAATAGTGTTTACATTTATTCATAATGCTGTCACCTTGTTTTATTGTTGTGTTGTATAAAATTATATCTTGCATAATTATTTCACACAATTATATTTGTTGTGACTTTTGCAAGCAGGATGGCAGGACCTGTATATTACTCTTGCATTCACTTGCTTGTTTCCGAGGTATTTGGACTGCTGGCTGGCTCTTGCGGCAAGCCTACGAAAACAGAAAAGAAAATTATGTTACAGGAATGGCTGCGAGAGACCCCTTCCGTACTTATGTGACAATACACTCTGATTGTGTGGTGGTCCAGTTTGGAGTGGCCCCTTCTCAACAGCATGTGGTCTGCAAAAGCAGAGGGTAAGCCTGAGTGCATTTGGTGCTGTACTCCTGATACTGAAGGAACAAAAGTTTTCTAGTTTTGGAAGTAGCACTCGGTGCAAATGCTGACCTCTGCACATTATGAATTTATGCAGATTAATGTAAATTGATACCACTCCCAATTCCCTGCGCAGTTTTGCAGCACAGCTCTTGATTTGATGAATGCCTCTATAAAATTGGCACTTGGACTTCTGTAAAATGTTTGTTAAAGAACATCACCACTTAAAGCCAGGTTGCCCTGTTTGTGAGACTTGCAAATCTCTGCTGCTGTTTTTGACTTGACTAACTGAACTTTGTGCATTATTGTTAGTGTGTTTGTTTTTTGGCCTGCTGCTCACTTCTGTTTCCTTTCATTCAGCAATCTTTTTGATGCACACATGCCACAGCAGCTTTCTGCTGCCATCAGTTTATCACTGAGGCTTTAAACAGTGCTGGCCATGTCAGGTGTCAGTCTTGGCTTAGTGGTAGTACTCGTGTCTCTGAATCAGAAGGTGTTGGTTCAAGCCCCACACCAGAGATTTGAGCACATAATCTAAGCTGACACTTCAATGCAGTACCTAGGGAGCGCTGCATTGTTGGAGGTGCCAATTTGAAGATGAGATGTTAATCCGAGGTCCCATCTGCCATCTCAGGTGGACATTAAAGATCCTATGTCGAAGAAGAAAAGGGGAGTTTTTCCTGGCCAACATTTATTCCTCAACCAACATAACATGGTTATTACCTCATTGCTGCTTGTGGGACCTTGCTGTGCGCAAATTGGCTGCCGTGTTTCTTCTTTTTTGAGTTGCTGCTGGGATCAATTTGACCATCTCAATTGGAAGGGATCAACACCAACCTGTCCAATGCTGTTTGCTTTGGGCACCCCGAAAATGTGTGTTTTATCGAGGGCACATGCGGAAATACAGGCAGAAGGATCATAAATGCCTCCTTCTGCCTCATTGATATGGTATTGTTGGACCTGCACCTATTGTAGGCACAGACCCCGCTCTGTGGCCCCTAGGGAAGTCCTAGAAATAAAAGAGTGGAGGATTGGTGTAATGTATCTCTGCTGCTTTTTCCTAACTGTGCACCCTTAGAGTGAACATTCCCCAGATGCCAAGGCCAGGAAAATTGTTGCAACTTCAGCAGAAGATCAGCGGAACCCCTGGGGAACGGCGCAAACACCTAAAAATATCTGACAGCTACATCGCTTCATCATGATTTGACAAGCCCCACAGCCTGGGAAGTTTTGACATTTTCTGGCCTCTTTAGCAGGATGGAGGAAGCCTTAGATGTACCTTTAGCCTGCTGAAAGCTTGACCCTGCCAGTTTCACTTTCACTGTCAGTGACAGAGATCAAAGGTGGGCATTTATGACAAGATGCGCCACCCTGCAGATATTCAGAGAAAAGGTGTCATGAGCCAGGTCTGTAAAGGAAAACTTGGATCTCCTAGGAGCCAAATAATGGAGACACTGTAGATTGCTTAAAAGAAAGGTGTCATGACTGCTGCCTTGCAAACAATCATCAGTCAACTTCTTGACATAGCTGTGCACCACAGATTGGCTGATGTTTCTGATTACCCCTATGGCAACCCAGAATCAGCCTAGGAAATAACAATTTAAGGCTGAAATGGCCTTGACAACCATTGGCAGTACTGTGTGTGACCCGAAGTTTAGTTGAAGTTCACACTGCAGCATACAGCATAACTTAGTCACAACTTCACTGGTGATTCTTTGCATGGAGATACATTTTTCCTCGGAGGAGTCCACGTAAGTCTGCTTTTGTCTGTATGTGATTTGGAGGGGAAAGGTAGGTGGGTAGAGTCCTCAACTGGTAAAATAAAATGTGATTGGCATCCCTCCAATAACTTCACCTCTTCTACCTCCAAATAGAATAAAGAGAGACAATTCCCATGGTGGTAACCATTATCCCAAATATTAGGCATCAAACAAAATATAGGTAACCCAAATCTCATACCACAAACCCACTTTGGTCACCAAATTGGCCAGAAAACAGTGAAAACATTATTGAAAAAAACAATTAAACTTGTAGGCTGTCTCTTTAAAATAACTTCATATTCAAAGGCCCCCAATTTGTATGGCAAAATTAAGAAGCAGTTAGACCACATCTGGAGTACTGTGTACAGTTCTGGGCACTACCCCTCAGAAAGGATATATTGGCTTTGGAAGGAGTGGAGTGCAGATTCACCAGAATGTTACCAGGACATCAAGGGTTAGATTAGGAATTGATTGATAGTTGTGCTGTGATAAGCTAAGGTTGTTAGGGAGATGCAGTTCAAGAAGATACATGGAAGACTAATGATAAGCATGACTGTTCTGACACTGTGAGCTGCAGTTAAATGTTGACATGTAAACATTTAAAGTGTCTAGTAGCAAATGTAATTTCCTGCTGACTTTGAAACAGTAGGCATTTTACAGAAGGCAAGGAAGTGCATTTTGTGTCACTGTACCGAATGATGCGCTGCTGACTGTTGAGGCAGTAGCAGCGGTGTGGAAAGTTGAAAGTTTGATCAGGAGTGAGCATTGCTTCACGCAGGTGCTTTGATTAGTGGCATTTCAAACTACCCCAAAACACACTGTTCCCTGACCGGGAATCGAACCCGGGCCGTGGCGGTGAGTACCAAATCCTAACCGCTCGACCACCAGGGAAGCTGCAGCAAGTATCCTGCCAGCAAGCACAGCAACGCAGTCTTCCCTCCTTGCTCCTTTGAAATTCAGATCACTTTCACGCCAGGCAAACTTTTCGTACAAGTTGACATTTTTTAGGCGAGAACACAAAAGACATGTTCGCAAAACCACAGCACCAAGTGCGGGTAGGCATCCACTTAAAATCTATTTACTTCTGTGCTTTTCTCAGAGACAGGGAGAGAGAGAGACAGAGACAAATAGACAGAGAGAAGCCGTTGGGGAATTGAATAGTCACCACTATAATATCAAGGACATTGTAGAGGAAATGGTTATGCTGTGCTTGAGACAAAGACTCAACACATACACACAAACACGTGTGTGTGCTCTCTTTGTGTGTGCATGCCTCAGCTATCCATCCGAGTTTCATGGTTTCATGGATTCGTGGAGGCTTGCAGCACAGTGGGAGGCCATTCGGCCCATCATGCCAGTGCCGACTCTTTGAAAGAGCAGTCGTGCTTAGTCCCACCCCCCAGCTTGTTGTGCGTAACCCTGTTAATCTCATTTTTTCTGTCACTCTCTCCCTCCTCAGTGCTCTACACAAAAGGGAGAGGGAAACAGAGGGAGAGAACTGTACTAATGAGGAACTGACGCAGTCCGTGTCCATATGCAGCAAGACCTGGACAACATTCAGACTTGGGCTGACAAGTGGCAAGTAACATTCGCACCACACAAGTGCCAGCTCTAAAGTCCGCGCCTCAATAATACACGGACTTCGGGAGAACAGTTTAACAGGTACTTTACTGTACAGGAGGGCACTCTTTTGTTTGGACCCAACAAAAAAAAAAAAAAAAAATTGGACTGTAAATAAACAAAAGTTCAACTAAAACTTAACAAATCAAATTAAAATTTGGTTTTTCGGGTTGATGATGCACTCCAGTCCCCGCGGCGCCCACCGGTCGTGGAAATACTCAAGCGTGCCGGCGGACACCACGTGCTCCATCTCCAGGGCCACCCGGGCGCGAACATGGCCGCGGAAGAGAGGCAGGCAATCCGGCTGGACTACCCCCTCGACTGCCCGCTGCCTGGACCAATTGATGGATCTTTTAGCCAGGCCCAGGAGCAGGCCTACAAGGAGGTCCTCCAACCTGCCCGCTCCCCTCCGCACCGGGTGACCGTAGATCAAGAGCGTGGGAATGAGGTGCAAACAAAAATCGAGGAGCAGCCCCTTCAAGGAGTGAAAGAGGGGCTGCAACCTCTCACACTCGACATAAACGTGAAACACGGACTCCTCCAGGCCGCAAAAAATGCAGGCAGCCTGGGAGTCCGTGAACCTACTTAAAACCATATTGCACGGGACCGCTCCATGCAACACCCTCCAGGCCAAGTCCCCGATGGAACAAGGGAGGACTCCCACGTAGAGAGCCCTCCATTGGGAAGCTCCACCTCCGCCGGTCGGCAAGACGCCACGCCAAGGCGTGTCCGGACGGCAGACGAAGATGGCAAAGTGGAGAGTGTGCAGGAGCAGCCCGTACAGGAAACCCCTCCGCGCGGAATGAAAAGGCACGGAGGGTATTTCCTCGAGACGGCTCAAGTTGTGAGGCGCCGGTTCCCGAGGGGAGTTTCAGGGCCGGGCGCCGATGAGGAATTCCGTCCAAACGGGGGTAAGCTCGGACGGGATCACCCCACGTGCTTGAGCCGCCTTGATACACCTAGTGGAGTCGGGGCCCAGTGCCACTTTCAGCGACTCGATGGCTTCGACCGCGAGCCGGACGTTAGCCCAGGACAGGCGCCGCGCCAGCTCCTCCGGCGCCATCCAGCCCGCTCCTCCGCCATCGAGCAGGTCCCCGACTCTGGTCACCTTGCCAGGCACAGCCCTGCCCTCCGCCAGCCACCCGAACCCGCGGTCGTGGAGGTGCAGATTCCTGAGCAGCGGCTCCCGAAGGGGAGCCGCCGCTCCTGACGGGGGAGAGCTCCGCCTGGAAGCGACATAGTTCCAAACCCATAGCAGTTCCTGGTAGAAGACAGGCAGCTCCCGCAGGCCGGCACGCCTGCAGCCCACTTTCACAAACAGGAGCTGCGTGTCGTAATTGAGGCCGTGCAGCTGGCGGAAGAAATACGTCGCCAGCGCACACCATCTCAGAGGATTCGCGACGTACAGGTATCTCTGCAGCGTCTGAAGACGGAAAGTCGCAGCCTGGGTGCGAAGGCACACCAGCGCCTGACCGCCCTCCCTAAGCGGGAGACTCAGAACCGCGGCAGAGACCCAGTGCTTCCTTTTGTCCCAGAAGAAGTAGATGAGCTTCTTCTGCATCTTGGTGACAAACGCAGGGGGAGGGATCAAAGTGACCAACCGGTACCACAACATGGCGGCCACCAGCTGGTTTATGACCAGCGCTCGACCCCTGTAGGACAACACTCGGAGCAGTCCTGTCCAGCGTCCTAGGCGAGCGGTGACTTTGGCCTCCAGCTCTTGCCAGTTCGCCGGCCAGGCGTCCTCGGCAGGGCTAAGGTAGACTCCCAAATAGAGGAGGAGCGTGGTGCTCCAGGCGAAAGGCCTGAACTCCTCCGGCAGGGAGTCCACCTGCCACTGACCCGCCAGGAGTCTGGAACATTTCTCCCAGTTGATCTTGGCGGAGGATGCGTCTGAGTAAATCTGCTGGCATTCCCGCATCCTCCGCAAGTCAGCGGGATCCGTGACCGTGAGGAGCACATCATCGGCGTAAGCCGAGAGGACCACATCCACGCCCGGCCCTTGCAGAGCCAGTCCCATCAACTTCTTCTGCAAGAGGCGCAGGAGAGGCTCCACGCAAATGGCCTATAACTGACCGGACATGGGGCATCCCTGATGCACCCCCCTCCCGAAACGAAGGGGCGCCATCAAGGACCCGATAACTTTAATCAGACACTCCGCGGGGGGTACAGAAGTCGGATCCGGGTGACGAAATGCGTCCCGAACCCGAATGCGCGCAGAGGCCCGAAGAGATACTCATGATCCACCCTGTCGAACGCCTTCTCCTGATCCAGGGAAAGGAAGGCGACTGACAGACCAGCCCTTTGGGAGTGGTGGACCATGTCCTGGACCAGATGGATGTTATAGTGGATGGTCCGGCCCGGGACTGTGATGGACTGGTCGGGGTGGATCATGTGGGCCAGCACGGTGCCAAGGCGAGCAGACATGGCCCTGGTGAAGATTTTACAGTCCGTGCTGAGGAGGGAGACCGGGCGACATTTCTTAAGGAGGCGGAGTTCGCACTTCTTAGGCAGCAGGACAATGACCGCCCTGCACCACGAGAGGGGCATCTCCCCGGTCGCCAAACTTTCCCCCAGGACCCGCGCGTAGTCGCCCCCCAAGACGTCCCAGAAAGCCCTGTGGAACTCCACGGTCAGCCCGTCCAGCCCCGGGGACTTTCCCCCGGAGAGCTGGTGGAGGGCGAAGGTCAGCTCCGCCAGACTTAGCAGAGCGTCCAGTTTTTCGGCGCACTCCGGGCTGACCTTCGGCAGGTCCTCCCACAAAATTCTGCGCGCATCCTCGCTGGACGGATCCGGAGAGAACAGAGCCCCGTAATAGGCGCGGGTCTCCGCGCTGATTCACTCCGGATCCGAGACCAGAGATCCGTCGTCGGCCAGCAGCCCCAAGAGCTGCTTACGGACCCCCCGTCTTTTTTCCAGCGAGTAGAAGAAGGGGGAGCCGTGGTCCAGGTCCCGCAGGAGCTGGATCCGCGACCTCACGTTCGCGCCTCGGGACCCGACGAGCTGCAGGTCCTTCAGCGCACCCTTCTTCTCTTCGTACACCTTCCACAGGGCTGGGTCCTCGACAACCTGACCGAGACGGGACTCCAGGTCGAGCACCTCCTTCTCCAACCGCCCGACCAGGGCTTCCCACCTCTTGGTCGACCCCCTCGCGTACTCCTGACAGAAGAGACGGACGTGAGTCTTACCCACGTCCCACCATAGCCTCAAGGAGGGGAAGCCCCCCCGCTTCCTTCTCCAGTCAGCCCAGAACCGACGAAACGAATCCCGAAACCGCGCGTCCTCCAGCAGCAGGTTGCTAAAATGCCAGTATGCGGACCCCCCCCCGTGCGCGCAGCGGAGCGAGCTCCGCCCACACCAGGTGGTGGTCCGTGCATGGCACCGGCCGCATGGAAGCCGCCGGAACGCAGGAGATGTACGCCTGGGAAATGTAGAGGTGGTCGATTCTGGACCTTTCTCCCCCAGAACTCACGCTAGTGAAGGCGCTGGAGTCGGGGAGGAGATTTCGCCAGACGTCCACCGAGTCGAAGGACCCGACCAGGTCCCTCAACTTCTCCATCGCCGCCGGGCTTCGCGGGGGACCCGAACGGTCCCTCGCCTCGAGGGTGCAGTTAAAATCCCCCCCGAGGATGACGCACTCGCCTGCGTCGACGGAGCCCAAAAGAGCGGACACTTCTTCGAAGAAGCGCACTTGCTGCGCACCGGTCTGAGGGGCGTACATGTTCACTAGATGGAGCGGCACGCCCCCCAGATGAACAGTGACCTGGAGCAAGCAGCCCGGCACGTGCTCCTTGACCCCCAAGATCTCTGGCTGAAAATGCGGGGCCAGCAAGATAGCCACCCCGCTGGAATTGTTGGAGAGTTGACTCATGCTGACCCCGCCTTGCCACTCCAGGAGCCACGTGGCTTCATCTCCCGGAGCGGTGTGGGTTTCTTGCAGGAAGCACACCGCATGCTTCCCGTCCCGAAGGACCGAGAAGTTATTGAATCTGCGGCGCGCCTCCCTGCTGCCGTTGATGTTGAGGCTGGCTATGGTTATCTTCATATCAGAAGCATAGTGCAACCTCTACCTACACCTAACGGGGGGAGGGAGCGCAGCCGCTGGTCAGCCGCCACTTCCTCAGCAGCCCAGTGAGAATCGTTCTGAGCCGACGCAGCTCGAGCGGGTCCACGCCCTCATCCGCGCCCATGATTTTAAAGGCGGCACAGACGGACACGATGAGCAGCGCCAGCTCCGACCACCTGTCGAGGGCCAGCCGGATCTTATTGTGCCGACCCTGGCACGTGGCCATAAAGTCCCGGAGTTCCCTTACGGGAATGAGGAGAGACTCGGCGAGGGGCACGAGTTCATCCAGCGCCTCATCGACGGTGGAGTCCAAATCGTCCTCCGTGCCCATCACTGAGTCCCCATCCTCCTCCAGGGGGTCGTCACCAGCGGCCGACCCATCCGTCGCGCAGTGCGCAGCGAACGGCTCTGCCGCACCAGCCGGCCCCACCTCCGCCCGGATCCCGCCCCCAGGATCGGCGGCAGAGGATTCCTCCCTGGGCTCCTCTAGGGGCGCCGGGCCAGAAGACGGCGGCAGATCAGAGCTCCCCTCCGCCCCAGACGCCGGAATGTCCGGAGAAACCGGGGAGAGAACAATTCCCAGCTCCTCCAGTACGTCCGGCACCAGAGACGCAGCCAGGGGGCCATCCTCCTCCCCGCCACCAACCTCCGACCCAGCGGGTGGGGTTTCTTGAATTATAACCTCGGCCAGGTCGAGCAGCCCCTGGGAGATGTCCGGGTCACATTGGGCGAGCTTATTTTCTTCAAACTCGCCCGACCCGGACCCCAGGCCACCCAACCTGGCGAGGGGTAACGGCACAGATAAAATGTCAATTTCCGCGGGTTGATCCGCGACCCCCCCTATGGGCAGGGTCTCATCCCCATCCCCGGGAGGCACGTGCCGGAGAGACACATCTGCCTCAGCCTCCCGAGGGACAGGCGACCCCTGCCGATCGCTGGTGATGATGACAGCGGTGGGGGGGGGCACAGTACCCGCAGCGGGCGACGACTCCCCCTGCTCGGAGGGTCCTTCCTCCTCCCAGTCCTCCTCCTCTTCCAGGGGGTCGCGCCTTCTTTTTAGCATGGAGGGAGCGAGGGAGACCTCCATGTCTGCAGAGGCCTCCTCCTCTGCTCCCTCCGGCGGAGCAAGTTTGTCGGGTTCCTCGGGCCCGAGCCCGGTCGCAGGTATTGGCGTTACCGTTATGGCGGTTGCGGCCACAGGCTCGGGCACGAGGCCCCTCCCACTCGCGTCTGCCCCGATCAACTCCACGAGGAGTGCGGGTGTCAGGGGCTCTAAGTTTAAGGGTCAGCCCTCCACGGGGGAACCCGCCCTGAGGTGTTTTGATTTTCGCCGCGCCTTCCTTCCGCCCGGACGCGCTCCCTCCCCCCCGCCGGAGGCCTTGGTGGCATCGGCCTCCGACCATGCATCGGTTGCTCGGGATGCGCCGACAGACCCGGGTGGAGGAGCGGCGGCGGCGCCAGCCTTGGCCGCACTAGATGACCTGGCGGCCTTGGAGGCGGGGCAGTTTTTTCTGATGTGCCCCACCTCCTTGCAGGCGTGGCACCGCACACCGTCCGACGTCCAGAAGACGCGATAGGCGGTCCCCTCGTGGAGGACGACGAAAGCCCCGTCGGTGTCCTCCTCCCGCGCCAGCTGAATAAAGAGCTGGCGCCGGAAGGAGAAGACGTGGCGAATGCTGGCTTCCCGGAAGCCGAGTGGGATGGGTGTGATCCCCGACCTCACCTCCCTGAGTTGGCGTAAGTGGGGGAGGAGGAGCTCACCAGGAACAAAGGGCGGGACGTTAGAAATAACCACCCTCTGCGTGGTGGCCTCAAGGGGGTCCACCGGCAGGAAGGTCCCGCCCATGGTGAGCCCCTTGGCGATGGCCAGGGACACCGCCCACTCTGACCCCAGGAAGAACACAGCCTTCCCGTACATTTTTGAGGCGGCGAGGATGGCTGAAGGGCCGACAACCCCAGCCATAGCCTTTACACATGCCTCAATTGTCATTGTGGGGTGGGTGTAGCGCTTCACCCCAAGCTTTTTGGTTATTAGTGAGAAAGGTGACGGTGCGGCAGAAGCAGCGGGAGCAGCTGTGGCTGTGGCTGCCACCGCCGCATATGACCTAGCTCTGTTGGTGGTCTTCTGGCAGAGGGAGAAGATGTCTTCACCTGGGAAAGCTGGAGATGGCCAGACTCAGTCCTGCACCAGGTCTTAATGATGTTTAATGGAAATTAACCGCTTCACCTAGGCAGCTCCAGCTGTCCCAGGCCAGGCAATAGAAGGGGTTGTTTGATAGTGGTGTGTGTGGCCTAGTGTTCTACAAGAGCCACACACACACACAGACACCCCTTGGTGTTCCAGTCTTCTTTCCTCCCCCCACCTACAGTACAAAGTCTTTTGGAGAGTGCACCAATTAACACCCACCTGCAGATGTTCAGTGAAGATGTTATCCTTCCCTCCTTCCAAGCAGTTGATGGTGGGTGTTGGTTGTTGCTTCTCTCCCCTCTCTCCCTCTCCTGGAATGGAGGCCAATTTGGGGAGGCAGTGGTGGAAAGGCCTCTCCTCTGGTCGGTGTTGGCCTCCTTTTTCCCTCTCCTCTCCTCTGCCCTCTCTCTCCAGGCCCCTCAGTAGTTGTTGTTGTAGTTGTTGTTGAGGTAGTAGTGGTCTGTGGTTTCTCCTTCTCCTCCTCTCCCTGGTCAGGAGACAACCACTTTCCACTCTCCTGGTTTGGCTGCTCCTTCTCCTCCTGCTGACTGAGGCAGCTCGAACAGGAGGGCACTCTTTTTGTTTGTACCAAAAAAAAAAACAAATTGGACTGTAAACAAAAGTTCAACTAAAACTTAACAAATCAAATTAAAATTTGGTTTTCCGGGTTGATGATGCACTCCAGTCCCCACGGCACCCACCGGTCGTGGAAATACTCAAGCGCACCAGCGGACACCGTGTGCTCCATCTCCAGGGCCACCTGGGCGCGAACATGGCCGTGGAAGAGAGGCAGGCAATCCGGCTGGACGACCCCCTCGACCGCCCGCTGCCTGGACCAATTGATGGCTCTTTTAGCCAGGCCCAGGAGCAGGCCCACAAGGAGGTCCTCCAACCTGTCCGCTCCCCTCTGCACCGGGTGACCATAGATCAAGAGCGTGGGACTGAAGTGCAACCAAAAATCGAGGAGCAGCCCCTTCAAGTAGTGAAAGAGGGGCTGCAAACTCTCACACTCCATATAAACGTGAAACACAGACTCCTCCAGGCTGCAAATAATGCAGGCGGCCTGGGAGTCCATGAACCTACTTAAAACCTTATTGCACGGGACCGCTCCGTGCAACACCCTCCAGGCCAAGTCCCCGATGGAACAAGGGAGGACTCCTGCGTAGAGAGCCCTCCATTGGGGACCTCCGCCACCGCCAGTCGGCAAGACGCCACGCCAAGGCGTGTCCGGATGGTAGACAAAGATGGCAAAGTGGAGAGTGTGCAGGAGCAGCCCGTACAGGAAACCCCTCTGCGCGGAATGAAAAGGCACGGAGGGTATTTCCTCGAGATGGCTCAACTTGTGAGGCGCCGGTTCCCGAGGGGAGTTTCGGGGCCGGGCGCCGATGAGGAATTCCGTCTGAACGGGGGTAAGCTCGGACGGGATCGCCCCACGTGCTTGAGCCGCCTCGATACACCTAGTGGAGTCGGGGCCCAGTGCCACTTTCACCGATTCGATGGCTTCGACCGCGAGCTGGACGTTGGCCCAGGACAGGCGCCGTGCCAGCTCCTCCGGTGCAATCCAGCCCGCTCCTCCGCCATCGAGCAGGTCCCCAACTCTGGTCACCTTGCCAGGCACAGCCCTGTCCTCCGCCAGCCGCCTGAACCCGCGGTCGTGGAGGTGCGGATTCCTGAGCAGCGGCTCCCGAAGGAGAGCCGCCGCTCCTGACGGGGGAGAGCTCCGCCTGGAAGCGACATAGTTCCAAACCCATAGCAGTTCCTGGTAGAAGACAGGCAGCTCCCGCAGGCCGGCACGCCTGCCGCCCACTTTCACAAACAGGAGCTGCGTGTCGTAATTGAGGCCGTGCAGCTGGCGGAAGAAATACGTCGCCAGCGCACACCATCTCGGAGGATTCTCGACGTACAGGTATCTCTGCAGCGTCTGAAGACAGAAAGTCGCAGCCTGGGTGCGAAGCACCAGCGCCTGACCGCCCTCCCTAAGCGGGAGACACAGAACCGCGGCAGAGACCCAGTGCTTCCTTTTGTCCCAGAAGAAGTCGATGAGCTTCTTCTGCATCTTGGCGACAAACGCAGGGGGAGGGATCAAAGTGACCAACCGGTACCACAACATGGCGGCCACCAGCTGGTTTATGACCAGCGCTCGACCCCTGTAGGACAACACTCGGAGCAGTCCTGTCCAGCGCTCTAGGCGAACGTTGACTTTGGCCTCCAGCTCTTGCCAGTTCGCCGGCCAGGCGTCGTCGGCAGGGCTAAAGTAGACTCCCAAATAGAGGAGGTGCGTGGTGCTCCAGGCGAAAGGCCTGAACTCCTCCGGCAGGGAGTTCACCCGCCAGTGACCCACCAGGAGTCCGGAAAATTTCTCCCAGTTGATCTTGGCGGAGGATGCGTCTGAGTAAATCTGCTGGCATTCCCGCATTCTCCACAAGTCAGCGGGATCCGTGACCGTGAGGAGCACGTCATCAGCGTAAACCGAGAGGACCATCTCCACGCCCGGCCCTTGCAGAGCCACTCCCGTCAATCTCTTCCGCAAGAGGCGTAGGAAAGGCTCCACGCAAACGGCGTATAACTGACCGGGCATGGGGCATCCCTGACGCAACCCCTCCCGAAGCGAAGGGGCGCCGTCAAGGACCCGTTAACTTTAATCAGACACTCCGCGGTGGCGTACAGAAGTCGGATCCGGGCGACGAAATGCGTCCCGCATCCGAATGCGCGCAGAGTCCCGAAGAGATACTCGTGAACCACCCTGTCGAACGCCTTCTCCTGATCCACGGAAAGGAAGGCGACTGACAGACCAGCCCTCTGGGAGTGGTGGACCAGGTCCTGGACCAGATGGATGTTATCGTGGATGGTCCGGCCCGGGACCGTGTAGGACTGGTCGGGGTGGATGATGTGGGCCAGCACGGTGCCAAGGCGAGCAGACATGTCCCTGGCAAAGATTTTATAGTCTGTGCTGAGGAGGGAGACCGGGCACCAGTTCTTAAAGAGGCGGAGATCGCCCTTCTTAGGCAGCAGGACAATGACCGCCCTGCGCCAAGAGAGGGGCATCTCCCCGTTCGCCAAACTTTCCCCCAGGACCCGCGTGTAGTCGACCCCAAGATGTCCCAGAACTCCACGGTCAGCCCGTCCAGCCCCGGGGACTTTCCCCTGGAGAGCTGGCGGAGGGCGCCGGTCAGCTCCGTCAGGCTTAGCAGAGCGTCCAATTTTTTGGCACCCTCCGGGCTGACCTTCGGCAGGTCCTCCCACAAAACTCTGCGCGCATCCTCGCTGGACGGATCCGGAGAGAACAGAGCCCTGTAATAGGCGCGGGTCTCCGCGCTGATTCCCTCCGGATCCGAGACTAGAGATCCGTCGTCAGCCAGCAGCCCCAAAAGCTGCTTACGGACCCCCCGTCTTTTTTCCAGCGAGTAGAAGAAGGGGGAGCCACGGTCCAGGTCCCCAGGAGCTGGATCCGCGACCTCACGTACGCGCATCGGGTCCCAACGAGCTGCAGGTCCTTCAGCGCGCCCTTCTTCTCTTCGTACACCTTCCGCAGGGCCGGGTCCTCGACGACCTGACTGAGGCGGGACTCCAGGTCGAGCACCTCCTTCTCCAACTGCCCGACCCGGGCCTTCCGCCTCTTGGTCGACCCCTTCGCGTGCTGCTGACAGAAGAGATGGACATGAGCCTTGCCCACATCCCACCATAGCCTCAAGGAGGGGAAGACCCCCCGCTTCCTTCTCCAGTCGGCCCAGATCCGACGAAACGAATCCCGGAACCGCGCATCCTCCAGCAGCAGGATGTTAAAATGCTAGTACGCGGACCCGCCCCGCGCGCGCAGCGGAGCGAGCTTCGCTCACACCAGGTGGTGGTCCCTGCACAGCACCAGCCGCATGGAAGGCGCCAGAACGCAGGAGACGTATGCCCGGGAAATGTAGAGGCAGTCAATTCTGGACCTTCCTCCCCCAGACCTCACGCTAGTGAAGGCGCTGGAGTCGGGGTGGAGATTTCGCCAGACGTCCACCAAGTCGATGGACCCAACGAGGTCCCTCAACTTCTCCATCGCCGCCGGGCTTCGCGGGGGTCCCGAACGGTCCCTCGCCTCGAGGGTGCAGTTAAAATCCCCCCCGAAGATGACGCACTCGCCCGCGTCAACGGAGCCCAAAAGAGCGGACACTTCTTCGAAGAAGCGCACTTGCTGCGCACCGGTCTGAGGGGCGTACACGTTCACTAGATGGAGCGGCACGCCCCCCAGGTGAACAGTGACCTGGAGCAAGCGGCCCGGCACGTGCTCCTTGACCCCCAAGATCTCCGGCTGAAAATGCGGAGCCAGCAAGGTAGCCACCCCACTGGAATTGTTGGAGAGGTGACTCATGCTGACCCCTCCTTGCCACTCCAGGAGCCACGTGGCTTCGTCTCCCGGAACGGTGTGGGTTTCTTGCAGGAAGCACACCGCATACTTCCCGTCCCGAAGGACCGAGAAGTTATTGAATCTGCGGCGCGCCTCCCTGCTGCCGTTGATGTTGAGGCTGGCTATGGTTATCTTCATGTCAGAAGCATAGTGCAACCTCTACCTACACCTAACGGGGGAAGGGAGTGCAGCCGCTAGTCGACCGCCACTCCCTCAGCAGCCCAGTGAGGAACGACCTGAGCCGACGCAGCTCGAGCGGGCTCACGTCCGCGTCCGCGCCCATAACCTTGACGGCGGTGCGGACCGACCCGATGAGCAGCACCAGCTCCGACCAGCTGGTGAGGGCCAGCCGGGTTTTGTTTGGCGACCCTGGCACACGGCCACAAAATCCCGGAGTTCCCTGACGGGAATGAGGTGAGACTCGGCGAGGGGCACGAGGTCATCCATCGCCTCGTCGGCGATGGAATCCAACTCATCCTCCCCGCCCATTACCGAGTCCCCGTCCTCCTCCGGGGGGTCACCACCAGCGGCCAACCCGTCCGTCGCGCAATGCGCAGCGAACGGCTCGGCCGCACCGGCCGGCCCTGCCTCCGCTCGGATCCCACCCCCAGGATCAGTGGCAGAGGATTCCTCCCTGGGCTCGTCCGGGGGCGCCAGGCCAGGAGACGGCAGCGGTTCGGAGTCCCCCTCCGCCCCAGACGCCAGAACACCCGGAGAAATCGGGGAAAAAACAAATTGAAATTCCTCCAGGACGTCCGGCGCCAGAGACACAATCAGGGGGCCTTCCTCCTCCTCGCCACCAGTCTCCGACCCAGCGGATGGGGTGTCCTGGACTAAAATTTCGACCAGGTCGAGCAGCCCCTGTGAAATTTCCGGGTCGCATTGGGCGAGCTCAGTTTCTTTGAGCTCGCCCGACCCAGACCCCAGGCCGCCCGACCCGGCAAGGGGTAACGGTACGGATAAAATATCTATTTGCGCCGCGGGTTGTTCCGCGACCCCCCACACAGACAGGGTCTCGTCCCCTTCCCCGGGAGGCACGTGCTGGACTGACACCACATCTGCCTCAGCCTCCCGAGGGACAGGCGACACCCGCCGATCGCTGGTGATGGTGACAGCAAGGGGGGGGGTTCAGTACCCGCGGCGGGCGACGACTCCCCCTGCCCGCAGGGACCTTCCTCCTCGCGGTCCTCCTCCTCTTCCAGGGGGTCGCGCCTTCTTTTTAGCACGGAGGGAGTGAGGGAGACCTCCATGTCTGCAGGGGCCTCCTCGTCCGCTCCCTCCGGTGGAGCAGGTTTGTCGGGTTCCTCGGGCCCGAGCCCGGCTGCAGGTATTGGTGCTTCCGCTATGGCGGTTGTGGCCACAGGCTCGGGCACGAGGCCCCTCCCGCCCTCGTCTGCTCCGACCAACTCCGCGAGGAGCGCGGGTGTCAGGGGCTCTAGGTTTAAGGGCCGGCCCTCCACGGGGGGACCCGCCCTGAGGTGTTTCATTTTACGCCGCGCCTTCTTTCCGGCTGGACGTGCTCCCTCCCCCCCGCCGGAAGCCTTGGTGGCATCGGCCCCCGACGTTGACCGCGCATCGGTTATATCGGACGCGCGGCCAGACCCGGGGGGAGGAGCAGCGGCGGCGCCAGCCTCAGCCGCACTAGATGACCTGGCGGCCTTGGAGGTGGGGCAGTTTTTCCTTATGTGCCCCACCTCCATGCAGGCATGGCACCGCACACCGTCCGCCGTCCAAAAGGCGCGATAGGCGGTCCCCTCGTGGAGGACGACGAAAGCCCCGTCGGTGTCCTCCTCCCGCGCCAGCTGAATAAAGAGCTGGCGCTGGAAGGAGAAGACGTGCCGAAGGCTGGCTTCCCGGCAGCCGAGCGGGATAGGCGTGATCCCTGACCTCATCTCCCCAAGATGGCATAAGTGGGTGAGGAGGAGCTCACCAGGAACAAAGGGCAGGACATTGGAAATCACCACCCTCTGCGCGGTGGCCTCGAAGGGGTCCACCGGCAGGAAGGTCCCACCCATGGTGAGCCCCTTGGCGACGGCCAGGGACACCGCCCGCTCCGACCCCAGGAAGAACACAGCCTTCCCATACATTTTGAGGTGGCGAGGATGGCTGAAGGGCCGACAACCCCAGCCATAGCCTTTACACACGCCTCAGTTGTCATTGTGGGGTGGGTGTAGCTCTTCACCCCAAGCTTTTTGGTTATTAATGAGAACGGTGACGGGGCAGCAGAAGCAGCGGGAGCAGCCGTGGCTGTGGCTGCCACGGCCGCATATGACCTAGCTGGCCCCGCCACCGGCGATGAAGCAGATGCCATTATGGGGTGGTTTTTAAAAAAGGGCTACACTCAACCCAAGTCACAGGCCTGAAGGTGTTAATGGCCTTGGGTTATTTTAAAGTCCTCCCTTGAGCAGAGGGAGCTGTTAAATTGAAGGCACACCTCTCCCCTTATTGATTGGAATTGGGAGAGGGGCCTTCTCCCCTCTACTCAAGTGGCAATCAATAAAAAGGTTAATAGAGGTGGCTCTTGAGAGAGAGGGCAGAGAGAGACAAAGAGAGAGAGAGGGGAGGTGGGAAGGAGGGAGGCCGCAAGGGCAGGCTCGCCACTCAGGATGGTGGGTGGGTGGTTGTCGGCAGGGGTACACTCTCCGATGGAAAAAAACAAAGTCTCTGTTGGTGGTCTTCTGGCAGGGGGAGAAGATGTCTTCGCCTGGGAAAGCTGGAGATGCCCAGTCTCTGTCCTGCACCAGGTCTTAACAATGTATTAATTGGGCTGTTCACCTAGGCAGCTCCAGCTATCCCAGGCCAGGCAATAGGAAGGGGTGCTTATTAGTGGTGTGTGTGGCCTAGTGTTTTACAAGAGACACACACACACCCCTTGATGATCCGGCCCTTTTTTCTTCTTTTCTCCCCCACCTAAAATACAAAGTCTTTGGGAGAGTGCACCAAATAACACCCACCTGTAGATGTTCTGAAAGATGATGTTGTTCTTCCCTCCTTCCAAACAGTTGGTGGTTGTTGGTTGTTTCTCTCCCCTCTCTCACTCTCCTGAAGTGGAGGCCAATTTGGGGAGGCAGTAATGGAAAGGCCTCTCCCCTGGTTGGTGTTGTTCCTGGCCTCCTTTCTCCTTCTCCTCCTCTGTCCTCTCTCTCCAGGCACCTCAGTTGTTATGATGATGGTGGTGGTGGAGGTGGTGACCTTTCGTTCTCCTCCTCTTCCTGGTCAGGAGACCACCACTTTCCACTCTCCACTCTCCTGGTTTGGCTGCTCCTTCTCCTCCTGCTGACTGAGGCAGCTGCACAGCCAGCAATGCTGAGAATGAGGTCTGAACAGGAGGGCAACGTCAGACTGAAATACAGAAGCCTGCTAGGGCCTTTTATACAGGGGTGGTCACTGCCGGTACTGCAGTCTAAAACCAGTTCTTCCCTTAAAGGTACATACACAACACCAGGCAATGACCATCTCCAACAAGCGAGACTCTAACCATCTCCCCTTGACATTCAAAGGCATTACCATCGCTGAATCCCCCACTATCAACATCCTGGGGGTTACCATTGATCAGAAACTGAACTGGACCAGCCATATAAATACTGTGGCTACAAGAGCAGGCCAGAGGCTGGGAATTCTGCGGCGAGTGTCTCACCTCCTGACTCCCCAAAGCCTTTCCACCATCTACAAGGCACAAGTCAGGAGTGTGATGGAATACTCTCCACTTGCCTGCATGAGTGCAGCTCCAACAACACTCAAGAAGCTCGACACCATTCAGGATAAAGCAGCCCGCTTGATTGGCACTCCATCCACCACCTTCAACATTCACTCCCTCCACCACCGGCGCACTGTGGTTGCAGTGTGTACCATCTACAAGATGCACTGCAGCAACTCGCCAAAGCACCTTCAACAGCACCTTCCAAACTCACGACCTCTACCACTTAGAAGGACAAGGGCAGCAGACGCATGGGAACATCACCACCTACAAGATCCCCTCCAAGCCACACACCATCCTGACTTGGACCTGTATCGCCGTTCTTTCACTGTCGCTGGGCCAAAATCCTGGAACTCCCTTCCTAACAGCATTGTGGGTGTACCTACACCATATGGACTGCAGCGGTTCAAGAAGGCGGCTCACCACCATCTTCTCAAGGGCAATTAGGGATGGGCACTAAATGCAGGCCTAGCCAGCGACGCCCACATCCCATCAATGAATAAAAAAATTTAAAAACTGGTGCAGGAGGTTGTTATACAATTCTTCATATGTCAGTAAATCTTTTAAAATTATTTTAGTTGATTTATTTTTGTTCAACTTTTCCAAGGAGCATTTTAAGGAGCTGCCCAAAGGTTTAAAATTGGGGATGTTAAAAAACATTCCCGTCAGGAAATTGAACCCTAGGGCAGGATTTTCATTGGGCTGTAGAGTCAGGATTGGAGGCGTGTGGGGGGTTAAAATCCCAAAATCAAGGGTCCCGACCCCATCCCGCACCCAACCCGCCTCCATGCCAGTTTCAAAGGGGGCGGGTAGCCACCGCACACTGGGACCCGCCTACCCGAGGCGGGAAGGGATTAGTGCCAATTAACTGCCTGTTAACAGGTAGTTAAGAGGCAGTTTATAGCCTAATCCCTATATTTAAGGTTGAAGTGTGGGATTCCCGATGGCTCCAAACCACGCCAAGTTAGAGGAGGCGGACCGTTGGGATGAAGGGCTTGGAGGGGTTGAGATGTCAGTGTTCAGGTGAGTGATGTGTGCATGAGTACAAAGGCAAGTGTGTTTGGTGTGTCTAAAGTGTTTAAAGAGGTTTAAATGACCTTTTCTTACCTTTTCAGACTTCCTTCCTTTAGGTCTCGGGAATCCCTCATCTCACCGGCACAGAAAGCAGAGTGGCTGCGAACTGTCAAAAGTGACAGCCTTCAGCTTTCTGTGCAGGAGAGATTTCTAACTGAGTCTGTGGAGAAGGACTCAGGTTAGAAGTAAGGCTGTCAGTGTTTGACAGCTTCAAACAGCTGTGAAATGCTGATATTTCATCTGTCACAACCACTTGACAGATGACATTTCAGTCTGTGATGTCACCTGTTGCCAGGTGGCCCTTAATTGGCCTGCTGAGCCCGCTGGGCGGGCTCAACAAGGTCAATCAAGTTAAAATCACGTGGATTGGCCGCATCTTGATGGAGGTGGGACTACAACCCCAAAAGTTGTAGTCCCGCCTCCTACCCGACTCCTGAATGAAAATCCAGCCCCTAGTCTCCAGCATGACAGGCGGGGATACTCACCACTATACTAATGAGGAAGTGATAGATACAGAGTCTGTCAGAGCAAGAATCAACCTGTTAACAGAGTGAGAAAGAGACAGAAGAGACAGACATAAGAATAAGAACATAAGAAATAGGAGCAGGTGTAGGCCATTCGGTCCCTCGAGCCTGCCCCGTCATTCAATAAGTTCATGGCTGATCAGATCTTGGCCTCACCGACACTTTTCCGCCCACTCCCCATAACCCTCGACTCCCCTGTAGCTCAAATATATGTCTATCTCTGCCTTGAATATATTCAATGACTCCGCCTCCACAGCTCTCTGGGGTAGAGAATTTCAAAGATTCACGACCCTCTGAGAGAAGAAATTCCTCTTCATCACCGTTTTAAATGGGTGACCCCCTATCCTGAAACTGTGCCCTAGTTCTAGATTCCCCCATGAGGGGAAACATCCTCTCTGCATCTACCCTGTCAAGCCCCCTCAGAATCTTATACAGAGAGAGAGACAGGGACAAAGAGAGAGACAGAGACAAAGAGAGAGACAGATAGAGACAAAGATAGAGTGAGAGACACACAGAGCGAGACCCTCAGTTTGATGCCTCACAGAGTGGTCCCAGGGATGAGGGACTTCAGTTATGTTGAGAGACTGGAGCAGCTGGGATTGCTTTCCTCAGAAGTTTAAGAGGAAATTTAATAGAGGTTTTCAAAATTACAAGGGGTTTTGATAGAGTAAATAAGGAGAAACCGTTTCCAGTGGCAGGAGGGTCGGTAAACAGAGGACACCGATTGAAGATAACCGGCAAAAGAACCAGGGGGGAGATGAGGAGAAGCAGAGCAATGCAGTCTTTCCTCCTTGCTCCATTGAAGATCACTTTCACGCCAGGCAAACTTTTTGTACAAGATGACATTTTTTAGGCGACAACACAAAAGACATGTTCGCAAAACCACAGCACCAAGTGTGGGTAGGCATCCACTTGAATCATTTTTATATGTTCATGTTTGAGCTTGCCTCCTTCTGGGCTATGGAAAAAACTCAAATATAATTCCCCAACCATGGATTCATTACCCCAAAGCATGAATGCATTGTCAGTCAGGTTTATGACAGCTGAAGGAAGATCTTGCCCGGAGTAGGATCTTCATTACAATATGCAGATTGGTTTTTCTAGCTAGGCATTTTTGTTGTTTTGTCCTTCACTCTTAGTGCTCATAGTGTGCTTTCCTATCAGCCTTAATGAAACCATGGATGTGCTGTGCCACCAAAACATCTGCATTCACAACTTATTATTGGCCCAGATTTTGCTCTCAAAAGAACGGTGAGGCTAATGGCGCTCGGCATTATTTATGCATCAATTCAGGCGAGGGGCAATTGTGCGATTAAATGCCAATATCTAAAACTTGTTGTCTGAGTTGCACCAATCCACCATTAGCTTTGTGAAAATGGCATTTTGCTGTCTGGCTCACCATTGACATGCATTGAATGTTGTGTAGTTGCTGTATTTGCGTGCTAGATACGAACTAAACTTGCCACAGATAGTTAAGTTTTGTCATTAAAATCGTAAGTACACTTTTAACAATTGTTAATTACTTCCAATAAACCTCTCTGGCACTGAAAATTAACTGTTACAAGTGTGGAATCTCATTTCTTCAGGTATTAATTGCTGTTGGAGTTTTAAAAGTCAAATTTTAAATTTTTACTTTTTTTTAAACTTTTCCTTTCTGTCTCTTTTTTTCTCTCTCTCTTAATCTGATACTTTTTCCCCTCTCTTTATTTCTCCTCCTGTACCTGATTTGACATTGAATTCACCCCCTCTAATCCACCCTCCTTCATCGGTTTATTTCTCAATCCTTATGTAATACCCACTGGAAATGTTATGTACGCTAAGTATGGTTATCAATCTTTAACTTAGACACTGTATTATCATTGTTATAAATCCCTGGGTTAAAGTTGCCCATGTGAAGGTACGGCAAGAACTTTTAAGGACACAATGTGACTAAGAGCAGACTTTCCATAATTCTGCACCAGTATCAACTGTTGCAGACAGTAAGGCTGCGCAGTCTCCAGGCAGAAACCCCAGGAGGAAGGGGTGGAGTCGGGTTTTTCGAGCGGGAAACGCGAGCGACTGGAAGAAAAGAGGGCAGGAGCTCTGAAAAGAGGGCAGGAGCTCTGAAAAGAGGGCTCAGGAGGCAAATGGCTGCCGCATCCTGTCCCGGGCTTCCAAACTCGGCCGCCGCCCTTCGTATTAGTAGCTCTGCATCCAGAACTCAAAGTGGGATTTAGTGATCGTGAAGAGAATTCAACGAAGGGGTTCGGAGTCGTAAGTCTTGCAGACATTATACATACCATGAGCTCCAACTTAAGCGCGCCAACGAAAGAGTGCACTCGAATTTGGACACAGGGACAGATTCTCCTTTGAATCCATATAAATGGAGAATGTATGTTTATTATGTCTAGATTCATTCTAATGTATGCAAATGTCTAATTTAGGTCATTGACCCGTAATCTTCTTATACTGTCTGATGTTAAAACTATAAAGTAAGATAATTAGAATTAAGCCATTGTAGTAGTGATCTCCTTACTGGACTATAGAATACTGTCTACAACAGAGACCACATCTCACATATATCTAGAGAACCGTGAAGGGGTTACATTTTGGCGGCTCGTCCGGGATTGTGGTCTATTTATGTCAGTAAACTAACAGTATTGAATGCTCATTGCTAAGAGAGTGGTTTGTGGTTTCTAGTGGGCTGTTTGAGCATAAAAGATGGATGTTATTGAGGTTGAAGCTTGGTGCAAACGGAAGCAGATAGCTACTACCCATGCCATTGTGCTGAATGGTGTTGCTAACGATGACCCTGATGATGTCTTGCTAAGGGCTCTGAATTGTGTCAAAGCCTTTGGAAAGGTTAGGATAGTTGAGCGCTGCTTGGATACTGTAAAGTCTGTGGGTTGTATAGCGAAGTAATACACAGACTACAAGAGTAACTTAAACAGGACTTTACTATTCGAAGGTCAGGGCGAATCTGCCCAATAAATTCTGCCACAGCACTTATATACCGGTGTGGTCACCGTCGGTATTACAGTATACAGCAGCCAGGATAAAGTAGTGCCACACCTAAAATAGTTCTCTTAAAGGTGGACGGTTACATACAATAGTTCTCTTAAAGGTAGAACAGTTACATACACTACAATCCTCCCTTTTTAGCTTACAACATACTTATTCCCCATTAACATAACATCATAACATATCCAACTTCATGTTACAACAGTTCACAGAGGTAGCCTCTGCGGAAACAGTTCACAGATTCAGTCTCTGCGGGAAACAGTTCACAGATTCAGTCTCTGATCTTCTTGACTCGGTCCGGACCACGCCTCCGTGGTGTAGTCGGGTCACCTTGCTAGAGGGACTCATCCCATAGTCCTTCCCTAGACTTAACAGCTTTACTTCCATCACTTCTGAGCCAGCATTGCTGACTTTTTTAAAACAAACATAAAACAGTTGGATTGCCTTGGGAAATTTTCCTACTTTCCAACTGATTTGGCTCCGTTCGGGGGACCACGTGTGTGATCGGGTAGAGGTAATAATGGTTCAGATGGTTATCATCTTCTGCTTCACCTTTTCCTTTTTTGCTTCTTGGAGACTCTCGAGGCTCCATTGTCAGCTGCCAGCTGTAACGCCACCATCTCCCTATGTTCCTTAGACTTTAAGTGATTCATCCTGATTTCGGCACTTTGGGAGTTCTCGGCACAAGCTGGGCAGACCAGGTCCTCGTAATATTCAGTGTCACTCAACAGATCATGGTAATATTCGGTGTCGTCCTGAGCTAGGCCAGCGAGAGGGTCTTCTATTTCCTCCTTACCCAGCTGGACGTTAGCCGACTTTTGTTCCAAATCCCGACATCTGTCCTGAAGAGACTTCATCATGCGTTCAGATTCATCCCGCTTTTTCTGGGCTTCCTGCAAGTCTTTTACTAATTACCTCATTTGTGATTTCAATACTTCAACTTCATTCGGAGATTGATTGATCGGACTATTCAATCCCTCTACTGAAGTAGCTGTTTTAGTATTCTGTTGTTCTACATTGCCATGCGTCAGCGTACTTTTGGCATCCAAGGGCTGTTCTGCTGCAGACTTCTCAGTCTGGGTTGCCACCTCAGCTCTTCCAATGACTTTTGAGAGCTCCCTTCCCTTTGAAGATTGAGGCTCGTATTTAAGTTTTTCCTATTTTAGAGTTTTATCCCTCAGCATATGAATGAGTTGGCTGACTGTTAACTCTTCTGCCATCATCCCTTTTCCATTAACTACAGGGCTGTTTATAACCTTGCCCTGGAGGAGTTGGCTGACTGTTAACTCTTCTGTCCTCATCCCTTTTCCATTAGCTGCAGGGCTGTTTAGAACCTTGTCCTGGGGCTCCTTTGCTGCTTCTACTTCGCCATCATCCGCAGCCCCCATCATTCGAATTTCCACAAATGAATCGTCCGGTGATGCTGCACCCAACTTCAGTAGGAGCTCGGAAGTCATGTCGACCAACTCAGCTTTTTCTGCCTGCAACCTGCTAACCAGCGCCTTCAGTTGCGGCACATCTTGTTCCACCGGATTGGAGCACGCCCCTTCAGAAGCCGAATCAGCTTTGATTCATTTGGCCTCCTCGTGCAGACGGTTTGTGTGCTCCTGCTCCCTTTTCTTCCCCAGCTGCTTCTGTTGTCTTTCCAGATTCTCCCATTCGGTATCATAGAACTTTTTCATTGCTTTCATCTCTTGCTCGAGACGGCAATTCAATTGTTCTAATTGCTGTCGTAATCTGAAATAAGTTTGCGTTCGAGCTCGATGTTCCTCAGTAATATATATGTCTGTAACTTGAACAGACTCAGAATTCTCTGTCAAGCTATGTTGTTGTTGTTCAGAGGAATTCTGTTCTGAAGCTTTGTTCTCCTCTGGAGCATAAGCCTTTATGCCCACATTCGTTCTACCAACCTTAGTCAGCAAGTTCATTTTAGACTTGTCTTTCATGCTTGGGCTGTTCTTATCGTCATCCGTTTCAGAGTCTGAGCTGATTGTCTGCCCCGAGTCCTCACTCGTTATTGCTTTGAGGTAGTGCCATTCCATGTCTATTTTCTTGATCCACTCCCATCCTAGAAGTGGTGGTCCTCCCTCAGGTAGTACGTATAAGTCCATTCCGGGGTGTTCTTTGCCCCTGTCTCTCACCTTGACTCTTATCTTTCCCATGGGGTATACTTTATGCCCCGTGTATGTCTGCAATACGAACTTGGTATCTCTCAAGGGTATATGTGAGAATAGCCAGTTGTAATCCCTTCGATTTATGACTGATAGGGCTGATCCAGTGTCCAATTCCATTCTCACTTGGACTCCGGCTATTTTTAGCATGACCCAAATAGTTTGTAGGTCAGCTTCCTTACTCACATTATGAATTCTCAGACTACCCAGTTCCTGGCCGCTTGGGTCTGAATCCGAATTCTGTTCATCTGAACTCTTCTCAACCACCTTGTGTACTTTTCCTGTGATGGCTTTTTTTTTGGTTGTTGGTCTTCTTCCCTGACCAGCATACTTTGGCTATGTGACCCAGTTTGCCACATTTCCTACAGTCCTGGTTTTTAAACCAGCATTGGTTCTGGTCATGTGTTGTCTTCTCACAACGATAACATTTTGTTGCACCCGAAGTAATTTGATCCACACTGAGGACCGCTGCCTTCAGCTGCATTTCCGCAGTTCCTTTCGCTGCGGCTTCGTGTGATGCTGCAATAAGGACAGCCCTATCCAGTGTAAGGTCGTTCTCTTTGAGCAGTCGCTTTTGCGTTCCTTCCTTCGACAACCCGCACACGAACTTGTCTCGCAATGCCTCTGTCAGATTTCCTCCAAACTGGCAGTATTTCGCTAGCCTACGCAGTTCGACCAAGTATTCCGTGTTGCTTTCCTCTTTCCGTTGCGTTCTCGCATAAAATTTGAATCGTTCCGCCAACATCAGCGGTGTGGGGTTCAAGTGATCCTTCAGAACAGCAACAATATTATCAAAGGTTTGATCCGCCGGTTTAACTGGTGCTAGAAGATGCTTCAATAGCCCGTATGTCTTCGCCCCCATCGAGTTTAGCAAGGTTATAGCTTTATCATCATCCTCTATTTTATTGGCCTCACAATATATCTCAATGCGTTCTACATACGTGGCCCAATCTTCTACCTCGGAATCGAAATCGTTGATGTTACCATGCTTAGGCATCTTCACCTCCCTGATAAACAACAACGAAATATTTCTTTAACTCTTTTTTTTTTTTTTTTCCAAGATGGCGGTTTCCCCCCGCTTATCTTCTTTCCCCGCCCCTTTCAAAATGGCGGTTCCCGCTTTTGTCTTTTTCTCTGCCTACTGGCGGCTTCCCGCGGTTTCCCGCGCTTATCTTCTTTCCCCGCCCACTTTCAAGATGGCGGTTCCCGCTTTTCTTCCCCTGGCAGGAGGGGTAAGCTTTTCCCTCGGGCGACGGCCGCTGGCTTTCGGGGTTCGCAGCCTGCGCTTCGGCTTCAGCGCGTTCCCTTCTCTTGGCCGGGCAACCGGCTCTGGGTACAACCCGTTGACGGCCAACGGTCTCAGCCGCTGGCTGGATCTCGCTCAGTCTCCCTCGCTCGGGCTCTGTCTCTCTGGTGCTGGGTACAACCCGTTGACGGCGAACAGTTTCAGCCGCTGGGCTGGATCTCGCTCAGTCTTCCTCGGGCTCTGTCTCTCCCGCTCGCGCGGCTCTCGCTCGCTCTCTCTCGGGCTCTGTCTCTCCCGTTCGCGCGGCTCTCGCTCGGGCTCTGTCTCTCCTGCTCGCGCGGCTCTCAATCGCGCCTCCCAGCCCTCTCGCAGTCCGGTGCTTCCCTCCCCGGCTGCGGCTGAGTTCTCCGCGATTTATTTATTTTATCTCTTCCCGCGCCTTACGATCCCGGTCGCAGCGCTTCGTGGCCTCGGTCATTGTCCGACCTTTTTCACCCAATCGCTCCTCCCAGCCTCTCGCAGTCCGGTGCTTCCTCCCCGGCTGCGGCTGCGTTCGCCGCGGTTTATTTATTTTTATCTCTTCCCGCGCCTTACGATCTGGTCGCAGCGCTTCGTGGCCTCAGTCACTGTCTGGCCTTTTTCACCCCAATCGCGCCTCCCAGCTTCTCGCAGTCCGGTGCTTTCCTCCCCGGCTGTGGCTGAGTTCTCCGTGGCTTATTTATGTTTATATCTTCCCGCGCCTTACGATCCCAGTCGCAGCGCCTCGTGGTCGCGGTATTTGTCCGGCCTTTTTCGCCGTCGCGGTCTAGTCGTCTCACGACGCTCCCCAGCCCGCTTGTACCGCGGCTTCTGCTCCACGCTGCCCCAGTCTCAGCGCCTCTGGGCCCGACTTCTGTCCGGCTCCTTTCCCCCTCGACCGTGGTCGAGTGCACCGCCCTTATCCTCCGTTTATTTGTTTCTATTTTCCCTTTACTCACAGTCACCGTGGCCGACTTGCTTCTCGTGTTGATCGGCTCACTCACCACCGTGGCAGAAGGGACAATCCGTGCCTGTTGCTGATGGAAGACTTCGTGTTTGAAATCTTCCTCCTTTCTTGGTCTGCAGACTCGAGTTTTCTCTCAGCAAAACGACGAGGGCGGGTGCCTCTTTTCGACGCTCGTTTACTTTTTCAGAAGTATTGTTGCCGCAGGGTAAGATCGAACTCGTCGCCACTGTAAAGTCTGTGGGTTGTATCGCGAAGTAATACACAGACTACAAGAGTAACTTAAACAGGACTTTACTATTCGAAGGTCAGGGCGAATCTGCCCAATAAATTCTGCCACAGCACTTATATACCGGTGTGGTCACCGTCGGTATTACAGTATACAGCAGCCAGGATAAAGTAATGCCACACCTAAAATAGTTCTCTTAAAGGTGGACGGTTACATACAATAGTTCTCTTAAAGGTAGAACAGTTACATACACTACAGATACAGCTACCAAGAAGCAGTTTGTGTTGATCCAGACATCAGAGAACCTGAGAGGTCATGGTTTACCTGAGGCAGTTGGGCTTTCTGAAGAGGCTGGTCCCTGGCCAGTTCAGTTTGTCCCTATTACTACTAAGGAAGAAGAAGGGTTTCAGACCAAGTTGTTGTCATTCTTGAGACAAGAAGGATAGACTGTTGCTGATGTCAAAGGTCTGATAGGTCCTTCGGCCCTGGATATGAACACTCAGTTGGTCAGTGCCATTAGTTCTCTGGTGGATAAATGCACCAATCTGCCCTTCGAGGCTCAGGGATACCGTAAGCTCCGTATGTTCTCAGGAGTGAGACCAACTCCCAGTGGGGAAGAGGAGTACGACGCCTGGGCTGAGCAGACCCTGCCTCTGCTAGAGGAATGGCAGTGCAGTGACAATGTGAAGAGGCAGAGAATAGTAGAAAGCCTTAAGGGTCCTGCTGCTGACATTGTAAGATTCTTAAAGGTGCAGAACACCTCTGCTACTTCCTTTGACTACATGCAGGCTCTAGAAACTGCCTTTGGAACTACTGAAACCATTTCAGATTTGATGGTCAGATTCAGAAGCGCATTCCAGTGTGAGGGAGAGAAGCTGTCCAGTTATCTGCTGAGAATAGACAAACTGCTGCATTGTATGTTACGGAAAAGAGGGATTGAGTTGCCTGAAATGAATCGGTTCCGCATTGAACAGGTTGTGCGAGGTGCATTGCTCGAAGACGTGACTGCTCTTCGCATACGCACGACCCATAAGTTGCGAGATCCACCTACCTTCACTGAGCTGCTAAGGGAAGTCAGAGAGGAGGAGGATATGCTTCAGGCCCGGAATGTAGCAAAGAGTGCTGTGATGTCCAAGCTTGTGACTCCTGTTACAGTTCCTACTCCTAAGGGTGATGTCAACCCTGAGATGGAACAGCTGAAGAAGGAAATAAATGTCATGAGAGCCGAGATGGCATATTTTCGGTCTAAGCCCAACACAGAAAGGGATGACGCACGGGTGCAAAAGGTTGAACACCCTGCGAAGTCTAACAGCAAAATGAATGATTCCTCTAAAGGATATCCCCATGAAGGAGATAGACCTGGAGTCTTTTGTTATAACTGTGGAAAGGATGGACATTTCAAGTGAGAATGTAGAGGTGAGGAAAATCTAAAAAAAGTAAATGACCGTCTCATAAAACTTACCAAGAAGTCGGGAAACTACGAAGGGGCACAGTAACGGAACGGCCTGCTGTCCCTGTAGTTAAGACATGTTCCGCTAAGTGCAATAATAGACGAGGGGATATGAAAGACATCATACCTGAAGGTTTAGTAGGGCCGAGTTCTGCTGTATCAATACAGATTGAAGGCATTTATACTAAAGCTATCCTCGACACGGGTTCTCAGGTTACCATACTGTACAGATCCTTCTATGACCGATACCTGACGCATTTGCCGTTAACCCCAATCAGTCTTCTGCAGATCTGGGGCCTTAGTCCTGCTGATTACCCATATGATGGCTATTTGTCGCTGAGGTTGGAGTTCTTGGAAGCTGATGTAGGGACCACTGAGACCATTGATGCACTTGTGTTGGTTTGCCCTGACCCCATGGTGAAAGGTGAGGTTTCCATACTGGTTGGCAGTAATACACCCATAGTGAGACGACTCCTGACAAGCTGCAAAGAGCAGGGAGGTGAAAACTTCTTGAGCACCAGACACATTCACCCTGTTTTCAAAAAGGCTTTTGAGAAACTGCCTGAACTTTCTTCCGACGTGGATGATAGCAAAAGAGGAACTGTGTGGTACGTTCGAGCCAAACCTATCACCCTGCATCCTGGAGGAGTGGCTAGAATCCCTGGGATACCAAAATTCCCTGGAACGCCAGGCACTGAAGCCATTCTGATAGAGTCACCTGATGATCCTGCAGAAGAGTCACGGTTTCCAAATGAGCTTCTGGTGAGACCAGAGTTGCAGACCCCGACAGCTGTGATGTCAAGGAGAGTTACAGTGACCGTGAGGAATATGTCAGGCAAAGGAATCAAATTGAGGAAAGGAATGCCGATTGCGCATCTGTTTCCTGTAAATGTACTGTCGTCATATGTGAAGGAAGAGTCCAAAGTTAACTCAACCGGAGATCTGACACCCTCCTCCTTCAACTTTGGAGATTCATTCGTTCCTAAAGAATGGAAGGACCGATTAGTCAGGAAGATGATGGAGCGGAGAGGAGTTTTCTCTACTCATGAGTTTGATGTTGGTTGTAGTAAGAGTACTCGCCATTCTATCAGAATTACCGAGGATAAACCCTTTCGGGAGAGGTCTCGATGGCTGGCACCAGCTGACATCGAAGCAGTGAGACAGCACCTGTCGCAGTTAAAAGAAGCTGAGATCATTACCGAGTCCAGGAGTCCTTATGCATCTCCTATAGTGGTGGTGAGGAAAAAGAACGGAAAGATTCAGATGTGTGTGGACTTTAGGACGCTTAACAGATGTACTATTCCCGACCAATACACCATTCCAAGAATTGAGGATGCACTGGCTTGTCTTAATGGAAGCAAGTGGTTCAGTGTGTTGGATCTCAGAAGTGGATACTACCAAATACCGATGAGTGAATCGGACAAAGAAAAGACAGCCTTTATATGTCCAGTTGGGTTCTACCAATTTGAAAGGATGCCACAGGGAGTTTCAGGCGCTCCAGCAACTTTTCAAAGAATAATGGAACAAACAGTTGGGGACATGAACTTGCTCGAAGTATTGGTGTACTTGGATGATATCATTGTGTTTGGGGCAACCCTTGAAGAACACAAAGCTCGGTTGCTGAAAGTGCTTGGTCGCCTGGAGGATGAAGGTCTCAAGCTATCATTGGACAAGTGTCAGTTTTGCCAAACATCCATGTCCTATGTGGGGCATATTGTATCACAGGATGGAGTAGCCACAGATCCATCCAAGATCGAAGCTGTTACCACATGGCCCAAACCGAACACAGTGACTGCCTTGCGGTCATTTCTTGGGTTCTGCGGATATTACAGGCGCTTTGTGCAGGATTACTCCAAAGTGGCCCATCTTCTGAACCAGCTGCTGGCTGGTTACCTCCCACCAGCCGAGAGGAAGAAAAAGGCTAAAGGTAAAGAGAACAAGGACTACTTCAAACCCTCTGAGCCTTTTGGTGTTAGATGGGATGAGAAATGCGAAGAGGCCTTCCACACCTTAAAGCAAAGTCTTACTCAAGCCCCCGTGTTGGCTTTTGCAAACCCACAGCTGCCATATGTGCTACACGTGGATGCCAGTCAAGAAGGGTTGGGTGGTGTGTTGTATCAGGACCAAGGAGCAGGGCTGAGACCTGTAGCGTTCATCAGTCGCAGTCTTACGCCATCAGAGCGTAACTACCCAGCTCATAAGCTAGAATTCTTGGCGTTGAAGTGGGGGGTGGTGGATAAGCTGCAGGATTATCTGTATGGAGCGAAGTTTGAAGTGAGGACAGACAATAATCCATTAACCTATGTGTTGACTTCGGCAAAACTTGATCCCACCGGCCACCGCTGGCTTGCTGCACTATCTGCTTACGACTTTAGTCTCAGGTACAGACCTGGGAACCAGAACATTGACGCAGATGCTCTGTCTCGTCGCCCACACTACCAGAAATCAGAGTGGAAAGATGTTGCTTCAGCAGATGTGAAAGTAATGTGTCAGATGTCCGTGGTATCTGGACCAAAGAATTCATTTCATGCCCGAGAGATTGACCACTTGGGAGCGTCAATGCATGCTGTTCCCCAGGCATTTTGCAACCTTTCCAGTTTGGATGTACAAAACTTACCCATGTTGTGTTCATCTGAAATATCCAAAGCACAACAGGAGGATCCCTGTATTCATGAGGTGTTTTCAGCTCTCCGTCTGGGTGATATTACACAGATCGACAAATCAAAACATCCTGACTGTCGTCTGCTCCTAAGAGAATGGGACCACTTGGAAATTAAAGAGGGAGTGTTGTGTAGAATCACTCACCCACCCACTAAACCATGCCATTCACAGTTGGTCCTGCCTGAAAAGTACAGGGAAATAGTGATGAAGTCTTTGCATGATGACGCAGGTCATCTGGGAGTAGATAAGACCTATGGGTTGGTCAAGGACAGATTCTATTGGCCGCGTATGAAGTCTGTGGTTGAGGAGTTCTGCAAGTCCTGTGCACGCTGTGTCCAGAGAAAGACTTTACCTAAAAGAGTTGCTCCTCTGTTTCACATGCAAAGTGATGGACCTCTAGACCTTGTCTGTATGGATTTTCTGTCCATCGAACCCGATTCCAGCAATACCGCAAATGTCTTGGTCATTACAGATCATTATATTCGCTATGCCCAAGCTTTTCCCACAAAGGATCAGAAAGCATCCACCGTTGCCAAAGTGTTGTGGGAGAAATACTTCATCCACTATGGACTGCCAAAGCGAATACACAGTGATCAAGGTAGAGACTTTGAAAGTAGACTTATACATGAGTTGTTGTCCATGCTCGGGATTGAGAAGTCAAGAACAACTCCATACCATCCTCAGGGAGATCCTCAACCTGAGCGGTTTAACTGTACTTTGTTAGACATGCTTGGAACGCTGGATTCAAAGCGAAAGAACAAGTGGAGTCGGCACATTGGACATCTTGTTCATTCTTATAATTGTACCCGAAATGACGCTACTGGTTTTTCACTGTACTACCTCATGTTTGGACGTGAAGCGAGGATGCCGGTGGATTTGTGTTTCGGAGTATCCAGTGATGGCACATCACAGAGAACTTACATCAAGTATGTATCTGACATGAGAAAGGAATTGCAAGCTGCTTATGAACTTGCTGAGTCTGTTTCTGCCAAACAGAATAAAGGAAATAAGCAGAGGTACGACCAGAAGATCCGTTTTTCCCAACTCATGCCTGGTGACCGAGTTCTCATACGGAACCTAGGACTTCAAGGGAAACATAAGTTAGCAGACCGCTGGGCTTCTACACCTTACATTGTTGAAAGTCAAATGTCACAACTAACTGTGTTTCGGCTAAAACCTGCAGGTGGGAATGGACCCATAAAAATACTGCACCGGAATCATATCCTGCCATTGGGACAGCAAGTGCGTCTGGATCCGCCAGCAGATAATGAGCCGACACCTAGTAGGAGAACCCTGCAGAGAAGAAGAAGGAAAAGAACGAGAAACCAGGAAAACTTTGTTCCAGAAGACAGAAAACCCATGACACAGTGTGTGGATCATGAGGAACCTGATGAGTCGGAAGATGAAGAATGGAATCTATGGTACGACCTCCCAGAAAGATGCATAAGACAGAATCTGGATGAATTGCCTGAACCATTTAGCTCAGACTTGGACATGGTCTGGGAAGAACCAGATGCTTCCGAGAAGGAGATAAAAGAGACTGAAAGGCATGATAACAAAGGAACCAACGCTTCCAACGTATTTGAAGGAACTGAAACTGAAAGGTATCCGAAATAAGGAGCTCACAGCGAGTTAAGAAGGTTCCTGAAAGATTGACATACAGTACACTAGGAGTGCCAAGTGTAATGATAGCCCCTACGGTTCGATGTGTTACCTCCCTTTATACATGGTTGGGAAGCATGCAACCACTTATGTGTAAAGTTCATTAGTCATGGGGACATGCCTATATTTGGTAGGGGGGGAGTGTAATACCCACTGGAAATGTTATGTACGCTAAGTATGGTTATCAATCTTTAACTTAGACACTGTATTATCATTGTTATAAATCCCTGGGTTAAAGTTGCCCATGTGAAGGTACGGCAAGAACTTTTAAGGACACAATGTGACTAAGAGCAGACTTTCCATAATTCTGCACCAGTATCAACTGTTGCAGACAGTAAGGCTGCGCAGTCTCCAGGCAGAAACCCCAGGAGGAAGGGGTGGAGTCGGATTTTTCGAGCGGGAAACGCGAGCGACTGGAAGAAAAGAGGGCAGGAGCTCTGAAAAGAGGGCTCAGGAGGCAAATGGCTGCCGCATCCCGACCCGGGCTTCCAAACTCGGCCGCCGCCCTTCGTATTAGTAGCTCTGCATCCAGAACTCAAAATGGGATTTAGTGATCGTGAAGAGAATTCAACGAAGGGGTTCGGAGTCGTAAGTCTTGCAGACATTATACATACCATGAGCTCCAACTTAAGCGCGCCAATGAAAGAGTGCACTCGAATTTGGACACAGGGACAGATTCTCCTTTGAATCCATATAAATGGAGAATGTATGTTTATTATGTCTAGATTCATTCTAATGTATGCAAATGTCTAATTTAGGTCATTGACCCGTAATCTTCTTATACTGTCTGATGTTAAAACTATAAAGTAAGATAATTAGAATTAAGCCATTGTAGTAGTGATCTCCTTACTGGACTATAGAATACTGTCTACAACAGAGACCACATCTATATATATAAATCGGTACTTCTGTCATTCTGTCTATCTGTCTATCTGTCTATCTGTCTGTCATCGCGTGTGCGTTGCGGGTATGCACTCGAAAGTTACAGGGCATACCTACGCGCGCGTTACCTCCAAAGAAAGCTTACGCTTCCGAGACGGTTTTAAGCGTATTTACGTTTTGGCTGGGCTAAAATTGCACCCGCGGTATCCCAAAAACCTTCAACATTCCGCTCATTAGCATCTCATTATCCGCTCATTAGCGACAGAGTGACCTCGAGCTCGACCAATCGTACGCCGGGTTGCTGGCGTGTGCCGCCGGGCCAATACCGCGCGTGTGGCCGGGCTTTATCGTTCTGAACCGAGGTGAGTCGCCGCCATCTTGATTCCAAACTTTTCCTTTCTTTTTCCCGCTTTCCGCGTCTTAAAAAAAAACGTTGCTTTTAAAACACATATTGTTTTTAAAAAAAATGATTTAGAATGTAATTAACTTATCTAATCTCATTAATTTTCCTACCTTTCCCCGTTTTTCCAGGTAGGCCTAGAAGCCTCGGCACCTCCTCCGCACCCACGCCCGAGCTAGGCACCTCCCGGCCCCACTCGAAGGCTGGAGGGCCGAGCCTCAGCCCAGCGCCGCTAGGGTGCGTGCGCAGCAGGAGCTGAGACGTCTCTCTCTGCCGGGGCTTGCTGAGCGTCCAGCGTTACCCTGGCAACGGGCGCAATCGGCGGTCTTCACCTCGGGGGGAGGGGGGGGCGGCCGCGACCCTCAGGGGGGGGACCGCGACCCTCGGGGGGGGCCGCGCGCACAGCAGGAGCAGCTGAGATGCGGCGTCTCTCTCTCTCTGGCTTGGTCAGCGTCACGGTTGCCCTGGCAACCGGGCCCGCCGGCCGAGAGAGACGCCGCGTCTCAGCTCCTGCTGCGCGCGCAATCGGCGGTCTTCACCTCCGGGGGGGGGCGCGACCCTCGGGGGGGGCGCCCACCGCCCTCCCTCCCCTCCGCCCTCCATCCCCCCCTCCCCTCCCCCGCCCTCCCTCCCGCCCTCCCTCCCCCTCCCCCCCTCCCTCCCTTCCCCTCCCCTGCCCTCCCTTCCCCCTCCCTCCCTTCCCCGCCCTCCCCCCCTTCCCCGCCCTCCCCCTCCCCCCTCCCCTGCCCTCCCTCCCCCTCCCCCTCCCCACCCTCCCCCTCCCCCTCCCCACCCTCCCCCCTCCCCTCCCCTCCCTCCCCTCCCCTCCCTCTCTTCCCCCCACCCCTCCCCTCCCTCTCTTCCCCCCAGTCGCTCTCTCTCTTCCCCCCAGTCGCTCTCTCTCTTCCCCCCAGTCGCTCTCTCTCTCTCTTCCAACAACAACATGCCCTCGAAAAAGCCTCGGCACCGCCGGGCACTTCAGCTAGTCTCACATATATCTAGAGAACCGTGAAGGGGTTACACTTAAATATGTGATTGGTTAAGGAGATACACAATTGTTTGCCCTGCTCACTCAGGTCCCAGATGCTCTGTTTCCATCACTGCGACCTTGTCAGCTCGCACTTTCAGCAACTTGCTTCGCAAAAAATTTAAAAACCTTACTTATCGATCACTATGCCATTTGTTGAGATGACTTAAGAGCTTTTCTCTCTCCAGCATGACAGGTCTTTAAGAATGAATCACTAGAAAAATCTTACAAAAATGTCAAACGCCCTCCAGCATTTCACACTCTTGTCAGATATATCTGTAGCATGGTCTGGATGCAATGCATTGCTTCGACAATGTGTTTCCATCCCACTCTCTCAAGAGCAGTCTCCCACTGCAAATAGTGTGCATTTTCATTCCCCACACTATCCATCCTTCTACCTCTCTGACTTGCATTAGTGCTAACCTTAAGCAGCTTTGTGCTATGGATGTATGCCCAATGGGAGCTAGGTTGAGAGACTGATCAAATCAATTTTAATTAGGCCCCTGAAGAGCCATTGGAGAAAGAAGATACGGTGGCATAGCGGTTAGCACTGTTGCCTCACAGCGCCAGGGACCCGGGTTCGAATCCGGCCTCGGGCGACTGTCTGTGTGGAGTTTGCACATTCTCCCCGTGTTTGCGTGGGTTTCCTCCGGGTGCTCCGGTTTCCTCCCACAGTCCAAAGATGTGCGGGTTAGGTTGATTGGCTATGATAAATTGACCCTTAGTGTTAGGGGGATTAAATACGTGGTGTTAGGGGGATTAAATACGTGGGGTTACGGGGATAGGGTGGGATATGTGTTGGTGTAGGGGTTACGGGGATTGGGTGGGATATGTGTCGGTGCAGGCTCGATGGGCTGAAATGGCCTCTATCTGCACTGTGGGGTTTCTGTGATTTCTGTCCCATTAGTCTGCCCTGAATTCAAATCTACATTCTACAGGTAACATGTTCTAACAGTATCACATGGGTACAGTTTGTAAGAAACCTTGTAGAGCAAGTTACACTTGAGGAATGAAGATTGGTATTTTAAAAGGAAGCTTAAGAGACATTTTTCTGTTGTTAAATCTTGATGCAAATGTTTGCAATTGATTCATTTTTGAAAGCTATACTTCTAAATGCAGTTTGTGAAGCAGGGTTTTGACAGCATACTATTACCTAGCTGAATAATGCCAATTTCATATATTTAACAAACCAAAAACTAGAACAAGCATTCATATATGTGGATCTGTTTGTGCTTCTCAAGATGAGGGATATCAGCAGTAAGAAATCAAACAATATTTCAATTTAGAAGCCCAGAGCTGATTTTCCTGTTCATATCCTTGAGTTGATTGGATTGCCTGAATACAGCAAAAATTGGACAAGGACAAGCTCAAATGTTTACAGAACCTATTCGATTTTCCACCCATTAACTTAAATGGACAGAAAATCAGGAAGCCTTCCTCACAGTGCTCACACCTCTCTGCCTGATTTTCCTGTATTCATTGCACCCAGCTGATCCAAAACCCCCAGGAACAGGAAAATCTGTCTCCACAGAATCAATAATGGAACACACCCAAGTCAGGCTCGCGGCAGAATAAGGCTCTCTCTACTGTGCCTCAATGTTCCCTTTAATTTTTTTTTGGTTCCGCGACCCATTCAAATTTCCATGAGTACGCGGTTTATCCATTCAAAAGCCGGTGACCGGCCTGCACGGGACCCCCAGAGTGCTGTGCAGCCTTAACAGGAACATTGTATGGCTTCCCTGAATCTCAAAAGGGTATTCAGAATGATCTTTCTCCACAACAGTCTCAATGACTGACTAGGTCACATTAGTGTTCATTTGTGATCAATTTTTTTTGCAGACCTATGCCTGCTCATAACTAAATTATTTGAATGCATTTCATGTAGTCCCCTTATGGCTGACAGAGGAGGTCATTTTGATTTTGTACGATAGTGTAAAACAGGCAAATATGAATTGGCAGCCCATTTTACATTTCTCGCAAGTTTTATTTCCATTGACTTCAGTGAAAATAAATATGGGGCGAGATGTAAAAGGGGCTGCCGATTCGCTATCACCCATTTTAACCTATCACACAAAGTTAAAATTACCCCTAGAGATTTTGGGGGAAAAATTCAGTTGGGTTGCGCCTCCCATTAGTGCCGTAAGAGGGCGTTAATGGGGCGCAAAGCAACTAGCGCCCGTGCGAGGCGATGTCTGCGCCACTCACGGAATTGACCAGACATTTTGCGGTGGCACTAAACACTACCGCCATGATCTCCTGCGCCAGCAGATCGTGACGTCAGTCGAGTTCGCAAAGCCCCGGTAGCGCCCAGACTGGATATTGAGTGGCGCCCCCTGCCTTACCGCCTGCCGCTAGCAACGACAGGTTGAGGGGAGCATTTTGCAGTCAGGAAGGGACTGGGGGATGCTATTTAAAGGCGACTGCTTCCTGCCTTTTTTTGTTGGTGACATTTTTGCACCACGCATTCTAAAATAGAGAGAGAGAGAGACTTCTGGAGCGATTCAATGCTGTGTGAAGGAGTTTTGGGTACTGAGCAGCACTTTGCAGGTTCATTTTGATTTGCCCTTCCTTGTATCGATTTAGAAGAGACTGTGGGGGTTGCACTTTGAGCTCTTTCCCTGGGTCTCTCCATTGTTCTTTCCAGCAGATTTGATGTACAGGTCTCTCCAGGCCGAGGTTCAAGGCTGCAATGAGCAGGATGTGGATGGAGAGCAAGATCAACCCTCCCCTTTAAGAACTGACCGGCGTCATTGTGTCTGTGTTCCATTGCTGACTGACATCACATGAGCTTCACCAGCACTCTGGGGTAGCGCCTCGCTCCTCGGCCTTTGCGCCTTAAGACAGGTGTGAAGCACCTGATTTAGCGCTCCAATCACCTCCAGGGGCGATAAAAACTAAGTTTGCTGTCGGAGGTGATAATTAGCGCCAGGTGCTAAACTTTGCGCACGGCCGATAATTGCGCCCCAAACGGGGCGATACCGAATTTTTCCCCCTTTCACACTGAACTGTATTTAAGGGCTGGCTTTTACGGGGGGAGTCAGCAGGTGCGATCAGTGGCGGGTCGGGTGGGAAAGTTCTTTCTCTCCAGTGGGTCAGGACCCCGCTGTGAACCCACCGCCACGCGCCTTTACCAAATGTCGGGTCTGTCAACACTGAGCAGACCCGACAGGCAGCGGCTAAGGAGGCAATTAAAATCATTAGTGGCTTGTTTACAGCCACTTATCAATGTATTTTACCCAGCCTTTTGGATTTGACAGGTTATCCACTGGTTTGCCACTGTGCCTAGACCTTGGCTGTGAAGTAGAGGCGGGAGGTCAGTGGCCATTGAATCAGCTGATGAGTTGATAGTTTCAAATGTCAAGTCAAAGCTCCCAGCGGATTGAGAAATGTTCCCTTAACCACTAGCTTCTCCAAACTGCATTTTCACTACAGATTCAGGATGCTGCAAGTCTTTACAAAAGTCTCCATCTAGTCTGACCTCATTACCTCTCCAACCATTGACAGATTGCTTCTGTCATCTCTACTTCACCTGCCATCTATTCCGTAAGCATGGGTGCCATTGAAACTCTCTCACCTTGGTCCTCAGAATCCCACCACGATCAGCCCCAAAACCAGCATCACCAGACACACCAGCAGCTCCAACAACACAAAGCTTCTCCTCAATCAGCTGATGCTGCACAGGACATAGAGCATCAGCACCCAACCACATTGCTGCCCGGGATGACAGGGATGGCCTCACCATGGCCAGATTTACTTCACTTGATGCTGTACACCCTGGCTGTCACATGATGCACCAGGTTGGCACCACCCCACACCAGCACCATAAAGCATCGCTACAATGCCCAAGCCATTCCTTTCACAATCATCACCATTGCGGGGGTTACCATTATGTCTCACCATTCACTGCAACTCACTAAGACACTTCCAAAGGTGCACACAAATCTGTCCAAGAATGCAAAGTCTTGAAAATAAAGGTTTGAATGTTTGATGTAACGTTTCTGTTAATGTGCTATGAACATTGCATAAAACACCCAAGTGCCTACCCTTATGGGTTGTTAGTTGGTATGATTGCACTAGGATGAGGGTGAGTGTGAGGGGTGGCTAGTGAGATGGGGATGTGATAGTGTAGATAGAGAGGGATGGATGGAGGTGCAAGGTATGTTGGTGTGAGTAAGGATGTGCAGGAGTAGGGTAGGGAAGGCAGAGTGATGGGATGTGATGAGAGGCACAGCAGGATGAGTTTGAGTGTGGCTTTGTACGAGCTTTTCATGATCTACTGAGATCATTGAAAAGTTTGCGGCACTGCACCCAGGTCCTCCTGACCACATCCCTGCTTGTGCCCTCCTCGGCAATGTCCAATCAGGCTGTGTTGATCTCCTAGGGACGTCTCTTTCACTCATGGGAAGGGAAGAGGACCTCCCTGCATGCTGTGTCTCCCTCCATATGCTGTAGAACACTGACAGCACAAATGTCAAAAAAAAAGTTGGGCATGGTCCCTTTAAGGAAACCGGCTAATGACGCATTATCAAATGGCGTCATCAGACCCACTTCCTCTAACAAGCCCAATCAGGGTAAATTCATTTCAGAGGCTGGGATGTAGCCAACAGCAGGTTTGGGACCCACCGCCGACGTCGCCCGCCAGGGACCTGCCAAGGTTCGTAAAATCGCGTCCTACATGTATGTATTAGGGGCGAATGTACCATGTACACCCAAATTCCTTGTAAATAAATCTTTAGTTAAATATTCAGAGGGAAAAATTCAGAACCTTAGAGCCTCCTGTTAGCGTCAGCAGATAGCAGTAACCGGGTGCTTTTGCAGTCACACCAGGGCGAGGTGAATCCAGCGGCGCATGGCAAATCTAGCCCCCCTGCTGTGGCACCAGTAAGAGGTACCACCGAGGACTTCAACGCCAGGCAGATCATGACATCAGTGAGTGTGCAGCCCTCACTGGCTGCCTGATGTGTGAATTTGTTTGTTGCCACCTACCTTAGCGCCTCGACTAAACAGCAACAGGGAGAGCTGGCGTGAAGCAGCCGGAAGTCGGCTGCAGGGACATTATTTAAAGGGATCATGAGTAATGAGTCGCAGCTGTAGGTTAGTGGACTTTCAATGCTTTCTTGTCAGTTTCACATTGTGTAACAGTCTAATTCAGTAATTTAAATGTTATTTTGTATCAGGAGTGTTGTGGGAACTAAAAAGTAGCTACATTTATTCTTAAAAAAAATCAAACTGCTACACTTTGCTTACATTAATGGGGGCTGTACTGGCAGTAGACCTAGCCCTCCAGGATCTACACCGGAGGGAGCAGAGGCAGCGAGAAAGAATAGAACATGTGGCCAGAGGGAGAGTGAGAGCCATCAGGGCTCTCAACAGGAGGCCGTGCCCTCCGAGGGTATTCTGAGAGCACTTCTACCACCAATTAAGTGAGAAGCAGTGCATTAGAAGGTTCTGCTTCACCAAGGAGGTGGTCACAGAACTCTGCCACCTCCTGCACCCAGAGTACGGAAGACTTGCGGTGAGGGCCTCCTACCACTTGTTGGGTAGAGCACTGCCCTCCGTCTCTCCACAGTGAACACTAACGCCTCATAAGCTTGATCGCAGAATCTGCAAGCTCTCTCCTGGGGTGTGGATGGGCCATGAGTACAGCTGCTTCAGTTGTCTGACTCATTATCCTTGACCTGTTGCTGCTTGCTGAGGCAGCTGCACAGCCAGCAATGCTCTGAATGAGGTTCTGCAGCATCAATGAACCTCCCCTTTAAGAACTGGAAAAAGCCTGTGGCAATGATGACTTGTGATTAGACTGCATGCAATATTGGTCCACCCTTTGAGTGTAACCCCAATGAGCTTGGGCTTTAAGACTTGAATTAGTGCTCCAATCATTTATTTGAGCATTGAGCATTAATTTTGTGTGCAGTCTAAAGCATTAATGCCTGCCACTAATTCTCCAACTTTTCTAATGATACCACCCATTCCTGGGCTATAATGAATTTCTATCCCTCAATACCTATATGCGATTTTATATAAAGAAACACAAGGGTATACTTCCTGATGGTAATGCATAATTTTCAGTCACAAAGTGGGCTTCATCAATTGGAAAAGATGGCAGAGATCTGTAATCACAAGATCACAAGATAATTATGGATGAGAGAGGCCATTTAACCCATCTCAGCTCATCCATCCAGAATGACCCTAAAGCCCCATTACAGCTTCCAATTGGTTCATAAGTGATCCCAGGGTATATACTTCTACTACTCCATTTGAAAGTTCATATCAAGGGTTGATAATTCTGCTTTAGTTGTAAGCTCTGCATTCCTATGATGCATAAAGAAAGACTTCTTAATATCGGTCCAAAATTTGTCTTTTACTAGTTTAAATCTTAGGATGTCTTATTCTACTCTCTCAGTTTAATTATAAGTAATTTTCTGGATTTACTTCCTCCATACCATTTATAGTTTTGTGTTTCTCTGTTGCAGAATGGCTCTTAGTTCTTTGTCAATTCAAGAAACCAAACAAGGATGATTATAGAGAAGTAATCGTTAATTCTCTGTTTTAAACAATACTTACAGCCCAGAGTGTACTAGCCTGGGGAACTGAGCAAGTTACTGAAGAGGAACTCCAAAACTCCTAGGTTGAATCCCACAATGCAAGATTTGCACAATCTTTTGGTACCTTTTCCTTGGCGCTGTGTGCCAACTAGAACTTCTTCTCCCCACAGGCAGCACAGCTGGAGATGATAACATGGATATTTCAAAGCCATATGCATATAACTATTTCCTTTCTATCTAGTTTGAAGTATATGTCTGAAAACTACATTTTTCTCCTTTCCTGCATGTGTGATCAACCATCATTCTTAGTTATCTGTCACTTTAATTGTTTGCATACCCCTGCTATGTCAGACACCGATATCTCACTTTTGTTACTTCCTCCTTTTGATCTTGAGATCAACGTCCCATCCATTTGTTTTTTTTTCCTTTTTGTTTTCTTTTAACGTCTTTGTTACTGCAACATACATTACTTGTTTCCAACACCTCTGTAAGATCATCTCTAACACATCTTCTTTCCAAGACTGAATAACCCAAGTTTCAACAGTGGTCATTCATAACTGAGACCTCTTAGACTTGGAATCTGACTTGTGGCTCTTCTCTGCAATGCTTCCACCACTTTGTGTTTCGCAACCAGAACTGGACACAGTGCTGAAGATGTGGTCTGATCAGAGCACATACAGTTTGATCATGACTTCCTCGGACATATTCCATTGTTTTGACAATCTAGTTCAACATTCTATTGACTTTGTTGATTGCTTATCTGCAATGTTTGGAATTGCGAGTGCTCAGTCTATTAAGGTGCCTGGGCCTTTTTCAAGCTCATTTTTAGGTATTTAAAGACTCATGGAATGCATGCATTGCCCATTTTCCTTCCAATGCATAGTACTTAATAAGAACATAAGAAATAGGAACAGGAATAGGCCATTCGGCCGTTCAAGCCTGCTCCGCCATTCAATAAGATCATGGCTGCTGTTCTACCTCCACTCCACCTTCCCGCACTATCCCCATATCCCTTGGTTCCATTAGTATCCAAAAATCTATTGATCTCTGTCTTGAATATATTCAACGACTGAGCCTCCACAGCCCCCTGGGGTAGAGAATTCCAAAGATATACAAACCTTTGAGTGAAGAAATGTCTCATCTCAATCCCAAACGGCAGACCCTTTATTCTCAGACTGTGACCCCGAGTTCTGGACACTCCCTGCATCTACCCTGTCAAGCCCTGTAAGAATTTTGTATGTTTCAATGAGATCACCTCATTCTTCTAAACTTTAGGGAATATAGACCTAGTCTACTCAATCTCTCATCATAGGACAATCTCCTCATTCCAGGAATCAGTCTAGTGAACCTTTGTTGCACTCCCTCTAATATTTGTCTATATTTATCTTCATATGATTATTCTGCTCACATATCCAACTCATTTTGTAATTTCTGAGCTGCATAATTCAATTCTACTGGCCCTCATAGTTTGACAATCATCTGCAAATGTGATCAGTTTGCATTGTGCTTTAGAATCCAAGATATTGATGAAAACTAAAAACAGTAATGGCCCCAACTCCAATCCCTAGGGCTCCCCACTTGGACCTTTCCTGCACTTAATTCATAGCCTTTTGTGTGGAATTTTGTCACATGCCTTCTGGACATCTACATACAACATGTCATATGGCTTACCACAGTCACCTTGGATGTTACTTCCTGAATGAAGGCAAGCAGATTATCTAAGGTTGTTCTAATGACACCTCTGTGATGTGCATGGAACTGGCAAATTAGGTTAAGGGATCAATAGAATTGCAGTGGCAGATATTTAAGGGGATATTTCAAAATACACAGAATATATACATTCCAACAAGGAAGAAAAATTCCAAGGGGAATACCCACTATCCGTGGTTAACTAAAAAAGTTAAAGATAGCATTAAACTTAAAGAAAAAGCATATAATTGTGCAAAGATGGGTGGTAGGTCAGAAGATTGGACAGAATATAAAAAACAGCAAAGAATGACTAAAAGATTAATAAGGAGAGAAAAATTAGAGTACGAGAGAAAGCTAGCTAGAAATATAAAAACAGATAGTAAGAGTTTCTATAGATATTTTAAAAAGAGTTAACAAAGTGAGCATTGGTCCGACAAAAAGTGAGTCTGGGGAAATTAATAATGGAAAATAAGGAGATGGCAGTGGAATTGCACAGGTTTTTTTGCATCGGTCTTCACTATAGAGGATACAAGTAACATCCCAGAAATAGCTGTAAATCAGGAAATGGAAGGGATGGAGGAACTCGAAAATTATAATCACCAGGGAAGTGGTACTGAGCAAATTGTTGGAGCTGCAGGCTGACAAGTCCCCGGTTCCTGATGGACTTCATCCTAGGGTCTTAAAAGAAGTGGCTAGTGAGATAGTTGATGCGTTGATTTTAATTTTCCAAAATTCCCTAGATTTGGGAAAGGTTCCATTAGATTGGAAAATAGTGAATATAACTCCTTTATTCAAAAAGGGAGGGAGACAGAAAGCAGGAAACTACAGGCCAGTTAGCTTAACATCTGTCCTAGGGAAGATGTTCAAAGCTATTATTAAAGGTGTTATAGCAGGGCATTTAGAAAAGTTCAAATTAATCAGGCAGAGTCAACATGGTTTTGTGCAAGGGAAATCATGTTTAACCAATTTATTGGAGTTCTTTGAGGAAGTAACATGTGCTGTGGATAAAGGGGAACTGGTGGATGTACTGTACTTAGATTTCCAGAAGGCATTTGATAAGGTGTCACATCAAAGGTTATTGCGGAAAATAAAAGCTCATGGTGTAGGGGGTTAAATATTGGCATGAATAGAAGATTGGCTAGCTAACAGGAAACAGAGAGTAGGTATAAATGGGTCATTTTCTGATTGGCAAGTTATAATGAGTGGTGTGCCACAGGGGTCAGGCTGAGACCTCAACTTTTTACAATTTATATAAATGACTTGGATGAAGGGCTCGAAGGCATGGTTGCTAAATTTGCTGATGACAAAGATAGGTAGGAAAGTAAATTGTGAAGAGGACATAAGAAGTCTACAAAGGTTAAGTGAGTGGGCAAAGATCTAGCAAATGGAGTATAATGTGGGAAAATGTGAAATTGTCCATTTTGGCAGGAAGAATAGCAAAGAAGCATATTATCTAAATGGTGAGAGATTGCAGAGCTCTGAGATGCATGGATCGCAAATGGTTACTATGCAGGTACAGGAAGTAATTAGGAAAGCCAAGAGAATGTTATTGTTTATTGCGAGGGGAATTGAATACAAAAGTAGGGAAATTGTGCTTCAGTTATACAGGGCATTGGTGAGACCACATCTGGAGTACTGTGTACATTATTGGTCTCCTTATTTAAGGAAGGATGTGAATGCGTTGGAAGCAGTTCAGAGAAGGTTTACTAGACTAATACCTGGAATGGGCGGGTTGTCTTATGAGGAAAGGTTGGACAGGCTAGGCTTGTATCTGCTGGAATTTAGAAACGTAAGAGGTGACTTGATTGAAACATAAGATCCTTAGAGGTCTGGACAGGGTAGATGTGGAGAGGATGTTTTCTCTTTGTAGGGGGGCATCCTTTACCTGGTTTACGGTAATTTACCTGGTCAGGCAGCCTTTTGCCACTGCACTGTGACCAATTCCAATCAGCAGTTTCATATCGCTAAACCATCCCTTCCAGTCCTGACTAGAGGAACTTATAATTAATGATATTAAAAACGGACAAATGGTCTGGATGCAAGAAAGTCAAATTTTATTAACTAAAGAAACTACACCACATGATCAAAGTAATCACAGTAAAATTGCTTAAATAGGGGAGGAAAAACGGACACAATGAGGGAAAATGACTAAAATCACAATTTCTAATGAAATTCCCACTTTACTCCCACCCTTATGCCTATCCTAAGTTGCCTTGTGGAAGGCCAGAAAAATATATGCTCACCACTGCAATGCCAGCTCCATGCCCTGCGAAACTTAGATCTTCACTGCCCCAAAGTAAAGAAACACCCCAGTGTTTTAAAAGTAAACTGCTGCTGTTCTTACTTCTTCAGACAGACTCCCATGCTGTAGAGGCACATGGAGGCAGGCCAGAGAGAGAGAGAGAGAGATGCTTCCGAGAAGCTATCGCTTATACCCCAATTTTGGGGCCGAAATGTTCCCGCCCAGATCCGGAGGTTTATGGGCTAAAACAAAAGGGATCCAACTGTCCCCATTGTCCAGTAATGGGTGATTCAAACCCATTCATTTTAAACGGTTCCTTTCCTCAGTCCAAATGTCTCTTCTGTGTTGAGCTTTGAATGTAAAGCTGCAGTTTTGATGTGTCTTCATTCATTCTGGAGGGACTGCAAGGAGGATGAGCAACCTGGCCACAGCACCGTGGAACAGGGGGCCATTCAAGAGGCGGGAGTAAATAGAAATGTTGAAGTGGTAGGGGAATAGTATTATTAGGGGGATAGATAGAGTTCTCTGCAGCCGAGAGCGAGAGTCCCGAAGGCTGTGTTGCCTACCCGGTGCCAGGGTTAAGGACATCTCCTCTGGGCTGGAAAGAAACTTGCAGTGGGAAGGGGTGGATCCAGTTGTCGTGGTCCATGTTGGTACAAACGACGTAGATAGGACTAGGAAGCCGGTTCTGTTAAAGGAGTATGAGCAGCTAGGGGTCAAATTAAAAAACAGAACCTCAAGGGTAATAATCTCTGGATTATTACCTGAGCCACGAGCGAATTTGGCTAGGACAAATAAAATTAGAGAGTTAAATGCGTGGCTCAAAGACTGGTGTGGGAGAAATGGGTTTTGCTTCCTGGGACACTGGCACCAGTACTGGGGCAGGAGGGAGCTGTTCCGTTGGGACTGGCTTCACTTGGCCAGTGCTGGGACTAGAGTCCTGGCGGATCATATAACTAGGGCTGTAGAGAGGGCTTTAAACTAACTAATGGGCGGGGGGGGGGGAGGTTCCTCGACAGCAAATAATAAAAATGACAACAGGGAAGGTCATAGACTTAGGTAGCAGTGGGGAAATTAAAAACCAGAGCGTGTCAGGAAGGGGCAGAAGTTATGGAGTAAAAGGTAAAGTAATAAAAAAGGCAAAAGCAGGAACTAAGTGTCACAAAACATATTTGAAAGTTCTCTATCTGAATGCACGTAGCATTCGTAACAAAATAGACGAGTTAATGGCACAAATAAGTACATATGGGTATGATCTTGTGGCCATTACAGAAACATGGCTGCAGGGTGACAATGCCTGGGAATTAAACATACCAGGTTATTTAACGATCAGGAAGGACAGGCAGGAAGGAAGGGGAGGTGGGGTGGCTATGTTAATAAAGGAAGGAATCACTGTAATACAGAGAAATGATATTGGGTCAAAAGATCAGGATAATGAAACAGTTTGGGTGGAGATAAGGAATAATAAGGGGAAAAAAACACTAGTGGGCATAGTCTATAGGCCTCCAAACAGTTGCAACTCTGTTGGACGGAGTATCAATCAGGAAATAGTTGAGGCTTGTAATAAGGGAGCATCTATAATTATGGGGGATTTTAATTATCATATTAATTGGACAAATCAAATTGGGCAGGGCTGCCTTGAGGATGAGCTCATTGAGTGTATTAGGGATGGGTTTCTTGAGCAGTATGTAACTGAACCGTGGGCAGCACGGTGGCATAGTGGTTAGCACTGTTGCCTCACAGCGCCAGGGACCCGGGTTCAAATCCGGCCTCGGGCGACTGTCTGTGTGGAGTTTGCACATTCTCCCCGTGTTTGCGTGGGTTTTCTCCGGGTGCTCCGGTTTCCTCCCACAGTCAAAAGATGTGCGGGTTATGTTGATTGGCCATGATAAAAAAATTGGCCCTTAGTGTTAGGGGGGATTAAATACATAGGGTTACGGGGTTACAGGGATAGGGCTTGTGTGGGATGGCTGTCGGTGTAGGGACCGGGTGCTAGGGTTTGGATGATCAGCCATGATCTCGTTGAATGGCGGAGAAGGCTCGAAGGGCCGAATGGCCTACTCCTGCTCCTATCTTCTATGTTTCTATGTTTCTATGAACCGACCAGGGGGCAAGCAACCTTAGATATGGTCCTGTGTAACGAGACAGGATTAATTAAAAATGTCCTAGTAAAGGATCCCCTTGGAATGAGTGACCATAACATGGTTGAATTCCATATTCAATTAGAGGGTGAGAAGGTTGGATCTCAAACAAGCGTGCTAAGCTTGAATAAAGGAGACTATGAAGGTATGAGAGCGGAATTGAGTAGAGTGGATTGGGAAAATAGATTAAAGGGTAAGATGATACATGATCAGTGGTGTACATTTAAGGAGTTATTTTACAACTTCCAAAAAATATATATTCCACTGAGAAGAAAAGGGTGTAAAAGAAAAGACAGCCACCCGTGGCTAAGTAAAGAAATTAAGGATAGTATTCGACTAAAAACAAGGGCATATAAGGTAGCCAAATCTAGTGGGAGGATAGAGGATTGGGAAAACTTTAAAAGACAGCAAAAAATAACAAAAAGATTGATTAAGAAAGGGAAGATAGATTATGAAAGTAAATTAGCAAAAAATGTAAAAACAGATAGTAAGAGTTTTTATAGTTATATAAAAAGAAAAAGGGTGGCTAAAGTAAATGTTGGTCCCTTAGAGGATGAGACCGGGAAATTAATGGTGGGAAATATGGAGATGGCAAAATCACTGAATGAATATTTTGGATCAGTCTTTACAGTAGAGGACATTAAGAATATCCCAACACTGGACAAACAGGGGGCTATAGGCGGGGAGGAGCTAAACATGATCAAAATCACTAAGGAAGTGGTACTCGGTAAAATAATGGGACTCAAGGCGGATAAATCACCTGGACATGATGGCTTACATCCTAGGGTCTTGAGGGAAGTGGCGGTAGGGATTGTGGATGCATTGGTAATAATTTTCCAAAACTCCCTGGACTCAGCAAAGGTCCCGGCAGACTGGAAAACTGCTAACACCCTTATTTAAAAAGGGCAGCAGACAGAAGGCTGGAAACTATAGACCGGTTAGCCTAACATCTGTGGTAGGTAAAATTTTGGAGTCCATTATTAAGGAGACAGTAACAGGACATTTGGATAATAATAATTTAATAGGACAAAGTCAGCATGGTTTTATGAAGGGGAAGTCATGTTTGACAAATTTGCTGGAGTTCTTTGAGGAAGTAACATATAGGGTGGATATAGGGGAACCAGTGGACGTAGTGTATTTAGACTTCCAAAAGGCATTTGGCAAGGTGCCACACAAAAGATTATTGCTTAAGATAAAAAATCACGGGATTGGGGGTAATATTCTGGCATGGATAGAGGATTGGCTATCTAACAGAAGGCAGAGAGTTAGGATAAATGGTTCATTGTCAGACTGGCAATCAGTAACTAGTGGTGTTCCGCAGGGGTCAGTGCTGGGTCCCCAACTCTTTACAATCTATATTAACGATTTGGAGGAAGGGACCGAGCGTAGCATATCAAAGTTTGCAGATGATACTAGGATGGGAGGGAAAGTAGTGAGTGAGGAAGACATAAAAAACCTGCAAGGGGACATAGACAGGCTAAGTAAGTGGGCAGAGATTTGGCAGATGGAATACAATACTGGAAAGTGTGAGGTTATGCACTTTGGCAGGAAAAATCGTAGAGCAAGTTATTATCTTAATGGCAAGAAATTTGAAAGTACTGAAGTACAAAGGGATCTGGGGGTCCTGGTGCATGAAACTCAAAAGGTTAGTATGCAGGTGCAGCAAGTGATTAAGAAGGCCAATGGAATGTTGGCTTTCATTGCTAGGGGATAGAATATAAAAATAGGGAAGTATTGCTTCAGTTGTACAAGGTATTGGTGAGACCGCACCTGGAATACTGCGTACAGTTTTGGTGTCCATACTTAAGAAAAGACATACTTGCTCTCGAGTCAGTACAAAGAAGGTTCACTCGGTTAATCCCGGGGATGAGGGGATGGACATATGAGGAGAGTTTGAGTAGATTGGGACACTACTCATTGGAGTTCAGAAGAATGAGAGGCGATCTTATTGAAACATATAAGATTGTGAGGGGGTTGGATCGGGTGGATGCGGGGAGGATATTCCCGATGATGGGTGAAACTAGAACTAGGGGGCATAGTCTTAGAATAAGGGGCTGCTCTTTCAAAACTGAGATGAGGAGGAACTACTTCACTCAGAGGGTGGTTGGTCCATGGAATATGCTGCCCCAAAAAGCTGTAGAAGCTACATCATTACATAAATTTAAAACAGAAATAGACAGTTTCCTAGAAGTAAAGGGAATTAAGGGTTACGGGGAGCGGGCAGTAATTTGGACATGAGTCTAGATTCGGATCGGACATGGCTCTGTGGGTAGCGGAGCGGGCCCAAGGGCCGTGTAGCCTGATCCTGCTCCTATTTCGTGTGACTAATTCTGTTAGATTCAGGAGATGGTTCTGTGATAGTAGATTGGCAGTTAGGATCAGATCAGCCATGATCTTATTGAATGGCGGAGCAGGCTCGAGGGGCCGATTGGCCTACTCCTGCTCCTATTTCTTATGTTCTTATGTTCTTATGATTGGAGTTGTATTACTAGATTCAGGAGATGGTTCTGTGATAGTGGATTGGCGGTTAGGATCAGATCAGCCATGATCTTATTGAATGGCGGAGCAGGCTCGAGGGGCCGATTGGCCTACTCCTGCTCCTATTTCTTATGTTCTTATGTTCTTATGATTGGAGTTGTATTACTATGTAGACAGCTTGGGAGGTGTGTAAACATAAACCCATTGTCTTGTGGTCACTGAAACCGCAGTCAGAAGTGGATAATCCCTTGTGCAAACATCCTTGTAGCATTTTCTGTAAACAAATCGATTATCTAACTTCCCGAACTGCCTTTGATTGGCAGATTCAAACGGGCTACTCCCCAGTGCAAACAAGCAGCTAGGAGGTTACCGGACCCACCCAGTACCACAGGGTGACTGACAGCTCGGGCTCCATTCATATGCTAACAGCCTGCCTGTCCTTTTGAAATTTTGTTTCCATTAGGTCTGTTCAACCATTTTTATGCCCTGAGCAATTTAAACAGTCCAAACTCAAGAGTACATCTTTTAATAAAATGAACAATCTTAAAAAGTGTGCGATTTTCACAAAATTCTTTGATTCCAGTGTCCAAGTGCTGCCTAGCCTACGAGCTTTTTAATACAGCCCTTTTGCGGTTCTGGGTATGTTTTAAAACATTGTCCAACCCAGAGACAATTTAAAATCACACAAAGTCTTCGTCCACGATGTGGATTAATATTTCCTGATCTTCGGGGGCTGAGGGGATTTTGCGAACCCATACATCTTGTGGGAGAATCTAGAACTTGGGGTCACTGTTTAAAAATAAGTGATCGCCCATTTAAGACAGATGAGGAGAATTTTTTTCTCAGAGGGTCATGAGTCTTTGGAACTCTCCTCCTCAGAGGGCGGTGGAAGCAGAGTCTTTGAATATTTAAGGCAAAAGTAGATAGATTCTTCGTAAGCAAGGGGGTGAAAAATTATCGGAGGTAGGTGGGAATGTGGAATAATCGGATCAGCCATGATCTTATTGAATCGAGTGGCCTACTCCTGCTCCTAATTCATATGTTTGTATGTAATTTCTTGCTATTCACATGTTTTATACTGGATAATCTATCCACTTATATAATAATGAGTTAGCCTAACATCTGATGTCGGGGAATTACTAGAGTATAATTAAGGATAAGGTGATTGAGCACCGCGAACGTTGTCAGCTGATCAGAGCTGAACATGGATTTGTGAAAGGTAGGTCATGCCTGACAAACTTGAGTAGGTGACTAAAGTAGCGGACAGGCGACTTCCAGAAATCATTTGATAAATTCCCTCATAAGGGACTGTTAACGAAGGTAGAAGGCCATGGAATTGAAGGCAAATTATTGACCTGGTTAGGAAATTGGCTGAGTGGCAGGAGACAGAGTAGGGATAACAGGCAGGTACTCGAATTGGCAGGATGTGACTAGTGGCGGGGGGGGGGGAGGAAATGTGGGCAGGATCAGTGGTGGTCGGGTGGGAAAATTGTTTTTTTGGGACAGCAGGTTCACCCACTTCCATGCTAATCTCCCAGATGTCAGGTCTATCAGCGTTGAACAGAGTTGAAATCAAACGGTGGGGGAGGCAATTTAGATCATTGAGATTGTTTACTTGCACTTAAATACTATTTTAAAAACTTAACTTTCAATTTTACGAGTTCCCCCATGGGTTATAAGCTGCTTGGGGATCATATCAGCTCAGCAGGTCGAGAATTGATTTAGCATTAAATTATCTGATTATTTGACAGCTGCAAAAGTGGTCTAAAAGCTCCCATCTCATGGCTGTTCACTTTCCAAGCTCAGAATCTGTTGCTTACTGCATTTGGAAGACAGGTTGAGCTTTATGCAGCTTACAGGTATTTAGAGCCAACTCTCTATCCAGTGCCACCTCATTAGAACAACCTCTCTGACCATTGACAGATTTGCTTCTGTCATCTCAACTTCACCTGCCATCTATTACATCAGCATCAGTGCTCTTGAAACTATTTCACCTTGGTCCTCAGAATCCCACCACGACCAGGGATGGCCTCACCATGGTCAGATTTACTTCGCTTGATGCTGTACACCCTGGCTGCCACATGATGCGCCAGGTTGGTGCCACCCTACACCAACACCATAAAGCATCCTTACAATGCCCAAGCCATTGCTTGCATGCTCATCGTCATTGTGGGGGATACCATTATGTCTCACTATTCACTGCAACTCACCAAGCCGCTTCCAAAGGTACCCACAAATCTGTTCAAGAACGCAAAGTGTTGAAAATAAAGATTTCAATGTTTAACAGCACATTAACAGAAACTTCTTCTCAGGCAGTCCCTCGGAACCGAGGATGGCTTGCTTCCAGATTAAAAATATGAGTTCTCAGGTGACTGATGAATCCAATGCGGGACCCACAGTCTCTGTCACATGTGGGGCAGACGATGGTTGAAGGGGCGGGTGGGTGCGCTCCTTGCGCTTGTTCCCGGCAAAGAGACTCAAAGTGTTCGGTGCCTTCCCGAATGCTTCTCCTCCACTTTGTGCAGCTTTGGGCCAGGGATTCCCAGGTGCCAATGTGGATGTTGCACTTTTTCAAGGAGGCATTGAGGCTGTCCTTGAAGCATGTCCTCTGCCCACCTGGGGCTCTCTTGCTATGCTGGAGCTTTGAGTAGAGCGCTTGTTTGGGAGTCTTGTATCAAGCATGCGGACAATGTGACCCATCGTGTTCAAAGCTTCGATGCTGGAGACGTTGGTGCGCCTATCCTGCCAATGGATTTGCAGGATCTTGCGGCGGCAGCGTTGGTGGTACCTCTCCAGTGCTTTGAGGTGCCTGCTGTACATTGTCCATGCCTCTGAGGCAAACAGCAGGGTGGGTATCACTGCTGCTCTGTAGACCATGAGCTTAGTGCCAGGTTTGAGGCCCTGGTCTTCAAACACTCTCTTCCTCAGGCGGCCGAAGGCTGCACTGGCACACTGAAGGTGGTGTTGGACTTTGTCATCGACATCTGCCCTTGTTGACAGTAGGCTCCCGAAATATGGAAAGTGGTCTGTGTTGTCCAAGGCATTGTCGCGGATTTTGATAATCGGGGGGCAGTACTGGGTGGCGGGGCAGGTTGATCGAGAACCTTTGTCTTATGGATGTTTAGTGTAAGGCCTATGCTCTGGTGAAGGTGTTGACGATGGTTTGGAGTTCGACCCCCGAGTGAGCGCAGACGCAAGGGTCATCTGCATACTGTAATTCAACGACAGAGGATGGGACGACCTTGGATCTGGACTGGAGGTGATGGAGGTTGAACAGTTTCCCGTTTGTTGTGTAAAACTTCACGAACATTGGCTAAAACACCCAAGTGCCTACCTTTGTGTGCTAGTTGGTCTGATTAGAGGAGGATGAGGGGGAGTGTGAGGGGTGTCTAGTGAGATGGGGAAGTGATAATGCAGATAGAGAGGGATGGGTGGAGGTGCAAGGTAAGTTGGAGTGAGTAAGGATGTGCAGGAGTATGGTAGGGAAGGTAGAGTGATTGGGACATGATTAGTAGCACAGCAGGAGGAGGTTGAATGTAGCTTTGCAGTAATGTTGTTATCTACTGAGATCATTGAAAGGTTTGCGCCATTGCAGCCTGGACCTCCTGCCGACATCCCTGCTTGTGTCCTCCTGTGCAATGTGCAACCAGGCTGCATTGATGATCTGGGGTGGTCTCTTCTGCCCATGGGAAGGGAAGAGGACCTCCCTGCATGCTGTGACTCCCTCCATAAGCATATGGAGGGAGTCATGGGAGAGCCTGTACATCAAATCTGCTGGAAAGAACAATGGAGAGAACCAGGGAAAGAGCTCAGAGTGCAGCCCCCACAGTCTCTTCTAAATCGATACAAGGGAAAATCAAAATGAACCTGCAAAGTGCTGCTCAGTACCCAAAACTCCTTCACACAGCATTGAATCTCTCCAGAAGTCTCTGTCTCTCTCTCAGAATGCGTGGTGCAAAAATGTCACCAGCAAAAAAAGGCAGGAAGCGGGCACCTTTAAATAGCGCTCCCCCAGTCCCTTCCTGACTGCAAAACGCTCCCCCCAAACCTGTCATTGCTAGCAGCAGGCAGTAAGGCAGGGGGTGCCACTCAATATCCGGTCCGGGGCACTACCAGGGCATTGCACACTTGACTGACGTCATGATCTGCCAGCGCAGGAGATCGTGGCAGTAGTGTTTAGCGGCGCTGCAAAATGCCTAGTTAAATTCATGAACGGTGCAAACATTGCCTCGCAGGGGCACTAGTTGCTTTGCGCCCCATTAAGGCACTAACGGGAGGCACAAATCAACTGAATTTTTCCCCAATAGAATGAATGGACACAAAAGCAAAATACTGTGGATGCTGGAAATCTGAAATAAAAACAGAAAATGCTGGAAATACTCAGGTCAGGCAGCATCTGTAGAGAGAGAAACAGAGTTAACGTTTTAGGTTGATGACCCTTCGTCAGAACTGGAAAACATTGGAGAAGTAAGCAAGTGTAGGGGCAGGGAGAGAGGGTAGGGTAGGAAAGAATAAAAGGGAAGGTGAATGAAAGGAATTGCAGGAGGTTAAGGTATCCATTTTAGGATGGAGCCATTTGCTAGAAGAAAGAGATAATGACCAGCTGAAGTGGGACAGGTCTGGCTTGGGCCTCATGATTGAAAGGTTACACAGCCAGGACTAGTACCAATTGTGCCAGGAAGGATAGGGGCCAGGGAGATAAGACACAAATTCCAAAGGGTGAACCTTCAGAAAGATTAAATAATAAGACAAATTGGATGAGATCATGAGACCCCTGTAGGGGAGGGCTGGAAGGGATAATTACTAGTCCTAGCCCCTTTAGGGCTACCCCAGATGTTTACTTTCAACTAAAGTTTGAGGTAACCGAATCCTAAAGATGCTTAATTGGGTCTAATGGTCTGGACTATCTCTCCCTAAAGGAAAGGAACAACCTGAAAATTTTACCATCCTCCAGATAGCACTTTTAATAAGTTTAGCTAGACTTTAACGTTATGGATATTATGAGGGTCCAGAAAACTCCCTCAGATTCTGCAATTCCTCACCAAAGAGTGTACAGAGATTGAGTTCACAAGTTTGATACAGAAGTCTTAAGTGAGACAATTCTAAAACAGATTTATTAAAGAACCGACAGGTACTTTACAGTTGTGAGTCAATCGCAACATTAACAGTTCCAAAAAGAGAAAGCTTACAATTCTATTATCAGAGAACCTTACTTTCAAATCTTAACTTCGCTACATTTACAGTTCTTAGTGTTCTACAGGATATTCACCAAAATCAAATACCTTTGATCCCTGAGGTACAAGGAGTTGGAGACTTAGAGCCGCCTCTGAAGCAGAGAGTCGCTTTGCCCTTTTAAAGCGAGTCTACTATCCCATTTGAGAGTTCAATATTTATACCCTTTTCCAGTGATATTTCCTTTAAGGATTTCTGCTGATGTAAGCTAATTATCTCATCATTTTTCAGCTGACCACTGCAATTCTTAGTCACCTCAGCTGGTAGCATTACAGAATTATGTCTCTTCTCTAGGTGTTCTAAGTTTACCATAAAAAATGGTGTAACGGCAGGTGCGTTTTACTTGGTCATTTTTACAAAGGCAGATGTTTCTTACTTTTATGTGCTTCTTTACGAAGTGTAAATTAGAACACCTTGTACAGGGTGAACCATTGTTTGATTACAAAAGGTTCAGACTGTCGGGAGCCTTTAACCTTCTGTTTCAATAAGGTTATTGATTCAGTGTCAACAACTATCTCATCTCAATAGCCAGAATGCTTTCACAGCTTTTTCATAGTTAGGTTTCTAGATTTCCAGATCCAGTTTGTCATGTTTTAACAAGGCCAGAATTCTTTCATAGAATGGTGTATTTTTCTGAATAGGTTATATGGCTTATTCCTTCACAGGCTTTCATTCAATAATTCAGACAAAGAACTCGACGCTCCATTGGGTACTGAGGTTTTAGGGGAACCTCTATAGGTTAAATGGTCTCGTCAATAATTTGGCCTCAGGCCCACCCTTAAAAAAAGAGAATAAAAGTAACACAGTGCTTGCCTACACAGACAGTGGAGGGGAGAGCCAAGCAGAAGTTGGGCTGGTCGAACGCTCTTTCAAGAGTGATCCCAAGCTCAACAACTCAGAGGTTCTATAAGAACATAAGAAATAGGAGCAGGAGTAGGCCATTTGGTGCTTCGAGCCTGCTCTGCTATTCAATGAGATCATGGCTGATCTTCTGCCTCAACTCCATTCACCGGCCCTATCGCCAAATCCCTTGATGCCCTTACTAGCCAGAAATCTATCAACTTCTCTTTTGAATATACCCAATGACTGAGCCTCCACAGCACTCTGGGGTAGAGAATTCCAAAGATTCACCACCCTGTGTGAAGAAATTTCTTCTCATCTCAGTGCTGATGGCCTACCCTTTATCCTGAGGCTGTGGCCCCTGGTTCTAGACTCCCCAGCCAAGGCAAACATTCTCCCAGCAACCAACCTATCAAGCCCTGTAATAATTTTGTATGCTACAATGAGATCCCTTCTCATTCTTCTGAATTCAAGAGATTACAGGCCTAGTTAACTCAATCTCTTCGCATACAACAGTCCCACCATCCCAGGAATCAATCTCGTGAACCTTCATTGCACTCCCTCCCTTTAGGTAAGGAGACCAAAATTGTACACAGTACGCCAGGTGGTCTCAAGGCCTTATATAATTGGATAAGACTTCTTTACTCCTGTACTCAAATCCTCTTGTAATGAAGGCCAGCATACCATGTGCCTTCCTAATCGCTTGTTGCACCTGCACATTCAATTTGAGTGACTCATGTATAAGGGCACCCAGGTCCCTTTGAGCATCTGCATTCCCCAATCTTCACCATTTAGGAAATACTCTGCCTTTCTGTTTTTTCTACCAAAGTGGATAACTTCACATTTAGCCACATTATATTCCATCTGCCATGTTCTTGCCCACTCAGAGCCTATCCAGATCCCCTTGAAGCCTCTTCACATCTGACACTGCCACCTAGCTTTGCATCATCAGCAAATCTGGAAATGTTACATTTAGTCCCCTCATCGAAATCATTGATATAGATTGTGAATAGCTGGGACCCAAGCACTGATCCTTGCGGTACCCCACTAGTCACAGCCTGCCATCTTGAAAAAGACCCGTTTAACCCTACTTTGTTTTCTGTCTGTTAACCAATTCTCAATCCATGCTAGTATATATTACACTCAATTCCATGTGCCCTAATTTTGTTCACCAACATTGTGTGGGACCTTATCGAAGGCCTTCTGAAAAGCGAGATACATCACATCTACCGGTTCCCCTTTGTCTACTCCACTAGTTACACCCTCAAAGAACTCCAATAGGTTTGTCAAACAGGATTTCCCCTTCATAAAGCCACATAGAAACTAATAGCAAGATTGGGCAGAGTCAAAGTGCCCAGTTATTGCATCCTTTATAATAGATTCCAGCATTTTCCCAACTACTGATGTGAGGCTAACAGGTCTGTAGTTCCCCGTTTTCTCTCTCCCTACTTTCTTAAATAGTGGGGTTACATTTGCTATCCTCCAATCTGCAAGAACTGTTCCAAAATTCTATAGATTCTGGAAGATGACAACCAATGTGTCCACTATCCCAATGGCCACCTCTTTCAAAACCCTAGGATGTAGGTCATCCAGTCCTTGGAATTTATCAACTTTTAGTCCCATTAATTTTGCTAGTACTTTTTTTTTAATTAATAATAATTTCTTTAAGTTCCTCATTCTTGCCACACCCTTGGTTTTCTTGTATTTGAGGTTTTTTTTGTGTCTTCCTCCGTGAAGACAGAAACAAAGTATTTATTTAATTTCCCTGCCATTTCCTCATTCCCCATTATAAATTCTCCCGTCTGACTGTAAAGGGCCTACATTTACCTTTGTCAGTCTTTTCCTTTTCACATACCTGTAGAAGCTTTAACAATCCATTTTTATATTTTTTGCTAGTTTGTGCTCATATTCCATTTCCCCTTTCTTTATCAATTTCTTTGTCCCCCTTTGCTGATTTCTAAAAAATCCCAATCCTCAGGCTGACCGCTTTTTCTGGCAACTTTATAAGCTTCCTCCTTTGACTTAATACTAGCTTTACGTTCTTTTGTTAGCCACCGTTGGATCACTTTTCCTTTTGGGTTTTTATGCCCTAGAGGAATACGTGTCTGTTGCAAATTATGCATTATTTCCTTGAATGTTAGCCATTGTATGTCCACCTTCATATGGTTTAGTGTAGCCTCCCAATCTACCATGACCAGCTTGTCCCTCATACCCTTGTAGTTTCCTCTGTTTAGATTGAAGACCATAGTTTCAGATTGGACTACATCACTCTCGAACTTAACATAAAACACTTGTCCCTAAAGGCCCCTTTACCACAAGATTATTGATTAGCCCTTTCTCATTACACAGTACCAGATCCAGAATAGCCTGTTCCCTGGTTGGTTCCTCCACATACTGATCCAGGAAACCATCTCGCATGCGTTCCAAGAATTCGTCCTCCACTCCATTAGCGTTAATTTGATTTGCCCAGTCAATATGTAGACTAAAGTCCCCCATGATTACCATATTGCCCTTGTTACATGCACTTCTAATTTCTTGATTGATACTGTGTCCTACATTACCACTACTGTTTGGTGGCCTATTCACAACTCCCACCAATGTTTTCCACCCTTTGCCATTTCTTAGCTCCACCCAAACTGATTCCAGTTCTGCATCACAATCTGTCGAGCCAAGATCTTTTATTTCTGCCGTACCGATCTCATCCCTTATGACAGTGCTACGCCGCCTCCTTTTCCTTTTTGTCGGTCCTTCCTAAATGTTGAGTACCCTGGAACATTCAGTTCCCAGTTTTGGTTACCCTGCAACCATGTCTCTGTAATGGCAATTACATCATACCCATTTACTTCTATTTGTGCCATTAATTCATCCACCTTGTTGTGAATGCTATGTGCATTTAGAGAAAGTGCCTTCAACTTGGCCTGTTTAATATTTTTCTGCACTTTGACCCTCTTTACTGTTGGCCTTTGTTTCTGCTCCCTATTAGTTTTGCTGACTACTGTTCTAACTTGCACTTCCAGCTTTGTTTCTTTCCATTCTGGGCCCACACTTAGGTTCCCAGCCCCCTGACAAACTAGTTTAAATCCTTCCCAACAGCACTAGCAAATCCCCCTGTGAGGATATTGGTCCTGGTTCTGCCGAGGTGTAACCCGTCCAGCTTGTACAGGTCCCGCCTTCCCCAGAATTGGTCCCAATGCCTCAGGAATTTAAATCCCTCCCTCCTACACCATCTCCCCAGCCATGCATTCATCTGGTCTATTCCCCTATTTCTGCTCTCGCTAGCACATGACATTGGGGGTAATTCTGAGATTACTACCTTTGAGAGCCTGCTTTTTAATTTATTTCCGAGCTCCCTATATTCTGATTGCAGGACCTCGTCCCTCTTTCTACCTAGGTCGTTGGTACCGATATGGACCACGACCTCTGACTGTTCACTCTCCTCCTTCAGAATGTCCTGCAGCCGCTCAGTGACACCCTTGACCCTGGCACCAGAGAGGCAACATACCATCTTGGAGTCACGTCTGCGGCCACAGAAACGTCTATCTGTTCCTCTTACGATAGAATCCCCTGTCACTATTGCTCTCCCACTCTTTTTCCTCCCCTCCTGTGCAACTGAGCCACTCGTAGTTCCATGGACTTGGCTCTTGCTGCATTCCCCTGAGAAACCATCTCCCCCATCAGTATCCAAAACGGAAAATCTGTTGGAGGGGGAGATGGACCCAGGGGACTCCTGCACTACTTTCCTAGTTCTTTTACTCTGTCTGGCAGTCACCCATTCACTTTCTGCCTGTGCACTCTTTACCTGCGGTGTGACCACCTCATTAAACATGTTATCCACGTAGAGCGCAGCCTCACAGATGCTCCACAGTGACACCGACCGCAGTTCCATATCCGAAATGTGGATTTCGAGTAGCTGCAGCTGGAGACACTTCCTGCACATGTGTTCGTCCTGGACACCAAAAGTGACCCGGACTTCCCAGATAGCACAGGAGGAACACTCCACGCTGCCAAACTCCTCCTCAAACTCCTCCTCCTCCTCAAACTCCTCCTCCTCCTCAAACTCTTCCTCCTCCTCAAATGCTTCCTCAAACTCCTCCTCCTCCTCAAACTCCTCCTCCTCCTCAAACTCCTCCTCAAACTCCTCAAACTCCTCCTCAAACTCCTACTCCTCCTCCTCAAACTCCTCCTCCTCCTCAAACTCCTCCTCCTCCTCAAACTCCTCCTCCTCAGACTCCTCCTCCTCAAACTCCTCCTCCTCCACAAACTCCTCCTCCTCCTCAAACTGCTCCTCAAACTCCTCCTCAAACTCCTCCTCCTCCTCAAACTCCTCCTCCTCCTCCTCCTCCTCTTCCTCCTCCTCCTCCTCCTCCTCCTCCTCAAACTCCTCCTCCTCCTCAAACTCCTCCTGCTCCTCAAACTCCTCCTCCTCCTCAAACTCCTCCTCAAACTCATCAAACTCCTCCTCAAACTCCTACTCCTCCTCTTCAAACTCCTACTCCTCCTCCTCAAACTCCTCCCCTCCTCAAACTCCTCCTCCTCCTCAAACTCCTCCTCCTCCTCAAACTCCTCCTCAAACTCCTACTCCTCCTCCTCAAACTCCTCTGCCTCCTCAAACTCCTCCTCCTCCTCAAACTCCTCCTCATCCTCAAACTCCTCCTCCTACTCATACTCCTCCTCCTCCTCAAACTCCTCCTCCTCTTCCTCCTCCTCCTCCTCCTCCTCCTCCTCCTCCTCTTTGTTATGTCCATGTATCTTAATGTTGTGTCCTTCAATAATCAGACAACAGACTACAGGGAACGACTCAACAGGTGTTTACTGAATGAGGGTTACTCTAGAACTAACTGTACAGATCACTACTCAGGGTTTATATACAGGTGTGGTCACTGCCGGTACTACAGTATACAGGAGCTGTAAAAAGTAGTTCTCTCCCTTAAGGTATATATACATTACATACATTACAATTCCTCCCCTTTTAGATTAACAGTACCATAATACTCATTTAACAATTAACATTTTTAATATACAATGGTATATGAAAATAGTCCATTCATATATTCAGTCTCTGGGGAGGCTTCCTGATTCTTTCTGGATAACGCCTTTCCCGAGTGTCTCGCTCTTGGTGCGGAGGCGATTCTAGCACCCTGTCATCAGTTGATTCATCAGCTTCCAATGCTATTGTTTCTGAGGTAGATGCGACCTGTACGTCGGGTTCCTCACCAGGTACGTATGGCCGAGACATGGGGTTGACTCGTTCCTGTGACTCTAGGATCTGGTCATCATGGCATCTCACAATGTTCTCCCCAACATCCACTGTGTACATTAGTGGCCCCTGCTGTGTGCATGTTGTTCCTGGTTGCCATTTCTCTGTTCGGTAGTCGCGGGCCAAGACTGGTTGCCCTACATTGAAGCTACTTGTCGGCTTCTCATTGATGTGCTGGAATTGCTTACTCTCAACATCTCTTCGTACATTTGGTCTGAGCAAATCCAGACGAGATCTCAACCTTCAGTTAAAGAACATCATGGCCAGGGCCTGGTTGGTGACTGCATGTGTCGCATTTCTGTAGGCTAACAGAAAATTGTCCACCTTATGCTGCAGTGGAATGTCGGCATCGCACATGGCCTTTACTGCTTTTTTAAAGGTTTGTACGAACCTCTCAGCCAATCCATTTGTGGCTGGATGATACGGGACGGATGTGTAATGCCTTACCCCATTCCTTTTCATAAATCTTCGAAACTCTTCGGACACAAACTGTGGTCCGTTATCAGAGCAAATCTGCTCTGGCAAGCCGTTCCTGGCAAAAATGGTCCGTAGGTGGTGGAGGACATTTTGATCACCTCAGGCCATTTCGAGTGCGCATCCACGGCTATTAAAAACATTGAGTCCATGAATGGACCAGCAAAATCAATATGCACCCGTTGACATGGAGATGAGGGCCACTCCCATGGGTGTAGAGGGGCATGTGGTGGTGCATTTTGGAACTTCTGGCATCCTGAGCAGCTCTTTGTCAGGTCCTCGATTTGCTGATCGATCCCCGGCCACCACACATAAGCCCTAGCAAGGCTTTTCATTTTCACCCCTCCCAGATGACCTTCGTGAAGCTCATTGAGCACTCTCTCCCTTAACTTGGGTGGAATTACCACTCGGGATCCACACATCAAGGTCCCCTGGCATACTGACAGCTGTTCTCTTCTGGATGAGAATGCTGGCAACAGTGAGTCGCCATGTGCTGGCCATCCCTTCACCGGCAAATCATATTCCCGAGACAGTGTCGGGTCATTTCGGGTCTCCTTCTCTATACCAGCGTTAGTTACTGGCAAGCATTCAATTATAGTCGAATGAAATATTTCGACAGGATCCACTGCTGGTGCTTCCTCCACAGTAGGCAGTGGCAGGCGTGGTAGCCCATCAGCGTTTCCATGCTGTTTCATGCCCTTATACTCAATTTCATATTGGTGCGCCCCTAGAAAAAGGGACCATCTTTGTAGCCGTTGCGCAGTCATCACCAGAACGCCCTTCTTTGGATTAAAGATGGAGACAAGTGGTTGGTGGTCAGTCAGCAAGGTGAACTTCTGCCCGTGCAGATAGTGATTGAACTTTTTCACTCCCCACACTAGGCTGAGGGCCTCCCTGTCAATCTGGGCATAGTTACGCTCGGCTGAGGTTAGTGACTGAGACGCAAAGGCTACTGGCCTCTCCGAGCCGTCCGAGAATTTGTGCGACAGCACCGCTCCAATGCCATAGTGTGATGCATCACACGCCAACCAAATTGGTAGTGCTGGGTTGAAATGAGCCAACACCTCTTTTGATGTGATCAATGCTTTGCTCTTCTGGAAAGCTCGTTTACATTCGTCACTCCACTTCCATGGTACCCCCGTTTGCAGTAGGATGTTCAGTGGGTGTAGTACGGTAGACAAATTTGGCAAGAACTTATGGTAGTAGTTCACTAGCCCGAGGACCGACCTCAGTTGTGACACATTTTCCGGTGCTGGAGCCATGACTACTACCTCAATCTTTTCAGGGGACTTATGTAACCCCTCTTTATCAATAACGTGGCCACAATACGAGATCTGCTTCTGGAAAAACTCGCATTTGTGGCGATTAGTTCGGAGCCCATATTCCTTCAATCTAGTGAGCACCTGCTCCAGGTTGGCGAGGTGATCACTGTCATTTTTGCCCGTGACCAGGATGTCGTCCAAATAACACTGGGTCCCTGGAATCCCTTGCAGGACTTGATCCATTGCCCTTTGCCAAATAGCCGGAGCTGATGCTACCCCGAACACCAGCCGGTTGTATTGGTAGAGACCTTTATGAGTGTTGATCGTGAGGTGCTGTTTCGAGGCTTCTTCTACCTCTATTTGCAGGTACGCCTGGGCCAGATTAATCTTAGTGAAGCGTTTCCCTCCAGAGAGCGAGGCGAAAATATCTTCAATCCGCGGAAGCGGATATTGTACAGTGTGAAGGATTGGGTTCAATGTCACCTTAAAGTCCCCACAGATGCGAACCTTCTTTGGTTCCCCAGGCGTATTACTCAACGACCTCTTCATTACAGGAATGATGGATGTAGCCCACTCACTCCAGTCCACTTTGGACAGTACTCCTGAATGTTCCAACCCTTCCAGCTCTGCTTCGACGGCTGGGTGGATCGCATAAGGTACCGGTCTGGCCTTAAAAAACTTTGGGCTTGCATTTTCCTCTATTTTGATCGTCGCTGTTATGCCTTTTAGTGTTCCGAGTCCCTGCTGGAACACTTCTTGTGCGTCAGTTAGCATTTTTGACAGTCGTCCAGGTGTGACGTCATCATCCTTTTTGGCATCTACAGTCAGTGCTTGTATGGAATGCCAATCTAGCTGTATCTTCCGGATCCATTCACATCCTAGTAGTGGTGGTCCTCCATCTGGCAATACATATAGGTCCATTTTTGGTGTTTCCTTGCCGTTATATATAATGTTCACCCTTATTTTTCCTTTGGGGTAGACTTTTTGCCCCGTGTACGTCTTCAAGACAATCTTTGTATCTCTCAAGGGTATATGTGAGAATAGCCGCTTGTAGTCCCTTCGGCTTATGACTGTTAGGGCTGATCCTGTGTCCAATTCCATTTTCACTTGGACTCCTGCTATCTTGAGCATGACCCAGATAATTTGGTGATCCTCCGTTTTGATCACATTATGTAGTTTCAGACAACCCAGCTCGTTGCTTCCGGAGTCTGTATCACTCTTCTGTTCGTCTGAACTACTCTCCGTCACCTTATGTACCTTCTTGTACTTCTCCTGTGGAGATTTCTTGCTGCTGGTTTTCTTTCCCGACCTGCAGACTCTTGCTATGTGTCCTACTTTTCCACACTGTCTGCACACTTTGTCCTTGAATCAGCAATCATTATGGTCGTGTGTTGTTCTGCCGCAGCGATAGCAATCACTGTTCCGTATGACATTTCATTTGTGCCATATTCTTGCGGTCTCCGTTGTGTCTCTGCAGCACCCCGTGCTGCTGCTTCGTGTGATACTGCAATGCTGAAAGCTTTGTCCAGCGTAAGATCCTTTTCTGATAGAAGCTGTTTCTGGGTTCCTTCACTTTGAAGCCCACACACAAACTTGTCCCTTAAAGTATCTGCTAGTCCCGTTCCAAACTGGCAGTGTTTCGATAGCTTGCGCAGTTCCTTTAAATACTCAGCATTACTTTCATCTTTATGCTGGTTCCTTTTGTGAAACTTAAATCTTTCTGCTATCAGCAGCAGTGTGGGGTTTAAGTGGTCCTGTAGGATTGACACGATGTTTTCAAAATCCTTTTCTACTGGCTTCTCTGGGGTTACTCGGTTTCGTAGTAAGCCATACGTTTATGCACCCATTGAATTCAACAATACCAGCGCTTTCTTGTCATCTGGCACTTCATTCGCCTTGCAGTATACTTCTATGCGTTCGACATATGTCGTCCAATCTTCAACTTCATTGTCGAACGCTGTGATGCTGCCACTCTTCGGCATTTTTGGGTGTGGTTAGACTGGCTTAAAATGGCGTCTCCCTTGCTTTCCTTTCTTCCCCGCTGCGGCTTAAAATTGCGTCTCCCGCGCTACTGCCAAGGCTCTCTCGGCGGTCCTCGTGGCAAATGGCGACACCCTGTGGGCTTCGCGCGCTGCTCCTGTGCTGCTGCCAACGCCGCTCCCTGCGGTCCTCGTGGCAATGGCAGCGCCTCGCGTTTTCCTGCGCGCCTCTCTCCCCCGTTGACGCTGCTCGGCCCTTGAACACCGGCTGCGCTCTGCTCTCTCTCGTCTCTCTCCCCCGTTGACGCCGCTCGGTCCTGAACACCAGTTGCGCTCTGTGCGCTCTGCCCTTTCTCTCTCCCCCATCGACGCTGCTCGGCCTTTTTCTGTGCCGCTCGGTTGGGCTCTAGCCCGCCGCTGTCCGAGAAGCGTCTGCGCAGTACCTGTTGGCAGCCCGTTTCGCTAGACCACCGTGCCTGGAAAGCCAAGCCTGGCTCTTAACAGCCTCCGCTGCGATGCTCAAATCTCCGCTGGATGACTGGGCGGTTGCCCGTGGTCGATGCCCATGCATCTGGACTCGACCTTCTTCCACTGTTCACCAGGAGCGAATCCCTGGGAGGTGATGCAGAGTTGCAGGTAGGTTCAAATCTGCCTTGTCGCCAATGTTATGTCCGTGTATCTTAATGTTGTGTCCTTCAATAATCAGACAACAGACTGCAGGGAACGATTCAACAGGTGTTTACTGAATGAGGATTACTCTAGAACTACTGTACAGATCACTACTCAGGGTTTATATGCAGGTGTGGTCACTGCCGGTACTACAGTATACAGGAGCTGTAAAAAGTAGTTCTCTCCCTTAAGGTATATATATATACATTACATACATTACACTCCTCCTCCTCCTCCTCCTCCTCCTCAAACTCCTCCTCAAACTCCTCCTCCTCCTCAAACTCCTCCTCAAACTCCTCCTCAAACTCCTCAAACTCCTCCTCAAACTCCTCCTCGTCCTCCTCCTCAAACTCCTCCTCCTCCTCAAACTCCTCCTCCTCCTCCTCAAACTCCTCAAACTCCTCCTCAAACTCCTGAAACTCCTCCTCAAACTCCTCAAACTCCTCCTCCTCAAACTCCTCCTCAAACTCCTCAAACTCCTCCTCCTCAAACTCCTCCTCCTCCTCTTCAAACTCCTCCTCCTCCTCAAACTCCTCCTCCTCCTCCTCAAACTCCTCCTCCTCCTCAAACTCCTCCTCCTCCTCAAACTCCTCCTCCTCAAACTCCAATTCCTCCTCCTCAAACTCCTCCTCCTCTAACTCCTCCTCCTCAAACTCCAGCTCATCCTCCTCCTCCTCCTCAAACTCCTCCTCCTCAAACTCCTCCTCCTCACACTCCTCCTCCTCCTTCTCAAACTCCTCCTCCTCAAACTCCTCCTCCTCTTCCTCAAACTCCTCCACCTCCTCAAACTCCTCATCCTCAAACTCCTCCTCCTCCTCAAACTCCTCCCCCTCCTCCAATTCCTCCTCCTCAAACTGCTCCTCAAACTCCTCCTCCTCAAACCCCTCCTCAAACTCCAGCCACACTGCAAACCTGTTTTTATAGGCCCTGAAACAAACTGGCTGAGCCCTGCTACAGGAAAACCAGTTTAATCTAGTTCCCCTAATTAACTGTCTTCAGCTGTTCTGAATTGTAGGCCTTGTATCTCCCTGTATATTCCTGCTTAAGGCTGGGAAATTTAGATTTTAAACAATAGACAGTCACAATAAATATAAATGTATTATTGTATTTATATTGTTGACCATAAAGCTGTTTGAGGACTGGTGTGATACGGGTTTATTTTTGGTTTATTGAAATAGTGGTAGTTTGAACTGTAAATGTTATTGATTCATTTGTAAAATTTATTATTGCATTTGGATTGTTAACCATAAAGCTGTTCTTAAGGCTTTTTTTAAATTGTGGTCAATGAATGTAATGGATTTACTATGTAATTGATGAGTTGTATAAGTACTGCTGTACAATAAAAACAGGAGAACCAGTTTAAAAAAAAAGCTGGGAAATTTAGATTTTAACCAGTAACAGTAAATGTGAAACAAACAAAAGTTTGATTTTTAAAAAACAGTTAAGACTCCCTCACTCACCCAACTGCAGCAGTCTGTTCAATCCGCACTTAAATGAGAGAAAGAGAGGCCACAATCCAGAGAACTGTACACGCACGCCAGCCATCTGTCCGATCGGGACCGATACCAGTTGCTTGTCATGGTCGTATGTTTTTGCTGTATAACTAGCATGTTATATTCTGTCTTAAACTCTGATTAAACTCAATATACCCACCATATTGGTTTGCATTCGAAACTGATTATTTGAAAGACTAGAGATAAGCTACTAATTGGCCTAATCTCAACACTAGAGAGTGAGAGATGGGTGCACCTTGCAAGGTAGGTTGGTGTGAGGATTGATGTGCAGGTGTAGGCTTGGGAAGGCACAATTATAGGGTTGGGGTGACAGGCACATCAGGATGTAGTTGAGTATGGCATTGCACTCACCTTTCCTGACCTCATGAGGTTATTAAACCTTTTGCAGCACTGGATCCAGAACTGCCTGACTACACCCCTGCTGCTGTCTTCCTCCACAATCTCCAACCATGCCCTCTTGGTCTCATTGGAAGGGCTCTTGTGCCCATACCCAGGGAACAGAATGTCCCTGTTGCTTGAACTCCTTGGAGCAGGTCTTTCAGGGAGGAGTCAGGGAATCTGGGTGCTGCCTTCTGCCATTGGGACTGCATGCTTCACTCAAGCTTCAGGTCAAAATCTTTAGTTTCTCAACAACCACACCTCTCCCAAAGACCTGTCCTCTTCCTCCAACAACCTTCAAGTGTGATGTGTGGAAGGCACCTTTAAATGTCTGAGCTCAAGGCGAGTCATCGATCCCATCATCATGTAGGATTCGCAAAATTGGACTTTACATTAATAAGGGTCAAATGGCAGAAGAGGCCATGATTTTAAAGACTGTTTTAAAAGAAGCCCAGAAAAAGGGGCATAACAAATGGCCACCATACCATGTGACCAGCTTATTGGGACACTTTAAAATGGTTCCTGCGCAACCTCAGACAGATTTGTGGATTCATCCCACATTAAGTTCTGGAAGCCGTTCCTGAGAGAACGAAACCAGACCCACAGGTATGCATATGGATTAGATGCAGATCTAGTCAAGATTGGCCTGGAGACAGAGGCCATCAAGATGTTGCCCCAGACAAAAGGGGACAATTTCATATTCATGAGAACAGCACCCAGGACTAGATAATGAGATCAGCAGGACATTAAAAACAATGGAGGTAATTTCAAACCAGAGATGGGCCTGTTACCAGCCGTTTAAGACATTTTAAAATATAATGGCTACCCCACTGTGCTCGCGGCCCGCCAAAATTAAAACAAAGACTAACCTGATTTTGGGCGGGAAGTGAAGCCTCTGGAAGATAGGTATATCTGGAAGACATTTTCGGCAGCGGGACACACACTCAAAACGAGCAAGCTTGGAGAGGTACGAACAGCAGCAAGCTCTCGGGACAGTCAGACACACCGGGTTGGAGAGCTGGAAACAGGCAGCTTGAATCCGGACACCCAGAAGAAGGAGCAGTCAATCGCAGGAGGAAGAAGAAAGCCAACATCAAGAAGGCCATCCCGAAACCGGCGTTCCGCCCCGGGGAAGCACATCAGGAGATCATTGACCATCCCCGGGCTGTTGCCGGAGCAAGAGGCCATCGACCCAACTTGGGAGAAGAAAGAAATAAATAAAGGTCCCAAGCAAAGAAACCTTCCAGCCACCACGGCTCGGCAGAAGAGAGGAAAGGAACCTGAAGAAGCGATGGGAGCCAGCCCAAGGCTCCTCTAACCAGGGTCGAGCCGACGATTCTCGACCCCGCCGACATCCAGGCCTGCCGGTGTCCAGCCGCCCCCGACCCCCACCTCAGGAGAGAGGTGTGGCGCAGCTCGCAGGGGCCCCATGATCCACGTGGAGACGAGACGCCTGAAAGGACCAAACACAGACTCGATTTCAAAACCTTGCACTTCATAGTGGGATTGGTGAGCATGTTTCTGGCCCTTCACAATCAGATCTAGATAGGTTTAATAAGGGGGTGGATTTAAGGGTACAATTAACATGAGTTGTTGTCCCTCGATGTTCTGTGTGTTTCCTTATTTCATAATGATCTTTGTAGAGTATAAGATGCCTGTATTTGCTTTAGTTAGTACTGTGTCGTTATGATTTGTTTGTGTGTTTTTCCCTCCCATGTACTCCCTCATCTGCTTGCATTTGATTTGATATTTTTCCTTATGCAATAAAATTTCATTTTGTTTCATCAAACTTGGTCTACACGAGTTTTCTCTACATTGTAGTTCCTGCGCCTAAGTCCAGAGTATAGAATCTAAGGGGCGAGTGGGTCAAACCACTCAAGGTTTACTGTGCAAGAGAGAGAGGCCTCTAGAGAGTGAAACCTCAGGGAAACCTCTCGAGGAAAACCCCTTACAGAAAATGGCGACCACGGCAGGACTCTGGCAGCAGGATTGCAATGTAGTAGATCCAAGTTTGAATGGTTGAAATGCAATGGATGAGAGAATAGCAGATTATGTCTTTGGCAAGATAAATCTCACTAAACAGTGGATTTCCGATCTCTTGCTGGATGGGCGTCCGGTGGACGCAGCCATCAGGTGGACAGAGAGCAAAGAGCATAAGGAGTCAGTGGAAAAGGCAGTGTGGCTGATGTGTTACAAGAAGCAGGTCCAGATCTTGGACCGGGTCATTGCAGCACAGGCAGCCAAGATCACAACCCAAGCAGCAGAGATAGAGGAAAAGGCCATGGGTGGGGAAAAACTCATCACAGCGCTTCACGCGCTGAATCAGGAACGCCAAGTGGTAGCTAGTCAACATCAGGCCAGGATAGAGTACCTGGAGTGCCAGGTTACTGAGGCAAAGATTAATGAAACGAGGATACGGGAGAAAAGCGCCCGCCTCGCACAACAGCTAAGAGCGCAGGAGGAGAGAGTAGTGGAGGTTAAGGCAGCTTACAAGCTGGCCCTCGAGCACGGGTTTGAGAGCACAGACCACGGACCCTGCCAAAAGACCATAGAGGACCTAAGAACGGCCCTGGTTAAGGCAAGAGGCATGGTGTGTCTCGTCAGCCCGAAAGCCAGTCACATGGACTTTTTAAAGGAATCAAAGCAGCCGATTCCAGCTGAGGTAATTGTGGTACCAGCCACCGAGCCCTCAGCACCGCCGAGCTATAGTGAGACTTGGTCGGAAAAGGAGGGGGTAGCAAAAGAGGAGGTAGCCGAGATGGAGTGTGTGGAAGAACCACTCGTCGAAAAGCCGGGCCCGGCACCAATGTGTCCCGCTCGGCACCAGAGGTTCGGTCCCAACGCTGTCGATGGCAGTATCGAACCCCACCAGAACCAGCTCATGGTGCCCTACACTGGCCCGCAATTAAGGTCCATGGTGAGCCACCTCACACGACTCACAGTGAAGGGAGATCCCTCGATTCATTTCAGAGAGATAGAGGAAACAGCAGCAATCAATGACTGTGATGATCAGGAACAGGTCAAACTGTTGCTTTTCTCCCTGGATTCCACAATCCTTCAGTGCCTCTCAGAGGATAGTAAAAGGGGACGGAAAGGGTATATGGATCTCAGGGAGGAAGTTTCAGAAGTAATGGGAGTGGACGACGGTAGTCCGTTTGACCGTGTAGAAGGGACCGTGCAGCTATCTGGAGAACCCCCACGGGTTTTCGCAGAAAGGCTGTGGCCAGTATGTCGAAGCAGCTGTCCGAGTATGCCTGAACGGGCTCTGATGAGCAACGAACAGCGGGTTCATTGGCTCCGTTGTTTGGTTACCAACAGTTTGCCAGAGATATGGGCCCTAGCCAGGTCATGGTTTGATCCCCAAGGTCCCGGTGTCACGGAGGAGACGGTACTCCATCAGCTTAATGTGGCATACAAGAATTGTAGAGGTCAGGAAACACCTCCCCAGAAGGGAAAGGTGCATGAGGCAAAACCCGCAGCCCTAAGTCAGAAGGAGTGGCATCAGGAGGGGAATCGCCCTGTCCAGGCCAAGCTCAATTGCTACGGGTGTGGGAAGGATGGACATTGGCGCAAGGACTGTAGAAATCCGTGGAAGGATAATAAAGGGAGATTTCCCGCAGCCCAAGCCCAAGCCCAGACCGCCGCCCCAGCACCAGCCAAAACCCAAGCCGTAGCCCCTGCCCCAGCACAAGGAGCTGGTGCAGTTATGAATCCCGCTGCGATTGAATCAATTTTAGAGACAATGCGGTCTCTGATGATTTCGCAGGGGAAAGTAGCCGTCACCACCGGTCTTGTCGCTCCCGAAACCCCAACCGCTGTGCCCAAATGACTAGAGCCGGCGCAGCCCGTTTACTTGTGTGCACTGCAATATGATATATGGAGGCGACCCCTCGTGGAGATGGAGGTGCAGGAGGTAAAAGGAACCTATTTGTTGGATACGGGGGCATCGTGCACCGTGATCCACACAGGTAACCCCGCCACCTCGCCTCTGTCCACTGGGGTACCATATATTCTGTCGGGCTTCACAGGCAAGGAACAGGCTGGCACACATTCCTTTCCCCTCTCCATTCATTTAGGACCACTCCACACCAAGTGGAGGTGTATACTGATGAAGTGGGAGATGGAGAATGGGAAAGGGATCCTCGGGTCCGATTTCTTGGTCGAACACGGGATCCTCGTGGACCTAAGAAACCATTGTCTTTGGGGAGCTGGTAAGGGTGAGCTGGGCCAGGTAGTCGTCATCCCAGGGGAAGGAGAAAGAGGGACCCTGTGTACCGTGAAGCCAAAAGAGGGCTACGACCTCGAGCTCATGGTCGCGGGCGTCCCACAAGATTTGCAGACATTCGTGTGCGACCACTTGGCGACGTTTGCCACTCACAAGCACGATTGTGGGAGGGTCACCGAGTTTGAGGTTAGCGTAGACGGGGACCCCATGGCCCGACCCCAAAAACAGTATAACTTCCCCCGGGAAGCGGAGCCCGACATGGAGACAGCAATATCGTCACTGGTGCAGCAAGGCATGTTGAGACCGATAGCCACCCATGTGAACTCTCCGTTATGGCCGGTGAAGAAGCCGGACGATTCCTGGAGAGCCACAGTGGACTACAGAGTCCTCAATAGCAACATCCCAGCCTGCACGCCAACAGTAGCAGCAGTTGCCGACCTGATAGGAAGTATTCCAGCCTCCGTGACCACGTTCACGGTGCTGGATATTTCTTATGGGTTTTGGTCCATCCCTTTACGGAGGGAGTATCAGTACAAGTTTGCCTTTACATTTAAAGGGCAACAGTACACCTGGAACTGCTTGCCACAGGGTTTCCACAACAGCCCCAGCATATTCCATCAGTGCATGGCAGGGAGTTTAAAAGAGTTCAGCCAGCCCAATCAGCTAGTGCAATATGTGGACGACCTGCTCCTGTTCACAGACTCAAGAGAGGAGCATGGCCCACTATTGGCCGAGTTATTGGAGCTGTTAGGAAGAAAGGGTTTCAAAGTAAATCCAAAGAAGGCACGGATTGGCCAGCAGGAAGTGAAATTCCTGGGTCTGACCATCCGCGCCGGTAAGAGAGCCATAGATAAGGCCGGACGGGAATCGGTACAAGATCTATTGATCCCCGCCACCGGAGCACAGGAGTGGAATGTGGGAGATAAGGTCATGGTAGGAGACTCTGCCCGAGTGGTGAGTTCAGAACCACTGTACCGGGGACCCTACAAGATTGTAGGCAAAACCAGCCCCATGGTATATGCAGTGAAGTTGCCCAGGCGCACTAAATGATTTCACATCAACCAGTGCAAACTGTTTAAACCGGGTGCGAGAACATCAGCAACCGAAGCCAGGTCTGAGGATAAAGATCCTCAGCCTGAGGCGTGCGATGAGTCACAGACCACACAAGCTGGCTTTGTAGCCTGCTTGGAAGGAGAAGAGGTCCCGCCCACCTGGGGGGAGCTTTCTCCGATGGCCTGGGACTCGGACAAGGAGGGGCCCGAACAACAAGGTCCCGCCCTCGACACGATTCTGGAAGAGGTGGAGTCGGAGGACGGAGATCCCGCCCTCGACTCGAGCGTGGGGGAGGTAGAAATTGGGGGCAGAGATTCTCCACCTGTAGGGACAGGTGAGGAGGAGCCGTCTGCCACAGGCCCAATTCCCGAAGGGGCGGAGCCTGAGGGGAGGGAGCCGAAGCCTACAGTCGTGGAAGAGCCACGGGCTGTGAGAGCTGAAGTCCCACCTGAAGGTCCACTCGCCAAGGGAGCCTGCCCAAATCCCAAAGGGGCGGAGCATGAGGGAAGGGAGCCAAAGCCCACAGTCGTGGAAGAGCCACGGGCTGTGAGAGCTAAAGTCCCACCCGAAGGTCCACTCGCTAAGGGAGCCATGCCCAAAGTACCTTTTCGCAGGTCGACTTGAACGCCTCAGCCTGTAAAACCTTGGCCCGATTCCCCCGCTCCCAGTAGACACCGACTTCAGAAATCCATGAAAAAACACAGTCCCCGATTAGCAGCAAAAGGCTGCGGGGAAACAGAGCCACAGGTCACTGCAGCCCCGCCACAGGGAGCGTAAAGCTGCAGTCCAATCAGGGATTAGGCAAGCCGCCCGGGGACGGTCGGCGCTGTACATAAGTTTAGGTTTAAGTTTAAGGTGTGTAAATATTAAAATGATTTACAGTTTAAGTAGTTTTAAATCTGCCCCGTATGTGTGTTGTTTTGGATCGAGGTCGAAAGACCCGATCATGCCGTCACCTAAGCCAGAATCTCTCGGGAGCCTGGCTATATTGTTTGATTTATTGCAGGAACCAGGAGAAAGATGAGAGGGATCCTCGTCGCGTTCGAGATGGTCGGATGGAGCTGGGCCTATCGGGGCCGCACCAAGGACTCCACCGTCTACGGGTGCTCTGGAAATAGAGGCCCCATCGCGACTGACGGAACCGGCTCACGGGGCGCTGAAGAGACTGCTGCCTACTTCCATGAAGGGAGATGGCCAGGCTGGCTGGGGTCGAACTCTACTGAATACTCCAGCCAGACGGGATTTGCATACAGAGAAACGTCTCTGATGTACCCCAGGGTGCGGATCATTGCGCCCAGGATCAGCGTCACCGCGGGCAAGAAGATTTGCCTTGTTTGTTTGGGACATGTACCTTTGGACCGTTGGTGGTGGCTGCGCAAGTTGAGCAGCACCATGAAGAACTCGACGGTGGAATGGAAGAGATTGGGTAATAACACCCATCGGACAATAACGGGAACTCACGGGGGGTTGAGTGTCTGTTGGGACAAATGGTGGGAACCAGATGAGGGGATCTACATCTGTATGTGGGGTTCAGAACGCGCTTGCCCCACAGGCATCTCCATCTTTTTCCAAAGACAGTGGCAGGATGCTGGACAAGGAATGAGGTGGGACGTCAGCTCACGGGCGTGCGGAGTCCCATACTCTCAGATCCCAGTAAACGCCACTGAGCTCATCACCCGACCCCGCAAGCCCCTGCCCACAGTTCCGGTAGCTAAAGCCCTCAAGGAAGGGTGCCCCACCATGACAAAGGGACCCGGAAACGGATTGGTATTTGTACCCACAGATCAGGTACTGTACCAAGGGGTCCACTACGTGGTGGCTTCGGTGATTTTAAACCTCACCGAGGTACAATTGCCAGCGTGGTGCCCCAAGGAAACAGAGCAATTATACCAGGTCCTGTTAACAAACATGTTTAAACAGTTTTACGAATTCGACTTTGCCGATGTTGACAGAGCCGAATTGTACACTGTAATGATATCAGCAAATAGTGATGGTATTTGCCTGTTTGATTATGATGCCTTACCAGCATATTTGCATGTATTGATTATTTATGCCTGGCCAGCAGAGGGCATGTGAGAGAGTCAGAGTTTAGTTTCAGTTTCGTTTTAGATGGATCTCTAAGATGGTGTCTCCTGTAATGCTGTTAACTGAGTTGAACATACTTTAGATAAAAAGTCATTCTCTTTCATGAATGTGTCACCATTGAACCCACATACAAATCAATACATGGTGTCAGAAGTGATTGAAAGAGATGAAGAGGAAAAATCTGAAGTTAAATCAGCTCTCCACATATTAGCAAGCCAAAAGAGAACATCGTTACTTACCATTGAAGAAGAGCTAACGAAGTGAAAAAATGGAAGGTTTACACCCACCGGCGAAGCTTCAGTTGACAGGTAATGTGGCTGAAAATTGGAGGAGGTTCAAACAACGTGTAGAGTTGTATTTAGCGGCAATCGGAGCTGACGAGAAAAGTGATAAAATGAAAGCGTCAGTGTTCTTACATGTCGTGGGTGATGAAGCGCTGGAGGTGTATAATAATTTCACATTCGCTGCTGATGGAGACAAAATGAAGTTGGATAAAATAATGGAACAGTTTGAGGCCTACTGCATACCTAAACGTAACGTGACGTTTGAGAGGCACAGATTTTTCACATGTGTACAGAAAACGGGTGAGACTATTGATCAGTATGTGACTGAACTGAGAAACCGAAGCAAAACATGTGAATTTGGGGGACTGACAGACTCGCTGATAAAAGACAGACTGGTGTGTGGTATTCCAGATAATGGTCTAAGGGAAAGACTGCTAAGAGAGCAAGATCTAGACCTGGGAAAAGCCATAGCACTGTGTAGGGCTACAGAGACTGTGAAGTCGCAGGCAAAAGAGCTGTTCAGTGACAGTAGCTGCAACGTGGATGCAGTGAGAAAGAACGGACACAAACCGTTTAACAAAAAGAGCGCCAATGTGAAAAAAGAGGCGTGGCCAGCGAACAAAAATGAAAGGGACAATCGAAAGTCATGTAGTCGATGCGGTACACAGCATCCACCAAAAAAGTGTCCAGCATATGGTAAAAAATGCAATAGTTGCAACAAAAACAACCATTATGCCCATTGCTGCAAGAACCAAGCGCAACAAAGCAAGGTCCATGCAGTAGATGAAAGCGAGATAGAGGAGTTCTATGTAGATGTTGTGTCTGAAAACAAAAAAGAAAAAAGAGACTGGATGTTGACACTAAAAGTGAATGACATACACATTCCATTTAAATTGGATACTGGAGCACAAGTTAATGTGATATCAGAGACTGATTTTAAGAAAATTAGACCCAGACCAAAGATACATGGAATAAAAGTGAAAGTGACAGGATACTCAGGTACTGATATACCAGTGAAAGGAAAATGCATTGTCAAAGTGACACACAAGGACAGAGAGCACATGCTAGCATTAATCGTGGTGCCAAAGGATGTGCAAGCCATATTAGGTTTAAAAGCCTGTGAGAGACTGAACCTGGTAAAGAGAGTCCTCATTGTGGAAAGCGAAGGAGAGACAGTCTATGATGAACTCATGAAAGAGTACAATGACCTATTTCAGGGTCTAGGCTGCCTTCCAGGAGAACACACGGTCAGAGTAGATAAAAGTATGCCAACGGTCATACATCCATGCAGAAAAGTTCCGTTTGCTCTTCAAAAGCAACTGAAGGCAGAGTTGGACAGGATGGAAAGCCTGAACGTGATTCAGAAGATAGATGAGCCAACTGAGTGGGTGAGTTCCCTCGTCGTTGTGGACAAAAAGAATGGAAAGCTCAGAATTTGCCTGGATCCAAGAGATCTAAACAGAGCAGTAAAGAGAGAGCACTACAAGCTTCCTACACGTGAGGAAATCATGTCACAGTTTGCAAATGCAAAGTATTTCAGCAAGTTAGATGCATCATCAGGATTTTGGCAGATGAAACTGGACGAAGCAAGTTCAAGACTGTGCACGTTCAACAGTCCATTTGGCAGATACAGATTCCTAAGGTTACCATTTGGCATTGCCTCAGCTCCTGAAGTGTATCACAAAACTATCCATATGATCTATGAGCACCTGGAGGGAGTTGATACATCAATGGATGACATCATAGTATGGGGAACCACGAGAACTGAGCATGATGAGAGACTGAAAAAAGTACTGGAAGCAACAAGGAAAACAAACCTGAAGCTGAATAGAGAGAAATGCCAGCTCGGGGTGACAGAACTGACATTCGTGGGAGATATCCTTAGCAGTGAGGGCATCAGACCAGATCCCAGAAAGGTGTCCGCCATTGAGAATATGCCAAAGCCACAATGCAAAAAGGACATGCAGAGGTTTAATGGAATGATCACCTACATGGGTAAATTCATATCCAACCTCTCAGAAAAGATGGCGCCACTGAGAAGACTAACTGAAAAGAACATAGAATGGGAATGGAATCATGAGCATGAGAAGTCATGGAGCGATCTAAAGAAACTGCTCACAGAGGAACCAGTTCTGAGGTTTTATGACCCAGCGAGACCCATCAAGATATCATCAGATGCATCACAGAGTGGGCTCGATGCCGTTCTTCTGCAAAAATATGACTACTGGCAACCTATTGCATATGCATCGCGCTCAATGACAGACGCGGAGACGCGATATGCTCAAATAGAAAAGGAGCTGCTCAGCATCACATACGCCTGTGAAAGATTTCACCAGTTTGTGTCAGGACAAGCAATCAGTGTAGAGACTGACCATAAGCCCTTGATTGCATTGTTCCAAAAACCACTCAATAGCTGTCCGCTTAGAATACAAAGAATGATGATCAGGCTGCAACGCTATACACTGAATGTTGCGTACACACCGGTTAAGCTGATGTATACAGCAGACACGTTATCCAGAGCTGTTGACCCAAGTTAGCCCGCAAACACCAAAATGGATGAAAAAGTGAACGCCTACGTGGACATGATCACAAGTGCACTGCCCATAGCAGATGCAAAAATGGAGCTCATAAAGACTGAGACAAACAAAGATGAAACACTGAGACGACTGAGGAAAAGCATCTTGGATGGATGGCCCAACATGAAGCAAGACTGCTCACCTGACATGGCAGAGTACTGGAACTGCAGGGCGGAACTATCAGTGGTCGAAGACATCATCTACAAAGGAAGTAAAATAGTTATCCCAAAGAGTCTGAGAAAAGAGATGCTAAAAAGGATCCATGGAGGACATCTGGGAATCGAAAAGTGTAAGAAAAGAGCACGAGAGGTGATGTACTGGCCACGAATCAACCAAGATGTGACAAATGAGGTGTCAAACTGCACAATATGCCTGAAATATCGAGCAAGCAATCCGGTAGAACCACTAAAGCCACATCCAGCGCCAGACAGACCTTACCAGAAGGTGGCGCTGACCTATTCGTATGTCAAGGGAAGGACTATCTTGTAGTCACAGACTATTACTCCCTGTATCCAAAGGCTTGATGACTGTACACCACCACTACAGATGCTGTGATAACATGTATGAAAGCCATATTCTCCAGACATGGCGTGGCAAGCGAGGTCTTCACAGACAACGGACGCCAGTTTTACAATGCAAGTTTCCGACAGTTTGCCAAAGAGTGGGACTTTGTCCACACAACGTCAAGTCCTCACTTTCCACAGTCCAATGGACTGGTGGAAAAATCGGTCCAGACAGTGAAAAGACTGATGTACAAGGCAAAAGACAGTGGAACTGACTTCTACCAGAGCATGCTTGTATACCGCACAACGCCGCTCGAGTGTGGTATGTCACCAGCCCAACTCCTTATGGGACGTCTGCTAAGGTCAAACCTACCCATCCCGGAGAACCTCCTGAAAACAAAAGAGGGGGAGAAAGTGAGGAAGTTCAAAGAACAACAGAAAGAAAAGCAAAAGTACTACTATGACAGAGGAACACAAAACCTACCTGAACTCCATACTGGTGACCAAGTAAGGTTCAAAGACAAAACAAACATATGGACTCAGAAGGGAACTGTCCTGAGTGAAGTTCAACCAAGATCATACACCATTCAGACAGATGAGGGTGCTGTTCTGCGAAGAAATCGTCGAGACCTTCTCATGGGACCAGCCACAGCAAGTCAAAAGACTGATACTGTTGAACAACCTGATCACACAGCAGGTCAAAAGACTGATACTGTTGAACAACCTGATCACACAGCTGAGAAATCATCATCTGAGGCAACAACTCAAATTCAAGGACAATCAATCAGAAAATCCTCAAGACGTGTGAAGCCTCCTGAGAGACTCATAGAGCAAGTTTAAGGACTCTTGTTATAGAAGGAAGTAATGTTATCTTATTCTTTCTTCAAATTCTAGGTATTTACATATTTCATGTGAACACACAAAACAAGGTTAAAAAACCTTGATAATCATAATGATAATGTAAGTTCATTAAGTGTTACAGTTAAAATGCAGAGTAATACAAAGAAAACATGTTGTTAGATAAAAGTAAAATACTTTTGTTTTAAGAAAGGGAGATGTAATGATATCAGCAAATAGTGATGGTATTTGCCTGTTTGATTATGATGCCTTACCAGCATATTTGCATGTATTGATTATTTATGCCTGACCAGCAGAGGGCATGTGAGAGAGACAGAGTTTAGTTTCAGTTTCGTTTTAGATGGATTTCTAAGATGGTGTCTCCTGTAATGCTGTTAACTGAGATGAACATGCTTTAGATAAAAAGTCATTCTCTTTCATGAATGTGTCGTCATTGAACCCACATACAAATCAATACATACACCACACCACATGAGGTCTTGGATGGAATAGGGAGACAAAGAAGGTGTGATATATCATTCCCCCTCTCCCTGAACACCTCACCAAGATATTAAAAGCCGTTGTTGTTTCACAGAAACACTTCTACACACTGGAGCAGAAGACTTTAGAAATAGGGGCAGACATATTGGATATAGTGACCCCACCGTGGTGGGACCTATTCACTAATATAGAAGTCCCTTCCTGGATTAGGATAGCCTCCCACATTCTTGTAGTGTGCCAGGTTATCATTGTAGTTTATTTGTTGTTTGTACACTGTAAAAAGGTCAAACGTTCGCAAAAGTATGAGAATAGAGGGGAATGGAGGGAGCATTATGTGTGGGTAGAAGAAGAGACACCCGTTTAGATTTTGCTGCTTTGTATAAAGTTAAAGTTTTCCCTCCCTCCTCTGTACTATTTTTGATATGTATTCATGTGTGTCTTGAATTCTTCGTGTATGTACTTTATTTTTATTATTGCATTTGAATTAGATGTAATGTCATTATTAGAAGGTAATGTGTATGCACTAGGTGATGTAGGGGTATAAGGACCCCCTCCATGCCTGGAAGTAAGTTGTTAGATTTTTAACTCCAAGGTATTGCCTTCTATAAATGCTTAATGTACACTAGATTTTTCTGAAATGGGAAATGCATGTGTCGTGGGGTCATAGATAGGTAAATACTGGGGATGGTTAGATTGTGGAAAGTCAGAAAATTTTGCTCACCCAGAATTATGATACTTCAAGCAAGTTACAGTATCATCAGGGGGGAGTGTAGGATTCGCAAAATTGGACTTTACATTAATAAGGGTCAAATGGCAGAAGAGGCCATAATTTTAAGGACTGTTTTAAAAGAAGCCCAGAAAAAGGGGCATACAAAATGGCTGCCATACCATGTGACCAGCTTATTGGGACACTTTAAAATGGTTCCTGCGCAACCTCAGACAGATTTGTGGATTCAACCCACAGTAAGTTCTGGAAGCCGTTCCTGAGAGAACGAAACCAGACCCACAGGTATGCATATGGATTAGATGCAGATCTAGTCAAGATCGGCCTGGAGACAGAGGCCATCAAGATGTTGCCCCAGACAAAAGGGGACAATTTCATATTCATGAGAACAGCACCCAGGACTAGATATGAGATCAGCAGGACATTAAAAAAAATGGAGGTAATTTCAAACCAGAGATGGGCCTGTTACCAGCCGTTTAAGACATTTTAAAATATAATGGCTACCCCACTGTGCTCACGGCCCACCAAAATTAAAACAAAGACTAACCTGATTTTGGGCGGGAAGTGAAGCCTCTGGAAGAAAGGTATATCTGGAAGACATTTTCGGCAGCGGGACACACACTCAAGACGAGCAAGCTTGGAGAGGTACGAACAGCAGCAAGCTCTCGGGACAGTCAGACACACCGGGTTGGAGAGCTGGAAACAGGCAGCTTGAATCCGGACACCCAGAAGAAGGAGCAGTCAATCGCAGGAGGAAGAAGAAAGCCAACATCGAGAAGGCTGTCCCGAAACCGACGTTCCGCCCCGGGGAAGCACATCGGGAGATCATCGACCATCCCCGGGCCGTTGCCGGAGCGAGAGGCCATCGACCCAACTTGGGAGAAGAAAGAAAAAAATAAAGGTCCCAAGCGAAGAAACCTTCCAGCCACCACGGCTCGGCAGAAGAGAGGAAGGAACCTGAAGAAGCGATGGGAGCCAGCCCAAGGCTCCTCTAACCAGGGTCGAGCCGACGATCCTCGACCCCGCCGACATCCAGGCCTGCCGGTGTCCAGCCGCCCCCGACCCCCACCTCAGGAGAGAGGTGTGGCGCAGCTCGCAGGGGCCCCACGATCCACGTGGAGATGAGACGCCTGAAAGGACCAAACACAGACTCAATTTCAAAACCTTGCACTTCATAGTGGGATTGGTGAGCATGTTTCTGGCCCTTCACAATCAGATCTAGATAGGTTTAATAAGGGGATGGATTTAAGGGTACAATTAACATGAGTTGTTGTCCCTCGATGTTCTGTGTGTTTCCTTATTTCATAATGACCTTTGTAGAGTATAAAATGCCTGTATTTGCTTTAGTTAGTACTGTGTCGTTATGATTTATTTGTGTGTTTTTCCCTCCCATGTACTCCCTCATCTGCTTGCATTTGATTTGATATTTTTCCTTATGCAATAAAATTTCATTTTGTTTCATCAAACTTGGTCTACACGAGTTTTCTCTACATTGTAGTTCCTGCGCCTAAGTCCAGAGTATAGAATCTAAGGGGCGAGTGGGTCGAACCACTCAAGGTTTACTGTGCAAGAGAGAGAGGCCTCTAGAGAGAGAAACCTCAGGGAATCCTCTCGAGGAAAACCCCTTACAATCAGACCTGCTCCATTTAATTGGCCAGGAAACTCGCAGGCCTAACTCAATTGATCGAATTGAGTTAATGCCAAAGTGGACAGCGCGCTGCCGAGTGCTGCGTGAGGTCGACCTGCTACGCAGCCCCCTCCCCCCCGCACCCCCGCACTCGACTCACCTCACAGGTAAAATTTCCTGCCCATGATTGGGTTATGCCACATGCTCCAAGCAAACCTGCAGCCAAACTCTGCCACAGACATTTCACTGCCTGTGGTTATCAAAGTCGCAATCATTTTATCCTTTGGGATCATTTTAGGCTGCCATTGGAGATATCAGCAACATAAGCCAATCAGTTGCACATCGATGTGTGAAACAACTAACTGATGTTTTGTTTGCTCGAGCAAGTGGGTTCATATCCGTTTACATGGACGACAGCACAAAAGGACTGTACAATCTTATAGAGTGACAGGAATCCGAGAGCTCCGGAGAGTCATAGATTGCATTCATGTAGCTCTACAAAAGGTGCTGACCAAATCCAAGTTTAGATGCTATTTAATATTTGGAGGCCACAAGAAAACCTTATGCTTTCTTACTATGCTGCTTTACAGGTTCAACATCACAGACTTTCAGGCACATTTTTTTCATAGTTTGATTATATATTGTCTGTATCAACTAATTTAATAAGCTAAGAACACATTGGGGTAGAAATTGGCATGCATTATCTGGTATTTGAACACATGACTGCTGTACTGAAAATATCCCACAGTATTTACTGTCAACTAATCTCCTCAATAAAAATGTAATAATTAGCTGTAATTTATGTTTATCACATTTGCATAGAGAAATTGCAGTGTAACCAAAATTCTTATATTTGCAAATGTAATATTAAAATGGCAAAGCAATAAAGCAATTTTATCTGTTTTCAAATTACAATTTTTTTTTCCATTTAAACATACCACGACTTTTATAAGTAGGATAGGTGGCAGGTAATATGTTGCAAATCTCCACTTGTGAGCTGACCATAACCCACCTTTGACTTTGCTATTCAGGAGTTATTTTTCAGTGTCAGTTGTAGAGATACTTATGATATCACGTAGCTGGGCACCACATTATCAGAAATCATTGAACACTGAGCACACATCTGGAAAGCCACTCACCATGCAGCAAACCCACTGCGGCTGCAGGGAATACAGACGATAGGGGAGGACTTATTCTGGGCTCGTTTTGTAAGAGGCCCGAGGATCACTAGAAATTAGCCCTTGAGCCTCATCTGATTAATTGGGACAAGCTGCTAATAGGTGGTTTTACAGGGAAAACAATTTTTGGCCGCCTGGCTCATCAGCGGCGGTCCTCAGGTAAGTTCTGGTTAGGGGTGAGAGGGGTGGTTGTAGCAGGAAATGGCTCGGGTGGTGTGGGGGGGTGGTGGGGGGGAGTGATCGACAGGACAGTAAAGTCAGGGGTTACAGGAAGCACTCCTGCTCCTACTGGCTCTACAAAAAGATGCTTTTTAAAATGTTTTAATTTAATTAAAACTTCTCTGTTGCTGGCGGCCACAGGGGCCGCTGAAGAATCCTGAGCAGGGCAGGCCTGACACAAGCCTCGCTCATCAGGAACAGATTTTAGAAAGGGGCTCTACGACAGGTATTTAGCCCCTAATTAACATACTCAAAGTCTAACGCCTGTTGTAAGCATCCACTGGCACGCCTATGAAATGGGACCATGAATTTAGCAGTGGGACCAAGGCCTGCGTAGATTGGGCGCAGGCTGCCCCACTGCTAAATTGGTATGCTTTGCGCCAATTTTACACCTGAAAAATGAGCGCGCTGCACACCTCTTCTGATATTGTAGTAAATTTGTTATGTCAGAAGCAAAATCAGAATGCTGCAAGACAGTTTATTTATGTGTGGTAGTGAGACAAAATCCATATTACCCCACTGAACATAGGTGTTAGATAACCTATATTAGATTATTAGATTTATGTGTCAGCTGTGGCTCAGTTGGTAGCACACTCGCCTCTGAGTCAGAAGGTTGTGGGTTCATAGTCCCACTCTAGGGACCTGAGCACATAAATCTAGGCTGACGTTCCAGTGCAGTGCTGAGGGAGCGCTGCACTGTTGGAGGTGCCATCTTTCAGATGAGACATTAAACCGAGGCACCGTCTGCTCTCTCAGGTGGACGTAAAAGATCCCATGGCACTATTTTGTAGAAGAGCAGGGGCGTTATCCCCAGTGTCCTGGCCAATATTTATCCCTCAATAAACATAACAAAATCTGGTCATTATCACATTGCTGTTTGTGGGAGCTGTGCGCAAATTGGCTGCTGTGTTTCCCACATTACAACAGTGACTCCATTGAAAAGTACTTTGACTGTAAAGTGCTTTGAGACGTCTGGTGGTCATGAAAGGCACTATATAAATGCAAGTCTTTCCTTTCCTTTTTACCCACGATGGTATCATTGCTCTACATAAATACATAACACCAAATACTTTAACATGTCTCTCCACATATATCACAAAGCTCGTTAAGTTAACAAATTCAGGACCTTTAATGTTAGAAATGGCATGATTCTAGATCATCTGGAATGATATCAAATAGTATCTTTGTATGAGTAGCTAAAAGCTGATGGAAGTTACAGGGTAATCAATCATTGACTATTTATGGCGAAGTTGAGTAAATCATTAAAAAAAAATATGGCAGTAATTCTTTTCCAGAGATGAGAATGGATAGCAGGAAAATAAATATATTTCAGGTGGCAAAGACTGGCAAATGGCACTCAGTTGCATCTATGCACATGTAAACAACTTAGTCATATGTTATTTATATTTTATAATTAGTTAATTACAAACTGAAATATTTTTGATTAAGGTATTTAAAGATTTTTTCAATCTCATTTACACATTTGTTAAATGTTATATTTCAAGAAGCTACATTTGCAATCATTGGTGAATTATTATGTTCAAGGAGAGGGAGGTCTATGTTGGCCGGGAAATGCGCTGGGCGGGCTTAACAAGCCCAATCTCGGGAAATTCATTTCAGAGGCTAGGATGGAGACAGCAGCGGGGTCGGGACCCGCCACCGACATCGCCCACCACGGACCCGCTGAGGTTCGTAAGAACGCGGCCTATGTTACTAACGATAGCTAGAGTTAACATTTAGCATATCCAGGTCAAGTAAAACACAAGCCAAATGCAGAGTAAAGCTGTACCTGATTTGCCCCAATAATATGCCTTAATCTCAAAGAGGAAAGAACACTTCTACTGCTTTGCTGTGAAACTTTCTAGGGTAGAAAATTGACTTTGTTATGCAATAAGTTTTGGGGATCTACGTCCTATTTTTTTTTGTTCGTTCCTGTGATGTGGATATCGCTGGCAAGGCCAGTATTTATTGCCCATCCCTAATTGCCCTGGAGAAGGAGGTGCTGAGCCACCTTCATGAACCACTGCAGTCCTTGTGGTGAAGGTACTCCCATAGTGCTGCTAGGGAAGGAGATCCAGGATTTTGACCCATCGACGATGAAGGAACGGCGAGATACTTCCAAGTCAGGATGGTGTGTGACTTGGAGGGGAACTTGGGGGGCGATTTTCCCACTGGAGGCGAGATGGAGGCGGGTTTCAGTTTGGGTGGGTTTGAAACTCGCCTCCACGGATAAATTTCAAAATTTTGCGATTTTCCCATGATTGGCCACTTGATTTCAGAGGTGTGGGTTGCCCTTGCTCAATTAGTGTTTTGGGACTGAAAATTGCCTCTGTTGACAGCACTTTTCCAGTCTGATTTTATGGCTTCTTGCACCCTTGGCTCATTCCACAGCATTTCTGCTTCTCCGGCACCACCTCCAACATCTTTTGAGATACGTATACCCAATTCCAAGGCAAGGGCCTACCTGAGACTCTCAGATGAGGTGCTGCAAATGTTGTTGGAGGGGGTGACAGCTAGCATGGAGGTGCTCTTCCACTCATCTTGGAGGAAGAGGCCTGCCAAAGAAACCAAGGCTGTGTGGGTACAGCTGGCAAGGGATATAACCTCCAGATCTGTGTGCAGATTAGGAAACTGTTTCTGTGTATTGATGAAATGCCATCCTTGCTGGAAAGCATTAAAATGATTTTAAGCCAAAATGTTGGTGTTATGCCATCTGTTTTTTCACCTTAGGAAGCTCCACGCTGCGGGCACCGCCACACTTGCGTTGTCTGGTTGGTGGCCTGAGTGAAAGGAGGCCACATTGTCATGGTCATTGTCAATGAAGTCCTAGGATGGAGCCAAGGACATGTGCCAACTTGGGCAACCTATGCAAATCTGGCCATGATAAGTTCATCCCTTGCATCCCTGGCAGCCATGTGCTCACGTGCTGCCACTGCCGCAAGTCAATACACCGACGCTCTGACCTCCTCCTGCTCCTCCTCCTCCTTCTCCTGCTCCTCCTCCTCCTCCTCCTCATCTTCATCTGAGGAGGGCTGAAACTGAGCCACTTGCTCATCAGGAAGCTGCAAGCCACGATGCTGTGCGATGTTGTGCAGTGTACAGCAGACCATGACCATTCTGGAGACCCTGTATGGTGTATACTGCAGGGCTCCACCTGAGCGGTCCAGGCAACGGAAGCGCATCTTCAACAACCCAATGGTTTGCTCTATGCTGGACCTGGTCGAAGTGTGGCTGGCGTTGCAGTGCTCTTGAGTCTCGTTAGCTGGCCTCCTGATCAGCATTATTAGCCATTTCTTCAGGGGATAGCCTTTGTCACCAAGGAGCCATCCATTAAGTTGGTTTGCTGGATTGAAAAGCGGAGGAACATTAGAGTGCCGCAGGATGAAAGAGTCATGGCAACTTCCACAGAACTTGGTGCAAACATGTAAGAACTCCTTCTTGTGGTTACACACCAGCTGTATGTTGAGGGAGTGGAAGCCCTTTCAGTTGACAAAGCTAGCTGGGTTGTGATGGGGCACCCTAAGGGCCACATGTGTGCAGTCTATGACGCCCTGCACCATTGGCATGCCTGCCATATTTGCGAATCCAGCCGAATGGGTGGTTATACTTGCTTGATCCATTGTGAACTGGATATAATTGTGGGCCTTAGCAAAAAGGGCCTCAGCAACCTGGGTGATGCAACTGTGGGTGGCTGACTGGGAGATGCCGCTGACGTCTGCTGATGATTCCTGGAAGGAGCCTGAGGCAAAGAAGTTGAGTGCGGCGGTGACTTTGACAGCCACTGGTAAGGGGTGTCCACGCGTTCCTCTGGGCACCAGGTCTTGCTGCAGCAGACTGTAGATCTTTCGGACAACCTCTCGCAAAAGTCTCAACCTCCTTTGGCACTGCTGCTCACTCATGTTGAGGTAGCTCATCCTTTGTCTGTAAATCCTCTGTAGGGAGTATTTCCTGCAGCGAGGTGCCTCGATGCGCTGGTGCCTTCTGCCCTGTGCAGCATCAGGTGGCTGAGCAGGAGTTTGGGGCTCCTGCTGATGTTGCTACTGAGCTGCCTGGTTCTGCTGCTGCCCTGGATGGTCCTCATCCTCATCTGAGGTCCATGCAGAAAGGAAACGAATGATTCCTGTTGTGTCTGTGTATAATAAGACACAGACTGCAGGAGAACGGTATACCAGGTGTTTACTCAACGTGGCTCACACGGGAACTGGTATGTACAGATTACTACTCAGTGCTATATACAGGTGTGGTCACTGCCGGTACTGCAGTATACATGAGCTGTAAAAAGTAGTTCCCCCCTTAAAGGTATATACATTACAATTCCTCCCCTTTTAGATTAAGAGTACCATAACACTCATTTAACAATTAAATATCAAACTAATTACAATTAACACTTTTAACATGCAACATTAGCTGAAAATAGTCTATTTATATATTCAGTCTTTGGGGAGGCTTCCTGATCCTTTCTGGATAGCGCCTTTCCCGAGTGTCTTGCTCTTGGTGCGGAGGCGATTCTGGCCCCCTGTTGTCGGTTGGTTCATCAGCTTCCGATGCTACTGTTTCTGGGGTAGATGCGACCTGTACGTCGGGTTCCTCACCAGGTACGTATGGGCGAGACATGGGGTTGACTTGTTCCTGTGACTCTAGGATCTGGTCAGCATGGCGTCTCACGATGTTCTCCCCAACGTCCACTGTGTACATTAGTGGGCCCTGCCGTGTGCATATCGTTCCTGGCTGCCATTTTTTCTGTTCGGTAGTCGCGGGCCAAAACTGGTTGCCCTTCATTGAAGCTCCTTGTTGGCTTCTCATGGATGTGCTGGAATTGCTTACTCTCAACATCTCTTCGTACGTTTGGTCTGAGCAAATCCAGGCGCGATCTTAACCTTCGGTTAAAGAACATCATGGCCGGGGCCTGGTTGGTGACTGCATGTGTCGCATTCCGGTAGGCGAACAGGAAATTGTCCACCTTGTGCTGCAGCGGAATGTTGTCATTGTACATAGCCTTTATTGCCTTCTTAAAGGTTTGTACGAACCTCTCAGACAATCCATTTGTGGCTGGATGATACGGGGCGGATGTGTAATGCCTTACCCCATTCTTTTTCAAGAACATCCGGAACTCTTCGGACACACACTGTGGTCCGTTGTCGGAGCAAATCTGTTCTGGCAAGCCATTCCTGGCAAAAATAGTCCGTAGGACTGCAATAGTTTTCTCCGTGGTGGTGGAGGACATTTTGATGACCTCAGGCCATTTCGAGTGCGCATCCACGGCTATTAAAAACATTGAGTCCATGAATGGACCAGCAAAATCAATATGCACCCATTGCCATGGAGATGAGGGCCACTCCCATGGGTGTAGAGGGGCCTGTGGTGGTGCATTTTGGACTTTCTGGCATCCTGAGCAGCTCTTGGTCAGGTCCTCAATTTGTTTATCGATTCCCAGCCACCACACATAAGCCCTGGCTAGGCTTTTCATTTTTACCCCTCCCAGATGACCCTCATGAAGCTCATTGAGCACTCTATCCCTTAACATGGGTGGAATTACCACTCGGGATCCACACATCAAGGTCCCCCGGCACACTGACAGCTGTTCTCTCCTTGTTGAGAATGCTGGCAACAGTGAGTTGCCATGTGCTGGCCATCCCTTCACCGCCAAATCATATACCCGAGACAGTGTCGGGTCATTTCGGGTTTCCCTTTCGAAACAAGCGTTAGTTACCGGTAGGTATTCAACTATGGTCCAATGGAATATTTCGACAGGATCCACTGCTGGTGCTTCCTCCGCAGTAGGCAATGGCAGGCGTGATAGCCCATCAGCATTTCCATGCTGTTACGTGCCCTTATATTCAATCTCATAGTGGTGCGCCCCTAGAAAAAGTGACCATCTTTGTAGTCGTTGTGCAGTCATCATCGGAACGCCCTTCTTCGGATTAAAAATGGAGACAAGAGGCTGGTGATCAGTCAGCAAGGTGAATTTCTGCCCGTGCAGATAGTGATTGAACTTTTTCACTCCCCACACTAGGCTGAGGGCCTCCCTGTCAATTTGGGCGTAGTTACGCTTGGCTGAGTTTAGTGATCGTGATGCAAAGGCTATTGGCCTCTCCAAGAATTTGTGCGACAGCACCGCTCCAATGCCGTAGGGTGATGCATCACATGCCAACTGAATTGGTAATGCCGGGTTGTAATGGGCCAATACCTCTTTCGATGTGATTAGTGTTTTGCTCTTCTGGAAAGCTCGTCTACATTCGTCACTCCACTTCCATGGCACTCCAGTTTGCAGTAGGGTGTTCAGTGGGTGTAGTATTGTAGACAAATTTGGCAAGAACTTATGGTAGTAGTTTACCAGCCCGAGGAACGACCTCAGTTGTGATACATTTTCCGGTGCTGGAGCCTTGACTACTGCCTCAATCTTCTCTGGGGACTTATGTAACCCCTCTTTATCGATAACGTGGCCACAATACGAGATCTGTTTTCTAAAAAACTCACATTTGGGGCGGTTAGCTCGGAGCCCATATTCCTGCAATCTAGTGAGCACCTGTTCCAGGTTGGCAAGGTGATCACTGTCATTTTCGCCCGTGACCAGGATGTCGTCCAAATAACACTGGGTCCCTGGGATCCCTTGCAGAACTTGTTCCATTGCCCTCTGCCAAATAGCCGGAGCTGATGCTACCCCGAATACCAGCCGGCTGAATTGGTAGAGACCTTTATGGGTGTTGATTGTGAGGTATTTTTTTTATGCTTCTTCTACCTCTATTTGCAGATACGCCTGGGCCAGATCAATCTTAGTGAAGCGTTTCCCTCCAGATAGCGAGGTGAAAATATCTTCAATCCGCGGAAGTGGATATTGTACGGTGTGAAGTACCGGGTTCACTGTTACCTTTAAGTCCCCACAGATGCGAACCTTCCTTGGTTCCCCAGGCGTGCTGATCAACGACTTTTTCATCACAGGGACGATGGGTGTAGCCCACTCGCTCCAGTCTACCTTGGACAGTACACCTGAACGTTCCAGACTCTCCAGCTCTGCTTCGACGGCTGGGCGGATCGCATAAGGTACCGGTCTGGCCTTAACAAATTTTGGGCTTGCGTTTTCTTCAATTTTAATCGTCGCACTCATGCCTTTTAGTGTTCCGAGTCCTTGCTGGAACACTTCTTTTGCATCAGCTAGGATCTTTGCTATTCGCCCAGGTGTGACGTCATCATCCTATTTGTCAGCCACAGTCAGTGCCTGTATGGAATGCCAATCCAGTTGTATTTTCCGGATCCATTCACGTCCCAGTAATGGTGGTCCTTCATCTTGCAATACATACAGGTCTAGTTTTGGTGTTTCCTTACCGTTATATATAACGGTCACCCTTATTTTTCCTTTGGGGTAGACTTTTTGCCCCGTGTACGTCTTCAAAATAATTTTTGTGTCTCTCAAGGGTATGTGTGAGAATAGCCGCTCGTAGTCCTGTCGGTTTATGACTGTTAGGGCTGATCCTGTGTCCAATTCCATCTTTACCTGGACTCCTGCTATCTTGAGCGTGACCCAAATGGTTCGGTGATCCTCCATTGTGATCACATTATGTAGTTTCAGACAACTCAGTTCACTGCTTTTGGTGTTGTTATCACTCTTTTGTTCGTCTGAACTATTCTCCGTCATCTTATGTACCTTCTTTTACTTTTCTTTGATAGGTTTCTTATTGCTGGTTTTCTTTCCCGACCTGCAGACTCGTGCTATGTGTCCTACTTTTCCACACTGTCTGCACACTTTGTCTTTGAACCAGCAATCATTCTGCTAGTGTGTTGTTCTGCCGCAGCGATAACACTTCTCTGTTCTATATGACATTTCGTTTGTGCCATATTCTTGCGGTCTCTGTTGTATCTCTGCAGTGCCCCGTGCTGCTGCTTCATATGATACCGCAATGCTGAAAGCCTTTCCCAGCGGAAGGTCCTTTTCAGATAAAAGCCGTTTCTGGGTTCCTTCACTTTGAAGCCCACACACAAACTTATCCCTTAAGGTATCTGCCAGTCCCGCTCCAAACTGGCAGTGTTTCAATAGTTTGCGCAGTTCTGTTAAATAATCAGCATTGCTTTCATCTTTATGCTGGTTCCGTTTGTGAAACTTGAATCTTTCTGCTATCAGCAGCGGTGTGGGGTTTAAATGTTCCTGTAGTGTCATTACTATGTCTTCAAAACTCATTTCCATTGGCTTCGTTGGGGTTACTAGATTTTGTAATAAACCATACGTCTTTGCACCCATTAAATTTAACAATACCGATGCTTTCTTGTCATCTGACACCTCATTTGCCTTGCAGTATATCTCTATTCATTCGACATATGTAGTCCAATCTTCGACTTCCTTGTCAAATGCAGTGATACTGCCACTCTTCGGCATTTTGGGTGTGGTTTAAAATGGCGTCTCCCAATGGCTTAAAATGGCATCTCCCACGCTTTTCTTCCACCCCCGCTGCTGCCAACGCCGCTCCCGGTGGTTCTCGTGGCAATGGCGGCGCCCTGTAGGTTTCGCGCGCTTCTCCTGCGCTGCTGCCAACGCCACTCTCAGCGGTCCTCGTGGCAATGGCGGCGCCTTGTGGGTTTCTGCGCATCTCTCTCTCCCTCTCTTCGACGCTGCTCGGCCCCTGAACACCGGCTGCGCCCTGTGCGCTCTGCCCACTCTCTCTCTCCCCCGTCGACGCTGATCGGCCCTTTGCTGTGCCGCTCAGTTGGGCTCTAGCCCGCCGCTGTCTGGGAAGGGTCTGCGCACTACCTGTTGCCAGCCCGTTTCACTGGACCACCTCGACTGGAAAGCCAAGCCTGGCTCTCGACAGCCTCCCCCGCAATTCTCGAGTCTCTGCTGGATGACTGGACGGTTGCCCGTGGTCGACGCCCGAGTCTCTGGCCTTGACCTCCAATCCACTGATCTCCAGGAACGAATCCCCGGGAGGTGATGCACAGTTGGAGGTAGGTTCGAACTTGCCTTGTCGCCAATGTTGTGTCTGTGTATAATAAGACACAAACTGCAGGAGAATGGTATAACAGGTGTTTACTCAACGTGGCTCACACGGGAACTGGTCTGTACAGATTACTACTCAGTGTTATATACAGGTGTGGTCACTGCCGGTACTGCAGTATACATGAGCTGTAAAAAGTAGTTCCCCCCTTAAAGGTATATAGATTACAATTCCCATGCTACTTGTAGATGCCTCCTTTGAGGAAGCGCTCATTGCAAGCAGGGAGAGGGTCTTCCAAGGGGGTCCCACAGTTGATGGAGTCAAGCTGCAGCAACTCCGACTTCGGAAGGCCTTCTAAAAGTGCTCAGAGACCTTTTAAAGCCAAGGTCTGGCACCTGCAAGTAAGCCTTGTTGCAATAAACGATGTCTTGTTAGACCTGCAGTAGTGAGGAGGCCACCCTCGAGTCAACCTGCCATGAAGGCCTCTCAAAATAGGCTTAGCGAGGCCCTTAACAAGCATTTAAGGAAGTTAAGTAGTGCAACAGCCAGCTGGAGGCGGGAGCATTTCCCGACCTCCAAAACTGGCACGGGCAAAATCCCACGGAGGCGGGTTGGAGGCGGGTTCCGAACCCGACCTCTTTGAATCTAATTTTCCCGCATTTCCTGCCTCCAAACCTGCCTCCTCCGACGTCAGAAAATCGCCCCCTTGGAGGTGGTGCTGTTCTCATACGAGTTGCTGCAGTGCAACTTGTAGATGGTACACACTGTAGCCACGGTACGCCGGTGGTGCAGGGAGTGAATGTTTAAGGTGGTAGATGGGGTGTCAATCAAGCAGGCTGCTTTGTCTTGGATGGTGTTGAGCTTCTTGAGTGTTGTTGGAGCTGCTCTCATCCAGGCAAGTGGAGAGTATTCCATCACACTCCTGACTTGTGCCTTGTAGATGGTGGAAAGGCTTTGGGGAGTCAGGAGGTGAGACATTCGCTGTAGAATACCCAGCCTCTGACATGCTCTTGTAGGCACAGTATTTATGTGGCTGGTCCAGTTAAGTTTCTGGTCAATGGTAACCCTCAGGATATTGATGGTGAGGGATTCAGTGATGATAATGCCGTTGAATGTCAAGGGGCGGTGGTTAGACACTCGCTTGTTGTAAATATTCATTGCCTGGCACTTGTGTGATGCGAATGTTACTTGCCACTTATCAGCCTACTATGCTCCAAGGATGCTTGTAAAACGTCCGACCCGAAGTTGGGCAAAGCCATTTTTAAGTCATCCACAGCTGCCACCTAAAACTGGCATAAGGCTCCTTGCATATGCTAATGAGGGGCTTATTGTATGCTTTAGGCCCCGCTGGGAAGTTGAGCTGCTCTGAGCAGAGCAGCCGTCAAGCCTGCATCGCTCACATTTTGTAGACGTGGATGCAGCCTGGCCAGCCACTGCCACAGGGAAGGTAAGTTCAATTATTTGCTTTGCTGCCAGCAAGGATCGACCCCCTTCCACTGTCCTCTCCCTCCTAGGCTTGGGAGCTTGCAACTTGCGACAATTATTTAGATGAAGCCCGAGGACCAATTCTTTGCGATCCTCTGGCCTCTGTCTTTGGATGCAAGAATCGTTCCCGGAACCCATTTGCCGTTTGAAAACTGGCCTAAACTAATTTCTAGGTTTCTGTCTTCTCATTACCCATAAATTAGATTGCCAATTTAGCACCATTTAATATTGGCTTATGGACAGTTTTGTGGTGTAGAGCTCTTGCTGTGCCAGAGCTCCGAGTGGAGCGCTTGTTTTGGGAGTCTCGTATCGGGCATGCGGACAATGTGACCTGTCCATCAGAGCTGATCGAGCATGGTCAAAGCTTCGATGCTGGGGATGTTGGCCTGAGCAAGAACACTGACGTTGGTGCGCCTATCCTGCCAATGGATTTGCAGGATCTTGCAGAGGCAGCGTTGGTGGTACCTCTCCAGTGCTTTGAGGTGCCTGCTGTACATGGTCCATGTCTCTGAGACATACAGCAGGGTGTGTATCACTGCTGCTCTGTAGAGCATGAGCTTAGTGCAGGGTTTGAGGTCCTGGTCTTCAAACACTCTCTACCTCAAAACCCAAAACAAGCACTGTACTCGGAGCTCCGGCATGGCAAGAGAGCCCCAGGTGGGCAGAGGAAATGCTTCAAGGACACCCTCAAAGCCTCCTTGAAAAAGTGTAACATCCTCACTGACACCTGGGAATCCCTGGCCCAAGACCGCACAAAGTGGAGGAGAAGCATCCGAGAAGGCGCCGAACACCTCGAGTCTCTTTGTCGGGAGCGAGCGGAAGCCAAGCGCAGGCAGCGCAAAGAGCGCACGTCAACCTAAGCATCCCACCCACCCGCCCCTTCAACCACCATCTGCCCCACCTGTGACAGAGACTGTAGGCCCCGCATTGGACTCATCAGTCACCGTAGAGCACATACAGTGATTTGAGACTGTCCAAACATTTATCAGATAAATCTCCATACCTGGCAGAAAAGGACATTTTTGTCGCCCCAGTCTGGGTTGGATTCAAACTCACATCTCACAGATCAGTGAGAAAGGACAGTGGGTCTACCCAGTGCTATGCCCAAATCCTTTTTATACTCTTAGAATCATCAAATCTTACAGCACGGAAGGTGGCCATTTGGCCCGTCGTCACTCTGTCAGTTCTTTGAAAGAGTTATCCAATTAGTTCCACTTCTCTATTCTTTTTCTACTATTTTCCAACTATATTTCTCCTTATTTTATTATTTTGGTTCCCATATTCCAATGTTTTATGCATCTCCCTCTGTTTTGAAATGTATTTTTCTAATTGACTTTTTTTGACATTCACTCCTCAAGAGGCCACAGTCAAATCTCCAATTTCATAGCTTGAAGCATACACACCAATTGAACCACCCAGAGACTTAATAAACATGTTGAATACACTGGTAGCCAGGATGGAATCAGGGGCTTTATAATCAGTTTTCTAACCAGCTGTAAACCATGTATTGTTAATATCTTCTCTGGGATTTTCTCCTTTCTTAATCGAGATAAAACCATAAAATATAAAAATTTTAGTATGGAGCATCCTCATGTTAATAGACATTTTGCATGCTCCATCAGTTCCATCTTAACATCCAGCAGTCTAAGATCATTCAAGGTCACAATTAACATCTAGCACAGCAGTCAGCTTAATGCATTTGATGCTGAGGTCTTAGGTTGCCTAGAAAATGAGGTCAGCCTGTGGGAGGAAGAAAAGCTGTCAACTGATGCCATGGAGTGCAGTCATCGAACATGGCAGACCTAATGAAAAATTCAGAATGCAGAAACATTTTTATTATCATTTTAATTTGATAATCTGCTTAGATTTTGGTGTATGCAGGTTATTTAAATTTGGAGGCAAATTAAGATAGTAGGTTTTATATCAAGAGTTCTGGAGCTATGATCTGAAAAAAGAATATGTACAGGGCCTTTACGACAGAGCACACATACATAAATTAAAGTAGAATGTGACAGTAGAGAGATTGTGCTTTCAGTTTGAAGTGTTTGCTTGCTTCTATCAATCAGTGCCTCTGTTTATTTTAAACATGCTTCTGGCTGTAAACAATAATCTTGTATAGAATAGCAGATGAAGATCTAGTGAGAGCTATTGGGGGAAAAATTCAGTTGTTTGCGCCTCCCGTTAGCGCTTTAAGAGGGCGCTAATGGGGCACAAAGCGACTAGCACCCGGGCGCGGCGATGTTTGCGCCTCTCGCAAAATTAACTAGACATTTTGCGGTGGCGCTAAACACTACCGCCACGATCTCCTGCGCTGGCAGATCGCGACATCAGTCAAGTGCGCAACGCCCCGGTAGCGCCCCGGACCGGATATTGAGTGGCGCCCCCTGCCTTACCGCCTGCCGCTAGCAACGACAGGTTGAGGGGAGCGTTTTGCAGTCAGGAAGGGACTGGGGGAGTGCTATTTAAAGGCGACCGCTTCCTGTCTTTTTTTGTTGGTGACATTTTTGCACCATGCATTCAGAGAGAGAGAGAGAGAGACTTCTGGAGAGATTCAATGCTGTGTGAAGGAGTTTTGCATACTGAGCAGCACTTTGCAGGTTCAATTTGATTTGACCTTCCTTGTATCTATTTAGAAGAGACTGTGGGGGCTGCACTCTGAGCTCTTTCCCTGGGTCTCTCCATTGTTCTTTCCAGCAGATTTGATGTACAGGTCTCTCCAGGCCGAGATTCAAGGCTGCAATGAGCAGGATGTGGATGGAGTGCAAAACCAACTCTCCCCTTTAAGATAAAAACAGAAAAATGCTGGAGAAACTCAGCAGATCAAGCAGCATCTGTGAAGAGAGAAACAAAGTTAACGTTTCAAGTAGATGACCTTTCGTCAGAACTCCCCTTTAAGAACTGTCCGGAGCCAGTGTGTCTGTGTTCCATTGCTGACTGACATCACATGAGCTTCGCCAGCGCTCTGAGGTAGCACCTTGCTCCTCGGCCTTTGCGCCTTAAGACAGGTGTGAAGCGTCTGATTTAGCACTCCAATCACCTCCGGGGCGATAAAAGCCAAGTTTACCGTCGGCGGCGAAAATTAGCGCCAGGCACTAAACTTTGCGCATGGCCGCTAATGGCGCCCCAAACGGGGCGACACTGAATTTTTCCCCCATTATGTTGCTAATATCACCACTACTCTTGTTGGGTGTGTGGGGGATGGGGGTAAATGGCATATCCATAGGAAATAATGCAGTTCTATAGCATTTTCATTAAAAACGGAATTCTTTTACAGAATGTCCTCATCAAGGCGAGGAATAGCCATGCATTTTCAGATTGAGTACATTTCACAGAATCATCATTAGGTGCTCCCAGAGTAGCTATAACATGGGCCAGATAAAAAGTAAGGTTCTCTTAATTCCAGCTTTGGAACAGCTGACTCTACTGCATTAGTAGGATGTGTAATTTCCTACTATCCCTTTAGCGAATAGAAATTCATAACAAATTATGGGCTACTTTGTGGCAGTAACCTCATTCTTTAAAAGGAACTAAGATTAGACCACCCTAAACAGGAAATTAGAGGTGCATGTAACAAGGGTAATACTGTAATCATGGGGGACGTTAATCTACATATAGACTGGGCAAACCAATTTGCAGTAATAGTGTGGAGGACGAATTCATTGAATTTATGCAAGATAGTTTTCTAGATCAGTATGTTGAGGAACCAACTAGGGAACAGGCTATTTTAGATATAGTATTGTGCAACAAGAAGGGGTTAATTAATAACCTTGTAGTAAAGGGGCCTTTAGGGAAGAGTGACCATAATATGATAGAATTTTATATTGAGTTTGAAAGTGATTTAGTTAAATCCAAAACTAGGGTCTTAAAATCTAAACAAAGCAAACTACGTAGGTATGAGGGGCGAGTTGGCTAAAGTAGATTGGGAAACTACATTAAAAGGTATGACAGTGGATGAGCAATGGCTAGCATTTAAAGAATTAATAATTTACAACAAAGATACATTCCTTTAGGGCACAAAAGCCCCACAGGAAAAGTAATCCAAGGAAGTGCCTTATAATGCTGCCAGAAAGAGTTGTACGCCTGAGGATTGGGAGGACTTTAGAATTCAACAAAGGAGGACCAAGAAATTGATAAAGAAAGGGAAAATAGAATATGAGAGTAAACTAGCAAGGGACATAAAAACAGACTGTAAAAGCATCTATAGGTATGTAAAAAGGCAAAGATTAACAAAAGTAAATGTGGGTCTCTTACAGGCTGAGACAGAAGAAATTATAATGGGGACTAAGGAAATGGCAGGGAAATTAAACAAATACTTTGGGCTGGATTTTGTCAATGGGTACGTGATGGAGGCGGGACTCCCACTTTTTGGGTTGTAGTCCCGTCTCCATCGACTTGTGGCCAACCACGCTGTTTTCCCTTGACTGACCTTGTTAAGCCCGCCCAGCGGGCTCAGCAGGCCAATTAAGGAACACCTGGTTCCTGGTGATGTCAGTGATTGACATTTCATCTGTCAAGAGCTTTTGACAGATGAAAAATCAATGTTTGACAGCTCTGTGAAGCTGTCAAACACTGGCAATCTGGGCTGGATTTTGATACTGGAGGCGTGTAGGAGGTGGGACTACAACTTTTGGGGTTGTGGTCCCACCTCCATCGAGTTGTGGGCAACCCACTCGATTTTCACTTGATTGACCTTGTTGAGCCTGCCCAGCGGGCTCAGCAGGCCAATTAAGGGCCACCCGGCAACAGGTGACGTCACAGATTGACATTTCATCTGTCAAGAGCTTTTGACTGATGAAATATCAGCGTTTGACAGCTCTTTGAAGCTGTAAAACATGGACAATCTGTACTCCAAGTTAGTTCCTTCCTCTCAGGCTGATTTAGAGATCTCTCCAGAACAGAAAGCAGAAAGCTGCAGATTTTGACAGCTCACGGCCATTCTGCTTTCTGTGCCGGTAAGATGAGGGACTCCCGAGACCTGAAGGAAGGAAGGCTGTAAAGGTAAGTAAAGGTAAGTAAAACATCTTTAAACACTTTACACACACCAAACACACTTACCTCTGCACTCGTGCACCCATCACTCACCCAAACACCGGACATCTCTGTAATGTATGTACCTTTAAGGGGAGAACCACTTTTTACAGCTCCTGTATACTGTAGTACCGGCAGTGACCACACCTGTATATAAACCCTGAGTAGTGATTTGTACAGTTAGTTCTAGAGTAACCCTCATTCAGTAAACACCTGTTGATCGTTCCCTGCAGTCTCTTGTCTAATTATTGAAGGACATAACATCAAGATACATGGATCTAACATTGTCGACGAGCAGATTCAAACCTACCTGCAACTCTGCATCACCTCCCAGGGATTCACTCCTGGAGAACAGTGGAAGAAGGCCGAGTCCAGAAGCACGGGCGTCGACCACGGGAAACCCCCCAGTCATCCAACAGAGATTTGAGCATCGCAGGGGAGGCTGTCGAGAGCCAGGCTTGGCTTTCCAGTCACGGTGGTCCAGCGAAATGGGCTGGCAACAGGTACTGCGCAGACCCTTCCCGGAGAGCGGTGGCTAGAGCCGACCGACGGCACAGAAAAAGGCCGAGCTGCGTCGACGGGGGAGAGAGAGCGGGTAGAGCGCATAGGGCGCAGCCGGTGTTCAGGACCGAGCGGCGTCAACGGGGGAGAGAGGCGAGAGAGAGCAGAGTGCAGCCGGTGTTCAAGGGCCGAACAGCGTCAATGGGGGAGAGAGGCGCACAGGAAAATGTGCAGAGCACAGCCAGTGTTCAAGGGCCGAGCAGCATCAGCGGGGAAGAAAGGAAAGCACGGGAGACGCCATTTTAAGCCGCAGCGCGGAAGAAAGGAAAGCGCGGGAGACGCCATTTTAAGCCAGTCTAACCACACCCAAAAATGCCGAAGAGTGGCAGTATCACAGCGTTCGACAATGAAGTCAAAGATTGGACGAGATATATCGAACGCATAGAAGTATACTGCAAGGCAAATGAAGTGCCAGATGACAAGAAAGCGCTGGTATTGTTGAATTCAATGGGTGCAAAAACGTATGGCTTACTATGAAACCTAGTAACCCCAGAGAAGCCAGTAGAAAAGGATTTTGAAAACATAGTGTCAATCCTACAGGACCACTTAAACCTCACACCGCTGCTGATAGCAGAAAGATTTAAGGTTCACAAAAGGAACCAGCATAAAGATGAAAGTAATGCTGAGTATTTAACGGAAATGCGCAAGCCATCAAAACACTGCCAGTTTGGAACGGGACTAGCAGATACGTTAAGGGACAAGTTTGTGTGTGAGCTTCAAAGTGAAGGAACCCAGAAGCGGCTTCTATCAGAAAAGGATCTTACGCTGGACAAGGCTTTCAGCATTGCAGTATCACACGAAGCAGCAGCACGGGGCACTGCAGAGATACAACGGAGACCGCAAGAATATGGCACAAATGAAATGTCATACGGAACAGTGAAGTGCTATCGCTGCGGCAGAACAACACACAACCATAATGATTGCTGGTTCAAGGACAAAGTATGCAGACAGTGTGGAAAAGTAGGACACATAGCAAGAGTCTGCAGGTCGGGAAAGAAAACCAGCAGCAAGAAATCTCCACAGGAGAAGTACAAGAAGGTACATAAGGTGACGGAGAGTAGTTCAGACAAACAGAAAAGTGATACAGACTCCGGAAGCAAGGAGCTGGGTTGTCTGAAACTACATAATGTGATCAAAACGGAGGATCACCAAACTATCTGGGTCACGCTCAAGATAGCAGAAGTCCAAGTGAAAATGGAATTGGACACAGGATCAGCCCTAACAGTCATAAACCGAAGGGACTACAAGCGGCTATTCTCACATATACCCTTGAGAGATACAAAGATTGTCTTGAAGACGTACACGGGGCAAAAAGTCTACCCCAAAGGAAAAATAAGGGTGAACATTATATATAACGGCAAGGAAACACCAAAAATGGACCTATATGTATTGCCAGATGGAGGACCACCACTACTAGGACGTGAATGGATACGAAAGATACAGCTAGATTGGCATTCCATACAAGCACTGACTGTAGATGCCAAAAAGGATGACGACGTCACACCTGGACGACTGTCAAAAATGCTAACTGACGCACAAGAAGTGTTCCAGCAGGGACTCGGAACACTAAAAGGCATAACAGCGACGATCAAAATAGAGGAAAATGCAAGGCCAAAGTTTTTTAAGGCCAGACCGGTACCTTATGCGATCCGCCCAGCCGTCGAAGCAGAGCTGGAAGGTTTGGAACGTTCAGGAGTCCTGTCCAAAGTGAACTGGAGCGAGTGGGCTACACCCATCATTCCTGTAATGAAGAGGTCGTTGAGTAATACGCCTGGGGAACCAAAGAAGGTTCGCATCTGTGGGGACTTTAAGATGACAGTGAACCCAGTCCTTCACACTGTACAATATCCGCTTCCGCGGATTGAAGATATTTTCGCCTTGCTGTCTGGAGGGAAACTGATCTGGCCCAGGCGTACCTGCAAATGGAGGTAGAAGAAGCCTCGAAACAGTACCTCATGATCAACACTCGTAAAGGTCTCTACCAATACAATCGGCTGGTGTTCGGGGTAGCATCAGCTCCGGCTATTTGGCAAAAGGCAATGGATCAAGTCCTGCAAGGGATTCCAGGGACCCAGTGTTATTTGGACGACATCCTGGTCACGGGCGAAAATGACAGTGATCACCTCGCCAACCTGGAGCAGGTGCTCACTAGATTGAAGGAATATGGGCTCCGAGCTAATTGCCACAAATGCGAGTTTTTCCAGAAGCAGATCTCGTATTGTGGCCACGTTATTGATAAAGAGGGGTTACATAAGTCCCCTGAAAAGATTGAGGCAGTAGTCAAGGCTCCAGCACCGGAAAATGTGTCACAAATGAGATCGTTCCTCGGGCTGGTGAACTAGTACCATAAGTTCTTGCCGAATTTGTCTACAGTACTACACCCACTGAACACCCTACTGCAAACGGGGGTACCATGGAAGTGGAGTGACGAATGTAAACGAGCTTTCCAGAAGAGCAAAGCATTGATCACATCAAAAGAGGTGTTGGCTCATTTCAACCCAGCACTACCATTTCGGTTGGCGTGTGATGCATCACCCTATGGCATTGGAGCGGTTCTGTCGCACAAATTCCCGGACTGCTTGGACAGGCCAGTAGCCTTTGCGTCTCAGTCACTAACCTCAGCCGAGCGTAACTACGCCCAGATTGACAGGGAGGCTCTCAGCCTAGTGTGGGGAGTGAAAAAGTTCAATCACTATCTGCATGGGCAGAAGTTCACCTTGCTGACTGACCACCAACTACTTGTCTCCATCTTTAATCCAAAGAAGGGCGTTCCGGTGATGACTGCGCAACGGCTACAAAGATGGTCCCTTTTTCTAGGGGCGCACCAATATGAAATCGAGTATAAGGGCACGAAACAGCATGGAAACGCTGATGGGCTACCACACCTGCCACTGCCTACTGCGGAGGAAGCACCAGCAGTGGATCCTGTCGAAATATTTCATTCGACTATAATTGAATGCTTGCCAGTAACTAATGCTGGTATAGAGAAGGAGACCCAAAATGACCCGACACTGTCTCGGGTATATGATTTGATGGTGAAGGGATGGCTAGCACATGGCGACTCACTGTTGCCAGCATTCTCATCCAGAAGCGAACAGCTGTCAGTTTGCCAGGGGACCTTGATGTGTGGATCCCGAGTGGTAATTCCACCCAAGTTAAGGGAGAGAGTGCTCAATGAGCTTCACGAATGTCATCTGGGAGGGGTGAAAATGAAAAGCCTTGTTAGGGCTTATGTGTGGTGGCTGGGGATCGATCAGCAAATCGAGGACCTGACAAAGAGCTGCTCAGTATGCCAGAAGGTCCAAATTGCACCACCACATGCCCCTCTACACCCATGGGAGTGGCCCTCACCTCCATGGCAACAGGTGAATATTGATTTTGCTGGTCCATTCATGGACTCAACGTTTTTAATAGCCATGGATGCGCACTCGAAGTGGCCTGAGGTGATCAAAATGTCCTCCACCACCACGGAGAAAACTATTGCAGTCCTGTGGGCCATTTTTGCAAGGAATGGCTTGCCAGAGCAGATTTGCTCTGATAACGGACCACAGTTTGTGTCCGAAGAGTTTCGAAGATTTATGAAAAGGAATGGGGTAAGGCATTACACATCCGCCCCGTATCATCCAGCCACAAATGGATTGGCTGAGAGGTTTGTACAAACCTTTAAAAAAGCAGTAAGGGCCATGTGCGATGATGACATTCCACTGCAGCATAAGGTGGACAATTTCTTGTTAGCCTACAGAAATGCGACACATGCAGTCACCAACCAGGCCCCGGCCATGATGTTCTTTAACCGAAGGTTGAGATCTCGTCTGGATTTGCTCAGACCAAATGTACAAAGAGATGTTGAGAGTAAGCATTTCCAGCACATCAATGAGAAGCCGACAAGGAGCTTCAATATAGGGCAACCAGTTTTGGCCCGCGACTACCGAACATAGAAATGGCAACCAGGAACGATATGCACACGGCAGGGGCCACTAATGTACACAGTGGATGTTGGGGAGTACATTGTGAGATGCCATGCTGACCAGATCCTAGAGTCACAGGAACGAGTCAACCCCATGTCTCGCCCATACGTACCTGGTGATGAACCCGACGTACAGGTAGCATCTACCCCAGAAACAGTAGCATCGGAAGCGGATGAACCAACCGACGACAGGGGGCCAGAATCGCCTCCGCACCAAGAGCAAGACACTCGGGAAAGGCGCTATCCAGAAAGGATCAGGAAGCCTCCCCAAAGACTGAATTTATAAATAGACTATTTTCAGTTAATGTTGCATGTTAAAAGTGTTAATTGTAATTAGTTTGATATTTAATTGTTAAATGAGTGTTATGGTACTGTTAATCTAAAAGGGGAGGAATTGTAATGTATGTACCTTTAAGGGGAGAACTACTTTTTACAGCTCCTGTATACTGTAGTACCAGCAGCGACCACACCTGTATATAAACCCTGAGTAGGGATCTGTAAAGTTAGTTCTAGAGTAACCCTCATTCAGTAAACACCTGTTGATCGTTCCCTGCAGTCTCTTGTCTAATTATTGAAGGACATAACATTAAGATACATGGATCTAACAATCTCGACCCCTCCAAGACCTTCAGCCTGACGGTTCACCTCGCTAACTTGGCATGGTTTGGAATCAATTGGAATCCCACACTTCAGGGATAAAAATAGGGATTAGGCTAAAAACTGCCTGTTAACTACCTGTTAACAAGCAGTTAATTGGCACTAATCCACTTCCCGCCTCGGGGAGGCGGCTCCCAGCACAGGTTGGGTATTTGCCTCCTTTGAAACTGGCATGGAGGCAGGTTGGGGGCGGGATGGGTTCGTGCCCCCCGATTTCGCGATTTTAAACCCCCATACGCCTCCAATCGCGCCTCCACGGCCCAATGAAAATCCTGCCCTCTGTCTTCTAACTTGAGTCCTTCTACTCAGACTCAGTTAGCGATCTCTCCAGACCAGAAAGCAGAATGCTGCAGCTTTTGACAATTCAGCGGCCATTCTGCTTTCTGTGCCGGTGAACTGAGGGACTCCCGAGAACTGAAGGAAGGAAGCCTGCAGGAGAAAGTAAAGGTAAGTAAAACTTATTAAAACACTTTACACTCACCTCACATACTTACCTCTGCACACATGCACCCATCACTCACCTGCACAATGGACATCTCGACCCCTCCAACCCCTTCAGACGGACGGTCCGCCTCGCTAACTTGCCGTGGTTCGGAGACGTCGGGAAGCCCACACTTCAGGGCTAGAAATAGGGATTAGGCAAAAAACTGCCTGTTAACTACCTGTTAACAGGCAGTTAATTGGCACTAATCCCCTTCCCGCCTCGGTGAGGCGGCTCCCAGCTCAGGTCGGATACCCGCCTCCTGGGACATTGGCACGGAGGCGGGTTGGGGACGGGTTGGGTTCCTGCCCCCCGATTCTGCAATTTCCCACCACTCCCGCCTCCAACCCTGCCTCCACGGGGCTTGGAAATTCGAGCCCTTTGTGTCTGTCTTCACGGAAGAAGACGCAAAAAACTTCCCGGAAATACTGGAGAGCCAAGAGTCTAGTGAGAATGAGGAACTGAATGATATTAGTATTAGTAACAAAGTAGTACTGGAGAAATTAATGGGACAGAAAGCCAATAAATCTCCTGGACCTGATGGCCTACATCGTAGGGTTTTAAAAGAGTTGGCTAAAGAGATAGTGGATGCATTGGTTGTCATTTTCCAAAATTCCATAGATTCTAGAACGGTTCCCACGGATTGGAAGGTAGCAAATGTAACCCCACTATTTAAGAAAGGAGGGAGAGAGAAAATGGGGATCTGCAGACCAGTTAGCCTGACATCAGTAGTAGGGAAAATGCTAGAATCTATTATTAAGGATGCAGTGATGGGGCACTTAGAAAATAACAATAGGATTGGGCAGAGTCAACACGGATTTATGAAAGGAAAACTATTAGAGTTTTTTGAGGTTGTAACTAGCAGAATAGATAAGGGGGAATCAGTGGATGTGGTGTATTTGGATTTTCAGAAGGCATTCGATAAGGTGCCACACAAGAGGTTATTAAACAAAATTAGGGCTCATGGGATTGGAGGTAATATACTAGTATGGATTGAGGATTGGTTAACGGACAGAAAACAGAGAGTAGGAATAAACAGGTCATTTTTGGGTTGGCAGGCTGTAACTAGTGGGGTACTGCAAGGATCAGTGCTTGGGCCTCAGCTATTCAGAATCTACATCAATGATTTGGATGAGGGGACCAAATGTAATATATCCAAATTTGCCGATGATACAAAGCTGGGTGGGACTGTAAGTTGTGAGGAGGATGCAAGGAGGCTTCAAGGGGATATAGACAGGCTAAGTGAGTGGGCAAGAACATGGCAAATGGAATATAATGTGGAGAAATGTGAAGTTATCCACTTTGGTAGGAAAAATAGAAAAGCAGATTATTTTTTAAATGGTGAGAGATTGGGAAGTGTTGGTGTTCAAAGGGACCTGGGTGTCCTTGTACACGAATCACTGAAAGTTAACATGCAGGTATAGCAAGCAATTAGGAAAGCAAATGGTATGTTGGCCTTTATTACAAGAGGATTTGGGCTAGATTTTCAGTATAGACAGTTATGGGGCGCTAACCTTAGCGCCCGCCCGAAGTTAGCGCTCGCCCCAAAGTAGCGCCCCGTTGCCGGAAATTCAGTGGCTTCGCCCTAAGAGGTTGGTGGAGCGCTAAAAGAGGCGTTCCACTACTATCTTTAGGCGCTAAGCCGGCGGTGCAGAGCGCAACACCCGAGCTCGGGTGCAGCGCACGGTAGACACTCTGGTGCCAGTGAGCTCTTAAAGAGGAGGAGGAGGAGGAGGAGGAGGAGGAAGAGGAGGAGGAGGAGGAGGAGGTGGTGGTGGTGGTGGTGGTGGTGCCCGGAAACATAAATACACCGTTCAGACCACACAACACATGCAGACTGCCTTTTATAGTGCAGGAGGAGTGCCCTTTAATTTGCGCTCTCCAGGGTGTGTTGCGTTGCATTTTACAAACGCTCTGGACGCCAGCCGCACAATGGGGTGGTCCGACTGAAGTTTGGATTCGGGGCGGCCAAAGGGCGTTGTACGACGGTGTGACGTCATTTTCTGCGCGCGCATCCGGGCGGCCGCTAAACTTTGCGCCGGCGCTAACGGGCAACTTAATTTGGGGCGGGGCGCAAACTGCGCTGCGCCCGGGCGCTACACGCATAGCGCCCGAAAATCACTTCTCTTAAGGCGCTAACTGCTGGCGCAAGCAACTGAAAATCTAGCCCTTAGAGTATAAGAGTAAAGATGTCTTACTGCAATTATATAGGGCCCCGGTGAGGCCAGACCTTACCTAAGGAAGGATATACTTGCCACAGAGGGAGTGCAACAAAGGTTCACCAGACTGGTTCCTGGGATGGGGATTGTCCTATGAGGACAGATTGAGTAGACTAGGCCTATGTTCTCTAGAGTTTAGAAGAATGAGAGGTGATCTCATTGAAACATACAAAATTCTTACAGGGCTTGACAGAGTAGATGCAGGGAAAATGTTTCCCCTTGGCTGGGGAGACTAGAACCAGGGGTCACTGTCTCAGAATAAGCAGTTGGCCATTTAGGACTGAGATGAGGAGAAATTTCTTCACTCAACGGGTGGTGAATCTTTAGAATTTTCTACCCTAGAGGGCTGTGGATGCTCAGTCGTTGAGTATATTCAAGACAGAGACTGATAGATTTTTGAATATTAAGGGAATCAATGGATATGGGGATAGTGCAGGAAAGTGGAGATGAGGAAGAAGATCAGACATGATCTTATTGAATAACGGAGCAGGCTCGGAGGGCCAAATGGCCTACTCCTGCTGCTATTTCTTATGTTAATTCTGGCATTCTCTCCAACATTACTTATGTTACTACCCAGCTTTGTGTTATCAGGAAAGCTGATGCCACAAGAGTGCCTACCTCATCACCTCTTATAAATAGTCTAAATAGGGGAATCAGAACAGACACTTGGAGAACGCCATCTGGTCACTATCCCCAAACAGGACTTTATCCTTTTATTATTACCTTCTTCTTTCTGTTGCTGAACTAATTTTCAGACCTGTTAAGATACTTTGCAATTAATTCCATTCCTCCTTATCTTTGGTTTAATCTAACTTACCCCCATATCTTATTAAGTCTGCCTGAACGTATGCCTCTGTTGCTGACAGGGGGAAGCGGGTGGATGAGCTGCGAAAGGAAATATGTGGAGGGATCACAGAATGTAGAAGACTGTGAGAGAGACTGATGGCTTTACTGCTTATGAGAGGCAGATTATACAGAGGCAGAGTCAGGAAGCTCTGGATGGACTGTCTTGTCCAGGTTGTTAAACATACAAATCAATTAATGCCTGAATAGGTGCATATTAAGATTGCACTATATATAACTGAATTGCTACAATTAATATCAACATATATTGTAACCTTAATATCTTTCTGATAAATCACACACTGAATTGCATGTTTGTGTGCACTATGACATAAAGTCATCTGTCTCATTAACCTTCTTTAATACTTTTCAAAAACACAAAGACACCTTTCTCATTTGCAATGGTAATTGTTATTTTATTTGTAGAGGAAAGTTCCAGCAATGTCATTAGTGTTTGTTAACCTACAATATGCCTTCAATTATAATGATGATGAAGTGAAAAATTAAGATTTTTTTAGAATTGATTGAGGCAATTGTTTTTTTGAATTCCAGCATATTTAGAAGGGTGTTGCGGCAAGTAACCTCCCCTATAATTTTTATTGTATGTGTGCAGAATGGAGATGAAAAAAAAAGTATAGTACAATGCCATTTGTGTGCGCAGGGAAAATGAGAGATTTTGCTATTACTCATAAAATCGTAGGCAAATTATTTACAAAATGGCTGCTTCACTATCAATGTAAGGGATTGCTTGCAGGAATGGGAAAAGATCAGCTTGTATTTGTATCAGCTGGTGAACCTGTTTCAACAGTATTGGGCTTTGGAAGCAGAAAGACAAGCCAGCAACCTTGCTCCAAATCATTACCTAGCAACTCAGCAGGTAATACTGATAATAATGTATGTTACCAATTCTAACAATCTAATAGCATAATGGGGTCCTAACAACACATCTTTAGTTAACTACTATGACATTCTGAAATTGTAATTGCACACTGTGTGCAATGCTATATTGTAGGTTGACTCTCCTAATCTCCTAATCTCCACCCACACCTTGGCTGAGTTGACCGAGATCCAATCTGTCGAACACATATCGAAGGATATTAAAAGGAGAGAAGGATAGTAAAGCACCAGTTTCGAAAATAACATTTCATTTAATAATGAAAAATATTTAAAGGAAGACAAGTTTCAAGGTTTAGATAGGTTCAGGCTGAGAATTTCTAGGTAGCCCTCAGGCTCCCTGATTACATTGCGTACAGTTCCACAAGGTCGGCCTTGACTATTATATGTGGGGGTGTTACTGACTTCAGAAAACACAGTGGGGGTGAAATTGGTCTTGGGCAGCAGCGCAAAATTGGTGATAGCGAATCACCAGCCTGTTTTAAAACTGGCCTGGTTTAAGAAAGCCAGGGGTGTGTAATACAGGCTGTCGATTCATTGTCACCGGTTTGCACTACTGCCCAATTTCAGCCCCAGTATTCTCTGTGGCCCTTTGTCTTATTAAATGTTACCATGTATTCTGTCACTGCAATTCAGAAGTAATTAATTTTTTCTGGCTGTTTTGTGAAGAAACATAACAACAACTTTAGCAATTACAGAATGAAGCAAATCAAGAATTACAAACAGTGAAGAGCAAAACTGCCCCATCAACTGTTGTTGTAATTGAACAGTGAATGCTTTTGTGTGATTTGTTTGTAATGCAACCTAATACCATTAGCAAGTACAAAAATCTGACTTGTATCAGAATCCAAGCACAATCTTTATGATGAAAAACATGAGAGATTTATTTTTTTTAATCTTGGAAGCCCACAAAGATATTTTTCATTATCTCTTTCCTTTCCAGGGAGACATGGCCAGAATTTTGCTTACCTGGGTGGGTCTGGTGCGGGCGGTGTCCATGGCGGGTCGTGACCCCCGCTGCTGGCTCCATCCCGCTGTTGAAAATGAACTTATCGCCCAGCACATTACCTGATTAGATGGAGCGGGTCTGGTGACATCATTCATGACGCGTTTTCAGCCAGGATCTTTAAAGGGACCATGGCCACATTAGGTTTGAAGTTTAATCTAACATAGTGCTGTCAGTGTACTACAGCATTGGAGTGCTGCAAACACTGACAATGACTGCACATAGGCAGAGGGCTGCACCCAGGTTCTCCAATGACTCCCTACATGTGATTATGGAGGAAGCCAGAGCACGCAGGGAGGTCCTCTTCCTTTCTAATGGAGGAAGAGGCCTCCCCAGGAGACCAAGAACGCCTGGTTGCAGATTGCAGAGGAGATCACAAACAGAGATGTGGTCAGGAGGACCTGGGTGCAGTGCCACAAACATTTCAATTATCTCATTAGATCAGGAAACGTGAGTAGAAAGCCACAGTCAACCTTATCCTGCTGTGCCTCTCATCACATCCCCATGACTCTGCCTTCCCTACCCTACTCCTGCACATTCTTACTCACACTAACATACCTTGCACGTCCACCCATCCCTCTCACTCTATCTACGTTATCACATCCCCATCTCGCTAGTCACCCCTCACACTTACCCTCACCCTCATCCTAGTACAATGATACCAACTAACAACACACAAGGGTAGCCACTTGGTGCTTTATCCAATGTTTATGTAAAGTTTCTGTTAATGTGGTGTCAAACATAAAGATCTTTATTTTCACCGCTTTCTGGTCTTGGAAAGATTTGTGAGCACTTTTGGAAGTGGCTTAGTGAGTTGCAGTGAATGGTGAGACATAATGGTACCCCCCACAATGGTGATGAGTGTGAAAGGAATGGCTTGGGCATTGTTGGAATGCTTTATGGTGTTGGTGTGGGATGGTGCCAACCTGGCGCATCATATGGTAGCCAGGGTGTACAGTGTAAAGTTAACTAAATCAGGTCATGATGAGGCCATCCCTGGCCTCCCGGGCAGCAATGTGGTCAGGTGCTGATCCCTCTGTCCTGTGCAGCATCAGATGATTGTGGAGAAGGTTGGTGTTGATGCTGGTGCTGCTGGTGTGCCTGGTGGTGGGGCTCATCATGGTCCGATTCTGAGGACCAAGCTGAGACAGTATAAACAGCTCCCATGTTGATGGAATAGATGGCAGGTGAAGTACAGATGACAGAAGCAATCAATGGTGAGAGAGTTCTTCCAATGAGGTGACACTGGATGAAGACTTTGCCGGAAACACTTGAAGCCTGCAGAATCTGTGCTGGAAATGGACTGAGCAACAGCTTCTGCCTAAGGAAAGTGAACTGTCAGGTGGGAGCTTTTACTGTACATTTGATGGTGTCAAGTAATCAGCTGGAGCAATGGCTACGGAACTCCCGCCTCAGGTTGACAGATGTGGTTTCCGAACTGCGTGAATCCCGTGGCCACGCAGTGAAATTAAAAAAGTAAATGATAAAAGGCTCTTAAGTGCCTGTAAACTACCTGATAATTATTTCAATTGGGTCACCCGCAGCTGTCGGTCGGGTCGGCTCCGCGATGACAGACATGCCTGGGGGAATTCCGGGTTGTTTTACGACCCGCTGTCAAGAATAACAAGTTTCCCACCCAACCCGCTACCGATCGCGCCCACTATCACTCCAGAAAATTCCGGCCATGGTTTCAACATGGCACTTTAAAACTTGTTCACTACAGCTATACTTGTACTATAATCAAGACCTACTACTTTGCCACAGAGATCAGTATCTTAAGTAGCTTCTTAACCTATTTGAAAAATAACATATTTGGTGGTGTAACATGCTGTACATTTTTGCAAAGAGAAGTTTTATAACAACCTGTATGCTTGAAGATATTACCTTCAAAAAATAAATAAAATACTGTGTTTATGCAAACTACTTTAAGAAACTTATGCAATAAATAGAATATGCAATGTACTCAGTACAATATCTAAACATTTCTACATGAGGATAACTTTTAAAATTCACTCATTGCTTCAATACCTGTGATTTAAAAATATACAATGACTGAATAGATAAGCGACTCAGGCAATGCCACAAGACAAGCAGCTAAAAAGGTATTTCATGTGCATTAGATTCATTAAAAGCATTGAAATTTAATTAAAATCTGATAGCCTTTGTGGATTTAATGTGCTAGCAACCAGAGCTAGTGGCTTACAATCCTAAATCCACAAGGAAAGACATTTTAGCAGCATAGATATCAACAGCTCACAGTCTGCAAACACTACATATTAAAAACTGTTGGAAATATCAATTTATTTGAAGGTCGATATTTATTTAATGGGGGTTGGAATGCATGAAGGACCAATAGTAAATAGGTAACTTGATGTGATAGATCCTGAACTGAATATTAAAACTACCCCCTCACCTCCCTGAAACATTCCAGGATATCAAGCATCAAAAGGTGTTAATTTCCACTACTAAATGCTTCTAACTAACCCCTGTCTGGAGACCAGGGTGGGTTCTGACTTTTCAACAGCTGCAGTGGAGGAGGCTGAAACCAATTAGCTTGGCACTGTGAGCTGAAATGTTTAGAAGTTTGTAATTGTTAGGGATAACTCCGTGTTGCTGTTTTTGTGAATTGAGAGAACTCAAGATTTGGTTTCAGAAACTTCATGAAAATTGGTGGTCCACTGATGAGAGGGAAGTCAAATAGGAGGAAGCGCCCAGGCAGGCTACAAAAGGAGTTAGATAAAATCTGTAAATGGAAAGAACAGCAGCAGATGTAAATTAATTCCAAAAATTGCACATTGGGTGAATAAATCGGTAACATGAATGGTGTAGGACCTGCTGAAGTTGACGTTGAAAGAATTCAGAACACTGAATTTTCATGGGGGGTTGTCCCAGTCTTCTGCACTAACTTAAGCACATACCAGGGATGGGGGATCTTAGCTACAAGGACAGGTTGGAGAAGCTGGATTTGTTTTCATTAGAGCAAAGGAAGTTGAGGGGTGATTTGATAGAGGTGTACAAGATTATGATGTGTTTGGATAGGCTAGACGGGGAAAGGCTGTTCCCACTAGCTGATGGTACAAGGACTAGGGGACACAGATTTAAGGTTTTGGGCAAGAAATACAGGGAGGACGTGAGGAAAAACTTTCGTATGCAGCGAGTGGTAATGACCTGGAATCCACCGCTGATGCAAGTGGTGGAAGTGGAGACACTAATGACTCCCACAGAAATAACGTGAACTGCTGAAAATGGCCATTTATTACAGTTTTGCCGATCTGCCACTGAAGTTACAGCAAATGATCAGGACAAATTCCGCAAAAAGTCAGGGCTCTGGGCTTGTTAGTAGAGTCAGCACTTAACGGGTCCAATATTGATCACCCTAACCTTGGCCAGGCACCGGATAGGCAGACTGCACCAGAAGTAAGCTCCACGAGTCCAACCACAACACACTTAATTTGGTGGGCTGAGCCATTGGCATGGCAAGTTGCAACCTGGGTACAGGCCCACCTCCTGACAGGCTCTTGCACTGGAGAACAGAGGTATTAAAATGAGTACAGTTGCCCCAGCTGCAGGACTGGCTGCCGAGCTGGAGGCTTTCTGGGTGCTGCCGTAAAATCCAAAGGATAGTTCAAGAGAAATACTTATCTGTTGGCCTTTCTACCCCCTTGCTGCCTGATTTCCACAGTCCCTCTGATCTGAGGGGTTCCTGGGGGCAAGGCCCACTCCCGGCTTCTTGGGGCACCACTGGAACTGGATGCTTTTCAGTTGCTAGAAAAGAAAATTGAGCTGGGAACACTGAGTCTACGTCTATTGCAGGCAAAGGTCCAGATCTACCCATTTGCCGAATCATTGAAAATAACAGGGTAATATAAAGGTAGGGAGACCTGACATTCACCTGGTGCTAGAGAGAGCAAATTAGGCCAACATGTCAAGGGGTAGATCTTGAATTTGTGCGATAGTGTAAAAAGGGTGATGGTGAGTCGGCAGCATGTTATACATCTCTCCCCATTGTTATTCCCAATGACGACTGGTGTCAGACTAACTGGCCTGTAGTTCCCTGTTTTCTCTCTCCCTCCTTTCTTGAATAACAAGGTTGCGTTTGCTACTTTCCAATCCACTGGGACCGTTCTAGAATCTAGGGAATTTTGGAAGATTACAACCAATGCATCCACTATCTCTGCAGCCACCTCTTTAGAACATTAGCATGTAGGCTGTAAGGTCTAGGGGATTTGTCGGCTTTTCGTCCCATTCGTTTCTCAAATACCTTTTCTCTACTGATCATAACTATGTTTAGTTCCTCACTTTCATAAGCTACTCTGAAGACAGATACAAAGGGCTAAAAATTCAGCACCTTTGCGCCTGCCATTAGCACCTCTGGGGTGCGCCTCCAGTGTGCAAAGGGCTTATTGCCCATGGGGTGGAAAAACGCCTCCCGAGAAATTCAGTGGGGCTTTGTTGAGGCGCTACCCGATAGCGCACGCCCCTGCCGGTACCGCCCCGGGCTGCTGCACACCGGCGATGACATCATTGGTGTGCACTGCGACCCCTTACTGCCCCACAGCAGAAATTTGTCTGTGCCCCGTGATGTCAGCGCCAGCCTTGCGGGTCGCGAACTGGGCCGACCTCCGCTCACAGGGTGGTTTTTAAAGAGGAGGTGCGGCCGCAACCCACGCCGCCATTTTCTTTTTTTGGCCAACTTCCAGGTCGGCCCTCTATATTGGGCCATGGTATGGTCCTGGCCGCCATCATGCAGCCCGGCACCGCATCTCGGTGCTGGGCTGAGGCCACGGCACCATACCGCCCCAGTGGCCTAATGTGAGCCATCCGATGCCCTGCAGAGTGCGCAATGGCCCTCCCCTTTAACTGAAGGGAGGGGTGTTGAAATGCAGCGGCACTCCATGGAGCGTCCACGGAGTGCTGCCGATCGCGTCCCGTCATTGCCTTGGTTACCACCCCGCCAGGAAGTGGAGCGCCCGAGATTGTGCTCCATTTCCTGTGTAGGGTGGTAAGCCGAATATAGTGGTCGGGGCGGTACTTCCGCGCCAGGCACTAAATGTCCGGCCTTAATTCGGTTACCACCCCCAAATGGGGCGCAACCGAATTTCACGTGCAAAATATTTGTTTAAAGCCTCTGCCATTTCCTTATTCCCCATTATAATTTCTCCTGTCTCGACCTCTAAGGGACCAATTCTTACTTTTGCTACTCTCCTCCTTTTTACATACTTTTGGAAGCTCTTACTTCTTGCTAGTTTACTTTCGTATTCTATTTTCTCACTTTTTATCAATTATTTGGTCATCCTTTGCTAGTTTCTAAAGTTCTCCCACTCTTCAGGCTTACTATTATTTTTTTCAATATTGTAAGCCATTTCTTTTAATCTAGTAGCATTCTTAGCCTCTTTAGTTATCCACGGATGGATCACTTTTCTCGTTGAGTTTTTATTTCTCAATATGATATATATTTGTTCAGAATTTAAATGTTTGCCACTGATTATCTACGGTCATACCTTTTTTCCCAATCTACTTTAGCCAATTTGCTCCTAAACCTATGTGATTAGCTTTATGGAAGCTTAAGACTCGAGTTTTGGATTTAAGTATTTCACTCTCAAACCCAATGTGAAGTTCTATCATATTAAGATCACTCTTCCCCAGAGGATCCATTACTATGAGAACACCAATTAACCCTGTCTCATTACACAATATTAGATCTAAAATAGACTGTTCCCTGGTTGGTTCCACAATGTATTTTTCCAGGAAACTGTCTTGAATGCATTCCATGAACTCATCCTCCAGACTACCTTTGCCAATTTAATTTGCCCAGTCTATATGAAGATTGAAGTCCCCACAATTATTGCATTACCTTTGTTACAAACTCCCATTATTTGTTGATTAATACCCTGTCCAACGGTAAAGCTACTCTTCGGGGGCCTATAAACTACTCCCACCAGTGTTTTCTGCCCCTTTTTATTTCTTATCTCAACCAATACTGATTCTATTTCCTGATCTTCCGAGCCAAGATCCTTTCTCACTACAGTCCTTATGTCATCCTTTATTATCAGGGCTAGCTCTGCTCCTTTTCCATTCTGCCTGTCTTTTCAAAACATCACGTGCCCTGGAATATTTAGTTCCCAGTCAAAAGCAGCACCAGAGCAATCAGGATGGAGGTGGCAATAAGAGTCATTGCTGCCTCACCTGGGGACTGAACCTGGGAACATCTGAGAGAGGCATTTTCTGATCTCAGGATTGTTGCCAAGGTAACTATTACTCATATTGTGCTCAGTTGTATGATATTACATTGCAGTGCACCTTAACAGCACTTTAGTGTAAGCTTAGCGCAACATCAGAGAGAAAGATTGATCATGCACTTCCCAAAGGCACAGACATACCCAAGTTTTAAAAGGGCACTGTGCATAACTACAATAACAATGAGTTTGCATTGTGTCCTGCTAAGCACAACAAGCAACAGCAAGCAAGCTGCCACCATAAGGTACCTTCATGCTGCATGCTCACAGACTTACTTAAGATGATTGCTGGGCGTTTACCCTCCAAGCGAGCAAATAGTTCTAATCACATTTACCCACCCTGTCCCCATATCCCATTATCCCCTTTTCCTTCATCCACTTATCCAATCTAATCTTGAATGTTGACATCGTTTTTGTCTCAACCACTAACCCTGGAAGTGAATTCAACAGCCTCACAACTGTCTGTGTAAAGCATTTTCACTTGCTCTCTCTCCTAAATCTTTTACATTTACCCTTATATCAATGGACCCTCTCGCTAGACCCCTCAACTACTGGAAACAGTCTCCTTATATCTACCCTGTCTCACCTTTTCATAATCTTAAATATATCTATCATATCATCCCATAATCCATGTTGTTCTACAAAAGAAGTTCCAATTTTCCAAGTCCTTCTTTTATTTGTTTTTCCTCATATCAGGCAACATCCTAGTGAATTTGTGTTGTACCTTTTCTAAAGCTTCAATATCCTCACTGGTAACCAAAAATTTAACTTAATTTAAAGGAAGTAAAGGGTAAGTCATGTCAGGACAGCTCAGCCCCGTAGTTTACTCCTCCTGCACTATGTGGGAAATCAGGGACACTTCCTGTGTCCCTGATGACCACGTGTGCAGGAAGTGTGTCCAGCTGAAGTTACTGACAGACCGCATTGCGGCACTGGAGCAGCGGATGGATAGATATTGGAGCATTTGCGAGGCTGAGGAGGTCGTGGATAGCACGTTCAGGGAGGTGGTCACACCGCAGGTAAAGGTTGCACAGGTCAAAAGGGAATGGGTGACCATCAGGCAGAATACTAGGCACAGGCAGGTAGTGCAGGAATCCCCTGGGGTCATCCCTCTCTCAAACAGTTATACCATTTTGGATACTGTTGCGGAGGAAGGCTTAACAGGGGAAGGCAGCAGCAGCAAACCTCCTGGCACCAGGGGTGGGTCTGCTGCACAGGACGGGAGGAAAAAGTGGGGTAGAGCTATAGTGATAGGGGATTCTATTGTAAGGGGAATAGATAGGCGTTTCTGCAACAGCAAACGAGACTCCAGGATGGTGTGTTGCCTCCCTGGTGCAAGGGTCAAGGATGTCTCGGAGAAGCTGCAGAAAATTTTGGAAAGGGAGGGTGAACAGCCAGTTGTCGTGGTGCATATAGTTACCAACGATATAGGTAAAGAACAGGATGAGGTCCTAAAAGCTGAATATAGGGAGTTAGGAGGTAAATTAAAAAATAGGACCTCAAAGGTAGTAATCTCAGGATTGCTACCAGTGCCACGTGCTAGTCAGAGTAGAAATAGAAGGATACTTCAAATGAATACGTGGCTAGAGGAATGGTGCAAGGGGGAGGGATTCAAATTCCTGGGACATTGGAACCGGTTCTGGGGGAGGTGGGACCAGTACAAGCCGGACGGTCTGCACCTGGGCAGGACCGGGACCGATGTCCTTGGGGGAGTGTTTGCTAGTGCTGTGGGGGAGGGTTTAAACTAAAATGGCAGGGGGCTGGGAACCTGAGCAGGGAGACAAAGGAAAGGGAAACAAGGATAGAAGCAAAAGACAGGAAGGAGAAAAACAAAGGTGGCAATCAGAGAAATCAAGGGTTTAAAACAAACATGGCCACAGTAAACAATAATTCTAAAAGGTCTAAGAGCATTAAAAAAACAAGCCTGAAGCCTTTGGCCTAGAAATTCAGTAGCGTTCGCCAGCCGTTAACGCCTTAAGAGGGGTAGATTTCCAGCGCTAGGCACTTAGCGCCCGGGCGCAGTCCGATCTGCGCCTACGCCCAACTTCAGTTGACATTTAGCGCCGGCGCAAAGTGTTTGCGCCCGCTCAGCTGCGCGCGCAGCTTATGACGTCATTTCGTCGTGCAACGCTGTTTGTGCGCCCCAAACCGGAAATTCAGTGGCGCCCGCCCAATGTGGGCGTGGCGCTGTTAAGAACTGTGAACTGGAACGCAGCAGAGGCCCTACGGGCCTCGGGGAGTGCTAATTAAAGGGCACTTACACTGAACTATAAAGGCCAGCCATTTTGCTGCAATGACTTTAGTGCTTTGGATTTCTGGACAGAGACCAAGGAACAGACCTGACTGATTTGGGACAACATAGGAGAGGTATTTTTGGCTTCTGGCCAGAGCTTGGAAATTAGACTCATTGTGATTTCACTGTTTGCAAGTTTATTATGGGGGCTGCATGGGGTTCCAACCCTCAGTTCCAGCATTATGTGCGAAGGGCTCGCAGACGCTGTGTGAGAGGGCCAGCCATGCCGAGACGCAGAGGGGCCATCAGGCGTCGGCAACGTAGGCCTTACCCACTCAGGGAATACCGGCAGCAGGTGTCCTATCTCACCATGACTGCCGCGCATTGTGTTAAGAGGCTGCGCTTCAGAAGGGAGGTGGTTGCAGAGATCTGCCAGCTGCTTCACAGAGATCTGCGTCCACAGCTGATGTGCAGGACGTCTCTGTCGGTGGAAGTGAAGGTCACGGTGGCTCTGAACTTTTATGCAAGCGGCTCCTTCCAAGCCGCTGCTGGGGACATAGCGAACATCTCCCAGTTCGCCGTGCATCGCTGCATCCGGCAGGTCACCGATGCCCTTTTCGCAAGGAGACACCAATTCATCTCCTTCCCCATGACCCTAGAGAGGCAGGAGCAGCGTGCAGTCGGATTTGCCAGGATCGCCGACTTCCCCATGGTGCAGGGCGCCATTGACTGCACGCATGTGGCTATGCGGGCACCTATCGACAATGCCGAGGATTACCGCAACCGGAAGGGCTACCATTCCCTCAATGTACAGCTGGTGTGTGACCACAGGCAGCGCATCCTAGCTGTCAATGCCCGCTTTCCAGGAAGCAGCCACGATGCATTTATCCTGCGCCAGACTACTGTGGCTGACATGTTCGAGGCACAGCCTCCACCAAGGGGATGGCTTATTGGGGACAAGGGCTACGCTTTGTGTACATGGCTCATGACCCCGCTCCGCGCGCCCAGGACCCCTGCGGAGGAGGCATACAACGAAAGCCATCAAGCCACAAGGAACATCATAGAGCAAACGATTGGCGTCCTCAAGCAACGGTTCCGCTGCCTGGATCATTCCGGCGGATCTCTACAGTATTCGCCGGATAGAGTCTCCCAGTTCATCGTCGTTTGCTGCATGCTGCACAACCTGGCTATCCGCAGGACTCAGGCACTGCCACCTCGCGTTGGACCACCACCTCAGGAGGACGAGCAGGAGGACCATGAGGAGGAGGAGGAGTACCAGCCCAGGAGGGAGCCACAAGGTCCAAGGGCCGTCCGCCGGCGGCTTATTGAACGACACTTCTAGGCCCCCTGTCAGGGAATGGCTTGTGGCAATGAACGCGCCTGAATGCAGCCGCTCCGCAAGCCCTCAGCCGGTTAACGCAACAACCACTTGAAACATGACACCTGGACAAGCTGAATAAATAAAAAGCTTTATTTAATAAACTCAGGGCCCTTCCCACATGAAACAGAAAAACAGACAAGACCCCCAAAAAACAGTCAAAAACATATCTCACTCCCACAACCTGGGGAGGAATAACAAAAATTGTCCTTCCAATTGGCCTTCATCCTCGGCCTTACCAAAATAAGCACCCCCCCTCCAGAACACAAACACCCCCATATAAAAAAACATTTGCCTTCATCTTCGGCCTTACCAAAATAAGCCCCCCCGCCTCCAGAACACAAACACCCCCATATAAAAAAAACAGTTGGCAACACACTCTACTTGGTGTGCCGAGAGGGCGAGTCCTTGTGTAGGCTTCTCCGGCCCCTGCCCGACCTATTGCTCCGCCTCAACCTGGGCCCTATGGGTGTTGCAAGGCTGGGGGAAGGCTCCTGAGGGGCATAATGCCTGACGGCAGATGCCCTTGGGGGTCGGCCTAGACGAGGTCCGGCCCTGGAGGGGCCGGCTGCTGACTGCTGCAGCTGTGGCTGGCCAGCATCAGTCTCTCCAGCAGCTCGTCGCACCTTGGCTGGGGGAGTGGCAGTGGCAGCTGCAGCAATGGGGGCAAGCTGGCTGATGCCAGGCGCTCGCTGGTCGCCAGTGACACTGGCACTCGGCCGGCCTGGCACTGCAGCAAGCGCAGCAATCTGGTGAAGGCCAGACCGCTGTGCTGCAGCAGGGCGGCGGGTGCCCTGGCGATGCTTCCATGACACAGCGAGTGTGGCAGATGTGAGTGCGCGAACTGCCCTGGTCTGTGCCCGCATCAGATCAGCCAGTGTCTGGACGGCACCACTCATGAACTCGCGACTCGCGTCCTGTGCTGCCGCGAGTTGCTCGACACCCCTGGCCTGTGCTGCCGCGAGTTGCTCGACACCCCTGGCCTGTGAGTCCCCGAAATTGGCCACACTATGAGCCAGGGACTCAATGGCCTGAGGCAACTGTCCCACAACCCCCATGAACTCGTTGTGGCGCCGCTCCGAGGCCGCGGACATTTCATCAAGGAGGCGCACCTCCTGGGCGAGGACCGTCTCCGGACTGGAGGGCGGACTCTCCCTCTGGGGAGAAGGCCGCCGAGCTGCCCGACCCTTCCCGCGTGCCTGGACGCCACTGGGCCCAGCAACTGCCCTCCCCTGCAACACTTCCCCCCTCTGGGGAGAAGGCAGCCGTGCTGCCCGACCCTTCCCGCGTGCCTGGACGCCACTGGGCCCAGCAACTGCCCTCCCCTGCAACACTTCCCCCCTCTGGGGAGAAGGCAGCCGTGCTGCCCGACCCTTCCCGCGTGCCTGGACGCCACTGGGCCCAGCAACTGCCCTCCCCTGCAACACTTCCCCCCTCTGGGGAGAAGGCAGCCGTGCTGCCCGACCCTTCCCGCATGCCTGGACGCCACTGGGCCCAGGAGCTACACCCCCCTGCAACACTTCCCCCTGGCTCTCCTCCAGGCAAGATGTGTCCCCTCCATTGCCATCCCCTGGCGCAGATGAGGGTTCCCCCGATGTGCCGCCTTCCTCTTGGTCCTCGTCGTCCTCCTCTTCCGAGGGACTGGCACTCTCAGCTTCAGGGACCTCCTCCTCACCAGCTGAAAGCAGGAAGGCACAAGAGTAGCTTTAGAGTGAGGACAGGGCGTCAGCGAGGGAGGCATGAGTGGTGCCATTATGCGCATTGGTGGGACAGTGGCAGAGGATGTAGATCTGAAGCGCAAGGGGAACCAGAGAGGTCCAAACGGTCATGTCCTTACCATTGGGTCCCAGCACAGGGTCGGCATCTCCAATAGCAACGGGGCCAGTCACCCGGCCACGCACGAGTCGAGCCACGCTCTCCTCCAGCTGACTGAGCTGCTGGAACTGGGGACGGCCTCACCCGGTGACAGTCTGGCTCTTCAAATTCCACGCCAGCTTGGCCTGCAAGAGAAAGGACGGCCTCTAAGTACAGTGTGGTGCCCTGTTGTTGTGTGCACTGCCTCCCATGGTCGAATAGCTTGGCCAGTGTGTTAAGTGCAGAGAGTGCTATTGATGATCATGCCAGTGCCATAGCTACAGGAGGAGGGCTGGCCATTAGGCCTTTGAGGTCCCTTTGCCCATAATGTGAGGTGCACATGCAAGGATGAGGAGGACACTGGAAAGGGCACTCACCCTGACCAACCGACTGAGGTCGTTGTACTTCTTGCGGCATTGGTCAGCAGTCCTGGGGACATCGCTGTTGGCTGACACCCTCAGGGCGATTTCCCTCCAGGCTCTTCTGTGCTGCCTCCTGGGAGCCTTCTTGCCACTGTCCGGGCACAAGATCTCTCTGTTCTTTTCCAACCCCCTAAGCAGCACCCTCAAAGCATGCTCTGAGAAGCGCTGCGCTCGTTCACGGGCCTTCTGCATGGCTTCAGGCGCTATTTGGGTCCACCAGCAGTGTTCAGGCCTAGCTGCAGGGCTCCACTATCCAGGGCGTGGCTGCAGACAAAGTCGACCCTTCCCCCTTTAAGAGCTGGCCGGCGTCAGGGTGTCTGCTGTCAATCAAAACATGACCGCACCTGCGCTGCGCCCGGCCTCGGCGTTATCAGTCCACACCGCCGGCTTAGCGCCTAAAGATAGGAGTGCAACGCCAGTTTCAGCGCTCGCCCAAACTCCTTGGCCAAAGCTACTGAATTTCGGCGAAGTGGCCTCCACTTTCCGGCGGGCGCTAACTTTAGCGCCCGCCCGACTTTACCGCCCCAAAAGTGGCTATACTGAATTTCTCGGTCTTTGTGTCTTAATGCAAGGAGCATTCGTAATAAGGTGGATGAATTAGCAGCGCAAATAGAGGTAAATGAATATGATATGAATGGAATTACAGAAACATGGCTCCAGGGGGACCAAGGCTGGGAACTCAACATCCAGGGGTATTCAATATTCAGGAAAGATAGGCAAAAAGGAAAAGGAGGTGGGGTAGCATTGCTGGTTAAAGAGGGGATTAACACAATTGTAAGGAAAGATATTGGCTCTGATGATGTGGAATCTATATGGTAGAAGTAAGAAATACCAAAGGGCAGAAAACATTAGTGGGAGTGGTGTATAGACCCCCAAACAGTAATGCAGAGGTTGGGGATGGCATTAAAAGGGAAATTAGAGAAGCGTGCAATAAGGGCACAGCAGTCATCATGGGTGACTTCAATCTACATATAGATTGGGCTAAACAAATTAGTAACAATACTGTGGAGGAGGAATTCCTGGAGTGTATATGGGATGGTTTCCTGGACCAATATGTCGAGGAACCAACTAGGGATCAGGCCATCTTAGACTGGGTATTATGCAATGAGAAAGGATTAATTAGCAATCTTGTTGTGCGAGGCCCCTTGGGTCGGAGCGATCATAATATGATCGAATTCTTCATTAAGATGGAGAGTGAAGTAGTTGACTCAGAGACTAAGGTCCTGAATTTACATAAAGGGAACTATGAGGGTATGAGATGCGAGTTGGGTAGGATTGATTGGGTAATGTCACTCAAAGGGTTGATGGTGGATAGGCAATGGCAAACATTCAAAGATCGCATGGATGAACTTCAGAATTTGTTTATCCCAGTTTGGCATAAAAATAAATCAAAAAAGGTGACTCAACCGTGGCTAACAAGGGAAATTAGGGATAACATAAGGTCAAAAGAGAGGACATATAAATTGGCCAAAAAAAGCAGCAAACCTGAGGATTGGGAGCAGTTTAGGATTCAACAAAGGGGGACAAAGGGATTAATTAAGAGGGGGAAAATAGATTATGAAAGTAAGCTTGCAGGGAACATAAAAACTGACTGTCAAAGCTTTTATAGATATGTGAAGAGAAAAAGATTGGTGAAGTCAAGCGTAGGTCCCTTCCAGTCAGAACCAGGGGAATTTATAATGGGGAACAAAGAAATGGGTGACCAATTAAATACATATTTTGGTTCTGTCTTCACGAAGGAGGACACAAATAACCTCCCAGAGATGTTGGGGAATATAGGGACTAATGAGAGGGAGGAACTGAAAGAAATCAGTATTTGTAGGGAAATGGTGGTGGGGAAGTTGACGGGACTGAAAGACGATAAATCCCCAGGGCCTGATAATCTACATCCTAGGGTACTTAAGGAAGTGGCCCTGGAGATAAAAGATGCACTGCTGGTCATCTTCCAGAACTCGATAGACACTGGAACAGCACCCATGGATTGCAGGGTAGCTAATGTTACCTCACTATTCAAAAAAGGTGGTAGAGAAAAAGCGGGGAATTATAGACCGGTAAGCCTGACATCGGTAGTGGGGAAAATGCTAGAGTCCATTATCTATATATATAAAGCAGTTGGTTTGTCTGTATGTCTGTCTGTATGTCTGTATGTCTGTCTGTATGTCTGTCTGTATGTCCGCTATACACTCAAAAGTTATAGAGCGTACCTACACATATGTTATATCAAAAGAAAGCTGATGATCAGGGGAGTGTCATAGGCATGTTTACTTTTTAGTCAGACAAAAATTGTTCGGACAGTATACAAAAAACGTTCAAAAATCCGCTCATTAGCGGTTGACCAATCCTACCACTCATTAGCATTGAGTGACGTGATGGTTGACCAATCCTACAGTTCAGTGACCTGATGGTTGACCAATCGGTGCATCACGGGCGGGACCTAATCCTGCAGCCTCCCGAAACTTCACTGCCATTTTTTCCCCTGCTTTTCCTCAACAGCGAGCGGGGCAGCTGCGTTGGCCCGCCGGAGCAAGAGGTGAGTTGGGGTCACTCGGGCCGGGCCTCACAACCACTCGGCCCGAGACACAGAGCGGGGGAGCGGCAGCGGGAGGCCGTCAACCGCGTGGCCCTCTAAACTGCCCTGGCAATGCCGGGCCCCCCCAGCAAGTAAAATATGTAATAGCAGAGCACTTGGAGAGCAGTGACGCGATCGGACAAAGTCAACATGGATTTACAAAGGGTAAATCGTGCTTGACTAATCTACTGGAATTTTTTGAGGATGTAACTGGTAAAGTAGATAAGGGAGAACCAGTGGATGTGGTGTATTTGGACTTTCAGAAGGCTTTCGATAAGGTCCCGCATAAGAGATTAGCTTGCAAAATTAAGGCACATGGGATTGGGGGCAAGGTATTGACTTGGATAGAGAACTGGTTGGCAGATAGAAAGCAAAGAGTTGGAATAAACGGGTCATTTTCTGAGTGGCAGGCAGTGACTAGTGGGGTACTGCAAGGTTCGGTCCTAGGACCCCAGCTATTCACAATATATATTAATGATCTGGACGAGGAAATTGGATGTAGTATCTCCAAATTTGCAGATGACACAAAGCTTGGTGGGAGGGTATGCTGTGAGGAGGATGTCGTGAAACTCCAGTACGATTTGGACAGGTTGGATGATTGGGCAGAAACATGGCAAATGCACTATAATGTGGATCAATGTGAGGTTATCCACTTTGGTGGCAAAAACAGAAAGGCAGGTTATTATTTGAATGGCAATAGATTGGGAGAAGGGGAAGTGCAAAGAGAACTGGGTGTACTTGTGCACCAGTCGCTGAAGATAAGCATGCAGGTGCAGCAGGCGGTTAAGAAGGCAAATGGTATGTTGGCCTTCGTAGCAAGAGGGTTCGAGTACGGGAACAAGGATGTCTTGCTACAGTTGTACAGGGCCTTGGTGAGACTGCACCTTGAGTATTGTGTGCAGTTTTGGTCGCCTTATCTGAGGAAGGATGTTCTTGCCATGGAAGGAGTGCAGCAAAGATTCACCAGGCTGATACCTGGGATGGCAGGAATGACGTATGAGCAGAGATTGTGTCGATTGGGCTTGTACTCACTGGAGTTTAGAAGATTGAGAGGGGATCTCATCGAAACCTATAAAATTCTGTCAGGCCTGGACAGACTAGATGCAGGAAGGATGTTCCCGATGGCTGGGGAGTCCCGAACTAGGGGTCATAGTCTAAGGATAATCGGTAAGCCATTTAGGACTGAGATGAGGAGGAATTTCTTCACCCAGAGAGTGGTGAACCTGTGGAATTCTCTGCCACAGAGGGCGGTGGAGGCCAGTTCATTAAATATATTCAAGAAGGAGTTGGATATATTTCTTAAGGCTAAAGGGATCAAGGGATATGGGGAGAAGGCATGGACAGGGTACTGAATTTGGATGATCAGTCATGATCTCATTGAATGGTGGAGCAGGCTCGAGGGGCCGAATGGCCTACTCCTGCTCCTATCTTCTATGTTTCTCTGTTTCTATAGTATGGAGCCCAATACTGCACAGAGAACTCTAATTGAGATCTTATTAATGGGAATGGGTATATTAATCGGAGTTGGTAGCAAGAGATCTACCAATAGAGCAGTCACGACCACATGAAATGAAATGGCACAGATAATGAGTGGCATCTCCCTAACCTCTAGGACCCCTCTTCAATGCAGGGTGACAACCTCACCAGGTCAGCAAAGCTAAGTGTGATGGTTGCAAGCTGCTGTTAATGAATATTTTACACATTTCAGACAGTAGATAGATATTCACCCTAAAAGTGCATTCACAAATCTTAGGGTATCACCCTGTGTATGAAATGAATGGTAGTGACACCTGCACATGGAACACTCCAGTTAAATGGATACAGCATCCTGTAATACACAAATCATCATTGAAACCTCACTGCTTTGGTGGACATTCCATAAGAGAAGTTGTGAAATTCAACAGTTTGTGACTGACAGTAACAAACATTCTTTTATCATGCAGGAGAAGATTGTGCACAATTCCGGAGATCAGAAGTAGTTTCTCTTGTTTGAGGCTCATACTCTTAGGTGAGTCTAACAGGAAAGAAAAAGCGGAGGGCAGAAAACTCATTACATTTCTCATTCTGCTTATCTCCACAGAAGCCAGTACCTTCAACGTCTGATACTGCCAGCTGAAATTGAACCATTTCATCATGAGCTCCATCACTTCCACTCACCAGCCCATATAGGATAGCTAATGGTGATACAGATAATCTAGATGAGGAATTGACACAGGATGATTCCAAACTCACAAGGAACCCAAAATATGTATTGCAGGTGGAGCATGTTGTACCTGAGTGGAGGCTCAGAAGATGTTAGACCCTGGCTGTTGAACATTCAGACAATGATCTCAGCTGTCCTGCGATGAAAATATAAACACTAACAAAGCATCAGAACCGTATGATTACACTGCAAAGACTCTCCGAAGATGCGAGGCAGATAACAGGGATGGCAGCAGAGTCCAATCTCTTCCTTTTCAGCACTATCAGAAAGGATTTCTGTACCGCATACAGTATCCTGTAGTGAATGGCAGCTACAGGAACTTGGATTTAGAAACTCAATGCAATTGGTTAGATTTGCAGATGATACCAAACTAGAAAGGCAGTGGAATCAACAGAGACAGCCCAGAAATTGCAGGATGAGCTAGTCAAGGTAGGCGAACAAGCAGAACAATGGCAGATGAAATTTAAGGCCAACAAGTGTAAAATATTTTGATTTTGATATTCCCATTTACACCTCCTCGAGACTGTAGGATTCGCAAAATTTCCACATTTCCCCAAGGTTATTAATAAAAGGGACCCTATGGACAATTTAAAAAGGGTACCCAAAGATGGCGTCCGCACCTCGTGACCAAAAGCCTGTAAGATTTTAAAAGCTTGGACTCTGCAGCTCAGAACAAGCAGCTTTGGGAAATCAAAACTTAAAATGCATTTCTGTGAAAAGGACTTTTGTGTTTGAAGGGCCAGACAGCTAAGCAAACATTTGAATATGCATTTTCGTCAAATTGGAACAGATCAACCCAGTTAGGCCTAAGCATGAGGCCATTAGTTTGTCCGCATAAATAATCAGAAACAGCTTAAGGAAGCCATCAAGGCTGGACAGGCTGATCAAAATGCATTAATGACAATACAGCCCGGACATCAGGCCATTAGGTGTGATAAACGGCCATCTAAAACCAGTTATTTTAGATTGGTACAATCATTTAAAATAGCCTGCCAAAAGTGAAACTGTAACGGCTTCAGCGGCACTTCCCTCTGCTCGCCGCCTGAGGGCAGTTTTTGAGGCTTCAGTGCGCTGCTGCCGTGCCTTTGGGCCCCTCTCCTCACCTGTTTCTCGAGTAATTGATCTCATCAGAGTAATTAGGCTAGTTAATAAAGTTGTTCGTTTTTGTCCTTGTCTTGTCCTCTGTGCCTCTGGCCTCACCTGTGTGTTGTTAATGTATTTGTCTCCTGTCTCATTTGATTAATTATGTCACGTGACCGCGCTGGCCTGTATTTAAGCTTCCTGTCCTCTTTGCTCAGTCCTGGGTTCACCTGCCTGCAAGTAACAGCTCTTGCTGTGTCTCTGGCGTTCTCGAGTTGCTCTGTGTTTTCGAGTTTCAAGGAATCTCCTTTCGAGTGTTACCATATCTCTGTGTTTTCGAGTCTCAACTGAGTCTCCTTTCGAGTGCTACCCTGTTTCTATGTTCTCGAGTCTCAAGGAAGCATCTTTCGAGTTCTACCCGGTCTCGAGTCCTTGGATAGGTTTCCTGCGCTTGGGTCCAATACTAAAACCCTAGCAAAACAGCCCCGTGAATGCACGGCCCCGTGACAGAAACAATGGACTGACCTGATTTGGCGCGCAGATAAGGGGCCATCGAAAGGAATATAACTGTAGGCCCTTAGTAGTAATCGCTCTCTTGTCTCTCTTGTGTCTTGTCTCTCTCTCGTGCTCTCTGCTTGCGTGGGCTGCTGCCGCCCGCACTCGTGCCCTGACCTTGTGGTGGGTTCTCTCCTCGCTCCCCGCATTGTGCAAGCAACCAAGGACACCCACACCAATTGCGGGTGGGGGACGTGACCCGAGTCCAAAGTCTCCCAGGACACCTGGGCCAAGAGAGAGGGCAGAGGAAATGAGGCGAGATGAACCGAGACGAAGAGTAAGGTAGACCCGACAAAGAGCAGAGAAGGGCAGCAGAAGACGTATTAATTAAGACCAAGCGCCGAGTTGTAAGCTGACGCTCGGGGAAGAAAATATGTGAGGACAGTGAGACTAAGTTGGCTAGTTGAACACTGCAAATAAGCTGGCGTTAAACGCAGGTGTCCACGCCATAATGAATATACTGGCGTTTGACGCTTGGGTAGTAAAATCTAAGCAGTGAAGACTTCCAACCATCTCATTGACACAACGTTACCGCCGACGACCGCCCGAGGGAGAAGAAGAAGAGAACCCATCGCGACGAGACGACGATGGTAGCTGAGGAGAAGAAAGGTGTGTCGCACCAGCAGCTCCAGCACTGCGCCCTGAGACCACGTGGCGACGGAGTACCCCAAAGGACAGCAGCCCAGACCTCAAAACTCGCAATTGCAAAAGCAATAGGTTTTGCTTTGGATTGGTGAGCATAAATTCCTGGCCCCTCATAGCTTAATCTAGTTAGGTATAGGGGTGGGATAAGGATAAGGGGATTGTTAAAGTAGTTGTTTTCCCTCGATGTGCCGTGTGTTCCCCATTCTCTGTATAAGTATAGTTATATTGTTATATGCCTGTAATTGTTCTCTACCAGTAATTTTTCTCATGAGACTGTGTTTTTGTTCCTGTTTTAATAAAATCTTGGTTTTCTTACACCAAACCACCTGTCTACTCGAGTCCTTCTGTATCGTCGCCTGTACCTAAGTCTGGTGTCTAGAACCCAGGGGCGTGGGAGCGATTCGAACCGCTCACAGGCAGTCAGGGACATAACTGACTGGGCGCACATGCCACCCGCCACCCCCTACAGAAAATGGCGACCGCGGCAGGACACCGGCAACAGGGTTGCGATACAGTAGACAATGGTTCGGATGAGCAAACCATGATGGAGGAAAGGATTTCTGATTATGTGTTTAGCAAGGTGAATATCACTAAGAAGTGGATCACCACTCTGTTAAGGGCTGGGCATCCGGTAGATGCAGCAGCTAAGTGGACAGAGGGAAAGGAAAACAAGAAGTCCTTAGAGAAGGCAGTTTGGCTGATGTGTTTTAAAAAGCAGGTCCAGCTTTTGGACAGGCTCGTTGCAGCACAGGCAGCCGAGTTAAGGGAGTCAGCCCTGGAGATCCAGGATAAGGCTCTAGCAGGGGAGAAGCTATTGGTAGCATTGCAGGCCTTAAATCAGGAAAGAGTGCATTTAATGGGAGAACACAAGGCCCAGTTGGAATACCTACGGTGCCAAGTCACCGAGGCCAAGGGAAATGAGTTAAGGTTGCGGGAGAAGAACGCCCGCTTGGCAAGGCAGATTAGGGAGCAGGAAGAGAAAGTACAGGAGGTAAAGGCCACCTACAAGCTAGCGAGCGAACAGGGGTTTGAGGAGGCAGACCACGGCCCCTGTAAAGAGCGGATAGAAAATCTGAGCCGGGCCCTCCGGAAGGCAAAAGGCATGGTATGCCTCATAAGCCCAAAGGCAGGTCAGGCAGATTTTCTGGGGAACGAGGGGAGGACAGTTCCAACATCACCGGTAGTGCCCAGGGACGACCCGGTTGAGGGACAGGAGATCTCATGACCACCACCCGTAGCGCCAAGTTTCAGCGAGGTTTGGCAGCAAGGGGGGGTGGAGCCAGAGGTGGAAGCGGAGGTGGAGCAACCCTCGCCAGAGAGGTCGGAGCCGGGACCGATGTGCCCAGCACGGCATCGGAGGTTCGGCCCACCCGTCAATGGCGACGATGAGGGACCCCTCCAAAACCAATTCATATTACCCTATAGCACCCAACAGCTTAGGGCTATGGTCAACCATATCCCGAAGCTGTCCGAAAAGGGAGACCCCTCGATTCACTTCAGGGACACAGAGCAGGCAGCCAGCGTCAATGACCACCTGTCTACTCGAGTCTTTCTGTATCATCGCCCGTACCTAAGTCCGGTGTCTAGAACCCAGGGGCATGGGAGCGATTCGAACCGCTCACAGGCAGTCAGGGGCATAACTGACTGGGCGCATGCAACACCCGCCACCCCCTACAAGACCCATCTTTTATTTCTTTACTTGTCCCAGTACTAGCTCCTTTTGCTTTTTACTATCATACCTTTTGTCAATTAATCACTCCTGCCTTCCAACCGATCACAGACCTTCCCTTTTGCTCTTTCCTCCCCTCCCCCTTTCCCTGCTCCTGCACTTGCTTAAAACCTGTTACATCTCTGTTTCCTGTCCTGATGAGAGATCATCGACCTGAAACATTGGGAGTGAAATCGCCCCGTTTGTGGTGCTAACTTTTGAAATTTTGAAAATTTAGCGCCAGGTGCTAAGGATTCTGAACTTCTACTAAATTGGGTGTTAGTACTCCATGAAATGGGGCACTAAATCAAGCACTAATGACCTCAGTGGGGCACTACCAGCAGAGTGCTAATGAATTTCAGGTACAATGCATTCAGCAATGATCTTTCACACTGGTTCCTTCCAGCTCTTAAAGAAGAGGTTGCGCAGATGCTCATTTTCAGTATTGCTGGCTTCGAGGTGAACTGTGAGCAACTGAATGCCATGATGGCTATGGCTGTTCCCACTCCCAGGGAGAGAGCTCGTCAGTTCACAGACAAGGCATTGGAGGCATTGGTGGCTGGAGTGGAGCGAAGGAGAGCAGTGCTATTCCTGGCCACTGGAAGGAGGCCATCGGCTCAGGTGTTCAAGGCAATGTAGAGGGAAGTGGCCCAGGAGGTCTTGGCCAGTAGTGTGGTGGAATGCAGCCTGACACAGTGCCGCCAGAAATTCAACGACCTCAGTCGGATGGTCAAGGTGAGTACATGCTTCAACAGCTCCTACATACCAGCATCTGAACCTCAGTCAGTGCACACTGCGCAAAGAACCACACCGCCACCACTCACCCACCAAACATCTTCACCTACTCATACTCACATCAACATCTCACGCCTTGCCTACAATCCCAGCTATTCAACGACAGCAGTCATATCTCCAAACACATAGCTGGACTCCGACTCAAACACATTTGTTTCTCTTGCAGGCCAAGATGGCCCACAAAAAGAAGGAGCAGCAGAGAACAGGCAGGGATGATGCATAGCTCCAGCAGCGCTCAGATCTTGAGGAGTGAGTGCTGCGGCTCATTGGGCAGCAGGTGGTGGGCGCCATGGCTGTCGATGACGTCGACCCCGTTGGGAGCAAAAACAATATCTTCAGCCACTCTCCTTCTCTCATCCCACTTCCCCCTCACACCACAAACCTTTCTCACTTTACACCTCCTGAGAATGTCTACATTCCTTGCTCCATTCCTGTCCCACTGCCCTCACCTTAACGCGAGTGTTATGCCTTTATGCTTTCAGATAATCAGGAACTAGATGACCAGCCTATCCCTGAGCCCCCCACTGAGAGTGAGGAAGAAGAAGAAGAGGAGGATGAAGACACCGTGTCACTGCATCTCTCACCTGCAGGCACCACCTCAGATACTGGCAATACGTGATCTTTAGAGGCAAATTTAGTAGAGAGGTCTGCACAGGGTGATGCACCTCTGAGACGCTAATGGGAGTCGCAAAGGAGCCCAATTTCTAGCCCGTTAATTTTGCTTCTCTCTCCACAGATGCTGCCTGATTTGCTGAGTAATTTCAGCAGCTTCTGTTTTTATTTCAGATTTCCAACATCCGCAGTATTTTGCTTTTGTATAAATGATAAAGATGGAAATCACAATGGGAAGAACATTTTGTCGTCTTTTAATTCATTTTAGAGATATTTCCCAAACAAGAAACAGCCTTGAAACATGGAGCCTCCAAGATAAAGAGCAAAATACATGAAGAAAAGACTAATCTATATATGAGCCTCTAACTAACAGCAGAATGAAATATGTAATTCACCTTTAAGATCTCAGAATTAGCCTTCCTCAGCCGCTGGTCTGTTTTATAATTGCATAATTTCAATTGGTAGATCCAGAGATGAGGGGGTTGACGTATGAGGAAAGGTTGAATAGGTTGGGACTCTACTCATTGGAGTTCAGAAGAATGAGAGGCGATCTTATCGAAACATATAAGATTGTGAGGGGGCTTGATCGGGTGGATGCAGTGAGGATGTTTCCACTGATGGGTGAGACTAGAACTAGGGGGCATAATCTTAGAATAAGGTGCTGCCCTTTCAAAACTGAGATGAGGAGAAACTTCTTCACTCAGAGGGCAGTAAATCTATGGAATTTGCTACCCCAGAGAGCTGTGGAAGCTGCAACATTAAATAAATTTAAAATGGAGATAGACATTGTCCTAGAAGATAATGGAATTAGGGGTTACGGGGAGAGGGCAGGGAAGTGGACGTGAGTCTAGATTCGGATCAGCCATGATCCTATTGAATGGCGGAGCAGGCCCGAGGGGCCGTATGGCCTACTCCTGCTCCTATTTCTTATGCTCTTATGTTCTTATTAAATCTTGGAACGTAAGTGTGATGGGGCTGGATTTTCCTCTTCAGGGTGGAGTTCTGGCAGGGCAGGACTTCCACCTGCACCTCTGAATTTGGGTTAGGGACTATTCATTTACATCAGATTCCTGCGACCAAGAGGGAGCCCGCCAGTGTAAAGAGGAGAATCCCAATGATGCAGTAGTGGGAATGGCATTGCAGCAACAGAAGAGGTGACAAGAGACCTGCTGAAGGCTTCAATCTTTACTGAGGCTTTCAGCAGGCAGGTATTGGGCCCAGAATGGAGGGAGAGGAGGCCTGTACAATGCCCTCCCTCCATTCCCTGATCTTGAAGACATTACTGCCACCTCCATGAGCCTGCTGTTACCTTCCACGTAGCAGTCTCAGAAAGTGGTGGTATGAGGGGTGAAGCAAGGAAAATCTGCTGGGACCCTGGGTCATAGAATCATAGAATGGTTACAGCATGGAAGAAGGCTGTTTGGCCCATCAAGCCCATGCCGAATCTCAGCTAGTCCCACTCACCCTGCACTTATTTTTTATTCATTTATGGGATGTGGGCGTCGCTGGCAAAGCCAGTATTTATTGCTCAACCTTAATTGCCCTTGAGAAGGTCCTTCTAGATGGAAGAGATCGCAGGTTTGGGAGGTGCTGCCGAAGAAGCCTTGGCGAGTTGCTGCAGTGCATCTTGTAGATGGTACACATTGCAGCCACGGTACGCCGGTGGTAGAGGGAGAGAATGTTTAAGGTGGTGGATGGGGTGCAAATCAAGCAAGCTGCTTTGTCCTGGATGGTGTTGAGCTTCTTGAGTATGTTGGAGCTGCACTCATCCAGGCAAGTGGGGAGTATTACATCACACTCCTTACTTGTGCCTTGTAGATGGTGGAAAGGCTTTGGGGAGCCAGGAGGTGAGACACTCGCTGCAGAATACCTAGCCTCTGACCTGCTCTTGTAGGCACAGTATTTATGTGGCTGGACCAGTTAAGTTTCTGGTCAATGGTGACCCCCAGGATATTGATGGTGGGGGATTTGGCAATGTTAATGCCGTTGAATGTCAAAGGGTGGTGGTTAGACTCTCTCTTGTTGAAGATAGTCATTGCCTGGCACTTCTGTGGCATGAATGTTACCTGCCACTTATCAGCCCAAGCCTGAACGTCGTCCAAGTCTTGATGCATGTGGGCATGGACTGCTTCATTATCTGAGGAGTTGTGAATGGCGCAGAACACTGCGCAGTCATCAGCGAACATTCCCATTTCTGACCTTATGTTGGAGGGAAGGTCATTGATGAAGCAGCTGAAGGTGGTTTGGCTTAGGTCACTGCCCTGAGGAACTCCTGCAGCGATGTCCTGGGGCTGTGATGATTGACCTTCAACCACCACAAACATCTTCCTTTGTGCTAGGTATGACTCCAGCCAGTGGAGCATTTCCCCCCCCCGATTCCCATTGACTTCAGTTTTACTAGGGCTCCTTGATGCCACACTCGGTCAAATGCTGCCTTGATGTCAAGGGCCGTCACTCTCACCTCACCTCTGGAATTCAGCTCCTTTGTCCATGTTTGGACCAAGGCTGTAATGAGGTTGGGAGCCGAGTGGTCTTGGTGGAACTCAAACTGGGCTTCAGTGAGCAGGTTATTGGTGAGTAAGTGCCGCTTGATAGCACTGTCGATGACACCTTCCAACACTTTGCTGATGATTGGGAGCAGACTGATAGGGCACTAATTGGCCGGGTTGGATTTGTCCTGCTCTTTGTGGACAGGACATAACTGGGCAGTTTTCCACATTAAGAAATAAGAGCAGGAGTAGGCCATACAACCCCTCGAGCCTGCTCCGCCATTCAATAAGATCATGGCTGATCATCGACCTCAACTCCACTTTCCCGCCCGATCTCCATATCCCTTGATTCCCCTAGAGTCCAAAACGCTATCTATCTCAGTCTTGAATATGCTCAAAAATTCAGCATTCACAGTCCTCTGGGGCAAAGAATTCCAAAGATTCACAACCCTCTGAGTGAAGAAATTCTTCCTCATCTCAGTCTTAAATGGCGTACCCCTTATCCTGAGATGATGCCCCCTAGTTCTAGACACTCCAGCCAGGGGAAACAACCTCTCAGCATCTACCCTGTCAATCCCCTTCAGAATCTTGTATGTTTCAATGAGATCAGCTCTCATTCTTCTAAACTCCAGAGAGTATCAAAGAATCAAAGAATCAAAGAAACCCCACAGTGCAGATAGAGGCCATTTCGGCCCATCGAGCCTGCACCGACACATATCCCACCCGATCCCCGTAACCCCTACACCAACACATATCCCACCCTATCCCCGTACCCCACGTATTTAATCCCCCTAACACTAAGGGTCAATTTATCATAGCCAATCATCCTAACCCGTCCATTCTACACAATCCCTCATCAAAGGACAGCCCTCTCATCCCAGGAATCAATCTAGTGAACCATCGTTGCACCGCCTCCAAGGCAAGTATATCCTTCCTTAGGTAAGGAGACCAAAACTCTGCACAGTACTCCAGGTGTGGTCTCACCAAGGCCCTGTACAATTGTAGCAAGTCTTCCTTACTCTTATACTCCAACCCCCTTGCAATAAAGGCCAACATGCCACTTGCCTTCCTTATTGCTTGCTGTATTGTTGGATAGATGCCAGTGTTGTAGCTGTACTGGAACAGCTTAGCTAGAGGCGTGGCTAGTTCTGGAGTACAAGTCTTCAGCATGATAGCCAGGATGTTGCCGGGGCCCATAGCCTTTGCTATATCCAGTGCGCTCTGCCATTTCTTGATATCACGTGGTGTGAATCAAATTGGCTGAAGACTGGCTTCTGTGATGGTGGGGACCTCAGGAATAGGCCGATATGGATCATTCACTCGGCACTTCTGGCTGAAGATGGTTGCAAACGCTTCAGCCTTGTCTTTTGCACACATTTGCTGGGCTCCCACCATCATTGTGGATGGGGATATTCTTGCAGCCTCCTCTTCCTGTTAGTTGCTTAATGGTCCACCACCATTCATGACTGGATGTGGTAGGGCTGCAGAGCTTTGATCTGATGTGTTGATTGTGGGATCGCTTAGCCCTGTCTATAGCATGTTAATTCCACTTTTTAGCATACATGTAGTCTTGTGTTGCAGCTGCCCCAAGTTGGCACCTCATTTTTAGGTACACCTGGCGTTGCTCATGGCATGCTCTTCTACACTCCTTATTGAACCAGGGTTCATCTCTGGCTTGATGGTAATGGTAGAGTGAGGGATATGCCGGACCATGAGGTTACAGATTGTAGTGGAATACAATTCTGCTGCTGCTGATGGCCCACAGCGCCTCATGGATGCCCAGTTTTGAGCTGCTAGATCTGTTCTGAATCTATCCCATTTAGCACAGTGGTAGTGCCACACAACACGATGGAGGGTGTCCTCCGTGTGAAGACGGGACTTCGTCTCCACAATGACTGTGCGATGGTCACTGCTACCAATACTGTCATGGACAGTTGCATCTGCGACAGGTAGATTGGTGAGGACGAGGTCAAGTAGGTTTTTCCCTCATGTTGGTTCTCTCACCACCTGTCGCAGGCCCAGACTGGCAGTTATTTCCTTCAGGACTCGGCCAGCTTGGTCAATAGTGGTGCTACCAAGCCACTCTTGGTGATGGACATTGAAGTCCCCCACCCAGAGTATATTCTGTGCCCTTGCTACTCTCAGTACTTCTTCCAAGTTGTGTTCAACATGGAGGAGTACTGATTCATCAGCTGAGGGAGGGCGGTAGGTGGTAATCAACAGGATGTGTCCTTGTCCATGCTTCACCTGAAGCCATGAGAGACTTCCTGGGGTCCGGAGTCAATGTTGAGGACTCCTAGGGCCACTCCTTCCTGACTGTATACCACTCTGCCACCACTCTGGTGGGTCTGGTCCTGCTGGTGGGACATGGCATACTCAGGGATGGTGATGGAGGAGTTTGGGACATTGGCTAAAAGGTATGATTCTGTGAGTATGACTATGCCAGGCTGTTGCTTGACTAGTCTGTGGGACAGCTCTCCCAATTTTGGCACAAGGCCCCAGATGTTGGTGGACATTTGCACCAACTCGGTCTTTGCAGGGTCGACAGGGCTGGGTGTGCCGTTGCCGTGTCCGTAGCCAGTGCCATGGTCGATCCTTTTTCATTCTTATTATTGTGTTTCATAACAGCACAACTGAGTGGCTTGCTAGGCCATTTCAGAGGGCAGTTAAGAGTCAACCAAATTGCTGTGGGTCTGGAGTCACATATAAGAACACAAGAACATTAGGCCAGACTTGGTAAGGATGGCAGATTTCCTTCTCTAAAGGACATTAGTGAACCAGATGGGTTTTTACGACAATCCGATAGTTTCATGGTCACCATTACTGATACTAGTAATTATTCCAGATTTATTAACTGAATTTAAATTGTGGTGGTGGGATTTAAACTCACATCTCTGGATCATTAGTCCAGGCCTCTGGACTACTAGCCCAGTGACATTACCACTACGCTACCGTTTCCCTGTAGCTGTGCAAATGTTTTTCCTTCAGATACTTATCCAACTCCCTTTTGAAAGGTAAGATTGAGTCTGCCTCCACCACCCTTTCAGGCAGTGCATTCCAGATCTTAACCACTCGCTGCGTAAAAAAGTTTTTTCTTACATCACCTTTGGTTCTTTTGCCAATCACCTTAAATCTGTGTCCTCTGGTTCTTGACCCTTCTGCCAATGGGAACCGTTTCTCTCTATCTATTCTGCCCAGACCACTCATGATTTTGAACACCTCTATCAAATCTCCTCTCAATCTTCTCTGCTCCAAGGAGAACAACCCCAGCTTCTCCAGTCTATCATCGTAACTGAAGTCCCTCATTCCTGGAATAATTCTCGTAAATCTTTTCTGCATCTTCTCTAAGGCCTTCACATCCTTCCTAAACTTTGGCACCCAGGATTGGACACAGTACTCCATAGAGTCATAGCATCATAACAGCACAGAAGGAGGCCATTCGGCCCATCGAGTTCGCACCGGCTCTCTGTTGGGCAATCCAGTCAGTCCCATTCCCCCGCTCTATCCCCATAGCCCTGTAAGTTTATTTCCCTCAAGTGTCTATCCAGTCAACCCTTGAAAACATTGATTGTCTCCGCTGCCACCACTTGCGGCGGCAGCGAGTTCCAGGTCCTTACCACTCGCTGCATAAAAAAGATTTTCCTCACATCCCCCCTGTATCTCTTGCCCAAAACTTTAAATCTGATTCCCCTAGTCCTTGCACCATCAACTAGTGGGAACAGCCTTTCCCCGTCTAGCCTATCCAAACCCGACATAATCTTGTACACCTCTATCAAATCACCCCGCAACCTCCTTTGCTCTAATGAAAACAAATCCAGCTTCTCCAACCTCTCCTTGTAGCTAAGAGGCTGGTAAATCTCCTCTGCACCCTCTCAAGGGTCTTCACATCCTTCCTAAAGTGTGGTGACCAGAACTGGATGCAATACTCCAGTTGTGGCCTAACCAGCGCTTTATAAAGGTTCAGCATAACTTCTCTACTTTTGTACTCAAATACCTCTATTTATGAAGCCCAAGATCCCATATGCTTTGCTAACCATTCTCTCAATATGTCCTGCCGCCTTCAGGGACCTATGCACATTAACTCCCAGGTTCCTCTGTCCCTGCACACTCTTTACAACTGTGCCATTAAATGTATATTGCCTCTCCCTGTTCCTTCTGCCAAAATGTATAACCTCACACTTTTCTGTATTAAATTCCATCTGCCACTTGTCTGCCCATTCTGCTAGCCTTTCTATGTCCTGTTGCAGTCAATTGGTATCATCCTCACTGTTCACCACACTCCGAGGTTTGGTGTCATCAGCAAATTTAGAAATTCTACTTGTATTCCAATATCCAGGTCATTTATATATATCAAAAAAAGCAGTGGTCCCAGCACTGACCCTTGGGGAACACCACTATCTACCATCCTCCAGTCTGAAAAACAGCCATTTGCCACAACTCGCTGTATTCTGTCCTTAAGCCAGTTAGGGCCGAACCAGTGTTTTATACAGGTTTATCATAATTTGTACTCTATACCTCTATTTATGAAGCCCTGGATCCTATAGCCTTTTTAACTGCTTTCTCAACCTGCCCTGCCACCTTCAATGATTTGTGTACACATACCCCTGGGTCTCCCTATTCGTGCACCCCCTTTAGGATTATACCATTTAGTTTATAAGTTCTCTCCTCATTCTTTCTACCAAAATGTAGCACTTCACTCTTTCCTGCGTTAAATTTCATCAACCATGTATCCGCCCATTCCATCAGCCTGTCTATGCCTTCCTGAAGTCTCTCACTCTCCTCCTCACTGTTCACTATATTTCCTAGTTTTGTGTCATCTTCAAATTTTGAAATTGTGCCCTGTACACCCACATCCAAGTCATTAATATATATCAAGAAAAGCAGTGGTCCTAGAACCGACCCCTGGGAAACACCTTCCTCCAGTTCGAAAAACAACCATCCACCACTACTCTCTGTTTCCTGTCACTTAGCCAATTTCATAACCATGCTGCCACTGTCCCTTTTATTCCATGGGCTTCAACTTTGCTGGCAAGCCTGTTATGTGGCACTTTGTCGAACGCCTTTTGGAAATCCGCGTAAACTACGTCAGCCTACATTACCCTCATCAACCCTCTCTGTTCCCTCATCAAAAAACTCGATCAATTTGGTTAAACACAATTTGCCTTTAACAAATCCATGCTGGCTTTCCTTAATTAATCCACACCCATCCAAGTGACTGTTACTTCTGTCTCTGATTACTGTTTCTAAAAGCTTCCTCACTACCGAGGTTAAACTGACTGGCCTGTAATTGCTGGATTTACCTTGATACCCTTTTTTGAACAATGGTGTAACATTTGCAATTCTCCAGTCCTCTGGCACCACCCCCGTATCTATGGCGGATTGGAATATTATGGCCAGTACCTCCGCGATTTCCGCCCTCAATTCCCTCAGCCTCTAGCACTGCTCCTCCCAATTGCAGAATCAGCCCTTATATTTCTTCTGTTTCTATGTACATGACGTCTATCACTCCTTAGAAAACAATCAGGCATTTTTTTAAGCAGAAAGACTTATTGGTAATAAAACATCGGGAATTGTCTCCGACAGCAAGTCGTATTGATCTTGGCAGAACGACCTGGTGGCTCCTGGCAACTGCAGACTGAGCAGTTGTGGGTAACCTTGATATTTGGTTAATTTGCAACTATTATGCTTGCAATGTACAGCAGTGAGGCACTTACTGAAATCCATTTTTAAAAATCTGTTAAATAATTCAGTGCCATTCCTATACATTGGCTAAATTCCGAGTGCTCGTCCAAACACATTAACAGAAGAATGCCAATCACTGTTACTGCTGCTCCTTAAAGGTCCAGGTTAAATCCAAAGAAAGAAAGACTTACATTTACATAGCGTCTTTCACGACCACTGGAGGTCTCAAAGCGCTTTACAGCCAATGGAGTGTAGTCACTGTTGTAATGTGAGAAACCCGGCAGCCAATTTGCGCACAGCAAGCTCCCAAAAACAGCAATGTGATAATGACCAGATAATCTGTTTTTGTTATGTTGATCACTCATCTGGTTGCCAGTGAACACCACAGTAAATCATTTCACTGGGAACTAGGTAACTATTGGAACTTTGATTGAAGATTATTCATTTAGCTTTCCCAATGGTTCAGAGTTGATGAGCTGGAGGCCGAGCTGCGGACACTGCGATGCATCAGGGAGGGGGAATGTTACCTGGACACTTTATTCCAGGAGGCAGTCACACCCCTTAGGATAAGGTCTTCTGATTTGGTCAGTGGTCAGGGACAGGAGGATGTGACTGCAAGTGAGGCAGGTATGGGGACCCAGGAGGTGGAGGAGCCTCCGCCTTTGCAATTGTCCAACAGGTTTGAGGTTATTGCGGCCTGTATGGATGAAAGCGGTGGCTGCAGGGTGGATGAGCAAACTGACCATGGCACCGAGGTACAGGAAGCCATTCAAGCGGGGGGAGTTAATAGGAAAGTAGTGGTAATTGGGGACAGCATAGTCAGGGGGATAGATGCAGTTCTCTGTGGCCAAGAGCGAGATTCCAGGCGGCTGTGTTGCCTGCCCAATGCCAGGGTTCGAGACATCTGCTCTGGGCTGGAGAGGAACTTGTAGTGGGAGGGGGAGGAGCCAGTGGTCGTGGTCCATGTAGGTACCAATGACCTAGGTAGAATTAGGAAAGAGGTTCTGCAGAGAGAGTATTAGCAGCTAGGAGCTAAATTTAAAAGCAGAAACTCAAGGGTAATAATGTCTGCATTATTACCTAAGCCACGAGCAAATTGGCATAGGGTAAATAAAATTAGAGAGATGAATGTGTGGCTCAAAGACTGGTGTGGGAGAAATGGGTTTTGATTCTTGGGGCACTGGCACCAGTACTGGGGAAAGTGGGGTCTGTATCGTTGGGACGGTCTTCAACTGAACCATGCTGGGACCAGTGTTCTGGTGAGTCGTATAACTAAGGCGGTAGAGAGGGCTTTAAACTAAATATTGGGGGCATGGGATCAAATTTGGGAAGATGTGGTAATTCAAAGATTAGAGACAAGGCATTACAGAAAGGTATTAATATGGGGAATGATAAACAAACCATGACAGGAAGGGATAGAGAGTACAAATCTAAGAGTAAATCAACAGATAATGCTAGAGGTTACAAAAATAATAAAAGGACAAAACTAAAGGCTCTGGGCTTGGTTTTCCAAGCTGCGAGGAGGCAGGTTTGGAGGTGGGAGTGGTGGGAAAATTGCAGAATCGGGGGGGCAGGAACCCATCCTGCCCCCAACCCGCCTCCGTGCCAATGTCCCAGGTGGCGGCTACCCGACCTGTGCTGGGAGCTGCCTCCCCAAGACAGGTAGTTAACAGGCAGTTTTTTGCCTAATCCCTATTTTTAGCCCTGAAGTGTGGGCTGTCCGACGGCTCTGAACCACTCCAAGTTAGCAAGGCGGACTGTCGGTCTGCAGGGGTTGGAGGGGTCGAGGTGTACGTTGTGCAGGTGAGTGATGGGTGCATGTGTGCAAGTGTAAGTGTAAGTGTAAAGTGTTTTAATGGCCCAGAAATTTGGGTCGGGGGCTTCCCGCGGGTGCAAGCCCCCGACCTGCACTTACCTTGCGCGCCGGCAGTTGAGCTGTAGGGCCCCATGCAATTCCGATCCGGGGCCTGGCCCAGCTGCCGGCGTGCAGTGCTTGCGTGTCCCATGGGCGCAGTTAGTTCGATGCATCCCCTGGGATCACGTGGGCCATGGGCAGCCAATCGGAGCAGGGAAATGCCCATTCATAAGTCTTGACAGGAAGACCTGTCAAGACTTATAAATACTACGGCCCCAAAATAGCAGTAAACCTTCAAATAAATTTTAAAAAAACATCACATTTTTTAAATAAACTATAAATTACATTAAATAACTATTTTAAACAATAATTTAAATTTAAAAAAATAATAATTTTATAAAAAAAGGGGCTAAAACTAAATTTACCTAGCTTTAAATTATTTAAAAATAATAAACCTGTGGAAAAAATGTTTTAATTTTAATTAATTGACCACTTACCTTGTAAAAAGCAGGCCTTACGCCTGCTTTTTACATTTCTAAATTCTAAAGACTTACCCTCCCGGAGAAACCTGTAAAAAAAAAAAAAAATGTAAGTTCAAAGCGCACGTGCAGACTCCCCTATGCACGCGTTCGACCTCTGAACCCCTGCTTTCAGAGGAACGGAAGTGCCGGTTTCCTGCGCATGCGCAGTGCATGAAGGAAACCGACACTTCCATCGGGCCCACGGTTGAGTACCCAGCGCGTACTCACCCGTGGAGACCCGAATTTCTGGGCCAATAAGTTTTACTTACCTTTACCTTCTCCTGCAGGCTTCCTTCCTTTAGTTCTCGGGAGTCCCTCAGCTCACCGGCACAGAAAGCAGAATGGCCGCTGAACTGTCAAAAGCTGCAGCCTCTGCTTTCTGGTCTGGAAAGCTCTCCAACTGAGTCTGAGTAGAAGGACTCAAGTTAGAAGACAGATTGTCCGTGTTTGACAGCTTCACAGAGCTGTCAAACGCTGATTTTTCATCTGTCAAAAGCTCTTGACAGATGAAATGTCAATCGCTGATGTCACCAGTAACCAGGTGTCCCTTAATTGGCCTGCTGAGCAATTAAGGTCAATCAAGGGAAAATAGCGTGGGTTGGCCACAAGTCGATTGGAGGCGGGACTACAACCCAAAAAGTGGGAGTCCCGCCTCCAACAGCTCCCCATTGACAAAATCGAGCCCTCTGCATCTGAATGCACATAGCATTCGAAACAAAACAGATGAACTGATAGCGCAAATAGAAATAAATATATATGATCTGATGGCCATTGCAGAAACATGGCTGCAGGATGACATAGATTGGGATCTGAATATTGAAGGATACATGACCTTTAGGAAGGACAGGAAGGTGGGAAAAGGTGGAGGGGTGGCTCTGTTAATTAATGATGGTATTAGCACAATAGAGAGGGATGACCTAAGTTCAGGAAACCAGGATGTAGAAGCGGTTTGAGTAGAAATGCGAAATAATAAAGGCAAAAAGTCACTTGTGGGAGTGGTGTACAGGCCCCCTAACAGTAGGATGGAGCATAATGGAAGAAATAATGGGAGCTTGTCAGAAGGGTACGTCAATAATCATGGGGGATTTTAATCTGCATATAGACTGGAAAAATCAGATGGGCAAAGATAGCCTAGATGAGGATTTCATGGAATGTTTTCAGGATAGTTTCTTACAACAGCATGTTCTGGAGCCAACCAGAGAGCAGGCTATACTAGACCTGGTATTGTGCAATGACATAGGATAAATTAATGACCTCATAGTGAAGGCGCCCCTAGGTAGCAGCGATCATAATATGATTGAATTTTACATTCAGTTTGAACGAGAGAAGAGTAGGTCCAAGACTAGTATTTTAAACTTAAATAAGGGCAATTATGAGGGCATGAAAGCAGAACTATCTAAAGTGAACTGGCAAATTAGGTTAAGGGATAGGTCAATAGAGTTACAGTGGCAGACATTTAAGGGGATATTTCAAAATACACAGAATATATACATTCCAACAAGAAAGAAAAATTCCAAGGGGAGGACCCACCATCAGTGGTTAACTCAAAAAGTTAAAGATAGTATTAAACTTAAAGAAAAAGCATGTGATTACACAAAGATGGGTGGCACGTCAGAAGATTGGACAGAATATAATAAACAACAAAGAATGGCTAAAAGATTAATAAGGAGAGAAAAATTAGAGTATGAGATAAAGCTAGCTAGAAATATAAAAACAGATAGTAAGAGTTTCTATAGATATTTTAAAAAGAAAAGAGTTAACAAAGTGAGCGTTGGTCCTATAAAAAGTGAGTCTGGGGAATTAATAATGGAAAATAAGGAGATGGCATTTGAATTGAAGTTATTTTGCATCGGTCTTCACTATAGAGGATACAAGTAACATCCCAGAAATAGCTGTAAATCAGGAAATGGAAGGGATGTAGGAGCTCAAGAAAATTATAATCACCAGGGAAGTGGTACTGAGCAAATTGTTGGAGCTGCGGGCTGACAAGTCCCCGGGTCCTGATGGACTTCATCCTAGGGTCTTAAAAGAAGTGGCAAGTGAGATAGTTGATGCGTTGATTTTAATTTTCCAAAATTTCCTAGATTTGGGGAAGGTTCCATTAGATTGGAAAATAGTGAATATAACTCATTTATTCAAAAAGGGAGGGAGACAGAAAGCAGGAAACTACAGGCCAGTTAGCTTAACATCTGTCCTAGGGAAGATGTTAGAAGCTATTATTAAAGATATTATAGCAGGGCACTTAGAAAAGTTCAAAGTAATCAGGCAGAGTCAACATGGTTTTGTGAAAGGGAAATCATGCTTAACCAATGTATTGGAGTTCTTTGAGGAAGTAACATGTGCTGTGGATAAAGGGGAACCGGTGGATGTACTGTACTTAGATTTCCAGAAGGCATTTGATAAGGTGCCACATCAAAGGTTATTGCGGAAAATAAAAGCTCATGGTGTAGGGGGTAACATATTGGCATGGATAGATTGGCTAGCTAACAGGAAACAGAGAGTAGGCATAAATGGGTCATTTTCTGATTGGCAAGATGTAATGAGTGGTGTGCCACAGGGATCAGTGCTGGGGCCTCAACTTTTTACAATTTATATAAATGACTTGGATGAATGGACCAAAGGTATGGTTGCTAAATTTGCTGATGACACATAAATAGGTAGGAAAGTAAATTGTGAAGAGGACATAAGGAGGCTACAAAGGGATATATTTAGGTTAAGTGAGTGGGCAAAGATCTGGCAAATGGAGTATAATGTGGGAAAATGTGAAGTTGTCCATTTTGGCAGGAAGAATAAAAAAGAAGCATATTATCTAAATGGTGAGAGATTGCAGAGCTCTGAGATGCAGAGGGATCTGGGTGTCCTAATGCATGAATTGCAAAAGGTTACTATGCAGGTACAGCAAGTAATTAGGAAAGCTAATAGAATGTTATCGTTTATTGTGAGGGGAATTGAATACAAAAGTAGGGAGGTTATGCTTCAGTTATACAGGGCATTGGTGAGACCACATCTGGAGTACTGTGTACAGTATTGGTCTCCTTATTTAAGGAAGGATGCAAATGCGCTGGAAGAAGTTCAGAAAAGGTTTGCTAGGCTAATACCTGGAATGGGCGGGTTGTCTTATGAGGAAAGGTTGGACAGGCTAGGCTTGTATCTGCTGGAGTTTAGAAGAGTAAGAGGTGACTTTATTGAAACATATAAGATCCTGAGGGATTTGAACAGGGTGGATGTGGAGAGGATATTTCCTCTTGTGGGAAAATCTAGAACTAGGGATCACTGTTTAAAAATAAGTGGTCGCCCATTTAAGACAGAGATGAGGGGAACTTTTTTCTCACAGAAGGTCGTGAGTCTTTAGAACTCTCTTCCTAAGAGGGCGGTGGAAGCAGAGTCTTTGAATATTTTTAAGGCAGAGGTAGATAGATTCTTGGTAAGAAAGGGGGTGAAAAGTTATCGGGGGTAGGCGGGAATCTGGAGTAATCAGATCAGCCATGATCTTATTGAATGGCGGAGCAGGCTCGAAGGGCCGAGTGGCCTACTCCTGCTCCTAATTTGTATGTTCGTATTTGGAGAATCCAGCATATACCTTACTCATACAACCCAGGAGGTTCAGTTCCCACTCTGTGCTGAGTTATCAAAGTAGAAACGTTATAATTGAGATCAGTATTTATGGGCACAGAAGGAAATCATGCAAATTCCCTTCTGATCACTTACAGGTGGTGTCAGAACAAAAGGTGCAATGTCATTTTATCCTTTACTTGATTTGGGGAAATAACTTTTTATTCCCACATGATTAAAATGTCATATTTAACTTATTGGGCTCAGTCTGAATAAGAGGTTTCAGGCACAAACCATTGCTTTATAAAAAGACCATTTATTACATACAAATAAAATACAGATCTAAAATCAAACAATATCTGCAGTCTATATACAATTGAGACTTAACAATGTTTAAGGTACTTAGAATCATTTTAAAGAAAAAGAACACCTTTTGACTCCAAAATGCATAACCTTGTTAAAGAGAAAGAGGGTCAAAATCTTGGAACTCCATACTTAACAGCACTGTGGGAGTACCTTCACCACATGGACTGCAACAGTTCAAGAAGGCCGCTAACCGCCACCTTCTCAAAGGCAACTAGAGTTGGGCAATAAATGCTGGCCTGATGGCAGGCAGCTTGGGGGGCCGGGGGTAAGCACTTCCCTTCTCCCTGAAGCTGTCCTCTCCTCCCTTCAGCTGCCGAGTTTCCCGAGGCCTGGGAAACCCGGACAGTCAGGGTTAAACCTGCAAAACAGGTTAAATCAGAGGCAGCCAGCCTCATTAAAATATTTAACTGTCCAACCCGCCTCCTGCCTCCGTAAAACCTGGAAGTGGGCGAGTTGGAGGCTGGTTGGGTTTGAATTTGAGATTTTTAAAGTTTTAACATCTCACCCAACCTCAATCCACCTGTTTTTGGGGGTTACGATTCAGCCCATTAACTTGGTTTCTCTCTCCACAGATGCTGCCTGCCCTGTTGAGAGTTTTACAGCATTTTCTGTTTGTATTTCAGAGTCCCAGCATCCACAATATTTTGCTTTTGTCTTGAAGGCTGGAAGAAAAGACAGCAGTGAGAGAAAGCTTTCTGTATGTGGTCATTGTATTGTGTCCTTGATTGAGAGCACACCTTTGGGACAGTTGTTTTCCACATTTAGGCTTTTTTTTCCTAGTTCCAGAGTTTCCAGTTAAGATTCCATATGCAGTTCTTCTCATCTCCAATTGGCTCCTTTGAATACCTCTTGAAGATTAATTGATACTCAACTTACCCTTTGTCTTCGAAGTGGCTCAGGTGTGCATGTTTCCATGGTGATTACTCCTTCCATTGTTTAAACTATGAGGCATGGCCCAGTAGTCCTTGCAGACATTCCTTTAAGTGTAAATTTAGTACAGTTGTCCCTGCTTTAAAGTGTGTTTTATAAACATTACTGAAAGTGGGCTTGGTTTTACGCCCCTGGAGTTGAGTAACCTTTTAACACTCACTGGGGGTAAAATTCAACTTTGGCAGGGGTATAAAACAGGCGGTAGCAGATTGGCCACTCAATATATACCCTGCCTAATTATTTTGGAAAGCAAAGTTGGGTAGTGTGTATAACGGGCAGCCAATCTGCTACTGCCCATTTTGCATCCCCACCAAAGTTGAATTTTGCCCCCAATGTCTATGCTAACACATGAAGAATGGCTGAGGTGGGTTGGTGCCTTTTGAACCACAGCATCAGGCAGCACCTTCAGGAGAAGAGGGGCATAGGTTGAAACTTGGATATTTATTTTTGTGCTCATCAAGGTTACAAATGTTAGAGCTGGGGAATGGAGTATTTTCAGCTCCATGCAACAAAGAGACAATTTTGTGAATGAAAATCATGGGGAGTACACCCACAATTTCTTGATATGTGCTTCCAGCAGCTGAGGCTCCATGCTAGGAGCACACATTGAGAAAAGTAGCTCTCCGGTGCCAACACCAAGGTGTCCCAGGTAGAGTATTGCATGGATAAATGCTTATCCTGCTCCAATAATGTACCTCAACAGTAAATAGGTCTTATTTTATCAGTGTGAGATTTCCAATTTAGTTCCAATTAGTTTTGAGCTGTGAGCCCAGGTCTATTAGGAGCTATTTTGAGACTGCCAAAGATTTCAAAAGAAATAGGTTATCTAACTATTTTTTTTTGACAAACAACGTAGTCAGTAAATTCAAAAGCAAAATACTGTAAATGCTGGAAATGTGAAATGAATACAAAAAATGCTGAAAATACTCAGCAGATCAGGCAGCATATGCGGAAAGAGAAACAAAGTTAATGGGCTGAATTTTCCGTGGTAGTAGCGGGCGCGATCGGTGTCGGGTCAGGTGTGAACGTTGTTTTTGTTAGTGGGTCGGGAACTCGCTGTCAGCTCGCTCCCCCGTGCCTTTCCCACAAGCACGTCTGTCATCACGGAGCCAACTTGATCTGCAGCAGCGGGGGATCCAATTTGAAATCATTGAGGTACTTTACAGGCACTTAAGAGCTTTCTTCCCCCTACTTTTTTAATTTCCCTGCATGGCCATGGGATTCACACAGCTCGGGAACCACGTCTGTCAACCTGAGGTGTGAGATCCATTGCCATTGCTCCAGCTGATTACTTGACAGCATGAAAAACAAACCAAAATAAAAACATGTTGATTACATGAGCTAACAGATTGATGGAGATTCTGTTCTACTTGAAAAGCTACTGGTAAGTGTAAATTCAGAAATTCCTGAAGGAATTCAACTGCTACCCTGGATGGTGAGGGAAATACATTTTTCACTGGCCATTCTTGCTGTTGCCTTCCAACTCAACAGTAATTGCAGTGAATTGATCTGCCCTATAAAAAGTGACATATACCATTTAAATAAATTTTTGTGTTAATTCTGGTCAGGTTTTTCTAACAGTATACTGTGATTATCCAGTTACACATTAAATCAACTCATCAACCGTAACAATTTCATTCTCATCACTCATTCCACTGGTTCAATTTGCTTTCAGTCCTTTAATATGACTAATTTACTTTTTCAGTCTGAGACTTTAGGGTGAATTTCTGCGGAGGTTCTCTCACTTGTCCATTGTTAACTTCAATGGAAGAGCTGCAGAAATCCCAGAAACACATTGTAAGCACCACTTACACTGTTTCAGGGATTCCGCAGCTCTTCTACTGAATTTGCATAAGATTGTAAATCCACCCCTTTACTTTTGGAGTGTAGTCACTGTTGTAATGTGGGAAATGTGGCAGCCAATTTGTGCACTGCAAGCACCCACAACCAGCAATGTGATAAATTGAATCAACAACATCAAGGAAGATTCTAGGTAATCTGTTTTAGTTATGTTGATTGAGGGATAAATATTGGCCAGGACACCAGTGATAACTCTTCTTCTCTTTTTTGAAATAGTGCCAATGGATTTTTATGTCCACCTGAGAGCGCAGCCAGGACCTCGGTTTAACATCTCATCCAAAAGACGGCACCTCCGACAGTGCAGCACTCCACTGGAGTGTCAGACCGAGATTTATGTGCTCAAGCCCCTGGAGTAGGACTTGAAACCGCGACCAATTGACTCAGAGGTGAGGGTGCTACCCACTTTTTTTTAAATATACTTTATTGAACATTAGGAACACTTACAACATCGTGATCATTTCATTGTATCATACAAATCAATTCCGCCGCTCTGCACAGTCATTCCATCACCACATTTTAACATCAAAACCTGAAGTTTAATTTGTCTCCAGTAACATATATTAATCGATTGTACTTTAAAAATTGATTGTAAAATACTATCTTTAAATTCCCTTCTGAATAAAACATCCACAGAGCCTTATAATGATCTTTTAGCTTATATTTAAAATACTCTTTTAGGTTGATTCTCCTCCCCTTAAAAAACAGAGCATTCCTTCTTTGCACAATCACGAATCTAGCCAAACTGAACATTAAATTAATTGCTGCTCTGCTAGACTCTGGCAGACTCTCCTGCAATCCCCATCTCAAAATTGAGTCCCACGGGATTCCCATTCTCGCTCTTCGGTCCCCATCCAGCAAAAAAAACTTCACACAACTGTTGAACATAGTACTTAAAATCATTTAACTGTGGACATAACACCAGTAAATGGGACAGAGTCTCATCCCATGTTCCACACACTGGGCAAGTTGCCCCCTCCACTCGTCCAATCTTGCACAAGACCGTCATGGTAAAAATCCAGTTATGAGCCAATTTGAAATCCAGTTCAATCCACTCTGGACATTTAAAATTCACCCATACTCCCTTCCAAATCCTGTTGAAGTCCAGCTATGGGTATATAGGGACAGAGTGATCTCCTGGAAGAGTTCCGATCGCCTAGATGGGTCGGAGAGGAATTTCCCAGATTTTTCTCCCGTATTGGCCATTGGGTTTTTTATCTGGTTTTTCGCCTCTCCCGGGAGATCACATGGGTTCGGGTGGGATGGAGAGTGATAGAAGATTTGAGGTTAGGATCAGATCAGCCATGATCTTATTGAATGGTGGAGCAGGCTCGAGGGGCCGATTGGTCTACTCCTGCTCCTATTTCTTATGTTCTTATGTTAAAACTCCTGACCAGCAGGTGTCTTGAATCTCCATTCTCTAAATGCCTCATAGAAATCTCGAGTATTACATTTGTCAAATTGGACCAACTCTCCCCCTTTCTCCAGCAGAAAGCTTGGAAAAGCGGGACGCATTTAACTTCCTTTGGAGATTTCCGCATTTATTTCTTCCATCCAATCCTGTGGCATTGCCCTCACAATCTTCTCATACATGATCCTATTGCTTTTTCCTTTACCTCCTGATCCTTCTCCCACACCATGTCCCTCACTATCGCTTCCGGCAACCAACCTCGAATTACCTCGTATAATACATCTTTCACACATATAATACCAGCTTTTATAAAAGCTTGATTAAGTAAAACCTCTCCTTCGATGTTGACCCACCTGTTCAAAAATAAGGGCTGTTCTAAAAATTCCTCAGCCCCCTTGGGCATAAACAGCACAATTTTAAAAATTGGGCCCAAGTCTCTACAACCCCCTTATAAAACCTAGGGAGAAGTTTAATCAATTTCAAAAACATATTATTGTATTCCATATACAATATCACCTGCCCTCCTATCCCACTTCATTTTAAAAAATGCTCAAAACAACTCTTCCAAAAACTTGTATTTGACTTCTGAAGAAATCTCTTCACCCATTTGATTCTAAAGGATTTTTTCTTCAAAACAATAGTTGGGAAATTGAGTCCTCCCTGATTTATCCGTCCACTGATGGTATTGTAAGCTACCAAGGCTCGTTTCCCATCCCATAAAAACCTAACACAAGCCTCTCGGATGGACTTTTCCACCCACTCAGGAATATCCTCCACCGTCAATAAGTACCATAGCTTAGAAAGCAGGAGAGCGGACACCACTGTCGCTCTTCCTTGCACTTTCAACCACCTTCTTTCCCATCTTCCCAAAATCTTTTTAATTTTCATAACCTTCGGTTCCCAATTTAATCGATCCACTTCAACCCTGTCTTTCTTGCACCCCATGTGCACCCCCAGAACTTCCAAAACCTCCACCACCTTAAAGGGACTTTCCTCCAACCGTTCTCCCCTACCCCTTCCTGCAACCAGGCATTGGGACTTACTATAATTCACTCTGGCTCCTGAAGCTCTACAATATTCTTCCACTACATCCATAGCTTTCCTCACTGACTCCCCATTTCTCAATGTTAAGATTGTGTCATCTGCATATTGGTGTATCACCGATGCCAGCCCGGAACTGGGAACCACAATCCCAACTACACCTTGTTTCTTTTGTATTATGTAACCTAATGGTTCTGCTACAAATGTGTACAACAATGGGGACAGGGAACAAACCTATCTCACTGATCTCTGTATCGGAAAATACTTGGATAAAAAACCATTACATTTAACACAGCTAAATATGTTTGAATAAAAAATCCTTATCCACTCAATGAAATTTTCCCCGAAACCAAATGCTTCCAAAACCTTCAATAAAAACTCATGAGAGACCCTATCAAAGGCTTTCTCTTGATCTATGTTTAGTACATAAGCCTCCCTCCCACTCTCTTCCATGAGCTCTATCGCATCTCGAATTGAGACCACAGAGTCTGCGATGTCCCGGCCTATGACTCCATAGGACTGAGCGGGCAAAACTATCTGCGGCAACACCTCCTTCATACAATTTGCCATAACCCTCGCCAAGATCTTATAATCCACATTTAATAATGTGATGGGCCTCCAATTCTTCAGATGCCTTCTATCCCCTTTATTTTTATATAAGCTAAGCTTATGACACCTCTCCTCATAGATGGGGCCAGGCTTCCCTCAATTTTAATTTCCTTAAAAACTCCTAAGAGCAATGGACTTAAAATCTCGAAAAATTCTTTATAAAATTCTGCACTTAGTCCATCGGACCCTGGGCTTTCCCCCCCTTCATTCCACTTATTGCTACTTTTATTTCCGCTAATCCTACTTCTTTGTCACACATGCTTCTCTCATCCTCCTTTAAACCATCTTCAATAAAAGCACTAACCTTCTCCATTGCCAAATTGGAAATGTCTTCTTTTGTGTATAACTCTTGATAAAAGCTGTTAGCCGCCTCTAAAATCTCCCCACTTTCATGAATGATCTTCTCCCCAACCTTCAACTCTCCAATTAATGATAATCTCTGTCGCAGCTTCTCTTGCTCTAGAAAATATCTAGTGCATTTTTCGCCCTCCAATGCATCTTTATTCTTTGCACGGAGAATGGCCCCTTGCATTTTTCAGCTTGCCATAATTCCCACTCTTCCTTTAGCACCCAGAACTTAGTCTCAGCTCCCTTATCCCCTCCGTCAACTGCTTTACAGACACCCGTAAACCTTTTGTTTATATTCTCTTCTCGATGCCAGTTAGCTGTCGCTCTCTTTTTCCCATAACGTACCGAAAAAACTTTTACCTCATATTTGAAATTGTCCCACCAAACTCTTCTTTCTTTCAAGAACAAAGGTTCCTGCTGAGCATTCCTTATTATATTTAAAATTCCTTCTTTATAAGCAATTTCTTTTAGGTATTGTGAGCTATGGGGGTGGTTTGTGGTGGATGGACGGTATGTGGCCACCAGATGGAGACAAAGTCCCCCTCTCACTCCAATTCAGGTGAAGGCCACAACCGCCTCCAACACACCTGAGGCAAATCTACCCATTAGCTCAGGAGTTCAAAAGGCAAACTAGTGCATCCCAGTGCCTGAGGAGAGGGCCAGGACAGGGCCAGTACCTGAGGAGAAAGCCAAGACAGGGCCAGTACCTGAGGAGAAAGCCAAGACAAAGCCAAGACTGCTGTTGAAAACCAGCTTGCAGCTGCCACAGAGAGGTCTACTATTGAACCCGGGTGGAATATTGTTTCGTTCTGAGAGCCTGATATGATCCCTGGACCGGCTGAGAAAGATCCAGTGGTAAAGTAGCCCTGGCTTATAGTTTTTTTGAGAAAACTGATTTAAGGACTGCCTTCCTAACCACCCGGGGCAGGTGATGGTTCTGTTCTTCATTTTTCTTTTTGAACGTCATGTGTTTTTGGATTTTGCCAGACGTGAACCTCTTTTTCCCGTTTTCTAAAAATAAAACACAGCTAACTGCTGTTTTTCATTTACCAATCTTGTGACTGTGCTTATGTCCTCCACCCACCCCCCCCGCATCAACACACCCTTCGGTCTAGGTGGTGGTTGATTACAGTATTAATTGTTTAAAATCCACAGCCCTGAACCAATCTTAACTCTGCTGTTCCTAATTCTAAGAACCAAAGCCGAGTGGTCACTAAAAAATACTTTTTTATAATAAATCTCCATCACCTCAGAACATAGGCCTTCCCACATTAACACAAAATCTATTCAGCTCTGTTTTAAAACATCATCCACCCAACCTGTTCTGGAGAAATCCTTTATTATGGGGTTCCGGTTCCTCCATAAGTCTCAAATTTAAATTTGCCATCATTTTTACAATCGTCCCTCTGGAGTTATCATCCTTAAAGGTCATCTGGGCTGAAATGTCCATCCGAGATAAAAAATACATTAAAATCCCCCACTATACAAGGATTTTCCACCTCTGCCACTTCAGTGAATAACCCCCGAAAAAACTTGCGATGCTTGCAATGGTCGTTCGGTGCATAGATATTAAAGAGATCACAATTAAATTCCTCCATTTTTACCCTTAGCCGTAAAAATCGCCCCTCAGTGTCCTTGCCCACCAAGGCAACGTTCTCTTTTATGGGCAGTGTAGGGGGTTGGCGTGTGCCCAGTCCGCTCTGCTCCTGACTGTCCCTGAGCAGTTCGAATCGCTCCCACACCCCTGGATTCTAGACACCGTACTTAGGTACAGGCGGCGATACAGAAAAATGAGTAGACAGCTGGTTCGGTGCAAGAAAACCGTAAATTTTATTAAAGGCAAAACAAGATCACAATACTGAGAATTACTAAGATAATTACAGGCATATAAAAATAATACACTTATTTGGCAATGGGGAACACACGGCACATCGAGGGAACAAACACATTAAAATCCCCTTATCCTTATCCCACCCCCAATACCTAACTAGATTAAGCTATGAGGGGCCAGGGATTCATGCTCACCAATTTCAAAACTTGTTGACCCTTTTTAACTGGTTGTGAGTTTTGGGGTCCGCTCTTGCTGTCCTTTGGGTATGTTGTCGTCATGTGGTCACGATGGGTCTTCTTCTTCCTCGAGCGGTTTGGTCGCCGACGGTTTTATGATGATTGGGGCTCGGTTGGCGGTTTATATTGTCAATATGCTTTTACTACCCATGCTTTGAACGGCAACTTATTCATCAAACGCCAGCTTATAACTAGGCCATTCGTCCCCCAATGCGTCTTTCCACTACCCTTCTTTGCCTTTACCGGTTTACCATTTTCTTCATCTCGTATCGTCTTGTCTCGTCTGCCCGTTTGTGGTCCCGTATGTCCTGTGCCTTTTCGAATCGGGTCTCGTTCTCCTCCCGCGTTCGGCCCTCGGTGTAGTAATGGGTGTCCTTGGTATTGAGCGGCGCAGGGAGTGAGAAGAGAGCCCGCCCCGAGGCCAGGACATGAGTGAAGAGCAAGCAGCAAGAGCAAGAGACCTTGGCCACCGGTGGGCCTACAATTATACCCGGTTCTTCATTCCTTATCTGCGCACCAAATCAGGTCAGTCCTTTATCTAACTTTTGGCGGGCACCTCCAAAGTGATTACGGTCATCTACTTTAATGACTTTTGGGGCGGTTGTCTCCTGGTTCAATGGCTCTGATATCCTGGCTGTTTGTTATTTATGAAATTTAATTGCCCTTATCCTGGCTTGATGGCTACTGTGAGCTGTTACCGATTATGTATGCAGAAACTTAATGGCCTTGATTAGGCCCATTCTGACTTGATCTGTTCCAAGGTAAATGAATGCATATTCTGTGTTTACCTAGCTGTCTGGCTTCACAAAGTCTTTCACAGATTCATGCATTTTAGGTTTCGTTTCAGGTTTTGAAAAGTGCCTGCCTTTTTGCAGGGCCTTGCTTTTAAAATCCTGTACTTTTGGTCACGAGGTTGCAGAAGCCATTTTGGGTACCCTTTTTAATAACTTGTCCATACAGGGTGCCTTTATCCATAACTTTTGGGGAATGTGGGAATTTTGAGAACCCTACACTCCCCACTGTTGATACTAAACTCGCTTTAAGTATCATCCTGATACGGTGAGCAAAATTCCGGACCCTCCATAGTCATTCTTCCCCTGTAATTACCTATCTATGATCCCACGACACATGCATTTCCCATTCTGTAAAAATGTAGTGTACATAGCCAAGCATGGAGGGGTCCAACACCCCTGCACCACTTGGTACACATCATCTTTATTAAAAATAACAAATCAAAAAAGTCTTTATTAAAAAAATAACAAAAGAACACAAAAAAAACAACAATCTTTATTCAAAAACACAAACAAAAAAATTCAAACAGGTGTATCTCCCTCCACCTTAACATAATGTTCCTTCCAGGTCCTATGGTTTCGGAATTCTACTATTTGGCCTTTTCCCTTGCACTGAGTGCACACTAGGTACAATACTATTCCCAGCTGGCAAACCATGAGGATGTGGGAAGCCAGTCTAATCCATGAAGGGGCCTCTATATTCTCAAAAATTTCCCACCAGGGTGGAACTACAATGTCCAATATCTTGGCCCTTATCTCTACTGTTTTCTGCTCCAGAGTGTAGAAATGTTTCTGGGAGACTATTACTGCTTTGAGTATTTTAGTAAGATGTTCTGGGAGAGTGGGATTTCATAGCCGAAATGAGCTACATACTTTTGTAGATTGGTGACATTCTCCTTTACATTGAGGTGAACAGTGGGGGGTTCAGGAATGGGGACAATTCGTTTCTGGGCCACTTGAACTTCTGTCTCGGGTTTAAAGCAGAAACTGCTGTCACTTACTGGACACCAGCTATACTGTCCATGCTGGTAGTGGGGTGCTCCTGTGGTGACACTATGTCCCACCTCCTATATATGCTACCTGTGAGGGAACATGGTCTTGTGCCATTGCCGCCATGGTACAATTTATAGGTTTTGCGCCAGCAGCTCTAAACCTGCACTGTGGTTTCGAATAGGCGTTCAAGTGCTGGGGACACAGGATTATGTGTGCTCCTCGGCTCCGGCACCCCGAGAGATCAGTACCTGTCATAGCGTGCTCCCACTTTATGACATGGAGTGGGCCTTTGGCGTAGCGGTAGCAGCCCCGCCGCTGGGCCAGAAGGCGTAGGGTTTCGAACCCCGCTCCAAACAGTCCCAGCAAGTGGAGTCGGAGCTCCGGCTCTAAATTCTGGGTTGACATCCAGCGGGATACTTGCGTCCGTGGGTGTGGGTGGCCACCCCCCTCGTATGGGTTGTGGGAGCCCGTAAAACCCTCCCGCCATAGGACTAACCACCCTAATGGCTGGTACAAAGATGGTTACGGTCACGGAAGGAGCGTTAATCGCAGCCAGAAATCCTTCCACCACTTCATACAGTTCCCCAAAGGGAACAGTATGAAGACATGTACGACGACTTTATGACATAAAGTGGGACCGCTGTGAAACGGATGTGTGCACCCCCTTGAATGACTCCAATGTTCTCTACCCTGTATACCGGTGCGGGTCGGGCTGTCCCACCCATGACCGGCATCCTAACTACTATACCCATGATCATATGGTTTGAATGTCCACAATCTACTGGGACTGGGTAGGCCTCAGAAGCTAGCCGGAGTTGGCACGGGTTTAATGCATTCTAAATGGATGGAGGGCTGTGAGGTGTTTGTTGCTGATCCAGGAGAGGACTAAGCCCTGTTTTAAATCCTCCAGATTACTGCGACCCTTGCCCAGCAACCAAGCCCCGTACAGCATGCCCACCTCGTTCTGCGCAGACTGATCCGAAGCATTTCTGTCCTCTCTTATGAGGGCGTTTACTGTCTTTGCGTGCTTCTCCAGCTTGGCTATAATTTCTTTTAAATGGACCGTCATGGCCTGGTACTCATGTAACTCTGAGCCCACTACCTTGTTTTCATCCATTAAGATTTTCTTTAACTGGGTTTTTAAATCATTTATCTGGGTCTGCAATTCTTTGTCATCTAAACTGTTGATGACAGAGGACCCTGTGTTAAACGCAGTAAAAACATCATTCCATGCTCCCCTTCTTTGCCTCCCCGTATTACCCAAAAACTCATGGTGTGTGGTGTACAGTTCGGTTTTATCGACATTGGCAAAATCGAACTCGTAAAATTTCCTAAACATCTCCTTCAGCAGGGCCTGGTATAGCTGTTCTGTCTCTTTGGGGCACCACTCCGGTAAGTGTACCTCTGTGAGGTTTAAAATCACGGAGGCTACCGCGTAGTGTACCCCCTGGTACAGCACCTGATCCGTAGGCACTAGTACCTGCCCATTCCCTGGTCCCTTGGTGGTGGCGGGGCACCCCTCCCTGTGTGTCCTTGCTGTCTGGGTCGTGGGCAGGGGCTTTCGGGGGCGGGTTACAAGTTCAGTGGCATTCACTGGGATCGGGAAGTATGGGACCGCGCACGCCTTCAGGCTGGAATCCCACTTCATCCCCTCCCCGGCGTCTTGTCACTGCTGGTGGAAAATGATGGATATGCCTGTGGGGCAGACCTTCTCTGACCCCCACATACAGACATAAATCCCTTGATCCAGTTCCCACCACTTGTCCCAGCACACACTTAATCCCCCGTGAATCCCTGTAATCATCCGGTGGGTATTGTTCCCCAACCGTTCCCACTCAACTGCGGGGTTTCCTATATCCTTGCTCAGTTTTCTGAGCCACCACCACCTATCCAAAGGAATCTGTCCCTTGCATGTTAAGCATACACATTTCCCTACGGTGATGCTGACCCTTGTGGCAATGACCTGTACCCTGGGACACAGGAGGGAGGCCTTCCCGTACATGAACCCGGTCTGGCTGGAGTACTGAGACGAATTGGACCCCAGCCACCCTGACCACCTACCCTCGTGGAAGTAGACGGCAAGCTCCTCCACATCCCATTCGCCGCTTCCATCGGTCACTATCGGTGCTCTATCCCCTGAGCACCCGTAGATGTGGGATTCCTCCACGTCACCTCGCTTTCCAATGCTCAGTCATATCAGGGCGAGTAGGAGTATGCCCCCCTTCATCCTGAAATCTTTTCTGCAAAGTGATACAATTACTTATAGCCAGGTCCCGAGGAGATTCTCTGGCTTGGGTGAAGCATAGTTGAGTCTTGCGACCTCGACTCAATATAAACACTCTTAACAATACTACTACTTATTTAAAACTACCCAGCACCTTGTTTAACTTTAAACCAAACACACAAACTTAAAAATACCAAACTTAAATTACCTAAACTACATACATCTGCCGACCATCTCGGGCGGCCAGCCTAATTCCTGTTTGGGCTGCGGCTCACCGGTCCCTTCGGTGTGACCGCACTGTCCTGTACTTTCGGTCCCTCCCAGCCTGTGGCTGCTGGCTGGGGACCTCTGCCTTCGGACCGATCCCTCACTCGAGAGGCGGCCCTTTTTAAATGGGGAGCCAGTGACCACAGTTTCCTTGGCTGGGGCATCCGTGGGGACCTTCTAGGGACTTTGGCGGGTGGGGGTTTTCTGGCTGGTGGGCCTTTAACCCGAGCCACTGCCCCCTCCGGTGCGGTTTGTGGACTTACCACTGCCACTGGCCGGGGATCTTCTTCCTCAGGCTTTACCTCTCCTGAACCTGGGCTAGGGGCAGGTAACTCTTTGCAGCCTGGTGCTGCAGGCTGAGGGTCTCCGCCCCCAGGTCCCAAATCTGGGTCCGGGGTGCGGTCTTCGCCCTCAGGTCCCTCCTCCTCTAAACCTGGGTCAGGGGCGGGGTCTTCGCCCTTGGGTCCCTCCTCCTCTAAACCTGGGTCAGGGGCGGGATCTTCGCCCTCGGGTCCCTCCTCCTCTAAACCTGGGTCAGGGGCGGGGCCTTCGCCCTCGGGTCCCTCCTCCTCTAAACCGGGGTCAGGGGCGGGGTCTTCGCCCTCGGGTCCCTCCTCCTCTAAATCTGGGTCCGGGGTGGGGTCTTCGCCCTCGGGTCCCTCCTCCTCTAAACCTGGGTCAGGGGCGGGGTCTTCGCCCTCGGGTCTCTCCTCCTCTAAACCGGGGTCAGGGGCGGGGTTTTCACCCTCGGGTCCCACCTCATCTGAATCCCAGAAGAGTGGGGGAGTGTCCCAATCGTTGGGCGGGATGGCCACTCCCCTTAAACAAGCCACAGCGCCTGCCTGTGCAATCTGTGAACTTGTTCCCGCTGCAGGCTGAGGATTTCTGTCCTCAGACCTTACCCCAACTGACTGTTCTCTCTTCTCGGGTTTAAACAGTTTACACTGATTAATATAGCTAGCAGACTGCCTTAAAGTCCCGTCCGCTGCCTTGAACGGGCATTCTATGGACTCCCCATCCTTTTTCCTCACTGGGACGGCCTTAAGGACGGATCTTAAGGGGCTTGGACCAGCGTTAGGTCTGGGGCCAACGCTACCCCCTGTGTGCCTCCCTTGTCCTGGACTGCGGCTACCGAACCTGTCCGATGGGGGTCCCAAGACTCTCCTTCCCTAGCCCTCTGCTTGGCCACCTCGTTTGTCTTTTGGTTACCCTCCCACGTGGTATGGAGGAGTTCTAACTCTATGGCCAAAGGTTTGGCCATTTCCCCAGCCTGCTTGTTTCCTGTGAATCCCATTAGGCTAAATGGGACCTCGTTAGACCTGGGTGAATTGGTCGGGTCTTCCAAATGGACCACCGAGCTGGAAGCTCCAGTGTCCACCGAACATCTCCCCTGCACCTTCTCCACCCGCATCTTAACACAGGGCCTGCTCCCCTCATCATTTTCAAGGGGACACATTTTGAGAGGCTGCGCTGGTTCTAGTCAGGGCCATGGGGTGGATGGGGTCAGAGCACCGGTAGCGGCGGCTACTCTCCCCTGGCCAGTCAGTAAGGACCTCATGGTGTCCAAAAATGACTCGACTGTGGCAGGAGGGAGTCCTGCCTCTACCCTTTGGGCTGGGGCTGTGGAGTACTTTCCCTTGCTATCTTTCCAAGGGTTTTTGCACTCCTTCCTCCAGTGGCCATCCTTCCCACACCCGTAACAATTGAGCTTATTTCTCGACGGGTTATTCCCTTCCTGATGCCACTCCTTCCTACCCTGTCCGGGTTTTACCTCATGCACCTTCCCCTTAAGTGGGTGTGCATCAGTTCCCCTACCGTTCTTATAGGCTAGGGTCAACTGTCTGATCACCGTAAGTTCGGTGGTCAGGGGATTCTTGGGGTCGAACCAAGCTTCCGCCTTGGCCCGGACCTGTGGCAAGCTGTTTGCCACCAGGCAACGGAGCCAGTGGGCCAGCTCATCCCCATTCAGGAATGCCCAGTTAGGTGTCCCAGGACAGGCACTCCGGTACACCGGCCATAACCTGTCCGCGAAAGCTTGCGGGGTTTCCCCTGCGAGCTACACCGTCTTCTCCACACGGGAGAAAGGACTTCCCTCATTCATCCCCATGGCCTCCAGAACTTCATCCCTGAGCGCCTCATACTCGCCCTGCCCCCTCTTACACTCATCAGAGAGGGATTGGAGGAGCCTACTCTCCAGGGAGAATAGCAGCATTTTGGTCTGCTCAGCACCATTGCAGTCGTTGATGCTGACTGCCTGTTCCACTTCCCTGAAGTGGACCGAGCGGTCTCCTTTCTCAGTGAGCCTTGGGATATGGCTCACCATAGCCCTAAGCTGTTGGGTGCTATAGGGTAATACGAACTGGTTTTGGAGGGGTCCCTCTTCCTCGCCATTAACGGGTGGGCCGAACCTCTGATGCCGGGCTGGGCACATCGGTCCTGGTTCCAGCCTCTCGCGGGGGTTGTTCCACCTCCGCACCCACCCCTGACTCCACCCCCCCCTTACTGCCAGACCTCGCTAAAACCTGGCGCTACGGGTGGTGGTCGCGGGACCTCCTGTTCCTCAACCGGGTCGCCCCTTGGCACTACCTGTGGTGCCTGAACCGTTCTCCCCCCGTTCCCTGTAAAATCGACGTGGGCTGCCTTTGGGCTTATGAGGCACACCATGCCCTTTGCCCTCCTTAGGGCCATGCTCAGATTCTCTATTTGTTCCTTGCAGGGGCCATGATCTGCGTCTTCAAACCCCTGTTCGCTTGCCAACTTGTAGGCTGCCTTTACTTCCTTTACTTTCTCCTCCTGCTCCCTTACTTGTCTCGCTAGGCGGGCGTTCTTTTCCCATAGCCTCAACTCGTTACCCTTTGCTTCGGTGACTTGGCACTGTAGGTATTCCAACCTGGCCTTATGTTCTCCCATTAACTGAACCCTTTCCTGATTCAGGGCCTGCAATGCTACCAGTAACTTCTCCCCTGCTAGAGCCTTGTCCTGGATCTCCAGGGCTGACTCCTTTATCTCGGCTGTCTGTGCTGCAACAAGCCTGTCCAAAAGCTGGACCTGCTTTTTGAAGCACATCAGACATACTGCCTTCTCTAGGGATTTCTTGTGCTCCTTTCCTTCTGTCCACTTAGCTGCGGCATCTACCGGACGCCCAGCCTTTAACAGAGCAGTGATCCACTTCTTTGTGATATTCACCTTGCTAAGCACATAATCAGAAATCCTTTCCTCCATCATGGTTTGCTCTTCCGAACCATTGTCTACTGTATCGCACCCCGGAGTCCTGACACGGTCACCATTTCTGTAGGGGGTGGCGTGTGCCCAGTCAGCTCTGCCGCTGACTATCTCTGAGTGGTTCGAATCGCTCCCATACCCCTGGGTTCTAGACACCGGACTTAGGTACAGGCGGCGATACAGAAAAATGAGTAGACAGCTGGTTCGGTGCAAGAAAACCGTAATTTTTATTAAAGGCAAAACTCACAATACTGAGAATTACTAAGATAATTACAGGCATATAAAGACAATACACTTATTCGGGAATGGGACATCGAGAGAACAAACACATTAAAATCCCCTTATCCTTATCCCACCCCCAATACCTAAATAGATTAAGCTATGAGGGGCCAGGGATTCATGCTCACCAATTCGAAACCTGTTGACCTTTTAACTCGTCGTGAGTTTTGGGGTCCGCTCTAGCTGTCCTTTGGGGTATGTTGTCGCCACGTGGTCACAGGGCGCGGCGATGGAGTTGTTTGTGCGAAGCACCCTCCTTTTCCTCAGTTAACGTCTTTGTTGATTCGCGATGGATCTTCTTCTTCTTCCTCGGGCGGTTTGGTCGCCGACGGTTTTTATGACGGTTGGGGCTTGGTTGGCGGTTTATATGGTCAATATGCTTTGCTACCCCTGCTTTGAACACCAAGTTATTCAACAAATGCCAGCTTATAACTAGGCCGTTTGTCCCCCAACGCGTCTTTCCACTGCCCTTCTCTGCCTTTACCGGTTTACCGTTTTCTTCTTGTCTCGTCTCATCTCATCTCGTCTGCCCGTTTGTGGCCCCGTATGTCCTGTGCCTTTTCGAATCGGATCTTGTTCTCCTCCCGTGTTCGGCCCTCGGTGTAGTAATGGGCGTCCTTGGTGTTGAGCGGCGTGGGGAGCGAGAAGAGAGCCCGCCACGAGGCCAGGGCACGAGCGAAGAGCAAGCAGCAAGAGCCAAGAGAGAGAGCTTGGCTATCGGTGGGCCTATAATTATATCCGGTTCTTCATCCCTTATTTGTGCGCCAAATCAGGTCAGTCCTTTGTCTAACTTTTGGCGGGCTCGTCCAAAGTGATTACGGTCATCTACTTTAACAGCTTTTGGGGTGGTTGTCTCCTGCTTTAATGGCTCCAATATCCTGGCTGTTTGTTATTTATGAAATGTAATTGCCCTTATCCTGGCTTGATGGCTACTGTGAGCTGTTACCGATTATGTATGCAGAAACTTAATGGCCTCGATTAGGCCCATTCTGACTTGATCTGTTCCAAGGTGAATGAATGCATATTCTGTGTTTACCTAGCTGTCTGGCTTCACAAAGTCTTTCACAGATTCATGCATTTTAGGTTTCGTTTCAGGTTTTGAAAAGTGCCTGCCTTTTTGCAGGGCCTTGCTTTTTAAAATCCTGTACTTTTCGTCATGAGGTTGCAGAAGCCATTTTGGGTACCCTTTTTAATAACTTGTCCATACAGGGTGCCTTTATCCATAACTTTTGGGGAATGTGGGAATTTTGAGAACCCTACAACAGCCTCACCAAAACAGCCACCCCTCCATGGTTATTGTTTGCACAACTTGCAAACATCTCTCCCTTCCAAACCTTCTGAACTCTTTCTAGGATATCCTCATCCCAAAAGGTTTCCTGCAGACACAACAAGTCCATGCCTTTAAAACCCTGCAACAACTGCTGCAATTTTTTCTCACCCCTCAGTCTGTTCACATTAATCGAGACCAATGTAATCATGGCTCCGAAGAAGGGAAGTATGCCTGATAATCTCCCCATCATTTAATCTCTGGCCCTTCCCTCCTCTCGTGCTCCTTCCCAACTTTTCGGCCAGCTGTTGCTTTTTCCTGCAGCCTCCAACACTTTTTCACCTCCTGTATGATCCTTCCCTGCTGTTTCAGCCTCTTCCTTGCATTACGTTTGAGCCAAGGAGCTGCCCTTTCTCCCTCCTTCTGCCCCTCACTAACCTTTCCCTTTCCACATGATGCCACCCACCCCCCACTTCCATGTCTCTGTCCCCCTCTAATTCCTCACTCTCAAGCTCTTCTGTAACCCTCTGTGACTGCTCCCCATCAGATACATAATCCTGCTCCCCGTCAGATACATCATCTCCCATAGAGAGTCTTCCTGCTATCATGGTTTCTCCAACAGTGCCGCTCCCTTCGACCTCATCTCCACCTCTGACCCTTGCTCCCTGATCCTTCTCTCTCTGGGACAATGGCTCACCTATATTGCTCCCTTCTGCCGTCTTTGTCTCGCCGCTCCCGTCCTGCTGCCCCTTTAAGGCTCCTGCCTCTTGCACCCTATCCTTGTCTTGCCCCCTCCTGCTCACCGAGATGTCCGACACTCCGTCTTTCTTTGGAGTACTAACATTTACCACGCACCCCACTCCCACCTCCTCTCCCCCCGCGGACACCAGATTCTTTAGGGAGAGCTGAACTGTATTAAGGCTCGAGTCTGCACTCGACCCTTGCTGACCTCTGCTGTCTTGTTCTTTTCCACTGTGCTTGGTGTGTTTTCCACCATGTCCATCCTGTTTTCTGCTCTGCAATTTCCTGCCTCTTCCTGTGTTCTTTTCTCCTTCAATTTACCAGCTGTGTCCTCCAACTGCTCCGCTCCTCCAGCCGTTCCACTCACATCTCCTGCTCCTTCTCCCATCTCCTCATCACTCATAGAGCTTCCTTCTGCCTCACATTCACAGCAGGTGAGGCCTTTGTGACACACCCCACAGCTCTCCGCCTTGCAGCTCCGAGCGATGTGTCCAGACTCACCGCAATTATAACAGTACAAGTCTGGACAGTTTCTTACAAGATGGTCATGTCCAAGACAATAATAACAAACCTTCACTTGGTTATCATGCAGTACTCGGAAGTACTGCACTCCTTCTATTGTCTCGAATTTCATGCTGTACGGTAATGACTTCACCCCCTCTGGGAACCGCACCTTTATGTAATGGGTTCCATCTGCTACCCGTGTTCCTGGCTAGTATCTCCTCTTTATTGCTGAGCAAATTTTAATGTCCCACAACTCCAACTTTTTGATTAGCACATCGTCCTCAATATATACTGGCAATTTTAAGAATAAGACCACCAGCTCTTCCAAATATAGCAGAGATACCTCCAAGAATTTATCGCCAACTTTCAAACTAAGTAAAAGTCTTTCCATCTCCTCTCAGCCACTGACCGCCACCTCGAACCCAACATTCGGCTTTGGTCGGCAGTCAAAGCAGCTTCCCTCGCCACAGTCCTCATGTACCACTTGGATAATATCCCAAGCTCATATCTCCTTAGACTCACACTGAACCACCACCGTGTTTTCTTTCCAAACCTCCTGGGGTCCTGGCCCAAATCTTTGGGCCTTTTTCTTTCCCGTCCAACCTCAGTTTCTCCCCTAATTAAATTCATCTTTGGAACACTGTCCTCTGAGGGGCCCGGCACTCCGGACCCCTCAACAGCCATCTGGCTGTTGTTTATGGGCCAAAAAGGCCCTAAAACCTGAAAAAAAAACATCAACAACTTTTTACAAACTCACTCCAACTCCCTGCAGCAATCAGGCAACCAGTAACACCTGCTCACGCCTAGCCCCTCCCACCTAGAGAGTGCCACCCACTGAGCCACAGCTGACACATAAAATGACAAAAGGTATGATTGTACAAGCCAAAAGGAGGTGGTAATGGGACAAGTAACGAAACAAAAGATGGGTCGAGAAGAGGTGAAAATGGGAACAGCAGAATCATCAACAGCTGCCATCTGAACAAATGGGGGCAGAGATGATGATCTGAAATTGTTGAACTCAATGTTGTGTCCAGAACATAAGAACATAAGAACTAGGAGCAGGAGTAGGCCATTTGGCCCCTCGAGCCTGCTCTGCCATTTAATGAGATCATGGCTGATCTGATCTTGGTCTCAGCTCCATTTCCCAGCCCGCTCCCCATAACCCTTCACTCCCTTATTGTTCAAAAATCTGTCTATCTCCATATATTCAATGGCCCAGCCTCCACAGCTCTCTGGGGCAGAGAATTCCACAGATTTACAACCCTCTGAGAGAAGAAATTCCTCCTCATTTCTGTTTTAAATGGGCGGCCCCTTATTCTGAAACTATGCCCCCGAGTTCTAGATTCCCCCATGAGGGGAAACATCTTCTCTGCATCTACCTTGTTGATCCCCTTCAGTATCTTATATGTTTCAATAAGATCACCTCTCATTCTTCTAAACTCATATAAGTATAGGCCCAACCTGCTCAACCTTTCTTCATAAATCAAACCCTTCATCTCAGGAATCAACCTCGTGAACCTTCTCTGAACTGCCTTCAATGCAAGTATATCCCTCCTTAAATAAGGAGACCAAATCTGTATGCAGTACTCCAGGTGTGGTCTCATCAATACTCTGTACAGTTGTAGCAGGACTTCCCTGCTTTTATACTCCAACCCCCTTGCAATAAAGGTCAACATTCCATTTGCCTTCCTGATTACTTGCTGTACCTACATGCTAACTTTTTGTGTTTCATGCACAAGGACCCCCAGGTCGCTCTGTACTGCAGCATTTTGTAATCTCTCTCCATTTAAATAATAATTTGCTTTTTTATTTTTCTTACCAAAGTGGATAACCTCGCACTTTCCCACACTATACTCCATTTGCCAAATGTTTGCCCACTCACTTAACCTATCTATATCCCGTGACAGATTTTTTGTGTCCTCTTCACAACTTGCTTTCCCACCAATCTTTGTATCATCAGCATATTTGGCTACATTACACTCGGACCCTTCATCCAAGTCATTAATATAGATTGTAATTAGTTGAGGCCCCAGCACTGATCCCTGTGGCACCCCACTAGTTACTGTTTGCCAACTGGAAAATTACCCATTTATCCTGATTCTCTGTTTTCTATTAGTTAGCCAATCTTCTATCCAAGCTAATATATTACCCCCAATCCGGTGAGCTCTTATCTTGTGCAGTAACCTTTTATGTGGCACCTTATCGGATGCCTTCTGAAAATCCAAATACACCACATCCACTGGTTCCCCTTTATCCACCCTGCTCGTTACATCTTCAAAGAACTCCAGCAAATTTGTTAAACATGATTTCCCTTTCATCAAACCATGCTGACTCTGCTTGACTGTATTATGATTTTCTAAATGTCCTGTTACAGCTTTCTTAATAATGGACTCCAGCATTTTCCCAATGACAGATGTTAGGCTAACTGGTCTATAGTTTCCTGGTTTCTGTCTCCCTCCCTTCTTAAATAGGGGTGTTACATTTGCAGTTTTCCAATCTGCTGGGACCTCTCTAGAATCTAGGGAATTTTGGTAGACAGCAACCTATCTCTGCAGCCATTTCTTTTAAGACACTAGGGTGCAGGCCATCAGGTCCAGGGGTCTTGTCCACCCTTAGTCCCATTTTTTCACTGAGTACTTTTTCTTTAGTGATAGTGATTGTTTTAAGTTCCCCCCTCCCTATAGCCCCTTGATTATGTATTATTGGAATGGTTTTAGTGTCTTCTACTGTGAAGACTGATAAAAAAATATTTGTACAAAGTCTCTGCTATTTCCCTGTTCCCCATTATTAATTCCCCAGTCTCATCCTCTAAGGGACCAACGTTTACTTTAGCTACTCGCTTCCTTTTTATATACCTGTAGAAGCTATTACTATCTGTTTTTATATTTCTTGCTAGTTTACTCTCATAATCCATCTTCTCTCTCTTTATTTTTTTTAGTCATCCTTTGCTGTTTTTTCAAAAAATCCCAATCTTCTGGCCTCCCACTAATCTTGGCAACATTGTATGCCTTTGTTTTCAATTTGATACCATCCTTTACTTCCTTAGTTAGCCACGGATGGTTCTCCCTTCTCTTAAAGTCTTTCCTTCTCATTGGAATATATTTTTGTTGAGAGTTATGAAGTATCTCCTTAAATATCAGCCATTGCTTATCAACCGTCTTACCCTTTAATCTATTTTCCCAGTCCACTTTAGCCAACTCTGCCTTCATACCTTTGTAATTGCCTTTATTTAAGATCAGGACACTGGTTTGAGACCCCACTTTCTCACCCTCCAATTGAATTTGAAATTCAACCATGCTATGATCACTCTTTCCTAGAGGATCCTTTACTATGAGATCATTTATTAATTCTGTCTCATTACACAGTACCAGATCCAAGATAGCCTGCTCCCTGGTTGGTTCCATTACATACTGTTCTCGGAAACCATCCCGGATACACTCTATGAACTCCTTCTCAAGGCTACCATGGCCAATTTGATTTGTCCAATCAATATGGAGATTAAAATCACCCATGATTATTACTGCACCTTTTTTACAGGCCTCCATTATTTGTTGATTTTATACTCTGTCCAACAGTATTGCTACTGTTCAGGGGCCTGTAGACTATGCCCACCAGAGACTTTTTCCTCTTATTATTTTTTATCTCCACCCAAACCGATTCTACACCTTGATCTTCAGAGCAATATCACTTCTCACCACTGCACTGATCCCATCCTTTACCAACAAAGCCACCCCACCTCCCTTTCCTTTTTGTCTATCCTTCCGAATTGTCAAATACCCTGGAATATTCAGTTCCCAGCCCTGGTCACCTTGCAACCACATCTGTGTAATGGTGATCAGATCATACCCATTTGTATCTATTTGTGCCGTCAACTCATCTATCTTGTTACGAATGCTGCGTGCATTCAGATATAGAGCTTTTAACTTTGTCTTTTTACCATTTCTCCTTGTTTTGGCCCCATTTTCTGTTGCACTCTTATTTTTAAACATTCTGTCCCTTCCTGTCACACTCTGGTTATTATTTCCCCCATCTCTATCCTGCTCTATTGCTTTCTCATTTCTCATTGACTTTTTTAATTTACGCTCACCTGGACCCTCCCCCCCACTAGTTAAAGGTAGTTACTGGCAAAAGGTGGAAAGTTCCACAGAGATCGCTGCTGGGACCACTGTTGTTCACCACTTACATAAACGATTTGGACTCGGGAATCAGAAATACAATTTCAGAATTTGCGGATTAAACCATATACAGGAAGACGTTATTAAACTTGCAGAATGGGCATGTAATTGACAAATAAACTTCAAAATAGATAAGTGTGAGGTGGTACATATTGGTAGCAAGAATAAGGAGGTCGCATGCTCCTTGGAAAATAAGTGCCTAAACGGGATAGCGGAGCAGAGGGATCTGTGGGTGCAGATACACAAATCACTAAAAGTAGTGATGCAGGTTAATAAGGCCATAAAAAAGCAAACAAAGCACTGAGGTTCACTTCTAGAGGGATAGAACTAAAAAGCAGAGAAGTACTGTTAAACTTGTATCGAACCTTGGTTAGTCCACACTTGGCGAACTGTGCACAGTTCTGGTCTCCATATTATAAAAAGGATATAGAGGCACTGGAGATCATTTATTAATCCTGACTTATTACACAGTACCAGATCTAAGACAGTCTGCTCCCTTCCCTGGTTGGTTCCACAACACATTATTCTAGGAAACCATCTCTGATATACTCTATGAACTCTTCCTCGAGGCTACCTTGGCCAATTTGATTTGTCCAATCAATATGAAGATTAAAATCGCCCATGATTATTGCTGTACCTTTCTTACAAGCCTCCATTATTTCTTGATTTATACTCTGTCCAACAGTATAGCTACTGTTAGGGGGCCTATTGACTATGTCCACCAGTGACTTCTTACCCTTATTATTTCTTATCTCCACCCAAACTGATTCTACATCTTGCTCTTCTGAGCCAATATCATTTCTCACTACTGCACTGATCTCATCCTTTATTAACAGAGCTACCCCACCTCCTTTTCCTTTCTGTCTATCCTTCCGAAATGTCAAATAGCCTGGAATATTCAGTTCCCAGCCTTGGTCACCTTGCAACCACATCTGTGTAATGGCTATCAGATCATACCCATTTATATCTATTTCTGCCGCCAACTCATCTATCTTCTTACAAATGCTGCGTGCATTCAGATAAAGAGCTTTTAATTTTGTCTTTTTACTATTTTTCCATGCTTTGACCCCACTTTCTGATGCACTCTTATTTTTATATGTTCTGTCCCATCACTACCCTGCTCTATTGCCTTCTCCTTTCTCTTTGGCTTTTTAAATTACTGCTCACCTGAACCCTCCCCCCTTCCGCCCCCCCCAACTATTTAGTTTAAAGCCCTATCTACAGCCCTAGTTATTTGATTCACCAGGGCACTGGTCCCAGCCTGGTTCAAATGAAGCCCGTCCTGATCGAACAGCTCCCTCTTACCCCAGTACTGGTGCCAATGCCCCATGAATCTGTAAGGGGTTTTCTCCGATACCGGTCCCCCATTTCACACAGTTCTTGGACGTCAGGATTTATAAGAACAAAATACACACATCACTGGGTTTTGGCTCAACCTTTGATTCATTTGTTTATTGAACACACACAATTACTTACCCAGTGTAAATCCCTATGATTTATATCAGGCTAACAACCCCAAAATACAAACCCCTACGCAAGGGTCATTTGCATCGACGCAGTATGACACAGTTAAACCCATCCACGATTTGACTGTTACATATAAAGTTACCCAGACTCAATCACAAAACCCTTATTGTGATCTGACTGAAACTCACAAACTTACTCAGACTCAATCATAAAAGCCCCTCTATGATTTTGACTGAAACATACAATCAGCATTCCCGATCGGCTGTCTCTTGGAGTTGATTGTAGGCCCCAATCTTTCTGTTCATTGTTCTGCCATCGGTTTCCCACACACACACTGTCTTCAAAGTGATCTTACTTTAAACCAAACCCAACCTTCAGAATTTCCTGGCCACCTCTGAGCATGCGATGGCCATATCAAAATGTATGAATTGTTCCTGGTATTGTCCATTGATTTGAGATATATTTTTGACAATGCAACCTTCCCAAAGTGACTGCATGTGCGAAGTTGTTGGTTTCTGTTAGCATTCATATTCAAAAGGTTCGAGGCCCGGCCCATTGTCTAGGCCTGCACTGAAACTGGTTATTCGGGGGCCATGGTCTAAGGTGAACAATGTAACCCCTTATGTTACATGAATATGCGAATGTTCTCATTCAGACTTTAGATTCGTATATTAGATTGTCTGTGATTCAGTCTCTTGAAGGTTCATAGTTTCGGCTCCAATGTTTGAATTAACCCTTTATTGCACAGCTCTTTTTGCGGGCTGTGCACTTCTGGGTTTTTATCTTTCATAGTCTAATATTTTTACCGTTGGTGGGGGAGGAATCGATCCTACAAATCGAAACCCATTTCTCCCACACTAGTCTTTGAGCCATACGTTCATCTCTCTGATCTTATTTGCCCTACGCAAATTTGCTCGTGGCTCAGGTAGTAATCCAGAGATTTTTACCTTTGTGGTTCTGCCTTTTAATTTAGCCTCTAGCTGCTCATACTCCCTCAGCAGAACGTCTTTCTGCTAAGATCACTAAAGTAAGATCACTTTGAAGACAGTGTGTGTGTGGGAAACCTATGTCATTGGTGCCTACATGGACCACGACAACTGGATCTTTCCCCTCCCACTCCAAGGTTCCTCTCCAGCCCAGAGGAGATGTCCTTAACCCTGGCACCGGGCAGACAACACAGCCTCAGCTGCAGGGAACAGTATCTATCCCCCTAACTATACTGTCCCCTACCACTACTACATTTCTTTTTTACTCCCCCAACTTGAATGGCCCCCTGTACCACAGTGCTGTGGTCAGTTTGCTCAACCTCCCTGCAGTCCCTGCTCTTGTCCACACAGGGAGTAAGAGCCTCATAGCTGTTGGACAAGTGCAAGGTCTGAGGCTCCTCCAATGCTACCTTCTGGATCCCCATACCTGCCTAATAGAAAGATGAGGTGTTGTTCCTCGAGCTTATATTGAGCTTCATTGGAACAGGATAGGAGGCCGAAGACCAAGAGGTCAGAGTGGGAGTGGAGTGGAGAATTAAATTCAGTAAATTCATTGGCTGCTAGCAGTTGTTAACTGTTGATAATAGGAATTTGATGTCATTTTCTCATTTCTTAAAATTGCATTAAACATCAGTGCTTCTACCTTTAAAAAAAATCTGCAATTACCTAGAATCTTCCTTGATGTTGTTGATTCAATTTATTTGGAACTTTAAATGTTCAGTGAACAATCTGGAGCAATTTACTGCATTTATTTTTAAGGATATTCATTACAAATTTTAAATATTAATTCACTATGAGGCAAATAGAATCTATTAAGAATTCTGTTCTAGCACAGTCCTGAAAGATAACATCTTTACTTATTTATTGCTAAAATGAATTTGTCTACTGTTATTTTGTAGTATAGACATAACTTCAAAAGCACCACACATTTCAGAGCTGCAGAGATATGTGAGATAGAGGAGATGCAGCTTAAATACAAAAATACAATTTCATCAGTGCTGGATCAGTACAGTTAATAATAAAGGTATTTGTAAAGTATGAAGAGTATTGACAATTTCCAGCTAAAGTATATTACATCAATTTAAACCTCACATGCAGCACCTTAACCTATTATTAACCACCTTCCCGTTATCTTAACAGAAAAATTGTCAATGTCCATTGTACCTTGGCACAAACCTGAAATTTATCATATACAGGTGAAAATATAAAGTAAATAGTTAGAGGCACTGGTTATAGGGGTAGAAATTGGCCAGACAGAAAACAACAAATTTCACAGTGCTATGCCCTGCGACCCAAGGATGCCTGGCAAACATTGGGTCTGATATGGGGTTGACCCATTTTTCAGGTGTCTGGGGCGGCTGCCTAAAACAGACATTCGACCCCTTGCATATACATTGTCTATTTTAGGACTTCCTATGAGAAATTTGGTAGCCCTAAATAGATCAGATGCTGGGCCTGTTTTCCAGGCGTGGATGCAGCCTATAAAGTGGCAAACCAAAAAGGTAAGTTTAATTTTATTTAAATTCATGTGGGGCCAGGAGGAGCAAGAGTGCTCCTCCTGGCTCCACAGCACACCTGCTGACCACAGTTGGCCGTGCTCCTGCTGTCCTCCATCCCCCCCCCCCAGCACTTACCCGAGGGCCGATGAGGACGAGGCAAGTCGGCCAAAATTTGTTTTCCAAGATGGGCGAGCCATTTCTGGGCCAGACTTTGGGCCAAGACAATTTTCCACCCCATGTTGAAGCTCATCTTGTTTTCCTTTGGCTTCCCTGATAAAAGCGACTACATGGAGGTAAATAGTTACATAGTGTGGGTAGAATGTCACCATCAAACATGTTACTCAGAGTAAAACAGATTTAGTGATGATAACAACTCAAAGCTTGTTTTCATCCTCCAGGTAATTTACCTTTGTGCCCTTTGGTACAGCTCTGAGTATTCGCAATATCAATATTTTTTTTTACGTCAAATGTACCACCAAAAGACAATGTTTAGAAATGGTTTGCAATGTGATGCTATCAATACAATACTCAGGGAGGAGGCTGTTGACTTATGTAAATCAAAGAAATTACTATACACAAAACTAAACTCATTTTTAACAGAGGCCTAAAGATTCTGGCCTAGAAATTGGATAAGGCTGGAAAATGGGTGTGGGCAGCGCACAGCGCTATGTGCCTGTTGTAGTGTATGTGCTTTAAGTCAGAACTACTTTTTACAGCTCCTGTATACTTTAGTACCGGCAGTGACCACACCGGTATATAAGCTGTGCGCATGCCTCTGTACCCCAGTCTAGAGATTACCCTCCTCCAGTAAAGACCTGTTATTTGTTTATATACAGCATCCGTGTAATTATTTATCCACTGAACCACGGATCTAACAGTGGCGACGAGTGTTGATGCGAATCTAACTGCAACATAAAAAAAAATAAAAAAAATAGTCAAGTCCAGGAACACGGGCGTCGACCGCAAGCAACCGCCCAGCAGTCAGGCAGAGATCCAACTTCGCTGGGGAGGCTGTGGAGAGCCGGGCTTGGTTCCCCAGCCACAACGAGCAGTAAGAGACCGACGACAGGTCCAGAGTAGACCCTTCCCGAGCAGCGGCGGCTGGAGCCGACCGATGGCAGAGAGAGAGAGCCGGGCAGCGTCGACCGGGTAAGAAAGAGGGTGAAGAGAGCAGGGCGCAGCCGGGGGTTGATCACTGAGCGGCGTCGTGGAAAAATACTGCAAACCGGAGAGAGAGAGGGTAAGAAACAGTCGGGTTCTAGACTGAGCGGCATCGAAAAATATCAAGAGAAGAACGCGCAGAGCACAGCCAGGGATCACGGGCTGATCAGGGTCCGCGGGGCGAAGCAAGGGGAGACGCCATTGAGCCGCGGAGAAGCAGGGAGAGCGCGGGAGGTGCCATTGAGCCGCAGAGAAGAAGGAAGAGCGCGGGAGACACCATTTTGCGAAGCTGCAGCGGAGAAGACGGGCGAGCACGGGAAGGAAGGAAAGCGCGGGAGATGCCATTTTGCACCAGCGGAGAAGAAGGGGAAGCGCGGGAGGTGCCATTGGTGATAGTTAATGCACAACCAAGGATGCCGAAGAGTGGCAGTATCTCTACGTTCGACAATGAAGTCGAAGATTGGGCGACATATGTGAAACGTATTGAGGTGTACTGCAGGGCGAATGAAGTGCCAGATGCTAATAAAGCATTGGTTCTGTTAGATTCCATGGGTGCAAAAACTTATGGGTTACTGCAAAATCTAATAACCCCAGAGAAGCCGGTAAACAAGAATTTTGAAAGCATAGTAGAAATCCTACAGGACCACTTAAACCCCACACCGCTGCTGATAGCAGAACGATTTAAGTTCCATAAAAGGAACCAACACAAAGACGAAAGCAATGCTGAGTACCTAACGGAACTGCTCAAGCTATCGAAATACTGCCAGTTTGGAGCGGGACTAGCAGACACGTTAAGGGACAAGTTTGTGTGTGGGCTACAAAGTGAAGGAACACAGAAACGGCTTCTATCAGAAAAGGACCTTACGCTGGACAAAGCTTTCAGTATGGCAGTATCACACGAAGCAGCCGCAAGGGGCGCTGCAGAGATACAACGGAGACCGCAAGAATATGGCACCAACGAAATGACCTATGGAACAGGGAAGTGCTATCGCTGCAGCAGAACAACACATGACCAGAAAGATTGTTGGTTCAAGGACCAAGTGTGCAGACAGTGTGGGAAGCAGGACACATAGCAAGAGTCTGCAGGTCTGGGAAGAAAACCAACAGTAAGAAATCTCCACAGGAGAAGTACAAAAAGGTACACCAGGTGATGGACAGTGGTTCAGACAAACAGAAAAGTGACACAGACTCCGGAAGCAAGGAGCTGGGTTGTCTGAAACTACATAATGCAACCGAAATAGAGGATCACCAGACTATCTGGGTTACACTCAATATAGACGGAGTCCAAGTGGAAATGGAATTGGACACAGGGTCAGCTCTAACAGTCATAAATCAAAGAGACTACAAGCGGCTATTTTCACACATACCCTTGAAAGCTACAGAGATTGTCTTGAAGACGTATACGGGGCAAAAATTCTACCCCAAAGGAAAAATAAGGGTGAAAGTGACATATAAAGGTCAGGAAATACCTAAAATGGATATATATGTATTGCCAAATGGAGGACCACCACTGCTAGGACGTGAATGGATCCGGAAGATACATTTAGATTGGCATTCCATACAGGCACTGAAGGTGGAGGCCAAAAAGGATGACGACGTCACACCTGGACGACTGTCAAAAATGCTAACTGACACAAAAGAAGTGTTCCAGGAAGGACTAGGAACACTAAAAGGAATAACAGCAACAATTAAAATAGAGGATAATGCAGGCCCAAAGTTTCTGAAGGCCAGACCAGTGCCTTATGCGATCAGACCAGCGGTTGAAGCAGAGCTGGAAGGGTTGGAACGTTCAGGAGTACTGTCCAAAGTGGACTGGAGCGAGTGGGCTACACCCATCGTTCCTGTAATGAAGAGGTCGTTGAGTAATACGCCTGGGGAACCAAAGAAGGTCCGCATCTGTGGGGATTTTAAGGTGACAGTGAACCCAGTCCTTCACATGGTGCAATATCCGCTTCCACGAATTGAGGATATTTTCGCCTCGCTATCTGGTGGTAAACGCTTCACCAAAATTGATCTAGCCCAGGCGTACTTGCAAATGGAGGTAGAAGAAGCTTCGAAACATTTCCTCACGATCAACACCCATAAAGGTCTCTATCAATACAACCGGCTGGTGTTTGGAGTAGCCTCGGCTCCGGCTATCTGGCAAAGGGCGATGGATCAGGTCCTGCAAGGGATTCCAGGGACCCAGTGTTATTTGGACGACATCTTGGTCATAGGCGAAAATGATGGTGATCACCTCGCTAACTTGGAGAAGGTGCTCGCCAGATTAAAGGAATATGGGCTACGAGCTAATCGCCACAAGTGCGAGTTTTTCCAGAAACAGATCTCGTATTGCGGCTACGTCTTCGATGAAGAGGTGTTACATAAGTCCCCTGACAAGATAGAGGCAGTAGTCAAGGCTCCAGCACCGGAAAATGTGTCACAACTGAGGTCGTTCCTCGGGCTGGTAAACTATTACCACAAGTTCTTACCAAATTTGTCTACGGTATTACACCCGCTGAACACCCTACTGCAAACAGGGGTACCATGGAAGTGGGATGACGAACGTAGACGAGCTTTCCAGAAGTGTAAATAATTGATCACATGAAAAGAGGTGCTGGCCCATTTCAACCCAGCACTACCAATTCGTTTGGCATGTGATGCATCACCCTACGGCATTGGAGTGGTGCTGTCGCACAAATTCCCAGACAGGTTGGAGAGGCCAGTAGCCTTTGCGCCTCGGTCACTAACCTCAGCCGAGCGCAACTACGCCCAGATTGACCGGGAGGCCCTCAGCCTAGTATGGGGAGTAAAAAAATTCAACCACTATCTGCATGGACAGAAGTTCACCTTGCTGACTGACCACCAACCACTTGTCTCCATCTTTAATCCTAAGAAAGGCGTGCCAGTAATGACTGCACAGCGGTTACAAAGATGGTCCCTGTTTCTAGGGGCGAATCAATATGAAATAGAATATAAAGGCACGAGACAGCATGGGAACGCTGATGGGCTATCGCGCCTGCCACTGCCTACTGTGGAGGAAGCACCAGCAGTGGACCCTATCGAGATATTTTATTCGTCGATAATTGAACGATTGCCAGTAACAAACGCGGGTATAGAGAAGGAGACCCGCAATGATCCGATGCTGTCACGGGTATATGAATTGACGGTGAGGGGATGGCTAACACATGGCGACTCACTGTTGCCAGCATTCTCATCCAGAAGAGAACAGCTGTCAGTATGCCAGGGGACAGTGATGTGTGGATCCAGAGTGGTGATTCCACCCAAGTTAAGGTAGAGAGTGCTAAATGAGCTACATGAAGGTCATCTGGGGGGAGTAAAAATGAAAAGCCTAGCTAGGGCTTATGTGTGGTGGCCGGGAATTGATCAACAAATCGAACACCTAACTAAGAGCTGCTTAGGATGCCAGAAGGTCCAAAATGCACCACCACATGCCCCTCTACACCCATGGGAGTGGCCCTCCTTTCCATGGCAACGGGTGCACATTGATTTTGCTGGTCCATTCATGGACTCAATGTTCTTAATAGCAGTGGATGCTCATTCAAAGTGGCCTGAGGTGATAAAGATGTCTTCAGCCACTACAGAGAAAACGATTGCAGTCCTACGGACCATATTTGCCAGAAACGGGTTGCCAGAGCAGATCTGCTCTGATAATGGACCACAGTTTGTGTCCGACGAGTTCCAAAAATTCATGAAAAGGAATGGGGTAAGGCATTACACATCCGCCCCGTATCATCCAGCCACCAATGGATTGGCTGAGAGGTTCGTACAAACCTTTAAGAAGGCAATAAAGGCCATGTGCGATGAGGAAGTTCCACTACAGCATAAGATGGACAATTTCTTATTAGCCTACCGAAACGCGACACATGCAGTTACCAACCAGACCCCGGCCATGATGTTCTTTAACCGAAGGTTGAGATCTCATCTGGACTTGCTCAGACCAAATGTGCGAAGAAATGTTGAGGACAAACAATTCCAGCACATCAACGAGAAGCCGACAAGGAGCTTCAATGTATGGCAACCAGTCTTGGCCCGGGACTATCGAACAGAGAAGTGGCAACCCGGAACGATATGTACAAGGCAGGGGCCATTAATGTACACAGTGGATTTCGGGGAGAACATTGTGAGACGCCACATCGATCAGATCTTAGCATCACAGGAATGCGTCAACCCCATGTCTCGAGTACCTGGGGATGAACCCAACATACCGGTAGTATCTACTTCAGACCTAGTAGCAGTGGAACGCGATGAACTACCTGATGAAAGGGGGTCAGAATCGCCTCTGCACCAAGAACAAGAACCTCCGGAAAGGCGCTATCCCGAAAGGGTCAGGAAGCCGCACCAAAGACTGAATCTATAAATGGATTTTTGTTATTGAATGTACATGTAAAAATGTAATTGTTATTTGAATATTAAGGGGGTATTAATCTAAAAAGGGAGGAATTGTAGTGTATGTGCTTTAAGTCAGAACTACTTTTTACAGCTCCTGTATACTGTAGTACCGGCAGTGACCACACCGGTATATAAGCTGTGCGCATGCCTCTGTACCCCAGTCTAGAGTTTACCCTCCTCCAGTAAAGACCTGTTATTTGTTTATATACAGCATCTGTGTAATTATTTATCTACTGAACCACGGATCTAACACCTGTGACCATTCAAAGTGGTGCAGGCAGCACGCAAAATTCATACTGCCTGCTCATTCTAATGATTGCTGCACTGATCTCAGCTCTAAACGCACTGCTGGTTGGTTTAGCACTGAACAGGGGGAGCCAATATCGGACGCAGTCTACTGGCCAATAAAATTTGGCCGAGGCTCTGCTACTTAAAGGGGACGTGCTTTGTTGCATAAGCACCTCATTGTCATTGTGATGCGGCACTGGAGCCCTTGGTCCTGGGAGTTGCAGCCAGGCCAGGGGGAACGGGTAGCTTGGGTGCCAGCTCTACTGCACGGGTTCAGATGATAACCTCAATGGGGTGGCCTTCAGAAGAAGGTTGATAGGCATGCACACAGAAATTCTTGGTGCAATGGGCAAGCCGGCCAGAGAGCCTCTTGTCAGTGTCAAGGAGCACGGAGGAGTCTGGCTCTAACATTGCATGGGGCTTTGCGTGGAGCTTGGAGCCAATGTCCCCTATAAGGTGTGGGGCCGCACACCTTTCTGCTGGTCCCACACAGCCCGGGACCGGCTTTTTCAATGTAAAATTTTGCGCATGTGTGAAACTGTAAATGGGCCGCGCAGCCCCTTAAAAAGGCCGTGCACCCAAAGAAAATAAGAGGGAACATTGCTTGGAGCCTGTGATTTCCAGGATGGAAATGATGGGCAACTCCATGGGAGAGCTTGTGGACCCAACATGATGCTGTGTGTGATGGGCGATTTTGCAGCTTCCATTGCCGCACAGGCGGAAGCGACCCAATGTCTCAGTGCTGCAGTGGAAGCTCAAACTGCTGCTATCATGACTGGGTTTACGAGTGTGGAAAGGGGCTTGCAGGGTCTCACAGCACTCCAGCAATCTGTCCCCCAACAGATGGCTAGCAATGCTGAGGTGCTGCCCCAGGGGAGTGGCAGTGGTTCCGTGGAACAAGAGCCTGCTGTCCTCTCTCAGCATGACAACATTCGTACTCCCACCACTGCCACTCCGCCAGTGCCCTTGCTGCTGCCTGTAATCCAGCCAGCCAAGAGTGCTGCTGCCCCTGCGAGGTGGTGCAGTCAACAGCCTGGCCTTCTAGGCCCAGAGTTGCTCAAGGTTGTCCTGCAAGGCCATCTGAGTCTCCCCCACTGAAAGTCAGCAGCCTCCCACCAGCCATGCTGCAGCCCTGGGGAAGCATTTCAGAAGAGCACTAGGGTAGGAAAAGGAATACGAAAGACAGACACTAAGGCCGAGATTTTGCCAGCGCTCAGAGGACGGCTTTGGAGGTGGGTCAGTTGCGAACCCGCTGCCATCCCGCCTCCATGCAACTTTGCAAAGTGTCGGGTCTGGGAGCCCCGATCAGACCCGACACCAAGCGGTGGGAGAGGCACTTAAGGCAGTTAACAGCTTGTTAACTGCCTACATAATCCCATTTTTGCAGGCTCTTCCCATTTTAGTACATTTTCAGCGTGTTGCAACCCGCCAGCTGATTGTGCCGGGTTCAGCAACTACCTGAATTCTTGACAGCTGCACCTGCAGCATAAAAGCTGACCTGTAACATGGCTGACTTTCAGATGCCAGAACTTTGTGTTTTGAGGTTTTGGAACACATTTTGCAGGTCTCTTGAGCTTGTAAGTGTTTAAGCTGAGATCCATATGCACTGTGACCTCCTTGGAAAGCCCTCTCCCCACATTGACTGAGCGCTTATAACAGCTCTTCCTCAACTGAGATATATACCAGCGGAATGGGAACCATTTATACCCTCTCATCCTGGTCCTCAGAATTGGAGGAAGAGCAGCCGCAGCAGCAGCAGAACCAGGCACAACAGCAGCACCAACAACAGGAGCGCCAACCTTCTCCTCAGCCACCTGATGCTGCACAGGGCAGAGGGCATCAGTGCAGGGCTGCTCCGCGCCGCAGAAGATACCCCCAACACAGGGTTTACAGGCCGAGAATGAGCTTCCTCGAGATGAGTGAGCAGCAGTGCCAAAGGAGGCTAAGACTTCCACGAGAGGTAGTCACTGACATCTGCACAATGCTGCACCAACACCTGGAGCCCAGAGGAGCGGGTGAACACTCCTTACCAGTGGCGGTCAAAGTCACCACCGTACTCAACTTATTTGCTTCGGAGTCCTTCCAGGGATCAGCTGCAGACATCAGCGGCATCTCCCAGTCAGCCACACACGCTTGCATCACGCAGGTTACCGATGGCCTCTTTGCAAAGTCGCACAATTACATTCACTTCTCCACAGATGAAGCAAGTGTAACCGCCCGTGCAGTTGGCTTTGCAAATATGGCAGGCTTCCCAAGGGTGCAGGGCATCGTAGACTGCACACATGTGGCCATTAGGGCACCCCATCACAACCCAGCTGTATTTGTGAACCGCAAGGGCTTCCAATTCTTAACGTGCAGCTGGTGTGTAACCACATTATGCATGTTTGCGCCAAGTTCCTTGGCAGTTGCCATGACTCGTTCATCCTGCAGCAGTCTACTGTGTCTCAGCTGTTCAAACCACCAACCCAACTTTCTGGATGGCTACTTGGAGACAAGGGCTATCCCCTGAAGATGTGACTAATGAGACTGATGAGGAGGTGATCAAATGAAGCTGAGGAGCGCTACAATGTGAGCCACATTTCCACCAAAAGCATCATAGAGCAAACCATCGGCTTGCTCAAAATGTGATTCAGATGCCTCGACAGATCTGGTGGAGCCCTACAGTACATAGTCCATGTCTCTGAAGCATACAGGAGGGTGGGTATCACTACTGCTCTGTAGACCATGAGCTTGGTGCTGGGTTTGAGGTCCTGGTCTTCAAACACTCTCTTCCTCAGGCGACCGAAGGCTGCACTGGCACACTGGAGGTGGTGTTGGACTTCGTCATCAATGTCTGCTCTTGTTGACAGTAGGCTCCCGAGCTATGGAAAGTGGTCCACGTTGTCCAAGGCCTCGTCATGGATTTTGATAATTGGGGGGCAGTACTGTGTGGCGGGGGCAGGTTGGTAAAGGACCTTTGTCTTACAGATGTTTAGTGTAAGGCCCATGCTCTCGTATGCTTCGGTGAAGGTGTTGACGATGGTTTGGAGTTCGACCTCAGAGTGTGTGCAGACACAAGCATCTTCTGCATACTGTAATTTGGTGACAGAGGATGGGACGACCTTGGATCTGGACTTGAGGCGACGGAGGTTGAACAGTTTCCCATTTGTTCTATAGATTAGCTCCACTCCAGCGGGGAGCTTACCGAGAGTGAGATGGAGCATTGCAGCCAGGAAGATCGAGAAGAGCGTTGGTGCGATGACACACTCTTGCTTGACCCCGGTCCGTACGTGAATTGGGTCTGTGGTGGATCCGTTGGTCAGGATCACAGCTTGCATGTCGTTGTGAAGCAGACGGAGGATAGTGACAAACTTTTGAGGGCAGCCGAATTTGAGGAAGACATGGTTGACGGTGTCGAAAGCCTTTGTGAGGTCAAAGAAGGCCATGTACAGCGGTTGGCACTGTTCCCTGCATGTCTCTTGTAGTTGACGCACGGTGAAGATCATGTCCATTGTGCCCCTTGGTGGGTAGAATCCGCATTGCGACTCTGGGAGGGAATCTTCAGCTTTTGGGAGAAGGCGACTGAGGAGGATTCTTGCGATGACTTTCCCTGTGACAGACAGCAGGGAGACCCCTCTGTAATTACCGCAATCGGGCGTGTCATCTTTCTTGAAGCGTGTCATAATTACGGTGTCTCTGAGATTCCCTGGCATGATCTCCTCCTTCCAAATAAGAGAAATGAGTTCATGTATTCGCGCCAATAGTGCTTTTCCGCCATGTTTTAGCGCCTAGGCGGGGATTCCATCTGCTCCTGAGGCCTTGTTGTTCTTCAGTTGTCAGATGGCCTTTTCAACCTCATGCCGGCCTGGGGTTGTGCTGAGATGGTGGTGGGTAGCATGCTGCGGGATGGAGTTGAGGACACTCACGTCGAAGACAGAGTCTCGGTTAAGGAGATCTTCGAAGTGCTCCTTCCAGCGGGCACTGACTGCCTCTCTGTCCTTGATGAGTACCTCTCTATTCTTGGCCCACAGTGGAGTAGGACCTTGGGTGCTTGGGCCGTAGGTGGTCTTGACTGCGCTAAAGAATCCCTGCATGTCATGGTTGTCGGCTGGCTGCTGGATCTCCTGCACTTTCTCCACCCACCATCTGTTCTTTAGGTCGCGAGTTTTTTGTTAGACCTCGGCCTTCAGGCGTCTGTAGAGCTGCTTTCTTGCTCTCGAGTTCTGTTGCTGTTTCCAGATCAGAAATGCCTTGCGCTTGCGGCTTATTAGCTCCTGGATCTCCTGGTTGTTCTCGTCGAACCAGTCTTGGTGTTTCCTGGTTGAGTGACCGAGCGTCTCTTCACAGCTGTTGATTATGGAGGCCTTGAGTGCAGACCAGGCGCTATGGACGCTCTGTGTCTCTGAATCACTGGGAGTCGTCAGGTTGGTTGTGAGGCGCTGGCTGAATAGGGCTTTCTTAGCCGGGTCTTTGACTGCTCCAGCGTTGATTTTCCTGTGGCATTGTTTCTGTTGCCGCTGCTGTTTTGGGCTACATTGATGGAGATGACTGAGCAGATTAGGCGGTCGTCTGTCTCTTGGACGATGACATAGTCCAGCAGATGCCAGTGCTTGGAGTGTGGGTGTTGCCATGAAGCCTTGTACTTGTCTCTCTGATGGAACAAGGTGTTGGTTATGACAAGGCCATGTTCTAAGCATTTCGTCAGGAGGAGGGTACCATTGGGGTTGGCCTTCCCTACCGCTTCTCTGTCGATCACACCTCCCCAGAGGTCTGTGTCCTTTCCAACTCTGGCGTTGAAGTCACCAAGGAGGATCAGCTTGTCGCCCGTTGGGACTGGGGACGGGGATTGTTCGAGGCTGGAGCAGAATTCCTCTTTGGTCTCATCTGTGGCTTCCAGTGTTGGGGCGTACGCACTGATGACTGTAGCGCACTGGTTCTGGGCTAGGGTGAGCCGTAGAGTCATGAGACGTTCATTTATTCCACAAGGGGAGTCTCTTAGATGTTCAACTAGCTCATTTATTATGGCGAAGCCTACGCCATGGAGGCAGCATTCTTCTTCAGGTTTGCCTTTCCAGATGAAGATGTAACCACCGCCTTGCTGCTTGAGCTGGCCTTCCCCTGCCCGTTGGGTCTCGCTTAGGGTGGTGATGTCTATGTCGAAATGTCTGAGCTCCCGGGCAACGATAGCGGTATGGCCGTTGCCGTTGGGGTTGTCCATGAGGGTCCTGACTTTCCAGGTCCAGAACTTCATTTTAAAAGGTGGAAGATACCTGTGCGTGAATTATTTTAATGTGGGGTGGCCGTTGCACACCAGCTACCACACGGGCTTGACAGAGCAAGGCCTTGGTCCGATGGCAAGTTGATCCAAGACAAATGGAGACCAACTGGATAAACGAACGTCTCATCACTCTACAGCTCACCCTAGCCCTAACCAGTGCACTACCGAGTGAGTGTGTCCCGTGGTGTCTCCTTCCAGTGAGTGTGTCCCGCGGTGTCTCCTTCCAGTGAGTGTGTCCTGCGGTGTCACCTTCCAGTGAGTGTGTCCCGCGGTGTCTCCTTCCAGTGAGTGTGTCCCGCGGTGTCTCCTTCCAGTGAGTGTATCCCACGGTGTCTCCTTCCAATGAGTGTGTCCCGCGGTGTCTCCTTCCAGTGAGTGTGTCCCGCGGTGTCTCCTTCCAGTGAGTCCCGCGGTGTCTCCTTCCAGTGAGTGTGTCCCGCGGTGTCTCCTTCCAGTGAGTGTGTCCCGCGGCGTCCCCTTCCAGTGAGTGTGTCCCGCGGCGTCTCCTTCCAGTGAGTTTGTCCCACGGCGTCTCCTTCCTGTGACTGTGTCCCACGGCGTCTCCTTCCAGTGAGTGTGTCCCGCGGTGTCTCCTTCCAGTGAGTGTGTCACAGAATCACAGAAACCCCACAGTGCAGATAGAGGCCATTTCGGCCCATCGAGCCTGCACCGACACATATCCCACCCGATCCCTGTAATCCCTACACCAACACATATCCCACCCTATCCCCGTAACCCCACGTATTTAATCCCCCTAACACTAAGGGTCAATTTATCATAGCCAATCAACCTAACCCGCACATCTTTGGACTGTGGGAGGAAACCGGAGCACCCAGAGGAAACCCACGCAAACACGGGGAGAATGTGCAAACTCCACACAGACAGTCACCCGAGGCCGGATTCGAACCCGGGTCCCTGGCGCTGTGAGGCAACAGTGCTAACCACTATGCCACCTGCGATGTCTCCTTCCAGTGAGTGTGTCCCGCGGTGTCTCCTTCCAGTGAGTGCATCCCGCGGTGTCTCATTCCAGTGAGTGAGTCCTGCGGTGTCTCCTTACAGTGAGTGTGTCCCGAGGTGTCTTCTTCCAGTGAATCTGTCCCGCGGTGTCACCTTCCAGCGAGTGTATCCCGCGAGGTCTCCTTCCAGTGAGTGTGTCCCGCGGTGTCACCTTCCAGTGAGTGTGTTCCACGGTGTCTCCTTCCAGTTAGTGTGTCCCGCGGTGTCTCCTTCCAGTGACTGTCCATGAGGACACGTCTCTATACTGACAGTCCTCATAATGGGGACATCCATGTACCTCTGGTTCCTCTTCTCAATAGATACCCATCTATCCTCCATAGCAGACCATCTATTTAGAAGAGTCACCATGTTCATTTGCATCTGGCGATTTATGTCCTCCATGGAGTTTGCCATCCTTTACATGTACCATTGAGTGCACCGCGGCATTGCTCATGTTTGTGATGGACTCCTCCATTCTCTGCACACTCACAGTTACAGTGGTTACAAACCCTGTCAGAGACTCCTGCACTTGTTCCTGAAGTTCCAGCACCACTCTCTTTCTCGATGGCCCCAGAGGCACAGCGTCCACATGCAGCTGAGCAGAGCTAGGAGCGTCCAACGTCCTCTGCACTGCTGTCCCTGTCTCAACGATCTGCTGATGCTCACTTGTGAGCTGTGATATGCCAGGTGACAACACTAATCTATCTCACGAATGACCCACTGAGGTGTGCGTCTCTGCACTGGTGCTGGGTGCGCTCAATTCTGCTGACACTGCACCCTCAGAGGTTGCAGCTTCCTCTGAGGAGTCTTCCGGCTCTTCCTCCTGGACAGTGGGAAGGGGGGCTCTCAATGGTCTTGTGGGGGAGTAAAGGCATGAGTTAGACATGTGATATTAACATAGCAGACACATCCCATTGTGCAGATGATCAGAACCCAAACTGTATGAACATCAGATGCCACATCAGTCACTCATGCAATCTAAATGAGAGGGTTGCAAATCTATCCTGTCACCAGCTTGCTCTACTGCGCTGCCTCTCCGTCCCCCCTTCCAGCTCCTCGCCACCTCCGACAATGTCGATTGCAGCCTCCTCAGCGGTGGTGGCCCTCCTCCTGTCCTGCCCCTCTCCCTCTTATTGTGGGCTCTCTTTTCCTGCAATGAGGGACACAAGTGGAGTTTGAGTGAGAATGTTGGAGTGAGTGTAGAGAATCCGTAGTTTAGATGCTTGGAGGAAGACAAAGATGGAGTGAGGTGCCAATACCAAGTTCCCTCCCTGTGCGTTGTCAGTTGTTGACATTGCATAACAGTGATAGTGAGTGTGAGGGGTGCATAGTCAAATAGTGAAGTGATTCTGTACATAGAGAGAGAGGGATGTTTAATGGTACAAGGGATGTAAGGGTAAAGTGGGATGTGCAGGAGTAGGTTGACAATGCAGAGTGCTGGTGATAAGAGATGGGGGGCAGATTAAAGGTAAATGTGATGTTAGACACACTTTTGCTGCACGTAGCAGATCATTGAACCTTTTCCTGCACTGAACCCAGGTGCGTGAGCACAAGGACCTGGCGCTAACCTCCTCAGCAATTTGCAGCCAGGCTGCCTTGGTTTGCTGAGGAGGCTTCCTCTGTTTTTTTTGAGGGGAACAGTACCTCTTGGCGCTCTCTCACTCCCTCCACAAGAGCATGGAGGGAGTCTTCATCAAGTCGTGGCGAGGCCTTTGTTCTTAACCCACTCATCTCTCTATCTGCCACACTGAAAAGCATCAGAAAATGAAGGAAAAATCACAAGGCTGCAATGGGCCCCTTAAATGCAGCTGAATGGAAGATGTCAGCAGAGGCGAGCAGCAGACCTGAGCCCATTGATTGGGCCAGGCAATGCACACGACAGGCTTAATCAGCCCAGTTAAGTCAAAATACTTAATGCAGAGCGGATTAAACCGGCAGCTGGACCGGAACCTGCGACAAGCCAACCCAACTCCAACCCGCCTCCACTTGGAAAATCGCGGCTTAAGTGAATGCACAAGGGTGATTAGTTGACATTGTTCTTTTGATATGGATTTGATAAATTTATAAATTATGTTTGGAATGTTTGTTTTGTGGTGGCTCTCATTTCTGCTTTGTGCCCAGGAGGACGCTGTGATATTCCATGACAGAGAAGGGAAAGACTTTGGATGAGGAAGTTGTGAGCAACGGGGATCTGGGGTTTCATTCATTGGAATCGGAGCCTGATGAGGTGCTCATGAACAGCCCTTCCAGAACGGGGATCTGCTGCCTGACTCCTCCCTTCCTCCTCCTCCTCCTGTGGTGGTCCTGGAACCCATGGTGGCAAGGGCTGTGTCCTCATGATGGCAAAGTTGTGGAGCATGCAGCAGACCACCATAAAATGGGACACCCACTCCGCCATGTACTTGAGGGCTCCTAATGAGCGGACATGGCAGTGGAACTGTTGCTTGAGCATCCCGATGGTCTGCTTGATGAAGTTCCTCATGGCAGCATGACTCTCATTATATGATTGCTGGCCATGAGTGATGGTGTTGTGGAGAGGAGTCAATCAGCCAGGAGCAGAGTGAATAGCCCTTGTCTCCAAGCAGCCACCCTTGGGTTTGACGTGGTGGCTGGAAGATTTCTGGCACATTGGACTGGCACAGGATGAAGTCATTTTAGCTGCTGCCAGTTTTTCTTCCAAACTGGCCTTAATGGCCAGGCAAACAGGTTCAATTTCCCGGCCTCTAAATTTTATAATTTAAGATAAACATTTGAAATAAATATTTAGAACTTTGTGATAATGCTCCCATCATTAGTCATGATGCGCTGGGCAAGGTGGCACAACAACTGCACATTAAGTGAGTGGTAGCCTTTGCGGTTATGGAGCATCTCTTGTTTGTAATGAGTCACTCGCAAACCCACTTGTGTGCAGTCGATGGTGCCTTGTACCATGGCGAAGCCTGGTATCCTGGCAAAGCCACATGCGCACTCCTCCTGCTTCTCTCTGTTTAGAGAGAAGACAATAAAGTCCCTTCCCCTGGAGTACAGAGACTCTGTGACCTCTCGGGTGCAGCGATGGACGGCGAACTGGAGATGTTAGCTATGTCTCCTGCTCCAGACTGGAAGGATCCGGTGGCAAAAAAACTGAGGACCACGGTGACCTTGAGGGCCACTGGCAGCACCATTGTCATTCTGCTCTGAGGCTGCAGATCTGGTTTCAAGAGATGGCAGAGTTTTGTGACCACCTCCTTGGTAAAGCGGAGCCACTGAATATGCTGCTCCTGGCTTAAGTGCAGTTAGGAGAAGTGCTCTCAGAAGACCCTAGGTTGATAAGGCCTCCTGCTGAAAACCCTCCTGCCCCTCCTCCTCCTCTCTCTGTGAGCATCTTGTCCTCTTCTTCAATGCATCTACTCCATCTCCCTGTCATACTTGAGTGCGAGGGGGATTGCAAGTGGAGCCCCCATGACTGGGAGCAAGTGCTGTGAGCAGAACCCTTCAAAAGAGAAGCAAGGCCTTCTCCACTTCCAGCAACACTCCCTGTCACCTCACCAACTTTAAATGAGTTCCAAACAGTTGCACAAACTTACACAGAGCCAGTAGACATGAAAAAGCAAATCAGCTGCAAGTTGTTGATGATTCCTTTAAGTAGCTCTGATCGGGGGCCCTTCAGCTCATTCAGCTCATCGTGATTTGGAGAGGGCTTTAAAAGGAGCAGCGATGTCCAAAAATGGCAGATCATGTGTCAAATCAGCGTTGCACACTCATTGACGTCACAATCTGCCTCATTTCCATATCTGCAACAAGTGCAAGCAACGGCAGCACTGCCGACCTAGCCAAAATGGCGGCCGCTGTGGTTCCCGCCGAAGCGGGCGAAAGCGAGGTGGCCGCCATTTTAACTTTCAAACTGGTCTTAATGGCCGGGCAAACAGGTTCAATTTCCCGGCCTCTAAATTTTATAACTCAAGATAAACATTTGAAATAAATATTTAGAACTTTGTGATAATGCTCCCACCATTAGTCATGGGGGAAACTCTGGCTGTGACAGTGACTGATACTAATTTCTATAAAAGATACAGTTTGAATTTCTAAAATTAAGCTATACTTAAAACTCTCCACTAGATTTTAAAGAGACAGGAACAAGCATGAAATGTTAAAACCACTACAAACTTAATGGGGCTGTTTTTTTTTACCCTTTATCCTTTCCCCACCTGGGCCAGATGAATTTCACCAACCTCACCACCCCCCCCAACCCCTGCAACAACCCCACCCCCACATTGTGCCTACTATTGACACAGGCCAAGAGTTGCAATTATGAGGTGGGAGGAGGCATTGCCAGTCTTCTTGTCTCATTTTTCTCTCTCAACACCAAAAGGGTGTTGAACTTGAGGGGTGCCAAGAGGAACTGGGCCTTAGGTACTGCACACCACCCCGCCCTAACCGGAGGATGAAAGAGGTGTGAAGGAATAAGCCATATTTCAGAAAGATTCACCATCCTATGAACAGATTTCTGATATTAATACATGACATAATGGGTTTAAAAGTCTGGAAAGCCTCGGCGACACAAGCTGTGTCAATACAGGTTTCTGAGATAAAATGAAGTGTTAACAAAAGCTGTAAAACACTACAAGCTTTTGAAATGGGAATGGGATATTGACCAAGAAACAGTGGCCCTATTGAAGCAAACCATTGGTGCTCCCAGAAAGTCTAAGCTTTAGAAGAAACATAATGGGCCAGAAATTCGTGACCAAATGCGTGAGTACGGTCGGGGTACTAACGCATCTGGCCGTTGGAAATGCCGGCGTTCAGCATGCACAGCGCATGCGGGGAACGCCGGCATTTCCAGTCCTCGGAACGAAGGGGTTCATAGGCACAGCACGTGAGACTGCACAGGCAGCGCTTGCGCAGTGAACTTCGTAGATTTCATTCATGGATTCAGTGAGGGTAAGTCCTTACAAGTTACACTTGAAAAAAGCAGGTGTAAAGTTGTTCCAAGGCTGCGGAGGAAGATATATTTTATCGTGGAGCTTCTGAAAGGCAATATTTTTGTTTGGGAAAGGGAGGGAAGTTATTTTAAGAAATTTCAAGTAAGTTTTAAAGTTTAAATTTTTTTTTTTAAACGGGTTTTCAGAACGGTAGGTAGAAGGAGCAATTGTGGCTGTGTGAATGGAATGTGAAAATGAGTGTTCTAAAATGAGTAATGTAACATTTCTAGCACTTTTAAGAAAGAAACTTTTCATCAGTAATAAGTAATTATGTATGTATGTCCGCATATATTCCGTTACATATATGTATGTATGTTTTATATTCCTTGACTAATGTGTATGAATGTATGTTTTTAATTATGATTTTCCAATAAGTTACTTTCTCTGAAAGTCATAATTAAATAATACATTCATACACATAAGTAAAGGAATATATACATAACACGCAAAGGAATATATACAGACATACATACTTTCAGAAGCTCCACGATAAGAAATATCTTCCTCCGCAGCCTCTGGAGCAACTGTACCCATGCTTTTTTTCATGTGTAAGTTGTAAGGACTTGACCTCACTGAAAGCATGAATGAAAGCGGCGAATTTTACTGCGCACGCGTTCTGCCTCTGAACCCCTTCGTTCAGAGGACAGGAAATGCCGGTTTTCCCCGCATGCGCTGTGCATGCTGAAAACCGGCATTTCCTCCGGCCAGACGCGTAAGTACCCCGACCGTACTCACGCATTTGGAAGGGAATTACTGGGCCAACATTTTACATGTCAATAAAATGAAAAATTTAACAATTGCACGATTTGCCCCCTCGCATCTGCGACTGAGGGTCCAAGGAGGTGCATTGCGCAAGAGGTCATCGTCGTACATATCCTCACACTGTTCCCTTTCGGGAACTGTATGAAGTGGTGGAAGGATTTATGGCCGTGATTAACGCTCATTCCGTGACCGTAACCATCTTTGAACCAGCCATTAGGGTGGTTAGTCCTATGGCGTGAGGGTTTTATGGGCTCCCACAACCCATCTGAGGGGGGGGGCCACCCACACCCACGGACGCAAGTATCCCGCTGGATGTCCACCCAGAATTTATAGTTGGAGCTCCGACTCCACTTGCCGGGACTGTCTGGAGTGGGGTTCGAAACCCTACTCCTTCTGGCCCAGCGGCGGGGATGCTTACTGCTACGCAAAAGGCCCACTCCGCACAAAAGGTGACACCCATATGTTTCCTGCGCCTTTTCCCTCCCCGTGACTGGAGCCCTATGCTGCCACTTGAAAGACAAAGCTATCATCTGCCCTTTTTGCGGCGCCTTTGACTTCTCATTACCAATGATGAGCAGGCGCTGCGCCTCCACCTCCTTGAGGAGATTGCTGAGGTCATCATCAGTTCAATTGTGAGTTCTTTTAATGCCGTGAATTGTGCTCATTCCAGCCATTTCACGTTGCTAATCGGATTGGGCCTTTGGCATAGCGGTAGGATCCCCGCCGCTGGGCCAGATCAGGGTAGGGTTTCGAACCCCGCTCCAGACAGTCCCGGCAAGTGGAGTCGGAGCTCCGGCTCTAAATTCTGGGTTGACATCCAGTGGGATATTTGCGTCCGCGGGTGTGGGTGGCCCCCCCTCCTTGTATAGCTTGTGGGAGCCCGTAAAACCCTCCCGCCATAGGACTAACCGCCCTAATGGCTGGTTCAAAGATGGTTACGGTCATGGAATGAGCGTTAATCATGGCCATAAATCCTTCCACCACTTCATACAGTTCCCCAAAGGGAACAGCGTGAAGACATGTATGACGACGACATTGCTAAATAAATAAATGGAATTAAAAATTTGTTTTAGGGCTTTTAAAAGTCTTTAAATTGCTTTAATTCTGTTTAAAACTACTTCAGATTCTTCAAAATAATGTAAACATTTTTAAAAGTTTATAAAAGTTACCAAAATCTTCAAAAAACTTCCAAAAACCTATTTAAACTGCTGCTTTGCATGTAAAAATGCTTAGCAGCTTGGCAGAAACATTGGGGGCGTGTCCTGTGAAACTGAGACCTCAAGGGGCGTGTCTCAGTTGCACAGCGCGCTACAGGCTTCGCGCTGGCTGCACTCCTGGGCGGCATGACATCATACGCTGCCCGGGATTCTTCTTTTTGAAACACGAATTCCAGGCGTCCCTGGAGGTGATCGGCAGGCGCGTCGGGTAAGTGCAAATCGGGACCTTGCACGCGCGGCAAGCCCCGTTCACGAGTTTCTGGCCCAATACATCACCCAGTTTAAAGTGTTATAAATTAACACTCGGGGAAACAGAAACTTAGAACTTTAAACAACCATATGCCTTCATAATATCACATCAAATGAAGTAAGCAGACACGATGTCTGTGGTACAATCAACTGAGATAGCTAGAAAACAAGTAAATACTCAGTTGAAGTGTTTTTGATTTACATGTTGTAAAAGATACCTGCAGAACACTTTGAAAATATAACTTCAATAGATACACCAAGCAATTACATTGTGTTTATATTGAAAATGGAATAGTTAGTAGACATGACGTCTATTTTCAAACAGCTAGGTCATTTTAGAATTGAATAGAAGACCTTCGATTAAAATGGCATCAAATAGATACATAAGTTATAGCCATTTTATGATATGTTTTGAACACCGAAACAACAGGCATAAGTCTGAGAGTTGGCAGCTGAAATGACAGTAAGAATTGAAAGAATTCAACAAAGATGACGAGATAATTAGCTTACATCAGCAGAAAACTTCAAAGGATAAACCACTACAAAAGGTATAAAAATAGAGCTTTTTCAGATGGAAAGGCAGAAGTCACTGGAAACGGGCAAGCGATTCTCAACTTCAGGGGAATGCTCTGTAAGTTTTTAGCTTTTTGAGTCTCAGGGGTCAAAAGGTACTTTTAATTTAATTTTGGTGGATATTCTGGATTAGAAATAATAAGAAATGTATAACTGTAACGAAGTTAAGATTTGAGAATAAGGATCTCTGAGAATAAGATTGTGTAAGCTAATTGTATTTTGAACTGTAAAAGTTGCGATTGACTCAACAGCTGTTAACTGTATGTCGGCTCTTAAATAAATCTATATATTTTTAGAATTGTCTCAATTAGTATTTTTGTATCAAGCTCGCAAACTCAATCTCTGTATACTCTTTTGTGAGGAGTTGCAGAATTCTGGGGGGTTTTCCGGACCCTCATAATATCCGGAGGGTTACAGTCTAGTTAAACTTATTAAAAATCCTATCTGGAGGACGGTAACATCTTCAGTCATTCCTTTCCTAGAGAGAGATAGCCTGGACCTTTAGACCCAATTAAGCGTCTTATAGAATTCGGCTATCTCTAACTTTAGTTGAAGGTGAATGTCTGGGGAATACACCTGACCTGGGGTAGCCTGAAAAGGGCTAGGACTAATAATTATCCCTTCAGAGGGGCAGGCAACAAAGACAGTAAATATTTTTTTTCCTAGGGACAGGGATCATTGTTGGAGGTCTCCTGGTTACTGATATTGGACAGTAGCCACTGGGCTGTATTGCTTGCAGCCATTCTTGCTGCTACTGGTCTCATAGCCCTGCAGCAGTGACTGACTTCCCTCCTGCTTTCCAGACACAATCCCCTGCAGGGCGCAGGCCTGTCGTGGTTGATCATCTGGCTTGTGCAAATGACCTGGCCCCAGCAATACACAGAAGTTCAGGTCACTGCAGGTGCAGCACAGTTTGTGCGTATTCCACCTGCCTGGTGCCCAGGCGAGGGAAAGTACAAAGGAAAAGAAAAGTCCCATTGAGTCCAAATTTGAGGAAATTTGACCTATATTTTAAAGCATCATTAGATGCACTAAGAGTCCAAGAAGTTACTGTGGCTTCCTAAAGGAATAAATCAGCATAAAATAAATTGCCCTTGCAGAATCTGTTCCACTTATCTACTACTCTATGGGAAAATAATTCTAATTTTTATTTTGCTTGAGGCTTGTTAGCCATTTTTGAAGATGTTAATAAATGGTTAATGGCAGTTCAATTGTAGTGTTATTAAATACATGTTCCTTTGACATAAATCATTACCAGTTTTCAAATTAAATCGATTAACACATTTGGGCTTACTTGTAAAGAAATAAAAATGCTATTTAATATTATGTCCATGATGTACCTGTCATAGTTTTCCTGCAAATGTGTTAACATTAATTCTAAATAAATGAAAAAAATACCATTAGGCTTTTTCTAATAACTAACCTGAGTATGAAATCAAATATACAGTATGTCAGAAAGATGTTAAGTCACAGGCGACTTAACTAACTCAACACTTGCTTCTTGCAATGCGTATTGATTTAATTACAAAACCGACAGCAGGAATTAAACTCGTGTAGAAGGATATCAGAGATACTGCTTGCACATCATGATTTTTCCTCATAAGAATTCTAAAAAATGATGTTCAACTGAATTTTCCCACATACTTTCCTGAAGCTGTTCAAGTGTTCAAACAATTACATTCACAAAAGTCTTAAATGGCAAGAGGAGTGTAGGAGAAATACATTTCGTGCACTGTCCTCCCCTTTTTTAATAAAAGAATATAATTGTCTTATGAGGCATGCCTTCCTCCCACTGTCACAGTGCAGACCGATGGGTTTGGGCCGCAGAAGGACTGCAATGCATATTCTTCTATTGTTGAGCCTTTCTTAACTAAACCAGCTCACCTGTCTTGAACAAAGACCTGCTTCTCCTATAGCATCACAATGTCTTGCTATTGTTGTGACTGCGGAAATTGATTCAACTGTGGTGATATAAAAGGAATAAGCTTTTGCTTATTCATGTTGGACACATACTGAAGGACAATATGAAAAAAAAAGTCAAAAATAAACAAAAATCCCCCAATGCCTTGACTGTTGAGTGAACCTCCAAGTGTCAAAACGAGCCATACATCCCTGAATACACCAAGCTTGATCCTCAGTCTGTGCTGAATTAGTTGATCTCAGTTAGGATGGTAGCATAACAATTCACCTCAGCATCCCTGAGCTCGGGAGTTTGAATCCAGTCTTCATCACTATCCTGTGCCACCTTTGCAATGTTCGATCATCAGGTGAGGACAGGTTCGGGATCAGCTGTGATACTCCTATGATGAAATGGCCTGCTGACACATGAAGGAAGGCCATTTGGGCAAGGTATCAGAGTGCAGCTGCTGCCCATGGGATGGTATTCCATCAGGAAGTAGAATATTCAGGAAAGGAAGGCAGAAGATTGAATACTGCAGGCCATAGAATGTTTGCACTCGGATATCAATAGGTAACATCTGGGACAGGCTGATGAGCTGGACAGCATATTCAGTTTTCTGTACTTGCCAGTCTGAGCAGTGATATTGGTAGAGTGCCCCATCTGTCCAGGTTGTCTATGTTTACAATGAATGGGTGAGGATATTCCTGTTATACAGGGGTGGAAGTATGGGGATTACTGATATCCCCAGGTATCAGAAACCTGTGTCTGACAATGAAAAGGGTAGGCAAGTACAGTAAATGGCTGTAGGAATGCCTTGTGGGATGAACATGCGTTGACATATTTATGTTTGTTACCTGAAAAGTTGTTGATGATTTAGAAAGTGACAGCGTAGTAGTGGGGTTGCTCACATATAGTAGTATGTTATCAGCATACAGCATGTGGTGAAATAAGTCTTATAAGTATATACCTTATTCTAACTGTGTATAGTTTCCTATTGTAATCTATTGTAACCCTGCTGTTTTCTTGGTTGGCCAGGAATGCTGATGTACTGTATACCACTCTGCTGTGCCATTGATTGTCCTGATACTGTTACTTCGCCCCTGGCTCCGCCTCCTAGTAGTTCTGAGAAGCTGGTCAGTAGGCTAACATGTGTGTTCTGTTCTGTCCAGTTCTAAGCTAATAAAAGCCAACTGTTTGAGTTATAACTACCAGTCTCTGTAGTTATTTAAGGTATATCAATTTTATTAGCTTACTACTTCCAGGGATGGACAGACTCCTGAAGCCGGAGCGTCTAGACAGTGATCCACATCCGACGGACGCATCGAAGAAATTCGCACATTGGCTCCGGTGTTTCGAACATTTCATTGCATCGCTCGATGATGAGGCCAACAAACTGGGCCTACTAACTAACCTAGTAAGTCATCGGACCTACTCGCTAATCGAGGATGCTCCTACCTACGAGGATGCACTCGCGACTCTCAAGGCCCAATACCTGAAGCCTGTTAACGAGGTGTATGCCAGGCATCTCTTGGCTACCCACAGGCAACTACCGGAGGAATCGCTGGATAATTTTCTACAGAATCTAAAGGCCCTGGCGAAGGACTGCAACTACAAGGCAGTGATGGCCATTTTGTACCAGGAAGAAGCGGTTCGCGATTCGTTTATATCGGGCCTTCGATCGAATTACATTAGGCAGAGGTTGCTTGAAAGGGACACTCTGGATCTAAAGCTGGCCGTGGCTACAGCTCGATCGCTGGATGTGGCGCAGAAGAACTCCGAGACCTATGCGTCAGGCCATGCGGCCCTCTCAGCCTCGTGCGCGCCGAGCGAGCAGGCACCATCCTCTCCGCCTGGGCCTCGGACCAGCCCTACACCACGGGAGTCTCCACCCAGCCCCACCACTGCAGCGATGTCCCACGGACCAAGATGCTACTTCTGCGGCCAGCTCAAGAACCCCAGACACCGATGTCCTGCGAAAGACGCCACGTTTCAAGTGCAAGAAACGGGGACATTTCAGCAAGGTATGTAAGGGGAATCCCGTACCTGATACAGTCTCCGCGGCCCTACACGTGGTCCCAGAATTTGATACCGTCTCAGCGGCCGCCTACGGATCTACGATAGCCTCAGTCACGGTTGACCAGTCCAGACCGCATCCACTATCAAAGTCTATGATGGACGTTAAGGTAAACGGACACCCGACGAAGTGTTAAATTGATTGCGGGAGTACTGAGAGTTTTAGTCACCCTAGCCTCATCAAACCGTACTCACTAAAGGTGTACCCTACCCGGAGCAAAGTCGCGATGGCATCTAAGTCCCTCACTTCGGAGGTAAGCGGTTTCTGTAAAGTAACACTGACTGTTAAGGGCACAGAGTATAAAGATTTTAAACTCCTTGGCCTAGAAGTTCATTATAGCCACTTTTGGGGCGGTAAAGTCGGGCGGCCACTAAAGTTTGCGCCCGGCGCAAATTCGAGGCCACTTCGCCGATATTCATTAGCTTCGCCTTAAGAGTTTGCTCGAGCGCTAAAACTGGCGATGCACGGCTCTCTTTAGGCGCTAAGCCGGAGGTGCTGAGCGATACCGCCGAGGCCGGGCGCAGCGCAGGTGCGGCCATTTCTTGATTGACAGCAGACACCCTGGCGCCGGCCAGCTCTTAAGGGGGAAGGGTCGACTTGGTCTGCTGCCACACCCTGCACACTGGAGCCCTCCAGCTTGACCTGAACACTGCTGCTGGACCCATATAGCGCCTCAAAGTATGGAGAAGGCCCGTGAACGAGCGCAGCGCTTCTCAGAGCTTGATCTGAGGGTGCTGGTTAGCGCTGTGGAGAAGAGACGCCATATTTTGTTCCCAGACAATGGGAGGAAGCCGCCGACCCGCGTCTACCGGAGAGCCTGGAGGCATGTCGCCACCAGGGTGACATCCAACAGTGAGGTCCCCAGGAGCGCGGTACAATGCCGCAAGAAACTAAATGACCTCGCCAGGATTGTCAGGGTGAGTACCCTTTCCAGTGTCCTCCTCATCCTTGCATGTGCACCTCCCATTATGGGCAAAGGGACCTGAAAGCCCTAATGGCCAGCCCTCATGCAGCAGCTATGGGTCAGTCATGAACATCAATTGCACATTGTACACTTAACACACTGGCCAGGCGATTCGACCATGGGAGGCAGTGCACACAAGATCAGGGCTACACACGGTACTTAGAGGCCGTCCTTTCTCTTGCAGGCCAAGCTGGCCAATAATAAGAGGAGCCGGACTGTAACCGGGGGAGGCGGACCCCAGATCCAGCCGCTCACCGAGCTGCAACAGCGCTTGGAGCGCATCATGGGTGCCCGGGTGATTGGCCCCGTCGCATCTGGAGATGCCGACCCTGTTCTGGGCACCAATGGTAAGGACATCATTTTTTGGATCTCTCTCGTCCCACTTGCGCATCAGATCTACATCCTTTGCCACTGTCCGACCAATGCGCTGAATGCCACCACTCATGCATCCCTCGCTGATGCCCTCTCCTCACTCTAAAGCTACTCTTGTGCCTTCCTGCTTTCAGATGGTGAGGAGGAGGTCCCTGAAGTTGCCAGTGACAGCCCCTCAGAAGAGGAGGAGGAGGAGGAGCAAGAGGAAGGCGGCCCATCAGGGGAACCCTCAGCCGCGGCAAGCCATGCCACTGTAGGGGAGACGTCTTCCCTGGAGGGGAGCGTGGGGGAAGGGTTGGAGGGGAGCGTAGCTCCTGGGACCAGCGGCCTGCAGAAACGCGGGAGGGGGGTGGAAGCTCAGCGGCCTTCTCCCCAGAGGGGGGAAGGGTCGGAGAGGAGTCCAATTGCTGGGCCCAGCGGCATCCAGCAATGCAGGAAGGGTCGGCCAGCTCGGCGGCCTTCTCCCCAGAGGGAGAGTCCGGCCTCCAGTCCGGAGACGGTCAACGCCGAGGAGATGCGCCGCCTCGAGGACATGTCCGCGGACTCGGAGCGCCGGCACACGGAGCTCATGGGGGTAGTGGCATGGATGCCTGAGGCCATCGAGTCCCTGTCTCAGAGTGTGACCGAATTCGGGGCCTCACAGGCCACCAGTTTGGCGGAATTCGGGGCAGGTCAGGCAGCGACTGGCCAGGTGATCAGTGGTGCCGTGCAGTCACTGGCTGCTCTGATGCGGTCACAGAACAGGGCAACACGGGCACTCACAGCTGCCACACTCGCTGTGTCAGCCAGGCATCGCCAGGGCACCTGGCGCGCTGCAGCAGCACAGCGGTCTGTCCCTCGGCAGATTGCTGCGCATGCTGCAGTGCTGGCCCGGCCGAGTGCCAGTGTCTCAGGCGACCAGCGAGCGCCTGCCATCCGCCAGCTTGCCCCCATTGCTCCAGCCGCCACTGCCACTCCCCCAGTGGAGCTGCCACGAGCTGCTGCAGCGACTGATGCTGGCCAGCCACAGCTGCAGCATTCACCAGCCGGCCCCTCGAGGGCCAGACCTCGTCTCGGCCGACCCCCAAGGGCATCTGCCATCACAACATGTGCCCCTCAGGAGCCTTCCCCCAGCCTTGCAGCAGCCACTGGCCTCACTTTGAGGAGGAGCAGCAGGGTGTCCAGGGGCCGGCAAAGTTTGCAGAGGGCATCGCCCTCGCGGGACACAAAGTAGAGGGTGTGTCCAAATGTTGTGTTTTGTGGAATGGTTGTTTTTTGAAGGCCGAGGATGAGGCCATTTTTATTTACATCTTTGGTTAATCCTCCCCAGGTTGTGGGAGTGACTCATGTGTGTGAGTGTTTTTTGGGGGTTTTGTGTGTTCTTGGTTTTCATGTGGGAAGGGCCCTGAGTTTGTACAATAAACCATTTTATTTATCCACATTGTCCATGTTTGATCTTTGAAGTGTTTGTTGCCTTAACCGGCTGAGGGCTTGCGCAGCAGCAGCAATCATGTTCTTTCATTGGCACAAGCCATTCCCTGACAGGGGGCCTAGAAGTGACGTTCAATAAGCCGCTGACAGGGGGCCTAGAAGTGACGTTCAATAAGCCGCCAACGGGCGGCCCTTGGACCTTCTGCCTCCCTCCTGGGCTGGTACTCCTCGTCCTCCTCCTCCTCATGCTCCTCCTGCTCCTCCTCCTGAGGTGGTGGTCCAACGTGAGGTGGCAGTGCCTGAGTCCTGCGGATAGCCAGGTTGTGCAGCATGCAGCAAACGATGACGAATTGGGAGACTCGCTCCTGCGAATACTGGAGGGCTCCCCCGGAGCGATCCAGACAGCGGAACTGTTGCTTCAGGACGCCGATTGTTTGTTCGATGAGGTTCCTGGTCGCTTGATGGCTCTCGTTGTATGCCTCTTCAGCAGGGGTCGTGGGCGCGCGGAGCGGGGTCATGAGCCAGGTACACAAAGGATAGCCTTTGTCCCCGATAAGCCATCCTCTTGGGTGAGGCTGTGCCTGGAACATGTCAGCCACAGTTGTCTGTCGCAGGATAAAGGCATCGTGGCTGCTGCCTGGAAAGCGGGCATTGACAGCTAGGATGCGCTGCCTGTGGTCACACACCAGCTGTACGTTGAGGGAATGGTAGCCCTTCCGGTTGCGGTAATCCTCGGCATGCTCCAGAGGTGCCCGCAAAGCCACATGCGTGCAGTCAATGGCGCCCTGCACCATGGGGGAGCCGCTATTCTTGCAAATCCCACTGCACGCTGCTGCTGCTTGTCCAGGGTCATGGGGAAGGAGATGAATTGACGTCTCCTTCTGAAAAGGGCATTGGTCACCTGGCGGATGCAGCAATGCACGGCGAACTGGGAGATGATAGCGATGTCCCCAGTAGCGGATTGGAAGGAGCCGGTGGCATAGAAGTTGAGAGCCACCGTCACCTTCACTGCCACCGACAGAGACGTCCTGTGCATCAGCTGTGGACGCAGATCTCTGTGAAGCAGCTGGCAGATGTCTGCAACCACCTCCCTTCTGAATCGCAGCCTCCTAACACACTGCGCGGCAGACATGTTGAGATAGGAGAACTGCTGGCGGTATACCCTGGGTGGGTAAGGCCTCACTTGGCGATGCCTGTTGCCCCCTCTGCGTCTAGCCAGGGCTGCCACTCTCTCACGGTGTCTGTAAGCCCTTCCGACATAAGGCTGAAACTCAGCATTGGCACCCAATGCAGCCCCCATAATATGCTGGCAAACACTGAGGTCTCAATGAAGGCAAAGAGAATTGCACAGCTCTGGCCTGAAGCCAAAAAGACCTGTCCTAGTGTTGGGCCAAAGCAGTAAGCTCTCTTCCTTGGTCTCTCTCCAGAAATCCGTTGCACAAGAGTGAATGCTGCAAAATGGCTGCCATTTATAGTGCAGGGTAAGTGCCCTTTAATTTGCGCTCCCCGCGGCCCGCCTCGGCTGTGTACCATTCCACTTCACAGTCGTTAGGGCCGCCCGGTGCACAATGGGGCGGCGCGAGTGAAGTTCCGGTTCCGGGCGCACAAAGGGCGTTGCACGACGAAATGGCGTCATGATCTGCGCGCGCAGCTGAGCGCGCGCAAAGACTTTGCGCCGGCGCTAAATGTCTACTGAAGTTGGGGCGAGGCGCAGATTGCGCAGCGCCCGGGCGCTAAGCGCCTAGCGCTCGAGATCTGCTCCTCCTAAGGCGCTAACGCCTGGCGCAGCCAACTGAATTTCTAGGCCCTTGTGTTGCCACAGCTCTGCGTGAAGCTAATTCTAGGCCTAGATTTCCAGTGCCACCACGAGAGCGTCACACTTGCATATGGCGGATCCCAGCCCCCGCTCACAGTTTGCGGCCTCTCCACTTTAAAGATAAGCCCGCCATCTCTGTTTGCGAACCTCGCCCCAAACTGTAGACCTATCGTGAACAAAAGTCGACGGTACAGTTCGGAAGATAAAAAATTTATAAAAGAAGAAGTAGGAAGGCTACAGCGGGAGGGTATCATCGAAAATAGTAATAGCCCGTGGCGTGCTCAGGTAGTGGTGGTTAAAACTAACGAAAAGAAACGGCTCGTGGTCGACTACAGCCAGACCATCAACATATATACGCAACTAGACGCTTATCCCTTGCCTCGCATCTCCGAGATGGTGAACCAGATTGCCCAGTATCGTGTGTTTTCCACTATTGACTTAAAGTCTGCCTATCACCAGCTCCCCATAAAAGTAGATGACCGTCCTTATATGGCTTTTGAAGCAAATGGGCACCTGTACCAATTCCTTAGGGTACCCTTCGGGGTCACGAATGGAGTTTCTGTTTTCCAACGGGAAATGGACCGTATGGTAGATGAGAATGCGTTGGAGGCAACATTTCCGTACCTGGACAATGTTACTATCTGTGGACGCGACCAACAGGAGCATGACCGGAATCTCGCTAAATTTCTAGAGACTGCCCAAAAGCTAAACCTGACCTATAACGAGCACAAATGTACTTTCAACACTACTCGTCTGTGTATTCTCGGCTGTGTGGTAGAGAATGGGGTAATCGGGCCAGACCCTGAACGATTACGCCCGCTTAAAGAACTACCACTGCCACATAACCCTAAGGCCTTAAGAAGGTGTCTGGGATTCTTCTCTTATTATGCTCAGTGGGTGGCCAACTACTCGGACAAAGCCCAAGCCCTTATCAAGTCGACGTCTTTCCCTCTATCAGTAGAAGTGCAGGAGGCATTCACCAACATCAAACGGGACATTGAAAAGGCCGTGGTATGTGCTGTAGATGAGAGGATACCCTTCCAGGTAGAGAGCGATGCTTCTGATTTCGCGTTGGCTGCAACCCTCAACCAGGCCGGGAGACCGGTAGCCTTCTTTTCCCGTACACTACAGGGTCCTGAAGTCAGGCATTCTTCCATTGAGAAGGAAGCACAAGCAATTATCGAGGCGGTCAGACATTGGAGACATTATCTCGCCGGCAAACGTTTCACACTCCTCACTGACCAGCGGTCTGTGGCCTTCATGTTTAACACGAAGCAGAGAGGCAAGATAAAAAATGACAAGATCCTAAGATGGCGGATAGAACTGTCCACTTACGACTACGATATTATGTATAGGCCAGGAGCACTCAACGAGCCACCCGATGCCCTATCTCGAGGGGTATGTGCCAGCCTTAGTACTGGCAAGCACCAAAGTCTCCACAACGCACTCTGCCACCCAGGAATCACCCGATTGAATCACTTCATCAAGTCTTGCAACTTACCCTACTCCATCGAGGAGGCCCGAACGATGGCCAGAGCCTGCCGCGTTTGTGCGGAATGCAAACCCCGCTTCTACAGGCCCGAACAAGCTCACCTCATCAAGGCAACTCGGCCATTCGAGCGCCTAAGCCTTGATTTCAAAGGTCCTCTCCCATCGGTTGATCGTAATGTCTATTTCCTCAACGTTATAGACGAATACTCTCGTTTCCCCTTTGCCATTCCCTGCCCGGACATGACCAGTGCTACGGTAATCAAAAGCCTCTGCAACTTATTCTGTCTGTTCGGTATGCCCAACTATATCCATAGCGACAGAGGAACGTCGTTTATGAGTGATGAGTTACGCCGGTTCTTACTATCAAAAGGGATTGCTACTAGTAGGACCACTAGCTACAACCCCCGGGGCAATGGGCAGGTTGAGAGGGAGAATGCGACAGTGTGGAAGGCAGTCGTCCTGTCTTTAAAATCGAAAGGCCTACCGACCTCTCGCTGGCAGGAAGTTCTCCCCGATGTACTGCATTCCATAAGGTCTCTGCTGTGCACCGCAACAAATGCTACTCCTCATGAGAGGATGTTCGGTTTCCCCAGGAAATCTTGCTCAGGTATTTCACTACCCGGGTGGTTGATGTCCCCGGGCACGGCACTGTTACGAAAACATCATTAGAGGTCATAAGACGGATCCCCTAGTGGAGGAAGTACAGCTCCTCCACGCCAATCCTCAGTACGCATATATCCAATACCCTGATGGACGTGAGGATACTGTTTCAATAAAGGACCTGGCTCCGGCAGGAGAAGAGAGAGAGAGCGATGCTGCTAGCGAAGATGCGGGTGTGGAGCACCGTGATGCGCCGCCTGTGGGGGTGGGATGCCCGGAGGTACAAGACGTACAAAACGTCGTTTTGGAAAACCCAGCAGACGCCAGGACGGCGGAGGAACCTGAGCAAGTTCCCCAGGAGGTTCCTCGGCCGACGCTACGTCGCTCACTACGAACTGTAAAACCCCCGGTCAGACTTAACTTATAGGAGGGGTGAATGTGGTGAAATAAGTCTTATAAGTATATACCTTATTCTACCTGTGTATAGTTTCCTATTGTAATCTATTGTAACCCTGCTGTTTTCTCGGTTGGCCAGGAATGCTGATGTACTGTATAGCACTCTGCTGTGCCATTGATTGTCCTGATACTGTTACTTCGCCCCTGGCTCCGCCTCCTAGTAGTTCTGAGAAGCTGGTCAGTAGGCTAACATGTGTGTTCTGTTCTGTTCAGTTCTAAGCTAATAAAAGCCAACTGTTTGAGTTATAACTACCAGTCTCTGTAGTTATTTAAGGTATATCACAGCATTATTTTGCGTTCAATCTTACTAACCTTTACTTCATGGATATCAAAGTTTGTCAATTTCTGAATCCATTGTCTTGCGCCATTCTCTTAGATATGGGGGAGAAGGAAATTCCACTGTACTCACTCAAATATCTTCGCTGTATGTTTCACGGCAAGGATTCTGGTGCTATTTTAATGGTGGTTCAAGTTAAATCATTGCATGGCATTGCCCCCAATTCATGCCTTTGATGAAGCCTGTTAACTGGTTTAAGAGCTATTAAAGTCAATTTTAACCCCCTGTACCCGACGAGAAGAGGGAGATAAAATGAAGGCAGCGCCTTGTCCTGTTCTGGCTTGGCGCCACACTCACACCGGCCACTATTTTAATTCCCAAGTTTCAGGTGGTGTGTGAGGACCTCGCTGTAGCATAAATTACATGTTTTAAATGGGTTACATTAAACATTAGGTGGGGCTCTTGAGCCTTGTTTGCAGCCCACTGAGGAGAAAGTACTCCATAGATAAAAACCATGAGGAAAGCAACGGGAAACCACCTCAGTTACTATTCCCTAGTAAGTCGGGTTTCCAACTCTGATGGTTGAATGAATTCCTGAAGGTTTCATCACATGACCTGTCCGCAGGGCTAGGACACTTTCCTACTGGCTGTAGAAGCCAGGAATACAGATCTCTAGGGCCCAGATTTTAAAAGAGGAAGGCTTACAAAGCATGAGTGACGTTTGAGGTCTGTGGGGAATCTGCTTACGCACTTTCAAAAGCAGTCCGCTGGACACATATGTGGGGTTCTCAGGCAAGGCATGCAGGCAGTCTTAGAATGAATGGCAGTTCCAAGACCTTCTGCAATGCAGCCTCTCATGGTAGAAGCCCTGAGGACAGCTCTGAATACTGACATACAGGCCTTGGCCAGCAATCTCACATCCTCATTGAACCAGATAGTTGATCAACTGGGACAAATGAGTTGTCAGATGGATAATTGTTTCCACAACGTCATTGCCTCCATGGGGCTGTGAACTTATCGATCCATGGACATAGTAAAATGGAGACCTGGGAGTAGATTGAGGTTGTTGTCTTTCTAGATGGCAACAAATTCACACCAGTCTGACCATCGCACCCTCTCCCACCACCATCTCAGTGAATTCACTGGAGCCTAAAATCGGGGAGGGGCAGGCTGGCCCTGCTCATGCAGACAGGCAGCAGTCTTAGACCACACCATCTGGGGTCCATGCTGATTGAATTCGAGCAACCTGTCTCAGGAGCCTCTCAGTGCCACACAGCTGACAACTATCTCGCAGATCCAGCTGTGAGCACAGCACTGAAAAGAGGTAGTAGATTAGTTAGGGGAGCACAACACACACCCACTGGTGCCTCATTTTCTTCCAGAGGAAAGTTGGCTGGCTGAATTTTTCTGTGCCATCATGCTGAATGATACGATGGGTATTGGCAGACAGATATTTCTCAAAGACACACTCCTTTCATTTGCAGTCTGCATAATGTTCCCCTTAGTGTGCTCAGGACTGGAGTCTAGTGCTTCAGTTTTATCATCAATTCAGCATTTTTTTTTGTATATTACTTCCAATTGTGTCAGAAAACAAACTAGGATTCGTTTTGACGTTTGGGCAACTGACCAGCCAGATGGCGGCATTCAAAGCAAAGTTATTTTGAGGATCTTGCCACATTTACTCCAGGCCAGTGAGCTGTGTTGTGCTAAACGGGCGTCCCAATGCAGCATTCCAGATTGAGGCCTACCAATTTGCGGCTGCTAGCAAGTTCCGTTCCAGTGGGGGGGGGGGGGCGAAGTGGAGGGGTGGGTGAAGCGGGGGGGCAGGGGGCGAAGTGGGGGGTGGGGGGCTCAAGGATCCACAGTGGCCTAGGTTATTTTTGATGGGTCTGAAGGAGCAGGATTAATAAAGTTAACAAGACGGTAAGGCTACTGACCCTATTTTGAAGCTGTTATTGCCCTGTTAACACCAAGCAAACAAATTTAAATCAACCCCCCCTCTCTTTATTGTCTCTTTAGTAAAATTGCATTTTCAACTTCAAGGCAGTTTTTAGGTATAAAGCAGAGATGAAAAACTTCAACACCTGAGCTTATAGGTTTAAATTTCGAGAATTATGCTTCCTTTAAGATTGCTTCCACTAAGTGTAAAATAGTGGAAAATTGTTGTTTTCTTGTTTGCTTGAGAGATAAGAACAAGGAAAAAAATGGAACATAAAAGGTCATTCAGGCAATTGGCCCTGTTCCTTCTAAAAAGCAGATGCAATCCATCATGTCATTGATTCTACCCCAATTATTTATTTACCTGACCAATAGTGGTATTGGTTTGTCTTTCTTTCTATCATCTATATTTCTATATTTTTAACTATCTATTTATCTACCATTTTTATCTCTGTAACTTGCAATCTGTGTATCTACCTGTCTAATTTTCTAACTATCTTTCAATCTATGTATCTACCTTTCCTTCTTTCATTCAATCTTTCTATCCATTTATCCTACTTCCTATCTTCTTAAATATTTATCTATTTACCTATCTAGCAAACTTTCTATCTATCTTTCTTTCTAACTAATTTTCTATCTATCTATATCTATCTTTTTATCTATCTATGGAGCCATTATAGTTTAAGTATTCTCACCATCACTGTCTATATTTATCTCTGTTGTTTTCAATCCCATCCTGAAAATTTCAAGTTTTTTGACAGAGGTAATCAACATAGCATTAGCTACTTTAGTTAGAAGTTTGTTCTTCATTTCCTCTCTAATCTTGCCTCAGGCTAATTAATTTAATGTAATAAAAACAGAAAATGCTGGAAATACTCAGCAGGTCAGGCAGCTTCTGTGGAGAGTTAATATTTTAGGTCGATGACCTTTCATCAGAACTGGGAAAGGTTAGAGATGTAACAAGTTTTAAACAAGTGCGGGGCAGCAGGGAAAGGGGGGAGGGGAGGAAAGAACAAAAGGGAAGGTCTGTGATAGAGTGGAATACAGGAGAGATTAAGAGACGAAAGGGATGATGGTGCAAGGCAAAAGGGGGTGGTAATAGGACAATAAAAGAAACACAAGATGGGTCGAGAGGAGGTGAAAATGAAAAAAAGCAGAATCATTACCAGTAACTGCTGTCTGAATAAATGGGAGCAGTGGTGATGATCTGAAATTCTGGAACTCAATGTTGAGTCTGGAAGGCTGTAAAGTACCTAGTCAAAAGAGGGGGATAAATTCGGTATCGCCCCGCTTGGGGCGCTAGTATTGGCGGTACGCAAAGTTTAGCACCAGGCGCAACTTATCGCCACCTCGAGCGATGTTGGGTTACAGCGCCCCTGAAGGTGATTGCGGCACTAAATCAGGCGCTGCACGGTACTCTTAAGGTGCTAACCCGGCGGCGCTACTCAATTTCTCGGCAGTCGGGCGGAGCGCAGGTGCTGTCAATAATCGGTTTCCCCGAGACACGCTGGCGCCGGCCAGCTCTTAAAGGGGCGGGTCAATTAACATCAGCAGCCACACTCTACGCCTTGTAGGCCTCAAAATCGGCGGTGACCTACCTGTGGCGTTCAAAACTTCCAAGACATGGAGAGGGTCAGGCAGAGAGCGGAGCGCTTTAGCGATGGGGCATTGGATGATCTGGTTGGCGCAGTGGAGCGCCGGCGAGCTGTGCTGTACCCCGAGAATGGCAGGAAGCCTCATCAGAGTGAATACCGCAGAGCTTGGAGGGATGTTGCCCAAAGAGTCACCTCCAGCAGCGTGGTGCCCAGGACTCCTGTGCAATGCAGGAAGAAGTTCAACGACCTCACTCGGGTCGTTAGGGTGAGTGCCTTTTTCACATTCATCTTCATCCCTCCATCTGCACCTGACTTTATGGCCAGAGGGTGCGCAAAGTCACAATGGCCATCTGCCAGCCAGCACCCATGGCCCTTTCTGGAAACACACACGCACATTCAGCTCAGTGCATAATGTAAGGGCTATTCTACCATGGGGGCCATGTAATGTCAGCTCAGGGCAGCATGTTTCATCACTTTCCGTCCTTTCACCTGCAGGCCAAGCTGGCCAGGAGCCGTAGGGAGCAGCTTCGTACTGGAGGAGGCCGGCCTCACCTGCAGACCCTCACAGAATTCGAGGAGCGAGTCCACCAGATTGTTGGAAGCCGGATAAGTGGTCCTGTCACCTCTGGAGCTGCCGACCCCATTGTGCATAGTGATGGTAAGGTCATCAACTTTTTGAGCTCTCTCCTTACACTTGTTCCCCCCACCAGCATGCTTTTTCACTTTGGACCCAAGTCAGTGCATTGCAGCACTCATGCATCCCTTGCTGCCACCCTGTCCTTTCGCTAAAGGCACTCTTCAACCTCCCTGCTTTCAGATGCTGCATCACCAACTCGGGAGCTGGGCCCTCAAGCTGCCACTGCCACTAACTCCGGAGGCGACGAGCAGGAGGAAGTTGGACCATCCCTACCACCCTCAGGCGAGCCAGCCCCTCTGCAGACTGGGGAGACTACTTCCCTGGAGGGGAGCAGGGGGAATGCTCTGAGGAGGAACCAGTTCCAGGAACCAGCGGGCTGCAGCAACGCAAGGGGGGTAGGGAAGCTTGGGGGCTGTCTCCCCGGAGGGCGAGTCAGGCCGTGAGTGCTGCTGCACAGAGCGCAGAAGAGGTGCGTGCCTTCGCAGAAATGAGTGCCCAGGCTGGGCTGAGGCACACTGAGCTCATGGCTGCAGTGGCAAGGATGCCTGAATCCATCGAGACACTGGCAAGGAGTATTCAAGACTTCGGCACAGCACAGGCAAGGAGTCTCCAAGATTTCGGCGCAGCACAGGCAAGGAGTGCGCAGGACTTCGGGACAGCATTGGAAAGGACTGTCCAGGGCTTCGGGACAGCACTGGAAAGGACTGTCCAGGGCTTCACCGAAGCACTGGCACCTGCCACGCAACTGCTGAGTGCTGCCATGCAGTCACTCGCTGGTCTAATGCAGACACAGATTGAGGCCACGCAACCACCGACTGCTGCCACCCTCGCTGGATCAGGCAGGATTACCCGGGGCCCTTGCAGCACCACAGCAGGCCAGCAATCTGTGGACCATCCGATTGCTGCGCATGCTGCGGTGCTGCCCCGTCAGAGTGCCAGTGTGTCAGCCGACAAGGGAGCTGCTGTCCACTCTCAGGATGACAGCATTCCTGATGCCACCGCTGGCACATCTCCACTGCAGCTGCCACCACCTGCAGGACAGACTGCTTCCACCCATGCACAGATGGAGCAGTCAGCAGCCGGACCCTCCAGGCCCAGAGGTCATCCAGGCCGTCCCTCAGGGGCATCTGCGCTTTCGGACAGTCAGCAGGCCTCCCCCAGCCTTGTTGCAGCCACTGGGGTCCCATTACGGAGGAGCTGCAGGGAGGGAAGGGGCCAATCTCGCAAGAGAAGCAGATCACCATCAAGGGGGAAAGAGTAGAAGGTGCTGCTGAAATGTCTTATTTGTAGAAATCAAAGCCAAGGATGCTGGTCTGAATGTTAGTTATGTTCTGGACAGTCTCCCGGGTGTGCGAGTCACTTATGTGTCAGTGTGTTAGTTTTGCTTTCAGTTGCCATTGCTTTGTCTTGTTGGAAGGAAGCACATTTTGTACAATAAAAAACTTTCTTTATTTACAATGGCCATGTCTGCTATTTACATGCATTTTGCCCTTCACAGGCTTTGGGGTATCAGAACGGTTCCATTCGTCTTCTTGGAATGTCAGCATGCATTCCGTGAGAGGGGCCTAGAAGCGACTTCTGATCAGCCTCTGACGGATGGCCCTTCCAGTTTGTGCCTCCCTCCCGTCATGGTCCTGCTCCTCCTCCTCCTCCTCCTCTGCTGGTGCTTCAATGTCTGGTGGCATTGGCTGGGTCCATAGGATAGCGAGGTTATGGAGCATGCAACATACAACCACGAAGTGGGAGACTCGCTCATGCGAGTACTGCAGGGCTCCTCCGGAATGGTCCAGACAGCGGAACCGCTGCTTCAGCATGCCGATTGTGTGCTCCACAATGTTCCTCGTCGCCTGATGTCTCGCATTGTAGCGTTCTTCAGCAGGGGTGCTGGGTGAACGGAGCGGGGTCATCAGCCACGGGCACAGAGGATAGCCCTTGTCCCCGAGAAGCCAGCCTCCTGGGTGAGCCGGGGCCTCGAAAAGGTCTGCAACAGAAGTCTGGCACAGGATGAAGGCGTCGTGGCTGCTGCCTGGGAACTGTGCATTCACTGCGAGGATCAGCTGTCGGTGGTCACAGACCAGCTGGACATTCAAGGAATGGAACCCCTTACGGTTACGGAACTCCTCCGGATTCAATACAGGTGCCCGCAAAGCCACGTGCGTGCAGTCAATGGCACCCTGCACCATGGGGAAGTCCGCTATTGCTGCGAAGCCCTCTGCGCGCTCCCGCTGCTTGTCCGGGGTCATTGGCAAGGAGATGTACTGCCGCCTCCTTTTAAACAGGGCATCAGTCACTTGACGGATGCAGCAATGCACCGCAAACTGCGAGATGTTGGCTATGTCCCCAGTTGCGGCCTGAAAGGAGCCGCTTGCGTAGAAATTTAGGGCAACAGTCATCTTCACAGCCACCGAAAGAGATGTCCTGCACCTTATCTGAGGTTGCAGATCTGGCTGAAGCAGGTGGCACAGCTCAGTCACCACCTCCTTTCTAAAGTGCAGCCTTCTGATACACTGCTCCTCCGACATGTTCAAGTAGGAAAACTGCTGTCGGAAAACCCTGGCAGTGTAAGGTCTGGTGTGGCGATGTCTCTTGGCCCTCCTCCGTCTGGCCATGCCTGCCCCTCTCTCCCTGCGTCTCTGTGCCCTTTCCAGATGATTTAGCAGCAGGACGTTTCCCTCCAATGCAGCCCCCATAATAAGTGCTCACAGAAAGTCTCCCCGTTTGATATGCTCACCAACAGCATGGTGATGGTCAGAAGGCTGAAGTTCTTCTGCCAGCGCTGGCTCAGTGGTGAAATGGCTCTCAGTGTGCAGCTCAGCAACTCTCTCTAACTCTCGAAAAAGTTGTGCTCCAAAAATAGCTGCCACTTTTATACCACAGCAGTCCCCTTTAAAGAATGCCCCCCCAGCCCCACAGCGACTGGGAAACGTTCCAGGTAAGCTGTCCTTATTAGCGCCAGGCGGAACGGAGGGGCGTGCCACTGAATTTCCAGTCCGGGGTGCCCAAAAGGCGTTGCACACTGAAATGACATCATGCTCTGCCTGCACCCGTGAGCGGGCGCTAAGGTTTAGCGCCGGCGCAAAATGTCCGCTCAATACGGGAGGAGGCGCAGGGTTCGCTGCGCCCGGGCACTAGTTGGTTACCGCCCCACTTCTCGGCCTCTTTAGGTGCTAATGGGTGGCGCAACAAACCGAATTGCTCCCCCGAGGTGTTGTTCTTCCAGCTGCCATTGAGTTTCATTAGAACAGTGTAGGAGGCCAAGGGCAGGTAGGTCAGAGTGGGAGTGGGGTGGAGAATAAAAATAACAAACGACCTGAAGCTCAGGGACACGCTTGTGGACTGCATGAAAGCAAAGCGATCACCTAATCTGCATTTGGTCTCCTCAGTATAGAGGAAACTGCATCGTGAGCAGCGAATACAGCATACTAAATTGAAAGAAGTACAATTAAACCGCTGTTTCACCTGGAAGAATTGTTTGGGGCCCTGGCCAGTGGGAAGGGAGGAAGTAAAAGGGCAGCTGTTGCATCTCCTGCACTTGCACAGAAATTTGCCATGGGATGGGAGGGGCTGTTGGGGCTGATTGAAGAGTGGACCAGGGTGTCACAGAGAAAACGGTCACATAAGAACATAAGAATTAGGAGCAGGTGTAGGCCATAAGGCCCTTCGAGCCTGCTCCGCCATTCAATAAGATCATGGCTGATCTTCGACCTCAACTCCACTTTCCCGCCTGATCCCCATATCCGTTGATTCCTCTAGAGTCCAAAAATCTATCTGTCTCAGCCTTGAATATACTCAGTGACTCAGCATCCACAGCCCTTTGGGGTAGACAATTCCAAAGATTCACAACCCTCTGAGTGAAGAAATCCCTCCTCATCTCAGTCTTAAATGGCCAACCCCTTATCCTGAGTCTATGCCCCCTAGTTCTGGACTCTCCAGCCAGGGGAAACAACCTCTCAGCATCTACCCTGTCAATCCCCCTCAGAATCAGAAATGGTTCAATGCGACTACCTCTCATTCTTCTAAGTTCCAGAGATTATAGGCCCAATCTACTCAATCTCTCCTCATGGGACAACCCTGTCATCCCAGGGATCAATCGAGTGAACCTTCTCCGAGGCAAGCATATCCTCCCTCAGATAAGGAGACCAGAACTGTGCACTGTACTCCAGGTGTGGTCTCACCAAAGCCCTGTACAATTGTAGTAAGACTTCCTTACTCTTGTACTCCAACCCCTTTGCAATAAAGGCCAACATGCCATTTGCTTCCTAATTGCTTGCTGTACCTGCAAACTAACTTTCTATGTTCCCTGTACGAGGACACCAAAATCTCTCTGAACACAAACATTTAATAGTTTATTCGTTAACCAATCTTCTATCCATGCTAATATATTATTCCCAACCTCATGAGCCTTTATCTTGCATAGCAACCTTTTATGTAGCACCTTATCGAATGCCTTTTGGAAATCCAAATGCACTAAATCCACTGGTTCCCCTTTATCTACCCTGCTAGTTACATCCTCAAAAAACTCCAATAAATTTGTTAAACACAATTTCCCTTTCTTAGAACCATGTTGACTCTGCCTAATCATAATGGCCTAGAAATTCGGGTCGGGGGCTTCCTGCGGGTGCAAGCCCTCGACCTGCACTTACCTTGTGTGCCGGCCGTTGAGCTGTGGGCCCCTGTGGAATTGCGATCCTGGGTCTGCTCCAGCTGCCGGCGCGCAGTGCTTGCGTATCCCAGGGGGTAGTTAGTTTGATGTGGCCCCTGGGATCACGTGGGCCATGGGGAGCCAATCGGAGCAGGGAATGCTCCATTCATAAGATTGACAGGAAGAGCTGTCAAAACTTATAAATACTACGGCCCCAAAACATCACTAAATCTTCAAATAAATTTTTTAAAAATCACATTTTTTAAATAAACTATAAATTACATGAAATAACTATTTTAAACAATAATTTAAATTTTTGAAAAAAATAGTTTTATTTTCTAACGGGGGTAAAAATAAACTTACCTTGCTTTAAAGTATTAAAAAATAATAAATCTGTGGAAATTTTTTTAATTTTAATTAATTCACCACTTACGCCTGCTTTTTAAATGTGTAAATTCTGCAGACTTACCTGATGTGCCTCAATAATTCCGAGACTCAATGTTAGCGAAACAAAACAAGGCTTTTATTAACTTAGAAGGTAACACGCAGTGGAGAGAGGTATCTTCCATCTGGAGGTCTGCAGTACTGGATATGAGGCCAGACTGAGCTTGCTTACATAGGGGCCAGGTATGGGCGGAGCCCTACACACAATACATTACAATATACAATACAATGGTGAGGAGACGGAACTGAGGTAAGGGAACTGAAACCTGAAACCAACCACAGTCACAGGCAGTGATGAATGGAATATTTCATCACATTCACCCCTTCTATAGATTTAGTCTGCTCGGGGGTTTGATAGTCCTCTGCGACCGACGTGGCTGTTGTGGTGTCGCGGGTGTCGGCTGGGTGTCCCCGGTGGCCTCCTGGGTCTCTGCCGGGGGTGCCGCCAGGGTTGTTGAAGGGGTAGTTGGTGGGGGTGCCGTTGGTCGATGTTCTTCCGGGGGTGATGAAAGAGTAGTGGGTGGGTAAGAGTTGCTGTGATCGTTGTTGTTGCTATTGCCGTGGTTGTTGTCGTTACCGGCTGGGGCGACGTCTTTTATGGACACGGTGTCCTCCCTTCCGTCGGCGTGCCGGACATACGCGTATTGGGGGTTGGCATGGAGTAGGTGCACTGGCTCCACGAGAGGGTCCGTCTTGTGGCCCCTCACATGCCTTCGCACGAATACCGGGCCTGGGGTGGAGAGCCATGATGGCATGGATACGCCTGAGGTGGATTTCCGGGGAAAGACAAACATTCGTTCATGAGGCATGGCATTACTGGCAGTACACAATAGCGACCGTATCGAATGGAGCACATCTGAGAGGACTTCCTGCCAGCGGGAGATAGGGAGGCCCTTGGTCCTTAGAGCTAGAGTGACTGCTTTCCATACTGTCCCGTTCTCTCGCTCCACTTGACCGTTACCCCGGGGGTTGTAGCTGGTGGTACGGCTCGTGGCGATCCCCCTGGACAGCATGTACTGGCGTAGCTCTTCACTCATGAAGGACGCCCCCCTATCCGTATGGATGTAGCTCGGCATACCGAACAGGCAGAACAGGCTGTTGAGGCATTTAATGACCGTGGCGCTGGTCATGTCTGGGCAGGGGAAGGCGAATGGGAAACGGGAGTATTCGTCCACAATGTTCAGGAAGTAAACATTGCGGTCGACTGACGGGAGGGGGCCCTTGAAATCTAAGCTGAGCCGCTGAAAGGACCATGTAGCTTTGATTAAGTGGGCTCTATCTGGGCGGTAGAACCGAGGCTTGCACTCAGCGCAAGTGCGGCAGTTCCTGGTCAGAGACCGAACTTCCTCAATCGAGTAGGGTAAGTTACGGGACTTTATGAAGTGGAACAGCCGCGTGACCCCTGGGTGGCAGAGGTCGTTGTGGAGGGTCTGTAGCCGATCCCCGGTGGCGCTGGCACACATCCCTCGTGAGAGGGCGTCAGGGGATTCGTTAAGGGCCCCTGGCCGGTAAATTATGTCATACTCGAAGGTGGAGAGCTCGATCCGCCACCTAAGAATCTTATCATTTTTAATCTTCCCCCTCTGTTTATTATTGAACATAAACGCTACTGACCGCTGGTCGGTAAGTAGGGTGAAGCGTTTGCCGGCTAGGTAGTGGCGCCAGTGGCGCACTGCCTCCACGATGGCTTGGGCCGCCTTTTCTACAGAGGAGTGTCTGATCTCGGGCCCTTGGAGGGTCCTCGAGAAGAAAGCTACGGGCCGCCCCGCCTGGTTGAGGGTGGCCGCCAAGGCAAAGTCAGACGCATCACTTTCCACTTGAAAGGGAGTGTTCTCGTCCACTGCCTGTAGCGTGGCCCGCTCAATATCCTGCTTAATGCTTTTGAAGGCGGCGTGGGCCTCAGCAGAGAGCGGAAAAGAGGATGCTTTCAAGAGGGGGCGGGCTTTGTCGGAGTAGTTGGGGACCCATTGGGAATAATAAGAAAATAACCCCAGGCACCTTTTCAGGGCTTTGGGAGTGTTGGGCAGGGGCAGCTCCCGAAGGGGGCGCAATCGGTCGGGGTCTGGTCCGATTTCCCCATTCTCCACCACGCTGCCTAGTATGCAGAGACGCGTGGTGTTGAAAATGCACTTGTCCTCGTTGTAGGTGAGGTTGAGTTTTTGTGCGGTTTTCAGGAACCTCTCGAGGTTCGAGTCGTGATCCTGCTGGTTGTGACCGCAGATGGTGACGTTGTCGAGGTAGGGGAAGGTTGCCTGCAAGTGGTGGTCATCGACCATGCGGTCCATCTCCCTCTGGAAGACCGAGACCCCATTCGTCACCCCAAAGGGGACTCTGAGGAATTGGTAGAGGCGTCCGTTCACCTCGAAGGCGGTGTACGGGCGGTCCTCTGGTCTGATAGGGAGCTGGTGGCACGCTGACTTGAGGTCGATGGTGGAGAACACTCGGTATTGGGCGATTTGGTTCACCATTTCTGATATGCGGGGTAGCGGGTAGGCGTCTAGTTGGGTGTACCTGTTGATCGTTTGGCTATAGTCGATCACCATCCGTTTCTTCTCGCTACCCCTTACCACTACCACTTGGGCGCGCCACGGGCTGTTGCTGCATTCAATAATGTGCTCTTTCAGGAGCCTGTCTACCTCGGTCGCGATAAACCGCCTGTCCTCCCAGCTGTACCTCCTGCTTTTGGTCGCTATTGGCCGGCAGTTAGGGGTAAGGTTCGCGAATAGCGAAGGCGGCTTTACCTTCAGGGTAGCCAGACTGCACACTGTGAGGGGCGGCTGGGACCCACCGTACTTGAGCGTGATGCTTTGGTGGTTGCACTGGAAATCCAGGCCCAAGATCACGCTCGCACATAGATTCTTCATGATTAATACTTTAAAATTATCGTATACAGTTCCGTTAACGAACAATTGTACCGTGCAGTAACCCAGAATGGTCGATGTCTGGGTTTTATCAGCCATAGAGATGGTACCCTGAGTAGGGACCACCTTTAGGGAGAGTTGTTGTGCCAGTTCAGGGTGGATAAAACTCTCCGTGCTTCCACTGTCAATTAAACATTTAACCCGGCACCTGTTTACCTCGATGTCCACCATTGATTTGGATAGTGGGTGCGGCCTGGTCTGGTCCACTGTGACCGATGCCACTGTAGGGCCCTGATCGAGACAAGATGGCATCCACGCTGTCTGCTCATGAGATGGCGGACCCCACGAGGTCGGGCAAGATGGCGTCCAAGATGGCCGCTCCCACGGCGCACACGCGGCGGTGGCGGGTTTTCCGGCAGGGTTCCCTCTGCACACCTTCCCGAAGTGCCCCTTCTTACCGCACTTAAAGCAGGTGGTGCCTTTCACCGGGCACAGGTTTCTGGTGTGCTTTGGCTGCCCGCAGAAGTAGCAGTTGGGTCCCCGACGCGTCGCGGCTGTCGTAGGGCTTCTGGGGGGAGAGCGGGGCCCCGACGGTGTCGGGCTGCCGGGCGGGGAAGATGCCTTCCAAGATGGCGGCGCCCTTGGTGCACACGTGGCGGCGTGAACGGCGCGGGCTGAAGAGTAGGCATCCGAGTTTCTCTGGGCCAAATCCAGGGATCGCGCGGTGTCCGCAGCCTGTTTCAGGTCCAATCCCGTTTTTTCCAGCAGTCTCTGCCGGATGTAAGTGGAGCTGAGGCCTGTGATAAAGGCATCGCGAACATGCTTGTCAGTGTACACTGCGGCTTTTACATCTTGGCACTTGCAGTCTTTGCCAAGCATTTTCAGGGTGCCTAGGAACTCCTCCACCGATTCCCCAGGTCGCTGTGCGCGAGTAGCTGCTGGTAATGCGCCTTTAAGATGTCGCAGGCGGCCAGGTACGTGTCGGCGTCTTGGATGAGGGGGTAAACCCGGTGGCTTACCCAATTCCGCAGAATTCCGAGTTTCATACTCGCAGCGTCCGTAGCGTCTTTGACGGCTGCGGAATTGTCCAGGAAGAATTCCATACACATAAACCAGTGTCCGAAGCGTGCCGATGCATCCGAAGCATGCTGGTCCAAATCCAAACGTTCGGGTTTTAGGAGTTGATCCATTGTGTTGAAAAATAAGTTAATAAAATTGATGTGCCTCAATAATTCCGAGACTCGATGTTAGCGAAACAAAACAAGGCTTTTATTAACTTAGAAGGTAACACACAGTGGAGAGAGGTATCTTCCATCTGGAGGTCTGCAGTACTGGATATGAGGCCAGACTGAGCTTGCTTACATAGGGGCCAGGTATGGGCGGAGCCCTACACACAATACATTACAATATACAATACAATGGTGAGGAGACGGAACTGAGGTAAGGGAACTGAAACCTGAAACCAACCACAGTCACAGGCAGTGATGAATGGAATATTTCATCACATTACCCTCCCGGGGAAATCTGTTAAAAAAATCTAAGTTCGATGCGCTCGCGCAGCCTCTCCCACGCACGCGTTCAAACTCTTAACTCCTTCGTTCAGGGGAACGGAAGTGCCGGTTTCCCGCGCATGCGCAGTGCATGCAGGAAACTGGCACTTCCATTGGGCCTACGGGTGAGTACCCCGTGCGTACTCACCCGTGGAGACCCGAATTTCTGGGCCATTATGATTTTCTAAGTGCCCTGTTACCACTTCCTTAATAATGGATTCTAGCATTTTCCCAACGACTGACGTCAGGCTAACTGGCCTGTAGTTCCCTGTTTTCTCTCTCCCTCCTTTCTTGAAATGCGGGGTTACATTTGCTACCTTCCAATCCACTGGGACCGTTCTAGAATCTAGGGAATTTTGGAAGATCACAACCAATGCATCCACTATATCTGTAGCCACCTCTGTTAGAACCCTAGGATGTACGCCATCGGGTCCAGGGGATTTGTCGGCTTTTAGTCCTATTAATTTCTCAAGTACGTTTTCACTACTGATATTATTTACTTTAAGTTCCTCACTCTGATTAGCCCGTTGGTTCCCCACTATTTTCAGTGTGCTTTTTGTGTCTTCTACTATGAAGACAGATACAAAATATTTGTTTAAAATGTCGGCCATTTCCTTATTCCCCATTATATTCTCACCTGTCTCAGCCTCTAAGGGACCAACGCTTACTGCGGGTGTCCTGCTCGCCTGCTCAAAAGAGCAAGTTAAAATCAGGACATGGCAGGGAGACAGCGGGATCAGAAGGGGTAAGTGACTTCCCTCATTTTAACTGTCCCCATGCCTAGTATCCACCAGGTGAGGCGAGTTAAGTTCAGGCCTATGTCTCTTTGTACGGTTTGAGATGTAGCTATATTTAGGAGTTATTTTTTCTAAACAAATTAAATATCTGCGCCTAAGCCCTGTACTCCCAAAAACAATTTTTAATTAAGAGTGCAGTTGGGCCAGACAATTTCCTGCATAGCAGCTTGATACCACCAGTGGCCAGATGTCAACCAGGTGTCCCTGGAGGAACATTTTCCCAATCTCAGGAATCCTCTTCTTGCAAATAGTGCAAACAATTCCGCAGAACTATTATCAATGTTAAAACAAGAATTTTTCTTTCTTCAGTCCAAAAATACCCTTGGTGGTCAATTTCCCTGCAATCCTACTACCCCACCCCCCCCCGACCCATGCACCCCCCCCACCCCCAAACACTTTGCTCCAACACTGGTTAGATATAGTGCACTCAACATGTACTGCATCTGTCCAGGCTCAGGACAACTAGTATTTCCTGTTCTAGGCTATGTATGAACCCAGAGGCATCCAGAGTGCAAGCCAACCCATTGACAGGGCCTAGCATTGGCAAAAGGGGAAGGAAATTTGAGCACTGCTGGAGGCCTCTCAGACATCCTTGACTGCCAGTTGGAGAGTGTAGCACTTTCTCTTACTACGGTTCGGACCTCGAGAATTACAAGCTAAAATGACAGACAAGGATGTGATAAATAAAATTGGTCTTTTAATCTGACTATAGTTCAAAATTCAAGTGTACATAGAAGCACCTTTAGCAATAAATTCAAAAAACTCCCGGCAATAAATATGCCTGCAACGTATTCAAAATATATAAAAGTGCCCCTTTAATAATTAAAATGTATATAAAAGCACCCCCTTTAACAACATCTAAGCCCATGCCCGACTTTCATACATACTCCTTCATTTTTGGGTGATCAGTCAAGGGAAACTGTAAGTCAAAACCTAAACTGGCCAGCTTTCTCATTTCAATCTTCCTCCTGCTCTGTCTTCTGTGTTCTTCTTCTGCGTTCTCTGAAGTTGTTTTTCTGAAAAACTTGAAAACTCCCGCCCCTGGGTTATCATAAATCACACTCTGCCTCCCTCTGACAGGTCAGTCCCACTCCAAGCCTTCCGCATGACACGTTCCTGTTCCTGTGAGATGTATGGGGGTGGGACTTCCTTGTCAATCATTGTCCAGGTGGCCTCTCAAACAAAGAACACATACTGACCACCACTTTATGTCTTCACAAGCAAAGAACACATGCTGATTTCCATCCGTTATCATCTTACAATTCGTTTGCAATTTTGATCTCCACATGGTAGCAGCAGTTTTATTACACTATTCAGAATCTTACAGTCCTCCCTCAAATGTCTCTCATGTTTATTCATGTGCAGACAACCAGAGTTGGAGCAGTATGTATTCCTTTTTATCCCCTATAATACAATATCGATATCCCATTTCACATTATTCAAAGCTAATTCTGTAACAGTCCCCTCGTATGCCTAAATTGTCTTCCTGTGGTAAAACCACCAATGAACTCCTGTACAAATGAATAACTGTCTTTAGAACATAAGAACAATCTATATGGGTGGAGCTAAGAAATAGCGAGGGGCGAAAAACATTAATAGGAGTGGTATATAGGCCTCCAAATAGTAAAATAGAGGTTAGGGAGGGCATCACGAGGGAAATTAGAGAAGCGTGCAATAAGAGCACAGCTGTCATCATAGGTGACTTTAACTTACATATAGATTGGACTAGCCTAATCAGTAAAAATAATGAGGAGGAGGAATTCCTTGAGTGTTTGAGGGATGGTTATCTGGATCAATATGTCGAGGAACCAACTCGGGAACAGGCTATATTGGACTGGGTACTGTGCAATGAGAAGGGACTAATCAGTAATCTTGTTGTACGGGGACCCTTGGGTCAGAGCGATCATAACATGATCGATTTCTCACTCGAAATGGAGAGCGAAGAAATTGACTCAGAGACTAAGGTCCTGAATTTAAACAAGGGGAATTATGATGCCATGAGACGGGAACTGAGTAGGTCTGATTGGACAACGTTCCTGGGAGGACTGGAGGTAGATAAACAATGGCAAACATTTAAAGATAGAATGACAAAATTGCAAAAATTGTTTATACCAATCTGGCATAAAAGGAAATCTAAAAAGGTGACTCAACCGTGGATAACAGGGGAAATTAGAGACAGCATAAAATCCAAAGATAGGGCGTATAAAATAGCCAAAAAAAGCGCCAGAGCGGAAGATTGGGAACAGTTTAAGATAGAGCAAAGGAGGGCAAAGGGCATAATCAAGAGGGGCAAAATAGCTTACGAAAACAAGCTGGCGGAAAATATAAAAACTAACTCCAAAAGCTTTTATAAGTATATCAAAAGGAAAAGACTGGTGAAAACCAAAGTTGGTCCATTGCAGTCAGATACGGGGGAATATATAATGGGAAATAAGGAAATGGCAGATCAACTAAATGCATACTTTGGGTCAGTCTTTACGAAGGAAGACACAAAAAACCTCCCTGGGATATCGGGAAAAATAGGGACATTGGCAAAGGAGGAACTGACGCAAATCAATATCTCTAAGGATATGGTGTTAAGGAAGCTAAAGGGATTGAAGGTGGACAAATCCCCAGGGCCTGATAACATGCATCCTAGGGTACTGAAGGAGGTGGCCCTAGAGATAGCGGATGCACTAAGGATGATTTTTCAGAATTCATTAGACTCGGGAACAGTGCCGATGGATTGGAGGGTAGCTAACGTTACCCCACTATTCAAAAAGGGGGGTAGGGAAAAAGCAGGTAATTACAGACCTGTAAGCCTTACATCAGTTGTGGGCAAAATGCTGGAGTCCATCATTAAGGATGAAATAGCGGAGCACTTAGCAAATGGGGACAGGATAGGACAGAGTCAACATGGATTTACAAAGGGTAAATCGTGCTTGACTAATCTATTGGAATTTTTTGAGGGAGTAACTGGTAGAATAGATGGGGGAGAGCCAGTAGATGTGGTGTACCTGGACTTCCAAAAGGCCTTCGATAAGGTCCCACATAAAAGATTAGCATGGAAAATTGAGGCTCATGGGATAAAGGGGAAAGTTTTGGCGTGGATAGGGAACTGGCTGTCAGATAGAAAACAGAGAGTTGGAATAAACGGCTCATTTTCTGAATGGCAGGCAGTAACAAGTGGGGTACCACAGGGATCTGTCCTGGGCCCCCAGCTGTTCACAATTTACATTAATGACCTGGATCAGGGAGTCGGATGCAGCATTTCCAAATTTGCAGACGACACTAAACTAGGAGGGGGGGTGGGCTCAGAGGAAGAGACCAGGAAGCTCCAGAGCGATTTGGACAGACTGGGCGATTGGGCGGATAAATGGCAGATGCACTATAATGTGGACAAGTGCGAAGTTATCCACCTTGGGTGCAGGAACGGGAGGGCAAATTATTATTTAAATGGCAATAGATTGGGAGAGGGGGAAGTACAGAGAGACCTGGGTGTTCTTGTACACCAGTCACTGAAGGCGAGCATGCAGGTGCAACAGGCGGTCAAGAAGGCAAACGGTATGCTGGCCTTCATAGCAAAAGGGTTAGAATACAGGAACAGGGATACCTTGCTGCAGCTGTACAGGGCACTGGTGAGACCACACCTCGAGTACTGTGTACAGTTTTGGTCGCCTCATCTGAGGAAGGATGTTCTTGCCATGGAGGGGGTGCAGCGGCGATTCACCAGGCTGATACCAGGAATGGCGGGAATGACCTATGAGGAGAGACTATGTAGTTTAGGGATGTACACACTGGAGTTTAGAAGATTGAGAGGGGACCTCATAGAAGTGTATAAAATTCTGACAGGTCTAGACAGACTGGATGCAGAAGGAATGTTTCCCTTGGTGGGTGAGAACAGAACTAGAGGACATAATTTAAGGATAAGGGCTAAACCATTTAGGACAGAGATGAGGGGGAATTTCTTCACTCAGAGAGTGGTGAACCTGTGGAACTCATTGCCACAGAGGGCAGTGTATGCCAGCTCATTAAATATATTTAAGAGGGAATTAGATATATTTCTACGGGCAAAAGGGGTTAAGGGTTACGGAGAGAAGGCGGGGACGGGATACTGAATTAAAGGATCAGCCATGATCTCATTAAATGGCGGAGCAGGCACGAAGGGCCGAATGGCCTACTCCTGCTCCTATCTTCTATGTATCTATGTATCTATAAGAAATATTAGCAGGAGTAGGCCAATCGGCCCCTCGAGCCTGCTCCGCCATTCAATAAGATCATGGCTGATCTGATCCTAACCGCCAATCTACTATCACAGAACCATCTCCTGAATCTAACAGAATTAGACACACGAAATAGGAGCAGGATCAGGCTACTCGGCCCCTGGGCCCGCTCCGCTACCCACAGGGCCATGTCCGATCGGAACCTAGACTCATGTCCAAATTCCTGCCTGCTCCCCGTAACCCTTAATTCCCTTTACTTCTAGGAAACTGTCTATTTCTGTTTTAAATTTATGTAATGATGTAGCTTCTACAGCTTTTTGGGGCAGCATATTCCATGGACCTACCACCCTCTGAGTGAAGTAATTCCTCCTCATCTCAGTTTTGAAAGAGCAGCCCCTTATTCTAAGACTATGCCCCCTAGTTCTAGTTTCACCCATCATCGGGAACATCCTCCCCGCATCCACCCGATCCAAACCCTTCACAATCTTATATGATTCAATAAGATCGCCTCTCATTCATCTGAACTCCAATGAGTAGAGTCCCAATCTACTCAACCTCTCCTCATATGTCCATCCTCTCATCCCCGGGATTAACCGAGTGAACCTTCTTTGTACTGACTCGAGAGCAAGTATGTCTTTTTTTAAGTATGGACACCAAAACTGTATGCAGTATTCCAGGTGCGGTCTCACCAATACCTTGTGGAACTGAAGCAATACCTCCCTATTTTTATATTCTATCCCCCTAGCAATGAAAGCCAACATTCCATTGGCCTTCTTAATTACTTGCTGCACCTGCATACTAACCTTTTGAGTTTCATGCACCAGGACCCCCAGATCCCTTTGTACTTCAGTACTTTCCAGTTTCTTGCCATTAAGATAATAACTTGCTCTATGATTTTTCCTGCCAAAGGGCATAACCTCACACTTTCCAGTATTGTATTCCATCTGCCAAATCTCTGCCTACTTACTTAGCCTGTCTATGTCCCCTTGCAGGTTTTTTATGTCCTCCTCACTCACTACTTTCCCTCCCATCTTAGTATCATCTGCAAACTTTGATATGTTACACTCGGTCCCCTCCTCCAAATCGTTAATATAGATTGTAAAGAGTTGGTGACCCAGCACTGACCCCTGCGGAACACCACTAGTTACTGATTGCCAGTCTGAGAATGAACCATTTATCCCAACTCTCTGCCTTCTGTTACATAGCCAATCCTCTATCCATGCCAGAATATTACCCCCAATCCCATGATTTTTTATCTTAAGCAATAGTCTTTCGTGTGGCACCTTGTCAAATGCCTTTTGGAAGTCTAAATGCACTACGTCCACTGGTTTCCCTTTATCCACCCTATATGTTACTTCCTCAAAGAACTCCAGCCAATTTGTCAAACATGACTTCCCCTTCATAAAACCATGCTGACCTTGTCCTATTAAATTATGATTATCCAAATGTCCCATTACTGTCTCCTTAATAATGGACTCCAAAATTTTACCTACCACAGATGTTAGGCTAACCGGTCTATAGTTTCCAGCCTTCTGTCTACTGCCCTTTTTAAATAAGGGTGTTACATTAGCAGTTTTCCCGTCTGCCGGGCCCTTTGCTGAGTCCAGGGAGTTTTGGAAAATTATTACCAATGCATCCACAATCCCTACCGCCAGTTCCCTCAAGACCCTAGGGTGTAAGCCATCAGGTCCAGGTGATTTATCCACCTTGAGTCCCATTATTTTACCGAGTACCACTTCCTTAGTGATTTTGATCGTGTTTAGCTCCTCCCCCCTATAGCCCCCTGTTTGTCCAGTGTTGGGATATTCTTAGTGTCCTCTACTGTAAAGACTGATACAAAATATTCATTCAGTGTTTTTGCCATCTCCATATTTCCCACCATTATTTTCCTGGTCTCATCCTCTAAGGGACCAACATTTACTTTAGCCACCCTTTTTCTTTTTATATAACTATAAAAACTCTTACTATCTGTTTTTATATTTTTTGCTAATTTACTTTCATAATCTATCTTCCCTTTCTTAATCAATCTTTTTGTTATTTTTTGCTGTCTTTTAAAGTTTTCCCAATCCTCTATCCTCCCACTAGATTTGGCTACCTTATATGCCCTTGTTTTTAGTTGAATACTATCCTTACTTTCTTTACTTAGCCACGGATGGCTGTCTTTTCTTTTACACCCTTTTCTTCTCAGTGGAATATATTTTTTTTGGAAGTTGTAAAATAACTCCTTAAATGTACACCACTGATCATGTATTGTCTTACCTTTTAATTTATTTTCCCAATCCACTCTACTCAATTCCGCTCTCATACCTTCATAGTCTCCTTTATTCAAGCTTAGTATGCTTGTTTGAGATCCAACCTTCTCACCCTCTAATTGAATATGGAATTCAACCATGTTATGGTCACTCATTCCAAGGGGATCCTTTACTAGGACATTTTTAATTAATCCTGTCTCGTTACACAGGGCCAGATCTAAGGTTGCTTGCCCCCTGGTCAGTTCAGTTACATACTGCTCAAGAAACCCATCCCTAATACACTCAATGAACTCATCCTCAAGGCAGCCCTGCCCAATTTGATTTGTCCAATTAATATGATAGTTAAAATCCCCCATAATTATAGGTGCTCCCTTATTACAAGCCTCAACTATTTCCTGATTGATACTCCGTCCAACAGGGTTGCAACTGTTCAGAGGCCTATAGACTACGCCCACTAGTGTTTTTTTCCCCTTATTATTCCTTACCTCCACCCAAACTGTTTCATTATCCTGATCCTTTGACCCAATATCATTTCTCTGTATTACAGTGATTCCTTCCTTTATTAACATAGCCACCCCACCTCCCCTTCCTTCCTGCCTGTCCTTCCTGATCGTTAAATAACCTGGCATGTTTAATTCCCAGGCATTGTCACCCTGCAGCCATGTTTCTGTAATGGCCACAAGATCATACCCATATGTAGTTATTTGTGCCATTAACTCGTCTATTTTGTTACGAATGCTACGTGCATTCAGATAGAGAACTTTCAAATATGTTTTGTGACACTTAGTTCCTGCTTTTGCCCTTTTTATTACTTTACCTTTTACTCCATACCTTCTGCCCCTTCCTGACACGCTCTGGTTTTTAATTTCCCCACTGCTACCTAAATCTATGACCTTCTCTGTTGTCATTTTTATTATTTGCTCTCTAGGAACCTCCCCCCCACTAGTTAGTTTAAAGCCCTCTCTACAGCCCTAGTTATATGATCCGCCAGGACTCTAGTCCCAGCACTGGCCAAGTGAAGCCCGTCCCAACGGAACAGCTCCCTCCTGCCCCAGTACTGGTGACAGTGTCCCAGGAAGCAAAACCCATTTCTCCCACACCAGTCTTTGAGCCACGCATTTAACTCTCTAATTTTATTTGTCCTAGCCAAATTCGCTCGTGGCTCAGGTAATAATCCAGAGATTATTACTCTTGAGGTTCTGTTTTTTAATTGGACCCCTAGCTGCTCATACTCCTTTAACAGAATCGGCTTCCTAGTCCTATCTACGTCGTTTTAACCAACATGGACCACGACAACTGGATCCACCCCCTCCCACTGCAAGTTTCTTTCCAGCCCAGAGGAGATGTCCTTAACCCTGGCACCGGCGAGGCAACACAACCTTCGGGACTCTCGCTCTCGGCTGCAGAGAACTCTATCTATCCCCCTAATAATACTATCCCCTACCACTACAACATTTCTATTTACTCCCCCCTCCTGAATGGCCCCCCATTCCATGGTGCTGTGGCCAGGTTGCTCATCCTCCCTGCAGTCCCTGCTCCTGTCCCCACAGGGAGTAAGAACCTCGAACCTGTTGGACAAGAGCAAGGGCTGCGGCTCCTCCAGCTCTACCTCCTGGGTCCCCGTACCTGCCTCACTCATAGTCACACTGTCCTGTCCCTGACCATGGGCTACATCTGAATTAATTAACTTCATAGGTGTGACCACCTCCTGATACACAGAGTCCAGGTACTTCTCCCCCTCCCTGATGTGTCGCAGTGTCTGAAGCTCAGACTCCAGCTCATCAACACAGAGCTGGAGTTCCTGTAGCAGCAGACACTTGTCACAGCCATAATCACCGTGAGCCTCAATGGGGTCCACCGGCTCCCACATCTCGCAACAGTAACACATCACCTGCTCCATTCTATGTAATTAATTAAATTTTTTATTGTTAGTTATGGACACCCTCTGCCCGATTTTAGATGCTAGTATCCCCTTTAATTAATTGGATTTAAATTAAATCAGTCCCTCTAGTTACACTAGTTAAATGGTTTACCAACAGTCACTCTGCACCAGAAAGGCCTTATTCACTACAACCCACAGAGTTAAAGTTTGAAAAGAGCACCTAACACCCCACTTACCCTAACTCACACTTACCCAAACTCAGAGCACTCTTTGATGACTCACACTCAGTGCTTGCTCGCACTAGGACTGGTCTTTTTATACTGTTTGTTTGTTTACAGCCAAATGAGTCACCCCTGCTGATTGGTTAGAAAACTGGTTTCCACTGCCTGCTGTGCCAATTTACTCCTACTGCAGTGTAACCTTGTTTTACTCTTCTTAAACCAACAGAATCCCAAATATTTAACTTTTCCCCTCTACTTAAACTGCTTAAGTAATCTTATCGAGAATGATTTAAAGAGAAATAACAATTAAAGAACTCTCACACTTACCCAAACTCAGAGCACTCTTTGATGACTCGCACTCGGTGCTTGCTTGCACTAGGACTGGTCTTTTTATATTGTTTGTTTGTTTACAGCCAAATGAGTCACCCCTGCTGATTGGTTAGAAAACTGGTTTCCACTGCCTGCTGTGCCAATTTACTCCTACTGCAGTGTAACCTTGTTTTACTCTTCTTAAACCAACAGAATCCCAAATATTTAACTTTTCCCCTTTACTTAAACTGCTTAAGTAATCTTATCAAGAATGATGTAAAGAGAAATAACAATTAAAGAACTCTCACACTTATCCAAACTCAGAGCACTCTTTGATGACTCGCACTCAGTGCTTGCTTGCAGTAGGACTGTTACAGCACCTATGTCCGTTTGCTGAGTGTAAACAAGCTTTCTGTAAAAACCCTGAAACAACGCGATGACATCATCACGTTGTTCACGTGGTGCCCCGAGTGGTGGGAAACGTGATATCATGACGTCAGAGGTGGGAGGTTCTGGGTTCAGACCTCGTGGAACAAGCTACTGTATAGACCTGTTTGCTGTTGCTCCTGCATGTTTTTGTTTTGTTCACCAGTTTAATTAAATTCGGTTAATTTACTGAACTGACTCGACCTCAGTGATTTAGATAGGAATCCATTGATTCCTACATTGGTGACCCCGAAGCTTCGCGGGTGATTTTCGCGGAGGCAAGCTCGAGAACAAGCTGGATGTAAATGCAGCGAGTTTGAAGCTCCCTCAATTTTGGGAACAACAGGCAGCCTCCTGGTTCTTTCAAGCAGAGGCTCAGTTCCAACTGCGAAACATAGTGCTGGATCAGACCCGTTACCTGTATGTGGTCTCTGCACTGGACAGCTCGACGGCTTTCCGCATTATCAGCCTGCTGGAGACCCCGCCCGTGGAGAACAAGTACAAAATGCTCAAGGCGCGTCCCATGCAAGTATTCAGTCTCACAAAGGCGGAGCGCGCACGACGCTTGCTCGCACTCCCCGGGTTAGGCGATGCTAAGCCTTCCGAGTTGATGAGACACATGCTCACCCTCCTCGGGTCTGAGCCGCAGTGTTTTATATTTCGTGAACTGCTCCTGAGCCAGCTCCCTGAGCAGGTACAAACAGCCCTGGCCAGGTCGACAGCTACGGACGGTGTGGCGCTCGCGGCCGAAGCCGACACCATTTACGCGGTGATGCAACAGTATTGCGCCACCTCGATGCGCCCCGCTTCCAAGAACCTCACCTCGGCACCTCCACAGACCGGCCTTTGCTACTACCATGCCCGTTTCGGTCAGAAAGCCAGATGCTGCTGACCCCCATGTAAATTCGTGCCGCTGGCACCGAGAAAGCAGCAAAACCAATTGCGCGACCGGAAGGGAAGCCCCGAGGTTGGTTTCGCCTCCACAAGGACAGTTGGTGATTCCGGAAAATTGTTGTACATCACCGACTCCATGTCAGGCCGGCGTCTCTTATGCGACACGGGCGCTCAGTGCAGCATCCTCCCCGCTTCAGTTCTCGACGTCCGATCTGGGCAGCGCGGTCCTCCACTGCAGGCCGCCAATGGCAGTGCCATCCGTACGTACGGGAAGCGGCGTATCCGATTGTGTCTCGGCGGCCAACTCTTCCACTGGGAGTTTATCACTGCCACGATACCACTGGCAATCCTCGGTGCCAATTTTTTCTGCACGCATGACCTACTGGTCGACGTACGTAATCGCTGCCTGATCCATGCCGCCTCACGAGCCCCCATCCCCTGTCTTCGGGGCTCCGGCGCGACCCACGCGGTTGCCCGCACCGAGTCGCCACCCGACGAGTTCGCCCACCTGCTCAAGGAATTTCCGGAGCTCGCTCGACCCACTTTCTCTGCAACGACCGCCAAACACGGTGTTGAACACCACATCATGACGACCGGCCCCCCGGTTTACGCCCGGGCTCGGCGATTAGAGGCCATTAAACTCGAGGCCGCAAAGGCGGAATTCGCCACTATGGAGTGGTTGGGCATCGTTCGCCGATCTGATAGTCCCTGGTCATCTCCGCTACACATCGTGCCAAAGTCCGGCGGTGGGTGGCGGCCCTGTGGTGATTATCGGCGCCTCAACTCCAGACCGGTACCCGATACCGTATATTCAAGATTTTTCCGCCCATTTGGCCGGCACGTCGTGGTGCTCCAAGATCGACCTCGTCCGAGGATACCACCAGGTGCCCGTCCACCCTCAGGACATCCAGAAAACGGTGGTCATTACCCCATTTGGCCTTTTTGAATTTTTACGGATGCCTTTCGGGCTTAAAAATGCGGTGCAGGCATTCCAACGCCTCATGGATTCGGTGCTCCGGGATCTCAAATTCCTTTTCGTATACCTCGATGACATCCTCGTCGCCAGCGCGTCAAAGGAAGAACACCTACGTCACCTGCGCGTCCTTTTCCGTCGTCTCCAGGAGCATGGCCTTATAGTTAACCCAAACAAGTGCCAATTTGGACTGAGGCAGATCGATTTTCTGGGCTACCGCATCACCGCGGAAGGGGCACTGCCACTCAGGGCAAAAGTGGCAGCCGTCGCGGCGTTCCCACGGCCGCAATCCATCAAGGCACTCCAAGAATTCCTCGGCATGGTAAACTTTTACCATCGCTTTGTCCCCCGGGCTGCCCAGCTCATGCGGCCGCTCTACGAGGCACTCCAAGGGAAACCGGGGAAAGAACCGGTGATCTGGTCATCGGTCATGGACCGCGCATTTGGGGACATGAAGGAGGCCCTCGCCAATGCGATGATGTTAGCGCACCCGCTGCTCGGCGCCACCATCGCGCTCACGACAGATGCATCGGACTACGCTGTCGGCGCCGTGGAAGAGCAATGGGTCGACGGGGCATGGCAACCGCTGGCGTTTTTTAGCCGCCAGTTACGTAGTAACGAACGTAGCTATAGCACATTTGACCGAGAGCTGTTGGTGTTGTTCCTGGCCATCCGCCACTTTTGTTTTTTATTGGAAGGACGCCAATTTGTCGCTTTCGTGGATCACAAGCCCTTGACGTTTGCCATGGCCAAGACAACTGAGCCGTGGTCGGCCCGACAGCAACGGCAACTCACTTTCATCTCCGAGTTTACCACCGACATCCGTCATGTGGCCGGCAAGGACAACGTGGTTGCCGACTGCCTTTCGCGTGCGGCCATCCAGGCCGTCCAACTGGGTCTCGACTATTCACTAATGGCGGTCGACCAAGCGGCTGACCCAGAGACGCATGCTTTCCGTTCCGATTCGTCCGGCCTGCGGCCAGTGGACGTACTTTTCCACTCAGACGGCACATCCTTGCTCTGCGATGTCACCCTGGGAGACCCATGCCCGATCGTTCCGTCATCCTGGCACAGGAAAGTCTTCGATATCATGCACAACCTCGCCCACCCGGGTGTGCGGGCTTCACAGAAGTTGTTAGCATCCAAGTTTGTCTGGAGGGGAATGCGAAAAGATGTGCGCGACTGGGCCAACACCTGTGTCCTGTGCCAGAGAGCGAAGGTGCAGCGCCACGTTAAAGCTCTTGTCGCCGTTTTCGAGGTACTGGAGTGGCGATTCGATCATGTTCATATCGACCTCGTGGGCCCACTACCACCATCACAAGGGTTCACGCATCTGCTGACAATTGTCGACCGCACCACCAGATGGCCGGAGACCATTCCATTGATGTCCACCACCTCCGCGGACGTCGCCCGGGCTTTTCTTTCATCCTGGGTTGCCCGTTTCGGCGTGCCGTCGGACATTTCATCGGACCGCGGGCCGCAGTTCTCCTCTGCTTTGTGGAACGCCGTGGCTTCAGAATTGGGCACCAAGCTCCATTGCACCACGGCTTACCACCCGCAGGCCAATGGGTTATGCGAACGCTTCCATCGTTCTCTGAAGGCATCGCTGCGGGCTACCTTCCAAGGGAATGCGTGGATGGGTAAGTTGCCATGGGTAATGCTCGGGTTGCGCACGGTGCCTAAAGAGGACCTGCAAGCGTCGGCCGCCGAACTGGTCTACAGCCAGCCGCTCAGGGTCACCGGCGAGTTTCTCCCGTCGCCGATGCGTCCGTGGTCCGCCACTGAACAACTGGAGGCTCACCGAGCCGCGGCGCACGCTTTTCGGCCCATTCCAACTTCACAGCATGGACTGCCTGCGTCACATGTTCCGCCAACGCTCATGAGGGCTAAATTCGTTTTTGTACGGCACGATGCCCACCGTAGTCCCCTCATGCCTCCATACACGGGCCCCTTCCAGGTACTGAAGGCGGGCGCCAAGAGTTTTCTGGTAGACGTCGGCGGGACGCCCGACTACATTTCCGTGGACCGCCTCAAGGCTGCACACCTGGACCTCGGCCAGCCAGTCGAAACAGCGCAGCCGCCACATCGTGGGCGACCGCCCACGGCCCCAAGCCTGGCCCATCGGCCCCGCGGCCCAGCTCCTCTCCTGCACCATCCATTCCTCTCCGGGAATATCGGAGTCGTTCCAACAGGATTGTCTGACCTCCTCTGCGATTGACTTTGATGATTAAAGACACTTCTGGGGGGGCGCATGTGGTAATACCACCAACGAACTCCTGTACAAATGAATAACTGTCTTTAAAGCAATGTTACAGCACCTATGTCCATTTGCTGAGTGTAAACAAGCTTTCTGTAAAAACCCTGAAACAACGCGATGACATCATCACGTTGGTCACGTGGTGCCCCGAGTGGCGGGAAACATGATGACGTCATGACGTCAGAGGTGGGAGGTTCTGGGTTCAGACCTCGTGGAACAAGCTACTGTATAGACCTGTTTGCTGTTGCTCCTGCATGTTTTTGTTTTGTTCACCAGTTTAATTAAATTCGGTTAATTTACTGAACTGCCTCGACCTCAGTGATTTAGATAGGAATCCATTGATTCCTACATTCCTTTGTTCTTTCTTTGGTTATGTCTTGCCAGCATTCCCCACTCCCACATAAGCATGATGATCACACACATTAGCTGTAACCTTAACAGAGCTTGTGAGCACAGTCGTACCCATGCAGCTAAGTCTATACAATTAAATCCCAAATCCCTCCAAGAAGTTGCCTCATTCATTAACGAGGTTAATAATCTGGCATTAACATCATTCCACCCTTTTAATACTGAGAATGTCCTTCCCACTTCTCCAATCTGTTTCACAAACTCAGTGAGATTTCCATTCATCCAAGGTAACTCATATCCAAAAATGGACACGTATTTCCCCAAATCATCTATCTCAGTTGATGCTTTAACATGCATTGGATTCTGATCTATTAAAGGCAGAATAGTCCTGTTCCCGATTTTTACCATCCTTTTAGGTTTAATACACATTGTACTGTTATATACCAGACATATTGATAATAGCCTCCCTTGCATCTAATACAACATCATGTAACATTGACAACTCATTCGGAACCAACACCAATCTGTTAATTGGAGCAGGGAATGGGGTGGGGCACTTTTAACTCCCTTCATCAGGTGGCACTGGTTTCTCTTTCACCTTTAATTGAATGGCTTCTTTGGACTGATCAGGACATTGAATATTATCATAATGATTTTTAATTTGAGGATCATCATGGGAGAAGTTTCTGCTTACACACATGTATACTCCTGTGTGATTACTTGACCAGAAATTTGTCCAACAGTAACTTGTCTCATCAATTAATGGGGTAGCTACAATTCCTCTTGTCTTCCTCAATCTCAGGTTATTTGTGGTCTCACCCAGTGCAAACCGGAGTTCTAGGACCATCCCGTTTGAAGTTGTCTCATTTGAGCATTTTAAACAAACCCTTTGCCCCTCATGCACCCTCTGCTCTGTTATCCTCACTGTCCAATTATAACATGCTATAGTTTGATTTTTAATTGTTACATTCATCTCATTTACAACAGAAAACCCTGTATCCAGTGAGGTTATGGTTCCATTGGTGCTGTTTCCGAGCTGCTGTGATTCCCGATATAGTTCAATCCCATCCACTACGAGCATTGTAGTGTATGTACCTTGAAGAAGGAACTATATTCTGCAGCCCCTGTATACTGCAGTACCAGTAGTGCCCACCCCTGTATATAAGCCTGTACAATAACTTTGTATAGTAGTTCCAGTTTTGTCTCCTTTCAGTAAACACCTGTTATAACCAACTTCTGCAGTCCGTGTCTCAATTACACACGGACATTACATTGGCGACGAACAGATCCGAACTTACCTACAGTTCTGCACCACCTCACAGGGATCCATCCCTGAAGCGAAGTTATTGGAGGTCGAAGCCAGAAGGAGGAAATCCAAAAAGAAAGGAAAAAGGAAAAAAACAGACAGAGGAAATGGGCGTCGCCCATGGGCAACCGCCCTCTGATTCATCTAATTCGAAGATTTGCAGGAGAGGCTGTCGAGAGCTGGGCTTGTTTCTCCAGTCTATGGTGTTCCAGCTAATTGGGCTGGTGGCAGGTAGTACACTGATCCTTCCTGGGCTGCGGCGGGCTAGAGCTCGATCGGGTGGCTTTTCAACGGGGCCGAGCAGCATTGTCGGGAAAGAGGAGAGAGAGAGAGAGGGTGGAGCACACAGGGCGCGGCTGGTGCTACGAAGCCGGGCAGCGTACAGACCCGAGAAGAGGGAGGAAAGTGTCCCATAGGGTCTGCTCTGACGACGGGAACAGTAATTAAAATAAAGGAAAAAGAAGTTAGAAGCGCAGAAAGCCGCGAGGAGCTGCAGTTTGCCACGGGGACCATGGAGAGCGGCATTGGCAGCAGCGCGGGGGGAAGAACGCGAAGACCATAGGGCGTCGCCATCAAGGCATAAAAACGCCAGCAACAGCGCTGGCAGCAGCGGAAAAGTACAGGAAAGTACAAAAGTTGACGGACAGTAGTTCCGAAGACCAGAAGAGCGATAGTGAATCCGAGAACAAGAGACTAAGCTGTCTCAAACTACACAACGTAATCGCAAAAGAGGATCACCGAACCATTTGGGTCACCCTTGCTGGGCGAATTGCATACGGTACCGGTCTTGCTTTGAAAAACTTGGGAATTGCATTCTCTTCTATTTTTATCGAGGCGGTTACACCTTTAAGAGTTCCCAGTCCTTGTTGAAATACCTCTTTAGCGTTAGCTAAGATTTTTGACAATCGCCCAGGTGTGACCTCGTCATCCTTTTTACCAACCACAGTCAGTGCCTGAATGGAGTGCCAGTCTAAACTTATCTTTCTGATCCATTCACGTCCCAATAACGGTGGTCCACCATCTTGCAGTATGTACAGATACAATTTCTGTATTTCCTTGCCGTTGTATTCAACAGGCACCCTTATTTTCCCTCTGGGGTATACTTTCTGCCCCGTATATGTCTTCAAGACAATGGATGTGTCTTTCAAGGGTATGTGTGAGAATAGCCGCTCGTAGTCTCGTCGATTCATGACTGTCAGGGCTGATCCTGTATCCAATTCCATTTTGACTTGGAACCCTACTATCGTGAGCCGTCGAGGCAGAGCTGGAGAATCTGGAGAATGCAGGCGTGTTATCTCAGGTAGACTGGAGCGAGTGGGCGACACCCATCATTCCTGTCATGAAGAAAACGTTAAACAATAAGTCTGAGGAGCCAAGGAAGGTTCGCATCTGTGGGGACTTCAAGGTGACTGTGAACCCAGTCCTTCACACAGTACAGTATCCTCTTCCGAGGATAGAAGATATTTTCGCCTCACTATCTGGAGGGAAACATTTTACAAAAATTGACCTAGCGCAAGCATATTTGCAGATGGAGGTTGAAGAATCCTCTAGGAAATATCTCACGATAAACACTCACAAAGGTCTTTACCAGTATAATCGACTGGTATTCGGAGTAGCATCAGCTCTGGCTATATGGCAAAGAGCGATGGAACAAGTTCTGCAAGGGATTCCGGGGACTCAGTGTTACTTGGACGACATCCTAGTGACAGGTGAAAATGACAGTGAACGCCTTGCCAACCTAGAGCAGGTGCTCACTAGACTAAGAGAACATGGGCTACGAGCCAATCGCCCCAAGTGCGAGTTTTTTAAGAAACAAATATCGTATTGTGGCCACGTGATTGATGAAGAGGGGTTACATAAGTCCCCTGACAAAATTGAAGCAGTAGTTAAGGCTCCAGCACCTGAAAATGTGTCGCAACTGAGGTCATTCCTCGGATTGGTGAATTACTACCATAAGTTTTTGCCGAATTTTTCCACAATTCTGCACCCACTGAACACCCTGCTACAAACTGGAGTAGCATGGAAATGGAGCGATGAATGTAAGTGGGTCTTTCAGGAGTGTAAAGGCCTGATCACTTCAAGAGAAGTATTGACTCACTACAACCCATCACTACCGATAAGACTGGCGTGTGATGTGTCTCCCTACGGCGTTGGAGCGGTACTGTCACATAAATCCCTTGATGGTTCAGAGAGGCCGATAGCTTTTGCGTCACGCTCGTTAACTGCAGCCGAGCGTAACTACGCCCAGATTGATAGAGAGGCCCTCAGCCTGGTGTGGGGGGTGAAGAAGTTCAATCACTACCTGCACGGACAGAAATTTACTCTACTAACTGATCATCAACCTCTTGTCTCCATTTTCAACTCTAAGAAGGGCTTCCCGATAATGACAGCACAACGGCTACAGAGGTGGTCCCTTTTCCTAGGGGCACACCAATATGACATCGAGTACAAAGGAACTAAACAGCATGGGAATGCTGATGGATTGTCGCGCCTACCGTTGCCGACGGTGGAAGAAGCACCTGCAGTGGATCCTGTGGCGATATTCCACTCGACCATAGTCGAATGTCTACCTGTGACGAATGCAAACATAGAAAAGGAAACACGAAATGACCCAACACTCTCCAGGGTCTATGATTTAACGGTGAAGGGATGGCCAGCACATGGCGAACCACTGTTGCCAGCATTCTCACCGAGAAGAGAACAGCTGTCAGTGTGCCGAGGAACCTTGATGTGTGGATCCAGAGTACTAATTCCACCCAAATTGAAGGATAGAGTGCTCAATGAGCTTCATGAGTATCATCTGGGAGGGGTAAAAATGAAGAACTTAGCCAGAGCGTTTGTGTGGTGGCCGGGAATCGATAGAGAAATCGAAGAGATGACCAAGAGCTGTACAGGATGCCAGAAGGTCCAAAACGCCCCACCACAAGCCCCTCTACATCCATGGGAGTGGCCCTCATCTCCATGGCAAAGGGTACACATTGATTTTGCTGGTCCATTTATGGACTCGATGTTTTTAATTGCGGTGGATGCACATTCAAAGTGGCCAGAGGTAATAAAAATGTCCTCAACCACCACAGAAAAAACTATCACAGTCTTACGAACCATATTCACCAGAAATGGGCTGCCTGAACAGATTTGCTCTGACAATGGACCACAATTTGTGTCTGAAGAGTTCCGGAGGTCCTTAAAGAACAATGGTGTTAAGCATTACACATCCGCCCCATATCATCAAGCCACCAATGGATTGGCTGAGAGGTTCGTTCAAACATTCAAGAAGGCTATCAAGGCAATGTGTAATGAAGACATACCCCTACAACACAAGGTGGATAACTTCTTGTTTGCCTACCGGAATGCGACACATGTGGTTACCAACCAAACTCCAGCCATGATGTTCTTCAATCGAAGACTAAGATGCCGCTTGGATTTGGTTAAGCCAAACATCAGAAGAGATGTGGAGAACAGGCAGTTTCAGAATATGAATGAAAGGCCAACCAGGAGTTTCAAGATAGGTCAACCAGTTTTGGCCCGGGACTACCGCACAGAGAAATGGCAGCCAGGAACGATCTGCACACGGCAAGGACCTCTAATGTATACCGTGGACGTTGGAGAGAGCATTGTAAGACGCCATGCTGAGCAGATTCTAGAGTCACTGGAAAACATCAAATCTACACCACGATCCTATACACCTGGTGATGAAACCGAAGTACCAATTGCATCTACCTCAGAATCGGTGATATTGGAAGCAGACGAACCAAACAACGACGTTGATCCCGAATCAACTTTGCCAGAAGAACCTGATACCCCAAAGAGGCGTTATCCGGACAGAATCAGGAAGCCTCCTCAAAGACTGAATTTATAATTGATTAACATGGGCAGCACGGTGGCATAGTGGTTAGCACTGTTGCCTCACAGCGCCAGGGACCCGAGTTCAAATCCAGCCTCGGGTGACTGTCTGTGTGGAGTTTGCACATTCTCCCCGTGTTTGCGTGGGTTTGCTCCGGTTTCCTCCCACAGTCCAAAGATGTGCGGGTTAGGTTGATTGGCTATGATAAATTGACCCTTAGTGTTAGGGGGATTAAATACGTGGGGTTACGGGGATAGGGTGGGATATGTGTTGGTGTAGGGGTTACGGGGATCGGGTGGGATATGTGTCGGTGCAGGCTCGATGGGCCGAAATGGCCTCTATCTGCACTGTGAGGTTTCTGTGATTTCTGTGATTTCTGAACTTCAGCTAATGTATATAGCAACTGTAATTGTAAATATGTTATTTAATTATTAATCGAATGTTATGTACTGTTTAGCTAAAAGGGGAGGAATTGTAGTGTATGTACCTTGAAGAAGGAACTATATTCTGCAGCCCCTGCATACTGCAGTACCAGTAGTGACCACCCCTGTCTATAAGCCTGTGCAGTAACTTTGTATAGTAATTCCAGTTTTGTCTCCTTTCAGTAAACACCTGTTATAACCAACTTCTGCAGTCCGTGTCTCAATTACACACGGACATTACAAGCATCAAAGCGCTGAATGCGTACAGGAGTTTCCCCATCCTGGAGCTGTTAATCTTGCACCATCAACACTCATCTGGCCCCCTGCTTAAAAGGAAAACAGACAATCCGTTGCGGCTTTCCTAAAAGCCAAATGGGTTAATTCGTCAATCCGTTCAAATTTAAAACTTAAAAATTTAACAATGCCAAAAATGTTTACAAAACCCACATCTTGTTGTGGAGTTAAAAACAGAGTTCACAGCTGCTTGTGAAAAGAGTCACCTTCTTTCTTTTGCATTTCAAAAGAAGACAAGCACAGACATCAATCACTGTCAGGTTTGGTCACACAACTTCACAGCTTTCAAGTAAATCTTTACTTTTGCAAAGTCTTGTACCTTTAAAATGAGATTCAATTTCATTTTATTTCAGGCACATTAACTTCGAGGATGAAGCTTATCTTTTGTAAAACAATTAACAATCTTAAAACAGCACACGCTTGTCCATCATTCAAGACAAGACAAGCTCTCAGTACAGAAAAGTGGGTGGAGCTGAAACAAACACCAGACACTTTGGGGGTGATTTTCCTGCAGGTGCGGGGAATTGTCGGGGTTCCCACACGAATCTAAATGGGTCTGCCAGATTGATGCAATTTTCCCTCAATTGGCCAATTCATTTCCAGCATGTGGGAACCCTTGCTAATTGACTATTTCCAGTCAGAAAGTCGCACACTATGATGTCATCATTCGTGGTGCTTTTAAGGTTCACAGCAAGCATTGCTTCATCTGCAGGCTTCCAAACGAACCATACAGGATGGCAGAGGAGCCTGCAGCAGCTGTGGTCAGTGCCAGATCCCGAGCTGCCTCCAAATTCGACGAGGCTTCACTGCAGGCATTATTGGATGGGGTTAGGGCCCACAGGGAGGTCCTCTTCCCTAGGCCAGGGAGGAAGAGGCCTCCCACTGAGACCAAGGCTGCATGGATGCAGGTGTCAGCAGATGTCAACTCGCTGGGAGTCACCAGAAGAACCTGGATACAGTGTCGGAAACGATTCCATGACCTTCACCGTACAGGAAAAGTAAGTATGAAATTTCCATCACCCTCAAACTGATCCCCATTGCCTTTCTCCACCAGCACTCAGCTTTAGCACTCTCTTCCTCCACATCCCACTTCACAGTCACATCCATGCACCCTTACCCATTCCCTCGCTCTCTATGCTCACATTCACATAACTATTCCACCATGCAGCCCTCACACTCCCTCTCACTCTGATGCTTTGAACACAACTGACAACACACAGGGAGGGCCCTTGGTCTTGCAACCTCACACCATCTTTGTCTTCCTCTAAGTATCTATGCTATGCAATCTCTACACTCACTCCTTCATTCTCACTCAAACTCCACTTGTCTCCCTCATTGCAGGAAAAGAGAGCTCACAACAACAGAGAGCGAGCCAGGACTAGAGGAGGCCCACCCTCAATAGCCCACCTGACCCCCTCGGAGGAAGGAGTGCTGGAAATTGTCGGGGCTGATGTGGCTGCGGAAGCTGGGGAAGGAGAGACAGGGGCAGTCCCGCAAGCTGGTGACAGAATAGTTTTCCATCTCTCTCATTGACATAGCATGAGTCGCTATTATGATTCTGAAGCTACATCATTTGGACTTATGAACATCTGCAAAATCCAATGTGCATGTAACCTTGGCATCACATCTCTAATTCTTTCCTTTACTCCCCCACAGGACCATCCAGAGCCCCTGTCCCCACTGTGGAGGAGGAAGAGGCTGAGCAGCCAGACTCCTCAGAGGAAGCTCCAACCTCTGAGGGTGCAGCGTCAGCAGAAGTAAGCGCACCCAGCACCAGCGCAGACACTCACACCTCGGGGGGACCTTCGGGACATAAGAGTAGTGTTGTCACCTGGTGTTTCACAGCTCACAAGTGAGCATCAGCAGATTGTGGAGACAGGGACAGCAGTGGAGAGTCCTCGTCAGAGGGCACAGGACTCTGCCAGCTCAGCTAAGCTGCACGTCGACCCTTTGCCTCTGGTTCCATCCGCAAGAGAAGAGGTGATGGATCTCCATGCACAGATGCAGGAGTCTCTGGCAGGTTTTGTCTCCAGGGTCGCTGCGAGTGTGGAGCGAATGGAGGAGTCCATAGCGAACATGAGCAGAGCCTTAGTGGAGTCATTGGCGCATGAACGCATCACCACGGAAAGGATGGCTACCTCCGTGGTAAGGCTGGCTACCATAGAGGAGAGGATGGCTGCGGTAGAGGAGAGGAGGGCTACGGCCATGGAGGAGCTTAGTCACCAGGCTATGGAAAACATGGTGAGTGTTCAGAATAGAATGACATCTCTTGGGCATCTATTGAACACAGAAACCAGACCTCCATGGAAGTTCTTCTGAGTAGGACTTCCAGTGCAGATACGGGTCACCATGGCCCCCCTGATGTGCAGCAAGGTGCTCTCCAGCCACTTGCAGGCACTGAGGGGGACCTGACCCATGAGAGGGAGGTTGTTGGCACACCTCAAGGAAGTGGGGGCTCCTCTCCACACGCTCACACTTCCATGGCACTGCAGAGCCCTTGGTCAGAGCCCCGTCGGAGTCCACACCCAAGTGAGAGAGGCGACTCACCCCCTGCACAGCCGCAGGAGCAGCAGACTGCTGGCGAGCCCTCACAGGCTCGCCACCCCAGAGGACGCCCGCCAAAGGTGTTGAGACAGGAGCAGCAGGAAAGTCAGCAAGGGGCCTCCACATCTGCTGAAGCCACAGGGGAACCACCACGTAGGAGCACCACTAATCACAAGGGTAGTCACTTGGGTGAAAAGTTTTGTATATAGTTATTATGTCATCAGTATCTTGATTATAAAAAATCTGATGGCAACTGTTGCAGTTGTGGCGTCTGTCATTTGGCAAATGGGGATTTCACATTGAGGGCTTAGGGTTACTTGCAGTTGTCAGGATGCTGGTCAAATAGGTAGGAATGCGCAGGGTTTGGCCATTGTCCATGCTCAGGTAAGAAGCAGCAAGGCTACAGTGTTTGATGTACTAGGCTAAACAAATCTGGATAGGATGAGTGCGTTCCTTGCATCCCGGGCAGCAATGTTATCGCGTAATGGTGCCGCTGGTTGATGGGCCTCTGCAGGATGGTCGTTTTCACCCTCCTCCTCCTTAGCATCATCTTCATCCGAGGTGGGTCTGTGAGGAGCCACTTGGTCCTGAGGAATCTGCAAGCCATGACGCTGTGCCATGTTGTGAAGTGCACAGCAAACCACGATGATTTTGGAGACCCTGGCTGCTGAGTACTGTAGGGCTCCACCTGATCTATCCAGGCATCTGAAGTGCATCTTCAGCAATCCGATAGTTTGCTCGATAATGCATCTGGTGGAAATGTGGCTGGAGTTGTAGTGCTCCTCAGTTTCGTTGGTTGGTCTCCTCAAGGCGTCATTAGCCAAGCCCTCAGGGGATAGCCCTTGTCTCCAAGTAGCCATCCCTGAAGTTCGTTTGGCGGACTGAATAGCGGAGGCACAGTAGACTGGCACAGTATGAAGGAGTCATGGCAGCTGCCAGGGTACTTGGCACAAACATGCAAAATCTCTTTCTTGTGGTCACACACCAGCTGAACGTTAAGGGAGTGGAAGCCCTTGCGGTTGACAAAAACTACTGGATTGCGATGGGATGGCCTAAGGGCCACATGTGTGCAGTCAATGATGCCCTGCACCCTTGGAAAGTCTGCCAGATGAGCTGATCCAAGCGCTTGTGCCCTCACACTTGCATGATCCCTGGTAGCGCCCCGGAAAAATTAGCGTCCCCACGCCGGAAATTGAGTGGTTGTGCCCCAAGAGGGAAGTGGGGCGCTACTGGAAGTGCCCCGCATCCCTCTTGGGGCGCTGTGAGTCAATATTGCGGCATTATTGCAGGCCTTCCTCCCTTTCTTATATGGGAGGGGCCTTGTGCAGCGCGACCTAGCTGGGCCCCCGGGGATCGGGAGTGCAGGCAAAAGAGCCCGGCACTCAAGAGAAGTGCCGGGCTCTTGGAGTGCAGCCAGCACTCCGCGGGGGGGGGCCTTTCAGGAGGTCTGGGACGGGAGCGCAGGCAGGTGCTGGCAGGCGGCCAGCAACAAATATGGCCGCCCCGCACCTCGCCTTTAAATTGCGCTTCCCTGGCCGCAGGTACGCCCCCCTGACCCCGTCGGACATAGCATCCGGCGGTAAGTCAGGGGGTGCTCCTGAAGATCGTGGCCGGGGCGTGAGCGGGGCGCTGCGCACACCAATGACGTCATCGCCAGCGGCGCAATGCCGCAGGGCGCTACCGGTTAGCACCACCACTAACCTCCCACTGAATTTTGCGGGAGGCGTGGGCAGTGCCGCGCCCGGGCGCTAGTTGCATTGCGTCCCGTTAGCGCCCTCTTAAGGCACTAACAGGAGGCGCAACCAACTGAATTTTTCCCCCCTTGTGTTTTACTTGTTTTGAACAGAAACCAGTAGCTTTGTGTCGGTAAAACTTTATTTTTTTCCTTCTTTTTCCTTTTCTTAAATTGCCTCCACAACTTATTCTCCCAGTCATATCTCACTTGCGATTGCATCATGCAGCTCCAACCATCCCCTTTATTCCCTTTGGGATTACCCACAGCTCTCCTGATTTATCCTCTTCTGCTGCGCCCCACAAACAATCATTATGCCGGTCCACTATCACATTGTGGGCCAGCCTCCAATCAGAGCCTAGCACTCCATGCCCTTCCTTATCCCAACTCATAAGAACACATTCCCACTTCGATTCTAGTCCCCCTACTTTAACTTTTAAAGGTCTTGATACTGCCCCTGCCTTTTGGTTGCTCGTGAAACCGACTAATACATATGGGCGGAAAAATTCAGTTGTTTGCGCCTCCCGTTAGCACCTTAAGAGGGCGCCAATTGGGGCGCAAAGCAACTAGAGGCCGGGCGCAGCGATGTTTGCGCCGCTCGCGAAATTAACTAGACATTTTGCGGCCGCGCTAAACACTACTGCCACGGTCTCCTGCGCTGGCAGATCATGACGTCAGTCGAGTGCGCAATGCCCCGTTAGCACCCTGGACTGGATATTGAGTGGCGCCCCCTGCCTTACCACCTGCCGCTAGCAACGACAGGTTGAGGGGAGCGTTTTGCAGTCAGAAAGAGACTGGGGGAGCGCTATTTAAAGGCGACCGCTTCCTGCCTTTTTTGGCCGGTGACATTTTTGCACCACGCATTCTGTGTGAGAGAGAGAGACTTCTGGAGAGATTCAACATTGTGTGAAGGAATTTTGGGTACTGAGCAGAACTTTGAAGGTTCATTTTGATTTCCCCTTCCTTGCTTCGCCAGCACTCTGAGGTAGCGCCTCAATCCTCAGCCTTTGCGCCTTAAGACAGGTGTGAAGCACCTGATTTTGCACTCCAATCACCTCCACGGGCGATAAAAGTCAAGTTTGCTGTCGGAGGCGATAATTAGCGCCAAGCGCTAAACTTTGCACACGCCCGATAATGGCGCCCCAAACGGGGCGATACTGAATTTTTCCCCCATGGTGTTTCTGACAATCATGGGGAACTATCAGGGCATTCCGAGTGAATCACGCTGCTTGAGGCTCCGGTATCCACTAGACACCTTCCGTTTGTATGTTCTACTTTTACTTTCACACATGGTTGTCCCCAACTGTCATACCTGAGGGGACACAGACACTTGGGCTGGGTGCGGCCTCTTCATTGTGATCTTAGTGGTGTATCACTTCCTTTTTCAGCATCCACCTTACCCGTGACCCCTAGTTGTTTCAGGGCTTCCACTAAGGCCAGCACCGCCTGATCGGTTACGGTTGCCTTTGTCTGCTCTGTAGGTGCAGTGGGCCTTGTAATGTATATACCTTTAAGGGGGGAACTATCTTTTACAGCTCATGTTTACTGTAGTACCGGCAGTGACCACACCTGTATATAGCACTGAGTAGTAATCTGTACAGATCAGTTCCAGTGTGAGCCAAGTTGAGTAAACACCTGTTGTACCGTTCTCCTGCAGTCTGTGTCTTATTATACACAGACACAACATTGGCGACAAGGCAAGTTCGAACCGACCTGCAACTCTGCATCACCTCCCGGGGATTCGTTCCTGGAGATCAGTGGATTGGAGGTCAAGGCCAGAGACTCGGCGTCGACCACGGGCAACCGCCCAGTCATCCAGCAGAGACTCGAGAATTGCGGGGGAGGCTGCCGAGAGCCAGGCTTGGCTTTCCAGTCGAGGTGGTCCAGCGAAACGGGCTGGCAACAGGTAGTGCGCAGACCATTCCCGGACAGCGGCGGGCTAGAGCACGACCGAGCGGCACAGCAAAGGGCCGAGCAGCGTCGATGGGGGAGAGAGAGAGAGGGCAGAGTGCACAGGGCGCAGCCAGTGTTCAGGGGCGGAGCAGCGTCGAAGAGAGGGAGAGAGAGACGCGCAGAAACCCGCGAGGCGCCGCCATTGCCACGAGGACCGCCGAGAGCGCCGTTGGCAGCAGCGCAGGAGAAGCGCGCGAAACCTACAGGGCGCCGCCATTGCCACGAGAACCGTCGGGAGCGGCGTTGGCAGCAGCGGGGGAGGAAGGAAAGTGCGGGATACGCCATTATAAGCCATTGGGAGACGCCATTTTAAACTACTCCCAAAATGCCGCAGAGTGGCAGTATCACCGCGTTTGACAATGAAGTCGAAGATTGGACTACATATGTCGAACGAATAGAGGTATACTGCAAGGCAAATGAGGTGTCAGATGACAAGAAAGCGTTAGTATTGTTAAACTTAATGGGTGCAAAGACGTATGGGTTATTACGAAATCTAGTAACCCCAATGAAGCCAATGGAAAAGAGTTTTCAATACATAGTAACGATACTACAGGAACATTTAAACCCCACACCGCTGCTGATAGCAGAAAGATTCAAGTTTCACAAACGGAACCAGCATAAGGATGAAAGCAATGCTGATTATATAACAGAACTGCGCAAACTATCGAAACACTGCCAGTTTGGAGCGGGACTGGCAGATACCTTAAGGGACAAGTTTGTGTGTGGGCTTCAATGTGAAGGAACCCAGAAACGGCTTTTATCTGAAAAGGACCTTACGCTGGAAAAGGCTTTCAGCATTGTGGTATCATATGAAGCAGCAGCATGGGGCGCTGCAGAGATACAACGGAGACCGCAAGAATATGGCACAAACAAAATGTCATATAGAACAGAGAAGTGCTATCGCTGCGGCAGAACAACACAAGACCAGAATGATTGCTGGTTCAAAGACAAAGTGTGCAGACAGTGTGAAAAAGTAGGACACATAGCACGAGTCTGCAGGTCAGGAAAGAAAACCAGCAATAAGAAACCTACCAAAGGAAAGTACAAGAAGGTACATAAGATGACGGAGAATAGTTCAGACGAACAAAAGAGTGATAACGACTCCGAAAGCAGGGAACTGAGTTGTCTGAAACTACATAATGTGATCACAACGGAGGATCACCGAACCATTTGGGTCACTCTCAAGAAAGCAGGAGTCCAGGTAAAGATGGAATTGGACACAAGATCAGCCCTAACAGTCATAAACCAACGGGACTATGAGCGGCTATTCTCACACATACCCTTGAGAGACACAAAAATTATTTTGAAGACGTACACGGGGTAAAAAAGTCTACCCCAAAGGAAAAATAAGGGTGACCGTTATATATAACGGTAAGGAAACACCAAAACTAGACCTGTATGTATTGCAAGATGGAGGACCACCATTACTGGGACGTGAATGGATCCGGAAAATACAACTGGATTGGCATTCCATACAGGCACTGACTGTGGCTGACAAAAAAGATGACGACGTCACACCTGGGCGACTGTCAAAGATCCTAACTGACGTGAAAGAAGTGTTCCAGCAAGGACTCGGAACACTAAAATGCATGACAGCAACAATTAAAATTGAAGAAAACGCAAGCCCAAAATTTTTAAGGCCAGATTTATGCGATCCGCCCAGCCGTCGAAGCAGAGCTGGAGAGTCTGGAACGTTCAGGTGTACTGTCCAAGGTAAACTGGAGCGAGTGGGCTACACCCATCGTCCCTGTGATGAAAAAGTCGTTCAGCAGCACGCCTGGGGGGCCAAGGAAGGTTCGCATCTGTGGGGACTTTAAGGTAACAGTGAACCCGGTCCTTCACACCGTACAATATCCACTTCCACGGATTGAAGATATTTTCGCCTCGCTATCTGGAGGGAAACGCTTCACTAAGATTGATCTGGCCCAGGCGTATCTGCAAATGGAGGTAGAAGAAGCATCAAAAAAATACCTCACAATCAACACCCATAAAGGTCTCTACCAATACAACCGGCTGGTATTCGGGGTAGCATCAGCTCCGGCTATTTGGCAGAGGGCAATGGAACAAGTCCTGCAAGGGGTCCCAGGGACCCAGTGTTATTTGGACGACATCCTGGTTACGGGCGAAAATGACAGTGATCACCTTGCCAACCTGGAGCAGGTGCTTACTAGATTGCAGGAATATGAGCAAACCGCCCCAAATGCGAGTTTTTTAGAAAACAAATCTTGTATTGTGGCCATGTTATCGATAAAGAGGGGTTACATAAGTCCCCAGAGAAGATTGAGGCAGTAGTCAAGGCTCCAGCACCGGAAAATGTGTCACTACTGAGGTCGTTCCTCGGGCTGGTAAACTACTACCATAAGTTCTTGCCAAATTCGTCTACAATACTACACCCACTGAACACCCTACTGCAAACTGGGGTGCCATGGAAGTGGAGTGACGAATGTAGACGAGCTTTCCAGAAGAGCAAAACACTAATCACATCGAAAGAGGTATTGGCCCATTACAACCCAGCATTACCAATTCGGTTGGCATGTGATGCGTCACCCTACAGCATTGGAGCGGTGCTGTCGCACAAATTCTCGGATGGCTCAAAGAGGCCAATAGCCTTTGCGTCACGATCACTAACCTCAGCCGAGCGTAACTACGTCCAGATTGACAGGGAGGCCCTCAGCCGAGTGTGGGGAGTGAAAAAGTTCAATCACTATCTGCACGGGCAGAAATTCACCTTGCTGACTGATCACCAGCCTCTTGTCTCCATTTTTAATCCGAAGAAGGGCGTTCCGGTGATGACTGCGCAACGACTACAAAGATGGTCACTTTTTCTAGGGGCGCACCACTATGCGATTGAATATAAGGGCACGAAACAGCATGGAAATGCTGATGGGCTATCACGCCTGCCACTGCCTACTGCGGAGGAAGCACCAGCAGTGGATCCTGTCGAAATATTCCATTTGACTATAGTTGAATACCTACCGGTAACTAATGCTTGTATCGAAATGGAAACCCGAAATGAGCCGACACTGTCTCGGGTATATGATTTGACGGTGAAGGGATGGCCAGCACATGGCGACTTACTGTTGCCAGCATTCTCGACAAGGAGAGAACAGCTGTCAGTGTGCCGGGGGACCTTGATGTGTAGATCCCGAGTGGTAATTCCACCCAAGTTAAGGGATAGAGTGCTCAATGAGCTTCATGAGGGTCATCTGGGAGGGGTAAAAATGAAAAGCCTAGCCAGGGCTTATGTGTGGTGGCCGGGAATCGATAAACAAATCGAGGACCTGACAAAGAGCTGCTCAGGATGCCAGAAAGTCCAAAATGCACCACCACAGGCCCCTCTACACCCATGGGAGTGGCCCTCATCTCCATGGCAATGGGTGCATATTGCTTTTGCTGGTCCATTCATGGACTCAATGTTTTTAATAGCCGTGGATGCGCACTCGAAATGGCCTGAGGTCATCAAAATGTCCTCCACCACCACAGAGAAAACTATTGCAGTCCTACGGACCATTTTTGCCAGGAATGGCTTGCCAGAACAGATTTGCTCCGACAACGGACCACAGTTTGTGTCCGAAGTTTTCCGGAGGTTCTTGAAAAAGAATGGGGTAAGGCATTACACATCCGCCCCGTATCATCCAGCCACAAATGGATTGGCTGAGAGGTTCGTACAAACCTTTAAGAAGGCAATAAAGGCTATGTACAATGACAACATTCCGCTGCAGCACAAGATGGACAATTTCCTGTTCGCCAACCAGGCCCCAGCCATGATGTTCTTTAACCGAAGGTTAAGATCTCGCCTGGATTTGCTCAGACCAAACGTACGAAGAGATGTTGAGAGTAAGCAATTCCAGCACATCCATGAGAAGCCAACAAGGAGCTTCAATGTAGGGCAACCAGTCTTGGCCCGCGACTACTGAACAGAAAAATAGCAGCCAGGAACGATATGCACACGGCAGGGCCCACTAATGTACACAGTGGACATTGGGGAGAGCATCGTGAGATGCCATGCTGACCAGATCCTAGAGTCACAGGAACAAGTCAACCCCATGCCTCGCCCATACGTACCTGGTGATGAACCCGACGTACAGGTCGCATCTACCCCAGAAACAGTAGCATCGGAAGCTGATGAACCAACCGACGACAGGGGGCCAGAATCGCCTCCGCACCAAGAGCAAGACACTCGGGAAAGGCGCTATCCAGAAAGGATCAGGAAGCCTCCCCAAAGACTGAATATATAAATAGACTATTTTCAGCTAATGTTGCATGTTAAAAGTGTTAATTGTAATTAGTTTGATATTTAATTGTTAAATGAGTGTTATGGTACTGTTAATCTAAAAGGGGAGGAATTGTAATGTATATACCTTTAAGGGGGGAACTATCTTTTACAGCTCATGTATACTGCAGTTCCGGCAGTGACCACACCTGTATATAGCACTGAGTAGTAATCTGTACAGATCAGTTCCAGTGTGAGCCACGTTGAGTAAACACCTGTTGTACCATTCTCCTGCCGTCTGTGTCTTATTATACACAGACACAACAGGCCTTGTGATCGTTTTTTCACTTCTATCTTTCCTCAGTCTTCTGCAGTCTCTAATAAAATGTCCCTTTCTTCCACAATTAAAGCATCACTTAGCCTCCTTCGGGTGGAATAATCTCCTTCCTGTTTCCATCCCCTTGTCTCACACAGCTTATCCTTTTGTCTCGACTTGATTCGGCCCCCCTTTACTTCTTTCTGTCTTTCTCTTTCAAAAGCTAGGGTAATTTTCCGCAAGGTCTGTACCTCAGTCTAGTTGCCTTATGGGTCATCCCATGCTTCTGTCACTGCTCTAATATGTGGCAGGCTATTGGCTATTAATGCTCACAGCCAATGATTCAGGGGCCCTGCTGCAAGGTTAGCTCTAACAAATATCTCTCCACAGGCAATGTTATATACCAGCCACAACCTTTCTGCATAACTTTCAGGGCTCTCCCCGGGTCTTTGCTTAGTTTTGCCCACCTGTTCAAATGGATTACCTGATCCATACCCTAGTGCTATCGTGATTTGGTCTTTAAGTTCCTGCAATGTTCCTGCACCCCTTTTTGTGGCGGCTGGTAAGCCACTTAAAACTGATATTGACAGCGTAATTAGTAACATCTTAATGTGTTCTGGTTCATCACACTCATTTATTGCGGCCGCAGCTGCTACTTCCTGAAACATAGTTGTAGGGTCATCTCCCATTTTTAGTTTCCCTAAATCACCCACCATTTCTTTCAATTGGTTCACTAATGTCCTTTAGGGAAGGAAATCTGCCGTCCTTACCTGGTCTGGCCTACATGTGACTCCAGACCCACAGCAATGTGGTTGACTCTTAATGCCCTCTGAAATGGCCTAGCAAGCCACTCAGTTGTAAACAACCGCTACGAAAAACAATAAGAATAAAACCGGACGGACCACCCGGCATCGACCTTGGCACTGGAAACGACAATGACAACGGCAAACCCAGCCCTGTCGACCCTGCAAAGTCCTCCTTACCAACATCTGGGGGCTTGTGCCAAAATTGGGAGAGCTGTTCCACAGACTAGTCAAGCAACAGCCTGACATGGTCATAATTACCGAATCATACCTTACAACCAATGTTCCAGACACCACCATCACCATCCCTGGGTATGTCCTGTCCCACCGGCAGGACAGACCCACCAGAGGTGGTGGCACCGTGGTATACAGTCAGGAGGGAGTAGCCCTGGGAGTCCTCAACATTGACTCAGGACCCCATGAGGTCTCATGTCATCAAGACAAACATGGGCAAGGAAACGTCCTGCTAATTACCACCTACCGCCCTCCCTCAGCTGATGAATCAGTACTCCTTCATGTTGAACACCAATTGGAAGAAGCACTGAGAGTAGCAAGGGCACAAAATGTCCTCTGGGTGGGAGATTTCAATGTCCATCACCAAGAGTGGCTCGGTAGCACCACAACTGACCGAGCTGGCCGAGTCTTAAAGGACATAGCTGCCAGACTAGGTCTACGACAGGTGGTGAGGGAACCAACAAGAGGGAAAAACCTACTTGATCTCGTCCTCACCAATCTACCTGTTGCAGATGCATCTGTCCATGACAGCATTGGTGGAAGTGACCACCGCACAGTCCTTGTGGAGACGAAGTCCCGTCTTCATTTGAGGATACCCGCCACCGTGTTGTGTGGCACTACCACCGTGCTAAATGGGACAGATTTTGAACAGATCTGGCAACTCAAAACTGGGCATCCATGAGGCGCTGTGGGCCATCAGCAGCAGCAGAATTGTATTCAACCACAATCTGTAACCTCATGGCCCGGCATATCCCTCACTCTACCATTACCATCAAGCCGGGAGATCAACCCTGGTTTAACGAAGAGTGCAGGAGAGCATGCCAGGAACAGCACCAGGCATACCGAAAAATGAGGTATCAACCTGGTGAGGCTACAACACAGGACTACTTGCATGCCAAACAACGGAAGCAACATGCGATAGACAGAGCTAAGCAATCTCACAACCATCGGATCAAATTAAAGCTCTGCAGTCCTGCCACATCCAGTCGTGAGTGGTGGTGGACAATTAAACAGTTAACAGGAGGAGGAGGCTACAAAAATATCCCCATCCTCAATGATGGTGGAGCCCAGCACGTGAGTGCAAAAGACAAGGCTGAAGCATTTGCAACTATCTTCAGCCAGAAGTGCCAAGTGGATGATCCATCTCGGCCTCCTCCTGAGGTCCCCAGCATCACAGATGCCAGTCTTCAGCCCATTCAATTCACTCCACGTGATGTCAAGAAATGGCTGAAGACACTGGATACTGCAAAGGCTATGGGCCCTGACAACATTCCGGCAATAGTACTGAAGACTTGTGCTCCAAAACTAGCTGCGCCCCTAGCCAAGCTGTTCCAGTACAGCTACAACACTGGCATCTACCCGGCAATGTGGAAAATTGCCCAAGTATGTCCTGTCTACAAAAAGCAGGACAAATCCGACCCGGCCAACTACCGTCCCATCAGTCTACTCTCAATCATCAGCAAAGTGATGGAAGGTGTCGTCGACAGTGCTATCAAGCGGCACTTACTCAGCAATAACCTGCTAACTGACGCCCAGTTTGGGTTCCGCCAGGGCCACTCAGCTCCTGACCTCATTACAGCCTTGGTCCAAACATGGACAAAAGAGCTTAACTCAAGAGGTGAGGTGAGAGTGACTGCCCTTGACATCAAGGCAGCATTTGATTGAGTGTGGCATCAAGGAGCCCTAGCAAAACTGAAGTCAATGGGAATCAAGGGGAAAACTCTCCATTGGTTGGAATCATAACTAGCACAAAGGAAGTTGGCTGTGGTTGTTGGAGGTCATTCATCTCAATCACATGACATCACTGCAGGAGTTCCTCAGGGCAGTGTCCTAGGCCCAACCATCTTCAGCTGTTTCATCAATGACCTTCCCTCCATCATAAGGTCTGAAGTGGGGATGTTCGCTGATGATTGCACACTGTTCAGCACAATTCGAGACTCGTCAGATACTGACGCAGTCCGTGTCCATATGCAGCAAGATCTGGACAACATTCAGACTTGGGCTGACAAGTGGCAAGTAACATTCGCACCACACAAGTGCCAGGCAATGACCATCTCCAACAAGCGAGACTCTAACCATCTCCCCTTGACATTCAATGGCATTACCATCGCTGAATCCCCCACTATCAACATCCTGGGGGTTACCATTGATCAGAAACTGAACTGGACCAGCCATATAAATACTGTGGCTACAAGAGCAGGCCAGAGGCTGGGAATTCTGCGGCGAGTGTCTCACCTCCTGACTCCCCAAAGCCTTTCCACCATCTACAAGGCACAAGTCAGGAGTGTGCTGGAATACTCTCCAGTTGCCTGGGTGAGTGCAGCTCTAACAACACTCAAGAAGCTCGACACCATTCAGGATAAAGCAGCCCGCTTGATTGGCACTCCATCCACCACCTTCAACATTCACTCCCTCCACCACCGGCGCACTATGGCTGCAGTGTGTACCATCTACAAGATGCACTGCAGCAACTCGCCAACGCTCCTTCAACAGCACCTTCCAAACCTGCGACCTCTACCACTTAGAAGGACAAGGGCAGCAGATGCATGGGAATATCACCACCTACAAGTTCCCCTCCAAGCCACACACCATCCTGACTTGGACCTGTATCGCCGTTCCTTCGCTGTCGCTGGGCCAAAATCCTGGAACTCCCTCCCTAACAGCATTGTGGTTGTACCTACACCATATGGACTGCAGCGGTTCAAGAAGGCGGCTCACCACCACCTTCTCAAGGGCAATTAGGGATGGGCACTAAATGCAGGCCTAGCCAGCGACGCCCACATCCCATCAATGAATAAAAATGTTTTTTTTTTAATTGCGTCGTGTTATATAGTATGGTATAATCACTCTGTAACGCCCCTCTATTCTGTACTCCTGCAGGGGGGCCAAATTTCTGCTGCCTCATAGGATTCATTGGTGGTGGGACCGGAGGTTCTGGTACTTCTGGCGGGGGTCTCAATTCCCCATATTGTGGCCCATCATCAGACCACTATCCTTCCCCCTCGATATCCCTTTCCTCTGGGGTCATTAAGCATATTATTCCCTTCTCTACCGATAGACGAGCTTTCCATCGCTCAATTTCCTTTCGGCTAGTGTGATCAGCTTCTCCCGCTTTTTGTTGCTGCAACACCTTAAATGCTGTTTTTACATGGCTTTCTTTCTCCCATCTATCAGCTCTTCGCCAATACTCCGTCACCTGACACAGCAAGTATTCTATGTTACTTTCCCCTTTAACTTTCTTAGCTTGTCTCTGTTCTTTTAATTCCTCTAACTCTTTTAGCAAATAGTTCACCACCGCTTCCCTGTTGCTCGCCTTCTGTTTCAGTTGCTCAATCTCTCTTATTTTGAACTAATTTTCTGTGATAGACTTACAGCCATACCGCTTTATATCATAGCACCTTTCCAAACGGACCTTCTGTCCATTCCTTTGCTTTTTGTACAGGATCATCATTCTGCACAATATCTCTAACCCATGGTTTATCTGTAACAAATTTTGATCTAATATATTTTGCGACCAAATCCTCCATACTTCTCACTTTCTTGTCCGGCATTGTTATAAAAATACTTTTTCCCCTCAAGGTCCCTTCGTCGTCGTCAATTTATGTAGCACTTTCTCTTACTACTGTTCGGACCTCGAGAATTACGAATTAGCTTAACAATGACAGACAAGGATGTGATAAATAAAATTAGTCTTTTAATCAGACTATAGTTCAAAATTCAAGTGTAAATAGAAGCACCTTTGGCAATAAATTCAAAGAGCTTCCGGCAATAAATATGCCTGCAACTTATCAATTCAAAGTATATAAAAGTGCCCCTTTAATAATTCAAATGTACATAAAAGTACCCCCTTTAACAACATATAAGCCCATGTCCGACTTTCATACATACTCCTTCATTTCCGGGTGATCAGTCAAGGGAAACTGTAAGTCAAAACATAAACTGGCCAGCTTTCTCATTTCAATCTTCCTCCTGCCCTGTCTTCTGTGTTCTTCTTCTGTGTTCTCTGAAGTTGTTTTTTCAGAAAACTTGAAAACTCCCGCCCCTGGGTTATTGTAAATCACACTCTGCCTCCCTCTGACAGGCCAGTCCCACTCCAAGCCTTCCGATTGGAGTTCCTTCCATATGACATGTTCCTGTTCCTGTGAGATGTATGGGAGCGGGACTTCCTTGTCAATCATTGTCCAGATTGCCTCTCAAACAAAGAACACATACTGACCACCATTTTGTGTCTTCACAAACAAAAAACACACGCTGATTTCCTACATTTTCAATCCGTCCACTATCATCATACAATTCATTCGCAATTTCGATCTCCACACGGTAGCAGCGGTTTTATTACACTTTTCAGAATCTTACAAGAGCAACTGTCAGGAAGGCCCCAACGCCCAAAAATGTGTACGTTAAAATATGTTAAGCTAAAATAAAGTAAGACTGACCTTGTGGGCTCCTCTTTAGTCTGCAGCTGGGCCCCCAGTCCTAAAGTCTGTGGAGGGTCCCAGTGCAGTCCTGACGCCAGCTTTTTGGGGCACTTTTGTATTTGGGTACCTTTGCATCTGCGTGTCCCATAGCTGAAACACTTGGTTGGATTGGAAATGCCCCTTCCTGCCTCATTTACATTGGTAAAATGGCTCAACCTCTGTTGCAGAATGCAGACCCAGCTCTACCCTTCTAGGGAAGACCCCAAAATTCCAGGGAAATATAAAGGAAGTAGAGACCAGACATAACAGATCTGTGCCCCCTTTTTCCTAACCTTTGGCCTGGGTAATGGGCTTTCCCCAGGGGGCAAAGATCAGGAAATTTGGCCCCTGGTATCTTTTGAACTAACTCTAGGTATAACTCTGGAGAGCGTAACTTTTAGTCAGATGCAAAGTAAAGTTGGGAACTAATGTCCGTTTGTATGATTTCCTATCTCTTCTAAAAAATGGGCTGCTTCTTCTCAAATAGCTTTTGAGCATATTAAATTAAGTACAAGCTGTAGAGATACATCTAATGCCCCAAAGCTCTCTTGCACTGTCTAGTTAACCATTACTAGCACCAGCATATGGATCATTCCCAGTGTTTGCTTCACTTAAAAATAGGTTGAATAAGTGATGTCAGGAAGAGTAGAGTTCTAGTTGGGAACTAAATATTCCAGGGTACTTGACATTTTGAAAAGACAGGCAGAATGGAAAAGGAAAGGATTAGCCCTGATAATAAAGGATGACATAAGGACAGTAGTGAGAAAGATCAGGAAGTAGAATCAGTATGGGTGAAGATAAGAAATAACAAGGGGCAGAAAATTTGGTGGATTTAGTTTATAGGCCCCCAAACAATAGCTATACTGTTGGACAGAATATTAATCAACAAATAATAGGAGCTTGCAACAAAGGTAATACAGTAATCGTGGGGGAATTTAAATGTCATATAGACTGGGCAAATAAAATTGGCAAAGGTAGTTTGGAGGACGAGTTCATGGAATGCATTTGAGACAATTTTCCTAGAACAATACATCATAAAACCAACCAGGGAACATGCTATTTTAGATCTTGTATTGTGTAATGAGACAGGGTTAATTAATAATCTCATAATAAAGGATCCTCTGAGGAAGAGTGATCATAATATGATAGAATTTCACATTGGCTAGAATTTTGCCTACCTGGGCAGGCCCGGTGCGGGCAGTGGCCATGGCAGATCGTGACCCCACTGCCGGATCCATTCTACTGCTGAAAATGACTTTCCCTTAATAGGGCCTATTAAGCCCGCCCTGCGCATTACCCAGGCAATTAAATAGTGCGTGTCTGGTGACATCATCAATGATGTGTTTTCAGCCAGGATCTTTAAAGGGGCCATGGCCACATTGGATTTAAATGTCAATGTAACATAGTGCTGTCAGTGTACTACAGCATTGGTGTGCTGCAAACACTGACAATGACTGCACAGAGGCAGAGGGCTGCACCCAGGTTCTCTGTTGATTCCCTTCAGAGCACGCAGGGAGGTCCTCTTCCCTTCCAATGGGCAGAAGAGAGCTCCACAGGACACCAAAACAGCCTGGTTGGAGATTGTAGAGGAGGTCACCAGTGTTCAGGAGGACCTGGGAGCAGTGCCACTAACTTTTCAATTATCTCAGGAGGTCAGAAAACATGAGTACAAAGCCACACTCACCTTCATCCCGCTGTGCCTCTCATCACATCCCCATCACTCTGCCTTCCCAATCCTAACTTTGCACATCCTTACTCACACTAACATACCTTGCACATCCACCCATCCCTCTCTCTCTATCTACATTATCACATCCCATCTCACTAGCCACCCCTCACACTCACCCACATCCTAATGCAATCATACCAACTGACAGCACACTTGGGTGTTTTATCCAATGTTTATGTAAAGTTTCCATTAATGTGGTGTCAAACATAAAAATCTTTACTTTCAACACTTTCTGGTCTTGGAAAGATTTGTGTGCACCTTTGGAAGTGGCTTAGTGAGTTGCAGTGAATGGTGAGGCATAAAAATACCCCCCACAATGGTGGTGAGTGTGAAAGGAATGGCTTGGTCATTGTAGGGATGCTTTATGTTGTTGGTGTGGGGTGGTGCCAACCTGACACATCATGTGGCAGCCAGGGTGTACATCATCAAGTGAAGTAAATCTGGCCATGATGAGACCATCTCTGGCTTCCCAGGCAGCAATGCCCCGGGTGCTGATGCCCTCTGTCCTGTGCAGCATCAGGTGATTGTGGAGAAGTTTGGTGGCGTTGTTGTTGGTGCTGCTGGTGTTGGGGCTCATCGTGGTCAGATTCTGAGGACCAAGGTGAGACAGGATAAATGGCATCCATGCTGATGGAATAGATGGCAGGTGAAGTAGAGATGACAGAAGCAATTGGTCAGTGGTTAGAGAGGTTCTTCCAATGAGGTGACACTGGATGGAGACTTTGCTGGAAAGACTGCAGCCTGCAGAATCTGTGCTGGGAATGCAGTGAGAAGCAGCTTCTGCTGAAGAAAGTGATCAATTGTCAGGTGGGAGCTTTTATATTACATTTGATGCTGTCAACTAATCAGCTGGAGTAATGGCTACTGAACTCCCACCTTTCCGTGCACGGTCCATTCTCAACTTTAGCACTCCAAATGTTATTTTCTCAACTGGTAACCACTCCATCACCTTTCAAGGGTATAGGGTATATTCAGCTCTTTAGCACACACGTCCTACCCTTTGCAATGAAGAGTACATTTACACTACCATCTTAGCATCAAACACTAAACTTGCGTAGTGTAAATCTAAGCTTAAGATCCAAACTGATTCCAAATCAAAGTGGAGGGAGACTCCATCTTCCTGACTCCAGATTTAAGCCTCATTCACACTACTGCATACATTTTGCCAGACTGCTTTGCACATGGAGTCTTCTTCGATGGGAGTGTGGAATAAGCATTCAGCTGAGGGGGTCAATGCTCCCAATTAGCCACAGATTAAATTCTATCACAGGAAACTCTGGACTGATGTAAATCAGGTTTGCTATCCTCTGGACTTGATTCTCCATATCACTAGTGGAGCCTCACAACATTGATTCACTGTGAGAAGTGAAACAGCTTTGCTCTGACGCTACAGTTACTGCATAAATACACCCATCGTAAACACTGTTGGGATTATTTTAACTTAACCCTCCAGGTGGGTTCAGTTTGGCCACCTGTTTTACACCCTGCCCGATTTCACTCTCCATTAATATCGGGCAAGGTATAAAACGGGCAGCCGAACTGAACGCCCCCCCCCCTTTCCCGCCCAACGATTTCGGTTAAAATCCGAAAATTGGAACAGAAGGGAAATTTAATTGAGGTGTATAAAATTATGAGGGTGCCTACATAGAGTGGATAGGAAGGATTTATTTCCCTTAGTAGAGAGGTCAATAACCAGGGGGCATAGATTTAAAGTAATGGTAGAAGCATTAGAGGGGAGTTAAGGAGAACTTTTTTCACCCAGAGGGTGGTGGGGGTCTGGAACTCACTGCATGAAAGGGTGGTCGAGACAGAATCCTTCATCATATTTAAAAAATACTTGGATATGCACTTGAAGTGGTTTAACCTACAGGGCTACTGACCAAGAGCTGGAAAGTGGGATTAGGCTGGATAGCTCTTTTTCGGCCGGCACAAACACGATGGGCTGAATGGCCTCCTTCTGTGTCGTAAATTTCTATGATTCTATGATTCTAAAATTCCCCCATTACTGCAAACAGCTGACGCCTGCTCATTACTTCACTACTAGTTGTTGTACCCTCAGAGCTGATATCCAGCATCCTCCTTCCACAACTTACTCTAAAACTCTGTTTCTGTACCTTTGTAAAGGTCAAGCTATCAGATTCAGCACCATACAGAAATGTTGGCCCCAATATCAATATGAAGATTGCTTCTAAGCGGTGGGGGCTGGGGGGTGGGTGGAATTGCATGGGCGAAACCCAGAAGGCAAATGAATGGGTCAGAATCTGCGATCTCAACTCAATTACACCAGTTAATTTTGACTTCTGGGTTTCACATCTCCAAGCTGTGCAGCGGACATGATGCACAACTGTGCGATCTCAGCTTTATTTAAAGGGACAGTGCGAAAATGAAAATTGGAGGTATTCAGGATGGATGGTGGATATAGAGCAAGGGCAGCATTAGATTCAATGACGCATCACTGGAAGTATTGCTGGGTGCAGTCAGGAGCAGGAGGAACATTCTTTTACCCAGCAATGGGAGGAAGAAACCAGCTGCTCTCACCAAGAGGCATGGTTGAAGGTAGCTGAGGAGGCGAGCAGCAGGAGTGTTGTGCCCAGGTCATGGATGCAATGTACGAAGCGGTTTAATGACCTAGCCAGATCAGGAAAAGTGAGTACATTTGCTGATTCAACCAAACCTGTGCTTTAAGCCCCCACCAGCTCCACCCCCCGCCCCCTACTCTGTCTTGCTAAGCATAATCCATCACATCACTCCTCACACCCACTCAAATTTCAGCAGCACCCAGCTCGCACTTTCCATGCACTTCATCACCACCCCATTTATCCATCGACCATTGACACTCACACCAATCCATATGCAATGTGATGCATCTGTCTCATAGAGTATGGAGGAGACCAACTCAATCACTACGGGATTGGTGGCACAGGGAATTGCGAGAATGTCTGCCATGGAGAGAATGGCCACCTCCATGGAGCTTCAAGCGTGGCTCCGAAATGAGTCCAAGCAGGCTATGACCATGGCTGTGCAGACTTTAGATGTCAATTTGTCTACTGCCTTAAACAGGATGACAGGTATCGTATCCGTGACCTTCCAACGCGTCACTGATCTCCACCAGGCTGGTCTGCAGCAGAGTGGTAGGAGTGATGTGGCACTGGGCCAGGAGAGGGATGATGGTAAAAGGGGACAAAGAAGTGTGAACTCCACTCAAAGCACTCCCACCTCTCACTGGTTGCCTCCCCCCACTCCCACCCTCCCCAACCCTCAGCCAGCATCCGACATGCTGCCTCATCTTCTGATGGCTGAGCCTCCCCCTGCACAGGTGCAGGTGGAGCAGTCTTTGGTGGGACCGCCAGGGGCTCCAAATCCCCGAGATCATCAGCCAAAAGCATCTTAGCAGTCAGGATAGAAATTGATTAGCACCACTTACACATCTTGCCCATTATTGCAACCCCTCTCACCCTTTCACGTGTTTCATGATAACTGTCAATACATGACAAGACCCATTGGGCAGATGTGCAATGGGTGGATGTGCAATGGGTGGATGAGTGGTTGAAGGACTATTTAATGTAAAAGCAGGAGGGGGGCTGGTCCTGGTGGTAGGAGCAGACTGCAGGATTTCATTTCTTATGTTTCACACCAGGTGAACCTTCATGATATTAGGGAATCCCTGGTATCCTGGGCAGCAATGTAAGTGTCTGGTTGGCTGATGTGGGCCTGTTGGACGTCCTGGAGAGATGTATGTTGGACATCTTGGGGAGTTAAGGGTGAACATTCGAACTTCTTTGTATCTTGGAGCAACAGGCTTTCCAATATAAACAGGATGACTTTGAAGTGTTGTGAAAGGAAGGCATAGCTTGTCTTCTGATATGAAAAGTGCTTGTGTAAGGGTATAAGTGTTAGTAACGATGTCAGCCATTAGTGATTAAAATGCAACTTCAGGGGCTAGGCTAATAAAACATAGGTAGAGATATTTATTAGTTATAATATGGAAAGATGATGTTTGATAAAGCCTATTCTTCAAAGGGTTTAAGGACAGTTACATCAGGAAGACTTGTTTAAGGGAAGTAGCTTTGAAGTAAATAATTACAAGTGTTACATGAATAGCCTGTCTTCAAAGGCTTTGGGAAAAGATACGTCTGGAAGTCTTATCTATGACATGTACCTTTGATATAGACAAAATATGGTGTATAAAGGAGCATGGTTTTCAGTGTTTCCTTGGAGGGCTCGAAAGATACAGAAACTGAAAAGCCACTCTCTGTATACAATTAGGCTGATCAACTCTGTGTCAATAAATTTTGTTCCGTATACAACACTATGAAGTGTCTCGTGTTTACTCGAAACGTGTTATTGTGAACCAGAGGAGGAAGGAGGTTGACTGATAACAATGCCCTATTTTCATCCTCCTCCTGCTCCTCCTCTATGTTCTCCTCATCCAATGATGAGTGATGAGACCCTTCATCCTCCTCCACCTGCAAACCTCTCTGCTGCGCAATGTTGCGCAGGACGCAATACACCACTATTATTCTGGATACCCTCGCTGGCGAGTACTGAAGGGCATAGACATAGACATAGAAGGTAGGAGCAGGAGTAGGCCATTCGGCCCCTCGAGCCTGCTCCGCCATTCAATGAGATCATGGCTGATCATCCAAATTCAGTACCCGGTACCTGCTTTCTCCCCATATCCCTTGATCCCTTTAGCCTTAAGAAATATATCCAACTCCTTCTTGAATATATTTAATGAATTGGCCTCTACTGCCTTCTGTGGTAGAGAATTACAGAGGTTCACCACTCTCTGGGTGAAGAAATTCCTCCTCATTTCTGTCCTAAATGGATTACCCCTTATCATTAGACTGTGACCCCTGGTTCTGGACTCCCCGACCATCGGGAATATCCCTCCTGCATCTAGTCTGTCCAGCCCTGTCAGAATTTTATAAGTTTCAATGAGATCCCCTCAAGTATAAGCCCAATCGACCCAAATCTCTCCTCATATGTCATTACTGCCATCCCAGGTATCAGCCTGGTGAATCTTCGCTGCACTCCTTCCATGGCAAGAACATCCTTCCTCAGGAAAGGCGACCAAAACTGCACACAATACTCAAGATGTGGTCTCACCAAGGCCCTGTACAACTGCAGCAAGACATCCTTTGTAAAGTTTAGGAGTGAATGAACAATTTTGGGCAAACTGAATAATAGCCACATAGGATGTGTGAGTGTAAACGTTTGACAGCTGGAACAGCTCAGACCAACATTAAAGGAACATTTCACTATCTCTGAATGAATGATTTAATACAAAAGACAAGGAAAGCTGTATAAAACACGATGGCTAAAGAAAATCAGCACTGCAGTCAGAAGAAGGTGGCTTGGCCAGTCATCTCACGTATAAGGCTCAAGCTGCAGTCAGAGGAAGGAGGGTCCTGGCCAGTCTTTTCACTTTCGAGGACCTACAATCAACGCTGGACTGATCATCAGCAGGTGGTTGTACATATGATTTCCTGTAATATTATTAGTGTACTGCACGAATAGTGGTTGGGGTTTTGAATCTGTCTTAGGAACAGTAAAAGGTTAAAGACAGAACCCCTGTGTCTGGTGTAATTTCTCATAAGTCTCAAGTCCGAACTCTCTAACCTGTTGGACGGGGCGAGGGGTAATTCTGCACGTCTTACAGATTTTGGCGACTAGAGGGACATTGAGCGAGAAATTTTCAGACTGTGGCGGAGGCCACAAAGGGACAATAACACAATGTGTACCCAATGCTGTTATATGTACCGAACACAATTCACTTTGTATAGCAATGCCGTGGTATGTACATACTGGGTTGGGTTATTGGTGCAGGGCCCCTTTAAGAGTGTCGGGCCCTTTAAGAGTGTCGGGTTACGTGATGACTCATCAGCCCCTGCTTGTAACCCTGCACGGGGCTGAGGTTCACGAGTCCATGTGGAGATGTGATAAAAGCAGGACACGTTTTGTCCTTTACCAAAAGAAAGTCTCAGCCTGTTGATTTCTGTCGATCCCAACATTGGTGACCCCGCTGCTCCTTTGGACAATTCCAAAGGCCTCTTCTGAAATGGCGACGGACACCGTTTTCAACAAACTACCCGAGTTTTGGGAACAACAGGCTGCCGCTTGGTTCGCCCAGGCCGAAGCTCAATTTGCAATCCGGAACATCACCGCGGACGACACGAGGTACTACTATGTCGTCTCTGCTGTCGGCAGCTCGGCCAGAGTCGTGAACCTGCTTGAAAACCCCCCGGAGCACAGCAAATACGACACGCTTAAGGCGCACCTTCTACGGACTTTCGGCCTCACCGAAGCTGAACACACTCGCCGGCTCCTCTCCCTGCCCGGGCTTGGCGACTCCAAGCGCTCGGAGCTGATGGACCACATGCTGGCCCTCCTGGGCACACACACGCCGTGTTTCCTCTTCAAGGAACTGTTCCTCCAGCAGCTACCAGGTCAGGTACGGTCGGTGCTAGCCAACTCTTCTATTACCGATTTCCGCGACCTGGCCAAGGAGGCCGACCAATTTTTTTCCGCCGGGCAACAGTACTGCGCGGCCACGCAGAGCCCTACCCCGACTGATACAGCCCAACGGCGGCAACCCTCAGGCCTCTGCTTCTACCATGCGCAGTTCGGCCCCAATGCCCGGAGGTGCCGGCCCCCATGCAGTTTTCCCGCGTCAAAGCAAACTAAAGACCACTCGTCGGTTGCTATGGCTGTCGGCTGTTCAGGCAGCTTGTTGTTTGTTACTGACTCCGACTCCGGGCGCCGTTTCCTTTGCGACACGGGCGCCCAGGTGAGCATCCTGCCCGCGTCATCCATAGACATCCAAGGGGGCAACCACGGCCCCGTCCTCGAAGCCGCCAATGGCAGTTCCATCCGCACCTTCGGGACACGGAACGTGGCGCTTTGTTTGGGTGGGCAACGATTCACCTGGGACTTTGTCACAGCAAAAGTGTCCACCCACCTCCTCGGCGCTGACTTCCTCTGCGCCAATGGCCTTTTGGTGGACGTCAAGAACCGACGTCTCATCAACGCTGAAACCTTCAGCTTGCTCCCGTGTTCCCTCAGTAGGTCCAGCACAACGCTGTTGTCCAGCGCACTCGCGGCCTCCGATGAGTTTTCCCATCTCCTCACTCAGTTCCCGGACCTTACGAGACCCACGTTCTCATCCACCGCCACCAAACACGGGGTAGAACACCACATTTCGACCACCGGCCCGCCCGCCTATGCCCGCGCTCGGCGCCTCGACACGGGGAAGCTCGCCATCGCCAAAGCCGAGTTCGACACCATGGAGTGCCTTGACATCATCCGCCGGTCGAACAGCCCGTGGGCTTCGCCCCTCCACATCGCCCCGAAACCAGGTGGCGGGTGGCGCCATTGTGGAGACTGCCGGCGCCTCAACGACGCGACTGTTGTGTATGTACCTTTAAGAGAGAACTGCTTTTATACTGTAGTACCGGCAGTGACCACGCCTGTATATAAAGCCATAGCAGGCTTCTGTACTTTCAGTTCCAGCATACCCTCTGTTCAGTAACACCTGTTATTACCGTTCTCCTGCAGTCTGTGTGTTATTGGTACGCGGACACTACAGTGGCGACGAGCAGTTTCAAACTCACCTGCAGTACTGCATCACCTCACGGGGATCCATCCCTGAAAAGAAGCTTCTTGGAGGTCGAAGCCAGAGCAACGGGCGTCAACCGTGGGCAACCGCCCAGTGATCCATCGGAGTTCAGAGGATCGCAGGGGAAGCTGTGGAGAGCTGGGCTTGGCTCTCCAGTCAAGGTGTTACAGCAAATCGTGCTGGTAGCAGGTAGTGCGCTGACCCTTCCGGACTGCGGCGGGCTAGAGCTCGATCGAGCGGCTCTGCAAGGGGGCCATGCAGTGTCATCGGGAAGGAAAAGAGAGAGAGAGAGGGTGGAGCGCACAGGGCACGGTCGGTGCTCAAGAGCCGGGCAGCGTTAAAGAAAATAAAAAAGGGGAAGGAAAAGAGACGCGCAGTGGACAGCGTCGAAGAAGAATAAAACTAAGAAAATTAATTAACAAAAGAGAGATGCGCAGAAGCCGCGGGGCGCCGCCATTACTATTTAGAACGCTAGGAGCAGCATTGGCAGCAGGGGGAAGAAGGAAAAGCGCAGGAGGTGCCATTTTAATCCATTGGGGAAGAAGGAAAAGCGCAGGAGGCGCCATTTTAAACCACCCAAGATGCCGAAGAGTGGCAGCATCACTGCTTTCGACAACAAAATAGAAGACTGGACCACATATGTGGAAAGAATTGAAGTGTACTGCAAGGCAAATGAGGTGGCCGATGAAAAGAAGGCATCGGTATTATTGAATTTGATGGGCGCGAGAACGTACGGCCTATTGCGGAATTTAATTACCCCAGCTAAACCAATGTAGAAAAGCTTTGAAGAGATTGTCAATATCTTACAGGAACATCTAAACCCTACACCGCTGCTGATAGCAGAAAGATTCAAGTTCCATAAAAGAAACCAGCACAAAGATGAGAGTAATGCTCACTATCTTACAGAACTACGCAAGTTATCGAAACACTGCCAGTTCGGAGCAGGACTGGTAGATACTTTAAGGGATAAGTTTGTCTGCGGGCTCCAGAGTGAAGGAACCCAGAAACGACTACTTTCGGAAAAGGACCTTACGCTAGTAAAGGCTTTCAGCGTGGCAGTATCCTACGAAGCAGCAGCACGGGGAGCTGCGGAAATACAACAGAAACCGCAAGAATATAGCACCAATGAAATGGCATATGGAGCAGAAAAGTGCTATCGCTACGGCAGAACAACCCATGACCAGAAGGATTGCTGGTTTAAGGACAAAGTATGCAGGCAATGTGGAAAAGTGGGACACATAGCATGAGTCTGCAGGTCGGGAAAGAAAACCAACACTAAAAGAACTACTAAGGAAAAGTACAACAAAGCACAAAAGATGACAGACAGTAGTTCAGAAGATCAGAAGAGTGATAATGACTCCGGGAGCAGGAGACTAAGTTGTCTAAAGTTACACAACGTGATCGCAAAGGAGGATCACCGAACCATTTGGGTCACCCTCATGATAGCAGGGTCCCAAGTAAAGATGCAATTGGACACAGGATCAGCCCTAACAGTCAGGAATCGACGAGACTACGAGCGGCTATTCTCACACATACCCTTGAAGGACACGTCCATTGCCTTGAAGACATATACGGGGCAAAAAGTCTACCCCAGAGGAAAAATAAGGGTGCCCGTTAAATACAACGGCAAGGAAACACAGAAACTCTATCTATATATACTACAAGATGGAGGACCACCATTATTGGGACGTGAATGGATCCGAAAAATACAATTGGATTGGCATTCCATTCAGGCGCTAACTGTGGCTGACAAAAAGGATGACGACGTCACACCTGGACGACTGTCAAAAATTCTAACTGACGCGAAAGGGGTGTTCCAGCAAGGACTTGGGACTCTAAAAGGTGTAACGGCAATGATAAAAATTGAAGATAACGCAAACCCAAAATTTTTTAAGGCTAGACCAGTACCGTATACGATCCGCCCAGCCGTCGAAGCAGAGCTGGAGAGTCTGGAGCGTTCGGGTGTGCTGTCCAAGGTGGACTGGAGTGAGTGTGCCACACCCATCATTCCTGTAATGAAGAAATCATTGGGCAGCACGCCTGGGGAGCCGAAGAAGGTTCGCATCTGTGGGGACTTTAAGGTAACTGTGAACCCAGTCCTGCACACAGTACAATATCCACTTCCGCGGATAGAAGATATTTTCGCCTCACTATCTGGAGGGAAACGCTTTATGAAGATTGATCTGGCCCAAGCGTATCTACAAATGGAGGTAGAAGAAGCATCTAGAAAATACCTCACGATAAACACTCACAAAGGTCTTTACCAGTACAACCGACTGGTATTTGGGGTAGCATCAGCCCCGGCTATTTGGCAGAGGGCGATGGAACAAGTCCTGCAAGGGATCCCGGGGACCCAGTGTTATTTGGATGACATCCTGGTTACGGGCAAAAATGACAGTGAACACCTTGCCAACCTGGAGCAGGTGCTCACTAGATTACAAAAATATGGGCTACGAGCCAACCGCCCCAAATGCGTGTTTTTCAGGAAACAAATCTCGTATTGTGGCCACATGATTAATGAAGAGGGGTTACATAAGTCCCCAGACAAGATTGAGGCAGTAGTCAAGGCTCCAGCACCGGAAAATGTGTCGCAACTGAGGTCGTTCCTCGGGTTGGTGAACTACTACCATAAGTTCTTGCCAAATTTGTCTACAATTCTGCACCCACTGAATGTCCTGCTGCAAACTGCAGTAGCATGGAAATGGAGTGATGAGTTTAAGCATGCCTTTCAGAAATGTAAATGCCTAATCACTTCAAAAGAAGTATTGGCCCACTACAATCCAACACTACCAATTCGGTTGGCATGTGATGCGTCTCCCTACGGCATTGGAGCGGTGCTGTCGCACAAATTCCTTGACGGTTCAGAGAGGCCAATAGCCTTTGCGTCGCGCTCGTTAACCTCAGCCGAGCGTAACTACGCCCAGATTGACAGGGAGGCCCTCAGCCTGGTGTGGGGGGTGAAGAAGTTCAATCACTATCTGCATGGGCAGAAATTCACCTTACTGACTGATCACCAGCCTCTTGTCTCCATTTTTAACCCAAAGAAGGGCGTTCCGGTGATGACGGCGCAACAGCTGCAAAGATGGTCGCTTTTTCTAGGGGCACATCAATACGACATAGAGTATAAGGGTACGAAACAGCATGGAAACGCTGATGGGCTGTCGTGCCTGCCGCTGCCTATGGTGGAGGAAGCACCTGCAGTGGACCCTGTTGAGATATTCCATTCGACCATAGTCGAATGTCTACCTGTTACAAACTCAAGTATAGAGAAGGAAACCCGAAATGACCCGACACTCTCTCGGGTCTATGATTTGATGGTGAAGGGATGGCCAGCACATGGCGACTCACTGTTGCCAGCATTCTCGCCAAGGAGAGAACAGCTGTCAGTGTGCCGGGGGACCTTGATGTGTGGATCCCGAGCGGTAATTCCACCCAAGTTGAGAGATAGAGTGCTCAACGAGCTTCATGAGGGTCATCTGGGAGGGGTAATAATGAAGAGCCTAGCCAGGGCGTTTGTGTGGTGGCCGGGAATCGATAAAGAAATCGAGGAAATGACCAAGAGATGCACAGGATGCCAGAAAGTCCAAAACGCTCCACCACAGGCCCCGCTACACCCATGGGAGTGGCCCTCATCTCCATGGCAACGGGTACACATTAATTTTGCTGGTCCATTTATGGACTCAATGTTTTTAATCGCCGTGGATGCACATTCGAAATGGCCAGAGGTCATCAAAATGTCCTCCACCACCACGGAGAAAACTATTGCAGTCCTACGGACCATCTTCGCCAGGAAAGGCTTGCCAGAACAGATTTGCTCCGACAATGGACCACAGTTTGTGTCCGAGGATTTCCGGAGGTTTTTGAGGAATAATGGGGTAAAGCATTACACATCTGCCCCATATCATCCAGCCACAAATGGATTGGCTGAGAGGTTTGTTCAGACCTTTATAAAAGCAATAAAGGCGATGTATAACGACAACATACCACTGCAACACAAGGTGGATAATTTCTTGTTTGCGACACATGCAGTCACCAACCAAGCTCCAGCCATGATGTTCTTTAACCGAAGATTAAGATGTCGCCTGGATTTGCTCAAACCAAGCATAAGATGAGATGTTGAGGATAAGCAATTCCAGTACATCAATGAGAAGCCAACCAGGAGCTTCAAGTTAGGGCAACCAGTCTTGGCCCGCGACTACCGAACAGAAAAATGGCAGCCAGCAACGATATGCACACAGCAGGGACCACTAATGTACACAGTGGATGTTAGAGAGAGCATCGTGAGACGCCATGCTGACCAGATTCTAGAGTCACAGGTACAAGTCAACCCTATACCACGAGCATGCGCACCTGGTGATGAACCCAAAGTACAGATTGCGTCTACCTCAGAATCAGTGGTATTGGAAGCTGACGAATCAACCAATGACAATGAGCCAGAATCGACTCCGCCACAAGAACAGGATACTTGAGAAAGGCGCCATCCAGACAGGATGAGGAAGCCTCCTCAAAGACTGAATTTATAAATGATTACTTTCAGCTGATGTATATAGTACAGAGAAAATTGTAATTGTAATTAGTTATTATTTAATTGTTAAATGAATGTTATGTACTGTTTATCTAAAAGGGGAGGAATTGTTGTGTATGTACCTTTAAGAGAGAACTGCTTTTATACTGTAGTACCGGCAGTGACCACGCCTGTATATAAAGCCGTAGCAGGCTTCTGTACTTTCAGTTCCAGCATACCCTCTGTTCAGTAACACCTGTTATTACCGTTCTCCTGCAGTCCGTGTGTTATTGGTACGCGGACACTACAGCGACGACCCCCGACCGCTATCCTATCCCACAGATCCAGGTTTTCTCCGCCCGCCTGGCTGGGAAAGTGGTATTCTCGAAAGTGGACCTCGTCCGAGGTTATCACCAGATCCCCGTCCGGCCGCAGGACGTTCCGAAAACCACGGTGATCACCCCGTTCGGGCTATTCGAATTTCTCTGCATGCCATTTGCCCACAAAAACGCCGCACAGACTTTTCAACGCCTCATGGACACCGTGTTACGGGGCCTGATGTTCCTGTTCGTATACCTGGATGACATCCTCATCGCCAGCGCCTCCAGGACAGAACATGTGTCCCACTTCCAGACTCTTTTCGAACGACTCAGCCAACGCGGCCTAATCATCAACCCGGCCAAGTGCCAGTTCGGGCTGTCCTCGATCGACTTTCTTGGACACCGCATCACGAAGGATGGGGCGGTGCCACTCCCATCTAAAGTGGAGGCCGTGATGGACTTCCCGCGGCCCCTCACCACTAAGACCCTACAGGAGTTTTTGGGCATGGTGAACTTTTACCATCGTTTCGTCCCCCGAGCAGCCCAGCTTATGTGGCCCCTTTACGAGGCCCTCAAAGGCAAGCCTGACAAACTCACCGTCAACTGGTCTGATGAGATGGCTGCTGCTTTCACAGACACGAAGAGGGCCCTGGCCAACACGACCATGCTGGCGCACCCGTTGCCCGATGCGCCGATCGCCCTCACCACCGATGCCTCAGATTACGCGGTCGGCGCCGTCCAAGAACAGTGGGTCAATGGCGCCTGGCAACCGCTCGCCTTCTTCAGCCGGCAGCTCCGCCCCAACGAGCGGAGGTACAGCACATTTGATCGCGAGCTCCTCGGCCTCTACCTCGCTGTCCGACACTTCCGTTTCCTGTTGCAGGCCCGCCCATTCACGGCATTCGTGGACCACAAACCGTTGACCTTTGCCATGGCCAAAGCCTCCGAGCCGTGGTCGACCCATCAGCAACGCCACTTGGCCTTCATTTCGGAATTTACGACGGACATCCAGCATGTGGCTGGGAAAGACAACCCCGTCGCCGACCGACTCTCCCGAGCCGTCGCCAGCGCCGTACACCTCGGAGTCGACTACACCCGCATGGCGGCCGACCAGGCCTCTGACCCGGATGTCCAGGCCTACAGAACGGCAGTCACGGGCCTTCAACTCGCAGACGTCGCGTTCGACGCTGCCAGCACCACACTCCTGTGCGACGTCTCCATTGGGCAGCCACATCCCGTCGTGCCCGAAGGGTGGAGACAGCAAGTATTCGACGCCATCCATAATCTTTCCCACCCGGGCAGGAAGCCGTCGCAGAAACTGGTGGCGGCCAAGTTCGTCTGGCACAGGCTCAGGAAAGACGTGCGCGACTGGGCCAGCGCCTGCGTGGTATGCCAACGCTGCAAGGTACATCACCATACCAAGGCCCCGTTGGCGCCTTTCGCAGTACCCCAGAGGCAGTTTGACGACGTTAACGTGGACTTGGTAGGGCCCCTGCCGCCCTCCTGCGGGTTCACCCACCTCCTCACAATGGTCGACAGAACCACCCGATGGCCGGAAGCCATCCCACTGTCTTCGACGATGGCCGTCGATGTAGCTCGGGCGTTCATCAGCACTTGGGTCGCCCGGTTCGGCGCCCCATCTGACATTTCCTCCGACCGGGGGCCCCAGTTCATGTCAGAGCTCTGGAACGCCGTCGCCCAAGGCCTCGGGTTGAAACTCCACCGCACCACAGCTTACCACCCTCAGGCCAACGGGTTGTGCGAACGGTTCCATTGCTCCATGAAGGCTGCGCTCCGAGCCAGCCTCCAGGACAATGGCTGGATTGACAGACTTCCGTGGGTCATGCTGGGACTCAGGATCGCTCCCAAGGAGGACCTCCAATCCTTGTCCGCCGAGCTCGTCTATGGACAGCCGCTGCGGGTTCCCGGGGATTTTGTCCCCAACGCAACGGAGCCTTGGTCCGCAGCCCGTCAGCGGTCCGACCTTCTAGACAACGCCAAGGTTTTCGCTCCAATGCCCACGTCGCAGCACGGCTTCCCGCAGTCCCACGTTCCACTCGACCTTCATGCGGCGGAGTACGTTTTCGTCCGCCACGACGCCCACCGGGGACCTCTGCAGCCACCCTACGATGGGCCATTCCACATCTTAGAAACCGGGGACAAGACCTTCGTCGTAGATGTCGGCGGCAAGCCGGACTGCATTTCCGTCGACCGCCTCAAGCCAGCCCACCTGGATCTGGACCGACCCGTTGAGTTGGCACAGCCCCCGAGACGGGGCCAACCTCCGCTTTCCACGCCCTCCGTTCACCACTGAGTGCCCGAGGTCCCCCCGACGAACCCCCCGGTCTCCACCCCGGAATCGAGGAGCCGTTCCAACTGATTGATCTGGCCCCCCCGACGACTGACATTGCCAGTACTTGTGAATTCTGGGGGGACGTATGTGGCGGAGGCCACAAAGGGACAATAACACAATGTGTACCCAATGCTGTTATATGTACCGAACACAATTCACTTTGTATAGCAATGCCGTGGTATGTACATGCTGGGTTGGGTTATTGGTGCAGGGCCCCTTTAAGAGTGTCGGGCCCTTTAAGAGTGTCGGGTTACGTGATGACTCATCAGCCCCTGCTTGTAACCCTGCACGGGGCTGAGGTTCATGAGTCCATGTGGAGATGTGATAAAAACAGGACACGTTTTGTCCTTTACCAAAAGAAAGTCTCAGCCTGTTGATTTCTGTCGATCCCAACAAGACCATTAATATGGGTGGAAAAACCGCTAAGACAATGGATGAGTTAGTTACAATGTATGCTGCGGGGAAGTTACCTCTCTAGGAGAGGTGGGTAAGGGTTATTATTGACAGTGATGATCCGGTTTCTGAGGCCGAACAATGGACACAAGGGTCCACACGTTGGCAACGGATAATGAAAGCCGTCTGGTTGTTAGGCTAACGAAGTAAGCTTTCAAACGATGAGCGTGAAAAGATTAAGTCACAAAGGAAAATAGAGGATATGGCAGGAAAAGCCAGTGATAGAGAAATGGTGGTAAACCAGCTTCTTAAGGAATTAGAGGAAGAATGAGAAGGTCGTAAGAAAGATAAAGAGGTGTTTGAGAAGGAGAAAGCGAGATGGTGTAATAAAGAGCAATATTTGGAAAGTCAGTGTGTAAATCAAGGGAACGAGAGTAAAGTTTGGAAAGAGGAAGCTAGTAGCCAACAACAACGGGCAGAAAAAGCAGAGGAGGATAATGAGGATTTGAAAGCTGCCATTAGGGTGGTGTAGAAACAGGTTGTGAAACTACGTGGGCAGCAGGACCATGCGGAATGCAAAAGGAAGGTTAAAGTGTTAGAAGAAAATCTACGAGTGCAAAGGGGAATTGTGTGTGCGATAACCCCGGGAGAACAGCCTGTATTTGGGTTGTTATCATCAGACAGTGAGTGGGAGGAGGTTGAAGAAGAAATTAGTTAGGACTTATACCTGGGAAAAAGATTAAACCACCTCCTACTGCGCCTTCTCCAATGAACCTCACACGTCAACGGAAGTATCTTGCCCCGGGAGTGGACGTCCGACTGGGAGAGAGGCCTGACTTGGACAGGGAATTCTTTGTTAATTATGATTATAGGAGTCTGAAAGACATGGGGGGAAAAATTCAGTTGGTTTGCGCATCCTGTTAGCGCCTTAAGAGGGCGCTAATGGAGCGCAAAGCAACTAGCACCCGGGCGAGGCGATAGCTGCGCCTCTCACGGAATTGACTGGATATTTTGCGGCGGCGCTAAACAATACCGCCCGAACTCCTGCACACGCAGATCTTGACGTCATTCGAGTGTGCAATGCCTTTGTGGCGCCCCGGAACGGTTGTCGTTGGTTGCGCCCCCCTCCTTTCCGCCTGGCGCAACCAACGACAGGTAGACTGGAATGCTTCCCAGTCGCTGTGGGGCTGGACGGGTGCTATTTAAAGGGGGCCTCTTCCTGGCTTTTTGTGTGGTAGACATTTTTGCACCACTCGTTCTGAGAGAGAGAGAAAGAGAGAAAGAGAGACTTCTGCATTGAATCAACGCTGCCTGAAGTAGTTTTGGCTTCTGACCATAACTTTGAAGGCACTTTGGTTTTTGACCTTCATTACTTTGATTGCCAAGATACTATGCGGGCTGCACTGAATGGGGGCATCATCCTGTGCCATCAGATTCGGAGGGCACAGAGATGCAGAAAGAGAGTGGCAATCATGGCCAGACGGAGGAGGGCCAACAGGCCTCTGTACAGGACATCTTACCCTCCCAGGGTATTTCGCCAACAATTCTCCTACATTAATATGTCTGAGGTGTTATGTTCATAAATAAATAGACATTTTCATTATGAACAGCTAGCTTGAGCTAGTCATTTATTCAGCCATGTGGACGAGTGTACAGGCATCCATCTTGACTACTGCCTTGTGGGTAGCCCACTACTAAACATACAGCTCCACCTAGTGTACCATTCTAGAATGACATGATCATTACATCCCCCTTCCTTAGAGGTTAAACAAAATCAATATCAATCAATCATAACGACATAAACATCTTCACAACAGTCAACACATTTTCAAAGCTTTACTTTATGAACGCTAAGCTTTTCATTCTTTTATGATAGTTTTCTTTATACTCAATCAGGCTTTTTTACTTCACGTGTGGATCTTCTCAGCACAGGTAGGTCTGATGTGTTTTCATGAGAGCCTGTATGTGTGTTTGTGTTAGATTGTTCTGGTGGTGAGTGACAAGATTCAGTTGCGGCATTGTCATCGATTTGCTCTTGGATAGTTTCTTGTGTTTTCAGGAGGGAACGGCGGTTCCTCCTGAGAATCTGTCCTTCCTCAGTTCTAACAGTGTATGACCTTGGTCCTACTTCCTCAAGAACTGTAGCTTTCCTGTTCCATGCATCTGGATTCTCAATCCTGACAACATCATCCCTTGTCAATGGTTTCAGAGTTTTGGATGACTTGTCATAGTGTGATTTCTGTTTCAACTTTAACAGTTGAAGTCTCTGTCTCAGTTCCTTACTCTGCTTTTCTTTTGCACAGCAGGGTAGCGTGATGCGCAACTTGCGACCCATTAGGAGTTCAGCAGGTGAAGAACCACAGTCTAAAGGGGAGGCTCGGTAGCTCAGCAGGGCGAGATAAGGATCAGACTTGCTTTCTGTTGCTTTCTTCAGTAGCTGTTTGAGAACTTGAACACCTTTCTCTGCCTTGCCATTCGACTGAGCATACGGAGGACTGGATGTGATGTGTTGAAAGTCATAATGTGCTGCAAACTGTTGCCACTCCTTACAGTTGAAGCACGGACCATTGTCGCTAACGGCAATCCTGGGAATTCCATGTCTGGCGAAGATGGATTTAACATGCATTATGACACTGCTTGCTGATGTGCTTGAGAGCAGCGCCATCTCAGGATAGTTAGAATAGTAGTCAATCACTATTAGATAGTCTTTACCATTCAAATGAAAGAGGTCCATACCAACCCTTTGTCGTGGTGCTGTTGGTAAGTCAGCTACTATCATTGGTTCCTTTGCTTGTTTGTTTTGGTGTTTCTGACATGTCTCACATATGCCTATCATGTTCTCAATGTCCTTATTTATGCCAGGCCAATAAACAGTGTCTCTTGCTCTCCTTTTGCATTTTTCAATTCCGAGGTGTCCCTCATGAATCCTTTTGAGCATGTCTCGACGTAGAGCCTGTGGAATTACTATTCTGTTCTGTTTTAGTAATAGTCCACTTGTGACACTCAACTCTGACCTGATGTGATAGTACTTTGGACAGGAACCTTTTGGCCAACCATCATGAATGTTCTCTATTACTGTTTGTAACACTGTATCTTTTACTGTTTCTTCTGCTATTTGCTTTGATTTTGTGTCTGACACGGGCAGCGCAGCAGTGACCATACTCACATGAACATTCACGTCTTCCTCAGTAGAGCTCACATGACTCATTGTGGGTGCTCGGGATAGTGCATCTGCTAACATGTTTGCCTGGTGTATAGATCAATTCAAAGTCATATCTTTGCAGCTTCATCATGAGTCGTTGAATCCTTGGAGACATCTCATTCAGATTTTTTTTTTATGGTGGCAACCAGTGGGCAGCGGTCTGTCTCAACTGTGAAGGTGGGAAGTCCATATATGTAGCCATGGAACTTTTCTAGTCCAACTGCCAAGCCTAGGCATTCCTTTTCAATCTGGGCGTATCGACACTCAGTATCAGTCATAGACCTGGAGGCATAGGCAACAGGCTTCCAATCTTCACCCTCTGCTTTTAGCAAGACTGCGCCTAGGCCATCTTTTGATGCATCCGTTGACACTTTGATTCTCTTTGTTGGGTCAAAGAAGGTGAGTACAGGTGTGGTTGTCAGCACTGTTTTAAGGTTCATCCACTCTTGTTCATGTCTTTCTGTCCATGCAAACTCATTTGTTTTATGTAGCAGGTCTCGCAGACAGGCTGTCTTGGCTGACAAGTTAGGAATGAACTTTCCAATGAAGTTTATCATCCCCATGATGCATAGCACTCCTTTTTTGTCAGTGGGTCGGGGCATTTTGAGTATGGTGTTTACTTTTTCCATATCTGGCTCTATTCCTTTACCAGATAGATTATCTCCTAGGAAAGTGACTTCCTGGACGTCAAACTGACACTTGGCTTTGTTGAGCTTCAGTCCATTCTGGCGTATGCTCTGTAGCACTTTAGTCAGTCTCTCATTGTGTTCTTTCAGTGTGGAGCCCCAGATGATGATGTCATCAACATAGACCCGAACTCCTTCCAGACCTTCAATTATGTGTTCCATCGCTCTATGAAAGATTTCAGATGCAGATATTATCCCGAAAGGCATTCTGAGGAAACAATACCTGCCAAATGGTGTGTTGAAGATACAGTATTTGGTGCTCTCTTCATCCAGTTTTAGTTGCCAAAATCCTTGTGAGGCATCGAGCTTTGTGAAGTATCTGGCACCTGACATTTCACTGGTGATTTCTTCTCGCTTGGGAATCTGGTAGTGTTCATGTTTTATGTTTGCATTTAAGTCCTTTGGATCCATGCATACTCTTATATCATTGTTCTTTTTCTTTACACATACCATGGAGTTAACCCAGTCTGTTGGCTCTTCGACTTTCCTGATGACTCCTAGTGTGGTCATTCTGTCCAGTTCTTTCCTGAGCCGGTCACGCAGGGGTGCTGGAACTTTCCATGGAGCATGTACCACTGGCTGAGCATCCTCCTTTAGCTGGATCTTGTAAGTGAATGGTAGAACTCCAAATCCTTTGAAAACATCCTGGAAATTACTCACTGCAGAATCCACTGAGTCATCTGATCTGCTTATGGCACAGTTTATACGGTAGACTCTCTTGACCAGTTCTAAGTCCTCACAAGCTTTGTCACCTAGTAGTGAATCAAGTCCTTCAGCCACAACAGAAAACATGAGATGATGCACTTTGTCTTTGACTGTCACTTTAAGTCTGCATACACCTAAGCTATCTATTTTCTATCCATTATAGTTCGTCAGTAGTACTGACTTTTTCTGTATTTTGGGCTTTTCTTTCATATTGTTAATGTCACTCATACTGATTAAGTTTGCTTTTGCCCCAGTGTCTAGTTTCAATGTAACTAATGCTCCATTTACCTGAAGTGGCATTATCCATTTGTCCTCTTTTACTGCATTAACTTTATCTTCAGCATTGTCCATTCCTGATGGCTGCACATTTTCTGTATCCTTTTCGATATTGTCACATGACACCATTCCTACAAAAAATGTCTCACTTAAATCAGTGTCCTCAATCACATTGACTTGTTGCCCTTTCTTTGTTTTTACTTTTGAAAAGCATTGTTTGGCAAAGTGATTCTTTCCATTACATTTTGTGCACATTTTCCCAAACGCTGGGCATTGTCTTGACTGGTGCTGGTAACCACAGCATTTACAATTAAAAGTTCCATCCTCCGATTGCTTTGCATTTCAGTTCTGCCCACGTTTCTTCCCTTTGTAGGACACAGCACCAACAGCAGCACAGTCACTCATTACAGTCGCATTATTATTAATTTCACTGAAAGTCTTCGCGTGCTTCTGAGCTAGCTCACTGGCATGGCATATTTTCACAGCATCCTCCAATGTTAGTTCAGTTTCTCTCAACAAACGTTCCCTGACTTTTTTTATCATGAATACCAAACACAATCTGGTCACGAATCATGGATGATTTCAGTTCAGAGAAATTACATGTCTGTGCTTTCAGTTTCAGATCGGTCACAAAGCTATCAAAAGTCTAATTTTGCTGCTGTGTCCGTGAACGGAACACGTACCTCTCATAGGTCTCGTTCTTTTTGGGAGAACAATGTGTATCAAACTTCTTTAGCACATCGTCCATTTTTTCTCTGTCCTCCTCTTGATCAAATACAAATGTATTAAATACCTCTATCGCCTGCGGGCCTGCAACCATGAGCAGTAATGCTATTTTCCTTGCGTCTGGCATCGTACCGAACCCGATGGCAGCAATGTAGAATATGAATTGTTGTTTGAAAGTCCGCCAATTGCAGTCACCATTCCCCATGAGTTTCAAACCCCCCGGTGGCTTCAAATTCTCCATGTCGCATTTCACAATATTCAGCAGATATTACAAATCCTGGTACCATGTTATGTTCATAAATAAATAAACGTTTTCATTATGAACAGCTAGCTTGAGCTAGTCATTTATTCAGCCATGTGGACTGGTGTACAGGCATCCATCTTGACTACTGCCTTGTGGGTAGCCCACTACTAAACATACAGCTCCACCTAGTGTACCAGTCTAGAATGACATGTTGCTGATCATTACAGGGGTGGAAACAAAGGGCTGGATTTTGCCAATGGGGAGCTTTTGGAGGCAGGACTCCCACTTGTCGGGTTTCAGTCCCGCCTCCATCAACTACTGGCCAATCCACGCTCTTTTCCCTTGATTGACCTTGTTAAGCCCCCCCCCCCAGCAGGCTTAGCAGGCCAATTAATGGAAAGCTGGTTACAGAGCCCGTCGACGTATAACGTTACATCTGTCAAAAATGTTGACAGATGAATTGTCATCATTTGAGAGCTCTGCAAAGCTGTCAAACACTGACATTCTATGTAGATGGATGAGTTCTTGAATTCAAGACTCATCAAAGCTCTTTCTTTTACAGAAATTAGATGGTTGTTGCATTGGAGAATGTCATCTGTCATCTCTGCCGCGGAGGTGCGAGACTCTCCGCATACCCAACTCTTGAAGCCTGCAGGAAGAAACAAAGGTAAGTGAACTTTTTCTTAGACTTTCCACTTACCTCACATACTCACCTCTCCACACTTGCATCCATCACTTACCTTCACAGTGCACTTTTGCATCCCTCCAACCCCCGCAGACCCACTACCTACCTCAGTGACCCTGGAGGGGTTCAGAGCCTTTGGGAAGCCCGCACTTGTGTGGGTAAAATGGGGATAATCCTCTTATCTGCCTGTTAACTACATGTTAACAGGCAGATAAGTGCAATTAATCCCCTTCCCACCTCCAAGGAAACGGGACCTGGCGCGGGTCGACTACCCGCCTCCTAGCAAGATGGCACGGAGGCAGGTTGGGGGTGGGTTGGGCACCTGCCCCCAGATTCTGCCATTTTCTCAGCAGTCCTGCCCGCATACCCACCTCCCCAGGGCTGGCAAGATCGTGCCCAAAGATTCACAAAATACATCAAATGAGGCATCAACCCAGGACTAAGTGGCAGCAGAAAGATTATAGCACAAGAAAGAGATAGAAAGAAAGTGAAGAAAAGAAAGAGTGAACAAATTCTGTTGCCTAACCTTCAACTTTTTATACAGTTGCTAATTGCATGTATGATACCTGAGGGAAACTATAAATTTACGCTATAAAAAGCTCCAGCTCACATTTTGTCAGGGTGGTTTTGCCAGCTTAGATAATTCAAAATTAATCACCATTTACATCTTTCAGTGATTTGCTGCCGGATATTAAAAAAATAGACAAATAAATTAGGTTGAAATTCTCACAGGTATCAACAAGCAAAATGTATTCTTAACTCTCCCGATCTGTCGCTGTGCTCACTGTGGCATATTCTAATGATTTTTTTTCCTGCAAATTGTGGCATAAATTTGCCACTAGTGGATTGGGGAGCACAACTTATGCCGTTTGTCAGCAATATCGTCATTGCAGCAAATTCCAGGCCACCATATTTCCTCCTACTTTCTCACATCTTCTGATGGTTTATGAAGTACTTAGGGAATTCTATTTCACTAAGACAGCTCAGGGAAGTTCTTGTAGAAAAGTTATTTCTATATCAGTATCTGCCCTTAATTGATGTAAAATAAGTTCAGTTTGTACCTGGATGAGAGACAGAAAGCTAATTAAACCACTGGTGATAGCTGAATGTTTTGTGACCTATGGGTCCCTTATTCCAGCACTGAGCTTGCTTGATCCTATGTTATAATCATTAACAGATAGCAGTTCCTTTTAAGAATATGCACAGTATGGCTTTGATATTTAAATGAGCTCTTAAGAACACAGACCTCTTCAGGGATTCATTCCTGCTAGCTCGTCAACCCTATTGCATAGATTTGATTAACTGTCTACTGTTAGATAATCTAGATGGGGTCCTGAAATATGCAGTATAATAATTCATGTGTGGGTTGGAAAGACTAAGCAAGCAGGAGAGAATCAAAGACACATTTTCAAAACAGCTTTAGTTTAAATTGTTTTCATAATCAAATTGAAAAGCTATGACTTGCATTAAAACCCGTTAATAAAGGACATATTTAGTAATAATTCTCCAGCCAACTAACTTTGGTTTATAATGAACAGTGATTAAAAATTTGAAACATTAATAAACTTGTTGTGTCTGTACCTTTCTACCTAGACACAATTTAGGACTCAGGACTCAGAGATTCAAACATGAAGTGCTTTATTCAAAAAGAAGGTTCTAGAGAGTACCGAACAAAGAGAGCTGAAGCTTAACCAAGAGAACAACCCCAACCATTTATCTGCTGTGACAGCGCCACCGCAGGTGGGAGGAGAACACCCAATACATAACATATTCCTCCCCTCTTAAATGAAAGGTCCACATTATTCCTCAACAGGTAAGTTACTTTCAATGCACTCAACTAACCAAGGGTAGAGGTAGACTGCCTCAAACCCTGACTTTACCCATGGGTTTATTCTGCCCTAGTCTTGTGGGTAAGTCATTAAGCCTACAGATCCAAGCGTCTTGGAGGCTGCCGCTCTCTGACAGGATACCGGCGGTCATCTCTGGCTTCCACAGCAGTAGGCATTGACACAGGCCTGGATGGAGAAGGTGCCTATGTCAGTCGAAAGTCAGGAGTTTGCACAGGTGGAACAGTCTCTTTGACTTCCTGTGTTGGAGAAGAGCACTGTGGCAAAGGATGCTGGTTTGCGGTATCATCCGGAAACAGTTCAGGCCAACCAGCCGTTGGAGCCTCTGTGGCTGTCTCTGCTCCTAGCAACAGTTGATCTGTGTGTCTTCTCCAGACGACATCCTCAGCAGTCTCAACCGTGTAAGACACAGGGCCCGTCTGCGCGATCACCGTAGCAGGAACCCATTTCGGTCCAGTGTTATAGTTTCGAGTTAGGACGTGCTCTCCAGGATGAAACCGTCTCTCCTTGGCTCTTTTCTCTCTCCTTTCAACTTGAGCCTGTTGTTGACGATGGACAACCTGCTCTGCCCTTGGAGGTTTGAGTAAGTCAAAACTTGTCCGCAACTGCCTCTTTATCATGAGCGAAGCGGGGGAAGTTTTGGTTGTGGCATGTGGCTCGTTCCTGTAGGACAACAGGAAGCTGTTCAGATGTTGCGATGCCTTCAAGGCGTGCTTCAAAGTTTGCACGGACCTTTCTGCCAGGCCGTTAGTAGAGGGATGATAGGACGCAGACCTGATGTGTTGGACACCATTCACATGCAGGAAGGTGGCAAACTCCTGTGATACAAATTGTGGACCGTTGTCACTTACGAGTTGTTCCGGTGAGCCATAATGGCTGAACATCTCACCCAGTTTCTCAATTGTTTTCTCTGCCGTGGTAGACCTCATCACAGCGACCTCCGGCCACTTGCTACGAGCATCCACAACCACCATAAACATCTTCTCTTCGAAAGGACCGGCGAAGTCCACATGTACTCGCTGCCACACTTCTTCACGCCATTCCCAGGGGTGTAGGGTTGCCAGCTGTGGAACATTCCAGACCCTTTGACATGGGGAACATGTTTTGGCGTTCTCCTCAATATTTCCATTGAGACCTGGCCACCAGAAGTAGCTTCTTGCCATTTCCTTCATCCGAACCATCCGACTGTGGCCTGTATGAAGTTGTTGCAGTATAGATTCCCTCAGAGGTGGCGGAATGATGACACGGCGTCCCCAAAGAAGACAACCTGCCTGGACAGAGAGCTCATTTCTTTTTGAAACGTAAGGTTTCAAACTAGGAGAATCTCCTATAGCTCTCCCTCGAATGACATTGTCCATTACCTCAGACAGGACTGGATCGTTGCGGGTGTACCTTCGCACCTGAACTGCCATGACAGGTGCTCCCTCCACTTGTCTAAAATAGAAGATGTCTATCTGACGAGGCTCTGGGGGAGTAACAGGCAAGGGCAGCCTCGAGAGACCATCTGCGTTGTCGTGCAAGTCTGATTTGCGATATTTGATGTCGTATGTGTGTCCTGACAACAGTAAAGCCGACCTTTGCATCCTGCTTGCAGCAAGAGACGGAATTCCGGTGTGGGGCCCGAAGATTGAAGTCAATGGACGGTGGTCCGTCAGGAGTGTGAAACTTCTCCCAAACAGGTACTGATGAAATTTTCGAATTCCAAAAACGATTCCCAAGGCCTCGCGCTCAATCTGCACATAGTTACTCTCAGCCTTGTTCAAGGTGCGTGATGCGAAGGCGATAGGTTTCTCTTCCCCAGAAGGCATGATGTGGGATATGACTGCTCCCACACCATATGGTGATGCATCACATGCTAGCTGCATGGGTAGCTTTGGATCGAAGTGTGTCAGGACCTCCGACTTCAGCAATGCTTTCTTTGCGTGGGCGAAAGCTTCGTTGCACAGTTCAGTCCATTTCCATGTTTTGCTTTGACATAGCAGCTGATGTAATGGCTTCAGCAATGTTGCTCAGTCTGGAATAAACTTCCCATAGTAGTTAAGTAGCCCCAGAAATGAACGTAACTGGCTCACATTCTGGGGTGCTGGGGCCTCCACGATCGCCTTGACCTTTGACGGCGCCTTATGCAGGCCAATAGCGTCAATCACATGCCCCAGGTACTCAACTGAAGACTGAAAGAATTCACATTTGTCTTTACAAACTCTGAGTCCGTACTCTTTCAGTCGCTGTAGTGTCGCATCCAAGTTCAGAAGATGATCCTCCTCATTTGTCCCAGTGACAAGGATGTCGTCCAGGTAGCACTGGACTCCTGGCAGTCCACTCAAAATCTGATCCATTGCCCTTTGGAATAGAGCAGGGGCCGACATAATTCCAAACGGAAGGCGGCAGTACCTGTATAGCCCCTTGTGTGTCACAATTGTCAGCAACTCCTTTGATTTGTCATCGACATGCATTTGTAGATAAGCCTGGCATAAGTCTATTTTGCTGAACTTTTGCCCTCCGGCCAGGCCCGTAAAAAGATCACCAATGAGGGGAAGAGGGTACTGTTCTGCAGACAGTACCGGGTTAATAGTCACTTTAAAATCTCCGCAGATTCGAACAGATCCATCCTTTTTCAGGACAGGAACAATGGGTGTGGCCCATTTGCTCACGCTCACAGGCTCCAGGACTCCATTCTCGACTAAGGCCTCCAAGTTAGCCTCAACTTTTGGCCTAATTGCATAGGGTACAGGTCGGGCTTTGTGAAACTTTGGCTTGCTGTCAGGTTTAATGTCCAGTCTCACGCTGATCTTTTTCATGCTCCCAAGTTCACCATTGAAGAGTTCTGCATGTTTGTTTAAAACTGCAGTCAGACCTGACTCCCCTTTTGACATCATGCGTGTTGTATCCGTGTGTTAATGGAGACACGGAATGCAGGAGTTGGTTTAACAGGTGTTTACTGAACAAAGTCTGGAGGTGAACTAAAAGATACAAGACGCTATACAGGCTCATATACCCGAGTGGCCACTACCGGTATCACAGTACACAGGGGCTCTTAAAGGTACATACACTACAATTCCTCCCCTTTTACATAATTAGTACATAACATTTTAAGTAATCATTAATTAACATGTTTACAAGAACAATAATCTACACATTTGCTGCAGTTAATCAATTATAAGTCAGTCTCTCTGGAGGCTTCCTGACTCGGTCCGGATAACGCCTCGGTGGTGTAGTAGTTTTCGGTGGTGTAGTAGGTTCTTTTGGCAAGGTCGATTCGGCTTGAATGCCAGTGTCGAGTTCATCTGGTTCCAGTATCACCGGATCGGAGGTAGATACTATGGGTATCTCTGCTTCATCATTAGGTGTATAGAGTTGTGGTGTAGGTTGTCCCTTTTTGGATGACTCTATGATCTGGTCAGCATGGCGCCTTATTATGCTTTCTCCAATGTCCACGGTATACATCAGCAGTCCTAGTCATGTGCAAATAGTTCCAGGCTGCCATTTCTCGGTACGGTAGTCCCGGGCCAAAACTTGTTGACCTATCTGGAAGGTTCTAGTTGGCCTTTCATTCATGCCTTGAAATTGTCGCTTCTCTACGTCCCTTCTGATGTTTGGCTTGATCAAATCCAGCCGGCATCTTAGTCTTCTATTGAAAAACATCATGGCGGGAGTTTGGTTTGTAACCACATGTGTTGCATTCCTGTACGCAAACAAGAAGTTATCTACCTTATGTTGTAGATTTATGTCTTTATTACCCATGGCCTTTATGGCCTTCTTGAAGGTCTGGACAAACCTTTCAGCTAATCCATTGGTGGCGGGATGGTATGGGGCGGACGTGTAGTGCTTAACCCCATTGTTTTTAAGAACTTCCTGAATTCTTCGGACACAAATTGCGGTCCATTATCAGAACAGATCTGTTCAGGCAGCCCATTCCTGGCAAATATGGTCCTTAATACTGTGATCGTTTTTTCCGTGGTGGTGGAGGACATCTTTATTACCTCCGGCCACTTGGAGTGTGCATCAACCGCGATTAAGAACATTGAGTCCATAAATGGACCAGCAAAGTCGATACGTACCCTTTGCCATGAAGATGAAGGCCACTCCCATGGATGTAGAGGGGCTTGTGGTGGGGCGTTTTGGACCTTCTGGCATCCTAGACAGCTCTTGGTCATTTCTTCGATGTCTCCATCGATACCTGGCCACCACACAAACGCTCTGGCTAGGTTCTTCATTTTCACTCTGTGATGAAATATGCCTTCATCAGACCTGCTTGTATTTTACCTGCTTGTATTGTGTGAACCACACCCATTTGTTCCTATTGTGTGTATTGGCTACGCCCCTGTCTTTTGCCATATAAAGTTCTCAGGAGCTGTATGAGTCACTCACTACCAGATGAACCCGATGTGGGAAGACCTGCTATGCTGCTATGTTCTTAGTGATTAAAAGCCTTAGTTGAATCCTTTAAATTCCATGGCCTAGAAATTGGGTTTTGGCTTAGCCAGGGCTTTAGCGCCGGAAGTTAGTGCCGGCGCTAAGTCCCCCTGCGCGCGCCAAAAATTCAGTAGCGCCGCGCCCAAACGGCTGCCGGCGCTACTGAAGGGTCTTAGCGCCTGGAAAAGGGCGCTAACTGCCGTTTAGCGCCGCAATTCCGGCGCTGCGGCACCCGATGCGGTGCGGCAGGCTGGGGAAGTGCAGGCCTCCTCCTTCCGTTAAGGAGGAGCTGCCTGCACCCGGCCGCGGCCCGCGCAAATCTGTTTAAAAATGAGCCCGGCACCTCGGACAAGTGCCGGGCTTGCATCTGTTCCGGGGGGGGCGGGGAGAAGTCCGGGGAGGGAGCTGCGGGCAGGCGGCCGGTGGGAAAGCGGCCGGCCGCCGCGGGGCCTTTAATGCGCCGGCGCAAACACATGTTGGACTCTGTTGCCAGAGTCTTAGTTGCGGCTGCCACGGGCGAGGCGGCCGCAACTGAATGTCGGCGCTGGGGCCCGTCGGCATGGCAACCGGGACGCTGCGCACACCGATGACGTCATCGGTGCCGGCGCAGCGCTACCGGTGCAATGCCGCTTTAGGGCCCCAGGGAATTTTTCAACTGGCCATAACTCTGGCGCTAGTCCTTCTAGCGCCTCAAAAGCGGCGCTAAGGCTAGTGAATTTCTAGGCCCTGAAACCAGAGTGCTTGGATCTGGACCCCCATGCCTCAGACGCAGCGACACAGTTCGGACACTTGCTCCAATGCTTCGAATTTTTCATTGCAAACTCATCCACTGCCATAGCCGCAGCCGAAACTGCTACCGGAGACATGAAACTGGGAATCCTGCGAAACTGGGTGAGCCATCGGGTCTCCCCTCTCATCCAAGATGCCACCAGCTACGAGGAGGCCTGCACCATCCTGAAGGCCCACTACGAGCGGCCAATAAACGTGGTGTACGCCAGGCATGTTCTGACTACTCGCATGCAGCGGCATGGTGAGTCACTAGAGGACTTTATACTAAACCTAAAAGTACTGGGCAGAGACTGTAACTGTAAGGCCGTGTCTGCCATCGTGTACACGGAGGAGCTGATTCGAGACTCCCTTATTGCGGGCCTCAGTTCAAATTATATTCGGCAGAAACTGTTTGAAAAGGAGGGACTGGACTTAAAACAGGCTATAGATATAGCGCGATCGCTGGATATGGACCAGAGGAACTCTGAATCCTGTTCCCCAGGCCACGCGGCCCACTCCGCCTCGTGCGCGCCGTGGGGGCCGCCATCTTGGAAGCCAGCTTCACCTCCCAGGTCTCAGGCCATCCCAGCACCATCGGAGCCCCAGCCTCCACCCAGGAGCCCCACTACTGCCGCGATGCATCGGGGCCCGAAGTGCTACTTCTGCGGTCAAGACAAACACTCCAGGCATCTGTGCCCAGCGAAGGGCACCACCTGTTTTAAATGCGGGAAGAAAGGACATTTCAGCAAAGTCTGCAGAGGGAACCCCGCCTCCAACTCCACCACTGCCACATGCGTGCCGTGGGAGCGGCCATCTTGGAAGCCATCTTGTCCACCCTCATGGAGTCCACCATCTTGCCCCGACTACACGGACCTCCAGGACCCACTGGTGGCCTCGATCACAGTGGATCAATCCAGGCCACATCCGTTGTCTAAATCGATGATGGACATAGAGGTAAATGGGAACAAGGTTACATGCTTGATTGACTGCGGGAGCACCGAAAGCTTTATTCATCCTAGCCTGGTAAAACGACTTTCTCTAACAATAGTCCCCACACAGGGCAAAATCGCCATGGCCGATAAGACTCATACCTCAAAAATTACAGGTTTCTGCGCGGTTATGTTGTCGGTAAAAGGCAATGATTACAGAGATTTTAAACTACTGATAATGCCAGATCTCTGTATGAGCGTGATCTTGGGTCTGGACTTCCAGTGCCACCACCAAAGTATCACGCTTACCTACGGTGGGTCCCAGCCGCCCCTCACAGTGTGCGGTCTGGCTACCCTGAAGGTCAAGCCGCCCTCTCTGTTCGCCAACCTCACACCCAACTGTCGACCCATAGCGACCAAGAGTAGGCGGTACAGCTGGGAGGATAGACGGTTCATTGCGTCGGAAGTAGAAAGGCTCAAGCGGGAGGGTATCATCGAATGCAGTACCAGCCCGTGGCGCGCCCAGGTAGTAGTAGTTAAGGGTAGCGAAAAGAAGCGGATGGTGATAGATTATAGCCAGACGGTTAATCTATACACCCAGCTAGACGCCTACCCTCTGCCCCGCATAGCGGATATGGTTAACCAAATCGCGCAATACCGGGTATTTTCCACCATCGACCTAAAATCGGCATACCACCAGCTCCCCATTAGGCCGGAGGACCGTCCATACACTGCCTTCGAGGCGAACGGACGTCTCTACCACTTCCTCAGAGTCCCCTTTGGGGTAACGAACGGGGTCTCGGTCTTCCAGCGGGAGATGGACCGCATGGTCGATGAGAACCAGTTAACAGCCACCTACCCATACCTAGACAACGTCACCATCTGCGGCCACGACCAGCAAGACCACGACTCGAACCTCGCGAGATTTCTGAAAACCGCCCTCAGACTCAATCTCACCTACAATGAGGATAAGTGTGTCTTTAGCACCACGCGCCTCGGTATCCTGGGCTGCGTGGTGGAAAACGGGGAAATCGGTCCGGACCCCGACTGATTTCGCCTCCTATGGGAGCTACCCCTACCAAACAATCCCAAGGCCCTGAAAAGGTGCCTAGGGTTCTTCTCCCCAATGGGTCCCCAATTATTCCGACAAGGCCCGTCCCCTCCTGAAATCAACGTCCTTCCCGCTCACAGCCGAGGCCCACGCCACCTTCAACAGCATTAAACACGACATTGAGAAGGCCGCGCTGCGGGCAGTGGACGAAAACATCCCTTTCCAGGTCGAAAGCGATGCGTCCGACTTCGCTTTAGCAGCCACCCTCAACCAGGATGGGCGGCCCGTAGCCTTTTTCTCACGAACCCTCCAAGGGCCCGAGATCAGGCACTCCTCGGTAGAGAAGGAGGCCCAGGCCATAGTGGAGGCAGTGCGGCACTGGAGGCACTACCTAGCCGGCAAACGCTTCACCCTGCTTACCGAACAGCGGTCGGTAGCCTTCATGTTTAACAACAAACAGAGGGGGATGATCAAGAACGACAAAATTCTCAGGTGGCGGATCGAACTCTCCACGATTGAGTACGACATAATATATAGGCCGGGGGCCCTCAACGAATCCCCCGACACCCTATCACGAGGGATGTGTGCCAGCATCCAGGGGGACAGGCTACAGGGCCTCCACAATGGCCTCTGCCACCCGGGAGTCACCCGGCTATTCCACTTTATAAAATCCCGTAATCTGCCCAATTCCATCGAGGAGGTCCGGTCTATGACCAGGGACTGCCGCACCTGTGCGGAATGCAAGCCCCGTTTTTTCAGACCCGACCGAGCCCACCTGATCAAAGCTACACGGCCATTTGAGCGCCTGAGCTTAGATTTCAAGGGACCACTCCCCTCCACCGACCGCAATGTGTACTTTCTCAACATTGTGGACGAGTACTCCCGCTTCCCATTCGCCTACCCCTGCTCAGATATGACCAGTGCAACGGTCATCAAGTGCCTTGGCAACCTGTTCTGCACGTTCGGCATGCCTAACTACATCCACACTGACAGGGGGGCGTCGTTCATGAGCGATGAACTGCGCCAATACCTACTGACGAAGGGGATAGCCACGAGTCGGACCACTAGTTATAACCCCCGGGGTAATGGGCAAGTGGAGAGGGAGAACGCGACAGTGTGGAAGGCGGTCACCTTAGCACTAAAGTCTAAAGGCCTCCCCACCTCCCGCTGGCAGGAGGTCCTCCCAGATGTACTCCACTCGATAAGGTCGCTACTGTGTATTGCTACTAACGCCACTCCTCACGAGAAGATGTTCGTTTTTCCCCGCAAATCAACCTCAGAATTATCCCTACCCTCGTGGCTCTCCACCCCAGGGACAGTCCTGTTACGGAAGCATGTGAGGGGCCACAAAACGGATCCCCTCGTGGAGGCAGTACACCTACTCCACGCAAACCCACAGTACGCGTACGTCAAGCACGCCGACGGGCGTGAAGACGCCGTGTCCATAAAGGACCTCACCTCGGCAGGAAGCGACGACGACGATCCATCACCACCACCCCCAGAAGAACCTCCACCATCCCCAGAGGTATCCTCACCACCCCCAGAAGTACCTGCAACACCCCCGGCACATGGGTATGCCCAGGAGGGCACCACGGACTCCCGGTCGGAACCCGAGGTACTGTTGCGACATTCAGGAAGGACTATCACACCCCCGGACAGACTAAATCTGTAGAATGGGTGAATGTGATGAAATATGCCTTCATCAGACCTGCTTGTATTTTACCTGCTTGTATTGTGTGAACCACACCCTTTTGTTCCTATTGTGTGTATTGGCTACGCCCCCGTCTTTTGCCATATAAAGGTCTCAGGAGCTGTATGAGTCACTCACTACCAGATGAACCCGATGTGGGAAGACCTGTTATGCTGCTATGTTCTTAGTGATTAAAAGCCTTAGTTGAATCCTTTAAATTCCTTGTCTTTGAGTTATTGAAGGCACATCACACTCCACCCAGATGCCCCTCGTGAAGCTCCTTTAGCACTTTATCCTGGAGTTTGGGTGGAATCACCACTCTGGATCCACACATCAAGGTTCCTCGGCACACTGACAGCTGTTCTCTTCTTTGCGAGAATGCTGGCAACAGTGGTTCGCCATGTGCTGGCCATCCCTTCACCGTTAAATCGTAGACTCGTGAGAGAGTCGGGTCATTTCTCGTTTCCTTTTCAATGGTAGAATTTGTTACTGGTAGACATTCCACTATGGTTGAGTGGAACATCTCCACTGGGTCCACTGTAGGTGCCTCTTCTACCGTTGGCAACGGTAGGCGCGATAAACCGTCAGCATTCCCATGCTGTTTTGATTCTTTGTATTCTATGTCATATTGGTGTGCCCCTAGGAAAAGGGACCACCTCTGTAGCCTTTGCGCTGTCATAATGGGAACGCCCTTTTTAGGGTTGAATATGGAGACGAGGGGTTGATGGTCAGTCAACAAGGTAAATTTTTGTCCGTGTAGGTAATGGTTGAATTTCTTCACTCCCCACACCAGGCTGAGTGCTTCCCTGTCGATCTGGGCATAGTTACGCTCAGCTGAGTTCAATGAGCGTGACGCAAAAGCTATCAGCCGCTCCGAGCCATCAGGGAATCTATGCGATAATACCGCTCCTACGCCGTAAGGGGATGCATCGCACGCCAGCCTGATTGGCAGTGATGGGTTGTAATGAGCCAACACTTCCTTGGACGTGATCAAGCCTTTGCATTTATGGAAGGCACGTTTACAGTCTTTGCTCCATTTCCAAATTACTCCCGTTTGTAGCAGTGCGTTAAGAGGGTGCAGAACAGTTGACAAGTTCGGTCAAAATTTATGATAGTAATTTATCAATCCCAGGAACGACCTTAATTGTGAGACATTTTCAGGTGCTGGGGCTTTTATGACCGCTTCAATTTTTTCAGGTGACTTATGCAACCCTTCTTCGTTAATTATATGGCCACAATATGATATTTGTTTCTGGAAAAATTCGCACTTGGGGCGATTTGCTCATAGGCCCCATTCTCTCAGTCTAGTGAGCACCTGCTCCAAATTGGCAAGGTGCTCATTGTCGTTTTCTCCTGTTACAAGGATGTCGTCTAGGTAGCATTGAGTCCCCGGAATCCCTTGGAGGACTTGCTCCATAGCTCTTTGCCAGATAGCTGGAGCTGATGCTACTCCGAAAACCAGTCGATTGTACTTGTACAGGCCTTTGTGTGTGTTTATCGTGAGATACTTTTTAGAGGCCTCCTCAACCTTCATCTGTAGATATGCCTGTGCCAAGTCAATTTTGGTGAAACGTTTCCCTCCGGATAGTGAGGCGAAAATATCTTCTATCCTCGGAAGAGGATACTGTACCGTGTGAAGGACCGGGTTTACAGTCACCTTGAAGTCCCCACAGATGCGAATTTTTCTCTGTTCTTCAGATTTATCATTTTTCAATGCTTTCTTCATGACCGGGACGATGGGTGTTGCCCACTCGGTCCAATCTACCTTGGATAACACGCCTGCCTTTTCCAAATTCTCCAGCTCTGCCTCGACTGTTGGACGAATTGCGTATGGCACCGGCCTTGCCTTAAAAAACTTGGGAATTGCCGCATCTTCCACCTTTATTGAGGCGGTGATGCCTTTCAAGGTTCCTACTTCCTGTTGAAACACTTCTTTGGTGTTGGCCAAGATGTCTTTTAATCGTTCAGGTATGACGTCATCATCATTTTTTTTCTTACTGGTCACCGTCAGTGCCTGAATGGAGTGCCAGTCTAAACTTATCTTCCTGATCCATTCACGTCCCAACAGCAGGGACCACCATCTTGCAGAACGTATAAATACAACTTCTGTATTTCCTTGCCGTTGTATACAACAGGCACCCTTATTTTCCCTCTGGGGTATACATTCTGCCCCGTATATGTCTTCAAGATAATGGATGTGTCTTTCAAAGGTATATGCGGAAATAGCCACTCGTAATCCCATCGACTTATGATGGTCAGAGCTGATCCTGTATCGAGCTCCATTTTAACTGGGGACCCCGCTATCGTGAGGGTAACCCAAATGGTCTGGTAATCTTCTTTGGCAATTACATTATGTAATTTGAGACAGCTTAGTCTCTTGTTTCCGGAGTCGCTATCGCTCTTCTGGTCTTCGGAGCTACTGTCCGTCATCATGTGTACCTTTCTGTACTTTTCCTTATTGATTTTTTTTCTGTCAGTGGATTTTTTGTTTCCAGATCGGCATACATGTGCAATGTGTCCCATCTTTCCGCATTGCCTGCATGCTTTGTCCTTGAACCAGCAGTCCCTCTGGTCATGGGTGGATCTGCCGCAGCGATAACATCTCTCGAAACCCCATGTCATTTCATGGGTGCCGGAGTCCTGTGGCTTTTGCTGTATCTCTGCAGCTCCTCTTGCTGCTGCTTCGTATGATACAGCCACACTGAAAGCCTTGTCCAGTGTCAAATCTTTCTCAGAAAGTAGCCTTTTCTGTGTTCCTTCACTTAGGAGACCGCAGATGAATTTGTCTCATAGAGAATCTGCCAGTCCTGCCCCGAATTGGCAGTGCTTTGACAGCTTTCTTAATTTGGTGAGGTAATCAGCGTTACTTTCGTTCTTGTGCTGATTCCTCCTGAAGAATTTAATCGTTCTGCTATCAGCAGTGGTGTTGGGTTTAAGTGCTCCTGTAGGGTATCAACAATCTCCTTAAAATTCTTGTCCATCGGTTTGGCTGGAATGATTAAGTTTCGTAACAGCCCGTATGTCCTTGCGCCTATCAGATTTAGAAGTACTGATGCCTTTTTATCATCCTCTACTTCATTCCCTGTGCAATATACCTCCACTCTTTCCACCTATGTGGTCCAATCCTCTATATTACTATCAAAAGCAGTAATATTGCCAGTCTTAGGCATCCTGAAAATCAAAAATGGTGCCTCCCGCGCTTTCCTTTCTTCCCTGCCGAGAAAAAATGGTGCCTCCCGCGCTTTCCCGCCGCTGCCGCTGCTGACAACGCTGTTCTCCGTGGTTTTTATTTACACAGATATTTTTAATAGTTGGAGACTCGTTCCTGCCGGACTCTCTGGGATTTTTCCCTCCCTCTGCTTGGTCCGAACGCTGACCTGCTTTGCAGCGCCGGCCTTCTCCCGAGTGCTCCACCCTCCGTCTCTGTTTGCCTCCGCCTTCCGACTCGCTGCTCGGCCCCGCTGCAGAGCCATCCGATCGAGCCCCAGCCCGCCGCCCAGGAAGGATTAATGCAGTACCTGCCACCAGCCCGGCTAGCTGGTGAAACCACAGTTTTTTTTTTTTTTTCTTCGACCTTCGTCTGAGGAATCGATCTCCTTGAGGTGCTGCTGAATTGCAGGTAAGTCCGTTTCCAGTTTGTCGCCACTGTTGTATCCGTATGTTAATGGAGACACGGAATGCAGGAGTTGGTTTAACAGGTGTTTACTGAACAAAGTCTGGAGGTGAACTAAAAGATACAAGACGCTATACAGGCTTATATACCCGAGTGGCCACTACCGGTATCACAGTACACAGGGGCTCTTAAAGGTACATACACTACAATGCGGACTGCAGGCCAGTCCAGCGTGATTTTCTCTAGCCACGCACGTCCCAGTAGAGATGGGTAATTTCCCTTTACCACATATAGTGGCAGTTTTACAGTCTGTCCGTTCAATTTAACTGTCACCTCAATGGCGCCTCTCATGGCCGCAGGTTCGCCGGTATACGTCTTTAGCACAATATTTGTTGGCTGAAGGGTAAGATGCTTTAGCATTTTGTTGTAGACAGTGTCTGAAACAAGGGACACAGCCGCGCCTGTGTCCACCTCCATCCGCACTGATTGTCCCTCCACCAGTGCCGACACCCAGTAGCCATTTGGACCACCTGCAACCATCAGTATGTGCACCTCTTCCTCCTCAGAGGTGTCGCTCCCCTCTGTTTTGCTTGTTCCATCATATGCACTGAATGAACACTCTTTTTCTTCTCTTGTCCAAATACAGACATTTTGCTTTCATGCTTCCCAGCTCTGTCTGTTCTTTTTTTACCTCTACAGGCACGTTCAATGTGACCTTTTTTTCCACAATTTCGGCATTCCAGCTCTGTACACCAGCAGTCATTAGCGTGATGGCCCATTTTCCCACAACGGTAACATGTGCTGTTCCGCGCACCTTTAGGTTCAGACGACACCTTGTGAACTCTCCCTGTTGAACTCAACTGGTGAGCCTCCTTTTCCGCCATCTCCATGGAGACACTAACTTCAATGGCCTTTTCAAGAGTAAGGTTGTCCTCAGTAAGAAGGCGCTTCTGTGTGGCTGTACTTAGCAGACCACACACAAATCTGTCTCTAATGGTGTCATTCAGCACCTCCTTGAACTCGCAGTGTTCTGACAGCCTTTTTAAAGCAGCAATAAACATCATCACTGATTCCCCCTCCTCTTGATTCTGTTTGTGAAATCTAAATCTCTCAGCAATAACCAGAGGTTTTGGTGAAAAATGTGCTCCAAGAATTTCCACTAGTTGTTTATATGTTTTAGTTCCTGGCTTATCTGGCTGTACAAGGCTGCGAAGTAAATTGAATATCTTTGCCCCCATTATACTCAAAAAGGTAGGCACGACCTTTTCGTTTGCCACCGCATTCGCCAAAACAAAATAGTCAAAACGTTCCGTATAAGCGCTCCATTGCTCCACATCTTCATCAAAATCACCAATGTTTCCTAATATAGTAGCCATCTCACATTTCAAATTTTATTTGCTGTTTACTCACTGCACCCATAACATTAATGTGATGCTGCAATCTCTGTTCCGAGTGTTTTGTAGTCGAAAACAAGAAATTTCCCACAACGCAGATTCATCCGATCCTCGTCACCACTTTGTTGTGTCTGTACCTTTCTGCCTAGACACAATTTAGGACTCAGAACTCAGAGATTCAAACATGAAGTGCTTTATTCAAAAAGAAGGTTCTAGAGAGTACCGGACAAAGAGAGCTAAAGCTTAACCAATAGAACAACCCCAACCATTTATCTGCTGTGACAGCGCCACCGCAGGTGGGAGGAGAACACCCAATACATAACAAAACTGATTGTATAATAAAATGCCATAATTTAACAAATATTATCTACATTTATGTCAGCCTTGGCACAGTGGTAGTACTCTCACCTCTAAGTCAGAAGGTCATGGGTTCAAGCCCCTCTCCAGAGATGTGAGGCTTCAAGTGCATTACTGAGGGAGTGCTGCACTGTCAGAGGTGCAGTCTTGCAGATTCAAAGGTAAACCAAAACCCTGTCTGATTAGTTGGCTGTTAAAGATCCCATGACACTGTAAAGAAGAGCAAGGGATTGTCCTGACCAACATTTACCCCTCAAACAACATCACTAAAACAGATTATCTGGTCATTTATCTCAATGATGTTTGTGGAACTTCGCTGTGTTCCAAATTGACCACTGTGCTTCCCTGCATTACAACAGTGACTATACTTCAAAAGTAGTTTATTGGCTGTGAAGTGCTTTGGGATATCCCGAGGATGTTATATGAATGCAAATTCTTGCTTTCTTTTTTCTTTTGCTATGATATTTGTATCAAAAGTCATGTTATGTACATCCTTGAATAAATTATTCAATATGTTGTCAATTTCACCAAATCTACTGAATCATCCCCTATCATTTATGCAGATAGATTAATCTGTACACAGCAATCCTTCTCACACCTAACCAATTACACGTAAGCATTCTATCACCTACACCAGAAACATAAACATCTAAGGTATATGCTGAAAACATTGACCATTTAACTTTCTTCAATTAGCACCTATGGGAACAAAAAAGAGGAAAGTCATCTCCCTTCAATTCTGTTCTATCTGATGAAGACCTAACTGGCAAAACATGGAGTCAATTTTCTTGTCATATGCCCCTTGCAATGCCCATTTCCTGAGTGCTGGAGAAAAGTTAATGCTGAGTTTCCACCCCCGTTTATAGTGCCCTGCAATTTCTGAGACACTTCTGCAATAGGTGTAGGCTGTTGTGTTAATGAAGCAGTAGGGATCGCTCCCCTGCTTGTCACTTCTTTTACCTGTAGTTGTGGCAGGTGTATCCCAAAGAGCTGGCAAGGGTTTGCACTAGGATTTCCCCAGAGGATCTGGGGCCCAGTAGCAAACTGAAGAGGAGGCCCAATGTATGTTGAATATTTTCAAATTTACCCATCATATTATTGGACCTTTGAGTTTTCTTGGCTGCTGTTCTCCAGCACAGTCAGTAGGCCCCATGGTCAGCATCCAGGAGCTCAGTTGCAGGCCTCTCAGCTCTGCAGCATTGCTCCTTTTTCTTGCCCTATTTTCCACTGCTAGATCCAACTAGAGATGCCGATACACTGTGTTCGTGGTCTGGGAGAGGAAATTAAGGCGCACCTGGCCTGGACAGGTGCAATGGCCGGAATTTTGCCGGCACTCAGGGGACGAGTTTGGAGGCGGAACATCCGGCAAAATCACAAAGATTGACAGCGGATCAGAAACCCGCTGTCAGCCCACCTCCAATCAATCTTCCCAAATGTTGGGTCCCCAATTTGTGCTTGGACCCGACACCTAGCGGCGGGAAGAGGATTATAGCAACTTAACTGCCTGTTAAAGGTTGTTAACAGGCAATTAACAGGCTCTTTTGCAATTTTGACACTTCTACTTCAGGCTTCCCGATGTCCAGACACCATGCCAGATAAATGTGGCGTGCTGTGAGTCTGCTGCATTGTTTGTGCATTGATGACAGCTGCAGAAGTGGTGTGAAGGATCCAATGTTGCACTGGTGAGTTTCAGAGGTAAAAAAATGTTTGGCAATTCATTTTTAATGCATTTAGACTTTTCTGTAGGTAACAAGTTTTGAATTGTATGTGTAGCCCCACCTCATTGTGAGAACCTCTCTCACCAGTGACAGATCCCTTCTGTAACCTCACCTGCAGCTGCCATCTGTTCTAGCCTAAGGAGGGAGTCACTGGAGGGACTGGGGGCAAGAACTCACCTGTGAACATTCATTGTCAGTGTTTGCAGCACCTCAATGCTGTCAAGCACTGAGAAATGAGCTTTCAAAGAAAAATTGTGTGTGGTCCCTTTAAGAAAACCAGCAGATGACGCGTCACCAAATGATGTAATCTGACCGGCTTCTTCTTAATTGGCCGGCAAACCCGCAAAGTGGGCTTATCAAGGCCAATCTATGTAAAATCATGTCCTTTGGCCAGAAGAAGTTGGGGGCGGGACTGGAACTCGGAAACCAGCTGACCCGCTCCCAAGCCACATCGATCGATAAAATCATGGCCAATGTGTTTGGGTATGCTGCTCTTGTCAAGGGCAGAAGAGGCCGGGAAAATCAGCCTCTATAATCATATAAGAAGAAAGCAAAGAAAGAAAGACTTGCATTTATATAGCAACTTTCACAACCTCAGGATATTCTAATGCACTTTACAGCCAATTAAGTACTTTTGATGTGTAGTCACTTTTGTCATGTCGAAAACATGGCAGCCAATTTGCACACAGCAAGATCCCACAAAGAGCAATGTGATAATGACCAGGTAATCTATTTTAGCGCTATTGGTTGAGGTACAAATATTGGCCAGGACACTGGGGCGAACTCACCTGCTCTTCTTCGAAATAGTGCCATGGGATCTTTTATGACTACCTGAGAGAACAGACAGGGTCTCATCTGAAAGACGGCACCTCCGACAGTGCAGAACTCCCTCAGTACTGTGCTCAAGTTTCTGTAGCGGGGCTTGAACCCATAACCTTCTCACTCAGAGGCAAGAGTGTTACCAACTGAATCACAGCTGACACTGTCATAACCCAAAAGCAAAATACTGCAGATAATTATTAATAATTCCATTATCTCTTCTTTCACTTCTGCCCACCAGCCAGGTAGTCAATCTTTGGAAGTATTTATGAGTCCCTGACCATTCCAGATTCGTCAGCCACCACTGGGCTTCTGCACTCTTCCCACCATCCCACCCCCCTCGTAAAAATCGCAGCGTAAGCATTAGGTGTAAGGTGGCCTATGGTGTTACCAGTATTAGCAAAGCTTAACATGGCCCTATCACAGCGCCACCTACAGGCATAGCATATTGCAGATAAATGTGGACATTTTTATAATGAGACTATCCATTGGGCCAGGTTGACATAACAATATCAATGCATTTTGAAATGGAATGCTGTGGCATACCTGCACTCTTTAATATATATAATAGAAGTATAGGAAGAAACAGTAGAGTTTGAAGTAGCAGTGGTCTGAGAATCAAACAAAGAGATAGAAATGAAGCCACATGAATTGAGATAAAGGATATAAAAATAAAAACTAACTAGCCAAGAATGAGAGGCCAAGGATAAATAAAGAATTGAGGATAAAATTGAATCTAAAACAAAGCATACATAAAGTACATAAACCATAAAGTGGAGGATGACAAAAGAGATGATGAGCTTAGGAAAGATGCTAAAAAGACAATTAGGAAGGAAAATAGGAAATATGAAATGAAAATATCAAAGAATATAAAAATAAATAGTAAGGTATTCTAGAGGCACATAAGCAACAAAAGGTGAATTAAGATAGAGAAAGGGCCACTAAGGAATGAGCAAGATAAACTTGCAGGAGATGAGACTGAAATGGCAGGGATACTGAATAGATGCTTCCCTAGAAATTCGATAATGCTTTAATAACCTGTTTTAATAACGTGGAGGACTGTATCAAAATGCAGAAGGACATAAATAGACTTGCAGAGTGGGTGGATAAATAACAATTCAAATTCAATATAGCGAAGTGTGAGCTGGTTTATTTTGGTAGGTGGAATAAGGAGGCCACTTATTCCTTGGAAGGTAAGAAACTAAATGGTGTATAAAAAAAAAGAGATCTGGGAAAACAAATACATAAATCACTAAAAGTAGCAACACCAGTTGATAAGGCCATGAAAAGTGCATGGAGTTTATTTTGAGAGGAATACAATAAAAAAGCAGGGAGGAAATTTATCTAGAACTTTGGTTAGACAATACCTGGAATATTGTGTGCAGTTGTGGTCACCATACTACAAAAAGGATATTGAAGCACTGGAGAAAGTGTCAAAAGATTTACAAGGTTGTTACCAGAATTGAGAGGATTTAAATATCAGGAAAGAGTGAACAGGCTGGGGCTCTTTTCTCTGGAAAAGAGAATACTAAGAGGAAACCTGAAAGAGGTCTTTAAAATTATGAAGGGGTTTGATATGTTCGATCTGAAGAAACTGTTTCCACTTGTAGGTGAGTCCAGAATGAGGAGGCATAAATATAAGATAGCCACTAATAGATCAAATAAAGAATTTAGGAGGAATTTCTTTACACATAGAGTGGTGAGAATGTGGAACTCACTTCCACATGGAATGGTTGAAGCAGACATCATTGACACATTTAAGAACATTTAAGGAGAGGCTTGATGCATAAATAAGGGAAAAGGGAATAGCGGGCTAGGTGAGAAGAGGTAATGGAAGTGGAAGAAGACTCGTGTATAGTATGAACACTGGCATAGACCAATTGGGTCGAATCGTCTGTTTCTTTCCTGTAATTTATGTAATTCAAAAATAGTTCCAGATTATTTCTTTTTCTTGCTTATACCAATGCCAACATGCACCAATAACACTGCATTGTACCTCTGGCAACATCAAAAATACTTGTGCAACACAAGTGCTGAAGGTGCACTATAATGACTGCAATAATCGCATACAGAAAAGCAGTGAGAAAAATCTGTTACTGGCTGGTCTGCGAAGCCTGTGGCACAGACAAATGAAGGTTTTTTAGAAAGACAGTTAAGCAGTATCTTAAGAAGTTTTTTTTTCAGATACATAGACCAAACAGTTTCTTATTATTTTATGTTGCTGAGGCAAGAAAGTACAAAATATTGTATGCGAAAATGCCAGAATGGGTAGAAATAAAATTATAATGAAAACATGTTAAAATAGATGCTAGTATTTATTTTCTTCTGTGATTACTTTCCCCTCTGATTTATGCTGGGGTATTCTTACAGTTCTCCACAATCTCACTCAAGTAACCATTCTTCAGTTGCGAACCTAGACAGTAAGTATTGGTGGAATATTTGACACTGGAATGAGAGGAGGGTAGTGTCAAAGTGAGAACTCTGACTGATTTTCTCCTCTTTAACTGAGGGGCTCTGAAACCAGATGTAACACCCATTCTACCTGCTTGGCTAAGATGAGCTAATGTAACATGACCAGAGATCAAACAGAGATGTTCCTGGCCAGAATGGCTCAGTATCATGCCATGAAGTACATTTATAAACTAGGTCAACAGAGAGATGCCTTGTATGAATTTTGCTTTAGAATTGTTTTTAAATTCCAGGTTTAATCAGTGTTTATGATCATATGCATGTGATGTGCCGCAACTTGTTCATTTTGAAAGGAAGTGTTTGAATAGTGAAGGTCTCTTCTGAAATTTGGTTAAAATCTCATAAAGCATTCTCAAGTTATTACATTGACACTGTTTATGACTACAATTGAGTATACAAACACATCCAATTCCCAGAATACCCATTTGTAAAACTAATCCTCTGTCTCATGAAAGGAAGCCACCTATGAAGTTTGGTTGAAATCTAATGGAGCATTTTTAAGGTATTCACAAGATATGTTTTCCAATGATATACAGGCACCATAGCATAAACTTGAGCAAATTAAAAGCATCGAAAGTGAGAAAGGGAATTAAAAAGTTAAAACACTGTGTTCTTTTGACTATGTGTTTATTTTATTTACCATCTGCTAGGTAAACCTAATAGTGTGATGCAATATATCTTGCCGTTTCTTTGTAATGTCAAAGCTTCATGGGCTCATCAGCAAACATGATGTTTAATGTATCAGATAGCACGAAAGTGAAGATCTTGTATACACAGGCATGCAAAAGGGAAATAGATCTTGACTGTCACGGTTCATTCTCACTGTTCCAATTTCTCATACATTATTTCTTTTTAATATTGTTAGGAGCCAATAATTCTTGAGGGAGAAGTGACAGAAATCACTGATCCAGAAATTGATGTGACAAACATGCAGCACACAATACTGAAACAACTCAAGCCTGTAATTAATTTCTATCTTTAAATACCCATCAATAACAATTTGTTGGATGAATGTGACATGTTGACATCACTGACACAAGGTGTAGTTCTTGTAGTTTGTTTTTTGAAGCTTTCAAGTGATCCATTTTCAGACAAAGTTTTGCACTATTTCAGAACAATAAAGAGGAATACTATGTTCCTGATTCATTTCCTTATTCATCAAATCAAAAGATGCAATATTAATCTCATATTTATACATTATTGTGGCAATATGATGTTGTGGCAATAACGGAAACGTGGCTTAAAATTGCTGAGGACAGGGTGTGTAAGATTTGCAACATTTCTACATTTTCCCCAAAGGTTATTATTAATAAAAGGAACCCTGCGTGGACATTTTAAATCAAAAAGGGTACCCATGATGGCGTCCACGCCTCGTGGCAGAAAGCCTGTGAGATTTTAAAACTTGGACTCTGCGACGCAGGCAGCTTGTGGAGAAATCAAAACCAAAGCTGCAGTTTCTGTGAAGAGAGACTTTGCATTTTGAAAACCAGACAGGACTTTGAATTATGTATTGGGCCAGATCGGAGACAGATCAAAAGTCAGTTAGGCCAATAGTTAAGGCCATCAAGCAGTTTGCATAAATAATCATGAACAGATTAAGGAAGCCATCGAGGCTGGACAGACCCATCAAGGTGTATTAATAACAAAACAAGTCAATTATCGGGCCAGTAGATGCGATTACCGGCCATCTAAAAATAGTTAGTATAGATTGCTACCATTATTAAAAATAGCCCGCCAAGATTAAGACAAAGAACTAACCTGATTTGGCGCACAGATAAGGGCCATCCGTAGGAGTATAATTGAAGGCCCCAGGTAGCAATCTCTCTCTTCTCTTCTCTCTGGCCTCTCCTTGCTCCTTGCCCTCGTGGCTGCTGCTCTTTCCCCATCCCGCGCTTACCCCCTGGCCTCTGCCCATGCCTTTCCCCACTCCATCTGGAATTGCCCAGGCACTGCATTGGGCGGACATGGATAATCCAGGCCAGGTGAGGTGGGACGCGACGAGGCGAGGAGGCAAGACGAGTTGAGGAAGGTGACTGAGGAGACGAACTGAGAAGACGACTGAAGACAAGCTTCAAATGATGGACCTTCAGTCTCAGCTGACCTGAGACTATCTTTATATAAACTCAAACTGTCAGCCGAGGAAGAGGAACCATCATCCCTGCAAGGTAAAGTACCCAAGCAGAGACTTTAACTTTGGGGTACTTGAACCTGGACAACGCCCTTGCAGCACCCGGAGACCACGTGATGACGGCAGGCTCCAGAGAGCACAAAGAGCGAACCCCAAACCCCACCGCTGTTTTGAGTTCGGCAGACCCTTTTGATTGGTGAGCATAAATTCTGGCCCCTCATAGCTTAATCTAGTTAGGTACAGGGGGTGGGATAAGGATAAGGGGATTGTTAAGATAGTTGTTTTCCCTCGATGTGCTGTGTGTTCCCCATTCCCTGTATAAGTATAGTTATTTGTATTTGCCTGTAATTTTACACTAGTAATTTCTCATAAGACTGTGTTAATTTTCCTGTTTAATAAAATCTGGAGTTTTGCTTACATCCAAACCACCTGTCTACTCGAGTCTTTTCTGTATCGCCGCCTGTACCTAAGTCCGGTGTCTAGAGCCCTGGGGCGTGGGAGCAATTCGAACCGCTCATAAACAGTCAGGGGCATAACTGACTGAGCGTACGCGCCAAACAGCACCACACGCCACCCCCTACAGGCGCTTAATATTCAAGGGTACAAGGTGTTTAGAAAAGATAGGGAAGGAAAAAAAAGGGGGGTGGGGTGGCAGTGCTGATTAAGGAAGACATTATAGTGTTAGAAAGGGAGGATGTTCTTGAGGGGACAAGGACAGAATCCATTTGGTTAGAGTTGAGGAGCAAAAAGGATATGATCACGCTATTGAGGGTATTCTATAGGCCTCCAAATAGTGAGAGGGAGGTAGAGGAGCGAATCTGCAGGGAAATCACAGAAATATGCAAGAGCTATAGAGTGGTGATATTGGGGGACTTTAATTACCCAAATATCAATTGGGATAATGCTAGGGTAAAGGGAAAGGAGGGGGAGGAATTTCTGAAATGTGTTCATGTAGGAATTGACGAATTCCTATAAATAACTGAGATTGACGCCAGGGAACAAGCAAACAGGTCTTTACTGATCGGAGACTCCACGAGGGCTGCCTGGGCAGCCCCGTGGCTTGCGACGTGACGTCATCACGTTTGCCTGCATTTTCCCGCGCTCTTAAAGGGGCCACGCCCCGTACATGCAAACTCTATATACAAAACACAGTAATGCCTAACACAATGGTACAGGTTTAGGTTGGTGTTAGAACATCGTTAAAGGGAATTATATACAATCAGCCAGAGTCATTCAGTGGTTCTGCCACATGCGCCCCCCCAGAATTCGCTTTAACGGACAAAGTCAAACGGTGAGGGGGTCTGACGAGCCTGTCAGAACGACTCCTGCACTCTCGAGACGGAGGCTGCTGGGCGGCTGGCGGTCTGGCGGGCGGGTGCATTTGGTCTGCAGTGATGACGATGGGTGGCCGACCCCATCTCGGCGGCTGTGCTGTCTCGACGGGGCAGTCGAGGTCCAAATGTGCTGGCTTTAAGCGGTCGACTGAAATGTGGTCCAGTTTACCACCGACATCGACCGTGAAGGTTTTGTCCCCTGCCTCCAACACGTGGAAGGGACCAGTATATGGGGCCTTGAGTGGATCCCTGTGTGCGTCATGGCGAATAAAAACATATTCAGCTCCGTGGGAACGTGTAACCTCTGCAGCCCGTGGTGCGAAGTGGGTACTGGTGTGAAACATCTGGCTGCCTCTTGGTGACTAGCAAGCTGAGCAGACGCGGACCATGGCTCTGTCGATGTTGGTAGGAAGTCCCCTGGGACTCGCAATGGTTGACCATAGACCAGCTCCGCTGATGAAGAGTGAAGGTCTTCTTTGGGGGCTGTGCAAAGGCCCAACAGGACCCACGGTAGCTTGTCTGCCCATCCAGCATCCTGGAGACTGGCCCGCAGGGCGGCTTTCATTGACCAGTGGAAGCGTTCACAGAGGCCATTCGCCTGTGGGTGGTAGGCTGTGGTGCGGTGTAATTTGACACCGAGTCCTTGGGCCACTGCATTCCAGAGTTCGGAGGAAAACTGCCGTCCCCTGTCTGATGAAATATCTGCAGGAACTCCGAAACGGGCAATCCAGGAGGAAATGAACGCCCTGGCCACATCCGCCGAAGTAGTGGATGACAGGGGGACTGCCTCCGGCCATCTGGTGGTGTGGTCCACCATGGTCAGGATGTGTGAAAAACCATGGGAGGGTGGAAGTGGTCCTACCAGGTTGACATTGACATGGTCAAACCGTTGCTCCGGAACCGTGAAAGTGGCCAACGGAGCCTTGAAGTGGCGCTGTACCTTGGCCCTTTGGCAGACCACACAGGTGTTGGCCCAGTCGCGGACATCCTTATGCATGCCATGCCATACAAACTTCGCTGACATCAGTTTCTGAGAGGCCTTCATTCCAGGGTGTGACAACCCATGTATGGCGTCGAACACTTTGCGGCACCAGATGACCGGCACTACAGGAAGAGGATCCTGTACGGAGACGTCACACAACAGCGTGGTACCTGCCGCATGGAACATGACGTCGGCCAACTGGAGGCCAGTGATGGCCGTTCTGTAAGCTTGGACTTCTGGGTCTGAGGCTTGGTCCGCTGCCATGATGGCGTAGTTGATGCCCAAATGAACCTTATTGACGATCGCGTGGGAGAGGCAGTCTGCCACCAGGTTGTCCTTACCGGCCATGTGCTGTATATCCGTGGTGAATTCGAAGAAGTAGGTCAGTTGACGCTGTTGTCGGGCTGACCATGGTTTAGCGACCTTGGCCATTGCAAAGGTTAACGGCTTATGGTCCACAAAGGCGGTGAAAGGACGTCCTTCTAGCAGGAACTGAAAATGGCGGATGGCCAGAAAAAGGGCGAGCAACTCCTGGTCGATCGTGCTATATGCTCTCTCGGTCTGCCGTAGTTGATGGCTGAAGAATGCCAACGGCTGCCACGTCCCGTTCACCCACTGCTGTTGCACGGCCCCAACTGCGTAGTCCGACGCATCGGTGGTGAGGGCGATGGTGGCTCCTGGCAGCGGGTGCGCCAGCATAGTCACGTTGGCTAAGGTGCGTTTGGTGTCGGCGAACGCCCAGGCCATGTCATCCGTCCAGTCTACCGGGTTCTTGCCAGTCTTGCCCTTGAGGGCCTCGTACAGGGGCTGCATGAGCAGTGCCGCCTTAGGCACGAAGCGGTGGTAAAAGTTTACCATGCCTAGGAATTCTTGCAGGGCCTTTATGTTCTGCGGGCGTGGAAAAGATGTCACCGCCTCCACTTTTGAAGGTAAAGGAACCGCTCCCTCTGAGGTGATGCGATGCCCCAGGAAATCGATTTGGTGCAGGCCAAACTGACACTTGGCCGGGTTGATAATCAGGCCGTGTTGGCTGAGGCGTCGAAAAAGGGTGCGTAGGTGACAGGTATGTTCTTCCTTAGTAGGACTGGCAATGAGAATATCATCCAGGTAGATGAAGAGGAATTTGAGGTCCCGCATCACGGAGTCCATCAGGCATTGGAAAGCCTGGGCGGCGTTCTTTAACCCAAACGGCATTCGTAGAAACTTGAAGAGGCCGAATGGGGTGATGACTGCGGTCTTCTGGACGTCTTGTGGATGCACTGGGACCTGGTGGTAGCCCCGGACGAGGTCACCCTTCGAAAACACGGTGTTCCCTGCCAAATGGGCAGAGAAATCCTGAATGTGGGGGATCAGGTACCGATCAGGGGTGGTGGCGTCATTAAGGCGTCGATAGTCGCCGCATGGCCGCCATCCGCCGCCAGGCTTCGGGATAATATGGAGGGGTGAAGACCAGGGACTATTCGACCAGCGAATAATTCCTAACCATTTCATGGTTGCGAACTCCGCTTTTGCAACCGCCAGCTTGCCAGGTTCCAGGCGCTGGGCCCGCGCGTAGACCGGGGGGCCGTTGGTGGTGATGTGGTGTTCCACACCATGTTTCGGGGCCGAGGAGGAGAAAGTGGGTCTTGTCAGGTCGGGGAATTCGCCGAGCAGGTGAGCGAACTCATCAGGAGTTGGGAACGCACAGGAGACGGTGCGTGACGTAGTGTTACTGCGGTAACACGGAAGATAATTAAAAGTTGCTGCGTTGATCAGCCGTCGGTTCCTGAGGTCGACCAGGAGGCTGTTGGCGCACAGGAAATCCGCGCCGAGGAGGGGCTGGGAAACTTTGGCCGTCACAAACTCCCAGTGAAAGCGTTGCCCCCCGAAGCACACCTCAACTCGCCGTCTGCCGAAGGTCCGAATTGCTCCGCCATTGGCCGCTTCAAGGGTGGGGCCGTGATTCCTCGTCTGCACATCGAGGGCGGACGTGGTTAAAATGCTGCACTGCGCTGCGGTGTCGCACAGAAAACGGCAACCGGAGAGAATATCGGTGATGAAGAGCAACTTTCCCGCGTTGCCGATCGCCATCGCGGCTGTGGGGTGCCCGTTAGACCCGTTCCTCGGCGGTCGCAGTTGTTGGTTGCTTTTTTGGGGGGGAAAACTGCAGGGAGGGTGGCAACGCTTTGCCTTTGCGCCAAACTGCGCGTGGTAGAAACACAGCCCAGCCGGCTGACGAGCTGGGGTGGCGTCTGCGGGGGATGGGTGCCTCGTGGCGGTGCAGTACTGCCGAGTTACAGCGAAAATTTTGTCAGCCTCCGCAGCGAGTGTTGCACAGCCCACGATTTCAGATCTGGCCAGAGCAGCTTGCACCTGTTCAGGCAGTTGGCTGAGGAAAATTTCTCAGAACAGGAAGCATTCCGGTTCTGAGCCCAGGAGTGTGAGCATTTGGCTCATCAACTCTGAAGGCTTGGAGTCCCCGAGGCCGGGCATCGCGAGCAATCGACGGGCGCGCTCCGATTTTGTGAGCCCGAAAACCTGCAGTAACCGCGCTTTGAGGGTTTCATACTTGCGCTCCGTTGGGGGGTTTTCGAGGAGGCTGATGATCTGAGAGGCAGTAGAGCTGTCGAGTGCGGAGACCACATACAGGTATTTGGTCTGATCTGCATCGATGTTCCGAAGGGCGAACTGGGCCTCGACCTGAATAAACCACGAGGTCGCTTGCTGCTCCCAGAACTGTGGCAGCTTTAGTGAAACAGTGTTTGCTTCCATGCTCTTCTTTTATGAAAACGTTCACAAAAACGGGGTCACCAATGTAGGAATTGATGAATTCCTATAAATAACTGAGATTGACACCAGGGAACAAGCAAACAGGTCTTTACTGATCAGAGACTCCACGAGGACTGCCTGGGCAGCCCCGTGGCTTGCGACGTGATGTCATCACGTTTGCCCGCGTTTTCCCGCACTCTTAAAGGGGCCACGCCCCGTACATGCAAACTCTATATACAAAACACAGTAATGCCTAACACAATGGTACAGGTTTAGGTTGGTGTTAGAACATCGTTAAAGGGAATTATATACAATCAGCCAGAGTCATTCAGTGGTTCTGCCACATTCAGGAGAATTTCCTTGATCAGTATGTTCTTAGCCCAACTAGGAAGGCGGCATTGCTGGATCTGGTGCTGGGGAATGAGGTCGGCCAGGTCGACCAAGTGTCTGTGGGAAAACACTTGGGTACGAGTGATCATCATATCATAAGATTTAGATTAGCAATGGAGAGGAGCAAGGAACAATCTAGGGTGGAACTTCTAAACTGGAATAGGGCTAACTTCAATGGGTTGCGAAAGGATCTAGCCAGGGTAAAATGGAACCAATGACTGACAGGAAAAACTGTAACAGAATTATGGGTGATCTTTAAGAAGGAGATGTTCCAAGTACAGGCTAGATACATTCCAACAAAAGGAAATGGTATGGGAACCAAAGCAAGGGCTCCTTGGATGACGAGGGAGATTGAGAAGATGATGAAACAAAAAAAGAAGTTGTATGATGAATGTCAGGTGAATTCTTCAAGGGAGAACCAGACCAAATACAATAAGTTGAGAGGGGAAGTGAAGATGAAAATAAGATTGGCAAAGCAAGAATATGAGAGAAGAATGGCAGTTAACATAAAAGGGAACCCCAAAATCTTCTACCAGCATGCGAACAGTAAGCGGGTAGTAAGAGGCGGGGTGGGGCCTGTTAGGGACAAAGAAGGTGATATATGCTCAGAGGCGCAGGGCAAGGCTAGAATACTCAATGAGTACATTGTATCGATGTTTACTAAGGAGGTGGATGCTGACAAAATATCAGTAGAAGTGGAAAAGGTAGAAGCAATGGAAGGGGTGAAAATTGATAGACAGGATGTACTAGAAAGACTGGGTATGCTTAAAGTGGATAAGTCACCTGGTCCAGATGGCTTGCATCCCAGGTTGCTAAGGGAATTGGGGGAGGAGATAGCGGAAGGGCTTGCCATAATTTTCCAATCTTCCCTAGATGCAGGGGAGGTGCCTAAGGATTGGAAAGTGGCAAATGTGACACCATTGTTCAAGGAAGGGTGTAAGGACAATCCTAGTAACTACAGGCCGGTCAGTTTAACATCATTGGTGGGTAAAGTTTTAGAAACAATAATCAAGGAAAAATTAATGGGCACTTGGAGAGGTTTAAGCTAATTAAGGAGAGCCAACATGGATTTGTAAAAGGCAGATCGTGTTTGACTAATCTAATTGAATTTTTTGATGAAGTAACAGGAGGGTTGATGAAGGGAATGCAATGGATGTTGTCTACATGGATTTTCAGAAGGCATTTGACAATGTATCACATAGAAGGCTGGTTAACAAAATTGAGGCTCATGGAATAGGTGGGTCAGTGGCAGCTTGGATAACAAATTGGCTTAAGGACAGAAAACAGCGATTTGTGGTAAATGGTTGTTTTACAAACTGGAGAATGGTAGACAGTGGTGTTCCCCAAGGGTCGGTGCTGGGGCTACTGCTTTTTTTGATATATGTAAATGACCTGGATATTGGAATACAGAGTAGAATTTCTAAATTTGCCAATGACAACAAACTTGGGGGTGTGACAAACAGTGAGGATGATACCAATCGGCTGCAACAGGGCATAGAAAGGCTAGCAGAATGGGCAGACAAGTGGCAGGTAGAATTTAATAGAGAGAAGAGTGAGGTGATGCATTTTGACTGAAGGAACAGGGAGAGGCAATATACACTTAATGTCACAGTTTTAAAGAGAGTGCAGGGACAGAGGGACCTGGGAGTTAATGTGCATAGCTCCCTGAAGGTGACAGGACATATTGAGAGAGTGGTTAGGAAAGCATATGGGATCTTGGGCTTCATAAATAGAAGTATTGAATACAAAAGTAGAGAAGTTATGTTGAACCTTTATAAAGCGCTGGTTAGGCCACAACTGGAGTATTGTGTCCAGTTCTGGTCACCACACTTTAGGAAAGATGTGAAAGCACTTGAGAGGGTGCAGAGGAGATTTACCAGAATGGCTCCGGGGATGGGGGGATCTTAGCTAAAAGGACAGGTTGGAGAAGCTGGATTTGTTTTCATTAGAGCAAAGGAGGTTGCGGGCTGATTTGATAGAGGTGTACAAGATTATGATGGGTTTGGATAGGCTAGACGGGGAAAGGTTGTTCCCACTAATTGATGGTACAAGTTCTAAGGGACACAGATTTAAGGTTTTGGGCAAGAGATATAGGGGGGATGTGAGGAAAAACTTTTTTACACAGCGAGTGGTGAGGACCTGGAACTCGCTGCCGATGGAGGTGATGGAAGCGGACATGCTCAATGTTTTCAAGGGGAGACTGGATAGGCACTTGAGGGAAATAAACTTGCAGGGCTATGGGGATAGAGCGGGGGAATGGGACTGACTGGATTGCTCTACAGAGAGCTGGCGTGGACTAGATGGGCCAAATGGCCCCCTTCTGTACCGGTATGACTGACTCTATGATTATGTATTTGATAAGGTTTCTTTAAGTAGGCGATCTTTCTCTCACCTCTAGATTCCAACCGCATTCTCTCCATGCAACCTTTGTCTCTATTTTATTGATTCCACTATTGTCATTACTTCACTGAACTTTCCTTTTTTTTCCCTCTAAGCTGAAAATATCCCACCCCATGTGTACTTTATGCTCCCTACATGATCACTGTACTGAAATAAAGATTTGCCAAACTGTCTCCATTCTTCATTTGTCCTCAAATCTGTGGCATTCCTCCCACAGTATTCCTTTCCTCTTACAATCTACTGACTTATAGAACCCAAGCTTGGTTTAGTCACTAATTCACAATGTATTTCATCTTGCTGCCAACACTTCTCAACATTGAATGTATCCTGCCTCAGCCATAGGTTTTTCAATAAAAAATATAACATTTGAACTGAAATCGAAACCTTTTTAAGAAACTATTTACATTATCAGAAGCTGTGTAACATGGGTACTGTAAAAATAATAATCTATCTGCAGCCTGCTGAATAAACTACTCTCTGCACTTAGCACAACAAATATGGTGAATCACAGTTTACAAATATAGGTTAGAAAATGGCTTGTACCTATGCTATGCATTTAATTCCACTGCACATTTTCATGCCTATTTCTTGAAGCTTAAAGCTTTCAATGTAATTGCTGCCTACAACTACAAGCACAAATACTCGCACAGACACACATGCAAGGGTTGCACCAGAAAAGTAAATCATCGAATCATAGATATCTCAGCACACATGGAGGTATTTCAGCCCATCATGACAGTGCTAGTGCTAGGTTCGCACTGGAATTATCCGTGCCCATTTTCCTGTTTTTGTCCCCATACCCTTTAATATTTTTCTCTTTTTGAATGTTTATCTAACTCCCTCTTAAACTTTGTGATTGAATTGGTTTGAATAGTCAGCATATTCCATATTCTAATAACCTTTTGCATGAAAGCTTCCCCTTCATGGTTGTAGTACTTACCCTATGTTTATGTCCCCTTGTTACTGATTCACCGACCAGCAGAAATAATCTTTCACTTTTTAAATTCTCAAGCTTTTTCATAATTTTAAAATATTTTATTGGATCTCCCTTCATCTTCTCTGTGCCAATGATTACAGCTCTAAATTTTCAATTCTTTCAACATAACTATATTCTCTCATCCCTGGTATCATCTTAGTGAACCTATATTACAGCTCTTCCTTGGCTCTAACATCCAAAACTGCATAGAGTACATCAACTTAATCATTCACCACCTTTCTTTTATATTTAACCCTCCTAATGTAAAATTCAGGATTCAAGTAAGTCATTTATGTCTTTTTCCGCCTGCAATCCTACTTTTAAAGGACTGTGTATCAGTGCCCCTTTATCTCTCACTTCATTGAGAATTTTACCTTTTAGGGTATATTTCCATTATCTGTGTTTTCCCAAAGTACCACTTTGTTTTTATCTTCATTGAACCACATTTGCCACATATCTTGTAAGGGGTGGTGGTGTGGGTTGTTTGTCAGCTTCTCCTCTGACTCCTTTGAGCAGTTCAAATCGCTCCCACTCCCTTTTGTTCTAAACTTTGGACTTATTTGGGGGTTGTAATAAACTTGCAACAGACACCTGGGTTAGTCAAAAGAATTCAGATTTTTATTTTGAGACAGGAAAATATACAATACAATAAAACTTATACTTTAAAAGGGTGGGGAACACACGGAATAAGCGAGGGAGAATTACAATACACAAAATCCCTTACCCTCCCAACCCCACTACACTAGCTAGGCTGGAATCCAGAGGACCAGGAAATGCTCACCAAAACGACTTTCTTGACAGTTGTCGAGGTTCGCGATTTCGGGGTTCTCTTTAGTTCTGGTGGTTGGGGCCTGCCGTACCTCGGACATGGTCGAAGACTGCACCTGCGTTGGGTCTTCAGTTTGGGTTTGTCCGCAGATGCGGTTAGTCGCACTGTTGGATCTATCGGGTAAGTACCCAATTTTCTTTGGCTAGGGCTAGTTTTCGGGTCTTTTATGTCCAAATCTTACCCAGGGGTAAGTCAGACTAGCCTGTAGAGTGGAAACAAATCTTTGGTTCGTGAGTTTTCAGCAGTTGGTTTCTTGTTGGTTGCGGTGGCCCAATATTACCTGGTTGGTGGTAATATTGGCGGTTGTTGGTTTCTGTAGGCCTTTGGTTGCCGCGATCTCTGTTTCTTCTTTCTTCCTTCGAGTCTCCGATGATGATCTCTCTCTTGAGCTGGTTGGCTGAACTTGAACTTGGACTGGCTGTCCATTTGAACTGTCTCACTGTCTCGCTGTTGTCTCTTGTCTTGACTGTTGAACTGAAAAGGCAGGCCTCAATTATACTAATTTGGGACCTGGCTTATCTGACTGCCAAATCTCGGGTTTCTTTGTTAAATTTGGCAGGCTCGTTATTTTTAATGTCTTTTAAAGATGGCCCATCCAAACTTAACGAGTTTAGGGGATGGCTTATCTAAACTTAATCGGCCTTTAACTGGTTTCGGGATTGCCTTGAAACCAGTTTAAAATGCAAAACGTTTGTCAATCTCTTTAATTGGTTTTGGACTGTGGTTTGTTTGCTGTAACCTGTAGGGCTAATGTTCCTTCCTTTGTTTTCCTGGGGACATGTCCTGTTTATTCGATACCTGACTCTGCGAATTCTCGGCGGGAAAACAGGCTTCATTGTCCTTATGTAAAACTGGGGCGGCCCTGGACATTCCTTAGACAGTCCAATATCCAAACCTCGGGGGCCCACCCCACCTCCCCTTTGTCCCCACCTTTTGTAAGCCTGAACATGTCTTTTTTAAACCAGCCAAATCTTCCTGGGATTTTTATTTTAAATCCCTTTAGCCCAATAACTCCTTAAAACAGTCCAAAATCTTTTCTTCTTACACTTAGGATAACTGTGTAATTTAACTCCATGACATTCTTCTGTTTGGCCCAACCACACTTTTATCCCTTTTACAGATTTCTTCTGTAATGTTTAAAAATAATTTTAAAATGATGCTATTCTTCTGTTCTGGGGTTGTGCAGAAATTTTCAAACCTTACAATCTGCACTCACCCCCAGCCAGTCTTTGCCATATAGCCTCCTGTATTCTTCCTTACACTTTGCCATGCTCCTAATTTGGTACCTTCAACAAATCATACATAGAAGAAGAGAGTTCCCTAAGGTGCACCAGTAGCTACATCTTATCAATTCCCTTTTCAAAGTTATTATAGAATCTGCTTCCACCATCCTTTCACGCAGTTCAAGCTTGCCTTTGCAAATCTATGTTCAATGTCCCTGATTAGTTCATACCTTTCTAAGTGTTTACTAATGTTATCCTTTATTATGGTCTCTAACAGTTTTCCTGCTATTGACACGAGGCTAACTGGGCTATAGTTACCTGGCTTATCCCTTTCATTCTTTTAAAGAGCAGTATAACATTTGACACCCTCCAGCCATTTGGTGCATTTCTTACTTTCAAAGAATTTTGGCAAAGTATGGTTAGTGCCTGTGCTACTTCCTCACAAAAGTTTGTCAATATTGTGGGATGTGGATCAACTTGGCCTGGTATCTCATGAGGACTGATTTTTTTCTTCCCCTCTCCATGCCTAGCTATTAGTCAGGTAGAACTCACCCAAAGTGCACGCCACCTGACCTTCCATGAACCCATCTGATTTCCAGTTTTAGATCATTACACTAGGCCCAATGCACTCCAGATGTGGGCCTGCAGCAGCAGTAATGGCTGCTGGCTTTGGGGCTTTCCAACAACAGCAGCCAGAAAATCTCCACCTCCAATGCCTGTCCCTCTGTCCCTGAGAGAAAAAGTGACTTTGTTAGGTCTCCAGAATTTTCTGCTTGGCCCTCTCCGATCCTCAAAACAGACACTCTTCCAACATTAGGGGAGGAAAATGAAATTATGCCTTCGCCCGCCTCATTTGCATGGTTTTGGCTTCTTGGAACATAACTGCTCTCTACCTCTTCCCATCCCGAGAGAACCACAGTAATTCACTGGACAATGTAAAGGGGAGCAAAGACCTAGTGTGACAGGTATCTGACTCTATTTCCTCTGCTTTGTGCCTGACAATTGAGTGCTGCCTGGCTACAAAGGAGAAGAAATCAGCCCTATTAACTTTTAGTTTAATTAACCTTTTTAATAATGCTTCCTTATTCATTTTTATATCTATTAGTTGTTCCTCCTCATGCGCCTCTGGTGCTCCTACAGTTCTTCCTTCACTCTCCTTTGTAAATGTAAAAGTAAAAGACTAGTTAAGCAGCTCTTCCATTCTTTAATTCATTATTGTCAAATTCCATAGTGGCACCACCCTTTCTTCTACTATCTTCTTGCTTTTGATGTGCTGCTAAAAACCTTTGTTATTATCCTTTATGCTAACTGTCATTCATTTCTCATATTCTCTGTTACGTTTATTGTATGCTTCCTCCTTAGACTCTAGGGTTGAGATTTTCTGCTTCAGTGCTCCTGGTGCATGCTGAGAGCACCTATCAAGAAATTTTGCACCACCAGCCCATGCCTATCCAACCATGAAACTTAATGATCACTTTCGTCATCCTTTCTCAAGAATGCTACTTTGGTTTGATTTTAATTTTCAGTGTGCAGTCCTGGGTTCAGGTGTCTAAAGCCTGGACCCCGTGCGTACTAGATAAACTTGATCAACAATTGAATGCATTGTCATTTTGCTCCGAATCCATTCCACTGGACTAACAGATTATCCAGCCATATGATCCTGAGCCATTCTTCTCCGCTGAACCACATTTTTGATCTGGAGCTGCTCTTTTACCCCCCGAGTCACCCTTCTCTTCCTGAGCTGCTCTTCTCTCCCCTGTGCTACACTTCTGCCCATGTTACGTACACAGATTTATTTACTTGTATAACTGTAATATGCGAGGGGAACAGATTTATTTCTTTAATTAGCTACCTACACTTGGTAAATAAAACGTTATTTATTTCCCAGGAACCAATCAAAAAAACATTATTGTCTCTGCAAAGAATCACTTTTTAAATCCTTTCAATGGAAATGTGCACACCTCCCACATTCCCTGTTGCTACAACATAGCCTCTGACTCACTGTAAGCAACAATATGGGAGATTTGCCAGCATAAAAAAGCAGTTTCTATAATGAGTCAGTTGGCAATTTGACTGCCCAGTATAGAACTGAACCTTACTGACTTGGATGTTCTAGGCTTGATTCTTAGTCTGCACTGAGTTAGCTGATCTCAGTCAAAGGCAGCAACAGGGGCACTAGAATTCTCTGCAGTGGATAGTAAAATCAGCTCTTGATTGCTATCCATTAATTCTTGTAGGAACATATAAAACATAGGAACAGAAGTAAACCATTTAACCCTTTGAGCTTGTTCCACCATTCAATTAGATCATGGTTGATCTGTATCTCAACTCCATTTACCCGCCTTTGCTCCCTATCCCTTGATACCCTTACCAACCCTTAGCTACCAAAAGCCTATCTTTCTCAGTCTTAAAAATTTAATTGACCCAGCATCCACAGCCTTTTGGCGGAGAGAGTTCCAGATTTCCACTAACCTTTGTGCGGAAAAGTGCTTGTGTGGGGATGTTGAGTGAGGACTAAATCACCTTTGGGTGTGAAACCACCTCATGGTGGAAAAGTGCTCTGACATTCTTTGTCTAGGCTCAAACATGATGACTGGCTACTTGGGTGAGGTGCCTGTAGATGCCCAGCAGTTGTGGAGCCAATTGCCAGCAAAAGTCAGTACCTTCAGGAGAGGAAGAATACTGGAGGGGTAGATGCATAATCCTGAAATATCATTTATGAAATATACTGATCCTAACATTATTCTCCAGCGATGTCTTACAAATCATCTAGTTATTTTTTTCACTATGAACACTCATTTGTCTTTATGATACAGACCAATTTAATTGTATTCACTTTAAAAATATTTTTTTAATTAGGAGTACTGATCTGGGTAGTACAGTGGCACATCATTTGCAACTGCTATGGATTGTTCTGGTGGTCGGAAACAAAGTGTGATTGAGTCTCAATGAGCTACCAGCATCAATTACACTGCTGGGGTAAGTGATAAGTGTAGATCAGACACTCCAGCTCAGAGCAGACAAATTAAACTAATACACCCCCTCCAGCTGCTTTTGTATAACTTTGTGTAGCCATCTCAAGACTGCCATTGGACAGAGGCCTGGCAGCAAGTCAGCTAGCTTCTTAGCATGAGTAGATTAACAGTAAGAAATAGAGAGAAAATAAGATATCTTTAGCAGAAATAAACTGAAATTGATTGATTGTACTTTTGAAGTTTTAGCTATATTGATGCTTCTCATTTTTTAGATTTTCTACATTTTGTCTCTATAATAAAATGAGAAAGGATTAGTACAATTATATAATTATTTTTCTGTGTTTCATAGTCATATTATTCATTTGCAAATGCTGTGTTTCTGATTAATCAGAAGTACCCATTCCAAACCTAAAAATAGACTTAGAAAAAACGAGAAAGGAACCTGCAATATGTGTCTTCAGCTAGAGTAAGGAAAATGAACTTACATTTATATTGAACATTTCATATCCTCACGATGTCGCAAAGTGCTTTGCAGCCAATGAATATTTTTTCTGATGTGTAGCCATTGTTATTGAGTAGGCAAATGCAGCAGCCAATTTTCGCACAGTGAGATCCCACAAATAGCAATGAGATAAATAATCAGATAATCTATTTCAATGGCATTGGTTGAGTGGTAAAAATTGGCCAGGGTACCAGTCAAACTTCCATTTGGTTTCTCAATTAGTACCACAGGATATTTTGTACCTACCTGAGCCTACTTGGTTTAAGATTGCATCTGAAAGAAAACACAGACCAGACCAGCACATCCCTCAGTATTGCATTAAAGTGTCATAAGAACATAAGAACATAAGAAATAGGAGCAGGAGTAGGCCAATCGGCCCCTCGAGCCTGCTCCGCCATTCAATAAGATCATGGCTGATCTGATCCTAACCGCCAATCCACTATCACAGAACCATCTCCTGAATCTAACAGAATTAGACACACGAAATAAGAACAGGATCAGGCTACACGGCCCCTGGGCCCGCACCGCTACCCACAGGGCCATGACCGATCCGAACCTAGACTCATGTCCAAATTCCTGCCCGCTCCCCGTAACCCTTAATTCCCTTTACTTCTAGGAAACTGTCTATTTCTGTTTTAAATTTATGTAATGATGTAGCTTCTACAGCTTTTTGGGGCAGCATATTCCATGGACCTACCACCCTCTGAGTGAAGTAGTTCCTCCTCATCTCAGTTTTGAAAGAGCAGCCCCTTATTCTAAGATTATGCCCACTAGTTCTAGTTTCACCCATCATCGGGAACATCTTCCCCGCATCCACCCAATCCAACCCCTTCACAATCTTATATGTTTCAATAAGATCGCCTCTCATTCTTCTGAACTCCAATGAGTAGAGTCCCAATCTACTCAACCTCTCCTCATATGTCCATCCCCTCATCCCCGGGATTAACCGAGTGAACCTTCTCTGTACTGACTCGAGAGCAAGTATGTCCTTTCTTAAGTATGGACACCAAAACTGTACGCAGTATTCCAGGTGCGGTCTCACCAATACCTTGTACAACTGAAGCAATACCTCCCTATTTTTATATTCTATCCCCCTAGCAATGAAAGCCAACATTCCATTGGCCTTCTTAATCACTTGCTGCACCTGCATACTAACCTTTTGAGTTTCGTGCACCAGGACTCCCAGATCCCTTTGTACTTCAGTACTTTCCAGTTTCTTGCCATTAAGATAATAACTTGCTCTACGATTTTTCCTGCCAAAGTGCATAACCTCACACTTTCCAGTATTGTATTCCATCTGCCAAATCTCAGCCCACTTACTTAGCCTGTCGATGTCCCCTTGCAGGTTTTTTATGTCCTCCTCACTCACTACTTTCCCTCCCATCTTAGTATCATCTGCAAACTTTGTAATGTTACACTCGGTCCCCTCCTCCAAATCGTTAATATAGATTGTAAAGAGTTGGGGACCCAGCACTGACCCCTGCAGAACACCACTGGTTACTGATTGCCAGTCTGAGAATGAACCATTTATCCCAACTCTCTGCCTTCTGTTAGATAGCCAATCCTCTATCCATGCCAGAATATTACCCCCAATCCCGTGATTTTTTATCTTAAGCAATAATCTTTTGTGTGGCACCTTGTCAAATGTCTTTTGGAAGTCTAAATACACTACATCCACTGGTTCCCCTTTATCCACCCTATACGTTACTTCCTCAAAGAACTCCAGCAAATTTGTCAAACATGACTTCCCCTTCATAAAACCATGCTGACTTTGTCCTATTAAATTATGATTATCCAAATGTCCTGTTACTGTCTCCTTAATAATGGACTCCAAAATTTTACCTACCACAGATGTTAGGCTAACCGGTCTATAGTTTCCAGCCTTCTGTCTACTGCCCTTTTTAAATAAGGGTGTTACATTAGCAGTTTTCCAGTCTGCCGGGACCTTTGCCGAGTCCAGGGATTTTTGGAAAATTATTACCAATGCATCCACAATCCCTACCGCCACTTCCCTCAAGACCCTAGGATGTAAGCCATCAGGTCCAGGTGATTTATCCGCCTTGAGTCCCATTATTTTACCGAGTACCACTTCCTTCGTGATTTTGATCGTGTTTAGCTCCTCCCCCCCTTTAGCCCCCTGTTTGTCTAGTGTTGGGATATTCTTAGTGTCTTCTACTGTAAAGACTGATGTAAAATATTCATTCAGTGTTTTTGCCATCTCCATATTTCCCACCATTAATTTCCTGGCCTCATCCTCTAAGGGACCAACATTTACTTTAGCCACCCTTTTTCTTTTTATATAACTATAAAAACTCTTACTATCTGTTTTTATATTTTTTGCTAATTTACTTTCATAAGCTATCTTCCCTTTCTTAATCAATCTTTTTGTTATTTTTTGCTGTCTTTTAAAGTTTTCCCAATCTTCTATCTTCCCACTAGATTTGGCTACCTTATATGCCCTTGTTTTTAGTCGAATACTATCCTTAATTTCTTTACTTAGCCACGGATGGCTGTCTTTTCTTTTACACTCTTTTCTTCTCAGTGGAATATACTTTTTTTGGAAGTTGTAAAATAACTCCTTAAATGTACACCACTGATCATGTATCGTCTTACCCTTTAATCTATTTTCCCAATCCACTCTACTCAATTCCGCTCTCATACCTTCATAGTCTCCTTTATTCAAGCTTAGCATGCTTGTTTGAGATCCAACCTTCTCACCCTCTAATTGAATATGGAATTCAACCATGTTATGGTCACTCATTCCAAGGGGATCCTTTACTAGGACATTTTTAATTAATCCCGTCTCGTTACACAGGACCAGATCTAAGGTTGCTTGCCCCCTGGTCGGTTCAGTTACATACTGCTCAAGAACCCATCCCTAATACACTCAATGAACGCATCCTCAAGGCAGCCCTGCCCAATTTGATTTGTCCAATTAATATGATAATTGAAATCCCCCATAATTATAGATGTTCCCTTATTACAAGCCTCAACTATTTCCTGATTGATACTCCGTCCAACAGAGTTGCCACTGTTCGGAGGCCTATAGACTACGCCCACAAGTGTTTTTTTCCCCTTATTATTCCTTACCTCCACCCAAACTGTTTCATTATCCTGATCTTTTGACACAATACCATTTCTCTGTATTACAGAGATTCCTTCCTTTATTAACATAGCCACCCCACCTCCCCTTCCTTCCTGCCTGTCCTTTCTGATCGTTAAATAACCTGGTATGTTTAATTCCCAGCCTAGATTATGTGCTCAAGTCCTTACCATTAAGATTGAACCCACAATCTTCTAACTCAAAGGCAACAGTGTTGCCAGTGAACCAAGACTGACACTCCACTCCTCTAGTGCCTTGCCTAAGTGGTCAATATGCCAAATTATAAAGAATGGCTCTTGGTTGTGACTTGTTGCTGTATTACCAGAGCCTTTGGCAGTCTCCCTCTTTCCATCTTACCAGAGCCTTTGGCAGTCTCCCTCTTTCCACCTTACCAGAGCCTTTGGCAGTCTCCCTCTTTCCACCTTACCAGAGCCTTGGGCAGTCTCCCTCTTTCCATCTTACCAGAGCCTTTGGCAGTCTCCCTCTTTCCACCTTACCAGAGCCTTGGGCAGTCTCCCTCTTTCCACCTTACCAGAGCCTTTGGCAGTCTCCCTCTTTCCACCTTATCAGAGCCTTGGGCAGTCTCCCTCTTTCCATCTTACCAGAGCCTTTGGCAGTCTCCCTCTTTCCATCTTACCTTACTATTTATAGTGCACAAGGGAATTTTGAAAAGTGTTCTCAATACAGAAACAAATACTGTACCTCTGTGTCCCATCAAGAAATTATGGCAGATACATAATCGGCAACAATAGGAAGCTTAAATTAGCCCATGAGTGAATTTTATGAAGGTTATGCATAAGATGCAGAAGAACATAAGAACATAAGAAATAGGAGCAGGAGTAGGCCAATCGGCCCCTCGAGCCTGCTCCGCCATTCAATAAGATCATGGCTGATCTGATCCTAACCTCAAATCTACTTCCACTCTCCATCCCACCTGAACCCATGTGATCTCCCGGGAGAGGCGAAAAACCAGATAAAAAACCCAATGGCCAATTTGGGAGAAAAAATCTGGGAAATTCCCCTCCGACCCATCGAGACGATTGAAACTCGTCCAGGAGATCACTCTGTCCCTGTATTTCCTGCAGTACTTATCTTCTGTAAAAGGTGATCTCCACCCCAGCCAGGAACAGGCCCAATTTACTCTTGAAGGACTCCTAGCTGGCAGCCTGTTCCCGAGGTCTCCACTAATCCCTGTGAGTAGAACCATCTCCTGAAATCTAACACAGAATTAGAACACAAGAAGTAGGAGCAGGACCAGGCTACACGGCCCCTGGGCCCGCTCCGCCCCCCACAGGGCCATGACCGATCCGAACCTAGACTCATGTCCAATTTCCTGCCCGCTACCCGTAACCCCTAATTCCCTTTACTCCTAGGAAACAGTCTAGTTCTGTTTTAAATTTATTTAATGATGTAGCTTCCACAGCTTTCTGGGGCAGCAAATTCCACAGACCTACTACCCTCTGAGTGAAGAAGTTTCTCCTCATCTCAGTTTTGAAAGAGCAGCCCCTTATTCTAAGATTATGCCCCCTAGTTCTAGTTTCACCCATCATTGGGAACATCCTCACCGCATCCACCCGATCAAGCCCCTTCACAATCTTATATGTTTCAATAAGATCGCCTCTCATTCATCTGAACTCCAATGAGTAGGGTCCCAATCTACTCAACCTCTCCTCATATGTCCACCCCCTCATCCCCGGGATTAACCGAGTGAACCTTCTTTGTACTGCCTCGAGAGCATGTCTATTCTTAAGTATGGACACCAAAACTGTATGCAGTATTCCAGGTGCGGTCTCACCAATACCTGTATAACTGCAGCAATACCTCCCTGTTTTTATATTCTATCCCCCTAGCAATAAAAGCCAACATTCCATTGGCCTTCTTGATCACCTGCTGCACCTGCATAAAAACTTTTTGAGTATCGTGCACGAGGACCTCCAGATCCCTTTGTACTGCAGTACTTTTCAGTTTCTTGCCATTAAGATAATAACTTGCTCGATGATTTTTCCTGCCAAAGTGCATAACCTCACACTTTCCAGTATTGTATTCCATCTGCCAAATCTCTGCCCACTTACTTAGCCTGTCTGTGTCCCTTTGCAGCTTTTTTATGTCCTCCTCAATCAATACTTTCCCTCCCATCTTAGTATCATCTGCAAACTTTGATATGTTACACTCGGTCCCCTCCTCCAAATCGTTAATATAGGTTGTAAGGAGTTGGGGACCCAGCACTGACCCCTGCGGAACACCACTAGTTACTGATTGCCAGTCTGAGAATGAACCATTTATCCCAACTCTCTGCTTTCTGTTAGATAACCAATCCTCCACCCATGCCAGAATATTACCCCCAATCCCGTGATTTTTTATCTTGAGCAATAATCTTTTGTGTGGCACCTTGTCAAATGCCTTTTGGAAGTCTAAATACACTATGTCCACTGGTTCCCCTTTATCCACTCTCTATGTTACATCCTCAAAGAACTCAAGCAAATTTGTCAAACATGACTTCCCCTTCATAAAACCATGCTGACTTTGTCCTATTAAATTATGTTTATCCAAATGTCCCATTACTGTCTCCTTAATAATGGACTCCAAAATTTTACCAACCACAGATGTAAGGCTAACTGGTCTATAATTTCCAGCCTTCTGTCTACTACTCTTTTTAAATAAGGGTGTTACATTAGCAGTTTTCCAATCTGCAGGGACCTTTGCTGAGTCCAGGGAGTTTTGAAAAATTGTTACCAATGCATCCACAATCCCTACCGCCACTTCCCTCAAGACCCTAGGATGTAAGCCATCAGGTCCAGGGGATTTATTCGCCTTGAGTCCCATTATTTTACCGAGTACCAATTTAATCGTATTGAGCTCCTCCCCCCTAGAGCCCCCTGTTTGTCCAGTGTTGGGATATTCTTAGTGTTCTCTACCGTACAGATTGAAACAAAATATTTGTTCTGTGTTTTTGCCATCTCCGTGTTTCCCACCATTAATTACCCGGTCTCATCCTCTAAGGGACCAACATTTACTTTAGCCACCCTTTTTCTTTTTATATAACTATAGAAACTCTTGCTATCTGTTTTTATATTTTTTGCTAATTTACTTTCATAATCTATCTTCCCTTTCTTAATCAATCTTTTAGTTATTTTTTGCTGTCTTTTGAAGACTTCCCAATCTTCTATCCTACCACTAGATTTGGCTACCTTATATGCCCTTGTTTTTAGTCGGATACTCTCTTTAATTACTTTACTTAGCCATGGATGGCTGTCATTTCTTTTACACCCTTTTTTCCTCAGTGGAATTTTTTTTTTTGAAAGTTGTAAAATAACTCCTTAAATGTACACCACTGCTCATGTACCGTCTTACCCTTTAATCTATTTTCCCAGTCCACTCTAATCAATTCCGCTCTCATACCATCATAGACTCCTTTATTCAAGCTCAGTATGCCTGTTTGAGATCCAACCTTCTCACCCTCTAATTGAACATGGAATTCAACCATGTTATGGTCACTTATTCCAAGGGGATCCTTTACTAGGACATTTTTAATTAATCCTGACTCATTACACAGGACCAGATCTAAGGTTGCTTGCCCCCTGGTCGGTTCAGTTACATATTGCTCAAGAAACCCATCCCTAATACACTCAATGAACTCTTCCTCAAGGCTGCCCTGCCCAATTTGATTTGTCCAGTTAATATGATAGTTAAAATCCCCCATAATTATAGCTGTTCCCTTATTACAAGCCCCAACTATTTCCTGATTAATACTCCGTCCAACAGAGTTGCAACTATTAGGAGGCCTATAGACTATGCCCACTAGTGTTTTTTTCCCCTTATTATTCCTTATCGCCACCCAAACTGTTTCACTATCCTGAACCTTTGACCCAATATCATTTCTCTGTATTGCAGTGATTCCTTCCTTTATTAACATAGCCACCCCACCTCCCCTTCCTTCCTGCCTGTCCTTCCTGATTGTTAAATACCCTGGTATGTTTAATTCCCAGTCATGGTCACCCTGCAACCATGTTTCTGTAATGGCCACAAGATCATACCCATATGTAGTTATTTGTGCCATTAACTCGTCCATTTTGTTATGAATGCTATGTGCATTCAGAAAAAGAACTTTCAAATATGCACTCTGTAATCCACTCCATTATGTATTCTGTCCCACAATTGCAATATATCTGCACTTCATAGGTCATTTTGATTTATGACAATGCACAGAAACATGCAGTGAAAAGGATATGAAAATTTGAAAGCTATACAGGGACACACAGGATAAGCCCGATTAAGATCTGGGAGCCCTGCCAATGCCAAGTTTAGCCAGTTGTAAGTAAAGCTGGTAAAAGGAACACATCACGATGGCACAGCACTTCAACTAAAGGGGGGAAAGGAAAGCTTGATGGTGGCCCTATCCCACATTATGAAAGTTCAATTCTTGTTGGCAAATCGTGAAATAGAACAAAGCCACTTCCAAGAGGCAGGATCCTGACTGTCCTACCATCCATATTGAGGGGAACCACAAGAAGTCTATGAAGTGATGCACAAGGGAAAATTAATTACAAATAATGTATAACAAAAATAATGTATAACAAAAAATTGCATGTATCTTTAAAAACTCCCAAAGTGACAATCCTATTTTACTTAGTGTAACAACTGTGATTGGTATTTAATTAAAATGTCACTTTTATTACAGTTCAAACCTGATCTGTATAGGGCAATAACCCCTCCCTCATATTGCACATTTGTCATTAAAAGCTCAGCAAACATTATTTAATTTCAAAACCCTGTTATCAGTTCATTAAAAATATATAAAACCTGTCAGCCTCAGTCTTCTGGAAACAATTGTGCACAGAAACATTTGTATTGTTTAAGTCACAGATGATGCACTGCAGTGGCAGCAATGTGTTTGCTAATTTATGAAATTTATTATTGGGTTCTGTTTTTGAAATATTAATTCTATTACTACTGCTTCAACAGTCTGTCACAACACTGTGATATTCCACCATACAACTTACTTTCCTCCTGTTTTCAGCATTTGACATATCGCTTTGTTATTTGTTTACTGAACTGTTTGAAGATGAATGTTTTGTACTGAATAAAACAGAACCAATGAAATATAAACTACTGTACCATAATCCTCACATATTGAATATTATGTTTGATTTTTATGGTTTTGTATTAAACAGTGGGTGATTATGCTACTGAGAATTCAAAACTTATTCTGAAATTGAACAAGATTTCCCTAAGCTGGTGTAAATGTAATGATACATGGATCAAGGGGAATTTGGATTCCATCTGTAGTAGGAGACAAAAATATTTGTGTTAGTTCTGAAGAAACAAAAAATACCCAGGACTATATTAACAATAAGGTTAGCTTTTTAGCAAGTGGCTTTGTTACATGCACTTTGCTATGGAATATATTCTATTACAAAAATATTAAGCCCTTGAGCACAGTTTTCTGTTTTAATAAGTGTGTCTATAATCATTATTTCCTGAGGCAATTGTATGAGCTATAATTTAAAATGCATTGTTTAATCTATTGCTTGACTTTAATGTACTTTCACTCTTTAGCCAATACGAAATTACATCCATATTGTCTAATCTGATAGGTTAAGGCACTTTTATTTTCCCTTATCTTATGCTTTCTCTCTGATTTCATTTAAGAATCATACTGTTGTTTAGCTTATTATTTGAAGTCATTGTAAAAGCCATGGGAGAATTCTACAGTCATTTTTCATTTTTTATTTGATAATGAAATGATAAGTTGGCGACAGTAATTGTTTCTGCCACTCTCCCATCAGCTTCTGTGATAGAGTCAGCTTCTGCAATATAGCTGAATGCATCACGATGTAAAAGAACTATTTCAATTAATGCTGAGTCAATTTATGCTGCAAGTGGGATTCTAGACTATTCAGTTACCAAAATCATTTGTCTGAATATTATTCATTAAGTTTCATTTTTCAGATTACTTGGCAGTCTAATAAACATTTCTTCAAATATTTTTATTTCTTTAATGAAAGAATTACAAAAAAAAATCCAACCATCAGTTTGAAGGTGATTGCAGAAATCTTGAAATAATGTCCCTGACTGAAGAATTGGACTACAACATAGCACTAAGGTTTCTAAATTTCCTTTAAGGACAGCCACAGATATCAAGTAATAAAGGCAGAACACACAAAGAACCATTAAAAATGCAGTAGTAGGGCACTACATGAGTCACATCAGGCATGTTACAGTAACATTCAATTGACTCTAATTGTAATGATATGTTTGGAAGTGCAGAAGAGTGTCACGAAACTTCCTGATAACCTAAAATTGTCAATCTTACCCAGAAAAGCCACAAGTATATCTAAAGTGGGAAATGGAAATGTTACATTGGTGAAGTGGGCTGCTCTTCTGAGACTGAGATTAAGGCAAAACTGTTGGGACAGAAAAGAGGGAGTTTTATCCTGCATTTGACTCAACTACTTCAATAGTCATTCTTCAGGCTATAAGACAATGAAACAGAAGTGACTTAGATATGAGTTCAAAAGATAGATGGAGTCAGAAATAGAGGTAACACAAAAAACAATTATTTGGGTCTTAGTATGGCAATCACACATGCAACTTCCATGCTGTACATCACCACACTACAATCCTATTTTCCTGTTTACTCAATAATAGTTAATTTACAATCTTCTGAATCCCATTTTACCAGCATATTGCCATGTCCAAGCATCAGTTGTAATGCTATGTAATACACTGAGGTACTAGGCCACAACTTCTGGGACAACCCTTTACTTTTTACTTTTGAATTCATGAGGTTTACTAGCTTTCCAAAACTTCCTGGATATGTCCCATGCTCAAAATTTTAATTTCTCTACAGGCAACGTGCTGTACCCAGCATCCCACTGCCTCACAGGGTGCCCCATGTGGTGGCCCATTTAAAAAAAATGAATTCATGGGATGCAGGTGTCGCAGGCAAGGCCAATATTTTTTGCCCATCCCTAATTGCCCTTGAGAAGGTGGTGGTGAGCCGCCTTCTTGAACCGCTGCAGTGCATGTGGTGAAGGTACTCCCACAGTGCTGCTAGGGAGGGAGTTCCAGGATTTTGCACCAGTGACGATAAAGGAACGGCAATATATTTCCAAGCCAGGATGGTGTGTGACCTGGAGCTGGTGGTGTTCCCATGCACATGCTGCCATTGTCCTTCTAGGTGGTAGAGGTCGCGGGTTTGGGAGGTGCTACCGAAGAAGCCTTGGTGAGTTGCTGCAGTCCATCTTGTAGATGGTACACATTGCAGCCACGGTGTGCCGATGGTGGAGGGTGTGAATGCTTAAGGTGGTGGATGGGGTGCCAATTAAGTGGGCTGCTTGGTCCTAGATGGTGTCAAGCTTCTTGAGTGTTGTTGGAACTGCACTCATCCAGGTAAGTGGAGAGTATTCCATCACACTCTTTACTTGTGCCTTATAGATGGTGGAAAGGCTTTGGGGAGTCAGCAAGTGAATCACTCGCTGCAGAATACCCAGCCTCTGACCTGCTCTTGTAGCCACAGTATTTATGCGGCTGGTCCAGTTAAGTTTCTGGTCAATGGTGACCCCCAGGATGTTGATGGTGGGAGATTCAGCAATGGTAATGCCGTTGAATGGCAAGGCAGGTGGTTCGACTGTCTCTTGTTGGAGATGGTCATTGCCTGGCAGCTTTGTAGCATGAATGTTACCTGCCACTTGCCAGCCCAAGCCTGAATGTTGTCCAAGTCTTGCTGCATGCGGGCACAGACTGCTCACTTATCTGAGGAGTTGCAAATGGAACTGAACACTTTGCAATCATCAGCGAACATCCCCACTTCTGACCTTATGATGGAGGGAAGGTCATTGATGAAGTAGCTGAAGATGGTTGGGCCTAAGACACTGCTCTGAGGAACTCCTGCAGTGATGTCCTGAGGCTGAGATGATTGAACTCCAACAACCACAACCATCTTCTTTTGTGCTAGGTATGACTCCTACCAGTGGAGAGTGTTCCCCCTAATTGCCATTAACTTCAGTTTTACTAGGGCACCTTGATGCCTGTAGGGGGCATCTTTTACCTGGTTTACAGTAATTTACCTTCCTTTACTTGGTTTACGGTAATTTACCTGGTCAAGCAGCTTTTTGCTGCTGCATTCTGACCAATCCCATACAGCGGTTTCGAATCGCTAAACCCACCCTTCCAGTTCTGACTGGAGGAACTTATAATTAATGATATATTAAAAACGGACAAATGATCTGGATGTAAGAAAGTCAAACTTTATTAACTAAAGAAAACTACACCACACGATTTTAATACAACAGTTAAAATTGCTTAACAGGGGAAGGCAGACGGCAAAAATGAGGGATAAATGGCTACAATGTAAGTCTTACAATCTTAACAATTTCCCTTAAATTACCACCCCTCTAACTCCTTACTAGATTGCCTTGCTGAGGAGTCAGAAACCTGCTCACCTGTGGTCCAAAGAGAGAGAAGAGCTCACCTGCAGTCCAAGGAAAATAAGAGAGCGAGCTTCTGAGAAGCTATCTTTATATCCTGTGAGCTCCTGCTGTTTTGGCGCTGAAAAGGTCTGTGTGCAAATTTGTGCCAAAAAGTTCGAATACACAAGAGAAAGGCCATGATCGGCTGATTCAAACGGACTATTTCCCAGTGGCCAAACTGCTCCCATTGTCTGAATGGGTTTCGAATAAAGCTTGGGGTGGTTTGAATGTGTCTTCATTCTGGGGCTGAAATGTTCCCACCCACATCCGGAGTTCACCTGGCTAAAACAAAAGGGACCCAACTGCCCTATTGTCTGAGTAATGGGTGATTCAAACCCATTCATTCCTTTTCTTAGTCTAAAAAAAAAATCTCTTCCGTAGTTTAGGTGTGTCTCAATTGTGTGCTGGGCTTTGAATGGAGTTGGATTACTATGTAAACAGAAACCCATTCATGTGGTCACTGAAACTGCAGTCCCAAGTGGTTTAATCCCTATGTCAACATCCTGAACAAACATTGCCTCTGTAGGGAAGGGAAACTCCCTTTTTTTGATTGACTGAATCTGACTGCCACTGCTTGACCCTCCCACTTTTCACAGACATCCACGAGCTGCTTCTAAGCCTTTTATCCTTGGCCATGCTTTTCTGACGGCCATTTTTAAACCCCTTTGCAATTTACACAGTTCAAAACTCAAGAGTACATTTTTTTAAATAAAATGTGCTGTCTTAAAGTGTGCAAATTTTTCCACGAAGTTCCTTGATGGGCTGCGTTGTCCACATGCTGCCCATCTCAATGCAGCCTTTTGCGGTTCTGGGCACATTTTAAAACATTGTCCAACCCAGAGACAATTTAAAATCACGCACAGTCTCCGTCCACGATGTGGATTAATGGCCCAGAAATTAGGGTCGGGGGCTTGCCGCACGTGTAAGCCCCCAATGTGCACTTACCTAGTGTGCCGGCTGTTTTTCTCTCAGCGAGCGTGGAATTCCGTTTTCTTCAGGAGCAGTCCCGGGCTTCGTCTGACATCACGCCGCCCAGGAGTGCAGCCTACGCGAAGCGTCCAGCGTGGAGTGTAAGGGAGACACACCCTGTGAGGTCGCATTAGCATAGGACATGCCCCCAATCTTTCTCACAAGCAACAAAGCCTTGTTAGTATTAGAAGCAGCATGGTAAGTAGGTTCTTTGTATTTTTATGAATCATTTGGTAACTTTTATAAAGTTTTAAATACTTTTAAAGGAATTGGACGAATGTTAAATAGTTTTAAAGAGATTTGAAGCAATTTAAAGAGTTTTAAAAGCCCTGAAAGTATTTTTTTCATTCATTTTATTTAATTAGCAAAGTGAAATGGCTGGAATGAGCACAATTCACGTCATTAAAAGAACTCAGAAATTCACTGACGATGACCTTTAGCAATCTCCTCAGGGCTCTGTGGTGTATGTGCCTTTAAGAGCAATTATGGTGTATGTGCCTTTAAGAGCCCCAGGTGTGCGTAATGCCGGTAATTGCCACTTGGGCTATATAAGCCTGTGTATTGTGTATATCCTTTAGAAACCACCCCCCCCCAGACTTGCTTAGTAAATACCTATGAACCAACTCCTGTCTTCAGTGTCTTTATCTACACACGGACACTACAGTGGCGATGAAGTGGAAACGGACTTACCTGCAATTCGGCAGCACCTCAAGGACATCAATTCCTCCAGCGTCCAGAAGACTCAAGGAAGTAAGAGAAACTGTGGTTTCACCAGCTGGCCAAGCTGGTGACAGGTACTGCGCTAATCCTTCCTGGGCGTCAGGCTGGAGCTCCAGCGGCAGGCTCTACAGCTGAGACAGGCAGCGAAATCGGAGGCAAGCAATAACGGACTGGGAGGGTGCACTCGAGAGACGGCCGGCGCGGCAAGCAGGTCAGCGTTTAGACCTCCATCGGGAATGAGTCTCCAACAGTGACTAAACGGAAACCACAGTAAAACAGCGTTGTTATCAGTAGCTGCGGCGGGAAAGCGCGGGAAGCGCCATATCGTTGCTACAGGGAGAAAAAAAAAAGCGCGGGAAGCGCCATATCTTTTCTGAAATGCCTAAATCTGGTAATATTGAGGCTTTTGATGGTGAAATAGAAGATTGGACCACATACGTGGAAAGAGTAGAGGTTTATTGCACTGCAAATGGAATAACAGATGAAAAAAAAGCTTCAGTACTTCTGAACTTAATGGGCGCGAAGACATACGGGCTGTTACAAAATTTAATCACTCCAGCCAAACCAAAGGACAAGACTTTTAAAGAAATTGTTGATACCCTGCAGGAACATTTAAACCCAACACCGCTGCTGATAGCAGAACGATTCAAGTTCTTCAGGAGAAATCAACACAAGAATGAAAGTAACGCTGATTACCTAACCGAATTAAGAAAGCTATCAAAGTACTGCCAATTCGGAGCAGGACTATCGGATTATCTTCGAGACAAATTTGTTTGCGGTCTCTTAAGTGAAGGAACACAAAAAAGACTGCTTTCTGAAAAAGATTTAACATTGGACAAAGCTTTCAGTATGGCTGTATCATACGAAGCAGCAGCAAAAGGAGCTGCAGAGATACAACAAGAGACACAGGACTTCGGCACCCATAAAATGACACAGGAGTTCGGAAGATGTTATCGCTGCGGCAGATCCACCCATAACCAGAGGGACTGCTGGTTCAAGGGCAAAGCATGCAGGCAATGTGGTAAGATTGGACACATTGCACGGGTATGCCAATCTGGACAAAATAAATCCACTGACAGAAAACAAAAAAATCAATAAAGAAAAGTACAGGAAGGTACAAATGATGGCGGACAGTAGCTCCGAAGACCAGAATAGCGATAGCGACTCCGGAAACAAGAGACTAAGCTGTCTCAAATTACATAATGTACTTGCCAAAGAGGATTACCAAACCATTTGGGTTACCCTCACAATAGCAGGGTCCCCAGTTAAAATGGAGCTAGATACAGGATCAGCTCTAACCGTAATAAATCGACGAGATTACGAGAGGCTATTTTCGCATATACCTCTAAAAGACACATCCATTATCTTAAAAACATATACGGGGCAGAAAGTCTACCCCAAAGGAAAAATAAGGGTGCCTGTGGTATACAACGGCAAAGAAATACAAAAGTTGTATTTATACATTCTACAAGATGGTGGCCCACCGTTGTTGGGACGTGAATGGATAAGGAAGATACGTTTAGACTGGCACTCCATTCAGGCACTGACGGTGACCAGTAAGGAAAAAACAATGATGACATCATACCTGAACGATTAAAAGACATCTTGGCCAACGCCAAAGAAGTGTTTCAAGAGAAACTAGGAACCTTGAAAGGCATCACCGCCTCAATAAAAGTGATGGTGTGGAGATGCCGGAGTTGGACTGGGGTGGACAAATGTAAGAAGTCAAACAACACCAGGTTATAGTCCAACAGCTTTATTTGAAATCACAAGCTTTCGGAGCGCTGCTCCTTCTTCAGGTGAAGTGGAGAAATGCATAAAGACACAGCTTATATAGTCAGAGAATCATGTCAGATGTTTACAGGTAACCTTTCCAACTGCCATTTATCACACCTCGGCAGAGAGATAATCACAGCAGTCAAAGGTGTGAATGGTGTCCAAACAGGTCAGTCAGGGAAACATTTCATCAAAGAACAATGAGGTGGGGTCACAAGGGTTCATCAGCCGGACTCACAAGACAGTCCAGAATGTCACCCGAGCACAACGCAACGCCATCCACGCTCTCAAGACCAACCGCAACATCGTCATCAAACCAGTAGACAAAGGAGGTGCCATCGTCATACAGAACAGAACGGACTATTGCAAAGAAGTATACCGACAACTGGACAACCAGGAACACTACAGACAGTTAGCCGCAGATCCGACCAAAGAACACACCCGCCAAGTCAACAGACTGATCAAAACCTTCGATCCAGACCTTCAAAGCATCCTACATGCTCTCATCCCACGTACTCCCCGTGTGGGAGACTTCTACTGCCTCCCAAAGATACACAAAGCCAACACACCTGGACGTCCTATCGCATCAGGCAACGGAACCCTGTGTGAGAACCTCTCTGGATATGTCGAGGGCATCCTGAAACTCATCGTACAGGGAACCCCCAGCTTCTGTCGCGACACTACAGACTTCTTACAGAAGCTCAGCACCCACGGATCAGTTGAACCAGGAACACTCCTCGCCACGATGGACATCTCGGCACTCTATACCAGTATCCCCCACGATGACGGCATCGCTGCGACAGCCTCAGTACTCAACACCAACAACAGCCAATCTCCAGACGCCATCCTACAACTCATCCGCTTCATCCTTGACCACAATGTCTTCACCTTCGACAACCAGTTCTTTACCCAAACACACGGAACAGCCATGGGGACCAAATTCGCACCCCAATACGCAAACATCTTCATGCACAAGTTCGAGCAAGACTTCTTCGCTGCACAGGATCTCCAACCAACGCTATACACCAGATACATCGACGACATTTTCTTCCTATGGACCCACGGCAAAGAATCACTGAAAAGACTACACGATAACATCAACAAGTTCCATCCCACCATCAAACTCACCATGGACTACTCCTCAGAATCAGTCTCATTCCTGGACACACGAATCTCCATCAAAGACGGACACCTCAGCACTTCACTCTCCCGCAAGCCCACGGACAACCTCACGATGCTTCACTTCTCCAGCTTCCACCCTAACCACATTAAAGAAGCCATCCCCTATGGACAAGCCCTGCGAATACACAGGATCTGCTCAGACGAGGAGGAACGCGATGGACACCTGCAGACACTGAAAGACACCCTTGTAAGAACGGGATATGATGCTCGACTCGTCGATCGACAGTTCCGACGGGCCACAGCGAAAAATCGCATAGACCTCCTCAGAAGACAAACACGGGACACAACCAACAGAGTACCCTTCGTCGTCCAGTACTTCCCCGGAGCGGAGAAACTACGCAATGTTCTTCGCAGCCTTCAACATGTCATCGATGACGATGAACACCTCGCTAAGGCCATCCCCACGCCTCCACTACTCGCTTTCAAACAGCCGCCTAACCTCAAACAGACCATCGTTCGCAGCAAATTACCCAGCTTTCAGGAGAACAGCGACCACGACACCACACAACCCTGCCACAGCAACCTCTGCAAGACATGCCAGATCATCAACACAGATACCATCATCACACGTGAGGACACCACCCACCAGGTACATGGTACATACTCATGTGACTCGGCCAACGTTGTCTACCTCATACGTTGCAGGAAAGGATGCCCCGGAGCATGGTACATCGGCGAGACCATGCAGACACTGCGACAACGGATGAACGGACACCGCGCAACAATCACCAGGCAGGAGTGTTCCCTCCCAGTCGGGGAACGCTTCAGCAGTCAAGGACATTCAGCCTCCGATCTTCGGGTAAGCATTCTCCAAGGTGGCCTTCAAGACACACGACAACGTAAAATCGTCGAGCAGAAACTGATAGCCAAGTTCCGCACCCATGAGGATGGCCTCAACCGAGATCTTGGGTTCATGTCACGCTACATGTAACCCCACCTGATGCAGGGTCATCCAGACTCGAGTCGATATTGGCTTGTTCTCTCTACACAGGTGCGGCTGGACCTGCTGTGATTTCCAGCCAAAAAAAAAATGTTTTTGTCTGTTTTTTTGTTTTTCAGACAGACCCCAGCATCTGCAATATTTGACCCCTTGTGACCCCACCTCATTGTTCTTTGATGTAATGTTTCTCTGACTGACCTGTTTGGACACCATTCACACCTTTGACTGCTGTGATTATCTCTCTGCCGAGGTGTGATAAATGGCAGTTGGAAAGGTTACCTGTAAACATCTGACATGATTCTCTGACTATATAAGCTGTGTCTTTATGCATTTCTCCACTTCACCTGAAGAAGGAGCAGCGCTCCGAAAGCTTGTGATTTCAAATAAAGCTGTTGGACTATAACCTGGTGTTGTGTGACTTCTTACATCAATAAAAGTGGAAGATACAGCAATTCCAAAATTTTTTAAGGCAAGACCGGTGCCATACGCAATACGTCTGGCAGTCGAGGCAGAGCTGAAGAATTTGGAAAAGGCAGGCGTATTATCCAAAATAGATTGGAGCGAATGGGCAACACCCATCGTTCCAGTCATGAAAAAAACATTGAAAAATAACTCTGAGGAACAGAAAAAAATTCGCATCTGTGGGGACTTTAAGGTGACTGTAAACCCGGTCCTTCACACGGTACAGTATCCTCTTCCGAGGATAGAAGATATTTTCGCCTCACTATCCGGAGGGAAACGTTTCACAAAAATTGACTCGGCACAGACATATCTAGAGATGGAGGTTGAGGAGACCTCTAAAAAGTATCTCACAATAAACACACACAAAGGACTGTACCAGTACAATCGACTGGTTTTTGGAATAGCATCAGCTCCAGCTATCTGGCAAAGAGCTATGGAGCAAGTCCTGCAAGGGATTCCGGGGGCTCAATGCTACCTAGACGACATCCTTATAACAGGAGAAAACGACAACGAGCACCTTGCCAATTTGGAGCAGGTGTTCACTAGGCTGAAAGAACAGGGCCTACGAGCAAATCGCCCCAAGTGCGAATTTTTCCAAAATCAGATATCATATTGTGGCCACATAATTAATAAGGAAGGGTTGCATAAGTCACCTGAAAAAATTGAAGCAGTTATAAAAGCCCCAGCACCTGAAAATGTTTCACAATTAAGGTCATTCCTGGGATTAATAAATTACTATCATAAATTTTTACCGAACTTATCAACTATTCTACACCCTCTTAATGATCTTCTACAGACAGGAGTGATTTGGAAATGGAACGAAGACTGTTAAACGTGCCTTCCATAAATGTAAAGACTTAATCACATCCGAGAAAATTTTGGCTCATTACAACCCATCACTACCAATCAGACTGGCGTGCGATGCATCCCCTTACGGCATAGGAGCGGTATTGTCCCATAGATTCCCTGATGGCTCAGAACGGCCGATAGCTTTTGCGTCACGCTCATTGAACTCAGCTGAGCGTAACTATGCCCAGATAGACAGGGAAGCACTCAGCCTGTTATGGGGAGTGAAGAAATTCAACCATTACCTACACGGACAAAAATTTACCTTGCTGACTGACCATCAACTCCTCATCTCCATATTCAACCCTAAAAAAGGTGTCCCCATTATGACGGCACAAAGACTACAGAGGTGGTCCCTTTTTCTAGGGGCACACCAATACAACATTGAATACAAAGGGTCAAAACAGCATGGGAATGCTGACGGTTTATCACGCCTACCGTTGCCAACGATAGAAGAGGCACCTACAGTAGACCCAGTAGAGATATTCCACTCTACCATAGTGGAATGTCTACCGGTGACAAATTCTGCCATTGAAAGGGAGACAAGAAATGACCCTACTCTCTCACGGGTCTACGATTTAACAGTGAAGGGATGGCCAGCACATGGCGAACCACTGTTGCCAGCATTCTCGCAAAGAAGAGAACAGCTGTCAGTGTGCCGAGGAACCTTGATGTGTGGCTCCAGAGTGGTGATTCCACCCAAACTCCAGGATAAAGTGCTAAAGGAGCTTCATGAGGGGCATCTGGGTGGAGTGAAAATGAAGAACCTAGCTAGGGCGTTTGTATGGTGGCCAGGTATCGATGGAGACATCGAAGACATGACCAAGAGCTGCCTAGGATGCCAGAAGGTCCAAAATGCTCCGCCACAGGCCCCTCTACATCCATGGGAGTGGCCCTCATCTCCCTGGCAAAGGGTGCACATCGACTTTGCTGGTCCATTTATGGACTCAATGTTCTTAATCGCAGTTGATGCACACTCCAAGTGGCCGGAGGTAATAAAGATGTCCTCCACCACCACGGAAAAAACCATCACAGTATTAAGGGCCATATTTGCCAGGAATGGGCTGCCGGAGCAGATATGTTCTGATAATGGACCGCAATTTGTGTCCGAAGAATTCAGAAAGTTCTTAAAGAACAATGGGGTAAAGCACTACACATCCGCCCCATACCATCCCGCCACCAATGGATTGGCTGAAAGGTTTGTCCAGACCTTCAAGAAGGCCATCAAGGCCATGGGTAATGAAGACATAAAACTTCAGCACAAGGTGGATAACTTCTTATTTGCATATAGGAATGCAACGCATATGGTTACTAACCAAACTCCCGCCATGATGTTCTACAATAGAAACCTAAGATGCCGGCTGGATTTGGTCAAGCCCAACATCCGAAGGGACGTGGAGAACCGGCAGTTTCAGGGCATGAATGAAAGGCCAACTAGGGCCTTCCAGATAGGCCAACCGGTTTTGGCCCGGGACTACCGTACCGAGAAATGGCAGCCTGGAACTATCTGCACACGATTAGGACCACTGATGTATACCGTGGACATCGGAGACAGCATAATAAGGCGCCATGCTGACCAAATCATCAAGTCATCCGAAAAGGGACAACCTACACCACCACTCTATACATCTAACGATGAAGTAGAGATACCCATATCTACCTCCGATCCGGTGATACTGGAGCCCGATGAACCCGACACTGGCCTTCAAGCCGAATCAGCCTTGCCAGAAGAACCTACTACACCACCAGAAACTACTACACCCCCGAGGCGTTATCTGGACCGAGTCAGGAAGCCTCCTGAGAGACTAACTTATAATTATTTAATACAGCAATGTATATTATTTTGCATATAACATGTAATTAATAATTACTTAAAATATGATGTACTAGTTAGCTAGAAGGGGAGGAATTGTGGTGTATGTGCCTTTAAGAGCAATTATGGTGTATGTGCCTTTAAGAGCCCCAGGTGTGCGTAATGCCGGTAATTGCCACGGGCTATATAAGCCTGTGTATTGTGTATATCCTTTAGAAACCCCCCCCCCAGACTTGCTTAGTAAATACCTATGAACCAACTCCTGTCTTCAGTGTCTTTATCTACACACGGACACTACAGGCTCCAGTCACAGGGAGGGAAAAGGCGCAGGAAACGTTAGGGTGTCACCTTTTGCGCAATGCACCTCCTTGGACCCTCAGTCACAGATGCGAGGGGGCAAATCATTCAATTGTTTAAATTTTCATTTTATTGACATGTTAAATGTTGTCTTTGCTTTTTTCATTGAAATGTATATTTCTGACTGAAAGGATATGTAACCTTTTCGTTTAAACAGTACAGCCTGTAGTCACTTTGAAAAAAATTTCAACTTTTATTGGAGCAAAAGTATTTTTACAACAACTGTTTGAAAATTAGAAAATAGCTAGTTTCCACCTTGAATGTCTTTATTGCACTAAGAAACCAAAAAAAGTTACTTTAAACTGTTTAAAAAGTTTTTTCCAAACTATTTATGTTTGCGAATGTTTGAAAAGTTGAATATCGGTAGTTAACATCTTCAATGTCTTAATTGCACTAAGAAGCAAGGAAAAGTCACTTTAAACTGTTTACAAATTTTTTAATGAAATAATCATGTTTACAAATGTTTGAAAAGTAGAAAATAGCTAGTTAACATTTAAAAGTTATAAACTATCTACATCAAAACCGAACCTGAAAACTGTTTGATGATGCAATAAAAGTTCACTGCTTCACTTTCAATTGTGTCTGCTCCTTTCTTTGCTTTGCGGGGGAAGGGGTAGGTACAAGGCGACACTACCTCGAGAAGGTTTCAATGAATGATGCACCTTCCTGTTGATGTATGTCACAGGTGCATCCAGTGGTGCCTTCAATGCATTATGGGTTCCATCGACGGCCCCAATCACTTTGGGGAATACAGCAATGCGATGAAATGCAAAGGCCATCTCCTTTTGATGTTGAGTGGACAAGTCATACTTAATGAACTCTGAAAGCCTACGGAAAATGGCATCTGTGACCTGGTGAATGCAGACCCTCGCAGCATTCTTGGAGATGTTGCTTATGTCACCGGTGCCTGCTTGAAATGACCCACTTGCAAAGAAGTTCAATGCTGTGGTTACCTTCATGTTCACTGACAAGGCAGTGCGGGTCTTCGAGCGTGGTTGCAGGTCCTCCTTCAACATGCCTCTTTACTGAAGTGCAGCCTCCTCACACACAACTCCTCCGACAGCATCTCAAATGATCGCCTCTCCCTGTACACTCTCTGGGTGGGTAGTACTTCCTTCTGATCAGGAGACAGTTATGGTTCCTCACTCTTCGATGTTGTTCCCTGGCGTTTAAAATTCTTTGAAGCAAAATCACACAGAGCATCACGGCACCATTTCTAGAGGGCATGCTTCTTGCTCACAGGCCTCCTCTTTACACAGACGTCCTTGTAAGGAAAAAATGGAAAGAGTTGTTAAAGTAATTTTAATAAAGTGAGTGGCTAGAAAATCACCTCGGGCTATGGCAAGAAACATGCGTTATCGGCTTGGGAACACGTCATACCCGCCTGATGAATATCACAGCCCGAGATGATTTTCCAATAACTAACATTTTCTGAAAGTCATAATTACATACATACATTCATACACATACTGAAAGGAATATATACAGACATACATACATACGTACTTAAAAGAATATATATTAATGATGAAAAGCTTCTTTCTTAAAAATTTGGTAAATGTTAAATTATTCATTATTAAACAGTCATCACATTTAATAAACAAAACTAATTCAATTAGGCCTTGCACACAGCAAGAGTTGATCCTTATACCTACATTACTCAAAACCCATTTAAAAAAAAAAATTAAAGTTGGAAACTTACCTCAGACTTTCTTAAAATAACTTTTCTCCCTTTCACAACCAAAAATGTGCCATTCAGAAGCTCCACTGATGAAATAGTTCTTCCTCCTGAGCGTTACGGAGCTTCTCGGGGGTTTTACTCCTGCTTTTTAGATGTGTAAATGCTGGGGACTTACCCTCACTGCAGCAATTCACAAATAAGCCGAAGTTCAATGCGCACGCGCTGCCTCAAAAGTCGCACGCGTTCCACCTCTGAACCCCTGCTTACAGGGGAGCGGAAGTGCCGATTTCCCGCGCATGCGCTGTGCATGCAGAAAACCGGCACTTCCATCGAGCTCACGTGTGAGTACACCGTGCGTACTCACACGTTGGGACACGAATTTCTGGGCCAATATCTCCAGTATCTTCGGGGCTGAGGGATTTTGTGAACCCCTACATGTCACACTCGGTCAAATGCTGCCTTGATGTCAAGGGCAGTCATTCTCACATCACCTCTGGAATTCAACTCTTTTGATGTTTGGATCAAGGCTGTAATGAGGTCTGGAACTGAGTGGTCTTGGCAGAACCCAAACTGAGCATCGGTGAGCAGGTTATTGGTGAGTAAGTGCTGCTTGATAACACTGTCGACAACACCTTCCATCACTTTGTTGATGATTGAGGGTTGTCTGATGGGTCGGTAATTGGCCGGATTGGATTTGTCCTGCCTTTGGTGGACAGGACATACCTGGGCAATTTTCCAAATTTCTCGGGTAGATGCCAATGTTATAGCTTTACTGGAACAGCTTGGCTAGAGGTGTAGGGGGTGGTTTGTGGAGTCAGCTTCACCTCTGACTTATGAGCGGTTTGAATCACTCCCACTCCCTTGGTTCTAGACCTTGGACTTATTTGGGGGTTGTGATAAAAGTACAGCAAACAACTGATTTTGGTGCAAGAACTTTGATCTTTATTTGAGAAAGAAAATACAACACAATAATAACACTCTAATAAAATGGGGAAAACACTTCGACATACACGAGGGAAAAATTACAGTAGACAAATATCTCACCCCTCCCAATCCCACCTTACTAGCTAAGTTAGGCTCTAAAAGGACCAGGGATAATGCTCACCAAATGGATCCTTGACAGTTGAGCTGGTTCGCGGTTTCGGGGTTCGCTGGATGTGTTGGTTGGTGTCTGCCGTACCTCGGTTGGTTGTTTTGTAAGGCCCTTGTTGCTGCGAGGTGTCTGATGGTCACTGAAACTGTTGCTCTGGTTTCTTCTTGTGTGTTGACCTGCTTCCAGAACTGTGAACTTCTTCGAACTCGATGAACTCCTGAGAACTGCCAAAAACTGTAGAGCTTGTAGAGAACTTGTTGTAATTCTGTTACTGCTGAACTGGACTGCTGAACGAGCCTTTCAAACTTCTTGACTTCCCACCTTGCTGAACTGCTACTGTACTCTGTCTTTAGAAAACAGGCTTTCAATTATACTAATTGGGGCCTCCTAATCTTAAGTTGTTTAAAGTGGTTTCAGAATGGTTCCATGGGCTGTTGTAGTTTTAAGAATGTGTGAAGTGGTTTCGGGATGGTTTTTCTGAGCTGTTGAGCTCTTATTTAATTGTAGTGAATTGTCCTCAAGCTTTGAGTTTCCTGTGGAGCCTGAGATTCTTTGTAGGTTGGCTAAATGATTTGTATTATGCATGATTTTAGATGGGTTCTGTGAGGCTGTTCTTCTGTGGGTCTATTGTTAGCATGTAAATCTCTTCATAGGGGCTGAGTGACATTTACAGTTCCACCAGACAGTTTGATTACCTCGAATACTCAAACTGGCTACTGCATAGGTAGATCCCAAATTCTTTGTTGCAGCCTTTTTCTCAAAACATGCCTGAACATGTCCTTTTAAAATGCTAAGTCTGATTTCTGATCTTGAATCTCCTATTAGGCCCAACATGTTTTTTTTACCTTCCTGAAGTTTTTAGCAAGAATCCAGAATCTCTTTAATATGGTTTTTCTTTCGTAATGGGGGATCTGTAAATTTTGAGAATCCTACAGAGGCGCAGCTAATTCTGGAGCACAAGTCTTCAGCACTACAGCCAGGATGTTGTTGGGGCCCTTGGCCTTTGCTGTATTCAGTGTTTCTTGATATCATGTGGAGTGAATTGAATTGGCTGAAGATTAGCTTCTGCGATGTTGGGGACCTCAGGAGGAGGCTGATATGGATCATCCGCTTGGCATTTCTGGCTGAAGATGGTTGCAAATGCTTCAGACTTGCCTTTTGCACTCATGTGCTGGACTCCACCCTCGATGAGGATGGGGATGTTCATGACACCTCCTCCTCCCGTTAGTTGTTTAATTGTCCACCACCATTCACGACTGGATGTGGCAGGACTGCAGAGCTTTGATCTGATCCGTTTGCTGTGGGATTGCTTAGCTCTGTCTATAGCATGCTGCTTCCGTTGTTTAGCAGGCATGTAGTCCTGTGTTGTAGCCTTACCAGATTGGCACCTCATTTTTAGGTACGCCTGGTGCTGCTCGTTGCATGCTCTTCTACACTCCTTGTTGAACCAGGGTTGGTCCCCTGGCTTGATGATAATAGAAGAGTGAAGGATATGCCGGGCTATGAGGTTACAGATTGTGGTGGAATACAATTCTGCTGCTGCTGAAGGCCCACAACCCCTCATGGATGCCCAGTTTTGAGCTGCTGACCTGTTCTGAATCTATCCCATTTAGCACAGTGGTGGTGCCACACAACATGATGGAGGGTGTCCTCACTGTGAAGACGGGACTTCACCTCCACAATGACTGTGCGGTGGTCACTGCTACCAATACTGTCATGGACAGATGCATCTGTGACAGGTAGATTGGTGAGGATGAAGTCAAGTAGGTTTTTCCCTCGTGTTGATTCTCTCACCACCTGCCACAGGCCCAGTCTGGTAGCTATGTCCTTCAGGACTCGGCCAGCTCGGTCAGTAATGGTGCTACCGAGCCACTCTTGGTGATGGACATTGAAGTCCCCCACCCAGAATACATTCTGTAGACATCATCAAACTTGCAGATTTCCATAACTTCTCCAGTCATAAAACCAGCCCCTTCAATCTAGTATATTTAGTGTGCAGCACCACACCCGCTCAAAGTTAATTAGATCAAAATTATTTCCTGCAGGCAAAAAAGTGTCCTGAAGTGAATCACAGTATCTTGATTTTTTAAATTTCCTTAATGTTTCAGAGACAATTTAATTAAATTTGGCTGGCAAAATAAAAATTAATTCATATAAAAAAGAGACAGCAAGATATTGTTCTTCAGAATATTTTTAAGATTATGTTCTGGCTGCATTTCTCTGAAGGTGGAATATCCTGTCAATTCATGTGTTGTACATGTTTCTATGACTGTGTGAAGGTTCTAACTAAAATGATTTATATTTACTGAAAAGAGCCAATGTTCCACAAATTCCGTTTTGAAGCTACAGTTGTTAATTGTTTTGCAGCAGCGATTGAGATCAGTAATCCTGAAGTTTCTGTGCACTTGACAAACACTTCTATTCTTTGTTGCTGCTCCTTACTAATTACAAAGACAGGGACTAGGGACTAACAGCCGGTTTCATAACCAGCACCATTTCTATAGCACAAGGTTCATCTCTGGTATAAAGAAAATGAAATCATGTCAAATAGATTGCATTTGAAGTGCAACATTTATCATGTGATGTGGTTTAATTGGGCTTTCACATAGAAATAAGGAACACTATAGTTGGACAATCCCAAGCAGTTTAACCCAGCTGGCCCACTAATGTCCTTTAGGGAAGGAAGCCTGCCGCCCTTAACCATATAGCCTATATGTGACGCCAGTCCCACAACAACGTGGTTGACTCTTAACTGCCCTCTGAAGTGGCCAAGCAAGCCAGTCAGTTGTATCAAACGAAGGCCCATTACCACCTTCTCAGGGCAACTAGGGATGGGCAATACATCCCAGTCTTGCCAGCAATGCCCACAGCACATGAATTAATAATTAAAAAAAAGCTTTCTATCAGCTCAAATTTTTGTATTAACTATTATAAATCAAATTACAAAGTTTCCAATAATTACATTTAAAAGCAGAAGCACTATAACAGTTTATAATCTTTGTTAATCTTTGAAAAGTGAAGTTTCACCCATTGATGGGACATACTGGGGATGAGTTTCATTTGTCTACCATTCTGTTCATGCTCAAAATGGGACAGAAGGCTGACAAAAATGTTAAAAGAAAATCGACCACCCATTGGCTGCTTGAGGGCAGCCTGACTCAATGGGGCGAATTGTAACCTACAAGAATGGGTGGGTTTGGAGCGTGGGGGTAGTTCAATTGTTAAAAAATCAGATTCCCGACCTGAACCTGCCTCCAGCCCACCCACTTCTGGTTTTAATGGAGGTAGGATGGGAAGCAGGAGGGGGCGGGCTGCCAAATCGCTGCCAGGAGGGGGCGGGCTGCCAAATCGCTGCCAGGAGGGGGCGGGCTGCCAAATCGCTGCCAGGAGGGGGCGGGCTGCCAAATCGCTGCCAGGAGGGGGCGGGCTGCCAAATCGCTGCCAGGAGGGGGTGGGCTGCCAAATCGCTGCCAGGAGGGGGCGGGCTGCCAAATCGCTGCCAGGAGGGGGCGGGCTGCCAAATCACTGCCAGGAGGGGGCGGGCTGCCAAATCGCTGCCAGGAGGGGGCGGGCTGCCAACTCGCTGCCAGGAGGGGGCGGGCTGCCAACTTGCTGCCAGGAGGGGGCGGGCTGCCAAATCGCTGCCAGGAGGGGGCGGGCTGCCAAATCGCTGCCAGGAGGGGGCGGGCTGCCAAATCGCTGCCAGGAGGGGGCGGGCTGCCAAATCGCTGCCAGGAGGGGGGACGTCAATTTCAATATTATAATGAGGCTGGAAGCCTCTTTTTTAACCTCCATTTTGTTTTTAACTGCACGTGGTCAGGTTTTACACACTTTGTAAAATCTGGCAGTTATAGCAAGGCAGGGCTGCTGCATCTGGGAAGTGAATGCCTTTATACCTACCTCCTGGATCCAGGGTCCTTGCCTAGCCCACCACCCACAATCGGAGACCACCCCATGAGGCCTCCAATCGTGTTCCCAGACCCTACCCCTACGATGATCCTGAGGCCAGCCACGATCCTCTGGTGGCCGGCCCCGAAGTGATCTTCCCGCCCCACCCCCCCGCCCGGTCCCACAATGTCTCCGATCTTTCATCGACACCCCCCCCCAATCCCTCCCTCCCTCCTCTGTCCAGCCTAGTACCACAGGCCTACCCGCCCGCAGCCAGCCAGCCTCTCCATCTGGCTGGCTGCGGGCGGGAAACCAAGGCCTCACATGCAAATCAGACCCTGCTGTTAAATTTGGCAGGGCCTACAGGAAACCTGGCCTCCCGTGTTTCCAGACCACCTCAGAGAACTCCCCACCCACAACCCGCCTTCCTCCTTAAAATCCAGCCTAATGGTAGGCCAACACCCATGCCTGAGACAGGCAGGAGCCTGAGTTAAGAGCCACCTCTTTGACCAAGCTTTTAGTCACCCCTCCTGTAGTGTATGTAACCGTTCTACCTTTAAGAGAACTATTGTATGTAACCGTCCACCTTTAAGAGAACTATTTTAGGTGTTGCACTACTTTATCTCGGCTGCTGTATACTGTAATACCGGTGGTGACCACACCGGTATATAAGTGCTGTGTCAGGATTTATTGGGCAGATTCGCCCTGACCTTCGAATAGTAAAGTCCTGTTAAAGTTACTCTTGTAGTCTGTGTATTAATTCAACAAAATACCCACAGACTTTACAGTGGCGACGAGTTCGATCTTACCCTGCGGCAACAATACTTCCGAAGCAGTTAACGAGCGTCGAGAAGAGGCGCCCGCCCTCGTCGTTCTGCTGAGAGAAAACTCGAGTCTGCAGAGCAAGGAAGAAGGAAGAATTCAGACACGAAGCCTTCCATCAGCAACAGGCACTGATTGTCCCTTCTGCCACGGTGGTGAGTGAGCCGATCAGCACGAGAAGCAAGTCGGCCACGGTGACTGTGAGTAAAGGGAAAATAAAAAAATAAACGGAGGATAAGGGCGGTGAACTCGACCACGGTCGGGGGAAAGGAGCCGAACAGAAGTCGGGCCCAGAGGCGCTGAGACTGGGGCAGCGTGGAGCACGGAAGCCGCGGTACAAGCGGGCTGGGAGACGCAACGGCGTCGTGAGACAGCTAGACCGCGACCGGCGAAAAAGGCCGGGCAGCTACCGAGGCCACGAGGCGCTGCGACCGGGATCGTAAGGCGCGGGAAGATATAAAAATAAATAAACCGCGGTGAACTCAGCCGCAGCCGGGGAGGAAAGCACCGGACTGCGAGAGGGCTGGGAGGCGCGATTGGAGTGAAAAAGGCCGGCAGCGACCGAGGCCACGAAGCGCTGCGACCGGGATCGTAAGGCGCGGGAAGATATAAAAATAAATAAATCGCGGAGAACTCAGCCGCAGCCGGGGAGGAAAGCACCGGACTGCGAGAGGGCTGGGAGGCGCGATTGGAAGCCGCTGAGGGAGAGACAGAGCCCGAGCGAGTGGGAGAGACAGAGCTCGAGCGAGGGAGACTGAGCGAGATCCAGCCACGGCTGGAACTGTTCGCCGTCAACGGGTTGCCCCCAGCGCCAGTTGCCCTGCCGAGAAAAGGGAACAAAGAACGCACTGAAGCCGACGCGCAGGCTGCGAACCCCGAAAGCCAGCGGTCGTCGCCCGAGGGAAAAAGCTTACCCTCCCGCCAGGAGAAGACAAGCGCGGGAAACCGCCATTTTGCCAGTAGGCGGGGAAGAAGACAAGCGCGGGAAACCGCCATTTTGCCAGTAGGCGGGGAAGAAGACAAGCGCGGGAAACCGCCATTTTGGAAAAAAAAAGTTAACGAACAAATTCGTTGTTGTTTCGCAGAAAGATAGTGAGAGATAGTGAAGATGCCTAAGCATGGTAACATCAACAACTTCAATTCCGAGGTGGAAGATTGGGCCACGTACATAGAACGTATTGAGATATATTGTGAGGCCAATAAAATAGCAGATGATGATAAAGCTCTCACCTTATTAAACGCAATGGGGGCCAAGACATACGGGCTATTGAAGCATCTTCTATCACCAGCTAAACCGACGGATCAGACTTTTGCTAATATTGTTACTGTCCTGAAGGATCATTTGAACCCCACACCACTGATGTTGGCGGAACGATTCAAATTCTATGCGAGAACACAACGGAAAGAGGAAAGCAACGCGGAATACTTGGTCGAACTGCGTAGACTAGCGAAATACTGCCAGTTTGGGGAAAATCTGACAGAGGCATTGAGAGACAAGTTCGTGTGCGGGTTGTCGAAGGAAGGAACACAAAAGCGTCTGCTAGAAGAGAACGATCTCACACTTGATAAGGCTGTCCTTATTGCAGCATCGCACGAAGCTGCAGCGAGAGGCACAGCGGAAATGCAGCTGAAGGCAGCGGTACTCAGTGTGGATCAAATTACTTCGGGTACATCGAAATGTTATCGTTGTGGGAAGACAACACACGACCAGAACCAATGCTGGTTTAAAAACCAGGAATGTAGAAAATGTGGCAAACTTGGTCACATAGCTAAGGTATGCCGGTCAGGAAAGAAGACCAACAACAACAAAAAAAAGTCACCACAGGAAAAGTACAATAAGGTACACAAGGTGGCTGAGAAGAGTTCAGATGAACAGAATTCGGATTCAGACCCAACCGTTCAGGAACTGGGTAGTCTGAGAATTCACAATGTGAGTAAGGAAGCTGACCTGCAAACTATCTGGGTCATGCTAAAAATAGCCGGAGTCCAAGTGAAAATGGAATTGGACACAGGATCAGCCCTATCAGTCCTAAATCGAAAGGATTACAACCGGCTATTCTCACACATACCCTTGAGAGATACCAAGATCGTATTGCAGACATACACGGGGCAGAAAGTATACCCCATGGGAAAGATAAAAGTCAAGGTGAGAGACAGGGGCAAAGAACACCAAGGAATGTATTTATATGTACTACCTGAGGGAGATCCACCACTTCTGGGACGGGAGTGGATCTGGGAAATAAACATGGAATGGCACTATTTAAAAGCAATAACGAGTGAGAACTCAGTGAAGACAATCAGCTCAGACTCTGAAACGGATGACGATAAGACCAGCCCAGGTGCGAAAGACAAGTTTAAAATGGACTTGCTGACTAAGGTTGGAAAAACGAAGGAGTGCATAAATGCTTATGCTTCAGAGGAGAACAAAGTTTCAGAACAGAATTCCACTGAACAACAACAACATAGTTTGACAGAGAATTCTGAGTCTGTCCAGTTTACAGATATGCACAATTCTGAGGAACACCGGGCTCGAACTCAACTCCATTTCAAATTACAACAGCAATTAGAACAATTGAGTTGCCGTCTCGAACAAGAGATGAAAGCAATGAAAAAGTTCTGTGACACAGAGTGGGAGAACCTGGAAAGACAACAGAAACAGCTGATGGAGAAAAAGGAGCAGGAGCACACAAACCGTCGGGGCAAGGAGGCCAAACGGATCAAAGCTGATTCGGTTTCAGAAGGTGCGTGCTTTAATCTGGTGGAGCAAGAGGTTCAGCAACTGAAAGCGCTTGTTAGCGGATTGCAGGCAGAAAAGACTGATTTGGTCGCCATGAACTCCGAGCTCCTACTGAAGTTGGGTGCAGCATCACCGGACGATTCAAGTGGGGACATTCGAATGGTTGAGGCTGCGGATGATGGCGAAGTAGAAACAGCAAAGGAGCCCCAGGGCAAGGTTATAAACAGCCCTGCAGCTACTGGGAAACGTATGAGGTCAGAAGAGTTAACGGTCAGCCAACTCTTTCATATGCTGAAGGACAAGACTCTGAAATGGGAACAAATTGAACATGAGTTTAAATCTTCAAAGGAGAGGGGTTTGGAGTTAACGGTCAGCCAACTCCTTCATATGCCGAAGGACAAGACTCTGAAATGGGAACTGTAAAGTCTGTGGGTTGTTTAGTTAATTAATACACAGACTACCAGAGTAACTTAAAACAGGACTTTACTATTCGAAGGTCAGGGCGAATCTGCCCAATAAATCCTGACACAGCACTTATATACCGGTGTGGTCACCGTCGGTATTACAGTATACAGAAGCCAACAAAGTAGTGCAACACCTAAAGTAGTTCTCTTAAAGGTGGACGGTTACATACAATAGTTCTCTTAAAGGTAGACGGGTACATACACTACAATCCTCCCTTTTTAGCTTACAACATACTGATTCCCCATTAAACATACATTATACATATATACAACTTTATGCAAGACAGTTCACAGATTCAGTCTCTCTGGAGGTTTCCGGACTCTGTCCGGATAACGCCTCGGTGGTGTCGTAACTCCCGGCGGGGTAGTAGGTGCTTCTGGCAAGGTCGATTCGGCTTGAAGGGCAGTGTCAGGTTCATCTGATTCCAGTATTACCAGATCGGAGGTAGGTGTTCTGGGTATCTCTGTCTCAACATTAACCGTGTAAGGTGGTGGAGTAGGTTGGCCATTTGTGGCTGACCCTATGATCTGGTCAACATGGCGCCTTATTATACTGTCCCCAATGTCCACTGTATACATCAACGGCCCTAGCCTTTTTCCAATAGTTCCAGGCTGCCATTTCTCGGTACGGTAGTCCCGGGCCAAAACTTGTTGACCTATCTGAAAAGATCTAGTTGGCCTTTCATTCATGCCCTGGAATTGCCGGTTCTCTACGTCCCTTCTGACGTTTGGCTTAAGCAAATCCAGCCGGCATCTTAGTCGTCTATTAAAAAACACCATGGCGGGAGTTTGATTTGTGACCGCATGTGTTGCATTCCTGTACGCCAACAAGAAGCTATCCACCTTATGTTGTAAGTTAATGGCTTCATTACCCATGGCCTTTATGGCCTTCTTGAAGGTCTGGACAAACCTTTCAGCCAATCCATTGGAGGCGGGATGGCATGGGGCTGACGTGTAGTGCTTAACCCCATTGCTCTTTAAGAATTTCTTGAATTCTTCGGACACAAATTGCGGTCCATTATCAGAACAGATCTGTTCCGGCAGCCCATTCCTAGCAAACATGGTCCTTAACACTGTGATGGTTTTTTTCCGTGGTGGTGGTGGACATCTTTATTACCTCCGGCCACTTGGAGTGTGCATCCACCGCTATTAGAAACATTGAGTCCATAAATGGACCAGCAAAGTCGATGTGTACCCTTTGCCAAGGAGATGAGGGCCACTCCCATGGATGCAGAGGAGCCTGTGGTGGCGCGTTTTGGACCTTCTGGCATCCTAGACAGCTCTTAGTGATTTCTTCGATGTCCCCATCAATGCCTGGCCACCACACAAACGCTCTTGCTAGGTTCTTCATTTTCACTCCACCCAGATGTCCCTCGTGCAGCTCCTTTAACACCTTCTGTTGAAGTTTGGGTGGAATCACCACTCTAGATCCACACATCAAGGTTCCTCGACACACTGACAGCTGTTCTTTTCTCCGCGAAAATGCTGGCAGCGTTGGTTCGCCCTGTGCTGGCCATCCCTCCACCGTTAAATCATAGACTCGTGAGAGAGTCGGGTCATTTCTTGTTTCATTTTCGATCATCGAATTTGTTACTGGTAGACATTCCACTATGGATGAGTGGAACATCTCTACCGGGTCCACTGTAGTCGCTTCTTCTACTATCGGCAATGGCAAGCGCGATAACCCATCAGCATTTCCATGCTGTTTGGACCTTTTGTATTCGATGTCATATTGGTGTGCCCCAAGTAACATGGACCACCTCTGTAACCTTTGCGCTGTCATGGTGGAAACGGCCTTGTTAGGGTTGAATATGGACACCAACGGCTGGTGGTCTGTCAGTAATGTGAACTTCTTGCCCTGCAGGTAATGATTGAATTTCTTTACGCCCCACACAAGGCTGAGGGCCTCCCTATCTATTTGAGCATAATTTCGCTCTGCGGAGGTCAATGATCGGGACGCGAATGCCACTGGCCTTTCCGAGCCATTTGGTAACTTGTGTGAAAGTACTGCTCCAATTCCATAGGGGGAAGCATCACAAGCTAGACGAAGAGGTAACGTTGGGTTGAAATGAGCTAACACTTCTTCAGAGGTAATCAACGCCTTGCTTCTGCGAAAGGCCTTTTTACATTCCTCACTCCACTTCCATGGTACTTCTTTCCGCAACAGAGCATTCAGCGGATGCAGCACCGTGGATAGATTCGGCAGAAACTTGTGATAATAATTAATCAACCCCAAGAATGATCTTAACTGTGATACGTTTTCCGGAGCGGGGGCCTTCACGACAGCTTCTATCTTGTCAGGTGACTTGTGCAGCCCCTCTCGGTCAATGACATGACCGCAGTACGAGATCCGTTTTTGGAAGAACTCACATTTCTTGCGATTAACTCGAAGGCCATATTCCTTCAACCTAGTGAGCACCAGTTTCAAATTTGTGAGGTGTTCTTCCTCGTCTTCTCCCGTAATCAGGATATCGTCTAAGTAACACTGCGTGCTTGGAATTCCTTGTAATACCTGCTCCATGGCCCTCTGCCAAATTGCTGGAGCCGAAGCTACCCCAAAAACCAGTCTATTATAACGATACAAGCCTCTGTGTGTGTTGATGGTGAGGTACTGACGCAACTCTTCCTCGACTTCCATTTGTAAGTATGCCTGTGCCAGGTCTATCTTGGTGAAGTGTTTCCCTCCAGCCAACGAAGCAAAGATATCTTCAATCCGCAGAAGCGGGTATTGTACCGTGTGAAGCACCGGATTCACTGTGATCTTGAAGTCTCTGCAGATGCGGACCTTCCCCGGTCCCCCTGGCTTGTTACTTGGTGAAGACTTCATGACGGGAACAATGGGCGTGGCCCACTCACTCCAGTCCACTTTTGACAGTACCCCTGATCGTTCAAGTTCTTCCAGTTCTGCCTCCACAGCAGGTCGTATCGCGTAAGGTACCGATCTGGCTTTGAAAAATTTTGGGCTTGCATGTTCTGCAATCTTAACCTTTGCTTTAATTCCTCGCAGTGTTCCCAGTCCTTGCTGGAATACCTCTTTAGCTTCGTCCAATATTCTGGACAACCGTTCAGGTTTGACATCTTCCTTTCTGGAATCTACCGTCATGGTGTTTAGTGAATGCCAGTCTATCTTTATTTTCCTGATCCACTCCCGTCCCAGAAGTGGTGGACCTCCCTCAGGCAACACATACAGGTCCATCCTTTGGTGGTCTTTGTCCTTGTATCTCACCTTGACTTCTATCTTTCCGATGGGGTATACTTTGTGCCCCGTGTATGTCTGCAATACTAGTTCCGTATCCCGTAGGGGAATATGCTGGACTTTTGCAATCTGTAGTGTGATCCAGATAGCTTGTCGGTCAGCTTCATTACTCACATTGTGAATTCTCAGACTATCCAGTTCCTTGCAGTTGGAGTGTGAGTCCGAATTCTGTTCTTCCGGACTCTTCCTAGTCACCTCATGTACCTTTCTGTACCTCTTTTGTGGTGACTCATTATTGTTGGTCTTCTTTCCTGACCGGCATACCTTAGCTATGTGACCGAGCTTGCCACATTTCCTACATTCCTGGTTTTTAAACCAGCATTGGTTCTGGTCGTGTGTTGTCTTCCCACAACGATAGCATTTCGTTGTACCCGAAGTAATTTGCTGCACACTGAGTGCCGCTGCCTTTAGCTGGATTTCCGCCGTTCCTTTCGCTGCGGCTTCGTTCGATGCAGCAATGAGGACAGCCTTATCATGTGTAAGATCGTTCTCTTCGAGCAGTCGTTTTTGTGTTTCTTCCTTCGACATTCCGCACACGAATTTGTCTCTGAGTGCCTCTGCCAGATTTTCCCTAAACTGACAGTGTTTCGCTAGCCTACGCAGTTCAATCAGGTACTCCGCGTTGCTTTCCTCTTTCCGTTGCGTTCTCGCGTAAAATTTGGATCGTTCCACTAACATCAGTGGTGCGGGGTTGAAATGATCCTTCAGGACAGCAACAATATCATCGAAAGTCTGATCCGCCGGTTTAGCTGGTGCTAGTAGATGCTTCAAGAGCCCGTATGTCTTCGCGCCCATCGAGTTTAGCAAGGTTATAGCTTTGTCATCTTCTTCTATTTTATTGGCCTCACCATAGATCTCAATGCGTTCCACATACGTGGCCCAGTCTTCTACCTCGGAATTAAAATCGTTGATGTTACCACGCTTAGGCATCTTCCTCTCTTCCTGATAACGCCACGGATTATTTCTTTAAATTTTCTTTTTTTTTCTTCAAGATGGCGGTTCCCGTGAAAATGGCGGTTTCCCGCGCTTATCTTCTCTCCCCGCCCACTTCAATGGCGGTTCCCCGCTTCTGTCTTCTTCTCCGCCTAATGGCGGCTTCCCGCATTTCTTCCCCTGGCGGGAGGGGTACACTTTCCCCACGGGCGACGGCCACTGGCTTTCAGGTTCACAGCCTGCGCGTCGGCTTCAGTGCTTTCCCTTTTCTCGGCAGGGCAACCGGCGCTGGGTACACCCCGTTGATGGCGAACAGTTTCAGCCGCTGGGCTGGCTCTCGCTCAGTCTCCCTTGGTCGGCTCTGCCCCTCCCGCTCGCTCAGCTCCCAATCGCGCCTCCCAGCCCTCTCGCATTCCGGTGCTTCCCTCCCCGGCTGCGGCTGAGTTTTTATATCTTCCCGCGCCTACGCTCCCGGTCGCAGCGCTTCGTGGCTTCGGTCGCTGCCCAGCCTTTTTTTCGCCGGTCGTGGTCTAGCTGTCTCACGATGCCGTTGCGTCCCCAGCCTGTCTGTACCGCGGCTTCCTTGCTCCACGCTGCCCCAGTCTCAGCGCCTCTGGGCCCGACTTCTGTCCGGCTCCTTTCCTCCTCGACCGTGGTCGAGTGCACCGCCCTTATCCTCCGGTTATTCTTTTTACTTTTCCCTTACTCACAGTCACCGTGGCCGGCTTGCTTCTCGTGCTGATCGGCTCACTCCTCACCATGGCAGAAGGGACAGTCAGTGCCTGTTGCTGATGGAAGTCTTTGTCTCTGAATTCTTCCTCCTTTCCAGCTCTGCAGACTCGAGTTTTCTCCCAGCAGAATGACGAGGGCGGTTGCCTCTTCTCGACGCTCGTTAACTGCTTTGGAAGTATTGTTGCCGCAGGGTACGATCGGACTCGTCGCCACTGTAAAGTCTGTGGGTTGTTTAGTTAATTAATACACAGACTACCAGAGTAACTTAAAACAGGACGTTACTATTCGAAGGTCAGGGCGAATCTGCCCAATAAATCCTGACACAGCACTTATATACCGGTGTGGTTACCGTCGGTATTACAGTATACAGAAGCCAACAAAGTAGTGCAACACCTAAAGTAGTTCTCTTAAAGGTGGACAGTTACATACAATAGTTCTCTTAAAGGTAGACGGGTACATACACTACAGGAACAAATTGAACAGGAGTTTAAATCTTCAAAGGAGAGGGGTTTGGAGCTCCCAAAAGTTATTGAAATAGCTGAGGTTGCAACACAGACTGAGAAGATGGCAGCAGAGCAACCCTTGGCTGCCAAAAGTATGCTGACTCACGTCAATGTTGAACAACAGAAGGTTGAAACAGCTGCTCCAGTAGAGGGATTGAATAGTCCGATCAATCAATCTCCGAAGGAAGTTGAAGTATTGAAATCACAAATGAGGTCATTAGTAAAAGACTTGCTGAAAGCCCAGAAAAAGCTGGATGAAGCTGAACGCATGAAGAAGTCTCTTCAGGAAAGATGTCTGGACTTGGAACAAAAGCTGGCTAACGTCCAGCTGGGTATGGAGGAAATAGAAGACCCTCTCGCTGGCCTAGCTCAGGACGACACCGAATATTACCATGACCTGTTGGACGACACCGAATACTGTGATGACCTGTTCTGCCCAGCTTGTGATGAAAACTCCCAAAGTGCAGAAACCATGATGAATCACAAAAAGTCTAAGAAACACCGGGAGATGGTGGCGCTACTACGGGAAAAGGAGGAAGAGAAGGAGGAACTGTGCATGCGGCTGGCAGCGGAGCACAGAGAGTCTCCAAGAAGCAGGGAAGGAAAAGACGAAACAGAAGAAGATGACCCATCTGAACCATTATCACCTCTACCAGATCACACACGTGGTCCCTCCGAAAGGAGCCAAATCAGTTCGGCAGTAGAAAAACTTCCCAAGGTATTCCAGCTGCTTTTAGAAATCAGCAATGCTGGTTCAGAAGTGACGGAAGTTCAAGCTGTTAAGTCCATTGAAGGACTATTAGATGAGTCACCCCAGCAACGTGAACCGACTACACCACAGGGAACTGCTACACCACCGAGGCGTTGTCCGGACCGAGTCAAGAAGCACAGGAGGCGCCGCCATTGAGAATGAATCTGTGAACTGTTTTCCGCAGAGACTGAATCTGCGAACTGTTTCCCGCAGAGACTACATCTGTGAACTGTTTTTACATGAAGTTGGATATATGTTATAATGTTATGTTTAATGGAGAATAAGTATGTTATAAGCTAAAAAGGGAGGATTGTAGTGTATGTAACCGTTCTACCTTTAAGAGAACTATTGTATGTAACCGTCCACCTTTAAGAGAACTATTTTAGGTGTTGCACTACTTTATCTCGGCTGCTGTATACTGTAATACCGGTGGTGACCACACCGGTATATAAGTGCTGTGTCAGGATTTATTGGGCAGATTCGCCCTGACCTTCGAATAGTAAAGTCCTGTTAAAGTTACTCTTGTAGTCTGTGTATTAATTCAACATAATACCCACAGACTTTACACCTCCTAATATCTCCTTCTTTGACACGTTGTTGATTTTTGTCTGATTGTGCTTCTGTGAAACGCCTTGAGATTTTTTTTATGTTACATGCGCTATAAATGCAAATTGTTGTTGTTGCATTTAAATATTTAAATTGGGGTCTTACACTTACTGGTTGTAGGATGTGGACGCAATTTTGAGGTACCAATGAGTGGAGTGTGTGTCATGCACGAACTGCCCAGTGGTACCAGAAGGAGGGTGGCCTAACCAATGTTACCTGCAGGCTCCTCTGAATTCAAGTCAAAAACCTTGGTGCCACTGATCTTTGTGGGGCCAGGAGGAGCATGAATGATGGTGGAATATAGGTAAAATCTTCTCCTCTTCTGCATAGTTGCCTGTTGCAAAAATGACTTCAATGGCATGAGAACTTTTACTCTGTCCTTGCACTGTGAAGTGCTTTATGACATTTTGACAACAATAGAATGCTGTATAAATTCAAGTATATTATTATTATTATTTATTTAGACTGAAAACATTGGACTGTTACCTATTACATAACTTTATTAACTGATAGAGCATGACTTTACCAAGCACATGTGACAATCCTAAAAATGGAAGGTCACCGATATACTGTTAAGTTGAACTCAGCTAATATTGCATTATTGCAATTTTGGTTTGTGTTGGTTATATTGACAAGCACAATATCCTTGCCTGTGTAGAAGAATTGAAATAAAATAAAATGTGAAATACTGCATTGTTAGTATAATGTCAATTTTTGTCTTGTTCAGTGTTTGATATCTCTGAGGTTGGATAAGAGTTAATTTTCCAGTGCTGTATTTTGTTTCTGCTGGTCATTGAACTGTGGGTAGATCTTTTTAATTGAGTTGGTTTAAGTAGCATGATTCAAGAACTAAATTAGGCATCACAAATAAAGCCCTAGACACAAACCTAAATCCCAAACCATCATTCCCAGTGTATTCAAAGGTAAAAGGCTGTTGGGGGACTTACAAAAGACGTGAAGATACCAGGGCCAATTTTATGAATGCACTTACTGGCGGGCAACGTCAATTGCCAGCTGCACATATCAGGAAATCACGGGCATGCAGTCCAAGATTTGCTGTCCAACCTAAATTTCCAGCAGGCAAAACGTCTGTAGTTTATTTCCAATCAAACCTGTACAAAGATGGAGCCTGAAATGAAAAGACTCCTGAGTATTGACTGACCTTTTCTCTAGTCATTAAGGTACAAATTGTAAATCTGTTGTACAAAGAGTGAACTATCCCTTATTAAAGCAAGTATGCACATGGCTGACGGTCCAAAGGATGAGTGACATTTTAATGCACCATTCCCATGGTAACGCAGAAAGCATGACCCTTTGTAGTTTCTTTCAGGAACACTGGCAAAGTTAAATACATCATAGTAAACGCCGACGTTCAAATTCTGATCAGAACTGACTAATGTGATGCAAACTTCTTTCTCTATAGTTTTAAGTCATATTTTCAGTGATTCATTAGAAAAAGGACATTGGCACTTTAACTCCTAATTGAAGTACCTTTGGCTTCAGAGCAGCTGCTCAACGTTTTGGTGCAGGGAATGTCTGTGTGCTGCAATTCGTCCAGTGGGAGTTGTTTGCTTAGGATCCAGAGCAGCAACAGTGAGTAGGGGTAGCTGCAGGGGGAGTGTCAATGTCACGAGCAAATGTTCATCTCTGGATGAAGGGGATGGGCACCAGCTGGAGGGGCTTGACATTAAACGGAACAATGTTTGCCTAATCTACCCTCAATCCTCGCTTACATTCGCAAATGATGAGCAGATTAGCTAATGTCTTGACCCCGTGCCACACTGCATTTCTTCCCATTAATATTTGCTGAGCTGCTCAAGTAGTATGTGTCTTTCCTTTGCAAAATTCAGAGCCACGCAGAGTGATTGCACTCAACCACCAGAATAGAGGAAAGAAGAGAGGAATCCATTGATCTTTGACTTTAACAGAGAGGGCTTACTAACAACTGCAGTCCGAAAGTTTTGTGTCTCATTCAGAGCCTACTACATTCACAGCTAACTAGAGCATTGTAATAAATGAATCCATAATATTATGGCCAAGATAAATGGTGTGTCATTAATTTTAGGGCATTCTATATATATATTTCACTTTTTGAGCAATGAGAGAGAGTTAAAAATCCATTTTAACTATCTTAGAAAGGGGTAGAATCAAGTTGCTGTTATAAAGCAATGAGTTTTAAAAATATTGTTAGTTGTATAATGTTGCGTTGGCTTCAATTGATTAAATGCCTTCCTTCTTTCCATGTTAGATAATCACTGGAACGAAAAGTGAAACAATGGCTGGGGAATTTTTTGCACCTCTCACAATTAGCTAAAATAAAGGCTCCAGAAATCTGTAGCCTGGAAAGGGGCCACTTTAAAAAGTTCCAAAAAAAATCTTGCACCCAGATTTTCAGGAGTCCTCGCTTCGCTTCTGCCCTGGGCCACCTAGGTGAGCCCTACTTCTACCCCATTTTGAGGAGGTATACATGCTCTCTCTGCTGACCATAAGCCAAGTACAGTGAAGGTCCAGGGTGTGAGAACACTGAAGTTTAGAGCCCCAGAGGGCAATCTTTGGCTTCCGCCCAAAACAGGAGTAAAGTTGGCAGAACAGCATGGCTTTTCTTGCCGATATGTGGCCTGAGCCATTTTGAGGCCTGGGCCTCATTTAAATGCTACCGGTGAGCTGCGCGTTCAAATGGGCACCTTGTTCCAGCTCACTGAGCGGAAGGGAAATCAGCCGTTTCTACATTGAGTTAGCCGGCAGGTTGGGCCTGAGGCGGAGCCGGGTATAGGTGCTCCTCGGGGGGTCAGGGAGGAGTATTTGACATAACTGATGGTGGACTGTGTCAAAGAAAATAGCAGACTTGGACTGTCTAGTCTGGTGACCATGTCATCAGCCGAATATTATACATGGATCTCATTACATTTCTTTGTACATTAACTGGACACATTAATATCTTTTAATGTTAAATCTAATCAAGGTTTTAAATGAACCTGGAATGCTTGTTTGATAAAAAAAAGTAAATTTTTCAATCAGCAAAGCGCAGGGATGAAATGAGAAAATTAAAAATATAATCACGGATAAACAAAATTTAGGTTGAAACAGCTAAAAATTATATTAAAAAATGTATTTGTTTCTTATTCTATCTGTGGATATTTCAGTTTTTTAAAGGAAAAAACATTTTCAATTTTATCAAGTTTAACCAACCTAGTATTTATTTCACGGAATTTTGTTCCTACATGATTTCTAAGGTTAGTAGAGGACTTTTGTCTTAAGGATGTTTAGTGTAAGGCCCAAGTTTGTAAGGGGTTTTAGATCACAGAGGTTTTCTCTCTCTAGAGGCCTCTCTCTCTTGCACAGTAAAACCTTGAGTGGTTCGACCCACTCGCCCCTTAGGTTCTATACACTGGACTTTGAGGCAGGAACTACAATGCAGAGAATACTCTATGGACCAAAGTTTAATGAAACGAAATGAAATTTTATTGTACAAAGGAAAAATTGAATATCAGCCAATAAGGTACATGGGAGGGAAAAACAAATCATAATACAGTACTAACCAACACATCTACAGGCATATTGTGTTTTACAAGGTTCATGCTGAAATAGGGAAACACACGGAACATCGAGGGACAACAACTCATTGTTTAATTATACCCAAAGTGCCCACCCCCTAAGCCTAGCTAGATTAGATTACGAGGGGCCAGAAACATGCTCCCCAATCCAATTAGAAAGTATAAGATTTTGAAAGGTCTGCGTTTTGATCCTCTCAGGCGTCCTATCTCCACGTGGTCAACACTGCAGGCTGCAACACTCTCTCTTCTCCCTCGAGGTGAAGGTCACGGGAAGGCTAGATGCTAGCAGGCCTGGACGTCGGTGTGGATGGAGACCAACTGTTTGACCATTGTCATATAGGTTTCTTCGCAGAGCACAGCTGTTTTACCATTTTCATGTAGGTTTCTTGTGGAGGGCTACTGTCCTTTGTCTCATCAACGGCCCAGGGTTTGTCGATGATCTCCCGATGGTTACCCCGGGGCTGGACGCAGACTCGAATCACTTTCTTGACTGGTCTCTGGATCGACGTTCCTTCACGGCTCTCGAAGAGGCAAGCTAGCTAAGCCAAGCTGCGCCACGCTACACTACGCTCCCGACAGATATCCCGGGTCCTCAATTATACTTCTCAAAGAAGCCCTTATCTCCCGCCATATCACGGTGAGTCTTTGTTTAATTCTTGGTGGGCTTGTATCACAGCGGGGTAGTCTTTATGTAAGAATTACCTTCTGTATGGCCGGTAACTACCATCTCTGGTCTGGAATGACCTGGTAATGTTTTTTAAGGTACTTCTGATGTCTTAAACGGTTCTTGATGTTCCCCCTATGAATATGAAACTGTTTCCCTTTGTCTGGGTAAACATATAGATGGCCTTTATCTACAGGCCGATCTGATCGGATCTGCATCCAATCTATATGTATGGGGCTCTGTCTGGATTCATTTTCCCTGAAACTGCCTTCCAGAACCTACTGTGGGCTGAATCCACAAAAGCTGTCTGGGGACTGCAGGAACCATTTTAAAGTGCCCCAAAAACTGGTCACAGGGTCTGGTGGCCATTTTGTGTGTCCCTTTTTCTGGGCTTCTTTTAAAACAGTCTTTAAAATTAAGGCCTTTTCTACCAATAGACCCTTATAGGACAATGTTCAATTTTGCGAATTCTGCAGTCCCCCCTGATGATACTATAACTTGCTTGAAGTATCATAATTCTGGGTGAGCAACATTTTCTGACTCTCCATAATCAAACCATTCCCTGTATTTACCTATCTATGACCCCACGACACATGCATTTCCCATTTCAGAAAAACCCACAGTGTACATTAAGCATCTATAGATGGCAATGCATTGGAATTAAAATCTGATACACACATTTCCAGGTGTGGAGGGGGGCCTAATACCCCTACACCACCTGGTTCATACATATTATTTTTATTAACAACAACACAACCTAAAAACTTCAATAAGGTAATGAAGAAAGAACATACACACAAAATCACACATGAATACGATCAAAAATGGAGGAGGGAGGGAAACTTTCACTCTATACATAGCAGCAAAAATTCAAATGGGTGTCTCCTCATCTACCCGCACATAATGCTCCCTCCATTCTCCCCTGCTCTCATACTTCTGGAAACGTTTGCCCCTCTTACAATGTACAAAGAGTAAATAAATCACAATAAAACTCTGACATGCTACGAAGATGTGGGAGGCTATCCTAATCCATGAAGGGACTTCTATATTAGTGAACAGGTCCCACCACTGTGGGGTCACTATATCTAATATGTCTGCCCCTATTTCTAATGTCTTCTGCTCCAGCGTGTAAAAATGTTTCTGTGAAACGGCAACGGCTTTTAGTATCGTGGTGAGGTGTTCAGGGAGAGGGGGAATGATATAGCCAAAATGTGCAACGAATCGTTGCAGATCGGTGAAATTTTCCTTGACAGTGAGGTGAACAGTGGAAGGTTCAGGAATAGGGACAATTCGCTCTTGGGCCACTTGAACTTCTTGGGTCTGAAGCAGAAACAGCTGTCACTGACCAGACACCAGCCGTGCTGTCCATGTTGGTAGTGGGGCGCTGCAGTGGTGACACAGTATGTCCCACCTCCTATATATGCCACCTGCGGGGGCACATGGCCTTGTGCCATTGCCTCCATGGTGCAATTTATAGGCTTCGCGCCAGCAGTTCTGAACCCGCACTGTGGTTTTGAATAAGCATTCAAGTGCTGGGGACACAGGATGACGTGTGCTCCCCGGCTCCGGCACCCCGAGAGGTCGGTACTCATCATTGCATGCTCCCATCGAATGACGTAAGGTGGGACCACTGTGTAGCGAATGTGTGCACCCCCTTGAATGACTCCAATGTTCTCCACCCTGTATACCGGGGCAGGTTTAGCAGTCTTTCCCATAACCGGCATTCTTACCACTATACCCATAATGGTGTGATTAGACCGCCCACAGTCCACTGGGACTGGGTAGGCCTCTGAAGCTAGTCTGAGCTGGCACGGACTTAATGCATTCTCAAAAGGGTGGAGGGCTGCGAGGTGCTTATTGCCGATCCAGGAGTGGACCAAACCTTGTTTTAAATCCTGCAGATTACTGCGGCCCTCGCCCAGTAACCACACCCCATACAGCACACACGCTTCGTTCTGCGCAGCCTGATCTGATGCATTCCGATCCTCTCTGATGAGAGCATTTACCGTTTTAGCGTGTTTCTCCAGCTCAGCTATGATTTCTTTTAAGTGTAGTGTCAAGGCCTGGTCCTCATTTAACTCAGAACCCACTACATTATTCTCGTCTGTCAGTATCTTTCTTAACCGCCCTTTTAAAACATTGATCTGGGTCTGCAGCTCCACATCATCCAGAGTGTTGATGACGGAAGTCCCTGTGTTAAAAGCGGTAAAAATATCATTGACTGTACCACTTCTTTGTCTCCCTACCCTGTCCAAGACCTCATGTGGTGTGGTGTACAATCCGGCTCTTTCGACATCGGCAAAGTCGAACTCATAAAATTGTCTGAACATGTTTGTTAACAGGACCTGGTACAATTGCTCCATTTCCTTGGGGCACCACTCTGGCAATCGCACCTCGGTGAGGTTTAAAATCACCGAGGCTACCGCGTAGTGCACCCATTGGTACAGCACCTGACCTGTGGGCACTAATACCAATCCGTTCCCGGGTCCCTTGGTAGTGGTGGGGCACCCTTCCTTGCGGGCTTTGGCTACCGGAATTGTGGGCAGGGGCTTGCGGGGGCGGGTGATGAGCTCATTGGCATTCACCAGGATCTGAGAGTATGGGACTCCGCACGCCCATGTGCTGACATCCCACCTCAACCCTTTCCCAGCATCCTGCCACTGTCTTTGGAAAAAGATGGAGACGCCTGTGGGGCAGATGCATTCTGAACCCCACATACAGATGTAAATCCCCTCATCTGGTTCCCACCATTTGTCCCAACAGACACTCAATCCCCCATGAGTCCCCATAATAGTCCGATGGGTATTGTTACCCAGTCGCTCCCACTCGACCGTGGAGTTCTTCATGGTCTTGCTCAGCTTCCTGAGCCACCACCATCTGTCCAAAGGAACATGTCCATGGCATACCAAACAAATCTTCCTTCCAACGGTGACACTGACTCTGGGCGCGATGATCCTCACCCTGGGACACATTAGGGAAGTCTCTCTGTATGCAAATCCGGACTGGCTGGAGTATTCCGTAGAGTTCGACCCCAGCCATCCTGGCCACCTCCCTTCGTGGAAGTAGGTAGCTGTTTCTTCAATGTCCCGTACTCCTGTCCCATCAGTTGTGATGGGGGCTGTGTCCCCGGAACATCCATATACGATGGAGTCCTTGGTGTAGCCCCGATAGGCCAAGCTACACCCGATCACCGCGAACATGATGAGAATCCTTTCCATAGTGCCTTTGGTTCCTGCAACAGGTTAAACGATACAGCCAGGCTCCCGAGAGATTTTGGCCTAGGTGAAGGCATGATCGGGTCTTTCGATCTCGATCCAAAACAAACACACATGCTGGGCAGATTCTAAAACTATTCCTTATAACACCCATCACCTTAAAAAAATTACACACCTTATACTTAACCAAACTTAAACTTAACTAAACTTATGTACAGCGCCGCCCGTCCCCGGGTGGCCTGCCTAATCCCTGTTCGGACTGCAGCTCACTGCTCCTTGTGGCGGGGCCGCACTGACCTGTAGCTTGAGTCCCCTGCAGCCCTTTGCTGCCAATTGGGGACTGCGTCTTTCTAGGGATTTCCCAAGTCGGTGTCTGCTGAAGTAGGGGGAATCTGGCCAGGGCTTTACTGGCTGAGGCATTCGAGATGACCTGCGAGGGGGTGCCTTGGGCGAGGCTCCCTTAGCGAGTGGACCTGTGGTTGGGACTTTAGCCCTCGCAGCCCGTGGCTCCACCACGACTGCCGGCTTCGGCTCCCTTCCCTCAGGCTCTGCCCCTTTGGGATTTGGGTCTGCGGCAGACGACTCCTCCCTACCTGTCCCGACAGGTGGAGAATCTCCGCCCCCAAGTTCTACCTCCCCTAAGCTTGAGTCGAGGGCGGGACCTCCGTCCTCCGACTCCACCTCCTCCAGAATCGTGTCGAGGGCAGGGTCTAGCTGTTCGGGCTCTTCCCCGTCCGAGTCCCAGGCCAATGGGGAAACCTCCCAGGTGGGCGGGATAGCTCCTCCCCTCAAGCAGGCTGCGGTGCCAGCCTGTGTGGTCTGTAACTTATTGCACGCCTCAGGCTGAGGATTTTTACCCTCAGACCTGGCCTCAGTTGTTGGCTCTTTTGCACCCGGCTTAAATAGTTTGCACTGATTTACGTGAAACCATTTAGTGCGCCGGGGCAACTTCACTGCGTAGGTGGTGGGGACCGGTGGGTCTTGCACTGGTTCCCGTCTAGCCTTGTCAACGGGCTGTGCTGGCTCTAGTCATTGGGGTGAAGCGGTCGGGGCCGCGGAAATGACAGGACCGGTGGTGACTGCTATCTTCCCCTGTGAGATCATAAGAGACCGCATTGTCTCTAAAATTGATTCTATCGCAGCGGGATCTATAGCTCCACCGGCTCCTTTTCCTGGGACAGGGGCTGCAGCTTGGACCTGGACTCATGCTGGGGCGGTGGTCTGGGCTTGGGCTTGGGCTGCGGGAGATTTTCCCTTATTACCCTTCCACAGATTTTTACAGTCCCTGCGCCAATGTCCATCCTTCCCACACCCGTAGCAATTGAGCTCGGCCTGGGGAGTGCGATTCCCCTCCTGATGCCACTCCTTTTTACTTGGGGCTGCGGGTTTTGCCTCATGCACTTTTCCCTTAGAGGGAGGTGCCTCCTGACTCCTGCAATTCTTATATGCAATGGTGAGCTGTCGGAGCACTGTCTCCTCTGTGGTATCGGGACCTTGGGGGTCAAACCAAGATTTGGCTTGGGCCTGTATCTGCGGTAAGCTGTTGGCAACCAGGCAGTGGAGCCAATGAACCCGCTGGACACCGTTCATTGCGACCCGTTCAGGCATGCCCGGACAGCTGCGCCGATACACTGGCCACAGCCTTTCTGCGAAAACCCGTGGGGGTTCTCCAGTTAGCTGCACAGTCCCTTCCACACGGAAGAACGGATTGCCGTTGTCAACTCCCATAACCTCCAGAACCTTGTCCCTGAGTTCCACATACCCTTTCCGTCCCCTCTTACTCCCGTCTGAGAGGCACTGAAGGATTGTGCTATCCAGGGAGAATAGCAACATCTTCGCCTGTTCAGGATCATCACAATCATTGATGGCGGCTGTCTCCTCTATCTCCCTGAAATGGACTGAGGGATCTCCCTTCTTGGTGAGTTTTGGGAGGTGGCTCACCATCGCTCTGAGTTGTTGGGCACCGTGGGGCAGCACGATCTGGTTCAGGAGGGGTCCGTCAGCGCCATTTACATCGACGGGACCGTACCTCTGGTGCCGAGTAGGACACATTGGTGCCGGCTCCGGCTTTACTACCAGGTGTTGCCCTTCCTTTTCTTCTACCTCGGCTTCCTCCCCTTCTACCACCCCCTCTTCGGGCCAAACCTCATTATAGCTCGGCGGTGCTGAGGGTTCAGTGGCTGGTGCCACAACTACTTCACGTGGAATCGGTTTTTTGGATTCCTTCAGGAAGTCTATGTGACCTGCCTTTGGGCTTACTAGGCACAGCATGCCTTTTGCCTTAGCCAGGGCCATTCTTAAGCCTTCTACCGCCTTTTGGCAGGGGCCGTGGTCTGTGCTTTCAAACCCCTGCTCGATGGCCAGCCTGTAAGCTGCCTTAACCTCCACTACTTTCTTCTCCTGCGCTCTTAGCTGTTGTGCGAGGCGGGCGCTTTTCTCCCGTACTCTCGCTTCATGAAACTTTGCCTCAGTGACCTGACATTCCAGGTACTCTACTTTAGCCTAATGTTGGCTGGCTATAGTTTGGCGTTCCTGATTCAGCATGTGAAGCGCTGCGATCAGCTTTTCCCCACCCATGGCCTTTTCCTCTATTTCTGAAGCCTGGGTTTTGATCTTGGCTGCCTGCGCTGCAACGACTTTATCCAAAATCTGGACTTGTCTTTTGTAGCACATCAGCCACACTGCCTTCCCTACTGACTTTTTATGTTCTTTACTCTCTGTCCACCTGACGGCTGCATCTACCGGACGCCCATCCAGTAAGAGATCGGTAATCCACTGCTTAGTGAGATTTACCTTACCAAAAACATAATCCGCTATCCTCTCATCCATAACATTTCATCCATTTAAACCTGGGTCAAATACATTGCAATCCTGCTGCCAGTGTCCTGCTGCGGTCGCCATTTTCTGTAAGGGGTTTTAGATCGCAGAGGTTTTCTCTCTCTAGAGGCCTCTCTCTCTTGCACAGTAAAACCTTGAGTGGTTCGACCCACTCGCCCCTTAGGTTCTATACACTGGACTTTGAGGCAGGAACTACAATGCAGAGAATACTCTATAGACCAAAGTTTAATGAAACGAAATGAAATTTTACTGCACAAAGGAAAAATTGAATATCAGCCAATAAGGTACATGGGAGGGAAAAACAAATCATAATACAGTACTAACCAACACATCTACAGGCATATTATGTTTTACAAGGTTCATCCTGAAATAGGGAAACACACGGAACATCGAGGGACAACAACTCATTGTTTAATTATATCCAAAATGCCCACCCCCTAAGCCTAGCTAGATTAGATTATGAGGGGCCAGAAACATGCTCACCAATCCAATTAGAAAGTATAAGATTTTGAAAGGCCTGCGTTTTGATCCTCTCAGGCGTCCTATCTCCACGTGGTCAACGTTGCGGGCTGCAACACTCTCTCTTCTCCCTCGAGGTGAAGGTCATGGACAGGCTAGATGCTAGCAGGCCTGGACGTTGGCGTGGACGGAGACCAACTGTTTGACCATTGTCATACAGGTTTCTTCGCAGAGCCCAGCTGTTTTACCATTTTCATGTAGGTTTCTTGTGGAGGGCTACTGTCCTTTGTCTCGTCAACGGCCCGGGGTTTGTCAATGATTTCCCTATGGTTACCCCGGGGCTGGACGCAGACTCGAATCACCTTCTTGACTGGTCTCCGGATCGATGTTCCTTCACGGCTCTCGAAGAGGCAAGCTGGCTAAGCCAAGCTGCACCACGCTACGCTACGCTCCCGACAGATATCCCGGGTCTTCAATTATACTTCTCAAAGAGGCCCTTATCTCCCGCCATATCACGGTGAGTCTTTGTTTAATTCTTGGTGGGCATGTATCACAGTGGGGTAGTCTTTGTGTAAAAATTACCTTCTGGATGGCCGGTAACTGCCATCTCTGGTCTGGAATGACCTGGTAATGTTTTCTAACGTCCTTCTGATGTCTTAAATGGTTCTTGATGTCCCCCTATGAATATGAAACTGTTTCCCTTTGTCTGGGTAAACATATAGATGGCCTTTATCTACAGGCCGATCTGATCGGATCTGCATCCAATCTATATGTATGGGGCTCTGTCTGGTTTCATTTTCCCTGAAACTACCTTCCAGAACCTACTGTGGGCTGAATCCACAAAAGCTGTCTGGGGACTGCAGGAACCATTTTAAAGTGTCGCAAAAGCTGGTCATGGGGTCTGGCGGCCATTTTGTGTGTCCCTTTTTCTGGGCTTCTTTTGAAACAGTCTTTAAAATTAAGGCCTTTTCTGCCAATAGACCCTTATAGGACAATGTTCAGTTTTGCAAATTCTACAGTTGTCGTACGCTTCGGTGAAGGTGTTGACAATGGTTTGGAGTTCAACCTCTGAGTGTGTGCAGATGCAAGCATCGTCTGCATACTGCAATTCGTTGATAGAGGATGGGACGACCTTTGATCTGGACTGGAGGCGATGGAGGTTGAACAGTTTCCTGTTTGTTCTGTAGATTAGTTCCACTCCAACTGGGAGCTTACTGAGGGTGAGATGGAGCATTGCAGCAAGGAAGATCGAGAAAAGCATTGGTGTGATGACACAGCCTTGCATTGACCCCGGTCCATACGTGAATTGGGTCTGTGGTGGATTCATTGGTCAGAAACTTAAGAGGGCCGCCGAATTTGAGGAGAACACTCCATAATCCCTCATGGTTGACAGTGTCAAAGGCCTTTGTGAGGTCAAAGAGGGACATGTATAGCAGATGGTGCTCTTCCCTGCATTTCTCTTGTATTTGACGTGGGGTGAAGATCATGTCCATTGTGCCCCTTAGTGGGCAGAATCCGCATTGCAATTCTGGGAGGAGCTCTTCAGCCACTGGGAGAAGACGATTGAGGAGGATTCTTGTGATGACTTTCCCTGTGGCAGACAGCAGGGAAACTCGTCTGTAATTACTGCAATTGGACGTGTCACCTTTCTTGAAGGTGGCCATGATTACGGCGTCTCTGAGATCCCCTGGCATGCTCTCCTCCTTCCAAATAAGAGAAATGAATTCATGTATTCACGCCAATAGTGCTTCTCCGCTATGCTTTAGTGCCTCGGTGAGGATTCCATCTGCTCCTGAGGCCTTGTTGTTCTTCAGTTGTCAGATGGCCTTTTCAACCTCATGCCGGGCTGGGGTTGTGCTGAGGTGTTGGCAGGTAGCATGCTGTGGGATGGAGTTGAGGACACTCGCATCGAAGACAGAGTCTCGGTTAAGGAGATCTTCGAAGCGCTCCATCCAGCGGCACTGACTGCCTCTCTGTCCTTGATGAGTACCTCTCCGTCCTTGGCCCACAGTGGGGTAGGACCTTTGGTGCTTGGGTCATAGGTGGTCTTGACTGCGCTAAACAATCTACGCACGTCGTGGTTGTCGTCTAGCTGCTGGATCTCCTGCGCTTTCTCCACCCACCATCCGTTCTTTAGGTCACAAGTTTTTGTTGGACCTCAGCCTTCAGGCGTCTGTAGAGCTGCTTTCTTGCTTTCGAGTTGTGTTGCTGTTTCCAGATCAGGAATGCCTTGCGCTTGCGACTTATTAGCTCCTGGATCTCCTGGTCATTCTCGTCGAACCAGTCTTGGTGTTCCCTGGTCGAATGACCGAGTGTCTCTTCGCAGGTGCTGATTATGGAGGACTTGAGTGCAGACCAGGCACTGTGGACACTCTGGGCTGGAGTTTGATACTGGAGGCGTGTAGGAGGCGGGACTACAACTTTTGTGGTTGTAATCCCGTCTCCATCGAGTTGTGGCCAACCCACGCGATTTTCACTTGATTGACCTTGTTGAGCCCGCCCAGCGGGCTCAGCAGGCCAATTACAGGCCACCTGGCAACAGGTGACATCACAGACAGACATTTCATCTGTCAAGAGCTTTTGACAGATGAAATATCAACATTTGACAGCTCTTTGAAGCTGTCAAACACTGACAATCTGTACACTAAGTTAATTCCTTCCTCTCAGGCTGATTTAGAGATCTCTCCAGAACAGAAAGCTGAATGCTGCAACTTTTGACAGCTCGCGACCATTCTGCTTTCTGTGCAGGTGAGATGAGCGACTCCCGAGACCTGAAGGAAGGAAGGCTGTAAAGGTAAATAAAGGTAAGTAAAACTTATTTAAACACTTTACGCACACCAAACACACTTACCTCTGCACTCATGCACACATCACTCACCTGAACACCGGACATCTCGACCCCTCCAAGCATTTCAGCCCGACGGTCCAACTCGCTAATTTGGCGTGGTTTGGAGCCATTGGGAGTCCCACACTTCAGGGATAAAAATAGGGATTAGGCTAAAACTGCCTGTGAACTACCTGTTAACAGGCAGTTAATTGGCACTAATCCCCTTCCCGCCTCGGGGAGGCAGCTCCCAGCACAGGTCGGGTATCTGCCTCCTTTGAAACTGGCATGGAGGCGGGTTGGGGGCGGGATGGATTCGTGCCCCCGATTTTGCGATTTTAACCCCCCACATGCCTCCAATCCCGCCTCAACGGCCCAATGAAAATTGAGCCCTCTGTGTCTCTAAATCACTGGGAGTTATTAGGTTGGTTGTGAGGCGCAGGCTGAATAGGGATTTCTTAGCAGGGTCTTTGACTGTTCCAGCGTTGATTTTCCTGCGGCATTGTTTCTGTTGCTGCTGCTGTTTTGGAGTTACATTGATGGAGATGATAGAACGGATTAGGCGGTCGTCTGTCCAGCAGTCGTCAGCTCCTGCCATGGAGCGAGTGATGCGGACGTCCGTGCGGTCCCTCGCTCAGATGATGACGTAGTCCAACAGATGCCAATGCTTGGAGCGAGGGTGTTGCCATGAAGCCTTGTACTTGTCTCTCTGACGGAATAAGGTTTTGGTTATGACAAGGCCATGTTCTAAGCATTTTGTCAGGAGGAGGGTACCATTGGAGATGGCTTTCCCTACCCCCTCTCTGCCGATCACACCTCCCCAGAGGTCTGTGTCCTTTCCAACTCTGGCGTTAAAGTCGCCAAGGAGGAACAGCTTGTTGCCCGTTGGGACTGGGGACAGGGATTGTTCGAGGCTGGAGTAGAATTCCTCTTTGGTCTCATCTGTGGCTTCCAGTGTTGGAGCATACGCACTGATGACTGTAGCGCACTGGTTCTGGGCTAGGGTGAGCCGTAGAGTCATGAGGTGTTCATTTATTCCACAAGGGGAGTCTCTGAGACGTCCAACTAGCTCATTTTTTATGGTGAAGCCTACCCCATGGAGGCAACGTTCTTCTTCAGGTTTGCCTTTCCAGAAGAAGGTGTAACCATCGCCTTGCTCCTTGAGCTGGCCTTCCCCTGCCCATCTGGTCTCACTTAGGGTGGCGATGTCTATGTCGAAACGTCTGAGCTCCCGGGCAGCAATAGCAGTATGTTGCTGTTGGGGTTGTCCATGAGGGTCCTGACATTCCAGGTCCCAAACTTCATTTTAAAGGGTGGAAGATGCCTGTGTGTGAATTCTTTTATCATGGGGTGGCAGTTGCACACCAGCTACCACACGGGCTTGACAGCAAGGTCTTGGCCAATGGCAAGTGGATCCAAGACGATTGGAGACCAGGTTCTGCTACATTGGCCTAGGACACACACACAAACATACTCCTACTGTCCTCCTCCCTCCTTCCCAAAGGTCCTCTCTGCCTGGGTTTCAAAGGATGCGGTGTGATCCTAGCGACCTCGCTGTTGGCCCGTGCTGCACCTTCCCTGGGCCCCGACCCCGCTGCTGGACTCGTCTTCACTCCTGGGCCACATCCTCGCTCCCAGGTCCCAACTTCGCTCCTGTGCCTCGTCCTCGCTCCTGGGTCCTGGCCTCGCTGCTCCTCCCGTCCCTGCTCCTGGGCCTCGACCTCACTCCCGGGTCCCGACCTCGCTCCTGGGCCTCGTCCTCACTCTTGTGCCTCGGCCTCGCTCCTAGGTCCCGACCTCGCTCCTGGGCCTCATCCTCCCTCCTGGGCCTCGTCCTCGCTCCTGGGTCCCTACCTCGCTGCTCCTCCTGTCCCTGTTCCTCCTGGACCTCGTCCTCGCTCCTGGGCCTCATCCTCACGCTGGGGTCCCGACCTCGCTCCTGGGCCTCATCCAGTGGTTAGCAGTGGTTAGCATTTAAAGAAATATTTCATAATTCTCAACAAAAATACATTCCATTGAGAAACAAAAACTCCACATGAAAAGTGAGCCATCCGTAGCTAACAAAAGAAGTTAAGGATAGCATTAGATTGAAAGAAGAAGCTTACAATGTTGCAGAGAATAGCCGTAAGCCTAACGATTGGGAGGGTTTCAGAAACCTGCAAAGGATGACAAAAAAATGGACAAAAATAGAAAAAATAGAATATGAGAGAAATATCAAAACAGATTGTAAGGGCTTCTACAAGTATGTTATAGAGTTATAGAGTTATAGAGTTTTACAGCACAGAAAGAGGCCCTTCGGCCCATCGTGTCTGCGCCGCCCATCCATCCCTGTCCAGTCTAATCCCATTTTCCAGCATTTGGTCCATAGCCTTGTATGCAATGGCATTTCAAGTGCTCATCCAAATGCTTCTTGAATGTTGTGAGGGTTCCTGCCTCTACCACCCTTTCAGGCATTGAGTTCCACATTCCAACCACCCTCTGGGTGAAAAAGTTCCTCCTCAAATCCCCTCTAAATCTCCTGCCCCTTACCCTGAATCTATGCCCCCTTGTTATTGACCCCCCTACTAAGGGGAAAAGTTCCTCTTTGTCTACCCTCTCTATGCCCCTCATCATTTTGTACACCTCAATCAGGTCCCCCCTCAGCCTTCTTTGCTCCAAGGAAAACAACCCCAGCCTGTCCAGCCTCTCTTCATAGCTGAGGCGCTCCATCCCAGGTAACATCCTGGTGAATCTTCTCTGCACCCTCTCCAAAGCAATCACATCCTTCCTATAGTGAGGCGACCAGAACTGCACACAGTACTCCAGCTGTGGCCTCACCAGCGTTTTGTACAGCTCCATCATAACCTCCCTGCTCTTATATTCTATGCCTCGGCTAATGAAGGCAAGTATCCCATATGCCTTTTTAACCACCTTATCTACCTGTTCCGCTGCCTTCAGGGATCTATGTACATGTACACCAAGGTCCCTCTGACCCTCTGTACTTCCTAGGGTCCTACCACTCATTGTGTATTCCCTTGCCTTATTTGTCCGTCCAAAATGCATCACCTCGCACTTTTCAGGGTTAAATTCCATTTGCCACTTTTCCGCCCATCTGACCAACCCGTTTATATCGTCCTGTAGCCTGAGGCTTTCCTCCTCACAATTTACCACCCCACCAATTTTCGTGTCATCTGCGAACTTACTGATCATACCTTTTACATTCTCATCCAAATCATTTATGTAGATCACAAACAACAAGGGACCCAGCACCGATCCCTGAGGTACCCCACTGGACACAGGCTTCCAGTCACAAAAGCAACCTTCGACCATCACCCTCTGCCTCCTGCCACTCAGCCAGTTTATGATCCAACGCGCCAAGGCACCCTGGATCCCATGGGCTCTTACCTTCTTGACCAGTCTCCTATGCGGGACTTTGTCAAAAGCTTTACTGAAGTCCATGTACACCACATCCACAGCATTTCCCTCATCCACCCCCCTAGTCACCCCCTCGAAAAATTCAATCAGATTTGTCAGACATGATTTACCCTTGACAAAGCCATGCTGACTATTCCCGATTAATCCTTGCCTCTCCAAGTGGAGACTAATTTTGTCCCTCAGAATTTTTTCCAATAATTTCCCTACCACAGATGTTAGGCTCACTGGCCTGTAATTCCCTGGTTTATCCCTGCTACCCTTCTTGAATAATGGTACTACGTTAGCTGTTCTCCAGTCCTCTGGTACATCCCCTGTGGCCAGAGAGGTTCTGAAAATTTGTGTCAGAGCCCCTGCAATCTCCTCCTTTGCCTCCCACAGCAGCCTGGGATACATCTCGTCTGGGCCTGGGGATTTATCCACTTTTTGGCCTGCTAAAACCGCTAGCACCGCCTCCCTCTCGATGCTAATATGTTCAAGTATGTCACAGCCCCCTTGCCCGATTTCTATGTCTGCATCGTCTTTCTCCATAGTGAACACAGATGCAAAAAATTCATTTAAAACCCCGCCTACATCATCTGGCTCTACACACAGATTGCCACTTTGGTCCCTAATGGGCCCTACCCTTTCCCTGGTTATCCTCTTGCCCTTAATATACTTATAAAACATCTTAGGATTTTCCTTTATTTTGCTCGCCAGTGTTATTTCATGGCCCCTCCTCGCCCTCCAAATTTCTTTTTTAAGTATGCCCCTGCATTTTTTATACTCCTCTAGGGCTTCTTCCGTCTTTAGTCTTTTGTAACTGCCAAAAGCCCCCCTTTTATTTCTAATGCATTTTTCTTTATCCCTTGTCATCCAAGGTTCCCTTTGCTTGTTGGTCCCACCCTTGACCTTTACAGGAACATGTTGGCGTTGTACTCTCTCTATTTCCCTTCTGAAAGTCTCCCACTGATTTGATGCGGATTTTCCTATAAGTAGCTGCTCCCAGTCCAATTTGGCCAGATCCTGCCTTATCATATTAAAATCGGCCTTCCCCCAATTTAGAACCCTTATTTCCGGGCCGTCTTTGTCTTTTTCCATGACCACCTTAAATCTCACCGAATTGTGGTCACTGTCGCCAAAATGCTCTCCTACTGACACTTCCACCACTTGCCCGGCTACATTCCCCAGAATTAGGTCCAGTACCGCCCCCTCTCTTGTAGGACTTTCTACATGTTGGCTCAAAAAGCTCTCCTGGATGCACTTTAAGAATTCTGCACCCTCTAAGCCTTTCACACTCTGACTATCCCAATTTATATTGGGGAAGTTGAAATCCCCCACTATTATTACCCTATTATTTTCGCACTTTTCTGAGATTTGCCTACATATCTGTTCCTCTATCTCCCCCTGACTGTTTGGGGGCCTATAGTACACTCCCAGCAAAGTGCTTGCCCCCTTTTTGTTTTTAAGTTCTACCCATATGGCCTCATTAGAGGAACCCGCTAATATATCATCCCTCCTTACAGCAGTAATTGACTCCTTAATTAATATTGCAACACCCCCTCCCCTTTTACACCCCCCTCTGTCTCGCCTGAAGATTCTATACCCCGGAATATTGAGCTGCCAGTCCTGACCCTCCCTCAACCATGTCTCCGTGATAGCAACAATATCGTACTCCCATGTGTTCAACAACAACTTCAGTTCATCCACCTTATTTGCAAGACTCCTTGCATTAAAATAAATGCCTTCCAGCCCTGCCATATTCTCTTTTGCCTTCACATATTTGCTTTGCCTTCCCAGCTGACTTGTTTTTCCCTCTGTATTTGGCTGTAAATCACCCCCTACTATAGCTCCACTCTGTACCCCATCCCCCTGCCAAGTTAGTTTAAACCCCCCCCAGCAGTGCTAGCAAACCTCCCCGCAAGGATATTGGTTCCCCTCTGGTTCAGGTGTAAACCGTCCGACTTGTACAAGTCCCACCTTTCCCAGAAGCAGACCCAGTGATCCAGGAAACTAAAGCCCTCCCCCCTGCACCATCCCTTTAGCCACGCATTCATCTGTTCTATCTTCCTATTCCTATACTTACTAGCACGTGGCATCGGGAGTAATCCAGAGATTACAACCCTTGAGGTCCTGCTCTTTAATCCTTCACCTAGCTCCCTAAATTCTTGCTGCAGGACCTCATCCCTCTTTTTACCTATGTCGTTGGTACCAATGTGGACCACGACCACTGGCTGTTCACCCTCCCCCTCCAGAATGCCCTGCAGCCGCTCAGTGACATCCTTGACCCTGGCACCAGGGAGGCAACAAACCATCCTGGATTCACGTCTACGGCCACAGAAACGCCTATCTGTTCCCCTTACTATAGAATCCCCTACCACTATTGCTCTCCCACTCTTTTTCCCCCCTTCCTGGGCAGCAGGAGCACCGCCAGTGCCAGGAAGTTGGCTGCTGCTGCCTTCCCCTGGTGAGTCATCCCCCTCAACAGTATCCAAAGCGGTATACTTGTTTGAAAGGGGGATGTCCGCAGGGGTTCCCTGCACTACCTGCCTGCCTTTGTTGCTCCGCCTGATGGTCACCCCCTGTGCTGCCCTACCCTGAGGCGTGAACAACTCGCTAAACGTGCTATCCATGAGCCTCTCAGCATCGCGTATGCTCCAAAATTCATCCACCCGCAGCTCGAGCGCCACAATGCGGTCTACAAGTAGCTGCAGCTGGATGCATTTCCCACACACATGGTCGCCAGGGACACTGGCAGCGTCCCTGATTTCCCACATAGAGCAGGAGGAGCAGAACACGGGTCTGAGCTCTCCTGCCATGACTTACTCCTTTAATTAATCTAAAAATTTATTCAATACCCCAGTTACAGGTATACTCTAGGGCGCTTTATTTACCAACTGTCCTCACCACAACAGAGCCCCTAGAAATTTAACACCACAGAATTCAAGCTTGTAATGAAAAGAGAGAAATACTCACCAACCAATCACTTACCTGCTCCCTGGTGACGTCACACCCTGATTACTTTTTACCTCCCTGCAACTACCGAGCTCACAGACTGGAGTTTGGTAGGCCACTCCTGGCCTCGCTGCCGCCTTTTATTGCCGCCGCCGCCGAGTCTCCCACAGGTCCCGCCTCTCGCTGCCTGCCGCCGCTGCTCTGAGGCCTCTCCTGGCCTCGCTGCCGCTTTTATTGCCGCCGCCGCGTAGCAAAAGTAAACATTGGTCCCTTAGAGGCTGAGACAGGAGAAATTATTATGGCGAATAAGGAAATGGCAGAAATGTTGAACAAATATTTTGTGTCTGTCTTCACAGTAGAAGACACAAAAAGCATATCAAAAATGGTGGGGAACCAAGTCTCTAATGAGGGTGAGGAACTTAACATAATTAATATAAGTAGAGAAAAAGTACTAGAGAAACTAATGGGACTAAAAGCCAATAAATCCCCTCAACCTGATGGCCTACATCCTAGGGTTCTAAAAGAGGTGGCTGCAGAGATAATGGATGCATTGGTTTTGATCTTCCAAAGCTCCCTAGATTCTAGAACAGTCCCAGCGGATTGGAAGGTAGCAAACATAACACCGCTGTTCAAGAAAGGAGGGAGAGAGAAAACAGGGAACTACAGGCCAGTTAGCCTGACATCAGTCGTTGGGAAAATGCTGGAATCCATTGTTAAGGAGGTGGTATCAGGGCACTTAGAAAATCATAACATGATTAGGCAGAGTCAACATGGTTTTATGAAAGGGAAATCGTGTTTAACAAATTTATTAGAGTTTTTTGAAGATGTAACTAGCAGGGTAGATAAAGGAGAACCAATGGTTGTGGTATATTTGGATTACTAAAAGGCATTCGATAAGGTGCCACATAAAAGGTTATTACACAAGATTAGGGCTCATGGGGTTGGGGGTAATATAGTAGAATGGATAGAGGATTGGTTAACGGACAGAAAACAGAGAGTAGGGATAAACGGGTCTTTTTCAGGATGGCAGGCTGTAACTAGTGGGGTGCCGCAAGGATCAGTGCTGGGGCCTCAGCTATTTACAATCTATATTAATGACCTAGATGAAAGGACCAAGTGTAATGTATCCAAGTTTGCTGATGATACAAAGCTAGGTGGGACAGTAAGCTGTGAGGAGAACAAAGAGTCTGCAAAGGGATATAGATAGACTTAAGTGAGTGGGCAGTAAGGTGGCAGATGGAGTATAATGTAGGGAAATGTGAGGTTATTCACTTTGGTAGGAAGAATAGAAAAACAGAATATTTTTTAAATGGTGAGAAACTTTCAAATGTTGGTGTTCAGAGAGATTTTGGTGTCCTCATGCAAGAAACACAAAAAGCTAGCATACAGGTACAGCAAGCAATAAGGAAGGCAATGACATGTTGGGCTTTATTGTAAGGGGGTTGGAGTAAGGAAGTGTAAGATTTGCAAAATTTCTACATTTCCCCAAAGAGAGATTATTAATAAAAGGGACCCTGCGTGGACATTTTAAATCAAAAGGGGTACCCAAGATGGCGTCCACGCCTCGTGGCAGAAAGCCTGTGAGATTTTAAAAATTGGACTCTGCAGCACAGGCAGCTCGTGGAGAAATCAAAACCAAAGCTGCAGTTTCTGTGAAGAGAGACTTTGCATTTTGAAAACCAGACAGGACTTTGAATTATGTATTAGATCAAATTGGAGACAAATCAAAACCCAGTTAGGCCTATAGTTAAGGCCATCAAGCAGTTTGCATAAATAATCATGAACAGATTAAGGAAGCCATCGAGGCTGGACAGGCCCTTCAAGGTGTATTCATAATAAAACAAGTCAATTATCGGGCCAGTAGATGCGATTACCGGCCATCTAAAAACAGTTAGCATAGATTGCTACCATTATTTAAAATAGCCCGCCAAGATTAAGACAAAGAATTAACCTGATTTGGCGCGCAGGTAAGGGCCATCCGTAGGAGTATAATTGAAGGCCCCGGGTAGCAATCTCGCTCTCTTCTCTCTGGCCTCTCCTTGCTCCTCGCCCTCGTGGCTGCTGCTCTTCCCCCATCCCGCGCTTACTCCCTGGCCTCTGCCCGTGCCTTTCCCCACTCCATCTGGAAATGCCCAGGCATTGCATCGGGCGGACACGGACAATCCAGGCCAGGCCAGGCGGGACGCGACAAGGCGAGGAGGCAAGACGAATTGAGGAGACGATTGAGGAGACGAACTGAGAAGACGATTGAAGACAAGCTTCGAATGATCAGGCCTTCAGTCTCAGCTAACCTGCGACTATCTTCCTATAAACTCAAACTGTCGGCCGAGGAAGAGGAACCAAGCAGAGACTTTAACTTTGGGGTACTCGTACCTGGACAACGCCCTTGCAGCACCTGGAGACCACGTGACGATGGCAGGCACCAGAGAGCACAAAGAGTGAACCCCAAACCCCACCGTTGTTTTGAGTTCAGCAGATCTTTGATTGGTGAGCATAAATTCTGGCCCCTCATAGCTTAATCTAGTTAGGTATAGGGGGTGGGATAAGGATAAGGGGATTGTTAAGATAGTTGTTTTCCCTCGATGTGCCGTGTGTTTCCCATTCCCTGTATAAGTATATAGCTATTTGTATTTGCCTGTAATTTTACACTGGTAACTTCTCATAAGATTGTGTTATTTTTCTGTTTAATAAAATCTTGAGTCTTGCTTACATCCAAACCACCTGTCTACTCGAGTCTTTTCTGTATCGCCGCCTGTACCTAAGGCCGGTGTCTAGAACCCAGAGGCGTGGGAGCGATTCGAACTGCTCACAAAACAGTCAGAGGCATAACTGACTGGGCGCACGTGCCAAACACCACCACACGCCACCCCCTACAGAAGTCTTGCTACAATTGTACAGGGCCTTGGTGAGATCACACCTGGAGTACTGTGCACAGTTTTGGTCTCCTTATCTAAGGAAGGATACACTTGCCTTGGAGGTGGTGCACCAAAGGTTCACTAGCTTGATTCCTGGGATGAGAGGGCTGTCCTATGATGAGAGATTGTGTAGAATGGGCCTATACACTCTGGAGTTTAGAAGAATGAGAGGTGATCTCATTGAAACATACAAGATTCTGAAGGGGATTGACAGGGTAGATGCTGAGAGATGGTTTCTCCTGGCTGGAGTGTCTAGAACTAGGGGGCATAGTTTCAGGATAAGGGGTAGGCCATTTAATACCAAGATGAGGAGGAATTTCTTCACTCAGAGGGTTGTGAATCTTTGGAATTCTCTGCCCCAGAGGGCTATGGGTGCTGAGTCTTTGAGTACATTCAAGGCTGAGATAGATAGATTTTTGGACTGTAGGGGAATCAAGGGATATGGAGATCGGGCAGGAAAGTGGAGTTGAGGTCGATGATCAGACATGATCTTAATGAATGGCTTTCTCCTGCTCCTATTTCTTATGTTCATTACTGAATCATCAGCTCAGGGAGGGTGGTATGTGGTAATCAGCAGGAGATTACCTTGCCCATGCTTGACCTGATGCCATGAGACTTCATTGGGTCCAGAATCAACCTTGAGGACTCCCAGGGCCACACCCTCCCGACTGTATACCACAGTGCCGCCCCCTCTGGTGGGCCTGTCCTGACGGTGGGACAGGACATACCCAGTGGCTGGGTGCACCTTTGTCGTGTCTGAAGCCGGTGCCTAGGTTGATGCCTGGTGGTTCATCTGGTTTTATTCTTCTTATTGTTTTTATTAGCAGTTTGGTACAACTTAGTGGCTTGCAAGGCCAGTTCAGAGAGTAATTAAGAGTCAACCACATTGCTATGGGTCTGGAGTCACATATTGGCCAGACCAGGTAAGGACAGCAGATTTCCTTTCCTAAAGGACATTAGTTTAATTACTGTTACTAGGTTTTTATTCCAGATTTATTGAATTAACTGAATTAAAATTGGGATTTGAACTCATGTCTCTGGATCAATAGTCCAGGCCTCTGGATTACTAGTCCAGTAACATAACCACTATGCTACTGTGCCTGGTATCCAATCTAATATAGACATGACTGTGATTTTTAAATTGGCCTGTAAGCTCCTGCCAAAATACAAAATTAAGATACAGCGAATGTAGGTTTAAAATCTATATAGTCATTAAGACAAAAGAAAATCGTTACCAGAAATCTAATGTTAGGTTTATGGTTTAATAGATTTTAAATTTATTTGTCCCTTACATATGTTGCTAATATTTTATGTCAATCTTCGCAGTAAATCACATCACTACATTTCTTGAAAGATTGACCTTGTGACTGTTCAAGCTGACACCCATCTGCAGTGTGACCTGATTGGAATAATTTCAGGCCATTTTGAATGTGTGCTTGCAAGCTTCTTGCCTCAAATGAAATCTATAGCAATGGGATGGGAACTATTTATGTCCTCTCATCCTGGCCATCATAATCGGAGGAGCAGCAGATGCGTGGTTCAGCGCAGATCTTCCTCAGAAGAAGAGCAGGAGCACGAGGAAGAAGAGGAAGAAGAAGAGGAGGAGGAGGAAGAAGAGGAGGAGGAGGAGGTGCACTGTTGTGACCAATGCAGCATCCCTCCAGTTCACTGCTGCCCGTCAAGCAGGGGATGCACACTGTCATGCCACATTTGCATGAGCTTACTCTTCAACCATAAGTGGCTACCATATGGCTCTCTAATTGTAGGCAACTTTCCTCCAATGTCATACATCATCTCTGCTATAACCGGTTCTTTCCTGTCACTTTCACCATCAGCATTAAAATGCAAGTCGCCCTGAGCCCTCAATGCGCATTTGCCATTTCCCAGAACACATAGGCCACACATTCAACTGTTTGCCATCACTTTTCTTTACTACAGTGACAAAAGGATCACAATACAAGAACAAGTAGAAAAATAATGACAAAACATGTGAGCCTCCTTGTGACTATATGTGTTTTATCTTCCTCTAAGGCATACTTCTACGTGGTGCTTCCCCTGTGGCTTCAGCAGATGTAGAGGCACCTTGCTGACTAGAATGCTGCACCTGCTTAGATGCCTTTGGTGGACGTCCTTTGGGTTTGGGAGCCTGGTAGGGCTCTGCAACAGTCTGCTCTTCCTGCGGCTGTGCAGAGGCTGAAACAACCATCTCAGTTGGGTGTGCAAAGTGGGCCTCTGAGCGAGGGCTCCGCAGTGGCATAGTCATGTGAGCGCTTGGAGAGGAGCCCACACTTCCTTGTAGCCTGCCACCAACATCCCTCTCATGGGTCAGCCGTACCTCAATGCTGGCAAGCGGCTGGAGAGCACCTTGCTGCACATCACGGGGGCCATGAGGACCAGTATCTGCACTGGCAGTCCTCATAACAAGGACGCCCATGAAGCTCTGGTCTCTCTGCTCAATAGCTGCCCATCTCTCCTCCAGAGATGACAATCTATTTTGAACACTCATCATGTTTTCGTGACTCTGGTGATTTATTTCCTCCATGGCAGTTGGCAGCCTTTCCATGGAAGTTGCCATCCTATCCATGGAGATGCGTTCATGCACCACTGCCTCCACCACAGCAGTGCTGATGTTAGAGATGGACTCCTCCATTCTCTTCGCACTTTCACTTACCCTGGAGGCAAACCCATCCAGAGACTCCTGCACTTGTTCCTGTATTTGTCGAGATGCTCTTTTTCTGGATGGCCCAAGAGGCACAGCGTCTGCATGCAGCTCAGCAGAGCTAGGAAACTCCTCTGACCTCTGACAAGGACTCTCCACTGCTGTCGCTGTCTCCAGCATCTGCTGATGCTCACTTGTGAGCTGTGCTAGACCAGGTGGCAACACTACTCTAAGTCGTGAGGGCCCCGCCGAGGTGTGCATTGCTGCGTTGGTGTTGGGTGCGCTGAGTCCTGGTGACGCGGCTCCCTCAGTGGCTTCAGGTTCCTCTGATGAGTCATCTGGCTGTTCGCTCTGGACAGTGGGGAGGGGGCGCTCGATGGTCCTGTGGGATAGTAAAGGCATGAGTTAGACATCTGATATGGATGTAGCAGACACTTCATTTTGTGCAGATGATGCAAAGTGAATCTCCATGAACATCATATGCATTTGTAGTCAATCATTAAATGTCAATGAGTGGGATGAAACTCTATTCTGTCACCAGCTTCCTCTAGTGTGCCCGTCTTTCCATCGCCCACTTCCAGGTCCTCACCACCTCCGGCAATTTTGTGCGCAGCCTCCTCAGCACGCGTCAACATTGCAAGGGTTGGTGTACCTTCTCCAGTCTGTGCTCTCTCCAGCTTATTGTGGGCTATCATTTCCTGCAAGGAGGGACACAAGCGGAGTTTCAACCACAGTGATGGAGTGAGTGTGAAGAATTCCTAACATAGAAGCTTTGAGGGAGACCAAGATGGAGTGACGTGCCAAGAGGAAGCTGCCTCCCTGTGCGTTGTTAGTTGTTGTCAATGCATAACAGTGAGAGTGAGTCTAAGGGATGCATAGGCAGGATGCTGAAGTGATTCAGTACAGAGACAGAGATGGATAGGTAAGGATGCAAGGGAAGTAAGGGTAAGGTGAGATGTGGAGGAGGAGGCTTACAATGCAGAGTGCTGGTGATGGGAAGAGAAGGGAAGCAGATTGAAGTAAGTGTGATGGGATACTCACTTTTGATGATCGCAGAAGATCATTAAACCGTTTCCTGCACTGGATCCATGAGCATGAACACACGGACCTTGCACTGACCTCCTCAGCAATGTGCAGCCAGGTTGCCTTGGTCTGATGAGGAGTCTTTCTCCGGCCATCCGGAAGGAAGAGAATCTACCTGCGCCCTCTTATTATTATGTCCGTGTGTAATTGAGACACGGACTGCAGGAGTTGGTTATAACAGGTCTTTACTGAGTGGAGACAAACGGGAACTAACTATGCAAAGTTACTACACAGGCTTATATACAGGGGTGGTCACTACTGGTACTGCAGTATACAGGGGCTGCAGAATATAGTTCCTTCTGCAAAGTACATACACTACAATTCCTCCCCTTTTAGCTAAACAGTACATAACATTCGATTAATAATTAAATAACATATTTACAATTACAGTTGTCATATACATTAGCTGAAGTTAAGCAATTATAAGTTCAGTCTTTGAGGAGGCTTCCTGATTCTGTCTGGATAACACCTCTTTGGGGTATCAGGTTCTTCTGGCAGAGTTGATTCGAAATCAACGTCGTTGTTGGGTTCGTCTGCTTCCAATATTCCCGATTCTGAGGTAGATGCAATTGGTACTTCGGTTTCATCACCAGGTGTATCGGATCGTGGTGTGGAATTGACGTTTTCCAGTGACTCTAGAATCTGGTCAGCATGGCGTCTTACAATGCTCTCTCCAACGTCCACGGTATACATTAGAGGTCCTTGCCGTGTGCAGATCGTTCCTGGCTGCCATTTTTCTGTGCGGTAGTCCCGGGCCAAAACTGGTTGACCTATCTTATAACTCCTGGTCGGCCTTTCATTCATATTCTGAAACTGCCTGTTCTCCACATCTCTTCTGATGTTTGGCTTAACCAAATCCAAGCGGCATCGTAGTCTTCGATTGAAGAACATCATGGCTGGAGTTTGGTTGGTAACCGCATGTGTCGCATTCCGGTAGGTAAACAAGAAGTTATCCACCTTGTGTTGTAGGGGTATGTCTTCATTACACATTGCCTTGATAACCTTCTTGAATGTTTGAACGAACCTCTCAGCCAATCCATTAGTGGCTGGATGATATGGGGCGGATGTGTAATGCTTAACACCATTGTTCTTTAAGAACCTCTGGAACTCTTCAGACACAAACTGTGGTCCATTGTCGGAGCAAGTCTGTTCAGGCAGCCCATTTCCGGCGAATATGGTTCGCAAGACTGTGATAGTTTTTTCTGTGGTTGTTGAGGACATTTTTATTACCTCTGGCCACTTTGAATGTGCATCCACCGTAATTAAAAACATCAAGTCCATAAATGGAGCAGCAAAATCAATGTGCACCCTTTGCCATGGAGATGAGGGCCACTCCCATGGATGTAGAGGGGCTTGTGGTGGGGCGTTTTGGACCTTCTGGCATCCTGTACAGCTCTTGGTCATCTCTTCGATTTCTCTATCGATTCCCGGCCACCACACAAACGCTCTGGCTAAGTTCTTCATTTTAACCCCTCCCAGAAGACCCTCATGATGCTCATTGAGCACTCTATCCTTCAATTTGGGTGGAATTACTACTCTGGATCCACACATCAAGGTTCCTCTGCACACTGACAGCTGTTCTCTTCTCGGCGAGAATGCTGGCAACAATGGTTTGCCATGTGCTGGCCATCCCTTCACCGTTAAATCATAGACCCAGGAGAGTGTCGGGTCATTTCGTGTTTCCTTTTCTATGTTTGCATTCGTCACAGGTAGACATTCGACGATGGTCGAGTAGAATATCTCCACTGGATCCACTGCAGGTGCTTCTTCCACCATCGGCAACGGTAGGTGCAACAATCCATCAGCATTCCCATGCTGCTTAGTTCCTTTGTACTCGATGTCATATTGGTGTGGCCCTAGGAAAAGGGACCACCTCTGTAGCCGTTGTGCTGTCATTATCGGGACGCCCTTCTGAGGGTTGAAAATGGAGACAAGAGGTTGATGATCAGTTAGTAGAGTAAATTTCTGACCGTGCAGGTAGTGATTGAACTTCTTCACCCCCCACACCAGGCTGAGGGCCTCTCTGTCAATCTGGGCGTAGTTACGCTCAGCTGAAGTTAACGAGCGTGACGCAAAAGCTATCGGCCTCTCTGAACCATCAAGGAATTTATGTGACAGTACCGCTCCAATGCCATAGGGAGACGCATCACACGCCAGTCTTATCGGTAGTGATGGGTTGTAGTGAGCCAATACTTCTCTTGAAGTGATTAGGTCTTTACTCTTCTGAAAGGCCCGCTTACATTCATCGCTCCATTTCCATGCTACTCCAGTTTGTAGTAGGGCGTTCAGTGGGTGCAGAATTGTAGACAAATTCGGCAAAAACTTATGGTAGTAATTCACCAATCCGAGGAATGACCTCACTTGCGACACATTTTCAGGCGCTGGAGCCTTAACTACCGCTTCAATTTTGTCAGGGGACTTATGTAACCCCTCTTCATCAATCACATAGCCACAATACTATATCTGTTTCTTAAAAAACTCGCACTTGGGGCGATTGGCTCGTAGCCCATGTTCTCTTAGTCTAGTGAGCACCTGCTCTAGTTTGGCAAGGTGTTCACTGTCATCTTCACCTGTCACTAGGATGTCGTCCAAGTAACACTGAGTCACCTGGAATCCCTTGCAGGACTTGTTCCATCGCTCTTTGCCATATTGCCGGAGCTGATGCTACTCCGAATACCAGTCAATTATACTGGTAAAGACCTTTGTGAGTGTTTATCGTGAGATACTTCCTAGAGGATTCTTCAACCTCCATCTGCAAATATGCTTGTGCTAGGACAATTTTTGTAAAACTCTTCCCTCCAGATAGGGAGGTGAAAATATCTTCTATCCTCGGGAGAGGATATTGTACTGTGTGAAGGATTGGGTTCACCGTCACCTTGAAGTCCCCACAGATGCGAACCTTCCTTGGCTCCTCAGACTGATTGTTTAACGTTTTCTTCATGACAGGAACGATGGGTGTTGCCCACTCACTTCAGTCTACCTTAGATAACACGCCTGCATTCTCCAGATTCTCCAGCTCTGCCTCGACGGCTGGGCGAATTGCATATGGTACCGGCCTTGCTTTGAAAAACTTGGGAATTGCATTCTCTTCTATTTTTATCGAGGCGGTTACACCTTTAAGAGTTCCCAGTTCTTGTCGAAATACCTCTTTGGCGTTAGCTAAGATTTTTGACAATCGGCCAGGTGTGACGTCGTCATCCTTTTTACCAGCCACCATCAGTGCCTGAATGGAGTGCCAGTCTAAACTTATCTTTCTGATCCATTCACATCCCAATAACGGTGGTCCACCATCTTGCAGTATGTACAGATACAATTTCTGTATTTCCTTGCCATTGTATTCGACAGGCACCCTTATTTTCCCACTGGGGTATACTTTTTGCCCCGTATACGTCTTCAAGACAATGGATGTCTCTTTCAAGGGTATGTGTGAGAATAGCCGCTCGTAGTCTCGTCAATTCATGACGGTCAGGGCTGATCCTGTATCCAATTCCATTTTGACTTGGGACCCTGCTATCGTGAGGGTGACCCAAATGGTTCGGTGATCCTCTTTTGCGATTACGTTGTGAAGTTTGAGACAGCTTAGTCTCTTGTTCCCGGATTCACTATTGCTCATCTGGTCTTCGGAACTGCTGTCCGTCATCTTTTGTACTTTCCTGTACTGTTCCTTAGTAGCCTTTTTGTTGTCGTTAGTCTTCTTCCCAGACCTGCAAACTCGTGCAATGTGTCCCATCTTTCCGCATTGCCTGCATATTTTGTCCTTGGACCAGCAGTCCTTCTGGTCATGGGTTGTTCTGCCGCAGCGATAACATTTTTCAAATCCCCGTGTCATTTCGTGGGTGCCGTATTCCTGTGGCTTTTGCTGTATTTCCGCAGCTCCCCTTGCTGCTGCTTCATACGATACTGCCATGCTGAAAGCCTTATCTAGCATCAGCTCTTTCTCTGAGAGTAACCTCCTCTGGGTTCCTTCACTCAGGAGTCCACAGACAAATTTGTCCCGTAGGGTATCTGCCAGTCCTGCTCCAAACTGGCAGTGCTTTGATAGCTTGTGTTGTTCCGTAAGGTCATCAGCATTGCTCTCAGCTTTATGCTGATTTCTCCTGTGGAATTTAAATCTTTCTGCTATCAGCAGTGTAGGATTTAGGTGTTCCTGTAGGATATCAACAATTTCGTTAAAACTCTTCGCCATCGGTTTGGCTGGAGTAATCAGGTTCCGCAATAGGCCGTACGTTCTTGCGCCCATTAAGTTTACTAGTACCGATGCCTTTTTCTCATCGGCTACTTCGTTTGCCTCGCAATATACTTCGACTCTTTCCACATACGTGGTCCAGTCTTCTATTGCATTATCGAAGGCAGTGATATTGCCAGTCTTCGGCATCTTGGAAATCTAAGATGGCGCCTTTGCCTTCTTCCCCGATTTAACAAAATGGCGCCTCCCGCGACTTCCGTCTTCTCCGCTGCTGCTGGCGCTGTTGCTGGCATTTTATGCCTTGATGGCGACGCCCTATGGTCTTCGCGCACTTCCCCCTGTGCTGCTGCTAACGCCGCTCTCCGCGGTTCCCGTGGCAAACTGCAGCTCCTCGCGGCTTTCTGCGCTTCTAATTTCTTTTATTTCCCCGTCGTCGGAGCAACCCTGTGGGACACTTTCCTCCCTCTTCTCGGGTCTGTATGCTGCTTGGCTTCGTAGCACCGGCCGCGCCCTGTGTGCTCCACCCTCTCTCTCTCTCTCCTCTTCCCGACAACGCTGCTCAGCCCCGTTGAAAAGCCACCCAATCGAGCTCTAGCCCGCCGCAGCCCAGGAAGGATCAGTGTACTGCCTGCCACCAGCCCGATTAGCTGGAACACCATAGACTGGATAACCAAGCCCCGCTCTCGACAGCCTCTCCTGCAAATCTTTCACTCCGATGAATCAGAGGCGGTTGCCCACGGTCGACACCCGTTTCTTCTGATTGTTTTATTATTTTTTTTTCTTTCTTCCTTCTGGCCTCGACCTCTGACAACTTCGCTTCAGGGATGGATCCCCATGAGGTGGTGCAGACTGTAGGTAAGTTCGGATCTGCTCGTCGCCAGTATTATGTCGGTGTGTAATTGAGACACGGACTGCAGGAGTTGGTTATAACAGGTCTTTACTGAGTGGAGACAAACGGGAACTAACTATGCAAAGTTACTACACAGGCTTATATACAGGGGTGGTCACTACTGGTACTGCAGTATACAGGGGCTGCAGAATATAGTTCCTTCTGCAAAGTACATACACTACACTTATAGTTTCAACAAGAGCATGGAGGGAATCATCATTGAAGCATGGAGCTGCTTTGCCTCTGGAGGCACTCATTGTAGCTCTCACAAATGCACACACCATCAGAATCAGGAACACAAAGGCTGAGGCTGAATGGGACCATTAAAAGCATTTGCAATTATGACATCATCAGAAGCAGCTAACAGACCCAATTGCACTCATTGGACCTGTTGTATCCGTGTGTTAATGGAGACATGGAATGCAGGAGCTGGTTTAACAGGTGTTTACTGAACAAAGTCTGGAGGTGAACTAAAAGATACACGACACTATACAGGCTTATATAGCCCGAGTGGCCACTACCGGCATTACAGTATACAGGGGCTCTCAAAGGCACATACATCACAATTCCTCCCCTTTTAGACAACCAGTACATAACATTTTAAGTAATCATTAATTAACATGTTTACAAGAACAATAATCTACACATTTGCTGCAGTTAATCAATTATAAGTCAGTCTCTCTGGAGGCTTCCTGACTCGGTCCGGATAATGCCTCGGTGGTGTAGTAGTTTTCGGTGGTGTAGTAGGTTCTTTTGGCAAGGTCGATTCGGCTTGAATGCCAGTGTCAGGTTCATCTGGTTCCAGTATCACCGGATCGGAGGTAGATACTATGGGTATCTCTGCTTCATCATTAGGCGCATAGAGTTGTGGTGTAGGTTGTCCCTTTTCGGATGACTCTATGATCTGGTCAGCATGGCGCCTTATTATGCTTTCTCCAATGTCCACGGTATACATCAGTGGTCCTAGTCGTGTGCAAATAGTTCCAGGCTGCCATTTCTCGGTACGGTAGTCCCGGGCCAAAACTTGTTGACCTATCTGGAAGGTTCTAGTTGGCCTTTCATTCATGCCTTGAAATTGCCAGTTCTCTACGTCCCTTCTGATGTTTGGCTTGATCAAATCCAGCCGGCATCTTAGTCTTCTATTGAAAAACATCATGGCGGGAGTTTGGTTTGAAACCACATGTGTTGCATTCCTGTATGCAAACAAGAAGTTATCTACCTTATGCTGTAGATTTATGTCTTCATTACCCATGGCCTTTATGGCCTTCTTGAAGGTCTGGACAAACCTTTCAGCCAATCCATTGGTGGCGGGATGGTATGGGGCAGACGTGTAGTGCTTAACCCCATTGTTTTTAAGAACTTCCTGAATTCTTCGGACACAAATTGCAGTCCATTATCAGAACAGATCTGTTCAGGCAGCCCATTCCTGGCAAATATGGTCCTTAATACTGTGATGGTTTTTTCCGTGGTGGTGGAGGACATCTTTATTACCTCCGGCCACTTGGAGTGTGCGTCAACCGCGATTAAGAACATTGAGTCCATAAATGGACCAGCAAAGTCAATATGTACCCTTTGCCATGGAGATGAGGGCCACTCCCATGGATGTAGAGGGGCTTGAGGTGGGGCGTTTTGGACCTTCTGGCATCCAAGACAGCCCTTGGTCATTTCTTCGATGTCTCCATCGATACCTGGCCACCACACAAACGCTCTGGCTAGGTTCTTCATTTTCACTCCACCCAGATGCCCCTCGTGAAGCACCTTTAGCACTTTATCCTGGAGTTTGGGTGGAATCACCACTCTGGATCCACACATCAAGGTTCCTTGGCACACTGACAGCTGTTCTCTTCTTTGCGAGAATGCTGGCAACAGTGGTTTGCCATGTGCTGGCCATCCCTTCACCGTTAAATCGTAGACTCGTGAGAGAGTCGGGTCATTTCTCGTTTCTTTTTCAATGGTAGAATTTGTTACTGGTAGACATTCCACTATGGTTGAGTGGAACATCTCCACTGGGTCCACTGTAGGTGCCTCTTCTACCATTGGCAACGGTAGACGCGATAAACCGTCAGCATTTCCATGCTGTTTTGATCCTTTGTATTCTATGTCATATTCGTGTGCCCCTAGGAAAAGGGACGACCTCTGTAGCCTTTGCGCTGTCATAATGGGAACGCCCTTTTTAGGGTTGAATATGGAGACGAGGGGTTGATGGTCTGTCAACAAGGTAAATTTTTGTCCGTGTAGGTAATGGTTGAATTTCTTCACTCCCCATACCAGGCTGAGCACTTCCCTGTCGATCTGGGCATAGTTACGCTCAGCTGAGTTCAATGAGCGTGACGCAAAAGCTATCGGCCGCTCCGAGCCATCAGGGAATCTATGCAATAATACCGCTCCTACGCCATAAGGGGGTGCATCGCACGCCAGTCTGATTGGCAGTGATGGGTCGTAATGAGCCAAAACTTCCTTGGACGTGATCAAGCCTTTGCATTTATGGAAGGCACGTTTACAGTCTTCGCTCCATTTCCAATTTACTCCCGTTTGTAGCAGTTCGTTAAGAGGGTGCAGAACAGTTGACAAGTTCGGTAAAAATTTATGATAGTAATTTATCAATCCCAGGAACGACCTTAATTGTGAGACATTTTCAGGTGCTGGGGCTTTTATGACCGCTTCAATATTTTCAGGTGACTTATGCAACCCTTCTTCGTTAATTATATGGCAACAATATGATATTTGTTTCTGGAAAAATTCGCACTTGAGGCGATTTGCTCGTAGGCCCCGTTCTCTCAGCCTAGTGAGCACCTGCTCCAAATTGGCAAGGTGCTCGTTGTCGTTTTCTCCTGTTACAAGGATGTCGTCTATGTGGCATTGAGTCCCCGGAATCCCTTGCAGGACTTGCTCCATAGCTCTTTGCCAGATAGCTGGAGCTGATGCTACTCCGAAAACCAGTCGATTGTACTGGTACAGGCCTTTGTGTGTGTTTATCGTGAGATACTTTTTAGAGGCCTCCTCAACCTCCATCTGTAGATATGCCTGCGCCAAGTCAATTTTGGTGAAACGTTTCCCTCCGGATAGTGAGGCGAAAATATCTTCTATCCTCGGAAGAGGATACTGTACCGTGTGAAGGATCGGGTTTACAGTCACCTTGAAGTCCCCACAGATGCGAATTATTCTCTGTTCTTCAGCTTTATCATTATTCAACGTTTTCTTCATGACCAGGACGATGGGTGTTGCCCACTCGCTCCAATCTACCTTGGATAACCTTTTCCAAATTCTCCAGCTCTGCCTCGACTGTTGGACGAATTGCGTATGGCACCGGCCTTGCCTTAAAAAACTTGGGAATTGCCGCATCTTCCACCTTTATTGAGGCGGTGATGCCTTTCAAGGTTCCTAGTTTCTCTTGAAACACTTCTTTGGCGTTGGCCAAGATGTCTTTTAATCGTTCAGGTATGACGTCATCGTCATTTTTTTTCTTACTGGTCACCGTCAGTGCCTGAATGGAGTGCCAGCCTAAACGTATCTTCCTGATCCATTCACATCCCAACAGCGGTGGACCACCATCTTGCAGAACGTATAAATACAACTTCTGTATTTCCTTGCCGTTGTATACAACAGGCACCCTTATTTTCCCTCTGGGGTATACTTTCTGCCCCGTATATGTCTTCAAGATAATGGATGTGTCTTTCAAATGTATATGCGGAAATAGCCGCTCGTAATCCCGTCGACTTATGACGGTCAGAGCTGATCCTGTATCTAGCTCCATTTTAACTGGGGACCCCGCTATCGTGAGGGTAACCCAAATGGTCTGGTAATCTTCTTTGGCAATTACATTATGTAATTTGAGACAGCTTAGTCTCTTGTTTCCGGAGTCGCTATCGCTCTTCTGGTCTTCGGAGCTACTGTCCGTCATCATTTGTACCTTTCTGTACTTTTCCTTATTGATTTTTTTTTTGTCAGTAGATTTTTTGTTTCCAGATCGGCATACATGTGCAATGTGTCCCATCTTTCCGCATGGCCTGCATGCTTTGTCCTTGAACCAGCAGTCCCTCTGGTCATGGGTGGATCTGCCGCAGCGATAACATCTCTCGAAACCCTGTGTCATTTCATGGGTGCCGAAGTCCTGTGGCTTTTGCTGTATCTCTGCAGCTCCTCTTGCTGCTGCTTCGTATGATACAGCCACACTGAAAGCCTTGTCCAGTGTTAAATCTTTCTCAGAAAGTAGCCTTTTCTGTGTTCCTTCACTTAGGAGACCGCAGACGAATTTGTCTCAAAGAGAATCTGCCAGTCCTGCCCCGAATTGGCAGTGCTTTGACAGCTTTCTTAATTCGGTGAGGTAATCAGCGTTACTTTCATTCTTGTGCTTAATCCTCCTGAAGAATTTGAATCATTCCACTATCAGCAGCGGTGTTGGGTTTAAGTGCTCCTGTAGGGTATCAACAATCTCTTTAAAATTTTTGTCCATCGGTTTGGCTGGAGTGATTAAGTTTCGTAACAGCCCGTATGTCCTTGCGCCCATTAGATTTAGAAGTACCGATGCCTTTTTATCATCCTCTATTTCATTCGCTGTGCAATATACCTCCACTCTTTGCACATATGTGGTCCAATCCTCTACATCACTATCAAAAGCAGTAATATTGCCAGTCTTAGGCATCCTGAAAAAAAATGGCGCCTCCCGCGCTTTCCTTTCTTCCCTGCCGAGAAAAAATGGCGCCTCCCGCGCTTTCCCGCCGCTGCCGCTGCTGACAACACTGTTCGCCGCGGTTTTTATTTATACAGATATTTTTAATAGTTGGAGACTCGTTCCCGCCGGACTCTCTGGGACTTTTCCCTCCCTCTGCTTGGTCCGAACGCCAACCTGCTTTGCAGCGCTGGCCGTCTCCCGAGTGCTCCACCCTCTGTCTCTGTTTGCCTCCGCCTTCGCTGCTCAGCCCCGCTGCAGAGCCAGTCGATCGAGCCCCAGCCCGCCGCCCAGGAAGGATTATTGCAGTACCTGCCACCAGCCCGGCTAGCTGGTGAAACCAGAGTTTTTTCTTTTTTTTTTCTTCGACCTTCGTCTGAGGAATCGATCTCCTTGAGGTGCTGCCGAATTGCAGGTCAGTCCGTTTCCAATTCGTCGCCACTGTTGTATCCGTGTGTTAATGGAGACACGGAATGCAGGAGCTTGTTTAACAGGTGTTTACTGAACAAAGTCTGGAGGTGAACTAAAAGATACAAGACACTATACAGGCTTATATAGCCCGAGTGGCCACTACCGGCATTACAGTACGCAGGGGCTCTTAAAGGCACATACACCACAGGACCGGCCAGCGCACCCCAATGAAGGTAACAAGTTCATTTAATTAAAATCAGAAAACCACAGCTGATCCCACTGGCAGCAGGTCCAGAACCCGCCCACCATGCAACCCGACTCCAAGCCACATCATGAAATAAAATTGCGGCCTAAGAGACCGTCCACAGCTTCCCTGCTGCTTGGGGATCATGTCAGGTAAGGAGGTCGGGTGTTGTGTCAGCATGGGATGATTTCTTAACTTGACAGCTGCAAATGTAATATAAAAGCTCCCATTTCACAGCTGTTCACTTTCCAAGGTAAGAAGTTGTTGCTCACTGCATTTGGAAGACAGATTGCACTTTATGCAGCTTGTAAGTGTTTGGAGCAAACTCTCTATCCAGTGTCACCTCATTGGAACAATCTCTCTGCTTCTGTCACCTCAACTTCACATGCCATCTATTCCATCAGCATCAGTGCCCTTGAAACTATCTCAAATTGGTCCTCAGAATCCCACCACAATCAGCCCCAACACCAGCAGCACCAGACACAACAGCAGCATCAACAGCAACACCAACCTGTTCCACAATCAACTGATGCTGCACAGGACACAGGGCATCAGCACCTGATCAAATTGCTGCCTGGGATGCCAGGGAAGACCTCACCATAGCCAGATTTACTTCACTTGAGGCTGTACACCCTGGCTGCCAGATGATGTGCCATGTTGGCACCACCCCACACCAACACTGTAAAGCACCCCTATAATGCCCAAGCCATTCCTTTCACACTCATCACCATTGTGGGTGATACCATTATGTCTCACCATTCACTGCAACTCACTAAGACACTTCCAAAGGTGCACAAAAATCTGTCCAAGAACGCAAAGTGTTGAAAATAAAGATTTCAATGTTTGACAGCACATTAACAGAACATTTACATGACCATTGGTTACAACACCCAAGTGCCTACCCTTGTGTGTTGTTAGTTGGTATGATTGGACTAGGATGAGGGCGAGTGTGAGTGGTGGCTAGTGAGATGGGGAAGTGAGAATGTAGCTAGAGAGGGATGGGTGGAGGTGTAAGGTAAGTTGGTGTGAGTAAAGATGTGCAGGAGTAGGGTAGCGAAGGCAGAGTGATGGGGATGTGATGAGTGGCACAGCAGGATGAGGTTTTGCCGTAACGTTTCGTGATCTGCTGAGATGATTGTAAAGGTTTGCGCCACTGCAGCCTGGTCCTCCTGGCGACAGCCCTGCTTGTGTTCTCTTCTGCAATGTGTTACCAGGCTGCGTTGATCTCCTGGGGAGGTCTCTTCCACCCATTAGAAGGGAAGAGGACCTCCGTGCATGCTGTGACTCCCTCCATAATGGATGGAGTCATGGGAGAGCCTGGGCACAGCCGTGCTCTCTGTGTAGTGCTTGTCAGTGTTTGCAGCACCTCAATGCTGTAGAACAATAACAGCACAATTGTCAAAATGAGTGTGGACATGGCCCCTTTAAGGAAACTGGCTGATGACGTGTCATCAAATGATGTCATCAGACCCGCTTCCTTCAATTGGCTGGGAAACACGGTGGGTGGGCTTAATAAGCCCAATCAGCGTAAAATCATTTCGCAGAGTGGGTTGGAGCCAGCAGCGGGGTTGGGACCCGCCACCGTCCCCGGCCGCACCAGGCCCGCCGAGATAGGCGAAATCTCAGCCAAAGTGTCCTTTTGTGTCACTTCTAGAAAATGTTCCCTCTGCGTTAACTTTTAACAAAAGGGGTGTTGTCTCCTTGAATAATTGTCATGCAAGACCCTTTAAACAGAGAGAAGTGTGCAATGATGTGATTGGTAATTCGATTACTTCAACCCTTCCACAATTGTGTCTTTTCCTTGTATACTTCAATATTCCCATGTTGCAACAGTGACTACATTCCAAAATTACTTCATTGGCTGTAAACGCTTTGAGACGTCCAGTGGTCATGAAAGGTGCTATATAAATGCAAGCCTTTCTCTCTTTCTTTTCTTAATACTGTATGCCTTTTTCTTTAATTAAATGGAATAACGTGAGACTCTAGCAAATGCAGCGGTCTTTGCAATTCAAGTCTCCATTTAATGTTTGTGTGCTTAAGTGAATAAAAATGTTGATATCGTAAACATCCCAAACTGTGAAAAATATAATATAGTTAATTTGATCGGCAAGTTATCTGGCGCGTTTAATATTTCTCATAAAGCACCATTTCAAGATATCCACAAGCGATACTGTCATAGGCATTTGTCTCTAGGATTTAGTAGTCTAGTTTGAAGATTCAATAACAGATACAGCCATTCCTCAGATGTCAGCAGTAGTAACTAGCAAAGGCTGACTGAGAGTATTATAGATTTAGATTTGCTGTGTTTTCAAAACTGAAATCCCTGAAATCCACTTGCTAAATATGGTACATGCTGCTTGCAAGACAGCACCTACTAATTCAGTTTTCATTGACTTTTTTTTTTGAATAAAGTTTAAAGCACTCTGTGGATTAACCTTTTGCCCTCGCCAAAATAAATCCTCTTTGCTTAAATAGGCGGATTATTGATGAAAAAGGCTCAAAGAAGGCAAACAGTTAAACTGATTTGTTATGTGAAAAACAGTTAAGAAGATGAAAACCAGGACTTATCAGAAAAAACATTCAAAGAATATATTAAAAAAACTTCACTTTATATAAATGTTATTTTAGCAGAAGAGAAGCAGCTAAATTTGCCTCTGTGCACATGACAGCTATTGGATACATTGGCAATTTGTTGCTGTGCAGCCTGTATTTTCTGCTGTTTCATATTCTCATGGAATGCATATGTCCTGTGAGGGCGGGAGCGGGGACTGCAGGGGGGATGAGCAAGCTGGCCACAGCACCGTGGAACGGGGGGCCATTCAAGAGGGGGGAGTAAAAAGAAATGTTGTAGTGGTATGGGGATAGTATCATTAGGGGGATAGATAGGATTCTCTGCAGTCGAGAGTGGGTGCCCCGAAGGCTGTGTTGCCTGCCCGGTGCCAGGCTTAAGGACATCTCTTCTGGGCTGGAAAGAAACTTGGAGTGGGAGGGGGAGTTGTCGTGGTCCATGTTGGTACAAACAACATAGATAGGACAAGGAAGAAGGTTCTGTTAAAGGAGTATGAGCAGCTAGGGGACAAATTAAAAAACAGAACCTCAAGGGTAATAATCTCTGGCTTATTACCTGAGCCACGAGCGAATTTGGCTAGGATAAATAAAATTAAAGAGTTAAATGCGTGGCTCAATGACTGGTGTGGGAGAAATGGGTTTTGCTTCTTGGGACACTGGCATCAGTACTGGGGCAAGAGGGAGCTGTTCCGTTGGGATGGACTTCACTTGGCCAGTGCTGGGACTAGAATCCTGGCGAATCATATAACTAGGGCTGTAGAGAGGGCTTTAAACTAATTATTGGGGGGGAGGTTTCTAGAGAGCAAATAATAAAAATGACAACGGAGAAGGTCATAGACCTAGGTAGCAGTAGGGGAATTAAAAACCAGAGCATGTCAGGAAGGGGCAGAAGGTATGGAGTAAAAGGTAAAGTAGTAAAAGGGGAAAAAGCAGGAACTAAGTGTCACAAAACATATTTGAAAGTTCTTTATTTGAATGCACTTAGCATTCATAACAAAATGGATGAGTTAACGGCACAAGAAATTACATATGGGTATGATCTTGTGGCCATTACAGAAACATGGCTGCAGGGTGACCATGACTGGGAATTAAACATACCAGGATATTTAACAATCAGGAAGGACAGGCAGGAAGGAAGGGGAGGTGGGATGGCTATGTTAATAAAGGAAGGAATCACTGTAATACAGAGAAATGATATTGGGTCAAAGGATCAGGATAGTGAAACAATTTGGGTGGAGATAAGGAATAATAAGGGGAAAAAAACACTAGTGGGCGTAGTCTATAGGCCTCCTAACAGTTGTAACTCTGTTGGACGGAGTATTAATCAGGAAATAGTTGGGGCTTGTAATAAGGGAACAGCTGTAATTATGGGGGATTTTAACTATCATATTAACTGGACAAATCAAATTGGGCAGGGCAGCCTTGAGGAAGAGTTCATTGAGTGTATTAGGGATGGGTTTCTTGAGCAGTATGTAAATGAACAGACCAGGGGGCAAGCAACCTTAGATCTGGTCCTGTGTAATGAGTCAGGATTAATTAAAAATGTCCTAGTAAAGGATCCCCTTGGAATGAGTGACCATAACATGGTTGAATTCCATATTCAATTAGAGGGTGAGAAGATTGGATCTCAAACAAGCGTACTGAGCTTGAATAAAGGAGACTATGAAGGTATGAGAGCGGAATTGATTAGAGTGGACTGGGGAAACAGATTAAAGGGTAAGACGGTACATGAGCAGTGGTGTACATTTAAGGAGTTATTTTACAACTTTCAAAAAATATATATTCCACTGAGGAAAAAGGGGTGTAAAAGAAATGACAGCCATCCATGGCTAAGTAAAGTAATTAAGGATAGTATCCAACTAAAAACAAGGGCATATAAGGTAGCCAAATCTAGTGGGAGGATAGAAGATTGGGAAGTCTTCAAAAGACAGCAAAAAAAACTAAAAGAGTGATTAAGAAAGGGAAGATAGATTATGAAAGTAAATTAGCAGAAAATATAAAAACAGATAGCAAGAGTTTCTATAGTTATATAAAAAGAAAAAGGGTGGCTAAAGTAAAATGTTGGTCCCTTAGAGGACGAGACAAGGAAATTAATGGTGGAAAACATGGCGATGGCAAAAACGCTGAACAAATATTTTGTTTCAGTCTTTATGGTAGAGGACACTAAGAATATCCCAACACTGGACAAACAGGGGGCTCTAGGGGGGGAGAAGCTAAATACGATTAAAATCACTAAGGAATTGGTACTCGGTAAAATAATGGGACTCAAGGCGGATAAATCCCCTGGACCTCATGGCTTACATCCTAGGGTCTTGAGGGAAGTGACGGTAGGGATTGTGGATGCTTTGGTAATAATTTTCCAAAACTCCCTGGACTCAGCAAAGGTCCCGGCAGATTGGAAAACTGCTAATGTAACACCCTTATTAAAAAGGGTAGTAGGCAGAAGGCTGGAAACTATAGACCAGTTAACCTAACATCTGTGGTTGGTAAAATTTTGGAGTCCATTATTAAGGAGACAGTAACGGGACATTTGGATAAACATAATTTAATAGGACAAAGTCAGCATGGTTTTAAGAAGGGGAAGCCATGTTTGACAAATTTGCTTGAGTTCTTTGAGGACGTAACATACAGGGTGGATAAAGGGGAACTAGTGGATGTAGTGTATTTAGACTTCCAAATGGCATTTGACAAGGTGCCACACAAAAGATTATTGCTCAAGATAAACAAATCACGGGATTGGGGGTAATGTTCTGGCATGGGTGGAGGATTGGTTATCTAACAGAAAGCAGAGAGTTGGGATAAATGGTTCATTCTCAGACTGGCAATCGGTAACTAGTGGTATTCTGCAGGGGTCAGTGCTGGGATCCCAACTCTTTACAATCTATATTAACGATTTGGAGTAGGGGACCGAGTGTAACATATCAAAGTTTGCAGATGATACAAAGATGGGAGGGAAAGTAGTGAGTGAGGAGGACATAAAAAACCTGCAAAGGGACATAGACAGGCTAAGTAAGTGGGCAGAGATTTGGCAGATGGAATACAATACTGGAAAGTGTGAGGTTATGCACTTTGGCAGGAAAAATCATAGAGCAAGCTATTATCTTAATGGCAAGAAACTGGAAAGTACTGCAGTACAAAGGGATCTGGGGGCATTGGTGCACAAAACTCAAAAATTTAGTATGCAGGTGCAGCAGGTGATCAAGAAGGCCAATGGAATGTTGGCTTTTATTGCTAGGGGGATAGAATATGAAAACAGGGAGGTATTGCTGCAGTTATACAAGGTATTGGTGAGGCCGCACCTGGAATACTGCATACAGTTTTGGTGTCCATAATTAAGAAAAGACATACTTGCTCTCGAGACAGTACAAAGAAGGTTCACTCGGTTAATCCCAGGGATGAGGGGGTGGACATATGAGGAGAGGTTGAGTAGATTGGGACTCTACTCATTGGAGTTCAGAAGAATGAGAGGCGATCTTATTGAAACATTTAAGATTGTGAAGGGGCTTGATCGGGTGGATGCGGTGAGGATGTTCCCAATGATGGATGAAACTAGAACTAGGGGGCATAATCTTAGGATAAGTGGCTGCTCTTTCAAAACTGAGATGAGGAGAAACTTCTTCACTCAGAGGGTAGTAGGTCTGTAGAATTTGCTGCCCCAGAAAGCTGTGGAAGTTACATTATTAAATAAATTTATAACAGAATAGACAGTTTCCTAGAAGTAAAGGGAATTAGGGGTTACGGGGAGCGGGCAGGAAATTGGACATGAGTCTAGGTTCGGATCGGTCATGGCCCTGTGGGTGGCGGAGCGGGCCCAGGGGCCGTGTAGCCTGGCCCTGCTCCTACTTCTTGTGTTCTAATTCTGTGTTAGATTTCACGAGATGGTTCTATTCACAGGGATTAGTGGAGCCCTCAGGAACAGGCTGCCAGCTAGGAGTGCTTCAAGAGTAAATTGGGCCTGTTCCTGGCTGGGGTGGAGATAATCTTTTACAGAAGGTAAGTACTGCAGGAAATACAGGGACAGAGTGATCTCCTGGACGAGTTTCAATCGCCTAGATGGGTCGGAGAGGAATTTCCCAGATTTTTTCTCCCAAATTGGCCATTGGGTTTTTATCTGGTTTTTCGCCTCTCCCGGGAGATCACATGGGTTCGGGTGGGATGGAGAGTGGAAGTAGATTTGAGGTTAGGATCAGATCAGCCATGATCTTATTGAATGGTGGAGCAGGCCCGATGGGCCGATTGGCCTACTCCTGCTCCTATTTCTTATGTTCTTATAATGCAGTAATCCATCCTTTATTCTCAGCTCTATAGACCAGCTGAATATGCTATATATGAAGCAGATCTACTGTGACGTTGCTCACGATGAATCTGATTATAAGAGAGGCATGTTATGTCAGTAGTATTACCAGTGACACTAACTTTCAGCACTGCAGGCAGTCCTAGCACCTGAGAGCATTGAGAAGTAGGCAGTACTGGCTCAAGGTCTCAAGGTCTAGCAATGTTTTGAAGGGGCAGGCACAGGTTTTTGAGACATTGGAAAGAAGTCGCATTGTTCTGGGAAAAATGGAGAGAGAAGTTCTCGAAACTGAGGCAGGACCTAAGATTTGTGATCACTGGGAGAGGAATCCCAAGATCTGGGGCTATTGAGATAGGTTTCAGTGTCTGGGAGCATTGGGGTGGCTCTAGGTTGAGCGAGAACTGGGAATACAGTCGAGAGTCATGGGGGGAAAGATTCAGTTGATTAGTGCCTCCCGTTTGTGCTCTAAGAGGGTGCTAATGGGGCGCAAAGCAACTAGCACCCGGGCGCAGCGATGCTTGCGCCGCTGGCGAAATTGACCAGAGTTTTTGCGGCGGTGCTAAACTCTACCGCCACGCAGATCGTGACGTCAGTCGAGTGTGCAACGCCCCGGTAGTGCCCCGGACCGAATATTCAGTGGCGCCCCCTTCCTTTCTGCCTGCCGTTAGCAATGACAGGTAGAGGGGGACGTTTTGCAGTTGGGAAGGAGCTGGGGGAGCACTATTTAAAGACGGGCTTTTCCTGCCTTTTCTTGTCGGAAACATTTATTCACCACGCATTCTGAGAGAGAGAGAGAGAGATTCTGAGAGAGAGGGAGAGACTTCTGGAGAGATTCAACGCTGTGTGAAGGAGTTTTGGCTACTGAGCAGCACTTTACAGGTTCTTTTTGATTTGACCTTCCTTGCATCGATTTAGAAGAGGCTATGGGGGCTGCACTGATTCGGGGCGTCATCCTGCACCTTCAGAACCGGAGGTATCAGAGACGCAGAGAGAGAGTGGCAAATATGGCCAGAGGGAAGAGGGCCAACAGGAGGCCTTACCCTCCCAGGGTATTCCAGGAACAATTCTCCTACATTCATTTGTCTGAGGAGCAGTGTTTGCGCAGGCTGCGCTTCAGCAAGGAGGTGATCACTGAGCTCTGCCACCTGCTGAAACCAGATCTGCAGACTCAACTGAGGACCAGGATGTCTCTGTTGGTGGCAGTGGAGGTGACAGTGGCTCTGAATTTTTATGCCACTGGCTCCTTTCAAGCAGCTACTGGGGACATCGCCAATATCTCCCAGTTCGCTGTCCATTGCTGTATCTGGGAGGTGACAAATGCCCTCTATAAAAGGAGACACCAGTACATCTCTTTCCCCATGACCCGAGCCAAACAACATGAACACGCATGTGGCTTTGCTCGGATAGCGGGCTTTCCCATGGTGCAGGGCACCATTGACTGCACGCATGTGGCATTGCGGGCACCGCATAAAAATGCAGAGGTTTTCTGAAACCGTAAGGGCTACCACTCCTTAAATGTCCAGTTGGTCTGTGACCACAGACAGCTGATACTCGCCGTCAATGCCCGCTATCCTGGCAGCAGCCATGATGCTTTCATCCTGTGCCAGACTGGTGTGCCAGAACTTTTGCAGGCACTGCATCACCCAAGTGGTTGGCTCCTTGGGGACAAGGGTTATCCACTCTGCACTGCTCCATAACCCCAACACCCCTGCCGAGCTGTGGTATAATGAGAGCCATATCCCCACCAGGAACATCATTGAGCAGACGATTGGTGTGCTCGAGCAACGGTTCTGCTGTCTGGAACACTCAAGAGGAGCCCTGCAGTACTCTCCTGAGTGAGTCTCCTTCTTCATAGTTGTATGCTGCATGCTTCACAATCTGGCAATCCTGAGGATCCAACCAATGCCACCAGGGATTGGTGTACCACTGGAGGAGGAGGAGGAAGAGGAGGAGGAGGAGGATGAGGAGGATGATTAGCAGCAGCACCAAGGCGGGAGGGAGGCCCACAATGTTGACACTGCAAGGGCTGTCTATCAGCAGCTGATAACAAGCCGCTTCTAGGCCCCTACTCAGAAGATGGCTTCTGGCATGGAGAACAACATAGAAACATAGAAATATAGAAGATAGGAGCAGGAGTAGGCCATTCGGCCCTTCGAGTCTGCTCCGCCATTCAATGAGATCATGGCTGATCATCCAAATTCAGTACCCTGTCCCTGCCTTCTCCCCATATCCCTTGATCCCTTTAGCCTTAAGAAATATATCCAACTCTTTCTTGAATATATTTAATGAACTGGCCTCCACTGCCCTCTGTGGCAGAGAAATCCACAGGTTCACCACTCTCTGGTGTAGTGTCCGAGTATAAATAATACACGGACTGCAGGAGAACAATAATAACAGGTATTTACTAAACAGAGGGTAACTCTTTTGTTTGTACCCAAAAAAAAACCAAATTGGACTGTAAACAAAAGTTCAACTAAAATTTAACAAATCAAATTAAAATTTGCTTTTCTGGGTTGATGATGCACTTCAGACCCCACGGCGCCCACCGGTCGCGGAAATACTCAAGCGCACCGGCGGACACCACGTGCTCCATCTCCAGGGCCACCCGGGCGCGAACATGGCCGCGGAAGAGAGGCAGGCAATCCGGCTGGACGACCCCCTTGACCGCCCGCTGCCTGGACCAATTGATGGCTCTTTCAGCCAGGCCCAGGAGCAGGCCCACAAGGAGGTCCTCCAACCTGTCCGCAACCTCCGCACCGGGTGACCGTAGATCAAGAGCGTGGGACTGAAGTGCAACCAAAAATCAAGGAGCAGCCCCTTCAAGTAGTGAAAGAGGGGCTGCAACCTCTCACATTCCATATAAACGTGAAACACGGACTACTCCAGGCCGCAAAAAATGCAGGCAGTCTGGGAGTCCGTGAACCTACTTAAAACATTATTGCACGGGACCGCACCGTGCAACACCCTCCAGGCCAAGTCCCCGATGGAACAAGGGAGGACTCCCGCGTAGAGAGCCCTCCATTGGGAACCTCCGCCACCGCCAGTCGGCAAGACGCCACGCCAAGGCGTGTCCAGACGGTAGACGAAGATGGCAAAGTGGAGAGTGCAGGAGCAGCCCGACAGGAAACCCCTCCGCGCGGAATGAAAAGGCACGGAGGGTATTTCTTCGAGACGGCTCAAGTTGTGAGGCGCCAGTTCCCGAGGGGAGTTCCGGGGCCGGGCGCCGATGAGGAGTTCCGTCCGAACGGGGATCGCCCCACGTGTTTGAGCCGCCTCGATACACCTAGTGGAGTCGGGGCCCAGAGCCGCTTTCACCGCTTGGATGGCTTCGACCGCGAGCCGGACGATGGCCCAGGACAGGCGCCGCGCCAGCTCCTCCGGCGCCATTCAGCCCGCTCCTCCGCCATCGAGCAGGTCCCCGACTCTGGTCACCTTGCCAAGCACAGCCCTGCCCTCCGCCAGCCGCCCGAACCCGCATTCGTGGAGGTGCGGATTCCTGAGCAGCGGCTCCCGAAGGAGAGCCGCCGCTCCTGACAGGGTAGAGCTCCGCCTGGAAGCGACGTAGTTCCAAACCCATAGCAGTTCCTGGTAGAAGACAGGCAGCTCCCGCAGGCCGGCATGCCTGCCGCCCACTTTCGCAAACAGGAGCTGCGTGTCGTAATTGAGGCCGTGCAGCTGGCGGAAGAAAAATGTCACCAGCGCACACCATCTCGGAGGATTCTCGACGTACAGGTATCTCTGCAGCGTCTGAAGACGGAAAGTCGCAGCCTGGGTGCGAAGGCACACCAGCGCCTGACCGCCCTCCCTAAGCGGGAGACACAGAACCATGGCAGAGACCCAGTGCTTCCTTTTGTCCCAGAAGAAGTCGATGAGTTTCTTCTGCATCTTGGCGACAAACGCAGGGGGAGGAATCAAAGTGACCAACCGGTACCACAACATGGCGGCCACCAGCTGGTTTATGACCAGCGCTCGACCCCTGTAGGACAACACTCGGAGCAGTCCTGTCCAGCGTCCTAGGCGAGCGGTGACTTTGGCCTCCAGCTCTTGCCAGTTCGCCGGCCAGGCGTCCTCGGCAGGGCTAAGGTAGACTCCCAAATAGAGGAGGTGCGTGGTGCTCCAGGCGAAAGGCCTGAACTCCTCCAGCAGGGAGTCCACCCGCCACTGACCCACCAGGACTCCGGAACATTTCTCCCAGTTGATCTTGGCGGAGGATGCGTCCGAGTAAATCTGCTGGCATTCCCGCATCCTCAGCAAGTCAGCGGGATCCGTGACCGTGAGGAGCACGTCATCGGCGTAAGCCGAGAGGACCACCTCCACGCCCGGCCCTTGCAGAGCCAGTCCCGTCAACCTCTTCCGCAAAAGGCGCAGGAATGGCTCTACGCAAACGGCGTATAACTGACCGGACATGGGGCATCCCTGACGCACCCCACTCCCGAAGCGAAGGGGCGCCGTCAAGGACACGTTAACTTTAATCAGACACTCCGCGGTGGCGTACAGAAGTCGGATCCGGGCGACGAAATGCGTCCCGAACCCGAATGCGCACAGAGTCCCGAAGAGATACTCGTGATCCACCCTGTCGAACGCCTTCTCCTGATCCAGGGAAAGGAAGGCGACCGACAGACCAGCCCTCTGGGAGTGGTGGACCAGGTCCCGGACCAGATGGATGTTATCGTGGATGGTCCGGCCCGGGACCATGTAGGACTGGTCGGGGTGGATCATGTGGGCCAGCACGGTGCCAGGGCAAGCAGACATGGCCATGGCAAAGATTTTATAATCCGTGCTGAGGAGGGAGACAAGGCGACAGTTCTTAAGGAGGCGGAGATCGCCCTTCTTAGGCAGCAGGACAATGACCGCCCTGCGCCACGAGAGGGGCAGCTCCCCGGTCGCCAAACTTTCCCCCAGGACACGCGCGTAGTCGCCCCCCAAGACGTCCCAGAACGTCCTGTGGAACTCCACGGTCAGCCCGTCCAGCCCCGGGGAATTTCCCCTAGAGAGCTGGCGCTCCTGCCCACATCCCACCATAGCCTCAAGGAGGGGAAGCCCCCCCGCTTCCGTCTCCAGTCGACCCAGAACCAACAAAACGAATCCCGGAACGCGCGTCCTCCAGCAGCAGGTTGTTAAAATGCCAGTACGAGGACCCCCCCCCCCGCGCACGCAGCGGAGCAAGCTCCGCCCACACCAGGTGGCGGTCCGTGGACGGCACCGGCCGCATGGAAGCCGCCTGAACGCAGGAGACGTACGCCCGGGAAATATAAAGGCGGTCGATTCTGGACCTTCCTCCCCCAGACCTCACGCTAGTGAAGGCGCTGGAGTCGGGGTGGAGATTTCGCCAGACATCCACCAAGTCGAAGGACCCGACCAGGTCCCTCAACTTCTCCATCGCCGCCGGGCTTTGCGGGGGACCCGAACGGTCCCTCGCCTCGAGGGTGCAGTTAAAATCCCCCCCGAGGATGACGCACTCGCCCACGTTGACGGAGCCCAAAAGAGCGGACACTTCTTCGAAGAAGCGCACTTGCAGCGCACTGGTCTGAGGGGCATACACGTTCACCAGATGGAGCGGCACGCCCCCCAGGCGAAGAGTGACCTGGAGCAAGCGGCCCGGCACGTGCTCCTTGTCCCCAAGATCTCCGGCTGAAAATGCGGGGCCAGCAAGATAGCCACCCTGCTGGAATTGTTGGAGAGGTGACTCATGCTGACCCCTCCTTGCCACTCCAGGAGCCACGTGGCTTCGTCTCCCGGAACGGTATGGGTTTCTTGCAGGAAGCACACCGCATACTTCCCGTCCCGAAGGACCGAGAAGTTATTGAATCTGTGACGCGCCTCCCTGCTGCCATTGATGTTTAGGCTGGCTATAGTTATCTTCATGTCAGAAGCACAGTGCAACCTCCACCTACACCTAACGGCAGGAGGAAGCGCAGCCGCTGGTCAGCCGTCACTTCCTCAGCAGCCCAGTGAGAAACGTTCTGAGTCGACGCAGCTCGAGCGGGTTCACACCCTCATCCGCGCCCATGATCTTAACGGTGGCGCGGACGGATACGATGAGCAGCGCCAGCTCCGACCACCTGTCGAGGGCCAGCCGAACCTTATTGCGCCGACCCAGGCACGTGGCCATAAAATCCCGGAGTTCCCTTTCGGGAATGAGGGGAGACTCGGCAAGGGGCACGAGGTCATCCATTGCCTCGTCGGCGCTGGAGTCCGAATCGTCCTCCGTGCCCATCACCGAGTCCCCATCCTCCTCCAGGGGGTCATCACCAGCGGCCGACCCGTCCGCCGCGCAGTGCACAGCGAACGGCTCGGCCGGACCAGCCAGCCCCGCCTCCGCCCGGATCCCACCCCCAGGATCGGCGGCAGAGGATTCCTCCCTGGGCTCCTCTAGGGGTGCTGGGCCAGAAGACGGCGGCAGCTCAGAGCTCCCCTCCGCCCCAGTCGCCGGAACGACCGGAGAAACCGGGGAGAGAACAATTCCCAGCTCCTCCAGCACGTCCGGCACCAGAGAGCCAGGGTGCCATCCTCCTCCCCGCCACCAACCTCCGACCCAGCGGATGGGGTGTTTTGAATTAAAAGCTCTACCAGGACGAGCAGCCCCTGGGAGATGTCCGGGTCACATTGGGCGAGCTCATTATCCTCGAGCTCGCCCGACCCAGACCCCAGGCCGCCCGACCCGGCGAGGGGTAAGGGCACCAATAGAACGCCAATTTCCGCCGCGGGTTGTTCCGCGACCCTCCCCACGGGCAGGGTCCCGTCCCCATCCCCGGGAGGTGTGCGCCGGACAGACACATCTGCCTCAGCCTCCTGAGAGACAGCCGACCCCTGCCGATCGCTGGTGATGACGACAGCGGGGGTGGGGGCGCAGTACCCGCGGCGGGCGACGACTCCCCCTGCTCGGAGGGACCTTCCTCCTCCCGGTCCTCCTCCTCTTCCAGGGGGTCGCGCCTTCTTTTTAGCACGGAGGGAGCGAGGGAGGCCTGCATGTCTGCAGAGGCCTCCTCCTCAGCTCCCTCCAGCGGAGCAGGTTTGTCGGGTTCCTCGGGCCCAAGCCCGGCAGCAGGTATCGGCGTTACCACTGCGGCGGTTGCGGCCTCAGGCTCGGGCACGAGGCCCCTCCCGCTCGCGTCTGCCCCGATTAACTCCGCGAGGAGCGCGGGTGTAAGGGGCTCAAGGGGCAAGGGCTGGCCATCCACGGGGGGACCCGCCCTAAGGTGCTTATTTTTTCGCCGCGCCTTCTTTCCGGCCGGACACGCTCTCTCCCCCCCGCCGGAGGCCTTGGTGGCATCGGCCCCCGACATCGACCACGCATCAGACGTTCCCGACGCATGGGCAGATCCGGGGGGAGGAGCGGCGGCGGCGCCAGCCTCGGCCGCACGAAATGATCCGGCGGCCTTCGGGGCGGGGCAGTTTTTCCGGATGTGCCCCACCTCCTTGCAGGCGTGACACCGCACGCCGTCCGACGTCCAGAAGACGCGATAGGCGGTCCCCTCGTGGTGGATGACGAATGCCCCGTCAGTGTCCTCCTTCCGCGCCAGCTGGATAAACAGCTGGCGCCGGAAGGAGAAGACGTGGCGAAGGCTGGCCTCCCGGAAGCCGAGCGGGTAGGGTGTGATCCCCGACCTCACCTCCCCAAGTTGGCGTAGATGGGGAAGGAGGAGCTCACCAGGAACATAGGGCGGGACGTTGGAAATGACGATCCTCTGCGCGGTGGCCTCGAGAGGATCCACCGGCAGGAAGGTCCCGCCCACGGTGAGCCCCTTGGCGACGGCCAGGGACACCGCCCGCTCCGACCCCAGGAAGAACACAGCCTTCCCATACATTTTTGAGGCCGCGACGATGGCTGAGGTGCCGACAACCCTAGTCATGGCTTTAACGCAGGCCTCAATAGTCATAGTGGGGTGAGTGTAGCTCTTCACCCCAAGCATTTTTGTCATCAGTCTGAATGGTGACGGGGCAGCAGAAGCAGTGGGGGCAGCTGTGGCTGTGGCTGCCTCTCCCGTATACGTCTTGGCTGGCCCCGCCACCGGCGAAGATGCAGTCGCCATTCTGGTGTGGTATTATAAAGGGCTACACTCACCCCAAGTCACAGGCCTGAAGGTGGAAATGGCCTCAGGTATTTTTTTGGGCCTCTTTTGAGCAGAGGGAGCTGTTTAAAATGAAGGCACACCTCTCCCCCTATTGACTGAGATTGGGGGAGGGGCCTTCTCTCCTCTGCTCAATAGGCAATTAATTAATAGAGTCAATTGAGGTGCCTTAGAGAAAGAGGCAGAGAGAGACAAAGAGAGAGAGAGGGGGGGTGGGAAGGAGGGAGGCCGCAAAGGCAGGGTCACCACTCAGGATGGCGGGTGGGTGGGTGTTGGCAGGGGTGCACTCTCCTGATGGAAATTTAAAGTCTCTGATATTGGTGGTCTTCTGGCAGGGGGAGAAGATGTCTTCACTGGGAAAGCTGGAGATGTCCAGGCTCAGTCCTGCACCAGGTCTTAACAATGTAATTAATGGAATTAACCACTTCACCTAGGCAGCTCCAGCTGGCCCAGGTCAGGCAATAGAAGGGATGCTTTTTGTGGTGCGTGTGGCCTAGTTTTGGCAAAGCCACACACACACACACAGCCACCCCTTGATGTTCCGGCCTTGTTTCTTCTTTTCTCCCCCCACCTAAAATACAAAGTCTTTGGGAGAGTGCCCCAAATAACACCCGCCTGTAGATATTTTGAAGATGATATTCCTCCCTCCTTCCGAACAGTTGGTGTTGGTTGATAGTGGTTTCTCACCCCTCTCTCCTTCTCCTGAAGTGGAGGCCAATTTGGGGAGGCAGTAATGGGAAAGGACTCTCCCCTGGTTGGTGTTGTTGCTGGCCTCCCTTCTCCTTCTCCTCCTCTGTCCTCTTCCTCCAGGCACCTCAGTTGCTATGATGATGGTGGAGGTGGTGGTGGTGGTGGTGGTCCAGCGTTCTCCTCCTCTGCCTGGTCAGGGGACCACCACTTTAGTCCACTCTCCAAGTCTGGCTGCTCCCTCTGCTTGTGCTTGCAGCTGCACAGCCAGCAATGCTGAGAATGCTGAACAGAGGGTACTCTTTTTGTTTGTACCAAAAAAAAAACCAAATTGGACTATAAACAAAAGTTCAACTAAAACTTAACAAATCAAATTAAAATTTGGTTTTTCCGGGTTGATGATGCACTCCAGTCCCCGCGGCGCCCACCGGCCACAGAAATACTCAAGCGCACCAGCAGCACGGTGGCATAGTGGTTAGCACTGTTGCCTCACAGCGCCAGTGACCCGGGTTCAAATCCGGCCTCGGGTGACTGTCTGTGTGGAGTTTGCACATTCTCCCCGTGTTTGCGTGGGTTTCCTCCGGGTGCTCCGGTTTCCTCCCACAGTCCAAAGATGTGCGGGTTAGGTTGATTGGCCATGATAAAAATTTGCCCTTAGTGTTAGGGGGGATTAAATACATGGGGTTACGGGGATAGGGCATGGGTGGGCTGGCTGTCAGTGTAGGGACCGGGTGCTAGGGTTTGGCGGGCTACTCCTACTCCTGCTCCTATCTTCTATGTTTCTATGTTTCTATGACACCGCGTGCTCCATCTCCAGGGCCGCCCGGGCGCGAACATGGCCGCGGAAGAGAGGCAGGCAATCCGGCCGGATGACCCCCTCGAATGCCCGCTGCCTGGACCAATTGATGGCTCTTTTAGCCAGGCCCAGGAGCAGGCCCACAAGGAGGTCCTCCAACCTGTCCGCTCCCCTCCGCACCGGGTGACCATAGATCAAGAGTGTGGGACTGAAGTGCAACCAAAACTTGAGGAGCAGTCCCTTCAAGTAGTGAAAGAGGGGCTGCAACCTCTCACACTCCATATAAATGTGAAACACGGACTCCTCCAAGCCGCAAAAAATGCAGGCGGCCTGGGAGTCCGTGAACCTACTTAAAACCTTATTGCACGGGACCGCTCCGTGCAACACCCTCCAGGCCAAGTCCCCGATGGAACAAGGGAGGACTCCCGCGTAGAGAGCCCTCCATTGGGGAACTCCGCCACCGCCAGTCGGCAAGACGCCAAGCCAAGGCGTGTCCAGACGGTAGACGAAGATGGCAAAGTGGAGAGTGTGCAGGAGCAGCCCGTACAGGAAACCCCTCCGCGCGGAATGAAAAGGCACGGAGGGTATTTCCTCGAGACGGCTCAAGTTGTGAGGCGCCGGTTCCCGAGGGGAGTTTCGGGGCCGGGCGCCGGTGAGGAATTCCGTCCGAACGGGGGTAAGCTCGGACGGGATCGCCCCACGTGCTTAAGCCGCCTCGATACACCTAGTGGAGTCGGGGCCCAGTGCCGCTTTCACCGATTGGATGGCTTCGACCGCGAGCCGGACGTTGGCCCAGGACAGGCGCCGCGCCAGCTCCTCCGGCGCCATCCAGCCCGCTCCTCCGCCATTGAGCAGGTCCCCGACTCTGGTCACCTTGCCAGGCACAGCCCTGCCCTCCGCCAGACGCCCGAACCCGCGTTCGTGGAGGTGCGGATTCCTGAGCAGCGGCTCCCGAAGGAGAGCCGCCGCTCCTGACGGGGGAGAGCTCCGCCTGGAAGCGACGTAGTTCCAAACCCATAGTAGTTCCTGGTAGAAGACAGGCAGCTCCCGCAGGCCGGCACGCCTGCCACCCACTTTCGCAAACAGGAGCTGCATGTCGTAATTGAGGCCGTGCAGCTGGTGGAAGAAAAACGTCGCCAGCGCACACCATCTTGGAGGATTCTCGACGTACAGGTATCTCTGCAGCGTCTGAAGATGGAAAGTCGCAGCCTGGGTGCGAAGGCACACCAGCGCCTGACCGCCCTCCCTAAGCGGGAGACACAGAACCGCGGCAGAGACCCAGTGCTTCCTTTTGTCCCAGAAGAAGTCGATGAGCTTCTTCTGCATCTTGGCGACAAACGCAGGGGGAGGGATCAAAGTGACCAACCGGTACCACAACATGGCGGCCACCAGCTGGTTTATGACCAGCGCTCGACCCCTGTAGGACAACACTCGGAGCAGTCCTGTCCAGCGTCCTAGGCGAGCGGTGACTTTGGCCTCCAGCTCTTGCCAGTTCGCCGGCCAGGCGTCCTCGGCAGGGCTAAGGTAGACTCCCAAATAGAGGAGGTGCGTGGTGCTCCAAGCGAAAGGCCTGAACTCCTCCGGCAGGGAGTCCACCCGCCACTGACCACCAGGAGTCCGGAACATTTCTCCCAGTTGAACTTGGCGGAGGATGCGTCCGAGTAAATCTGCTGGCATTCTCGCATCCTCCGCAAGTCAGCGGGATCCGTGACCGTGAGGAGCACGTCATCGGCGTAAGCAGAGAGGAACACCTCCACGCCCGGCCCTTGCAGAGCCAGTCCAGTCAAACTCTTCCGCAAGAGGCGCAGGAATGGCTCTACGCAAACGGCGTATAACTGACCGGACATGGGGCATCCCTGACGCACCCCCCTCCCGAAGCGAAGGGGCGCCGTCAAGGACCCATTAACTTTAATCAGACACTCCGCGGCGGTGTACAGAAGTCGGATCTGGGCGACGAAATGCATCCCGAAACCGAATGCGCATAGAATCCCGAATAGATACTCGTGATCCACCCTGTCGAACGCCTTCTCCTGATCCAGGGAAAGGAAGGCGACCGACAGACCAGCCCTCTGGGAGTGGTGGACCAGGTCCCGGACCAGATGGATGTTATCGTGGATGGTCCGGCCCGGGACCGTGTAGGACTGGTCGGGGTGGATCATGTGGGCCAGCACGGTGCCAGGGCAAGCAGACATGGCCATGGCAAAGATTTTATAATCCGTGCTGAGGAGGGAGACAAGGCGACAGTTCTTAAGGAGGCGGAGATCGCCCTTCTTAGGCAGCAGGACAATGACCGCCCTGCGCCACGAGAGGGGCAGCTCCCCGGTCGCCAAACTTTCCCCCAGGACACGCGCGTAGTCGCCCCCCAAGACGTCCCAGAACGTCCTGTGGAACTCCACGGTCAGCCCGTCCAGCCCCGGGGAATTTCCCCTAGAGAGCTGGCGCTCCTGCCCACATCCCACCATAGCCTCAAGGAGGGGAAGCCCCCCCGCTTCCGTCTCCAGTCGGCCCAGAACCAACAAAACGAATCCCGGAACGCGCGTCCTCCAGCAGCAGGTTGTTAAAATGCCAGTACGAGGACCCCCCCCCCCGCGCACGCAGCGGAGCAAGCTCCGCCCACACCAGGTGGCGGTCCGTGGACGGCACCGGCCGCATGGAAGCCGGCTGAACGCAGGAGACGTACGCCCGGGAAATATAAAGGCGGTCGATTCTGGACCTTCCTCCCCCAGACCTCACGCTAGTGAAGGCGCTGGAGTCGGGGTGGAGATTTCGCCAGACATCCACCAAGTCGAAGGACCCGACCAGGTCCCTCAACTTCTCCATCGCCGTCGGGCTTTGCGGGGGACCCGAACGGTCCCTCGCCTCGAGGGTGCAGTTAAAATCCCCCCCGAGGATGACGCACTCGCCCACGTTGACGGAGCCCAAAAGAGCGGACACTTCTTCGAAGAAGCGCACTTGCAGCGCACTGGTCTGAGGGGCATACACGTTCACCAGATGGAGCGGCACGCCCCCCAGGCGAACAGTGACCTGGAGCAAGCGGCCCGGCACGTGCTCCTTGTCCCCAAGATCTCCGGCTGAAAATGCGGGGCCAGCAAGATAGCCACCCTGCTGGAATTGTTGGAGAGGTGACTCATGCTGACCCCTCCTTGCCACTCCAGGAGCCACGTGGCTTCGTCTCCCGGAACGGTATGGGTTTCTTGCAGAAAGCACACCGCATACTTCCCGTCCCGAAGGACCGAGAAGTTATTGAATCTGTGACGCGCCTCCCTGCTGCCATTGATGTTTAGGCTGGCTATAGTTATCTTCATGTCAGAAGCACAGTGCAACCTCCACCTACACCTAACGGCAGGAGGAAGCGCAGCCGCTGGTCAGCCGTCACTTCCTCAGCAGCCCAGTGAGAAACGTTCTGAGTCGACGCAGCTCGAGCGGGTTCACACCCTCATCCGCGCCCATGATCTTAACGGTGGCGCGGACGGATACGATGAGCAGCGCCAGCTCCGACCACCTGTCGAGGGCCAGCCGAACCTTATTGCGCCGACCCAGGCACGTGGCCATAAAATCCCGGAGTTCCCTTTCGGGAATGAGGGGAGACTCGGCAAGGGGCACGAGGTCATCCATTGCCTCGTCGGCGCTGGAGTCCGAATCGTCCTCCGTGCCCATCACCGAGTCCCCATCCTCCTCCAGGGGGTCATCACCAGCGGCCGACCCGTCCGCCGCGCAGTGCACAGCGAACGGCTCGGCCGCACCAGCCAGCCCCGCCTCCGCCCGGATCCCACCCCCAGGATCGGCGGCAGAGGATTCCTCCCTGGGCTCCTCTAGGGGTGCTGGGCCAGAAGACGGCGGCAGCTCAGAGCTCCGTTCCGCCCCAGTCGCCGGAACGACCGGAGAAACCGAGGAGAGAACAATTCCCAGCTCCTCCAGCACGTCCGGCACCAGAGAGCCAGGGTGCCATCCTCCTCCCCGCCACCAACCTCCGACCCAGCGGATGGGGTGTTTTGAATTAAAAGCTCTACCAGGACGAGCAGCCCCTGGGAGATGTCCGGGTCACATTGGGCGAGCTCATTATCCTCGAGCTCGCCCGACCCAGACCCCAGGCCGCCCGACCCGGCGAGGGGTAAGGGCACCAATAGAACGCCAATTTCCGCCGCGGGTTGTTCCGCGACCCTCCCCACGGGCAGGGTCCCGTCCCCATCCCCGGGAGGCGTGCGCCGGACAGACACATCTGCCTCAGCCTCCTGAGAGACAGCCGACCCCTGCCGATCGCTGGTGATGACGACAGCGGGGGTGGGGGCGCAGTACCCGCGGTGGGCGAAGACTCCCCCTGCTCGGAGGGACCTTCCTCCTCCCGGTCCTCCTCCTCTTCCAGGGGGTCGCGCCTTCTTTTTAGCACGGAGGGAGCGAGGGAGGCCTGCATGTCTGCAGAGGCCTCCTCCTCAGCTCCCTCCAGCGGAGCAGGTTTGTCGGGTTCCTCGGGCCCAAGCCCGGCAGCAGGTATCGGCGTTACCACTGCGGCGGTTGCGGCCTCAGGCTCGGGCACGAGGCCCCTCCCGCTCGCGTCTGCCCCGATTAACTCCGCGAGGAGCGCGGGTGTAAGGGGCTCAAGGGGCAAGGGCTGGCCATCCACGGGGGGACCCGCCCTAAGGTGCTTATTTTTTCGCCGCGCCTTCTTTCCGGCCGGACACGCTCTCTCCCCCCTGCCGGAGGCCTTGGTGGCATCGGCCCCCGACATCGACCGCGCATCAGACGTTCCCGACGCATGGGCAGATCCGGGGGGAGGAGCGGCGGCGGCGCCAGCCTCGGCCGCACGAGATGATCCGGCGGCCTTCGGGGCGGGGCAGTTTTTCCGGATGTGCCCCACCTCCTTGCAGGCGTGACACCGCACGCCGTCCGACGTCCAGAAGACGCGATAGGCGGTCCCCTCGTGGTGGATGACGAATGCCCCATCAGTGTCCTCCTTCCGCGCCAGCTGGATAAACAGCTGGCGCCGGAAGGAGAAGACGTGGCGAAGGCTGGCCTCCCGGAAGCCGAGCGGGTAGGGTGTGATCCCCGACCTCACCTCCCCAAGTTGGCGTAGATGGGGAAGGAGGAGCTCACCAGGAACATAGGGCGGGACGTTGGAAATGACGATCCTCTGCGCGGTGGCCTCGAGAGGATCCACCGGCAGGAAGGTCCCGCCCACGGTGAGCCCCTTGGCGACGGCCAGGGACACCGCCCGCTCCGACCCCAGGAAGAACACAGCCTTCCCATACATTTTTGAGGCCGCGACGATGGCTGAGGTGCCGACAACCCCAGTCATGGCTTTAACGCAGGCCTCAATAGTCATAGTGGGGTGAGTGTAGCTCTTCACCCCAAGCATTTTTGTCATCAGTCTGAATGGTGACGGGGCAGCAGAAGCAGTGGGGGCAGCTGTGGCTGTGGCTGCCTCTCCCATATACGTCTTGGCTGGCCCCGCCACCGGCGAAGATGCAGTCGCCATTCTGGTGTGGTATTATAAAGGGCTACACTCACCCCAAGTCACAGGCCTGAAGGTGGAAATGGCCTCAGGTATTTTTTTGGGCCTCTTTTGAGCAGAGGGAGCTGTTTAAAATGAAGGCACACCTCTCCCCCTATTGACTGAGATTGGGGGAGGGGCCTTCTCTCCTCTGCTCAATAGGCAATTAATTAATAGAGTCAATTGAGGTGCCTTAGAGAAAGAGGCAGAGAGAGACAAAGAGAGAGAGAGGGGGGGTGGGAAGGAGGGAGGCCGCAAAGGCAGGGTCACCACTCAGGATGGCGGGTGGGTGGGTGTTGGCAGGGGTGCACTCTCCTGATGGAAATTTAAAGTCTCTGATATTGGTGGTCTTCTGGCAGGGGGAGAAGATGTCTTCACTGGGAAAGCTGGAGATGTCCAGGCTCAGTCCTGCACCAGGTCTTAACAATGTAATTAATGGAATTAACCACTTCACCTAGGCAGCTCCAGCTGGCCCAGGTCAGGCAATAGAAGGGATGCTTTTTGTGGTGCGTGTGGCCTAGTTTTGGCAAAGCCACACACACACACACAGCCACCCCTTGATGTTCCGGCCTTGTTTCTTCTTTTCTCCCCCCACCTAAAATACAAAGTCTTTGGGAGAGTGCCCCAAATAACACCCGCCTGTAGATATTTTGAAGATGATATTCCTCCCTCCTTCCGAACAGTTGGTGTTGGTTGATAGTGGTTTCTCACCCCTCTCTCCTTCTCCTGAAGTGGAGGCCAATTTGGGGAGGCAGTAATGGGAAAGGACTCTCCCCTGGTTGGTGTTGTTGCTGGCCTCCCTTCTCCTTCTCCTCCTCTGTCCTCTTCCTCCAGGCACCTCAGTTGCTATGATGATGGTGGAGGTGGTGGTGGTGGTGGTGGTCCAGCGTTCTCCTCCTCTGCCTGGTCAGGGGACCACCACTTTAGTCCACTCTCCAAGTCTGGCTGCTCCCTCTGCTTGTGCTTGCAGCTGCACAGCCAGCAATGCTGAGAATGCTGAACAGAGGGTACTCTTTTTGTTTGTACCAAAAAAAAAACCAAATTGGACTATAAACAAAAGTTCAACTAAAACTTAACAAATCAAATTAAAATTTGGTTTTTCCGGGTTGATGATGCACTCCAGTCCCCGCGGCGCCCACCGGCCACAGAAATACTCAAGCACACCAGCAGCACGGTGGCATAGTGGTTAGCACTGTTGCCTCACAGCGCCAGTGACCCGGGTTCAAATCCGGCCTCGGGTGACTGTCTGTGTGGAGTTTGCACATTCTCCCCGTGTTTGCGTGGGTTTCCTCCGGGTGCTCCGGTTTCCTCCCACAGTCCAAAGATGTGCGGGTTAGGTTGATTGGCCATGATAAAAATTTGCCCTTAGTGTTAGGGGGGATTAAATACATGGGGTTACGGGGATAGGGCATGGGTGGGCTGGCTGTCAGTGTAGGGACCGGGTGCTAGGGTTTGGCGGGCTACTCCTACTCCTGCTCCTATCTTCTATGTTTCTATGTTTCTATGACACCGCGTGCTCCATCTCCAGGGCCGCCCGGGCGCGAACATGGCCGCGGAAGAGAGGCAGGCAATCCGGCCGGATGACCCCCTCGAATGCCCGCTGCCTGGACCAATTGATGGCTCTTTTAGCCAGGCCCAGGAGCAGGCCCACAAGGAGGTCCTCCAACCTGTCCGCTCCCCTCCGCACCGGGTGACCATAGATCAAGAGTGTGGGACTGAAGTGCAACCAAAACTTGAGGAGCAGTCCCTTCAAGTAGTGAAAGAGGGGCTGCAACCTCTCACACTCCATATAAATGTGAAACACGGACTCCTCCAAGCCGCAAAAAATGCAGGCGGCCTGGGAGTCCGTGAACCTACTTAAAACCTTATTGCACGGGACCGCTCCGTGCAACACCCTCCAGGCCAAGTCCCCGATGGAACAAGGGAGGACTCCCGCGTAGAGAGCCCTCCATTGGGGAACTCCGCCACCGCCAGTCGGCAAGACGCCAAGCCAAGGCGTGTCCAGACGGTAGACGAAGATGGCAAAGTGGAGAGTGTGCAGGAGCAGCCCGTACAGGAAACCCCTCCGCGCGGAATGAAAAGGCACGGAGGGTATTTCCTCGAGACGGCTCAAGTTGTGAGGCGCCGGTTCCCGAGGGGAGTTTCGGGGCCGGGCGCCGGTGAGGAATTCCGTCCGAACGGGGGTAAGCTCGGACGGGATCGCCCCACGTGCTTAAGCCGCCTCGATACACCTAGTGGAGTCGGGGCCCAGTGCCGCTTTCACCGATTGGATGGCTTCGACCGCGAGCCGGACGTTGGCCCAGGACAGGCGCCGCGCCAGCTCCTCCGGCGCCATCCAGCCCGCTCCTCCGCCATTGAGCAGGTCCCCGACTCTGGTCACCTTGCCAGGCACAGCCCTGCCCTCCGCCAGACGCCCGAACCCGCGTTCGTGGAGGTGCGGATTCCTGAGCAGCGGCTCCCGAAGGAGAGCCGCCGCTCCTGACGGGGGAGAGCTCCACCTGGAAGCGACGTAGTTCCAAACCCATAGTAGTTCCTGGTAGAAGACAGGCAGCTCCCGCAGGCCGGCACGCCTGCCACCCACTTTCGCAAACAGGAGCTGCATGTCGTAATTGAGGCCGTGCAGCTGGTGGAAGAAAAACGTCGCCAGCGCACACCATCTTGGAGGATTCTCGACGTACAGGTATCTCTGCAGCGTCTGAAGATGGAAAGTCGCAGCCTGGGTGCGAAGGCACACCAGCGCCTGACCGCCCTCCCTAAGCGGGAGACACAGAACCGCGGCAGAGACCCAGTGCTTCCTTTTGTCCCAGAAGAAGTCGATGAGCTTCTTCTGCATCTTGGCGACAAACGCAGGGGGAGGAATCAAAGTGACCAACCGGTACCACAACATGGCGGCCACCAGCTGGTTTATGACCAGCGCTCGACCCCTGTAGGACAACACTCGGAGCAGTCCTGTCCAGCGTCCTAGGCGAGCGGTGACTTTGGCCTCCAGCTCTTGCCAGTTCGCCGGCCAGGCGTCCTCGGCAGGGCTAAGGTAGACTCCCAAATAGAGGAGGTGCGTGGTGCTCCAAGCGAAAGGCCTGAACTCCTCCGGCAGGGAGTCCACCCGCCACTGACCACCAGGAGTCCGGAACATTTCTCCCAGTTGAACTTGGCGGAGGATGCGTCCGAGTAAATCTGCTGGCATTCTCGCATCCTCCGCAAGTCAGCGGGATCCGTGACCGTGAGGAGCACGTCATCGGCGTAAGCAGAGAGGACCACCTCCACGCCCGGCCCTTGCAGAGCCAGTCCAGTCAAACTCTTCCGCAAGAGGCGCAGGAATGGCTCTACGCAAACGGCGTATAACTGACCGGACATGGGGCATCCCTGACGCACCCCCCTCCCGAAGCGAAGGGGCGCCGTCAAGGACCCATTAACTTTAATCAGACACTCCGCGGCGGTGTACAGAAGTCGGATCTGGGCGACGAAATGCATCCCGAAACCGAATGCGCATAGAATCCCGAATAGATACTCGTGATCCACCCTGTCGAACGCCTTCTCCTGATCCAGGGAAAGGAAGGCGACCGACAGAGCAGCCCTCTGGGAGTGGTGGACCAGGTCCCGGACCAGATGGATGTTATCGTGGATGGTCCGGCCCGGGACCATGTAGGACTGGTCGGGGTGGATCATGTGGGCCAGCACGGTGCCAAGGCGAGCAGACATGGCCCTGGCAAAGATTTTATAATCCGTGCTGAGGAGGGAGACCGGGCGCCAGTTCTTAAGGAGGCGGAGATCGCCCTTCTTAGGCAGCAGGACAATGACCGCCCTGCGCCAAGAGAGGGGCATCTCCCCGGTCGCCAAACTTTCCCCCAGGACCCGCGCGTAGTCGCCCCCCAAGACGTCACAGGACGCCCTGTGGAATTCAATGGTCAGCCCGTCCAGCCCCGGGGACTTTCCCCTAGAGAGCTGGCGGAGGGCGCCGGTCAGCTCCGCCAGGCTTAGCGGAGCGTCCAATTTTTCGGCGCCCTCCGGGCTGACCTTCAGCAGGTCCTCCCACAAAACTCTGCGCGCATCCTCGCTAGACGGATCTGGAGAGAACAGAGCCCCGTAGTAGGCGCGGTTCTCCGCGCTGATTCCCTCCGGATCCGAGACCAGAGATCCGTCGTCAGCCAGCAGCCCCAAGAGCTGCTTACGGACCCCCTGTCTTTTTTCCAGCGAGTAGAAGGGGGAGCCGCGGTCCAGGTCCCACAGGAGCTGGATCCGCGACCTCACGGACGCGCCTCGGGACCCGACGAGCTGCAGGTCCTTCAGTGCGACCTTCTTCTCTTCGTACATCTTCCATAGGGCCGGGTCCTCGACGACCTGTCCGAGACGGGACTCCAGGTCGAGCACCTCCTTCTCCAACCACCCGACCCAGGCCTCCCGCCTCTTGGTCGACCCCTTCGCGTACACCTGACAGAAGAGACGGATGTGAGCCTTGCCCACATCCCACCATAGCCTCAAGGAGGGGAAGCCCCCCCTCTTCCTTCTCCAGTCGGCCCAGAATCGACGAAACGAATCCCGGAACCGTGCGTCCTCCAGCAGCAGGTTGTTAAAATGCCAGTACGCGGACCACCCCCGCGCGCACAGCGGAGCGAGCTCCGCCCACACCAGGTGGTGGTCCATGCACGGCACCGGCCGCATGGAAGTCGCTGGAACGCAGGAGACGTACGCCCGGGAAATGTAGAGGCGGTCGATTCTGGACCTTCCTCCCACAGAATTCACGCTAGTGAAGGCGCTGCAGTCGGGGTCGAGATTTCGCCAGACGTCCACCAAGTCGAAGGACCCGACCAGGTCCCTCAACTTCTCCATCGCCGCCGGGCTTCGCGGGGGACCCGAACGGTCCCTCGCCTCGAGGGTGCAATTAAAATCCCCCCCGAGGATGACGCACTCGCCCACGTCGACGGAGCCCAAAAGAGCGGACACTTCTTCGAAGAAGCGCACTTGCTGCGCACCGGTCTGAGGGGCTTACACATTCACTAGATGGAGCGGCACGCCCCCCAGGCGAACAGTGACCTGGAGCAAGCGGCCCGGCACGTGCTCCTTGACCCCCAAGATCTCCGGCTGAAAATGCGGGGCCAGCAAGATAGCCACCCCGCTGGAATTGTTGGAGAGGTGACTCATGCTGACCCCTCCTTGCCACTCCAGGAGCCACGTGGCTTCGTCTCCCGGAACGGTGTGGGTTTCTTGCAGGAAGCACACCGCATACTTCCCGTCCTGAAGGACCGAGAAGTTATTGAATCTGCGGCGCGCCTCCCTGCTGCCATTGATGTTGAGGCTGGTTATGGTTATCTTCATGTCAGAAGCGTAGTGCAACCTCTACCTACACCTAACGGGGGGAGGAAGCGCAGCCGCTGATCAGCCGCCACTTCCTCAGCAGCCCAGTGAGAAACATTCTGAGCTGACGCAGCTTGAACGGGTTCACACCCTCGTCCGCACCCATGATCTTAACGGCGGCACGGACGGATATGATGAGCAGCGCCAGCTCCGACCACCTGTCGAGGGCCATGCGGAGCTTATTGCGCCGACCCAGGCTCATGGCCATAAAATCCCGGAGTTCCCTTACGGGAATGAGGGGAGACTCGGCAAGGGGCACGAGGTCATCCATTGTCTCGTTGGCGCTGGAGTCCGAATCGTCCTCCGTGCCCATCACCGAGTCCCCATCCTCCTCCAGGGGGTCGTCACCAGCGGCCGACCCGTCCGCCACGCAGTGCGCAGCGAACGGCTCGGCCGCACCAGCCAACCCCGCCTCCGCCCGGATCCCACCCCCAGGACCGGCGGCAGAGGATTCCTCCCTGAGCTCCTCTAGGGGTGCTGGGCCAGAAGACAGCGGCGGATCAGAGCTCCCCTCCGCCCCAGACATCAGAACGACCAGAGAAACTGGGGAGAGTACAACTCCCAGCTCCTCCAGTACGTACGGCACCAGAGGCGCAGCCAGGGTGCCATCCTCCTCCCCGCCACTAACCTCCGACCCAGCGGATGGGGTGTTTTGGATTAAAACCTCTACCAGGTCGAGCAGCCCCTGGGAGATGTCCGGGTCGCATTGGGTGAGCTCATTATCCTCGAGCTCGCCCGACCCAGACCCCAGGCCGCCCGACCCGGCGAGGGGTAACGGCACCGATAGAATATCTATTTGCACCGCGGGTTCTTCCGCGACCCCCCCCACGGGCAGGGTCTCGTCCCCGTCCCCGGGATGCACGTGCTGGACATACACATCTGCCTCAGCCTCCCGAGGGACAGGCGGCCCCTGCCGATCGCTGGTGATGGTGACAGCGGGGGGGGGGGGCGCAGTACCTGCGGCGGGCGACGACTCCCCCTGCTCACAGGGACCCTCCTCCTCCCGGTCCTCCTCCTCTTCCAGGGGGTCGCGCCTTCTTTTTAGCACGGAGGGAGCGAGGGAGACCTCCATGCCTGCAGAGGCCTCCTCCTCAGCTCCCTCCGGCGGAGCAGGTTTGTCAGGCTCCTCGGGCCCGAGCCCGGCCGCAGGTATCGGCGTTACCGCTGCGGCGGTTGCAGCCACAGGCTCGGGCACGAGGCCCCTCCCGCTCGCGTCTACCCCGATTAACTCCGCGAGGAGCGCGGGTGTAAGGGGCTCAAGGGGCAAGGGCTGGCCATCCACGGGGTGACCCACCCTAAGGTGTTTATTTTTTCGCCGCGCCTTCTTTCCAGCCAGACACGCTCCCTCCCCCCTGCCGGAGGCCTTGGTGGCATCGGCCCCCGACGTCGACCGCGCATCAGACGTTCCCGACGCGCGGGCAGTTCCGGGGGGAGGAGCGTCGGCGGCGCCAGCCTCGGCCGCACGAGATGATTCGGCGGCCTTGGAGGCGGGGCAGTTTTTCCAGATGTGCCCCACCTCCTTGCAGGCGTGGCACCGCACACCGTCCGACGTCCAGAAGACGCGATAGGCGGTCCCCTCGTGGTGGACGACGAATGCCCCATCAGTGTCCTCCTCCCACGCCAGCTGGATAAACAGCTGGCGCCGGAAGGAGAAGACGTGGAGAAGGCTGGCCTCCCGGAAGCTGAGCGGGATGGATGTGATCCCTGACCTCACCTCCCCAAGTTGACGTAGATGGGGAAGGAGGAGCTCACCAGGAACATAGGGTGGGACATTCGAAATAACCACCCTCTGCGCGGTGGCCTCGAGGGGGTCCACCGGCAGGAAGGTCCCGCCCACGGTGAGCCACTTGGCGACGGCCAGGGACACCGCCCGTTCCGACGCCAGGAAGAACACAGCCTTCCCATACATTTTTGAGGCCGCTACAATGGCTGAGGGGCCGACAACCCCAGCCATGGCTTTAACGCAGGCCTCAATAGTCATAGTGGGGTGAGTGTAGCTCTTCACCCGAAACTTTTTTGTCATCAGTCTGAATGGTGACGGGGCAGCAGAAGCAGCGGGAGCAGCTGTGGCTGTGGCTGCCACTCCCGCATACGTCTTGGCTGGCCCCGTCACCGGCGAAGATGCAGTCGCCATTCTGGGGTGGTATTATAAAGGGCTACACTCACCCCAAGTCACAGGCCAGAAGATGGAAATGGCCTCAGGTATTTTTTTGGTCCTCTATTGAGCAGAGGGAGCTGTTTAAAATGAAGGCACACCTCTCCCCTTATTGACTGAGATTGGCAGAGGGACCTTCTCCCCTCTGCTCAATAGGCAATTAATTAGTAAAGTAAATTGAGGTGCTTTAGAGAAAGAGGCAGAGAGAGACAAAGAGAGAGAGAGAGGGGGGGTGGGAAGGAGGGAGGCCGCAAAGGCAGGGTCGCCACTCAGGATGGCGGGTGGGTGGGTGTTGGCAGGGGTGCACTCTCCTGATGGTAATTTAAAGTCTCTGATAGTGGTGGTCTTCTGGCAGGGGAAGAAGATGTCTTCACCTGGGAAAGCTGGAGATGCCCAGGCTCAGTCCTGCACCAGGTCTTAACGATGTAATTAATGGAATTAACCACTTCACCTAGGCAGCTCCAGCTGGCCCAGGTCAGGCAATAGAAGGGATGCTTATTTGTGGTGCGTGTGGCCTAGTTTTGGCAAGAGCCACACACACACACACAGCCACCCCTTGATGTTCCGGCCTTGTTTCTTCTTTTCTCCCCCCACCTAAAATACAAAGGCCTAGAAATTCAGTCGCGTTTGCGCCCACTTATTGGCTATAAAGTGGTTTGCACCGGAAGTTTTTTAGCGCCCGAAATTGAGTAGGTCCCTAACATCAGCGTTAGCCGGTAGCGCTGTGCCGGCACCGATGACGTCATCGGTGTGCGCAGCGCCCCGCTTCCAATGGTAATCCGTCCCGATGGCCAAATTCAGTTGCGGCCGCCTCGCCCGTCGCGGCCGCAAACAGCGTTTGCAAAACGGTGCCTTACAGCTCCGAGAGGCCGGCGCATAAAGGTGGAGGGGCGGCCGGCCGCTTTCCCGGCGGCCGCCTGGCCGCACCTCCCTCCCCGGACTCCTGCACCACCCCCCCGCGGCATTGGTGTGTGACTCCCGCGAGCCCGGCACTTCTCCGTGGTGCCGGGCTCATTTGACGGGGGAATCCAGCGGCGATCTCACGGCTGCAGCCAGCTCCTCCTTAAGAGAAGGAGGAGGCCTGCAGTACCCCAGCCTGCCGCACCGCATCGGCTGCCGCAGCGGCAGCTGGGCGCCGGAAACTGACATTTTTCACCCCAAACGAGGCGGCCAAACCCTCCAATAGCGCCCGCCTCCGTCTTGGGGCGGCGCTACTGAATTTCAGGCGGGCGCTAGGGGAATCCGGCCCAGCGCTAAATTTCGGGCACTAAAGACCTGGCGCAGCGATACCGAATTTTTAGCCCAAAGTCTTTGGGAGAGTGCCCCAAATAACACCCACCTGTAGATATTTTGAAGATGATGGCCTAGAAATTCAGTTTGCACAGTTTTGGGGCGCTAAAGTCCGGCGCTCGATAAATTTAGCGCCCGCCGGAAACTGCAGGCCAACTCGCCGAAATTCAGTGAAGTTGGACCAGATTCTGGCCGAGCGCTGAAACTGGCACTGCAATGCTGTGTTCAGGCGCTAATCCGGCGATGCGGCTTGATATCGCCGATTCCGGGCGCAGCGCAGGTGCGGTCATGTGTTGAGTGTCAGCAGACACCCTGACGCCGGCCAGCTCTTAGAGGGGGAAGGGTCAACTTTGACTGCTGCCACGCCCTGCATGCTGTAGCGCTGCAACTAGGCCTCAGCACTGATGGTGTGCCAAAACAGCGCCTGGAGGAATGGAGAGGGCCCGTGACAGAGCACAGCGCTTCTCTGAGCATGCGCTGAGTGTGCTCATCCATGGGGTACACAAGGAAAGATGGATTGTGTGCACGGCTAGTGGCAGGAAGGCTCCCAGGAGCCAGTTCAGGAACGCCTGGAGCAGAATTGCCCGCAGGGTCTCATCCAACTGCGATGTTCCCAGGAGTGCGGACCAGTGCCACAAGAAATTCAATGACCTCAGTCGGATGGTGAAGGTGAGTACCCTTTCCACTGTCCCCCTCATCCTTGCATGTGCACCTCCCATTAGGGCCAAAGGGACATCAAAGGCCTAATGCCCAGCCCTCCTCCCGCTGCAATGGCACTTGCATGTTAATCAAAGCTCTTTCTGCACTTATCACACTGTCCAAGCTATTCAGCCATGGGAGGGCTCCCACACAGCAACAGGGCAGCACACTGTCCAAGCTATTCAACCATGGGAGGCCTCACACACAGCAGCAGGGCACCACACTGTACTTAGAGGCCCTCCTTTCTCTTGCAGGCCAAGCTGGCGAGGAACGCCAGGAGCCAGGTAGCGACTGGTGGAGGGCGTCCCGACTACCAGGAGCTGACTGATCTGGAGGAGAGGGTGGCATGACTCCTGCGTGCCCGGGTGACAGGCCCTGTCGCGATCGGCGATGCGGACCCTGTACTGGAACCCACTGGTAAGGACATGACCGGGTGCACCTCTCTCCTTGCCCTTGTGCATCAGATGTACATCCTTCCCCACTGACCGCAAAATGCGCATAATGCACCACTGCGGCCTCCCTGGCTGTCGGCCTGTCCTCACTCCAAAGCTACACTTGTGCCTTCCTGCTTTCAGCTGCTGAGGAGGAGGTGCTCCCTGAAGCACAGAGAGCCAGGCCCTCGGAGGAGGAGGACGTGGAGGACCAGGAGGAAGGCGGCACCTCCGGGGAACCCTCCTCCGCGCCAGCAGATGGCAATGGAGGGGAGACGTCTGGCGTGCAGGAGAGCCGGGGGGAGGCAGTGGAGGGGAGGCCAGAACCTGGTACCAGTGGCGTGGACGCACGCGGCAAGGGCCCGGCAGCAGGGCAGCCTTCTGGCCAGAGGGGGGAGGCGGTGGAGGGGAGGCCAGAACCTGGTACCAGTGGCGTCGACGCACGCGGGAAGGGTCCGGCACCACGCCGCCCTTCTGCCCAGAGGGGGCAGGTGGTGGAGGGGAGGGGAGAACCTGGTCCCAGTAGGGTGGCCGAACGCGGCAAGGGTCCGGTGCCACGCCAGCCTTCTGCCCAGAGGGCGAGTCCGCCCTCCAGTCCGGAGTCGGACGTCGCCCAGGAGGTGCGCCTCCTGCACGACATGTCGGCGGCGTCGGAGCGGCGCCACGTGGAGTTTATGTAGGTGGTGGAGCAGATGCCTCGCGCCATGGAGAGCCTGGCACATAGTGTGGTGGCTTTCGCCGAATCACAGGCCAGGGGCCTGGAACAATTCGCGGCAGCGCACGCCAGGGGGGTGGACCTACTTGTGGCAGCGCACGACAGCGGGGTGGACCTACTTGTGGCAGCGCACGACAGGGGGGTGCAGCAACTCGCCGCAGCGCAGCACGCCAGTCGCCACATGAGAGGTGCTGGGCAGACACTGGCACAGCAGCTGCGGGCACATGCCAGGGCAGTTGGGGCACTAACTTCTGCCACCCTCGCACTGGCGCGGAGGCGTCGCCAGGCGAGCCGCCACCCTGCTGCAGCACAGCGGTCTGGCGGCCAACACATTGGTGCGCTTGCTCCCCTGCCAGGCCGGCCGAGTGCCAGTGTCTCTGGCGAGCAGCGCGCGCCTGCCATCAGCCAGCTTGTCCCCATTGGTGCAGGCGACACTGCCACTCCCCCAGCCAGGGTGCGACGAGCTGCTGCAGGAACTGAAGATGGCCACCCACAGCTGCAGCAGCCACCAGCCGGCCCCTCCCGGGCCGGCCCTCGTGTAGGGCGACCCCCAAGGGCATCTGGCGAGACGCATTGTCGCCCTGATGAGCCTTCCCCCAGCCTTGCCCCAGCCTCAGGGCCCAGCTTGAGGTGCAGCTGCAGGTCGGGCCGGGGCAAGAGAACGCTCTCTAAGGACTCGCCCTCTCGGCACGCCGAGTAGAGTGTGGCGAGCGCGGGTTTTGGTCATGCGGGGGCTTCTGTTCTGGGGGGCATTATCTTGTTTGTTTTTATGGGGGTGTTTGTGTTGGGGGGGGGGTGTTTTTTTGTAAGGCCGGTGAGGAAGGCCATTTGCATGTGGAAGTTTTGTTAGTCCTCCCCAGGTTTTGGGAGTGACAGGAGTTTTCAACTGTTTTTTGGAGGTCTTCTCTGTTTTGCTGTTCCATGTGGGAAGGGCCCTGAGTTTGTGAAATAAAGATTTTTATTTTTTCACCATGTGCAGGTGTCATGTTTCAACTGGTTGTTGGGTTAAGCGGCTGAGGGCTTGCGGAGCGGCTGCCTTCAGCTGCGTTCATTGGCCCAGGCCATTCCCTGACAGGGGGCCTAGAAGTGTCGGACAATAAGCCACCGGCGGACGGCCCTTGGACCTTGTCGCTCCCTCCTAGGCTGCTCCTCCTCCTCCTCATGGTCCTCCAGCTCATCCTCTTGAGGTGGTGGGGCTATGTCAGGTGGCAGTGCCTGAGTCCTGCGGATCGCCAGGTTGTGGAGCATGCAGCACACGACGACGAACTGGGAGACTCTATCCGGCGAATACTGAAGAGCTCCTCCGGAACGATCCAGGCAGCGGAACCGTTGCTTGAGGACGCCTATCGTTTGCTCTATTAGGTTCCTTGTGGCTTGATGGCTTTCGTTGTATGCCACCTCCGCTGGGGTCGTGGGCGCGCAGAGCGGGGTCATGAGCCATGTACACAAAGGGTAGCCCTTGTCCCCGATAAGCCATCCCCTTGGTGGAGGCTGTGCCTCGAACATGTCAGCCACAGTAGTCTGGCGCAGGATAAATGCATCATGGCTGCTTCCTGGGAAGCGGGCATTGACAGCTAGGATGCGCTGCCTGTGGTCACACACCAGCTGCACATTTAGGGAATGGTAGCCCTTGCGGTTGCGGTAATGCTCGGCATTGTGGATAGGTGCCCGCATAGCCACATGCGTGCAGTCAATGGCGCCCTGCACCATGGGGAAGCCCGCGATCCTGCCAAATCCGACTGCACGCTGCTCCTGCTTGTGTTGGGTCATGGGGAAGGAGATGAATTGGTGTCTCCTCGCGTAAAGTGCATCGGTGACCTGCCGGATGCAGCGATGCGCGGCGAACTGGGAGATGTTCGCTATGTCCGCAGCAGCGGCTTGGAACGAGCCGCTTGCATAAAAGCTGAGAACCACCGTGACCTTCACTTCCACTGAGAGAGATGTCCTGCACATGAGCTGTGGCCGCAAATCTGCGTGAAGCAGCTGGCAGATCTCTGCAACCACCTCACTCCTGAAGCGCAGCCTCTTCACACAATGCGCCGCAGTCATGGTGAGATAGGACACCTGCTGCCGGTATTGCCTGACTGGGTAAGGCCTACATTGGCGACGCCTGATGGCCCCTCTGCGTCTAGGCATGGCTGGCCCTCTGTCACAGCGTCTGCGAGCCCTTCGCACAAAATGCTGCAACTGAGGGTTGGCACCCCATACAGCCCCCATTATAAAGATCCAAACAGCCAAATCACAAGGATGCAAATGTCAAAGCACTGGCTAGAAGCCAAAAATACCTCTCCTATGTTGTCCGAAATCAGAAATCTCTGTGCCTTGCTCTCTGTCCAGAAATCCAAAGCAGTAAAGTCATTGCAGCGAAATGGCTGGCTTTTATGGGTGAGTGGATGTGCCCTTTAATTAGCGCTCCCCGAATCCCACAGGGCTTCTGTTGAGTTCCACTTCACAGTTCTTAACAGCGCCACGCCCACATTGGGTGGGCGCCACTGAATTTCCGGTTTGGGGCGCACAAACGGCGTTGCACACCCAAATGACGTCATAAGATGCGCGCGCAGCTGAGCGGGCGCTAACACTTTGCGCCGGCGCTAAATCCCAACTGAATTTCAGCGTAGGCACAGATCCGGCGGCGCCCGGGCGCTAAGTGGCTAGCGCCGGAAATATACCCTTTTCTGGCGCTAATGGCTGGCGCAAACAACTGAATTTCTCGGCCGATATTCCTCCCTCCTTCCGAACAGTTGGTGTTGGTTGATAATGGTTTCTCTCCCCTCTCTCCTCCTGAAGTGGAGGCCAATTTGGCGATGCAGTAATGGGAAAGGCCTCTCCCCTGGTTGGTATTGTTGCTGGCCTCCCTTCTCCTTCTCCTCCTCTGTCCTCTCCCTCCAGGCACCTCAGTTGCTATGATGATGGTGGAGGTGGAGGTGGTGGTGGTGGTCCAGTGTTCTCCTCCTCTGCCTGGTCAGGGGACCACCACTTTAGTCCACTCTCCAAGTCTGGCTGCTCCCTCTGCTTGTGCTTGCAGCTGCACAGCCAGCAATGCTGGAACAGAGGGTACTCTTTTTGTTCTGGAACAGAGGGTAACTTAAGACTGAAATACAGAAGCCTGCTATGGCTTTATATACAGGGGTGGTCACTGCCGGTACTGCAGTATAGAATCAGTTCTTCCCTTAAAGGTACATACACAACAATTCCTTCCCTTTTAGATAAACAGTACATAACATTCATTTAACAACTAAATAATAACTAATTACAATTACAATTTTCTCTGTACGATATACATTAACTGAAATAATCATTTATAAGTTCAGTCTTTGAGGAGGCTTCCTGATCCTGACTGGATAGCGCCTTTCTCGAGTATCCTGTTCTTGCGGCGGAGTTGATTCTGGCTCATTGTTATTGGTTGGTTGTCAGCTTCCAATACCACTGCTTCTGAGGTAGACGCAATCTGTACTTCGGGTTGATTACCAGGTGCACCTGCTCGTGGTATGGGTTTGGCTTGTTCCTGTGACTCTAGAATCTGGTCAGCATGGCATCTCACGATGCTCTCTCCAATGTCCACTGTGTACATTAGTGGTCCCTGCTGTGTGCATATCGTTCCTGGCTGCCATTTTTCTGTTCGGTAGTCGCGGGCCAAGACTGGTTGCCCTATCTTGAAGCTCCTGGTTGGCTTCTCATTTATGTGCTGGAATTGCTTATCCTCAACATCTTGTCTTATGTTTGGTTTGAGCAAATCCAGGCGACATCTTAGCCTTCGGTTGAAGAACATTATGGGTGGAGCTTGGTTGGTGACTGCATGTGTCGCATTCCGGTAAGCAAACAAGAAATTATCCACCTTGTGTTGCAGTGGTATGTCGTCATTATACATTGCCTTTATTGCCTTTTTAAAGGTCTGAACAAACCTCTCAGCCAATCCATTTGTGGCTGGATGATATGGGGCAGATGTGTAATGTTTCACCCCATTATTCCTCAGAAACCTCCGGAAATCGTCGGACACAAACTGTGGCCCATTGTCGGAGCAAATCTGTTCTGGCAAGCCATTCCTGGCGAAGATGGTCCGTTGGACTGCAATAGTTTTCTCCGTGGTGGTGGAGGACATTTTGATGACCTCTGGCCATTTCGAATGGGCGTCCACAGCGATTAGGAACATTGAGTCCATAAATGGACCAGCAAAATCAATGTGTACCCGTTGCCATGGAGATGAGGACCACTCCCATGGATGTAGCGGGGCCTGTGGTGGAGCGTTTTGGACCTTCTGGCATCCTGTGCATCTCTTGGTCATAGCCTCGATTTCTTTATCGATTCCCGGCCACCACACAAACGCCCTGGCTAGGCTCTTCATTTTTACCCCTCCCAGATGACCCTCATGAAGCTCATTGAGCACTCTATCTCTCAACTTGGGTGGAATTACCACTCGAGATCCACACAAGGTCCCCCGGCACACTGACAGCTGTTCTCTCCTTGGCGAGAATGCTGGCAACAGTGAGTCGCCATGTGCTGGCCATCCCTTCACTGTCAAATCATAGACCCGAGAGAGTGTCGGGTCATTTCGGGTTTCCTTCTCTATACTTGAGTTTGTAACAGGTAGACATTCGACTATGGTCGCATGGAATATCTCAACAGGGTCCACGGCAGGTTCATCCTCCACTGTAGGCAACGGTAAGTGCGACAGCCCATCAGCGTTTCCATGCTGTTTCGTACCCTTGTACTCTATGTCGTACTGATGTGCCCCCAGAAAAAGTGACCATCCTTGCAGCCGTTGCACCGTCATCACCGGAACGCCCTTCTTTGGGTTAAAAATGGAGACCAAGGGCTGATGATCAGTCAGTAGGGTGAATTTCTGCCCGTGCAGATAGTGATTGAACTTCTTCACCCCCCACACCAGGCTGAGGGCCTCCCTGTCAATCTGGGCGTAGTTACGCTTGGCTGAGGTTAACGAGCGCGACGCAAAGGCTATTGGCCTCTCTGAACCGTCAAGGAATTTGTGCGACAGCACTGCTCCAATGCCATAGGGAGACACATCACATGCTAACCGAATCGGTAGTGTTGGATTGTAGTGGGCCAATACTTCTTTTGAAGTGATTAGGCATTCACATTTCTGAAAGGCACGCTTACACTCATCACTCCATTTCCATGTAACTCCAGTTTGCAGCAGGGCGTTCAGTGGGTGCAGAATTGTAGACAAATTCGGCAAGAACTTATGGTAGTAGTTCACCAACCCGAGGAACGACCTCAGTTGCGACACATTTTCTGGTGCTGGAGCCTTGACTACAGCCTCAATCTTGTCCGGCGACTTATGCAACCCTTCCTCATCAATCATGTGGCCACAATACGAGATTTGTCTCCTGAAGAACTCGCATTTGGGGCGGTTGGCTTGTAGCCCATATTCCTGTAATCTCGTGAGCACCTGCTCCAGGTTGGCAAGGTGTTCACTGTCATTTTCGCCCGTAACCAGGAGGTCGTCCAAATAACACTGGGTCCCCGGGATCCCTTGCAGGACTTGTTCCATCGCCCTCTGCCAAATAGCCGGGGCTGATGCTACCCCGAATACCAGTCGATTGTACTGGTAAAGGCCTTTGTGAGTGTTTATCGTGAGGTATTTCCTAGCTGCTTCTTCCACCTCCATTTGTAGATACGCTTGGGCCAGATCAATCTTTGTAAAGCGTTTCCCTCCAGATAGTGAGGTGAAAATATCTTCTATCCGTGGAAGTGGATATTGTACTGTGTGCAGGACTGGGTTCACAGTTATCTTGAAGTCCCCACAGATGCGCACCTTCTTCGGTTCCCCAGGCGTGCTGCTCAATGATTTCTTCATTACAGGAACGATGGGTGTGGCCCACTCGCTCCAGTCCACCTTGGACAGCACACCCGAACATCTCCAGACTCTCCAGCTCTGCTTCAACGGCTGGGCGGATCGCGTAAGGTACCGGTCTGGCCTTAAAAAATTTTGGGTTTGCGTTATCTTCGATTTTTATCGTTGCCGTTACTCCTTTTAGAGTCCCAAGCCCTTGTTGGAACACCTCTTTCGCGTCAGTTAGAATTTTTGACAGTCGTCCAGGTGTGACGTCATCATCCTTTTTATCAGTCACAGTTAGCGCCTGAATGTAATGCCAATCCAATTGTATTTTTCGGATCCATTCACGTCCCAATAATGGTGGTCCTCCATCTGGTAGTATATATAGATACAGTTTCTGTGTTTCCTTGCCGTTGTATTCAACTGGCACCCTTATTTTTCCTCTGGGGTAGACTTTTTGCCCCGTGTATGTCTTCAGTGCAATGGACGTGTCCTTCAAGGGTATGTGTGAGAATAGCCGCTCATAGTCTCGTCGATTCATGACAGTTAGGGCTGATCCTGTGTCCAATTCCATCTTTACTGGGGACCCTGCTATCATGAGGGTTGATATACCTATCAATTCATCCAATGAAAAGCGACGAGTTAAGAAAGTAACTGTAGGTTTTTATTGGCTAAATAACAGAGCCCACCCTTGTGGGTGATCGAGTCCAACAAGGAGGAATACCAGCCAGTCGACCGCCTTTATACCTGGGCAAGCAGGCGGAGCCATGGGCGGAGTCAGCTGTGGTCAGCCCAGGTATAACAGCGTGACAAGAGGTGACCTTGTGTAGTGATACAACAGTGTAAACAGTGATAACCATAGTGTAACGATATAAACAGTGATAACCATCGTGTAACGATAGTGAACGATAAAAGTGGTTTACCACATTCACCCCTTGTTTAAATTTGAGTCCGGCGGGGTGAAGTGTACTACCAGTTCGGGTATGTCAGTCTGTCCGGAGGCCTCGTAAGTCTTTCTGATCGGCGCAGCAGCGGCGGCGGTGGTGCAGTATCCGATGTTAATGCTGGTGTCTGCGTGGTCGGCGGAGGCTCGTGGGGTTCCGGCATGCCGTCTACCTGGGCTGGATTTGGGTGGGTGGTGGGGGGTAACGGTGGTGTCTCAGGGGTGCCCGAGGGTGCAAGGTCTCGTAAGGAGACTGTGTCCTCGCGCCCGTCTGGGTATGCCACATAGGCATACGGGGGTTGGCGTGCAGGAGGTCCACCCTCTCGACCAGGGGGTCCATTTTATGGGCCCTCACGTGCTTTGGCAGCAAGACGGGCCCCGGAGAAGTCAGCCATGTTGGTAGCGAGGTTCCCATAGTCGACTTCCTGGGGAAAGCAAACATTCGTTCATGGGGGGTGGCGTTAATGGCCGTGCAAAGCAGTGACCGGATGGAATGCAGCGCTGCCGGGAGGACTTCCTGCCAGCGAGAGGTTGGGAGGCCCTTAGACTTTAAGGCTAAGAGAACGGCCTTCCAGACAGTCGCGTTCTCTCTTTCCACCTGGCCGTTCCCTCGGGGGTTGTAGCTGGTGGTCCTGCTTGCAGCAATACCTCTCGCTAGTAGGAACTGGCGAAGTTCCTCGCTCATGAAGGATGAGCCCCGGTCGCTATGTATATAGTTCGGGAACCCGAACAAGGCGAAGAGGTCGTTCAGGCATTTGATGACCGTGGTACTGGTCATGTCTGGGCAGGGGAAGGCAAAGGGGAAACGGGAGTACTCATCAATGATGTTGAGGAAGTACACATTACGGTCAGAGGATGGGAGGGGCCCCTTAAAATCGATGCTCAAGCGCTCGAAGGGGCGGGTGGCCTTGATCAGGCTTGCTCTGTCCAGCCTAAAGAAATGAGGTTTGCATTCGGCACAGGTTTGGCAGTTCCTGGTCATGGTCCTGACCTCCTCGATGGAGTAGGGCAGGTTGCGGGCCTTAATGAAGTGGTAAAGTCTGGTGACCCCGGGGTGGCAGAGGTCGTTGTGGAGGGTCTGCAGTCTATCAATTTGCGCGTTGGCGCATGTACTTCGTGATAGAGCATCTGGGGGTTCGTTCAGTTTACCAGGCCGGTACAAGATATCATAATCATAGGTGGAGAGCGCGATTCTCCACCTCAAGATCTTGTCGTTCTTGATTTTGCCCCTCAGCTTGTTATTAAACATAAAAGCGACCGAACGCTGGTCGGTGAGGAAGGTAAATCGTTTGCCTGCCAGGTAATGCCTCCAGCGTCGTACCGCCTCCACGATCGCCTGGGCCTCCTTCTCGACTGAAGAGTGTCGGGTCTCAGGGCCCTGGAGGGTCCTTGAGAAGAAGGCCACAGGTCTCCCCGCCTGGTTAAGGTTTGCAGCTAGGGCGAAGTCGGCTGCATCGCTCTCCACTTGGAAAGGGATAGACTCATCCACCGCGTGCATTGTGGCCTTAGCAATGTCTCCCTTTATGAGGGATAAGGCTGCGCACGCTTCTGCCGTCAGGGGGAAGGAGGTGGACTTCATGAGGGGTCTGGCTTTGTCCGCATAATTCGGCACCCATTGGGCATAGTAGGCGAAGAGCCCCAGGGTTCTCTTCAGCGACTTTGGACAGTGGGGGAGGGGAAGCTCCATGAGGGGGCGCATTCTTTCGGGGTCGGGGCCGATGACTCCGTTCTCTACTACGCAGCCGAGGATGGCAAGACGCGAGGTGTTAAACACACATTTCTCGTTATTGTAAGTGAGGTTCAGCCGTTGGGCCGTACGGAGGAATTTCTCCAGATTAACATCGTGGTCCTGCTGGTCGCGGCCGCAGATGGTGACATTATCTAGATAAGGGAACGTGGCCTGCAGCCCGTTCTGTTCAACCATCCGGTCCATCTCCCTTTGGAAGACCGAAACCCCGTTGGTAATGCCGAAGGGAACCCTAAGGAAGTGGTAGAGGCGGCCATTCGCCTCGAAGGCGGTATACTGGCGGTCCTCAGGACGGATAGGGAGTTGGTGATAGGCCGACTTAAGGTCGATGGTAGAGAATACCCGGTATTGTGCAATCTGATTGACCGTATCAGATATGCGGGGAAGGGGGTATGCGTCCAGCTGGGTGTACCGGTTTATGGTTTGGCTGTAGTCGATGACCAAGCGGTTTTTATTGCCGGTCTTAACGACTACGACCTGGGCACGCCAGGGGCTGTTGCTCCTCTCGATGATGCCCTCCTTCAGGAGACGCTGCACCTCAGAGCTAATAAAAGCTCTGTCCCCGGCGCTGTAACGCCTGCTCTTGGTGGCGACGGGTTTACAGTCGCGGGTGAGGTTAGCAAACAGGGAGGGGGGCGGGACCTTGAGGGTGGCTAGGCCGCAGGCGGTACGCGGTGGGCGGTTTAAAGGCTGCTGGTTGTCGACTGTGAGTGGGGGGAGGGGTCCACCGTATGCCAAAGTGACACTTTGAAGGTGGGATTGGAAGTCCAGCCCTAGTAGGACGGCAGCGCAGAGCTGGGGCAGGACGAGGAGTTTAAAATTTTTATACTCTGTGCCCCTAACCGACAGTGTCACAACACAGTAGCCGCTGATGTCTGTAGAATGGGACCTCGACGCCATCGAGATAAGGTTGCGCGTTGGCCGGACAATGAGGGAGTAGTGGCTCACCGTGTCTGGATGGATGAAACTCTCCGTGCTTCTGCTGTCGAACAGGCAGGTCGTGGCGTGGCCGTTTACTTTGATGTCCATCATGGACTTGGACAGGTGATGCAGGCGAGCTTGGTCCAGTGTGACGGAGGCTAGTGTATGGCTGAGCGAGCTGCTGTAGTCTGCGGGTGAGGCGGTGGTCGGGTCTGGAGGCAAGGTGGCGGTCGAGTGTGGTGGACAAAATGGCGGCGCCCACGACGTTGAATAAAATGGCGGAGAAGATGGCCGCCCCCACAACTTACACGAGGCACTGCTGGCGTCGGTGGCCTTGATCAAAGATGGCCGCCCCCACGACTCACACGAGGGGATACTGGCATCTGTGGCCTTGATGAAAGATGGCCGCCCCCACAACTCGCATGAGGCACTGCTGGAGTCTGTGGCTCTCCCCCTGCAGGCCTTCATGAAGTGGCCTTTCTTGTGGCAGTTGGAGCAAGTCGCGTTTCTTGCAGGGCAGCGCGTCCTCGGGTGTTTCGCCTGGCCACAGAAGAAGCAGCCGGCGGCCCGATCGCGGGGCTCCGATGTCGCAGCCGGTACCGGGGGTGGCGGTCCCGATCGGTTCTGGGACGCCGACGCTGAGGTAGGTCCCGGAGGCGGCGGTGCGAGGGGTATTGCGGCCGGGGTCGGGCCCGAGTCCCAGGGTCGCGCAGCACAGTGCCTGGAGTACGCCTCGAGGTCCCGATGGGCCACTTCCAGAGAGCGAGCGAGGGCTGCAGTTGTATTCAGGTCGAGGTCCTTTGATTCGAGCAGTCTTTGCCGTGAGTAGTCGGACTGAAGGCCTTTCACGAAGGCATCGCAGATGTTCCCTTCAGTATTTTCTGCAGCCGTTACAGCTTTAAAGTCACAGTCCCTGCTGAGTGTTTGTAGCGCCCGTAAAAATTCATCTACAGACTCTCCTGGCTGTTGCGAGCGGGATCTTAGGAGATGTTTGGCATACATAGAATTTACCGGGCTCCGGTACTGCTCTTTCAGCAGGTTGAGGGCGTCCTCGTATGTAGCAAGGTCCCGGATGAATGCAAATACTTTAGGGCTCACCTGGGCGGTCAGAACTCTTAGTTTGGATCCCAGAGGCACGCCGGATTCTCCCAGGTAGGATTCGAAACAGCTCAGCCAGTGTTCGAAGTCGAGGGCTGAGTTCGCTGCCTGTGGGTTTAGATCCAGGTACGGCGGTTGGAGGGCTCGCAGCCAGGCCGGCTGCTGTGGCTGTTGTAGCTGGCCGTTTGGCTGGTCGTTTGGCTGCTCCGATCCACTCATTTCAAAATTTAGCCAATAAAATTGATATACCTATCAATTCATCCAATGAAAAGCGACGAGTTAAGATAGTAACTATAGGTTTTTATTGGCTAAATAACAGAGCCCACCCTCGTGGGTGATCGAGTCCAACAAGGAGGAATACCAGCCAGTCGACCACCTTTATACCTGGGCAAGCAGGCGGAGCCATGGGCGGAGTCAGCTGTGGTCAGCCCAGGTATAACAGCGTGACAAGAGGTGACCTTGTGTAGTGATACAACAGTGTAAACAGTGATAACCATAGTGTAACGATATAAACAGTGATAACCATAGTGTAACGATAGTGAACGATAAAAGTGGTTTACCACAAGGGTGACCCAAATGGTTTGGTGATCCTCCTTTGCGATCACGTTGTGTAACTTTAGACAACTTAGTCTCCTGCTCCCGGAGTCCTTATCACCCTCCTGATCTTCTGAACTACTGTCTGTCAATTTCTTTACTTTCTTGTACCTTTCCTTAGTAGTTCTTGTAGTGTTGGTTTTCTTTCCCGACCTGCAGACTCTTGCTATGTGTCCCATTTTCCCACATTGCCTGCATACTTTGTCCTTAAACCAGCAGTCCTTCTGATCATGGGTTGTTCTGTCGCAGCGATAGCACTTTTCTGCTCCATACGCCATTTCGTTAGCGCTGTATTCCTGTGGTTTCTGTTGTATTTCCGCAGCTCCCCGTGCTGCTGCTTCGTAGGATACTGCCACGCTGAAAGCCTGTTCTAGCGTCAGGTCCTTTTCCGAAAGTAGTCGTTTCTGGGTTCCTTCACTCTGGAGCCCACAGACAAACTTATCCCGTAAGGTGTCTGCCAGTCCTGCTCCGAACTGGCAGTGCTTCGATAACTTGCGTAGTTCCGTAAGATAGTCAGCATTGCTCTCCTCTTTGTGCTGGTTTCTTTTATGGAACTTGAATCTTTCTGCTATCAGCAGCGGTGTGGAGTTTAGGTGTTCCTGTAAGATATTAACAATCTCCTCAAAACTTTTCTCCATTGGTTTAGCTGGGGTAATTAAATTCCGCAATAGGCCGTACGTTCTCGCGCCCATCAAATTTAATAATACCGACGCCTTCTTTCCATCGGCCACCTCATTTGCCTTGCAGTACACTTCAATTCTTTCCACATACGTGGTCCAGTCTTCTACCTCGTTGTCGAAAGCAGTGATACTGCCACTTTTCGGCATCTTGGGTGATTTAAAATGGCGCCTCCCGCGCTTTTTCTTCTTCACCAATGGATTAAAATGCTGCCTCCCGCGCTTTTCCTTCCTCCCCAATGGAATAAAATGGCGCCTCCCGCGCTTTTCCTTCTTCCCCTTGCTGCCACGCTACTCCTAGCGGTCTGCAGGGTAATGGCGGCGACCCGCAGCTTCGACGCTTTTCACTTTTCCTTCCCCTTGTTTTATTTTTGCTACGCTGCCCGGTTCTTGAGCACCGACCGCGCCCTATGCGCTCCACCCTCTCTCTCTCTCTCTTTTCCCCCCGACGACGCTGCACGGCCCCTTTGCAGAGCCGCTCGATCGAGCTCGAGCCCGCCGCAGTCCAGAAGGGTCAGAGCACTGCCTGCTACCAGCACGATTTGCTGGAACACCTTGACTGGGGAGCCAAGCCCAGCTCTCCACAGCCTCTCCTGCAACTCTCCGAACTCCGATGGATCCTTGGGCGGTTGCCCGCGGTCGACGCCCGTTGTTCTGACTTCGAGCTCCAAGAAGCTTCTTCTCAGGGAAAGATCCCCGTGAGGTGATGCAGTACTGCAGGTGAGTTCGAACCTGTTCGTCGCCAATGTAGTGTCCAAGTATAAATAATACATGGACTGCAGGAGAACAATAATAACAGGTATTTACTGAACAGAGGGTACTCTTTTTGTTCGTACCAAAAAAAAACAAAAAAACAAATTGACTGTAAACAAAAGTTAAACTAAAACTTAACAAATCAAATTAAAATTTGGTTTTCCGTGTTGATGATGCACTCCAGTCCCCCCGGCGCCCACCGGTCGCGGAAATACTCAAGCGCACCGGTGGACACCGCGTGCTCCATCTCCAGGGCCACCCGGGCGCGAACATGGCCGCGGAAAAGAGGCAGGCAATCCGGCTGGAAGACCCCCTCGACCGCCCGCTGCCTGGACCAATTGATGGCTCTTTTAGCCAGGCCCAGGAGCAGGCCCACAAGGAGGTCCTCCAACCTGTCCGCTCCCCTCCGCACCGGGTGACTGTAGATCAAGAGCGTGGGACTGAAGTGCAACCAAAAATCGAGGAGCAGCCCCTTCAAGTAGTGAAAGAGGGGCTGCAACCTCTCACACTCCATATAAATGTGAAACACGGACTCCTCCAGGCCGCAAAAAATGCAGGCGGCCTGGGAGTCCGTGAACCTACTTAAAACCTTATTGTACGGGACCGCTCCGTGCAACACCCTCCAGGCCAAGTCCCCGATGGAACAAGGGAGGACTCCCGCGTAGAGAGCCCTCCATTGGGGACCTCCGCCACCGCCAGTCGGCAAGACGCCACGCCAAGGCGTGTCCGGGCGGTAGACGAAGATGGCAAAGTGGAGAGTGTGCAGGAGCAGCCCGTACAGGAAACACCTCCGCGCGGAATGAAAAGGCACGGAGGGTATTTCATCGAGACGGCTCAAGTTGTGAGGCGCCGGTACCCGTGGGGAGTTTCGGGGCCGGGCACCGATGAGGAATTCCGTCCGAACGGGGGTAAGCTCGGACGGGATCACCCCACGTGCTTGAGCCGCCTCGATACACCTAGTGGAGTCAGGGCCCAGTGCCGCTTTCACCGATTCGTTGGCTTCGACCGTGAGCCGGACGTTGGCCCAGGACAGGCGCCGCGCCAGCTCCTCCAGCGCCATCCAGCCCACTCCTCCGCCATCGAGCAGGTCCCCGACTCTGGTCACCTTGCCAGTCACAGCCCTACCCTCCGCCAGCCGCCCGAACCCGCGGTCGTGGAGGTGCGGATTCCTGAGCACCGGCTCCCGAAGGAGAGCCGCCACTCCTGACGGGGGAGAGCTCCGCCTGGAAGCGATGTAGTTCCAAACCCATAGTAGTTCCTGGTAGAAGACAGGCAGCTCCCGCAGGCCGGCACGCCTGCAGCCCACTTTCGCGAACAGGAGCTGCGTGTCGTAATTGAGGCCGTGCGGCTGGTGGAAGAAAAACGTCGCCAGCGCACACCATCTCAGAGGATTCTCGACGTACAGGTATCTCTGCAGCGTCTGAAGACGGAAAGTCGCAGCCTGGGTGCGAAGGCACACCAGCGCCTGACCGCCCTCCCTAAGCGGGAGACACAGAACCACGGCAGAGACCCAGTGCTTCCTTTTGTCCCAGAAGAAGTCGATGAGCTTCTTCTGCATCTTGGCGACAAACGCAGGGGGAGGGATCAAAGTGACCAACCGGTACCACAACATGGCGGCCACCAGCTGGTTTATGACCAGCGCTCGACCCCTGTAGGACAACACTCGGAGCAGTCCTGTCCAGCGTCCTAGGCGAGCGGTGACTTTGGCCTCCAGCTCTTGCCAGTTCGCCGGCCAGGCGTCCTCGGCAGGGCTAAGGTAGACTCCCAAATAGAGGAGGTGCGTGGTGCTCCAGGCGAAAGGCCTGAACTCCTCCAGCAGGGAGTCCACCCGCCACTGACCCACCAGGAGTCCGGAACATTTCTCCCAGTTGATCTTGGCGGAGGATGCGTCCGAGTAAATCTGCTGGCATTCCTGCATCCTCCGCAAGTCAGCGGGATCCGTGACCGTGAGTAGCACGTCATCGGCGTAAGCCGAGAGGACCACCTCCACGCCCGGCCCTTGCAGAGCCAGTCCCGTCAACCTCTTCCGCAAGAGGCGCAGGAATGGCTCCACGCAAACGGCGTATAACTGACCGGACATGGGGCATCCCTGACGCACCTCCCTCCCAAAGCGAAGGGGCGCCGTCAAGGACCCGTTAACTTTAATCAGACACTCCGCGGCAGCGTACAGAAGTCGGATCCGGGCGACGAAATGCGTCCCGAACCCAAATGTGCACAGAGTCCCGAAGAGATACTCGTGATCCACCCTGTCAAACGCCTTCTTCTGACCCAGGGAAAGGAAGGCGACCGACAGACCAGCCCTCTGGGAGTGGTGGACCAGGTCCCGGACCAGATGGATGTTATTGTGGATGGTCCGGCCCGGGACCGTGTAGGACTGGTCGGGGTGGATCATGTGGGCCAGCACGGTGCCAAGGCGAGCAGACATGGCCCTGGCAAAGATTTTATAGTCCGTGCTGAGGAGGGAGACCGGGCGCCAGTTCTTAAGGAGGCGGAGATCGCCCTTCTTAGGCAGCAGGACAATGACCGCCCTGCGCCAAGACAGGGGCATCTCCCCGGTCGCCAAACTTGCCCCCAGGACCCGCGCGTAGTGGCCCCCAAGACGTCCCAGAACGTCCTGTGGAACTCCACGGTCAGCCCGTCCAGCCCCGGGGACTTTCCCCTAGAGAGCTGGCGGAGGGCGCTGGTCAGCTCCGCCAGGCTTAGCGGAGCGTCCAATTTTTCGGCGCCCTCCGGGTTGACCTTCGGCAGGTCCTCCCACAAAACTCTGCGCGCATCCTCGCTGGACGGATCCGGAGAGAACAGAGCCCCATAGTAGGCGCGGGTCTCCGCGCTGATTCCCTCCGGATCCGAGACCAGAGATCCGTTGTCGGCCAGCAGCCCCAAGAGCTGCTTACGGACCCCCCGTCTTTTTTCCAGCGAGTAGAAGAAGGGGGAGCCGTGATCCAGGTCCCGCAGGAGCTGGATCCGCGACCTCACGTACGCGCCTCGGGACCCGACAAGCTGCAGGTCCTTCAGCGCGCCCCTCTTCTCTTTGTACACCTTCCGCAGGGCCGGGTCCTCGACGGCCTGACCGAGACGGGACTCCAGGTCGAGCACCTCCTTCTCCAACCGCCCGACCTGGGCCTCCCGCCTCTTGGTCGACCCCTTCGCGTACTCCTGACAGAAGAGACGGATGTGAGCCTTGCCCACATCCCACCATAGCCTCAAGGAGGGGAAGCCCCCCTGCTTCCTTCTCCAGTCGGCCCAGAATCGACTAAACGAATCCCGGAACCGTGCGTCCTCCAGCAGCAGGTTGTTAAAATGCCAGTACGCGGACCCCCCCCGCACGCGCAGCAGAGCGAGCTCTGCCCATACCAGGTGGTGGTCCGTGCACGGCACCGGCCGCATGGAAGCCGCCGGAACGCAGGAGACGTACGCCCGGGAAATGTAAAGGCGGTCGATTCTGGACCTTCCTCCCCCAGACCTCACGCTAGTGAAGGCGCTGGAGTTGGGGTGGAGATTTTGCCAGACGTCCACTAAGTCGAAGGACCCAACCAGGTCCCTCAACTCTTCCATCGCCGCCGGGCTTTGCGGGGGACCCGAACGGTCCCTCGCCTCGAGGGTGCAGTTAAAATCCCCCCTGAGGATGACGCACTCGCCCACGTCGACGGAGCCCAAAAGAGCGGACACTTCTTCGAAGAAGCGCACTTGCTGTGCACCGGTCTGAGGGGCGTAAACGCTCACTAGATGGAGCGGCACGCCCCCCAGGCGAACAGTGACCTGGAGCAAGCGGCCCGGCACGTGCTCCTTGACCCCCAAGATCTCTGGCTGAAAATGCGGGGCCAGCAAGATAGCCACCCCACTGGAATTGTTGGAGAGGTGACTCATGCTGACCCCTCCTTGCCACTCCAGGAGCCACGTGGCTTCGTCTCCCGGAACGGTGTGGGTTTCTTGCAGGAAGCACACCGCATACTTCCCGTCCCAAAGGACCGAGAATTTATTGAATCTGCAGCGCGCCTCCCTGCTGCCGTTGATATTGAGGCTGGCTATGGTTATCTTCATGTCAGAAGCATAGTGCAGCCACTACCTACACCTAACGGGGGGAGGAAGCGCAGCCGCTAGTCAGCCACCACTTCTTCAGCAGCCCAGTGAGAAACGTTCTGAGCCGACGCAGCTCAAACGGGTTCACACCCTCGTCCGCGCCCATGATCTTAACGGCGGCGCGGACGGATATGATGAGCAGCGCCAGCCGGACCTTATTGCGCTGACCCAGGCACGTAGCAATAAAATCCCAGAGTTCCCTTACGGGAATGAGGGGAGACTCGGCAAGGGGCACGAGGTCATCCATTGCCTCGTCGGCGCTGGAATCTGAATTGTCCTCCGTGCCCATCACCGAGTCCCCATCCTCCTCCAGGGGATCGTCACCAGCGGCCGAGCCTTCCGCCGCGCAGTGCGAAGCGAACAGCTCGGCCGCGCCAGCCAGCCCCGCCTCCGCCCGGATCCCACCCCCAGGATCGACGGCAGAGGATTTCTCCTTGGGCTCCTCCAGGGGTGCTGGGCCAGAAGACGGCAGCGGTTCAGAGCCCCCCTCTGCCCCAGACGCTGGAACGACCGGAGAAACCGGGGAGAGAACAATTCCCAGCTCCTCCAGTATGTCCGGCACCAGAGACGCAGCCAGAGGGCCATCCCCCTCCCCACCACCAACCTCCGACCCAGCAGATGGGGTGTTTTGAATAAAAACCTCTACCAGGTCGAGCAGCCCCTGGGAGATGTCCGGGTCGCATTGGGGGAGTTCATTATCCTCGAGCTCGCCTGACCCAGACCACAGGCCGCCCGACCCGGCGAGGGGTAACGGCACCGATAGAACATCTATTTCCGCCGCGGGTTGTTCCGCGCCCCCCCCCACAGGCAGGGTCTCGTCTCCGTCCCCAGGAGGCACGTGCTGGACAGACACATCTGCCTCAGCCTCCCGAGGGACAGGCGACCCCTGCCGATCGCTGGTGATGGTGACAGCGGGGGGGGGGGGCGCAGTACCCGCGGCGGGCAACGACTCCCCCTGCTCAGAGGGACCTTCCTCCTCCCGGTCCTCCTCCTCTTCCAGGGGGTCGCGCCTTCTTTTTAGCACGGAGGGAGCGAGGGAGACCTCCATGTCTGCAAAGGCCTCCTCCTCAGCTCCCTCCGGCAGAGCAGGTTTGTCGGGCTCCTCGGACCCGAGCCCGGCCGCAGGTAATGGCGTTTCCGCCACGGCGGTTGCAGCCACAGGCTCGGGCACGAGGCCCCTCCCGCTCGCGTCTGCCCCGACCAACTCCGCGATGAGCGCGGGTGTCAGGGGCTCTAAGTTTAGGGGCTGGCCATCCACGGGGGGACCCGCCCTGAGGTGTTTCAATTTTCGCCGCACCTTCTTTCCGCCAGGACGCGCTCCCTCCCCCCCGCCGGAGGCCCTGATGGCATTGGCCTCCGACCGCGCATCAGTGGCTCCCGACGCGTGGACGGAACCGGGGGGAGGAGCGGTGGCGGCGGCAGCCTCGGCCACGTCAGACGATCTGGCGGCCTTGGAGGCGGGGCAGTTTTTTCTGATGTGCCCCACCTCCTTGCAGGCGTGGCACCGCACACCGTCCGACATCCAGAAGACGCGATAGGCGGTCCCCTCGTGGAGGACGACGAAAGCCCCGTCGGTGTCCTCCTCCCGCGCCAGCCGGATAAAAAGCTGGCGCCGCAAGGAGAAGACGTGGCGAAGGCTGGCTTCCTGGAAGCCGAGCAGGATGGGTGTAATCCCCGAACTCACCTCCCCAAGTTGACGTAAATGGGGAAGGAGGAGCTCACCAGGAACATAGGGCTGGACGTTGGAAAGGACGATTCTCTGCGCGGTGGCCTCGAGAGGATCCACCGGCAGGAAGGTCCCGCCCATGGTGAGCCCCTTGGCGACGGCCAGGGACACCGCCCGCTCTGACCCCAGGAAGAACACAGCCTTCCCATACATTTTTGAGGCCGCGACGATGGCTGAGGGGCCAACAACCCCAGCCATGGCTTTAACGCAGGCCTCAATGGTCATAGTGGGGTGAGTGTAGCTCTTCACCCCAAGCTTTTTTGTTATAAGTTTAAAGTGTGACGGGGCAGCAGAAGCAGCGGGAGCAGCTGTGGCTGTCGCTGCCACTCCCGCATAAGTCCTAGCTGGCCCCGCCACCGGCGAAGATGCAGTCGCCATTATGGGGTGTTTTTATAAGGGCTACACTCACCCCAAGTCACAGGCCTGAAGGTGTTAATGGCCTCAGGTATTTTTTGGTCCTCTATTGAGCAGAGGGAGCTGTTTAAAATGAAGACACACCTCTCCCCTTATTAGTTGAAATTGGGAGAGGGGCCTTCTCCCCTCTGCTCAATAGGCAATTAAAAGATGAAATGAGGTGCCTCAGAGAGAAAGGCAGAGAAAGACAAAGAGAGAGAGAGAAAGGGGGCATGGGAAGGAGTGAGGTGGCAAGGACAGTGTTGCCACTCAGGATGGTGGGTGGGTGTTGGCAGGGGTGCACTCTCCGATGGGACTTAAAAGTCTTTGATGGTGGTGGTCTTCTGGCAGGGGGAGAAGATGTCTTCACCTGGGAAAGCTGGAGATGCCCAGGCTCAGTCCTGCACCAGGTCTTAATGATGTAATTAATGGAATTAACCACTTAACCTAGGCAGCTCCAGCTGGCCCAGGTCAGGCAATAGAAGGGATGCTTAATTAGTGGTGTGTGTGGCCTAGTTTTTAACAAGAACCACACACACACACACAGCCACCCCTTGATGTTCCGGCCTTGTTTTCTTCTTTTCTCCCCCCACCTAAAATACAAAGTCTTTGGGAGAGTGCCCCAAATAACACCCACCTGTAGGTATTTTGAAAGGTGATATTCCTCCCTCCTTCCGAACAGTTGGTGTTGGTTGATACTGGTTTCTCTCCCCTCTCTCCTTCTCCTGACGTGGAGGCCAATTTGGGGAGGCAGTAATGGGAAAGGCCTCTCCCCTGGTTGGTGTTGTTGCTGGCCTCCCTTCTCCTTCTCCTCCTCTGTCCTCTCCCTCCAGGCACCTCAGTTGATATGATGATGGTGGAGGTGGAGGTGGTGGTGGTCCAGCATTCTCCTGCTCTGCCTGGTCAGGGGACTACCACTTTAGACCACTCTTCAAGTCTGGCTGCTCCCTCTGCTCGTGCTTGCAGCTGCACAGCCAGCAATGCTGTGAATGAGGTACAACAGAGGGTAACTTAAGACTGAAATACCGAAGCCTGCTATGGCTTTATATACAGGGGTGGTCACTGCCGGTACTGCAGTATAGAATCAGTTCTTCTCTTAAAGGTACTTACACAACATCTGGGTGAAGAAATTCCTCCTCATTTCAGTCCTAAATGGCTTATCCCTTATCGTTAGACTATGACCCCTGGTTCTGGACTCCCAAGCCATCAGAAATATCCTTCCTGCATCTAGTCTGTCCAGGCCTGACAGAATTTTATAGGTTTCGATGAGATCCCCTCTCAATCTTCTAAACTCCAGTGAGTATAAGCCCAATCGTCACAATCTCTCCTCATACGTCATTCCTGCTATCCCAGGTATCAGCCTGCTGAATCTTCGCTGCACTCCCTCCATGGCAAGACCGTCCTTCCTCAGGTAAGACGACCAAAACTGCACACAATACTCAAGGTGTGGTCTCACCAAGGCCCTGTACAACTGTAGCAAGACATCCTTGTTCCTGTACTCGAACCCTCTTGCTACGAAGGCCAATATACCATTTGCCTTCTTAATCGCCTGCTGCAGCTGCATGCTTACCTTCAGCGACTGGTGCACAAGGACACCCAGGTCTCTTTGCACTTCCCCTTCTCCCAATCTATTGCCATTCAAGTAATAATCTGCCTTCCTGTTTTTGCCACCAAAGTGGATAACCTCACATTTATCCACATTATAGCATTTGCCATGTTTCTGCCCAATCACCCAACCTGTCCAAATCGTACTGCAGTTTCACGACGTCCTCCTCACAGCTCACCCTCCCACCCAGCTTTGTGTCGTCTGCAAATTTGGAGATATTACATCCAATTCCCTCGTCCAGATCATTAATATATATTGTGAACAGCTGGGGTCCTAGGACCGATCCTTGCGGTACCCCACTAGTCACTGCCTGCCACTCGGAAAACGACCCGTTTATTCCAACTCTTTGCTTTCTGTCCGCCAACCAGTTCTCTATCCAAGTCAATACCTTGCCCCCAATCCCATGTGCCTTAATTTTACATGCTAATCTCTTATGTGGGACCTTATCGAAAGCCTTCTGAAAGTCCAAATACACCACATCCACTGGTTCTCCCTTATCTATTTTACCAGTTACATCCTCAAAGAATTCCAGTAGATTAGTCAAGCATGATTTACCTTTTGTAAATCCATGTTGACTTTGTCTGATCCTGTCACTGCTTTCCAAGTGCTCTGCTATTACATCTTTTATAATAGACTCTAGAATTTTCCCCACTACCGATGTCAGGCTTACCGGTCTATAGTTCCCCACTTTTTCTCTACCACCTTTTTTGAATAGTGGGGTAACATTAGCTACCCTCCAATCCATGGGTACTGTTCCAGAGTCTATCGAGTTCTGGAAGATGACCAGCAATGCATCTATTATTTCTAGGGCCACTTCCTTAAGTACCCTGGGATGTAGATTATCAGGCCCTGGGGATTTATCGGCCTTCAGTCCCATCAATTTTCCTAACACCATTTCCCTACAAATACTGATTTCATTCAGCTCCACCCTTTCATCAGACCCTATGTTCCCCGGCATCTCTGGGAGGTTATTTGTGTCCTCCTTTGTGAAGACAGAACCAAAGTATGAATTTAGTTGGTCTGCCATTGCTCTGTTTCCCATTATAAATTCCCCTGATTCTGACTGCAAGGGACCTATGCTTGACTTCACCAATCTTTTTCTCTTCACATATCTATAAAAGCTTTTACAGTCAGTTTTTATGCTCCCTGAAAGCTTACTCTCATATTCTATTTTCCCTTTCTTAATTAATCCCTTTGTCCTCCTTTGTTTAATCCTAAACTGCTCCTAATCCTCAGGATTATTGCTTTTTCTGGCCAATTTATATGTCCTCTCCTTGGATCTTATGCTATCCCTAATTTCCCTTGTTAGCCACGGTTGAGTCACCTTTTTTGTTTTATTTTTATGCCAAACTGGGATGAACAAATTCTGTTGCTCATCCATTCGGTCTTTGAATGTTTGCCATTGTCTATCCACCGTCAACCCTTTGAGTGCCATTTCCCAATGAATCCTACCCAACTCGCTCCTCAGACCATCGTAGTTTCCTTCATTTAAATTGAGGACCCTAGTCTCTGAGTCAACTATTTCATTCTCCATCTTAATGAAGAATTCGATCATATTATGATCGCTCCGACCCAAGGGGCCTCGTACAACAAGATTGCTATTTAATCCTTTCTCATTACATAATACCCAGTCTAAGATGGCCTGATCTCTGGTTGGTTCCTCGACATATTGGTCCAGGAAACCATCCCGTAAACACTCCAGGAATTCCTCCTCCACAGTATTGGGTTGGCCCAATCTATATGTAGATTAAAGTCACTCATGATGACTACAGTGCCCTTATTGCACGCTTCTTTAATTTCCCTTTTAATGCCATCCCCAACCTTCGCCTTACTGTTTGGAGGTCTATATACCACTCCCACTAATGTTTTTTTCCCCTTAGTATTTCTCAATTCTACCCATACAGATTCCAAGTCATCAGAGCTAATATCCTTCATTACAATTGTATTAATCCCTTCTTTAACCAGTAATGCTACCCTACCTCCCTTTCCTTTTTGCCTATCTTTCCTGAATATCGAATACCCCTGGATGTTGAGTTCCCAGTCTTGGCCATCCTTGAGCCACGTTTCCGTAATCCCAACCAAATCATATTTGTTTACCTCTATTTGCGCAGCCAATTCATCCACCTTATTACAAATGCTCCTCGCATTAAGACACAAAGCCTTCAGGCTTGTTTTTTTAGTGCTCTTGGACCTATTAGAATTATTATTTACTGTGGCCATGTTTGATTTAAGCCGTTGATTTCTCTGACTGCCACTTTTGTTTTTCCCCTTCCTATCTTTTGCTTTTATCCCTGTTTCCCTTTCCTCTGTCTCCCTGCTCAGGTTCCCAACCCCCTGCCACCCACAATCCCTATAGCCGGCCAAAGCAGCAATGATTCCAAAGGCCAAACATGTACATTTTGAATACAACAACTTTTTTATTTAACAATATCTGTGTGTGTCATTTATTCATGACAAACTAATAGAAACAAACACAACAAATCATTAATTCACATAACTGGTTCTCACAAGCTGGAGATAAATGCCAAAACAGTAAACAAAAGTTATCAGACGAACCTCGACCTTTACTACAAACATTCCTACCATTTATTTAGACCTCCTACTGTTTGCCCTTTAAGGGTGATCTCCATCCCTTGCGCACTTCCCCCCTTCCCACCCTACTGCTCCTCCGTAATGGGGCCCCAGTGGCTGCAGCAAGGCTGGTGGAAGGCTGCTGAATGTCAGATCCTGAGACTACAGATGCCCTTGAAGAATGCCCTTGACCAGCTCTGGGGCTGGAGGCCCCGGCTGCAAACTGCACCAACTCTGCATGGGCGGCAGCAGTCTGGGCTGGCTGGGTTGCAGGCAGTGGCAAGTGCAATGGGGAAGTGCCAGTGGTGGGAGAAAGAATGCTGTCATCCTGAGAGAGGACAGCACCTCCCTGCTAGACTGACACACTGGCACTCCCACGGGGCAGCACCTCAGCATCCGGAGCAATCTGCTCGAGCACAGATTGCTGGCCTGCTGCGGCGCTGTGAGAGTCCCATGGCAATGTGGATGAACCAGCGATGATGGCAGCAGTCAGTGCTTGCGTTACCTCAATCTGAGACTGCATTAGAGCAGTCTGAGATTGGATGGCAGCAGCCAGTGACTGAATTGCATCACTAAGCCGTTGCGTTGCATCGGCCTGTGCTGCAGCGGAGTGCTCCATACTCCTTGCCAGTCAATCAATGCTTTCGGGCACCCTTCCCATTGCACCCATGAGCTGTGTGTGCATGTTCACCGCCTGGGTGTTCATTTCAGTGATGAGCTGCTCCTCATCTGCGTCCAGTGCAGCAGGACTCGCTGGCCTACTCTCCCTCCGGGGAGAAGGCCCCCAAGCTTCCCTACCCCCATCGCGTTGCTGCAGCCTGCTGGGTCCTGGAACTTCACCCTCATCAGACCCTTCCCCCCTGCTGCCCTCCAGGGAAGCCGTGGTCCCAGTGTGGGCATGGGCTCCCTCGGGAGACACTGGCGCTGAGGTTCCGGCCTGGGGCGTCGCTCCCACTGGTTGATTGAGGGACAGGCTGCTCAGCTGGTGGCTCACTATCTGAAAGCAGGGAGGTACAATAGTGGTTTTAGCCTGAGGACAGGGGGGCAGTAAGGGAGCAAGGACTTGAGAGATTTAGTAAGTTGGATTGAAAGTGTAAAAGGCTGGTGTTGTGAGGGGCAAGTGGAATGAGAGAGGAGAGAAAGCTTTTGAACTTACTATTGCTGTCCCCAAGGGGGTCGACCTCTCCAGCGGCCACAGCACCTCACCTGGCTGGCAACGATCCTGTGGACGCGCGCCTCCAAATTGCTGAGGGTCTGCAGCTGAGCCGGCCCTCCACCCGTCCGTTGCTGCTGGCGCCTGTTGTGAGATAGCTTGGACTGCAAGAAAAAGGACGGCGTCTGAGTAAATGTGCAGCCATGTGCTTGTCTGATGTGCCTCCCATAGTTGAACAACCCTTAATGTATGCAAGGTGTGGAATGTGCGTGTGTGTTTTATGAGACGGCCATAGGTCTTGGATGAGTGTTGGGCATTTGGGGTTTTACACCCTCTGGCCACAAAATGAGGTTGAGATGGAGGGATGGAGAGGTATTGAAAAGCAGCTACTCACCCTGTCCACCCGAGTGAAGTCATTGAGCTTCTTCCGACATTGTGTGTGGGTCCTGGGCACCATGCTCCTGGAGGAGATGTGCTGAGCCACCTCCCTCCACACTCTTCTATAGTTGCGGGGCAATGGCCTCCTGCCACTCTCTGGGTAGAGTATTGATCTTCGGCACTCCACTGTGCCAACCAGAGCCACTAAGGCCCAATTGCTGAAGTGCTGAGCTCGTTCCCTGGGCCTCTCCATTGTTCTTTCCAGCAGATTTGAAGTTGTGGTCTGTCCAGGCCAAGATTCAAGGCTGCAATGAGCAGGGTGTGGCTGGAGAGCAAGATCGACCCCCTCCCCTTTAAGAACTGGCCGGCGTCAGTGTGTCTGTGTTCAATAGGTTAACTGACATCACCTGAGCTTTGCCAGCGCTCTGAGTTAACGCCTCGCTCCTCGGCATTAGCGTTTTAAGAGAGGTGTGAAGCACCTGATTTAGCACTCAATCACCTCCAGGGGCGATAGAAGCCAAGTTTGCAGTTGGAGGCGATAATTTGCGCCAGGCGCTAAACGTTGCGCCCGGCCGATAACTGCGCCCCAAACGGGGCGATACCGAATTTCTCCCCCTAGAGATTTATGAGCACTAACTGGGCCCCTGAATCATGAAATGAGGAGTGTCTACAGAGATGGTTCTGGTTTCCAGAAGGACTGAGGAGGTGTTTTGTAGCATTTAGGGAGGATGGAGTCTGGCAGTATTGTGGATTGCTGGCAACTGGTAGTATTGCGGGTGCAGGGTCTACAGCCTTGTAGGGTAGGGGGCCTGGGAGAATGGGAGCAAGTCTTCGACTGGCCTCTTTCAAACCATCAGGCTCTAACTGTGTTCCCATTCATTAGCTTTCTCCTTTTTTGTGCCCTCCTGTCATTCCACACCAGCATTTCCCCATCAACAGCCAGTTCCTATTTTTATATTCTTGCCTTAAATTTTCTGCATCTTAAAATTAATCAATGGAATATCATAGGCTGGGAGTAAACTTTTTTCTGATAAGCAATACTAGAATGCAGCAAGAATGCAGAAGCGTATATATGATACATTATCCAGAAAATCGGATGGGGTGTAAAACAGGCTGCCAATTTGCTATCATCTGTTTTTGCACTATCACAAAAGGCCAATTTCACTCCAACAGACTCTTTAGGCAGTCGGATACTGTGATATGGGAATTGTAGATTTCTATGGAAGGAACAGCTAGGTGGGCTGAATGACCTCTCTCTTTACAGTACTTACCTTTCTGATAAACACATTAGACATGAGTGAGCTAGAGAGAGGAATCAAAACACAAAGAATAGAAACAGAGAAAGAACTGAAAAGAAGCAACGTCTAGAAAAAAGGGAGGCAGAATAAAGTGTAATGTTTATTGCAGCAAATGGGCACTGTACTAATAGCATGTCCATTTCTGGCCATGATTCTGAACTGCAATGTTAAATATAGAAGATGTATTATTGAAATGGACCAACTTTGCAAAAGCATTTCTTTTCTAAAACATCAACTCCAAAGTAAGGCAGAGTTAAAACGTTCACTGGTGCTACTTATCCAGCAGAGTTAATGGCATCTCCTTATTAACAAAGAATGCAAAAATTGAATTTCTGCAGTCAGGCATATTTTGAGGTCCACAGTATATTTTGATAACTCCGAATAGCAGCCTGGAATTACAGAAGTGAAAATATAACTGAATGGCCATAAATTTCTATGATTCTATGATATATTCTACGGAGTGCTAGCAGCAGAGAGTGCCTTTTGAGAGTTTGGCCTCAGGATTAGCAAACATCGTGGAGGCGGAGCAGCGAGGCGAGGCCCAGTCGAGGCAGCCGGGAGCAGCAGCGGGTGTCGAGTCGGAGCAGCGAGGCGAGGCAGCCTAAACAGGCTCCACAGGCAACATTCCAAAGGGAGGTCAGAATTCAAAAGTGACATCACAGCCAAGCTGGTAGGTGATTGACTGGTTGGTGAGCACTTTTCCTTCCCTTTTAAACCTTTATAAGTTGGTAAGTTCAATTAAATAGAGGTGTGATATTCATCATCTAGAATCGGGGCAGAGGGTATTTAAAAATAATAATCATAAATTTAATTAATTACATAGAATGGCAGAACAGGTGATGTGTTACTGCTGCAATATGTGGGAGCTGGTGGACACCATTGATGTTCACAGTGATCACATTTGCAGTAAGTGTTGGCTGCTCGAGGAACTCCGGCTCCGTGTTGATGAGCTGGAGTCCGAGCTTCAAACACTGTGACACATCAGGGAGGGGGAGAGTTACCTGGACTCTGTGTTCCAGGAAGTAGTCACACCAATTAGATTAACTAATTCAGATGTAGTCCGTGGTCAGGGACAGGAGGGTGTGACTATGTGAGGCAGGTACGGGGATCCAGGAGGTAGTGTTGGAGGAGCCGCAGCCCTTGCTCTTGTCCAACAGGTTCGAGGCTCTTACTCCCTGTGAGGATGGGAACAGGGACTGCAGGGAGGATGAGCAACCTGGCCACAGCACCGTGGAATGAGGGGCCATTCAAGTGGGGGGAGTAAAAAGAAATGTTGTAGTGGTAGGGGATAGTACCATTAGGGGGATAGATAGGGTTCTTTGAGCGAGAGTCCCAAAGGCTGTGTTGCCTGCCCGGTGTCAGGGTTAAGGACATCTCCTCTGGGATGGAGAGAAACTTAGAGTGGGAGGGGGAGGATCCAGTTTTCATGGTCCATGTTGGTACCAACGACATTGATAGGACAAGGAAAGAAGTTCTGCTGAGGGAATATGAGCAGCTAGGGGCGAAATTAAAAAACAGAACTGTTGTGTATGTACATGTAAGAGAATAACTGGTATCAGACTGCAATACCGGCAGTGACCACCCCTGTATAAAAGGCGCTAGAGAGCCTCTGTTGGTTAGTTTCGTTTATGCCTTTCACCAGTAAAGACTTGTTTGTTTCTCTCCTGCTAGTCCGTGTCTCAATCATTCACGGACTTAACACTGGTGACGAGTTAGAAAGAACTTACCTGCAACTCAGCAGCAGCTCCGACGACGTTGAAGGTCGGAAGAAGAAAAAAAAAAAATAGAGTCCATTGAAACTCGAGGAACGGGCGTCGACCGTCAATCATCGGGTTCAAGGCTTTGCAGGAGCGACTTTCCAGAGCCAGGCTGGGTTCCTCAGTCCGTGGTTTCCCAGCTAATCGGGCTGGTGGCAGGTAGTGCTCTGATCCTTCCTGGGCTGCAACGGGGCCGGGCAGCGAGTCGGGAAGCAAGGAGAGAGAGAGAGGGTGGAGCATACAGGGCGCGGCCGGTGTTTCGAAGCTGGGCAGCGTTCGGACCTCAGAAGAGGGAGGGAAGTGTTCCAGAGGGTCCGCTCCACGACGGGAAAATAATAAAAGAAAAAGAATACGCGCAAGAAACCGTGGAAAGCAGTGCTAACAACAGCGGGGAAGAAGGAAAAGCGCGGGAGGCGCCATTTTGTTAAATCAGAGAAGAAGGCAAGCGCGCGGGAGGCGCCATTTTCGATTTGCAAGATGCCGAAGACTGGCTGTATCACTGCTTTTGATAATACATTAGAGGACTGGACCACATATGTGGAAAGAGTCGAGGTATATTTCGAGGCAAATGAAATAGCGGAGGGGAAAAAGGCATCAATATTGCTAAACGTAATGGGCGCTAGAACGTACGGCCTATTGAGGGATCTGATTACTCCAGCCAAACCGAAGGCGAAGAGTTTTAACGAAATTGTTGCTGTTCTACAGGAGCACTTAAACCCTGCACCGCTGTTGATAGCAGAAAGATTTAAATTCCACAGAAGAACTCAGCACAAAGATGAGAGCAATGCTGAGTATCTTACGGAACTACGCAAGCTATCAAAGCACTGCCAGTTCGGAGCAGGACTGGCAGCTACCCTACAGGACAAATCTGTGGACTCCTGAGTGAAGGAACACAGAAGAAGTTACTCGCAGAAAAAGAGCTGACGCTAGATAAGGCTTTCAGCGTGGCAGTATCGTATGAAGCAGCAGCCAGGGGAGCTGCAGAAATTCAACAAAAACCACAGGAATACAGCACCCATGAAATGACACGGGGATTTGCAAAATGTTATCGATGCAGCAGAACTAACCATGACCAGAAGACTGCTGGTCCAAAGACAAAATATGCAGACAATGCGGGAAGATTGGACACATTGCACGAGTTTGTAGGTCTGGGAAGAAGACCAGCGACAACAAAAAGGCTACTAAGGAACCGTAGAAGAAAGTACAAAAGATGACGGACAGTAGTTCCGAAGACCAGATGAGCGAAAGTGAATCCGAGAACAGGAGATTAAGCTGTCTCAAACTTCACAATGTAATCGCAAAAGAGGATCACCGAACCATTTGGGTCACCCTCACGATAGCAGGGTCCCAAGTTAAAATGGAATTGGATACAGGATCAGCGCTAACCGTCATGAATCGACGAGACTATGAGCGGCTATTTTCACACATACCCTTGAGAGAGACATCCATCGTCTTGACGACGTATACGGAGCAAAAAGTATACCCCAGAGGAAAAATAAGGGTGCCTGTCGAATACAATGGCAAGAAAATACGGAAATTGTATCTTTACATACTGGACCACCGTTATTGGGACGGGAATGGATCAGGAAGATAAACTTAGATTGGCATTCCATTCATGCAATGACGGTGGATGGTAAAAAAGATGAAGACGTCACTCCTGGACGATTGTCCACAATCTTAGCTAACGCCAAAGAGGTATTTCAACAAGAACTGGGCAAGCTTAAAGGCGTAACCGCCTCGTTAAAAATAGAAGAGAATGCAGTTCCCAAGTTTTTCAAAGCGAGACCGGTACCATATGCAATTCGTCCAGCCGTCGAGGCAGAGCTGGAGAATCTGGAGAAGGCGGGCGTGTTGTCTAAGGTCGACTGGAGCGAGTGGGCGACACCCATCGTTCCTGTCATGAAAAAAGCGTTAAGCAATAAGTCCGGAGAGCCAAGGAAGATTCGCATCTGTGGGGATTTCAAGGTGACGGTGAACCCTGTCCTTTACACAGTACAATATCCTCTTCCAAGGATTGAAGCCACCTTCACCTCATTGTCTGGAGGGAAGCGTTTTACAAAAATTGTCCTAGCACAAGCATATTTGCAGATGGAAGTTGAAGAGTCCTCTTGGAAATATCTCACGATAAACACTCACAAAGGTCTTTACCAATATCATCGATTGGTATTCGGAGTAGCATCGGCTCCGGCGATATGGCAAAGAGCGATGGAACAAGTCCTGCAAGGGATTCCGGGGACTCAGTGTTACTTGGACGACATCCTTGTAACAGGTGAAGATGACAGTGAGCACCTTAACAACCTAGAGCAGGTGCTCACTAGACTACGGGAACATGGGCTGCGAGCCAACCGCCCCAAGTGCAAATTTTTTAAGAAACAGATATCGTATTGTGGCCACGTGATTGATGAAGAGGGGTTACATAAGTCCCCTGACAAAATTGAAGTGGTTGTTAAGGCCCCAGCGCCTGAAAATGTGTCGCAACTGAGGTCATTCCTTGGGTTGGTGAATTACTATCATAAGTTTTTGCCGAATTTGTCGACAATTCTGCATCCACTGAATGCCCTGCTACGAACGGGGGTAGCATGGAAATGGAGCGATGATTGTAAACGTGCTTTTCAGAAGAGTAAGGACTTAATCACTTCGAAGGAAGTATTAGCTCACTGCAACCCAGCACTGCCAATCAGGCTGGCGTGTGATGCGTCTCCCTACGGCATTGGGGCGGTACTGTCACATAAATTCCTTGATGGTTTGGAGAGGCTGATAGCTTTTGCGTCACGCTCGTTAACTTCTGCTGAGCGTAACTACGCCCAGATTGACAGAGAGGCCCTCAGCCTAGTGTGGGGGGTGAAGAAGTTCAATCACTATCTGCACAGTCAAAAATTTACTCTACTAACCGATCATCAACCTCTTGTTTCCATTTTCAACCCTCAGAAGGGCGTACCGATAATGGCAGCACAACAGCTGCAGAGATGGTCCCTTTTCCTAGGGGCACACCAATATGACATCGAGTACAGGGGAAATAAACAGCATGGAAATGCTGATGGATTGTCACGTCTACCGTTGCCGACAGTGGAAGAAGAAGACCTTGCAGTGGATCCAATGAAGTTATTCCACTCGACCTTAGTCGAATGTCTCCCTGTGACGAATGCAAACATAGAAAAGGAAACAGGGAATGACCCGACACTATCACGGGTCTATGATTTAACGGTGAAGGGATGGCCAGCACATGGCGAACCACTGCTGCCAGCATTTTCGTCAAGAAGAGAACAGCTGTCAGTGTGCAGAGGAACCTTGATGTGTGGATCCAGAGTAGTAATTCCACCTAAGTTGACGGATAGAGTGCTCAATGAGCTTCATGAGGGTCATCTGGGTGGGGTAAAAATGAAGAGCTTAGCCAGATCGTTTGTGTGGTGCCCGGGAATTGATAGAGAAATCGAAGAGATGACCAAGAGCTGTGCAGGATGTCAGAAGGTCCAAAACGCCCCACCACAAGCTCCTCTACATCCATGGGAGTGGCCCTCATCTACATGGCAAAGGGTGCACATTGATTTTGCTGGTCCCTTCATGGACTCGATGTTTTTAATTGCGGTGGATGCACATTCAAAGTGGCCAGAGGTAATAAAAATGTCCTCAACCACCACGGAAAAATCTATCGGAGTTTTACGAACCATATTCGCCAGGAATGGGCTGCCTGAACAGATTTGCTCTGACAATGGACCACAGTTTGTGTCTGAAGAGTTCCGGAGGTTCTTAAAGAACAATGGTGTTAAGCATTACACATCTGCCCCATATCATCCAGCCACTAATGGATTGGCCGAGAGGTTTGTCCAAACATTCAAGAAGGCTATCAAGGCAATGTGTAATGAAGATATACCCCTACAACACAAGGTGGACAACTTCTTGTTTGCCTACCGGAATGCGACACATGCGGTTACCAACCAAACTCCAGCCATGATGTTCTTCAATCGAAGACTACGATGCCGCTTGGATTTGGTTAAGCCAAACATCCGAAGAGATGTGGAGAACAGGCAGTTTCAGAATATGAATGAAAGGCCGACCAGGAGTTTTAAGATAGGTCAACCAGTTTTGGCCCAGGATTACCGCACTGAGAAATGGCAGCCAGGAACGATTTGTACGCGACAAGGACCTCTCATGTATACCGTGGACGTTGGGGAGAGCATTGTAAGACGCCATGCTGACCAGATTCTAGAGTCACTGGAAAATGTCAACTCCACACCACGATCTGATACACCTGGTAATGAAATCGACGTTCCAATTGCAGCTACCGCAGAACCGGTAATATTGGAAGCAGATGAACCAAACAACGACATTGATTTCGACTCAACATTGCCAAAAGAACCTGATACTCCAAAGAGGCGTTATCCAGACAGAATCAGGAAGCCTCCTCAAAGACTGAACTTATAATTGCTTAAATTTAACCAATGTATCTAGCAACAGTAATTGTGATTGTAATTCGTTATCATTAGTGTTAAATGAATGTTATGTACTGTTTATCTAAAAGGGGAGGAATTGTTGTGTATGCACCTTTAAGAGAATAACTGGTCTCAGACTGCAATACCGGCAGTGACCACCCCTGTATAAAAGGCGCTAGAGAGCCTCTGTTGGTTAGTTTCGTTTATGCATTTCACCAGTAAAGACTTGTTTGTTTCTCTCCTGCTAGTCTGTGTCTCAATCATTCACAGACTTAACAAGAACCACAAGGGTAATAATCTCTGGATTACTACCTGAGCCACGAGCAAATTTGGCTAGAGTAAATAAAATCAGAGAGTTAAATGCGTGGCTCAAAGTCTGGTGTGGGAGAAATGGGTTTTGCTTCTTGGGACACTGGCACCAGTACTCGGACAGGAGAGAGCTGTTTCATTGGGACAGACTCCACTTGGCCAGTGCTGAGACTAGAATCCTGGTGAATCAAATAACTAGGGCTGTTGAGAGGGCTTTAAACTAATTAGTGGGGGGGAGGTTTCAAGAGAGCGAAAAATAAAATTGTCAGCGGAGAAGGCAATAGAGCAAGGTAGCAGTGGGGGATTTAAAAACCAGAGCATGTCAGGAAGGGACAGAATGTATAAAGATAAAGGTAAAGTAGTAAAGGGGGTAAAAGTAGGAATAAATTGTCACGAAACATATTTAAAAGTTCTTTATCTGAATGCATGCATCATTCGTAACAAAATAGACAAGTTGACAGTACAAATAACTACACATGGGTATGATCTGGTGGCCATTACAGAAACATGGCTGCAAGGTGACCATGACTGGGAACTAAACATCCAGGGGTATTTGACAATTAGGAAGGACAGACAGGAAGGAAAGGGAGGTGGGGTGGCTATGTTAATAAAGGATGGAATCACTGCAATAGTGAAAAATGATATTGGGTCAAAGGATCAGGATAGTGAAACAGTTTGGGTGGAGATAAGAACTAATAAGGGGAAAAAGTCACTAGTGGGCATAATCTATAGGCCTCCTAACAGTTGCAACTCTATTGGTCGGAGTATAAATCAGGAAATAGTTGGGGCTTGTAATAAGGGAACAGCTATAAACATGGGGGATTTTAACTTTCATATTGACTGGACAAATCAAATTGGGCAGGGCAGCCTTGAGGAAGAGTTCATAGAGTGCATTAGGGATGGGTTCCTTGAGCAGTATGCTACTGAACCAACCAGGGGGCAGGCAATCTTAGATCTGGTCCTGTGTAATGAAACAGGATTAATAAAAAATGTCCTAGTAAAGGATCCCCTTGGAATGAGTGACCATAACATGGTTGAATTCCAAATTCAGTTGGAGGGTGAGAGAGTTGGATCTCAAACCAGTGTACTAAGTTAAATAAAGGAGACTATGAAGGTATGAGAGCAGAGTTGACTAAAGTGGACTGGGAAAATAGATTAAAGTGTAAGACGGTATATGAGCAGTGGTGTAAATTCAAGGAGATATTTCACAACTTTCAAGAAAAATATATTCCACTGAGGAAAAAGGGGCGTAAAAGTAAAGACAGCCATCCGTGGCTAAGTAAAGTAATAAAGGATAGTATCCGACTGAAAACAAGGGCATATAAAGTAGCCAAGTCTAGTGGGAGGATAGAAGATTGGGAAGCATTTAAAAGCCAGCAAAGAATAACTAAAAGATTAATTAAGAAAGGGAAGATAGATTATGAAAGTAAACTGGCAAAAAATATAAAAACAGATAGCAAGAGTTTCTAGTTATATAAAAAGAAAAAGTGAATGTTGGTCCCTTAGAGGACGAGACCGGGAAATTAGTGGTGGGGAACATGGAGATGGCAAAAACGCTGAACAAATATTTTGTATCAGTCCTTACAGTAGAGGACACTAAAAATATCCCAACACTGGACAAACAGGGGGCTATAGGGGGGGAGGAGCTAAACACGATTAAAATCACTAAGGAGGTGGTACTCGATAAGAAAATGGGACTAAAGGCGGATAGATACCCTGGACCTGATGGCTTACATCCTAGGGTCTTGAGAGAAGTAGCGGTAGGGATTGCGGAGGCATTCGTGGTAATTTTCCAAAACTCCCTGGATTCAGGAAAGGTCCCAGCAGATTGGAAAACTGCTAATGTAACGCCCTTATTTAAAAAGGGAGGTAGACAAAAGGCTGGAAACTATGGACCAGTTAGCCTAACATCTGTGGTTGGTAAAATGTTGGAGTCCATTATTAAGGAAGCAGTAACAGGACATTTGGATAAGCATAATTTAATCAGACAGAGTCAGCATGGTTTTATGAAGGGGAAGTCATGTTTGACAAATTTGCTCGAATTCTTTGAGGACGTAACAAACAGGGTGGATAAAGGAGAACCATTGGATGTGGTGTATTTGGACTTCCAAAAGGCATTTGACAAGGTGCCACACAAAAGATTACTGCACAAGATAAAAAATCACGGGATTGGTGGTAATATACTGGCATGGGTGGAAGATTGGCTATCTAACAAAAAACAGAGAGTTGGGATAAATGGTTCATTCTCGGGTTGGCAATTAGTAACTAGTGGTGTTCCGCAGGGGTCAGTGCTGGGACCCCAACTCTTTACAATCTATATTAATGATTTGGAGGAAGGGACCAAGTGCAACATATCCAAGTTTGCCGACGATACAAAGATGGGAGGGAAAGCAGTGAGTGAGGAGGACATAAAAAACCTGCAAAAGGACATAGACAGGCTAAGTGAGTGGGCAGAAATTTGGCAGATGGAATATAATGTTGGAAAGTGTGAGGTTATGCACTTTGGCAGAAAAAATCAAAGAGCAAGTTATTATCTAAATGGAAAGAAACTGCAAAGTGCTACAGTACAAAGGGATCTGGGGGTCCTGGTGCATGAAACACAGAAGGTTAGTATGCAGGTGCAGCAGGTGATCAGGAAGGCCAATGGAATCTTGGCTTTTATTGCAAGGGGGATGGAGTATAAAAGCAGGGAAGTCTTGCTTCAGTTATATAGGGTACTGGTGAGGCCACACCTGGAATACTGCGTACAGTTTTGGTTTCCATATTTAAGAAAAGATATACTTGCTCTCGAGGCAGTTCAGAGAAGGTTCACTCGGTTGATTCTGGAGATGAGGGGGTTGACTTATGAGGAAAGGTTGAGTAGGTTGGGCCTCTACCCATTGGAATTCAGAAGAATGAGAGGTGATCTTATCAAAACATATAAGATTGTGAGGGGTCTTGATTGGGTGGATGCGGGGAGGATGTTTCCACTGATGGGTGAGACTAGAACTGGGGGGCATAATCTTAGAATAAGGGGCTGCCCTTTCAAAACTGAGATGAGGAGAAACTTCTTCACTCAGAGGGTAGTAAATCTATGGAATTTGCTACCTCAGAGAGCTGTGGAAGCTGCGACATTAAATAAATTTATAATGGAGATAGACAGTTTCCTAGCTGATAAGGGAATTAGGGGTTACGGGGAGCGGGCAGGGAAGTGGATGTGAGTCTAGATTCGGATCAGCCATGATCCTATTGAATGGTGGAGCAGGCCCGAGGGGCCGTATGGCCTACTCCTGCTCCTACTTCTTATGTTCTTATGTTCTTATGTTCTTATAACCCAATATAATGTGCAAATGAGTGATTTCGACAATGGCAAATGCCACTGCTTACCATTCAGTTCAGAAATGGGGTGACATGAAACATTTGTTCTGTACTCATGTGTTAAATAGTGAAATTTCACAAAACTGCATTTGAATTTGCTCTTTCTGATAGCACAGCAAACACACCTCATTATTATGCACCACAACCTCTGCATGTAATTACAGTTAACATTTATAAATCCCCTAATGTTTACATGCAGGTTATTAACATTGCTTTTTCTAAATCAAATCGACAAATTAGCATATCCTTCAATGTCAGCTGCTCATTGTCTTTTATTTTTGGTCAGTCACCAGTGTGAAAGCCTACAGACTTAAGGGTGTGAACGGATATCAATTGGGTTTGTTGTATAACACATTTACTATGTCTGGGAGCACTTATGGATAATGCAATATTATCATGTTTCTCATAATGGGAGACCACCTGTGGTCACTATACAAAGGAGGGACAAGGCAATTCTGAATTTCTCATTACTCATCTTTGATGCACTTACAACTGCACAAGGCACAGCAGGTGGATGAAGAAATAGAAATGCAGACTGATTGCAGTTCTCTGAGTTTATCGTGTGGGATAAAAAAAATTGGGGGAGAGGGAGTAGTAAGTAACTTTCTCCTTATGCACAGCAGTCCTTCATTTGTCAATCTGCTTTTTTATAAATGTATTTATTGGCCCAGATTTTGCTGCCAAAATGATGGCAGGCTTAATGGCCCTCTCCATTATTAATGTGCAAATCGTCCAGCAACTAATGGTGGTGAAGAGATACCCCGTGAATTGCGAATCGCCACAAGTTGCTGGACGATTTGCGTAACCCTGCCATTAGCCTGCTGAAAATGGCAGCTCGCCATCAACCTCTGCTGAGTTTCATGAAATTGCTGCATTTGCACATTCATTGGGCCAGAAATTCGGGTCTCCACGGGTGAGTACGCGCTGGGCACTCCTGCGTAAGCCCAATGAAAGTGCCAGTTTCGTACATGCACTGTGCATGCGCGGGAAACCGGAACTTCCGTTCCCTTAAAGGAAGGGGTTCACAGGTCGAACGCGTGCGCCGGAGAGGCAGCACGTACACCTGGAACTTCCGGTTTTTTTGCAGCTTTCTCCGGAAGGGTAAGTCTCCAGGAGCTACGCTTGTAAAAAGCAGTCGCAAGGCCTGCTTTTAACAAGGTAAGTGGTGAATTAAGTTAAACTAAAACATTTTTTCCACAGGTTTATTATTTTTAAATACTTTAAAGAAAGGTAAGTTTATTTTTAGCCCCGTTAGAAACTGTAATTATTTTTTTCAAAAATTTAAATTATTGTTTAAGAGTTATTTTATGTAATTTATAGTTATTTTAAAAATGTGATTATTTTTTTTCAATTTATTTGAAGTTTTAGTGATGTTTTGGGGCTGAATTGTGTTCATAGATTTGACAGCTCTTCCTATCAAATTTATGAATGGGCATTCCCTGCTACCATTGGCTGTCCATGGCCCACGTGATCCCAGGGGACGCCTCAAACTAACTGCGCCCCTGGGATACGCAAGCACTGCACGCTGGCAGTTGGAGGAGGCCCAGGATCGGAATCCCATGCGGGCCCACAGCACAACGGCCGGCGCGCTAGGTAAGTGCAGGTTGGAGGCTTGCACCCGCGGGAAGCCTCCGACCCGAATGTCTGGGCCATTGTTAATTAAACTTGCTGCAGAAAGTTAGGGCTGCTATTGGATCGCCTATGCACAGTACATAGAGGAAAATCAGGCAGGGAGGATCAGATGCCCATAACGGAGCCAAACATTTTTTTCATCCATTAATTTAAATAGAGGAGTTATTGGGTGGCCCTCATTAGTGTTGTGCAATCCGCCTCAATTAATTTTCCTGTATGCGAGGTGCCAAGGTGATAAAACATGTCTAAGCTCAATAACAGAAAATTTGGCCCAATGTGCCCGAGACTCAAGGCATTTCTATATATAGGAATCTCCTGCGGCCTAACTCAGGGTGTGAGGATATGGTGTTTTATAACAATAGGGGTGTTGTGTCATGTAATGCTCAATGTATTATCAGGGCCAGTGATTTACAGTAGCTTAATAAGCCAAATTCCATTTTTATTGCATTGTATTCTGGGATTTTACCAGTATTTTGGTAATTGAATTCTGCAAATGAATGACCTTAATTGTTATTATGAGTTCCTTTACTAATGTATTTAACTTTTATCTCTTTTTTTTAAAAGAAAAAAGCTTAGGATACTCTAGAAGATGGTGGTCAAGAGCCCAAAATTTCCCATTTGTCACAAATTTGGCAAATCTTCGGTGGGGCAGAGCTTCCGCCTGATCCTTGCTTGTGCCACTGGCTCCAGCTCATTTCCCAGAGTCAAGCTCATTGAGGGTTGACACCACCTCAGGTTGGAGGGGAAGGGGTTTGCTGTGGTGTCTTGGCGCAGCATAGGTTGGCCAACAGTCCTGGCAGAAGATGCCAAAAAAGTTCAACATTTTTAAGTTTTTAAGACTTGCTGCTTGTGTAATGCAATTAATTGCTCTGTGTACTGAGACGGCAATATCTCCAAGTCATAGCTCTGAGGAAAAGTATCAAGTCAAAGCTTGTGAAAAAGGCTTTGACTTGAAGTAAATCGTTAATGAAGGTACTCAGGTACACATAAGACATCTTTATATTAAATTTAATTATGTTATTGAGAAATATGTAATTTTTAAATTATTTTATTACCCAAAAAATCCATGGGGCCATTTAGGCTGGTGTTGTGCCCCCAGAGATGGCCCTTCCACTCACTGATCCACCCCAGTATTGACCCTACTATAATTTCAGAGGTCATTCATTTACATACCCATTGGTGTTGACTGAGCATGTACTGTAGGCATACAGTGCTGGGTGAATGGAAGTTGCAGGTGTAGGCCCTTAAAGAGGCTAGAATGGCTTAAGATTTCAACAACAGACCAGGGGTGCAGCAGATAAGAAGTGAACATTTTACCAGATTGAGGTAACAGGTATGTGAAATAACACATGCAGATTTTGTGGCATTTTAAGATATGTCTTCAAGTGGAGGACCTGGCAGAGGCAACCAAAGAAGGTAGCAGGAGCAGAAAAGAAAAGCATAAGTTTTTAATGAGGCTGACCTACAAACCCTTCTGGATCAGATGCAAGAAAACAGTCTGCCTTTCTATTCTTTCCCCCGCCCCGCTGAGCAGCATACCACTCTGTATGTGCCTGTCTCTTGACTACTCCCCATACAGAGTTGAACTCTCTGAGCTGACATGTCAGTAAAATTCATAATTATATTTGGAAATTAATTCAGCCCGACATTATTTATTTGTTTGTTTTCAACAGCAGTAAGTTTGGAAGTCAATTGTCAGGCTGATCAAACTGCTGCCTTTATATATTTCCACTGTGCTGCAGGCAGTGGAGTGGAGCAGAGGCCAATGCCAGGCCTTGAGTGGGAAATAAGGCACATATCGGGCTTGAGAAGGGAAAGACTGGGCGTGGAAGGGCGGGAGGCGGGAGGGGGGTGGGGCAGGAAATAAAGGCTCGATATAGTACAGTGGTACCTACAGGAAACTTTCAATTTACCGGCACCTAAATAACCGGAAATCTCGGTTAACCGGCAAAAGTCAGGAGTAGGTTCAGGTAAGTTTTACTTCATATTACTTGCCTTCCTCAATCTGTTGCTGTGCAATTGGGTGTGGCTGCAGCTGTTGCTAAGCTGCAGAGATGCTTGGAACTTGTGGCCATTGTTCTGCACCTGTTGCTAAGCAACAGGGTTTGTTGCTTTATACGGAGCTCTCAGCTCTCCGTATCTTTTACTATAGCTCTCGGTTATCCGGAATTTTTGATGAACCGGCAGCATGTCGGTCCCGTCGGTGCCGGATAAAAAAAAGTTTCCTGTACCTGGAAAGAGTTGCTGGGTTTTTGGTAAGTTCTTGCCAATTCCAATTGGTTGGAGTATGTGACATGCTTTAGCTGATTGGTGATTTGAGCTGTCAATGAAAGATGCTGGATCAATGAATTAATGATCAAATTGACAGGAATCTCAGGACAGGTAGATGTGACATTCACTATCGACTCAGCGATATGGAAATTGATAAGCGTTTTGTCCGTAAAACATGCACAAAGCATACCAATTTAGTAGTGGAGCGGCCTGCACCCAATCTGCGCAGGCGTTGGCCCCACTGACAAATTTGTTGGGCCCATTTTTTAGGGGTCACAAGCAGACGCCTAAAACAGGCATTAGGCCCTTTGAATACATAGGGGCCCAACACCAGTTAAAAGACCCCTTTTGAAAATTTGTTAGCGGGGCGGGCGTCGAGCCAATAACAGAGAGGAATTTCAAAGCTGTATCTAAACTTAGGTGCCAGGTAACAGTATTTATTTGAGATAACAACAGAAAATGCTGGAAACACTCAGCAGGTCAGGCAACATCGAGGAGAGAGAAACAGAGGCCTAGAAATTCATTGTAGCCACTTTTGGGGCGGTAAAGTGGGGCGGCCGCTAAAGTTTGCGCCCGCCGCCAAATCGAGGCCACTTCTCTGATATTCATTAGCTTCGCCCTAAGGGTTCGCTCGAGCGCTAAAACTGGTGCTGGACGCCTCTCTTTGGGCGCTAAGCCGGAGGTGCTGATCGATAGCGCCGAGGCCGGGCGCAGCGCAGGTGTGGCCATCTCGTGATTGACAGCAGACACCCTGGCGCCGGCCAGCTCTTAAGGGGGAAGGGTCGACTGTGTCTGCTGCCACGCCCTGGATAGTGGAGCCCTCCAGCTAGGCCTGAACACTGCTGCTGGACCCAAATAGCGCCTGAAGCCATGCAGAAGGCCCGTGAACGTGCGCAGCGCTTCTCAGAGCGTGATCTGAGTGTGCTGGTTGGTGCTGTGGAGAAGAGGCGCCATGTTTTGTACCCGGACAATGGCAAGAAGGCGCCGTTCCGCGTCTACAGGAGAGCCTGGAGGCATGTCGCCAGCAAGCTGTCAGCCAACAGCGAGGTCCCCAGGAGTGGTGTCCAATGCCGCAAAAAGTTTAATGACCTCACTCGCATTGTCAGGGTGAGTACCCTTTCCAGTGACCTCCTCATCCTTGCATGTGCACCTCACATTATGGGCAAAGGGACCTGAAAGCCCTAATGGCCAGCCCTCATCCAGCAGCGATGGGACAGGCATGAACACAAATTGCACATTCTGCACTTAACACACTGGCCAAACTATTCCACCATGGGAGGCAGTGCACACAAGATCAGGACGACACACTGGCCAGGCTATTCCACCATGGGAGACAGTGCACACAAGATCAGGGCGACACACTGGCCAGGCTATTCCACCATGGGAGGCAGTGCACACAAGATCAGGGCGACACACTGTACTTAGAGGCCGTCCTTTCTCTTGCAGGCCAAGCTGGCGAATAATAGGAAGAGCCGGACTGCGACCGGGGGAGGCCGACCCCATATCCAGCCACTCACCGAGCTGCAACATCGCGTGGAGTGCATCATGGGTGGCTGGGTGATTGGGCCCGTTGCATGTGGAGATGCCGACCCTGTTCTGGCCAGCAATGGTAAGGACATCACCTTTTGGACCTCTCTCGTCCCACTTGCGCATCAGATCTACATCCTTTGCCACTGTCCGACCAATGCACTGAATGCCACCGCTCATGCATCCCTTGCTGACGCCCTCTCCTCACTCTAAAGCTACTCTTGTGCCTTCCTGCTTTCAGATGGTGAGGAGGAGGTCCCTGAACTTGCCAGTGACAGCCCCTCAGAAGAGGAGCAGGAGGAGGAGCAAGAGGAAGGCGGCCCATCAGGGGAACCCTCAGCCGCGGCCACCCAGGCCAATGTAGGGGACACATCTTCCCTGGAGGGGAGCGTGGCGGAAGTGTCGAAGGGGAGGGGAGCTCATGGGACCTGCGGCCTGCAGAAACGCGGGAGGGGGGTGGAAGCTCGACGGCCTTCTCCCCAGAGGGGGGATGCATCGGAGGGGAGTCCAATTGCTGGGCCCAGCGGCGTCCAGCAACGCAGGAAGGGTCGGCCAGCTCGGTGGCCTTCTCCCCAGAGGGAGAGTCCGGCCTCCAGTCCGGAGATGGTCTTCGCTGAGGAGATGGAACGCCTCGAGGACTTGTCCGCGGACTCGGAGCGCCGGCACACGGAGCTCATGGCGGCAGTGGCACGGTTGCCTGAGGCCATCGAGTCCCTCTCTCGGAGTGTGACCGAGTTCGGGCCCTCAGAGGCCACCAGTCGGGCGGAATTCCGGGCAGATCAGGCAGCGAGTCGGGCGGAATTCGGGGCAGCTCTGGCAGCGAGTCAGGCGGAATTCGGGGCAGCTCTGGCAGCGACTGGCCAGGTGATCAGTGGTGCCGTCCAGTCACTGGCTGCTCTGATGCGGTCAGTGAACAGGTCAACACGGGCACTCACTGCTGCCACACTCGCTGTGTCAGCCAGGCATCGCCAGGGCACCCGGCGCGCTGCAGCAGCACAGCAGTCTGTCCCTCGGCAGATTGGTGCGCATGCTGCAGTGCTGGCCCGGGCGAGTGCCAGTGTCTCAGGCGACCAGCGAGCGCCTGCCATCCGCCAGCTTGCCCCCATTCCTCCAGCCGCCACTGCCACTCCCCCAGTGGAGCTGCCAGGAGCTGCTGCAGCGACTGATGCTGGCCAGCCACAGCTGCAGCATTCAACAGCCGCCCGCTCGACGGCCAGACCTTGACTAGGCCGACCCCCAAGGGCATCTGCCGTCACGACATGTGCCCCTCAGGAGCCTGCCCCCAGCCTCGCAGCAGCCAATGGCCTTACTTTGAGGAGGAGCAGCAGGGCGGGCAGGGGCCACACAAAGATGGCCAAGGCATCGCCCTAGCGGGCCAAATAGTCAAATGTGTGGCCAGTTGTGTTTGTTTTTTGAGGCCGAGAATTGGATGTTTGTTTTTTGAAGGCCGATGATGTGATGTTTGTTTTTTACGAAGGCCGAGAATGACGGCCATTTTAGTTGCGCTATTTTGTTAATCCTCTCCAGGTTGTGGGAGCGAGTAATGTGTTTGAGTGTTTTTTGGGGGTTTCGTCTGTTTTTGCTTTTCATGTGGGAAGGGACCTGAGTTTGAACAATAAAGCATTTTATTTATTAACATTGTCCATGTTTGATCTTTGAAGTGTTTGTTGCCTTAACCGGCTGAGGGCTTGCGGAGCGGCTGCAATCATGTTCTTTCATTGGCACAAGCCATTCCCTGACAGGGGGCCTAGAAGTGACGTTCAATAAGCCGCCGACGGGCGGCCCTTGGACCTTGTGCCTCCCTCCTGGGCTGGTACTCCTCGTCCTCCTCCTCCTCATGCTCCTCCTGCTCCTCCTCCTGAGGTGGTGGTCCAACGTGAGGTGGCAGTGCCTGAGTCCTGTGGATAGCCAGGTTGTGCAGCATGCAGCAAACGACGACGAATTGGGAGACTCGATCCTGCGAATACTGGAGGGCTGCCCCGGAGCGATCGAGACAGCGGAACCGTTGCTTGAGGACGCCGATTGTTTGTTCTCTGATGTTCCTAGTTGCTTGATGGCTCTCGTTGTATGCCTCTTCAGCAGGGGTCGTGGGCGCGCGGAGCGGGGTCATGAGCCAGATACACAAAGGATAACCTTTGTCCCCGATAAGCCATCCTCTTGGGGGAGGCTGTGCCTGGAACATGTCAGCCACAGTTGTCTGTAACAGGATAAAGGCATCGTGGCTGCTGCCTGGAAAGCGGGCATTGACAGCTAGGATGCGCTGCCTGTGGTCACACACCAGCTGTACATTGAGGGAATGGTAGCCCTTCCGGTTGCGGTAATCCTCGGCATGATCCAGAGGTGCCCGCAAAGCCACATGCGTGCAGTCAATGGCGCCCTGCACCATGGGGAAGCCCGCTATTCTTGCAAATCCCACTGCACGCTGCTGCTGCTTGTCCAGGGTCATGGGGAAGGAGATGAATTGATGTCTCCTTGTGAAAAGGGCTTCGGTCACCTGGCGGATGCAGCAATGCACGGCGAACTGGGAGATGTTAGCGATGTCCCCAGTAGCGGATTGGAAGGAGCCAGTGGCATTGAAGTTGAGAGCCACCGTCACCTTCACTGCCACCGACAGAGACGTCCTGCGCATCAGCTGTGGCTGCAGATCTCTGTGAAGCAGCCGGCAGATGTCTGCAACCACCTCCCTTCTGAATCGCAGCCTCCTAACACACATCGTGGCAGACATGGTCAGATAGGAGGTCTGCTGGCGGTATACCCTGGGTGGGTAAGGCCTCAGTTGGCGACGCCTGTTGCCCCCTCTGCATCTAGCCAGGGCTGCCACTCTCTCACGGCGTCTGTAAGCCCTTCTGGCATAAGGCTGAAAGTCAGCGTTGCCACCCAATGCAGCCCCCATTATATGCTGGCAAACACTGAGCTCTCAATGAAGGCAAAGATAATTGCTAAGCTCTGGCCTGAGCCAAAAATACCTGTCCTAGTGTTGGTCCAAACCAGTAAGCTCTCCTCCTTGGTCTCTGTCCAAAAAACCGTTGCACAAGAGTGAATGCTGCAAAATGGCGGCCCTTTATAGTGCAGGGTAAGTGCCCTTTAATTAGCGCTCCCCGCGGCCCGGCTCGGCTGTGTACCGTTCCACTTCACAGTCGTTAGGGCCGCCCGGCGCACAATGGGCCGGCACGAGTGAAGTTCCGGTTTGGGGCGCACAAAGGGCGTTGCACTAGTAAATGACGTCATGATCTGCGCGCGCAGCAGGGCGCGCGCTAAGACTTTGCGCCGGCGCTAAATGTGTACTGAAGTTGGGGCGAGGTGCAGATCGTGCTGCGCCCGGGCGCTAAGCGCCTAGCGCTCGAGATCTACTCCTCCTAAGGCGCTAACGGCTGGCGCGCCCAACTGAATTTCTAGGCCAGAGTCAACGTTTTGGGTCGAACCCTTCATCAGTATTCAATTGAGGTTTGCTCTCTTGGATGATTTCTTGTAACCATTCCCAAATCCAATAAAGCTAAAGCCAGAATGATTTTATGAACACTCCAGTTGTATACGTAAAGATTACCCAGTAAAGTTTGTCATTCTTTGTCACCAAGTAAACATATCTTTTCCACGCTTGAAAAACATAACAGAAATTCAACACAGCAGCACACGGACCACAACATGTTCGCTGCAGAACAAAACTAATTTTCTACAATTTCAATCATACAAACCGTTCACTCAACTGTTAATGCTAAAAATGTACAAAAGAAAATCTCAACCTAGCTGCAAGCACTGAAACACAGATTAATCAGTGCTGTCAGTGCAAGCCAGTCAAGTAGTACTGTCATTCTTATAACAGTAGAACTTTCGCCTCAGGTCCCAATCTAATACTGGAGCACAGTGGTGAGAGATTCCACAGGTAGGCCCACAGTCACCATGTGGACTTGGCCCTGAATAAAATATACTCTACCATATGATGTCACGCCAAGTTCAGAAAGTGCTCTGGGGTTTCATTGGGCATCCTCTGAACTGTATAAAGTAAAGCGCGTTTTTTTTTAAGTTGCACCCACACTCTCAAAATATTTAAAATTTAAAGTCTGAGGGCAGTAAGCACGCATGCACGGAGTTCTCTCAATAGCAATGGGAGTGCAGCTTCACAGCCACGCACCCTGCAATGTAAATGTGGTGTTGCCAGCTGTGACCTGTTCACTGCCGTTGTTTGTGTCAGACTGCTAGTACAGAATAACAGCAGCTACCCGTAAGTGGTAGATTTTACAAATGAGCTCTCCCAGTTTATGGTGCAGGGTGTGCTAACCTGTCCACCCTAATTCCTGATATATGTTGTCATCATGCAATGTTCTGTGCTAGGAGCGCTAATTTGTAACAACTACCCATAAATTTTCAAATGGAAAGATTTCAGGAAAATTTAGTACATCAAAAAATTCTAATTTATGTTATTGTCCATCATGGTAACTGTTCCTTTTCTGTGCAAACTAACATTATTAAAGCTGCTAACTTTTCCTGTGTTTTATTAGTATTGTAATGATGTGGCTCAAAAAAAGCTAATTATTGTTCTGTGATTTCTGGAGTGTTGTTTTCCCTCCAAGTTCTTGTGCCAACCAATCTCAGGGAAGGATTTGTTCCAAACAATTCCGTACCATCCTCACTGAAAATATTTTCATCAAAGATTGGCTCCGGTCCATTTCCTTTTTATTTAACAAGGATTTTCTGTGACATCCATTTCCCACAGGGATTTGCTACAGTGTTCTGGTTAATGCAGGGATTTGCTGTACTATTTTTGTTAGTGATGATTCACCTCTATGCTTTCTCTTCTTACAGTGGTGCACTGAATCTCTGATTCCTCGCAGGCCCACCAATGCTCCAGAAATAGATTTTATTATAGTGTTAACCATCTTGCCAACACTAGTGATATTCGGAATATTTCAAAATCATTGCTATTCTAAACAACAAAAAACTCATCACAGTAGGGTTTAATTCCTCATGATACCTCTTGCTGGGATAGCTTCACATGCCTGGACATTTGAGTTTTCAGTGCTGCCGTGATGAGCTACGATCATTTTTCTGAAGCATTTGAAAAACCACATGAAGTCTTTTTTATCGATATTCATGTATGTGTGTATATCTGTAGTCACTAAGAATTCAATTCAATTCAATTCAATGATGAGTGGCTGGGACACAAGATGAGCTGCTGAGATTTTTTTCCCGCATTTATTTCCTGTCCCTTTCTCACTGATATTGCCCCCTCCCTCTTTTTTTATTGTCCTAAAGTACTGACTCCTTGCTGGAGAATGGTGGTCCTTCAGTACTTTGCCCAAGACAGGATTCAGGAAACTGCTGTCCAAATTTGGATATCTGGAAAAGTATATTCAGATTTTTTGCTAACTAGCTGACAGCATTTTGAGCAGATTGTATGTCCATAGTGTCCTTTCCAAACCATGTAACAGGTCTAGTGTGTTATTGCATTGGGCCTCTTCAGTCTCTTCTTTATAGCACTTAATGACAATGTCACAAAAAATTTGAATGCAGGTGTGTATTTTGAATTTGACACATCCCACAAGTTTTTTTCCCTTTGAGTAGGCTGCACGGTTTGACCAAGATCAATGAATATTGCTGATTATTGTGCAGTTGAAGGGCACTCTTGGGATGACCTGTAACTCATTGTGGAGGGATTTTCAGTAGTTGTGAAAAATTATGGGTTTACCATCAACCCCAAGGAAACAAACATTGTGTACCAATTTGCACCTAGTTAACAGTGTATCAAACCATTGATCACCATTGACAGTATTGAACTGAATGCTGTACAGACTTTACCTACCCGGAAAGTGTGCTGAGAGACACTGCTCTCATTGATCAGGAGGCCTTCCTTACATCACAAAAGTCAGATGTGCCTTCGGTGGACTGAAAAACCTTGTTTTTGGAGCAGTAGAAGGACAAGGGCAGCAGGCACATGGGAACACCACCACCTCCAAGTTCCCCTCCAAGTCACACACCATCATGACTTAGAAGTATATCGCCGATCCTTCATCATCACTGGGTCAAAATCCTGGAACACCCTCCCTAACAGCACTGTGGGAGTACAGGAAATTCTTTGGTATCCGGCACCGACGGGACCGGGATGGTGCTGGTTGATTAAAAATTCCGGATGACGGAGAGGGTTATCTACTGTGGTAAACCACTGTTTGTATTCCACTGTGTACATGCCTGGACATGCCTCGGCTGACTCCTCCCACAAGTCCTTGTATAAAGGTGACTGCTCCCCAGCCCTTTGTATTCTGGACCGGTCGACCACTCGAGGCAGACCTTCATTCTTTTGTTAATAAAAGCCTTTAGTTACTCTCTTAACTCTCAGTCTTTTATGAGTAATTGATAGCGCATCAATTTTATTAACAAAATTTTTATAATGGAGAAGATCCTCACACCAGCATGCCTGGACTTAGATCATCGGGAGGCGGACTCATCCACCAAGTTTACTCACTGGCTTAAGTGTTTCGAAAAATTCCTGACCGCCTCCGCAGCAATCAAATCGGACGAGGACAAACTGGATGTCCTGACCTCCAAAGTGAACCACCGAGTGTACTCGGTCATCCAAGACGCGACCTCGTACGCGGACGCTATCAAGCTCCTCAAGGACCAGTACACGCGCCCAGTGAACGAAGTGTACGCCAGGCACCTTCTGGGGAGTCGTAAACAACAACCTGGGGAATCGACCGTGGAATACCTTCAGGCACTGTCTGTGCTTGGCCGGGCCTGTGGTTGTAAGGATGTAAAGGCCACCGTGTACACAGAGGAACTTATCCGGGACGCTTTTGTAGCGGGCCACAGATCCAATTACACCCGACAGCAACTGTTGGAGCAGAGTGACCTCGACCTCAACAAGGCCTCTGAACTCGCACTATCATTGGATGCAGCCTACCGGGGCATGGATGCCTACTCCTCTGCACTGTGGACGCCGCGGGGAATGACAGCCTGGGACACGGTAGGACCGCCTCATAGCGCCGTGCCACCCCAGCCACACCCCAGCAACGGCCCAACTACCGCAGCAGTGTCCCAAGGCCAGACAGCAGTGCCCCAAGGCCAGAAATGCTACTTCTGTGGCCAGGCAAAACACCCCAGAGCGCGCTGCCCGGCGAAAAACGCGATCTGCTCGGGCTGCGGGAAGAAGGGACACTACGCTAGCATCTGCAGGGCCAGAGCCACCCCGAACCCCAGCAGCGCCGCGTGTGGGCCATGCGGGCCGCCATCTTGGGCCTCCCCGGCCATGTGCGAACCACCGGTACAGCAGCCATTTTGGACGCCTCCAGCCACATGGGGATCATGGACGCCGCCATCTTGGACGACAGCCGGAACGCAGCAGGCCCCCAACACCGCTTCATCTGATACCCGCAGCGACACACCGACCCCTACGCTGGCATCCGTTACACTGGACCAAGCGAGACCGCACCAGCTGGCCAGTTCTACAATGGACATTAAGGTAAATGGTCACGATACAATCTGCCTTTTTGACTCTGGGAGCACGGAGAGATTCATCCACCCCGACACGGTGCGGCGTTGCTCTCTCCCAGTCCTGCCTGCACACCAGCGGATTTCTATGGCCTCCGAGTCCCAGTCGGCGGACATCGGCGGCTACTGCGTGGTGACACTCGTAGTAGACGGGACTGTGTACGATCATTTTAAACTTCTGGTCCTGCCCGACCTCTGCGCTGCCGTCCTGCTGGGGTTAGATTTTCAGTGCCACCTTAAAAGTGTTACGATGGCGTACGGTGGACCCCTACCCCCACTCACAGTCCGCAGCCAGCAGCTTCCAAATTGCCCGCTGCGCACCAGGTGCAACCTCTCCACACTCAGAGTCACCCTCCCCCCCACTGTTTGCTAAGCTCACCCCCGACTGTAAGCCCATCGCCACAAAGAGCAGGCGATACAGTGCCGGGGACAGGGTTTTCATTAAAACCGAAGTGGAGCGGCTCCTGAAGGAAGGGATTATTGAGGGCAGCACCAGCCCCTGGCGAGCCCAGGTTGTGGTCGTTAAGACCGGCGAGAAGCAGCGCCTGGTCATCGACTACAGCCAGACAATAAATCGCTACACCCTGCTGGACGCCTACCCACTCCCCCGCATAGCTGATATGGTCAACCAGATCGTGCAGTACCGCGTCTTCTCGACCATTGACCTGAAATCAGCATACCACCAGCTCCCTATCCGCCCTGAGGACCGCCAGTATACTGCCTTTGGCGTCACCAACGGGGTCTCCGTCTTCCAAAGGGAGATGGACCGGATGGTACATCAAAATGCGTTGCAGGCCACTTTCCCATATCTGGACAATGTGACCATCTGCGGCCGTGACTTGCAGGACCATGACGCAAACCTCGAAAAATTCCTCCGCACCGCCCAACTCCTGAACCTGACATATAACAAGGAGAAGTGCATATTCCGCACAAACCGCCTTGCCATCCTTGGCTGTGTTGTGGAACACGGAGTCATCGGCCCCGACCCCGACCGGATACGTCCCCTTATGGAACTCCCACTGCCCCACTGCCTCAAGGCCCTGAAGAGGTGCCTAGGGTTTTTCTCCTATTACGCCCAGTGGTCCCCTACTATGCGGACAAGGCCCGTCCGCTGATCAAGTCCACCTCTTTTCCCTTGACGGCAGAGGCCCGCTTAGCCTTCCACCGTATCAAGGAAGACATTGCCAAAGCCACCATGCACGCAGTGGACGAATCCATCCCCTTCCAGGTGGAAAGCGACGCGTCCGACTTTGCCCTGGCCGCTACCCTCAATCATGCGGGGAGACCCGTGGCCTTCTTTTCACGAACCCTCCAAGGCCCGGAGACCAGACACTCCGCTGTTGAGAAGGAGGCCCAGGCGATTGTGGAGGCTGTGCGTCATTGGAGGCACTACCTGGCCGGAAAACGATTTACCCTGCTCACTGACCAGCGTTCAGTTGCTTTCATGTTTAACAACAAGCAGAGGGGCAAAATCAAAAATGACAAGATCTTGAGGTGGAGAATCGAACTTTCCACCTACAATTACGAGATCTTGTACCGGCCCGGGAAGCTCAATGAACCCCCAGATGCGCTATCGCGTGGCACCTGTGCCAGCGCGCAGATCGATAGACTGCGGGCCCTCCACAATGACCTCTGCCACCCGGGGGTCACCAGGTTCTTCCACTTCATCAAGGCCCGCAACCTGCCTTACTCTATTGAGGAGGTCAGGACCATGACCAGGAACTGCCAAGTCTGCGCTGAGTGCAAACCGCACTTTTATAGACCAGACAGGGCCCACCTGATAAAAGCCACTCGCCCCTTCGAGCGCCTGAGCGTTGATTTTAAAGGGCCTCTCCCCTCCTCCGACCGCAATGTGTACTTCCTCAATATTATTGATGAGTACTCCCGTTTCCCGTTCGCCATCCCCTGCCCGGACATGACCAGTACCACGGTCATTAAATGTCTGAACGACCTCTTCACCCTGTTCGGTTTCCCCAGCTATATCCATAGCGACCGGGGCTCATCGTTTATGAGCGACGAACTCCGTCAGTACCTGCTAACTAGGGGTATTGCCACAAGCAGAACCACCAGTTACAACCCGCGGGGGAACGGACAGGTGGAAAGAGAAAATGCGACAGTCTGGAAGGCCGCCCTGCTAGCCTTAAAGTCTAGGGGCCTTCCAACCTCCCGCTGGCAGGATGTGCTCCCCGATGCGCTCCACTCTATTTGGTCACTGCTCTGCACTGCCACTAACGCCACCCCTCACGAGAAAATGTTTGTCTTCCCAAGGAAGTCCACATCGGGGACATCGCTACCGCCATGGCTGACGTCCCCAGGGCCGGTCCTACTGAGAAGACACGTGAGGACCCATAAAATGGACCCCCTGGTCGAGAGGGTCGACCTCCTCCACGCCAACCCCCAGTATGCTTACATTGCATACCCGGACGGGCGGGAGGACACAGTCTCCATAAGAGACCTTGCACCCTCGGGGGCCGCAGTAACCCACTACTCACTACCACCCCCCCCCCACGATCTGATATCCAGCCCCAGCAGACAGCAGGCCTGGGCCCTGCGACCCGCTCGACATCTACGAGGACGACACGCCTGTGCCACAGCTTACGCAGGACTCGACGCCGGAAGCTCCACTACCCCTGCCGTCGCCACGCCGATCACAGCGGCAGACAAGACCTCCGGAGAGACTCCAATACACTAACTTTTAATACACTTCACCCTGCCGGACTCAATTTTAAACAAGGGGTGAATGTGGTAAACCACTGTTTGTATTCCACTGTGTACATGCCTGGACATGCCTCGGCTGACTCCTCCCACAAGTCCTAGTATAAAGGTGACTGCTCCCCAGCCCTTTGTATTCTGGACCGGTCGACCACTCGAGGCAGACCTTCATTCTTTTGTTAATAAAAGCCTTTAGTTACTCTCTTAACTCTCAGTCTTTTATGAGTAATTGATAGCGCATCATCTACCAAGGCTATTTTTAACAAACAAAAATTTTAAAAAAATCAAGCAATGTGCAGTATACAGTAATTGGTACTCACCTACAGAATGTTGTGTTAAATGGATGGTGGAAGATGCTTGATTAAACACAGTACAGCCAGTTGAGGGTAATCCATAACTCTTTAATTACTTAACAGTAAAACAAAACTTATACAGTAAATGACTGTATACAGTACTCTAGCTAACTGTACGCTTATTCCAAGACAGCTGGTTCATCAGGAATATCCATGCCAGCCGGGTCATCAGGATCATGCACTTCAACAGATTCTTCAGGCACTTCCACTGCTTCAACTCTTTTGGAGGCTTTCCTAAACATGTCCCGGATGTCTCCTTGCTTAGTGGACTCTTGCCTTTTTTGTAGAAAGGTGGAATGCAGAATATGGAGTTGCATAACTTCTTGGGCAGAGTAGCAAGGACGCCTTTCAGCAAATTGAAGGATTAAAGCAAATCCTTCTGCAGCTTTAGCTCAAGATATCTTCTTCTCTTCTGAAATCTCATCCTCTTCACTTTCCATCTCACTTTCCTTTTCTTTCTTTGGATTCAAAACAGTCTCAATTATTTCATCCTCACTTTGCATATGCACAACAGCAACTTCTCTATCTGCATCAACCCACTGCTCAATATCACTTTCACTGAGGTTACGTAGAGGGTTTGCTGGGCCTACATTTTTCACCATGCCAGCCATTTCCATTATTGTAATCCTCTTGGGATGAACATTGAACCCATGAAATTCCTCCTCTGAAGAAGAACCTTCAGCAAACATTACAAAAGGCCACAATTTGCGCCAGGCTTGCCTCAAAGTGTGACCTTTCACCAAGTTCCTGGAACATGCAACATTAAAGATGGTATTTTTAAGATTGTATTCCTTCTGAAATGTGTGAATATTGTCATCTTGGTTTATCAGTTTACGTAGGAAGTCTTTCTTGTAATGACACTTGAGATTTTGGATAAGGCCCTTGTCCATGGGTTGTATGAGAGAAGTTACATTTGGTGGAAAATAAATGGTGAAAATATTTCCCGAAACCAACTCGGATTCATGCGGATGGGCTCTACAATTATCAAGCAATAAAATGCATTTGCTATCTTCAGGTTTCCCTATTTTGCGGAAATATTCTCTCACAGATGGAATAAAAATATGATGGAACCAATACGAAAAGATTTCCTTATCCATCTAAGTATTTATTTGAGCTTTGTACTCAACAGGTAAGTGCCTCACATTTTTTAATGCACGGGGATTTTTATACTTCCCAATAACAAGAAGTTTAACCCAGTGTGATCCAGCAGCGTTCGCACATGTTAGCACGGTTGCACGTTTTTTATTTTTCTTGTAACCTGGAGCATTAGCCTCACTAGCCCCAGCAAGCATTGGTTCTGGCAAAAACCTCCAAAATAAGCCAGTTTCATCGGCATTGTATATCTGTGCTGGCGACAAATCATGTTGCTGCACAATCCGATTGAAATAATCGCAGTATTCTTCTGCGGCATCGTGATCAGCTGATTTCTTCTCCCCGGAAATATCGAGTCATCATATCCTGTTAGCACATTAGCCATCCCTCAGAGAAAGCACACTTGTCAGTGAGCTCCATCTTTACATAGAAATCCTTCGCTTTCTCGATTAGCATGGGTCTGGAAAGTGGAACACCCTCTGAAAGCTTAAGAGAAAACCACTCATAAAGCACGGTATCCAGCTCTTCAAGTTTAGGCTTACGAAGCATATGCCGTTACACTCTTAGATGTCTCCGAGCTTGAATAAAACTTGAGCAGCTTATCCTTCTGTGATTTGATGTCGTAGATTGTTGACAAACCGATTTTGAATTCATTCATAATGTTATTTCGCTTCTCTCCCCTTTCTAGTCGTTGGCATATGTCGATTTTCTGTTTTAGAGTTAACACCACTCTCTTCCTTTTCCTTGGACCAACTTTTGGGAATTCCATAATGCAAGATGGGGGAGATAATTCACAATAAAGATGGAGCGACACACAGAAAAATGGCAGATCGGAAGAGACTACCAACAGCGCGGGAGACACACAGAAAAATGGAGGATCGGAAGAGACTACTGGCAGCGCAGGAGACACACAGATAAATGGCGGATCGGAAGAGACTACCGGCAGCGCGGGAGAGTCAGACTCCTGTTATTGAGGTGTTCTGACTTCCGACAGCACCAAGAAGCCGAGTAGTTGCAGTTTGGAGAATTACCCGCACTGACTAACTCGGCCACTGCGGGAGACTCGGACTCGGCAACATTTCCGGTTATTGAGGTGTTGTTTTCGGAGTATGAATTTTGCCGGTTAATAGAGAATTCCGGATATTTAGGTGCCGTTTAAACGAGAGTTTCCTGTACCTTCACCACACGGACTGCAGCGGTTCAAGAAGGCGACTCACCACCACCTCCTCAAGGGCAACTAGGGAGGGACAATAATGCTGGCCTTGCCAGCGATGCACAGATCCCATAAGCGAATAAAAAAAACTAACAGATTGAACACCAAAATGTCTATCAAGCAGTTGTATTCTTGACCCGCCTTTATGTGAATGGTTAAATAACTGTTAATATGGACAGGAATTTACGTGAATTCATTAACTGCTGTGCTAAAAATAATGCACAGATGCAATTAAATCTATGGGGTTGAATTTGCACAGAGTTCTCCCACTTATCTGCCATAACTTTGGTAGCAGAGTTGCGGAAACTCCGGACAAATGGCGTAAATGACATTTACGTTGCTAACTTCGGGTTTCTGCAGTTTTTCTGTCAAAGTTGCAGTAAAGGATTGGGAGAACTCCCATAGGTATTCACCCCCTATGAATGTCAGCAGGCTGGATGGTTCCTGGGGCATTGCAGCCTGACCTTATTCCTCGCTGAAACCTTCGCTTGCAGCAGGGGACACTGATTAGTGATCAGTCGGGAGAAATGCAGTCAGATATCCCCCCTCCTGAACTCCAAAGCACGGAGACCAATTTTAACACTGCTACTGCCACCTTGGCTGTGATCAGCTAATTTAGTACCTTAAATGATTTATTTACTCGCTTGGATTCAGTTGCCTATGGGTAGAAGTGGCATTGGGAAATAGTAGCAATGTTTTGTTAAATGCTGAATCAAAAAAAAATAGTTGAAAAAAAGGCAATATAGAGTTACTTAAAAGAAGGCACTTTGCACTGACAAAATTCTCATCACCAAAGTGTAGGCTAATTTAATGACTAGCTCATTAAATTATTTCATACACTGGTGTAGGATAATTTAATCTCTAATTGTTACTAAGATTCAGAATTTACTTCAAAAATCAGAATACTGGTCAGTAACACTGCCGACAAGCAATGGATATCAGTTTATACATGTTTTTGCAAAATCCTAAAAACTAGTCGTGGGAACTTATTGGGCTTTTGTCAAATTTATTGTGGGCAAAATATATAATTAGGAATTAATTAGCACATGAAAAATTAAATTCTGCCAATTGGACCACTCCAATCAACGCATTATTGTTTTCATGTACATGCATCCATTAAGAGAGATACAAGATTATTACAATAGCTAAAATATGTTTTATACAATCATAGACCATAAAAAATTAATCAACAAATCTACAAAGGCATATCAGGAAAGAAAATATAGGATAATCTTGGGAGTGTAGTGAAATAAGATTTTTATTTCCAGATGTGAGTTATAGTTGATCTCACAAGTGGGAATTAAAATCATATTTCACTGATCTCCATTGCATTTTATATTTATAACAATCATCTGGTCTTATAATGAAATAGTTTTATTACAAGTACAGAGATTGCTTTAATGCCCCACATTAAGCCACATGAGCTGCCTTTCAGCTCGTCCCAAAGGTGACCCAGCCATCATCTTAAAATTACACCTGATAAGGGATGAAGTATTAAAACTGTGGTTTCAGCTCCAAGTACTGACTGGTTAGAATTTGAGTCATAGAGCTACAACACACATTTTGCTGTATGACTCCATATAAACAAAATTTATCTTCAAAGCATCTTCAAATTACTTCTTGTCCAAAACCTAAAGAGCTGCACTCACGTCTTTAATTCCATAAATCTAGAAAGTGGCTAAAAATAGGCAGAGAAACAGACACATTTGATTTGTTGGCTGATAATCTGGTACCTGCTCCTCCTTTGAGCAGCTCACCTTGTTCCACTCCTCTCACCACACTTTTTAAATCCTCATTCTCTACAGCACAGCCAAGCCCAACAGTAGGGCCTGAATTTCCGGGCTGTCAGCGGGTGGGATCAGTGGCAGGTCAGGTGAGAAAGTAGGGTTTTTTGACAGCGGGTCAGGAATATAGCGCACCTGTCAGCGCTGAGCAGACCCGACAGGCAACGGCGGGTGACCCAATTAAACTAGTTATAATGTACTTACCAGACCCATAACAGGCTTTTTTACCTCACCCTTTAACTTTAACTTCATGGCCTTGGGAACCACTGTATTCAGTGACCAAGTCTTTCAACCTGAGGCGGGTGTTCAGTGGCCATTGCTCCAGCTGATTACTTGACAGCTTCAAATGTACAGTAAAAGCTCCCACCTGACAGAGATCACTTTCCTCAGCCACAAGCTGTTCCTCACTGCATTTCCACAACAGGTTCAGCATGTTGCAAGTCTTTCTACAAGGTTCCATCCAGTCTCACCTCATTACCTCTCTCACCATTGACAGATCGCTCCTGTCATCTGTACTTCACCTGCCATCTATTCCATCAGCATGGGTGCCATTTATACTTTCTCACCTTGGTCCTCAGAATCAGACCACGATGAGCCCTAACACCAGCAGCACCAGGCACACCAGCAGCACCAGGCAAACCAGCAGCACCAGGCACACCAGCAGCACCAACAACATCAACCTTCTCTATAATCATCTGATGTTGCACAGGACACAGGGCATCAGCACCCAAGCACATTGCAGCCTGGGTGGCCAGGGATGGCCTCATCATGGCCAAATTTAATTAACTTTACTCTGTACACCCTGGCTGCCACATGATGTGCCAGGTTGGTACCACCCCACAACAACACCATAAAGCATCCCTACAATGCCCAAGCCATTCCTTTGTGGGGAGGGGGCGTTATGTCTCACCATTCACTGCAATTCACTAAGCCATTTCCAAAGGTGCACGCAAATCTGTCCAAGATTGGAAAGTGTTGAAAATAAAGGTTTCAATGTTTGACAGCACATTAATAGAAATTTTACATAAACATTGGATAAAACACCCAAGTGGCTACTCTTGTGTGTTGTTAGTTGGTATGATTGCACTAGGATGAGGGTGAGGGTGAGTGGTGGCTAGTGAGATGGGGATGTGATAGTGTAGACAGAGAGGGATGGATGGACATGCAAGGTATGTTGGTGTGAGTAAGGATGTGCAGGAGTAGGGTAGGGAAGGCAGAGTGATGGGGATGTGATGAGAGGCACAGCAGGATGAGGTTGAGTGTGACTTTGTACTAACATTTTGTGATCTAATGAGATCATTGAAACATTTGCAGCACTTCACCCAGGTCCTCCTGACCACATCCCTGCTTGTGCCCTCCTCTACAATGTGCAACCAGGCTGTTTTGGTCTCCTGGTGAGGTCTCTTCCACCCATGGGAAGGGAAGAGGATCTCCCTGCGTGCTGTGACTCCCTCCATAAGCATATGGGGGGAGTCATGGGCGAGCCTGGGTGCAGCCCTGTACCTCTGTGCAATGCTTGTCAGTGTTTGCAGCACCTCAATGCTGTAGAATACTGACAGCACAAATGTCAAAAGAAAGTTGACCATGGTCCCATTAAGGAAACCGGCTGATGATGTGTCATGAATGACATCACCAGACCCGCTTCCTCTAATTGGAGTGGGTAAATGCACTGGGCGGGCTTAACAAGCCCTATCAATGTAAATTCATTTTAGACATCAGGATGGAGATAGCAGCGGGGCCACGACCCGTCCCCAACATCACCCGCCACGGACCCGCCGAGATGAGGAAAATCCCGGCCTAGGTTTCTCACCGAGATATCCTCCCTCCTTTCCTTCCTCAGCCTCTACATTCCTCACCCTGAGTGATTTCAATCTCCATCTCAACTCACCTTACCCTCTCTCTTCTGCTTTCACTACCTTCTGTCCGAACTAAACCTCGCCCTCCATATAAAATCTCCTACCTATATTTTTGGACATTGTTCTGTGTTAAACGTGCTATATAAATGCAAGTTGTTGTTGCTATTGGGTGCATAGCAATATTAATTCTTAAAATCTACCTCTCTGTTCAGTAAAGCTAAGATTTTAGCAATTAAGGTTGTGAACTTTGGTATGTTAGCGCCTCCCATTAGCGCCTGGCAGGGACGCTAACAGGGTGCTAAGGGGTTACTGCCCGGGCGCGGCGAATGCAGCGACGCCTGCGAACTTCAGTGCCGGCTGACCGCCTGGGCCTCTAGCGCCTAGCAGATTGTGACGTCATAAAGTGCGCAGCACCTTGTTATTGCCCCGGATGGAAAATTGACTCTCGTCCCTTGCTTTATCGCCTCACGCTGACAACGTCAGCAAGAGGAGGCACTGTGAACTCAGCTGGGCACTTCGGGAGCAGTAATTTAAGGGAATGCTTTTCAGCTAGCGCAAAATTTTATTATTTGCACCAATCTGGTGCCTGCACAAAGTTTTTAATGTTTCATTGGTGCAAGATGTCCAAGCCCTCCACTTTGTGAGTGTGTTTGGGGCTGCAATGGCAGTTGCCCAGGTCACCTTGCAAAACAGAACTGACGACAACTAGTTTGTGCAGCATCAATGGCCCGTCCCTTTAAGCGAGGGAAGCAGCCTCTGTGTTGAAAGATTGCTGTTTACAATGTGCCCGAATTTGTTCAGCATTCTGCCGCTACCACCCTGCTCTCAGACTTTAGTGCCCTAAGAGAAGTGAGAAAATGCTGGAGTCCATTATTAAGGAAGCAATAGCAGGACATTTAGAAACTCACAATACAATCAAGCAGAGTCAGCATGGTTTTATGAAAGGGAAATCATGTTTGACAAATTTGCTAGAGTTCTTTGAGGATGTAATGAGCAGGGTGGATAAAGGGGAACCAGTAGATGTCATGTATTTGGATTTCCAGAAGGCGTTCGATAAGGTGCCACATAAGACTGCACAAGATAAGAGCTCACAGGGTTGGGGGTAATATATTAGCATGGATACAGGATTGGCTAACTAACAGAAAACAGAGAGTCGGGATTTTTCAATTGACAAATGGTAACTAGTGGGGTGCCACAGGGATCAGTGCTGGGGCCTCAACTATTTACAATCTATATTAATGACTTGGATGAAGGGACTGAGTGTAATGTAGCCAAATTTGCTGATGATACAAAGGTACAAGATAGGTGGGAAAGCAAGTTGTGAAGAGGACACAAAGAATCTCCAAAGGGATATAGACAGCCTAAGTGAGTGGGCAAACAGTTGGCAGATGGAGTATAATGTGGAAAAGTGTGAAGTTATCCACACAGGGAGAAGACTATTTTAGATCTGGTAATGTGTAACGAGGCTGGATTAATTAATGATCTCAAAGTAAAGGATCCTCTTCGGAAGAGTGATCATAGCATGGAAGAATTTCAAATTCAGTTTGAGGGTGAGAAAGCTAGGTCTCAAACTAGTGCCCTGAACTTAAACAAAGGTAATTACAAAGGTATGAAGGCAGACTTGGTTAAAGTGGACTGGGGAAATATATTACAGGGTAAGACTGTAGAAAAGCAATGTCAAACATTTAAGGAAATATTTCATAACTCCCAGCAAAGATATATTCCAGTGAGAAAGAAAGACTCTAAGAGAAGGATGAACCATTTGTGGCTAACTAAGGAAGTAAAGGATGGTATCAAATTGAAAACAAAAGCATACAATGTTGCGAAGAATAATGAAAGGCCAGAGGATTGGGAATTTTTTTAAAGCCAGCAAAGGACTACTAAAAAAATGATAAAGAGAGAGAAGATAGCTTATGAGAGTAAGCTAGCAAGAAATATAAAACAGACTTAAGAGCTTCTACAGGCATATAAAAAGGAAGAGAGTAGCTAAAGTATATGTTGGTCCCCTAGAGGATGAGTCTGGGGAATTAATAATGGGAAAGAGGAAAATGGCAGAGACTTTGAACAAATATTTTGTATCGGTCTTCACAGTAGAAGGCACTAAAAGCATCCCAAAAATGGATAATCAAGGGGCTATTGGGATGGTGGGGGGGGGGGGGGGGACACTTCAAACAATCACTATCACTAGAGAGAAAGTACTAGGCAAACTAATGAGACTAAAGGTGGACAAGTCCCCTGGACTCGATGGCCTGTATCCTAGAGTCTTAAAAGAGCTGGCTGCAGAGATAATGGATGCATTGGTTGTAATCTACCAAAATTCCCTGGATTCTGGAGAAGTCCCAGCAGACTGGAAAACTGCAAGTGTATCACCCCTATTTAAGAAAGGAGGGAGACAGAAAGCAGGCAACTATCGAGCAGTTAGCTTAACATCTGTCATTGGGAAAATGCTGGAGTCCATCATTAAGGAAGTGGTAGCAGGACATTTAGAAAATTCATAATGGCCCAGAAATTTAGGTCGGGGGCTTCCCACGGGTGCAAGCCCCTGACCTGCACTTACCTTGCGCGCCGGCGGTTGAGCTCTGGGCTCCCATGGAATTCCGCTCCGGGGCCTGCTCCAACTCCCGGCGCACTGTGCTTGCGTGTCCCAGGGGCGTAGTTAGTGCGATGCATCCCCTGGGATCACGTGAGCCATGGGCAGCCAATCAGAGGAGGGAAAAGCCCATTCATAAGGTTGACAGGAAGACCAGTCTAAACTTATGAATATACGGGCCCCAAAATAACAGTAAAACTTCAAATAATTTTTTTTTTAAATCACACTTTTTAAATAAACTATAAATTACATTAAATAACTATTTTAAACAATAAATTAAAATTTTGAAAAAAATAATTTTATAAAAAAACGGGGCTAAAAATAAACTTACCTTGCTTTAAAGTATTTAAAAATAATAAACCTGTGGAAAAAATGTTTTAATTTTAATTAATTGACCACTTACCATTTAAAATGCAGGCCTTACGCCTGGTTTTTACATTTCTAAAATCTAAAGACTTACCCTCACGGAAAAACCTGTAAAAAAAACGTAAGTTCAAAGCGCATGCGCAGACTCCCGCGCGCACGCATTCGACCTCTGAACCCCTTCGTTCAGAGGAATGGAAGTGCCGGTTTCCCACGCATGCACAGTGCATGCAAGAAACCGGCACTTCCATCGGGCCCACGCGTGAGTACCCCGTGCGTACTCACGCGTTGGGACCCGAATTTCTGAGCCAATATAGTCAAGTAGAGTCAGCATGTTTTTATGAAAGGGAAATCATGTTTGACAAATTTGCTGGAATTCCTTGAGGATGTAATGAGCAGGGTGGACAAAGGGGAACCAGTAGATATCATGTATTTGGATTTTCAGAAGGCATTCGATAAGGTGCCACATAAAAGGTTACTACACCAGATAAGAGCTCATGGGGTTGGTGTTAATATATTAGCATGGACAGAGGATTGGCTAGCTAACAGAAAACAGAGAGTTGGGATAATGGGTCATTTTCAGGTTGACAAACTAACTAGTGGGGTGCCACAGGGATCAGTACTGGGGCCTCAACTATTTACAATCTAAAATAATGACTTGGCTGAAGGGACAGAGTGAAATGTAGCCAAATTTGCTGATGATACAAAGATAGGTGGGAAAGCAAATTATGTGGAGGATGCAAAGAATATCCAAAGGGATATAGATAAGCTAAGTGAGTGGGCAAAAATCTGGCAGATGGAGTTTAATGTGGGAAAATACGAGGTTATCCATTTTGGTAGGAAAAATAAAAAAGCAAATTATTTTTTAAATGGGGAGAGATTACAAAATGCTGAGGTACAGAGGGATCTGGGTTCCTTGTACATGAATTTAGCATGCAGGTACAGCAAGTAATTAGGAAGGCAAATGGAGTGTTGGCCTTTATTGCAAAGGGAATGGCGTATAAAAGTAGGGAAGTCCTGTTACAACTGTGAGACCACACTTGGAGTACTGAGTACAGTTTTGGTCTCCTTATTTAAGGAAGGATATATTTGCATTGGAGGCAGTTCAGAGAAGGTTCACGAGGTTGATTCCGGAGATGAAGGGGTTGTCTTATGAAGAAAGGTTGAGCAGGTTGGGCCTATACTCATTGGAGTTTAGAAGAATGAGAGGGGATCTTATTGAAACATATAAGATTCTGAAGGGGCTTGACAGGGTAGATGCAGAGAGGATGTTTCGCCTTGTGGGTGAATCTAGAACTAGGGTCATAGTTTCAGATTAAGGGGTCACCCATTTAAAACTGAGATGAGGAGGAATTTCTTCTCTTAGAAGGTTGTAAATCTGTGGAATTCTCTTCCCCAGAGAGCTGTGGAGGCTGGGTCATTGAATATATTTAAGGTGGAGAGAGACAGATTTTTGAAAGGTAAGGGAGTCAAGGGTTATGGGGAGTGGGCAGGGAAGTGGAGCTGAGGCCAAGATCAGATCAGCCATGATCTTATTGAATGGTGGAACAGGCTTGAGGGGCCAAATGACCTACTCCTGCTTCTATTTTTTATGTTCTTATGTCCTTAGCACTTGATTTAGTGCTCCACTTCCCTCTTGGAGTGCTAAAACTGAATTTCGCGGAAGGTGAGAATGATTAGCGCCTGGCGCTAATTTTTAAACTTTTAGGCCTAGAAATTCAGTTGCGTTCGCCAGCCGTTAACGCCATAAGAGGGGTATATTTCCAGCGATAGGCACTTAGCACCCGGGCGCAGGCCGATCTGCGCCTACGCCCAAATTCAGTAGACATTTAGCGCCGGCGCAAAGTGTTTGCGCCCACTCAGCTGCGCGCGCAGCTTATGACGTCATTTCGTCGTGCAACGCTGTTTGTGCGCCCCAAACCGGAAATTCAGTGGCGCCCGCCCAATGTGGGCGTGGCGCTGTTAAGAACTGTGAAGTGGAACGCAACAGAGGCCCTGTGGGCCTCGAGGAGCGCTAATTAAAGGGCACTTACACTGACCTATAAAGCCCAGCCATTTTGCTGCAATGACTTTACTGCTTTGGATTTCTGGACAGAGACCAAGGAACAGAGCTTACTGATTTGGGACAACATAGGAGAGGTATTTTTGGCTTCTGGCCAGAGCGTTGACATTTGAATCATTGTGATTTCACTGTTTGCAAGTTTATTATGGGGGCTGTATGGGGTTCCAACCCTCAGTTGCAGCATTATGTGCGAAGGGCTCGCAGACGCTGTGTGAGAGGGCCAGCCATGCCTAGACGCAGAGGGGCCATCAGGCGTCGGCAACGTAGGCCTTACCCACTCAGGCAATACCGGCAGCAGGTGTCCTATCTCACCATGACTGCGGCGCATTGTGTTAAGAGGCTGCGCTTCAGAAGGGAGGTGGTTGCAGAGATCTGCCAGCTGCTTCACAGAGATCTGCGTCCACAGCTGATGTGCAGGACGTCTCTGTCGGTGGAAGTGAAGGTCACGGTGGCTCTGAACTTTTATGCAAGCGGCTCCTTCCAAGCCGCTGCTGGGGACATAGCGAACATCTCCCAGTTCGCCGTGCATCGCTGCATCCGGCAGGTCACCGATGCACTTTTCGCGAGGAGACACCAATTCATCTCCTTCCCCATGACCCTAGAGAGGCAGGAGCAGTGTGCAGTCGGATTTGGCAAGATCGCGGACTTCCCCATGGTGCAGGGCGCCATTGACTGCACGCACGTGGCTATGTGGGCACCTATCGACAATGCCGAGGATTACCGCAACCGGAAGGGCTACCATTCCCTCAATGTACAGCTGGTGTGTGACCACAGGCAGCGCATCCTAGCTGTCAATGCCCGCTTTCCAGGAAGCAGCCACGATGCATTTATCCTGCGCCAGACTACTGTGGCTGACATGTTCGAGGCACAGCCTCCACCAAGGGGATGGCTTATTGGGGACAAGGGCTACCCTTTGTGTACATGGCTCATGACCCCGCTCCGCGCGCCCAGGACCCCAGCGGAGGAGGCATACAACGAAAGCCATCAAGCCACAAGGAACATCATAGAGCAAACGATTGGCGTCCTCAAGCAATGGGTCCGCTGCCTGGATCGTTCCGGCGGATCTCTACAGTATTCACCGGATAGAGTCTCCCAGTTCGTCGTCGTGTGCTGCATGCTGCACAACCTGGCTATCCGCAGGACTCAGGCACTGCCACCTGACGTTGCACCACCACCTCAGGAGGACAAGCAGGAGGACCATGAGGAGGAGGAGGAGGAGGAGGAGGAGTACCAGCCCAGGAGGGAGCCACAAGGTCCAAGGGCCGTCCGCCGGCGGCTTATTGAACGACACTTCTAGGCCCCCTGTCAGGGAATGGCCTGTGGCAATGAACGCACCTGAATGCAGCCGCTCCGCAAGCCCTCAGCCGGTTAACGCAACAACCACTTGAAACATGACACCTGGACATGCTGAATAAATAAAAAGCTTTATTTTACAAACTCAGGGCCCTTCCCACATGAAACAGAAAAACAGACGAGACCCCCAAAAAACAGTCAAAAACATCTGTCACTCCCACAACCTGGGGAGGAATAACAAAACTTGCCCATCCAATTGGCCTTCATCATCGGCCTTACAAAAATAAGCCCCCCCCTCCACAACACAAACACCCCCATAAAAACAAAAAATGCCTTCATCTTCGGCCTTACCAAAATAAGCCCCCCCCAGAACACAAACACCCCCATATAAAAAAAACCGCTATCACCACACTCTACTGGGTATGCCGAGAGGGCGAGTCCTTATGCAGGCTTCTCCGGCCCCTGCCCGACCTGCTGCTCCGCCTCAACCTGGGCCCTGTGGGTGTGGCAAGGCTGGGGGAAGGCTCATGAGGGCCACAATGCGTGACGGCAGATGCCCTTGGGGGTCGGCCTAGACGAGGCCCGGCCCGGGAGGGGCCGGCTGCTGACTGCTGCAGCTGTGGCTGGCCAGCATCAGTCTCAGCAGCAGCTCGTCGCACCTTGGCTGGGGGAGTGGCAGTGTCGGCTGCACCAATGGGGCAAGCTGGCTGATGCCAGGCGCGCGCTGTTCGCCAGAGACACTGGCACTCGGCCGGGCTGGCAGTGCAGCAAGCGCAGCAATCTGGTGGAGGCCAGACCGCTGTGCTGCAGCAGGGCAGCGGGTGCCCTGGCGATGCTTCTGCGCCACAGTGAGTGTGGCAGAAGTGAGTGCCCGAACTGCCCTGGTATGTGCCCGCATCAGATCTGCCAGTGTCTGGACGGCACCACTCATGGACTCGCGACTCGTGTCCTGCGCTGCCGCGAGTTGCTGGACACCCCTGTCCTGCGCTGCCGCGAGTTGCTGGACATCCCTGTCGTGTGCTGCCGCGAGTTGCTCGACCCCCCTGGCCTGTGATTCCCCGAAAGCGACCACACTATGAGCCAGGGACTCAATGGCCTGAGGCAACTGTCCCACAACCCCCATGAACTCCTTGTGGTGCCGCTCCGACGCCGCGGACATCTCATCAAGGAGGCGCACCTCCTGGGCGAGGACCGTCTCCGGACTGGAGGGCGGACTCTCCCTCTGGGGAGAAGGCCGCCGAGCTGCCCGACCCTTCCCGCGTGCCTCGACCCCACTGGGCCCAGGAACTGCCCTCCCCTGCAACACTTCCCCCCTCTGGGGAGAAGGCCGCCGTGCTGCCCGACCCTTCCCGCGTGCCTCGACCCCACTGGGCCCAGGAGCTACACCCTCCTGCAACACTTCCCCCTGCCTCTCCTCCAGGCCAGACGTCTCCCCTCCAATGCCATCCCCTGGCGCGGATGAGGGTTCCCCCGATGTGCCGCCTTCCTCCTGGTCCTCGTCGTCCTCCTCCTCCAAGGGCCTGGCACTCTGAGCTTCAGGGACCACCTCCTCCTCACCAGCTGAAAGCAGGAAGGCACAAGAGTAGCTTTAGAGTGAGGACAGGGCGTCAGCGAGGGAGGCATGAGTGGTGGCATTATGCGCATTGGTCGGACAGTGGGAAAGGATGTAGATCTGAAGCGCAAGGGCAACGAGAGAGGTCCAACCGGTCATGTCCTTACCAGTGGGTCCCAGTACAGGGTCCGCATCTCCAATGGCAACAGGGCCAGTCACCCGGCCACGCATGAGTCGAGCCACGCTCTCCTCCAGCTCACTGAGCGCCTGGTACTGGGGACGGCCTCCCCCGGTGGCAGACTGGCTCCTCAAATTCCGCGCCAGCTTGGCCTGCAAGAGAAAGGACGGCCTCTAAGTACAGTGTGGTGCCCTGTTGCTGTGTGCACTGCCTTCCATGGTCGAATAGCTTGGCCAGTGTGGTGCCCTGTTGCTGTGTGCACTGCCTTCCATGGTCGAATAGCTTGGCCAGTGTGGTGCCCTGTTGCTGTGTGCACTGCCTCCCATGGTTGAATAGCTTGGCCAGTGTGGTGCCCTGTTGCTGTGTGCACTGCCTCCCATGGTCGAATAGCTTGGCCAGTGTGGTGCCCTGTTGCTGTGTGCACTGCCTCCCATGGTCGAATAACTTGGCCAGTGTGTTAAGTGCAGAAAGTGCTATTGATGATCATGCCAGTGCCATAGCTGCGGGAGGAGGGCTGGCCATTAGGCCTTTGAGGTCCCTTTGCCCATAATGTGAGGTGCACATGCAAGGATGAGGAGGACACTGGAAAGGGTACTCACCTTCACCATCCGAGTGAGGTCGTTGTACTTCTTGCGGCATTGGTCCGCACTCCTGGGGACATCGCTGGTGGATGACACCCTGTGGGCGATTTTCTTCCAGGCTCTCCTGTACTGCCTCCTGGGAGCCTTCTTGCCACTGTCCGGGCACAAGATCTCTCTTTTCTTTTCCACACCATTAACCAGCACCCTCAAAGCATGCTGGGAGAAGTGCTGCGCTCGTTCATGGGCCTTCTCCATGGCTTCAGGCGCTATTTGGGTCCACCAGCAGTGCTGAGGCCTAGCTGCAGGGCTCCACTATGCAGGGCGTGGCAGCAGTCAAAGTCGACCCTTCCCCCTTTAAGAGCTGGCCGGTGTCAGGGTGTCTGCTGTCAATCAAAACATGACCGCACCTACGCTGCGCCCGGCCTCGGCGTTATCAGTCCGCATCGCCGGCTTAGCGCCTGAAGATAGCAGTGCAACGCCAGTTTCAGCGCTCGCCCAAACTCTTGGCCAAATCTACTGAATTTCGGCGAAGTGGCCTACACTTTCCGGCGGGCGCTAACTTTAGCGACCGCCCGACTTTACCGCCCCAAAAGTGGCCAGACTGAATTTCTAGGCCTTAAAATTTTAGCGCCCCAAACAGGGCTATACCGAATTTCTCCCCCTAAGTGTCATATTTCCTCAGTTTGATACTTTCACTGAAAAAGTAAACTCTAGTAAAAAGGATTATACTGTCAACAGGCAGCACCAGTGAACTAAAAACAGAAAATACTGGAAACAGAGTTAACGTTGCAGGTTGATGAGGTCATCGACCTGAAACGTTAACTCTGTTTCTCTCTCCACAAATGCTGCCTGACCGGCTGAGTATTTCCAGCATTTTCTGTTTTTATTTCAGATTTCCAGCATCCGCAGTATTTTGCTTTAGCACCAGTGCACTGTTTTCTGTGTTTACCACTAGATCATAGAAACAGGAGTAAGCCATTTGACCCAGCGAGCTTGCTCTGAATTTTGTTAACTATGGCAGCTCTCCATCTTTTTAATCCCATATCCCGCCTTTTCACCATACCTCTTAACATCCTTACTTCCCAAGTGAGTATCTATTTCCCTTTTAAACACCTTAATTGATTCTTATTCTGCTCTGAGGATTTGTTCCTGTTACTGTATAATTATCCTGTGGGACTGGGCTGTTGGAAGGTGGAGTTATAGCTCTTCCTAGCCTGAAGAAAGGAAAGTTGAGTATGTAGTGCAAAACCCTGAAAATACTGTAGAGTCAGAGACAGAGAGAGAGACAGAGAGAGGTTATTGTTACTTTTTAGTTATTAATACACTGGCACCAAAAATACATAGCCAATCTGGAGGACATCATTACATCTTCTGGTGGACATCATAACATTACAGGAGTATGCTGGATTGGTGAGAAACTATGTTGTGCCTAAGTTTCTGAGATGGTACATGCGGGCAAAGCCTCCATCAGACGTTTATAAGGTCATCAATCTGAGGGGATGAGGCTGGAAGCACTTTGAACTTTGGAGGTCCCATGTCACAGTCTTTTTTTTGAATCTGGCATATGGTCAGTGTAGCTCCGATTCCTGTGGTCAGGTATACCGCTTGACAAAGAGCAGACACGTGGCCTGCCTGCGGGTCTAAGCTGGTTTCTTGGTCTAGTCTGCCAAAGATTAAGCCAGCCAATTTGTTTTTTAATATAAGCTTTAAAGTGGTCACCTTTGTAAGGGGGCCATAGGGGCACCTACAATTTTCTTCTGGGGGGGTTCCAGGACTCTCTCCCAAACTGGGACTCTTCAGCTGGTCTCTCCAGCTTCTTTGATGTATGGAGCGCTCTGCATAAGCCCCTAGCCCGTCACAGACATTTAAATCACAGGACCTACTCCTGACTCCACAAACTCTGGCAGGCTTACCAGCAGAAATGCAGGATATGCACATCTCGATACTTACACCGAGGTGCTGCACTCGGTAGATTTTAGGGGCCACTGTGCTGGAGCATCTGGAGCTTTGTTTAGAGGTAGTTGATGACCCTGCTAATGGCGCTTAGGTAAGTTTTCACACTGCCCAACAAATGTTAATACAAAAGTTCTGGTGAGCTGCATAAGATACCGAAGGTTATCTGTATTTGAGATGAACCCTGATACACCTCTGCTGTGGGCTCTGCTTTCAGAGGCAATGCCAACTGTCAATTGCGTAAGGCTATCTGATGGCACAAAACTGGCACTGGCATGGGAGCCAAAAAGCTGTTCCTGTGTTCCTAGTAGTAGCAGTGGCATCTGTGTATTAGTATAGGAACAGCTGTGCTACATCTTCCAGACCTCCTGCCGTATCCTCACAACATCCATAGATCTGTCTGAACATAGAACAGTAGGCATCTATGAAGTCTTGAAATCTCTCTCTCGTAATTGCCCATAACTATTCTCCAATTGAGTTGAAGCCAGCCATGACTTCATGGAATTTGGAGTTTGGAATTCAGGAGGGATGTTTCTACACTACAAATGGCTTGCATAATGGAAGTCAACACTGCAGATGCCATATGTTGAATGGCATACTGCAGTGCACACAACTGCTGCTCCACGATATAACTCAATTGGGAGATGGCAGTGCTTTAATGAGTGTTGAACTTATCCAACCTCTCTCGATCACCTTCTACTGTCATATTCAAGCAGGGGCTGGTAGCTTCTCAAACCAGCCCCAGTATTGTACCAGTCTTCAAGTGAAAGCTGTGTCTCTCCATATAAATCAGGAGGGGTGCATTGGGTATTTATTATGGACCATGTAGTCTCAGGAACCATCATCACTACTATCCTTTTCTCTGTGACTCTCCTCATCATTACTATCTACTGCTCCTGCAACTCTTGTTTATGTGCTGGTGATAAATATGATCCCCCCATCTTCAAAAAAGGAAACAGCGATAAGCTAAGAACTTTTAGGCTAGTTAGTTTTACTTGAGTTGTTAGTCAACTGCTACACTTTAAAATACAGAATGTAATTACTAAGTACTTGAAGAAACTTGAGCTAATCAGGACCAGTCAGCACAGATTTCCAAAAGGCTTGACCAACCTCTTGGAATTACTTGAAGAAATAACACAGAGGATTGATAAAGGAAATTCGATAGATGCAGTTCATATGGATTTACAAAAAGCGTTTAAAAGTAGAGATCTATGACGAAAACAATGACATTAAGGGGCATTTGCTCACATGGATAAGAGACTATCAGAGGGCATGAAGCAATAAATAGGGGTAAAAAGTGTTAAATCTCAAGGCCTAGAAATTCAGTATAGCCACGTTTGGGGCGCTACAGCCGGGCGGCCGCTAAAGTTTGCGCCCGGCGCAACTTCGCGCCACCTTCGCCGGTATTCAGTGGCATCGCCCCAAGAGGTTGCTGCTGTGATAAAACAGGCGATGCACGACTATCATTAGGCGCTAAGCCGGCGGCCCGGGGTGATACCCCCAAGGGCGGGCGCAACGCAGGTTCGGCGAGTTGCTGATTGACGGCAGACACTCTGGCGCCGGTGAGCTCTTAAAGGGGGAGGGTGGATTTGTTTGCCTGCCACGCCCTGCACACTGCAGCCCTGAAGCAAGGCCTGACCACTGCTGCTTGATCTGTACAACGCCCAGGACTATGGAGAAGGCCAACGTTTGCACCCATTGCAGCCCCCATTATATGTTTCCAATCAATGCTATGGCTCTGAAGTTAAAGACAAGTGCAAAGCTGTGGCCTGAAGCCACAAGTACCTGTGCGAGTGTTGAGCCAAACCAGAAAGCTCTCTACCTTTGTCTCTCTGCAAAGATCCGTCTCTCACAAAGAAGGAGTGTTGCAAAATGGCTGCCATTTCTACTGCAGGAGGAGTGCCCTTTAATTTGCGCCCCCCTCGCCCCGCAGCGACTGGGAACCGTTCCCCTCTACCAGTCACTAGGGGCGCCAGGCGCACAATAGGCCGGCGCCACTGAATTTCTGGTTTGGGGCGCACAAAGGGCGTTGCACGATGAAATGACGTCAGGATCTGCGCGCGCAGCTGAGCGCGCGCAAAGGCTTTGCGCCGCCGCTAATTCTTTACTGAAGTTGGGGAGAGGCGCAGATCGCGCTGCGCCCGGCCGCTAGCCGCCTAGCGCCCCACATCTCCTCCTCCTAAGGCGCTAGCGGCTGGCGCAAACAACTGAATTTCTAGGCCCAAGTGTTTATTAACCTTGCTTGTATATCAATTAAAAGAGTACGCAGGAGACAGAGTTCAGTTAACAGCCATTACTTCCAGAAGCATCTCTCAACTTAATGCACTCTATTTCCCATAGTGCATTGCACATCACAACTACGAGAAAATAGAATATGAGAGTAAGCTTGCAGAGATCATAAAAACTGACTGTAAAAGCTTTTATAGATATGTGAAGAGAAAAAGATTGGTGAAGTCAAGCGTAGGTCCCTTGCAGTCAGAATCGGGGGAAATTATAATGGGGAACAAAGAAATGGCAGACCAACTAAATACATATTTTGGTTCTGTCTTCACAAAGGAGGACACAAATAACCTCCCAGAAATACTGGGGAATATAGGGTCTGATGAAAGGGTGGAACTGAAAGAAATCAGTATTTGTAGGGAAATGGTGTTAGGAAAATTGATGGGACTGAAGGCCGATAAATCCCCAGGGCTTGATAATCTACATCCCAGGGTACTTAAGGAAGTGGCCCCAGAAATAGTAGATGCATTGCTGGTCATCTTCCAGAAATCAATAGACTCTGGAACAGTGCCCATGGATTGGAGGGTAGCTAATGTTACCCCACTATTCAAAAAAGGTGGCAGAGAAAAAGCTTGACATCGGTAGCGGGGAAAATGCTAGAGTCCATTATAAAAGATGTAATAGCAGAGCACTTGGAAAGCAGTGACAGGATCGGACAAAGTCAACATGGATTTACAAAAGGTAAATCATGCTTGACTAATCTACTGGAATTTTTTGAGGATGTAACTGGTAAAATAGATAAGGGAGAACCAGTGGATGTGGTGTATTTGGACTTTCAGAAGGCTTTCGATAAGGTCCCGCATAAGAGATTAGCGTGCAAAATTAAGGCACATGGGATTGGGGGCAAGGTATTGACTTGGATAGAGAACTGGTTGGCAGACAGAAAGCAAAGAGTTGGAATAAACGGGTCGTTTTCCGAGTGGCAGGCAGTGACTAGTGGGGTACCGCAAGGATCGGTCCTAGGACCCCAGCTGTTCACAATATATATTAATTAATGATCTGGACGAGGGAATTGGATGTAATATCTCCAAATTTGCAGACGACACAAAGCTGGGTGGGAGGGTATGCTGTGAGGAGGATGTCATGAAACTCCAGTACGATTTGGACAGGTTAGGTGATTGGGCAGAAACATGGCAATTGCACTATAATGTGGATAAATGTGAGGTTATCCACTTTGGTGGCAAAAACAGGAAGGCAGATTATTATTTGAATGGCAATAGATTGGGAGAAGGGGAAGTGCAAAGAGACCTGGGTGTTCTTGTGCACCAGTCGCTGAATGTAAGCATGCAGGTGCAGCAGGCGGTTAAGAAGGCAAATGGTATGTTGGCCTTCGTAGCAAGAGGGTTCGAGTACAGGAACAAGGATGTCTTGCTACAGTTGTACAGGGCCTTGGTGAGACCACACCTTGAGTATTGTGTGCAGTTTTGGCCACCTTATCTGAGGAAGGACGTTCTTGCCATGGAAGGAGTGCAGTGAAGATTCACCAGGCTGATACCTGGGATGGCAGGAATGGCGTATGAGGAGAGATTGTGTCGATTGGGCTTATACTCACTGGAGTTTAGAAGATTGAGAGGGGATCTCATCGAAACCTATAAAATTCTGTCAGGCCTGGACAGACTAGATGCTGGAAGGATGTTCCCGATGGTCGGGGAGTCCAGAACCAGGGGTCATAGTCTAAGGATAAGGGGTAGGACATTTAGGACTGAAATGAGGAGGAATTTCTTCACCCAGTGAGTGGTGAACCTTTGGAATTCTCTGCCACAGAGGGCGGTGGAGGCCAGTTCATTTAATATATTCAAGAAAGAGTTGGATATATTTCTTAAGGCTAAAGGCATCAAGGGATATGGGGAGAAGGCAGGGACAGGGTACTGAATTTGAATGATCAGCCATGATCTCATTGAATGGCGGAGCAGGCTCGAAGGGCCGAATGGCCTACTCCTGCTCCTATCTTCTATGTTTCTATGTTTCTATGTTACGGTAAGCTATGTGGGACAATTCAAATACAACATTCAAAATACACAACATCTCCTCCCCTCTTACTTTAGATGTCCCAACAGAACCACAACATTTTTAAAACACAATAACCTGGGAGTGAGGGTAGACTTCCTCCAACCATGACGATACCCATGGGTATTATTCTGCCCCAGATAAAGGGTAAGCCTCTGAACTATAAGTTCAAACGTATAGGAGCCCGCCGCTCTCTGGTAGGATACCGGCAGTCAACCTGGCTCTCCAGTTCATTGTGTCTCACAGGTGACGTCACCACAGGTGTAGGCGGCTGGGGTGCCTGTATACAGGTCTCCCTTGCTGATGAGATAGGGGCTGAAGCAGCTGCTTCCTCAGAAGGTGAGCCTCTCGGTGTAGAAGGCAGATGACCCACAGCGTCACCCAATGGCAGATAAACTGCTGTTGGTGGTTCAGTGGGTGTTGCTGCACTTCATAGAAGCTGATCAGTGTGTCTCTTCCAGACAATGTCCTCGGGTGTCTGTACAGTGTAGGATACTGGACCAGTCTGTGCAATGACAGTAGCAGGAACCCACTTATGTCCACCACTGTAGTTCCATGCCAACACATGTTCACCTGGACTGAAGACCCTGTCTTTGGAGCGTTGTTCACGTCGCTTGATCTGCATGTCCTGCTGATACTGTACCACGTCTTTCACCTTTGGCAGTTTCAGCAGGTCGAAGTTGGTTCGTAGCTCTCTTTTGAGCAGTATAGTGGCAGGTGATGCTTTTCTGGTCGCATGTGGTGTGTTCCCGTAATTCAACAGGAAACTATTCAGGCGCTGATGAAGCGTTCCCTGGCCTTGCGATGCCTTTAGAGAGTGTTTCATGGTCTGAACAAACCTCTCAGCTAGACCATTGGTCACAGGGTGGTATGGTGCAGCCCTGATATGTTGTACGCCATTCACCTGCAGGAATGTAGCCATTTCTTCTGACACCTACTGTGGACCGTTGTCTGAGACAAGTTGCATCGGAGATCCAAATCGGCTGAACACCTCACCTAACTTCTCAATGGTCTTCTCAGTGGTGGTGGACCTCATTATAACAACCTCTGGCCACTTACTGTGCGCGTCAACAGCCACCAGGAACATTCTCTCCTCGAATGGACCTGCAAAGTCTACATGAATGCGGTGCCATGCTTCCTCTGGAAAGTCCCAGGGGTGAGGAGGTGCAAGCTGTGGCACATTACGAACTCTCTGACATGACGAACAGGTTTTAGCTTTGTCCTCAATCTGTCCATCCATACCCGGCCACCAGAAGTAGCTCCTCGCTATTTCTTTCATACGAACCATTCCGCAGTGTCCGGAGTGTAGTTGCTGTAACACTGGTTTCCGTAATGATGGTGGAATAACCACTCTCCTCCCCCACAGCAAACATCCAGACTGCACAGACAGTTCGTTTCTCCTTAAGAGATATGGGCCTAGAAATTCACTTTGGGGCGGCCAGCTCGCTCGCGCCCAAAAGTTAGCGCTGGGCGGGGAGCCATTAGCGATCGTCAGATATTCAGTGTTTGCGCCCCAATTCGGAACCGGGCGCTATACCAGGGTGTGCCCGCCTCCGCTTGGGGCGCTGACACTGAATTTCAGCGCTCTTGGCGCCGCTGCGCCAGCCGCTGCGGAGCGGCAGGCTGCGGTACTGCAGGCCTCCTCCTTCTCTTAAGGGGGAGCTGCCTGCAACGGGGAGATCGCCGCTGGAGAGTGCCGGCAAATGAGCCCGGCACCACGGAGAAGTGCCGGGTTCGCGGAAAGCAGCCGGCAATGCCGCGGGGGGTGGGGTGGAGGAGGCCGGGGAAGGAGGTGCGGGCAGGCGGCCGCCGAAAAAGCGGCCGGCCGCACCTTCCCCTTTAAAGCGCCCCACTAAGGCTACAGCACGGCCCCGTTTTCTGGTCGCTGTTTGCGGCCGCTTCGGAGGAGGTGGCCGCTACTAAATATGGGGATTGGGCCGGTTTCGGGGCGGAACCGGGGCACTGCACACACCGATGACGTCATCGGTGCCGGCGCAGCGCTAATGGCTACCGCCGCCAATACCGCTGCGCTGAATATCAGCGCAAACTCATTTTTGGCGCAGAAGCCCTCTTTAGGCGGTAACTGGCCGCAAAGCTGGCAGCGCCCTAATGAATTTCTAGGCCATGGTTTCAGGTTTGGGTCATTGCTGTCAAGCTTGCCACTGACGATAAGGTCCAGCACTGCAGACAACACTGGGTCATTTCTGGTGTTTCGTCGGACCTGTGTCGAAGTAACAGGCACGTTCTCCACCTGCCTAAAATAGCAGATGTCCATGCTACTCATCATAGGCTTGGTGACAGGCAGCGGCAACCTGGAAAGACCATCAGCATTGCCGTGCAGGTCAGACTTACGATATCTAATGTCAAATGTGTGTGCAGACAACAGCAGCGCCCACCTTTGCATTCTGCTCGCAGCAAGTGACGGAATCCCTGTATGTGGCCTGAAGATGGTCGTGAGAGGACGGTGATCTGTTAGTAGGGTGAACTGTCTCCCGTACAAATATTGGTGAAACTTGCGAACACCAAAAACGATGCTCAGTGCTTCTCGTTCTATTTGGGCGTAGTTAGTTTCAGCTCTGTTCAAAGTCCTAGATGCGAATGCTATTGGCTTCTCTTCTCCGTTTGGCATGATATGAGAAACGACCGCTCCCACACCATATGACGATGCATCACAAGCTAACTGCATTGGTAATGAAGGGTTAAAATGCGTCAAAGCCTCTGACTTCAGGAGCGAGTCCTTTGCTGTCATGAACGCCTCCTGGCACTTGTTAGTCCATTCCCACTTCTTGTCTTTACATAGCAACCAATGCAGCGGCCTCAACATCAAGGCTAGGTTCGGTATGAACCGTCCATAGTAGTTCAGTAACCCTAGAAAAGAACGCAGCTGGTTGATATTTTCAGGTGCTGGGGCATCCACGATTGCCTTGGTCTTGGACGGTGCCTTGTGAAGGCCTGTGGCATTGATCACATGACCGAGGTACTCAACTGATGCCTGAAAAAAATTGCATTTATCCCTGCGAACTCTGAGTCCATAATCCCTCAGTCTCTGTAGCATTGTGTCCAAGTTACGCAGGTGGTCTTGGTCATCACACCCAGTAACTAAGATATCATCTAAGTAGCACTGGACTCCAGGCAATCCACTAAGGATCTGGTCCATAGCACGTTGGAAAAGTGCTGGAGCTGATATAATTCCGAAAGGAAGTCGACGATACCTAAATAGGCCCTTGTGCATCACAATAGTCAGCATTTCTCGTGACTGTTCATCCACATGCTTTTGCAGGTAGGCTTGACAGAGGTCGATTGTGCTAAACTTCTGGCCCCCAGCAAGTCCCGCAAACAAATCATCAATATGGGGAAGCGGATATTGCTCCACTGACAATACAGGGTTAACAGTTACTTTAAAATCTCCACATATCCTAACACCACCCCCTTTCTTGAGCACTGGTACGCCCATTCACTCATGCTGACTGGTTCTAGTACTCCACTTTCAACTAGGGCTTCTAAGTCAGCCTCGACTTTTGGTCTGATGGCATAAGGTACGGGTCGTGCCTTCATGAACTTGGGTTTGCTATCCTGCTTAATACGAAGCTTCACAGTAATATCTTTCATGCTACCCAGTTCTCCATTAAAGACTTCTGCATGTTTCTTTAAGGTGGCGGGTAAGCCTGGATCATTGTGTGACATCATGTAGACTGATGACCAGTCTAATTTTATTCTCTCCATCCACGAACGTCCCAGTAGGGAGGGGTAGTCTCCTTTAACTACGTAGAGTGGTAACTTCCTAGTTTGTCCATTCAACTGAACTGTGACCTCAGTGATACCTCTCACGGTTACTCTTTATGTCTTTAACGCTAGGTTAGCTGGCTGAAGTGGAAAGTGCTTTAATGTCTTTTTGTAGACTATCTCCGACATAAGAGGTACTGCTGCCCCGGTATCGATCTGCATTCGCACAGGCTGCCCCTCTAGCAAGGGTGAGACCCAGTAGCCATGCGAATCCCCAGCTACAGTCAGCACATTCAGTGATAGTTCCTCCTCTGAAGTGTCACTTGCCCACCTGACATGCTTCTTTGTCTTTTGTCTGAATGTTTTTTTTCTTCCTTCCATCGCTGAATATGTCTCTTTTTACCACAGCTGTGGCAATCCATGTCCACGCACCAGCATGCAGACGCAAGATGCCCCGTTTTGCCACAACGGAAACATGGCCCTTGACTCTCTGTTCTTACTTTGTGCACTTTTTCTGTTGCACCCAACTGTTGAGCTTCCTTAGCTGCCAATTCCATGGAAATACTGATTTCAATGGCCTTTTGTAGCGTCAGATTACCCTCCGTTAATAGTCTCTTCTGTATGGCTTCAGTTCTCATACCACACACTAGCCTGTCTCTTATAGTATCATTTAGCACGTCATTAAACTCACAGTGCTCTGACAGTCTTTTTAGTGCAGCTACAAACATGGTCACTGTTTCTCCTTCTTCCTGGTTACGCCTGTGGAACCTAAACCTCTCAGCTATGACTAGGGGTTTGGGTGAGAAATGCCCTTTTAGTATCTCCACAATTTCACTATATTGTTTAGTCCCTGGTTTATCTGGATGCACTAAAGTACGCAAAAGATTGAAAGTCTTTGGTCCCATCACACTTAACAATGTAGGTACTACTTTGTTCCCTCCAATGTCATTTGCTTGTGTGAAGTATTCAAATCGTTCTGTGTATGAGCTCCATTGTTCGACATTCTCATCAAACGGTCCAATGTTACCGATAATTCCAGCCATTTTCCTTCTCTCAGGCTCCTAATTATCATTCACTAAGGATCCTTCCAATGTTGAACTCAACTAAAATCACTATCAGTTATTTAGTGCTTCAATTCACAGATCGTTTCACAGTTGAATAAATGTCCTTCCCGATTTACTCACTGCTTTTCCTCCCCTTCCTCAAGTCGTTAGTACCTTATACGCTGTCTCGTCTTCCCGTCGTTGCAAGCTCCTTTATCCTCGAGCCAGCCTCACTTTAATTAACGGTCCACAGCAAAAATAACAGTTTTAAACACGTAAAACCCGACTATCTTCCGCACAGCAGAGCCACGTACGTTCAGACGTCCTCGTCGCCACTTTTGTTAAATCTCAAGAGTTTAATAACCTTGCTTGTATAACAATTAAAAGAGTACGCAGGAGACAGAGTTCAGTTAACAGCCATTACTTCCAGAAGAATCTCTCAACTTAATGCACTCGATTTCCCATAATGCATTGCACATCACAACTACGGTAAGCTATGTGGGACAATTCAAATACAACATTCAAAATACACAACATCTAATTTCCCACAATGGAAAGATGTGGTAAGCGGTGTATCACATGGGTCCATGTTGTAGCCACTCTTACTTTACCGTAGACATAAACGACCTAGACTTAGGAATTGGGGGAACAATATCAAAATGTACTGATGACCAAATTGGGAGTATGGCGATCATTAAAGACAACAGGAGGCTATAACTAAACTTGCAGGATGGGTAGATTGAACTGCATTTGCAACCTATGTAAAAAAATGTGAAGTAATATATTTCAGATGTAAGAATAGGGAAAGGAAATATAGTTTAAATGGAAGATTTTTGATGATGCAGAGGAGCAGCAGGACCTTTGTATGCAGATACACAATTCATCAAAAGGTGTAACTCAAGTAGATCAGGCCATTAAAAAGACAAACAGAATCCTCAATTTTGCATTTAGAAACATTGAATACAAGATCAATTATGTAGTGCTGAACTTATACCAGACCTTAGTTAGGCTGCAGTTGCAGTATTGTACACAGTTTTAGGCACCCATATTAGGAAGGTCATGAAAGCAATGGAAAAGGATGTTACCAGGGATGAGCAAATACTTGAGAAGTTTGGGATTTTCTCACTGTAGCTGAGGTTAAAGAGTGACTTGAAATAGCTCTTCAAGATTATGACGAGTTATGATAGACTAGATAGTGGTAGATGGTTTCCATTGGTTGTTGGGATGGTAACAAGGCATAAAGTGAGTTTAGCCTGTAAGAGAAATGATGCAAGAAGCAGCAGAGAATTGATTCGATTTTGCTGTGAAAATGGTATTCTGTTCATTCAAATAAACCAGTCTGCTGTTTTGTAATTGGCCTTGTCTCGCTCAAGTGTTTATAAGCCTGCCTTCCAGAAAGATCAGAGAATGCATGTGGCAGTGTGTGTGAGATTATAGTATCCTGTACACACAAAAAGGGGTATTATTGCAATTCTTGTGTCATGCTATCACAAATAGATATAGGGCATAAAGATGCACTCCAGATCACAAGGGACCTGAGGTCCGCTTGTGGTAGCAACTGGTGATCCTGAGCCTGAGAGAATATCTACCCAAAATTTGTAACAGGGAAGTTGGAAAAAATATCTTTAAACAGAAGATGGATAGAATGTGGAAATCTCTGGCAAAATCATTATTGAAATACAGTCTAAAAGTTATTTTGAAAGGGAATAAGATAATTTGGCTAGAGGGCAACTTAATTCTCCTTGCTGTAGGAAGAGAGCAGATGGTGCTTCATGCATTATTATATGCTTATGCACAATCACTGTTGTGAATACATTGATAGAACTTTTGTGCAAATGATATAACATCTGAATAATAATATGATACAACCACAGATTCAAAATCCAAAGCTTTATCTCACAAATAATTCAACTAAGCTTTCATCATATATTGTGTATATAGTTGACTAGTGTAGGATCTCTTCCTGCCCCCGCAATGGTAAAAATTGGACAATGAAATCTAAAAAACCCAGAACTGCAGAGCCCGCAAAAAGGGCTCGGCAATAAAGGGTTAATTCAAACATTGCAGCCGAAACTATGACTGGATCACAGACAATCTAAAATACAAATGCTTCTGAACCACAACATTCACATATTCATTTACCTTAAGGGATTGCATTGTTAAAGAAGGCCATGCCCCCCGAATAACCAGTATCAGTGCAGGCCTAGACAATGGGCCGGGCCTTGAACCATTTGAATATGAATGCTAACAGAAACCCACAACTTCGCATATGCAGTCACCTTGGGAAGGTTGCATTGTCAGAAAGGTACCTCTAATCAATGGACAATATGAGGAACAATTCACTCATTTTGAAACGGCCATCGTGTGCATAGGAGGGGCCAGGATATGTGTTTCAAGATTGCAAGTTGGTTTTCGTTTAAGTAAAAGATCACTTTGAAGACAGTGTGTGTGTGGGAAGCCAATGGCAGAACAGCAAGCAGAAAGATTCGGGCCTACAATCAACTCCAAGAGACATCCGATTGGGAGTGGTGATTGTATGTTTCAGTCAAATCATGGAGGGGGCTTTTGTGATTGAGTCTGAATAAGTTTGTGAGTTTCAGTCAGATCACAATAAGGGCTTTGTGATTGAGTCTGAGTAACTTTATATGTAACAGTCAAATCGCGGATAGGTTTAACTGTGTCATATTGTGTCGATACAAATGACCCTTATGTAGAGGTTTGTATTTTGGGGTTGTTAGCCTGATATAAATCATAGGGATTTATACTGGAGAAGTAATTGTGTGTGTGTGTTCAATAAACAAACAAATCAAAGATTGAGCCAAAACTCTGTGCTGTTCTTATAAATCCTGACGTCCAAGAACTGTGTGTAACAGGGACCAGTATCGGAGAAAACCCCTTGATGTAATAGAACTCACTACGCACTTGGTTCGAGTATAAAGCAAGGCTTTAATCAACTTGTTTCAAAACATGGAGGTCTAGTTGTACTTCACTAGTTCCTGTCTTACAAAATGTCCCTGGGCAAGCTGGACGGTGCCACCAGCTGGCCGTCCAGTGTTATTTCATGAGTCATTTCTTCATGATGAGATTTATAACACACCTTACACTAGCTTTTCGACAAGTGCCCTCCAGTTATATGGGGCACGATTTCCATGTGGTTACTTTCATTGGGCAGGTGGCAGCTGGATCAAATCTGACACCCATCCAATGGAAGTGGTCAGAGGCCCAAAACATTTTCATAGTCAGATATCATTTAAATATAGTCAGAGAGCTGCAGTCATAAATCAGCACTGATAGGCAGCTTGCTGATTGGAGGGGGTGCTGCAGAGCTTAATTGGTTGTGGTAAGTAAAAGGAGAGAGAGGTGATCCCAGAGGAGGAAGGCTGCCGAGAGTCGGACATTGGGGAAGGTTGATTTTTGAGGGGTCAGGAGGAGTAGTAATCATTTTTTTTTTAATCATTTAAAAAGTTACCTTTGAGGTTTATGGAGCAGCCTCCAGGGATCACTTTAAGGACTGCTGGTTAGGCTGCTCAATGGCAAATATTGTCCATTGGTGCTGCAGAATTACATTGGCGGCCTATTGACCTCATAGGACCTTGATTTGCGTAAGCTAATGAGGCACCAGATGTTTCCACTGGGTACCTGGGCCGCCCATATCAAGGACCCCACCAAAATGGCAGCAGCCAGAGTGGCAGCGGGGCGAGAGCAGTAGTGCGGCGCTGTGATTTTCATTGCATTACTGTCCATTCCCACCTAGTGGTGAAGGTGAAAATTGGCCTCATGGTAGTTTTGCCTTTAAACATAATACCAGTAGTGATGGAGACAGGACAATTTGGCCCATGGCAGTTCCTTCCTGCAGTATTTGCTCTTTCCCATTATAACATGTTTAGTGCAATTTTCAGCACCCTGCTATTTTTCATTTCTCGTAGTTTATTTGCTGCATCCTTGTTAACATTTCATTTTATTAGCACAGTGCTTTGTGGACACCTTTAACCTCTGCTGCTTTTCTTCATGCACATATATATCCTGCATTGCTACTTCAGAATAATATTCATGCCTCAGCTTTGTGCTCGTTTTTAAAAATCGTTCAAATACTTCTCGACCTCCTGCCAAGTCCTTTGAGTCGTTGACACCTTCTTGGCTCTTTCTGTGACAAATTACTACATCTGTTGCTTATTTAGCATGGTTAGAGGCAGTAATCCCCGACAAAAACATGCTTGCATTTCTCCATTACAACGTGACCAGCACATCCAGAGCCTGATCTAAAAATAGGACTTTGTGTTGAGTTTTTTTTTATTGTATTTTTTTTCCAAGGGTTTGCAGTCACATATCTTTTATGAAGCCATTGTACATTTTGATTACATAGTGCCTATACTGATGCAGTAAGTTTTTGCCTTGGTTAACTGTTGAAGGATTTTAAACAGTCAGGGGCCTAGAAATTCAGTTGGTTGCGCCAGCCGTTAGCGCCTTAGGAGGAGTAGATGTCGGGCGCTAGGCGGCTAGCGCCCGGGCGCAGCGCGAACAGCGCCTCGCCCCAATTTCACTAGAGATTTAGCGGCGGCGCAAAGTCTTTGCGCGCGCTCAGCTGCACACGCAGATCATTACGTCATTTCCTCGTGCAACGCCCTTTGTGCGCCCCCAACCGGAACTTCATTGGCAACGCCCCATTGTGCGCCTGGCGCCCCTAGCGACTGTTAGAGTGGAATGGTGCTCAGCCGATGCGGGGCGCGGGGGGCGCAAATTAAAGGGCACTCCTCCTGCACTATAAAAGGCTGCCATTTCATAGCACTCCCTCTTGAGAAACGGATCTTTGGAGAGAGACCAAGGTAGATAGCTTTCTGCTTTGGCCCAACACTCGGACAGGTACTTCTGGCTTCAGGCCACAGCTTTCCACTAGTCTTTGCCTTCATTGACATCTCATTGTTTGCCAGCATATTATGGGGGCTGCAATGGATGTCAATGCTGGCTTTCTCAATTACATCCAAAGGGCTCACAGACGCCGTGAGAGAGTGGCAGCCCTGGCTAGACGGAGAGGAGGCAACAGGCGTCAGCAAAGGAGGCCTTACCCACCCAGGGTATATCGCCAGCAGTTCTCCTATCTCAACATGTCTGAGGAGCAGTGTGTTCAGAGGCTGCGATTCAGAAGGGAGGTGGTCACAGAGATCTGCCAGCTGCTTGGCGGTGATCTGCAGCCACAGCTGAGGAGCAGGACGTCTCTGTCGGTGGCAGTGAAGGTGACGGTGGCTCTCAACTTCTATGTCACTGGCTCCTTCCAATCCGCTACTGGGGACATTGCCAACATCTCCCAGTTCGCCGTGCATTGCTGCATCCGCCAGGTGACCAATGCCCTTTTCAAAAGGAGACGTCAGTTCATCTCCTTCTCCATGGCCCTTGCCAAGCAGCAACAGCATGCAATGGGTTTTGCAGCATTCGCGGGCTTCCCCATGGTGCAGGGCGCCATTGACTGCACGCATGTGGCTTTGCGGGCACCTCTGGAGAATGCCGAGGATTACCGCAACCGGAAGGGCTACCATTCGCTGAACGTCCAGCTGGTGTGTGACCACAGGCAGCTCATCCTAGCTGTCAATGCCCGCTTTCCAGGCAGCAGCCACGATGCCTTCATCCTGCGACAGACTTCTGTGGCAGACATGTTCCAGGCACAGCCTCACCCACGAGGATGGCTTATCGGGGACAAAGGCTATCCTTTGTGTACCTGGCTGATGACCCCGCTCCGTGCGCCCAGCACCCCTGCTGAAGAGGGATACAACGAGAGCCATCAAGCGACCAGGAACATCATCGAACAAACAATCGGCGTCCTGAAGCAACGGTTCCGCTGTCTGGATCGTTCCGGTGGAGCCCTACAGTATTCGCCGGAGCGAATCTCCCATTTCGTGGTCGTATGCTGCATGCTGCACAACCTGGCTATCCGCAGGACTCAGCCACTGCCACCACAGATTGGAGGACCACCTGAGGAGGAGGAGGAGGAGGAGGAGGACCAGCACAGGAGGGAGGCAGAATGTGCAAGGGCCGCCCGTCGCCGGCTTATTGAACGTCGGTTCTAGGCCCCCTCTCAGGGACTGGCTTGTGCCAATGTCAGCAGATGAATGTAGCCGCTCCACAAGCCCTCAGCCGAGCAGGGCAACCAGGACTTAACCAAAAAACCATGCACACTGCAATTTAACAGCAATAATTTATTGAAAACCTCTGCCCTTCCCACATTACATGCTCATGTGGAGAAGCCCCCTCCAAAAACACAAAACTACCAGTCTCGGTCTTACAAAAAGAAATAAAGACATCAGTCTCGGCCTTACAAAAAGAAAGAAAGACACCAGTCTCGGCCTTACACAAAAACAACTGCACCAGTGTCGGCCTTACAACAAGCACCAGGCATTTGTGCATACCTCTACTTTTTGCCCTGCGAGGGCGATGCCTTGCGCATCCTTGCCTGGCCCCTGCCCGCCCTGCTGCTCCTCCTCAATGGGAGCCCAGTGGCTGCAGCAAGGCTGGGGGAAGGCTGCTGAGGGGCAGATGGCGAGACGGCAGATGCCCTTGGGGGTCGGCCTGCACCAGCTCTGGCCTTGGAGAGGCCGGCTGCTGACTGCTCCAACTCTGGCTGGGTGGCAGCAGTCTGTCCAGCAGCTCGTGGCAGCTGCAATGGCGGAGTGGCAGTGTCGGCTGCAGGAATGGTGGCAACCTGGCAGATCGCAGGTGCTCGCTGGTCGCCTGAGACACTGGCACTGGCACGGGCCAGCACTGCAGCATGCGCAGCAAACAGCTGAAGAACAGACTACTGGGCTGCTGCTGCGCGGCGAGTGCCCTGGCGATGCCTGGCTGATCCAGCGAGGGTGGCAGCAGTTAGTGCCCGTGTGGCCCTGGTCTGTGTCCGCATGACACCAGCCAGTGAATGGACGGCACGACTGAGCACTTGGCTAGAAGCCGACTGTGCTGCCGTGAAGTCCTGTAGACTCCTGGCCTGTGCTGCATTGATGTCCTGCAGACTCCTGGCCTGTGCTGCATTGAATTGTTCCAGACTCCTGGCCTGTGCTGCACTGAATAGTTCCAGACTCCTGGCCTGTGCTGCACTGAATTGTTGCAGACTCCTGGCCTGTGCTGCTCCGAATTGCTGCACACTCCTTGACAGACACTCTATGGAGTCAGGCATCCTTGCCACTGCAGCCATGAGCTCAGTGTGCCTGCGCTCAGCCTGGACGGCCATTTCCTCTAGGAGGCGCACCTCCTCTGCGCTGACCGTCGCAGGACTGGAGGCCGCACTCACCCTCTGGGGAGAAGTCCGCCGAGCTTCCCCACCCCTCCCGCGTTGCTGCAGGCCGCTGGGCCCCGGAGCTTCACTCTCCTCCGACCCTTCCCCCCCGGCTCCCCTCCAGGGAAGACGTGTCCCCTACATCGCCATGGGCTGGCGCGGCTGAGGGTGGCACTGATGGGCCGGCTTCCTCTTCCTCCTCCTCGTCTTCCGAAGGGCTGACAGTGGCGGCTTGAGGGCCCGCCTCCTCACCTGGCGATTCACCATCTGAAAGCAGGAAGGCACAAGAGTAGCTTTAGAGTGAGGACAGGGCAGCAGCGAGGGAGGCATGAGTGGTGCCATTCACCGCATTGGTCGGACAGTGGCAAAGGATGCTGATCTGATGCGCAAGTGGAACGAGTGAGGTCCAAAAGGTGATGCCCTTACCATTGGTGCCCAGAACAGGGTCGGCATCTCCACTGGCGACGGGGCCAATCAGCCGGCCTACCATAATGCGCTCCACACGCTGGTCGAGGTCGGAGAGCTCTTTGAGGTCAGGACGGCCTCCCTCGGTCTCAGTTCGGTTGCGCCAGTTGTGCGCAACCTTGGCCTGCAAGAGAAAGGACGGCCTCTAATTACAGTGTGTAGCCCTGATTTTGTCTGCACTGCCTCCCATGGTCGAATAGCTTGGACAGTGTGTAGCCCTGATCTTGTCTGCACTGCCTGCCATGGTCGAATAGCTTGGACAGTGTGTAAAGTGCTGAATGTGCAATTGATTTTCATGCCAGTCCCATAGCTGTTGGATGAGTGCTGGCCATTAGGGCTTTCAGGTCCCTTTGCCCATAATGTGAGGTGCACATGCAAGGATGAGGAGGACACTGGAATGGGTACTCACCCTGACAACCCGAGTGAGGTCATTGAACTTCTTCCGGCATTGCACAGGAGTCCTGGCAACCACGCTGTTGGAAGACACCCTGTTGGACACCTCCCTCCAGGCTTTCCGGTAGGCGCTGGGCAGCGGCCTCTTGCCACCTTCTGGGAACAAAACATGGCGCCTGCGCTCCACTCCGCCAACCAGCAGCCTCAGGTCACCGTCGCTGAGGCGCTGCGCTCTCTCCCTGGCCTTCTCCATAGTCCTGGGCGTTGTACAGGTGAAGCTGAATGGTCAGGCCTAGGTTGAGGGCTGCAGTGTGCAGGGCGTGGCAGGCAAACAAATCCACCCTCCCCCTTTAAGAGATGACCGGCGCCAGAGTGTCTGCCGTCAATCAAGAACTCGCCGCACCTGCGCTGCGCCCGGCCTCGGGGGTATCGCTCAGCACCGTCGGCTTAGCGCCTAAAGATAGTCGTGCATCGCCTGTTTTAGCGCAGCAGCAACCTCTTGGGGCGATGCGACTGAATATCGGCAAAGGGGACGCGACTTTGCGCCGGGCACAAACTTTAGCGGCCGCCCGACTTTACCGCCCCAAAAGTGGCTGTACTGAATTTCTAGGCCAGGGAGTCTTAACTGTTTGCTGAAATCAAACATTTGTTTGTTTCACATTTACTGTTACTATTTACTGTTTAAAATCTAAATTCCCAAGCTTTAAACAGGGTTATAAAGGGATATACAAGGTCTACAATTCAGAGCAGCTGAAGGTAGTTAATTAGGGGAACTAGGTTAAACTGGTTCTCCTGTAGCAGAGCAGGGCCCAGCAAGCTCCTTTGTTTCAAGGCTTTGAAGTGCGATTTTGCACTAGGTGTGGTTTAAACAGAGTGCTGCGAGTTGGGTGAGTCAGGCAGTTAGGTGAGGAGTGGAAGGAGGAGCTCCCTTGCTTCACCTTTGTTTTTCCTAGCTTTTCACCCTGTAGGAATTGGTTCTTACTTTACACCAAGGAAAGAGTCTTAGAGCGGGAGCAGTCAAACAACCACAACTGCGAAACCGCTAAAGTGACGTCACAACCAGGGAAGGAGCTGATTGGTAAGTAGGACCTGGTGAGTATTTCTATAGTCCAGTCGTTAAAGTCAAAGTGAGGTGTCTAGTTTAGAGTAAGTAGTGTTTAAAGGGAAGTAAGGTCCCTAGTGTATTTAATATTCTTTATTTCAAAGGAAGTAAAGGGAGTAAATTAAGGGTAGGGCATGGCAGGGCAGCTCGGCTGTGTGGAGTGCTCCTCCTGTGCTATGTGTGAAGTCAGGGACGCATTAGGTGTCCAGGGTGAACACATGTGCAGGAAGTGTCTCCAGCTGTAGCTACTCGAAATCCGCGTTTCAGAGCTGGAGCTGCAGCTGGAGTCACTGTGGAGCATCCACGAAGCTGAGATCGTCATGGATAGCACATTTAACGAGGTGGTCACACCGCAGGTAAAGAGTGCATAGGCAGACAGGAAATGGGTGACTGCCAGACAGAGTAAAAGAACTAGGAAGGTAGTGCAGGAGTCCCCTGGGTCCATCTCCCTCTCCGACAGATTTTCCATTTTGGATACTGCTAGGGGAGATGGTTTCTCAGGGGAATGCAGCAAGAGCCAAGTCCGTGGCACTACGAGTGGCTCAGCTGCACAGGAGGGGAGGAAAAAGAGTGGGAGAGCAATAGTGGTAGGGGATTCTATCGTAAGGGGAACAGATAGACGTTTCTGTGGCTGCAGACGTGACTCCAGGATGGTATGTTGCCTCCCTGGTGCCAGGGTCAAGGATGTCACTGAACGGCTGCAGGGCATTCTGAAGGGGAAGGGCGAACAGTCAGAGGTTGTGGTTCACATTGGTACCAACAACATGGGTAGAAAGAGGGATGAGGTCCTGCAACAAGAATTTAGGGAGCTAGGTAGCAGATTAAAAAGCAGGACCTCAAAGGTTGTAATCTCTAGATTACTCCCAGTGCCACATGCTAGTGAGTATAGGAATAGAAGGATAGAGCAGATGAATGCATGGCTAAAGAGTTGGTGCAGGAGGGAGGGCTTTAGTTTCCTGGATCACTGGGTCTGCTTCTGGGGAAGGTGGGACCTGTACAAGTCGGACGGGTTGCACCTGAACCGGAACGGGACCAACATCCTTGCGGGGAGGTTTGCTGGTACTGTTAGGAGGGTTTAAACTTGGCAGGGGGTGGGATACAGAGTGGAGCTATAGTATGGGGTGATGCACAGCCAAATATAGAGGAAAAATCAAGTCCGCCTGGAAGACAGAGTAAATATGTAACGGCACAAGGGAGTATGGCAAAGCTGGATGACATTTATTTTAATGCCAGGAGTCTTGCGAGTAAGGCAGATGAATTGAAGGTGTTGATGAACACATGGGAGTATGATATTGTTGCTATCACAGAGACATGGTTGAGGGAGGGGCAGGACTGGCAGCTCAATATTCCAGGGTATAGAATCTTCAGGTGAGACAGAGAGGGGTGTAAAAGAGGAGGGGGTGTCACAATATTAGTCAAGGATTCAATTACTGCTGTAAGGAGGGATGATATCTTAGTAGGTTCCTCTAATGAGGCCATATGGGTAGAACTTAAAAACAAAAAGGGGGCAAGCACTTTGCTGGGAGTGTACTATAGGCCCCCAAACAGTCAGGGGGAGATAGAGGAACAGATATGTAGGCAAATCTCAGAGAAGTGTATAAATAATAGGGTAATAATAGTAGCGGATTTCAACTTCCCCAATATTAATTGGGATAGTCAGAGTGTGAAAGGCTTAGAGGGTGCAGAATTCTTAAAGTGCATCCAGGAAAACTTTTTGAGCCAGCACGTCGAAAGTCCTACAAGAGAGGGGGCGGTACTGGACCTAATTCTAGGGAATGTAGCCGGGCAAGTGGTAGACGTGTCAGTAGGAGAGCATTTTGGTGACAGTGACCATAATTCGGTGAGATTTAAGGTAGTCATGGAAAAGGACAAAGATGGACCAGAAATAAAGGTTCTAAATTGGGGGAAGGATGATTTTAATATGATAAGGCAGGATCTGGCCAAAATGAACTGGGATCAACTACTTGAAGGAAAATCCGCATCAGAGTATTAGCAGTCTTTCAGAAAGGAAATAGAGAGAGTACAATGCCAACATGTTCCTGTAGAGGTCAAGGGTGGGACCAACAAGCCTAGGGAAGCCTGGATGTCAAGGGATGTACAAGAATGGATTAGGAAAAAAAAGGAGGCTTTTGGCAGATACAAAAGGATCAAAACAGTGGAAGCCCTAGAGGAGTATAGAAAGTGCAGGGGGGTACTTAAAAAAGAAATTAGGAGAGGGAAGAGGGGGCATGAAAAAACACTGGCGGGCAAAATAAAGGAAAATCCCAAGGTGTTTTATAAGTATATTAAGGGCAAGAGGATAACCAGGGAAAGAGTTGGGCCCATTAGGGACCAAAGTGGCAATCTTTGTGTAGAGCCGAAAGATGTAGGTGAGGTTTTAAATGAATATTTTGCACCTGTGTCCACTATGGAGAAGGGTGATGTAGGCATAGAAATCAGGCAGGGGGATTGTGATATACCTGAACAAATTAGTATGGAGAGGGAGGAGGTACTACCAGTTTTAGCAGGCTTAAAAGTGGATAAATCCCCAGGCCCTGACGGTATGTATCCCAGGCTGCTGTGTGAGGCAAGGGAGGAGATTGCAGGGGCTCTAACACAAATTTTCAGAACCTCTCTGGCCACAAGGGAGGTGCCAGAGGACTGGAGAACAGCTAACGTAGTACCATTGTTCAAGAAGGGTAGTAGGGAAAAACCAGGGAGTTACAGGCCAGTGAGCCTAACATCAGTGGTAGGGAAATTATTGGAAAAAATTCTGAGGGACAGAATTAGTCTCCACTTGGAGAGGCAGGGATAGTCAGCATGGCTTTGTCAGGGGGAGATCATGTCTGACCAATTTGATTGAATTTTGCGAGGGGGTGACTAGGTGTGTGGATGAGGGTAGTACAGTTGATGTAGTCCCCATGGACTTCAGTAAGGCTTTTGACAAAGTCCCACATGGGAGACTGATCAAGAAGGTAAGAGCCCATGGGATCCAGGGCAATTTGGCACATTGGATCCAAAATTGGCTTCGTGGCCGGAGGCAGAGGGTGATGGTCGAAGGTTGTTTTTGTGACTGGAAGCCTGTGTCCAGTGGTGTACCGCAGGGATCGGTGCTGGGTCCCTTGCTGTTTGTAGTGTACATTAATGATTTACATATGAATGTAGGCGGTATGATCAGTAAGTTCGCAGATGACACGAAAATTGGTGGAGTGGTAAATAGTGAGGAGGAAAGCTTCAGGCTACAGGACGATATAGACAGGATGGTTAGATGGGCAGAACAGTGGCAAATGGAATTTAACCCTGAAAAGTGTGAGGTGCTGCATTTTGGGAGGACTAACAAGGCAAGGGAATACACAATGAATGGTAGGATCCTAGGAAGGACAGAGGATCAGAGGGACCTTGGTGTGTATGTACATAGATCCATGAAGGCAGCAGGACAGGTAGATAAGGTGGTTAAAAAGGCATATGGGATACTTCCCTTTATTAGCCGAGGCATAGAATATAAGAGCAGGGAGGTTATGATGGAGCTGTACAAAATGCTAGTTAGGCCGCAGCTGGAATACTGTGTGCAGTTCTGGTCGCCACACTATAGGAGGGATGTGATTGCATTGGGGAGGGTGCAGAGGGGATTCACCAGGATGTTACCTGGGCTGGAGCGCTTCAGCTATGAAGAGAGACTGTCAGGCTGGGGTTGTTTTCCTTAGAGCAGAGAAGACTGAGGGGGGACCTGATTGAGGTGTACAAAATTATGAGGGGCATAGATGGGGTAGATAGAAAGGAACTTTTCCCCTTAGTAGAGGGGTCAATAACCAGGGGGCATAGTTTCAAGGTAAGGGACAGGAGGTTTAGAGGGGATTTGAGGAAACATGTTTTCACCCAGAGGGTGGTTGCAATCTGGAACTCACTGGCTGAAATGGTGTTAGAGGCAGGAACCCTCACAACATTCAAGAAGCATTTAGATGAGCACTTGAAACACAATAGCATACTAGGCTACGGACCAAGTGCTGGAAAGTGGGATTAGAATATTCAGGGCTTGATGGCCGGCGCGGACACGATGGGCCGAAGGGCCTCTTTCTGCGCTGTATAACTCTATGACTCTATGATTTATTCCTGGTTTCATAGATTCAGGTAGTATGGGAAATGAGAGGTATTCTGCCTACTCGTGGTCCCTTTGGTTGGGGTCGCTGTCCATACCTAGCTGGGAGTGTGTCAAGGTTGCTGATCTACTTCTTGCTTCTGCAAAGTACCATGCATGACAGAAACCAAACAATATTTGATTAAGGGCTTCAGCTACCTTTGTTGTGGAGAATGTTGCATACTGTACCATGGAAGGATGAACCTTCTTACAGTTAGTAATGTGCTGGCCTACATGTTGCATAGGGCACTCAATTTACAGTGATCAAGTCCAGCAAGCATTGGGTTGGATCCTCTGAAATTGTCAGACCAGTCATGGTCATTGTGATCCCCTGACTAGCATCCTGTATGGATAATAAGAAGGCACATCCAGAATACGTATAGGTGGTCCATTCTGGCTAAAGCCCTTTGAGCAATTATCTTATTTGAAGTGAGATGTAGTATGTACAGGGTATGATCTTGATTTGGATCACACTAATTTTGTTGCAAGTGGTGGTGTTGAGGTTCTGTCTCCTCATACCATTCATCCACCATTAACTGGAGATCTAGGTCATGTTCATAGGCTCTTTCAGGTTTTTCATGTTGTGTTAGAATTGTAGAATTGTTACAACACAGTAAGAGGCAATTCGGCCCATGGAGCCCATGCCAGCTCTCTTGCAAGAGCACTTCAGCTAGTCCCACTCCTCCACCCTTTCCCCATAGCCCTGCAATTTTTTTCCTTCAGATACCTATCCAATTCCCTTTTGAAAGCCACTATTGAATCTGCCTCCACCACCCTTTCAGGCAGTCCTTTCCAGCTCATAACCACTCACTGCGTAAAAAAGTTTTTCCTCATGTCGCCTTTGGATATTCTGCCAATCTGTGTCCTCTGGTTCTCAACCCTTCCACCAATGGGAACAGTTTATCTCTATCTACTCTGTCTAGACACTTCATGATTTTGAACACCTCTATCAAATCTCCGCTCAATCTTCTCTGCTCTAAGGAGAACAACCCCAGCTTCACCAGTCTATCTACATAACTGAAGTCCCTCATCATTGGAACCATACTTGTATTCTTTTCCACACCCTCATTAAGGCCTTCTCATCCTTCCGAAAGTGCAGTGTCCAGAATTGGACACAATACTTCAGTTGTGGCCGAACCAGTGTTTTATAAATGTTCATCATAATTTCCTTCCTTTTGTACTCTCTGGCCACGATTTTACCCTTGGTGGCGGGTTGGAGTCGGGTTGGCTGTTCAGTGGGTTCCGGTCCCGCTGCCAGTTTAATCGACTCTGAAATAACGATTTTACCTTAACTGAGCTTATTAAGCCCATCGTGCACATTACCCGGCCCAATCAGTGGGTTCGGGTCTGCTGCTCGCCTCTGCTGACGTCTTCCATCCAGCTGCATTTAAGGGACCCTTTCAGCCTTGTTGTTTTTCATTCCTATTCTGATGCTTCTCGGTGAGGCACATAGGGAAATGACTGCTTCAAAACAAAAGGCCTCTCCAAGATTTGATGATGACTCCCTCCATGCTCTTGTGCAGAGAGTGAGAGGGCGCCAAGAGGTACTGTTCCCCTCAAATGGACGGAGGAAGCCTCCTCAGCAAACCAAGGCAGCCTGGCTGCAAATTGCTGAGGAAGTTAGTGCCAGGTCCTTGTGCTCATGCACCTGGGTTCAGTGCAGGAAAAGGTTCAACGACCTGCTACGCGCAGCAAAAGTGAGTATAACATCACACTTACCTTCAATCTGCTCCCCATCTCCTCTCCTCACCAGCACTCTGCATTGTCAGCCTGCTCCTGCACATCCCAACTTACTCTTACATCCCTTGCACCCTTAACCATCCCGCTCTCTCTCTATGTACAGAATCACTTCACCATTCTACTATGCACCCCTCACACTCACTATCACTGTTATGCAATGACAACAACTAACAATGCACAGGGAGGGCCCTTGGTATTGGCACCTCACTCCATCTTTATCTCCCTCTAAGCATCAATGCTATGGATTCTCTACACTCACTCCAACATTCTCACTCAAACTCCACTTGTGTCTCATTGCAGGAAAAGAGAGCCCACAATAAGAGGGAGAGGGGTAGGACAGGAGGAGGGCCACCTTCCATGGTGCACTTAACCACCGCTGAGGAGGCTGTTTTTGAGAACGTCGGAGGTGCAGAGGAACTGGAAGTGGAGGACGGTCAGACAGGCGCAGTAGAGCAAGCTGGTGACAGAATAGATTTGCAACCCTCTCATTTAGATTTCATGAGTGATTGATATTGTTGGATCCATGGTTCAGTAGATATGCTGTTATTAAATAATCACACGGATGCTGTACATTAACAGTAAACAGGTCTTTACTGGAGGAGGGTAGTCTCAAGACTGGGGGTACAGAGGCATGCGCAAAGCTTATATACAGGTGTGGTCACTGCCGGTACTACAGTATACAGGAGCTGTAAAAGTAGTTCTGACTTAAAGGCACATACACTACAATTCCTCCCCTTTTAGATTAGTAGTACCACTAATATTCAAATAACAATTGACATTTCAACATGTACATTAAACAACAAAAGTCCATTTATAGATTCAGTCTTTGGGCGGCTTCCTGACCCTTTCGGGATAGCGCCTTTCCGGAGGTTCTTGTTCTTGGTGCAGAGGCGATTCTGACCCCTTTTCATCGGGTAGTTCATCGGGTTCCACTGCTACTGGGTCTGAGGTAGATGCTACCGGTATGTCGGGTTCATCCCCAGGTACTCGAGACATGGGGTTGACGCATTCCTGTGATGCTAAGATCTGATCGACGTGGCGTCTCACAATGTTCTCCCCGACATCAACTGTGTACATTAATGGCCCCTGCCTTGTACATATCGTCCCGGATGCCATTTCTCTGTTCGATAGTCACGGGCCAAGACTGGTTGCCCTACATTGAAGCTCCTTGTCGGCTTCTCATTGATGTGCTGGAATTGTTTGTCCTCAACATTTCTTCGCACATTTGGTCTGAGCAAGTCCAGACGAGATCTCAACCTTCGGTTAAAGAACATCATGGCCGGGGTCTGGTTGGTCACTGCATGTGTCGCGTTTCGGTAGGCTAATAAGAAATTGTCCATCTTATGCTGTAGTGGAATTTCCTCATCGCACATGGCCTTTATCGCCTTCTTAAAGGTTTGTACGAACCTCTCAGCCAATCCATTTGTGGCTGGATGATACGGGGCGGTTGTGTAATGCCTTACCCCATTCCTTCTCATAAATTTTTGGAACTCGTCGGGCACAAACTGTGGTCCATTATCAGAGCAAATCTGCTCTGGCAAACCGTTTCTGGCAAATATGGTCCGTAGGACTGCAATCGTTTTCTCTGTAGTTCACAGAATCACAGAATCACAGAAACCCCACAGTGCAGATAGAGGCCATTTCGGCCCATCGAGCCTGCATCGACACATATCCCACCCGATCCCCGTAACCCCTACACCAACACATATCCCACCCTATCCCTGTAATCCCACGTATTTAATCCCCCTAACACTAAGGGTCAATTTATCATAGTCAATCAACCTAACCCGCACATTTTTGGACTGTGGGAGGAAACCGGAGCACCCGGAGAAAACCCACGCAAACATGGGGAGAATGTGCAAACTCCACACAGACAGTCGCCCGAGGCCAGATTTGAACCCGGGTCTCTGGCGCTGTGAGGCAACAGTGCTAACCACTATGCCACCATGCTGCTTGTTGAAGACATTTTTATCACCTCAGGCCACTTTGAATGAGCATCCACTGCTATTAAGAACATTGAGTCCATGAATGGACCAGTGAAATCAATATGCACCCGTTGCCATGGAGAGGAGGGCCACTCCCATGGGTGTAGAGGGGCATGTGGTGGTGCATTTTGGACCTTCTGGCATCCTAAGCAGCTCTTAGTTAGGTCTTCGATTTGTTGATCGATTCTTTACACTTCTGGAAAGCTCATCTACGTTCCTCATCCCACTTCCATGGTACCCCTTGTTGTGTATGTCCTTTTAAGGGAATAACTGGTCTCAGACTGCAGTACCGGCAGTGACCATCCCTGTATAAAAGGCCCTGGCAGGCTTCTGTAGTTTCAGTTTCCAGATTGTCTCCATTCAGTAAAGACTTGTTAAACCAACTCCTGCATTCCGTGTCTCCATTAACACACGGATCTAATACTGGCGACGAGTAAGAAACGAACTTACCTGCAACTCGGCAGCACCTCAGACGACGTTATTGAAGGTTGAAGCCAGAAAAGAAAAAAAAAAAATAATAATAATCCAAAGAAATCGAGAAACGGGCGTCGACCGTGGGCAACCGCCCTCCAAATCATCGGATTGAAAACTTGCAGGGGAGACTGTCAAGAGCCAGGCTTGGTTCCCCAATCTGTGGTTTCCCAGCTAATCGGGCTGGTGGCAGGTAGTGCACTGATCCTTCCTGGGCTGCGACGGGCTAGAGCTCGATCGGGTGGCTCTGCAACGGGGCCGGGCAGCGCGTCGGGAAGCAAAGAGAGAGAGAGAGGGTGGAGCACACAGGGCGCGGCCGGTGCTTCACAGCCGGGCAGCGTTCGGACCTAAGAAGAGGGAGGGAAGTGTCCCAGAGGGTCCGCTCCACGACGGGAATGGTTAAAAATAAAAATACCGCGGAGAGCGGCGTTGACAGCAGCGGCAGCAGCGGGAAAGCGCGGGAGGCGCCATCTTAACTTGGCGGGGAAGAAGGAAAAGCGCGGGAGGCGCCATTTTGATCCATCGGGGATGAAGGAAAAACGCGGGAGACGCCATCTTAGATTTTCAAGATGCCAAAGACTGGTGATATCACTGCCTTCGATAATGCAATAGAAGACTGGACCACGTATGTGGAAAGAGTCGAGGTATATTGCGAGGCAAACAAAATAGCCGAGGGGAAAAAGGCATCGGTATTGCTAAATTTAATGGGCGCAAGAACGTACGGCCTATTGCGGGACCTGATTACTCCAGCCAAACCGAAGGCGAAGAGTTTTAACGAAATTGTTGCTATCCTACAGGAACACCTAAATCCTACACCGCTGCTGATAGCAGAAAGATTTAAATTCCACAGGAGAAATCAGCATAAAAATGAGAGCAATGCTGATTACCTTACAGAACTACGCAAGCTATCAAAGCACTGTCAGTTCGGAGCAGGACTGGCAGATACCTTACGGGAAAAATTTGTCTGTGGACTCCTGAGTGAAGGAACCCAGAAGAGGTTACTCTCAGAGAAAGAGCTGACGCTAGATAAGGCTTTCAGTGTGGCAGTATCGTACGAAGCAGCAGCAAGGGGAGCTGCGGAAATACAAGAAAAGCCACAGGAATACGGCACCCATGAAATGACACGGGGATTTGCAAAATGTTATCGCTGCGGCAGAACAAACCATGACCAGAAGGACTGCTGGTCCAAGGACAAAATATGCAGGCAATGCGGAAAGATGGGACACATTGCATGAGTTTGCAGGTTTGAGAAGAAGACCAACGACAATAAAAAGGCTACTAAGGAACCGTACAGGAAAGTACAAAAGATGACGGACAGTAGTTCCGAAGACCAGATGAGCGATAGTGAATCCGGGAACAAGAGACTAAGCTGTCTCAAACTTCACAACGTAATCGCAAAAGAGGATCACCGAACCATTTGGGTCACCCTCACGATAGCAGGGTCTCAAGTCAAAATGGAATTGGATACAGGATCAGCTCTAACCATCATGAATCGACGAGACTATGAGCGGCTATTCTCACACACACCCTTGAGAGAGACATCCATTGTCTTGAGGACGTATACGGGGCAAAAAGTATACCCCAGAGGAAAAATAAGGGTGCTTGTCGAATACAACGGCAAGAAAATGCGGAAATTGTATCTCTACATTCTGCAAGATGGTGGACCACCGTTATTGGGACGTGAATGGATCAGAAAGATGAGTTTAGACTGGAGCGAGTGGGCGACACCCATCGTTCCTGTCATGAAGAAAACGTTAAACAATAAGTCTGAGGAGCCAAGGAAGGTTCGCATCTGTGGGGACTTCAAGGTGACAGTGAACCCAATCCTTCACACAGTACAATATCCTCTTCCAAGGATAGAAGATATCTTCGCCTCACTATCCGGAGGGAAGCGTTTTACAAAAATTGACCTAGCGCAAGCATATTTGCAGATGGAGGTTGAAGAATCCTCCAGGAAGTATCTCACGATAAACACTCACAAACGTCTTTACCAGTATAATTGACTGGTATTCGGAGTAGCATCAGCTCCGGCGATATGGCAAAGAGCGATGGAACAAGTCCTGCAAGGGATTCCGAGGACTCAGTGTTACTTGGACGACATCCTAGTGACAGGTGAAAATGACAGTGAACGCCTTGCCAATCTAGAGCAGGTGCTCACTAGACTACGTGAACATGGGCTACGAGCCAATCGCCCCAAGTGCGAGTTTTTTAAGAAACAGATATCGTATTGTGGCCACGTGATTGATGAAGAGGGGTTGCATAAGTCCCCTGACAAAATTGAAGCGGTAGTTAAGGCTCCAGCGCCTGAAAATGTGTCACAACTGAGGTCATTCCTCGGATTGGTGAATTACTACCATAAGTTTTTGCCGAATTTGTCCACAATTCTGCATCCACTGAACACCCGACTGCGAACGGGAGTAGCATGGAAATGGAGCAATGAATGTAAGCGGGCCTTTCAGAAGAGTAAGGACCTAATCACTTCAAAAGAAGTATTGGCTCACTACAACCCATCACTACCGATAAGACTGGCGCGTGATGCGTCTCCCTACGGCATTGGGGCGGTACTGTCACATAAATTCCTTGATGGTTCTGAGAGGCCGATAGCTTTTGCGTCACGCTCGTTAACTTCAGCCGAGCATAACTACGCCCAGATTGACAGAGAGGCCCTCAGCCTGGTGTGGGGGGTGAAGAAGTTCAATCACTACCTGCACGGTCAGAAATGTACTCTACAAACTGATCATCAACCTCTCGTCTCCATTTTCAACCCTCAGAAGGGCGTACCGATAATGACGGCACAATGGCTACAGAGGTGGTCCCTTTTCCTAGGGCCACACCAATATGACATCGAGTACAAAGGAACTAAACAGCATAGGAATGCTGATGGATTGTCGCGCCTACCATTGCCGACGGTGGAAGAAGAACTGGCAGTGGATCCAGTGGAGTTATTCCACTCGACTATTGTCGAACCATTGTTGCCAGCCTTCTCGCCGAGAAGAGAACAGCTGTCAGTGTGCAGAGGAACCTTGATGTGTGGATCCAGAGTAGTAATTCCACCCAAATTGAAGGATAGAGTACTCAATGAGCTTCATGAGGGTCATCTGGGAGGGGTAAAAATGAAGAACTTAGCCAGAGCGTTTGTGTGGTGGCCGGGAATCGATAGAGAAATCAAAGAGATGACCAAGAGCTGTACAGGATGCCAGAAGTTCCAAAACGCCCCACCACAAGCCCCTCTACATCCATGGGAGTGGCCCTCATCTCCATGGCAAAGGGTGTACATTGATTTTGCTGGTCCATTTATGGACTCGATGTTTTTAATTGCGGTGGATGCACATTCAAAGTAGCCAGAGGTAATAAAAATGTCCTCAACCACCACAGAAAAAACTATCACAGTCTTACGAACCATATTCGCCAGAAATGGGCTGCCTGAACATATTTGCTCTGACAATGGACCACAGTTTGTGTCTGAAGAGTTCCGGAGGTTCTTAAAGTACAATGGTGTCAAGCATTACACATCCGCCCCAAATCATCCAGCCACCAATGGATTAGCTGAGAGGTTCGTTCAAACATTCAAAAAGGCTATCAAGGCAATGTGTAATGAAGACATACCTCTACAACACAAGGTGGATAACTTCTTGTTTGCCTACCGGAATGCGACACATGCGGTTACCAACCAAACTCCAGCCATGATGTTCTTCAATCGAAGACTACGATGCCGCTTGGATTTGGTTAAGCCAAACGTCAGAAGAGATGTGGAGAACAGGCAGTTTCAGAATATGAATGAAAGGCCGACCAGGAGTTTCAAGATAGGTCAACCAGTTTTGGCCCGGGACTACCGCACAGAGAAATGGCAGCCAGGAACGATCTGTACACGGCAAGGACCTCTAATGTATACCGTGGATGTTGGAGAAAGCATTGTAAGACACCATGCTGACCAGATTCTAGAGTCACTGGAAAACCTCAACTCCACACCACGATCTGATACACCTGGCGATGAGACCGAAGTATCAATTGCATCTACCACAGAATCGGTGATATTGGAAGCAGACAAACCAAACAATGACATTGATCCCGACTCAACCTTGCCAGAAGAACCTGATATCCCAAAGAGGCGTTATCCAGACAGAATCAGGAAGCCTCCTCAAAGACTGAACTTATAATTGCTTAACTTCAATTAATGTATCTAGCAACCGTAATTGTAATTGTAATTAGTTATTATTTAGTTGTTAAATGAATGTTATGTACCGTTTATCTAAAAGGGGAGGAATTGTTGTGTATGTCCCTTTAAGGGAATAACTGGTCTCAGACTGCAGTACCGGCAGTGACCATCCCTGTATAAAAGGCCCTGGCAGGCTTCTGTAGTTTCAGTTTCCAGATTGTCTCCATTCTGTAAAGACTTTTTAAACCAACTCCTGCATTCCGTGTCTCCATTAACACACGGATCTAATACCCCTGTTTGCAGTAGGGTGTTCAGTGGGTGTAATACCGTAGACAAATTTGGTAAGAACTTGTGGTAGTAGTTTACCAGCCCGAGGAACGACCTCAGTTGTGACACATTTTCCGCTGCTGGAGCCTTGACTACTGCCTCAATCTTGTCAGGGGACTTATGTACCCCTCTTCATCGATGACGTGGCCACAATACGAGATCTGTTTCTGGAAAAACTCGCACTTCTGGCGATTACCTGCAGACTCTTGCTATGTGTCCTGCTTTCCCACACTGTCTGCACACTTGGTCCTTGAACCAACAATCTTTCTGGTCATGTGTTGCTCTGCCACAGCGATAGCAAATCCCTGTTCCATAGGACATTTCATTGGTGCCATATTCTTGCGGTCTCCGTTGTATCTCTGCAGCGCCCCTTGCGGCTGCTTCGTGTGATACTGCCATAAGGAAAGCTTTGTCCAGCGTAAGTTCCTTTTCTGATAGAAGCTGTTTCTGGGTTCCTTCACTTTGTAGCCCACACACAAATTTGTCCCTTAACGTATCTGCTAGTCCCGCTCCAAACTGGCAGTATTTCGATAGCTTGCGCAGTTCTGTTAGGTACTCAGCATTGCTTTCGTCTTTGTGTTGGTTCCTTTTATGGAACTTAAATCGTTCTGCTATCAGCAGCGGTGTGGGGTTTAAGTGGTCCTGTAGGCTTTCTACTATGCTTTCAAAATTCTTGTTTACCGGCTTCTTTGGGGTTATTAGATTTCGCAGTAACCCATAAGTTTTTGCACCCATGGAATTTAACAGAACCAGTGCTTTATTAGCATCTGGCACTTCATTCGCCCTGCAGTACACCTCAATACGTTCCACATATGTCGCCCAATCTTCGACTTCATTGTCGAACGTAGAGATACTGCCACTCTTCAGCATCCTTGGGTGTGAGTTAACTGTCAAAAATGGCGCCTCCCGTGCTTCCCCTTCTTCTCCGCTGGCACAAAATGGCATCTCCTGCGCTTTCCTTCCTTCCCACGCTTACCCTTCTTCTCCGCTGCGGCTTCTAAAAATGGCGTCTCCCGCGCTCTTTCTTCTTCTCCGCAGCTCAATGGCGTCTCCCGCGCTCCCCTTTCTTCGCCCCGCGGACCCTGTTCAGCCCGTGAGCCCTGGCTGTGCTCTGCGCGTTCTTCTTTTTATATGTTTCGACGCCTCTCAGTCTAGAACCCGGCTGTTTCTCTACCCTCTCTCTCCCCGGTTTGTTTTCTTTTTCTCGACGCCGCTCGGTGTTCAACCCCCGGCTGTGCCCTGCGCTCTTCACCCTCTGTCTTACCCCGTCGACACTGCTCGGCTTTCTCTCCGCCGTCAGTCGGCTCCAGCTGCCACTGTCCGGGAAGGGTCTGCGCTGTACCTGTTGCCAGTCTGTTGCTGGATCGTCGTGGCTGGGGAACCAAGCCCGGCTCTCCGCAGCCTCCCCTGCGAAGTTCAATCTCTGCCTGACTGCTGGGCGGTTGCTCGTGGTCGACGCCCGTGTTCCTGGCCTCGACTATTTTTTTTTTTATGTTGCAGGTAGATTCGAATCGACACTCGTCGCCACTGTTGGATCCGTGGTTCAGTGGATATGCTGTTATTAAATAATCACACGGATGCTGTACATTAACAATAAACAGGTCTTTACTGGAAGAGGGTAGTCTCAAGACTGGGGGTACAGAGGCATGCGCAAAGCTTATATACAGGTGTGGTTACTGCTGGTACTACAGTATACAGGAGCTGTAAAAGTAGTTCTGACTTAAAGGCACATACACTACAGATATGACATCTGATGTTCATACAGATTGAGTTCTGATCATCTGCAGAATGGGATGTGTCAGCTACATTAATATCACATGTCTAACTCATGCCTTTACTCCCCCACAGGACCATTGAGAGCCCCCTTCCCCACTGTCCAGGAGGAAGAGCCTGAAGACTCCTCAGAGGAAGCTGCAACCTCTGAGGGTGCCGCGTCAGCAGAATTGAGTTCACCCAGCACCAGCGCAGAGACGCACACCTCGGTGGGTCATTCGCGAGATAGATTAGAGTTGTCACCTGGTGTATCACAGCTCACAAGTGAGCATCAGCAGATGGTGGAGGCAGGGACAGCAGTGGAGAGTACTCGTTGGAGGCCGCAGGGCTCTCCTAGCTCTGCTCAGTTGCATGTGGACCCTGTGCCTCTGGGGCCATCCAGAAAGAGAGCGGTATTGGAACTTCAGCAACAAGTGCAGGAGTCTCTGACTGGTTTTGCGAGTGTGCAGAGAATGGAGGGGTACAGCTCAAGCATGAGCAATGGGAATGGTAGCGTAGTGGTAATGTCACTGGGCTAGTATTCCAGAGGCCTGGACTAATGATCCAGAGACGTGAGTTCAAATCCCACCACGGCAGCTGGGGAATTTAAATTCAGTTAATTAAATAAATCTGGAATAAAATGTTAGTTTCATGGTCATCATTACTGATACTATCAGATTGTTGTAAAAATCCATTTGGTTCACTAATGTCCTTTAGAGAAAGAAATCTGCTGTCCTTACCTGGTCTGGCCTATATGTGACTCCAGACCCACAGCAACGTGGTTGACTCTTAACTGCCCTCTGAAATGACAATAATAAGAATGAAATCGGATGGACCACCTGACCTCGGCACTGGTTATGGACACGGCAATGGCACACCCAGCCCAGTCGACCCTGCAAAGTCCTTCTCACCACCATCTGGGGACTTGTGCCAAAATTGGGAGAGCTGTCCCACAGACTTGTCAAGCAACAGCCTGACATAGTCATACTCACAGAATCATACCTTTCAGCCAATGTCCCAAACTCCTCCATCACCATCCACTGGGTATGTCCTGTCCCACCGGCAGGACAGGCCCACCAGGGGTGGTGGCACAGTGGTATACAGTCGGGAAGAAGTGGCCCTGGGAGTCCTCAACATTGACTCTGGACCCCATGAAGTCTCAGGGCTTCAGGTCAAGCATGGGCAAGGAAACCTCCTGCTGATTACCACCTACCGCCCTCCCTCAGCTGATGAATCAGTACTCCTCCTTGTTGAACAGCACTTGGAAGAAGCACTGAGAGTAGCAAGGGCACAGAATATACTCTGGGTGGGGAACTTCAATGTCCATTACCAAGAGTGGCTCGGTAGCACCACTACTGACCGAGCTAGCCGAGTCCTGAAGGACATAACTGCCAGTCTGGGCCTGTGACAGGTGGTGAGTGAACCAACACGAGGGAAAAACCTACTTGACCTCGTCCTCACCAGTCTACCTGTCGCAGATGCATTTGTCCATGACAGCAGTGACCACCGCACATTCATTGTGGAGATGAAATCCCGTCTTCATAATGAGAACATCCTCCATCATGTTGTGTGGCAGCTCCAACAACACTCAAGAAGCTCGATACCATCCAGGACAAAGCAGCCCGCTTGATTGGCACCCCATCCACCACCTTAAACATTCACTCCCTCCACCACCGGCGTACCGTGACTGCAGTGTGTACCATCTACAAGATGCACTGCAGCAACTCACCTTCGGCAACACCTCCCAAACCCGCGACCTCTTCCACCTAGAAGGACAAGGGCAGCAGGCGCATGGGAACACCATCACCTGCAGGTTCCCCTCCAAGTCACACACCATCCTGACTTAGAAGTATATGGTCGATCCTTCATCGTCACTGGGTCAAAATTTTGGAACTCCCTACCTAACAGCACTGTCGGAGTACCTTCACCACACAGACTGCAGCAGTTCAAAAAGGCAGCTCACCACCACCTGCTAAAGGGCAACTAGGGATGGGCAGTAAATGCTGGCCTTGCCAGCGACGCCACGATCCCATAAACGAATCCAAAAAAAATAAAATAATATGCCGTGCTGGAGAAATGGCACATGAACGTGCTGCCATGGAGAGGCTGGCAACCTCCTGGGAGGACATAACTCGCCAGACACAACAGAGCATGGTGACTCTTCTAAGTAGATGGTCTGCTATGAGAGATGGATGGACATCTATTGAGGAGAGACACCAGAGGTACATAGACATCCCCATTATGAGGACTGTCAGAACAGAGATGGGTCCTCATGGCCCCACTGATATGCAGCAAGGTGCTCTCCAGCTACTTGCTAGCAGCAAAGTGCGGGCAACCCATGAGAGGGATGTTGGTGGTCAACAACAAGGAAGTGTGGGCTCCTCTCCAGGCGCTCACACTCCCATGCCACTGGGCAGCCCTCTGTCAGAGCCCCAGACTCCTCACCCAACTGAGATGGCCGTCTCAGCCCATGCACAGCCGCAAGAGGAGCAGACTGTTGCTGTGCCCTCCCAGGCTCCCAAACTCAGACGACACCCGCCAAAGGTGTCGAAACAAAAGCAACGTGAAAGTAAGCAAGGTGCCTCAACATCTGCTGAAGCCACAGGAGAAGCACCAAGTAGAAGCACGCGTAAGAGAAAGTTAACACACAAATAGTCACAAGGGTAGTCACTTGGGTGTTTTGATCTAATACAAACATAGAAACATAGAAGATAGGAGCAGGAGTAGGCCATTTGGCCCCTCGAGCCTGTTCTGACATTTAATGAGATCATGGCTGATCATCCAAATTCAGTACCCTGTCCCTGCTTTTTCCCCATATCCCTTGATCTCTTTAGCCTTGAGCAATATGTCTAACTCATTCTTGAATATATTTAATGAATTGGCCTCAACTGTCTTGTGTGGTAGAGAATTCCATAGGGTCACCACTCTCTGGGTGAAGAAATTCCTCCTCATCTCAGTCTGAAACGGCTTACCCCTTATCCTTAGACTGTGACCCCTGGTTCTGGACTCCCCGCCATCGGGAACATCCTTCCTGCATCTAGTCTGTCTAGTTCTGTTAGAATTTTATAAGTTTCAATGAAATTCTTCTAAACTCTAGCAAATATAAGCCTAATCGACCCAATCTCTCCTCATACGTCATTCCTGCCATCCCAGGTGTCAGTCTGGTGAATCTTCGCTGCACTCTCTCCATGGCAAGAACATCCTTCCTCAGATAAGGTGACCAAAACTGCACACAATAATCAAGGTGTGGTCTCACCAAGGCCCTGTACAACTGCAGCAAGACTACCTTGCTCCTGTACTCGAATCCTCTCGCTATGAAGGCCAACATACCATTTGCCTTCTTAACCGCCTGCTGCACGTGCATGCTTATCATCAGCGACTGGTGCACAAGGTCTCCCAGGTCTTGTTGCACTTCCCCTTTTCCCAATCTATTGCCGTTCAGCTAATAATCTGTCTTCCTGTTTTTGCCACCAAAGTGGATAACCTCGCATTTATCCACATTATACTGCATTTGCCATGCATCTGCCCAATCATCCAACCTGTCCAAATCATACTGGAGTTTCTCTGCATCCTCCTCACAGCACACACACCCACCGAGCTTTGTGTCATCTGCAAACTTGGAGATGTTACATCTAGTTCCCTCATCTAGATCATTTATATATATTGTGAATAGCTGGGGTCCTAGCACCGATCCCTGCGGTACCCCACTAGTCACTGCCTGCCACTCGGAAAAAGACTTGTTTATTCCAACTCTTTGCTTCCTGCCTGCCAACCAGTTCTCTATCCAAGACAGTACCTTACCCCCAATCCCGTGTGCTTTAACTTTGCATGCTAATCTCTTATGTGGGACCTTATCGAAAGCCTTCTGAAAGTCCAAATTCACCACATCCACTGGTTCTCCCTTATCTATTCTACCAGATACATCCTCAAAAAATTCCAGTAGATTAGTCAAGCATGATTTACCTTTTGTAAATCCATGTTGACTTTGTCTGATCCTGTCACTGTTTTCCAAGTGCTCTGCTATTACATCTTTTATAATGGACTCTAGCATTTTCCCCACTACCGATGTCAGGCTTACCAGTCTAAAATACCCCGTTTTCTCTCTACCACCTTTTTTAAATAGTGGGGTTACATTAGCTATCCTCCAATCCATGGGAACTGTTCCAGAGTCTATAGAATTTTGGAAGATGACCAGCAATACATCTACTATTTCTAGGGTCAATGTGAAGAATCTCATTGCCATCGCATTTCTTTATTACAATTGAAATAACAAAGATTCAAAGAGTTGGCCTATGTGTGCCCAGAAATGGAAGTGTCACAGGGAGGTGTCAGGGCACCTTTCATCTGTAATGATAGTGGTGAGAGCGATAGGAACCCACAGCTTATTGTACAGATGGTGAATGGTGTATTAAGAAGGTCGGCCAGACACTCATTTCCATGTGGCAGCCACATATGTTTGCTTTGTAAACTTAAGCGAATCTGGCATGGATTAGTGCATCCCTTGCATCACAGCCAGCAATGTGTTCACATGCTGGTGGAACTGGCACATCCGCCTCCGCAAGGTGGCCCTTATCTGCTGCCTGCTCCTCCTCCTCCTCCTTGTCCTCTTCTGAGGAGGCTCTGCGCTGAGCCGCATGTTCCTCAGGCAGCGCTAAGCCACACTGCTGTACGATGTTGTGCAGTGCACAGCAGACCACAATGATTCTGGAAACCCTGGCTGGTGAGTACGGTAGGGCTCCACCTGATCTGTTGAGGCATCTGAATCGCATTTTGAGCAAGCCGATGGTTTGCTCAACGATGCCCCTGGTGGAAATGTGGTTCGCAATGTAGCGCTCCTCAGCTTTGTTTGATGGCCTCCTCATCGGTGTCATTAGCCACGTCTTCAGGGGATAGCCCTTGTCTCCAAGTAGCAATCCGGAAAGTTGGATTGGTGAATTGAACAGCTGAGGCATAGTAGACTGCCGCAGGATGAACAAGTCATGGCAACTGCCAGGGAACTTGGCGCAAACATGTATAATGTTCTTCCTGTGGTTACACACCAGCTGCACATTAAGGCAATGGAAGCCGTTGCAGTTCACAAATACAGCTGGGTTGTGATGGGGTGCCCTAATAGCCACACGTGTGCAGTCTACGATGCCCTACACCCTTGGCAAGCCTGCCATATATGCAAAGCCAACCGCACACGCAGTTACACTTGCTTCATCCGTGGAGAAGTGAATGTAATTGTGCACCTTTGCAAAGAGGGCATCGGTAACCTGCGTGATGCAAGTGTGTGCGGCTGACTGGGAGATGCCACTGATGTCTGCTGATGATCCCTGGAAGGACCCTGAAGCAAAAAATTTGAGGGCGGTGGTGACTTTGACAGGCACTGGTAAGGAGTGTCCACCAGCTCCTCTGGGCTCCAGATATTGGTACAGCATTGTGCATATGTCAGCGGCTGCCTCTCACGAAAGTCTCAGCCTTCTTTGGCAATGCTGCTCAGTCATGTTGAGGGAGCTCATCCTCGGCCTGTAAACCCTGTGTTGGGGTTATCTCCTGCGGCACGGAGCAGCCCTGCGCTGACGCCCTCTGCCCTGTGCAGCATCAGGTGGCTGAGGAGAAGGTTGGCGCTCCTGTTGTTGCTGCTGTTGTGCTTGGTTCTGCTGCTGCCACGGCTGCTCTTCCTCCGATTCTGAGGACCAGGATGTGAGGGTATAAATGGTTCCCATTCCGCTGGTATATATCTCAGTTGAGGAATAGATGTTATAAGCGCTCAGTCAATGTGGGGAGAGGGTTTTCCAATGTGGTCACTGTGCATATGAATCTCAGCTTAAACACTTACAAGCTCAGTAGACCTGCAAAATGTGTTCCAACACCTCAAAACACAATGTTCTGGCATCTGAAAGTCAGCCATGTTACAGGTCCACTTTTATGCTGCAGGTGCAGCTGTCAAGAATTCAGCTACTTGCTCAACCAGGCATAATCAGCTGGCGTGTTTGGCGCACGACATGGAACATGCTGAAAATGTCATAAAATGGGAAGAGCTTGGTAAAATGGGATTATGTAGGCAGTTAACAAGCTGTTAACTGCTTTAAGTGCCTCTCCCGCTGCTTGGTGTCGGGTCTGATTGGAACTCCCAAAGGCGGGATGACGGCGGGTTCGGAACCTGCTGTTAATCAAAATGACTTTAACCTCTGACCCACCTCAAAACCTGCCCTCTGAGCGCCAGCAAAATCGCGGCCTATGTCTCTATTTATGAAGCCCAGGATCCCGTATGCTTTTTTAACTGCTTTCTCAACTAGCCCTGCCACCTTCAACAATTTGTGTACATATACCCCCAGGTCGCTCTATTCCTGCACCCCCTTTAGAATTGTATCCTTTAGTTATATTGCCTCTCCATATTTCTTTCTACCAAAATGTATCACTTCGCACTTTTCTGTGTTAAATTTCATCTGCCAAATGTCCGCCCATTCCACCAGCCTGTCTATGTCTTCTTGAAGTCTATCACTATCTTCTTCACTGTTCACTATACTTCCAAGTTTTGTGTCATCTGCAAATTCTGAAATAGTGCCCTGTACACCTAAGTCCAAGTCATTAACATATCTCAAGAAAAGCAGTGGTTCTAGTACTGACCCCTGGGGAACACCGCTGTAAACCTTCCTCCAGTCTGAAAAACAATCGTTTATCACTATTCTCTGTTTCCTGTCACTTAGTCAATTTCATATCCATGCTGCCACTGTCCCTTTTATTCCATGGGTTTCAACTTTGCTGGCAAGCCTATTATGTGGCACTTTATCAAACGCCTTTTGGAAGTCCATGTACACCACGTCAACCGTATTGCCCTCATCAACCCTCTCTGTTACCTCAGCAAAAAATTCAATCAAGTTAGTTAAACATGATTTGTCTTTAACAAATCCGCGCTGGCTTCCCTTAATTAATCCACACTCATCCAAGTGACTGTTAATTTTGTCCCTGATTATCATTTCTAAAAGCTTCCCTACCACTGAGGTTAAGCTGACTGGCCAGTAGTTGTTGGGTTTATCCATACACCCTTTTTTGAACAAGGGTGTAACAATTGCAATTCTCCATTCATCTGGCACAACCCCGTATCCAAGGAGGATTGGAAGATTATGGCTAGTACGTCCGCAATTTCCACCTTTACTTCCCTCAGCATCCTCGGATGCATCCCATCTTATCTACTTTAAGTACAGCTAACTTTTCTAGTACCTCCTTGAAATAAAGAATAGATTTGCCTTTCTAATTTAGGCTTTATTAACTTAAAAATCCTGTAGCACATCTTCAACACCCAGTCCCAACTAAAGGCTGGAAAGAACTGAATTTAAGATGGCCACCACAAATCACATGACATCAACTACCAATGAGATTACAGCATATATCCCAAGGCAGGAAACAAACAACCAATCACAATACTTCTTACTAAACATAGAGAATAATCACCACATTCACCCCTCCTTTTAAAATATACTCCAACCTAAATAACCTTTACAATTTATAATTAATTATTTACAACTAAAACTATGCACAGACAAAATAAAACTATTCAACATGACACAATACTAAGTGAGCAACAACAAATAGTAACATTGCACATAAGTATTAAGTATCTCTCAACTAAAACAATATAACATAATACTTCAACAATTTTAAAACATTACTATCAATTTAAAAGTCCATTTTCAATCGGTCGACCGGATATCTTGTTCGTGTCGACCTTCTTAACCTTGGTGAAATTCCTTGCCCTCCCACACCAGGAGACACAGAAGTATCTTCTGCAGGAAGGCTATCCATATCCCGATTTTCAACGGTTCCCGGATTAGAAATCCCATCAGGAGGTAAACTGGGATGGTCATGAACATCCATCGAGGGCTGACTAATAGAAGTATAACTATCTGCAGTCGGATTGGAAATATTCGTAGTATCTGTAACAGCATCCACATTATCTGAATCATAACTATTGTTAATATCCTCAGAAGAGGGCTGGCCACCACAAGGAGCCAAGTCTTTAATTGAAACGGTACTTTCTTTCCCATCTTGGAATCGAATATGAGCATATTGGGAATTTGCCTCCAACAGCTCCACCTCCTCCACTAAAGGATCATATTTTGACAATCAAACATGGCGTCGAAGCAGCACAGGTCCCTGCATAGTAAGCCATGAAGGTACCGAATATCCCATAGTAGATCTCCGCGGATAGTTAAAGAGCCTTTCATGGGGGGTCACATTAGTAGCCGTTGAAAGCAATGATCTAATGGAATGTAGGGCATCAGGCAGTACCATTTCCCACTGTGTATTCTTAAGGTTCCGGGATGTCAAAGCCAACATAACTGCCTTCCAGATCACCCCATTGTATCGTTCACACTGTCCATTACCCTGGGGATTATACGGGGTAGTTCTGCTAGTAGAAATTCCCCGACCCTGAAGGTATTCCTTCAACTGGGAAGACATAAAAGAACTTCCCTGATCCGAATGGATATACGCAGGCATCCCAAAGATGACAAAAAGTTGAGTCAGACATCTGATAACTGTAGCAGCTGATACATCTGCACAAGGAAAAGCAAAAGGGAACCTTGAAAACTCATCCACAACAATAAATATATATCGGTTTTGAGTAGTTGAAGGAAGAGGCCCCTTGAAATCGACGCTCAAACGTTCAAAAGGAGAAGTAGCCTTTATAAGATGAGCTCGTTGAGGCTTAAAGAAATTTGGTTTACACCGAGCACAGATAGAACATGATGAAGTCATCCGCTTGACGTCTTCAACTGAAAAGGGCAAATTCTTACTGCGTACGAAGTGTATCATCCTCGTAACCCCAGGATGGCATAAGGCATTGTGAAGATTAATAAGCGTATCTCCGTGAATCACAGAACAATAAGCCATCGACAGCGCATCAGCAGCAACGTTATCCTTCCCCGGACGATAAACTATATCAAAATGGTAACATGCCAACTCAATCCTCCACCTCATTATTTTATCATTCTTAATCTTTCCAAAATGTTTGACATCAAACATAAAGGACACAGACTTTTGATCAGTTACCAATGTAAAATGTCGCCCCGATAAATAATGTCTCCATTTACGCAGTGCTTCTACTATTGCATACGCCTCTTTCTCTATTGAAGAATGCCTTTTTTCACTATTGTTCAAGGTACGTGAGAAAAAGGTCACAGGTCTTCCATTTTGGTTCAGAGTAGCCCCAATTGCAAAATCAGAAGTGTCCGTCTCAATCACAAAAGGAACCTGCTCATCAATAGAATGCACAACTGCTCCAAGGATATCCTTTTTAAAATTATCAAAACACGTCCTGGCCTCCCATGATAGAGGATATGTCGTAACCCAAATAAGAGGCCGGATCTTCTGTGAAAAATTTGCAATCCAATTAGAATAGTAAGAAAACAGTCCAACAACTCGTTGCAAAGCCTTAGAATTAGTAGGACAAGGTAAATCAATCAATGGACGCAGACGTTCTGGGTCTGGTTTAATCTTGTTTCCCGAGATAATGTACCCCAGTAGATTTACGTCAGTGGTCGAAAAGGTACACTTCTCTTTATTGAAAGTTAAACCAACTTTTTCCGCAGCTTGAAGGAATCTTTCTAAATTAGAATCATGCTCCACCCTTGATTTGCCACACACCGTGATGTCATCTAAGTATGAAAAGGTGTCAGAGAGAAAGTTATCACTTATAAAAGCATCCATTGCCCGTTGAAAACAAGCAACACCATTAGTAACACCAAATGGTATTCGGCAAAACTGATACAGCTTTCCACCAGCCTCAAAGGCCGCATATGGTTGATCCTTCTTAACAATAGGAATCTGATGATAAGCACTCTTTAGGTCAATAGTGCTAAAAACCTTATACTGAGATACTTTATTGATAAGCTCATCAATCTTAGGCAAAGGTTACGCATCTAATTGAGTATACCTATTAATAGTTTGGGAATAGTCTATCACCATTCGTTTCTTATGTCTCTCGTTAGTCGTGACAACTACCTGTGCCCGCCAAGGCGAACAACTAGGTTCAATGATTCCTTCCAATAAGAGACGTTGAACTTCAGAATTAATAAATTCTCTATCCTGACTGCTATACCTTCTTGACTTGGTAGCAATTGGCTTACAATCCGGCATCAAATTGGAAAAAAGTGATAATGGAGAAATGGATAAAGAGGTTAATCCACAAATAGATAAAGGTGGCTTAGTCCCTCCAAATGAAAGACTAAGAGACTCGTGTAACTGAAGCACATCATGACCAATCAAAATATCCGCACAGAGATTAGGCAAAACAGATAGGTGTATATCAGTATACGAATTACCTAGAAGAATCAATTTCACAAGGCAACAACCAGCTACTTGTGAAGTGAGAGTCGTCTGAGCCATACACACCTGATAGGAAACAGGCGAAATTTTCAAATGCTTCTCCTTTGCAAACTGAAGACTTATAAAACTCTCGGTACTGCCCGTATCTATAAGGGCCTTCACTTCCAACCCATTAACTTGGGCCGCAACTATAGCTTTGTTTAGGCCATGAGCAAATGCAGCAGAAATTGATGCAATAAACGCCCTATCTAAAGGCTGAATAGTCACAGAGGAGGGAATTGAACCTGATGATTTAGACACACGTGCGTAATGACCTCTCTTGCCGCATTTACTACACACAGCCTCCCGAGCAGGACACTTCAGACGAGGGTGCCGGACGTTCCCACAAAAATAACACCTCTGAATCCTAGAGGCAACAGCCGCTGAAGTAGAAACTGTTTCAGAATCTAGTAAACCACTCCTATTAAGTCCACATAATTCCTTTTCATCCGGAACTGCCGAAACCACAGTCACAGGCCGATTAAAAAGAGCATAAGAATCCGAACTTCTCTGAGCCACATCCAATGTAGAAGCTTGCTCAAAAGCACTCTTAAGATCCAAAGTCTTATTTTCTAACAACCGCTGACGAATTGATCTAGACAGTAATCCATTAATAAAAGCATCCCATACCGATTCTTCCTTATATTCTTCAGCCGTCACGGCCTTATAATTACAGTTAACACTAAGGCACTGAAGTGCTTGTAAATAAGTATCCAAAGATTCTCCCACCTGCTGCCTACGGGCAGATAGAAGGTGACGTGCAAATACCTCATTCTTTGGTTTAACAAAAATCTTTTCCAATGTAGAAATAGCCACTTCGTAAGTTTTACAGTCCAAAATATACTTATACACATCCGGAGCAATGTAGTTGATCAGCATATTCAGCTTATTTAGAGACTCTTGATCCAACACGCCCAAAAAGTTTTTAAATGTACAATACCAATGTTTCCATTTATCATCCACTCCTGCAGAATTAGGATCAGCATTGAATCGTTCTGGTTGAAGATATCGCTCCATTCTGACATAAAGTTAATAAATTGAAATAAAGAATAGATTTGCCTTTCTAATTTAGGCTTTATTAACTTAAAAATCCTGTAGCACATCTTCAACACCCAGTCCCAACTAAAGGCTGGAAAGAACTGAATTTAAGATGGCCACCACAAATCACATGACATCAACTACCAATGAGATTACAGCATATATCCCAAGGCAAGAAACAAACAACCAATCGCAATACTTCTTACTAAACATAGAGAATAATCACCACACTCCTCTTTATACATTTTTAGCCCATCCAGTATTTTAACTACCTCCTCTTTCACTATGACTTTGGCAGCATCTTCTTCCTTGGTAAAGACAGATGCAAAGTAGTCATTTAGTACCTCAGTCATGGCCTCTGCCTCCATTTGGTCCTTAATCAGCCCCATCCTTTCTCTTACTACCCGTTTACTATTTATATGCCTATAAAAGACTTTTGGATTCCCTTTTATGTTAACTGCCAGTCTATTCTCATACTCTCGCTTTGCCCCTCTTAATTCCTTTTTCACTTCCCCTCTGAACTTTCTATATTCAGCCTGGTTCTCACTTGTATTCTCAATCTGACATCTGTCATAAGCCCCTTTTTTCTGCTTCATCCTACTCTCTATCTCTTTTGTCATCCAGGGAGCTCTGGCTTTGGTTGCCCTACCTTTCCCGCTCATGAGAATGTATCTCGACTGTACCCGAACCATCTCCTCTTTAAAGGCAGCCCATTATTCGATTACAGTTTTGCCTGCCAATCTTTGATTTCAATTTACCCAGGCCAGGCCCATCTCAACCCTCCAATTAAGTATTTTAACTCTAGATTGCTCTCGTTTTTTATTATGGAAGTGAACATGGTGGTGATTGTCTATGAGGTCTGTCAGGGAATCGAGGAAGAATCCCAGGGGGCATTGGCTGCTGTGTTGGTCTGGCTGGGTGAAGTGAAATTTCTCAGTAAACTGGAGGAAAAGCACAATCTGGCATTGAGCCATTGAACTCAATCTTTGCACACAGCTGGAATAAAAAATATTGGACACTTGTATCAGTTAATTGGCCCATTAACAATTTGTGATCCTTATTACAGGTACATTGTGATTGATATGTTTTCAATACCATTAAAGAAATCATGGCCGGGAAATTGGAACCATTAGCGCTGGCCATTAAGGTCAATTTAGAAGAAAAATGGAGGCTGCTTCGCTTCCACCCACTTCTGGCGCGGAACATGGCGGCCGCCGTTTTGGGCAAGTCAGCAGCGCTACCATTGCCTGTGCTCGCTTTGCATATTTGCATACGTGCAACATCTGAATTGATGCACAATCTGGGATTTTGGACATCGCTGCTCTTAAAAACGCCCTCTCCAAACAACGCATGGAAGAACGTGTGTGCAGCTCTACAACAGACGCGCTTCTTAAAAGGACACACACAACTTTCAGATAAGTTTAGATTTTTGCTTTTGGACTGGTTTCTTTACATTTTATTGGAGTAGTGGCTTGGTGCAATACTTTTAAAAGTTTGTTAAAGTGAGCAGGGAGTGCTGCTGGACGTTTCTACGGCTTTGGCTCTTAAAGGAGGGCCTCTGAGAACACCACTTGCTCGCAATCCTTGGGGCTCTAGTTGCAGTCCCCCTTAGGCTGCAGCATGACATGGAGATGGAGCAGAGGCAGCAAAGGGGACAAGCTGATCGCAGAGGGAGGAGGAGGAGGTCGAGGAGGAAGCAAAAGAGGAAAAAGCAGAAGAGGAAAACGCAGAAGAGGAAAAAGCAGAAGGAAGGAGGCAACCCAGACAGGCTCTTTCTAGCCAGGATATCCAGGATCGAATTATTCGCCTGCAGTACCAGTGAACACAACCTCAATTCCCATTTGAACATTTGTCCCACACCTTACCTTCCCTCTGTTACTGACCATCACAGCATCCTCTTGGCCACAATGCTGAAATAAAAGCCACCACAAAGCAAACTTTCCAATCCAACTTCAACTTCACCCATATATGCATCCAATATTACATCAAAAAATCAACTAATCGCCCTTGTGCATTCCATTAGTGACAGTCTTGCAGGTCCCTTTTTTCTATCCTAGTGCTGTTATGTAATGTTACCCCAGTGGCTACAGCATGGCTGCTGATTTTCAGTGGGGGACACTGCAGATGGCCTTGCAGGACGCCCTCAAGGAGCTGGTGCCTGGGAGTGTGAAATCGGGTGACGTTGTTTCTTCTTCTTTATCTTCACTCTCCTCTCCCTCTTCTTGTTGACTCACTGGTTGGACAGGATGGATTTTTTGGTTGTGTGAAATGAGGAAGGCATAAGGGTAGGGTTGTGGTGAGGTGGGTGGGGGGTGCGGAAGCAAAAGCTGCATGCTTACACCATGTGCAGTTTGTAAATCAGAAGAGATTTTGGGATGAGGGGGACGTGGGATGTGAGAAGGAGGATAAATATGAGGATACCAGCATCTTGTATTCTTTCAGCCCCGCTGCTAGCCAAGTGCTCGGTCATGCCACTGCCAAGAATGGCCAGCACCATCTCCTCCAAGGGCAAGAGGTGAAGCTAGGAATGTGAGGTGTGCCTCGTGTTTGGTAGAGATTGTTGGTAGGTGAGTGATGGGGGTGTGGGGGTGTGGGGGTCGTGCAGTGAGCAGTGTGTGAAGCGAGTGGTGCAGCTGGTAGGAGACGACTTTTGAAGATGCATTCACTGATCTTGCCCACTCATCTGAGGTCATGAAACTTCTTTGATCACTGGAGCCAGGTCCTGCCGTCAACACTGTTGACAGTGACCACCTCAGCGATCTGGTTCCACACCCTTCTTTCTGGACGGCCTCCTGGCCCCCTATGGGTAAAGGATCTCTCTTGCAGTGTTGACCCTCTGCACAAAGCTGGAGTGCTGCATCCGAGACACTGGGTGCCTTTTCCCTGGCCTGTTGAGCCAATTGTGTTCATGCTGAAGCACTTTTACCATTTTTGATCAGCAGTAGAGAGTTCACCTTTAAGAGCTGCAACACTGCCTTTAAGAGGAGCAGGCTAGCTTTAAGTAAAGCAAGCTTCACTCCAGCAACGCGAACTTCAGCCCCCTGCTGAGCGCACAGCCTGTCAGCAGTGCGTTCAGCGCTAGGCTGTGCCCTACAATCATGGTAATTAGCAGGCAGCACAAAATTGGTGTGCTGCCTGCGCTTTTTGAATGGGGGCGGGCATATCTCCCATCGCAATGCCTGCGCCCGTTTTTTTGGTGGTATCGATTTTCCCGGCCCACATTTTCAAGAATCACATTTTTCAAAGCTGCATCTTTGCACAATTTCATTAGTGGGTTATAAATTATGGAGAAAAATGGGCAATTCTTTTTTTGAACAGAGGGAGATATAGCCCCAGAAGATCTAATTCAGTAAGCTGGAAATACTCCGCAGGCCAGGCAGCATCCATGGAGAGAGAAACAGAGTTAATGTTTCAGGTCTGGGACCCTTCATCAGAACTGGAAAAAGCTGGAGATGTAACAGATATTAAGTAGGTGCAGAGATGAGGAGGGGGGGGCAGTGTTAGGAGGGGAGGAAGGAATTGAAAGAACATACTGTGCTTATGTAAGAGGCAGGAAAGATAAAATGATGCAAATGGGAATAGCAAAATCATACAGCATGAAAAATGGGGCAGGGATTATTATCTGAAATTGTTGAAGTCGATGTTGAGTCCGGAAGGCTGTAAAGTGCCGAATCGAAAGATGAGGTGCTGTTCCTCAAGCTTACGTTGAGCTTCATTGGAACAATGTAATAGGCTGAGGACAGAGAGATCAGAGTGGGAGTAAAGCGGAGAATTAAAGTGACAGGCGACCGGAAGCTCAGGGTCACCCTTACGGACTGAACGGAGGTGTTCCACAAAGCGGTCGCCCAATCTGCGTTTGGTCTCCCCAATGTAGAGGAGGCTGCATCGTGAGCAGCGAATAGAGTATATTAAATTGCAAGAAGTACAAGTAAATCACTGTTTCACCTGGAAGGGGTGTTTGGGGCCCTGGACAGTGAGAAGGGAGGAGGTATAATGGCATTTGTTGCATCTCCTGCGCTTGCATGGGAAGGTGCCAGACGAAGGAGAAGGGCTGTTAGGGGTGATTAAGGAGTGGACCAGTGTGTCGCGGAGGGAGCGGTCCCTTCGGAATGCTGAAAAGGGAGGTGAGGGGAAGATGTGTTTGGTGGTGGGATCACGTTGGAGGTGGCGGAAATGGCGGAGGATAATCCGTTGAATGTGGAGGCTGGTGGGGTGAAAGGTGAGGACAAGGGGAACCCTATCGTGGTTCCGGGAGGGAGGGGAAGGGGTGAGGGCAGAAGTGCGGGAAATGGAACGGACACGGTCAAGGGCCGTGTCAATCACAGTAGAGGGGAATCCTCGGTTGAGGAAAAAGGACGACATGTCGGAAGCACTGGTATGGAAGCTGGCATCGTCAGAACAGACGCGGTGGAGACGGAGAAACTGGGAGAATGGAATAGAGTCCTTACAGGAAGCGGGGTGGGAGGAAGTGTGGTCCAGATAGCTGTGGGAGTCAGTGGGCTTGTAGTGGATGTTTGTCAAAAGCCGATCGCCAGAAATGGAGATGGAGAAGTCAAGGAAGGGAAGGGAAGCATCGGAGATGGACCATGTGAAGGTGAGGGAAGGGTGGAAATTGGAGGCAAAGTGAATAAAATTGTCTAGTTCAGGGCGAGAGCAGGAAACGGCACCGATACAGTCATCGATGTATCAGAAAAAGAGGTGAGGGAGGGGACCTGAATAGGACTGGAACAAAGAATGTTCCACATATCCCATGAACAGGCAGGCATAGCTAGGGCTCATGTGGGTTCCCATAGCAACACCTTTAATTTGGAGGAAGTGAGTGGAGTCAGAGGAGATGTTGTTCAATGTGAGAACGAGTTCAGCCAGGCAGAGGAGGGTGGTGGTGGATGGGGACTGGTTGGAACTCTGTTCAAGGAAGAAGCGGAGCGCCCTCAGGCCGTCCTGGTGGGGGATGGAGTTGTAGAGGGATTGGATGTCCATAGTGAAAAGGAAATGGTTGGGGCCAGGAAACTGGAAACTGTTAAAGTGACGGAGGGCGTCGGAAGAGTCACGAATGTAGGTGGGAAGAGACTGGACAAGGGGAGAAAAAATAGAGTTGAGATAGGAAGAGATAAGTTCTGTGGGGCAAGAACAGGCTGAAACGATGGGTCTACCAGGGCAGTCCTGTTTGTGGATCATGGGAAGGAGGTAGAAGCGGGCTGTGCAGGGCTGGGGGTCTATGAGGCTGGCGGCCATGGAGGGAAGATCTCCAGAGGAGATGAGGTCAATGACAGGCTTGGAAACAATGGCTTGGTGTTTGCTAGTGGGGTCATGGTCCAGGCGGAGGTAGGAGGAGGTGTTGGAGAGTTGGCGTTCAGCTTCCGCACGGAAGAGGTCGGTTCACCAAACAACAACAGCACCACCCTTATCAGCAGGTTTAATGATAATGTTAGGGTTGGATCGGAGAGAATGGAATGCTGCAATTTCAGAGGGAGGTAGATTGGAATGAGAGAGGGGAGCAGAGAAATTGAGACGTCCAATGTCACGTCAGCAGTTAGCAATGAAAAGATCTAGAGAGGGTAAGAGGCCAGAGGGAGGGGTCCAAGTAGAACGAGAATTTAGAAAGCGGGAGAAAGGGTCAGCTGTGTGGGGGGAAGACTCCTGGCCAAAGAAGTGGGCACAGAGATGAAGGCGCGGAAATAGAGCTTAGCATTGTGCCAAGCTCGAAATTCATTGAGATGGGGGCATAAGGGGATGAAGCTGAGGCCTTTGCTAAGGACTGATCGTTCGGGGTCAGAGAGGGGACGATCAGAGGGGATAGTGATGGTACAAGGTTTTTCAGTGTTAAAGTGAGTGGTGTGGGGAGTAACAGCCCAGAGAGTGGCATATATCAGACTGTTACAGTGAGGGGTGTGTAGTATATCAGGTTAGTATATCACCCCTAACAGCCCTTCTCCTTCGCCTGGCACCTTCCCGTGCAAGTGCAGAAGGTGCAACACATGCCCTTATACCTCCCCCCTTCCCACTGTCCAGGGCCCCAAACACCCCTTCCAGGTGAAACAGTGATTTACTTGTAATTCTTGCAATTTAATATACTGTATTTGCTGCTCACGATGCAGTCTCCTCTACATTGGGGAGACCAAATGCAGATTGGGCGACCACTTTGCGGAAGACCTCTGTTCAGCCCATAAGGGTGACCCTGAGCTTCCAGTCGCCTGTCACTTTAATTCTCTGCTTCACTCCCACTCTGATCTCTCTGTCCTCGGCTTATTACATTGTTCCAATTAAGCTCAACGTAAGCTCGAGGAACAGCACCTCATCTTTCGATTCGGCACTTTACAGCCTTCCGGACTCAACATCGAGTTCAACAATTTCAGATAATAATCCCTGCCCCCATTTTTCATGCTGTATGATTTTGCCATTCCCATTTGCAACACTTTGGGGGAAAAATTCAGTTGGTTGCGCCTCCCGTTAGTGCCTTAAGAGGGTGCCAAGTGGGGCGCAAAGCAACTAGCTCCCGGGCGCGGCGATATCTGCGCCTCTCGTGAAATTAACTAGACATTTTGCGGTGGCGCTAAACACTACCGCCACAATCTCCTGCGCTGGCAGATCGTGACGTCAGTCGAGTGCGCAACACCCCGGTAGTGCCGCAGACTGGATATTGAGTGGCGCCACCTGCCTTACCGCCTGCCGCTAGCAACGACAGGTTGAGGGGTGCATTCTGCAGTCAGAAAGGGACTTGGGGAACGCTATTTAAATGCGACCACTTCCTGCCTTTTTTTGTTGGTGCCATTTTTGCACCACGCACTCTGAGAGAGAGAGGGACTTCTGGAGAGCTTCAATGCTGTGTAAAGGAGTTTAGGGTACTGTGCAGCACTTTGCAGGTTCATTTTTATTTGCCCTTCCTTGTATCGATTTAGAAGAGACTGTGGGGGCTGCACTGTGAGCTCTTTCCCTGGGTCTCTCCATTGTTCTTTCCAGCAGATTTGACGTACAAGTCTCTCCAGGCCGAGATTCAAGGCTGCAATGAGCAGGATGTGGATGGAGAGCAAGATCAACCCTTCCCTTTAAGAACTGGCCGGTGCCATTGTGTCTGTGTTCCATTGCTGACTGACATCACATGAGCTTCGCCCGCCCTCTGAGGTAGCGCCTCGCTCCTCGGCCTTAGCGCCTTAAGAGAGGTGTGTAGCGCCTGATTTAGCGCTCCAATCACCTCCAGGGGTGATAAAAGCCAAGTTTGCTGTCGGAGGCGATAATTAGCGCCAGGCGCTAAACTTTGCGCACCGCCAATAATGGTGCCCCAAATGGGGCGATACTGAATTTTTCCCCCTTTATCTTTCCTGCCTCTTACATAAGCACAGTATGTTCTTTCAATTCCTTCCTCCCCTCCAACCACCCCCCCCCCCCACCCACCCTGTCTCTGCACCTGCTTAATAGCTGTTACATCTCCAGCTTTTTCCAGTTCTGATGAAGGGTCCCAGACCTGAAACGTTAACCCTGTTTCTGTCTCCACGGATGCTGCCTGGCCTGCTGAGTATTTCCAGCATTTTCTGTTGTTATTTCAGATTTCCAGCATCGGCAGTATTTTGCTATTTAATTCAGTAACCTGTTCATCTTCAGAGGCTATGTTCAGCTTGGAAAGATTGGAAAGATTTCCAAAATTACTGATCTTGAATCCCTCGGGATTCATTTGCAGCTAATTAAGAATAAAGATTTGTACCTTCAGGCAAACCCAATATAAATGAAGAAGATACTAATACCATCCACCCACACATCTTTAGCAAAGAGGTTTCTAATCTCATATAAACTACCCTACAGAGGGAGAAATGCATCCAGTTAAGGACCTTATGATGGAGAAGCCTCAGGCGAGCAGGCTGAGTGATAACTCCATGCACTCACCCTTAACATCTTTCATTCATCATGAGACAGATAACATTTCTCCTCGAGATTCTCTTGATCTCTTGTAGTTTAGCCATAAAATATAGATTACAAGTCACAATGAAACTTACTAAAGCTTTTGGTTTGTTTTAGGTGGAGCGAGAAGCAAAATGATGGGGGAGAACTTGGTCACCATAATGCCCAATTACTGGGTGGAAAATGGGAGTTGAGAAACAATTTTCTGGCGTGATCTCTCATGCCTGATTTCCACCAGAGTGTCCATGGCGCCTGCATAAAACAGGCGTTAGCTACCTTGAATATGCTAATTAGGGAGTTAATACCTGTTTCAGGACCCCGAAGCCAAATTCGGCAAAACTGGGCGGAGCATGTACCACGCACATACCACTCAATTTTTTCAGGACTACAGTGGCTTAACCAGTGGTGCTTAAAGGGACAGCTGGAAGTCGCCGAAGAACAGGTATTTTTTTTTTTAACTTATTTTAATCTGGAGCCAGGAAGAACAGGCATGGTTCTCCTCACTCCACAGCAGTAGCATAGGAAACTGCCATCTTACATTGGCCCCCCACTTCCGTTCATCACCATCCCCACCCCTCCCCCCCCACAACCACACCCCAAGACTTAGCTGTGGGCTGCTCTCGGCATCTGAGCCAGTAAATGTGACAGAATATATGCATTTTATCATATTGCAGGTTTAAGTCAAAATGGCCTTAAAGGAGGAACTTTGCTTTTACTGAACGTTTAAGAGCAGAATGACCTTATTGTAGAACTATCTAGGATTCTTACCATGGGGATGAGGATTTACAGTTATGAAGAGAAACTTGAGAAGTCAGAGCTTTTTCAATCAAGCTCAAAGGTTAAGGAATTACCTGATGTAGGTCTTCAAGACCATGAATGGTTATGCGAGGGTAAATGGTGATAGTTTGATTCCATTGATTGGTAATGAGAAGGCATAAATTTACACTACTCACAAAAGAAATTAAAGGGGGGTTTAGAAAAGAATTACAGGGGGTGGTACAAATTATTGTTGAAGCAAGTCCATTGATTCTTTTAAAAGGGGATTAGATAGTTGCTTGAAAAAAAAAGCAATATTAAAGGTTAAGGCAATTATATTAAAATAGGTGGCTCACTTGGAGAAACAAATGGGACAGACTTAATGGGCTGAATGGCCTGTTTATCTGCTGTAACATTCTAGGATTCTATGACAGTTCAGAACTACAGTAACTGTCATCTTAAAACATCAAGTAAATTTATGTGTTACTTCATCACTCGCAATACACTAACATTTATATTGTTAAGGTAAGGCCTTCTCATTTTTAACCACAATTATAAGCAAATAAGTAGCACGTATATACCACAAATTAGTGCACTGATATCAGCCATTTAAAAATCTATAAGAAACACTTTCCATCACATCAACAATTATATTTATGTGTCACTTAACAAGTCTCGTTGAGTATTGTCCATCTACCTTCTCTGGAATTTTGTGGGTTGTTAATCCCTACAGTCTTCTAACCTTCAAACATTTTGTTTGCCAAACATTGTCTGATTTGGCAACTCCAATAGTTTCATGAATTGCTTTCATTAACAATGAGGCAGTGAGTTAAAATGTTCTCCTCTGTCTTTAATTACCACGCTATGCTGAACAAAAGATTCAGGCACAGAGTCATCAAAGGAAAAAACAGGGCAGTTATAACAATGGATTATATCATTGCAGCAGAATTGCTGGGCCTCCGGACAAATAGCAGGAGAAGGTCCCACAGATACTTCATCAACCAGCCATCCTTTTGGATGCTTAGCCTCTTTCATGTTTCTGCCTTCAGATAAATCTGGATCAAATGAAGTGCAGAATCGATCAGGATAAATGTCTTTCAAAGAGTACATCAAGAACGTCCAGAAGATTTTGAGAAAATAACTGAACGACATGTGGCTGCAACTATTTTAATGCTATTGGGCAGTAAAGCATAGATTCAGTAATTATTATGGCCTAGCCATTCTAATTTCTGTTTATGTTCTTAGACATTTAAATGCCATAAAGCTATGGGGGAGAAATTCGTTTGGGGCGCAATTATCGTCAGGGCGCAAAGTTTAGCGCCTGGCGCTAATTGTCGCCTCCGACTGCAAATTTGGCTTTTATCACTCATTGGAGCCTTGAATCTCGGCCCGGAGAGACCTGTGCCTACATTTTCCAGCCAAGGACTATGGAGAGGGCGAGAGAACAAGCTCAGCGCTTCAGCGAGCAGGCCTCGGAGGCTCTGGTTGGCGCGGTGGAGCGCAGAAGATCTATATTCTACCCTGAGAGTGGCAGGAGGCCATTGCCCCGCAACTATAGAAGAGTGTGGAGGGAGGTGGCTCAGCACGTCTCCTCCAGGAGCATGGTGCCCAGGACCCACACACAATGTCGCAAAAAGTTCAACGACCTCACTCGGTCATCAGGGTGAGTGGCTTTTTTTCAATACCTCTCCATCCCTCCATTTCAACCTCACTCTATGGCCAGAGGGTCTTAAAACCCCAATGCCCAACACTCATCCAACACCTATGACCCTCTCATAAAACACAGACGCACATTCCACACCTTGCATACAGTAAGGGCTATTCAACTACGGGAGGCACATCAGGCAAGAGCATGGCTGTATATTGTAAGGGCTATTCAACTATGGGAGGCAGATTAGGCAAGTCCATGGCTGCATACATTAAGAACATAAGAACATAAGAAATAGGAGCAGGAGTAGGCCAATCGGCCGCTCGAGCCTGCTCCGCCATTCAATAAGATCTTGGCTGATCTGATCCTAACCGCCAATCCACTATCACAGAACCATCTCCTGAATCTAACAGAATTAGACACACAAAATAGGAGCAGGATCAGGCTACTCGGCCCCTGGGCCCACTCCGCTACCCACAGGGCCATGACCGATCCGAACCTAGACTCATGTCCAAATTCCTGCCCGCTCCCCGTAACCCTTAATTCCCTTTACTTCTAGGAAACTGTCTATTTCTGTTTTAAATTTATGTAATGATGTAGCTTCTACAGCTTTTTGGGGCAGCATATTCCATGGACCTACCACCCTCTGAGTGAAGTAGTTCCTCCTCATCCCAGTTTTGAAAGAGCAGCCCCTTATTCTAAGACTATGCCCCCTAGTTCTAGTTTCACCCATCATCGGGAACATCTTCCCCGCATCCACCCGATCCAACCCCTTCACAATGTTATATGTTTGAATAAGATCGCCTCTCATTCTTCTGAACTCCAATGAGTAGAGTCCCAATCTCTCCTCATATGTCCATCCCCTCATCCCCGGGATTAACCGAGTGAACCTTCTTTGTACTGACTCGACAGCAAGTATGTCTTTTCTTAAGTATGGACACCAAAACTGTACGCAGTATTCCAGGTGCGGTCTCACCAATACCTTGTACAACTGAAGCAATACCTCCCTATTTTTATATTCTATCCCCCTAGCAATGAAAGCCAACATTCCATTGGCCTTCTTAATCACTTGCTGCACCTGCATACTAACCTTTTGAGTTTCGTGCACCAGGACCCCCAGATCCCTTTGCACTTCAGTACTTTCCAGTTTCTTGCCATTAAGATAATAACTTGCTCTACGATTTTTCCTGCCAAAGTGCATAACCTCACACTTTCCAGTATTGTATTCCATCTGCCAAATCTCTGCCCACTTACTTAGCCTGTCGATGACCCCTTGCAGGTTTTTTATGTCCTCCTCACTCACTACTTTCCCTCCCATCTTAGTATCATCTGCAAACTTCGATATGTTACACTCAGTCCCCTCCTCCAAATCGTTAATATAGATTGTAAAGAGTTGGGGACCCAGCACTGACCCTTGCGGAACACCACTAGTTACTGATTGCCAGTCTGAGAATGAACCATTTATCCCAACTCTCTGCCTTCTGTTAGTAAGCCAATCCTCTATCCATGCCAGAATATTACCCCCAATCCCGTGATTTTTTATCTTAAGCAATAATCTTTTGTGTGGCACCTTGTCAAATGCCTTTTGGAAGTCTAAATACACTACGTCCACTGGTTCCCCTTTATCCACCCTATACGTTACTTCCTCAAAGAACTCCAGCAAATTTGTCAAACATGACTTCCCCTTCATAAAACCATGCTGACTTTGTCCTATTAAATTATGATTATCCAAATGTCCTATTACTGTCTCCTTAATAATGGACTCCAAAATTTTACCTACCACAGATGTTAGGCTAACCGGTCTATAGTTTCCAGCCTTCTGTCTACTGCCCTTTTTAAATAAGGGTGTTACATTAGCAGTTTTCCAGTCTGCCGGGACCTTTGCCGAGTCCAGGGAGTTTTGGAAAATTATTACCGATGCATCCACAAACCCTACCGCCACTTCCCTCAAGACCCTAGGATGTAAGCCATCAGGTCCAGGTGAATTATCCGCCTTGAGTCCCATTATTTTACCGAGTACCACTTCCTTAGTGATTTTGATCATGTTTAGCTCCTCCCCCCCTTTAGCCCCCTGTTTGTCCAGCGTTGGGATATTCTTAGTGTCTTCTACTGTAAAGACTGATGTAAAATATTCATTCAGTGTTTTTGCCATCTCCATATTTCCCACCATTAATTTCCCGGTCTCATCCTCTAAGGGACCAACATTTACTTTAGCCACCCTTTTTCTTTTTATATTACTATAAAACTCTTACTATCTGTTTTTATATTTTTTGCTAATTTACTTTCATAATCTATCTTCCCTTTCTTAATCAATCTTTTTGTTATTTTTTGCTGCCTTTTAAAGTTTTCCCAATCCTCTATCCACCCACTGGATTTGGCTACCTTATATGCCCTTGTTTTTAGTCGAATACTATCCTTAATTTCTTTACTTAGCCACGGATGGCTGTCTTTTCTTTTACACCCTTTTCTTCTCAGTGGAATATATTTTTTTGGAAGTTGTAAAATAACTCCTTAAATGTACACCACTGATCATGTATCGTCTTACCCCTTAATCTATTTTCCCAATCCACTCTACTCAATTCCGCTCTCATACCTTCATAGTCTCCTTTATTCAAGCTTAGCACGCTTGTTTGAGATCCAACCTTCTCACCCGCTAATTGAATATGGAATTCAACCATGTTATGGTCACTCATTCCAAGGGGATCCTTTACTAGGACATTTTTAATTAATCCCATCTCGTTACACAGGACCAGATCTAAGGTTGCTTGCCCCCTGGTTGGTTCAGTTACATACTGCTCAAGAAACCCATCCCTAATACACTCAATGAACTCATCCTCAAGGCAGCCCTGCCCAATTTGATTTGTCCAATTAACATGATAGTTAAAATCCCCCATAATTATAGATGTTCCCTTATTACAAGCCTCAACTATTTCCTGACTGATACTCCGTCCAACAGAGTTGCAACTGTTCGGAGGCCTATAGACTACACCCACTAGTGTTTTTTTCCCCTTATTATTCTTTACCTCCACCCAAACTGTTTCATTATCTTGATCTTTTGACCCAATATTATTTCTCTGTATGACAGTGATTCCTTCCTTTATTAACATAGCCACCCCACCTCCGCTTCCTTCCTGCCTGTCCTTCCTGGTCGTTAAATAACCTGGTATGTTTAATTCCCAGGCATTGTCACCCTGCAGCCATGTTTCTGTAATGGCCACAAGATCATACCCATATGTAGTTATTTGTGCCATTAACTCATCTATTTTGTTACGAATGCTACGTGCATTCAGATAGAGAACTTTCAAAGATGTTTTGTGACACTTAGTTCCTGCTTTTGCCCTTTTTATTACTTTACCTTTTACTCCATACCTTCTGACCCTTCCTGACACGCTCTGGTTTTTAATTTCCCCACTGCTACCTAAGTCTATGACCTTCTCTGTAGTCATTTTTATTAGTTGCTCTCTAGGAACCTCCCCCCCTCTAGTTAGTTTAAAGCCCTCTCTGCAGCCCTAGTTATATGATCCGCCAGGACTCTAGTCCCAGCACTGGCCAAGTGAAGCCCGTCCCAACGGAACAGCTCCCTCCTGCCCCAGTACTGGTGCCAGTGTCCCAGGAAGCAAAACCCATTTCTCCCACACCAGTCTTTGAGCCACGCATTTAACTCTCTAATTTTATTTGTCCTAGCCAAATTCGCTCATGGCTCAGGTAATAATCCAGAGATTATTACCCTGTGGTTCTGCTTTTTAATTTGGCCCCTAGCTGCTCAAACTCCCTCAGCAGAACCTCCTTCCTTGTCCTATCTATGTCGTTGGTACCAACATGGACCATGACAACTGGATCCTCCCCCTCCCACTCCAAGTTTCTCTCCAGTCCAGAGGAGATGTCCTTAACCCTGGCACCGGGCAGGCAACACAGCCTTCGGGACTCTCGCTCTCGGCTGCAAAGAACTCTATCTATCCCCCTAACGATACTATCCCCTACCACTACAACATTTCTTTTAACTCCCCCCACTTGAATGGCCCTCTGCTCCACGGTGCTGTGGCCAGGTTGCTCATCCTCCCTGCAGTCCCTGCTCCTGTCCCCACAGGGAGTAAGAGCCTCGAACCTGTTGGACAAGTGCAAGGGCTGCGGCTCCTCCAACACTACCTCCTGGATCCCCGTACCTGCCTCACTTCTAGTCACACCATCCTGACCCTGGCCACGGACTACATCTGAATTAATTAATCTAATTGGTGTGACTACCTCGTGATACACAGAGTCCAGGTAACTCTCCCCCTCCCTGATGTGTCTCAGTGTTTGAAGCTCGGACTCCAGCGCTTCAACACGGAGCTGGAGTTCCTCGAGCAGCCAACATTTACTGCAAATGCGATCACCGTGAACATCAATGGTGTCCACCAGCTCCCACATATTGCAGCAGCAACACATCGCCTGATCTCCCATTCTATGTAATTAATTAAATTTATTAATATTATTCTTAAATATCCTCTGCCCCGATTCTAGATGGTGAATATCACACCTTAGAAGCTATAAACCAAAGAGATTTAAGCTTAAAAGGGAGAAATACTTACCAACCAATCACTTACCTGCTTTCTGGTGACGTCACACTTGGATTACTTTTTACCTCTCTCCTTCCCTCTGAGTTCCCAGACTGGAGACTGGCCTTACCTGGGTCTCTGGGACTTTTATAGCCCCGCTCTGCCGCTCGAGATTCCCGCCGACGCTGTGAGGCCTTACCTGGGTCTCTGGGACTTTTATAGCCCCGCTCTGCCGCTCGAGATTCCCGCCGATGCTGTGAGGCCTTACCTGGGTCTCTGGGTCTTTTATAGCCCCGCTCGAGAATCCCGCCGACGCTGTGAGGCCTTACCTGGTCTCTGGGACTTTTATAGCCTCGCTCTGCCGCTCAGGATTCCCGCCGACGCTGTGAGGTCTTACCTGGTCTCTGGGTCTTTTATAGCCCCGCTCGAGATTCCCGCCGATGCTGTGAGGCCTTACCTGGTCTCTGGGACTTTTATAGCCTCGCTCTGCCGCTCAGGATTCCCGCCGACGCTGTGAGGCCTTACCTGGTCTCTGGGACATTTATAGCCCTGCTCTGCCGCTCAGGATTCCCGCCGACGCTGTAAGGGCTATTCAATTATGGGAGGCACATCAGGCAAGACCATAGCTGTATATTTACTCAGACGCTGTCCTTTTTCTTGCAGGCCAAGCTATCTCATAACAGGAGACAGCAGCAATGGATGGGTAGAGGGCAGCCTCAGCTGCAACCCCTCAGTGATCTTGAGGCGTGCGTCCACAGGATTGTGGCAAGCCAGGCGATCGGTCCCGTTGCCCCTGGAGAGGTCGACCCTGTTCGGGACAGCAATGGTAAGATCCTCAGCTTTCTCTCCTCTCTCATTCCACTTGTCCCTCACAACACCAGCCTTTGACACTTTCAATCCAACTTACTAAATCTCTCCAGTCCTTGCTCCCTTACTGCCCCCCTGTCCTCAGGCTAAAGCCACTCTTGTACCTCCCTGCTTTCAGATGGTGATTCACCAGCTGAGGAGATGGGCCCTTAAGCTGCCAGTGGGAGCGAAGCTGCAGGCGAGGAGGAAGATGAAGCCGGAGTATCAGCACCACCCTTTCCCAAGGAAGCCCATGCCCACACTGTGACCACGTCTTCCCTGGAGGGGAGCAGGGGGAAATGTTCTGATTGTGAAGGAATAAGCCATATAACCTATTCAGAAAAATACACCATTCTATGAAAGAATTCTAGCCTTATTAAAACATGACAAACTGGATTTGGAAATCTAGAAACCTAACGATGAAAAAGCTGTGAAAGCATTCTGGCTATAGAGATAAGATAGTTGTTGACACTGAATCAATAACCTTATTGAAACAGAAGGTTAAAGGCTCCAGTAGGCTGAACCTTTCGGAATAAAACAATGGTTCACCCTGTTCAAGGTTTTCTAATTTACACTTCATAAAGAAGCACATAAAAGTAAGAAACATCTGCCTTCATAAAAATGACATCAAGTAAAAACACACCTTCTGTACTACCATTTTTTATGGTAAACTTAAAACACCTAGAGAAGAGACATAATTCTGTAATGCTACCAGCTGAGTTGACTAAGAATTGCAGGGATCAGCAGAAAAATGACTAGAGATAATTAGCTTACATCAGCAGAAACCCTTAAAGGAAATACCACTGGAAAAGGGTATAAATATTGAACTCTCAAATGGGATGGTAGACTCGCTTTAAAGTGGCAAAGCGATTCTCTGCTTCAGAGGTGTCTCTGTAAGTCTCCAACACTTTGTGCCTCAGGGATCAAAGGTATTTGATTTTGGTGGATATCCTGAATAGAACTTTAAGAACCGTAAAACTGTAGCGAAGTTAAGATTTGAGAGTAAGATTCTCTGATAATAGGATTGTAAGCTTTCTCTTTTTGGAACTGTCAATGTTGCGATTGACTCACCAACTGTAAATTACATTTCGGTTCTTTAATAAATCTATATATTTTTAGAATTGTCTCACATAAGACTCCTGTATCAAACTCGCAAGCTCAATGGCCTAGAAATTTGGTGGGCTGCGCCATCAGTTAGCACTTAAAGAGGGCACTCAGTGGCTTTAGCGCCACTGGCCACGCCTCCCATGATATTTAGCGGGGCGCTAATGGCGGCGTTAGCCTGTAGCGCTGCACTGCCACCGATGACATCATCGGTGTGCACAGCACCCTGCTCCCGCCCCGATCACGATATTTGGTCGCGCTCCCCACTGTAACACCGGTCGCAAATCGTGACCAGTTCACGGGGCCTACCTGTGGTGGTAGTGGCGCAAATTAAGGTGGAGGTGCGGGGCGGCCATTTTTTTCAGGCGAGCTTGGCACCCCAAATGGAGCACCACCGAATTTCTAGGCCAATTTCTGTACAATCTTTGGTGAGGAGTTGCAGAATTCTGGGGGAGTTTTCCGGACCCTCCTAATATCCGGAAAGTTACAGTCTAGCTAAACTTATTAAAAGTGCTACCTGGAGGATGATAACATTTTCAGGTTGTTCCTTTCCTTTAGGGAGAGATAGTCCAGACCTTTAGACCCAATTAAGCATCTTTCGGATTCGGCTACCTCAAACTTTAGTTGAAAGTGAATGTCTGAGCAATACGCCTGGTCCAGGGTAGCCCTAAAGGGGCTAGGACTAGTAATTATCCCTTCATGATGAGGGTGAAGCTCCGGGACCCAGTGGGCTGCAGCAATGCAATGTGGCTAGGGAAGCTTGGGGGCCTTTTCCCCGAAGGGAGCGTAGGCTAGCGAGTCCCACTGCACTGGATGCAGAGGAGGAGTGGCTCATCGCTGAAATGAACACCCAGGCGGTGGACATGCACACTCAGCTCATGGGTGCAGTGGGATTGGTGCCCAGAAGCATTGATGCACTGGCAAGGAGTGTGGAGTACTCCGCTGTAGCACAGGCGGATGCCACGCAAATGCTTAGTGCTGCAATTCAGTCATTGGCTGCCGTGATCCAATCTTAGACTGGTCTTATGCAGTCTCAGATTGAGGCCACGCAAGCACTGACTGCTGCCATTGTCGCTGGTTCGGACACATTTCCCCGGGGCTCTCACCGCGCCGCAGCAGGCCAGCAACCTGTGCTCCAGCAGATTGCTCCTGATGCTGAGGTGCTGCCCTGTGGGAGTTCCAATGTGTCGGTCGAGCAGGAAGGTACTTTCCTCCCTCAAGATGACAGCATTCCTGCTGACACCACTGTCACTTCACCATTGCACTTCCCACCGCCTGTAGCCCAGATTGCTGCCGCCCATGCAAAGTTGGTGCAGTCTGCAGCCAGGCCCTCCAGGCCCAGAGCTGGTCGAGGCCATCTTTCAAGGGATCTGTAGTCTCTGGTTCTGACAATCAGCAGCCTTCCACCAGCCTTGCTGCAGCCACTGGGGCCCCATTACAGAGGAGCAGTAGAGTGGGAAGGGGGGGAAGTGCGCAAGGGAAGGAGATCACCCTCGTAGGGCAAAAAGTAGGAGGTGTGACGAAATGTTGGGAATTTTTTTATTAAAGGCTGAGGTGCGTGTTCAAACTTTTGTTTAATGTTTTGGCCATTATCTTCAGGTTGTAAGAACCAGTTATGTTAATTAATGATTTTTTGTGTTTGTTTCTATTAGTTTGTCATGAATAAATGACACACACAGAATTTGTAAAATAAAAAAGTATTTGTATTCAAAATGTACATGTTTGGTCTTTGGAATCATTGCTGCCTTGACCGGCTTTGGGGTTGTGGGTTGCTTTCCATCATGTTGCTCTCCATGCCAGAAGCCATTTCCTAAGTAGGGGCCCAGAAGCGGCTTGCTTTCAGTCGTTGATGGACGGCCCTTGCAGTTTCAACATTGTGGGTCTCCCTCCCACCTTGGTGCTGCTGCTGATCATCCTCCTCCTCTTCCTCCTCCTCCTCCTCCAGTGGTGCACCAAGGCCTGGTGGCATTGGCTGGGTCCTGAGGATTGCCAGGTTATGAAGAATGCAGCACACAACTGTTGTGTATGTACCTTTAAGGGAATAACTGGTCTCAGACTGCAGTACCGGCAGTGACCACCCCTGTATAAAAGGCCCTAGCAGGCATCTGTAGTTTCAGTTTCCAGGTTGTCTCCATTCAGTAAAGACTTGTTATAATCAACTCCTGCAGTCCATGTCTCAATTATACACGGACATAATACTGGCGACGAGTAAGTAACGAACTTACCTGCAACTCGGCAGCACCTCAGACGACGTTATTGAAGGTCGAAGCCAGAAGAAAGAAAAAAAAAATAATCCAAAGAAACTCGAGAAACGGGCGTCGACCGTGGGCAACCGCCCTCCAAATCATCAAATTGAAAAGTGCAGGAGAGACTGTCGAGAGCCAGGCTTGGTCTCCAGTCTGTGGTTTCCCAGCTAATCGGGCTGGTGGCAGGTAGTGCACTGATCCTTCCTGGGCTGCGGCGGGCTAGAGCTCGATCGGGTGGCTCTGCAACGGGGCCGGGCAGTGAGTCGGGAAGCAAAGAGAGAGAGAGAGAGGGTGGAGCACACAGGGCGCAGCCGGTGCTTCGCAGCCGGGCAGCGTTCGGACCTAAGAAGAGGGAGGGAAGTGTCCCAGTGGGCCTGCTCCACAACGGGAATGGTTGTTCAATTAACGGAGCAAATATTGAAGCGCGATAGAAAAATAAAAATACCGCGGAGAGCGGCGTTGGCAGCAGCGATCGGGGAGGCGCGAAGACCATAGGGCGTCGCCATTACAGGATAGTAAAATAAATATAATCGCCAGCAACAGCATTGGCAGCAGCGGCAGCGGCGGGAAAGCGCGGGAGGCGCCATCTTAACTCAGCGGGGAAGAAGGAAAAGCGCAGGAGGCACCATTTTGATCCATCGGGGACGAAGGCAAAGCGCGGGAGGCGCCATCTTAGATTTTCAAGATGCCAAAGACTGGCAATATCACTGCCTTCGATAATGCAATAGAAGACTGGACCATGTATGTGGAAAGAGTCGAGGTATATTGCGAGGCAAACGAAATAGCCGATGAGAAAAAGGCATCGGTATTGCTAAATTTAATGGGTGCAAGAACGTACGGCCTATTGCGGGACCTGATTACTCCAGCCAAACCGAAGGCGAAGAGTTTTAACGAAATTGTTGCTATCCTAAAGGAACACCTAAATCCTACACCGCTGCTGATAGCAGAAAGGTTTAAATTCCACAGGAGAAATCAGCATAAAAATGAGAGCAATGCTGATTACCTTACGGAACTATGCAAGCTATCAAAGCACTGCCAGATTGGAGCAGGACTGGCAGATACCTTACGGGACAAATTTGTCTGTGGACTCCTGAGTGAAGGAACCCAGAAGAGGTTACTCTCAGAGAAAGAGCTGACGCTAGATAAGGCTTTCAGCGTGGCAGTATCGTACGAAGCAGCAGCAAGGGGAGCTGTGGAAATACAACAAAAGCCACAAGAATACGGCACCCACAAAATGACACGGGGATTTGCAAAATGTTATCGCTGCAGCAGAACAAACCATGACCAGAAGGACTGCTGGTCCAAGGACAAAATATGCAGGCAATGCGGAAAGATGGGACACATTGCACGAGTTTGCAGGTCTGGGAAGAAGACCAGCGACAACAAAAAGGCTACTAAGGAACCGTACAAGAAAGTACAAAAGATGACGGACAGTAGTTCCGAAGACCAGATGAGCGATAGTGAATCCGGGAACAAGAGACGAAGCTGTCTCAAACTTCACAACGTAATCGCAAAAGAGGATCACCGAACCATTTGGGTCACCCTCACGATAGCAGCGCCCCAAGTCAAAATGGAATTGGATACAGGTTCAGCTCTACACCGTCATGAATCGACGAGACTACGAGCGGCTATTCTCACACATACCCTTGAGAGAGACATCCATTGTCTTGAGGACATATACGGGGCAAAAAGTATACCCCAGAGGAAAAATAAGGGTGCCTGTCGAATACAACGGCAAGAAAATACGGAAATTGTATCTCTACATTCTGCAAGATGGTGGACCACCGTTATTGGGATGTGAATGGATCAGAAAGATAAGTTTAGACTGGCACTCCATTCAGGCACTGACGGTGGCTGGTAAAAAGGATGATGACATCACTCCTGGACGATTGTCAACAATCTTAGCTGACGCCAAAGAGGTATTTCAACAAGAACTGGGCACTCTTAAAGGCGTAACCGCCTCCATAAAAATAGAAGAGAATGCAATTCCCAAGTTTTTCAAAGCAAGACCGGTACCATATGCAACTCGCCCAGCCGTCGAGGCAGAGCTGGAGAATCTGGAGAAGGCAGGCGTGTTATCTAAGGTAGACTGGAGTGAGTGGGCAACACCCATCGTTCCTGTCATGAAGAAAACGTTAAACAATAAGTCTGAGGAGCCAAGGAAGTTTCGCATCTGTGGGGACTTCAAGGTGACCGTGAACCCAGTCCTTCACACAGTACAATATCCTCTTCCAAGGATAGAAGATACCTTCGCCTCACTATCTGGAGGGAAGCGTTTTACAAAAATTAACCTAGCACAAGCATATTTGCAGATGGAGGTTGAAGAATCCTCTAGGAAGTATCTCACGATAAACACTCACAGAGGTCTTTACCAGTATAATCGACTGGTATTCGGAGTAGCGTCAGCTCCGGCAATATGGCAAAGAGTGATGGAACAAGTCCTGCAAGGGATTCCGGGGACTCAGTGTTACTTGGACGACATTCTAGTGACAGGTGAAGATGAGAGTGAACACCTTGCCAACCTAGAGCAGGTGCTCACTAGATTACGTGAACATGGGCTACGAGCCAATCGCCCTAAGTGCGAGTTTTTTAAGAAACAAATATTGTATTGTGGCCACGTGATTGATGAAGAGGGGTTGCATAAGTCCCCTGACAAAATTGAAGCGGTAGTTAAGGCTCCAGCGCCTGAAAATGTGTCGCAACTGAGGTCATTCCTCGGATTGATGAATTACTACCATAAGTTTTTGCCGAATTTGTCCACAATTCTGCATCCACTGAACGCCCTACTACGAACGGGAGTAGCATGGAAATGGAGCAATGAATGTAAGCGGGCCTTACAGAAGAGTAAGGACCTAATCACTTCAAGAGAAGTATTGGCTCACTACAACCCTTCACTACCGATAAGACTGGCGTGTGATGCGTCTCCCTACGGTGTTGGGGCCGTACTGTCAGATAAATTCCTTGATGGTTCAGAGAGGCCAATAGCTTTTGCGTCACGCTCGTTAACTTCAGCCGAGCGTAACTACGCCCAGATTGACAGAGAGGCCCTCAGCCTGGTGTGGGGGGTGAAGAAGTTCAATCACTACCTGCACAGTCAGAAATTTACTCTACTAACTGATCATCAACCTCTCGTCTCCATTTTCAACCCTCAGAAGGGAGTACCGATAATGACGGCACAACGGCTACAGAGGTGGTCCCTTTTCCTAGGGGCACACCAATATGACATCGAGTACAAAGGAACTAAACAGCATGGGAATGCTGATGGATTGCCGCGCCTACCGTTGCCGACGGTGGAAGAAGAACTGGCAGTGGATCCAGTGGAGTTATTCCACTCGACTATAGTCGAATGTCTCCCTGTGACGAATGCAAACATAGAAAAGGAAACACGAAATGACCCGACACTCTCCTGGATCTATGATTTAACGGTGAAGGGATGGCCAGCACATGGCGAACCGCTGCTGCCAGCATTCTCGCCGAGAAGAGAACAGCTGTCAGTGTGCAGAGGAACCTTGATGTGTGGATCCAGAGTAGTAATTCCACCCAAATTGAAGGATAGAGTGCTCAATGAGCTTCATGATGGTCATTTGGGAGGGTTAAAAATGAAGAACTTAGCCAGAGCGTTTGTGTGGTGGCCGGGAATCAATAGAGAAATCGAAGAGATGACCAAGAGCTGTACAGGATGCCAGAAGGTCCAAAACGCCCCACCACAAGCCCCTCTACATCCATGGGAGTGGCCCTCATCTCCATGGCAATGGGTGCACATTGATTTTGCTGGTCCCTTTATGGGCTCGATGTTTTTAATTGCGGTGGATGCACATTCAAAGTGGCCAGAGGTAATAAAAATGTCCTCAACCACCACAGAAAAAACTATCACAGTCTTACGAACCATATTCGCCAGGAATGGGCTGCCTGAACAGATTTGCTCTGACAATGGACCACAGTTTGTGTCTGAAGAGTTCCGGAGGTTCTTAAAGAACAATGGTGTTAAGCATTACACATCCGCCCCATATCATCCAGCCACTAATGGATTGGCCGAGAGGTTTGTTCAAACATTCAAGAAGGCTATCAAGGCAATGTGTAATGAAGATATACCCCTACAACACAAGGTGGATAACTTCTTGTTTGCCTACCAGAATGCTACACATGCGGTTACCAACCAAACTCCAGCCATGATGTTCTTCAATCGAAGACTACGATGCCGCTTGGATTTGGTTAAGCCAAACATCAGAAGAGATGTGGAGAACAGGCAGTTTCAGAATATGAATGAAAGGCCGACCAGGAGTTTTAAGATAGGTCAACCAGTTTTGGCCCGGAACTACCGCACAGAGAAATGACAGCCAGGAACGATCTGTACACGGCAAGGACCTCTAATGTATACCATGGACGTTGGAGAGAGCATTGTAAGATGCCATGCTGACCAGATTCTAGAGTCACTAGAAAACGTCAACTCCACACCACGATCTGATACACCTGGCGATGAAACCGAAGTACCAATTGCATCTACCGCAGAATCGGTGATATTGGAAGCAGACGAACCAAACAACGACATTGATCCCGACTCAACCTTGCCAGAAGAACCTGATATCCCAAGGAGGCGTTATCCAGACAGAATCAGGAAGCCTCCTCAAAGACTGAACTTATAATTGCTTAACTTCAACCAATGTATCTAGCAACCGTAATTGTAATTAGTTATTATTTAGTTGTTAAATGAATGTTATGTACTGTTTATCTAAAAGGGGAGGAATTGTTGTGCATGTACCTTTAAGGGAATAACTGGTCTCAGACTGCAGTCCCGGCAGTGACCACCCCTGTATAAAAGGCCCTAGCAGGCTTCTGTTTCCAGGTTGTCTCCATTCAGTAAAGACTTGTTATAATCAACTCCTGCAGTCCGTGTCTCAATTATACACGGACATAATAACAACTATGAAGAGCGAGACTCACTCATGCGAGTACTGCAAGGCTCCTCCTGAGTGGTCCAGACAGTGGAACCGTTGCTTGAGCACGCCGATCGTCTGCTCAATGATGTTCCTGGTGGCGAGATGGCTCTCATTGTACCGCAGCTCAGCAGGGGTGTTGGGGTTACGGAGCGGTGTCATCTGTACCCCGCTGTGAACCCGCCGCCATGCGCCTTTCCCAATGTCGGGCCTGTCAGTGCTGAACAGATCCGACATGCAGCGGCGGGGGACCCAATTAAGCTCATTATCACTTTGTTTAGACATCATTTTAGCTTACCTTTTGACTTTACCTGTTCTGCCATAGGATCCTCACTGCTCGGGGATCACGTCTGTTAAGCTGAGGCGGGGGATGAAAGGCCATTGAATCAGCTGATTATTGACAGATTGAAATGTGCTATAAAAGCTCCCACTTCACAGCTGTTTACTTTCCAAGATCAGAAGCTGTTGGTTACTGCATTTGGAACACAAATTAAGTATTATGCAGGTTGCAAGTGTTTGGAGCAAACACTCTATCCAGTCTCACCTCATTGAAACAACCTCTTTCATCATTGACAGATCACTTCTACCGTCTCATCTTCACCTGCCATCTATTCCATCAACAGGGGTGCCCTTTATACACTCTCACCTTGGTCCTCAGAATCCCACCATGATCAGCCCCAACACCAGCAGCACCAGGCACACCAGCAGCACCAACAATCACACCAAACTTCTCCACAATCAACTGATGCTGCACAGGACAGAGGGCATCAGTACTCAAGCACATTGCTGACCGGGAGGCCAGAGTTGGCCTCACCTTGGCCACATTTACTTCTCTTGATGCTGTACACCCTGCTGCCACATGATGTGCCAGGTTGGTACCACCCCAGAACAAAAACATAAAGGATCCCTACAATGCCCAAGCCATTCCTTTCACACTCATCACCATTGCGGGGGGTACTGTTATGTTTCACTATTCACTGCAACTCACTAAGCAACTTCCAAATGTGCACACAAATCTGTCCAAGATCGCAAAGTGTTGAAAATAAAGGTTTCTAATTTGACAGCACATTAACAGAAACTTCACATAAACATTGGATAAAACACCCAAGTGGCTACCCTTGTGTGTTGTTAGTTGGTATGATTGCACTAGGATGAGGGTGCGTGTGAGGGGTGGCTAGTGAGATGGGAATGTGATAATATAGATAGAGAGGGATGGGTGGAGGTGTAAGGTAAGTTGGTGTGAGTAAGGATGTGCAGGATTAGGGTAAGGAAGGCAGAGTGATGAGGATGTGATGAGAGGCACAACAGGATGAGGTTGAGTGTGGCTTTGTACAAATGTTTCATTATATTCTGAAATCATTGAAAGGTTTGCGGTACTGCACCCAGGTCCTCCTGACCACATCCCTGCTTGTGCCCTCCTCTGCAATGTGCAACCAGGCTGTGTTGATCTCCTGGGGAGGTCTCGTCAGCCCATGGGAAGGGAAGAGGACCTCCCTGCGTGCTGTGACTCCCTCCATAAGCATATGGAGGGAGTCATGGGAGAGCCTGGGTGCAGCCCCCTGCCTTTGTACAGTCATTGTCAGTGTTTGCAGCACCTTAATGCTGTAGAACACGGACAGCACAAACGTGAAAATTAATTTGGACATGGTCCCTTTAAAGAAAACGGCTGATGATGCGTCATCAGACCAGCTTCCTCTAATTGGCTGGGAAACGTGCTGGGCGGGCTTAACAAGCCCAATCAAGGGAAATTCATTTCACAGAGTGGGATGGAGCCAGCAGCGGGGCCGTCGCCCACCACGGACCCGCCAAGGTCAGCAAAATCCCGGCCAACGTTTCAGATCGATGACCTTTCGTCAATTGATTGGTAATATCTGTTTATACCCTCCTTCATTCTGGGTCGATGGGATATGTTGTAAAAGACAAGGTTTTTTTTTAACTTTTGAGGAGCTCCTCCATCAATAGCTCAACCTCACTTTGCATAAACCATTATTTTGAATCAGTCACTGCATATTCCCACAGGCAAGATTTCCTCTGTGCACTAGGTGTAGCAAAATTGTAAATACATTCTTTATAAACAGGTTTATAAATCTGTATCACCCCTGTGCTCACTGAAGCACGTAGGCTGACAACGCCTCGATTCTAAAATTCTCATCCTTGTTTTCAAATCCCTCCTTATCTCTGTAACCTCTTCCAGCCATATATGCCTCCGAGATCTATGCATTCCTCCAATTCTAGCCTCATGTGCATGCCCGATTTTAATCGCTCCACCATTGGCGGCCGTGCCTTCAACTGCCTTGGCCCCATGGTCTGGAATTCCCTCCCCAAATCTCTCTGCCTCTCTCTCCTTTTTTAAGATGCTCCTTAAAACCTACCTCTTTGACCAACCCTTTGGTCACCTGTCCTAATATCTCCTTGTATGGTGTCAAATTTTCTGATGTGCCTTGGGACTTTTTACTGCATAAAAGGTTGTTGTTGTATCAGTGATGGAAATAAATGCATGTTACTTTAAGGTATGATTGAAGTATATTGCAAGACTCACTTTGCACATTATGAACTTCCTTAACATATTTTCATTTTTAGTATAAGATTTGTAATTCGCTGTTGCCTTTCAGGTTCTCCATTTGTTTCCTTTTCAAAACTTATGCAAATGCCATTTTAATTTAATATAAATGTTATGCTGCATCTTTTTCATTTTTACTATTTTGTTTAAACTGCCCTGTGCTATATTTTATCAAATAATCAAAACAAATTTAGTTTGGTTCTCAGAATGTTGAAATTCCCTTTTTAATTTTCCTAACATGCAAGCTGAATGAATCATATTAATGGATCCCTGAAGTGAAATGAAAATTAATTTACACTGCTGCACTGCTCTACATAATAACGGGGAATTTGGCTGGAGAAAATTGGAAATCATTACCCAGAAAACATTATCTGCATTATTTTGTAGACAATTTAGATTACATTGTAATGGAAAATTACAGACCGGATATGGAAAAGTTTCTGAAAATACCGAGACATGTTACTATTTTAAATAGATTTCTAAGAATGGCACTAAAATGGTGTGCTCATCGATTGCTTTATAATATGAAGAAAATCTCAGCGCAATAATTATTTTTAAAAGCATCTGCATTCATGCATGTTATTAAAACTAGTGGACTGTAAGCGCTGTAGAAAGATAAAGGACGCAGATGAGATATTAAAAAGGCAATGTCTGGCTTATGCAATGGACAAATGTTAGGAACTGTGTGTAACAGTCATATATTTATCGCAAGAAGATTGGACTGAGGCTCTCATCCATGACTTGGCAGCATTGTAAGTTCAAAGTAAACCCCTTACTCATTGACTACCAGCAAATTGCAAGCATAGGAACTCTTTAATTTAATCTATCAAACCTATTTCATCATCTTATTAGCCACGACAGCTAAATCTTTTTAATTCCAATTTTAAGCACTTTCTCTATATCCCTTAACATAGGTATCCTTAATATATATATATTTTATATAAATATCCTGATTTTCCAAAAAAATATCTGACTCCCTGTTAACCACCTAAATTGGATATGCATCTATTCTGGAGCAGTGCAGTCAACATTATTATAACCACTTGTGTGACAATTCTTTTGCTGGATTACTTTTAACTGGCTTAGTTTGAATTTTAAGATTATGCCCCCTCATTCCAGAATCTCCTACTAGAGGGAAGAGTTTTCCATATCTATTAATTCTTTTCATTATTTTTAAACACCTCAATCAGATCGCCTCCTAATTCCTGAGGAACATAATCCAGATTCTCCCAGTCTCTCATCATAACTTAATCCCTTCATTTAAGATATCATCTAGGTGAATAATCACTATTCTTGCCAAAAGTGGCCAAAAATTGATGTTAATTCCCATTAAATATAATGAAAATTCAAAGGCACTGGTACCTTCAGTGTCATTCAGATAGGGAAAGGAAGAATCATCCAAAGCTCCTCCTCTTGACTAATATCCAGTAACCCGCATTCACTCCCTCCACCACCGGCGTACCGTGGCTGCCGTATGTATCATCTATAAGATGCACTGCAGAAATTCACCAAGGCTTCTTCGGCAGCACCTCCCAAACCCGTGACCTCTACCACCTAGAAGGACAAAGGCAGCAGGCGCATGGGAACACCATCACCTCCAAGCACCCCGCCAAGTCACACACCATCCTGACTTGGAAGTATATCGTCGTTCCTTCATTGTCGCTGGGTCAAAATCCTGGAACTCCCTCCCTAACAGCACTGTGGAAGTACCCTCATCACACAGACTGCAGCGGTTCAAAAAGGCAGCTCACGACCACCTTCTCAAGGGCAACTAGGGATGGGCAATAAATGCTGGCCTTGCCAGTGATGCCCACATTCCATGAATGAATTTTAAAAAAACGTGCTGGAAAAGTACATGTGTGGTGGCAATGAATTACGGATAAAATGAGGCTTGACTATGATACCTTCCACTGTTTAGGCCCACCATATAAAATGATCACTTTGCTGAGGTACTGGAGGGCTGTTGAATGCAATGGGAATGTCAACAACAACAACTTGTATTTACATAGCAACTTTAACGTAGTAAAACGTCCCAAGGCGCTTCACAGGAGTATTGTAAGACCGAGCCACATAAGGATAAAATTAGGGCAGGTGACCAAAAGCTTGGTCAAAGAGGTAGGTTTTAAGGAGCATCTTAAAAGAGGAAAGAGAGGTAGCGAGGTGGAGAGGTTTAGGCAGGGAATTACAGAGCTTAGGGCCTAGAAGGCACGGCCACCAATGGTTGAGCGATTATAATCAGGGATGCTCAAGAGGGCAGAATTAGAGGAGCGCAGCTATCTCGGGGGGTTGTGGGTCTGAAGGAGATTACAGAGATAGGTAGGGGCGAGGCCATGGAGGGACTTCAAAACAAGGATGAGAATTTTGAAATCGAGGCGCTGCTTAACCGGGACCCAATGTAGCTCAACAAGCACAGGGGTGATGGGGCGAATGGGACTTGGTGCGAGTTAGGACACGGACAGCCGAGCTTTGGATGACCTCAAGTTTACGTAGGGTGGAATGTGGGAGGCCAGCCAGGAGTGCGTTCGAATAGTCAAGTCTAGAGGTAACAAAGGCATGGATGAGGGTTTCAGCAGCGGATGTAACTCCAGCAAAAGTAACTGATTTCAAGAGCGGAATAGTAACAGGAGAATATTAGGAAACCTTCTGAAAATTCAGAAATTGATCCATTAAAAAGACTCAGTTTCAAAATGGTAATCACCTCTGAAACAGCCGGAATATCCCACAAACTTGATACTGATATTTAAAATTAAGAAATGTGCCATTTAGTGAAAATCACAATTGTATGTCTTCTCTTTTTAAGATATTATTTTTCTGGGCAAGATTGAGACACAGCCTTTGCATACGCCAAAATCACTAATCCTACTATGATAATCTTAATTTTCTTTAGATTCAGAACAGTCAATTCCTTTAAAAAAAATAGCAATTATCAATGGACTAGTTTCCCTCTTCTAAGGTTGGCAGAAATAGACAGAAGGGGACTGACTGATTCATGTAATGGACTGTTCTTTTAATATTATTACATAGATTTATTAAATTAATTTATGGTTTTCCAAATTCCTGCCTTGTCTGATAAGCAAAATGAATGGTGGATCATTTGCGCTCCTAGGTAGACTAGTAGGGGAGGCTAGGATGAGTCCAATACTATGTTATAAATTGATTTTTTTTGCCAAGTAATGTGCTTCACTTTGAAACTCAAGGGACAAGTTCATGAGACACAGATCCTTTTAGCACGCAACAATTATCTAAATTAAAGGAGCACATCAAAATCTGCTGATAACACCAAATTTGCTGTGGGCTATGGCAAATTGCGACAAGGGTTGTGAAAGATTGAAGGGAAACATTGATAACCTAGCAGGATGGTGGATCAATGGCAGATGCAGTTCAATGTAGCAAAATGTGAAGTAACACATTTTGGAAGTAAGAACAGAGAAAGGAAATACACCTTAAATGGTGGCATTTTAAATGGAACACATAGATCATGAAAGGTGGAAGTGCAAGGCCATTAAAAAAGCAAATAGAATAAATGGTTTTAAACCTAGATAAATAAAATACAAAAGCAACTTGTTCAAGACCTTAGTTAGGCTATATTTGGAGTATTGCCTTCCCATTTAGATGCCCATTATAGAAAGGATATAAAAGCAGTGGGAAAAGTACATCATAGATTTACTAAGATGTCCACCTAGGTTGAAGCATTACAATTATAAAGAGAGAACTGAGAAATGTAAGCTTTTTTCATTAGAGCTGAGGAGGTTAAGAGGTGATCTGATAGAGATCCAGTAGCATAACCATTGGATTAACAACCCACCAGTGCAAGTGGTGACACTGAATCAATAAATCCAGTCATTTGTGGGCTGATGCCAGAAACAATTGACCATGAATGCAGCTGGACTGTCAAAAAAAAAACAACAAGGTTCACTAATGTTCATCAGGGAAGGTAACCATCCACTCCTGACTGGTCTGGCTTACACATGACTCTAGTCCACACTATGTGGCTGACTCTAACTGCCCTCCGGGCAGCTAGGGATGGGCAATAAATGTGACTTTGGCAGCATCACCCACATCCCACGAACAAATAAGAAAAATGATCTTCAAGACTGAGATGGTTATGGTAAGGTAAATAGTAATGGGTTGTTTCCATTGGTTGAGGAGATGTTACTGAGAAGGGAAAAATTAAGGCAATCACAAAAAAAAGTAAAAGGGAGGTTAGGAAATTGTCTTTACATAGAAGTTAGTTAAAATGTGTAATCTTCTGCCATAAGCCATTTTTGAAGCAGGATTCTGTGGGGTTTCTGCCATGGACGATCTGAAAATGCCCCCCCATGGAAATTCAATCCCATATTCCAGACTAGCACAGTTCCTACAAGTGGTAAGAATTTCAAGAAAAGAAGTACTGTGCGTAAAAAAGTTATTTAAAAATGAATGGGCTGTGACATCGGTGAAAGTTTGGCAGAAACCCGTTTACGGCAGCGGAGCAGGAGAAGTCCCAAGGATATTAACCCCCTCCTTAGATTTAGATCGAGGCCTTTAATTTTTCCCTTCTGAGGAGCTAAGTAGAAGGATTTCTACTGTTAATTATTCACTTGCTCATCTTTTCCTAAATAAATTCACTTAATAGTTTAAATCTAATATGAAGTCTGATGATGGGATGGTCTACCACTTTTTGAAGATGGGATAGAGCTCCTATGGAGGTATAGAGTAATTCCAGTAGCTAAAATAATTAATGGAAAGGTTGTTCTGTTCGTTCGGGTGACCGCTTTGCAGAACACCTCTGTTCAGTCCGTAAACATGACCCCGAGCTTCTGGTCGCCTGTCACTTTAATTCTCTGCTCCACTCCCACTCTGATCTCTCCATCCCCAGCCTCTTACACTGTTCCAATGAAGCTCAACGTAAGCTCAAGGAACAGCCCCTCATCTTTTGATTAGGCACCTTACAGCCTTCTGGACTCATCATTGAGTTCAACAATTTCAGACTATAACCTCTGCCCCTATATTTTTCCCCCTTTTTTTCTCACATGGCAGCTGTTGATGATTCTGCCATCGCCATTTACCTCATCTAGAGTCATCTTTTGTTTCCTAACTTGTCCCATTACCATATTCTTTTGCCTTGCACCATCATCCCTTTTGTCAGCCAATCTCTCTTGCCTTCCAGCCTATCACAGCCCCTCCCTTTTGTTCTTTCCTCCCCACCTCCCTGTCCCTGCCCCATGCTTCCTTAAAAATCTGTTACTTCTCTAACCTTTTCCAATTCTGACGAAGGGTCATCTGTAGTGTATGTGCCTTTAAGAGCCCCCTGTGTACTGTAATGCCGGTAATGGCCACTCGGGCTATATAAGCCTGTATATTGGGCCAGAAATTCGCGGCCAGAAGCGTGAGTACGGTCGGGGTACTCACGCATTTGGCCGTTGGAAATGCCGGCGTTCAGCAGGAACAGCGCATGCGGGGAACGCCGGCATTTCCAGACCCGAGGTCTATTCACAGCGCGTGCGACTGCACAGGCAGCGCTTGTGCAGTGAACTTTGTGGATTTCAATGATGGATTCAGTGAGGGTAAGTCCTTAGAAGTTACACTTGAAAAAAGCAAGTGTAAAGTTGTTCATTGGCTGCGGAGGAAGATATATTTTATCGTGGAGCTTCTGAAATGCAATATTTTTGTTTGGGAAAGGGAGGGAAGTTATTTTAAGAAATTTTAAGTAAGTTTTAAAGTTAAAAATTTTTTTTTTAAAGGGTTTTCAGAACGGTAGGTAGAAGGAGCAATTGTGGCTGTGTGAATGGAATGTGAGAATGAGTTATGTATGTATGTCCACATATATTCCTTTACGTATATGTATGTATGTTTTATATTCCTTTACTAATGTGTATGAATGTATGTTTTTAATTATGATTTTCCAATAAGTTACTTTCTCTGAAAGTCATAATTAAATAATACATTCATACACATAAGTAAAGGAATATATACATAACACGCAAAGGAATATATACAGACATACATACTTTCAGAAGCTCCACGATAATAAATATCTTCCTCCGCAGCCTCTGGAGCAACTGTACCCATGCTTTTTTCATGTGTAAGTTGTAATGACTTGACCTCACTGAAAGCATTAATGAAAGCGGCGAATTATACTGCGCACGCGCTGCCTGTGCAGTCGCACGCGTTCTGCCTCTGAACCCCTTCGTTCAGAGGACAGGAAATGCCGGTTTTCCCCACATGCACTGTGCATGCCGAAAACCGGCATTTCATCCGGCCAGATGCGTAAGTACCCCGACCGTACTCGCGCATTTGGAAGGGAATTACTGGGCCAACATTTTACATGTCAATAAAATGAAAAATTTAACAATTGCACGACTTGCCCCCTCGCATCTGCGACTGAGGGTCCAAGGAGGTGCATTGCGCAAGAGGTCATCATCGTACGTATCCTCACACTGTTCCCTTTGGGGAACTGTACGAAGTGGTGGAAGGATTTATGGCCGTGATTAACGCTCATTCCGTGACCGTAACCATCTTTGAACCAGCCATTAGGGTGGTTAGTCCTATGGCGGGAGGGTTTTACGGGCTCCCACAACCCATCTGAGGGGTGGGGGCCACCAACACCCACGGACGCAAGTATCCTGCTGGATGTCCACCCAGAATTTAAAGTTGGAGCTCCGACTCCACTTGCCGGGACTGTCTGGAGTGGGGTTCAAAACCCTACTCCTTCTGGCCCAGCGGCGGGGATGCTTACTGCTACGCAAAAGGCCCACTCCGCACAAAAGGTGACACCCATATGTTTCCTGCGCCTTTTCCCTCCCCGTGACTGGAGCCCTATGCTGCCATTTCACGTTGCTAATCGGATTGGGCCTTTGTCATAGCGGTAGGATCCCCGCCGCTGGGCCAGATCAGGGTAGGGTTTCGAACCCCGCTCCAGACAGTCCCGGCAAGTGGAGTCGGAGCTCCGGCTCTAAATTCTGGGTTGACATCCAGTGGGATATTTGCGTCCGTGGGTGTGGGTGGCCCCCCCCTCCTTGTATAGCTTGTGGGAGCCCGTAAAACCCTCCCGCCATAGGACTAACCGCCCTAATGGCTGGTTCAAAGGTGGTTACGGTCACGGAATGAGCGTTAATCATGGCCATAAATCCTTCCACCACTTCATACAGTTCCCCAAAGGGAACAGTGTGAAGACACGTATGACGACGACATTGCTAAATAAATAAATGGAATTAAAAAAATTCTTTTAGGGCTTTTAAAAGTCTTTAAATTGCTTTAATTCTCTTTAAAACTACTTCAGATTACTCAAAATAATGTAAACATTTTAAAAAGTTTATAAAAGTTACCAAAATCTTCAAAAAACTTCCAAAAACCTATTTAAACTGCTGCTTTGCATGTAAAAATGCTTAGCAGCTTGACAGAAACATTGGGGGCGTGTCCAGTGAAACTGAGACCTCAAGGGGCATGTCTCACGTGCACTGCATGCTCCTGGCTTCGCGCTGGCTGCACTCCTGGGCGGCGTGACGTCATACGCTGCCCGGGATTCTTCTTTTTCAAACACCAAGTCCAGGCGTCCCTGGAGCTGATCGGCAGTAGCGCGGGGTAAGTGCATATACGGGGCTTGCACGCGCGGCAAGCCCCGTTGACCAATTTCTGGCCCATTGTGTTGTATCAGTTAGTTCACCTCCAGACTTTGTTCAGTAAACACCTGTGAAACTAACTCCTGCCTTCAGTGTCTCTATTAACACACGGATACAACAGTGGCGACGAATTGGAAACGGACTTACCTGCAATTCGGCAGCACCTCAAGGACATCGATTCCTCAGACGTCCAAAATTGAAGACAAGCAAGAAAAAAAAACTGTGGTTTCACCAGCTAGCCAAGCTGGTGGCAGGTACTGCAATAATCCTTCCTGGGGCAGGCTGGGGCTCCATCGGCTGGCTCTGCAGCGAGGCCAAGCAGCGAAGGTGGAGGCAAGCAGAAACAGATGGGGGGGAGCACTCGGGAGACGGCCGGCGCTGCAAAGCAGGTCGGCGTTCGGACCTAGCAGAGGGGGGGAAAAGTCCCAGAGAGTCCGGCGGGAACGAGTCTCCACCTGTAAATAAAATTAAAAAAAAAAAAAACGCGGAAAACAGCGTTATCAGCAGCAGCAGCAGCGGGGAGCACCATATTTTTTTTCTGCAGGAAAGAAAGGAAAGCGCGGGAAGCGCCATTTTTTTCCAGGATGCCTAAGGCTGGCAATATTGATGCTTTTGATAATGATATAGAGGATTGGACCACATATGTGGAAAGAGTGGAGGTATATTGCACAGGCATATCTACAGATGAAGGTTGAAGAGGCCTCTAAAAAGTATCTCACGATAAATACACACAAAGGCCTGTACCAGTACAATCGACTGGTTTTCGGAGTAGCATCAGCTCCAGCTATCTGGCAAAGAGCTATGGAACAAGTCCTCCAAGGGATTCCGGGGACTCAATGCTACCTAGACGACATCCTTGTGACAGGAGAAAACGACAACGAGCACCTTGCCAATTTGGAGCAGGTGCTCACTAGGCTGAGAGAAAGGGGCCTACGAGTAAATCGCCCCAAGTGTGAATTTTTCCAGAAACAAATATCATATTGTGGCCACATAATTTATAAGGAAGGGTTGCATAAGTCACCTGAAAAAATTGAAGCGGTCATAAAAGCCCCAGCACCTGAAAATGTTTCACAATTAAGGTCGTTCCTGGGATTGATAAATTACTACCATAAATTTTTACCGAACTTATCAACTCTTCTGCACCCTCTTAATGAACTGCTACAAACAGGAGTAATTTGGAAATGGAGCGAAGACTGTAAACGTGCCTTCCATAAATGCAAAGACTTAATCACGTCCAAGGAAGTTTTGGCTCATTACAACCCATCACTGCCAATCAGACTGGCGTGCGATGCATCCCCTTACGGCATAGGAGCGGTATTATCGCATAGATTCCCTGATGGCTCGGAACGGCCGATAGCTTTTGCGTCACGCTCATTGAACTCAGCTGAGCGTAACTATGCCCAAATTGACAGAGAAGCACTCAGCCTGGTATGGGGAGTGAAGAAATTCAACCATTACCTACACGGACAAAAATTTACCTTGTTGACTGACCATCAACCCCTCATCTCCATATTCAACCCTAAAAAGGGTGTTCCCATTATGACAGCGCAAAGGCTACAGAGGTGGTCCCTTTTTCTAGGGGCACACCAATATGACATAGAATACAAATGATCAAAACAGCATGGGAATGCTGAAGGTTTATCGCACCTACCGTTGCCAACAGTAGAAGAGGCACCTACAGTAGACCCAGTGGAGATGTTCCACTCTACCATAGTGGAATGTCTACCAGTAACAAATTCTGCCATTGAAAGGGAAACGAGAAATGACCCGACTCTCTCACGGGTCTACGATTTAACAGTGAAGGGATGGCCAGCACATGGCGAACCACTGTTGCCAGCATTCTCGCAAAGAAGAGAACAGCTGTCAGTGTGCCGAGGAACCTTGATGTGTGGATCCTGAGTGGTGATTCCACCCAAACTCCAGGATTAAGTGCTAAAGGAGCTTCACAAGGGGCATCTGGGTGGAGTGAAAATGAAGAACCTAGCCAGGGTGTTTGTATGGTGGCCAGGTATTGATGGAGACATCGAAGAAATGACCAAGAGCTGCCTAGGATGCCAGAAGGTCCAAAACGCTCCACCACAAGCCCCTCTACATCCATGGTGTTGTGTCTGTGTGTTGATAGAGACACTGAAGACAGGAGTTGGTTTGATAGGTGTTTACTGAACAAAGTTTGGAGGGGAACTAACGGATACAACACAATACTCAGGCTTATATAGCCGAGTGTCCATTACCGGCAGTACAGTACACATGGGGCTCTTAAAGGCACATACACTACAATTCCTCCCCTTTTAGCTAACCAGTACATAATATTTTTAAGTAATTATTAATTACATGTTACAAGAAAAATAATCTATACATTGCTGCAGTTAATTAATTATAAGTCAGTCTCTCTGGAGGCTTCCTGACTCGGTCCGGATAACGCCTCGGTGGTGTAGTAGTTTCTGGTGGTGTAGTAGGTTCTTTTGGCAAGGCTGATTCGGCTTGAATGCCAGTGTCAGGTTCATCGGGTTCCAGTATCACTGGATTGGAGGTAGATATGGGTATCTCTACTTCATCGTTAGGCGTATAGAGTTGTGGTGTAGGTTGTCCCTTTTCGGATGACTCTATGATTTGGTCAGCATGGCGCCTTACTATGCTTTCTCTGATGTCCACGGTATACATCAGCGGTCCTAGTCGTGTGCAGATAGTTCCAGGCTGCCATTTCTCGGTACGGTAGTCCCGGGCCAAAACTTGTTGACCTATCTGGAAGGTTCTAGTTGGCCTTTCATTCATGCCTTGAAATTGCCGGTTCTCCACATCCCTTCTGATGTTGGGCTTGATCAAATCCAGCCGGCATCTTAGGCTTCTATTGAAGAACATCATGGCGGGAGTTTGGTTTGTAACCATATGTGTTGCATTCCTGTATGCGAACAAGAAGTTATCCACCTTGTGCTGAAGTTTTATGTCTTCATTACCCATGGCCTTTATGGCCTTCTTGAAGGTCTGGACAAACCTTTCAGCCAATCCATTGGTGGCGGGATGGTATGGGGCGGACGTGTAGTGCTTAACCCCATTGTTTTTTAAGAACTTCCTGAATTCTTCGGACACAAATTGCGGTCCATTATCAGAACAGATCTGTTCCGGCAGCCCATTCCTGGCAAATATGGTCCTTAATACTGTGATGGTTTTTTCCGTGGTGGTGGAGGACATCTTTATTACCTCCGGCCACTTGCAGTGTGCATCAACCGCGCTTAAGAACATTGAGTCCATAAATGGACCAGCAAAGTCGATGTGTACTCTTTGCCATGGAGATGAGGGCCACTCCCATGTGTAGTGTATGTGCCTTTAAGAGCCCCATGTGTACTGTAATGCCGGTAATGGCCACTCGGCTATATAAGCCCGAGTATTGTGTTGTATCCGTTAGTTCCCCTCCAGACTTTGTTTAGTAAACACCTATCAAACCAACTCCTGTCTTCAGTGTCTCTATCAACACACAGACACAACAGTGGCGACGAAGTGGAAACGGACTTACCTACAATTTGGCAGGACCTCAAGGACATCGATTCCTCTGGCGTCCAGAAGAATCAAGAAGTGAAAGAAGCTGTTGTTTCACCAGCTGGCCAAGCTGTTGGCAGGTACTGCGGTAATCCTTCCTGGGCGTCAGGCTGGGGCCCTGTGTGGTAGAGAATTCCACAGGTTCACCACTTTCTGGGTGAAGAAATTCCTTCTCATCTCAGTCCTAAATGGCTTACCCCTTATCCTTAGACTGTGACCCCTGGTTCTGGACTCCCCCGACATCAGGAACAGCCTTCCTGCATCTAGTCTGTCCAGTCCTGTTAGAATTTTATAAGTTTCAATGAGAAACAGAAGCTCAAGTTAATATCTCCTTGAATTATAACCTGGAAAATGTCATTCCAGTAAAACAATGACATATAGGCCATTATGCTGTTATCAAGTGCAGTAACCAAATGAAAGTGCAAAAAAAGAGCGATTACAATCTCATTGTGCTTCTCTATATCCAGTCATAAGAGTGGAGATACAGTAATCTGGATTAAAAACAACAGTTTGTCTATTGCAGCAGAACAAAGCCAACATGTCGTGGTCCATGTTGGTACCAACGACATAGATAGGACAAGGAAGGAGGTTCTGCTGAGGGAGTTTGAGCAGCTGGGGGCCAAATTAAAAAGCAGAACCACAAGGGTAATAATCTCTGGATTATTACCTGAGCCACGAGCGAATTTGGCTAGGACAAATAAAATTCGAGAGTTAAATGCGTGGCTCAAAGACTGGTGTGGGAGAAATGGGTTTGGCTTCCTGGGACACTGGTACCAGTACTGGGGCAGGAGGGAGCTGTTCCGTTGGGACGGGCTTCACTTGGCCAGTGCTGGGACTAGAGCCCTGGCGGATCATATAACTAGGGCTGTAGAGAGGGCTTTAAACTAACTAGTGGGGGGAGGTTCCTAGAATGCAAATAATAAAAATGACAACAGAGAAGGTCATAGACTTAGGTAGCAGTGGGGAAATTAAAAACCAGAGCGTGTCAGGAAGGGGCAGAAGGTATGGAGTAAAAGGTAAAGTAATAAAAAGGGCAAAAGCAGGAACTAAGTGTCACAAAACATCTTTGAAAGTTCTCTATCTGAATGCACGTAGCATTCGTAACAAAATAGACGAGTTAATGGCACAAATAACTACATATGGGTATGATCTTGTGGCCATTACAGAAACATGGCTGCAAGGTGACAATGCCTGGGAATTAAACATACCAGGTTATTTAACGATCAGGAAGGACAGGCAGGAAGGAAGGGAGGTGGGGTGGCTATGTTAATAAAGGAAGGAATCACTGTAATACAGAGAAATGATATTGGGTCAAAAGATCAGGATAATGAAACAGTTTGGGTGGAGGTAAGGAATAATAAGGGGAAAAAAACACTAGTGGGCGTAGTCTATAGGCCTCCGAACAGTGGCAACTCTGTTGGACGGAGTATCAATCAGGAAATAGTTGAGGCTTGTAATAAGGGAACGTCTATAATTATGGGGGATTTTAACTATCGTATTAATTGGACAAATCAAATTGGGCAGGGCTACCTTGAGGATGAGTTCATTGAGTGTATTAGGGATGGGTTTCTTGAGCAGTATGTAACTGAACTGACCAGGGGGCAAGCAACCTTAGATCTGGTCCTGTGTAACGAGACAGGATTAATTAAAAATGTCCTAGTAAAGGATCCCCTTGGAATGAGTGACCATAACATGGTTGAATTCCATATTCAATTAGAGGGTGAGAAGGGTGGATCTCAAACAAGCGTGCTAAGCTTGAATAAAGGAAACTATGAAGGTATGAGAGCGGAATTGAGTAGAGTGGATTGGGAAAATAGATTAAAGGGTAAGATGATACATGATCAGTGGTGTACATTTAAGGAGTTATTTTACAACTTCCAAAAAATATATATTCCACTGAGAAGAAAAGGGTGTAAAAGAAAAGACAGCTTATGAAAGTAAATTAGCAAAAAATATAAAAACAGATAGTAAGAGTTTTTATAGTTATATGAAAAGAAAAAGGGTGGCTAAAGTAAATGTTGGTCCCTTAGAGGATGAGACCGGGAAATTAATGGTGGGAAATATGGAGATGGCAAAAACACTGAATGAATATTTTGTATCAGTCTTTACAGTAGAAGACACTAGGAATATCCCAACACTGGACAAACAGGGGGCTAATGGGCGGGAGAAGCTAAACACGATCAAAATCACTAAGGAAGTGGTACTCGGTAAAATAATGGGACTCAAGGCGGATAAATCACCTGGACCTGATGGCTTACATCCTAGGGTCTTGAGGGAAGTGGCGGTAGGGATTGTGGATGCATTGGTAATAATTTTCCAAAACTCCCTGGACTCGGCAAAGGTCCCGGCAGACTGGAAAACTGCTAATGTAACACCCTTATTTAAAAAGGGCAGTAGACAGAAGGCTGGAAACTATAGACTGGTTAGCCTAACATCTGTGGTAGGTAAAATTTTGGAGTCCATTATTAAGGAGACAGTAACAGGACATTTGGATAATCATAATTTAATAGGACAAAGTCAGCATGGTTTTATGAAGGGGAAGTCATGTTTGACAAATTTGCTGGAGTTCTTTGAGGAAGTAACTTATAGGGTGGATAAAGGGGAACCAGTGGACGTAGTGTATTTAGACTTCCAAAAGGCATTTGACAAGGTGCCACACAAAAGATTATTGCTTAAGATAAAAAATCATGGGATTGGGGGTAATACTCTGGCATGGATAGAGGATTGGCTATCTAACAGAAGGCAGAGAGTTGGGATAAATGGTTCATTCTCAGACTGGCAATCAGTAACTAGTGGTGTTCCGCAGGAGTCAGTGCTGGGTCCCCAACTCTTTACAATCTATATTAACGATTTGGAGGAGGGGACCGAGTGTAACATATCAAAGTTTGCAGATGATACTAAGATGGGAGGGAAAGTAATGAGTGAGGAGGACATAAAAAACCTGCAAGGGGACATAGACAGGCTAAGTATGTGGGCAGAGATTTGGCAGATGGAATACAATACTGGAAAGTGTGAGGTTATGCACTTTGGCAGGAAAAATCGCAGAGCAAGTTATTATCTTAATGGCAAGAAACTGGAAAGTACTGAAGTACAAAGGGATCTGGGGGTTCTGGTGCACGAAACTCAAAAGGTTAGTATGCAGGTGCAGCAAGTGATTAAGAAGGCCAATGGAATGTTGGCTTTCATTGCTAGGGGGATAGAATATAAAAATAGGGAGGTATTGCTTCAGTTGTACAAGGTATTGGTGAGACCGCACCTGGAATACTGCGTACAGTTTTGGTGTCCATACTTAAGAAAGGACATACTCTCGAGTCAGTACAAAGAAGGTTCACTCGGTTAATCCCGGGGATGAGGGGATGGACATATGAGGAGAGGCTGAGTAGATTGGGACTCTACTCATTGGAGTTCAGAAGAATGAGAGGCGATCTTATTGAAACATATAAAATTGTGAAGGGGTTGGATCGGGTGGATGCGGGGAGGATGTTCCCGATGATGGGTGAAACTAGAACTAGGGGGCATAGTCTTAGAATAAGGGGCTGCTCTTTCAAAACTGAGATGAGGAGGAACTACTTCACTCAGAGGGTGGTAGGGCCATGGAATATGCTGCCCCAAAAAGCTGTAGAAGCTACATCATTACATAAATTTAAAACAGAATTAGACAGTTTCCAAGAAGTAAAGGGAATTAAGGGTTACGGGGAGCGGGCAGGAATTTGGACATGAGTCTAGGTTCGGATCGGTCATGGCCCTGTGGGTAGCGGAGCGGGCCCAGGGGCCATGTAGCCTGATCCTGCTCCTATTTCGTGTGTCTAATTCTGTTAGATTCAGGAGATGGCTTTAATCGACCTGTCCAGCACGTGAAATTCCTGCTGCCTGCTCATTAAAATGATTGAAGCGCTGAGCCGAGCGTTGAACACGCTGCTGGTTGGCTCAGTACTCAGCAGGGGGCCCAATATCATGGAAAGTCTGCTCTCTATTTAAAGGGTGCCTGCAGAGTGAAACATTGTTTGCAATTCTTAAAGGAGAGTTGCTTTGTGAAAGACGTACCTCATTCTGACTGTAGCTAAGCAAAGGGGAAGTTAGCATTGTCACAACAGGGCAGAGAAAGAGCACCAAGGTTCTCGGATGCAGCACTGGAGGCCTTGGTGCAGGGGGTCCATAGGAGTGAGGTCCTCTACCCGCAGGGGGCCAGGAGGCCTTCCAGACAGACTGTACAAAGGCAATGAGAGCAGATCGCTGATGCGGTCAGTGCCACCAGTCTTTTCCCCAGGACATGGATCCAGTCCTGGAAGGAGTTTAATGACCACACACATGTGGTCAAGATCAGTGAATGCATCTTCAAATGCCATATTTCACCAAGTGCACCAATAGCCTCACACACTGCTCAATGCACCACATCCCCATCACTTGTAGGATTCGCAAAATTTCCACATTCTCCCGAGGTTATTAATAAAAAGGGACCCTATGAACAATTTAAAAAGGGTACCCAAAGATGGCGTCCACAACTCATGACCAAAAGCCTGTAAGATTTTAAAAGCTTGGACTCCGCAGCACAGAGTAGGCAGTTTGGGAAATTGAAACTTAAAATGCATTTCTGTGAAAAGGACTTTTGTGTTTGAAGGGCCAGACAGCTAAGCAAACATTGAATATGCATTTTCGTCAAATTGGAACAGATCAACCCAGTTAGGCCTAAGCATGAGGCCATTAGTTTGTCCACATAACTAATCGGAAACAGCTTAAGGAAGCCATCAAGGCTGGACAGGCCGATTAAAATGCATTAATGACAATACAGCCCGGACATCAGGCCATTAGGTGCGATAAACGGCCATCTAAAACTAGTTAGTTTAAATTGGTACAATCATTTAACACAGCCCATCAAAAGTGAAACAATGGACTGACCTGATTTGGCGCACAGATAAAGGCCATCGAAAGGAGTATAATTACAGGCCCTTAGTAGGAATCACTCTCTTGTCTCTCTCTGGCTCTCTGCTAGCTGCTCTCTTGACTCTGACCTCTTGTCGGGCCTTGGGCTGCTGCCGCCCACACTCGTGCCCTGGCCTTGTGGCGGGTTCTCTTCTCGCTCCCCGCATTGGGTTTTTACAACCAAGGACATCCATACCAATTGTGGGTGGGGGATGAGACCCGAGTCCAAATTCACCCAGGACACCCGGGGCCACGAGAGAGGGCAGAGGAAACGAGGCGAAATGAACTGAGACGAAAAGTAAGGTAGACTCGACAAAGAGCAGAGAAGGGCAGCAGAAGACGCATTAATTAAGACCGAGCGCCGAGTTATAAGCTGACGCTTGGGGAAGAAAATATCTGAGGACAGTGAGACTAAGTTGGCTAGTTGAACACTGCGAATGAACCGGCATTAAACGCAGGTGTCCACGCCATAACGAATATACTGGCATTTGACGCTTGGGTAGTAAAATCTAAGCAGTGAAGACTGCCAACCGTCTCGCTGATGCAACATTACCGCCGACGACCACCCGAGGGAGAAGAAGAAGAGAACCCATCGCGACGAGATGATGATGGTAGCTGAGGAGAAGAAAGGTGTGTCGCAGAAGCAGCTCCAGCACCGCGCCCTGAGACCACGTGGCGACGGAGTACCCCAAAGGACAGGAGACCAGACCTCAAAATTGCAGTTGCCAAAACAACAGGCTTTGCTTGGGATTGGCGAGCATGAATTCCTGGCCCCTCATAGCTTAATCTAGTTAAGTATAGGGGTGGGATAAGGATAAGGGGATTGTTAAAGTAGTAGTTTTTCCCTCGATGTGCCGTGTGTTCCCCATTCCCTGTATAAGTATAATTATTGTTATATGCCTGTAATTGTTTTCTACCAGTAATTTTCTCATAAGACTGTGTTTTCATTTCTGTTTTAATAAAAATCTTGGTTTTCTCAATTCAATTCAATTTTATTTGCCATATGTAACTAGTACAATGGAATGCTTACTCCCCGTAGGGACACGTCAGCTACTCTTACAGCGCCGTGTTCAGAAAGTCAATTCTTTGGCATCCAGTGGCAGTGGGAGCACGATGTCCCTCAGCCGCTCCGTCCTCCTCGTCACCGCGGCCTCCTCCTCACTGTTGCCGGCTCGGCTCCACGTGTGGTGGCCTGCTTCTCCCGCTCACCCTCTGGCCACCATTCCCGGCTCCCCTACTCCCAGTCGGACTGCGAGTCGTCGTGGCTGCTGCTGCTGCTCGATGCACTGCGCTGCCTCTGCCTGACTCGCCGAACACATCCTCCGGTCGCCGCGGCCTCCACCTCACCGTCGCTGGCTCCACGGCCCAATGGCCCGGGGCCTGCTTCTCCCGCTTCCGGTCCAGCCTTTGGCCGCCATGCTCGACTCCCCTCCTCCCAGTCGGAATGCCTTCCTGCTGAGGAGCTGCCGGCCGACGAGTTCTAGCGTGTCGACGTGGCTGCTGCTGCTGCTCGATGCGCTGCCTACGCCCGGCTCGCCGAACGCCTCGCTCCGGTTGCGGGAGCGAGTGGCGAGAGCGGGCCGCCCGAAGCAGGGAGAGCGTGCTAGCACCGGACCGTCTCGGTCACCATCTTGACCATCTTACATCAAACCACCTGTCTACTCGAGTTTTCTGTATCGCCGCCTGTACCTAAGTCCGGTGTCTAGAACCCAGGGGCGTGGGATCGATTCGAACCACTCACAGACAGTCAGGGGCATAACTGATTGGGTGCACGTGCCACCCGCCACCCCCTACACACTCACCTACCAACAATCTCCAGCAATCATGATTCATACCTTACAATCACAGCCTCACCTCACCCTCACACACTTACCACTGTTGCAAGCCTCACACCCACATCTCACACCTTGCACACAATGCCAGTTATTCAAACATAACAGGCACATCACCCAAACACATTGCACCACACTCATGACTGCTGCCAGGATACTGGGCATTCACCATCATGATGTGCTGGGCGTGGTCGCACACCAACTGCACCTTAAATGAGTGGTAGCCTTTGCAGTTACGGTGCATCTCAGCATTGATATGCAGCGCCCGCAAAGCCAAATGTGTGCAGTCGATGGCGCCATGCATCATGGGGAAGCCAATATCCAGGCAAAGCCACATGCATGCTCTTCCTGCTTCTCTCTGTTAGGGAGAAGACAATGAAGTCCCTTCTCCTAGAGTACAGAGCCTATGTGACCTCCCGGATGCAGCGATGGACGGCCAACTGTGAGATGTTTGCTATGTTGCTTTTTCCAGCCTAGAAGGATCCACTGCTGAAAACACTCAGGGCCACAGTCACCTTGAGGACCACTGGCAGAGCCGATATCTTCCTCCTCTGAGGCTGCAGGTCTGGTTGCTATAAGTGGCAGAGGTCTGTGATCAACTCCTTGGTGAAGCGGAGCTGCCAAACACACTGCTCCTGACTTGGGTGCAGGTAGGAGAAGTGGTCCCTTGTAGGGGGTGGCGTGTGCCCAGTCAGTTATGCCCCTGACTGCCTGTGAGCAGTTCGAATCGCTCCCACACCCCTGGGTTCTCGACACCGGACTTAGGTACAGGCGGCAATACAGAAAACGAGTAGACAAGTGGTTTGGTGTAAGAAAACCAAGGTTTTATTAAGACAGAAATAAAAACACAGTCATAAAAGAATTACTGGTATAAAATACAGGCATAAACAATTACACTTAGTCAGGGAATGGGGAACACATGGCACATCGAGGGAAAAACAACTACATTAACAAAATCCCTTAATCCTTATCCCACCTATAATACCTAACTAGATTAAGCTATGAGGTGCCAGGAATTCATGCTCACCAATTCAAAATCTGCTGAGTCATAACGGTTGTGGGGTATTGGGGTTCGCTCTTTGTGCTCTCTAGAGCTTGCCGTCATCACGTGTATTATGTCCGTGTGCAATTGAGACACGGACTGCAGGAGTTGGTTATAACAGGTCTTTACTGAGTAGAGACAAACTGGAACTAACTATGCAAAGTTACTACACAGGCTTATATACAGGGGTGGTCACTACTGGTACAGCAGTATACAGGGGCTGCAGAATATAGTTCCTTCTGCAAAGTACATACACTACAATTCCTCCCCTTTTAGCTAAACAGTACATAACATTCGATTAATAATTAAATAACATATTTACAATTACAGTTGTCATATACATTAGCTGAAGTTAAGCAATTATAAGTTCAGTCTTTGAGGAGGCTTCCTGATTCTGTCTGGATAATGCCTCGTTGGGGTATCAGGTTCTTCTGGCAGAGTTGATTCGGAATCAACGTCGTTGTTGGGTTCGTCTGCTTCCAATATTCCCGATTCTGAGGTAGATGCAATTGGTATTTCGGTTTCATCACCAGGTGTATTGGATCATGGTGTGGAATTGACGTTTTCCAGTGACTCTAGAATCTGATCAGCATGGCATCTTACAACGCTCTCTCCAACGTCCACGGTATACATTAGAGGTCCTTGCCGTGTACAGATTGTTCCTGGCTGCCATTTCTCTGTGCGGTAGTTCCGGGCCAAACTGGTTGACCTATCTTAAAACTCCTGGTCGGCCTTTCATTCATATTCTGAAACTGCCTGTTCTCCACATCTCTTCTGATGTTTGGCTTAACCAAATCCAAGCGGCATCGTAGTCTTCGATTGAAGAACATCATGGCTGGAGTTTGGTTGGTAACCGCATGTGTCGCATTCCGGTAGGCAAACAAGAAGTTATCCACCTTGTGTTGTACAGGTATGTCTTCATTACACATTGCCTTGATAGCCTTTTTGAATGTTTGAACGAACCTCTCAGCCAATCCATTGGTGGCTGGATTATTTGGGGCGGATGTGTAATGCTTAACATCATTGTTCATTAAGAACCTCCGGAACTCTTCAGACACAAACTGTGGTCCATTGTCGGAGCAAATCTGTTCAGGCAGCCCATTTCTGGCGAATATGGTTTGTAAGACTGTGATAGTTTTTTCTGTGGTTGTTGAGGACATTTTTATTACCTCTGGCCACTTTGAATGTGCATCCACCGCAATTAAAAACATCGAGTCCATAAATGGACCAGCAAAATCAATGTGCACCCTTTGCCATGGAGATGAGGGCCACTCCCATGGATGTAGAGGGGCTTGTGGTGGGGCGTTTTGGACCTTCTGGCATCCTGTACAGCTCTTGGTCATCTCTTCGATTTCTCTATCGATTCCCGGCCACCACACAAACGCTGTGGCTAAGTTCTTCATTTTTACCCCTCCCAGATGACCCTCATGAAGCTCATTGAGCACACTATCCTTCAATTTGGGTGGAATTACTACTCTGGATCCACACATCAAGGTTCCTCTGCACACTGACAGCTGTTCTCTTCTCGGCAAGAATGCTGGCAACAGTGGTTTGCCATGTGCTGGCCATCCCTTCACCGTTAAATCATAGACCCAGGAGAGTGTCGGGTCATTTCGTGTTTCCTTTTCTATGTTTGCATTCATCACAGGTAGACATTCGACTATGGTCGAGTGGAATATCTCCACTGGATCCACAGCAGGTGCTTCTTCCACCGTTGGCAATGGTAGGCGCGACAATCCATCAGCATTCCCATGCTGTTTAGTTCCTTTGTACTCGATGTCATATTGGTGTGCCCCTAGGAAAAGGGACCACCTCTATAGCCGTTGTGCTGTCATTATTGGGATGCCCTTCTTAGGGTTGAAAATGGAAACAAGAGGTTGATGATCGGTTAGTAGAGTAAATTTCTGTCCTTGCAGGTAGTGATTGAACTTCTTCACCCCCCACACCAGGCTGAGGGCCTCTCTTCCAATCTGGGCGTAGTTACGCTCGGCTGCAGTTAACGAGCGTGACGCAAAAGCTATCGGCCTCTCTGAACCATCAAGGGATTTATGTGACAGTACCGCTCCAACGCCGTAGAGAGACGCATCAGACGCCAGTCTTATCGGTAGAGTTGGGTTGTAGTGAGCCAATACTTCTCTTGAAGTGATCAGGTCTTTACACTTCTGAAAGGCCCGCTTACATTCATCGCTCCATTTCCATGCTACTCCAGTTTGTAGCAGGGCTTTCAGTGGGTGCAGAATTGTGGACAAATTCGGCAAAAACTTATGGTAGTAATTCACCAATCCGAGGAATGACCTCAGTTGCGACACATTTTCAGGCGCTGGAGCCTTAAGTACTGCTTCAATTTTGTCAGGGGACTTATGTAACCCCTCTTCATCAATCACGTGGCCACAATATGATATTTGTTTCTTAAAAAACTCGCACTTGGGGCAATTGGCTCGTAGCCCATGTTCTCTTAGTCTAGTGAGCACCTGCTCTAGGTTGGCAAGTTGTTCACTGTCATTTTCACCTGTCACTAGGATGTCATCCAAGTAACACTGAGTCCCCGGAATCCCTTGCCGGACTTGTTCCATTGCTCTTTGCCATATAGCCGGAGCTGATGCTACTCCGAATACCAGTCGATTATACTGGTAAAGACCTATGTGAGTGTTTATCGTGAGATATTTCCTAGAGGATTCTTCAACCTCCATCTGCAAATATGCTTGCGCTAGGTCAATTTTTGTAAAACGTTTCCCTCCAGATAGTGAGGCGAAAATATCTTCTATCCTCGGAAGAGGATTCTGTACTGTGTGAAGGACTGGGTTCACAGTCACCTTGAAGTCCCCACAGATGCGAACCTTCCTTGGCTCCTCAGACTTATTGTTTAACGTTTTCTTCATGACAGGAACGATGGGTGTCACCCACTCGCTCCAGTCTACCTTAGATAACACGCCTGCATTCTCCAGATTCTCCAGCTCTGCCTCGACGGCTGGGCGAATTGCATACGGTACCGGTCTTGCTTTGAAAAACTTGGGAATTGCTTTCTCTTCTATTTTTATCGAGGCGGTTACGCCTTTAAGAGTTCCCAGTTCTTGTTGAAATACCTCTTTGGCGTTAGCTAAGATTTTTGACAATCGTCCAGGTGCGACGTCGTCATCCTTTTTACCAGCCACCGTCAGTGCCTGAATGGAGTGCCAGTCTAAACTTATCTTTCTGATCCATTCACATCCCAATGATGGTGGTCCACCATCTTGCAGCATGTACAGATACAATTTCTGTATTTCCTTGCTGTTGTATTCGACAGGCACCCTTATTTTCCCTCTGGGGTATACTTTTTGCCCCATATACGTCTTCAAGACAATGGATGTCTCTTTCAAGGGTATGTGTGAGAATAGCCGCTCGTAGTCTCGTCGATTCATGACGGTCAGGGCTGATCCTGTATCCAATTCCATTTTGACTTGGGACCCTGCTATCGTGAGGGTGACCCAAATGGTTCGGTGATCCTCTTTTGCGATTACATTGTGAAGTTTGAGACAGCTTAGTCTCCTGTTCCCGGATTCACTATCGCTCATCTGGTCTTCGGAACTACTGTCCGTCATCTTTTGTACTTTCCTGTACTGTTCCTTAGTAGCCTTTTTGTTGTCGTTGGTCTTCTTCCCAGACCTGCAAACTCATGCAATGTGTCCCATCTTTCCGCATTGCCTGCATATTTTGTCCTTGGACCAGCAGTCCTTCTGGTCATGTGTTGTTCTGCCGCAGCGATAACATTTTTCAAATCCCCGTGTCATTTCGTGGGTGCCATATTCCTGTGGCTTTTGCTGTATTTCGCAGCTCCCCTTGCTGCTGTTTCGTACGATACTGCCACGCTGAAAGCCTTATCTAGCATCAGCTCTTTCTCTGAGAGGAACCTCTTCTGGGTTCCATCACTCAGGAGTCCACAGACAAATTTGTCCCGTAGGGTATCTGCCAGTCCTGCTCCGAACTGGCAGTGCTTTGATAGCTTGCGTAGTTCCGTAAGGTAATCAGCATTGCTCTCATCTTTATGCTGATTTCTCCTGTGGAATTTAAATCTTTCTGCTATCAGCAGCGGTGTAGGATTTAGGTGTTCCTGTAGGATATCAACAATTTCATTAAAACTCTTTGCCATTGGTTTGGCTGGAGTAATCAGGTTCCGCAATAGGCCGTACGTTCTTGCGCCCATTAAGTTTAGTAGTACCGATGCCTTTTTCTCATCGGCTACTTCGTTTGCCTCGTAATATACTGCGACTATTCCACATACATGGTCCAGTCTTCTATTGCATTATCGAAGGCAGTGATATTGCCAGTCTTCGGCATCTTGGAAATCTAAGATGGCGCCTCCTGCGCTTTGCCTTCTTCCCCGATTTAACAAAATGGTGCCTCCCGCGCTTTCCGTCTTCTCTGCTGCTGCTAACGCTGTTGCTGGCGTTTTATGCCTTGATGGCGACGCCCTATGGTCTTCGCGCACTTCCCCCCGTGCTGCTGCTAACGCCGCTCTCCGCGGTTCCCGTGACAAACTGCAGCTCCTCGCGGCTTTCTGTGCTTCTAATTTCTTTTATTTCCCCATCGTCGGGGCTACCCTGCGGGACACTTTCCTCCCTCTTCTCGGGTCTGTACGCTGCCCGGCTTTATAGCACCGGCCGCGCCCTGTGTGCTCCACCCTCTCTCTCTCTCTCCTCTTCCCGAGAACGCTGCTCGGCCCTGTTGAAAAGCCACCCGATCGAACTCTAGCCCGCCGCAGCCCAGGAAGGATCAGTGTACTACCTGCCACCTGCCCAATTAGCTGGAACACCATCGACAGGATAACCAAGCCCCGCTCTCGACAGCCTCTCCTGCAAATCGTTCACTCTGATGAATCAGAGGCGGTTGCCCACGGTCGACGCCCATTTCTTCTGATTGGTTTTTTTTCTTTCTTCCTTCTGGCCTCGACCTCTGACAACTTCGCATCAGGGATGGATCCCCATGAGGTGGTGCAGACTGTAGGTAAGTTCGGATCTGCTCGTCACCAGTATTATATCTGTGTGTAATTGAGACACGGACTGCAGGAGTTGGTTATAACAGGTCTTTACTGAGTGGAGACAAACTGGAACTAACTATGCAAAGTTACTACACAGGCTTATATACAGGGGTGGTCACTACTGGTACTGCAGTATACAGGGGCTGCAGAATATAGTTCCTTCTGCAAAGTACAGACACTACAACGTGTTCTCAGGGCGCGGCAAGGGTGTTGTACCGGTAAAGTACCCTGAGATTAACGTCTTTGCTTGGGTACTTTACCTCGCAGGGATGATGGTTCTTCTTCTTCGGGTGGCGGTTGAATGTTGCATGAAGATAGTCGAAGGTCAGCTGGATTGAAGGCCCGATTATTCGAAGCGTTCTTCAATCTTCTTCGAAATCATCTCGTCTGATTTCATCTGATCTCATCTCATCTCGTCTCGTCGCCTGGCCTGGTCTGCTCGCGTTCGCCTGGTGCTGTGCCGGCGTCCCTGATGGATTTGGGGAAGCCACGGGCAGTGACTAGGTGGCAAGCGCAGAAGGAAGAGAGAGTGCGAGCAAGCCAGCAAGCAAGACAATGTGGCTACCAAAGGGCCTATAATTATTCTCCCATTAAAAACTCTTATCTGCGCGCCAAATCAGGTCAGTCCATTGTTTGATTTTTGGCGGGCTGTTTTAAATGATTATACCAATCTAAACTAATTGGCTTTAGATGGCCGTTTATCGCACCTAATGGCCCCGATGTATGGGCTGTATTGTCATTAATGCATTTTAATCGACCTGTGCAGCTTTGGTGGCTTCCTTAAGCTGTTTCTGATTATTTATGCGGACAAACTAATGGCCTTATGCTTAGGCCTAACTGGGTTGATCTGTTTCAATCTGACAAAATGCATATTCAATGTTTGCCTAGCTGTCTGGCTTTTCAAACACAAAGTCCTTTTCACAGAAATGCATTTTAAGTTTCGATTTCCCAAACTGCCTGCTCTGTGCTGCAGAGTCCAAGCTTGTAAAATCTTACAGGCTTTTGGTCACGAGGTGCGGACACCATTTTTTGGGTACCCTTTTTAAATTGTCCATGCAGGGTCCCGTTTATTAATAACCCTGGGGGAATGTGGGAATTTTGAGAACCTTACACACCCCCTGTGATAATAAAACTTGCTTGAAGTATCATCCTTACAAGGTGAGCAAAATTTCTGACCCTCCATAGTCAACCTTCCCCTGTAATTACCTATCTAATATACCCACGACACATGCACTTCCCATTCCGCGAAAATGTAGTGTACATAAGGATACATAGAATAATTACAGTCTTTTACACACATCCAAGCATGGAGGGGTCCAACACCCCTGCACCACTTGGCACACATACATCTTTATTAACAACGCTTCACAAAAGTCTTTATTAAAAACAACAAAACAGAAGAAACAACAATCTTTAATCAAAAATACAAAAGACCTCAAACAGGTGTATCTCCCTCCACCTTCACATAATGTTCCATCCAGATCCTCTGGTTTCGGAACTCTAACAACTGACCTTTTCCCTTGCATTGGATGCAGACTAGATACAACACTATCCCTAACTGGCAAACCACGAGAATGTGGGAAGCCAGTCTGATCCACGAAGGGACCTCGATGTTATTGAAAATATCCCACCAGGGTGGAATCACGATATCCAATATCTTAGCCCCTATCTCTACTGTTTTCTGCTTTAGAGTGTAAAAATGTTTCTGTGAAACTATGAAGGCTTTGAGTATTTTGGTGAGGTGTTCTGGGAGAGGGGGAATTTCGTAGCCGAAATGCACTACATACTTTTGCAAATTGGTAAAATTTTCCTTCACAGTGAGGTGAACAGTGGAGGGTTCAGGAATGGGGACAGTTCGTTCCTGGGCCACTTGAACTTCTGCCTCTGGTTTAAAACAGAAACTGCTGTCACTAACCAGACACCAGCTATGCTGTCCATGCTGGTAGTGGGGCGCACCTGTGGTGACACAATATGTCCCACCTCCTATATATGCTACCTGCGGGGGAACATGGCCTTGTGCCATTGCCTCCATGGTACAATTTATAGGTTTCGTGCCAGCAGCTCTGAACCCACACTGCGGTTTTGAATAGGCATTCAAGTGCTGGGGACACAGGATTATGTATGCTCCCCGGCTCCGGCACCCTGAGAGTACGTGTCATAGCGTGCTCCCACTTTATGATGTAAGGTGGGACCGCTGTGAAACGAACGTGTGCACCCCCTTGAATGACTCCAATGTTCTCTACCCTGTACACCGGCACGGGTCGGGCTGTCCTACCCATGACCGGCATCTTAACTTAAGCTAAAACACCCGAACTTAAGCTAAATACTTAAACCTAACAATAACCTTACATTACCTAAACTATATACATCCGCCGCCCGTCTTCGGGCGGCCAGGCTAATCCCTGGTTGGGCTGCGGCACACTGCTTCCTCCGGCGTGGCCGCACCATCCTGCACTTTTGGTCCCTTGTCGCCCGTGGTGGCTAGCTGAGGACCTCTGCCCTTTGACTTCCCCCTGACTCGGCAGGCTGTCCCTTTAAACTGGGGAGTTGGTGACCATGGCTTCCTGGGTTGGGGCGTCTGTGGGGATCTTCTAGGGACCTTGGCGGGTGGGGCTTTCTTGGCCAAAGGGCCTTTAACCTGAACCGCTGTCCCCTCCGGTGCAGCCTGTGGGCTCACCACTGCCGCTGGCCGGGGATCTTCCCCCTTAGGCTCGACCTCTCCCGAACATGGGCTAGGGGCAGGTAACTCTTTGCAGCCTGTTGCTACAGGCTGAGAGTCTCCGCCCCCAGGTCCCTCCTCCTCTACACCTGGGTCCGGGGCGGGGTCTTCACCCTCAGGTCCCTCCTCCTCTACACCTGGGTTCGGGGGCGGGGTCTTCACCCTCAGGTCCCTCCTCATCTGGAGCCCAGAAGAGTGGGGGAGCGTCCCAATCGATGGGCGGGATGGCCCCTCCCTTTAAGCAAGCCACAGCGCTTGCCTGTGCAGTCTGTGAACTCACTCCTGCTGCAGGCTGAGGATTTTTATCCTCAGACCTTACCCCAACTGGCTTTTTTCCCCTTTCAGGTTGAAACAGTTTGCACTGGTTAATATGAAACCATTTGGTATGCCGGGGCATCTTAACGGCATATACCATGGGGCTGGCTTTATCTACAATGCTGTAGGGCCCCATGTACAATGGTTCCAAACTTCCTACTCGGGCATAGTTCCTCACCATGACCTGATCCCTTACCTCCCACTCGTGGTGCTTTTGGGGTTCGAGCAGCAATCGGTTACTCCGATGCTGCCTTCCCATGTTCCCAGCCGCCCACTTGTGGACCTGTTTGAGGTGCTCAAAGAGGCTTCGGGTGAACCTGTCCTGGTTTACCTCCCTGAGCTGACCTTCCGTGAGCACCGGGGCTAGTACATAGGTGGGGGTCTGCATAACCCTGCCAGACATCAGCTCGTACGGGGAGTACCCCGTGCTTTCCGACTGGCTGGCCTGGAGCTCCATCAGAACCAATGGAAGGACCTCGGCCCATTTACGGGGCGAGTCCACCGTCTCCTTCCTCAACCTTTCCTTTAAGGTCCTATTCATTCTTTCCACAATCCCTGATGACTGGGGGTTGTGGGCCATGTGCCACTTCCCCTCAATGCCTAGCAGCATAAGGGTATTCTGCATCACCTGTCTGGTGAAGTGACTCCCTTGGTCGGACACCACATACTGTGGTAGCCCCCACCGCGAGAACACTTCCCAGACCAGGATCCTGGCAGTACCCAGAGCTGTGGCTGTTCTGCAGGGGAAGGCCTCTACCCATTTGGTGAACACATCCACCAGGACTCGGCAGTAATTATAGCCTCCCTGGGCGGTGGGCAGGGGCCCGATATAGTCAACCTGTATCGACTGCCATGGTCCCTCTACCCACCTGATGTGTCCCATAGGTACCTTCCTTTTGTGGGGGGTCAGGGTTATTAGCAGCGCACACAAGACAGCCTGCACAGAACTCGTGGAAACCTTCCCTGAGTCCCGGCCACCAGCCCGCCTGTTCCACCTGCTGCCAGGTGGTCTCAGGCCCGGGGTGTCCCGCTCCTGGACCCTCATGGGCCAGTTGAAGGAATTCCCTCCGGTGCTGCTGCGGCACAACCCACTGTCCCCCCGGAACAGCATGCCCTCTTTCACGGAGATGGTCGCTGTGCCATACGGACCCTCTACCCTTTTACCCTCAGTCACTGCACTGAGGACCGCCTTGAGGATGGGGTCTTGGCCTTGGACTGTCTTAAGGCCTGGGGCTAAAGCTACCCCTCCACTCCCTTGGGTCCCATCCTTACCTCTGACCGCCACCATGGGTCTGGACCCAAATGGGTCCCAGAAAGTGCTGGTGTGGGCACCCTCCTTGGCAAGCATGTCAGCCTGCTGGTTGCCCTGGCTGTGGGGTTCTGTGGGGGAATGGGCCTTCACCTTGTGGATGAAAATCTCCCCTTCCTCCCGCACTGCTGCTAGGATCTTTTCCAGCAGGGGCTTTACTGTGAGGGGTCTCCCGTCGGTGGAGGTGTATCCGTGGCGTAACCAGATGGCCAGGTACTCCATACACGAATTGCACGTGAACATGCTGTCCGAGCAAATCGAGTATGGGGTGGGGAAGATTTCGGGGTGTGTAACGACGTACACCACCGCGGACAGTTCAGTCTGCTGGGTGCTCATGGTGCTGGGGAGCTTAATCGCTGGGTCATAAACTCCACACCCCCTGAGACGCTCGCCAGCAGATACCGTGCTGGAACCGTCTACATAGATCTCGCGGCCCGTGGGATGTATCCCGGCCCGTAAACCTATGTTCACTTCCCAAACCTCTTCAATGGAACACCGGTGGGCTGTTCCAGGATATACCAGGTTGGCGGTGAGCTTTGGCTCGCAGAGACCCTTCACTCTAAGATCCATCTGTGAGAGGAGCAAGGTCCAGTGGGCAATGCGGGCACTGCTCACTGTTCCATCCTTGATCCTCCCATCCAGAAGCATCTGGGTGGGTGTGTGATGTGTAGGGAGTTTTGGTTTGGGGTTTGTGTCGGGCCAGTCAGGCATATCTGAGCTGCTCCAGCCGCGTGCGGTTCAAATCGTTTCCCCCCTGGTTCTGACCACCAGACTTATTACGAGCAGCGATATAAACAAAACGAGGCCAGTGGTTTGGTGCAAAGAAAACCAATGTTTATTAAAAATAGAGAAAAATAAACACTATACAGAGAAAATCACTATGTATGTAACATAATTACACTTAGCGGGGGAGGAGAAACGGACACATCGAGGGAAAATGACTAAAATGACAATTTTAGCAATCCCCTTAACTCCCACCCTTTACACCTATCTAAGTTGTCTTGCGATGGGCCAGAAAGTTTGTGCTCACCAGTCTCGGATGTTAGAACGTCTGCTCCGTGCCCCGTTGCCTGCCGATGTCTTTTGGGTTTTCACCGCCCAGAGCAGAGATACCCCAGTGATTCAAAGGTACCTGTCGGTATCCTGCTTCCCTGGATGGGCTCTTCATCGTCGATCTTCTTGATGGTAAGGCAGGGCACTGGAGTCCAGGCGAAAGAGAGAGAGATGGCTTCCCGAGGGGCTAGTTATACCCCTTTTTGGGAGCCCTTATCACCTGTCAGTTCAGCTTGTTTCTTTGTTTGACCTGAACGTGTTGAAGATGATACAAAGGAAACCGGTCTGGGCCCATCGCCCTGGATGGCCGGTTAATCGGTCTTTAAACGTCCCATAAGTGTTTTCCTTTGTGTAACTGGTCTTGTGATGGGGCCATTCCAGTTTTAATGCCCCGTTGATCATTTCCAAACAGTGTTGAAGTCAGCTAATGAAGGTCTGAATGCAGCTAATACATGTTGATTGTCTGTGCAAACAGCCTTGATGGGTTTTAATCAGAGGCCCAAATGCCACTGTTTGCTTCTCATACATAAATTCAGAAGGCCTGTCTGCCTTCTAGTTTCTGGAACATTCCTTCTTTGTCAGTCCAAACCTTAACTTTGCAGGCCTTGGCCATGAGGTTGACCGTAGCCATCTTGTTGGGCCCTGGAGCCCTGGATTTTAAACTCAGTCCAGCCAGAGTTTCTCCAATAAGCCAGAAGTAAATCTTCAGGGGAGACATGAAATTTGCGAATCATTTCAGATGGGTGAGGAGGGTGATGGGAGAGGTGCCTGTGAAGGTCAGTGATCTTTTCACAGCCCACTGTGTGGCCAAAAGCTGCCTCTCACAGTTGGAATAGCTCCTCTCCACATCCGTGAGAATCCTGGAGGAGTAGACCACCGGCCTCAGCCTGCCGTGCCACTCTTGGAGCAGCACAGCACTCAGGCTGTCCCCGTTGGCTGCTACTGCAGGGGTCGCAAAATCCCCTCAGCCCCCGAAGATCGGGAAATATTAATCCACATCGTGGACGAAGACCTGTGTGATTTAAGTTGTCTCTGGGTTGGACAATGTTTTAAAACATACACAGAACCGCAAAAGGCTGCATTAAAAAGCTTGTAAGCTGGGCAGCACTTGGACACTGGGATCAAAGAACTTTGTGAAAATCACACACTTTAAGATTGTACATTTTATTAAAAGATGTACTCTTGAGTTTTGGACTGTAAATTGCCCAGGGATAAAATGGCCGTCAGACCACATGGCCAAAGACAAAGGACTTGGAAAACAGCTTGTGTGTTGCGTCTGTGAAGGAAGGTTCAATGGCAGTCAAATCTGTCAATCAAAGGGGAGTTTCTCCCACCCTGCAGCAGGACAATTGATGCCTGTTTACAGAACGTTCTACAATGTTGACTCTAAGATCAAGTGCTTGAAACTGCCAGCATGAACAAAGGGACTTTGTTTGCTAAGCACTCAAGACTGTCAATCAATTGCGGTTCCAGATGACCACAGGACAATGCTTTGTTTACAAAGCAATTGAATGCTATTAGCATTTGTTTGTATATCAAGTGGACACATCCAAACTGAGGAGGAACCGTTTAAATGAATGGGAGAACACATTCAAACCACTGCAGCTTTATTCGAAAGCCATCACAGACAATGGATACATTTAAACTGCAACTTTATCCAAACCCATCCCAGACAAGTGGACAGTTTGGATCTCTTTTGTTTTAGCCCAGAAACATCAGATCTGGGCGGGCCCCAAAAAAAGGGGTATAAAAGATAGCTTCCCAGAAGCATCTCTCTCTTCTCTTTTACTCTTTGGACTGCAGGTGAGCAATGCTTCTGACCCACTAGCAAGACAATCTAGTGAGAAGTAAAGGGCTGGTAATTTAAGGGAAATGTTGCTAAGATTGTAAGATTAACATTGTAGCCATTTATCCCTCATTTTTGCCGTCTGCCTTCCACTGTTAAGCAATTTTACCGTGAATACTTTGATTGTGTGGTGTAGTTTCTTTAGTTTTAATAAAATTTGACTTTCTTGCATCCAGACCATTTGTCCGTTTTAATATATCATTAATGATAAGTTCCTCCAGTCAGAACTGGAAGGAGGGTTGAGGGTTTAGCGATTCGAAACCGCTGATTAGAATTGGTCACAGTGCAGTGGGAAAAGGCTGCCTGACCAGGTAAATTACCGTAAACCAGGTAAAGGATGCCCCCCTACACTACCTCCAGGATAAAACTCTTTCCCCCCATCTATGGCCCCTAGAGCTGGTGCAGTCTGCAAATCATTTTTGAGCCTGACAAATGCTGCCTGGCAACCCTCATCCCAAAGCCACTCCACTCACTTGTGTAGGAGTCGGAGCAGAGGGGCCACTGTTGCTGCATAGTCCTCAATAACGTCTCTACAGTGCCCGGTTAGCCCCAGAAATGACCTCACACTCATTACCGTGTTGCGAACCGGTAACTCTTGTACCGCCTCCCTCCTAGCCTTATCTATAGCCCTTTCTCCAGCGCAGACGGTCAGACCTAGGGAATTCACCTCCTGCTGGCCGATCTGCACTTTCTTTGGGTTTACCTTAAAACCCTTTTGCCCAAGCAGCTCCAGCAGTTCAGCCAATAGTGGGCCATGCTCCTCTCTCGAATCAGTGAACAGGAGCAGGTCATCCACATATTGGACCAACTGTTTGGGCTGGCTGAAATCCTTTAAACTGTTTGCCATGCACTGATGGAAAATGCTGGGGCTGTTGTGGAAGCCCTGAGGCAAGCAGTTCCACATGTACTGTTGCCCTTTAAACATAAAGGCAAACTTGTACGGATCCTCCCTCCTCAAAGGGATGGACCAAAACCCGTTGGAAATATCCAGCACCGTGAAAGTGGTCACGGATGCTGGAATACTTCCTATCAGGTCGGCAACTGCTGCTACCGTGGGTGCACAGGCTGGGATGTTACTGTTGAGGACCCGATAGTCCACCGTGGCCCTCCAGGAATTGTCCGGCTTTCTAACCGGCCACAATGGAGAGTTTACATGGGTGGCTATCGGCCTCAGGACTCCCTGCTGTACTAACGAGGACATGGCTGCTTCCATGTCTGGCTCCGCTTCCCTGGGGAAGTTATACTGTTTCTGTGGTCGGGCCATGGGGTCCCCGTCTACGCTGACCTCAAACCCGTTGACCCTCCCGCAGTCATGTTTGTGTGTGGCAAATGTGGCTAGGTGGGCCTGCACAAATGCCTGGAACTCCTTTGGGGTATTGCTGACCATAAGCTCGAGGTTATAACCCTCTTTGGGCTTCATGGTGCACAGGGTCCCCTTCCCTTCCTTTCCTGGGATCACTACTACCTCTCCGTTCTTTACTTTACCTGCCCCCCATAAGCAATGATTTCTCAAATCTACTAGGATCCCATGGCCTACAATAAAGTCGGCCCCAAGAACCCCTCTTCCACCCTCCACTTCCCATTTCACCAGGACACAGGTCCACTTGGAGCGGAGCGGTCCTAACCGAATGGCGAGCGGGATGGAAAACGAGCCAGCCTATTCTTTGCCTGTGAACCCCGACAGACTGTATGGGACCCCGTTAGATAGAGGCGAGGTGGTGGGGTTAGCTGAGTAGACCATGGTGCATGATACCCCTGTGTCCAACAGATAGGTCCCTGTCACCTTTTCTACCTCCATCTCCAAGAGGGTTCTTTTCCATTCATCATACTGGAGAGAACACAGGTAAACAGGCTGCGCTAGCTCTAGTCAGGGCTGTGGGTCAGAGCACCGGTAGCGGCTGCTACTCTCCCCTGGCCAGTCAATAAGTACCTCATGGTGTCCAAAAGTGACTCGACCTCTGCGGGAGGGATTCCTGCCCCCGCCTTTTGGGCTGGGGCTGTGGAATTCTTTCCTTGTTGTCTTTCCAAGGGTTTTTGCACTCCTTCCGCATGTGACCACCTTTCCCGCACCCGTAACAATTCATCATTGTGTTGGGGGGGGTTATTCCCTTCCTGATGCCACTCTTTCCTACCCGGTCCGGGTTTTACCTCATGCACCGTCCCCTTTGGTGATGTGCATCGGTTCCCCTACCGTTCTTATAGGCTAGAGTCAACTGTCTGATCACCGTAATTTCGGTGGTCTGGGGGTTCTTGGGGCCGAACCAGACTTCTGCCTTGGCCCGGACCTGTGGCAAGCTGTTCGCCACCAGCCAACGGAGCCAATGGGCCAGGGGATCCCCATTCAGGAACACCCGGTTCAGCGCCCCCAGACAGGCCCTCAGGTACACCGGCCATAACCGGTCCGCGAAAGCCTGCGGGGTTTCCCCTGCGAGCTGGACCGTCTTCTCCACACGGGAGAAAGGACTTCCCTCATTCATCCCCATGGCCTCTAGAACTGCATCTCTGAGCTCCTCGTACCCGCTTTGCCCCCTCTTACACTCATCAGAGAGGGATTGGAGGAGACTACTCTCCAGGTAGAATAGCAGCATCTTGGCCTGCTCGGCGCAATCGCAGTCATTGACGCTGGCTGCCTGCTCTAAGTCCCTGAAGTGGATCGAGGGGTCTCCCTTTTCGGACAGCTTCGGGATATGGTTGACCATAGCCCTAAGCTGTTGGGTGCTATAGGGTAATACGAACTGGTTTTGGAGGGGTCCCTCATCGTCGCCATTGATGGGTGGGACCAACCTCCGATGCCGTGCTGAGCACATCATTCCCGGCTCCGACCTCTCTGGCGGGGGTTGCTCCACCTCCGCTCCCACCTCTGGCTCCACCCCCCCTTGCTGCCAGACCTCGCTGAAGCTTGGCGCTACGGGTGGTGGTCATGAGACCTCCTGTCCCTCAACCGGGTCGTCCCTGGGCACTACCGGTGATGTTGGAACTGTCCTCCCCTCGTTCCCCATAAAATCCGCCTGACCTGCCTTTGGGCTTATGAGGCACACCATGCCTTTTGCCTTCCTGAGGGCCAGGCACAGATTTTCTATCCGCTCTTTGCAGGGGCCGTGGTCTGCCTCCTCAAACCCCTGTTCGCTCGCTAGCTTGTAAGCTGCCTTTACCTCCTATACTTTCTCTTCCTGGTCCCTTACCTGCCTTGCCAAGCAGGCGTTCTTTTCCCGCAACCTTAACTCGTTTCCCTTAGCTTCGGTAACTTGGTACCATAGGTATTCCAACTGGGCCTTGTGTTCTCCCATTAAATACACTCTCTCCTGATTCAAGGCCTGCAATGCTACCAATAACTTCTCCCCTGCTAGAGCCTTATCCTGGATCTCCAGGGCTGACTCCTTTAACTCGGCTGCCTGTGCTGCAATGAGCCTGTCCAAAATCTGGACCTGCTTTTTGAAACACATCAGCCAGACTGCCTTCTATAAGGACTTCTTGTGTTCCTTTCCCTCTATCCACTTAGCTGCTGCATCTACCGGATGCCCAGCCCTTAACAGAGTGGTGGTCCACTTCTTAGTGATATTCACCTTGCTAAACACATAATCAGAAATCCTTTCCACCATTATGGTTTGCTCATCCGAACCATTGTCTACTGTATCGCAACCCTGTTGCGGGAATCCTGCCACGGTCGCCATTTTCTGTAGGGGGTGGCGTGTGCCCAGTCAGTTATGCCCCTGACTGCCTGTGAGCGGTTTGAGTCACTCCCACACCTCTGGGTTCTCAACACCAGACTTAGGTACAGGCGGCGATACAGAAAACGAGTAGACAAGTGGTTTGTTGTAAGAAAACCAAGATTTTATTAAGACAGAAATAAAAACACAGTCTTAAAAGAATTACTGGTATAAAATACAGGCATAAACAATTACACTTATTCAGGGAATGAGGAACACACGGCACATCGAGGGAAAAACAACTACATTAACAAAATCCCTTAACCCTTACCCAACCTATTATACCTAACTAGATTAAGCTATGAGGGGCCAGGAATTCATGCTCACCAAGTCAAAATCTGCTGAGTTATAACGGTTGTGGGGTATTGGGGTTCGCTCTTTGTGCTCTCTGGAGCTTGCCATCATCACGTGGTCTCAGGGCACGGCAAGGGCGTTGTCCCGGTAAATTACCCTGAGATTAAAGTCTTTGCTTGGGTACTTTACCTCGCAGGGATGATGGTTCTTCTTCTTTGGGTGGTGGTTGAATGTTGCATGAAGATAAACATAGAAGATAGGATAGGAGCAGGAGTAGGCCATTCGGCCCTTCGAGCCTGCTCCGCCATTCAATGAGATCATGGCTGATCATCCAAATTCAGTACCCTGTCCCTGCCTTCTCCCCATATCCCTTGATCCCTTTAGCCTTAAGAAATATATCCAACTCTTTCTTGAATATGTTTAATGAACTGGCCTCCACCGCCCTCTGTGGCAGAGAATTCCACAGGTTCACCACTCTCTGGGTGAAGAAATTCCTCCTCATTTCAGTCCTAAATGGCTTACCCCTTATCCTTAGACCATGACCCCTGGTTCTGGACTCCCCGGCCATCATAAACATCCTTCCTGCATCTAGCCTGTCCAGGCCTGACAGAATTTTATAGGTTTCGATGAGATCCCCTCTCAATCTTCTAAATTCCAGTGAGTATAAGCCCAATCGACACAATCTCTCCTCATACGTCATTCCTGCCATCCCAGGTATCAGCCTGGTGAATCTTCGCTGCACTCCTTCCATGGCAAGAACATCCTTCCTCAGGTAAGGCGACCAAAACTGCACACAATACTCAAGGTGCGGTCTCACCAAGGCCCTGTACAACTGTAGCAAGACATCCTTGTTCCTGTACTCGAACCCTCTTGCTACGAAGGCCAACATACCATTTGCCTTCTTAACCGCCTGCTGCACCTGCATGCTTACCTTCAGCGACTGGTGTACAAGAACACCCAGGTCTCTTTGCACTTCCCCTTCTCCCAATCTATTGCCATCAAATAATAATCTGCCTTCCTGTTTTTGCCACCAAAGTGGATAACCTCACATTTATCCACATTATAGTGCATTTGCCATGTTTCTGCCCAATCACCTAACCTGTCCAAATCGTACTGGAGTTTCACGACATCCTCCTCACAGCTTACCCTCCCACCCAGCTTTGTGTCGTCTGCAAATTTGGAGATATTACATCAAATTCCCTCGTCCAGATCATTAATATATATTGTGAACAGCTGGGGTCCTAGGACCGACCCTTGCGGTACCCCACTAGTCACTGCCTGCCACTCGGAAAACGACCCGTTTATTCCAACTCTTTGCTTTCTGTCCACCAACCAGTTCTCCATCCAAGTCAATACCTTGCCCCCAATCCCATGTGCCTTAATTTTGCACGCTAATCTCTTATGCCTTTAATGGGAGTATAATTATAGGCCCATTGGTAGCCACGTTGTCTTGCTTGCTGGTCGAAGGTCGGCTGGATTGAAGGCCCGATTATACGAAGCGTTCTTCAATGTTCTTCGAAATCATCTCGTCTGATTTCATCTCAACTCATCTCGTCTCGTCTCGTCTCGTCTTGTCTCGTCTCGTCACCTGGTTCAGCCTGGCCTGGTCTGTCCGCATTCGCCTGGTGCTGTGCCGGCGTCCCTGATGGATTTGGGGCAGCCACGGGCAGTGGCTAGGTGGCAAGCACAGGAGGAAGAGAGAGCGCGAGCAAGCCAGCAAGCAAGACAACGTGGCTACCAATGGGCCTATAATTATACTCCCATTAAAAACCCTTATCTGCGCGCCAAATCAGGTCAGTCCATTGTTTAACTTTTAGCGGGCTGTTTTAAATGATTATACCAATCTAAACTAACTGGCTTTAGATGGCCGTTTATCGCACCTAATGGCCCCGATGTCCGGGCTGTATTGTCATTAATGCATTTTAATCGGCCTGTGCAGCTTTGGTGGCTTCATTAAGCTGTTTCCGATTATTTATGCGGACAAACTAATGGCCTTATGCTTAGGCCTAACTGGGTTGATCTGTTTCGATCTGACAAAATGCATATTCAGTGTTTGCCTAGCTGTCTGGCTTTTCAAACACAAAGTCCTTTTCACAGAAATGCATTTTAAGTTTCGATTTCCCAAACTGCCTGCTCTATGCTGCAGAGTCCAAGCTTGTAAAATCTTACAGGCTTTTGGTCACGAGGTGCGGACGCCATCTTTTGGGTACCCTTTTTAAATTGTCCATGCAGGGTCCCGTTTATTAATAACCTTGGGGGAATGTGGGAATTTTGAGAACCTTACACGCTGAAGAACCTAAGTGGGTAAGGCCTCCTGCTGAGAGCCCTCCTCCCCCTCCTCCTCCTCTCTCTGTGTGGAACTTGTCTTCTTTGCTTCCTCTTTTCCATCTCCCTGTCATGCTGCAGCACAAGGGGGACTAAAGTAGAGTCCCCATGTCTGGGAACAAGTGGTGTAGTATGAGGCCATCCAGTAGGAGCCAACGCCTTCCTAACGTCCAGCAGCACTCCCTGCTCACCTTAACAATATTATAAATGTCTCCCAGCAAGTCAGTATTCATATAAACTCTGCAAGAGCTAGTACAAGAGAAATAATCAACTTACCTGCAAGTTGAATGTATCCCTTTAAGTAGCGCTGGTGGGGGGGGTCCCTCATGCAGCTGAACACACGTTCAGCTGTGCATGTTTGGGAGAGGGTGTTGATTGGAACGGCGATGTCCAAAATGGCAGATCGTGCGTCAAATCAGCGTTGCACGCTGACTGACGTCACGATCTGCTTACTCTGCAAACTGCCGGCACATGCATATCCTGCCCACACTATTGCCCTCACCAAGATGACGAACAGCGCGGACCACGCCGGAAGTGACAGGAAGTGAGTTGGCCACCATTTTTCCTTCAAACCGGCCTTGACTGCCGGTGCTAAGGTGCCGAATTTCACGGCTCAAGCACCTAGCTATACAGGTAATAGGCAAAGATGTATTATGGCATTAGCTTAGAAAAATGACATGCCCTACCAGTGTTATAGAGCCATTGGCTTAGCAACAAAGAATTAAATAATCACTTGCAGCAATACAGGTTTCATTATAGATTGGCATTTTACCAGCTTGTGTCTCCTCTGTTTGTATGTCTGACTAGAAAATTAGTATCAGCCTAATTATTCATGGCTCATTCTGCCCTCCAGACTGCACGACTAATGCTGTACAGTACATATAATGAAAATTAAATAAAAGATGAATGAAAATTACTTCCTAATAGGCTTTTTACTCATCTCCGTTATGAAATATTGTAATTTTCCAGTGAATTTTTGGATCTTTGTTTTAAAAAGATAATGGTATTATGGACATGAAATTATCAACAAATGTATTTTTGTTTTCTATCACATCACTGATTGCTATCTACTACTAATGTTAAGGCAAACCATACATAACCTACAGTGTACTGAATAGCATGGAATGAATTATAACACAATAAAACATTGAATAGTATCTAAACAGTGAGAGCAAAGTTTGAATGCTTTATCAACATCATGTGAATACCAAGTAGAGTTACTTATTTCGAACACACTGCAACCAGTGTCATTGTTTATAATGTATACACCTAAGGTTCAGGTACTGCTTTTATTCCCTGTTTAACTATTTTTGGCTGGTAGCTGTTGATAGACAATAATGAGCAGGAATTTCCCATAATCAAAATAACATGAATTGAGGTATTTTTGCACCATTAGATTTGAAAGGCAGTGAGATTGGGTTTTTAATGTTATGGCGAACTAATACCATTTCATTTAATATAAAAGTCAGCAATTCAAACATGGAGTTTAGTGGACAATTGCCAGCTAAACCCAAATATTGTACGACTGTCTTAAATCTGATAGAAGGTATTCAGTGCCATTTATAACATGATTCTGACCTCCTGTTATAAAATTAGTGGATCTGCTGTGGCATTGCTCAAAGTGAATTGCAGGATTATGGGAGTAACAGGTCCAGTTCCGCAGTCCCACATTCTTAGTGGGGAATGGCGCTAGTCGAGTACGCAACATGCAAGATTAATTTTAACGGGCAGAAAATCATTGCGTGTGCACCTGCGATTTCCCACAATATGCAGTGAACGTTTCTTCTCACTTGGAGAGCAGGATTGGCCCTTATATGTTATACATAAATACAAAGCGAGATCAGAGGCGGCCTGGAATTTCAAAAAAAACATTGTGAGATGTGCCCCAGGCAGTGAAGTAAGCGTTAAACTGTGCATGCTTGGTTCCAAATTTGAACCAATCAGAATAAAATGTGACAGACATTTTTTGTGTGTTACAAACGCATTTATAGTGGGTAATTTTACGAGTCTGTGTTGCAGGCGGGAGTCTGGTCAGATACCTGTGTACATCAAAACTTGGATTGATACGGCCCATGATTTTCCAACCATTATGGTCGAAAATGATGACCCAAATTTCAGATGTGTCCTGTTGCCGGACAAGGCATAAAACCAGCTTTATAATAGAAATTGGTTTTAACAGCCCAGGTAATGTCACAAAAATTGCTTGTATTCTGAGTTTTACTGTGCAGGTCTTTGCAGAATATCATTTTGGAGAAGTGTTTCCAGTTTAGTAAGTTACAAAGAAATGCTATATGCAATTTATAGTTTATATTTATATATATATTTATTTATATTTATTTTTACAAGTCTGTCTTACAGTGCCGAAAAATATTTTTCCTTCTTTATTATTTTCATTCCATGGGGAATGCATCTCTGTGGAAGTGCCTGTTGCTGTCCACATCACAAGTACCTGACGTTTGAATTATTTGCATTGTAACATAGGATGAAAGAGCTGGTCAGCAAGTTACGTGGTGTAAATTGTAAAATCATGATCAGACCACCATTGAACCACCAGAGAGGCAGAAGATAAACATACATTCATTTTTTGTATTGACATGAGGACAATTCTAATGGCATTTCTTCAATTATTCTCCATTCCCTATGCTATTCATTAAGACACAAAGGAGGAAAAATTTGGTATCAACCATGTTGTGGTGCTAACATCACATGGGCGCTAACTTTAGCGCCCGGCGAACACAAAATTGAGTTTTCGTGCCCCAAGAGGGAGGTGGAGCGCTAAATCAAGCACTACACACTTCTCTTAGGGCGATAACATCGCAGAGCAGGGCGTTACCTTCAGAGCGCTCATCAAGTTCCGGCGCTGTCAATTAGAAAGTCGTCAGACAGACTGGCACCTTCCAGTTCTTAAAGGGGGGTTCAATCATGCTGCACAGCCTCACTCTGATCATTGCTGCTTGTGAACTGGGCCTGCAAGGAGCGGCAAGCCTTCATTCAAGCAACTGATGGCTGATCAGAGGCCCAGAGAGAGAGAGAGCTGGTTCAGCGACCACACCTTGGAGGCTCTGGTCACGGCCGTGGAACGCTGACGAGCAGTGCTCTTCCCGGACAGTGGCAGGAGGCCATTGCCACAGGCCTTTAGGAGGATGTGGAGGGAGGTCACCCAGGAATTGTGTGCCAGAAGTGTGGTCCCCAGAACTCCCACCCAGTGCTGGAAGAAATTCAACAACTTCACTCCGGTGCTCAGGGTGAGTAGATGCTTCAAAAACCTCTACATGCCACCATCTCAACCTCACTCTGTGCACACACTGTATAAACTGCCACATCCCCAACACTCACCCACCAACTATGCCCACCTACTAAAAGCGACATGCGCATCTCACGCCTTGCATACATTAACAGGCATTCAACTATGGTAGGCTCATCTGCCAAACACATAGCTGCACACTCACTCACACGCTTTCCTTTTTCTTGCAGGCCAAGCTTGCTCACAACAGGAGGGAGCAGCTACGAACGGGAGGAGGTGAGGCGGACCTGCACCCACTTACAGATCTGGAGGAGCGAATGGGCTGCATCATTGGGGCCCAGGTTGTGGGCATTGTGACCGTTGATGACGTCGACCCCCTTGGGGACAACAACAGTATGTTCATCACCTCTCCCTCTTCTCTCATACCACTTGCCCCTCACACCACAAGCCTTTCCCACTTTCCATCTAAGTACACTGTCTCCATTCCTTGCTCCCTTCCTGCCCCCCTCCCCTGACCTTAACCCCACTCTTATGCCTTTATGCTTTCAGATAATCAGCGACCACATAACCAGCCTATCCCTCAGCCTCCCAGTGGCAGCAACATGGGAGAGGAGGAGGAAGAACAAGCCAGCGCGTCACTACCTGTGTCTCCCGAAGGCGCTAGGTCCGATAATGGGAGACGTGGTCGCTGGAGAGGAGCCTGGTACATGGGCCTGATGTGGGTGAAGCTCCGGAATCCAGCGGGCTGCAGCAACGCCATGAGGAAAGGGAAGCTCGGGGGCCATCTCCCTGGAGGGTGAGTTCACGGGCATGTTCTGCTGCACAGGACTCAGATGAGGACCTTGATATGGAGGCGATGACCAGATGGGCGATGGGCATGCACACCGAGCTCATGGGTGCAATGGCAAGGGTGTCTGAGAGCATGGATGCACTGGTTAGGAGCTTGGAGGAGTCCACCTCCAGCATTGCACTCATCTCTGCGCACACCATCGAGCCCATCCTTGGCAGTTTGCAGAGGATGGTCAACTCGTAAAGGGACCTTGGGGACCCAGACCTCATGCCGTGTGTCATGGGTGAAGTGGCAGCAGCTATTGCAGCACAGGCCGAAGGCTTAGTGCTATAATGGAGTCAGTGGTTGCTGCCATGCAATCTCAAAGTGCTCTCATGCAGTCTCAGGTTGATGCCACACAAGCGCTGACTGCTGCCATCGTAGCTGGGTTGCCCACTGTCCACTGGGGATCTGACGGTGCCGCAGCAGGTCAGCAATCTGTGCTCAAGCAGATTGCTTCGGATGCTGAGTTTCTGCCCCGGGGGATTGGCAGTGTGTCGGTCGAGCAGGAACCTGCTCTCCTCTCTCTGGATGACAGCATTCCTGCTCCCACCACTGCCACTCCGCCATTGCACTTGTCGCAGCCTGTTACCCAGCCATCCCAGACTGCTGCCGCCCATGCTGAGGTGGTGCAGTCTGCAGCCGGGCCTTCCAGGCCCAGAGCTGGTCGAGGGCGTCCTGTAAGGCCACCTGCAGTCTCTGGCTCCCAGACTCAGCAGCCTTCCACCAGCCTTGCTGCAGCCACAGGGATCACATTACAGAGGAGTAGTAGGGTTGGGAGGCTGGAACTCCAAAGGGGAGGGAAATCATTGAAGAAGGGGAATTGAAGAATATTTTATTAGCAAATGGGGGTAGTGTGTGTTTGTTTGTAAATATATTGTTGTGTTTCTTTATGAATAGTTGTGTTTCATAAGAGAGAGTTGTGTTCGATATTAAATTGTTAATTTGACGTTGCACATTTTGTGATGTTTCTCATTTGACCTTTGCCTGGTGATAGAGGCTGTGAGCTGGATGTAATGATGTAGTTGTGCTGCGCAAATGCCATGTGATATATCATTGATTGGGAAGCAGTATCTAATGAGGCGCTCATAAACAGCCCTTGCAGAAGCAAAATTGCGTGGCTCCCTCCTCTGTTGCTGCTGCTCCTCCTCCTCATCATCCTCCTCCTCTGCCTCATTTTCATCCTCCTCCTCTCCCTCTTCCTCCTCCTGAGGTGGACCTGCAATCCCTGGTGGCAATGACTTCAGAATGGCCAGGCTGTGCAGCATGCAGCACACAACCATGAAAAGGGACACTTGATCAGCAGAGTACTGCAGTGCTCCTCCAGGGGTCAAGGCAGCGGAACCGTTGCTTTAGCATGCCGATAGTCTGTTCAATCAGGTTCCTGGTGGTGCTATGGCTCTCATTGTATGCGTGCTGAGTGTGATGAAATATTCCATTCATCACTCATCAGTATTTCTCTGCCTGTGATTGTGGTTGGTTTCAGTTTCATTTCCATTGTATTGTACTGTGTGTAGGGCTCCGCCCATACCTGGCTCCTATGTAAGCTGGCCCAGCCTGCAGCACATCCAGTACGGCAGACCTCTGGATGGAAGATACATTCTCCTCTGTGTGTTACCTTCTAAGTCAATAAAAGCCTTGTTTTGTTTCGCTAACATCGAGTCTCGGATTTATTGAGGCACATCAATTTTATTGACTTAATTTTCAACACAATGGATCAACTCTTGAAACCCGAACGTTTGGATTTGGACCAGCATGCTTCGGACGCATCGGCACGCTTTGGACACTGGTTTATGTGTATGGAATTCTTCCTGGACAATTCCGCAGCCGTCAAAGACGCTACGGACGCTGCGAGTATGAAACTCGGAATTCTGCGGAATTGGGTAAGCCACCGTGTTTACCCCCTCATCCAAGACGCCGACACGTACCCGGCCGCCTGCGACATCTTAAAGGCGCATTACCAGCAGCCTACGAATGAGGTGTATGCTAGGCACCTGCTCGCTACTCGCGCACAGCGACCTGGGGAATCGGTGGAGGAGTTCCTAGGCACCCTGAAAACGCTTGGCAAAGACTGTAAGTGCCAAGATGTAAAAGCCGCAGTGTACACTGACGAGCTTGTTCGCGATGCCTTTATCACAGGCCTCAGCTCCACTTACATCCGGCAGAGACTGCTGGAAAAAATGGGATTGGACCTGAAACAGGCTGCGGACACAGCACGATCCCTGGATGTGGCCCAGAGAAACTCGGACGCCTACTCTTCAGCCCGTGCCGTCCACGCCGCCACGTGTGCACCAAGGGCGCCGCCATCTTGGAAGGCATCTTCCCCGCCCGGCAGCCCGACACCGTCGGGGCCCCGCTCTCCCCCCAGAAGCCCTACGACAGCCGCGACGCGTCGGGGACCCAACTGCTACTTCTGCGGGCAGCCGAAGCACACCAGAAACCTGTGCCCGGCGAAAGGCACCACCTGCTTTAAGTGCGGTAAGAAGGGGCACTTCGGGAAGGTGAGCAGAGGGAACCCCGCCGGAAAACACGCCACCGCCGCGTGTGCGCCGTGGGAGCGGCCATCTTGGACGCCATCTTGCCCGACCTCGTGGGGACCGCCATCTTGTGAGCAGACAGCGTGGACGCCATCTTGTCTCGATCAGGGCCCTACAGTGGCATCGGACACAGTGGACCAGACCAGGCAGCACCCGCTATCCAAATCAATGGTGGACATCGAGGTAAACGGGTGCAGGGTTAAATGTTTAATTGACAGTGGAAGCACGGAGAGTTTTATCCACCCTGAACTGGTACAACAACTCTCCCTAAAGGTGGTCCCTACTTGGGGTACCATCTCCATGGCTGATAAAACCCAGACATCGACCATTATGGGTTACTGCACGGTACAATTGTCCGTTAACGGAACTGTATACGATAATTTTAAAGTATTAATCATGAAGAATCTATGTGCGAGCGTGATCTTGGGCCTGGATTTCCAGTGCTGCCACCAAAGCATCACGCTCCATTATGGTGGGTCCCAGCCGCCCCTCACAGTGTGCGGTCTGGCTACCCTGAAGGTAAAGCCGCCTTCGCTATTCGCGAACCTTACCCCTAACTGCCGGCCAATAGCGACCAAAAGCAGGAGGTACAGCTGGGAGGACAGGCGGTTTATCGCGACCGAGGTAGACAGGCTCCTGAAAGAGCGCATTATTGAACGCAGCAATAGCCCGTGGCGCGCCCAAGTGGTGGTGGTAAGGGGTAGCGAGAAGAAACGGATGGTGATCGACTATAGCCAAACGATCAACAGGTACACCCAACTAGATGCCTACCCGCTACCCCGCATATCAGAAATGGTGAACCAAATCGCCCAATACCGGGTGTTCTCTACCATCGACCTCAAGTCAGCGTACCACCAGCTCCCTATCAGACCAGAGGACCGCCCGTACACCGCCTTCGAGGCGAACGGACGCCTCTACCAATTCCTCAGAGTCCCCTTTGGGGTGACGAATGGGGTCTCGGTCTTCCAGAGGGAGATGGACCGCATGGTCGATGACCACCACTTGCAGGCAACCTTCCCCTACCTCGACAACGTCACCATCTGCGGTCACAACCAGCAGGATCACGACTCGAACCTCGAGAGGTTCCTGAAAACCGCACAAAAACTCAACCTCACCTACAACGAGGACAAGTGCGTTTACAACACCACGCGCCTCTGCATACTAGGCAGCGTGGTGGAGAATGGGGAAATCGGACCAGACCCCGACCGATTGCGCCCCCTACGGGAGCTGCCCCTGCCCAACACTCCCAAAGCCCTGAAAAGGTGCCTGGGGTTATTTTCTTATTATTCCCAATGGGTCCCCAACTACTCCGACAAAGCCCGCCCCCTCTTGAAAGCATCCTCTTTTCCGCTCTCTGCTGAGGCCCATGCCGCCTTCAAAAGCATTAAGCAGGATATTGACCGGGCCACACAACAGGCAGTGGACGAGAACACTCCCTTTCAAGTGGAAAGTGATGCGTCTGACTTTGCCTTGGCGGCCACCCTCAACCAGGCGGGGCGGCCCGTAGCTTTCTTCTCGAGGACCCTCCAAGGGCCCGAGATCAGACACTCCTCTGTAGAAAAGGAGGCCCAAGCCATCGTGGAGGCAGTGCGCCACTGGCGCCACTACCTAGCCGGCAAACGCTTCACCCTACTTACCGACCAGCGGTCGGTAGCATTTATGTTCAATAATAAACAGAGGGGGAAGATTAAAAATGATAAGATTCTTAGGTGGCGGATCGAGCTCTCCACCTTCGATTATGACATCATTTACCGGCCAGGGGCCCTTAACGAATCCCCCGACGCCCTCTCACGAGGGATGTGTGCCAGCGCCACCGGGGATCGGCTACAGACCCTCCACAATGACCTCTGCCACCCAGGGGTCACGCGGCTGTTCCACTTCATAAAGTCCCGCAACTTACCCTACTCGATTGAGGAAGTTCGGTCCCTGACCAGGAACTGTCGCACTTGCGCTGAGTGCAAGCCTCGGTTCTACCGCCCAGATAGAGCCCACTTAATCAAAGCTACACGGCCCTTTGAGCGGCTCAGCTTAGATTTCAAGGGCCCCCTCCTGTCCGTCGACCGCAATGTTTACTTCCTGAACATTGTGGACGAATACTCCCGGTTCCCATTCGCCTTCCCCTGCCCAGACATGACCAGCGCCACGGTCATTAAATGCCTCAACAGCCTGTTCTGCCTGTTCGGTATGCCGAGCTACATCCATACGGATAGGGGGGCGTCCTTCATGAGTGAAGAGCTACGCCAGTACATGCTGTCCAGGGGGATCGCCACGAGCCGTACCACCAGCTACAACCCCCGGGGTAACGGTCAAGTGGAGCGAGAGAACGGGACAGTATGGAAAGCAGTCACTCTAGCTCTAAGGACCAAAGGCCTCCCTATCTCCCGCTGGCAGCAAGTCCTCCCAGATGTGCTCCATTCGATACGGTCGCTATTGTGTACTGCCACTAATGCCACGCCTCATGAGCGAATATTTGTCTTTCCCCGGAAATCCACCTCAGGCGTATCCATGCTGTCATGGCTCTCCACCCCAGGTCCGGTATTCGTGCGAAGGCATGTGAAGGGCCACAAGACGGACCCTCTCGTGGAGTCAGTGCACCTACTCCACGCCATCCCCCAATACGCGTATGTCCGGCACGCCGACGGAAGGGAGGACACCGTGTCCATAAAAGACGTCGCCCCAGCCGGTAACGACAACAACCACAACAACAGCAGCAACAACAACCACAGCAACTCTTACCCACCCACTACTCTTTCATCACCCCCGGAAGAACACCGACCAACGGTACCCCCACCAACTACCCCTTCAACAACCCTGGCGGCACCCCCGGCAGAGGCCCAGGAGGCCACCGGGGACACCCAGCCGACACCCGCGGCACCACAACAGCCACGTCGGTCGCAGAGGACTATCAAACCCCCGAACAGACTAAATCTATAGAAGGAGTGAATGTGATGAAATATTCCATTCATCACTCATCAGTATTTCTCTGCCTGTGACTGTGGTTGGTTTCAGTTTCATTTCCATTGTATTGTACTGTGTGTAGGGCTCCGCCCATACCTGGCTCCTATGTAAGCTGGCCCAGCCTGCAGCACATCCAGTACGGCAGACCTCTGGATGGAAGATACATTCTCCTCTGTGTGTTACCTTCTAAGTCAATAAAAGCCTTGTTTTGTTTCGCTAACATCGAGTCTCGGATTTATTGAGGCACATCACTGAGCAGGAGTGTTGGGGTTGCGGAGGGTGTCATTAGCCAGGTGGCGAGTGGATAACCCTTGTCTCCGAGCAGCCAGCTGCAAGCTTCATGTGGTGGGTGGAACAGTGCTGGGACACGGGTCTGTCGCAGGATGAATGCATCATGGCTGCTGCCAGGATAGTGGGCATTGACGGCAAGGATGCGTTGTCTGTGGTCGCATCCTTGCAAATCCACATGAGCGTTCATCCTGTTTCTCTCTGGTGATGGGGAATGAGATGTACTCCCTTCTCCTTCTGTAGAGAGCATCTGTTACCTCCCGGATGCAGCAATGGATGGTGAACTGCGAAATGTTTGCAATATCCCCTGTTGAAGCCTGGAAGGAGCCACTGGCGTAGAAATTGAGAGCGACTGTGACCTTAACAGCCACTGAGAGAGACGTCCTGGTACTGAGCTGAGGCTGGAGGTCTGGCTGCAGGAAGTGGCAAAGCTCTGTGACCACCTCCTTGCTGAAGCGGAGCCTTCTAAGGCACTGCTCCTCTGAGAGATGAATGTAGGAGAAGAGCTCCTGGAATACCATGGGAGGGTAAGGCCTCCTGTTGAGAGCCCTGTTGGCCCTCCTCCCTCTGCCCACATTTTTCAATCTTTCTCTCTGCTTCTGATGGTAGATGCTGATGGGCGAGGTCCAGTGCCAGTATAGCTCCTATTAAATAATGGAAATGTTGCACTATCAAATGTAACCCAAAAGAAAGTGATACATTTTTCTCAGCCAGAAAAGTTGAAAACGGTCAAATGGGTCAAAACGCCTGTCTGCGTGCGTCAAACTGACAAGGCTGCATTGTTTGACGACAAAAAAAAACCTGGAAGTTGACCCCTTTATATAGACCTCCTCCAGCGTTCATCCGACTGCAAGCCGCCTCCTGTACCTGTCGTTGCTAATGGCAGGCGCTCAGGCAGGGGGTGAGAGTGAATTTCTGAGCTGGGGCGTTGCGCACCCAGATGATGTCATGATCTCTGGGCACAGGAGATTGTGGTGCTAGTGGTTACTGCCGCCGCAAACATCCAGCTTAATCTCCCGGCCGTCGGTACTAGTGCCGTGCCCGGTTGCAAAGCCGGTAGCGCCCCATTGTTGTCCACGGAGATGCTAATGGGAGGTGCAAAGGCACCCAATTTCTCCCTCAAAGTAACGTAGCCCCAAGGGGTGGGTGAAACGGAGGTTGGGGTGGGCAACGGAGGCAGGAGGTGAGGGAGATCAGAGGCCGTTGGGGGGAGAATCGGAGAACAGGAGGAGATCAGACGCCAGGTTGGGGACTGGAGGTGAACGGGGGCGGGGGTGGGGGGGGCGCGGGAGCGGTGGTCTGCATTCTTTGGTGTCAGCTGTGGCTCAGTGGGTAGCAGACTCGCCTCTGAGTCATGAAGGTTGTGGATTCAAGTCCCACTCCAGGGATTTGAGCACATAAATCTAGGCTGACACTCCAGTGCAGTGCTGAGGGAGTGCTGCACTGTTGGAGGTGCCATCTTTCAGATGAAACATTAAACCGAGGCTCCGTCTGCTCTCTCAGGCGGACGTAAAAATCCCATGACACTATTTCGACGAAGAGCTCGGGATTTATCTCCGGTGTCCTGGCCAATATTTATCCCTCAACCAACATAACAAAAACAAACAGATTATCTGGTCATTATCACATTGCTGTTTGTGGGACCTTGCTGTGCACAAATTGGCTGCCACGCTCCCACATTACAACAGTGACTACACTTTAAAAGTACTTCATTGACTGTAAAGCACTTTGAGACATCCAGTGGTTGTGAAAGGTGCTTTATAAATGCAAGTCTTTCTTTTTTCTTTTAAATGTAGCCTGGAAGGAGCACGCCTGGAAGGAGCACTCCTGCTCCATTGCCCAAATGAAAATATTTAACCAACCACTTTCTAGTTTGAAAAGTTATGGCTTGCATGTGATTCATCACATGATTATAATGGTGACAAAATACTAAATCAGCTCACCCTATGGGCTCAAGTTCTGGAATAGCAAGGAGCTGCTGTTATTCGTGGAGGCTGTTTATGTATCTTTTATTTTAAAAAAACTTTATTGAAAGTTCTTGCTTCCACAATAATAGACAGCTGTATAAAATAATAATTGGTTTGGGACAGATTTCTGACACATTGTGGCAATTGGGCCTGTACTCACTGGAGTTTAGAAGATTGAGAGGGGATCTCATCGAAACCTATAAAATTCTGTCAGGCCTGGACAGACTAGATGCAGGAAGGATGTTTCCGATGGCCAGGGAGTCCAGAACCAGGGGTCATAGTCTAAGGATAAGGGGTAAGCCATTTAGGACTGAAATGAGGAGGAATTTCTTCACCCAGAGAGTGGTGAACCTGTGGAATTCTCTGCCACAGAGGGCGGTGGAGGCCAGTTCATTAAATATATTCAAGAAGGAGTTGGATATATTTCTTAAGGCTAAAGGGATCAAGGGATATGGGGAGAAGGCAGGGGCAGGGTACTGAATTTGGATGATCAGCCATGATCTCATTGAATGGCGGAGCAGGCTCGAGGGGCCGAATGGCCTACTCCTGCTCCTATCTTCTATGTTTCTATGTATAGATAACTGCCTCAAACTAACTTAGAAACATATACACTTGGTTATGTGTCCCTAATTGATCATCTACCATTTTCCATTTGTCAAATAATTTCAGATAGGAAGTAACCAAGAAAATGCATCAAACTTGGAGAGATGTATTCTATAACACTAACTAGTGGGGGGGAGGTTCCTAGAGAGTAAATAATAAAAATGACAACAGAGAAGGTCGTAGACTTAGGTAGCAGTGGGGAAATTGAAAACCAGAGCGTGTCAGGAAGGGGCAGAAGGTATGGAGTAAAAGGAAAAGTAATAAAAAGGGCAAAAGCAGGAACTATGGCCTAGAAATTCAGTTTGGGGCGGCCAGCTCGCTCGCGCCCAGAAAGTACCGCTACGCGCGGAGCCACTTGCGCCCGCCGGAAATTCAGTTTCAGCGCCCCAACTCGAAGGCGGCCGATATTCAAGGGTTTCGGCGCCCCCGCTCACGCCGCAGCGCCACCCGCTGCGGAGCGGCAGGCTGCGGTACTGCAGGCCTTCCTCCCTCTCTTAAGGGGGAGGTGCCTGCAACAGCGAGATCGCCGCTCGCTAGTGCCGGCAAATGAGCCGGGCACCACGGAGAAGTGCCGGGCTCCCGGAAAACAGCCGGCAATGCCACGGGGGGGGGCGGGGGGGGGGTGGAGGAGGCCGGGGAAGGAGGTGCGGGCAGGCAGCCGCCGAAAAAGCGGCCGACTGCACCTCCGCCTTAACTCGCCCCACTAACGCTACAGGACGGCCCCGTTTTCTGATCGCTGTTTGCGGCCGCTGCGGAAGAGGCGGCCGCAACTAAATATGGCGGTCGGACTGGTAGCGGGGCTGTAGCGGGGCACTGCGCACACCGATGACATCATCGGTGGCGGCGCAGCGCTACTGGCTAACGCCGCCATTACCGCAGTGCTGAATATCGGCGAAAGCTCAGCAAGTGGCGCAAAAGCCCTCTTTGGGCGAAAACTGGGTGCAAAGCCTACTGAATTTCTAGCCCATTATGTGTCACAAAACATCTTTGAAAGTTCTCTATCTGAATGCACGTAGCATTCGTAACAAAATAGACGAGTTAATGGCACAAATAACTACATATGGGTATGATCTTGTGGCCATTACAGAAACATGGCTGCAGGGTGACAATGCCTGGGAATTAAACATACCAGGTTATTTAATGATCAGGAAGGACAGGCAGGAAGGAAGGGGAGGTGGGGTGGCTATGTTAATAAAGGAAGGAATCACTGTAATACAGAGAAATGATGTTGGGTCAAAAGATCAGGATAATGAAACAGTTTGGGTGGAGGTAAGGAATAATAAGGGGAAAAAAACACTAGTGGGCATAGTCTATAGGCCTCCAAACAGTGGCAACTCTGTTGGACGGAGTATCAATCAGGAAATAGTTGAGGTTTGTAATAAGGGAACATCTATAATTATGGGAGATTTTAACTATCATATTAATTGGGCAAATCAAATTGGGCAGGGCTGCCTTGAGGATGAGTTCATTGAGTGTATTAGGGATGGGTTTCTTGAGCAGTATGTAACTGAACCGACCAGGGGGCAAGCAACCTTAGATCTGGTCCTGTGTAACGAGACAGGATTAATTAAAAATGTCCTAGTAAAGGATCCCCTTGGAATGAGTGACCATAACATGGTTGAATTCCATATTCAATTAGAGGGTGAGAAGGTTGGATCTCAAACAAGCGTGCTAAGCTTGAATAAAGGAGACTATGAAGGTATGAGAGCGGAATTGAGTAGAGTGGATTGGGAAAATAGATTAAAGGGTAAGACGATACATGATCAGTGGTGTACATTTAAGGAGTTATTTTACAACTTCCAAAAAATATATATTCCACTGAGAAGAAAAGGGTGTAAAAGAAAAGACAGCCATCCGTGGCTAAGTAAAGAAATTAAGGATAGTGTTCGACTAAAAACAAGGGCATATAAGGTAGCCAAATCTAGTGGGAGGATAGAGGATTGGGAAAACTTTAAAAGACAGCAAAAAATAACAAAAAGATTGATTAAGAAAGGGAAGATAGATTATGAAAGTTAATTAGCAAAAAATATAAAAACAGATAGTAAGAGTTTTTATAGTTATATAAAAAGAAAAAGGGTGGCTAAAGTAAATGTTGGTCCCTTAAAGGATGAGACCGGAAAATTAATGGTGGGAAATATGGAGATGGCAAAAACACTGAATGAATATTTTGTATCAGTCTTTACAGTAGAAGACACTAAGAATATCCCAACACTGGACAAACAGGGGGCTAAAGGGGGGGAGGAGCTAAACACGATTAAAATCACTAAGGAAGTGGTACTCAGTAAAATAATGGGACTCAAGGCGGATAAATCACCTGGACCTGATGGCTTACATCCTAGGGTCTTGAGGGAAGTGGCGGTAGGGATTGTGGATGCATTGGTAATAATTTTCCAAAACTCCCTGGACTCGGCAAAGGTCCCGGCAGAATGGAAAACTGCTAATGTAACACCCTTATTTAAAAAGGGCAGTAGACAGAAGGCTGGAAACTATAGACCGGTTAGCCTAACATCTGTGGTAGGTAAAATTTTGGAGTCCATTATTAAGGAGACAGTAACAGGACATTTGGATAATCATAATTTAATAGGACAAAGTCAGCATGGTTTTATGAAGGGGAAGTCATGTTTGACAAATTTGCTGGAGTTCTTTGAGGAAGTAACATATAGGGTGGATAAAGGGGAACCAGTGGACGTAGTGTATTTAGACTTCCAAAAGGCATTTGACAAGGTGCCACACAGAAGATTATTGCTTAAGATAAAAAATCACGGGATTGGGGGTAATATTCTGGCATGGATAGAGGATTGGCTATCTAACAGAAGGCAGAGAGTTGGGATAAATGGTTCATTCTCAAACTGGCAATCAGTAACTAGTGGTGTTCCGCAGGGGTCAGTGCTGGGTCCCCAACTCTTTACAATCTATATTAACGATTTGGAGGAGGGGACCGAGTGTAACATATCAAAGTTTGCAGATGATACTAAGATGGGAGAGAAAGTAGTGAGTGAGGAGGACATAAAAAACCTGCAAGGGGACATAGACAGGCTAAGTATGTGGGCAGAGATTTGGCAGATGGAATACAATACTGGAAAGTGTGAGGTTATGCACTTTGACAGGAAAAATCGTGGAGCAAGTTATTATCTTAATGGCAAGAAACTGGAAAGTACTGAAGTACAAAGGGATCTGTGGGTCCTGGTGCACGAAACTCAAAAGGTTAGTATGCAGGTGCAGCAAGTGATTAAGAAGGCCAATGGAATGTTGGCTTTCATTGCTCGGGGGATAGAATATAAAAATAGGGAGGTATTGCTTCAGTTGTACAAGGTATTGGTGAGACTGCACCTGGAATATTGCGTACAGTTTTGGTGTCCATACTTAAGAAAGGACATACTTGCCCTCGAGTCAGTACAAAGAAGGTTCACTTGGTTAATCCCGGGAATGAGGGGATGGACATATGAGGAGAGGTTGAGTAGATTGGGACTCTACTCATTGGAGTTCAGAAGAATGAGAGGCGATCTTACTGAAACATATAAGATTGTGACGGGGTTGGATCGGGTGGATGCGGGGAGGATGTTCCCGATGATGGGTGAAACTAGAACTAGGGGGCATAGTCTTAGATTAAGGGACTGCTCTTTCAAAACTGAGATGAGGAGGAACTACTTCACTCAGAGGGTGGTAGGTCCATGGAACATGCTGCCCCAATAATCTGTAGAAGCTACATCATTACATAAATTTAAAACAGAAATAGACAGTTTCCAAGAAGTAAAGGGAATTAAGGGTTATGGGGAGCAGGCAGGAATTTGGACATCAGTCTAGGTTCGGATCGGTCATGGCCCTGTGGGCAGCGGAGCGGGCCATGGGGCCGTGTAGCCTGATCCTGCTCCTATTTCGTGTGTCTAATTCTGTTAGATTCAGGAGATGGTTCTGTGATAGTGGATTGGCGGTTAGGATCAGATCAGCCATGATCTTATTGAATGGCGGAGCGGGCTCGAGGGGCCGATTGGCCGACTCCTGCTTCTATTTCTTATGTTCTTATGTTCTTATGTAACACAGCACCTTGCAAGCTGTTTTATTATAATTTGCCTTAAATTTGTTCAAGACACTTTAATTGCTCAGTTCCTACAAGCCATTTCATAATTCAGTTTATCAAATTATTGATGACTTGTGCATTGTAAACTTAACTGCTCTGAGTCCCCCCTCTCACCATATCTTACAACATAGGCATGATTGTGAATTATCTACTGTAGGTGGCACATTTATAGTAACAATTAGGGAAAAGCTGATTTATAGTATTACAGGGAGGTTGTATATTCATTTAAAATGAACTAAGTTCCATTATATAAATGCTGGAAATGTTTAGCCCAAATAAAGTGGCTTGCTATGACGCCCCAGTCAGAATTAGGATTTAGGTTAAAGTCTCCGTGGTGAGCCTTTCATAACATTGATCCTTCACTTGACTATACCATAATTTAAATACAGCGGGGGTTATTTTGACCAAAGGATAAAAACATGCGCTAAATGGGTGCAGTGCTAATAAAACTAGTCTGTTTGAAAGTCTAGGGCCTAGAAATTCGATACCTGTGCTTCAGCTGGTTTGCTGCAATAAAATGGTGGCAGCCTCGCTTCTGGCCACCTCCGGTGCGGGACACGCAGCCGGCATTTTGGTAAGGGTCATAGTTCTGGCCCCTGAAATGTAAATGAATAGATCATGACGTTAATCACTGTGCAATGCCGACTGGACGCTGTAAGGGGTCGTTTTAACGATCTTGTGGTGTGCGAGATCGGTTTTTGATTTCACACTGCTCGTGAGCGGTTCCGAAGCGCTCCCCCCTCACCGGTTCTAGACACTGGGCTTATTGCCAGACCACCTTGATGTGTTGGCCCAACTTGTGACTCGGAAGACAAATGGATCAGGTGAGACAAGGTAAGTTTTAAATCAAAGGTATCTTTATTTTTAAGGAGAATAAAACATAGAGAATGAAGAAACAATGCAGACAAAATCATGAACACGCCTCTCAATGGGAACTAAAATTTAACACACAAGAGTTACTTTGACTATCATAATACATCAATTCTAGATCAGCAATATAATAAAACGGGGGTGGAGAAAGCGCACGGCACAACGAAGGATGAATAACACTCCCGAATTACAAAGCCCTTAATATTAAAAACCCTCCCATCTCTACAGTATACCTCAACTAGATCAGCTAGGTGGAGTTGGGCCTCTATGCTCACCAGGGTTTTTAAAACTGTCCTTGACCTTGGTGCTCCTGTATCGTCCGGGATCTCCAATCTTCCTTATGGGACCGGCTCCTGAACCTGCTCTCCTGCTCGAACTTGTAGGCCCTCCGTGCTCCTCGAACCGTAATCGAACCTCTCCACTCACTCTGCCTTTGACCTTGTGTCTGTGTGAAACTGTGTTTTTTTTAATGTCTCTTTTCCCCCAACAGTTATACTGTTTTCTTGCCCTTATCTTGGCGCCAAATCAGGGGTTTTCTTTTGTTAAAGTAATGGGCAGGCTGCTTTGACAAAAGCGGGTACTTTATTTTAATGTCTTGTAAATGAAACTAATGGGATCTGTCCTGTGTCCCTCTGAATTTGGTACAGATAATAGGTTCTGTCTGTGCTCTGCGATTTCAGAGATGGATTTGCGTTTTGCTAGCAATTAACACACCTTGAGGTGTAAATACTTTTGTTTTGACTTCGTTACTACTGTAACCATTTTACCATATCAATTGCAGTCAGTTCTGGAATCTTCTAATCGGTGGTGACTCAGGTTTCTTTAAGATACTGCAGTGGTATGTCCTTCTGAAATGAGTCATGTGATCTGCCAACTCCATCTTGTGTTCATAAAATGTGGCCATTTCAGGGGTTTTACAATGTAGACTGTATTTTCCTGGATTTTTGCGAATCCTACAACGCCCACGTCTGCAAACTTCGACGTTCTCACTCTAGGTCCTAAGCACGCTCAGAAAAGCATGTGTGAAGCAGCCCTGCAGATATGCTGTCAGCGTTTCTTAAAGGGACACACACATCTTTCAGCTAAGTTTGGATTTAAGCTTTTGGACTTTAAAAAAAAATGTATTGAAGTAGTGGCTTGGTGCCGTAGATGTTAACAGTTTTTAAAGTGTGCAGGAAGAGAAGGGAGTGCTGCTAGATGCTTACAAGGCTTCAGATGATAAAGGAAGGCCTCTGAGAAGACAGACAATGCTGCAAATACTCAGCAGGTCAGGAAGCATCCATGGAGAGAGAAACAGAGTTCACATCTCTTGTTGAGATTCTGCCTCACCTGATAGTATTTCCAGCATTTCCTGCTTTTATTTCAGATTTCCAGCATCTGCTCGCAGATGGAAGAGGAAGAAGCAGAAATGGGGAAGCAGAAGAGGAAGAAGCAGAAGGGGAGGAAGAGGAAGGAAGGATGCAACCCAGCCAGCTCCTTTCTGGTCGGGATATCCAGGATGGAATCATCTGCCTGCGGTACCAGTGAACACAACCCCAATTCCCCTTCATTAGTTCCACACCTTACCTTCACTCTGTTTCTCACCATCACAGTGGCCACAATGCTGAAATAAAAGCCACCACAAAGCAAACTTCCAATCCAACTTTATTCATCTATCCATCCAATATGACATCAATAAATCAACTAATCACCCTTTTGCATTCCCTCAGTGACTGTCTTGCATGTGCCTTTGCCTATCCTGGTGATGTTATGCAGTGCTACCCCACTGGTTGCAGCATGGCTGGTGGAAGCCTGCTGACTTTCAGCGGGGGACACCTCAGACAGCCTTGCAGGACGATCTTGAGGAGCTGGTGGCTGAGAGTGTGAAATCAAGTGATGTTGTTTCTTCTTCTTCACTCTCCTCTCCCACTTCTTGTTGACCCATTGGCTGGGTAGGCTGGATTTCTTGAGTGTGTGAACTGAGGAAGGCACAAGGGTAGGGTTGTGGTGAGGGGAGAACAGGAAAGCAACAGCTGCATGCTTACACCATACGCACCTTGTAAATCAAAAGATATGGATGAGGGGGAAGTGGGATGTGAGAAGAAGGATAACGTATGAGGATACCAGCATCTTGTATTCTTTCAGCCGTGCCACTGGCCAAGGCCTCAGCAATGCCCCTGCCAAGAATGGCCAGCACCGTCTCCTCCAAGGGCATGAGGTGAAGCTGGGAATGTGAGGTGTGCCTCGTGTTTGGTGCAGATTGTTGATTTGTGAGTGATGGGCATGGGACGGAGGTTGTTCAATGAGGTTAGTGATGCAGTTGGTAGGAGATGGCTTTTGAAGGTACATTCACTGACCTTGACCACTCGTTTGAGGTCATGAAGCTTCTTTGGGCACTGGAGCCAGGCCATGGTGGTGACACTGCTGGCATCAGTGATCTGTCCCCATATCATTTTTTCTGGAGGGCCTCCTAGCCCCTCTGGGTAGAGGACTTCTCTTGCAGTGTTGACCCCCTGCACAAAGCTGGAGTGCGGTGTTTGAGACCCTGGGTGCCCCTTCCCTGGCTTGCTGAGCCATTTGTGTTAGTGCTGAAGTACTTTTACCATTTTTTTACATACAGAAGGCAGTTCAGCTTTAAAAGCTGAAGACTGCCATTTTGGAATTACACAGCAGCACATTGCAGGATGGCTCAGGGACCGAGGGAGAGGACGCACTGGTTCTAGGACGCAGCTTTGGAGGTCCTGGTGGAGGAGATCCAGAGGAGGAAGGATGTCCTGCACCCGCAGGGGAGAAGGACGCTACCTCACCCTCCTTTCCCTCCTGTCCCTCTCTCCTCCAGCAGCTGGTGCTGCTCTGCCTGGCCTCATGCCCTCCTCCCATTCCTCGTCCAGACCAAGGGGGACCCCTAGCAAGCTGCCCATGACAAAGCACTCCCTTTCTCCTGATGACTCCTATAAGATGTCCAATAAGGTGGAGTAGCACAGCACTTACTCTTTTTAGATGAAGTCCTCAGAGAATTTGCGGAATAAATGTTGCTCGAGTGTTGGTGAAAATTTGAGAAAGTCTCCCGATGGGTTTCAGAGGTGCTCGCCACAACTCCAATAGCCATGACTATGAAAAGCTGAGTATCCCTTTAAGTAGCGCTTGAAGTCAACATCAACGCTGTGTTTACTCCCAAACAGTTGGTCTCTGTTAGGAGAGGGTGTTAGGACAAGCATTAGCCACCAAATTGCCGTGCAATCTCTTTAATGAGCGCTAGCAGAAATTTTAAGTGGCAATCAGCCCCTGAACAAATCTCCAAGTGGCCATTCCTAGCACAGGCTTCAACTCCTTTACCAAGATGGCATCTTGTGCTAAATGCAGGCTAAAACAGCATTTCAGCTCAAGACCTTATCTTGGCCACCTCAGATGGCGCCTGAATGCGCTGCCAAAAATCACCCCCCTTGGTTTGGTAACAGATTATGCCATGCAGTAGCAAGAATCTTGGCCACCCCTGTGATTTCTCACATAGCAAGTTCTGATTACAGCAATGCCATTGGGGAAAATGTAGACCTGGAGTTTCCGCTAGATTGCACTGTTTTGTTTCAGCGCAATTTGCCCGAAATCATCAAAACCAGCACAAAATATTGAGGAATTTCAAGCGTAAATTACATCCAGTGCAAATCGAGTTTCTGCGATCTTTTGCGCTAGTTTAAAAAATTCACACTAGAAGCCGGCTCCACCCACAAAACTGGCCACGCCGCCAAATCGAATTAATCACCATTGCGAGTTACCATTAATTGCACTCGTTTGCGGGCCTTTGAGGAGGCTCTTAAAATTAAGCTTTTTTTTAGGTGCAAGGACACTAATAGGCACATTTTAAAAGCTTTTAAAAAAGTTTTTAATTTACTAAGACTACTGTACACCAATATAACTAGTAAATGGTTCTGAATACCTTTTTAAAGTCAGTTTCAGTTATTTAAAATCAGGTTACTCAAAGGTGGTCGACTAGACACTTTGATCAAAAAAAGCTTACTTTTTGTGATAAACCCGTTTTCAGCTGTATTAATAAAACTGCACCATAGAAACGTAGAAACATAGAAGATAGGAGCAGGAGTAGGCTATTCGGCCCCTCGAGCCTGCTCCGCCATTCAATGAGATCATGGCTGATCATCCAAATTCAGTACCCTGTTCCTGCCTTCTCCCCATATCCCTTGATCCCTTTAGCCTTAAGAAATATATCCAACTCCTTCTTGAATATATTTAATGAATTGGCCTCCACTGCCTTCTGTGGTAGAGAATTCCACAGGTTCACCACTCTCTGGGTAAAGAAATTCCTCCTCATCTCTGTCCTAAATGGCTTACCCTTTATCCTTAGACTGTGACCCCTGGTTCTGGACTTCCCGACCATCGGGAACATCCTTCCAGCATCTAGTCTGTCTAGTCATGTCAGAATTTTATAAGTTTCGATGAGATCCCCTCTCATTCTTCTAAACTCCAGCGAGTACAAGCCCAATCTACCCAATCTCTCCTCATATGTCATTCCTGCCATCCCAGGTATCAGCCTGGTGAATCTTCGCTGCACTCCTTCCATGGCAAGAACATCCTTCCTCAGATAAGACGACCAAAACTGCACACAATACTCCAGATGTGGTCTCACCAAGGCCCTGTACAACTGCAGCAGGACATCATTGTTCCTGTACTCAAACCCTCTCGCTACGAAGGCCAACATACCATTTACCTTCTTAACCGCCTGCTGCACCTGCATGCTTAATTTCAGCGACTGGTGCACAAGGACGCCCAGGTCTCGTTGCACTTCCCCTTCTCCCAATCTATTGCCATTCAGATAATAATCTGCCTTCTTGTTTTTGACACCAAAGTGGATAACCTCGCATTTATCCACGTTATATTGCATCTGCCATGCTTCTGCCCAATCACCCAACCTGTCCAGATCATACTGGAGTTTATTGGTATCCTCCTCACAGCACACATGCCCACCCAGCTTTGTGTCATCTGCAAACTTGGAGATATTACACCTAGTTCCCTCATCCAGATCATAAATATATATTGTGAATAGCTGGGGTCCAAGGACAGATCCCTGCAGTATCCCACTAGTCACTGCCTGCCACTCGGAAAAAGAGCCGTTTATTCCAACTCTTTGCTTTCTGTCTGCCAACCAGTTCTCTATCCAAGTCAATACCTTGCCCCCAATCCCATGTGCCTTAATTTTACACGCTAATCTCTTATGCGGGACCTTATCGAAGGCCTTTTTAAAATCCAAATACACCACATCCACTGGTTCTCCCTTATCTATTTTACCAGTTACATCCTCAAAAAATTCCAGTAGATTAGTCAAGCACGATTTACCTTTTGTAAATCCATGTTGACTTTGTCCGATCCGGTCACTTTTTTCCAAGTGCTCTGCTATTACATCCTTTATAATGGACTCTAGCATTTTCCCCACTACTGATGTCAGGCTTACCGGTCTGTAATTCCCCGTTTTCTCTCTACCACCCTTTTTGAACGGTGGGGTAACATTAGCTACCCGCCAATCCATGGGTACTGTTCCAGAGTCTATCGAATTTTGGAAGATGACCCGCAATGCATCTACTATTTCTAGGGCCACTTCCTTAAGTACCCTAGGATGTAGATTATCAGGCCCTGGGGATTTGTCTGCCCTCAATCCCATCAATTTCCCTAGCACCATTTCCCTACAAATACAGATTTCTATCAGTTCCTCCCTGTCATTAGACCCTATGTTCCCCGACATCTTTGGGAGGTTATTTGTGTCCTCCTTTGTGAAGACAGAACCAAAGTATGTATTTAATTGGTCTGCCATTTCTTTGTTCCCCATTATAAATTCCCCTGATTCTGACTGCAAGGGACCTACGCTTGACTTCACCAATCTTTTTCTCATCACATATCTATAAAAGCTTTTACAGTCAGTTTTTATGTTCCCTGCACGCTTACTGTCATATTCTATTTTTCCCCTCTTAATTAATCCCTTTGTCCTCCTTTGTTGAATCCTAAACTGCTCCCAATCCTCAGGTTTACTGCTTTTTCTGGCCAATTAATATGTCCTCTCCTTGGACCTTATGCTATCCCTAATTTCCCTTGTTAGCCACGGTTGAGTCACCTTTTTTGTTTTATTGTTATGCCAAATTGGGATGAACAAATTCTGTAGTTCATCCATGCGATCTTTGAATGTTTGCCATTGCCCATCCACCGTCAACCCTTTGAGTGTCATTCCCCAATCAATCCTACCCAACTTGCACATCATACCATCGTAGTCCCCTTTATTTAAATTCAGGACCCTAGTCTCTGAGCCAACAATTTCACTCTCCACGGTGGCATAGTGGTTAGCACTGTTGCCTCACAGCGCCAGGGACCCGGGTTCGAATCCGGCCTCGGGCGACTGTCTGTGTGGAGTTTGCACATTCTCCCCATCTTTGCGTGGTTTTCTCCGGGTGCTCCGGTTTCCTCCCACAGTCCAAAGATGTGCGGGTTAGGTTGATTGGCTATGATAAATTGACCCTTAGTGTTAGGGGGATTAAATACGTGGGGTTACGGGGATAGGGTGGGATATGTGTTGGTGTAGGGGTTATGGGGATCGGGTGGGATATGTGTCGGTGCAGGCTCGATGGGCCGAAATGGCCTCTATCTGCACTGTGGGGTTTCTGTGGTTTCTGTGGTTAATGAAGAATTCTATCATATTATGATCACTCTGACCCAAGGGGCCTCGCACAACAAGATTGCTAATTCATCCTTTCTCATTACATAATACCCAGTCTAAGATTACCACTCTTAATTATTTCAAGGAATATTTACATAGGATAGGTTTTTCTTTAAAGCACCAAAGGATGATTTTTGGTATTTACAGGGAAATTAAAATTGTTTAAAAACCATTGGCCCACAATTCCACTGTAATTTGCAGGGTCTGCTAACTTAAATAGGCAGAGGTATGTAAACTGCCTAAATCTGGCCTGCAACTCCTCCGATATAAGGGACAGGGAGGGGTGGGAACTGGTGAACAGGAATAAGTATTGCTCCAAATAAGCCATGAATGACTAGAAGGGTGAGTCCAGGAAACTGCCTGAGAGAGGACAGAGCAGAGTGAGTGAGGGTGGAGTGGGAGGACGAAGGGGGAGTGGGTGATGCAGGCCTGAAACTAGGATTACATAGAATTACATAGGATGTGTGGCACAGTAACAGGCCATTCGGCCCAACCAGTCCATGCCGACATTTATGCTCCACACGAGCCTCCTCCCATCTTTCCTCATCTAAACCTATCAGCATAACCCTCTATACCCTTCTCCCTCATATGCGTATCTAGCCTCCCCTTAAATGCATCTTTACTATTCACTTCAAGCACTTCCTGTGGTAGCGAGTTCCACATTTTCACCACTCTCTGAATAAAGAAGTTTCTTCTGAATTCCCTATTTGATTTCTTGGTGACTATCTTACATTGATGGCCTCTAGTTTTGCTCTTCCCCACAAGTGGAAACATTCTCACTGTATCTATCAAAACCTTTCATAATTTTAAAGACCTCTATTAGGTCACCCCTCAGCCTTCTCTCATTTAATGAGCAAAGAGACCCAGCCTGTTCATCCTTTCCTGATAGGTATACCCTCGCATTTGTAGCATCATCCTTGCAAATCTTTTTGCACCCTCTCCAGTGCCTCTATATCCTTTTTATAATATGGCGACCAGAATTGAATGCAATACTCCAAGGCCTAGAAATTCAGTGGCGCCCCGTTTGGGGTGCCAGCCTCGCCAGGGCGCTAAAAGTAGCGCCCCGGAAGTATTCGCGGCCGCCCGCCGGAAATTGAATTTACGCGCCCCAGAGGGAAGCGCGGCGCTGCTGGAGGCATCCCGCATCCCTCTTGGGGCGCTGCAACTCAATATCACAGCGCAACGCACCACACGCTGCGGCACGGCGCGCTGCTGTACTGCAGGCCTTCCTCCCCTTTTTAAAGGGGAGGGGCCTGCTGCAGCGTGATCAAAGATCGGGAGTGCCGGCATTATAGCCCGGCACCGAGGAGAAGTGCTGGGCTCTTGGAACACAGCCGGCACTCCGCGGTGGGGGGGGCTCAGGAGGCCGGCGCGGAGAGGTGTTAGCAGGCGGCCAGCAAAAAAAATGGCCGCCTCGCACCTCAGCGCCTCTACCGCCACAGGTAGGCCCCCCTGAACCGGTCGCAAATTGCGACCAGCGTTAAAGCAGGGGGTGCAACTAAATTTTGCGATCGGGGCGGTAGCGGGGCGCTGTGCACACCGATGACATCATCGGTAGCGGCGCAGCGCTAATGGCTAGCGCCGCCGTTAGCGACCGCTAAATTTAGCGGGAGGCGTGGCCAGTGGCATCCAACCTACTAAGTGCCCTATTAAGGCACTAACGGGTGGCGCAGCCCACTGAATTTCTAGGCCCAAGTTTGGTCTAACCAAGGTTCGATACAAGTTTGGCATAACGTTTCTACTTTTCAATTCCATCCCTCTAGAAATAAACTCTAGTGCTTGGTTTGCTTTTTTTAATTACCTTGTTAACCTGTGTCGCTAATTTTAGTGATTTGTGTATTTATCCTCCGAGATCCCTTTGCTCTTCTACCCCATTTAGATTCGTATTTTTCAAGTAGTATGTGACCTCCCTATTTTTCCTACCAAAATGTAATACCTCACATTTATCTGTGTTGAAGTTCATTTGCCAATTATTTGCCAATTCTGTAAGTTTATTAATGTCTTCTTGTAATTTGTTGCAGTCCTCCTCAGTATTGACTAGTACCCCAATTTGGTGTCATCTGCAAATTTAGAAATTGTGTTTTTGATTCCAAAGTCGAAATCATTAATATAAATTGTGAACAACAGTGGTCCCAGCACTGATCCTTGTGGAACACCACTTCTGCCACTGTGAATAGTGGAAAGAAATTTAATGCAAATTTTATTTTAAACATTCTAAAAGGCTGCCCAATTACACTGGTTCATGGAAGCTTTTATGTTTGGCGTATGCAAATGAGTTTGAGAAGAAACTTGAGCAAAAAAAACACTTCTTAAAACTAGCGCAAGTTGCACCCGGTTCACCTGATTGCGCCCAACTTGGAAGCACTTTGTTGAGATATTTTCAAGAAGAAGAAATAAAAAGTTGGAAATTAAGTCAACTCTGACTTAAGCATCTCCAAGTAATTAGTAAAGTTACACATCCTTCTCAGCTCAGCTGGAAAACAGTACATGAGGCAGGATGAACATCTTTTATTTTTAGTGGGAGAGATTCAAAGCAATAATATCCCTATTTGTGTACTTTAGTGGGGAACTATTAATTGACCAAACCACTCCACTGAAGCCCTAAATTAATTTACAAACTAAAGTCAGTGGGTAAGTCATGGACGTGAATTAGAAATTGTCTAAAAAGAAAGAAGCAAAGGGTAGACATAAGGGGGCCTACTTGCTATGGAAGTAACTCTCTGCCTCACTTTCTGCAGGTTAAAATGGCTCACAACACTAGGGAGAGGAGCAAGACTGGGGAGGATTATCTAACATCCAGGCCCTAAGTGAGATGAAACAGGCAATTCTGGACATCATTGGCTCGGCGAGAACACAAATGGCTGGATTTTCCCGGGTCCCACCCACACGGAGCGGGGGGACCCATCGGGGAAAACCCGGAAGTTGCAGCGTGCGTGCGACGGAAAGGGCAGGTTCCCCACCCAGAAGTCAGCCTGATTGACAGGCTGGCTTCCAGTCATGCGGGGAACGCGGACAAGGAGGCCACAGAACCAGTGTAGGACTTTCTCTTGCTACTGTTCGGACCTCGAGAATTACAAATAAGCGTAACAATGACAGATAAGTTTGTTATAAATAAAATGATCTTTATTCACATTACAGTTTAAAAATTCAAGCTTACATAGAAGCACCCTCGGCGATGTATATGCCCACAGTTGATTAAGTATCCCCGGCAATGTATATATGCCCACAGTTTAATAAGTCCATACATAGAAATACCCCAAGCAATTCATATGCTCCACAGTTTAATATATATATATATATTTATATGCTGTATGTCTGACCTTCATACATACATACACCCCTCCTCGGGTGATCAAAACTTAAGTATCTCCAAGTAATTAGTAAAGTTACATAAGCCGACTGGCCATTTCAACAACTCCCTTTGTCCTTCTAATTTTCCTGCTTCTGTGTCTTTCTTTTATAGTGCCTTTCTGCATGTGTTCCCCTCGTATATCTTCAGCTGCCTTCCTCTGATAGGTCAGTTTCACTCCCAACTTTCCCTGATTGGCATTCCTTCTGCAGGACACGTTCATGTTCCTGTGATGTGTGGACTTCCTCTTCATCCGGTGCCTCCCCTTCCTGTCCATGCGGTCTTCCAAACAAAGGACCATATGCTTACCACCTCCATTTTGAATCCTTACAGATAAAGGAACACACACTGACCTCCTCCATTTTGAATCTGTCCGTTATCATCTCACAATTTGTTCGAAATTTCGATCCCCACATGGTAGCAGCGGTTTTATTATGTGTATAGCAGCATATATAGCAGCTTACACCAGGTAGGTGCTGGGCCCAGGATGGTTGGGGGGGTTACAAGCTGTGGGAGGGGGGAGTCCGATTGATCCCAGACACAGGGGCTGGAGTTTTTCCCCCCATGCCTCCAATCACCTGTTCTTACCTCTGAAAATTCCAGCCAAAGTTTCAGAGAGGAGGAGACTAGGGGCCGCTGCCTTCACCAGGATGCTAACTTTTGGCAGGTAGTGCCCGAGTGGGAGGAGGGGCGCTACTGGAAGCGCCCCGCATCCCTCTTTGGGCACTGTGAGCCAATATTGTGGCGCTACGTGCCACGGTTCTGCAGGCCTTCCTCCCCTTCTTAAAGGGGAGGGGCTTGGCGCAGCACGTCCCGGTGCCCAGCTGGGCCACCAGGGATCAGGAGTGCCAGCAAACGACAAGAGGAGTGCCAGGCTTACGGAAAGCCACCAGCACCCCGCAGGGACCTCACGGGGGCCTGGGACAGCAACGGGGGCAGGTGTTGGCAGGCGGCCAGCATCAAAAATGGCCGCCCGCCACCTTCCCTTTAACGAGCACCGCCTTGGCCGCAGGTAGGCCCCCCTGACCCCGCTGGACATAGCGACCAACGGTAAGTTGGGGGGCGCCACCCAATATTACAGCCAGGGCACGAGCGGGGCACTGTGCACAGTGATGACATCATCGCCGGTGACACAGCGCCACCGCTAACCTCCCACTGAATTGTGCGAGAGGTGTTAGCGGTGCCGCGCCCAGCGTTCATTGATTTGCACCCTGTTAGCGCCCTCTTAGGGTGCTAACAGGAGACGCAAATCAACCAAATTTAGCCCCCTAGGTCTTAATTCAGCAGGGTGTCTGCCTATTATTGTACCCTTTCCTTTATCTCAAGCAGTCACAGTTTGACAATATCATGTTGCATAATGAAGTCTGTTACCTACTACTGTCTGGCCTGTCAGTGCAGTGCTTACTCTTGTCCCTTTCTTCTTTCTCTAGGTTTCTGTCAGCACTTGCACCCTGTCGAGGAAGATTCAGACAAGGACCATCTTGCAGCAGATGCATCATCATGCGTTCCATTCCTCCCAAGCACCAGCACAGAGATTGGCACCCTGGGTGTGTTAGGCACTGCGTCAGCACTTTTGGAAGCACCCAGTATGAGTGAGCAGGAGTAGGGAGTAATGGAAAGGACAGCCCAAAAGACGGCTCACAGGAGGGGCATGCTTGGCTCCAAGCTCTGTTTAGTTGCGTCGCTCATGAAAACGGCACCTCGCTGTCTGCCTTGTCAATGAAATGCATTGAATGTCATGAAGTTGCTGTGTTGGCATGTAGATACGAACTAAACCCACCGCAGATATTTAGGACTAGTAATTAGTAGCATGATAATTGTTAATTATTGCCAATCAATCTCCCTGGCACTGAAAATTAATTATTACAAGTGAAGAGTCTAATTCCTTCAGGTTTTTAATTTTTGGGGGAGATTTAAAAACTGCCAGATTAAGAAAAAATCTTACTTTTCCTTTCAGTCTCTTTTTTCTCTTTCTTTCCCTCTCTTTATTTCTCTTTCTGTAACTGACTTGACATTGAATTCACCCACTCTAATTCACCCTCCTTCTCAGTCCTTCCGCTGGTTATTTCCCAATCCTTAAATCTGATTGGTTAATCTGACAGTTGCTTGTCCTGTTCACTCAGGTCCCAGATGCCCTGTTATCCTCGCTGTGACATTATCAGCTCGCATTTCCAGCAACTTTGTGTGCAAACGTTTTTTGAGCTGCAGGGTGCAGGGGCAAGTCTAACTAGTGGCAGATGACCTGTTACAGCAAAATCTGGCCCACTGTTTTGCCATTAAAGAATTACCCTTTTTATCTGCCTGGCACTCTTTGAGATGGGCTATGTAGAGGCTGGCCCTGGCTAAGAGGAAATTGGTGACCTGCTGGATACATTTACGAACAGCAGGCAATGGGTCTTATTATAGGAGGCTGCAGAAATCTGGACAGCCTGGAGAGGTGTAGCCTCCTCATGAACTTCTCCTCAGACAGATCCAGTAAACTCACTCTGGGCCTGTAGTCTTTGAATGGGTCTTCGAGCAGCTCCCTGAACCTGTTGTCTTCTAAGAAGCTGAACTGCTGCTCCTTGTGGCTGGTCAGCCTGCTGTGGCTGCACCTGTAGCTCCTCCTCCTTCTCCTCATTCCTGCAAGTAGAATACAGTAGCATTTATGACCCCCATTATAAGCTGTGTGCTTTTTGAGGGTGTGTAAGCAGAATAAACGCCAAAAAAAGCAACCTCCAATGCAAACTCTCAGGTGGAAATCCCAAAAAAACACATTAGCAAACAGATATCTATAATCTGAGTGTTTGCACATGAGTGCCCCTTTAAATATTGCTTCCAATGGCTCTTAGAAACCAATCCCACTAGGTTTTACTAAGCACGTTCATTGCTGGGCTGGTCTTCCATTCTGATGCGGTAAAATCGCAAAGGGTTCTAATGCTATTATAGGACCCCGATAAGGCACTTGCCTGCTTCGGGCTGGCACCTCGGACACCTAAAAAAACTGCATGGTATACATGGTGGTGGCAGGAATGGAGTGGTAAATCGCTGATGCAATTTAAACTTCGCTACCGCCCCATTCCCGGGGGTAGGGTAGAGTTAAAATTACCCCTCCTGTGTCAGTGTCAGCGATTCTGCTTTATTTCCTAACTGTTCACACCCAGAAAGAGATCAAAACACTTCCAACCCAATCAGTCTAAAGCACTTATCGATTACTGAGACACGCTAATGAATTGCTTATTATTTACAGTCTATGAGGAAACAACATCAAAACACTTCATTGATTTTAACTGCCTGCCATCTTAGTTCCCCTTTTCTTTTACTTGCAGGATCATGCTATGCTTTAAAACATAACATTTAAATTAACTCTTTTTTTAAATCCTTTCTGTCGAGGAATGATCCAAAGATCCTGAGCCATGTCACTTACTCTTGAAGAGCTTAAGGTGCACAATGAAGTGTGACTTTTTCCTCTTTTTTTGGGCGGGAACGTGGAAAGCATGATGCTGAGGGAATAATGAGAGAGGCTTTCTTCTCTCATCCCTACTGCAAATATTTTTCACTTCCCACTCTCAGGTGTCCATCAGCAAAGGTCTTGTACTTCAGGGAGCTTTTGAAGCATGACTGGTTGGAGGAGATAGAGGGAGCGAAAGACGGGAATTTACTTCAGCTTCGTAATTGCAGATATCTTCTTTTCAGGAGCACTGCAGGAATTGCATGTCAAGAGAGGTGAGATTAATGTGTGAGGTATTGGTTTTATATCCAAGATTAGTTACTGAAGTCTGAAGACACGATTCACTGCATGTATTGAACGGTATGAGGTGGCTAAGCCCTGGTGCCTTCTCCACATATATAATAACATGCTGTTTTTTTCAAAGACATATGCAAAGCCTAGATAAATGATAAATAAATGTCCCTGGTACATATAGATACTTAAATACATCTAAATGTAGTTTTATTAATAGATAAAGAGGAATCTTGACCAACTCTGGTGCAAAATTGACTATTAATTATTTCTACATTTTAACAGCTACGTTCTTCAATCAATAATCAAATAGGCCAAAGGAATATAGGAATATAGGGTAATGGGCGGTGAGAGGAGAGTTACAAAGTGGTCCCAAGTTGATTTCAACCACCGACATATATAAAAGCTCAGAAGCAAGAAAGTATTGTATTCCCTTTAGTAATCCATCTGTTGTTTTATGCAAAATATAACTGATTTGCTTTGTTTCCTAAACATGACTGATGGTGCTGATGCAGCAGTTAAAGTGGGTGAGAACTTTACCACTGAACCAGAAGATTATCAATTAAAGTCAATCAGTCAAACTTGATTCTTGTATTTGAGTGAACTTTATTTTGATCTAGGATTTTACTACTGTTCTTTTAAATTAGAATTTCTTCCTAACCCCTAAATTTACATATTAATCTCCATCAAATGATCAAATCGCCACAGAATAATTGGCCCTAAATTTCTGTAGTGAGTTGCCAGGGAGAGGATGGAGTCGATGCCTAGGGAACAGAGTTTGTGGCGGGGACCGAAGAAAAATGGCTTTGGTCTTCTCAATAGTTAATTGAAGGAAATATCTGCTCATCCAGTACTGGATGTTGGACAAGCAGTCTGACAATTTAGAGACAGTGAAGGGGTTGATTGGTGGTGAGGTAGAGCTGAGTGTCATCAGTGTACATGTGGAAGCTGACTTGTTTGTGTAAAGTCCGCGCCTCAATAATACACGGACTTCGGGAGAACAGTTTAACAGGTACTTTACTGAACAAGAGGCAGCTTGAAACTGAAACTACAGAAGCCTGCTAGGGCCTTTTATACAGGAGTGGTCACTGCCGGTACTGCAGTCTAAGACCAGTTATTCCCTTAAAGGTACATACACAACAATTCCTCCCCTTTTAGATAAACAGTACATAACATTCATTTAACAACTAAATAATAACTAATTAAAATTACAATTTTCTCAGTAATATATACATCAACTGAAATAGTCATTTATAAGTTCAGTCTTTGAGGAGGCTTCCTGATCCAGACTGGATAGCGCCTTTCTCGAGTATCCTGTTCTGGCGGTGGAGTCAATTCTGGCTCATTGTCATTGGTTGGTTCGTCAGCTTCCAATACCCCTGCTTCTGAGTTGGACACAATCTGTACTTCGGGCTCAATACCAGGTGCACATGCTTGTGGTACAGGTTTGGCTTGTTCCTGTGACTCTAGAATCTGATCAGCATGGCGTCTCACGATGCTCTCTCCAACGTCCACTGTGTACATTAGTGGTCCCTGCTGTGTGCAGGACTGGGTTCACAGTCACCTTGAAGTCCCCACAGATGCGAACCTTCCTTGACTCCCCAGGCGTGCTGCTCAATGCTTTCTTCATTACAGGAACGATGGGTGTGGCCCACTCGCTCCAGTCCACCTTAGACAGCACCCCCGAATGCTCCAGACTCTCCAGTTCAGCTTCCACAGCTGGGCGTATCGCGTATGGCCTTGAAAAATTTTGGGGTTGCATTATCCTCAATCTTTATGGTTGCCTTTACTCCTTTTAGAGTCCCAAGTCCTTGTTGGAACACCTCTTCTGCGTCAGATAGAATTTGTGACAGACATCCAGGTGCGACGTCATCATCTTTTTTGTCAGTCACAGTTAGTGCCAGAATGGAATGCCAATCCAATTGTAGTCTTCAGATCCATTCATGTCCCAATAATGGTGGTCCTCCATCTCGTCTTATGTTTGGTTTGAGCAAATCCAAGCGACATCTTAGTCTTCGGTTGAAAAACAGTACGGCTGGAGTTTGGTTGGTTACTGCATGTGTCGCATTCCGGTAAGCAAACAGGAAGTTATCCATCTTGTGCTGCAGTGGTGTGTCGTCATTATACATTGCCATTATGGCCTTTTTAAAGGTCTGAACAAACCTCTCAGCCAATCCATTTGTGGCTGGATGATATGGGGCAGATGTGCAATGTTTCACCCCATTATTCTTCAGGAACCTCCGGAAATCCTCAGACAGAAACTGTGGGCCATTGTCGGAACAGATCTGTTCTGGCAACCCATTCCTGGCGAAGATGATCCTTAGGACTGCAATAGTTTTCTCCGTGGTGGTGGAGGACATTTTAATGACCTCTGGCCATTTCGAATGGGCGTCCACAGCGATTAGAAACATTGAGTCCATAAATGGACCAGCGAAATCAATGTGTACCCGCTGCCATGGAGATGAGGGCCACTCCCATGGATGTAGCGGGGCCTGTGGTGGAGCGTTTTGGACCTTCTGGCATCCTGTGCATCTCTTAGTCATATACTCGATTTCTTTATCGATTCCCGGCCACCACACAAACGCCCTGGCTAGGCTCTTCATTTTGACCCCTTCCAGATGACCCTCGTGAAGCTCATTGAGTACTCTATCTCTCAACTTGGGTGGAATTACCACTCGGGATCCACACATCAAGGTTCCCCGGCACACTGACAGCTGTTCCCTCCTTGGCGAGAATGCTGGCAACAGTGGGTCGCCACTGTAAAGTCAATAATACACGGACTTCGGGAGAACAGTTTAACAGGTGCTTTACTGAACAAGAGGCAGCTTGAAACTGAAACTACAGAAGCCTGCTAGGGCCTTTTATACAGGGGTGGTCACTGCCGGTACTGCAGTCTAAGACCAGTTATTCCCTTAAAGGTACATACACAACAGTTTGCAGATGATGTCACTGAGGGGCAGCATGTAGATGAGAAATAGGAGGGTGCCAAGGACAGATCCTTGGGGGACTCCAGAGGTAATGGTGCGAGAGTGTGAAGAGAAGCCATTACAGGTGATTCTCTGGCTACCACTGGATAGATAAGAATGGAACCAGATGAGTGCAGTCTCACCCAGTTGGACAACTGGAGAGGCATTGGAGGAGGATCGTGTGGTCAACCATGTCAAAGGTTGCAGACAGGTCGAGAAGGACAAGGAGGGATAGCTTACCACAGTCACAGTCCCATAGAGACTTTGATAAGGGCCATTTCGGTACTGTGGCAGGGGTGTAGACCTGTCTGGAGGGATTAAAATATGGGGTTCCGGGAAAGATCGGCACAGGTTTCAGAGGCGACAGCCTGTTCAAGGATTTTGGAGAGGAAAGGAAGATTGGAGATGGGGTAATAGTTTGCAAAGACAGAAGAGTCAAGGGTTGGTTATTTGAGGAGAGGGGTGATGACGGCAGATTTGAAGGGGAGCGGGATAGTGCCTGAGGAGAGAGAACCATGAATAATATTAGCTAACATGGGGGCCAGGAAGGGAAGTTTAGTTAAGAGGCAATTGATTTGAAGAATTTCCATAACCAGGTGATCATTTCTGTTTATACTATATTTTAAATTTTATTAATTATATGGATTTACTTTATGATCTCACTATCACAGAAACATTAACAAAATCCTTGAATAACTGTATAAAAGAAAAAATACTATTGTGCATTTCATTTACAATTGCAACAATGAGAGTTTTTAGACCATAGAAATCGCTGGCACAAATACAAAAATTTGAGAGTCAATTTTAAGTGAATGATGCATGCACTATCTGTGTTTACTGTTTGAATTCCCATGCTTTACTTTAGCAACCTTAATATTTCTCACCGAATGCACACCAGTAAAGCAATGTGACCCCATGAACTGTCTGTACCGGTAGAGATGGAGTTTCATCAACAGGGTGTTCATTTTATAGAGTGTGGATGATAAATGCCTCACTGGCTGATGTATGTGCATCAGAGCAAGAGATGTCTTTCTCCATCTAATATGCTTCTGTAAATACAGTGCTTGAGATGGACGTAGCCAAAGACAGGTCAATGGCATAAGTGCCAGTTTCCTCCCATAGATGTCCCAGAATTCCCTGCAGTATCATTTGCATGTGGTCAAGTCATCCATCCACTTCATGTAAACCAATCTCAATGACATTCTTAATCTCTGACACAAGTCTGATACAAGTGGTACTAATGGTTTTTTGTTCTCAGGGTGTGTTATTTTTCCTTTCCTTTCCTGCTCTTGATGGCCATCATAAAAACGAAAGAATGTTATTTTGAGAAGGACTGCACAGCATGCCCTATAATGCTCCTTTAATTCCACAATGGCTAGTGATAGCTCCAACTCAAATTACATCATCTTGCTTTCTTTTGCCCCCTAGTGAGAGAAAGGACATAGTCATTGAATAACATTATTGGCAAATCCTGCAGACACCTAGCTTCTTTCTTTTACTGATTCATGATTGGGAAAGTCGATAGGAAAATAGGAACATAAGAACATAAGAACATAAGAAATAGGAGCAGGAGTAGGCCAATCGGCCCCTCGAGCCTGCTCCGCCATTCAATAAGATCATGACTGATCTGATCCTAACCGCCAATCCACTATCACAGAACCATCTCCTGAATCTAACAGAATTAGACACACGAAATAGGAGCAGGATCAGGCTACACGGCCCCTAGGCCCGCTCTGCTACCCACAGGGCCATGACCGATCCGAACATAGACTCATGTCCAAATTCCTGCACGCTCCCCGTAACCCTTAATTTCCTTTACTTCTAGGAAACTGTCTACTTCTGTTTTAAATTTATGTAATGATGTAGCTTCTACAGCTTTTTGGGGCAGCATATTCCATGGACCGACCACCCTCTGAGTGAAGTAGTTCCTCCTCATCTCAGTTTTGAAAGAGCAGCCCCTTATTCTAAGACTATGCCCCCTAGTTCTAGTTTCACCCATCATCGGGAACATCCTCCGCGCATCCACCCAATCCAACCCCTTCACAATCTTATATGTTTCAATAAGATCGCCTCTCATTCTTCTGAACTCCAATGAGTAGAGTCCCAATCTACTCAACCTCTCCTCATATGTCCATCCCCTCATCCCCGGGATTAACCGAGTGAACCTTCTTTGTACTGACTCGAGAGCAAGTATGTCCTTTCTTAAGTATGGACACCAAAACTGTACGCAGTATTCCAGGTGCGGTCTCACCAATACCTTGTACAATTGAAGCAATACCTCCCTATTTTTTATTCTATCCCCCTAGCAATGAAAGCCAACATTCCATTGGCCTTCTTAATCACTTGCTGCACCTGCATACTAATCTTTTGAGTTTTGTGCACCAGGACCCCCAGATCCCTTTGTACTTCAGTACATTCCAGTTTCTTGCCATTAAGATAATAACTTGCTCTACGATTTTTCCTGCCAAAGTGCATAACCTCACACTTTCCAGTATTGTATTCCATCTGCCAAATCTCTGCCCACTTACTTAGCCTGTCTATGTCCCCTTGCAGGTTTTTTATGTCCTCCTCACTCACTACTTTCCCTCCCATCTTAGTATCATCTGCAAACTTTGATATGTTACACTCGGTCCCCTCCACCAAATCGTTAATATAGATTGTAAAGAGTTGGGGACCCAGCACTGACCCCTATGGAACACCACTAGTTACTGATTGCCAGTCTGAGAACGAACCATTTATCCCAACTCTCTGCCTTCTGTTAGATAGCCAATCCTCTATCCATGCCAGAATATTACCCCCAATCCCGTGATTTTTTATCTTAAGCAATAATCTTTTGTGTGGCACCTTGTCAAATGCCTTTTGGAAGTCTAAATACACTACATCCACTGGTTCCCCCTTATCCACCCTATATGTTACTTCCTCAAAGAACTCCAGCAAATTTGTCAAACATGAGTTCCCCTTCATAAAACCATGCTGACTTTGTCCTATTAAATTATGATTATCCAAATGTCCTGTTACTGTCTCCTTAATAATGGACTCCAAAATTTTACCTACCACAGATGTTAGGCTAACCGGTCTATAGTTTCCAGCCTTCTGTCTACTGCCCTTTTTAAATAAGGGTGTTACATTAGCAGTTTTCCAGTCTGCCGGGACCTTTGCCGAGTCCAGGGAGTTTTGGAAAATTATTACCAATGCATCCACAATCCCTACCGCCACTTCCCTCAAGACCCTAGGATGTAAGCCATCAGGTCCAGGTGATTTATCCGCCTTGAGTCCCATTATTTTACCGAGTACCACTTCCTTAGTGATTTTGATCGTGTTTAGCTCCTCCCCCCCTTTAGCCCCCTGTTGGTCCAGTGTTGGGATATTCTTAGTGTCTTCTACTGTAAAGACTGATATAAAATATTCATTCAGCGTTTTTGCCATCTCCATATTTCCCACCATTAATTTCCCAGTCTCATCCTCTAAGGGACCAACATTTACTTTAGCCACCCTTTTTCTTTTTATATAACTATAAAAACTCTTACTATCTGTTTTTTTTATTTTTTGCTAATTTACTTTCATAATCTATCTTCCCTTTCTTAATCAATCTTTTTGTTATTTTTTGCTGTCTTTTAAAGTTTTCCCAATCCTCTATCCTCCCACTAGATTTGGCTACCTTATATGCCCTTGTTTTTAGTCGAATACTATCCTTAATTTCTTTACTTAGCCACGGATGGCTGTCTTTTCTTTTACACCCTTTTCTTCTCAGTGGAATATTTTTTTCTGGAAGTTGTAAAACAACTCCTTAAATGTACACCACTGATCATGTATCGTCTTACCCTTGAATCTATTTTCCCAATCCACTCTACTCAATTCCGCTCTCATACCTTCATAGTCTCCTTTATTCAAGCTTAGCATGCTTGTTTGAGATCCAACCTTCTCACCCTCTAATTGAATATGGAATTCAGCCATGTTATGGTCACTCATTCCAAGGGGATCCTTTACTAGGACATTTTTAATTAATCCTGTCTCGTTACACAGGAAAAAAACAAAAGAAGGTTATTTTGAGAAGGGCTATTCCAATGAAAGGATTGAATAGAAGAGCATGCCAGGAGCAGCACCAGGCATATCTAAAAATGACCTGTCAACCTGGGAAGGCAGCAACACGGGACAACAAGCATGCTAAACAATTGAAGCAGCATGCTATAGACAGAGCTAAGCGATCCCACAATCAATGGATCAGATCAAAGCTCTGCAGTCCCGCCACATCCAGTCGTGAATGGTGATGGCACATTATACAACTGATGGGAGGAGGAGGTTCCATGAACATCCCCATCCTCAATGATGGCAGAGCCCAGCACGTGAGTGCAAAAGACATAAGAACATAAGAAATAGGAGCAGGAGTAGGCCAATCGGCCCCTCGAGCCTGCTTCACCATTCAATAAGATCATGGCTGATCTGATCCTAACCTCAAATCTACTATCACTCCACATCCCTCCCAAACCCATGTGATCTCCTGGGAGAGGCGAAAAACCAGATAAAAAACCCAATGACCAATTTGGGAGAAAAAAATCTGGGAAATTCCTCTCCGACCCATCTAGGCGATTGAAACTCGCCCAGGAGATCACTGTCCCTATATTTTCTACAGTACTTACCTTCTGTAAAAGGTGATCTCCACCCCAGCCAGGAACAGGAATAGAACCATCTCCTGAAATCTAACACATAATTAGAACACAAGAAGTAGGAGCAGAACCAGGCTACACGGCCCCTGGGCCCGCTCCGTTACCCACAGGGCCATGACCGTTCCGAACATAGACTCATGTCCAATTTCCTGCCCGCTCCCCGTAACCCCTAATTCCCTTTACTTCTAAGGAACTGTCTATTTCTGTTTTAAATTTATTTAATGATGTAGCTTCCACAGCTTTCTGGGGCAGCAAATTCCACAGACCTACTACCCTCTGAGTGAAGAAGTTTCTCCTCATCTCAGTTTTGAAAGAGCTGCCCCTTATTCTAAGATTATGCCCCCTAGTTCTAGTTTCACCCATCATTGGGAACATCCTCACCACATCCACGCGATCAAGCCCCTTCACAATCTTATATGTTTCAATAAGATCGCCTCACATTCTTCTGAACTCCAATGAGTAGAGTCCCAATCGACACAACCTCTCCTCATATGGCCACCCCCTCATCCCCGGGGTTAACCGAGTGAACCTTCTTTGTACTGACTCGAGAGCAAGTATGTCTTTTCTTAAGTATGGACACCAAAACTGTATGCAGTATTCTAGGTGCGGTCTTACCAATACCTTGTACAACTGCAACAATACCTCCCTGTTTTTATATTCTATCCCCCTAGCAATAAAAGCCAACACTCCATTGGCCTTCTTGATCACTTGCTGCACCTGCATACTAACTTTTTGTGTTTCGTGCACCAGGACCCCCAGATCCCTTTGTACTACAGTACTTTCCAGTTTCTTGCCATTAAGATAATAACTTGCTCTATGATTTTTCCTGCCAAAGTGCATAACCTCACACTTTCCAGTATTGTATTCCATCTGCCAAATCTCTGCCCACTTACTTAGCCTGTCTATGTCCCTTTGCAGGTTTTTTATGTCCTCCTCACTCACTACTTTCCTTCCCATCTTTGTATCATCTGCAAACTTTGATATGATACACTCGGTCCCCTCCTCCAAATCATTAATATAGATTGTAAAGAGTTGGGGAGCCAGCACTGACCCCTGCGGAACACCACTAGTTACTGATTGCCAGTCTGAGAACGAACCATTTATCCCAACTCTCTGCTTTCTGTTAGATAGCCAATCCTCCACCCATGCCAGAATATTACCCCCAATCCCATGATTTTTTATCTTGAGCAATAATCTTTTGTGTGGCACCTTGTCAAATGCCTTTTGGAAGTCTAAATACACTGGCCTAGAAATTTACTATGGCCCCGCCAGCTGGCTAACGGCCAAAAGTTAGCGCTGGGCGCAGAGCCATGTGCGACCGTCAAATATTCACTTTTCGCGCCCCAAGTCGGAACCGGGCGCTATTCCAGGGTGTGCCCGCCACTGCTTGGGGCGCTGAAACTGAATATCAGCGCTCTAAGTGCCGCTGCGCCACCCGATGCAGTGCGGCAGGCTGCGGTACTGCAGGCCTCCTCCTTCTCTTAAGGTGGAGGTGCCTGCAACGGGGAGATCGCCGCTGGATTGTGCCGGCAAATGAGCCCGGCACCACGGAGAAGTGCCGGGCTCGTGGAAAGCAGCCGGCAATGCCGCGGGGGGCGGGGGTGGAGGAGGCCGGGGAAGGAGGTGCGGGCAGGCGGCCGCCGAAAAAGCGGCCGGCCGCACCTCCACCTTAAAGCACCCCAGTAGCGCAGCAGTACGGCCCCGTTTTTCAATCGCTGTTTGCGGCCGCTGCAGAAGAGGCGGCCGCAACTAAATATGGGGCTTGGGCCGGAAGCGGGGCGGAACTGGGGCACTGCGCACACCGATGACGTCATCGGTGTCGGCGCAGCGCTACCGGCTACCGCCGCCATTACTGCAGTGCTGAATATCAGCGCACCCTCTTACACTGGCGCAGAAACCCTATTTGGGCGGTAGCTGGGCGCAAAGCCCACTGAATTTCTAGCCCACTATGCCCACTGGTTCCCCTTTATCCACCCTGTATGTTACTTCCTCAAAGAACTCAAGCAAATTTGTCAAACATGACTTCCCCTTCATAAAACCATGCTGACTTTGTCCTATTAAATTATGTTTATCCAGATGTCCCGTTACTGTCTCCTTAATAATGGACTCTAAAATTTTACCAACCACAGATGTTAGGCTAACAGGTCTATAGTTTCCAGCCTTCTGCCTACTACCCTTTTTAAATAAGGGTGTTACATTAGCAGTTTTCCAATCTGCCGGGACCTTTGCTGAGTCCAGGGAGTTTTGGAAAATTATTACCAATGCATCCACAATCCCTACCGCCACTTCCCTCAAGACCCTAGGATATAAGCCATCAGGTCCAGGGGATTTATCCGCCTTGAGTCCCATTATTTTACCAAGTACCACTTCCTTAGTGATTTTAATCATATTTAGCTCCTCCCCCCCTAGAGCCCCCTGTTTGTCCAGTTTTGGGATATTCTTAGTGTCCTCTACTGTAAAGACTGATACAAAATAATTGTTCAGCGTTTTTGCCATCTCCATGTTTTCCACCATTAATTTCCCGGTCTCATCCTCTAAGGGACCAACATTTACTTTAGCCACCCTTTTTCTTTTTATATAACTAAAGAATCTTTTGCTATCTGTTTTATATTTTTTGCTTATTTACTTTCATAATCTATCTTCCCTTTCTTAATCAATCTTTTAGTTATTTTTTGCTTTCTTTTAAAGACTTCCCAATCTTCTATCCTCCCACTAGATTTGGCTACCTTATATGTCCATGTTTTTAGTCGGATACTATCCTTAATTATTTTACTTAGCCACGGATGACGCTTTTTTCTTTTACACCCTTTTTTCCTCAGTGGAATATATATTTTTTGGAAGTTGTAAATAACTCCTTAAACGTACACCACTGATCATGTACCGTCTTACCCTTTAATCTATTTTCCCAGTCCACTCTAATCAATTCCGCTCTCATACCTTCATAGTCTCCTTTATTCAAGCTCAGCATGCTTGTTTGAGATCCAACCTTCTCACCCTCTAATTGAATATGGAATTCAACCATGTTATGGTCACTTATTCCAAGGGGATCCTTTACTAGGACATTTTTAATTAATCCTGTCTCATTACACAGGACCAAATCTAAGGTTGCTTGCCCCCTGGTCGGTTCAGTTACATACTGCTCAAGAAACCCATCCCTAATACATTCAATTAACTCATCCTCAAGGCTGCCCTGCCCAATTTGATTTGTCCAGTTAATATGTTAATTAAAATCCCCCATAATTATAGCTGTTGCCTTATTACAAGCCTCAACTATTTCCTGATTAATACTCCGTCCAACAGAGTTGCAACTGTTCAGAGGCCGATACACTACACGCACTAGTGTTTTTTTTCCCCCTTATTATTCCGTATCTCCACCCAAACTGTTTCACTATCCTGATCCTTTGACCCAATATCATTTCTCTGTATTACAGTGATTCCTTCCTTCATTAACATAGCCACCCCACCTCCCCTTCCTTCCTGCCTGTCCTTCCTGATTGTTAAATAACCTGGTATATTTAATTCCCAGTCATGGTCACCCTGCAGCCATATTTCTGTAATGGCCACAAGATCATACCCATATGTAGTTATTTGTGCCGTTAACTCGTCCATTTTGTTATAAATGAGACGTGCATTCAGATAAAGAACTTTCAAATATGTTTTGTGACACTTAGTTCCTGCTTTTTCCCCTTTTACTACTTTGCCTTTTATTCCATACCTTCTGTCCCTTCCTGACACGCTCTGTTTTTTAATTCTCCCACTGCTACCTAAGTCTATGACCTTCTCCGTAGTCATTTTTATTATTTGCTCTCGAGAAACCTCCCCCCCATTAATTAGTTTGAAGCCCTCTCTACAGCCCTAGTTATATGATTCGCCAGGATTCTAGTCCCAGTACTTGCCAAGTGAAGTCCGTCCCAACAGAACAGCTCCCTCTTGTCCCAGTACTGGTGCCAGTGTCCGAAGAAGCAAAACCCATTTTTCCCACACCAGTCTTGGAGCAACATATTTAACTCTCTAATTTTATTTATCCTAGCCAAATTCGCTCGTGGCTCAGGTAGTAATCCAGAGATTATTACCCTTGAGGTTCTGTTTTTTAATTTGACCCCAAGCTGTTCATACTCCTTTGACAGAACCTTCTTCCTTGTCCGATCTACATCGTTTGTACCAACATGGACCACGACAACTGGATCCTTCCCCTCCCGCTCCAAGTTTCTTTCCAGCCCAGAAGAGATGTCCTTAACCCTGGCACCGGGCAGACAACACAGCCTTCGGGACTCCCGCTCTCGACTGCAGAGAACCCTATCTATCCCCCTAATGATACTATCCCCTACCACTACAACATTTCTTTTTACTCCCCCCACTTGAATGGCCCCCTGTTCCACGGTGCTGTGGCCAGGTTACTCATCCTCCCTGCAGTCCCCACTCCCGCCCTCACAGGGAGAAAGAATCTTGAAACTGTTTGACAAGAGCAAGGGCTGCGGCTCCTTCAGCACTACCTCCTGGATCCCTGTACCTGCCTCACTCGTAGTCACACCATCCTGTCCCTGACCACAGACTACATCTGAATTAATTAATTTCATAGGTGTGACTACGTCCTGAAACATAGAGTCCAGGAACATCTCCCCATCCCTGATGTGTCGCAGTGTCTGAAGCTCGGTCTCAAGCACCTCAATACAGAGCCTGCGTTCCTCTAGCAGCAAACACTTGTCGCAGATGTAATCACCGTGAGCCTCAATGGGGTCCACCGGCTCCCACATCTCGCAACAGTAACACATCACCTGCTCCATTCCATATAATTAATTAAATTTCTTATTATTAGTTATGAAGACCCTGCCCGGATGTAGATGATAATATCACACCACTATTCAATAGGGCTTACCAACTTAAAGGTAGAAAAGAGAAGGAAGAAAACCTACCAACCAGCTGATCACCAACCTCCTCTTTGAATACTGTCTGTGGGGTCTGTTTGGTTGACTCGTCTCGTTGCTCTGCTTCCGCAGTGCTGTCTAAGCCTGGGAGTGGGGAACAAAACAGAGCAAAAACAACCCCTCACTTCCTACTTTCCCGAACTCTCCCACTTACCACACTCTGCTTACACTCAATGTGGCACACTCTGTGCAGCCATACTAGTCCCACCCCTATTATACCCGGATTCTACTTCTGGTTTAAACTCCCCAGCAGTTTAATTTAAACTTAAAAAATTAAACTCACTTCAAATAATTAACTTTTTAACACACTGAAATTCACAAAATACACTTAAATGACTTTTCTCCCACTTACCACACTTCATCTCAACTCAAATGCCACAGCACTCTGTGCAGTAGCACTAGTCCCACCCCTTTTATACCCAGATTCTACTTCCGGTTTAAACTCCCCAGCAGTTTAATTTACACTTAAAAAATTAAACTCACTTCAAATAATTAAATTTTTAACACACTAAGATTCACAAAATACACTTAAATGACTTTTCTCCCACTTACCGCACTCTCTCTCAACTCAAATGCAACCATCTTCAGCCAGAAGTGCCAAGTGGATGATCCATCTCAGATTCTTCCTGAGGTCCCCACCATCACAGAAGCCAATATACAGTCAAATTGATTCACTCCACATGAAATCAAGAAATGGCTATGTGCACTGGATACAGCAAAGGCTAAAGGCCCAGAAAATATCTCAGCTGTCGTGCTGAAGACTTGTGCTCCAGAATTAGCTGCGCCTATAGTCAAGCTGTTCCAGCACACTTACAACACTGGCATCTACCTGACAAAAAGCAGGACAAATCCAATCCAGCCAATTACCGCCCAATCAGTCTAGTCTCATTCATCAGCAAAGTGATGGAAGGTGTCATCGACACTGCTATCAAGCGGCACTTACTCACCAATAACCTGCTCAGTGATGCTCAGTTTGGGTTCCACCAGGACCACTCGGCTCCACACTTCATTACAGCCTTAGTCCAACCATGGACAAAAGAGCTGAATTCCAAAGCTGAGGTGAGAGTGACTGCCCTTGACATCAAGGCAGCATTTGACCGAGCGTGGCATCAAGGAGTACTAGTAAAATTTAAGTCAATGGGAATCAGGGGAAAACTGTCCACTGGCTGGAGTCATACCTAACACAAAGGAAGATGGTTGTGTTTGTGGAGAGCAATCATCCCAGCCCCAGGACATCGCTGTAGGAGTTCCTCAGGGCAGTGTCCTAGGCCAAACCATCTTCAGCTGCTTCATCAATGACCTTCCCTCTATCATAAGGTCAGAAGTGAAGATGTTTGCTGACTATTGCACAGTGATCAGTTCCATTCGCGACTCCTCAGATAATGAAGCAGTCTATGCCTGCATGCAGCAAGACCTGGACGATATTCAGGCTGGGCTGATAAGTGGCAAGTAACATTCGCGTCACACAAGTGCCAGGCAATGACTATCTCCAACAAGAGAGCGTCTAACCACTGCCCCTTGATATTCAACGGCATTACTATCGCCAAATCCCCCAACATGAACATCCTGGGGGGTCACCATTGATCAGAAACTTAACTGGACCAGCCACATAAATACTGTGGCTACACGAGCTGGTCAGAGGCTAGGGGCTGGATTTTGCCAGGCCCGAGGAGGCGGGAATGGAGGCATGTGGGGTGTTGAAATTGCAAAAAGTGGCGGGCGGGCCCAACCCCACCTCCATCCCGCCTCCAAGCAATTTTCCCAAATGCATGGTTTCTGATCCCGTCTCCGTCCCGCCTCCAAGAAACGGGATAGGCCCTTAACAACCACTAAATCCCATTTTGAGAGGCCTTTCTGATTTTAACCCTTTTCCCACGTGATTCACGTCTCCTCTGAAACACGACGGTGAAACCTGGTGGGAGCACAATTGGATTACTGGCTATCAGCTGCAGCTCCACCATTAAATAGGAGATTTGATCAGTCATCATTTGCAGGTGGCAGGATTTTGTTGCTTTAGGTCTGGGGGAACTTATAGCAGGCATAACCATAGCTGTGGAACTTTGGAGCCTGACACCCATCTCCAGTGTGACCTCCTGGGTAACCCCTCTCGCCACCTTAACTGAGCGCTTCCTCAACTGAGGCATCTACCAGAAGCATGGGAACCATTTATTTCCTTTCCTCCTGGACATCAGATTCAGATGAAGACCAGCCGTGGCAGCAGCAGAACCCGGAACAACGTCAGCACCAGCAGCAGCGGCAACAACAGGAGCGCCAAGCTGCTGCTCACCCACCTGAAGCTGCACAGGCCAGAAGGAGCCAGCCCATGGAAGGCCGTCGGTGCAGGAGATACCCCGCAAACAGGGTCTACAGACAGAGGATCAGCTACCTCAACATGAGTGAGCAGCAGTGCCAAAGGAGGCTCTGACTTTCGCGAGAGGTAGTGGGTGACAACTGTGCAATGGTGCAGCAAGACCTGGAGCCCAGAGGAGCAGGTGGACTCCCCTTACCAGTGGCCGCCAAAGTCACCACCGCACTCAACTTTTTTGATTCAGGCTCACTCCAGGGATCAGCAGCAGACATCAGCGGCATCTCCCAGGCGGCCGCACACACTTGCATCACGCAGGTAACCGATGCCCTCTTTGCCATCACGCACAATCACATCCATTTCTCCAAGGATCAACCAAGTGTCACGGTGCATACGGTTGGATTAGCAAATCTGGCAGGCTTTCCAAGGGTGCAGGGCATCATTGACTGCACACATGTGGCCCTTAAGGCACCCCATCGTAATCCAGGTATTTTTGTCAACTGCAAAGGCTTCCACTCCCTCAACGTGCAGCTGGTGTGTGGTCACAAGAAGGAAATTCTGCATGTTTGTGCCAAATACCCTGGCATTTGCCACGACTCCTTCATACTGCACCAGTCTAGTATGCCTCCGCTCTTCAGCCCACCAGACCAACTTAACGGATGGCTACTTGGAGACAAGGGCTACCCCCTGAAGACATGGCTAATGACGCAGTTGAGGAGACCATGCAACGAAGCTGAGGAGAGCTACAACTACAGCCACATTTCCATCAGATCCATAATCGAGCAAACTATTGGCATGCTGAAGATGCGCTTCAGATGCCTGGATAGATCAGGTGGAGCCCTGCAGTACTCAGCAGCCAGGGTCTGCAGAATCGTCGTGGTTTGCTGTGCAGTTCACAACATGGCACAACATCGTGGCTTGCAGATTCCCGAGGACCAAGTGGCTCCTCACATATCCTCCTCAGATGAGGAGGAGGAGGAGGAGGAGGAGGAGGAGGAGGAGGAAGAGGGCGAAAACGAACATTCTGCAGAGGCCCATCAACCAGTGGCAGCAGTACGCAAGAACATTGCTGCCCGGGATGCAAGTAACGCACTCATTTTGGCCAGATTTGCTTAGCCTAGCCAATCAAGCACTTTTGCCTCGCAGCTTCTTACAAGAGCATCGACAATGGCCAAGAACCAGCAGATTCCTAGCACTCTGACCACCACACTGACAAGTAATCCTCAGCCCTAAATATGGAAGTCCCATTTGCGAAATGACACACGCCACAACTGCAACAGTTACCATCAGAATTTTCATTTACAATAACCAACAGGTAGCATTTTAAAAATAAACACAACATTTCACCCAAGTGACTACCCTTGTGACTATTTGTGCAGTATCTTTCTCTTACGTGTGCTCCTACGTGGTGCTTCCCCTGTGGCTTCAGCAGATGTGGAGCCCCTTGCTCACTTTCTTGCTGCTCCTGTCTCGACACCTTTGGCGGGCCTCCTCTGGGGTTGCGAACCTGTGATGGCTCGTCAACAGCCTGCTGCATCTACGGCTGTGCAGGGGTTGAGACGCCGATCTCAGTTGGGTGGGGATTCTGGTGGGGCTCTGACCGAGGGCTCTGCAGTGGCATGGTCGTGTGAGCGCTTGGAGAGGAGCCCCCACTTCCTTGTTCTCTGCCACCAACATCCCTCTCATGGGTCAGGTCCACCTCAGCACTTGCAAGTGGCGTGAGAGCACCTTGCTGCACATCAGGGGGGCCATGGGGACTCGTATCTGCACTGGCAGTCCTACTCAGAAGGACTTCCATGAAGGTCTGGTTTTTCTGTTCAATAGCTGACCATCACACCTCCAGAGACATCAGTCTATTCTGAACACTCACCATGTTTTCTACACTCTGGCAACTTAGCTCCTCCATGCCCATAGCCATCCTCTCGTCTACTGTAGTCATCCTTTCCACGGAGGTTGCCATCCTTTCCGTGGTGCTGTGTTCATGCGCTAATGACTCCACAAGGCTCTGCTCATGTTCCCGATGGGCTCCTCCATTCGCTCCACACTCGCAGTGACCCTGGAGACAAAACCTGCCAGAGACTCCTGCACCTGTTCCTGGAGTTCCAGCACCGCTGTTCTTCTGGATGGACCGAGAGGCAGAGGGTCCACATGCAGCTGAGCTGAGCTGGGAGAGTCCTGCACCCTCCGAATAGGAGTCTCCACTGCTGTCCCTGTCTCCACAATCTGCTGATGCTCACTTGTGAGCTGTGATACACCAGGTGACAACAGTACTCTATCTCGCAATGGTCCCACCGAGGTGTGAGTGTCTGCGCTGGTGCTGGGTTGGCTGAATTCTGCTGACACTGCGCCCTCAGAGGTTGCAGCTTCCTCTGAGGAGTCTGGAGACTCAGGCTGTTCCTCCTGGATAGTGGGGACGTGTGCTTGCGATGGTCCTGTGGGGGAGTAAAGTAAATAGTCAGAGATGTGAGGCCAAGGTTACATGCACATTGCATATTGCAGATGATCATAAGTCCATCTGTTACAGCTTCAGAATCATTATCAGTGACTCATGCAATGTCAGTGGGAGAGATGAAAAACTATTCTATCACCAGCTTTCTCTGATGCACCCGTCTGTCCGTCCCCCACTTGCGCATCGTCCTCGAGCCCCACGATCTCCAGGACCGCCTCCTCCCAAGGGGTGAGGTGTGCTACTGAGGTTGGCCCTCCTCCTGTCCTCGCTCTTTTCCTCTTATTGTGAGCTCTCTTTTCCTGCAATGAGGGAGACAAGTGGAGTTTGAGTGAGAACGAAGTAGTGAGTGTTGAGAATCCATAGCATAGATGCTTAGAAGGAGACAAAGATGGAGTGAGTTGGCAAGACCAAGGGCCCACCTGTGTTTTGTAAGTTGTTTTCATAGCATCACAGTGATAGGGAGTGTGAGGGCTGCATAGTCGAATAGTTAGGTGAATGTGACCATAGAGAGAGAGGGAATGGGTAAGGGTGCAGGGATATAAGTGTCAAGTGGGATGTGGAGGACAAGGTTGCTAAAGCTGAGTGCTGGTGAGGAGAGGCAATGGGGATCAGATTGAGGGTGATGGCAAAGTCATACTCACTTTTCCAGTGCGCAGAAGGTCATGAAACCCCTTCCTGCACTGGAGCCAGCTTCTGCGAATGAGGGACAATGAGTTGACCTCCTGGGCCACCTGGATCCACACAGCCTTTGTCTGATGGGGATGCTTCTTCCTCCCTGAAGAAGAGAAGAGCACCTCCTTACTAGCTCTTGCTCCCTCCACCAAAGCTTGCAGGGCGATGTCATCAAATCTGGGAGCAGACTTAGGTGTCCCGCTGCTCATTCTGCCTCCAGGTCCCTCTCACTGCAAAGGCCAAAAGGTTGACAGTCTGCAGAAGAAGCAAGACTTCTTGCAGACCTTAAATGCAGCAGCAATGATGACATCATCAGAGGTGAGTTTCAGACTGTAAAACTAATTGGCCCATGGGTTCCCACACGCTGGAACTCAATTGCCCAATTATGTGAAAATCGCATCAATCTCCCACGTCGATTTGGAATCGGGTGGATAACACGAAAAGTGGATGACACGACCCCAGCCCGCCCCAATGTCAAAATCCAGCCCGAGCTATTCAGCGGCAAGTGTCTCACCTCCTGACTCCCCAAACCATTTCCACCATCTACAAGGCACAAGTCAGGAGTGTGATGGATCCACTTGCCTGGATGAGTGCAGCTCCAACAACACTCAAGAAATTCGACACCATCCAGGACAAAGCAGCCCGCTTGAATGGCACCCCATCCACCACCATAAACATTCACTCGCTCTACCACTGGCGCACCATGGCTGCAGTATGTACGGTTGCGTCCGTGTATAATAAGACACAGACTGCGGAGAACGGTACAACAGGTGTTTACTCAACGTGGCTCACACTGCAACTGGTCTGTACAGATTACTACTCAGTGCTATATACAGGTGTGGTCACTGCCGGTACTGCAGTATACATGAGCTGTAAAACATAGTTCCCCCCTTACAATTCCTCCCCTTTTAGATTAACAGTACCATAACACTCATTTAACAATTAAATATCAAACTAATTACAATTAACACTTTTAACATGCAACATTAGCTGAAAATAGTCTATTTATATATTTAGTCTTTGGGGAGGCTTCCTGATCCTTTCTGGATAGCGCCTTTCCCGAGTGTCTTGCTCTTGGTGCGGTGGCGATTCTGGCCCCCTGTCGTCAGTTGGTTCATCAGCTTCCGATGCTACTGTTTCTGGGGTAGATGCGACCTGCACGTCGGGTTCATCACCAGGTACGTACGGGCGAGGCATGGGGTTGACTTGTTCCTGTGACTCTAGGATCTGGTCAGCATGGCGTCTCACGATGCTCTCCCCAACGTCCACTGTGTACATTAGTGGGCCCTGCCGAGTGCATATCGTTCCTGGCTGCCATTTTTCTGTTCGGAAGTCGCGGGCCAAGACTGGTTGCCCTACATTGAAGCTTCTTGTTGGCTTCTCATGGATGTGCTGGAATTGCTTACTCTCAACATCTCTTCGTACGTTTGGTCTGAGCAAATCCAGGCGAGATCTTAACCTTCGGTTAAAGAACATCATGGCTGGGGCCTGGTTGGTGACTGCATGTGTCACACAGGAAATTGTCCACCTTGTGCTGCAGTGGAATGTTGTCATTGTACATAGCCTTTATTGCCTTCTTAAAGGTTTGTATGAACCTCTCAGCCAATCCATTTGTGGCTGGATGATATGGGGCGGATGTGTAATGCCTTACCCCATTCTTTTTCAAGAACCTCCGGAACTCTTCGGACACAAACTGTGGTCCGTTGTCGGAGCAAATCTGTTCTGGCAAGCCATTCCTGGCAAAAATGGTCCGTAGGACTGCAATAGTTTTCTCCGTGGTGGTGGATGACATTTTGATGACCTCAGGCCATTTCGAGTGCGCATCCACGGCTATTAAAAACATTGAGTCCATGAATGGACCAGCAAAATCAATATGCACCCGTTGCCATGGAGATGAGGGCCACTCCCATGGGTGTAGAGGGGCCTGTGGTGGTGCATTTAGGACTTTCTGTCATCCTGAGCAGCTCTTGGTCAGGTCGTCGATTTGTTTATCGATTCCCGGCCACCACACATAAGCCCTGGCTAGGCTTTTCATTTTTACCCCTCCCAGATGATCCTCTTGAAGCTCATTGAGCACTCTATCCCTTAACTTGGATGGAATTACCACTCGGGATCCACACATCAAGGTCCCCCGGCACACTGACAGCTGTTCTCTCCTTGTCGAGAATGCTGGCAACAGTGAGTCGCCATGTGCTGGCCATCCCTTCACCATCAAATCATATACCCGAGACAGTGTCGGCTCATTTCGGGTTTCCTTTTCGATACAAGGGTTAGTTACCGGTAGGTATTCAACTATAGTCGAATGGAATATTTCGACAGGATCCACTGCTGGTGCTTCCTCCGCAGTAGCCAGTGGCAGGCGTGATAGCCCATCAGCATTTCCATGCTGTTTTGTGCCCTTATATTCAATCTCATAGTGGTGCGCCCCTAGAAAAAGTGACCATCTTTGTAGTCGTTGAGCAGTCATCACCGGAATGCCCTTCTTCGGATTAAACATGGAGACAAGAGGCTGGTGATCAGTCAGCAAGGTGAATTTCTGCCCGTGCAGATAGTGATTGAACTTTTCACTCCCCACACTAGGCTGAGTGCCTCCCTGTCAATCTGGGCGTAGTTACGCTCGGCTGAGGTTAGTGATCATGACGCAAAGGCTAATGGCCTCTCTGAGCCAGCCGGGAATTTGTGCGGCAGCACCGCTCCAATGCCGTAGGGTGACGCATCACATGCCAACCGAATTGGTAATGCCGGGCTGTAATGGGCCAATACCTCTTTCGATGTGATTAGTGTTTTGCTCTTCTGGAAAGCTCGTCTACATTCGTCACTCCATTTCCATGGCACCCCAGTTGGCAGTAGGGTGTTCAGTGGGTGTAGTATTGTAGACAAATTTGGCAAGAACTTATGGTAGTAGTTTACCATCCCGAGGAACGACCTCAGTTGTGACACATTTTCCGGTGCTGGAGCCTTGACTACTGCCTCAATCTTTTCTGGGGACTTATGTAACCCCTCTTTATCGATAACGTGGCCACAATACGAGATCTGTTTTCTAAAAAACTCGCATTTGGGGCGGTTAGCTCGGATCCCATATTCCTGCAATCTAGTGAGCACCTGCTCCAGTTTGGCAAGGTGATCACTGTCATTTTCGCCCGTGACCAGGATGTCTTCCAAATAACACTGGGTCCCTGGGATCCCTTGCAGGACTTGTTCCATTGCTCTCTGCCAAATAGCCAGAGCTGTTGCTACCCCGAATACCAGCCGGTTGTATTGGTAGAGACCTTTATGTGTGTTGATTGTGAGGTATTTTTTGATGCTTCTTCTACCTCCATTTGCAGATACGCCTGGGCCAGATCAATCTTAGTGAAGCGTTTCCCTCCAGATAGCGAGACGAAAATATCTTCAATCCGCGGAAGTGGATATTGTACGGTGTGAAGGACCGGGTCCACTGTTACCTTAAAGTCCCCACAGATGCGAACCTTCCTTGGTTCCCCAGGCATGCTGCTCAATGACTTTTTCATCACAGGGACGATGGGTGTAGCCCACTCGCTCCAGTCTACCTTGGACAGTACACCTGAGCGTTCCAGACTCTCCAGCTCTGCTTCGACGGCTGGGCGGATCGCATAAGGTACCGGTATGGCCTTAAAAAATTTTGGGCTTGTGTTTTCTTCAATTTTAATCATCGCTGTCATGCCTTTTAGTGTTCCGAGTCCTTGCTGGAACATTTCTTTCGCGTCAGTTAGGATCTTTGACAGTCGCCCAGGTGTGACGTCGTCATCCTTTTTGTCAGCCACAATCAGTGCCTGTATGGAATGCCAATCCAGTTGTATTTTCCGGATCCATTCATGTCCCAGTAATGGTGGTCCTCCATCTTGCAATACATACAGATCTAGTTTTGGTGTTTCCTTACCGTTATATATAACGGTCACCCTTATTTTTCCTTTGGGGTAGACTTTTTGCCCCGTGTACGTCTTCAAAATAATTTTTGTGTCTCTCAAGGGTACGTGTGAGAATAGCCGCTCGTAGTCCCGTCGGTTTATGACTGTTAGTGCTGATCCTGTGTCCAATTCCATCTTTACCTGGACTCCTGCTAACTTGAGAGTGACCCAAATGGTTCGGTGATCTTCCGTTGTGATCACATTATGTAGTTTCAGACAACTCAGTTCCCTGCTTTCGGAGTCATTATCACTCTTTTGTTCGTCTGAACTATTCTCCATCATCTTATGTACCTTCTTGTACTTTCCTTTGGTAGGTTTCTTATTGCTGGTTTTCTTTCCCGACCTGCAGACTCGTGCTATGTGTCCTACTTTTCCACACTGTCTGCACACTTTGTCTTTGAACCAGCAATCATTCTGGTCGTGTGTTGTTCTGCCGCAGCGATAACACTTCTCTGTTCTATATGACATTTCGCTTGTGCCATATTCTTGCGGTCTCTGTTGTATCTCTGCAACGCCCCGTGCTGCTGCTTCATATGATACCGCAATGCTGAAAGCCTTTTCCAGCGTAAGGTCCTTTTCAGATAAAAGCTGTTTCTGGGTTCCTTCACTTTGAAGCCCACACACAAACTTGTCCCTTAAGGTATCTGCCAGTCCCGCTCCAAACTGGCAGTGTTTCGATAGTTTGCGCAGTTCTGTTAAATAATCAGCATTGCTTTCATCCTTATGCTGGTTCCGTTTGTGAAACTTGAATCTTTCTGCTATCAGCAGCAGTGTGGGGTTTAAATGTTCCTTTAGTATCGTTACTATGTCTTCAAAACTCTTTTCCATTGGCTTCGTTGGGGTTACTAGATTTCGTAATAAACCATACGTCTTTGCACCCATTAAATTTAACAATACCAACGCTTTCTTGTCATCTGACACCTCATTTGCCTTGCAGTACACCTCTATTCGTTCGACATATGTAGTCCAATCTTCGACTTCATTGTCAAATGCGGTGATACTGCCACTCTTCGGCATTTTGGGTGTGGTTTAAAATGGCATCTCCCAATGGCTTAAAATGGCATCTCCTGCGCTTTCCTTCCTCCCCCGCTGCTGCCAACACCGCTCCCGGCGGTTCTCGTGGCAATGGCGGCGCCCTGTAGCTTTTGCGCACTTCTCCTGCACTGCTGCCAACGCCGCTCTCGGTGGTCCTCGTGGCAATGGCGGTGCCTCGCGGGTTTTTGCGCGTCTCTCTCTCCCTCTCTCCGACGCTGCTTGGCCCCTGAACACCGGCTGCACCCTGTGCGCTCTGCCCTCTCTCTCTCTCCCCCATCAACGCTGCTCGGCCCTTTGCTGTGCTGCTCGGTCAGGCTCTAGCCCGCCGCTGTCTGGGAAGGGTCTGCGCACCACCTGTTGCCAGCCCGTTTCGCTGGACCACCTCAACTGGAAAGCCAAGCCTGGCTCTCGACAGCCTCCCCCGCAATTCTCGAGTCTCTGCTGGATGACTGGGCGGTTGCCCGTGGTCGAGGCCCGAGTTTCTGGCCTTGACCTCCAATCCACTGATCTTCAGGAACGAATCCCCGGGAGGTGATGCAGAGTTGCAGGTAGGTTCGAACCTGCCTCGTCGCCAATGTTGCATCCGTGTATAATAAGACACAGACTGCGGAGAACGGTACAACAGGTGTTTACTCAACGTGGCTCACACTGCAACTGATCTGTACAGATTACTACACAGTGCTATATACAGGTGTGGTCACTGCCGGTACTGCAGTATACATGAGCTGTAACACATAGTTCCCCCCTTATATAGGTATATACATTACATGTACCATCTACATGATGCACTGCAGCAAATCGCCAAGGCTTCTTCGACAGCACCCCCCAAACCCGTGACCTCTACCACCTAGAACGACAAGGGTAGGAGGTGCATAGGAATACCATCACCTCCAAGTTCCCCTCCAAGTCACACACCATCCTGACTTGGAAGTACATCACTGTTCCTTCATCGTCGCTGGCTCAAAATCCTGGAAGTCCCTCCCTAACAGCACTATGGGAGTACCTTCACCACACGGACTGCAGTGGTTCAAAAAGGCGGCTCACCACCACCTTCTCAAGGGCAACAAGGGATGGACAATAAATGCTGGCCTTGCCAATGATGCCCAGATCCCATAAACAAATTTAAAAAAACCCTCCTGCAACGATGTCCTAAGGCTGAGGTGATTGACCTCCAACAACCACAACCATCTTCCTTTGTGGTAGGTATGACTCCAGCCAGTGGAGAGTTTTCCCCCTGATTCCCATTGACTTCAGTTTCACTAGGGTGCCTTGACGCCACACTTGGTCAACTGCTGCCTTGATGTCAAATGCAGTCACTCTCACCTCTGTGATGGTGGGGGCCTCAGGAGGGGGCCAAGATGGATCATCCACTCGGCACTTCTGGCTGAATATGGTTGCAAATACTTCAGCTTTGTCTTTTGCACTCACATGCTGGGCTCCACCATCATTGAGGATGAGGATATTCATGGAGCCTCCTTCCGTCAGTCGTTTAATTGTCCAGCACCATTCTCGACTGGATGTGGCAGGACTGCAAAGCTTTGATCTGATCCGGTGTTTGTGGGATCGCTTAGCTCTGTCTATAGCATGCTGCTTCCGCTGTTTAATATGCATGTAGTCCTGTGTTGCAGCTTCCCCAGGTTGGCACCTCATTTTTAGGTACACCTGGTGCTACTCCTGGCATACTCTTCTGCAGTCCTCATTGAACCAGGGTTGGTCTCCTGGCTTAATGGTAATGGTAGAGTGAGGGATATGCCGGGCCATGAGGTTACAGATTGTGGTGGAATGCAATTCTGCTGCTGCTGATGGCCCACAGTGCCTCATGGATGCCCAGTTTTGAGCTGCTAGATCTGTTCTGAATCTATCCCATTTAGCATGGTGGTAGTGCCACACAACACGATGGAGGGTGTGCTCAGTGTGAAGGCGGGACTTCATCTGCACAAGGACTGTGCGGTTGTGACTGCTACCAATACTGTCATGGACAGATGCATCTGCAACAGGTAGATTGGTGAGAATGAGGTCAAGTAGGTTTTTCCCCTCATGTTGGTTTTCTCACCACCTGCTGCAGGCCCAGTCTGGCAGCTATGTCCTTCAGGAAACTATGCACTAAACAATTGAAACTTAACAACATAACATTTCTTATGCACCCATGTACGTACCCTTGTGAAACTACAAAGCCTTCCTTTTCCTACTGCACCTATGTGGTGCTGCCCCTGTGGCTTGAGCACGGTAGAGGTAGGCTACATAGATCCCTGCCTTGACTGCTGAGATGCTCTTGGCTGACCACCTCTGGGTGTTGGTGCCCGTGAGTGAAGAATAGGTGATTTGATTGGGCTGTTTGAAATAATGAAGGGAATTGATAGAGTTGATGGGGAACAAATGTTCCCTCTGGTAGGTGAACGCAGAACACAAAGGCATAATCTTAAAGTTTGAATTAAGTCAGTTAAAAGTGATCTGGAAAAAAAATCTTCACACAAAGGTTTATGAGAATGTGGAAAGCACAGCTCCAGAAAGCCATAAATGCTGAGTCAATCGAGCTGTTTAAAAGGGAGATAGGTGTTTGCTTGGGAAGTAATTGTATTAAGAGATAAAGAGAAAGGCATGGCAATTTTGATTAAAAAGATAAAGAAATGGCTTGCTAATCAGATGGGCCTTCTGCTGTCCCTATGTTCCTAAGTCAGTTGAAATAGGAAAAGTGCAGAACATTTGCTATTGTGTCTCTCTACCTACTTGCTTTCCTATTTACTCCTAGTTACCTATATCACTCATAGATTGAAGACCAGGCTTCTTATTGCTGCACAGCTGGATAGCTAGCAGCGGTGTCTCTATACATGTAGTGACTCATCTCAATATTACATATGGAATAATCAGTGTTCTGGCCTGCATGTCTCTTTTGTACTGAAACTTTTTTTGTATTGATTAAAAAATTAAATAAAAAGCTGGAAAGGCAGATATAGACAACACAGATATAAATGGATTTTTAGTTGAAATTGTGGCTGAGTGACTAGAAGATACGAATTCAAAATTAGCAAATTTCAAGCAAGAGTAAAGTAATTTTTTTCATGTTGAAATGCAGATGCTTCGAAGAATAATTAATATTTAAATTATTTCCCTTGTAGAGGAGCTGCAGCGATATTATTATGAAAGACGTATGAAGGAAGTTGGAGATGATTATATACTCTGATGGCTCCTAAACTATTGAGGCTATGGAAGCTTAATCACTGGAATGAAACTTACTAGGTTTTGCATAAAGTATTATAATGCTTGATTAATGTCCTGCAGTTTTAGTTTGATTATCTTTGGGTGTCAGGGAGGAATTTAAATGTTCACTTTCTTGCAGATTCTACGTATAGTTATTTGCCTCTCTTATGAGATTAAATACATTATTGGAGCATAAATTGTGCAATGTCCTGCAGAAAGAATTGAATAAAGTGCTTTTTTCTTGTTCCATGCTTTCTAATGTTCCTAACTTATATATTGGTCGGGAAACCCGGGAGAATGGGCTTCCCGCAGGCCCTGCTGAATTTAACAGCAGGGCCTGATTTGCATTTGAAACCTCTGTTTCCCACCTGCAGCCAGCCAGACGGAGAGGCTACTTAGCTGTGGGTGGTGTAATAATCAGTAACATGTCATTCTAGAATGGTACACTAGGTGGAGCTGTATGTTTAGTAGGGGGCTACCTACAAGGCAGTAGTCAAGATGGATGCCTGTACACTAGTCCACATGGCTGAATAAATGACTAGCTCAAGCTAGCTGTTCATAATGAAAACGTCTATTTATTTATGAACATAACAGGTGGGTAGGCCTGCGACAATAGGCCATAGAGAGGAGGGAGGGAGGGATCATGTGGGGGCCAGGGGCTGATCGGGAGGCCGGGGGCTGATCGAGTAGGGGCCGGGGATCATCAAGTGGGGGCCAGTGGCGCATCAGGAGGCAGGGAGATGGCTTTGGGGGGCCGGAGGAACATCGGGCATGGGGGGGGGGGGGAGGCAGACAACATCCGGGGGAGGGGGGGCCGGAGGAGCATTGTGGGGGGCAGGAAGCAGACAACATCGGGTGGCAGGAGAAGCATGGCAGGGGGAGACAGATGACATCGGGAGGCCGGAGGAGCATTGGCAGGGGGGGTGGTGGGGGAGACAGATGACATGGGGGGGGCGGGGGCCGGAGGAGCATTGCAGGGGGCAGGAAACAGACAACATTGGGTGGCAGGAGGAGCACGGCAGGGGAAACAGATGACATTGGAGGGAGGGGGCAGAGGAGCATTGTGCGGGGCAGGAAGCAGACAACATCAGGTGGCCGGAGGAGCATGGGGGGAGGAGGCAGACAACAGCGGGGAGGGGGCAGGGGGGCGGAGGAGCATTGTGGGGAGCAGGAAGCAAACAACATTGGGTGGCAGGAGGAGCATGGCAGGGGGAGACAGATGACATTGGAGGGAGGGGCCGGAGGAGCATTATGGGGGGCAGGAAGCATAAACATAGAAACATAGAAGATAGGAGCAGGAGTAGGCCATTCGGCCCCTCGAGCCTGCTCCGCCATTCAATGCGATCATGGCTGATCATCCAAATTCAGTACCCTGTCCCTGCTTTCTCCCCATATCCCTTGATCCCATTAGCCTTAAGAAATATAGCCAACTACTTCTTGAATATATTTAATGAATTGGCCTCTACTGCCTTCTGTGGTAGAGAATTCCACAGGTTCACCACTCTCTGGGTGAAGAAATTCCTCCTCATTTCTGTCCTAAATGGCTTACCCCTTATCCTTAGACTGTGACCCCTGGCTCTGGACACCCCGACCATTGGGAACATCCTTCCTGCATCTAGTCTGCCCAGTCCTGTCAGAATTTTATAAGTTTCAATGAGATCCCCTCTCATTCTTCTAAACTCCAGCGAATATAAGCCCAATCGACCCGATCTCTCCTCATACGTCATTCCTGCCATCCCAGGTATCAGCCTGGTGAATGTTCACTGAACTCCCTCTATGGCAAGAACATCCTTCCTCAGATAAGGTGACCAAAACTGCACACAATACCCAAGATGTGGTCGCACCAAGGCCCTGTACAACTGCAGCAAGACATCCTTGTTCCTGTACTCAAACCCTCTCACTACGAAAGCCAACATACCATTTGCCTTCTTAACCGCCTGCTGCACCTGCATGCTTACCTTCAGCGACTGGTGCACAAGGACACCCAGGTCTCGTTGCACTTCCCCTTCTCCCAATCTATTGCCATTCAGATAATAATCTGCCTTTCTGTTTTTGACACCAAAGTGGATAACCTTGTATTTATCCACGTTATATTGCATCTGCCATGCTTCTGCCCAATTACCCAACCTGTCCAAATCATCCTGCAGTTTCTCGGCATCCTCCTCACAGCACACATGCCCACCCAGCTTTGTGTCGTCTGCAAACTTGGAGATATTACATCTAGTTCCCTTGTCTAGATCATTAATATATATTGTGAATAGTTGGGGTCCAAGGACCGATCCCTGCGGTACCCCACTAGTCACTACCTGCCACTCAGAAAAAGACCCATTTATTCCAACTCTTTGCTTTCTGTCTGCCAACCAGTTCTCTATCCAAGTCAATACCTTGCCCCCAATCCCATGTGCCTTAACTTTACATGCTAATATCTTATGCGGGACCTTATCGAAAGCCATTTCAAAGTCCAAATACACCACATCCACTGGTTCTCCCTTATCTATTTTACCAGTTACATCCTCAAAAAATTCCAGTAGATTAGTCAAGCACGATTTACCTTTTGTAAATCCATGTTGACTTTGTCCGATCCTGTCACTGTTTTCCAAGTGCTCTGCTATTACATCTTTTATAATGGACTCTAGCATTTTCCCCACTACCGATGTCAGGCTTACCAGTTTGTAATTCCACGTGTTCTCTCTACCACCTTTTTTGAATAGTGCGGTAACATTAGCTACCCTCCAATCCATGGGTACTTTTCCAGATTCCATCAAATGTTGGAAGATGATCAGCAATGCATCTACTATTTCTAGGGCCACTTCCTTAAGTACCCTAGGATGTAGATTATCAGGCCCTGGGGATTTATCAGCCTTCAATCCCGTCAATTTCCCTAACACCATTTCCCTACAAATACTGAGTTCTTTCAGTTCCTCCCTTTCATCAGACCCTATGTTCCCCGGCATCTTTGGGAGGTTATTTGTGTCCTCCTTTGTGAAGACAGAACCAAAATATGTACTTAATGGTCTACTATGTCTTTGTTCCCCATTATAAATTCCCCTGATACTGACTGCAAGGGACCTACGCTTGACTTCACCAATCTTTTTCTCCTCACATATCTATAAAAGCTTTTAGTCAGTTTTTATGTTCCCAGCAAGCTTACTCTCATATTCCATTTTCCCCTTCTTAATTAATCCCTTTGTCCTCCTTTGTTGAATCCTAAACTACTCCCAATCCTCAGGTTTACTGCTTTTTCTAGCCAATTTATATGTCCTCTCCTTTGATCTTATGCTATCCCTAATTTCCCTTGTTAGCCACAGTTGAGTCACCTTTTTTGTTTTATTTTTATGCCAAACTGGGATGAACAAATTCTGCAGTTCATCCATGCGGTCTTTGAATGTTTGCCATTGCCTATCCACCATCAACCCTTTGAGTGACATTCCCTAATCAATCCTACGCAACTCATGCCTCATACCATCGTAGTTTCCTTTATTTAAATTCAGGACCCTAGTCTCTGAGTCAACTACTTCACTCTCCATCTTAATGAAGAATTCTATCATATTATGATCGCTCCAACCCAAGAGGTCTCATACAACAAGATTGCTAATTAATTCTTTCTCATTACATAATACCCAGTCTAAGATGACCTGATCTCTAGTTGGTTCCTTGACATATTGGCCCAGGAAACCATCCCGTAAACACTTCAGGAATTCCTCCTCCACAGTATTGTTACTAATTTGGTTAGCCCAATCTTCTCTAATTTCCCTTTTAATGCCATCCCCAACCTCCACATTACTGTTTGGAGGTCTATATACCGCTCCCACTTACGATTTCCTCCCCTTGGTATTTCTCAGTTCTACCCATACAGATTCCACATCATCAGAGCTAATATCCTTCCTTACAATTGTGTTAATTCTCTCTTTAACCAGCAATGCTACCCCACCTCCCTTTCCTTTTTGCCTATCTTTCCTGAATATTGCATACAACATCAGGTGGCCAGAGGAGCATGGGGGGGGGAGGCAGACAACATCGGCGGGGGGGGGGGTGGCGGTGGAGCATTGTGGGGGGCAGGAAGCAGACAACATCAGGTGGCCAGAGGAGCATGGCGGGGGGGAGGCAGACAACACCGGGGGAGGGCGGGGGGGCGGAGGAGCATTGTGGGGGGCAGGAAGCAGACAACATCGGGTGGCCAGAGGAGCATGGCGGGGGGGAGGCAGACAACATCGGCGGGGGGGGGGGGTGGCGGTGGAGCATTGTGGGGGGCAGGAAGCAGACAACATCGGGTGGCCAGAGGAGCATGGCAGGGGAGGCAGACAACATGGTGGGAGTGGGGGAGGCAGACAACATCGGGGGCGTTGCCGGAGGAGCATCGGCAGGGGGAGACTGATGACATCAGGGGGCCGGAGGAGCAACGGTGGGAGGGAGATCAGGATGGCGATCGCAGGACTGTTGGGGTGAAATCAGAGGCCTTGGATGGGTATCGGAGGGCTCGTGAGAGGGTCTCCGATCACGGGAGGTGGGTTAGGCAGGGATGCTGGATCCAGGAGTTAAGTGCCTTTACACTTACCTCCTGGAGCCAGCAGTCTTCGCCTTCCCTTAGCTGGCAGGATTCATGAGTCCTACTGAACCTGACCATCCACTGTTAAATTTTAAATGGTGGTTAAATGTGAGGCACATGCAAATGTGTTGGCTGTGCGCCCCCGTCCCACCTTCGTTAAAGAGGGCGGGTTGGAGGGGGTTGCGGTCAGGATTCAGATTTTTAACACTTTAACTTCCCACCTGACCCCAACCCGCCCATTTTTTGGGTTAAAATTTCCCCCATCATGTGAGACTTTGCATATTCAAGAAGGTATTTTGAACAGAAACCTATTTTAAGCAATGCAGACAACATTTCCCAGACTGAAGAATGTTTTAATATATGATATGGGAAAATGTTTTAAGGAAACTATACTAGTGCATCAACAAATACTGACGAGGCAGCAGGACGCCCCATGGACTATAGATCAGGAAATGGAGAATATAGAAAATTCCCTCTCTGATCACAATGGCCTTTTGCAATGCAATCCAATATAGGTAATAATTCAAACATCATGTTGGCTGCTGTTGAATTGGCAGTGACCCAAGGAATGACCTACATAGGGTCAGTTCTGAGAAAGGGTAAACTGATCGCAGGCATGGATTGCAGTCATCTATCAAAGAAGGTTTTCTCAGACCAATTTTCTCAGCCTGAGATTTAGGCAATCAGAGACAAGTGATCAAAATCAAGGACACCTGACATTTACTTTGTTTTAATTTTTTGTAAATATTTCACTTGAGTATCTTTTCTTTTAAGGCGCATTATAGGTTGTTTTTTTAATTCATTCATGGGATGTGGACATGAAGGATCGGCGATATATTTCCAAGTCAGGATGGTGTGTGAATTGAAACTTGCAGGTGGTGGTGTTCCCATGCGCCTGCTGCCCTTGTCTTTCTAAGTGGTAGAGGTCACAGGTTTGGGAGGTACTGCCGAAGAAGGTTTGGAGAGTTGCTGCAGTGCATCTTGTAGATGCTACACACTGCAGCCACGGTACGCCGGTGGTGGAGGGAGTGAATGTTTAAGGTAGTAGATGGGGTGCCAATCAAGCGGGCTGCTTTGTCCTGGATGGTGTCAAGCTTCTTGAGTGTTGTTAGAGCTGCACTCATCTAGGCAAGTGGAGAGTATTCCATCACACTCCTTACTTGTGCCTTGTAGATGGTGGAAAGGCTTTGGGGAGCCAGGAGGTGAGACACTCACCGCAGAATACCTAACCTCTGACCTGCCCTTGTTGCCACAGTATTTATGTAACTGGTCCAGTTATGTTTCTGGTCAATGGTGAGTCCCAGAATGTTGATGGTGGGAATTCAGTGATGGTAATGACGTTGAATGTCAAGGGGCAGTGGTTAGACTCTCGCTTGTTGGAGATAGTCATTGCCTGGCACTTGTGTGGCGTGAATGTTACTTGCCACTTATAAGCCTGAATGTTGTCCAGGTCTTGCTGAATGCCGGCATGGACTGCTTCATTTTCTGAGAAGCTGTGAACGGAATTGAACACTGTGCAGTCATCAGCGAACATCCTCACTTCTGACTTTATGATGGAGGGAAGGTCATTGAAGAAGCAGCTGAAGATGGTTAGGTCTGGGACACTGCCCTGAGGAACCAATAACCTGCTCACTGATGCCCAATTTGGGTTCCACCAAGACCACTCGGCTCCTGCTCTCATTACAGCCTTGGTCCAAACATGGACAAAAGAGCTTAATTTCAGAGGTGAGATGAGAGTGACTGCCCTTGACATCAAGGCAGCATTTAAACGAGTGTGGCATAAAGGAGCCCTAGTAAAACCAAAGTCAATGGGAATCAGGGGGAAAACTCTCCACTGACTGGAGTCATACCTAGCACAAAGGAAGATGGTTGTGGTGGTTGAAGGTCCATCATCACAGCCCAAGGACATCGCTGTAGGAGCTCCTCAGGGCAGTGTCCCAGGCCCAACCATCTTCAGCTGCTTCATCAATGACCTTCCCTCCAACATAAGGTCAGAAGTAGGGATGTTCGCTGATGACTGCACAGTGTTCAGTGCCATTCACAACTCCTCAGATAATGAAGCAGTCATTGCGGGGGGTGGGGTGGGGGGGTGGTGGCGGGGGGACGGTGGCAGTTGGATGTGATTTTAACATTGGTCCAGTAGTGATAATTAACTAAACCTTACAGCTATAAGGGAATCACTGGCGTCGCAGGCAGCAATGTGAATGGCTGGTGCGGCATTGTAATTACCATTTTCCTTCTCTTCCTCTTCCTCCTTCTCTTCTTCAGATTCGTCCGCAGACGATGAGTGCTCAGCGCCTTGTACGTCCTGCAGCTCCAATCCTCACTGCTGCACAATGTTGTGCAGAATGCAGCATACCACGATCATTCCGGAGATCCTGGCCAGTGTGTACTGAAGGGCAGCTCCAGATCTGTACAGGCACGTGAAGCACATACCGATCACTTACTCAATGACACATCTGGCATGGCATCATATCACATATGGCTTTCGTTGTGCCACTCTTGGGCTTCATTGGTTGTGTTTACATAATATAAGAACATAAGAAATAGGAACAGGAGTAGGCCATTCGGCCCTTCGAGCCTGCTCCGCCATTCAATGAGATCATGGCTGATCTTCTGCCTCAACTCCATTCACCGGCCCTATCGCCATATCCCTTGATGCCCTTACTAGTCAGAAATCTATCAACTTCTGTTTGGAATATCCCCAATGACTGAGCCTCCACAGCCCTCTGGGGTAGAGAATTCCAAAGATTCACCACCCTCTGTGTGAAGAAATGTCTTCTTATCTCAGCCCTATATGGCCTACCCTTTATCCTGAGGCTGTGGCCTCTGGTTCTGGACTCCTCAGCCAAGGGAAACATTCTCCCAGCATCCACCCTATCAAGCCCTGTAATAATTTTGTATGCTTCAATGAGATCCCCTCTCATTCTTCTGAATTCAAGAGAATACAGGCCTAGTTTACTCAATCTCTGCTGATACGACAGTCCCACCATCCCAGGAATCAATCTCGTGAACCTTCGTTGTACTCCCTCTATGGCAAGTATATCCTTCCTTAGGTAAGGAGACCAAAATTGTACACAGTACTCCAGGTGTGGTCTCAACAAGGCCCTATATAATTGGAGTAAGACTTCTTTACTCCTGTACTCAAATCCTCTTGTAATGAAGGCCAGCATACCATTTGCCTTCCTAATGGCTTGCTGCACCTGCACATTCACTTTCAGTGGCTCATGTACAAGGACATCCAGGTCCCTTTGAGCATCTGCATTCCCCAATCTTTCACCATTTAGGAAATACTCTGCCTTTCTGTTTTTTCTACCAAAGTGGATAACTTCACATTTATCCACATTATATTCCATCTGCCATGTTCTCGCCCTCTCACTGAACCTGTCGAGATCCCCTTGAAGTCTTTTCACATCCTCTTCACAACTGGCACTGCCACCTAGCTTTGTATCATCAGCAAATTTGGAAATGTTCCTTTTAGTCCACTCATCCAAATCATTGATATAGATTGTGAATAGTTGGGGCCCAAGCACTGATCCTTGCAGTACCCCACTCGTCGCAGCCTGCCATCCTGAAAAAGACTCGTTTATCCCTACTCTTTGTTTTCTGTCTGTTAACCAATTCTCAATCCATGCTAGTATATTACCCCCAATTCCCAGTGCCCTAATTTTGTTCACCAACCCCTTGTGTGGGACCTTACCAAAGGCCTTCTGAAAATCCAAATACACCACATCTACCAGTTCCCCTTTGTCTACTCCACTACTTACATCCTCAAAGAACTCCAATAGGTTTGTTAAACAGGATTTCCCTTTCATAAATCCACGTTGACTCTGCCCATTCTTACTATTAGTTTCTAAGTGCCCAGTTATTGCATCCTTTATAATAGATTCCAGCATTTTCCCAACTACTGATATGAGGCTAACAGGTATGTTGTTCCCCGTTTTCTCTCGCCCTCCTTTCTTAAATAGCGGGGTTACATTTGCTATCCTCCAATCTGCAGGAACAGTTCCAGAATCTATAGAATTTTGGAAGATGACAACCAATGTGTCCACTATCCCAATGGCTACCTCTTTCAAAACCCTAGGATGTAGGTCATCCGGTCATTGAGTTTTATCAACTTTTAGTCCCATTAATTTTGCTAGTACTGTTTTTTTACTAATAATAATTTATTTAAGTTCTTCATTCTCACCGCACCCTTGGTTTTCTTGTTAATCTGGGAGGTTTCTCACTGGTGTCAACAACCAAGTTTGAAGGGGGCATCCTTTGTCTCCTAGCATGCACTCTGTAGGTCTGCTTGCAGGTCCAAAGAGGTCGGGGATCTTGGACTACCGGAGGATGCAAGCATCATGGCAGCTCCCCAGGAATCTGGCACATACCTGCATAAAGCTTTTCTTGTGATTGCACACCAGCTGAACATTGATCGAATGAAACCTTTGTGGTTTACAAATACTCCTGGTTGAGCTAAAGGTGCGCGGATTGCCACTTGTATGCAGTGTTCTAATTCTGTTAGATTTCAGGAGATGGTTTTATTCCTGTTCCTGGCTGGGGTGGAGATCGCCTTTACAGAAGGTAAGTACTGCAGAAAATATAGGGACAGAGTGATCTCCTGGAAGAATTTCGATCGCCTAGATGGGTCGGAGAGGAATTTCCCAGATTTTTTTCTCCCAAATTGGCCATTGGGTCTTTATCTGGTTTTTCGCCTCTCCCGGGAGATCACATGGGTTCGGGTGGATGCAGAGTGATAGAAGATTTGAGGTTAGGATCAGATCAGCCATGATCTTATTGAATGGTGGAGCAGGCTCGAGGGGCCGATTGGCCTACTCCTGCTCCTATTTCTTATGTTCTTATTATGTAGTCAATGACACCCTGCACCTGTGGGAAGCCAGCCAGAGATGCAAATCCCAGCGCCTGCTCATTCTGACTAGTGCCATTACAGGTGAAGTTAGCTGTCCTGGCAAACATCCTATCAGTGGCCTGCCTTATGCATTAATGTGCAGCTGACTGGGAGTTCCTGGATATGTCTCCGGTAGCACTCTGAAAGGATCCTGAGGCAAAAAAAAGTTGAGGATGGAGGTCACTTTGATAGCCGTTGGTAACGCATGGCCACCAGGTTCAGCAAGGAGCAGGTCTTCTTATAGGAGGCTGCAAATGTTTGCCACCACCTGACGTGACAACCTGAGCTTGAAGCACTGCTTTTCTGAGAGTTCATGGAAGCTGAGCCTCCGCCTGTACACCTTGTTATACGGGTAGTGCCTCCTGCGCACGTGACCCCTCTGCTGTTACTCTCTGGGCTGATCAAGTGCAGATCTCTCCACAGCAGGCTGTTGCTGCTGATAATGATCATCTTGCTCCTCATTCAATGTCCAATTGAATGCAGCCAAGGTGTCAGCCATCCTGATCTTGAGTGTCAATACCTCCAAAATGCAGAAAATTAGCCTCTCACCTCAACTACTCACAGCAAACCCTTTCTCAGTGGTTGGCATGAAAGCAGTTGTTGGCACTGAGTATTTATTGCTGTACTTGCCTGACTTCTAATGAGCCCCATGAATTGTCTTCTTTTCTTGCCTTGCTTTCAATGGCGAGTTTCAGAAAGCCCGGTAAACCCGAATATGCGCTGTTAAATTTAAATGCTGGTTGAAATGTCACTGCAATTCAGTGATTTGCACATTCAAATTGCTAACCTGCCTTTCCAGAGGGGGTTATGCACCCACAGCCGAATGCACCCGAGTTCAACTTGGAGCCTGTTAAGTCTGTGGGTTGTATTGTAAATAATACACAGACTCCACGATTAACAAAATAAAACAGGTCTTTACTATTCAGAGGTTCGGGCGATTCTGCCCTAGTTAACGTATCACAACCCTTATATACTGGTGTGGTCACTATCGGTATTACAGTATACATGAGCCAACAAATAGTGCCACACCGAAAGTAGTGCTCTTAAAGGCGAACGGTTACATTCTATAGTTCCCTTAAAGGTAAACGGTTACATACACAACACTCCTCCCTTTTTAGCTTATTACTTACAGAATCCCCTTTAAACATACAATCTTCAACTTCATATAACAGTTTACAGATATACTCTCGATGGAGTCAACGTCATATAACAGTTTACAAGTTCAGTCTCTGTGGAGGTTTCCGGATCCTCTCTGGATAACGCCGAAGTGGTGTCGTCATTCCTAGCGGCCCAGTAGGGGTGCCTGGCAAAATCGATTCAGCTGGAACAACAGTGTCAGGTTCATCTGATTCCAATGTTACTAGATCAGCAGTAGGTGTTCTAGGTATTTCAGTTTCAACATTACTCGGGTCAGGTGGTGGAGTCGAGTGCTCATTTGTGGCGGACTCTATGAGCTGGTCAACATGGCGCCTTATTACATTGTCCCCAATGTTCACCGTGTACATCAACGGGCCTAGCCTTTTTTTAATAGTTCCAGGCTGCCATTTTTCTGTACGATAGTCCCGGGCCAAAACTTGTTGCCCCTTCTTGAAAGACCTAGTTGCCCTGTCATTGATGTTCTGGAATTGCCGGTTCTCCACGTCCCTTCTGACATTGGGTTTAAGTAAATCCAGCCGGCATCTTAAGCGTCTGTTAAAAAACATCATTGCGGGAGTTTGATTTGTGACCGCATGTGTTGCATTTCGGTATGCCAACAAAAAACTGTCTACCTTATGTTGTAGACTTATGTCTTCATTACTCATGGCCTTTACGGCCTTCTTGAAGGTCTGGACGAACCTTTCAGCCAACCCATTGGAGGCGGGATGGTATGGGGCTGATGTGTAATGTTTAACCCCATTGCTCTTTAGGAATTTCTTGAATTCCTCGGACACAAATTGTGGTCCATTATCGGAACAGATCTGTTCCGGCAGGCCGTTCCGAGCAAACATGGTTCTTAACACCGTGATGGTTTTCTCCGTCGTGGTGGTGGTCATTTTAATTACTTCCGGCCACTTGGAGTGGGCATCTACCGCTATCAGGAACATCGAGTCCATAAATGGACCAGCAAAGTCGATGTGCACTCTTTGCCAAGGAGATGAGGGCCACTCCCATGGGTGCAGAGGAGCCGGTGGTGGTGCGTTCTGAACCCTCTGACATCCTAGGCAATTCTTGGTGGTCTCCTCTATGTTCCCGTCGATGCCTGGCCACCACACAAATGCTCTCGCTAAATTCTTCATCTTCACTCCACCCAGATGTCCCTCGTGCAGCTCCTTGAGCACTTTCTTTTGGAGTTTGGGCGGAATCACCACTCTCGACCCACACATTAGGGTTCCTCGGCACACCGACAGTTGTTCTTTCCTCTGTGAGAATGCCTGCAGTGTTGGTTCGCTCTGTGCTGGCCATCCCTTCACCGTTAAGTCATAGACTCATGAAAGAGTCGGGTCATTCCTTGTCTCCTTCTCAATCATTGAGTTTGTTATCGGCAGACATTCCACAATGGACGAGTGGAACAACTCCACTGGGTCCCCTGTACTCGCTTCTTCTACTGTCGGCAATGGCAAGCGTGATAACCCATCGGCATTTCCGTGTTTTGTTGACCTTTTGTACTCAATGTCATACTGGTGTGCCCCAAGTAAGACTGACCATCTTTGTAGCCTTTGTGCTGTCATGTTGGACACGGCCTTGTTCGGGTTAAATATGGACACCAACGGCTGGTGGTCTGTCAGCAATGTGAACCTCTTACATTGCAAGTAATGGTTGAATTTCTTCACGCCCCACACAAGACTGAGGGCCTCCCTGTCTATCTGGGCGTAATTTCGCTCCGCGGTTGTCAAAGATCGGGACGCGAAAGCCACTGGCCTTTCCGAGCCATTTGGTAGCCTGTGCGAAAGTACTGCTCCAATTCCGTACGGTGAAGCATCACACGCCAGCCGAAGGGGTAATGCTGGGTTGAAATGAGCCAACACTTCTTCAGAGGTAATCAACTCCTTGCTTCTGCGAAAAGCCTTTTTGCACTCCTCACTCCACTTCCATGGTGTCTCCTTTCGCAACAGCTCATTCAGTGGATGCAGCACCGTGGACAAATTTGGTAGGAACTTGTGGTAGTAATTGATCAACCCCAAGAATGATCTTAACTGTGACACGTTCCCTGGAGCGGGAGCCTTCACGACCGCTTCTATCTTCTCCGGTGATTTATGTAGTCCCTCGCGGTCAATGATATGACCGCAGTATGAGATTCGTTTTTGGAAAAACTCACACTTATTGCGGTTAACCCTAAGGCCATACTCCTTTAACCTGGTGAGTACCAGTTTCAAATTCGTGAGGTGTTCCTCTTCATCCATTCCCGTGATTAGGATATCATCCAAATAGCACTGCGTGCTTGGAATTCCTTGTAACACCTGTTCCATGGCCCTCTGCCAAATTGCTGGTGCCGAAGCCACTCCAAAGACCAGTCTGTTATAACGGTACAAACCTCTGTGGGTATTGATAGTTAGGTATTGGCGTGAATCTTCCTCAACCTCCATCTGCAATTATGCCTGAGCTAGGTCTATCTTCGTGAAGTGTTTTCCTCCAGCCAACGAAGCGAAAATATCTTCAATCCTTGGCAGCGGGTATTGTACCGAATGAAGCACTGGGTTCACTGTGATCTTGAAATCCCCGCAGATACGGACCTTCCCCGGTCCCCCTGACTTACTACTTGGTGAGGATTTCATGACGGGTACAATGGGCGTGGCCCACTCACTGTAGTCTACTTTTGACAGAACCCCTGATCGTTCAAGTTCTTCTAGTTCTGCCTCCACTGCTGGTCGTATTGCATACGGTACCGACCTGGCCTTACAAAACTTTGGGCTTGCATGTTCTGCAATCTTAACCCTTGCTTTAATACCTCGCAGCTTACCCAGCCCTTGTTGGAATACTTCTTTCGCTTCATCTAATATACGGGACAACCGTTCAGATTTGACGTCCTCTTTCTCGGGCTCCACCGACATGGCGTTTAGCTCATGCCAATCCATCTTTATTTTTCGGATCCACTCCCGTCCTAGAAGTGGTGGACCTCCCTCAGGCAGTACATACAGATCCAGACGGCGGTAATTTTTGTCTTTGCATCGCACATTAACTCCTGCCTTCCCAATAGGGAATACTTTGTGTCCCGTGTATGTCTGTAGTACTAATTCTGTATTCCGTAGTGGAATATGTTTGAAAAACTTTTTATAGTCATGCTTATTCATGACCGTCAATGCCGATCCCGTGTCTACTTCCATTTTGACTTTGGCCTTTTCAATCCGCAGCGTCATCCAAATGGTTTGTCTGTCAGCTTCGTTGTTCACGTTGTGAATTTTTAGACTGTCCAGTCCCTTGTATTTGGAGTGTGAGTCGGACTTTTGTTCCCTTGGACTCTTCTTGTACCCTTTTTTTGCGGACTCCCTCTTGTTGTCCGTCATTCTTGACCGGCATACTTTTGCTATGTGCCCGATCCTGCCACATTTCCTACATTCTTGGTTCTTAAACCAGCACTGATTCTGGTCGTGCGTTGTCTTTCCACAACGGTAGCATTTGGAAGTGCTTGCAGTAATTTGATCCTTCAGCACTGTTACGATCTCTTCGAAGGTCTGGTCCACTGGTTTAACTGGTGCTATTAGATGTTTCAAGAGCCCATATGTTTTTGCTCCCATCGAATTTAACAAAGTTATTGCCTTGTCGTATATGGCTACGCAATATATTCCTATGCGTTCCACATACGTGGCCCAGTCTTCTATTTCAGCATTAAAATCATTAATATTTCCTCGCTTAGGCATCTTCTTCTCTTTTCGAGCACAGTACAAGTATTTCTTTACTTATTATTAATTTTCTTCTCTTCTTGAGAACACCACAAGTATTGCTTTACTTATTCTTATTTTTCCTCTCTTCTTGAGAACACACCAGCCTTTCTGAAAATTCTAATTAATTTTCTAAGATGGCGGTTTCCCGCTTCTGTCTTCTTCCCCAGCGGTTTTCCCGTGAAAAATGGCGGCTTTCCCGCGCTTCTCGCTCTCCCCGCCCACTTCAATGGCGGTTTTCCCGCGCTTGACGGTCTTCACCCGTCCCCCGACGCTGTCTTTCAGCCCGAGTGCGGCCCTTATCAGCGGATGCGATCGATGGCCCGGCTGCGCCTCGCACTTGAAAGCGGCCCGGCCCTTATCAGTGCTTGCGATCGATGGCCCGGCTGCGCCTCGCACTCCAAAGCCCTTATCTCCCGATCGCGATCGATGGCCCGCGCTGTGCACCGCGGCTCTCGCGCCTTCAATTTCTGCAGCCGCTGCCCTTTCAGCCCGAGTGCGGCCCTTATCGGTGGTTGCGATCGATGGCCCGGCTGCGCCCCTCACTTCAAAGCGGCCCGGCCCTTATCTGCCGATCGCGAGCGCCTGTACCTCTGTCTTCCCAGCCCTGTTTCTTCTGCACTCCAGTTTTCAGTCGCTGATGGAGGCTGCAGGGTCCTAATGCCTGTCGCTTCCAGTGGGGTGGTGAGGATTGAAACCTCTCTTCAACGTCCTGTCTTTGGACGAAGCCGCCGTGGAATAACTGCCGCAGGGTTCGAGTCCGACTCGTCGCCAGTGTTAAGTCTGTGGGTTGTATTGTAAATAATACACAGACTCCACGATTAACAAAATAAAACAGGTCTTTACTATTCAGAGGTTCGGGCGATTCTGCCCTAGTTAACGTATCACAACCCTTATATACTGGTGTGGTCACTATCGGTATTACAGTATACATGAGCCAACAAATAGTGCCACACCGAAAGTAGTGCTCTTAAAGGCGAACGGTTACATTCTATAGTTCCCTTAAAGGTAAACGGTTACATACACAACAGAGCCGGCCTCCGGACGTGCTGACATTTTCGCTGACTTTTAACCACCAGCTGCACCTAAACCTACATGCTCCTCAATGTTAAAATTCCCCCGTCTTGTTTATGTCACTGGGTAGAGATCTAGTTCTAAAGTGGCAGCTTGGTACAGTTGGTAGCAATCTTGACTGAGTCAGAGAGTTGTGGGGGTTCTTTTGTTGGATGTATTCAACATTAAACACATTTACAACATCGTGATCATTCCTTTGTACCATACAATCATTCCTTTACCAGGTTTTAGCTATAGAAATTAAAGTAATCTTTAAAGACATTAAAAACATTGTTATTATTCTGTTGTACTGTACAGTCTTTCCTTTACCATTTATTAACTTCTGAAATTAAAGTTCAATTTGTCGTCCATGACATATATTAATCTTTTGAACTTCAAAACCTAGTCAAATGATACCATCTTTAAATTCTTTTTTGAATAATAAATCCACAAAGCCTTATAATGCTCTTATAGTCAATATTTGAAATATTCCTTCAGATTTATTCTTTTCCCCTTTCAAAACAGAGCATCCCTTCTTTGAACAATCACAAATCTGGCCAGCAGCACTCCAGAACTTGAGCAGATACTGAGGAAGTGATGCATTGTTGCACACTTGACTTAGAAGTGCTGGATACTGACACCAGTTGCTTGCATTTTTCAACATTAACACCCCTTGCCTTATTGATCACAAAAAGTGAAAATAAACTTGTCTCATTTGTTTTTATAATTTGCTCCATGTTGGGAGAGCAAGCATCGTTACATTAGCTGATATCTTATTTGCATCATATCCATGGATTGGTTTCTACCTAGTACATAATCAGAAATATTACAAATCTTGTTCTGTTCTGGTTGATGGTGGTCTTCCCCAAGGAGTACTTCTTCTTAAGGAAACAACATGGGGTAGGCACTCCCAAGTCAAGTGTAACATGGTAAGGTGCAGAGTAAAGCATCAAGGCCTCAGTAATCTGTGGGGGCTAATGCCAAATTTGTAACAGGATTGCATCCACTGCTTTACTCCGCTGCTGACGATGCTGAAATTCATGTGGTTGGGGAAGAGATGTCAGTGATAGATGCCCAGTTTGGAGGGTGGGGGGGCGGAAAAGTGGTGTGGGGGGACGGGAATGCAAGATATCCCCACGCCAAAGATGAATCTGGGTGCCCGAGAAGTCGCCTGTGCCAGGGGGCCATTTAAAAAATGTTATGAAATCTTTTTTTCCCTGAATTATTCAGGGGTCCAGTGCCTGACCCTAGCCTTACTCTCCACCCTCCCCGCAGTGAGGCCCACTTGCATCTCTCTGACGTATGCCTCATCTCACTCAACTTACTGAACTCTGAACATATGTTTCATTCAGGCCGAGGCCTAGCATCATGATTTCCCACTCTCTGGCCCACTCCTTTTCATTCCAGTGGCCTTGTTTGGGCTAGTTGTAAGGCCACAGGAAACTCCTGTGAATAGCTTGAATCCAGCATAGGTCCTGGCAGAGGTTCTGGTCCCTTGGACCCTGGATCCAGGAGATAGGTATAAAGCCACTTACCTCCTGGATGCAGCAGTTCCCGCCTCGGTTTAACTACCAGGTTTCATGAATTGTGTGAAACCCATTCACAGGCAGTTAAAAACAAAATGGAGGGGAAAATAGAGGCGCCAGCCTTATTACAGTATTTAAATTGTGGTAATGCCCCCTGGCGGTGGGTTGGCTGCCCGCACCCCATCCCGCCCCCATCCCCCATCCCGTCTCCATGGAAACCGGAAGTGGGCGGGTTGAAAGCGGGATCAGGTTGGGATTCATATTTTTAACAATTTAACTGCCTCCACGCCCCAAACACACCCGTTTTTTGATGGGAAAATTCTGGCCATAGAATATACAGCACAGAAACAAGTCATTCGGCCCGACCAGTCCATGCTGGCATTTATGCTTCACTCGAGCCTCCTCCTATCCTTCCTCATCTAACTCTATCAGCATAACCCTCTATTCCATTCTCCCTCATATGCTTATCTAGCTTTCCCTTAAATGCATCTATACTATTCGCCTCAACCACTCCCTGTGGTAGCGAGTTCCACATTCTCACCACTCTCTGGGTAAAGGAGCTTCTTCTGAATTCCCTATTTGATTTTTTGGTGACTATCTTATATTGATGGCCTCTAGTTTTGCTCCTCCCCACAAGTGGAAACGCCCGAGGAGGTGGGAATGGAGGCGTGTGGGGTGTTAAAATTGCAAGAAGTGGTGGGCGGGCCTGACCCCGCCTCCATCTGCCTCCAAACAATTTTCCCATATGCGTGGTTTCTGATCCCGTCTCCGTCCTGCCTCCAAGAGGCGGGATAGGCCCTTAAGGCCCTTAACAACCACTGAATTGCCTCTGTAATCCCATTTTGAGAGGCCTTTCTGATTTTAACACTTTTCCCACATGATTCACACCTCCTCTGAAACACGACGGTGAAACCTGGCGGGAGCACAATTGGATTGCTGGCTATCAGCTGCAACTCCACCATTAAATAGGAGATTTGATCAGTCATCACTTGCAGGTGGCAGGACTTTGTTGTCTCAGGTCTGGGGGAACTTTTAGCAGGCATAACCATAGCCATGGAAGTTTGGAGCCTGACACCCATCTCCAGTGTGACCTCTGGGTAACCCCTCTCGCCGCCTTGACTGAGTGCTTCCTCAACTGAGGCATCTACCAGAAGCATGGGAACCATTTATTTCCTTTCCTCCTGGACATCAGATTTGGACAATGACCAGCCGCGGCAGCAGCAGAACCGTGAACAACAGCACCACCAACAGCAGCAGCAACAGGAGCGCCAAGCTGCTGCTCACACACCTGAAACTGCACAGGCCAGAAGGCGCCAGAGCGTGACCACATTGCTGCCCGGGATGCAAGGGACGCACTCATGTTGGCCAGGTTTGCTTAGCCTGCACAATAAAACACTTATGTCTCATACCTTCTTACAAGAGCATCGACAATGGACAAGAGCCAACGGATACCTTGCACTCTGACCACCATACTGACAATTGCAAGTAATCCTAAGCCCTCAATGTGGAAGTCGCATTAGCGAAATGACACATGCCACAACTGCAACAGTTGCCATCAGAATTTTTATTTACAATAACCAACTGATGGCTTTTCAACATTAAACATTACATTTCACCCAAGTGACTACCCTTGTGACTATTTCTGCAGTATCTTTCTCTTATGCGTGCTCCTACGTGGTGGTTCCCCCTTGGCATCAGCAGATGTGGAGGCACCTTGCTCACTTTCCTGCTGCTTGTGTCTCGACACCTTTGGCGGGCAACCTCTGGGATTGCGAACTTGTGAGGGTTTTGCAACAGTCTGCTGCTCCTGCGGCTCTGCAGGGGTTGAGGCGACCATCTCAGCTGGGTGGGGACTCTGGTGAGGCTCTGACCGAGGGCTTTGCAGTGGCATGGTCGTGTGAGCGCTTGGAGAGGAGCCGCCACTTCCTTGATGTCTGCTACCAACTTCCCTCTCATGGGTCAGGTCCACCTCAGCGCTTGCAAGTGGCTGGAGAGCACCTTGCTGCAAATCAGGGGGGGCCATGGGGACCCGTATCTGCACTGGCAGTCCAACTCTGAAGGACTTCCATGAAGGACTGGTTTCTCTGTTCAATAGCTGACCATCGCTCTTCCAGAGATGTCAGCCTATTCTGAACACTCACCATGTTTTCTACAATCTGGCGACTTAACTCCTCCATGGCCGTAGACATCCTCTTGTCTACTGTAGCCATCGTTTCCACGGAGGTAGCCATCCTTTCCATGGAGGTTGCCATCCTTTCTGCGGTGCTGCATTCATGCGCCAATGACACCACAAGGGCTCTGCTCATGTTTGCGATGGACTCCTCCATTCGCTCCACACTCGCAGCGACCCTGGAGACAAAACCTGCCAGAGACTCCTGCACCTGTTCCTGGAGTTCCAGCACCGCTGTTCTTCTGGATGGACCCAGAGGCAAAGGGTCCACATGCAGCTGAGCTGAGCTGAGCTGGGAGAGTCCTGCACCCTCCGACTAGGACTCTCCACTGCTGTCCCTGTCTCCACAATCTGCTGATGCTCACTTGTGAGCTATGATACACCAGGTGACAACAGTACTCTATCTCGCGTTGGTCCCACCGAGGTGTGAGTGTCTGCGCTGGTGCTGGGTTGGCTGAATTATGCTGACGCTGCGCCCTCAGAGGTTGCAGCTTCCTCTGAGGAGTCTGGAGGCTCAGGCTGTTCCGCCTGGATAGTGGGGACGGGTGCTTGCGATGGCCCTGTGGGGGAGTAAAGGAAAGAGTCAGAGATGTGAGGCCAAGGTTACATGCACATTGCATATTGCAGATGATCATAAGTCCATCTGTTACAGCTTCAGAATCATTATCAGTGACTCATGCAATGTCAATGAGAGAGATGAAAAACTATTCTGTCACCAGCTTTCTCTGATGCACCTGTCTGTCCGTCCCCCACTTGCACATTGTCCTCGAGTCCCACGATCTCCAGGACCGCCTCCTCCCAAGGGGTGAGGTGTGCTACTGAGGGTGGCCCTCCTCCTGTCCTCGCTCTTTCCCTCTTATTGTGAGCTCTCTTTTCCTGCAATGAGGGAGACAAGTGGAGTTTGAGTGAGAATGAAGTAGTGAGTGTAGAGAATCCATAGCATAGATGCTTAGAAGGAGACAAAGATGGAGTGAGGTGGCAAGACCAAGGGCCCTCCCTGTGTTTTGTAAGTTGTTTTCATAGCATCACAGTGATAGGGAGTTTGAGGGCTGCATAGTCGAATAGTTAGGTGAATGGGACCATAGAGAGAGAGGGAATGGGTAAGGGTGCATGGATGTCAGTGTCAAGTGGGATGTGGAGGAAGTGGTTGCTAAAGCTGAGTGCTGGTGAGGAGAGGCAATGGGGATCAGATTGAGGGTGATGGGAAAGTCATACTCACTTTTCCAGTGCTTTGAAGGTCATGAAACCTCTTCCTGCATTGAAGCCAGGTTTTACGGATCAGTGAGAACAAGTTGACCTCCTGGGCCACCTGGATCCACACAGCCTTCGTCTGCTGGGGAGGCTTCTTCCTCCCTGAAGAAGGGAAGAGCACCTCCTTATTAGCTCTTGCTCCCTCCACCAAAGCTTGCAGGGCGATGTCATCAAATCTGGGAGCAGACTTAGGTTTCCCGCTGCTCATTTTGCCTCCAGGTCCCTCTCATAGCAAAGGCCAAAAGGTTGACAGTCTGCAGAAGAAGCAAGGCTTCTTGCAGACCTTAAATGCAGCAGCAATGATGACGTCATCGGAGGCGAGTTTCAGACTAAAAAACCTAATTGGGCCATGGGTTCCCACACGCTGGAACTCAATTGCCCAATTAGGTGAAAATTGCATAATTCTCCCACATCGATTTGGAATCGGGTGGATAACACGAGAAGCGGATGACACAACCCCAGCCCACCCCAATGACAAAATCGATCCCACTGTCTCTGTATCTACTCTATCAAAAAAGACCTCGACTAGGTCACCCCATAGTCTTCTTTTTCAAGAGAAAAAAGACCCAGCCTGTTCATTCTTTCCTGATATATATACCCTCACATTTCTGGTATCATCCTTCTAAATCTTTTTTGCACCCTCTCCAGTTCCTTTATATCCTGGTTGACTGGATCCACTTTGAACAACAATTTAATTACATTCTCACACATGTAGGACCATTGAAAACTTTGGGGACCACACATGTAACCATGATCATGGCCTTTAGAAGATGCCTTTTTACTGATCATTCATGCTTCCATTATTTGTCAATAAAAGGCTGTAAAGCAATGTAGTATATACACTATTGTGAACCATAATTACAAGCTGAGGAACAGAAAAAATGTGGATAAATTTTAGAGATGGTGGGGAGTATGGAATAGACTTATGCAGATGCAATCTAAACCTAGTGGCAATTATAAGGACAAGCTAAATGGATGATGCGGATAAGATGCAAAAATATCTAACGGTCCTGTGCATCTGATTGACTGCTTTCATCGTGACAGCGGATGTGATGAACTATGGGTTAAGGATGTGCTTCTATTTTCTTAGTGGCACTGCTCCATCACTTGTCTTAGAACAGGTTAAAATGAAGTTTTACATGTTGTATACAATTTTGACATATCGGGACATGCAGACAAGTGGTTGTTTTGAATCACTAGATTCTGCTTTTATGCGATTACATGTTTAACAGTGCTGATTTAGCACTGAATCACGAATGAGAAACCATGACATCACAGGACTTCATACCTCCAGCTACCCCGCCCCCACTTACCCACCATTGGCTCACATGACATATCTATCCTCACTGCACACCGCCTTCCTACGCCAATTGGAAAGCAAAGGGACTCTTCGTTACCTGATTGGATGAATCTCGACTGTCAGTCAAACGACTTATATTCCCATCTCCCAATATTTTTTTAACTAATAAAGAAAAGTGCTCAAAAAAATGAAAACGTCGCACAGTTTTTTAATTGCCCCTATGATTTTTCTCCTAGGTTGCTCGCAGCAGTGTCCTGGAGATGAATCTTTAATTCCTGGAAACTCCAGGACATATTTGGTGGGTTAACAACCCTAATTTACCACAACTGTTCAAAGCTGCAGTGCCCATAATCTTTCTGTAGAAACAATTGATTGTTTAAAAATAATAATCAATGCTGACCTTTAATTTCCTTCAGAACCCATCCTTAAATGTATATTTTTGTCCTCAGGTTGTTTACGGGTTCCACAAATATTCCCACGATAATACTTTATGAGTAAAATGTAATCCATTCTGACCTTTAATTTCTTTTTGAAATCTCTCAAAATGAGGAATTTTTACTCCATATATTTACACGGTCCACAAATGTTCCCAGGATAACGGTGCACTGGGTTTTAAAAATCCATACTGACCTTTAATTTATTTTTGAAATCATTGATAAATGGATATTTTTGTCTGTTTATTTACATAAACCACAAATGTTCCCAGGATAATTCAACTGCAAATGTTTGAGACAAACTGCAGTAAGACCATATTACTGGGCAAAGTAGGTAAACTTAACAAAGTTCCACAATACAATGAATGACAGTGCATTGTCACACTTCTATTAAATGTTTGTGATGCCTTTTTTGAAGGAGTATTGCAAGATATCATTTCAAAATAGAAGAAATACTTCTGTAAGGTATTTCATTTTTTTTGGAAATATTTTATAATATTAGAATCTCATAGAAAATGTAGTGTAGCACTTTGGGACACCACCATGTGTCATTACTAAATAACAGGAGATAGGTTCAGTGCTGAGTTCCTAAACAATACTGTGGGGAAAGGTTCAAGTTGTGGCTGGGTATCTCCCCACGGGAAGGAAGAATTGCACATAGAGTTTCCATTGTGCTATTCTCACTTATCTTGTTATTAAGACTGACTCCTGGGATGGGGGGATTGTCCTATGAGGAGAGAATGAGTAGACTAGGCCTATATTCCCTAGAGTTTAGAAGAATGAGAGGTGATCACATTGAAACATATAAAATTCTTAAGGGGCTTGACAGGGTAAATGTTGGGAGAATGTTTCCCCTGGCTGGGGAGTCTAGAACCAAGGATCTCAGTCTTAGAATAAGGGGTCAGCCATTTAGGACTGAGATAAGGAGAAATTTCTTCACTCAGAGGGTGGTGAATCTTTGGAATTCTCTACCCCAGAGTGCTGTGGATGCTCAGTTGATGAGTATGTTCAAAACTTGAAATCTAAAAGTTTTTTGGATACCAAGGGAATCAAGGGATATGGGGATAGTGCGGGAAAGTGGAGTTGAGGTAGAAGATCAGCCATGATCTTATTGAATGGCAGAGCAGGCTCGAAGTGCCGAATAGCCTACTCCGGCTCCTATTTCTTATGTTCTTATGTTCTAATGGGTGTAGATCTCAATAGGACCTCGTCCTAAGTGGAGTTCCACAAAGCTTAGAGTTGGAGCTGTTGCTGTACATCATTTTCATTAATGATTTTGATGAAGCCATTAATGGAACCATTTGTAAATTTGCAGATGACACTAAAAGGTACACGGGAGTAAATCATTTGGCACAAATTAATGTATATGTTGCAGGCCAATTTAGATAAATTGGAGAATGTGGCCAACATCCTTTAATTCAGATAAGTACAACTCTAGGCACATTATACCCTCTCCCTGAATTTTTCTTCCATTGCATTGATGATTGTGTGGGCGCAGCTTCCTGCTCTTGCTCAGATTCTGGAGATTTCATAAATGTTACCTCCAATTTCCACCTATCCCTCACTTTCACGTGGTCCATCTCTAACTTTTTCCTTCCCTTCCTGGCTTCTCCCACTCCATTCACCGGATTGATGAATGGAGCAAGCCTTGGGTATCCGTCTTTGGGCTCAACACTGATTTCACGTCAGTTTTGGGCAATAACCCAATTGGTATGGCTGGTGCGATTCAGCTTCTGGCCACTTGTGACTCCCATGATGTTGATGGTGGGGACTTAGTAACAGTATTACCATTGAAGGTCAAAAATAGGTAAGTGGGCTTTCTCTTTTCAAGATGGTCATTACCTGGTATTTATTTGATGCAAATGTTACCTGCCACTTGTCAGTCCAAGATTGGATATTTTCTTGGTCCTGCTGTAGGCTGGCATAAATGGCTTAATTATCAGTAGAGTTGTGAATAGCGCTGAACATTGTGGAATCATCTGGAAACAGCCCCATTTCTCAAGATGGAGGGAAGGTCATTGATGAATCAGCTGAAGATGGTTGGACCAGGAATAGGATTTGGGTAGTCAGGAATTTAATGGAAATGGGATTGAGAGAGCAGGAGGTAGGTTTGATGGACAAGATGAGCTCAGAGATAGGGAGGGAAATAGAGAGAGATGAGGGTTCAGGGATCTGAATTGGGGACAGGTTTGGTTTGGTGGGCAAGGGAAAGAGGGGAAAGCTGGTTAATGGATGGTTTCTATCTTGCTTTCAAAGAAATTCACAAGCTCTTTCCATTTGTTAGAGGTGAGAGTTAAAGGAGGAGGGACAGAGATTTATGGTGGTTATTGATAGAGGAGAAAAGGAGCACAAGGTTCTCTTTGCCCGCCAGGACAATCCTACAAGTAGTGGATAGTTTTTGCAGAGGACAGCAAGGCCCAGTAGAGCTTGATGTGGTTGAACCAGCCTAATCCCACTTCCCAGCTCTTGGTTCGTAGCCCTGCAGGTTAGAGCATCCCAAGTGCACATCCAAGTACTTTTAAAATGTGGTTAGGGTTCCTGCCTCTACCACCCTTTCAGGCAGCGAGTTCCAGATGGCAAAGCCAGCTTTACACCTGGGTATTCTCAAGTTTGCACCCTTTCAGCTTGAGGGAATGAAGATGGGGTTCATACTGGGGGACGGACTCGGATGGCAGCCAATGAAGATTTTGCTGGGATAACGGCAACAAAGATGAGGTGAGGGAGTGGTTGAGCACATCAACAGCTGCAGAGGAATTGTGATGAATGGAGGGCCAAAGGCTAGGCAGCTCTGTGTGTTATTAAAGCAAATTTGTTCTGTAGCAATCAAACAGGCAATAGAAACTCTTCCCTCCAGATTTAATGTTAATATCTATCGGACATTATAGTAGTATAATTAGAACAGTCAGCTTTGCCCATCTTCTGTATTGGGAATACAATTAACAATAATTAGGTACTTTGCATAATCAGAGTTCAGTACAGTAAAAGACTAAAAGATTTATCTTAGGATAGCACTGACTATTGTCCACATAGTGAGAATGACTACAGTTAGATATACAAGTGCAAAAAATATATTTAAGAGATTCCGATTTGGAAATGTGTGGCAAATTCTATAATCTGAATGTTGCTGAGCTATTCTTTATTCAGAAACAGAATTTAGGCTGTTTAACAGAGGGCAATGCAATATTATTTTATTCTGACGAATGCAACAAAATATCTCATGAGGTTCAAAGTCAAATAAATCATACAACATAGATCTCCAGCAAACATTGTGTATGTGCTGCATTGTGTGATCACAGGTGTGGATATGTTCAAATCATGATTTAAATTCTAATCACTGATAGGGTTTTTAGTAGCATGGCTGGTGGGATTACATCAGGTATTAATGATGGCAGTAAGCACTGACAAATGGCATGACGCTGCACCTAACCTACAAAGAATGACGATAAAGGATGGAAAGCTAGAAGATGTAGAACCAAATAGTAAAGATTTTATAATGATAAGAAAATGATATTTAACACTTTAATTATATAACTGTAAAATATTGAACAAATAAACAGGGGATTTTCTTTTTGCCATTTACTCAGTTCCCTCTCACTCATGGGATGAATTTCATATTCAGCATCTTATCATCCATTGTGCATTATTAAATACTGCATTAGAATTTTCTCCAATTAACGGTAAAACGTCATTAAGGGTATATCAAGAGTATATTAGTAAACGGAACAGTGTGAACTTAGGCAATAGACATTGCAAAAAAAAATGTTGACCTTTCGTGAATTCTAAAGTTGGACATTGGTTATTGAAATTTGATCCATTCAGGAAATCAGTTTGCTGATTTATTTACTTACTATGTTATGGATTTAATGTTGCATAGATGCTCTTGAGGCAAAACATTTGGCACAAAAAGAGCATAAAGCTATAGATCCAAAGTGGCACTAACTGAACTTCAGGGGGGGGGGGGAGGGATCATTTGTGACTTTGGGCAATAGTGTAAAACGGGCGATATTGAATTGACAGCCAGTTATACATCTCTCCTGATAAATGAAAATCGGGATAAACATATAACCTGGCAACTGATCTGATGTCGCCCATTTTACACTGCAGCCCAAAGTCAAAATTACCCCCCGTGAGTCCAAAGTGATGAAATCAGGGAAGAAGAGTAACTACTGCTAATATTATGGTACAGGATGTAGCATAGGACTAGGATTTGGGGTATTGGTGGACAGATTGTTGATACCATCTGTACAGCGTGTGCCAATGGTAAGGCAAAGAATCCTGGCTTGTATGATGCGTGGAATAGAACACAAGTCACAGTATGTCATTCCCATTTAGAATACTGTGTGCAGTTCCAGTCACCATATTTCTAGGTAGGACATCATGGCATTTGGAAAAGGTGCAGCAAAGGCCTATCCATCTGATGATGGCATCAGATACTGAGTGACAAGGGGAAACAACAGGAGCTGGGTTTTTTTACTAAAGAAGAGGACACTGAAGTATTCAAAATTATTTCTGGTTGTACTCCGAAATACTGTTTATCATGGCCCCGAGAATCACAATGACGGTCAAAAGAGGAAGTGAATGAACAGAAATTGTTTTTACAGAGAGTGGTGAATGTTTGGAATAAGCTACTCAGGGAGGAAATTCGAGCTGATAACATTAATGGCCCAGAAATTCGGGTCGGAGGCTTCCCGCGGGTGCAAGCCTCCGACCTGCACTTACCTAGCGCGCCGGCCGTTGTGCTGTGGGCCCGCATAGGATTCCGATCCTGGGCCTCCTCCAACTGCCGGCACGCAGTGCTTGTGTATCCCAGGGGTGCAGTTAGTTCGATGCGTCCCCTGGGATCATGTGAGCCATGGAGAGCCAATGGTAGCAGGGAATGCACATTCATAAATTTGACAAGAAGACCTGTCAAAACTATAAATACAAATCAGCCCCAAAACATCACTAAAACTTAAAATAAATGTTTTTTTAATCATATTTTAAAAATAACTTTTAAACAATAATTTAAATTTTTGAAAAAATTAATTACAGTTTCTAACAGGACTAAAAATAAACTTACCTTTCTTTAAAGTATTTAAAAATAATAAACCTGTGGAAAAAATGTTTTAATTTTACATAATTCACCACTTACCTTGTTAAAAGCATACCTTGCGACTGCTTTTAAAAATGTAACTCCTGGAGACTTACCCTCCTGGAGAAACCTGCAAAAAAAACATAAGTTCCAGGCATACACGCTGCCTCTCTGGCACACACGTTCGAACTGTGAACCCCTTCATTTAAGGGAACGGAAGTTCCGGTTTCCCGCGCATGCGCAGTACATGCACGAAACCGGCACTTTCATTGGGCCTACGCGTGCGTACCCTACGCGTACTCACCCGTGGGGACCCGAATTTCTGGGCCAATAATTTTAAGAGGGAGTGGACAAGCATTTGGCAAGAAATCAATCGAGGGATGGTTACAATTTTTGTTTTTTTATGACATATTTATTTGGATTCAGCATGCCACCAATCAGTCTTGTAAGCAGACCTTACATCTATCATCTGGAGTGCACAATTTCTGGCCATTAATATTTAGATATGTGACAGCATGACAGAGATCATAAGAGAACCCTCACTCTTGACCACTTTCAAATACTGCAACTAAAGCCCCAATTTTAACCTAACTCCCAGGTGGGAAGAGGGCAGGTTTGAGTCAGACTCATTTTACATCACAGCCAGATTTATGCTCCACTGACTTCAATGCTGCACTGTTTGCCTACATTACAAAAGTGACTATATTGCAAAAGTTATTAATTGGTTGTGAATAACTTTGGGACATTCTAACGATGTAAAAGCTTCTATATGGATGCAAATTCTTTACTGTGTACCGCCACATGAATTTTCCCCTCTTTACAGAAGGTGGACTGATACAAGATAAACATAGAAATATAGAAGATAGGAGCAGGAGTAGGCCATTCGGCCCTTCGAGGCTGCTCCGCCATTCAATGAGATCATGGCTGATCATCCAAATTCAGTACCCTGTCCCTGCCTTCTCCCCATATCCCTTGATCCCTTTAGCCTCAAGAAACATATCCAACTCTTTCTTGAATATATTTAATGAACTGGCCTCCACCGCCCTCTGTGGCAGAGAATTCCACAGGCTCACCACTCTGGGTGAAGAAATTCCTCCTCATTTCTGTCCTAAATGGCTTACCCCTTATCCTTTGACTATGACCCCTGGTTTATAACTCCCTGGTCATCAGAAACATCCTTTCTGCATCTAGTCTGTCCAGACCTGACAGAATTTTATAGGTTTCGAGGAGACCCCCTCTCAATCTTCTAAACTCCAGTGAGTATAAGCCCAATCGACCCGATCTCTCCTCATACGTCATTCCTGCCATCCCAGGTATCAGCCTGGTGAATCTTCACTGCACTCCCTCCATGGCAAGAACGTCCTTCCTCAGGTAAGGTGACCAAAACTGCACACAATACTCAAGGTGTGGTCTCACCAAGGCCCTGTACAACTGCAGCAAGACATCCTTGTTCTTGTACTCGAACCCTCTTGCTACGAAGGCCAACATACCATTTGCCTTCTTAACCGCCTGCTGCAGCTGCATGCTTACCTTCAGCGACTGATGCACAATAACACCCAGGTCTCTTTGCACTTCCCCTTCTCCCAATCTATTGCCATTCAAATAATAATCTGCCTTCCTGTTTTTGCCACCAAAGTGGATAACCTCACATTTATCCACATTATAGTGCATTTGCCATGTTTCTGCCCAATCACCCAACCTGTCCAAATCGTATTGGAGTTTCACGACATCCTCCTCACAGCTTACCCTCCCACCCAGCTTTGTGTCGTCTGCAAATTTGGAGATATTACATCCAATTCCCTCGTCCAGATCATTAATATATATTGTGAACAGCTCGGGTCCTAGGACCAGTCCTTGCGGTACCCCACTAGTCACTGCCTGCCACTCGGAAAACGACCCGTTTATTCCAACGCTTTGCTTTCTGTCCGCCAACCAGTTCTCTATCCAAGTCAATACCTTGCCCCCAATCCCTTGTGCCTTAATTTTGCACGCTAATCTCTTATGTGGGACCTTATCGAAAGCCTTCTGAAAGTCCAAATACACCACATCCACTGGTTCTCCCTTATCTATTTTACCAGTTACATTCTCAAAAAATTCCAGTAGATTAGTCAAGCATGATTTACCTTTTGTAAATCCATGTTGACTTTGTCCGATCCTGTCACTGCTTTCCAAGTGCTCTGCTATTACATCTTTTATAATAGACTCTAGCATTTTCCCCACTACCGATGTCAGGCTTACCGGTCTATAATTCCCCGCTTTTTCTCTACCACCTTTTTTGAATAGTGGGGTAACATTAGCTACCCTCCAATCCATGGGTACTGTTCCAGAGTCTATCGAGTTCTGGAAGATGACCAGCAATGCATCTACTATCTCTAGGGCCACTTCCTTAAGTATCCTGGGATGTAGACCATCAGGCCCTGGGGATTTATCGGCCTTCAGTCCCATCAATTATCCTAACACCATTTCCCTACAGATACTGATTTCTTTCAGTTCCTCCCTCTCATTAGACCCTATGTTCCCCGGCATCTCTGGGAGGTTATTTGTGTCCTCCTTTGTGAAGACAGAACCAAAGTATTTATTTAGTTGGTCTGCCATTTCCTTGTTTCCCATTATAAATTCCCCTGATTCTGACTGTAAGGGACCTACGCTTGACTTCACCAATCTTTTTCTCTTCACATATCTATAAAAGCTTTTACAGTCAGTTTTTATGTTCCCTGAAAGCTTACTCTCATATTCTATTTTCCCTTTCTTAATTAATCCCTTTGTCCTCCTTTGTTGACTCCTAAACTGCTCCCAATCCTCAGGATTATTGCTTTTTCTAGCCAATTTATATGTCCTCTCCTTGGATCTCATGCTATCCCTAATTTCCCTTGTTAGCCATGGTTGAGTCACCTTTTTTGTTTTATTTTTATGCTAAACTGGGATGAACAAATTCTGTAGCTCATCCATTCGGTCTTTGAATGTTTGCCATTGCCTATCCACCGTCACCGCCAGCACAGCTTCAGACCATCAACTGGTTTATTTATATGATGAAATAAAAGAATAGTACAGATTAGATAATCAGGTTTCCTATACTTCTCAGTTATAGAAAGCCATAAAGACACAACTTTTTCTCTAAAAATGAGCACATCTTCTCTAGCTAAGCTTTCAAAGCTAAGCCGAGTTAGACTTTTAAAACACAAAGGCCTAGAAATTCGTTTGCCCCCAAAAACAGGTGGAGGGCTAACAACCCGCGCCCATTCAGAGGACTGCAGGCAGCCCCCGAACGTTGAGCTGCCTGCTTATTTCCATGATTGTGGCATCCAGCCCAGCGCTGAACGCGCTGCTGAGTGGCTAAATGCTCAGCAAGGGGCCCAAGTTTGTGTGAGGCTAGCACCAATTAAAGCTAACCAGCATGACTTAAAGGCAGTCTGCACCTCTTAAAGGAGAGGTGCATTCTGCCTGCAGCAGATCATTGAACTGGAAGAGGAAGACAGTGGGGAAAAAAATCAATTAATGATGGCACAACAGAGGGCAGAGCATGCACCAAGGTACTGTGATGCAGCACTGCAGGCCTTAGTGCAGGAGGTCAATAGGAGGAGAGAGGTCCTCTTTCCACAGGGGACCAGGAGGCCTTCCAGGCAACAGACCAAAGTGCAGTGGGAGTGGATAGCTACTGTAGTGAATGCCAACAGTGCAGCCCCGGGGACGTGAACCCAGTGCAGGAAGAGGTTTAATGACCTCACATGAGTTGTCAAGTTCAGTGAATGCATCTTCAAATGTCATATCCCACAAATTGCACCATTAGCCTCACATACTGCTCAATTCACCACATCCCCATCACTCACCTACCAACAATCTCTATCAATCATGACTCATACCCACATTCATAGGCTCCATCTCACCCTCACACACTTACCACTGCTGCAAGCCTCACACCCACAGCTCACAGTTTGCGTTTGCATACACTGTCAGCTATTCAACCATGACAGGCACATCACTCAAACACATTGCACTACACTCACTGACACACTTCCCTTTCTGTTGCAGGAAAAGATGGCGCTCAACCAATGGGGAACAGGTTTGCCTGCATCACCTCACCCCCTTGGAGAAGACAGTGCTGGGCATTCTTGGGAGAGGAATAGCTGATACCATGGCCAGTGGCAGGGCTGAAAGAGTACAAGATGCCAGTATCCTCATACATTATCCTCCTTCTCACATCCCACTTCCGTCTCATCCAACAATTTCTTCTGATTTACAATCTACACATGGTGTAAGCATGCACCGCTTGCTTTCCCCCCTTCCCTCACCACAACACACCCCTTGTGCCTTTCTAAGACCCAGGAAATCAAACCTGCCCAGCCAGTGGTTGTCAAAGAAGAGGGAGAGGAGAGTGAAGAAGAAGAAACACCATCATTTGATCTGACAGTTGCAGCCACCAACTCAGATACTGGCACTGCGTGGAGTTTAGAGGGTAACTAAGAGGCAGGATCTGCACATGGTGGGTCACCAGTCACGAGTGGGCTGCAGCCAGGATAGGGGGAAAGGGTGGTGCAGGTGCCAGCTCCCCGGATGGCGAGGTCGCACACGAGATCTGCTGCAGAGGACTCAGATGAGGACTTTGATGGGGCGGCCTACAGAAGAAGGCTGATGGGTATACACAACGAAATGCTTGGTGCATTGGCAGGCCTGCCAGAAAGCCGGAGTGCAATGTCAAGGACCATGGAGGAGTCCGGCACCAACCTTCCACAGGGCTTTACGCAGAGCTTGGAGCCCATGATTTCCAGCATGAAAGTGATGGCCAACTCTATTTCCGCACTTGTAGACCCAACCATGATGCAGGGTCTAATGGCCGATGGCTCAGCTTCCATTGCACCACAGGCAGAAGTCACCCAACATCTGAGTGCTGCAGTGGAAGCTCAGAATTCTTCCACGCAAGCTCAGACTGCTCTCATGCAGGCACAGCTTGCTGCCACGCAAGCTTAGTCTGCTGCCATCATGGCTGTGTTTACCAGCGTGAAAAGGGTCTTGCAGGGTGTCACATCATTCCAGCAATCTGTCCTCCAACAGATGGCTAAGAATGCTGAGAAGCCGCCCTGGGGGAGTGGCAGTGGTTTTGTGGTTCCTCTCTCAGGATGACAGCATTTGTCCTCCCACCACTGCCACTCTGCCAGTGCCCTTGCTGTTGCCTATCAGCCAGCCAGCCCAGACTGCTGCCGCCCATGATGAGGTGATGCTGTTCGCAGCCGGGCCTACTAGGCCCAGAGGTGCTTGAGGTCGTCCTGAAAATCCATTTTCAGTCTCCCTGACTGAAAGTCAGCAGCCTTCCACCAGCCATGCTGCAGCCACTGGGGTAGCACTTTGTAGGAGCAGTAGGACAGGCAAAGGCACACTGAAAGCAAGCACTATGGGAAGGCACAAGGGTGATCAATTGATTTTTTTAGGTTATATTGGATGGACTGATGAATAAAGTTGGATTGGAATGATTCTTTTGTGGTGGCTTTTATTTCAGCATTGTGGCCAAGGGGATGCTGTGATGGTCAGTAACAGAGGGAAGGTAAGGTGTGAGACTAATGCTGAATGTGGAATTTGGGTTGCGTTCACTCGTACTGCAGTCGGATGTGTTGATCATGGACAGCCCAGGCAGAAAGGGGCTGTCTGGGTTGCCTCCTCCCTTCCGCTTCATCCTTTTCCGCCTCCTCCTTCTCCTCCACCTCCTCAGCTGGTCACCATATGCCTGGTGGCAAGGGCTGTGCCCTCATGATGGTGAGGTTGTGGCGCATGCAGCAGACCATGGCAAATCTTCAGACACGCTCTAGTAAGCACTGCAGGGCTCCTCCAGAGCTGTCCAGACCACGGAGGCATTATTTACAGATGCTGATAGTCTGCTCTATCAGATTGCGTGTGGCAGCATGGCTCTCATTGTACGCATGCTGCCCATGTGTGGTTGGGTTGCAGAGCAGAGTCATGAACCAGATGGTCAGTGGATAGCCCTTGTGGCCCAGCAGCCAGGCACTGGGAATAGCGGACTGGTGCAGAAGGAAAGCATCATGACTGCTGCTGGCATACCGGGCATTCACCATTAAGATGTGCTGAGCATGGTCGCACACCAACTGCACATTTAGTGAGAGGTAACCTTTGTGGTTGCAGCACATCTCAGCAGTGAGGTGCGGTGCCGCAAAGCCACTTACATGCAGTTGATGGTGCTCTGTACTAAGGGGAAGCCCACTGTCCTGGCAAAGCCATGTGCACACTCCGCCTGCTGCTCTCTGGTCAGAGAGAAGACAATGAAGTCCACTCTCCTGGCATAAAGAGCATCTGTCATCTCTCTTATACAGCAGTGGACGGCGAATTAGGAGATGTTACAGATGTTGCCTGCTCCTCCCTGGAAGGATCCCTACACGAAGAAATGCAGGGCCACGGTCACCTTCACAGCCACTGGCAGCGCTGTCCTTGCCCTGGTGTGAGGTTGCAAGTCTGGTTGCAAGAGGTGTCAGAGTTCTGTGAGCACCTTCTTCATAAAGCGCAGACGCCTCACACACTGCTCCTGGCTCAGGTTGAAGTAAGAAAATTGCTCTCAGAAGACCCTGGTGGGCGAGGCCTCCTGATGAAAACCCTTCTCCCCCTTCTCCTCCCTCTGCGAGCAGCTTGTCTTCTTTTTTGCTGCCTCTGCTCCATCTCCCTGTCATGCTGCAGGCCAAAGATGACAACTTGAGCACCCATGACTGTGAGCAAGTGTTCTGACCAGTACTCTTGAATTCAGAAGCAAGGCCTTCTCCATGTGTAGCACCACTCACTGTCACCTCACCAACTGTATACAACCTGTAGGGGGTGGCATGTGGTGGTGTTATTTGGCACGTACACACGCCCAGTCAGTTATGCCCCTGACTGTTTTGTGAGCGGTTCGAATCGCTCCCACGCCCCTGGGTTCTAGACACCGGACTTAGGTACAAGGCGGCGGTACAGAGAAGACTCGAGTAGACAGGCGGTTGGATGTAAACAAAACCAAGATTTTATTGAAGAGGAAAATCTTGATACAATCTCATGGGAAAAATTACTAGTGCACACTTCTACAGGCGAAAATACAAATGCAAAAGAATAATAACTATATACTTATACAGGGAATGGGGAACACACGGCATATCGAGGGAAAACAACTATCTTAACAAAACCCTTATCCTTATCCCACCCCTTATACCTAACTAGATTAAGCTATGAGGGGTCAGAACTTCATGCTCACCAATCAAAAGGTTTGTTAGACTCAAAACAGCGGTTGGGTTCAGGGTTCGCTCTTGGTGCTCTCTGGAGCCTGCCGTCGTCACGTGGGCTCTGGGTGCTGCAAGGGCGTTGTCCAGGTTCGAGTACCCCAAAGTTACAGTCTCTGCTTGGGTACTTTACCTTGCAGGGATGATTCTTCGTCGACAACCGCCAGATTGAGTTGATGTGCAGTTATTCGAAGGTCGGCCGAGGCTGAAGGCCCGATAATTCGAAGCCTCTCCTCAGTTGGTCTTTCTCCGGTGGTCTTCCCTCCTCCCCTGTCGCGCCCCGCCTCGCCTGGCCTGAATTGTCCGTGTCCGCCCGACCCGGTGCTGGGGCTAGTTCCAGATGGTGTGGGAAAAGGGCATGGGCAAAGGCCAGGGGGTAAGCGCGGGACGGGGGAAGAGCGGCAGCCATGAGGGTGAGGGGCTGAAGAGCAGCACCAGCACACCAACCAACTTGAACACCCGACCAAAAACTTGAACTCCTAACTGAACCGAACTCCTTGCTACCCGAGGGGGCCTTCAATTATACCTTCATCAAAAACCCTTATCTGCCCGCCAAATCAGGTTAGTTCTTTGTTTTAATCTTGGCGGGCTATTTTAAATAATGGTAGCAATCCATACTAACTGGTTTTAGATGGCCAGATCGCATCTACCGGCCTGATAATTGACTTGTATTGTCCCAAAAGTTTCTTGATGGGCCTTGTCTGGCCTCGATGGCTCGGTTAATCTGTTTCCGATAATATATGCAGACTGCTAGATGGCCTTAACTATAGGCCTAAACTGAATTTAGATTTGCCTCCAATTTGGTCTAATGCATAATTCAGAGTCCTGTCTGGTTCCAAAATACAAAGTCTCTCTTCACAGAAGCCTGCAGCTTGGTTTTGATTTCTCCAAGCTGTCTGCATTGTAGAGTCCATTTTAAAATCTCACAGGCTTGCTGCCACGAGGCACGGATGCCATTTTGGTTACCCTTTTTTAATTTAAACAGTCCACGCAGGGTCCCGTTTATTAATACCAGCCTTTGGGAATATGCAGAAATTTTGCAAATCTGACAGTCCATCCCTGTGATACTAAAACCTGCTTAAATTATCATACATTTAAGGTGAGCAAAATTTTTCTGACCCTCCATAGTCAACCTTCCCCTGTAATTACCTGTCTAATATACCCACGACACATGCACTTCCCATTCGGCGAAAATGTAGTGTACATCAGCATACAGAGAGTAAAATAACAGATTTTACACACACATCCAAGCATGGAGGGGGTCCAACACCCCTGCACCACTTGGTACTGTATGAATTACTTGGGGGTTATATATACTGGGGTTATTGTCTCTGGCCAGTCAGAAGTATCTGAGCAGCTGCAGAGCCCCGTGTGGTTTCGAATCGCTCCCCTTTCCTGGTTCTGACCACCGGACTTATTCAACAGCAATGTAGACAAAACGAGACTTGTGGTTGGGTGCAAAACAGACCAGTATTTATTGAAATAAAAAAAAATTGAAAATAATCAATACAGCACTCCTATGCTTAATACAGCACTTATACTTAACACAGTACACTTTGCTTACTACAGCACCTTTGCTTAGTACAACGCTCTTACTTAAATACAGCACTTTTAACTAGTGCAGCACACTTTTAATACAGTACACTTTGCTTACTACAGCACCGTTGCTTAGTACAACACTCTTACTTAAATACAGCACTTTTAACTAGTGCAGCACACTTTTAATACAGCACACTTTGCTTACTACAGCAACTTTGCTGAGTACAACACTCTTTTACTTAAATACAGCACTTTTAACTAGTGCAGCACTCTTTTACTTAATAGGGGAGGAGAAAACGGACACAACGAGGGAAAATTGACAAAATTACAATTTAACAAAAATTCCCCTTAATTCCCACCCCTAATACCTATCTAGGTTGCCTTGTGATGGGCCAGAAAAATCTATGCTCACCAGAGAATGCCTGCTCTGTGCCCTTGTGGTCTTAGATTATTCACCACCCCGAAATGGAGATACCCCAGTGTTTAAAAGTAACTGCTGGTATTCCACTCCTTTGGGCGGGCTTGCTGAGCTGTTCTTCTGTAGGCAGAGCACGGAGGTGAGGTGGCAGAGAGAGAGAGAGATGGCTTCCTGAGAAGTTATCTTTATATCCCATTTGGAGCCAAAATCTTCGCGCCCAAATCCGGATGTATCTGGGCTATACAAAAGGGAATCGATCTGTCCCCATTCATTGTGATGGGTTTTTTAATGTATCCCCATTCATTGTGATGGGTTTTTGAATGTATCCCCATTCATTGACTGGTTTGAATAAGGCTGTCTCAGTTTGAAAAAAACATGTCTGTTTCCTTAAGTGCTGAGCAAACAGCCCTTGGATGTTAGTGTAAACAAAGTCCAATTGTCCTGCGGTCACACCCAACCGCAATTGATTGACAGTCTCAAGTACTTAATCTCTTAAGTCAACATTGTAGAGTGTTCGTGTAAACAAAGTTCTTTTGTTCATGTTGACAGTCTCAAGTACTTAATCTCTTGAGTCAACATTGTAGCTTTGTTCATGTAAACAGAGTTCTTTGATTGACAGTTTGAATACCTTATTACTTCAGAGGCTGGTTTTTTTTTAAATCCTTTGTCAGCCATCTTTGATTTTCCTTTCCACATGCACACAGGCTGTGTTGTGTCTTATTGCCACGAGGCCAGACAGCCATCTTTGATTTTCCTTTTCACATACACACACAGGCTGCCCTTTTCTTCTGCCACGAGGTCTGACGGCCATTTTGATGCCTTGAATTTTTAAAGGTATATGCTACCCAGGTTTTCTTTAATCAAAATATAATCTTCGGGGCTGTAGAGATTTTCGAAATGCTTGCGAAACCATACAGTACACATATCTTTATTAAACTGCATCGCAAAAAAACAACAGCAAAAGAAAAACCTTTAATAGAAGTAACAAACACAAAAGAAACGACAATCCTTTAATCAAAATACAGGGAAAAAGACATAAACCGGCGTATCTCCCTCCACCTTTACATAGTGTTCCTTCCAAATCCTCTGGTTTCGGAATTCTGACCAATGACCTTTTCCCTTACACTGAATACAAACTAAATACAACACTATCACTAACTGGTAAACCACGCAAATGTGGGAAGCCAGTCTGACCCACGAAGGGACATCTATATTACTGAAAATGTTCCACCAGGGTGGAGTCACAATATCCAATATCTTAGTCCCTATCTCTACTGTTTTCTGTTTGAGTGTATAAAAGTGTTTCTGCGAAACTATAACGGCTTTGAGTATTTTGGTCAGATGTTCAGGGAGAGGGGGAATTTTGTAGTCAAAGTGCGCTACGTACTTTTGCAAATCCGTAAAATTCTCCTTCACAGTGAGGTGAACAGTGGAGGGTTCAGGAATGGGGACAATTCGCTCCTGGGCCACTTGAACTACTGCCTCGGGTTTAAAACAGAAACTGCTGTCACTAACCGGACGCCAGCTGTGCTGTCCATGCTGGTAGTGGGACGCGCCGGTGGTGACACAATATGTCCCACCTCCTATATATGCTACTTGCGGGGGAACATGGCCTTGTGCCATTGCCTCCATGGTACAATTTATAGGCTTTGCGTCAGCAGCTCTGAACCCACACTGCGGTTTTGAATAGGCATTCAAGTGCTGGGGACACAGGATTATGTGTGCTCCCTGGCTCCAGCACCCTGAGAGGTCAGTGCCTGTCATAGCGTGCTCCCACTTAATGACGTAAGGCGGGACCGGTGCGAAACGAATGTGTGCACCCCCTTGAATGACTCCAATGTTCTCAACCCTGTATACCGGTGCGGGTCAAGCTGTCCTACCCTTGACTGGCATCCTAACTACTACTCCCATGATTGTGTGGTTGGACCGCCCACAATCCACGAGGACTGGATAGGCTTCGGAGGCTAGCCAAAGTTGGCACGGGCTCAATGCATTCTCAAAAGGGTGGAAGGCTGCGAGGTGCTTGTTGCTAATCCAGGAGGGGACCAAACCTTGTTTTAAATCCTCCAGATTACTGCAGCCCTCGCCCAGTAACCACGCCCCGTATAACACGCACACCTCATTCTGCGCAGCCTGGTCAGAAGCATTTCTGTCCTCCCTTATAAGAGCATTTACCATCTTTGCGTGCTTTTCCAACTCGGCTATGATCTCCTTTAAATGGACCGCCGTAGCCTGGCCGTCATGCAGCTCCGAGCCCAGTACCTTGTTTTCATCCAGTAATATTTTCTTTTTAACTGTGTTTTAAACCGTATATCTGGGTCTGCAGCTCTATGTCATCCAAGCTGTTGATGACAGAGGATCCAGTATTAAACGCAGTAAAAACATCATTCCATACACCCCTTTTTTGCCTCCCTGTGTTACCCGAGAATTCTCGGTGTGTGGTGTAGAGTTCAGTCTTGTCCACGTGGGCAAAATCGAACTCGTAAAATTTCTTGAACATGTCCTTTAATAGGGCCTGGTATAACTGCTCTGTTTCTTTGGGGCACCACTCTGGTAAATGTACCTCCGTGAGATTTAAAATCACGGAGACTACCGCGTAGTGTAGCTCCTGGTACAGCATCTACTCGGTGGTGACTAATACCAACCCATTCCCTGGTCCCTTGGTAGTGGTGGGGCAATCTTCCCTGGATAACCTCGCCGCCTGCACCATGGGCAGGGACTGACAGGGACGGGCTACCAGCTCAGTGGCATTGACTGGGATCGGAGAGTATGGGACTGCGCACGCCTTCAGGCTGGTATCCCACTTCATCCCCTCCCCGGCGTCCTGCCACTGTCGGTGGAAAAGATGGATATGCCTGCAGGGCAGACCTCCTCTGACCCCCACATACAGATGTAAATCCCTTGATCCGGTTCCCACCACTTGTCCCAACACACGCTTAGTCCTCCATGAGTCCTGGTAATCGTCCGATGGGTGTTGTTTCCCAACCGTTCCCAGTCGACTTCAGGGCTCCTCATGTCCTTCCTCAACTTCCTGAGCCACCACCATCTATCCAGTGGAATGTGTCCTTTACACGTCAAACATATTCGCTTTCCAACGGTGACGCTGACCCTCGTAGTAACGACTCGTACCCGGGACACAGGAGGGAGGCTTCCCTGTACGTGAATCTGGTTTGGCTGGAGTACTGAGACGAATTGGACCCCAGCCATCCTGGCCACCTTCCCTCGTGGAAGTAAACGGCGGTCTCCTCCGCATCCCGTTCACCACTCCCATCGATTGCCAGGGGCGCCTTGTCATAGAGTCATAGAGTTATACAGCACGGATAGAGGCCCTTCGGCCCATCGTGTCTGCGCCGGCCATCACGCCCTGTCTAATCTAATCCCATATTCCAGCATTTGGTCCGTAGCCTTGTATGCTATGGCATTTCAAGTGCTCATCCAAATGCTTCTTGAATGTTGTGAGGGTTCCAGCCTCCACAACCCTTTCAGGCAGTGAGTTCCAGACTCCAACCACCCTCTGGGTGAAAAAGTTCTTTCTCAAATCCCCTCTAAACCTTCCGCCCTTTACCTTGAACCTATGCCCCCTTGTTATTGACCCTTCTCCTAAGGGAAAAAGCTCCTCAGCATCCATCCTATCTATGCCCCGCATAATTTTGTACACCTCAATCATGTCCCCCCTCAGCCTCCTCTGCTCCAAGGAAAACAAACCCAATCTGCCCAGTCTCTCTTCATAGCTGAAGCATTCCAGCCCTGGTAGCATCCTGGTGAATCTCCTCTGCACCCTCTCCAACGCGATCACATCCTTCCTGTAGTGTGGCGACCAGAACTGCACACAATATTCCAGCTGTGGCCTAACCAGCGTTTTATACAGCTCCATCATAACCTCCTTGCTCTTATATTCTATGCCTCGGCTAATGAAGGCAAGTATCCCATATGCCTTTTTTACCACCTTATCCACCTGTTCCGCCGCCTTCAGGGATCTGTGTACTTGCACACCCAGATCCCTCTGACCCTCCGTCTTGCCTAGGGTCTTACCATTCATTGTGTATTCCCTTGCCTTGTTAGTCCCCCAAAGTGCATCACCTCACACTTTTCCGGGTTAAATTCCATTTGCCACTGTTCCGCCCATCTGACCAACCCATCGATATCGTCCTGCAGACTGAGACTACCCTCCTCGCTATTTACCACCCTACCAATTTTTGTATCATCCGCGAACTTACTGATCATACCTTTTACATTCATATCCAAGTCATTAATATAGACCACAAACAGCAAGGGACCCAGCACCGATCCCTGTGGTACCCCACTGGCCACAGGCTTCCAGTCACAAAAACAACCTTCGACCATCACCCTCTGCCTTCTGCCACTAAGCCAGTTTTTTATCCAACGTGCCAAGGCACCCTGGATCCCATGGGCTCTTACCTTCTTGACCAGTCTCCTGTGCGGGACTTTATCGAAGGCCTTACTGAAATCCATGTATACCACATCCACTGCGTTGCCCTCATCCACACGCCTAGTCACCCCCTCAAAAAATTCAATCAAATTAGTCAGACATGATCTTCCCTTGACAAAGCCATGTTGACTATCCCTGATTAATCCTTGCCTCTCCAAGTGGAGACTGATTTTGTCCCTCAGAATTTAAGGGATAGAGTGCTCAATGAGCTTCATGAGGGTCATCTGGGAGGGGTAAAAATGAAAAGCCTAGCCAGGGCTTATGTGTGGTGGTCGGGAATCGATAAACAAATCAAGGACCTGACCAAGAGCTGCTCAGGATGCCAGAAAGTCCAAAATGCACCACCACAGGCCTCTCTACACCCATGGGAGTGGCCCTCATCTCCATGGCAATAGGTGCATATTGATTTTGCTGGTCCATTCATGGACTCAATGTTTTTAATAGCCGTGGATGCGTACTCGAAATGGCCTGAGGTCATCAAAATGTCCTCCACCACCACAGAGAAAACTATTGCAGTCCTACGGACCATTTTTGCCAGGAATGGCTTGCCAGAACAGATTTGCTCCGATAACGGACCAGAGTTTGTGTCCGAAGAGTTCCAGAGGTTCTTGAAAAAGAATGGGGTAAGGCATTACACATCCGCCCCATATCATCCAGCCACAAATGGATTGGCTGAGAGGTTCGTACAAACCTTAAATGAGTGTTATGGTACTGTTAATCTAAAAGGGGAGGAATTGTAATGTATATACCTTTAAGGGGGGAACTATGTTTTACAGCTCATGTATACTGCAGTACCGGCAGTGACCACACCTGTATATAGCACTGAGTAGTAATCTGTACAGGTCAGTTGCAGTGTGAGCCACGTTGAGTAAACACCTGTTGTACCGTTCTCCGCCATCTGTGTCTTATTATACACGGACGCAACAGTACATACTGCAGCCATGGTGCGCCAGTGGTAGAGGGAGTGAATGTTTAAGGTGGTGGATGGGGTGACATTCAAGCGGGCTGCTTTGTCCTGGATGGTGTCGAACTTCTTGAGTGTTGTTGGAGCTGCAGTCATCCAGGCAAGTGGATCCATCACACTCCTGACTTGTGCCTTGTAGATGGTGGAAATGGTTTGGGGAGTCAGGAGGTGAGACACTTGCCGCTGAATAGCTAAGGCTGGATTTTGACATTGGGGCGGGCTGGGGTCGTGTCATCCGCTTTTCGTGTTATCCACCCAATTCCAAATCGACGTGGGAGATTGATGCGATTTTCACATAATTGGGCAATTGAGTTCCAGCGTGTGGGAACCCATGGGCCAATTAGTTTTACAGTCTGAAACTCGCCTCTCATTGCTGCTGCATTTAAGGTCTGCAAGAAGCCTTGCTTCTTCTGCAGACTGTCAACCTTTTGGCCTTTGCAGTGAGAGGGACCTGGAAGCAGAATGAGCAGCGGGAGACCTAAGTCTGCTCCCAGATTTAATGACATCGCCCTGCAAGCTTTGGTGGAGGGAGCAAGAGCTAGTAAGGAGGTGCTCTTCCCTTCTTCAGGGAGGAAGAAGCATCCCCATCAGACAAAGGCTGTGTGGATCCAGGTGGCCCTGGAGGTCAACTCATTGTCCCTCATTCACAGAAGCTGGCTCCAGTGCAGGAAGAGGTTTCATGACCTTCTGCACACTGGAAAAGTGAGTATGACTTTGCCATCACCCTCAATCTGATCCCCATTGCCTCTCCTCACCAGCACTCAGCTTTTGCAACCTTGTCCTCCACATCCCACTTGACACTTATATCCCTGCACCCTTACCCATTCCCTCTCTCTATGGTCACATTCACCTAACTATTCGACTATGCAGCCCTCACACTCCCTATCACTGCGATGCTATGAAAACAACTTACAAAACACAGGTGGGCCCTTGGTCTTGCCAACTCACTCCATCTTTGTCTCCTTCTAAGCATCTATGCTATGGATTCTCAACACTCACTACTTCGTTCTCACTCAAACTCCACTTGTCTCCCTCATTGCAGGAAAAGAGAGCTCACAATAAGAGGGAAAGAGCGAGGACAGGAGGAGGGCCACCCTCAGTAGCACACCTTACCGCTGGAGATCGTGGGACTCAAGGACGATGCGCAAGTGGGGGACGGACAGACAGGTGCATCAGAGAAAGCTGGTGACAGAATAGTTTTTCATCTCTCTCACTGACATTGCATGAGTCGCTGATAATGATTCTGAAGCTGTAGCAGATGGACTTATGATCATCTGCAATATGCAATGTGCATGTAACCTTGGCCTCACATCTCTGACTATTTACTTTACTCCCCCACAGGACCATCGCAAGCACACGTCCCCACTATCCAGGGGGAACAGCCTGAGTCTCCAGACTCCTCAGAGGAAGCTTCAACCTCTGAGGACACAGCGTCAGCAGAATTCAGCCAACCCAGCACCAGCGCAGACACTCACACCTCGGTGGGACCATTGCGAGATAGATTACTGTTGTCACCTGGTGCATCACAGCTCACAAGTGAGCATCAGCAGATTGTGGAGACAGGGACAGCAGTGGAGACTCCTAGTCGGAGGGTGCAGGACCCTCCCAGCTCAGCTCAGCTGCATGTGGACCCTCTGCCTCTCGGTCCATCCAGAAGAACAGCGGTGCTGGAACTCCAGGAACAGGTGCAGGAGTCTCTGGCAGGTTTTGTCTCCAGGGTCACTGCGAGTGTGGAGCGAATGGAGGAGTCCATCTTGAACATGAGCAGAGCCTTGTGGAGTCATTGGCGCATGAATGCAGCACCACGGAAAGGATGGCAACCTCCGTGGAAAGGATGGCTACAGTAGACGAGAGGATGGCTACGGGCGTGGAGGAGCTAAGTCGCCAGAGTGTAGAAAACATGGTGAGTGTTCAGAATAGGCTGATGTCTCTGGAGGTGCGACGGTCAGCTATTGAATAGAGAAACCAGACCTTCATGGAAGTCCTTCTGAGTAGGACTGCCAGTGCAGATACGGGTCCCCATGGCCCCCCTGATGTGCAGCAAGGTGCTCTCACGCCACTTGCAAGCGCTGAGGTGGACCTGACCCATGAGAGGGATATTGGTGGCAGAGAACAAGGAAGTGGGGGCTCCTCTCCAAGCGCTCAAATGACCATGCCACTGCAGAGCCCTCGGTCAAAGCCCCACCAGAATCCCCACCCAACTGAGATCGGCGTCTCAACCCCTGCACAGCCGTAGATGCAGCAGGCTGTTGACGAGCCATCACAGGTTCGCAACCCCAGAGGAGGCCCGCCAAAGGTGTCGAGACAGGAGCAGCAAGAAAGTGAGCAAGGGGCCTCCACACCTGCTGAAGCCACAGGGGAAGCACCACGTAGGAGCACACGTAAGAGAAAGATGCTGCACAAATAGTCACAAGGGTAGTCACTTGGGTGAAATGTTGTGTTTATTTTTAAAATGCTATCTGTTGGTTATTGTAAATAAAAATTCTGATGGTAACTGTTGCAGTTGTGGCGTGTGTCATTTCGCAAATGGGACTTCCATATTTAGGGCTGAGGATTACTTATCAGTGTGGTGGTCAGAGTGCTAGGAATCTGCTGGTTCTTGGCCATTGTCGATGCTCTTGTAAGAAGCTGCGAGGCAAAAGTGCTTGATTGGCTAGGCTAAGCAAATCTGGCCAAGATGAGTGCGTTCCTTGCATCCCGGGCAGCAATGTTCTTGCGTACTGCTGCCACTGGTTGATGGGCCTCTGCAGGATTTTTGTTTTCGCCCTCCTCCTCCTCTTCCTCCTCCTCCTCCTCCTCCTCCTCCTCCTCATCTGAGTAGGATATGTGAGGAGCCACTTGGCCCTCAGGAATCTGCAAGCCACGATATTGTGCCATGTTGTGAAGTGCACAGCAAACCACGACGATTCTGGAGACCCTGGCTGCTGAGTACTGCAGGGCACCACCTGATCTATCCAGGCATCTGAAGCGCATCTTCAGCATGCCGATAGTTTGCTCGATTATGGATCTGATGGAAATGTGGCTGTAGTTGTAGCTCTCCTCAGCTTCGTTGGATGGTCTCCTCAACTGCGTCATTAGCCATGTCTTCAGGGGATAGCCCTTGTCTCCAAGTAGCCATCCGTTAAGTTGGTCTGGCGGACTGAAGAGCGGAGGCACACTGGACTGGCGCAGTATGAAGGAGTCGTGGCAACAGCCAGGTTACTTGGCACAAACATGCAAAATTTCCTTCTTGTGATCACACACCAGCTGCACGTTGATGGAGTGGAAGCCCTTGCAGTTGACAAAAATACCTGGATTACGATGGGGTGCCTTAAGGGCCACATGTGTGCAGTCAACGATGCCCTGCACCCTTGGAAAGCCTACTAGATTTGCTAATCCAACCGCATGCGCCGTGACACTTGGTTGATCCTTGGAGAAATGGATGTGATTGTGCATGATGGCAAAGAGGGCATCGGTTACCTGCATGATGCAAGTGTGTGCGGCCGCCTGGGAGATGCCGCTGATGTCTGCTGCTGATCCCTGGAGTGAGCCTGAATCAAAAAAGTTGAGTGTGGTGGTGACTTTGACGGCCACTGGTAAGGGGTGTCCACCTGCTCCTCTGGGCTCCAGGTCTTGCTGCACCATTGCACAGATGTCACCCACTACCTCTCGCGAAAGTCGGAGCCTCCTTTGGCACTGCTGCTCACTCATGTTGAGGTAGCTGCTCCTCTGTCTGTAGACCCTGTTTGTGGTGTATCTCCTGCACCGACGGCCTTCCATGGGCTGGCTCCTTCTGGCCTGTGCAGCTTCAGGTGGGTGAGCAGCAGCTTGGCGCTCCTGTTGTTGCCGCTGCTGTTGGTGCTGATGTTGTTCCAGGTTCTGCTGCTGCCGCGGCTGGTCTTCATCTGAATCTGATGTCCAGGAGGAAAGGAAATAAATGGTTCCCATGCTTCTGGTAGTTGCCTTAGTTGAGGAAGCGCTCAGTTAAGGTGGCGAGAGGGGTTACCCAGGAGGTCACACTGGAGATGGGTGTCAGGCTCCAAAGTTCCACAGCTATGGTTATGCCTGCTATAAGTTCCCCCAGACCTGAAACAACAAAGTCCTGCCACCTGCAAATGATGACTGATCAAATCTCCTATTTAATGGTGGAGCTGCAGCTGATAGCCAGTAATCCAATTGTGCTCCCACCAGGTTTCACCGTCGTGTTTCAGAGGAGACGTGAATCACGTGGGAAAAGGGTTAAAATCAGAAAGGCCTCTCAAAATGGGATTTAGTGGTTGTTAAGGGCCTTAAGGGCCTATCCCGTTTCTTGGAGGCGGGACGGAGACGGGATCAGAAACCATGCATTTGGGAAAATTGCTTGGAGGCGGGATGGAGGTGGGGTTGGGCCTGCCCGCCACTTTTTGCAATTTCAACACCCCACATGCCTCCATTCCCGCCTCCTCGGGCCTGGCAAAATCCAGCCCCTATCCTCTGACCAGCTCGTGTAGCCACAGTATTTATGTGGCTGGTCCAGTTAAGTTTCTGATCAATGGTGACCCCCCAGGATGTTCATGTTGGGGGATTTGGCGATAGTAATGCCGTTGAATATCAAGGGGCAGTGGTTAGACGCTCTCTTGTTGGAGATAGTCATTGCCTGGCACTTGTGTGACGCGAATGTTACTTGCCACTTATCAGCCCAGCCTGAATATCGTCCAGGTCTTGCTGCATGCAGGCATAGACTGCTTCATTATCTGAGGAGTCGCGAATGGAACTGATCACTGTGCAATAGTCAGCAAACATCTTCACTTCTGACCTTATGATAGAGGGAAGGTCATTGATGAAGCAGCTGAAGATGGTTTGGCCTAGGACACTGCCCTGAGGAACTCCTACAGCGATGTCCTGGGGCTGGGATGATTGCTCTCCACAAGCACAACCATCTTCCTTTGTGTTAGGTATGACTCCAGCCAGTGGACAGTTTTCCCTGATTCCCATTGACTAAATTTTACTAGTACTCCTTGATGCCACACTCGGTCAAATGCTGCCTTGATGTCAAGGGCAGTCACTCTCACCTCAGCTTTGGAATTCAGCTCTTTTGTCCATGGTTGGACTAAGGCTGTAATGAAGTGTGGAGCCGAGTGGTCCTGGTGGAACCCAAACTGAGCATCACTGAGCAGGTTATTGGTGAGTAAGTGCTGCTTGATAGCAGTGTCGATGACACCTTCCATCACTTTGCTGATGAATGAGACTAGACTGATTGGGCGGTAATTGGCTGGATTGGATTTGTCCTGCTTTTTGCCAGGTAGATGCCAGTGTTGTAAGTGTGCTGGAACAGCTTGGCTATAGGCGCAGCTAGTTCTGGAGCACAAGTCTTCAGCACGACAGCTGAGATATTTTCTGGGCCCATAGCCTTTGCTGTATCCAGTGCGCATAGCCATTTCTTGATATCATGTGGAGTGAATCAATTTGACTGAACACTGGCCTCTGTGATGGTGGGGACCTCAGGAAGAATCTGAGATGGATCATCCACTTGGCACTTCTGGCTGAAGATGGTTGCATTTGAGTTGAGAGAGTGTGTGGTAAGTGGGAGAAAAGTCATTTAAGTGTATTTTGTGAATTTCAGTGTGTTAAAAAGTTAATTATTTGAAGTGAGTTTAATTTTTTAAGTGTAAATTAAACTGCTGGGGAGTTTAAACCAGAAGTAGAATCTGGGTATAAAAGGGGCAGGACTAGTGCTACTGCACAGAGTGCTGTGGCATTTGAGTTGAGATGAAGTGTGGTAAGTGGGAGAAAAGTCATTTAAGTGTATTTTGTGAATTTTAGTGTGTTAAAAAGTTAATTATTTGAAGTGAGTTTAATTTTTTAAGTGTAAATTAAACTGCTGGGGAGTTTGAACCAGAAGTAGAATCTGGGTATAAAAGGGGCAGGACTAGTGCTACTGCACAGAGTGCTGTGGCATTTGAGTTGAGATGAAGTTTGGTAAGTGGGAAAAAAGTCATTTAAGTGTATTTTGTGAATTTTAGTGTGTTAAAAAGTTAATTATTTGAAGTGAGTTTAATTTTTTAAGTGCAAATTAAACTGCTGGGGAGTTTAAACCGGAAGTAGAATCCGGGTATAATAGGGGCGGGACTAGTGCGGCTGCACAGAGTGTGCCACATTGAGTGTAAGCAGAGTGTGGTAAGTGGGAGAGTTCAGGAAAGTAGGAGGTGAGGGGGTGTTTTTGCTCTGTTTTGTTCCCCACTCCCAGGCTTAGACAGCACTGCGGAAGCAGAGCAGCGAGACGAGTCAACCAAACAGACCCCACAGACAGTATTCAAAGAGGAGGTTGGTGATCAGCTGGTTGGTAGGTTTTCTTCCTTCTCTTTTATACCTTTAAGTTGGTAAGCCCTATTGAATAGTGGTGTGATATTATCATCCACATCTGGGCAGGGCCTTCACAACTAATAATAAGAAATTTAATTAATTATATAGAATAGAGCAGGTGATGTGTTACTGTTGTGAGCTGTGGGAGCCGGTGGACCCCATTGAGGCTCACGGTGATTACATCTGCGACAAGTGTTTGCTGCTAGAAGAACTCCAGCTCTATATTGAGGTGCTTGAGACCGAGCTTCAGACACTGCGACACATCAGGGAGGGGGAGAAGTTGCTGGACTCTATGTTTCAGGAGGTAGTCACACCTATGAAATTAATTAATTCAGATGTAGTCCGTGGTCAGGGACAGGACGGTGTGACTATGAGTGAGGCAGGTACAGGGATCCAGGAGGTAGTGTTGAAGGAGCCACAGACCTTGCTCTTGTCAAACAGTTTCGAGATTCCTTCTCCCTGTGAGGGCGGGAGTGGGGACTGCAGGGAGGTTGAGCAACCTGGCCACAGCACCGTGGAACAGGGGGCCATTCAAGTGGGGGGAGTAAAAAGAAATGTTATAGTGGTAGGGGATAGTATCATTAGGGGGATAGATAGGGTTCTCTGCAGTCGAGAGCGGGAGTCCCGAAGGCTGTGTTGTCTGCCTGGTGCCAGGGTTAAGGACATCTCTTCTGGGCTGGAAAGAAACTTGGAGCGGGAGGGGGAGGATCCAGTTGTCGTGGTCCATGTTGGTACAAACGACGTAGATAGGACAAGGAAGGAGTTCTGTTAAAGGAGTATGAACAGCTAGGGGTCAAATTAAAAACAGAACCTCAAGGGTAATAATCTCTGGATTATTACCTGAGCCACGAGCGAATTTGGCTAGGACAAATAAAATTAGAGAGTTAAATACGTGGCTCCAAGACTGGTGTGGGAAAAATGGGTTTTGCTTCTTGGGACACTGGCACCAGTACTGGGACAAGAGGGAGCTGTTCCGTTGGGACGGACTTCACTTGGCCAGTGCTGGGACAAGAATCCTGGCGAATCATATAACTAGGGCTGCAGAGAGGGCTTTAAAGTAATTAGTGGGGGGAGGTTTCTCAAGAGCAAATAATAAAAATGACTACGGAGAAGGTCATAGACTTAGGTAGCAGTGGGGGAATTAAAAAACAGAGTGTGTCAGGAAGGGACAGAAGGTATGGAGTAAAAGGTAAAGTAGTAAAAGGGGAAAAAGCAGGAACTAAGTGTCACAAAACATATTTGAAAGTTCTTTACCTGAATGCACGTAGCATTCGTAACAAAATGGATGAGTTAACGGCACAAATAACTACATATGGGTATGATCTTGTGGCCATTACAGAAATATGGCTGCAGGGTGACCATGACTGGGAATTAAATATACTAGCTTATTTAACAATCTGGAAGGACAGGCAGGAAGAAAGGGGAGGTGGGGTGGCTATGTTAATAAAGGAAGGAATCACTGTAATACAGAGAAATGATATTGGGTCAAAGGATCAGGATAGTGAAACAGTTTGGGTGGAGATATGGAATAATAAGGGGGAAAAAAACACTAGTGGGCGTAGTCTCTAGGCCTCCGAACAGTTGCAACTCTGTTGGACGGCGTATTAATCAGGAAATAGTTGAGGCTTGTAATAAGGGAACAGCTATAATTATGGGGGATTTTAATTATCATATTAACTGGACAAATCAAATTGGGCAGGGCAGCCTTGAGGATGAGTTAATTGAGTGTATTAGGGATGGGTTTCTTGAGCAGTATGTAACTGAACCGACCAGGGGGTTCAGATGGCTTACATCCTAGGGTCTTGAGGGAAGTGGTGGTAAAGATTGTGGATGCATTGGTAATAATTTTCCAAAGCTCCCTGGACTCAGCAAAGGTCCCGGCAGATTGGAAAACTGCTAATGTAACACCCTTATTTAAAAAGGGTAGTAGGCAGAAGGCTGGAAACTATAGACCTGTTAACCTAACATCTGTGGTTGGTAAAATTCTAGAGTCCATTATTAAGGAGACAGTAACGGGACATCTGGATAAACATAATTTAATAGGACAAAGTCAGCATGGTTTTATGAAGGGGAAGTCATGTTTGACAAATTTGCTGGAGTTCTTTGAAGAAGTAACATACAGGGTGGATAAAGGGGAACCAGTGGACGTAGTGTATTTAGACTTCCAAAAGGCATTTGACAAGGTGCCACACAAAAGATTATTGCTCAAGATAAAAAATCATGGGATTGGGGGTAATATTCTGGCATGGGTGGAGGATTGGCTATCTAACAGAAAGCAGAGAGTTGGGATAAATGGTTCGTTCTCAGACTGGCAATCAGCAACTAGTGGTGTTCCGCAGGGGTCAGTGCTGGGTCCCCAACTCTTTACAAACTATATTAATGATTTGGAGGAGGGGACCGAGTGTATCATATCAAAGTTTTCAGATGATACAAAGATGGGAAGGAAAGTAGTGAGTGAGGAGGACATAAAAAACCTGCAAAGGGACATAGACAGGCTAAGTAAGTGGGCAGAGATTTGGCAGATGGAATACAATACTGGAAAGTGTGAGGTTATGCACTTTGGCAGGAAAAATCATAGAGCAAGTTATTATCTTAGTGGCAAGAAACTGGAAAGTACTGTAGTACAAAGGGATCTGGGGGTCCTGGTGCACGAAACTCAATACGTTAGTATGCAGGTGCAGCAAGTGATCAAGAAGGCCAATGGAATGTTGGCTTTTATTGCTAGGGGATAGAATATAAAAACAGGGAGGTATTGTTGCAGTTGTACAAGTATTGGTGAGACCGCACCTGGAATACTGCATACAGTTTTGGTGTCCATACTTAAGAAAAGACATATTTGCTCTCGAGTCAGTACAAAGAAGGTTCACTCGGTTAATCCCGGGGATGAGGGAGTGGCCATATGAGGAGAGGTTGAGTAGATTGGGACTCTACACATTGGAGTTCAGAAGAATGTGAGGCGATCTTATTGAAACATATAAGATTGTGAAGGGGCTTGATCGGGTGGATGTGGTGAGGATGTTCCCAATGATGGGTGAAACTAGAACTAGGGGGCATAATCTTAGAATAAGGGGCAGCTCTTTCAAAACTGAGATGAGAAGCCAACAAGGAGCTTCAATGTAGGGCCCGCGACTTCCGAACAGAAAAATGGCAGCCAGGAACGATATGCACACGGCAGGGCCCACTAATATACACAGTGGATGTTGGGGAGAACATTGTGAGATGCCATGCTGACCAGATCCTAGAGTCACAGGAACCAGTCAACCCCATGCCTCGCCCATACGTACCTGGTGATGAACCCAACATACAGGTCGCATCTACCCCAGAAACAGTAGCATTGGAAGCTGATGAACCAACCGACGACAGGGGGCCAGAACTGCCTCCGCACCAAGAGCAAGACACTCGGGAAAGGCGCTATCCAGAAAGGATCAGGAAGCCTCCCCAAAGACTGAATATATAAATAGACTATTTTTGTAATGTCCGCGCCTCAATAATACACGGACTTCGGGTGAACAGTTTAACAGGTACTTTACTGAACAGGAGGGCACTCTTTTGTTTGGACCCAAAAAATAAAAAACAAATTGGACTGTAAATTAACAAAAGTTCAACTAAAACTTAACAAATCAAATTAAAATTTGGTTTTCCGGGTTGATGATGCACTCCAGGCCCCGCGGCGCCCACCGGTCGCGGAAATACTCAAGCGTGCCGGCGGACACCGCGTGCTCCATCTCCAGGGCCACCCGGGCGCGAACATGGCCGCGGAAGAGAGGCAGGCAATCCGGCCGGACGACCCCCTCGACCGCCCGCTGCCTGGACCAATTGATGGCTCTTTTAGCCAGGCCCAGGAGCAGGCCTACAAGGAGGTCCTCCAACCTGCCCACTCCCCTCCGCACCGGGTGACCGTAGATCAAGAGCGTGGGACTGAAGTGCAACCAAAAATCGAGGAGCAGCCCCTTCAAGTAGTGAAAGCAGGGCTGCAACCTCTCACACTCGCCATAAACGTGAAACACGGACTCCTCCAGGCCGCAAAAAATGCAGGCGGCCTGGGAGTCCGTGAACCTACTTAAAACCATATTGCATGGGACCGCTCCGTGCAACACCCTCCAGGCCAAGTCCCCAATAGAACAAGGGAGGACTCGCGCGTAGAGAGCCCTCCATTGGGGATCACCTCCTCCGCCGGTCGGCAAGACGCCACGCCAAGGCGTGTCCGGACAGCAGACGAAGATGGCAAAGTGAAGAGTGTGCAGGAGCAGCCCGTACAGGAAACCCCTCCGTGCGGAATGAAAAGGCACGGAGGGTATTTCCTCGAGACGGCTCAAGTTGTGAGGCGCCGGTTCCCGAGGGGAGTTTCGGGGCCGGGCGCTGATGAGGAATTCCGTCCATACGGGGGTAAGCTCGGACGGGATCGCCCCACATGCTTGAGCCACCTCGATACACCTAGTGGAGTCGGGGCCCAGTGCCACTTTCACCGACTCGATGGCTTCGACCGCGAGCCGGACGTTAGCCCAGGACAGGTGCCGCGCCAGCTCCTCTGGCGCCATCCAGCCCGCTCCTCCGCCATCGAGCAGGTCCCCGACTCTGGTCACCTTGCCAGGCACAGCCCTGCCCTCCGACAGCCGCCCGAACCCGCGGTCGTGGAGGTGCGGATTCCTGAGCAGCGGCTCCCGAAGGAGAGCCGCCGCTCCTGATGGGGGAGAGCTCCGCCTGGAAGCGACGTAGTTCCAAACCCATAGCAGTTCCTGGTAGAAGACAGGCAGCTCCCGCAGGCCAGCACGCCTGCAGCCCACTTTCGCAAACAGGAGCTGCGTGTCGTAATCGAGGCCGTGCAGCTGGCGGAAGAAATACGTCGCCAGCACACACCATCTCAGAGGATTCTCGACGTACAGGTATCTCTGCAGCGTCTGAAGACAGAAAGTCGCAGCCTGGGTGCGAAGGCACACCAGCGCCTGACCGCCCTCCCTAAGCGGGAGACTCAGAACCGCGGCAGAGACCCAGTGCTTCCTTTTGTCCCAGAAGAAGTCGATGAGCTTCTTCTGCATCTTGGCAACAAACGCAGGGGGAGGAAACAAAGTGACCAACCGGTACCACAACATGGCGGCCACCAGCTGGTTTATGACCAGCGCTCGACCCCTGTAGGACAACACTCGAAGCAGTCCTGTCCAGCGTCCTAGGCAAGCGGTGACTTTGGCCTCCAGCTCTTGCCAGTTCGCCGGCCAGGCGTCCTCGGCAGGGCTAAGGTAGACTCCCAAATAGAGGAGGTGCGTGGTGCTCCAGGCGAAAGGCCTGAACTCCTCCGGCAGGGAGTCCACCCGCCACTGACCCACCAGGATTCCGGAACATTTCTCCCAGTTGATCTTGGTGGAGGATGCGTCCGAGTAAATCTGCTGGCATTCCCGCATCCTCCGCAAGTCAGCGGGATCTGTGACCGTGAGGAGCACGTCATCGGCGTAAGCCGAGAGGACCACCTCCACGCCCGGCCCTTGCAGAGCAAGTCCCGTCAACCTCTTCCGCAAGAGGCGCAGGAAAGGCTCCATGCAAATGGCGTATAACTGACCAGACATGGGGCATCCCTGACGCACCCCCCTCCCGAAGCGAAGGGGCGCCGTCAAGGACCCATTAACTTTAATCAGACACTCCGCGGCGGCGTACAGAAGTCGGATCTGGGTGACGAAATGCGTCCCGATCCCGAATGCGTGCAGAGTCCCGAAGAGATACTCGTGATCCACCCTGTCGAACGCCTTCTCCTGATCCAGGGAAAGGAAGGCGACCGACAGACCAGCCCTCTGGGAGTGGTGGACCAGGTCCCGGACCAGATGGATGTTATCGTGGATGGTCCGGCCCGGGACCGTGTAGGACTGGTCGGGGTGGATCATGTGGGCCAGCATGGTGCCAAAGCGAGCAGACATGGCCCTGGCAAAGATTTTATAGTCCGTGCTGAGGAGGGAGACGGGGCGCGAGTTCTTAAGGAGGCGGAGATCGCCCTTCTTAGGTAGCAGGACAAAGGCCACCCTGCGCCAAGAGAGGGGCATCTCCCCGCTCGCCAAACTTTCCCCAGGACCCGCGCGTAGTCGCCCCCCAAGACATCCCAGAACGCCCTGTGGAACTCGACGGTCAGCCCGTCCAGCCCCGGGGACTTTCCACTGGAGAGCTGGCAGAGGGCGCCGGTCAGCTCCGCCAGGCTTCGCGGAGCGTCCAATTTTTCGGCGCCCTCCGGGCTGACCTTCGGCATGTCCTCCCACAAAACTCTGCGCGCATCCTCGCTGGACGGATCCGGAGAGAACAGAGCCCCATAATAGGCGCGGGTCTCCGCGCTGATTCCCTCCGGATCCGAGGCCAGAGATCCGTCGTCGGCCAGCAGCCCCAAGAGCTGCTTACGGACCACGCGTCTTTTTTCCAGCAAGTAGAAGAAGGGGGAGCCGCGGTCCAGGTCCTGCAGGAGCTGGATCCGCGACCTCACGTACACGCCTCGGGACCCGACGAGCTGCAGGTCCTTCAGCGCGCCCTTCTTCTCTTCGTACACCTTCCGCAGGGCCGGGTCCTCAATGACCTGACGGAGACGGGACTCCAGGTCGAGCACCTCCTTCTCCAACCGCCCGACCCGGGCCTCCCGCCTCTTGGTCGACCCCTTCGCGTACTCCTGACAGAAGAGACGGACGTGAGCCTTGCCCACGTCCCACCATAGCCTCAAGAAGGGGAAGCCCCCCCGCTTCCTTCTCCAGTCGGCCCAGAACCGATGAAACAAATCCCGGAACCACGCGTCCTCCAGCAGCAGGTTTTTAAAATGCCAGTACGCGGACCCCCCCCCACGCGCACAGCGGAGCGAGCTCCGCCCACACCAGGTGGTGGTCCGTGCACGGCGCCGGCCGCATGGAAGCCGCTGGAACGCAGGAGACGTACACCCGGGAAATGTAGAGGCAGTCGAATTCCAGAACATGTTTATACCGGTTTGGCATAAAAATAAACCTAAAAAGGTGACTCAACCGTGGATAACGAGGGAAATTAGGGACAGCATAAAATCAAAAAAAAGGGCATATCAACTGGCAAAAAAAAGCACCAGACCGGAAGATTGGGGGCAGTACAGGATACAACAAAAGAGGACAAAGGGATTAATCAGGAAGGGGAAAATAGAATACGAAAGTAAACTTGCAGCAAACATAAAGACAGACTGCAAAAGCTTTTATCGGTATATCAGGAGGAAAAGACTGGTAAAATCCCAAGTCGGTCCCTTGCAGTCCGATTCGGGAGAATATATAATGGAGAATAAGGAAATGGCAGACCAATTAAACTCATACTTTGGTTCTGTATTCACAAAGGAGGACACAAATAACCTCCCAGGGATATCGGCAAACATAGGGACTAATGAGAGGGAGGAGCTGACAGAAATTAGTATCTCTAGGGATATGGTGTTGGGTAAGTTGAGGGGACTGAAGGCCGACAAATCCCCGGGGCCTGATAAACTACATCCTAGGGTACTTAAGGAGGTGGCCCTGGAGATAGCAGATGCTCTAAGGATCATCTTCCGGAACTCCATTGACTCGGGAACAGTACCCGTGGATTGGAGGGTAGCTAATGTTACCCCAATATTTAAAAAGGGGGGTAGAGAGAAAGCAGGGAATTATAGACCAGTAAGCCTTACATCGGTTGTGGGCAAAATGCTAGAGTCCATTATTAAGGATAAAATAGCGGAGCACTTGACAAATGGGGAAAGGATCGGACAGAGTCAACATGGATTTACAAAGGGTAAATCGTGTTTGACTAATCTGCTGGAATTTTTTGAGGAGGTAACTGGTAGAATAGATGGGGGAGAGCCAGTGGATGTGGTGTACCTTGACTTCCAGAAAGCCTTCGATAAGGTTCCACACAAAAGATTATCATGCAAAATTAAGGCTCATGGGATTGGGGGCAAAGTATTAACGTGGATAGAGAACTGGCTGGCGGATAGAAAACAGAGAGTTGGAATAAACGGCTCGTTTTCGGAGTGGCAGGCAGTGACCAGCGGGGTGCCGCAAGGATCTGTCCTGGGACCCCAGCTGTTCACAATATATATAAATGATCTGGATCAGGGAATTGGATGCAATATTTCCAAATTCGCTGACGACACTAAACTAGGAGGAGGGGTGGGCTCTGATGAGGATGTCAGGAGGCTACAGTGCGATTTGGACAGGTTGGGGGAATGGGCGGATACGTGGCAGATGCACTATAATGTGGATAAATGCGAGGTTATCCACTTTGGGGGTAAAAACAGGAGGGTAGATTATTATCTAAATGGCAATAGATTGGGAGATGGGGAAGTGCAGAGGGACCTGGGTGTTCTTGTGCACCAGTCACTGAAGGAGAGCATGCAGGTGCAACAGGCGATTAAGAAGGCAAATGGTATGTTGGCCTTCATATCAAGGGGGTTCGAGTATAGGAATAGGGATACCTTACTACAGCTGTACAAGGTGCTGGTGAGACCGCATCTGGAGTATTGTGTACAGTTTTGGTCGCCCCATCTGCGGAAGGATGTTCTTGCCATGGAAAGAGTGCAACGGCGATTCACCAGGCTGATACCTGGAATGGCGGGAATGACCTACGAAGAGAGATTAAATAGTTTGGGCTTGTACTCACTGGAGTTTAGAAGATTGAGAGGGGATCTCATCGAAACATATAAAATTATGGCAGGCCTGGACAGGCTGAATTCAGAGAGAATGTTTCCAATGGCCGGGGAGCACAGAACCAGGGGCCACAGTCTAAAAATAGCGGGCAAATCATTTAAAACAGAGATGAGGAAGAATTTCTTCACTCAAAGAGTGGTGAGCCTGTGGAATTCCCTGCCACAGAGGGCTGTGAAGGCTAATTCAATAAATATTTTCAAGAGAGAATTGGATATATTTCTGAAGGCTAAGGGGATTAAGGGTTACGGAGAAAAGGCGGGGACGGGGTACTGAACTGGTAAGATCAGCTATGATCTCAGACGAAGATCAGCCATGATCTCATTGAATGGCGGAGCAGGCTCGAAGGGCCGAATGGCCTACTCCTGTTCCTATCTCTATGTATGTATCTATGTATCTATGTATTCTGGACCTTCCTCCCCCAGACCTCACACTAGTGAAGGCGCTGGAGTCAGGGTGGAGATTTCGCCAGACGTCCACCAAGTCGAAGGACCCGACCAGGTCCCTCAACTTCTCCATCACCGCCGGGCTTCGCGGGGGACCCGAACGGTCCCTCGCGTCGAGGGTGCAGTTAAAATCACCCCTGAGGATGACGCACTCGCCCGCGTCGACGGAGCCCAAAAGAGCGGACACTTCTTCGAAGAAGCGCACTTGCTGCGCACCGGTCTGAGGGGCGTACACGTTCACTAGATGGAGCGGCACGCCCCCCGGGCGAACAGTGACCTGGAGCAAGCGGCCCGGCACGTGATCCTTGACCCCCAAGATCAACGGCTGAAAATACGGGGCCAGCAAGATAGCCACCCCGCTGGAATTGTTGGAGAGGTGACTCATGCTGACCCCTCCTTGCCACTCCAGGAGCCATGTGGCTTCGTCTCCGGGAACGGTGTGGGTTTCTTGCAGGAAGCACACCGCATACTTCCCGTCCCGAAGGACCGAGAAGTTATTGAATCTGCGGCGCGCCTCCCTGCTGCCGTTGATGTTGAGGCTGGCTATGGTTATCTTCATGTCAGAAGCATAGTGCAACCTCTACCTACACCTAACGGGGGGAGGGAGCGCAGCCGCTGGTCAGCCGCCACTTCCTCAGCAGCCCAGTGAGAAACGTTCTGAGCCGACGCAGCTCGAGCGGGTCCACGCCCTCGTCCGCGCCAATGATTTTAACGGCGGCGCGGACGGACACGATGAGCAGCGCCAGCTCCGACCACCTGTCGAGGGCCAGCTGGATCTTATTGTGCCGACCCTGGCACGTGGCCATAAAGTCCCAGAGTTCCCTTACGGGAATGAGGAGCGACTCGGCGAGGGGCACGAGGTCATCCAGCGCCTCGTCAACGGTGGAGTCGAAATCGTCCTCCGTGCCCATCACCGAGTCCCCATCCTCCTCCAGGGGGTCGTCACCAGCGGCTGACCCGTCCGTCGCGCAGTGCACAGCGAACGGCTCGGCCGCACCAGTCGGCCCCGCCTCCGCCCGGATCCCACCCCCAGGATCGGCGGCAGAGGATTCCTCCCTGGGCTCCTCTAGGAGCGCCGGGCCAGAAGACGGCGGCGGTTCAGATTCCCCCCCGCCCCAGACGCCAGAACGACCGGAGAAACCGGGGAGAGAACAATTCCCAGCTCCTCCAGTACGTCTGGCACCAGAGACGCAGCCAGGGGGCCAACCTCCTCCCCGCCACCAACCTCCGACCCAGCGGATGGGGTGTTTTCAATTAAAACCTCCACCGGGACGAGCAGCCCCTGGGAGATGTCCGGGTCGCATTGGGCGAGCTCATTTTCCTCGAGCTCGCCCGACCCAGACCACAGGCCGCCCGACCCGGCGAGGGGTAACGGCACCGATAGAACATCTACTTCCGCCGCGGGTTGTTCCGCGACCCCCCCCACGGGCAGGGCCTCGTCTCTGTCCCCAGGAGGCACGTGCTGGACAGACACATCTGCCTCAGCCTCCCGAGGGACAGGCGACCCCTGACCCGGCGAGGGGTAACGGCACCGATGATATGTCAATCACCGCCGCGGGTTGTCCCGCGCCCACCCCCACAGGCAGGGTCTCGTCCCCATCCCCGGGAGGCACGTGCCGGACAGACACATCTGCCTCAGCCTCCCGAGGGACAGGCGACCCCTGCCGATCGCTGGTGGCAATGACAGCGGGGGGTGGGCGCAGTACCCGCGGCGGGTGACGACTGCCCCTGCTCGGAGGGACCTTCCTCCTCCCGGTCCACCTCCTCTTCCAGGGGGTCACACCTTCTTTTCAGCGTGGAGGGAGCGAGGGAGACCTCCATGTCTGCAGAGGCCTCCTCCTCTGCTCCCTTGGGCGGAGCATGTTTGTCGGGTTCCTCGGGCCCGAGCCCGGCCGCAGGTATTGGCGTTTCCGCTACGGCAGTTGCGGCTACAGGCTCGGGCACGAGGCCCCTCCCACTCCCATCCACCCCGATTAACTCCGCGAGGAGCGCGGGTGTAAGGGGCTTAAGGGGCAAGGGCCGGCCCTCCATGGGGGACCCGCCCTAAGGTGTTTGGATTTTTGCTGCGCCTTCCTTCCAGCCGGACGCGCTCCCTCCCCCCCGCTGGAGGCCTTGGTGGCATCGGCCTCCAACGTCGACCGCGCATCAGCAGTTCCCGATGTGCGGGCAGATCCGGGGGGAGAAGCGGCGGCGGCGCCAGCCTCGGCCGCACTAGATGATCTGGCGGCCTTGGAGGCGGGGCAGTTTTTCCGAATGTGCCCCACCTCCTTGCAGGCGTGGCACCGCACACCGTCCGATGTCCAGAAGACGCGATAGGCGGTCCCCTCGTGGTGGACGACGAACGCCCCGTCAGTGTCGTCCTCCCGCGCCAGCTGGATAAACAGCTGGCGCCGGAAGTAGAAGACATGGTGAAGGCTGGCTTCCCAGAAGCCGAGCGGGATGGGCGTGATCCCCGACCTCACCTCCCCAAGTTGGCATAAATGGGGGAGGAGGAGCTCACCAGGAACATAGGGCGGGACGTTCGAGATGACGATCCTCTGCGTGGTGGCCTCGAGAGGATCCACCGGCAGGAAGGTCCCGCCCACGGTGAGCCCCTTGGCGACGGCCAGGGACACCGCCTTCTCCGACCCCAGGAAGAACACAGCCTTCCCGTACATTTTTGAGGCCGCGACGATGACTGAGGGGCCGACAACCCCAGCCATGGCTTTAACGCAGGCCTCAATGGTCATAGTGGGGTGAGTGTAGCTCTTCACCCCAAGCTTTTTTGTCATAAGTTTAAAAGGTGACGGGGCAGCAGAAGCAGCGGGAGCAGCTGTGGCTGTGGCTGCCACTCCCGCATAAGTCCTGGCTGGCCCTGCCACCGGCGAAGATGCAGTCGCCATTATGGGGTGTTTTTATAAGGGCTACACTCACCCCAAGTCACAGGCCTGAAGGTGTTAATGGCCTCAGGTATTTTTTGGTCCTCTATTGAGCAGAGGAAGCTGTTTAAATTGAAGGCACACCTCTCCCCTTATTGATTAGAATTGGGGGAGGGGCCTTCTCCCCTCTGCTCAATAGGTAATTAAAATATAGATAGATGAGGTGTCTTTTGAGAGAAAGGCAGAGAGAGAAAGACAAAGAGAGAGAGAGAGGGGGGGTGGGAAGGAGGGAGGCCGCAAAGGCAGGGTCACCACTCAGGATGGTGGGTGGGTGGGTGTCGGCAGGGGTGCACTCTCCGATGAAAAATTAAAGACTTTGAAGGTGGTCTTCTAGCAGGGGGAGAAGATGTCTTCACCTGGGAAAGCTGGAGATGCCCCAGGCTCAGTCCCACACCAGGTCTTAACGATGTATTAGTTGGGCTGTTCACCTAGGCAGCTCCAGCTATCCCAGGTCAGGCAATAGGAAGGGGTGCTTAATTAGTGGTGTGTGTGGCCTAGTGTTTTACAAGAGCCACACACACACACACACACCCCTTGATGATCCAGCCCTTTTTTCTTCTTTTCTCCCCCCACCTAAAATACAAAGTCTTTGGGAGAGTGCACCAAATAGCACCCACCTGAAAGATGATGTTGTTCTTCCCTCCTTCCAAACAATTGGTGGTTGTTGGTTGTTTCTCTCCCCTCTCCCCCTCTCCTGAAGTGGAGGCCAATTTGGGGAGGCAGTAATGGAAAGGCCTCTCCCCTGGTTGGTGTTGTTGCTGCCTCCTTTCTCCTTCTCCTCCTCTGTCCTCTCTCTCCAGGCACCTCAGTTGCTGTGATGATGGTGGAGGTGGAGGTGGTGGTGGTCTATCGATATCCTCCTCTTCCTGGTCAGGAGTCCACCACTTTCCACTCTCCTGGTTTGGCTGCTCCTTCTCCTTCTGCTGACTGAGGCAGCTGCACAGCCAGCAATGCTGAGAATGAGGTCTCAACAGGAGGGCAACGTCAGACTGAAATACAGAAGCCTGCTAGGGCCTTTTATACATGGGTGGTCACTGCCAGTACTGCAGTCTAAAATCAGTTATTCCCTTAAAGGTACATACACAACAATTCCTCCCCTTTTAGATAAACAGTACATAACATTTATTTAACAACTAACTAATAACTAATTACAATTACAATTTTCTCGGTACTATATACATCAACTGAAATAGTCATTTATAAGTTCAGTCTTTGAGGAGGCTTCCTGACCCTGACTGGATAGCGCCTTTCTCGAGTATGCTGTTCTTGCGGTGGAGTCGATTCTGGCTCATTGTCATTGGTTGGTTCGTCAGCTTCCAATACCCCTGCTTCTGAGGTAGACGCAATCTGTACTTCGGGCTCATTACCAGGTGCACATGCTTGTGGTATAGGTTTGGCTTGTTCCTGTGACTCTAGAATCTGGTCAGCATGGCATCTCATGATGCTCTTTCCAACGTCCACTGTGTACATTAGTGGTCCCTGCTGTGTGCATATCGTTCCTGGCTGCCATTTTTCTGTTCGGTAGTCGCGGCCCAAGACTGGTTGCCCTATCTTGAAGCTCCTGGTTGGCTTCTCATTTATGTGCTGGAACTGCTTATCCTCAACATCTCGTCTTATGTTTGGTTTGAGCCAATCCAAGCGACATCTTAGTCTTCGGTTGAAAAACAGTACGGCTGGAGTTTGGTTGGTTACTGCATGTGTTGCACTCCGGTAAGCAAGCAAGAAATTATCCACCTTGTGTTGTAGTGGTATGTCGTCATTATACATTGCCTTTATGGCTTTTTTAAAGGTCTGAACAAACCTCTCAGCCAATCCATTTGTGGCTGGATGATATGGGGCAGATGTGTAATGTTTCACCCCATTATTCTTCAGGAACCTCCGGAAATCCTCAGACACAAACTGTGGCCCATTGTCGGAGCAAATCTGTTCTGGCAACCCATTCCTGGCGAAGATGGTCCTTAGGACTGCAATAGTTTTCTCCGTGGTGGTAGAGGACAATTTAATGACCTCTGGCCATTTCGAACGGACGTCCACAGCGATTAGAAACATTGAGTCCATAAATGGACCAGCAAAATCAATGTGTACCCGTTGCCATGGAGATAAAGGCCACTCCCATGGATGTAACGGGGCCTGTGGTGGAGCGTTTTGGACCTTCTGGCATCCTGTGCATCTCTTGGTCATTTCCTCGATTTCTTTATCGATTCCCGGCCACCACACAAACGCCCTGGCTAGGCTCTTCATTTTTACCCCTCCCAGATGACCCTCATGAAGCTCATTGAGCACTCTATCTCTCAACTTGGGTGGAATTACCACTCGGGATCCACACATCTAGGTTCCCCGGCACACTGACAGCTGTTCTCTCCTTGGCGAGAATGCTGGCAACAGTGAGTCGCCATATGCTGGCCATCCCTTCACTGTCAAATCATAGGCCTGAGAGAGTGTCGGGGTCATTTCGGGTTTCCATTTCTATACTCGCGTTTGTAACAGGCAAACATTCGACTATGGTCGCATGGAATATCTCAACAGGGTCCACTGCAGGTTCTTCTTCTGCCATAGGCAACGGTATGCACGACAGGCCATCAGCGTTCCCATGCTGTTTCGTACCCTTGCACTCTATGTCGTACTGATGTGCCCCTAGGAAAAGTGACCATCTTTGCAGCTGTTGCGCCGTCATCACCGGAACGCCCTTCTTTGTGTTAAAAATGGAGACCAAGGGCTGATGATCAGTCAGTAGGGTGGATTTCTGCCCGTGCAGATAGTGATTGAACTTCTTCACCCTCCACACCAGGCTGAGGGCCTCCCTGTCAATCTGGGCGTAGTTACGCTCGGCTGAGGTTAGCGAGCGCGATGCAAAGGCTATTGGCCTCTCTGAACCGTCACGGAATTTGTGTGACGGCACCGCTCCAATGCCGTAAGGTGACGCATCACATGCCAACCGAATCGGTAGTGTTGGGTTGTAGTGGGCCATTACTTCTTTTGAAGTGATTAGACATTTACATTCCTGAAAGGCACGCTTACACTCATCACTCCATTTCCATGTTACTCCAGTTTGAAGCAGGGCGTTCAGTGGGTGCAGAATTGTAGATAAATTCGGCAAGAACTTATGGTAGTAGTTCACCAACCCGAGGAACGACCTCAGTTGCGACACATTTTCCGGTGCTGGTGCCTTGACTACAGACTTAATCTTGTCTGGCAACTTATGCAACCCTTCCTCATCAATCATGTGGCCACAATACGAGATTTGTCTCCTGAAGAACTCGCATTTGGGGCAGTTGTCACGTAGCCCATATTCCTGCAATCTCGTGAGCACCTGCTCCAGGTTGGCAAGGTGTTCATTGTCATTTTCGCCCGTAACCAGGATGTCGTCCAAATAACACTGGGTCCCCGGGATCCCTTGCAGTACTTGTTCCATTGCCCTCTGCCAAATAGCTGGGGCCGATGCTACCCCGAATACCAGTCGATTGTACTGGTAAAGGCCTTTGTGAGTGTTTATCGTGAGGTATTTCCTAGATGCTTCTTTCACCTCCACTTATAGATATGCTTGAGCCAGATCAATCTTTGTAAAACGTTTCCCTCCAGATAGTGAGGTGAAAATATCTTCTATCTGCGGAAGTGGATACTGTACTGTGTGCAGGACTGGGTTCACAGTCACCTTGAAGTCCTCACAGATGCGAACCTTCCTTGGCTTCCCAGGCGTGCTGCTCAATGCTTTCTTCATTACAGGAACGATGGGTGAGGCCCACTTGCTCCAGTCCACCTTGGACAGCACACCCGAACGCTCCAGACTCTCCAGTTCAGCTTCAACGGCTGGGCGGATCGCGTATGGCACCGGTCTGGCCTTGAAAAATTTTGGGTTTGCGTTATCCTCAATCTTTACGGTTGTCTTTACTCCTTTTAGAGTCCCAAGTCCTTGTTGGAACACCTCTTCCGCGTCAGATAGAATTTGTGACAGACGTCCAGGTGCGACATCATCATCCTTTTTGTCAGTCACAGTTAGCGCCAAATGGAATGCCAATCCAATTGTATTTTTCGGATCCATTCACGTCCCAATAATGGTGGTCCTCCATCTCGTAGTATATATACATATATAGTTTCTGTGTTTCCTTGCCGTTATATTTAACTGGCACCCTTATTTTTCCTCTGGGGTAGACCTTTTGCCCCGTGTATGTCTTCAATACAATGGACGTGTCCTTTAAGGGTATATGTGAGAATAGCCGCTCATAGTCTCGTCGATTCATGACAGTTAGGGCTGATCCTGTGTCCAATTCCATCTTTACTGGGGACCCTGCTATCATGAGGGTCACCCAAATGGTTCAGTGATCTTCCTTTGCGATCAAGTTGTGTAACTTTAGACAACTTAGTCTCCTGCTCCCGGAGTCCTTATCACTCTCCTGATCTTCCGAACTACTGTCTGTCAGTTTCTTTACTTTCCTGTACTGTTCCTTAGTAGTTCTTGTCGTGTTGGTTTTCTTTCCCGACCTGCAGACTCTTGCTATATGTCCCATTTTTCCACATTGCCTGCATACTTTGTCTTTAAACCAGCAGTCCTTCTGCTCATGGGTTGTTCTGCCGCAGCGATAGCACTTTTCTGCTCCATACGCCATTTCGTTAGCGCTGTATGCTTGTGGTTTCTGTTGTATTTCCGCAGCTCCCCGTGCTGCTGCTTCGTAGGATACTGCCATGCTGAAAGCCTGTTCTAGCGTCAGGTCCTTTTTTGAAAGTAGTCGTTTCTGGGTTCCTTCACTCTGGAGCCCGCAGACAAACTTATCCCGTAAGGTGTCTGCCAGTCCTGCTCCGAACTGGCAGTGCTTCGATAACTTGCGTAGTTCCATAAGATAGTTAGCATTTCTCTTATCTTTGTGCTGGTTTCTTTTATGGAACTTGAATCTTTCTGCTATCAGCAGTGGTGTAGGGCTTAGATGTTCCTGTAAGATATGAACAATCTCCTCAAAACTTTTCTCCATTGGGTTAGCTGGGGTAATTAAATTCCGCAATAGGCCGTACGTACTCGCACCCATCAGATTTAATAATACCGACGCCCTCTTTCCATCGGCCACCTCATTTGCCTTGCAGTACACTTCAATTCTTTCCACATACGTGGTCCAGTCTTCTACCTCGTTGTCGAAAGCAGTGATACTGCCACTTTTCGGCATCTTGGGTGATTTAAAATGGTGCCTCCCGCGCCTTTGCTTCTCCCCCAATGGAATAAAATGGCACCTCCCACACTTCTGCTTCTTCCCCAACAGAATAAAATGGCGCCTCCCGCACTTTTGCTTCTTCCCCTTGCTGCCATGCTGCTCCTAGCGTTCTACAGGGTAATGGCGGCGACCCGCGGCTTCGGCGCGTCTCGCTTTCCTTCCCCCCCGTTTATTTTCTCTCCGCTGCCCAGTTCTTGAGCACCGACCGCGCCCTGTGTGCTCCACCCTCTCTCTCTCTTGTTTTCTTTTCCCGGCGACGCTGCGCGGCCCGTTTTGTAGAGCCGCTCAATCGAGCTTGAGCCCACCACAGTCCGGAAGGGTCAGCGCACTACCTGCTACCAGCACAATTTGCTGGAACACCTTAACTGGGGAGCCAAGCACAGCTCTCCACAGTCTCTCACGCAATTCTCCGAACACCGATGAATTCTTTGGGCGGTTGCCCGCGGTCGACGCCCGTTGCTCAGACTATGACCATCAAGAAACCTCCTCTCAGGGCGAGATCCCCGTGAGATGATGCCACACTGCAGGTGAGTTCGAACTTACTCATCGCCACTGTAAAGTCCGCGCCTCAATAATACACGGACTTCGGGAGAACAGTTTAACAGGTACTTTACTGAACAGGAGGGCAACGTCAGACTGAAATACAGAAGCCTGCTAGGGCCTTTTATTCCGGGGTGGTCACTGCCGGTACTGCAGTCTAAAACCAGTTATTCCCTTAAAGGTACATACACAACAATTTTCAGCTAATGTTGCATGTTAAAAGTGTTAATTGTAATTAGTTTGATATTTAATTGTTAAATGAGTGTTATGGTACTGTTAATCTAAAAGGGGAGGAATTGTAATGTATATACCTTTAAGGGGGGAACTATCTTTTACAGCTCATGTATACTGCAGTACCGGCAGTGACCACACCTGTATATAGTACTGAGTAGTAATCTGTACAGATCAGTTCCAGTGTGAGCCACGTTGAGTAAACACCTGTTGTACCGTTCTCCTGCAGTCTGTGTCTTATTATACACAGACACAACATCCTCCACTCATCATATCGGAGCGAACACAGATAAACAGGCTGCGCTGGCTCTAGTCAGGGCTGCGGGTTGGATGGGGCTGACGGGGTGAGGGCACCGGTGGCGGCTGCTACTCTCCCCTGGCCAGTCAGTTAGGACCTCATGGCGTCCAAAAGTGACTTGACCTCTGCGGAAGGGATCCCTACCCCTGCCTTTTGGGCTGGGGCTGTGGGATGCTTTCCCTTGTTATCCTTCCAAGGGTTTTTGCACTCCTTCCGCCAGTGACCATCCTTCTCACACCTGTAACAATTGGTCTTTGTGTTGGGGGGGTTATTCCCTTCCTGGAGCCACTCCTTTCTACTCTGCACTCCTGGTTTTATCTCATGCATATTCCCCTTGGGTGGGTGTGCATCGGTCGCCCTGCCGTTTTTGTAGGCTAGGGTTAACTGCCTTATTACCGTGAGCTCTGTGGTTTGGGGATCTTTGGGGTCGAACCAGGCTTCTGCCTTGGCCCGGACCTGTGGCTAGCTGTTCACCACCAGGCAACGGAGCCAATGCGTCAGGGAATCCCCGTTCAGGAACGTCCTGCCTGGCATCCCCGGGAAAGCTTTGCAGTACACCGGCCACAGCTGGTTCGCAAAAGCTTGCGGGGTTTCCCCAGAAAGCTGGATCGTCTTCTTCACACGGGAGAAAGGACTTCCCTCATCCATCCCCGTGGCCTCCAGAACTGCATCTCTAAGCTCCTTATACCCGCTCTGCCCCCTTTTACACTCGTCAGAAAGGGATTGGAGGAGATTACTCTCCAGGGAGAATAGCAGCATATTGGCCTTCTCAGCGTCATCGCAGTTGTTGACGCTGGTGGTCTGCTCTATTTCCCTGAAGTGGATTGAGGGGTCTCCCTTTGCGGAAAGCTTCGGGATATGGTTGACCATAACCCTGAGCTGTTGGGTGTCAAAGGGTAATACGAACTGGTTTTGGAGGGGTCCCTCATTGTCGCCAATGGCGGGTGGGCCGAACCTCTGATGCCGCGCTGGGCACATCGGTCCCGGCTCCGGCCTCGCGGGCGGGGGTTGCTCTACCTTCGCCTCCACCTCTGACTCTACTTCAGGTTCCACCCCCGGTTTCACCCCCCTTGCTGCCAAACCTCGCTGAAACTTGGCGCTACGGGTGGTGGCCGTGAGGTCTCCTCCCTCTCAACCAGGTCGTCACTAGGCACTACCGGTGACGTTGGAACTGTCCTCCCCTCGTTCCCCATAAAATCTGCCTGGCCTGCCTTTGGGCTTATGAGGCATACCATGCCTTTTGCCCTCCGGAGGGCCCGGCTCAGATTTTCTTTCCTCTCTTTACAGGGGCCGTGGTCTGCCTCCTCAAACCCCTGTTCTTTTGCTAGCTTGTAAGCGGCTTTTACCTCCTGTACCTTCTCTTCCAGTTCCCTAATCTGCCTTGCCAAGCGGGCGTTTTTCTCCCGCAACCTGAACTCATTTCCCTTGGCCTCGGTGACTTGGCACCGTAGGTATTCCAACTGGGCCTTGTGTTCTCTTACTAAGTGTACTCTCTCTTGGTTCAAAGCCTACAAAGCTACTAATAACTTCTCCCCTGCGAGAGCCTTATCCCGGATCTCCAGGGCTGACTCCCTTAACTCGGCTGCTTGTGCTGCAACGAGCCCGTCCAAGAACTGGACCTGCTTTTTAAAGCACATCAGCCAAACTGCCTTCTCTAAGGACTTCTTGTGTTCCTTTCCCTCTGTCCACTTAGCTGCTGCATCTAACAGACGCCCAGCCCTTAACAGAGTGGTGATCCACTTCTTAGTGATATTCACCTTGCTAAACACATAATCAGAAATCCTTTCCTACATCACGGTTCGCTCATCCGAACCACTGTCTACTGCATCGCAACCTTGTTGCGGTGTCCTGCCGCGGTCGTCATTTCTGTAGAGGGTGGCATGTGGTGGTGTTATTTGGCGCGTACACACGCCCAGTCAGTTATGCCCCTGACTGTTTTGTGAGTGGTTCGAATCGCTCCCACGCCCCTGGGTTCTGGACACTGGACTTAGGTACAAGGCGGCGGTACAGAGAAGACTCGAGTAGATTGGTGGTTGGATGTAAACAAAACCAAGATTTTATTGAAGATAGAAAAACTTGATACAATCTCATGGGAAAAATTACTAGTGCACACTTTTACAGGCAAAAATACAAATGCAAAAGAATAATAACTATACTTATACAGGGATTGGGGAACACATGGCATATCGAGGGAAAACAACTATCTTAACAAAACCCTTATCCTTATCCCACCACTTATACCTAACTAGATTAAGCCATGAGGGGTCAGAACTCCATGCTCACCAATCAACAGGTTTGTTAGACTCAAAACAGCGGTTGGGTTCAGGGTTCGCTCTTGGTGCTCTCTGGAGCTTGTTGTTGTCACGTGGCTTCCAGGCGCTGCAAGGGCGTTGTCCAGGTTTGAGTACCCCAAAGTTAAAGTCTCTGTTTGGGTACTTTACCTTGCAGGGATGATTCTTCGTCGACAACCGCCAGATTGAGTTGGTGTGCAGTTATTCGAAGGTTGGCCGAGGCTGAAGGCCCAATAATTTGAAACCTCTCCTCAGTTGGTCTTTCTCCGGTGGTCTTCCCTCCTCCCCTGTCGCGCCCCGCCTCGCCTAGCCTGAATTGTCCATGTCCGCCCGACACGGTGCCGGGGCTAGTTCCAGATGGTGTGGGAAAAGGGCAGGGGCAAAGGCCAGGGGGTAAGCGCGGGACGGGGGAAGAGCGGCAGCCATGAGGGCGAGGGGCTGAAGAGCAGCACCAGCACACCAACCAACGCGAACACCCGACTGAAAACTTGAACTACGAACTGAACCGAACTCCTTGCTACCCGAGGGGGCCTTCAATGATACCTTCGTCGAAAACCCTTATCTGCCCACCAAATCAGGTTAGTTCTTTGTTTTAATCTTGGCAGGCTATTTTAAATAATGTTAGCAATCCATACTAACTGGTTTTAGGTGGCCGGTAATCGCATCTACCAGCCTGATAATTGACTTGTATTGTCCTGAAAGTTCCTTGATGGACCTTGTCTGGCCTCGATGGCTCGGTTAATCTGTTTCCGATAATATATGTAGACTGCTAGATGGCCTTAGCTATAGGCCTAAACTGAATTTAGATTTGCCTCCAATTTGGTGTAATGCATAATTCAGAGTCCTGTCTGGTTCCAAAATACAAAGTCTCTCTTCACAGAAGCCTGCAGCTTGGTTTCAATTTCTCCAAGCTGTCTGCATTGTAGAGTCCATTTTAAAATCTCACAGGCTTGCTGCCACGAGGCACGGACGCCATTTTGGGTACCCTTTTTGATTTTAAGCAGTCCACGCAGGGTCCCGTTTATTAATAACAGCCTTCAGGGAAATGCAGAAATTTTGCAAATCTTACAAACCCTAGAAAGCTCCAAGCACTTCCACAAACTTACACAGAGCCAGTAGAAATTAATCAGCAAATGACCTGAGAGTGGTTGATGATCCCTTTAAATACCGCTGTTAGTTGTGCGAGATTAACACAGGACATTACTTCCAACGTTGAGGACAAAAATGGCAGCGCTGGTTTTAAATCAGCGTTGCACGCTGATTGACGTCACGATCTGCCTATTCTACATACTTCTGGCGCAAGCTCCCAGCGCCGATGCTAATGCCCTCACCAAGATGGCGTCTGGCACGGCCCGCACCAGAATTGTGCGCGTGCAGCTCAGACACCATTTTTAATCCAAAATGGCACCCCTAGAGTCCAAACAACGGGCGCTACGCAATCGAATTTTTAGCCTAAATGGTTTCTTGCTGCTGTTGAGAAACCATTGACAACTCTTGCTGTAAATGCTCTTCAGCAATATTGCAAAATGGGTGGTAATTTTGTTTTCAATAAAGTCGTTATTGCCCATTTTATGCTACTGCTGAAGACAAATTTCATCCCCTCTGTGTCTTAGAGAGAGAAAGAGAGAATGTCTTCTCTCTCTAAGATAAAAAAGTGGTCAATGAGATGATTTACTAAGCCATCAATCACAGTTACTGCCTTGAGGTAAACATCTTTGGTCTAGGAGATGGAGACTTCCCAGTATCTGCCTAGTTAGGATTCCAGCTATGGGAATGGAATGGAATGACATTTAGACCCTCAGGTGTTGCAAGGACCATCCCCTCAACAATAGCCTAAAATGTTCATGATGCACTATCAACAACACCAAAGACTACGAGTTGAACTTATACGAAGTAGGCTTTTATTGACTAAGAACTGGAGCATGCCTCTGCTAGTGGATCCATCCTAAGAGCTCCCGGGGGAAGGGTGGTGAGCCACCTTTATACCCGGGCTTAGGAGTGGAGCCAGGGGCGGAGACATGCCCGGACCTGTACAGAGTTAACAGTGGTTTACCACATTCACCCCTCATTTAAAAAAAGAGTCCGGCGGGGTGAAGTGTTTCAAAAGCTCGTATACGAAAGTCTCTCCGGGGGTCTTGTCTGCCGTAATGATCTTCGTGGTGCCGGTTGCGGCGGTTCTTTGCCCGCGGCCGCTTCTCGCGTGGGACGGAGCACTGGCGTGTCGTCCTCTCGGGGTAGGGATGGCACCGGCATGTCGTCAGTTCGTGGTAGACACCCCGGTGGTGCGTCGTGGGTAGTGGTGGTGGGTGGAGGTAGTGGATGGTGATTGATGGTGTTTCGGGTGGTACCTGAGGGTGCGAGGTCTCGAATTGAGACTGTGTCCCCCCGCCCGTCAGGATACGCCACGTAGGCGTACTGTGGGTTGGCGTGGAGGAGGTGAACCTTTTCGACCAGGGGGTCCGTCTTATGGCTCCTCACGTGTTTCCTGAGCAGGACGGGTCCCGGAGACGTCAGCCATGGCGGTAGTGATGACCCCGAGGTGGATTTCCTGGGGAAGACGAACATCTTCTCGTGAGGGGTGGTGTTTGTGGCAGTACAGAGCAGTGATCGTATGGAGTGGAGCGCATCGGGGAGGACATCTTGCCAGCGGGAGATTGGGAGGCCCTTGGATTTTAGGGCGAGCATGGCGGTCTTCCACACCGTTGCGTTCTCCCTCTCTACCTGTCCGTTACCCCGGGGGTTGTAGCTGGTAGTCCTGCTCGTGGCTATGCCCTTCTCGAGCAGGTACTGGCGCAGCTCGTCACTCATGAACGACGAGCCCCTGTCGCTGTGGATGTAATTGGGGAAGCAAAATATGGCGAACAGGTCGTTGAGGCACCTGATGACTGGCGCTGGTCATGTCCGGGCAGGGGATGGCGAAGGGGAAACGGGAGTACTCGTCAATAATATTGAGGAAGTACGTGTTGCGGTCAGAGGAGGGAAGGGGCCCCTTGAAATCGACGCTGAGACGTTCGAAGGGGCGGGTGGCTTTAATCAGGTGTGCCCTGTCTGGCCTATAAAAATGCGGTTTGCATTCGGCGCAGACCTGGCAGTTCCTGGTCATGGTCCTGACCTCCTCGATGGAGTAAGGCAGGTTGCGAGCTTTGATAAAATGGAAGAACCTGGTGACCCCCGGGTGGCAGAGATCATTGTGGAGGGTCCGTAGCCTATCGACTTGTGCATTGGCACATGTCCCACGGGACAGGGCATCTGGGGGCTCATTAAGTTTCCCGGGCCGGTATAAGATTTACATGGATTTACAAAGGGTAAATCGTGCTTGACTAATCTATTGGAATTTTTTGAGGGAGTAACTGGTAGAATAGATGGGGGAGAGCCAGTAGATGTGGTGTACCTGGACTTCCAAAAGGCCTTCGATAAGGTCCCACATAAAAGATTAGCATGGAAAATTGAGGCTCATGGGATAAAGGGGAAAGTTTTGGCGTGGATAGGGAACTGGCTGTCAGATAGAAAACAGAGAGTTGGAATAAACGGCTCATTTTCTGAATGGCAGGCAGTAACAAGTGGGGTACCACAGGGATCTGTCCTGGGCCCCCAGCTGTTCACAATTTACATTAATGACCTGGATCAGGGAGTCGGATGCAGCATTTCCAAATTTGCAGACGACACTAAACTAGGAGGGGGGGTGGGCTCAGAGGAAGAGACCAGGAAGCTCCAGAGCGATTTGGACAGACTGGGCGATTGGGCGGATAAATGGCAGATGCACTATAATGTGGACAAGTGCGAAGTTATCCACCTTGGGTGCAGGAACGGGAGGGCAAATTATTATTTAAATGGCAATAGATTGGGAGAGGGGGAAGTACAGAGAGACCTGGGTGTTCTTGTACACCAGTCACTGAAGGCGAGCATGCAGGTGCAACAGGCGGTCAAGAAGGCAAACGGTATGCTGGCCTTCATAGCAAAAGGGTTAGAATACAGGAACAGGGATACCTTGCTGCAGCTGTACAGGGCACTGGTGAGACCACACCTCGAGTACTGTGTACAGTTTTGGTCGCCTCATCTGAGGAAGGATGTTCTTGCCATGGAGGGGGTGCAGCGGCGATTCACCAGGCTGATACCAGGAATGGCGGGAATGACCTATGAGGAGAGACTATGTAGTTTAGGGATGTACACACTGGAGTTTAGAAGATTGAGAGGGGACCTCATAGAAGTGTATAAAATTCTGACAGGTCTAGACAGACTGGATGCAGAAGGAATGTTTCCCTTGGCGGGTGAGAACAGAACTAGAGGACATAATTTAAGGATAAGGGCTAAACCATTTAGGACAGAGATGAGGGGGAATTTCTTCACTCAGAGAGTGGTGAACCTGTGGAACTCATTGCCACAGAGGGCAGTGTACGCCAGCTCATTAAATATATTTAAGAGGGAATTAGATATATTTCTACGGGCAAAAGGGGTTAAGGGTTACGGAGAGAAGGCGGGGACGGGATACTGAATTAAAGGATCAGCCATGATCTCATCGAATGGCGGAGCAGGCACGAAGGGCCGAATGGCCTACTCCTGCTCCTATCTTCTATGTATCTATGTATCTATGTAAGATATCGTAGTTGTAGGTGGATAACTCGATCCTCCACCGCAATATCTTATCATTTTTGATTTTCCCCCTTTGTCTGTTGTTAAACATAAATGCTACTGACCGTTGGTCAGTGAGCAGGGTGGAACGTTTACCGGCCAGGTAATGCCTCCAGTGCCGTACAGCCTCCACTATCGCCTGGGCCTCCTTCTCGACTGAGGAGTGTCGAATTTCGGGGCCCTGGAGGGTCCGTGAAAAGAAGGCCACGGGTCTCCCCGCCTGGTTAAGGGTTGCGGCTAGGGCGAAGTCGGATGCATCGCTCTCCACTTGGAAAGGGATGGACTCATCCACTGCGTGCATTGTGGCCTTCGCAATGTCCTCTTTTATGAGGGTGAAGGTCGCACGGGCCTCTGCCGTCAGGGGGAAGGAGGTTGACTTGATGAGGGGCCGGGCTTTGTCCGCATAGTTGGGCACCCACTGGGCGTAGTAAGAGAAGAACCCTAGGCATCTCTTCAGGGCTTTTAGGCAGTGGGGGAGGGGTAGTTCCAGGAGGGGGCGCATTCGGTTGGGGTCGGGGCCGATGACTCCGTTTTCCACCATGCAGCCAAGAATAGCGAGGCGCGTGGTGCGGAACATACATTTTTCTCTGTTGTATGTCAGATTCAGCCGTTGGGCTGTACGGAGGAATTTTTCTAGGTTGGCGTCATGGTCATGCCGGTCATGGCCGCAGATGGTGACGTTGTCTAGATAGGGGAAGGTGGCCTGCAGCGCGTTCTGGTCAACCATCCGGTCCATCTCCCTTTGGAAGACCGAGACCCCATTGGTGACGCCGAAGGGGACTCGGAGGAAGTGGTAGAGGCGACCGTCGGCCTCGAAGGCCGTGTACTGGCGGTCCTCAGGCCTGATGGGGAGCTGGTGGTATGCCGACTTCAGATCAATCGTCGAGAATACCCGGTATTGTGCTATCTGGTTGACCATGTCAGATATGCGGGGAAGTGGGTATGCATCTAATTGCGTGTATCGATTGATCGTCTGGCTGTAATCGATAACCAGGCGCTGTTTTTCGCCGGTCTTCACTACCACCACTTGGGCTCGCCATGGGCTGGTGCTGCCCTCGATAATCCCTTCCCTCAGGAGTCTTTCTACTTCTGATTTAATAAAGCTCCTATCCCCGGCACTGTACCGCCTGCTTTTAGTAGCAATTGGCTTGCAGTCTTTGGCGAGGTTAGCGAACAACGGGGGGGGTTTTGACCTTCAGGGTGGACAGGCTGCATACTTTGCGCGGCGCCGTGTTTAAATTCTGCCGGCTGCAGACTGTAAGTGGGGGCAGGGGCCCGCCATATGCCATCGTGACGCTCTCCAGATGGCACTGGAAGTCTAATCCTAGCAGTACGGGAGCGCAGAGCTGTGGCAGGATGAGGAATTTAAAATCTCTGTACTCCACGCCGTTCACTGTCAGAGTCGCTACACAGTAGCCGCCGACGTCCGCCGTATGGGACTTTGAGGCCATAAAGACCTGGTGGCGTGTGGGCATAACCGATAGGGAGTAGCGTCGCACCGTGTCGGGGTGGATGAAGCTCTCCGTGCTTCCGCAGTCGAAAAGGCAATTTGTGGCATGGCCATTTACCTTTACATTCATCATGGACCTGGCTAGTTGATGGGGCCTAGATTGGTCCAGGGTGATGGAGGCCAACGTCGAGGTCGGTGGGTCACTGTAGTATTTGCCCGCGCCGGGGGCCTGGTCTCGAAATGGTGTCCAAGATGGCGGCTCCCCCGCGGCTGGTGGTGCCCAAAATGGCGGCCCGCACGGCTCACATGTGGTTGGTGGGGTCCAAAATGGCGGCCTGCACGGTTCACACGTGGTGCTGCTGGAATTGGGGGTCGATTTCGCCCTGCACACTCTCGCATAGTGGCCTTTCTTGCCGCATTTGGAGCAGGTCGCGTCCTTTGCTGGGCATTGCTGTCTGGGGTGCTTGGCCTGGCCGCAGAAGTAGCATTTCTGGCCTCTGGTCATTGCAGCTGTAGTTGGGCTGCTGGCGGCTTGTGGCCTTACCGGGTCCCAAGATGGCTGCTCCCGTGACATCCACGTGGCCATCCGGTCAGGGGGGTAGGCGTCCATGTTCTGGAGGGCCACGTCTAACGAGTTAGCGAGGGCCACCGTCTTCTGCAGGTCGAGCCCCCTCTGTTCCAGCAGCCTCTGCTGAGTATAGTTGGACCTGATGCCGGCTACGTAGGCATCTCGGATCAGGTCTTCCGTGCATTCCTTGGCCGTCACCACTTTGCAATTACAGGCCCGGCTGAGGACTCTCAGCGCCAGTAAATATTTGGCGCCCGATTCCCCGGGGCGCTGTTTTCGGGTAGCCAGGAGGTGTCTGGCGTAGACCTCATTAACAGGCCTCACGTATTGTTCCTTTAGCGTCGCGATGGCGGCCGCGTAAGTTGTGGCGTCTCGGATGATCGAGTAGACTCGGTGGCTCACCCGTGAGTTCAAGACAAGCCGTTTCGCGTCATCTGTAGTGACGGTAGTGCTGGAGGCCTCCAGGAAGGCTTCAAAACAGCTCAGCCAGTGTTCAAAGTTATTGGCTGCATCTGCTGCTTGAGGATCCAGGTCTAAACATTCCGGCTTCAAGATTTGCTCCATGTCGAAAATTTAGTCAATAAAATTGATGCACTATCAACAACACCAAAGACTACGAGTTGAACTTATACGAAGTAGGCTTTTATTGACTAAGAACTGGAGCATGCCTCTGCTAGTGGATCCATCCTAAGAGCTCCCGGGGGAAGGGTGGTGAGTCACCTTTATACCCGGGCTTAGGAGTGGAGCCAGGGGCGGAGACATGCCTGGACCTGTACAGAGTTAACAGTGGTTTACCACAGTTCACAACAGGTCTCCCTTCGAATTATTAATTAACTCTTCAGATCATTCATGTTGCTGTAACAAAAGAATTTGCATCCATATACAGGAAACTCTTTTTTATCCGGCACCGACGGGACCGGCGTGGTGCCAGTTTATCAAAAAGTCCAGATTACAGAGAGTTATAGTTAAAAGGTACGAGAGCTCCGTACACAGCAACAAATCCAGGCTTCCCTGTTGCTTAGCAACAGTTGCAGGAACCCCGGCCACAGACCAAGCATCCCTGTTGCTTAGCAACAAGTGCAGAAACCCCCGATTACACAGCCACAGATCCAGGAACGGCCACTAATATGAAGAAAAACTTAACTGAACCTACTCCTGAATTTTGCCGGTTAACCGAGATTTCGGTTGTTTGGGTGCTGGTAAATCGAGAGTTTCCTATAGAAGCTTTCACAGTAGGTGTTGTATATATGGACTTTCAAGGAGTATTTGATAAAGAACCTCATAACAGACTTATTCAGAAAATAGAAGCACATGGTATTAAAGGGACGGTGGTAACTTGGGCACGTAATTGGCTAAGGGATAGGAGGCAGAGAGTAGTGGTGAATGGATGTTTTTCTGACTGGAGAGAAGTATGCAGTGGGGTCCTCCAGGGGTCAGTATTAGGACCATTGCTTTTCTTGTTATAGATTACCTGGACTTGGGTATAGGGAGTACAATTTTGAAGTTTACAAATAATAGAAAACTTGGCAACTTAGTAAATAGTGTGCAGGCTTCAGGAGGACATAGACAGATTGGTGAAATGGGCAGACACAATTTAATGCAGATAAGTGTGAATTGTAATTTAATGCAGATAAGTGTGGGCGATACAACATGGAGAGGCAGTATAATCTAAATGGTACTATTTTGAGGAGGGTGCAAGATCAGAGGGGCCTGGTGGTGCGTTTTCACAAATCCTTGAAGGTGGCAGAGCAAGTTGATGAGGCGGTTAAGAAAGCGTATGGGATAGCTGGCTTTGTAAATAGGGGCATTGAATACAAAAACAAAGAAGCCAAGCTAAACTTTTCTTCTCTTCTTAGGCAGTCCCTCGGAACTGAGGATGACTTGCTTCCACACTAAAAATGTGTTCTTAGGTGGCTGATGAGTCCAATGTGAGACCTACAGTCTCTGTCACAGGTGGGGCAGACGGTGGTTGAAGGGTGGGGTGCTTGGGTTGACGTGCGCTCCTTCTGCTGTTTGCGCTTGGCTTCCGCTTGCTCCCGGTAAAGAGACTCGAGGTGTTCGGCGCCTTCCTGGATGCTTCTCCTCCACTTTGCACAGTCTTGGGCCAGGGATTCCCAGGTGTCAGTGGGGATGTTGCACTTTTTCAAGGAGGCTTTGAGGGTGTCCTTGAAGTGTTTCCTCTGCCCACCTGGGGCTCTCTTGCCGTGCCGGAGTTCCGAGTAGAGCGCTTGTTTTGGGAGTCTCATATCGGGTATGCGGAAGATGTGGTCAAAGCTTCGATGCTGGGGATATTGGCCTGAGTGAGAACATTGACGTTGGTGCGCCTATCCTACCAATGGATTTGCAGGATCTTGTGGAGGCAGCATTGGTGGTACCTCTCCAGTGCTTTGAGGTGCCTGCTGTACATGGTCCATGTCTCTGAAGCATACAGGAGGGCAGGCATCACTACTGCTCTGTAGACCATGAGCTTGGTGCTGGGTTTGAGGTCCTGGTCTTCAAACACTCTCTTCCTTCAGGCAATCGAAGGCTGCACTGGCACACTGAAGGTGGTGTTGGACTTCGTCATCGACGTCTGCCCTTGTTGACATTAGGCTCCCGAGGTATGGAAAGTGGTCCACGTTGTCCAAGGCTTTGTCGTGGATTTTGATAATCGGGGGGCAGTACTGTGTGGCGGGGGCAGGTTAGTAGAGGACTTTGGCCTAGAAATTCAGTATAGCCACGTTTGGGGCGCTACAGCCGGACGGCCGCTAAAGTTTGCGCCCGGCGCAACTTCGCGCCACCTTCGCCGATATTCAGTGGCAGCGCCCCAAGAGGTTGCTGCTGCGCTAAAACAGGCGATGCACGACTATCATTAGGCGCTAAGCCGGCGGCCCAGGGCGATACCCCCGAGGGCGGGCGCAGCGCAGGTTCGGTGAGTTGCTGATTGACGGCAGACACTCTGGCGCCGGTGAGCTCTTAAAGGGGGAGGGTGGATTTGTTTGCCTGCCACGCCCTGCACACTGCAGCCCTGAAGCAAGGCCTGACCACTGCTGCTTGATCTGTACAACGCCCAGGACTATGGAGAAGGCCAACGTTTGCACCCATTGCAGCCCCCATTATATGTTTCCAATCAATGCTATGGCTCTGAAGTTAAAGACAAGTGCAAAGCTGTGGCCTGAAGCCACAAGTACCTGTGCGAGTGTTGAGCCAAACCAGAAAGCTCTCTACCTTTGTCTCTCTGCAAAGATCCATCTCTCACAAAGAAGGAGTGTTGCAAAATGGCTGCCATTTCTACTGCAGGAGGAGTGCCCTTTAATTTGCGCCCCCCTCGCCCCGCAGCGACTGGGAACCGTTCCCCTCTACCAGTCGCTAGGGGCGCCAGGCGCACAATAGGCCGGCGCCACTGACTTTCCGGTTTGGGGCGCACAAAGGGCGTTGCACGATGAAATGACATCAGGATCTGCGCGCGCAGCTGAGCGCGCACAAAGGCTTTGCGCCGCCGCTAAATCTTTACTGAAGTTGGGGAGAGGCGCCGATCGCGCTGCGCCCGGCCGCTAGCCGCCTAGTGCCCCACATCTCCTCCTCCTAAGGCGCTAGCGGCTGGCGCAAACAACTGAATTTCTAGGCCTTTGTCTTGCAGATGTTTAGTGTAAGGCCCATGCTCTCGTACGCTTTGGTGAAGGTGTTGACGATGGTTTGGAGTTCGGCCTCCGAGTGTGCGCAGACACAAGCATCATCTGCATACTGTAATTCGATGACAGAGGATGGAATGACCTTTGATCTAGACTGGAGGCGACGGAGGTTGAACAGTTTCCCGTTTGTTCTGTAGATTAGCTCCACTCCAGCGGGGAGCTTACTGAGGGTGAGATGGAGCATTGCAGCCAGGAAGATCGAGAAGAACGTTGGTGCAATGACAAAGCCTCGCTTGACCCTGGTCCATACGTGAATTGGGTCTGTGGTGGATCCGTTGGTCAGGATCATGGCGTGCATGTCATTGTGAAGCAGGCGGAGAATGGTGACAAACTTTTGAGGGCAGCCAAATTTGAGGAGGACACTCCATAATCTCTCACAGTTGACAGTGTCGAAGGCCTTTGTGAGGTCAAAGAAGGCCATGTGCAGTGGTTGGTGCTGTTCCCTGCATTTCTCTTGTAGTTGACGCGTGGTGAAGATCATATCCATTGTGCCCCTTAATGGGTGGAATCCGCATTGCGAGTCTGGGAGGAGCTCTTCAGCCACTGGGAGAAGGCGATTGAGGAGGATTCTTGTGATGACTTTCCCTGTGGCAGACAGCAGGGAGACTCCTTTGTAATTACCACAAACGGACTTGTCACCTTTCTTGAAGATGGTCATGATTACGACATCTCTGAGACCCCCTGGCATGCTCTCCTCCTTCCAAATAAGAGAAATGAGTTCATGTATTCGCGCCAATAGTGCTTCTCCGCCATGTTTTAGCGCCTCGGTGGGATTCCATCTGCTCCTGAGGCCTTGTTCTTCTTCAGTTGTCAGATGGCCTTTTCAACCTCATGCGGGCTGGGGTTGTGCTGAGATGGTGGCGGGTAGCATGCTGCGGGATGGAGTTGAGGATATCACATCGAAGACAGAATCTTGGTTAAGGAGATCATTGAAGTTCTCCTTCCAGTGGGCACTGACTACCTCCCTGTCCTTGATGAGTACCTCTCCGTTCTTGGTCCGCAGTGGAGTAGGACCTTGGGTGCTTGGGCCGTAGGTGGTCTTGACTGCGCTAAAGAATCCACGCACGTCGTGGTTGTTCACTAGCTGCCGGATCTCCTGCGCTTTCTCCACCCACCATCTGTTCTTTAGGTTGCGAGTTTTTTGTTGGACTCGGCTTTCAGGCATCTGTAGAGCTGCTTTCCTGCTCTCAAGTCCTGTTGCTCTTTCCAGATCAGGAATGCCTTGTACTTGCGGCTTATTAGCTCCTGGATCTGCTGGTCATTCTCATCGAACCAGGTGTTTCCTGCTAAACCTTTACAAAACACTGGTTAGGCCTCAGCTGGAGTATTGTGTATGATTCTGAGCATCACAATTTAGGAAGGATATCAAGACCTTTGAGAGGGTGCAGAAGAGGTTTACCAGGGATGAAAGACTTCAATTATATGGAGAGATTGGCGAAGCTGGGATTGTTCTCCTTAGAGCAGAGAAGGTTAAAGGGAGACCTAATAGAGATATTCAAAATTATATGGGGTTTTGATAGAGCAAGTAGGGATAAACTGTTTCCTCTGGCAAGTGGTTCAGTAACCGGAGGTCATAGATTTAAAATAATTGGCAAAAGAACTAGAGGGGAAAGGGAGAGAAATTATTTCACGCAGAGGGTTATGATGATCTGGAATGCACTACCTGAAAGAGTGGTGGAATCAGATCCCATAGGAACTTTCAAAAGACAATTGGACGTGTATTTGAAAAGAACTTATTTGCAAGGTTTTGGATAAAAAGCTGGGGTGTGGGATTAAATTGGACAGCTCTTTCAATGAGCCGGCACAGGCACGGCAGGTTGAATGGCCTCCTTCTGTGCTCTAAGATTCTATGATTCTAACCAACCTGCTCCAGGTTGCTGGCTTATTGATGAGGAAAAATGCTGAACCTGCCATTACAGATATATTACAAGTTAAAAAAACCTCAGGCATCATTGGCAAAATCTAATTTGACTCAAGGATTTAGGTAGTAAACTACTGGGATGGTTAGATAAATCAAAATTGTCTTTTCTGATTCTGTACATTCCCATGTTTTAGAAATCAGAAAAAATAAGTTTTGATACGGTAACCACCTCAGTAACAGATTTTGGTGACTTTACTATCATCCTCAGACTTTAGAAAAGAGAGATAGGGAGTGATTTTCATCTGCCTACCACCTCATTCAGGCTGAAAAAAGTGGGGCAGTAGGCAGGACATCATTTTAAACAATATCCTCCCATCCATTGGCTGCTCAACTAGATTTTCCTTCCCTCCCTTTAACATTTAACTTCCAGCTTGGGTCCATGGAGATGCCACTTCCAACTTACTGAAAAAATTCATATGAGTCCTGACCATGAAAATGGTTTGGGCCTCTCGCTAGGGTCAGCAGGTGGGCATGTGATCATACCACCCATTACCGGCCCAATATGCACCATAATTGGCTCCATTGTCTCACGTGTCTAAATATTAGTTCAAATAAAATTCATCATTTGCATTTTGTCAGAAGTGGATTCATTTTAAAATTAAAGCAAGGACATTTGTCAGCCAACTTGACAATAAAAGTGAATCGCTCTTACACGAAGGGCAATGTTCTAATGTAAAGTAAATTGATAACCTAAATTATTAACTCCAAACCTTTCAAACTTGGAAAAGTAATTCATTTCTTATTACAAGGATAATGTACAAAATTTTTTTAATTGGATATTTTATTGGCAGGTTTATATGTCTCACAGATCTCAGTTACTGTGGCACTGATTAGTTTGCGAGTTGAATCTGAGCTCAACGTTTCACCTTTGCACAGTGATGGCATTCTCACCACTGAGTTAAAAGGCCATGGGTTCTAAGCCACACTTCAGTGAGGGAGTGCTGCATTGTTGGAGGTGCTGCCATTCAGGTGAGATGTTCACAAGATCATTATGGATGAGCACAAGATCATTATGGCTGAGGAAGATCATTTGGCCCATATTAGTTCACAAATCTAGAAGGAACCTCCCCTCCCACTGCAGAATGTAATTGAGTCTAAATTAAACATTGTTGCAACAATTTTACAGATCTAAATGGGCAAAGGGAAAACCGATTTAGCAGAACAGTGGCCCACACCCAAACTGCATGGTAAATCGGGCCACTGCTAAATTGGCTGGGACTTTTTTTCGAAAATAAATAAAAAGGTGGCCTTGATTTGTTTGCCCTCATCGGAGCTTGTGATGCATTTCCTAAAAGGTAGCACTGGAGGCCAATCAAAGTCGGCCCAAAACTTGGAAATGCTTTTGTATTTTGTGAAGTTGGAAGGCTCCTCCTGGACCTACAAAAGAACAGCTGCTGGTACCCCCTCGCCCCTCTCCCAATTGTAGATGAGACCGCATCGTGAGCAGCGAATACAGTATACTTCTTGCAATTTAGTATACTGTATTCACTGCTCATGGTACGGTCTAATCTACAATTGGGGAGACCAAACGCAGATTGGATGACCGCTTTGCGGAATATCTCTGTTCAGTCCGCAAGTGTGACCCCAAACATCCGGTTGCCTGTCACTTTAATTCTCCACTGCACTCTCACTCTGACCTTTCTGTCCTCGGCCTCTTACACTGTTCCAATGAAGCTCAATGTAAGCTCAAGGAACAGCACCTCATCTTCTGATTAGGCACTTTACAGCCTTCTTACTCAACATCGAGTTCAACAATTTCAGACCATAACCTCTGCCCCTATTTTTTCACAGACAGCTGTTGATAATTATGCTATACCCATTTACACCTCCTCTAGGCCCATCTTTTGTTTCTTCACTTGTCCCATTACCATCGCTTTTTGCTTTTTACAATCATGTCTTTTGTTATTTAATCTCTCCTGCCTTCCACCCGACCACAGACCTTCCCTTTTGTTCTTTCCTCCCTTCCCCCCTTTCCCTGCCCCTGCACTTGCTTAAAATCTATTGGGGCAGAAATTCGGATCGGGGGCTTGCCGCGCGTGCAAGCCCCCGATCTGCACTTACCCGACGCGCCTGCCGTTCACCTCCAGGGACGCCTGGAATTCCTTTTTGAAAGAGAAGAATCCCGGGCAGAGTATGACGTCACGCCACCCAGGAGTGCAGCCAGCGCGAAGCCTGGAGCGCGCTGTGCAACTGAGACACGCTCCTTGAGGTCTCAGTTTAATAGGACACGCCCCCAATGTTTCTCACAAGCTGCAAAGCATTTTTACATGCAGAGCAGCATTTCAAATAGGTTTTTGGTATTTTTATGAAGCTTTTGGTAACTTTTATAAACTTTTAAAAACGTTTACATTATTTTGAAGAATCTGAAGTAGTTTTAAACAGAATTAAAGCAATTTAAAGAATTTTAAAAGCCCTGAAAGCATTTTTTTCATTCCATTTATTTAATTAGCAACGTCGTCGTCGTATGTGTCTTCACACTGTTCCCTTTGGGGAACTGTATGAAGTGGTGGAAGGATTTATGGCCGTGATTAACGCTCCTTCCGTGACCGTAACCATCTTTGTACCAGCCATTAGGGTGGTTAGTCCTATGGCGGGAGGGTTTTACGGGCTCCCACAACCTATACGAGGGGGGGGGGGCCACCCACACCCACGGACGCAAATATCCCACTGGTTGTCAACCCAGAATTTAGAGCCAGAGCTCCGACTCCACTTGCCGGGACTGTCTGGAGCGGGGTTCGTAACCCTACCCCGTCTGGCCCAGCGGCGGGGATCCTACCGCTACGCCAAAGGCCCACTCCGATTAGCAATGTGAAATGGCTGGAATGAGCACAGTTCACGACATTAAAAGAACTCACAATTGAACTGATGATGACCTCAGCAATCTCCTCAACGAGGTGAAGGCGCAGCGCCTGCTCATCATTGGTAATGAGAAGTCAAAGGCGCCGCAAAAAGGACAGATGATAGCTTGGTCTTTCAAGTGGCAGCATAGGGCTCCAGTCACGGGGAGGGAAAAGGCGCAGGAAACGTATGGGTGTCACCTTTTGCACGGAGTGGGCCTTTTGCGTAGCGGTAAGCATCCCCGCCGCTGGGCCAGAAGGCGTAGGGTTTCGAACCCCGCTCCAGACAGTCCCGGCAAGTGGAGTCGGAGCTCCAACTATAAATTCTGGGTGGACATCCAGCGGGATACTTGCGTCCCCGGGTGTGGGTGGCCCCCCCCCTCAGATGGGTTGTGGGAGCCCGTAAAACCCTCGCGCCATAGGACTAACCACCCTAATGGCTGGTATGAAGATGGTTATGGTCACGGAAGGAGCGTTAACATGGCCAGAAATCCTTCCACCACTTCATACAGTTCCCGAAAGGGAACAGTGTGAGGATACGTACGACGATGACCTCTTGCGCAATGCACCTCCTTGGACCCTCAGTCGCAGATGCGAGGGGGCAAATCGTGCAATTGTTAAATTTTTCATTTTATTGACATGTAAAATGTTGTGTTTGCTGTTTTCATTGAAATGTTTATTTGTGACTGAAAGGATATGTAACCTTTTCCTTTAAACAGTGCAGCCTGTAGTCAGTTTGAAAAAAATTAACAACTTTTATTGGAGCCAAAGTATTTTTACAACAACTGTTTGAAAATTAGAACATAGCTAGTTTCCACCTTGAATGTCTTTATTGCAGTAAGAAAACAGAAAAAGTCACTTTAAAATGTTAACATTTTTTTCTGAACTATTCATGTTTACAAATGTTTGAAAAGCAGGAAATAGCTAGTTAAACATTATAAAGTTATAAACTATCTACATCAAAACTAACCCTGAAAACTGTTTTATGATGCAATAAAAGTTCACTGCTTCACTTTAAATTGTGTCTGCTCCTTTCTTTGCCTTGCGGGGGGAGGGGGAGGTACAAGGCGCCACTAGCTCGTGAAGGTGTTGGCTACTAGCAGTTCCCGGGTATTTTTCTCGCTCACAGGCCTCCTGCTTACACAGACGTCCTTGCAAGGAAGAAATGGAAAGAGTTGTTGAAGTAATTAAAATGAAGTGACTGGCTAGAAAATCACCCCGGCCTATGGCAGGAGAAACGCGTTATCGTCTTGGTAATACAGGTAGACTATCCTTTATCCGAAAACCTCGGGACCAGCCGTGTTTCGGTTTTAGGAAAATTTCGGATTTCGGAAGGTGCGCGAAAACACTTCGGTTTTCAGAGGTAATTCGGTTTTTGGGAGTGCGGATAAAGGATACACTATCCCTTATCTGAAAGGGTGGGATAAATAACGACTATAAATACTGTAGTTACAGGGATAAATACTGTAGTACAGTTTATTTGTAAGGATAAAGGCTGGTACACTTACGCTGAGCGATTTCGGTTCTCAGAAGTGCGGAAAAATGCTACACTATCCCTTATCCGGCTAGGCCTGTAAGTCGTGCGCCACTCTGGTCATGTCGTGCGCACGACTTACACTGACCGAAAAAACCTTCGGTTTTTAGAGGGTTTCGGTTTTCGGAAGTCCGGATAAAGGGTAGTCTACCTGTACATCATACCCGCCTGATCAATTTCACAGCCCGAGATGATTTTCCAATAAGTTACTTTCTCTCAAAGTCATAATTAAATACATACATTCATACACATAAGTAAAGGAATATATACATACATACATATACGTAAAGGAATATATACGGACATACATACATAATTACTTACTGATGAAAAGTTTCTTTCTTAAAAATGTTGGAAATGTTACATTATTCATTTTAGAACAGTCATTTTCACATTTAATAAACACAGCAAATTCAATTCACACAGCCACAATTGCTCCTTCTACCTACAGTACTGAAAACCCGTTTAAAAAAAAAAAATTAAACTTTAAAACTTACCTCATCATTTCTTAAAATAACTTTCCTCCCTTTCCCAAACAAAAATATTGCCTTTCAGAAGCTCCACGATAAAATATATCTTCCTCCGCAGCCTCTGGAGCAACTTTACACATGCTTTTTTCATGTGTAAGTTGTAAGGACTTAACCTCACTGAATCCATGAATGAAATAGACGAAGTTCACTGCGCACGCGCTGCCTGTGCAGTCGCACGCGCTGTGCCTCTGAACCCCTTCGTTCAGAGGACAGGAAATGCCGGTTTTCCCCGCATGCGCTGTGCATGCTGAAAACCGGCATTTCCTCTGGCCAGACGCGTGAATACCCCGACCGTACTCAAGCGTTTGGAACGGAATTACTGGGCCATTACATCGCTAACTTTTTCCAGTTCTGAAGAAAGGTCATCGACCTGAAACGTTAACTCTGTTTCTCTCTCCACAGATGCTGCCTGACCTGCTGAGTATTTCCAGCATTTTCTGTTTTTATTTCAGATTTCCAGCATCTGCAGTATTTTGCTTTTGTATAAGGGAGGTTGGATGGTCAGCAGATGAGGAATTATTCAGTGTGGGGGCTGAGGGAGAAAATGAGGGAGGATATCTCGATGAGAAACTTGGGCTGGAGCTTGGGGCCGTGGTAGAGAATGAGGATTTTAAAGGAAAGGCGACAGAGGTGGAATAAGGTGATGTGCTCACCAAGGATGAAAAAGTACCAGAGGAGTAGGGAGAGAGACAAAGGTATGAATCACAACCAAAGGAACAGTGGGTGTGGAATCAGGGCAGAGATCTCTTATAATGGGTCTGCACCTACTTTTTTCTTTGTTTTGTTCCATAACAATGAACACACTTGGGGGTACAGCCGAGGACCATCAGCCCTTGAGACCTCCTCAGTTCCTGGGTTCCCGGAACTCCATGTTTGAATCCCTCCAATCAGGTTTCCGCCCTTGCCACAGTATCAAAATGGCTCTTATCAAAGTCACTAATGACATCCTATGTGACTGTGACAAAGGTAAACTATCCCTCGTCCTTTTTGACCTGTCTGCAGCCTTTGACACGGTTGATCACTCCAACGCCTCTCCACCATCGTCCAGCTGAGTGGGACTGCACTCGCCTGGTTCCATTCTTATCTATCTAATCGTAGGCACGGAATCACCTGCAATGGCTTCCCTTCCCGCTCCCGCATTATTACCTCTGGTGTCCCCCAAGGTTGTATCCTTGGCCCCTTCCTATTTCTTATCTACATGCTGCCTCAGTGACATCATCTGAAAATACAGTGTCAGTTTCCACATTTACTCTGACGACACCCAGCTCTAGTTCACCACCACTTCTCTTGACCCCCTCCACTGTCTCTATTTGTCAGATTGCTTGTCCGACATCCAGTACTGGATGAGTAGAAATTTCCTCCAATTAAATATTGGGAAGACAGAAACCATTGCTTTTGGTTCCCACCACAAACTCCATTCCCTAGCCACCGACTCCATCCCTCTCCCTAGCATCTGTCTGAGGCTGAACCAGACTGTTTGCAACCTTGGTGTCATATTTGACCCCGAACTAAGCTTCCAACCACATATCCACGCCATTACTAAGACCGCCTATTTCCACCTCCGTAACACCGCCCATCTCCGCCCCTGCCTCAGCTCATCTGCTGCTGAAACCCTCATCCATGCCTTTGTTACTTCTAGACTTGACAATTCCAATGCACTCCTGGCTGGTCGCCCATGTTCTACCCTATGTAAACTTGAGGTCATCCAAAACTCGGCTGCCCATGTCTTAACTCGCACCAAGTCCCTGTCACCCATCACCCCTGTGCTCGCTGACCTACACTGGCTCCCAGTTAAGCAATGCCTCGATTTCAAAATTCTCATCCTTAGTTTTCAAATCCCTCCATGGCCTCTCCCCTCCTTATCCCTGTAATCTCCTCCAGCCCCACAACTGCCCCCCACCCCCGCCGAGATATCTGCGCTCCTTTATTTCTGGCCTCTTGAGCATCCTTGATTATAATCGCTCAACCATTGGTGGCTGTGCCTTCTGTTGCCTAGGCCCTAAGCTCAGAATTCCCTCCCTAAACCCGCCCACCTCTCTATCTCTTTTTCTTCCATTAAGACGCTCCTTAAAATCTACCTCTTTGACCAAGCTTTTGGTCACCTGCTCTAATATCTCCTTATGTGGCTCGGTGTCAAATTGTTTTATGACACTCCTGTGACGTGCCTTGGGACGTTTTGCTATGTTAAAGGCGCTATATAAATACAAGTTGTTGTTTCTGTTGTTGTTCTAACACCTGAGATTCCATTTTACACAATAGAAATGGATCATTCTTTCTGATGTCACACAAACGGCTCTGCTGTCACAGCAACTTTCTCATATGAAGCAGCTTCCATCCCTTCAGAGTTAGCTTCCTGTTAGTGCACAAATAAAAACTTTAGGAATCATTTGTTTAGTCTGTAATGTATGTCCAAACCCAATTATGTTGCTTGAGAGTTATGAAATCCTTTCCAGTCAAATACAAATGGCATCTAACCGGTTTCATGTTATGTGAGACTGTCCTTCTGGAGTCTAGGCCCTTTATTGTTCCCGGTTTTACCAGGGGCTGGAAATTATGCCTTTACATTCTAACCAGTGAAAGGTCATGTGGGTCAGATCTTTTATTTCTAAAGTATTTAAATTTGATAGTCACATGAATATTTCAATTTGGGGCATTTTCTAGAAATGTCTGTCCTACAATTCCATTTCTACATATTTTGGCATGAGTACTTTGACAGCCTGTGGCACTATAGGGTCTATAATAGGAACAAACAATACAATATGGCAGCCAAGGGTTGCTATGTCAATATATTCTGTATCTCAAGTCTGTGCCTTAATCCACACTCATCTTAAACTGCTACTAACAGCAGGCAGGACTTATATGGGCGTGCAACCCACGGCACACATAACAACTGAAGAGTTATGTCACCTGACTTCAAAATGAAAACCATGACAACCCAGAGACAGGAGGGCTGGACAAATTACAGCAAAGCGACATACAATGTGCATTTGCAAGAGAGAGAGAAACAAGGATTGAGCTTATAAACAAGTGTCCCTGAAATCTGGGATGATCACTGAAGAGCAGCTTAGAAAGTGTAAAGGAACAGCTTTAATCCTTGGAGAGGAAAGGGAAGAGTCATCCAAGGAGAAATTTGACTTCAGACTGTGAGTGATTGAAGACAGTCTTTAATTGATAATTAGTCACAGAAATTATTTGGTTTAAAAGCTTCTTCAGACTGAAGAGCGATAACTTACAACATAAACCAGGACCGAGCTGCTTAGTGTACATCAGACAGCTACAGGTTTTAATTCTGAGAGGACGCGTCCTTAGAGGGGCCAGCAATCTTTGCAATACTAAGCTGAGTAATTTGGTTTTGAGTCTCAAGCAACGTGGAATCATTTTCAGTGCCCTTGTGAAGATGGATGTCACCAGCCAGAGACAATGTTTATGACCTGCCATAACTATCTGTCCCACTACACCAAGCTGCCAGCTGTGCAGATTGTTGCAGCATTGGACAGCATGATGAAGATTATCAAGGACACCCCTGATCAAATTCGCCAAGTGTTAGCTCAGAATGTTATCTCTGGCTTCACTGTGGATGACTCAGTTAACAGAAGCACATGCTAACAGCCAGAAAGCAGCATGCAATCTCCTGGTTGCCATGAACTTCAGGTTTATTAATGAAATTGTCCAATTGACGATGGAGAATTTCAAGCAAGAGCACCTTCTGCCTGTGTACATGGTGAAGACCTTGACAAAAATGTCAATGGAAAATGTGCATTGCATGATGCCTTTTCTGAAATCTATTTTAGGAACTCTGATTCCAGTTCTCATTGGAGTTAAACATGATGTGCTAAAATGTGCATTCAGCTTAGCGCTGGGTAGTTTTAGCAAGAGCATCTTGATATATGAGAAATGTAGAGAATGCCTCAGATCCTACAGTGACTAAAGAGTCTTTCCCCACCAAGCTCAGCATTGTCGATAGTTTCCTGTTCAAGGCGTGGCTCAAAAAGGAGTCCTCCTAATTAAACATTCCGATTGTGGAAGCTCTAGGCCACATCAGCTCTCTGCTGCTTTGGGACAGGCTAAAAGGAGGAACTGCCCATAGTTAATTCCAAACATCCTGTCTCTCTACAAGATACACTTGGGCTATTTTTCCATCACAGTGTGTCTCTGCCATGTATTGGATGTTGCCATGGAGATGAAGTGTCTAGTACTGAAAACACAGGTGGTCACTTTGCTTAACAATCTCCACCAGCAGATTTGCTTTTCACTGGGCTTCAATAACCATCTTGCTGTCAAAAACCACAGCGAGATCCTCCAGTGTTTCACAGTTCTGGGCCCGGTTTATGCAGATTCATTGCTCAACTTCTTCCTACCCAAGTTAATGCTCAACAAATGAAAGTAGGGACAGCAAGTGCACTATGACACCTCATCAGCTCAGTCTCCTCACACTTAGAGAGGAAGAAGGCTCAGATTGTGGCCAGCAGAGAAACATAGAAACATAGAAGATAGGAGCAGCAGTAGACCATTCGGCCCTTCGAGCCTGCTCCGCCATTCAATGAGATCATGGCTGATCATCCAAATTCAGTACCCGGTCCCTGCATTCTCCCCATATCCCTTGATCCCTTTAGCCTTAAGAAATATATCCAACTCTTTCTTAAATATACTTAATGAATTGGCCTCCACCGCCCTCTGTGGCAGAGAATTCCACAGGTTCACCACTCTCTGGGTGAAGAAATGCCTCCTCATTTCAGTCCTAAATGGCTTACCCCTTATCCTTAGACTATGACCCCTGGTTCTGGACTCCCCGGCCATCAGAAACATCCTTCCTGCATCTAGTCTGTCCAGGCCTGACAGAATTATATAGGTTTCGATGAGATCCCCTCTCAATCTTCTAAACTCCAGTGAGTATAAGCCCAATCGACACAATCTCTCCTCATACGCCATTCCTGCCATCCCAGGTATCAGCCTGGTGAATCTTCGCTGCACTCCTTCCATGGCAAGAACATCCTTCCTCAGGTAAGGCGACCAAAATTGCACACAATACTCAAGGTGTGGTCTCACCAAGGCCCTGTACAACTGCAGCAGGACATCCTTGTTCTTGTACTCGAACCCTCTTGCTACGAAGGCCAACATACCATTTGCCTTCTTAACCGCCTGCTGCACCTGCATGCTTACCTTCAGCGACTGGTGTACAAGAACACCCAGGTCTCTTTGCACTTCCCCTTCTCCCAATCTATTGCCATTCAAATAATAATCTGCCTTCCTGTTTTTGCCACCAAAGTGGATAATCTCACATTTATCCACATTATAGTGCATTTGCCATGTTTCTGCCCAATCACCCAACCTGTCCAAATCGTGCTGGAGTTTCACGACATCCTCCTCACAGCATACCCTCCCACCCAGCTTTGTGTCGTCTGCAAATTTGGAGATATTACATCCAATTCCCTCGTCCAGATCATTAATATATATATTGTGAACAGCTGGGGTCCTAGGACCGATCCTTGCGGTACCCCACTAGTCACTGCCTGCCACTCAGAAAATGACCCGTTTATTCCAACTCTTTGCTTTCTGTCCGCCAACCAGTTCTCTATCCAACTCAATACCTTGCCCCCAATCCCATGTGCCTTAATTTTGCACGCTGGTCTCTTACGCGGGGCCTTATCGAAAGCCTTCTGATGTAAGAAAAAGGAGGCTTACCATCAAGTAACTTTAAAGTAAGCTTTAAGTAACTTATAAACACACTATATACAAGAGAGGTCTTTACCATGCCTCTGGTAGAAGCCTCTTACAATACTGAACAGACCAGTATTTATACCAGTCCAACAGGAAGTGACACATGACAGGAAGTGAGGTATGTACACAGTTCATAGTTCATAGTTCACAGTTCACAGGAAGTGATGACATAACTTCCCGGAAGTTATTATTTTTATCACATTCTTCCCTCCTGCAGGTTTAGGAGGCTGTGGTCTACCTTTTGGTCCGCAGCCGCCGAACAAGGAAGAGTCGCACCCGTTTGGATTCCCGTCGTAGAGGGTCGCTGGTCCGCTTACATGCGGTTGGCCATTGGCCAGAGTCCGTGTGGCCTGGATTGCCCTGTGAAGGGTCGGGGAGATCATGGCTTCGAGTACGAGCCCCAATAGGTTCAAAGTCAGACTGCCTCTGTTCAGAGGGAGGTGCAGAGCTGGTCTGTGGCGGACCAGTACTTTCATGCGTGGTACTGGGAGGGTCGCAACCTTGAGCACGGGGTTCTACCAGCACCAAGCTAGTTGGTGTCCGATCAGGATCCTGGAGAGGGGTACCCGATAGGTCCCAAGAGTTTCCTGGTGAAATGCCATCACCCGATGTCCCACTAGGTCCTGGTGGGCAGGGAGCCAGATCCCGTAATGATACGGTAGATTCTCGGCCGTCGGAATATCGTATGTTTGCATAGGTGGGGTTGGCATCGGTTAGTTCGACCTCGTCTACAAGAGGGTCATTTTTAGACGTCCGAACGTATCTTCGGAGTAATACAGGTCCAGGAGTAGTTAGCCATGACGGGAGTGATGTCCCATGAGATGAGCGACGCTGGAATCCAAAGAACCGCTCATGAGGTGTAGTATTTGTGGCTGTAGAAAGCAGGGACCGTATAGAGTTCAATGCATCCGGAAGCACTGTTTCCCATTGCTGGTCTGGTAGGCCCCGAGATCTTAAAGCGAGACGTACGGAATTTCAGATGATACCGTTATACCTCTCTACCTGCCCATTTCCGATGGGATGGTATGGTGTTGTTTTGCTTGTAGCAATTCCCCGTTCTGAGAGGTAGTCCTTGAGTTCCCTCGACATAAAGGATGGACCCCGATCTGAGTGAATATAAGCCGGCATGCCACAGAGAGAAAATACCTGCTCAAGGCAGCAGATTACTGTGGACGCCAGCATATTGGAGCAGGGGAAGGCAAACGGAAAACGTGAATATTTGTCGATCATGGTGAGCAAATATGTGTTCCGAGTTGAAGAGGGCACTGGGCCCTTAAAATCGATGCTAAGTCATTGCATCGGTTGGGTTGCATGTATGAGTATACCATCTGAGGGGCGGAAGAACTGAGGTTTTAATTCTGCACAAAGCCGGCATTCTGAGCATATTTTCTTTACATCTCCAGTGGAAAAAGGGAGATTCCGTGATCGTACGAAATGTAGCATGCGCGTAACGCCAGGATGACACAAACCATTGTGGACATCCATGAGGGTGGAGGATGACATAGTGGAGCAGAATGCCCGTGTGAGGGTGTCCGGGGCCACATTCTCCTTGCCAGGCCGATAGAGAATGGTATAACCAAAAGAGGCCAGTTCCATCCTCCAAAGTTGTATTTTATTATTCTTAATTTTGGTTCGTTTTCGATTATCGAGCATGAAGGCGACTGATCGTTGGTCCGTGATCAATGTAAAGTGCTGGCGAGCTAGAAAATGGTTCCACTTCCGTACTGCCTCTATGATGGCTGTGGCTTCTTTCTCAACCGGAGGATAATGTAGCTCGGCACCTTGTAAGGTCCTGGACATAAATGCTACAGGACGACCTTCCTGATTCAGAGTAGCCGAGATCGCCACCTCCGAGGCATCACATTCAACCACGAAAGGGAGATTCTCATCAATGGAGTGAAGAGCCGCTTTCTCCAACTGTTTTTTGAGAAGGTTAAAGGCTGCAACAGCCGCTGTTCCCAGTGGAAATGATCTAGCATGCAGCAAGGGTTGGATTTTGTCTGAAAAATGAGGAATCCATTTAGCGTAGTATGCAAACAGACCGAGAGCCCGACGTAAAGAAGCCGGATTCTTAGGTGACGGGAGCTCTTGGAGCGGGCGAAGTCTTTCTGGGTCTGGCTTAATGATACCATTGCCTACGCAGTAGCCAAGGATGTTGATGGTCGGTTGCGACTCAACAGATTTGGATTCATTCAGGGTCAAATTACGGCGATGGAGGGCATCCCGAAATTTTTGGAGGTTGGAGTCGTGTTCCTGTTGATCGTGACCTGCAATGGTAATGTTATCAAGATAGGGAAAAGTGTCCCTTAGGTTTTCCTGCTTAACCAGGCCATCCATTGCCCGTTGAAAGACAGCCACTCCATTAGTAACCCCGAATGGGAGGCGACGAAATTGGTACAGCCGTCCATTAGCCTCAAAGGCTGTGTACTGCTTATCTGAGACCTTCAAGGGTAACTGATGATAGGCACTTTTTAAATCGTAAGTTGAGAACACTTTGTATTCGGCCAGTTTATTAACCATATCATCAATGCGTGGCAATGGGTAGGCGTCCAAGTCGGTATATTGATTGATGGTTTGCGAATAATCGATGCATAGTCGCTGTTTGTGAGGTTTTAGAGGGTTCTTGACAATGACGACTTGAGCCCGCCAGGGCGACGAACATGGTTCAATGATATCCTCTGCTAGAAGTCGAGAGATTTCAGCCGCAATAAAAGATTGGTCTTCCTGATTAAAGCGCCGTGATTTCGTTATTATCGGTTGGCATTGAGGCGGAATACTGGCAAATAATGAGGGTTCATCAAGTGAAGCTGCTGATAATGCACAAAATGGTAATTTAGACGGTATATTAGAAATAGTAAGTCCGGGTTTGGATCCACCAAACTCAATGGTGAGTTTCTTATGCTGTTTTTGGAAGTCCAGTCCTAAGAGGAGATCACTACATAAGTCCTTGAGCACCGAAAGTCGGGTGGAGGGATACATACGACCATGAAGTGTCATATCAACAACACAAAAGCCGGAGATTCTGGTATTAAGTGATGACTGGCCATCGCAATTGCCTGGTCCGATGGGAAGACATGTAGTTTCAATTTCGCAACAATCTGTTCCTTAATGAAACTATCAGTACTTCCTGAGTCAATTAAGGCATCTAAGGTATGCCCTTTAATTGAAATTTTTGTGGCTGCATGAGACAGGTTCTGTGGGCAAGCAGCTGTAATTGGTGTCGTTGCACAGAGAGTGGCTAAAACTCTCGGTGTGCTTCTTCGGGAGAGAGCTCGAGAGGAAGCTTGATAGGTCCTAGCTGGAGCATCTTGATAGGCCCTAATTGGGGCAGTTCGGTAGGCCTTAGCTGGATTGGCCCTCATAGAGGCCCTTGATAGGCAAACTTTAGCAAAGTGTCCTTTTTTCCCGCAATAACTGCAGATTGCATTGCGAGCAGGGCAGGTTTTCCTAGGGTGAAAAGCATCTCCACAAAAGAAGCATTCCTTCCTAGATTGCCAAGAGGCTGCTAAAGTGGGGTCGTCCTCCTCTTCTTCATCAGAATTATCAGAATTAGATTCCCCCATGATAGGGTTCACCTGAGACCGCTTGAATTGTCTGGTTGCAGCTACAGCAGCAGATCGAGATCTGGGCAGCTGATAGAGGTCTGCATTTCTCTTTGCCAAATCCAGTGAACAAGCTAGGTCAAAAGCTTTTTGTAGCTCAAGTGTTTTACTTTCTAGTAGACGCTGGCGTATAAATGGAGAGGCAATCCCGCAGATGAAAGCATCACGAATCATTTCTTGGCGGTACAGCTCAGCTGAGGCTGCCTGAAAGTTACAATCTACGCTGAGCCTGCGAAGTTCTTGCAGGAATTCATCAATTGATTCCCCTGGCCCTTGTCGGGCTGTGGCCAGTAGATGTCTAGCATAGACCTCATTTGGGGTCTTGGCATACAGTTTCTTAAGTGCCCGAATCACCTCATCGTAATTATCCCATTCATCAACATATTCGAACACTTTTGGGGTCACATAATTGATAAGTATCTTCAATCTAGCAGGAGCATCCGCTTCACATTCATCCAGAAAATTCTCAAAAGTACGGTACCAATGCTTCCATACCCTGCCAGCTGCTGGTGCATTCGGGTCCAAGTCCAGACGAATAGGTCTAAGGATTTTCTCCATGATGGGTGGTTCCCTGGATCCTTAATTCCGAGTTTGTCCGAAGGTCTAGTATTTGTGAGTGTAAATACTAAGTTACTTAAATTGATGTAAGAAAAAGGAGGCTTACCATCAAGTAACTTTAAAGTAAGCTTTAAGTAACTTATAAACACACTATATACAAAAGAGGTCTTTACCATGCCTCTGGTAGAAGCCTCTTACAATACTGAACAGACCAGTATTTATACCAGTCCAACAGGAAGTGACACATGACAGGAAGTGAGGTATGTACACAGTTCATAGTTCATAGTTCACAGTTCACAGTTCACAGGAAGTGATGACATAACTTCCCGGAAGTTATTATTTTTATCACACCTTCTGAAAGTCCAAATACACCACATCCACTGGTTCTCCCTTATCTATTTTACCAGTTACATTCTCAAAAAATTCCAGTAGATTAGTCAAGCATGATTTACCTTTTGTAAATCCATGTTGACTTTGTCCGATCCAGTCACTGCTTTCCAAGTGCTCTGCTAGTACATCTTTTATAATGGACTCCAGCATTTTCCCCACTACCGATGTCAAGCTTACCGGTCTATAATTCCCCACCTTTTCTCTACCACCTTTTTTGAATAGTGGGGTAATATTAGCTACCCGCCAATCCATGGGTACCGTTCCAGAGTTTATCGAGTTCTGGAAGATGACCAGCAATGCATCTACTGTTTCTAGTGCCACTTCCTTAAGTACCCTGGGATGTAGATTATCAGGCCCTGGGGATTTATCGGCCTTCAGTCCCATCAATTTTCCTAACACCATTTCCCTACAAATAATGATTTCTTTCAGTTCCACCCTTTCATCAGACCCTATGTTCCCCGGCATCTCTGGGAGGTTATTTGTGTCCTCCTTTGTGAAGACAGAACCAAAATATGTATTTAGTTGGTCTTTCATTTCTTTGTTCCCCATTATATATTCCCCCGATTCTGACTGCAAGGGACCTACGCTTGACTTCACCAATCTTTTTCTCTTCACATATCTATAAAAGCTTTTACAGTCAGTTTTTATGTTCTCTGCAAGCTTACTCTCATATTCTCTTTTCCCTTTCTTAATTAATCCCTTTGTCCTCCTTTGTTGAATTCTAAACTGCTCCCAATCCTCAGGATTATTGCTTTTTCTGGCCAATTTATATGCCCTCTCCTTGGACCTTATGCTATCCCTAATTTCCCTTGTTAGCCACGGTTGGGTCACCTTTTTTGCTTTATTTTTATGCCAAACTGGGATGAACATATTCTGTAGCTCATCCATTCGATCTTTGAATGCTTGCCATTGCCTATCCACCGTCAACCCTTTGAGTGCCATTCCCCAATCAATCCTACCCAACTCGCTCCTCAGACCATCGTAGTTTCCTTTATTTAAATTGAGGACCCTAGTCTCCGAGTCAACTACTTCATTCTCCATCTTAATGAAGAATTCGATCATATTATGATCGCTCCGACCCAAGGGGCCTCGTACAACAAAATTGCTAATTAATCCTTTCTCGTTACATAATACCCAGTCTAAGATGGCCTGATCTCTGGTTGGTTCCTCAATATATTGGTCCAGGAAACCATCCCGTAAACACTCCAGGAATTCCTCCTCCACAGTATTGTTACTCATTTGGTTGGCCCAATCTATATGTAGATTAAAGTCACCCATGATGACTGCTGTGCCCTTATTGCACGCTTCTTTCATTTCTCTTTTAATGCCATCCCCAACCTCCGCCTTACTGTTTGGAGGTCTATAAACCACTCCCACTAACGTTTTTTTCCCCTTAGTATTTCTCAATTCTACCCATACAGATTCCACCTCATCAGAGCTAATATCCTTCATTACAATTGTGTTAATCCCTTCTTTAACCAGTAATGCTACCCCACCTCCCTTTCCTTTTTGCCTATCTTTCCTGAATATCGAATACCCCTGGATGTTGAGTTCCCAGTCCTGGCCTTCCTTGAGCCACGTTTCCGTAATCCCAACCAAATCGTATTTGTTTACTTCTATTTGCGCAGCCAATTCATCCACCTTATTACAAATGCTCCTCGCATTAAGACACAAAGCCTTCAGGCTTGTTTTTTTAACGCTCTTAGACCTATTAGAATTATTATTTACTGTGGCCATGTTTGATTTAAACCGTTGATTTCTCTGACTGCCACTTTTGTTTTTCTCCTTCCTATCTTTTGCTTTTATCCTTGTTTCCCTTTCCTCTGTCTCCCTGCTCAGGTTCCCAAACCCCTGCCATTTTAGTTTAAACCCTCCCCCACAGCACTAGCAAACACTCCCCCTAGGACATTGGTTCCAGCCCTGCCCAGGTGCAAACCGTCCGGTTTGAACTGGTCCCACCTCCCCCAGAACCGGTTCCAATGTCCCAGGAACTTGAATCCCTCCCCCTGGCACCAGTCCTCTAGCCACGTATTCATCTGAAGTATCCTTCTATTTCTACTCTGACTAGCACGTGGCACTGGTAGCAATCCTGAGATTACTACCTTTGAGGTCCTGTTTTTTAATTTATCTCCTAACTCCCTATACTCCGCTTTTAGGACCTCATCCCGCTTTTTACCTATATCGTTGGTGCCTATATGCACCACGACAACTGGCTGTTCACCCTCCCCTTCCAAGATGTTCTGGATCCGCTCGGAGACATCCTTGACCCTTGCACCAGGGAGGCAACACACCATCCTGGAGTCTCGTTTGCGGCCGCAGAAATGCCTATCTATTCCCCTTACAATTGAATCCCCTATTACTATAGCCCTACCCCTCTTTTTCCTCCCATTCTGTGCAGCAGAGCCACCCCTGGTGCCAGGAAGTTGGCTGCTGCTGCCTTTCTCTGATAAGCCATCCCCCCCAACAGTACTCAAAGTGGTGTATCTGTTGGAGACGGGGATGGCCACAGGGGACCCCTGCACTACCTGCCTGCGCCTAGTACTCTGCCTGTTGGTCACCCATTCCCTTTCTTCCTGTCCAACCTCTACCTGCGGTGTGTCCAACTCCGTAAATGTGCTATTCACGATGTCCTGAGCATCGTGAACGCTCCAGTATGCATCCAATCGCAGCTCCAGTGCCACAATGCGGTCTGTCAGTAGCTGCGGTTGGATGCACTTCCTGCACATGTAGTTGTCAGGGACACACAAGGTGTCTCTGATTTCCCACATATCGCAGTAGGAGCAGATCACGGGGCCCGGCTGTCCTGCCATGACTTACCCTTTAATTAATTGAATTTAAATTAAATCAATCAATCCCACTAATTACACTACAGTTAACTGGTTTACCAACAGTCCCTGCTACACCAGAGAGACCTTAGAAACTATAAACCAGAGTTAAAGTTTAAAAAAAGAGAAATACTCACCAACCAAATACTCACCAACCAATCACTTACCTGCTTCCTGGTGATGTCACACTTTGATTACTTTTTACCTCTCTCCCCTGCTGTTGATCTGGTATGCTGCTCCAGACTCACTGCCGCCGGTTTTAATCTGCCGCCGATGCTCAGTGTTCCCACGCAGGCCCGCTCTGGTCGGGCTGCTCCAGACTCACTGCCACCGGTTTTAATCTGCCGCCGATGCTCAGTGTTCCCACGCAGGCCCGCTCTGGTCGGGCTGCTCCAGACTCACTGCCGCCGGTTTTAATCTGCCGCCGATGCTCAGTGTTCCCACGCAGGCCCGCTCTGGTCGGGCTGCTCCAGACTCACTGCCACCGGTTTTAATCTGCCGCCGATGCTCAGTGTTCCCACGCAGGCCCGCTCTGGTCAGGCTGCTCCAGACTCACTGCCGCCGGTTTTAATCTGCCGCCGATGCTCAGTGTTCCCACGCAGGCCCGCTCTGGTCGGGCTGCTCCTGACTCACTGCCACCGGTTTTAATCTGCCGCCGATGCTCAGTGTTCCCACGCAGGCCCGCTCTGGTCGGGCTGATCCTGACTCACTGCCGCCGGTTTTAATCTGCCGCCGATGCTCAGTGTTCCCACGCAGGCCCGCTCTGGTCGGGCTGCTCCTGACTCACTGCCGCCGGTTTTAATCTGCCGCCGATGCTCAGTGTTCCCACGCAGGCCCGCTCTGGTCGGGCTGATCCTGACTCACTGCCGCCGGTTTTAATCTGCCGCCGATGCTCAGTGTTCCCACGCAGGCCCGCTCTGGTCGGGCTGCTCCTGACTCACTGCCGCCAGTTTTAATCTGCCGCCGATGCTCAGTGTTCCCACGCAGGCCCGCTCTGGTCGGGCTGCTCCTGACTCACTGCCGCCGGTTTCAATCTGCCGCCGATGCTCAGTGTTCCCACGCAGGCCCGCTCTGGTCGGGCTGCTCCTGACTCACTGCCGCCGGTTTTAATCTGCCGCCGATGCTCAGTGTTCCCACGCAAATGTTACTTCAGGGCCTGTCTTCTGAAGGGCTTCAGGCCATGTTCAAACAGGTAGAAGAGAGGATAATGTCAACAAAAGATCACAAACAAGAGAGTACCATGAACACTACCTTAGAGCTGCTGAAATTTTACTTGGAGAAGCTCAACAAGGAGATTCTGATTGGGCGGCTGATACCACGCTGTGCAGACCCATCATTTCCTGTTCGGTAGATGGCCCTGGACAGTTTTTACATAATCCTGTCCGTTCAGTTCTCTTATGAGGGTACCAATATGGATCAGCAAAAGGATCAGCTAGAGGTTCTGGAAACAGTTACTTAACACTGACAGTTCAGTCCTCCTTCATGCATGCTGTCAGATTGCAGATGTCATTCCCAAGTGTTTACCTCATGACCAGCTGCGTGACTTGCACTTCATGATCTTCGAAGGACTAGTCATGCAACACCCCAGTTGTTCCTTTGCAGCTGCTGTCATTATTAAAAGACACAGCAGTAGGCTTCAATATCGGGTCTCAGAGATACTTGATGTGCTGAGGGTTCAGTGACAGTCAGTTCCCTGCAAGTTGGTGAAGCTTTCAGTTTTATGTAGTATTGCCATGTTGGCTTCATACGACACACCAGCAGTTGTGTCCTGTCTCCTTACCTACCTGTTCCTTTCAACAAGCATATCAATGATGTATGGAGATCATTGGCTGAGGAGACAGAATTGACCAGAGTACAATGAAGGAGTTGCTGGACAAACTGAACAAACAGATACCATTTGAGAACAGTAGAAGCTATCCCATCAGCAAGAAAGTGGCACAATATTCAACTTCCCAATCCATGGCTGCTGTATGTGCTCTGCAAGAGATGCCAGACTCTGCAGAGGCCATAATAAAACTATTCAGCACCCTGCTCATCCATCTCAGCTCCTGCACAAGGTTTGTCTGCCTAAGGATTTTATTCCCAATTCTGAATCAAAGCAGAGAGAATTGCCAGCTGAGCATCACCTTGAAGCAGGGGCATCAGTGTAAACTACGTCGAGTTGGTCATGGGACAGGAAGAGAATGAACAAGTGATAAATTTCATGATGGAAAATGGAGGCTTCGACCAGATGATGGATCTACACAAATACCACAGGAAAATGGAGGCTTGGACCAGATGATGGACTACATAAGTACCACGGGGGTGGTGGGGGGCGATGTTATGCTGCTGGCCAGAGCAATGGTCAGTTATGCTGGCCCCAGTCTGACTGGGATTGTAGAACATCTGGCCGCTCTCGTCCTTACTGTACACATTAGTTACAACAGGTCAGTCAACTCCCAGCCACAATAAGTAACACATAGTCAAAGACCCATTTACAGCTGATTGACTTCTACTGACTTGCAGTTTATTTAAAATTAGAAAACTAAGTTGACCTTTAGTTTGCTAAAAACACACTCTGTACTACTCACCTTCTACTTACCAGTGAATTCCCATTCTCACCAAACTCCCATCTATTATGTCCGTGTATGATTGAGACACGGACAGCAGGAGTTGAACAAAACAAGTCTTTACTGAAAGGAGTCAATCGGGAGCCTGAAACTACAGAGGCTTACTAGCGCCTTTTATACAGGGGTGGTCACTGCCGGTACTGCAGCCTGAGACCAGTTATTCTCTTAAAGGTACATACACAATAATTCCTCCCCTTTTAGATAAACAGTACATAACATTCATTTAACAACTAAATGATAACTAATTACAATCACAATTACGGTTGCTAGATACATTGGTTGAGTTTAAGCAATTATAAGTTCAGTCTTTGAGGAGGCTTCGTGATTCTGTCTGGATAACGCCTCTTTGGGGTATCAGGTTCTTCTGGCAAGGTTGAGTCGGGATCAATGTCGTTGTTTGGTTCATCTGCTTCTAATATCACCGATTCTGCGGTAGCTGCAATTGGTACGTCGATTTCATTGCCAGGTGTATCAGATCGTGGTGTGGAGTTGACGTTTTCCAGTGACTCTAGAATCTGGTCAGCATGGCATCTTACTATGCTCTCTCCAACGTCCACGGTATACATGAGAGGACCTTGCCGTGTACAAATCGTTCCTGGCTGCCATTTCTCAGTGCGGTAGTCCCGGGCCAAAACTGGTTGACCTATCTTAAAACTCCTGGTCGGCCTTTCATTCATATTCTGAAACTGCCTGTTCTCCACATCTCTTCGGACGTTTGGCTTAACCAAATCCAAGCAGCATCGTAGCCTTCGATTGAAGAACATCATGGCTGGAGTTTGGTTGGTAACCGCATGTGTCGCATTCCGGTAGGCAAACAAGAAGATGTCCACCTTGTGTTGTAGGGGTATATCTTCATTACACATTGCCTTGATAGCCTTCTTGAATGTTTGAACAAACCTCTCGGCCAATCCATTAGTGGCTGGATGATATGGGGCAGATGTGTAATGCTTAACACCATTGTTCTTTAAGAACCTCCGGAACTCTTCAGACACAAACTGTGGTCCATTGTCAGAGCAAATCTGTTCAGGCAGCCCATTCCTGGCGAATATGGTTCGTAAAACTGTGATAGTTTTTTCTGTGGTGGTTGAGGACATTTTTATTACCTCTGGCCACTTTGAATGTGCATCCACCGCAATTAAAAACATCGAGTCCATGAAGGGACCAGCAAAATCAATGTGCACCCTTTGCCATGGAGATGAGGGCCACTCCCATGGATGTAGAGGAGCTTGTGGTGGGGCGTTTTGGACCTTCTGGCATCCTGCACAGCTCTTGGTCATCTCTTCGATTTCTCTAACGATTCCCGGCCACCACACAAACGCTCTGGCTAAGTTCTTCATTTTTACCCCACCCAGATGACCCTCATGAAGCTCATTGAGCACTCTATCTGTCAACTTAGGTGGAATTACTACTCTGGATCCACACATCAAGGTTCCTCTGCACACTGACAGCTGTTCTCTTCTCGGCGAGAATGCTGGCAGCAGTGGTTCACGATGTGCTGGCCATCCCTTCACCGTTAAATCATAGACCTGTGATAGTGTCGGGTCATTCCGTGTTTCCTTTTCTATGTTTGCATTCGTCACAGGGAGACATTCAACTATGGTCAAGTGGAATAACTCCATTGGATCCACTGCAAGGTCTTCGTCTTCCACCGTCGGCAACGCTAGGTGCGACAATCCATCAGCATTCCCATGCTGTTTAGTTCTTTGTACTCGATGTCATATTGGTGTGCCCCTAGGAAAAGGGACCACCTCTGCAGCCGTTGCGCTGTCATTATCGGCACGCCCTTTTGAGGGTTGAAAATGGAGACAAGAGGTTGATGATCGGTTAGTAGAGTAAATTTTTGACCGTGCAGGTAGTGATTGAACTTCTTCACCCCCCACACTAGGCTGAGGGCCTCTCTGTCAATCTGGGCGTAGTTACGCTCGGCAGAAGTTAACGAGCGTGGCGCAAAAGCTATCAGCCTCTCTAAACCATCAAGGAATTTATATGACAGTACCGCCCCAATGCCGTAGGGAGACGCATCACACGCCAGTCTGATCGGCAGTGCTGGGTTGTAGTGAGCCAATACTTCTCTTGAAGTGATTAAGTCCTTACTCTTCCGAAAGGCCCACTTACAGTCATTGCTCCATTTCCATGCTACTCCCGTTCGTAGTAGGGCGTTCAGTGGGTGCAGAATTGTCGACAAATTCGGCAAAAACTTATGGTAGTAAATCACCAATCCGAGGAATGACCTCAGTTGTGACACATTTTCAGGCGCTGGGGCCTTAACAACCGCTTCAATTTTGTCAGGGGACTTATGTAACCCCTCTTCATCAATCATCTGGCCACAATACGATATCTGTTTCTTAAAAAACTCGCACTTGGGGCGGTTGGCTCGTAGCCCATGTTCCCGTAGTCTAGTGAGCACCTGTTCTAGGTTGTTAAGGTGTTCACTGTCATCTTCACCTGTCACAAGGATGTCGTCCAAGTAACACTGAGTCCCCGGAATCCCTTGCAGGACTTGTTCCATCGCTCTTTGCCATATCGCCGGAGCCGATGCTACTCCGACTACCAATCGATGATACTGGTAAAGACCTTTGTGAGTGTTTATCGTGAGATACTTCCTAAAGGATTCTTCAACCTCCATCTGCAAATATGCTTGTGCTAGGTCAATTTTTGTAAAACGCTTCCCTCCAGATAGTGAGGCGAAGATGTCTTCTATCCTTGGAAGAGGATATTGTACTGTGTGAAGGACTGGGTTCACCGTCACCGTGAAGTCCCCACAGATGCGAACCTTCCTTGGCTCCTCATACTTATTGCTTAACGTTTTCTTCATGACAGGAATGATGGGTGTCGCCCACTCGCTCCAGTCGACCTTAGACAACACGCCTGCCTTCTCCAGATTCTCCAGCTCTGCCTCGACGGCTGGGCGAATTGCATATGGTACCGGTCTTGCTTTGAAAAACTTGGGAATTGCATTCTCTTCTATTTTTATCGAGGCGGTTACGCCTTTAAGAATGCCCAGTTCTTGTTGAAACACCTCTTTGGCGTTAGTTAAGATTGTTGACAATCATCCAGGAGTGACGTCTTCATCTTTTTTACCATCCACCGTCATTGCATGAATGGAGTGCCAATCTAAGCTTATCTTCCTGATCCATTCACGTCCCAATAACGGTGGTCCACCATTTTGCAGTATGTAGAGATACAATTTCCGTATTTTCTTGCCGTTGTATTCGACAGGCACCCTTATTTTTCCTCTGGGGTATACTTTTTGCCCCGTATACGTCGTCAAGATGATGGATGTATCTCTCAAGGGTATGTGTGAGAATAGCCGCTCGTAATCTCGTCGATTCATGACGGTTAGCGCTGATCCTGTATCCAATTCCATTTTAACTTGGGACCCTGCTATCGTGAGGGTGACCCAAATGGTTCGGTGATCCTCTTTTGCGATTACATTGTAAAGTTTGAGACAGCTTAGTCTTTTGTTCCCGGATTCACTATCGCTCGTCTGGTCTTCGGAACTACTGTCCGTCATCTTTTGTACTTTCTTGTACGGTTCCTTAGTAGCCTTTCTGTTGTCGCTGGTCTTCTTCCCAGACCTGCAAACTCGTGCAATGTGTCCCATCTTTCCGCATTGCCTGCATATTTTGTCCTTGGACCAGCAGTCCTTCTGGTCATGGTTAGTTCTGCCGCAGCAATAACATTTTGCAAATCCCCGTGTCATTTCGTGGGTGCCGCATTCCTATGGCTTTTGTTGTATTTCCACAGCTCCCCTGGCTGCTGCTTCGTACGATACTGCCATGCTGAAAGCCTTATCCAGCGTCAGCTCTTTCTCTGAGAGTAACTTCTTCTGTGTTCCTTCACTCAGGAGCCCACAGACAAATTTGTCCCGTAGGGTATCTGCCAGTCCTGCTCTGAACTGGCAGCGCTTTGATAGCTTGCGTAGTTCCGTAAGGTACTCAGCATTGCTCTCATATTTATGCTGAGTTCTCCTGTGGAATTTAAATCTTTCTGCTATCAGCAGCGGTGCAGGGTTTAGGTGTTCCTGTAGGACAGCAACAATTTTGTTAAAACTCTTCGCCTTCGGTTTGGCTGGAGTAATCAGGTCCCACAATTGGCTGTACGTTCTAGCGCCCATTAAATTTAGCAATACCGATGCCTTTTTCTCATCGGCTATTTCGTTTGCCTCGCAATATACCTCGACTCTTTCCACATACGTGTTCCAGTCCTCTATTGTATTATCAAAGGCAGTGATACAGCCAGTCTTCGGCATCTTGAAAATCTAAAAGGGCGCCTCCCGCGCTTTGCCTTCACAGAATCACAGAAACCCCACAGTGCAGATAGAGGCCATTTCGGCCCATTGAGCCTGCACCGACACATATCCCACCCGATCCCTGTAACCCCTACACCAACACATATCCCACCCCTATCCGCGTAACCCCACGTATTTAATCCCCCTAACACTAAGGGTCAATTTTTATCATAGCCAATCAACCTAACCCGCACATCTTTGGACTGTGGGAGGAAACCGGAGCACCCGGAGGAAACCCACGCAAACACGGGGAGAATGTGCAAACTCCACACAGACAGTCGCCCGAGGCCGGATTCGAACCCGGGTCCCTGGCGCTGTGAGGCAACAGCGCTAACCACTATGCCACCGTGCTTCTTCCCCGATTTAACAAAATGGCGCCTCCCGCGCTTTGCCTTCTTCCCCGCTGATTAAGATGGCGCCTCCCGCGCTTTGCCTTCTTCCCCGCTGTTGCTAGCGCTGCTTTCCGCGGTTTCCATTGTAACCTGCAGCTCCTCGCGGTTTCCTGCGCGTTTAATATTTCTTTTTTTATTATTTTCCCGTCGTGGAACAACCCTGTGGGACTCTTGCCTCCCTCTTCTCGGGTCTGTACGCAGCCCGGCTTCGTAGCACCGGCCGCGCCCTGTGTGCTCCACCCTCTCTCTCTCCTCTTCCCGCCAACGCTGCTTGGCCCCATTGCAAGCCACCCGCTCGAGTTCGCGACTGCCGCAGCCCAGGAAGGATCAGTGTACTACCTGCCACCAGCCCGATTAGCTGAAGCACCGTCGACAGGAACCAGGCCCCGCTTTCGACAGCTTCTCCAGCAATCTTCAACTCCGCTAACACAGGGGCGGATGCCCACGGTCGACGCCCGTTTCTACTGCTTCTTTCTTCCTTCTGTCCTCGACCTCTGCTCACTTCGCTGCAGGAATGGATCCCAGGAGGTGGTGCAGACTGTAGGTAAGTTCATATCTGCTCGTCGCCAGTATTATGTCCGTGTATGATTGAGACACGGACAGCAGGAGTTGAACAAAACAAGTCTTTACTGAAAGGAGTCAATCGGGAAACTGAAACTACAGAGGCTTACTAGCGCCTTTTATACAGGGGTGGTCACTGCCGGTACTGCAGTCTGAGACCAGTTATTCTCTTAAAGGTACATACACAACACCATCTTCACTCTGTTTGTAATTCACTCCAATCAGCAGATTCACCCAACTCTGTGCTCACCAAGATCTGTACTTTTGCAAATATTCCTTGTTGCAGGGTCCTATAGTCTCAGAGCCTCCTTTCCCCTACAAACAGTAGTCTTGAACAATCCAAGTTCTGAACACTTTTTTGTAATGCACATAACGCAAAGCAAGACCACATAGCATGTTTCCGCTCTCCCCACTTCCCTTGCACCTCGCCCTTTATGCTCAACTGACTGGAGAAAGTTTTCTCCCACTCCAGGTGCAATTATCTTTTAAACAGGAGGTTTTTAAAGGGACCACACTCTTCCTCTGGGATCAGGGCCCTCATCAGCCTGCGGATGACACCCCCAGCCCTCAATCACCAAGTGATCATTCACGAGGAGAAACTGGCCCCAAGAAGGTAGCACCTTAAAGTTTTCATGGACCATTTAATTAATAGGCGCTCCTCTACCATGGTGTATCATTGCTCCTTAGGCAACAGTTTTCTGTTCAGGTAGAGCACGGGATGTTCCTCTTCCTCAACTATTTGAGAGAGTACAGCTCCTAAACCCACCTCTGAGGCATCGGTTTGCAACACAAATTTTTGGCTAATGTCTGGAACCATGAGCACAGGATTGTTACACAGCGCTTGGCTCAGGTCCCTGAAAGCAGCCTCCGCCTCAGGATTCCACCGTACGATAGCTGGGGCCCCATTCAATCCAAATGGCCTGACAGTGTACTGGTAGAGCCCCTCAAGAGCCACAAAAGCTGTTTTCTCTTTCGTGGTCTCTTGTTAAAGGGATCTGCCAGTTTGCTTTGGTCAGATCTAAGGTGGTAAGATACCATTTCTCCCCCTCTCCCCCTCCCCTTCTTTCCCTCCCCTCCTCCCTTTCGCCCCACTACCCCCTCCCCCTCCTCCCTTCCCCTTTCACCCTCCCACCGGTGCCCTCCCCTACCCCCTCCCCCCCTCCACTGACACCCTACAGACCCCTCAACCTCCCCACTCCCCTCCTCCCCTTTCCCCTCCCCCTCCTTCCCACTTCTCCCCTCCTCTCTCCCCCCATCTCATCCCTTCACCCACCCGCACCCCACCTACCTCTCCCCTCCCACACCCTCACTCCCCGTCCCTCCCTCTTCCCCTCCCCTTCAAACTTCCCTCTCCCC